>NC_045767.1:135010238-137502738 GCF_008692025.1 Phocoena sinus | reverse complement strand
AGGGTCCGCGCACACTTAGACTTCTGCTTGGGTTACATCTAGCAAAGCACGGCTTCCAGCAACCACAGTGCTCCTTCCAATAACTCTGAGGCCACGTCTAAACTCATGTTTAGGAAGTCATCAGCCAGAAAGCTTCAGAGGTCAGTGGTACCTCTTGGTACTGTCTTCTCCCACGTACTCTGAAGGGATTAAAGAGGATAAAATTCTTGAGTGATTGTCATGATAGCATTAATATTTACACCCTATTCTATCATTTCCTCCCATCCTGCCCCAGGTCACTATGAACCTGCTAAAGGGCCCAGGTGCTTCTTGTTCAGTTTGGATTTTGAGGCTTAGGACCATACGTCATTGGTAGAAGACAGTTCCTTTGACCTATTTCTCTGGCTCTTTTGATCTTGACTTTTCCAGATCCCAATAAACAGAGAGTAGTGTGTTCCTATTGCTTTGCTCACCAGCCAGGAGTGGAGTCCAGCTTTGCTGAACCAGTCATGTAGACAGTTGGAGTGGTGGAGGGGAAAACAGGCTGGGATTGTTTATTTGAAACTCTTCCAGAGTGTGTGCAGGGTTTGAAAAGGAATCGTCAGAATGCTGATACAGCACACCTGCTACACAAAGACTGCAATTAATCTAAATTCCAATGTTTTCCTTTCTCAGTGAAAAAAATTAATAAACTTTAATAGCTTCAAGTTTTCAGCTATTTCAGTTTTCAGACTCTTCCTTTTTCCATCTCATTTCTTTTCTTTTGTGCTGTATTATCTCATTCCTGTCTTTGTCTCCTGCTCACTAACCTGTTGTTTATTTTTCCTTACACGGTTTTCCCATCATCCCATAATACTATCTGTAGCATTCACTAGAGCATAATGTGAGACATAGCTGATTACTGTGCAGTAATATCAGCTAAAGAGAACCTTAAAGTACATGCTGCTCCCATATGCACATTATTTTTCAGGTCCAAAAGAACACGCTAAAATTTCTTTAGTTATGATATTATCTAATTGCCAAAGGAAGTAATAAGTTTATTCATACACGCTTTCCTCTTAAGCCCATTTCTAGAATCCTAAGGAAGTAGTTCACTAGAAAAAATAAACTATTTGCTTATTAAAATATTTTATTATAAATCACATTAAAGAAACACATTGTATGGCATAAAATATTATAGCATCATCAAAATAATAAAAATGAAAACCATAGAGAAAAAAAAGGAAAAAAGTCTTCACTTTTTCACCTAACGCTACTTAGTTTAACTCAATGGTGAGCTCAGATTGAGATTATGAATAGTTTCTCCCGACAATATTGTTATATTTTTACAATAGAAGTTTATTTGAGGAAAGTGTCAGATCAGCTCTCCACCTTACTGTATTTGTGTAGAGTACAGTCACAGAAAAATAACCAATTTAAATAAAGTTCTTGTTTTTTTTAAGGGTCCGGGATTTATAGCTGCAATGTGGGGTGTCTTCATGTTTAAGGAAATACAGGTATGTACACGAAAGGTGCAGGTCCAGTTGAGAAGGGTATTTAATACTATGTGTTATTTTCTGAAAATTGCATGCAACATGAATGAATTTGACAGGTCAGATGTTCAAAGTGCTATCATCTCTAACTAGGAAAGAAAGTATTAATGATGTGACAATTATTATGAACATGTTTTTCTCCACCCCAACTTCAGGGAAAAATGCTTTAGTTGACTTTATTTTCCTGTAAGAGATTTTGGTTAAATAATCCAATAAAATATGATAGAGGGGAAATTTTATCTATTGTAAAATATGGTAGATAAACAAGATGAAATATTTTTTATCCCAAAGATTAAAATATCCCTGAGGCAAATGGAATTTGGGAATAGATTTTCTGTTGGCTCTCATGCCTCCCAAGGTCTTCCATATCCAACCACAAGCTTTACAGGAAAACAGTGTGGTAACAGGTGACAACTACCTCTTCCCTCTTGAGTGTAAATGGTGCTGACTTTTTTTTTTTTTTTAATTTATTTGGCTGTGCTGGGTCTTTGCTGCTGTGCACGGGCTTTCTTTAGTTGTGGCAAGCGGGGTCTACTCTTCGTTGTGGTGCGTGGGCTTCTCATTGTGGTGGCTTCTTTTGTTGTGGCGCACAGGCTCTAGGTGCACAGGCTTCAGTAGTTGTGGAACGGGGGCTCAGTAGTTGTGGTGCATGGGCTTAGTTGCTCCATGGCGTGTGGGATCTTCCCGGACCAGGGCTTGAACCCATGTCCCCTGCACTGGCAGGTGGATTCCTAACCATTGCACCAACAGGGAAGCCCCCAATGGTGTGGACTTAAAATTGCATTTATCAAATAGTTGTAGGATGTGTGTGTGTATTCTCATTAAAAATTGTTTTAGGACTTTTCCCCTTTACCTTTATTTGTGGAAAAAGTCTTCAGTTGAGCAATCTATGTGAATAGTATTTTGTAATAGTTTATACTAAAAAAATATATAAACTAGAGACACTGTCAAGGCATCATAGATATAATACTTTTTGTCTTAATAAGCAGCAAATAATTCCTATTTCTAAGAAGATCTGATGTTGCTAATCTCTGGGAGCCATAAAGTGAACATGTCACTGGATAATTCTTAAAATGATTATTCAGCTTTACATTTAAAACATCATTTCATTCATTCCAAATGAAATGTTTTGACTTAGAAAGCCATAAGATGTTAATACAAGTAAGATTTTCAGATTGAAGAATAAATTTGTTTAGAAGGTATTTGGATCACGATCTTAATTTTTGTGTTTTTAAATTTACAAGACAATTTAAAACATTTATAGACCCATAAGTTACTTTTGTGCACATGTTTCTTACTTATTTTAGTTAGGGTTGCTTTCCACAGAAAGTAATTCTATGCCTAAGGCATGCTGTAAATCTCTTTGCAAATATTTCACCTGCCTCGTGAAGGATAATGATTTCTATAGAATTGGGTGTTATCCAGCATAACACTCTGAAGCCTTAGAAAAGAACAAGTAAGTAACCGTAGCTTATTTACAACTATAGATATAAATAAGCACAAACTAAGAATAGATTTATTATGAAGCATTTAAAAATTATTTTAGTCACTACCACAGTAATAATGATACTGAATTTTAAATCTTCTTCCCTAGATACAAGAACTCCCTTGAGAGAGAGAATCCCTAACCATTGGGCCTTGTGTTAATTCTTCAGAGTCCTCTAAAAAGACACTAAGCACATTCAAAGAAATGTTTTTTAAAGACACCTCTTAAAAAGACAGCTCAGGCCAAATAGAGGAGGAACTTTTAAAAATGATAAAACATGACCAAGTAGGGTTTAATTCAGGGATGCGAGGATGGTTCATAATATGCAAATTAATTAATGTAATTTATTATACTATTAGATAAGCAGAAAGAAGCTCTGTGACAATATATATTCAAAAGGCACTTACTAAAATTAAAAACCAGTTTTTAATTAAGAAAACAACCTCTTACAATAGTAGAAACCTCTTACAAATAGGAGGAAGCTTTAGTTGATACAAAATGTCTATCAAAAAACAATAGCAAATATGTAACTAAGGTGAAACATAAGAGTTCTCTGTCAATTCTATCTCAATAGAACTGAAAAAAATAAGAGTTCTCTGTAAGTTGGAAGTCATAGATTTTCCATCGTTGCTGTTACTCAGTATTTTCTGGAGATCCTAGCCAGTGTGATAAGATAAAATTAAGAAATAAGAGGACTAGATATAGGAGAGAAAATTGTCAGTTGCATATAACATTCTCTTCTTTAAAAATTTAAGAGTATCAGCCGAAAATCTTGAGACCCAATAAGATCATTTACTAAGGCACTGAAATATAGGATAAATATTAAATCAATAGCTTTCCAATATGTCACCAAGAACCAATTAAAAAGAGGAAAATAAATGCTATTAATACCTACAAAAATTATAAAAATAAAATAATTAACAAGAAATGTGCTAAATTTATAAAATCTTTTCCTTTACTGCAGAAGTTTACTACAAAACATAAAAGACTATCAGAACAAATAGGAGACTCATATATCCCTGATGGAACAGCTCACTATGGTTTAGGCAGCACCTCCAATTACATTCAGTGTAATTCAGATAAAATCCCAGTGTGTTTGATCTGCAGATTTAGAGTGAGTGCAAAAGTTTGGCCAAGTATGTAAGTAAAAATAGAGAGAGGGCAAAGCTGAAAGCACAGCAAGTTTTGCTAACCTTTTAACTCTAGTTTAAAAAGCCTTACAAATCTGTCTACAAACAGAACTTAAGGTGTGTCCAGCGATACTTGTTCAAGGCAGATACTGAGTTGCCTCTTGACAGCAACTTTAAAGGAAAGTTTTAAGTATTTCCCATGCCGACGAGTTTAACAAAGAGTTATCAACTAGACAGTGATACCATAATCCTATCTGAATTTTTAAAATTATTTTTCTTAAAAAGAAGATAAAACCATAGAGGAAAACAAAACCAACACGTTTACCTTTATGACTCATAGGTCCTATCAGCTATGTCTTGAAGCAGTCCTCAAAGACACGTATTTAAAAGTCTACAACCTGGAGCTATAAGGACTTAATGGGAGATCCAAGCACTTTTTGAGTGAAAGAGTTTAACGATTTTATTTCATTTTAATGACATCAGTGCTCTGTTTGTCTGATTTGCCCTTGAGACATTCTTTTATATCTGATATCTGTTCTTCTTGGGAAGCTTGTTTTAGAATCTTATATTTAGCTATTGTAAACTAGACAGACATCATATTTTTAGCAACACATTTTAGTCAGTGTGTCCACAGAAATCCCAATGCAGGGGATTGTTACCACAGCAATTTACAGGTCCGTAGCAACGCCCAGATAAAGAATGAGATGATTTGTCATTTTAGTAGCTGTCTCAGAAATCCAAGTTAAACACTTTTCTTTGCTTCGGGAAGGAATGTTACCATGATTTTTCTAAGAGTCAACATTCACCTTTGACAAAGGAAAACAAATATAATCAGTCTTTTTATCTAGGACACTAGGCAGTTTGGACAGATTCTTAACCTTAAAAGGGAAAAAATTTTACCCCCTAAGGACATTGTTCTTCTGTCTACATAGACAATAAAATAGAGCGCTCATGAAGTGTTCACATAATTAGGTGGTAAAGTGCTGATAAGTGAGGCCCCATATATTGTTTTTTATTTCAGTGATTGCATCAATTGGCTAATTCACAAAGCACATTTGGAAATTGCCCGAGTGTATTGATTCTTTGAACAAATATTTATTGAGCGCCCACTCTGCACCAATACTGGCATCTAGGCAAAGGCTGCAATCTTTAAGACTAAGAAAAAGATGTCAGGGACCCTTAACGCCTTCATGCAGGAGTGTGTGTGTGTGTGTGTGTGTGTGTGTGTGTGTGTGTGTGTAAATAGGCTGCCCTGTGCCTGGCAAGGATTTGTGCTGTCTTTCACTTGTAGAGCTTGAATTAGAATGACTTCTGGTAGGGTTGGTGCTGACAGTGAGTCAGGTAATTCAACCAGCCCAACCCAACTTACAAAGACCACTGTGGTCATCAAACAGACGCAAAATCACCCACTTTAACCCAACTGTCTATCGAGATGAAAAAAAAAGGGGATATACATTTTTGACTATATATTGTCATTAATCTTAAAAAGAAGCTGGTAATAGTATCATATGATTTGACTACCAGGAGATCTCAGTATAATTGAGACCCTATATTACTTGCCTCAGAGTATTGGGTCTATATTTAAAGAGCTATATAGACAGCCTGGCAATCATTCAGAAGGAAACATCCAGGACCGTGCGGGAGCTTGAAACCGTTCCATTTGAAAGATAGTCAAAGGAGCTAAAATATTGACCAGGGAAAAAGATGCTTCAGGGATAAAAGACATTTATTTTTCAATGTTTGAGGGTTTATCTTGTGGAAGAGAGATTAGAATTGATCTATCCGTACCCCTAGAGATGGAACTTATGAGAAATACAATATTTCTACGGCGCACAGGACGGTGTTTCTTTGTTAAGGTACAGAGGGACTGGCTGCGGTGGGAAGTGGTCCTCCGTGCTTCCATCTTTAAGACAACATAGCTGGGCGAGTAAACTCCATCTCTGTTTTTCCCTTGCCCTTTAGACTGGTCTCTGTCTCTCCGTCTTCACTGCATCGTTTCCGCCCAGGAGGACTGCAATCACCTTCTCACTGGTCCCCTTGCATCCCTTCTGGCTCCCTCCAATCTGTTCACCATCTGCAAAAGCGTGGGCTTTACAAAATGCAAATCCCATCTTTTCGCCACACCCAGCTCTGCCCATTCCTCCGATGTTTTCCCACTGCTTGGAAAAATAAAACCAAAAGTAGAGCACGGCCTCTAAGATGCCTGTGTGCTCAGGCCCATAGCTTCCAACCTCATCGAGCTCCACCTAACTCGCTGCTGTAGCCTCTCGGACCTCCTCTTAGTCCCTGGCGAGTACCATGTTTCTCCTGCAGCAGAGCTCTGCACACACATTCCTTCCACCCAGGATCTCTCCCAGCTGCCCTCCTTCCCTATTCAGTTCATTGATACTTAGAAGCTCAACTCAACCTCAAACCTCCCGCCTTAAGGTTCCTTGGTAACACACAAACAGCCCTGGGCGTTTGCTTTTTAGCCTCTCTCTGTCTTTTAACATGCCTTTCTGTAATGATTTGATTCATTCCTGTCTCCCATATTATGTGAGTAACTGAATAGGGGCACGTTTTTGTTCACCATTTTAACCCCAGCAAGTGTGGATGCATGGTGGGAGCGCACATGTGTTTACTGAATGGTTAAATGATGGAGGATCTGCGGGGTTTCCAGAGAGAGTCAGGAAGATCAGGCAGAAGGGTAGCAAAAAACATACAGGAGGTAGACCAGATGGTTACTAAGGTCCACAGCAATGTTGAGAGTCTGTGCTTTTTGCATATTTGGTTCAGGTTTTCTTAATGACAGTTATTCATTTTTATTACTTAGGGTCAACAAAACTACCTGCTGATGATACTTGCATTTTGCATCATCTTGGCTGGAGCCTTATGCACAGCTTTTTCTAAACTCTAACAACCACAAGGCCAGCAGATGGCAGCAGTGCTTGAGAACACGTCTCTCCTGGACACAGAGACTGGGCTGAGAACAAGGTTCATGTTCATACAGCAAATGGATCTCCATCCATCCCGGATTAGGGTAAATGATGATTTTTTTTCCCCCACAAATGTGAGAATGAAGGAGAACACTTTCAGTCGAGCATAAAAATGAGAAATTCTTCTAATGAACTATTTATGAAGCATTACATCTAAGGATGCTGCTTTAACGACAATATGTATTTACTGGTGCATAATCTAGAAAACAGTGTGGATTTTGTATACAAAGAACTTGGTACATGTCCAAATTTCCAACATACGAAACTCATTAGTGAAGAAAGGCATAAAAATGTTTGGGGAGGAGTGGGAAGAAGACATAGTGGAATTAGAATCCAAAGATATCTGGGGCCTTTGCGAGAAAAAGTAAATGTCAGAGTTGGTAACAGAATGTGAAAAGGGCCATTTCATTATTTTTAGCCCAGACTTATTTTAACCTCAAATTAATGTTGCCCAGTTCTCCATCACCCACCTGACTTAGCTCAAAGTGCCTATTGATTATCTCCAGATAAAATCCATCCTCAGAGAACAAAATCTTCCACTGTTGAGAATGTGTGTAACACATATACATACATAAACAAGTACACACATGAATACACATGCACATATGTATGTACTACTCCAAATTGGGGGGAGATTCTAGAATTGGTGAAGTGAGATTCTAGCTTATCGGAGTGAGAATTTTAAGGGACCAACACACCCCTTTAGATGTACAATTTAATTTTTTTTTCTGAAATATACTTTTCTAAAATCCCTCTTGTAACCGGTGGTTTTCTTCCTGTTTTAACTGGCGGTTTCCACTAGGTCAAAGAAAATCACAGAAAATGATAGTGTTCTTTAAGAAAACAGAAATGGAACTGCTAGTACAATGTTTATCACCGTGGTTCCCAAACTGTCAAAATAGTCGAATTAAAAAACCTGGAAGAGGGCTTCCCTGGTGGCGCAGTGGTTGAGAGTTCGCCTGACGATGCAGGGGACGCGGGTTCGTGCCCCGGTCCGGGAAGATCCCATGTGCCGCGCAGCGGCTGGGCCCGTGAGCCATGGCCGCTGAGCCCGCGCGTCGGGAGCCTGTGCTCCGCAACGGGAGAGGCCACAACAGTGAGAGGCCCGCGTACCACACACACAAAAAAAACCTGGAAGAGTGCTGTGCCAATTTCACCCACTCCCTCTCCTAGAAGCACTTTACTTTGCTGCTTACAGGCAGAAGGTGTGTGACTCCCTAGTTAATCTGTATGGGTTCAAATCCCACCTCTGCTTCATCTTGTGTGACTTTGGATAAAGGTCCTGCACCCCCTGTGTCAGAGTCCCTATCTGTAAACTGGAGATAAGGGTAACATCCATCTCACATGGTTACTGGGATGTTCAAATTAGTGAAAATCTGTGAAGTATTTTCATGAGTGTCTGGTGCTTGGCAAATATATAATTCTTTTTTTTTAATTCACTTGTGGCAGCACTGGGTCTTCGCTGCTGCGCGGGCTTTTCTCTAGTTGCGGCAAGCGGGGGCTACTATTCATTGTGGTGCACAGGCTTCTTATTGCGGTGGCTTCTCTTGTTGCAGAGCACGGGCTCTAGGCACGCGGGCTCAGTAGTTGTGGCACACGGGCTTAGTTGCTCCGCGGCGTGTGGGATCTTCCCGGGCCAGGGCTTGAACCCGTGTCCCCTGCACTGGCAGGCGGATTCCTAACCACTGTGCCACCAGGGAAGTCCCTCTAATTTTTAGCTATTGTTATATGTCTTGTTTGAGAAGGAAAGCCTGTGTCTGTAGATTGGAGAATACTTTGTAAGAGCTACTCCTCTCACCACCATCCACACTCAAACAACTCCTTATGCCTCTCTATGAGCTCAATTTAAAAATGATCCTGGAGTCCCTGTTTAATTGTTGAAGTGTGAATATAAATAAATATTTGATTGTAACATCTTCCAAAAATTCATTTTAATTTTAACCTAAAATGTTGATATCTTTGAATCAACTGACATGATACGAAGCTATTTTTCTTGTTTAAATATATTTAAAAATTTTATATTAATGGCATTGAATTATTCTTTAGCTGAGGTTGCCAGTTTGTATGCAAAATTTTAAATGTGAAGTAAAGCAATTGCAGAGGAAAAATGAAAAAAAAAATCTTATTACCACTCTACAGTTTCCGCTACCAGATAGTGCCTGTAATGTTAGGACAGTAGTGTGGTATAGAACAAGCTTTTTCAAAATGCTTACCAAACAAACAACTTTTTATGTAGAGGTTAGTCTAAATGGGCAATTTCCAAATCTCCACTCCCTTCGCTTATCTTAGGAAGTTAATGCCCACGGTTCTTAAAGTTTGGGGGTTTCCTTTTTCCTTGTCTAGTATGGTCAGATTCTTGTGTATGCATTCATTTTGGCTTGGCTTTCTGTCTCTGTGTTCAGAGGGCAGTACCTTAGGAGGGCATAGCCCCCAATGAAGCTGGCTTCCAGATTATGGTAATTTTCTACTATCAGAAGAAAAATGCCTGATTACCAAAAATCCCTAATGAGTTTTAAAGAATTAATAGTACAGACTTTCCCCTGAGCTACCAAACCTCGTTTTAGTCCTGTTATACTGATTTATTTGTACTTATAGAGTTGCTACCTACTAGCCTTGTATGTATCACTATTGGGAGAGCTTCTGAAAAACACATTGAGTAAAAAAAGGTGAGTTGCAGAGATGTGTGCATGGTATGATACCATTTAAATAAATTTTTAAAAATCAAAGAAATATGTACATTTTCTGTGAATTCATATGTATGCAACGTATTAGAAAATCATATGTACCGAACTCATAATAGTGAGAATAAAATGGTGACACTAGGTCAAGGTGACCTTGAGCATTACCTGTAATACTCTAATTTTTATGGCAGTGAATTCATCTGTGTGTTCTTTAATATGTGTTAAAGAATCAACGGCAGAAAATCTCAGAAGCATATGTCTAAATGTTAAAGTAATTCAAACTAGGTATTGTTTAAAATATCAAAGCAAGAATACACACACACGAACACACAAACTAAAAACACAAAGATCAGGACAAAACTGGGAAATTTTCCAGTGTGGGAGTCCCACCTCCTAAAGGTGGAAGCCAGAAACTCGCTTTCCTAGCCTCCCTGTGGTAGGATCTAAGGGTTTTTCTGACCATGGAGCCTCCAAGCCCAATTCCATGGTCCTGCGGGAGATTCCGTGAGCTACCTAATATAGTTGTTGCAGAAATTTGGCCTCATTAAACAACAACAAAAACTCACAAATACCTTGTAGTCTATTTTAATCAACTTTAAGAGTATGATTTGCATCCGATAAAATTCTCCCATTTTAAGTGAACAGTGCTATGAGCTTCAGCAAATATATACTCATGTAACCACCACTACACCCTAGATACAGAACATTTCCAACAACCCAAAAAGTGCCCTTCTGCCTCTTTGTAGCTAACCGGTGATCTGTTTTCTGTCATTCTAGATTACTTTTGCCTATTCTAAAATTTCATATAAATGGGATCATACAATGTACCCTTCATATCTGATTTCTTTCATCTTCTAGCCATTTTCAAACAATGTTTACTGATCTGAAACAATTATAATGCATTCTCAATCGTTCTCCCTAGTGGAAGAAAGCATACGTGTGTATTCAAAATAACAACTAAAGCAGAAATGATTAACATTTGGAATTGTTATATTTAAGTGTGTGATGTGTCATGTTCCAGAAAGTCACCGTTTTAAAGTAATAGTGTGGTTAAGAAGAATTCTTAGCTACCCTTTGAGTCCATCCCCACTCTATAATGTTCTCTTTTGAGGGGCTGTAAGATATTAAACTGCTTAAACTAGATGACCTCCATTCACTACATGTTGGAAAAAACGCCTGTTCTTGGGTTTCTTACAATGACCTAATGGATTATAATCTCTGGGGCTGGAGAGTATGAATTTGCATTTTTTACAAGTACTCTTGGTGATTCTTTTTTCATACCTTGCTATCTAAAAGATTTCAAAGTACTAGGTTATTACAAAATAAAAAAGAATATTGTCTTCCACTCCTAGAGGAAAGAGAGAAGATATAAAAGAATAGGTATCCACTTAATTTTATGAAGATTTTTAGGAGAAAAAAATGAAAGGTTTGAAACCATCCTGTTTGCGTGGAATTTTTGGCAAAAAATAACAGTAATAATGACTGAGTATCATATTACCTTTTTTGGCTCAAACCACGTAACTTCCACACATCAAATCATCTCTGCCTGGTGGCCAAGCCTATTTTCACTTCAGATTATGCAGATTGATTCTTTCTCCAGTATAAAATCTCTAACACAATTCATGCTGACAGGATCCCATGAAAACAAACAAACAAAAATTCCAATTTCCAAATGGAGATTTTGCAACAAGATCTAGTGAAGCAAATTTAAACACTTGAATACACTGTTTGGTAATACCGTCATGTGGAGATTTTCATGATGTGTCTGAGACTCTAGTAAAAACATGTTTATTATAAACACACAAAAGAACGTGCAATTCTTAAGAGGTTCTCCTCTGGATCATACCTGATCTGACATTAATTCGAATTTCACTCACTTATCTTGAAGTCAAATTAAGCTCTACAGAAGTAAACATGTGGAAGCGTGTAAAAAACATGGTTCAGCCTTTTAAGAAATTTGTGCACAGTCTGAAAGAGGAAACTCAATAGATTCTCTCCACGTGTGTAATGCGTCTTTCAGCTGAAACCTGACACAGAGCTGTTGAAATACAAAGGAGGAGGGTAAGTTGTCGTTTACTTGACTGGTCACAGCATTATGAGCTTGGTGGTCAGTTCATTCACAATAAATTTTCTAAATGCGTAAAACGTTTTAGTAAGTGATAAAATTCCATAAATTTTGATGGAGAAAAACATGGTAAGACTGTGTTCGAAATAGTGTTTCTATTTGGTTCAAAATATGATATAGTAAGAGAAGGAAACTTGGAGGTTTACTTTTATTGAGGCAAGCTGTGAAATTTGCTGGATGATAGGCCATGGGTTAGAGAAGGTCGGTGTGTGTGGACTGACCTGACGCTTCTTCACAGCAGCTCCTAACAATGTCTGCTGTATGAGGAAGGGAAACCAGCAAAGAGCAAGGGGGAGTTGCCCTTATCTGATCTTGCAGACAGCTCTCCACTGGTTTTCAGTGTATAAACATCTACAGAGAAGCTTCTTCTGTCTTACAGCCCCAGTGAAGAGTGGACACCCACTAATGACCCCACTGACATGCTGGGGAAAGGCACCCAAGAACAACTCTTTTGAGGACTTCCCTGGTGGTCCACTGGTTAAGACTCTGCAAGGGGGAATGGGAGGGTGGGATGGATTGGGAGATTGGGATTGACATATATGCACTACGATGTATAAAATAGATAACTAATGAGAACCTATTGTAGAGCACAGGGAACTGTACTCGGTACTCTGTGGCGACCTAAACGGGGAGGAAATCTAAATAAGAGGGGATATATGTATACGTATAACTGATTCACTTTGCTGTACGGCAGAAACTGACACAGCAGTGTAAAGCAACTATACACCACCCCCCCAAAAAGACTCCATGCTTCCAGTGCAATCCCTGGTCGGGGAACTAAGACCTCACAGGACGTCTAAAGCCCCACACTCGAGTACTCGCCCCAAGGGGATTAGCATCTGAGATGCGACTGAAAGCAAATAGGAACAGTACATTGTAATGAAAAGCAGGTTCAGAGGGAACGTTACATTTTTGTTAGTAACAGGAAATATATCATACTTTGAAGACTATAGAGAAAATCACTGGATGGTGTTAGGGCCCCTACATACTACCAGCAGTGAAACTGTGGGCAGGTCATTTGATTCCCCTAGATTTCATATTTTTGTTTTTAAAGAAATAGTTTTTATTGTGCAAGTAGTAAAGTTCAAGTTTGAGAAATTTAAAATTGTCAATCAGAAAAATTATCTGACCAGAGTAACCACGAAGAGCACTAGGTATGATTGCTGGCTTAAGAGACTATAGCCTGATATACCGTGACAATAATGTACATGTCTGTGTTCCTAAAATATTCATTTGAATACGCCTGATAAATATGCATGGTAAAATTATTTAAGGCATTAAATAATTCATTGTCTATTTTTTAAGATTAAGTAGTGTAACAGATCGAAGAAGATATTCTTTCTTATTATTTCTCCATAAATTGTAACATATATAAATACCTAAATCCCAAGTATATAAGTAGTAGTATCCAATACAATTTACTACTTACAGTTTAGAAAAGTGTAGAACTGGGCCCTCTCCAAAAAAGAGCCATTCAACCTTAATAACTAGGGGAAATGTAGTCAGGTGAGATAGTGAAAATGGGATATTCATACAAACTGAGGCACTTGGTTGTTCTACCTTTAGTTATTTTGACGTATGCTAAATAACCATTCATTTAATTCATCTGTAGAAATACATGTTCATATTTGACCACCAGAAGGCAGTATAGGCTTAGTTGTGATAGTCTTTATGTTAAAACATGTAAACTTTATTTTTTTTAAGTTTGAGCTTCCTCACTCTTCCCCGTCCCCACCCCTGCCCTGCCTTGCCCTGCCTTGCCCTGCCTTGCCCTGCCCTGCACCTCTCTTCGGAAATGACTATAACTTGCCATCAATGGATTTTTTTTTTTTTGCGGTACACGGGCCTCTCACTGCTGTGGCCTCTCCCGTTGTAGAGCACAGGCTCCGGACGCGCAGACTCAGCGGCCATGGCTCACGGGCCCAGCCGCTCCGCGGCATGTGGGATCTTCCCGGACCGGGGCACGAACCCGTGTTCCCTGCATCGGCAGGCGGACTCTCAACCACTGTGCCACCAGGAAAGCCCCATCAGTGGATTTAAAAAATATAAACTAGGGGGCTTCCCCGGTGGCGCAGTGGTTGGGAGTCCGCCTGCCGATGCAGGGGACGCGGGTTCGTGCCCCGGCCGGGGGGGATCCCACATGCCGCGGAGCGGCTGGGCCCGTGAGCCATGGCCGCTGGGCCTGTGCGTCTGGAGCCTGTGCTCCGCAACGGGAAAGACCACGGCAGAGAGAGGCCCGCGTACCGCGAAAAAACAAAAAAAAAAAAAAAAAAAAAACAAAAAAAAAAAAAATATATAAACAAGCAAATAAAACTACTATCTGCCTTATGTCTTATATGTATCAGTCGAATCCCCAGTGTGACGTCTGCTTTTCAGTCTGTAAGTTTTCACGCCTTTTCAGCTTTATTATTTGGACTTTATCATTTGGTTTCCTAGAAGTTGAACACATCACAGAATGAACCCACACCTAGAGTTGTTCAAACAGAAGGGTGTGTCGCCTCAGAATATTCAGGACCTAGAAGAATTCTCGCAGCCCGTGCTGCCAACACTGTGAGTAATGCCGAGCGAATACTGAGCTAGAAGTCTCGTAATTCTCTGAGCCAGTGACAGAACCGTCATTACTAAATCGTCAGGCAGAACTGCCTCAGGTTTCTCTAAGATGCTCTAATAATTCTTCAGCTTCATTAGGCATTTTAGGTCACAGAGACCTGGGACTCTTTGCCCTGCTATTTTTGAAGAACTTTTTGCAACCAAGAGGCAGGAATGTTTTCCCAATAGGCTATTAAGAAATCCTACGCTGTATCTGGATGGATTCTAAATATGGATTCTTAAGGGTCTTCCCATCACTGGTAGACTGGCTTGTGGAAGGCGAGTTCTCAGTTCCCATTTCCTGGGTACAGAACGATGTCTTACTAAGGTGAACTGTTTGACGTAAATGGAGTAGCAAATGAGTCTGATGTCTGTTTCAGCTCTTAAGTGCCTAGTGGAAAATTACCGTGAAACAACTTCCACGGAGATAGGAAAGCTGGACATGTCTAAAATGCTCAGATCAGAAACGGAGATATTTTCCAGAATCTTCTTAATTTCTCTTCATTTACACAACAGAAGTCATTTAGAATCCTGTCTCTTCATTTACATCATCTTGTGATGCTTCCTATTGAGGACCTCAGGTCTGAAATTCCAAAATCACATATAGGTGCTGTCTTAGTAATAAAACCTTCAGCTTTCACATGGAAATATAACATAGTTCTTAAATAGGTGGTAAGAAAATATATATAATTAACTCTCACAATATATTCCAATAGGATTTTGTGCATTTTATTATGGGTGGAGGGGTTGAATGACAACTTGGTATTTATTCCAGCACCATTTGTTGAAAAATTCTGCTTTTCTCTGGTGTTCTGAAATGTTTTTAATGAATGCCAAATTCCTATAGGTACTTGAATAAATCTGTGGGTCCTGTAATCATGTTTTGTGCTAGGACCACCGAGTTGTAATGTACTGTTTTTTTTTTTTTTTTAATGTAAGTTTCCTTTATTTATTTATTTATATTATTTTTGGCTGCGTTGGGTCTTTGTTGCTGCGCGTGGGCTTTCTCTAGTTACGGTGAGTGGGGGCTTCTCTTGTTGAGGAGCACAGGCTCTAGGCACGGGCTCAGTAGTTGTGGCTCGTGGGCTCAGTAGTTGTGGCTCACGGGCTCTAGAGCACAGGCTTGGTAGTTGTGGCGCACGGGCTTAGATGCTCCGTGGCACGTGGGATCTTGCCAGACCAGCAATGGAACCCGTCTCCCCTGCATTGACAGGCAGATTCCTAACCACTGTGCCTCCAGGGAAGTGCTGTAGTTACTGTCTTAATAACATATATTAAAATTGTTTAGCTTGTCCATTAGTGTTGTTATTCTCTTTCAGGTTATTCCAGGCTATTCTTGCATGCTTAATTTTCTGGATGAATTTAGAATAAGTCTATCAAGTTCCAAGCAAACGCATATAACAGCAATGAACATCTGTTTGTATTTTGTTTGGATAGCATCTGAATTTGTAGATTTAATTCAAATATTGAATTATATTTTAATAACAATTCAAATAATTCAATATATAAATTTCAAATATTGAGTCTTCCTTTTCAAGAGCATCTAATATCTTTGCACATTTTAAAAATATTTTGGTTGTGGTACTGCGTGATTTTCTATCTATTATTATTGTTTTAAAGTACCAGTTCTTGGTTTTACTTGTCAATTCTACTACTTATCTTTCATATATCTGTTGTAATCATTTTAATCCTCTTTATTTTTAATCTGAGTTAAGTGGTTAATTCAGTGTTTTATTCTACTTTTTTAGTAAGTATAAGTTCCTAGGCCTATTAATTTTTCTATAAATATGGTTTTAGACAAGTCACATAATTTTTGATATCTAGAGTTTTTATTTTCATTTTCTAGGGATTCTGTACTATCAATTTCAGTATCCTGCTTTACATAAGAATAATTAAGGCAGCACTTAAAAACGTCCAGGTGGGCTTCCCTGGTGGCGCAGTGGTTGAGAGTCTGCCTGCCGGTGCAGAGGACGCGGGTTCGTGCCCCGGTCTGGGAGGATCCCACATGCCGCGGAGCGTCTGGGCCCGTGAGCCAGGGCCGCTGGGCCTGCGCGTCCGGAGCCTGTGCTCTGCAACGGGAGAGGCCACAGCAGTGAGAGGCCCGCGTACCGCAAAAAAAAAAAAAAAAAAAAAAAAAAAAATGTCCAGGTGGTTAAAATTTTAAAATTTTTCTACTTTCTATTTTTCACATAATTAATGCAATCTATATTCTTTCTATTTATTAAAATATACTGAAGAATTTTTTGTGCGCTAAGATAGGTTCTTATTTCTATAAATACTTAATGATGTTTGAAAATAAGGTGTCATAACTGTTCTCAGACTATTAAATTCAGCATATACCTATTAAATCAACCTTATTTATTGTCTTTTTCATAGCCTTTAAACAAATATTTGGGACCCCTGCTGTAGACAACTTAAAAGTATAAAAGAATATTAAAAAAGAAATCACACACCATCCCATAAAACTTAGATTATTACTGTTAACATTTTAGTTTATTTTCAAGAGTTTCCTAAGGATATTTTATTTAATCATGCTATGCAGTATTAAATATTATTTTTCATTTATTTCTACATGAGTATTTCCTATGGTAAAAGAAGAACATTTTAATTAACATTTTAATGGATATACAGCATTCCAATATATGCAAGTCATAACTGACCTAACCCTCTCCCTGTTGTAAAACACTTGGGTTGTTTCCAACTGTTACTATAATTAATCCTGTTATGAGAACCTCTGTGCTGGATCTTGGAAGTATCTCTATTTTCTTATATTAAAGTCCTGGAGAGTGAATTATAGGGCCAAAGAGTACAAACAATTTTAAGACTTTTAAAATGTATTGCCAAATTACTTTACAGATCAATTTTACCAAAATACACACCCACAAATTCTTGCTTCACTGCACATCTACCAGCATTGAACCTGAACACTAGTTTAATCTTTCCAGTTGGATAATCAAACCTAAGCTCATTGTCATAATTTCCATTTTCAATGAGCCTGAATATTTCCTTATGTTTGTAGCCATTGACCTCTTCATAGGATGTATGTTGCCATAATCTTAATATAATTGGTCCATAGGGACCTGTATTCAAAGTTCCCACCAACTCGCAAATGAACTTCCAGTGTGCATCTCATCTGTCAGTTAGAAGCTGTTTATATTAGCTGTAGGTTAGAATGGAACAAGAGAGCTGGCACACTACCAAACTCTATCACAACAACCCGAAAGAACTTTCTGCAAAGTTGGAGATGCTTTATATTTGTACTGTCCATTATGGTAGCAACGTGTGAACATTGAGCTCTTGAAATGTGGCTAATGTGACCAAGGAACTGAATTTTTTACCTTATTCCACTTCCAGTAATATTAATTTTAATAGTTACATATAGCTAGTGGTTGTCACATTTGACATCACAGCTCTCAGCCTTTTGCCCATCTTAGGGAACGGGTCAGTCTAGGTTTTGTAATTGGCCTACTAAATCCATAAGCAAGAGGGGAAAAAATAAGATCACAGGGCAAACTACAGAGTGTGAGTCAAGCTCAGTAAACGTAGTATAGACTCAATATATTTTTGTCGGTTTTTGAATTGAAGTGGCCATGTTCATCTAGCATATTCATGTACAATAGTCATTAATACTTCTTCAGTGCTTACCCATGTACCGATCTGTGTCCCAGTGCCTTTCACATATTAACACACAATCCTCACGGCAAGTCTTTAACATAGCTGCTCTCAGTTTCTCCATTCTACAGATTAAACGACTGCGGCACAAAGAGGCACTTACCTAGGGGCATACAGCTAATAAGTGCGAGCGCCGGGATTCAAGCCCAGCTGGTCTGACTCCAGAATCCATGCTTTTATTTTATTAATTTCTTATTTATTTATCTATTTTTGGCTGCGTTGGGTCTTCGTTGCTGCGCCTGGGCTTTCTCTAGTTGCAGCGAGCGGGGGCTACTCTTCGTTGTGGTGCGCGAGCTTCTCACAGCCCTGCCTGAATTTCTTGTCTGGCCTCTGATCAATTTCTATTGACTGGGGGAGGCCAGGAACCCTGGCCGGTATCAAAAACCCTGTGCAGTCCTATTGAAGACTATAATCAATACTGGAGAAAGGCAAATGCTGGTGGACAGGAAAGTTGCCTTAAATCAGAACGCCGGCAATCTGGGGAGATGGTAGATTCACTGACTGCAAAACAGCAACTCTGAAGATTCCGTTCAGCCGTGAAGGTTTTTAAAAGCAAAAAGGGAAGTGATCTCAGTGAACCACTGAGATAGGGGGTCACGGCTGTCGCCGTCCCCCACTGTGTACAGGCTGTCGACTTCTTGTGATCTTTCTCTAGATGCTATCTTGTTCACACAGCTTGTTCATGAGATTACTGAAGCTGGGGAAGAGATCTGGTCCTCTATTAATTATTTATTCTCCATTTCTACTTCTTTGATCTACGGAAACAACCAGCAAATTAGGCAAGGTATTGTGTGATCAAAAGATTTTGAAAGGTGTGCTAGGGCCAGAGATGAGTAGAGCGTGGGGGTGCCTAGTTTAAGGTTAGTGACAAGACCAAGGGGCCTCCTGCAGAGAGCTCTTTCCTGCCAAAGGCTGCTTACAATATCAGAGAGGCAAAAGTCTAAAACCCGATCCTGCCACCTACTAGTAGTGTAGTACTAGATCATTTGATTAACCTCCCTGAGCTTGGTTTCTTCACCTATTACGAAGCCACATTATTGGCCAGAGTGCTGAAGACAATCTGTGAGACAGCAAAGTTCCAGAGGCTTGTCACACAAAGAGAGGATGAACCCAGAGACAAAATGGCATCAGCAGTCATCAGACCAGGATGAACTCAGAAAAAGACCAAACCCCAAATTGGGTTAACAGGGTTGCAGGGACAAAGCAAACGCAGCAACAGCTAGGATGAAGAAGTAATTTCAGATGCATGCCAAAGTCACAGTAAAAGAAAGATGATGTACCTGTCAGAATTCAAAACAACCTAGGGGCAGGACAGGAATAAAGATGCAGACGTAGAGAATGGACTTGAGGACACGGGGAGGGGGAAGGGTAAACTGGGACGAAGTGAGAGAGTGACATGGACATATATACACAACCAAATGTAAAATAGATAGCTAGTGGGAAGCAGCCGCATAGCACAGGGAGATCAGCTCGGTGCTCTGTGACCACCTAGAGAAGTGGGATAGGGAGGGAGGGAGGGAGACGCAAGAGGGAGGGGATGGGGGATATATGTATACATATAGCTGATTCACTTTGTTATAAAGCAGAAACTAACACAACATTGTAAAGCAGTTATACTCCAATAAAGATGTTAAAAAAATAAAATAAAATAAAAATAGTGGAAAAAATAAAATAAAATACCAACCCCGCCTAGCACAGTTATTTGGAGGAACAAGGGATTAATGCAAACGAAAACATTATTATGCAAACTAACATCCTATAACATTAAGTAACCCATTAGTGTGTTTTCAGTGCCCTAATCAAGTATCTTAGGAGAGAGATTTTACTTACCTCATTATCCTAGGAAATATAAACGTAACTAGTAATCAAATTAATAGTTATTCTAAGAGGATGTCTTTGCTGCCTAAATTAAACAGGATTAAGACATGAAATCTCAGCACTTGTTTATTATTTAGGATTTTTATGTATTCTACTTTCTCTGGTGGATATTTACTTTTGTCAGGGAGTGGGACATTTCCCCTGGACCCCTCTTGAGTTCTTGTGGCTAGACTAATAAGAAAATTAACACAAGACAGATTCACAGGTAAAAAAAAAAAGCAAATATGAATTCATGCTCATGGAGGTCTCACAGAAATGGGACCTAAGAAGTAGTCAAAGTGGGCAGGTTTTATAATTTTTAGACAAAGAAACAATACATTTGTGAGGAATTGACAGGACAAAAAACTTAGGCTTTGGGCGTTCAATTAGTGAAGAATCTAAACAATGTTTGGGCTTGGGGTAGTAAATTTAAAAAGAAATATGGTTTGTTTATACAGGCTTCTCCGCCCAAATTCCCTGTCTCTGACAGTAAGGATGTCCTTGCACCTCTAGATGCAGGGAGATCACCTTTCACAGGGGAGGTTTATTTCCTGCTTTTCTGGGAGACAGAGAAGGGTCAATTTTCTTCTTGGATTGGCTGCTTCTCCAGCAACTGCTATTCAAAGTCATCCATATGCAATTGTGGCATATTTGGGGGAGGCCTGGCCTGAGCCCCGATTCTTTGTTTTTTAATATATAGCAGTTGAGTTGTTCTTATACTAGATCAAGGGTCATCAATCATGTATGCCAAAGTTAGCCACAGGGAATAACGATTTGTTGTGACATTAGGCTGCTTGCTTCTAGATACGTCAGCACCACTTACGAAAGGGCGTGCAATGCACTGGCTGATACAAACAGGCTAGCATTTTATTGACCCGAGTTAAACTCTAGCTCCAGCACTCGGTATTTGGGTAAACTCTGGTACATTATGCCTTCTAAGCTTCAGTTTCTTCTTCCTTTGTAAAGGCACATAAAAGAAAAATACCGGGCTTCCCAGGTGGCGCAGCGGTTGAGAGTCCGCCCGCCGATGCCGGGGACGAGGGTTCGTGCCCCGGTCCGGGAAGATCCCACATGCCGCGGAGCGGCTGGGCCCGTGAGCCATGGCCGCTGAGCCTGCGCGTCTGGAGCCTGTGCTCCGCAACGGGAGAGGCCACAACAGTGAGAGGCCCACATACCTCAAAAAAAGAAAGAAAAATACCATGTTGCATAGTGGGGGACCACAAAGAGTTAAGTGTCCCAGGTAGGTGGTTATAAAATGAGGCAGAAGAGGTAACTAGGAGCAGAGGGGGCTGGTCAAGGGCTGCCAACTTTTTAGTCAAGGGCTGCCAACTTTTTCAAATGTGAGAACCCCCTTTTAACATTGATGAATTTAAGGCCTCCACGTGATGGTAACTGTGCTTTTAATATTCACATACATTAAAAATACACAATGCCGGGCTTCCCTGGTGGCACGGTGGTTGAGAATCTGCCTGCTAATGCAGGGGACACGGGTTTGAGCCCTGGTCTGGGAGGATCCCACATGCCGCGGAGCAACTGGGCCCGTGAGCCACAACCACTGAGCCTGCGCGTCTGGAGCCTGTGCTCCGCAACGGGAGAGGCCGCAACAGTGAGAGGACCAAGCACCGCGATGAAGAGTGGCCCCCACTTGCCACAACTACAGAAAGCCCTCGCACAGAAACGAAGACCCAACACAGCAAAAGTAAAAGAATAAATAAATTAATAAGCTCCTACCCCCAACATTAAAAAAAAATACACAATGTCAAACATTACCACAAGTTCACCACAACTGAGGAAATTATTATTTATATTACTAGTCATAACCTGCATCTACAAACTTTTGAAAAACAATCATGTAATTATGTATGACGTATTATTATTTTTGTTGAAGTATAGTTGATTTACAATAATTGCGTTAGTTTCAAGCAAAGTGATTCAGTTACATGTATTTTTTCATACTATATGCCATTATAGGTTATTACAAGATATTGAATATAATTTCCTGTGCCTATGCAGTAAATCCTTGTTGTTTATCTACTTTATGTATAGCAGTGTGTATCTGTTAATCCCATACTCCTAATTTGTCCCTCCTTCCCGCCCTCTCCCCTTTGGTAACCATAAGTTTGTTTTCTATGTCCATGAGTCTGTTTCTGTTGTGCATTATTTTCTAGATTCCACATACAAGTGATATCATATAGTATTTGTTTTTCTCTATCTGACTTACTTTACTAAGTATAACATTCTCTAGGTCCATCCATGTTGCTGAAAATGGCATTATTTCGTTCTTTTTATGGCTGAGTAGTACTCCATTGTATATACAGAACACATCTTGTTTACCCATATTCATTTATCCATGGATACTTAACTTGCTTTCATGTCTTGGTTATTGTAAATAGTGCTGCTATTACAGCACTATTATTGGGGTGTATGTATCTTTTCAAATTAGAGTTTTTATTTTTTCCAGATATATACCCAGGAGCAGGATTGCTAAATCATATGGTAGCTCTATTTTTAGTTTTTTAAGGAACCTCCATACTATTTTCTATAGTGGATATTTTTTCAGATTATAATCAAATTTTGCATCCAGCATAGATCTGCAAACCTTAACCAAAATATCAAAATATCATCAAAGGTTTATAGGCTACAAACTGGGTACTCTACTCTAGTCCATGAAAAGTCAATGAAGCTTTCAAACCCTAGAGAGAGATGGTCAGAACTGCACGACAGAGCAAGAGCCTGGACAGGGAGAGCTGAAGTGGGTACGGGGTCAATTGTTTATTTGAGATTTCCTGCATGAGGGCAGTGAAAACGTGAAATGCTCGAGAGTTAACTGATAGCATAGGAACGGTGAAGGAAGGGGAAGAGTGAAGGCTAAACACAGGAATGACCAGTAAATGCTGATGACATTAGCAAGTAGGAGGAGACTCAGAAGGGAAGGTGGTCAGTTCTTTCTGGACACGCTGGTTGGAGCCGCCATGAAGTAGGAAGATGCACGGTGGACAGTAGATAAACACTCCGAAGTTGGAGGAGTCCACAGTGCAGAGTGATAGCCTCAAGCTTAAGAGGTCACACGGGGAGAGTGTAGAGAGTGACAAAGAGGGATGATAGCATGAATTGTGGGAAAGGCCAAGATTTAAGGGGTCAGAAAGGGAAAGGAGAGTGTGAATGAGACAGAGAAGGAATAGGGGCATCAAGGAAAGCCAGGAAAGTTTGGGACCCTTGAGCTCATGGTGAGGAGAGAGTCTGAGTAGAAAGGAAGAGTGCAGCTCCTGCAGGATCATGTATCACCCTGGACGGCCGCTACAAAGTAAGAAAATGAGACTGATGGAGTGAGAAGCAGCTGTAGAGACAACCTAGTCCAGTCAGAGCCCTCATTTTGCAAATAGGAAGTTGAAGTTCAGAGAGGTTTGGTGTCCACCGTGGGTGAACTATAAACGGCAGATCTGGAATCAGGATCAAGTTCTGTAACAGCAAGACCAGGACTCACCAACTGGTACTGAAATCTGAGGGTATCAAGTGCCTGAGAGAAGTAGCCAGGTTGTTTTAAGATCAAAACTAAAGACGGTATGGTCCTTACGAAACCACTTTCATTTCTAGGGATTTTTTGGCCTGAGCATTTTATCAGCTTCAGCTTACTGACTTTGCCTAATTTGCAAATCTGTAAAACCTGCACTGGTGTTTTATCCCAACACAGAGACACTGTGTGTCCCTCGCATGGCTCCCTGCCAGGTCCAGGTCACAGTGACAGCAGAAGCCACTGCACAGGAAAGAGACAGCTATGAGACAACTAACGCATAATTGCAGCACCTGCCTAGCACTTAAGGCCTGGCCTGGCCTCCTCTCTCTACCCCCAAAGTGTGTGTGTGTGTACGTACATGTGCGTGTGGGTATCAACAGAGATGTTTAGATATATGCGACACTTTTATATTAGGGAAATTCTTATGTTGAATAATCCTGTGGTAAATATAAACAATTTGGAAGGGAATGCCAAGTTTGTTTCCACTTTTTACGGCAAAGCTAGTGGAGTGACTGTATTGCAGTCACTGTAAGTGTATACCTTTCACAGTTTTGACAGATATTTATGAGAATTTAACATCTTGATTCAAAAAGTTTGAATATCATAAGTTTCATAAAGTTGAAACATTATAAGGTCTTCCTTTTTGAATGGTGTTTGTGGACTTTTTTTTATGGAAAGTATATGAGGTTTTTTGTTTTTGTTTTCTGAGAGCACAAAATATTTTATTTAACAATTTGCATTTAGAAAACAGAGCAGCTCCCTCCTCAGAGGAAGCTTCTTGAGTCAAAAGTCGCTGGCAGTCAAACACAGAGAACGACGGGCAGGGCTGAGGAGGAAGCCAAGGGCGCCAGGTGGGTCTCGGCCCAGGAACTGCACCGATCGCTGATCCTGGGACGCGAGAGACTGCCTGTCAACAAGGTAGCAGCCTCTCCCAAAGGGACGAATTAGTGAAACATTCTGGAACTGAAATGATGGTTTCAAAGTCCCTTCTGGGTTTAATCTTACGAAATTCTATTCACCGTGGATTCTGGGAGGCCCTAATCCCTATGGCTGTTTAATAGGGAAACCTTATCAGAATCTAAATTTCACATAACATCTATACTTAAAATGTTTCCTTGCAGAATCTTTCTTAAAATTATTTTCTCAGCTCCTGGACTAAGAATCATTTTATAAGCAAACACTATCACTTCCCTACAAAGTAGCTTTGCCTTCTCTCCCCGACAACTGAGAGCTTTTTAGCAATATACCGATTTCATTTGGAACAACCTTCTGACTTGAACATTATTCTTTTGATCTTTTTTTATATTCACCAGCAGAAAAACAATGCAAGGGCATATCATTTATCTTTTGACTATAGAGAATTTTATTCTGTCTAGTAAATCATTCTGTAGCCTCAAGTCACCTAACTTAAAGGCAGTCTGCTTCAAAGAAACCAGCTAGTCTTCCTAAAGATGCATCATTCATGACCCCAGCTCTTCAACTAAGCTGCCTTGGATCTATGTGAAATAAACACAACCTGTTTCGAAATAAATTCCTGGCCACTGAACTGAGATACTGAAAGCACACTCCTCTCCTGCCAGGGCCGTCGCCTCAAGCGTAAGTGTGTAAACCAACCAGAGTGTCAGGAAGCACCTGGGAGTCTATGCTCTGCCCACAATCTCCCTCACGGCAACTGCTAAGCGGCGTGCCTATCAGACACCGGACACAAAGACAGCACAGACTCCAACTTTTCTAAGTACAGAATCATACACATTTAGATGTTAAAGAAGGGAGTGTCTAAACACCGCAAAACATGACAAGGAGCAAAAAGGACACTCGGAAAAGATGTTTACAGAAGCAAGAAGGAACCACATTAAAATCTGCACACCTACCCTGGAGAAAACTTTCCGTACAATTCTGAGACTTACTGCAGTAACTGCTCTTAAGGGTGTATGAGTCACAAAGAACAAGAAAGAACTGATTTTTTTTTTTTTGCCTCTTGCTCTATCTTTGTAAGGTAACAGTGCCTGGAACCCTAAGAAAGGGCAGGGGGAAAAAAAACTGCAGGGAGGCTGAAACTTGCAAAAGTATCAACCTAGGAACAACTGTCTGTGACTCAGTTTGCTTCTGGCCGTAGCCGGGGATAGTAAATACCTCTCTGGTTAACATCTGCATCACGTGTATTTAAAACAAAATCTTAATAAACAACTCACAATCTCCAAACCAGTTAACGCTTTTCAGGTAAAGGGGCAACAACTGATTTTAAATGGCTGTGTCATGTCCAGACGCTCTACCGTAGTACTTTCATCACGTAAAGGGCAGGCCGGCTTACACATTTCTCTGCCCCTTGACACAAAACACAGCGCTCGACCTCGGCTGCAACCTCTTGGTCACCTCGCCACGACGTTACCACTAGACACAACAGGGCTGGTCCTTGGTTCAGATGTCAATCTACCTCGTCGCCCGCGCGGCTCAGCAGAAACCCTTCAGCCAATGAACGCAGAACTTCAGAACCTTGGAAGCCAAGGGCACGCTGAACTCCTACAGAGATTCCCTGTTCCTACTGCTTAAAAAGTTGCAGGTCTGGCTTTTCTTCCAGCCTTTGCAACACAACCCCACACTGAGGCCACCCACTGAGGCTAGTGTCCACGCAGCTGAGCTCGCAGCCCGTGCAAGGCGGGGGCCACGTGGGCCTGAGCTGGCAGGCAGCCAGGGGGTCCGCCCGGCCCGCCCAGCTCACAGGCCCCCGCGACCCGCGCTCCCGGCCTCCAACGCCGCGCGCGGACACGGCAGCCGCCTGGGCACCCCCGGCTCCAAGTTTTGCCTTTGATCTCGAGTGCAATGCAAAGAAGTAGACCGTATACTGCGGATTCCATGTGAAACGAGCCTTCCAGAAAAAAAGAAATCAGTTCCTGTTCCACAGATTCTGAAAAACACGCGGAGCACGATTCACAAAAAAAACAAGCACCCCAATAATTTGCAGGGAACAAAAACACAAGGCAAGGAGTGTAAGAGATGTCTTGCCTTCCCTGGGAAACAGGAGTGTTACTGAGTGCAAACTCGTAGCGCTCGCTGCACGGCAGGCGGGTAAATCCAGAGACAAGGCGTTGGGACAAGGAGTTGTGACTTCATTCAGAAAGCCCGCAGACCAAGAAGATGGTGGACTCATGTCCCAAAGAACCACCTTCCTCGACTTAGAATTCAGGACTCTTTTATATTGAAAGGGGAATCCTGGTTCCGCCAGACCCCGGAGGAGGTGTGTGAATTCCTTCCTTCCTGCGGCCATTCACCGGTGGGCCTGGTCAGGATGTTTCCTGGGAGCTAAAGGAAGGTATTTACTTAATGCTCATTACCTGGGGAGCAGGGTTAGGGTTAGGGTTAGGGCCCCCAGAGACGGGCCATTGTGTATAACTGAAGCTTCCAGGCACCATCCCTTTAGTGATGAACTTGTGATAGAGCCCAAAGGTTCTTCCCTGTTAGAGGTCACTAGGGTGAAGGGTTGTACTCTGTTACTTCAGCAGTGGTGGGGAGGGGAGTTCTCTCTGATTTACAGAGCAGTATTTACTGTGAAGTGATGGCACATGTTTTGCTAAAGTTTCTCATATTTTCTCACATAACCCCGATTGTTTAATTATATATATATATATATATATATATATTTTTTTTTTTTTTTTTTTTTTTTTTTTTTGCGGTACGCGGGCCTCTCACTGCTGTGACCTCTCCCATTGCGGAGCACAGGCTCCGGACACGCAGGCTCAGCGGCCATGGCTCGCGGGCCCAGCCGCTCTGCGGCATTTGGGATCTTCCCTGACCGAGGCATGAACCCGTGTCCCCTGCATCGGCAGGCGGACTCTCAACCACTGTGCCACCAGGGAAGCCCTAATTATATTTTAATATAACTATTCAATGATAAAGCACACTATAATCAAGAGCTATGAAGCCATTATACAAACTTGCTGCTCCCATTCCCCCAGGGTTTTTGAGGGGGGAGGGGGCTTAGTAGAAAATAGTTTTAATTCAGTAAAGGGGAAGAAAGATGCCAAAACATTGTACCAATTTACAGGTGAATTTAGTTAGGTTTCACAAATGTATTGAAGATAATTTATTTCCATAGGTTGAAATTTTTAAGGTCAAAATTATATTCAGCTCTTGGAGGAATCTGTGTTCATGGCAAACTCTAAAACATCTTCCACACAGAGGAAAGACAGTGGCTTTAAAAATTGATTAAAATACATAGATCAAACCAGATATCACAAGTAATACTGTTTTATTGCCACCATGTTACTGCATCCTTGGCCTCAAATGAAATAAATTTCCAAACATAAATCGCCTAGAGATCAGTGCTGTTCCTGACCATTTCTCTGTGTTGGAGAGAAAGCACACGTGTGGACTGTGTACCCCGAAAAAGGCACTATATGGGTTCTCGTGGAATACAGCTACCACTGCCCCTGTAGTTACAAGAGGAGTGACGGTGTGTCTCAGGAACTATGCGGTCATCCGAGCCCCAGCCGAGTCTGGCTGCTGCTCTCATACTGACGTTCCAGGTCAAATCACTTCACTCATTTGTTTCATTATCTTAAAGAAATTATAGTAGTACATCACTGCAGCAAGAGCCCCAGTGTTATATTTATAACTCTAATTTCCTGAGAAAGGTACAGAGTCCCATACAAGATAAACCCAAGGAGTAATATGCCAAGACACATAGTAATCAAATTGACAAAAATTCAAGATAAAGAGAAAATATTAAAAGCAATACAGGAAAAGAAGCAAATAACATACAAGGGAATCCCCATAAGGCTATCAGCTGGTTTTTCAGCAGAAACTCTGCAGGCCAGAAGGGAGTGGCAGGATATATTTAAAGTGATGAAAGGGAAAAACCTACAACCAAGAATACTCTACCCAGCAAGGCTCTTGTTCAGATTCGTTGGAGAAATCAAAAGTTTTACAGACAAGAAAAAGCTAAAAGAATTCAGCACCACCAAACCAGCTCTACAAGAAATGCTAAAGGAACTTCTCTAGGTGGAAAAGAAAAGGCCACAACTAGAAATAAGAAAAGTACAAAATGGGAAAGCTCACTGGTAAAGGCAAACATACAGTAAAGGTAGGAAATCATCCTACCTAATATGATATCTAAACCAGGAATCATGAAGAGAGTGCAAAGGCAGGATATTGGAAATGCATTTGAAATTAAGAGACAAGCAACTTAAAACAATCATATATAGAGAGAGGTTGCTATATTTTATATCCAGGAAAACTGATCAGCTCTCACTAATTCTAAAACATAGCTACAAATTCTTTTGAGTATAGATACACAGTCACATCAGCTGTAAAGCATAGCAGTTTTCATTTGCTAGCCTTATTTCCTTTATTATTATTTTCTTTTCCAGTGCAACACTGAATAAAGTGGTGACAGCAGGTAATGTTATCTTGTTCTTGCTATTAAAAGCCACCATTATTGGGCTTCCCTGGTAGCGCAGTGGTTGAGAATCCGCTTGCCGATGCAGGGGACGCGGGTTCGTGCCCCAGGTTCGGGAAGATCCCACATGACGCGGAGCGGCTGGGCCCGTGAGCCATGGCCGCTGAGCCTGCGTGTCCGGAGCCTGTGCTCCGCAACGGGAGAGGCCACAGCAGTGAGAGGCCCGCGTACGGCAAAAATTAAAAAAAAATAAAAAAAAAAAAAAGAGCCACCATTATCTATGATATTTGCTATAATATTTCTGGTAGCTAGTCTTATGAGATAAAGGAATTTTATTTTATACCTAATTTGTTTGAGGTTTTCTTTGTTCTTTTTGTACTTTATCAATTCTTCGTCAGAAATAATGATATGATTTTCCTTTTTATATTTTTATTGTAGTAATTTATGTTAATTTTTCTAACGTTTAACCTTTTATTTTTTGGATAAACTCAATTTGGTTGTGAATATCTACCCTACACGTACTGGTTTCTCCAATATCACTAGATCCAGTTTAGTAATATTTTAAGATTGTATGTTAATTATAGGCAAATTTGGCTTGCGATTTTCCTTTTTTCTACTGCGCTTGGTAGTTGCCGAGGAGATGATGAAATATAGCTCCTGTGCTTCTGGCTGCATCTGATGGTTTTATTGCCTAACCTCTGCTCCTTTGGATTCTGCCGTTCCCATGGGAACTGAGTAGCTAGTCTGTAGCAGACCCCACCTGTCAGCTCTAATGGAGAGAGTTGCAGTGTGGACAGCTTTGCTCACCCTCCCATGAAGCCCAACCCGCCCTCAGGGAGATCTAGGGAGCCCGCTCACACCTGGGATGCAGGGAGTGAAAAACAGATTCGGGTCATGCATTTAAAGTCCAACCTTTCCACTTTATCCATTTAACGTAGATGTATCTATACAGGATATAATATCTGTATATATGAATTCTATATTGCTTTAATTTGAGCCGTTCAATCTAAACCGATGTACAGGTGTACAATGAGAAATTTAAATGCTTAGTTATTTTTCCCAACAAAGTATAAAATAACCCTCGTCCGACAGTGGGATTTGCAAACTTTTGATGTTAATGGCTTTGCTCACTTCCTGGCAGGGCAGTTCAGTACCCAGTTTGTAACAGAGCCCGGAGGTTGAAAGTTACCTTTAAATACATGTACAAATAGTTGTCAAAAGTAATGTTATTAAAATACATTTATTATCCCTGAAGAAAAGAAAAAGAAGATCCATCACCACAGACCTTCTCAGTGACGCTGGTGTCCCCTCACCAGTGGGGCTTCTTGACCTGGTGAGCTGCGCCCTGTGGGTCTTCTGAGGGAGACATTACTATTCCTCATGCTCTGAACGCACCCCTTCCTCCTCGTTCTGCCTCTACTTCTTTAGTGCAGCTCATAGCTTTCCAGTCTTCTGGGTGCCGAGCTAAAAGGTATTGCAACTGGTCATGCCAGAGAGTCAAAACCTTCAGGGTAGAGATAAAGGCAGATGCTGAGGACAAACATTGTTTCTGCAGATTCTGTCCTCAAACAGGAGGAAACAGGCCACTTCTGCAGAGGGTGCAAGGGGATCTGTGGATTGAAGGTTCTCAAGTGCCTCTACTCAGACAGATCCATCTCATGTCCCAAGTGCCACTCTCCCCGAACAGAGCCCTGACCTTGGCACGGAGACTTCTCTGGGCTGAAAACTCAGCCTCCTGACATTTCTTCCAAATGTACTTTAAGTCCTGTGCCTACATCACAGTTAACCAGGACTTCTGCTTGCAGAAAGTGAAAGTCTCTTGAAATATTGTCAAAAAGGTTCTTTGGGCTTCCCTGGTGGTGCAGTGGTTAAGAATCCGCCTGCCAATGCAGGGGACACGGGTTCGAGCCCTGGTCCAGAAAGATCCCACATGCCGCAGAGCAACGAAGCCCGTGCGCCACAACTACTGAAGCCCATGCGCCACAGCTACTGAAGCCCACGTGAGCCCGTGCTCCGCAACAAGAGAAGCCACCACAATGAGAAGCCCGTGCACCGCAACGAAGCTTAGCCCCCGCTCACCGCAACTAGAGAAAGCCCGCACACAGCAATGAAGACCCAATGCAGCCAAAAATAAATAAATAAATATTTTTTAAAAAAGCTTCTTTGAATGTCACACTGAACTTGAGGTCGTTAATTAATATATCCAGGTCTGCCGTTTCTTCTTGTCAGTAAATAATTGGCAGTTAGCAGCAGACATCTAATTCCATCACCCTTATAGGTACAATTTCCCCCGACCTGTTCAGATGCTCAAGAAATTTCAATATCTAGTACATCCTCTTTCATCTGTAGCCCATCCCAATTCACCACAGGTGAAAGTCTTTGCAAATCTTATTGATACAGCGGTCTAGGGGCTATCAATATTTCATCCACCACCAATAATGGGATTCCCTTTTGCAATCCAGTTGAAATTAAGCAAATCCTATCTTTATGGTCTGTTTCATAGGCCCATGCATGGCACCACCCGTCTTAGATGTGATTCCCAAGAAGCAGAGCCTGACAAGAAGATTGTTGTTCAAGATTCATTGAGTGAGTGTTCTCATGAGGAGAGGAAGGAAGATGGGGTGAGGAAGGGAAAAAAACGCTAAGAGGAAGTTTCAGCCTGATCTCACAAGAAAGCTTGAGTGCACAAATCACCCTGTAGAGTTGGTTACCCTTCAGGTAAGAAGACTGGCCTTTTGTGCCCCCTTGTCATTCAGACATCGGCTGTGGACTACCCCTGGAGAGGGCGCAAAAGTTTCCAGGTGACCTGGGTACCATCATCACAGGGCATTTCTTCAGAGAAGAGGGGAAGCCCTGAGATGTCAGTAGCCAGCACTCACAGCCGCTGAGTCATTGGCGTGTTAGTCAGATGAAGAGAATCCGGGCACTGCAGCAGACACCGTGATCGCATTTCTAGGGTTGCCACCTGTGCTACAATCAGGAGGTTACTTGCTTTAGAGCTATCATTTCACGGCTATAATCTGTCACCACAGTGAGAAAAAAGACCACCCACAAGAAGCCACCACAAACAGAAAGTCCCTGTAACTTTGCTACCACTCTTGCCTCAAGGTTCAAGCCAAGCTGCTACAGCCTGCATCCAAAAAAAAGACACTCTCCACACTGCCTCTCAGCATTGACAAAAAACTACCTCATGGTCCCTGGGACTCTGCTAACACTCCAGCGAGGGGAAGAAAGTTCCACATCTCTGCTTGCCAACAGAAGCAGCAAAAACAGCCAATCCAGATCCCTTGTGGGCACGTGTGACCAACTGAGCTTAAATCAGGGCTGGAGTCTAACTGCGTGGGGCCTGGTAAACATTGTTTAGCTTCTTCAGCCCCTTGGTTCTGGACATCTCATCAAAAGGTGGGAGCAATGATGGTCAGCATCAGTCCACAAATCCGCCTTCGTCCACTCTTGTTATTCAGAATCTATCTCCAGTATTTCAAGTTCCGAATAAGAACATCAGTACCAACAACAGGCTGACAACAAAAATATAATAATTCAACTTATCCCCAGGAAACACGTCTCAATCTTTATATGGCAGGAAATGTCTTAATTTTGCCTTTACTCTCAGGTTAGAGTTTAGCTGTGTAGAATTCTAGGTGAGCAACAATTTTTACATCAGAACATTGAAATTACTATTTCACTGATTTGTAGTATTGATTGCAGCCCCTGAGAAATCTGTTGTCCGTCTAATCATCCTTCCTTTATAGGTTAGCTGGCTTTTCTCTCTGGCAGAAGAAGTTTTTGTCTTCTTATTTGGTTCTGCAATTTCACTGTGGTTTTTCTAGATGTCATTTATTTTTCTCTTTCCTCCTGGATCTTGGTGTACTCCTTCAACCTGAGAGCCATCTTCAGTTCTAGGAAGTTCTCAGCCATTATCTCTTCTAAGACCACCCTTTGTCCTATCTTCCTGTTCTTTTTTTCCTGGAATTTTATCAGCATATGCCTATGGATCCTTTTATTTTCTCCTCTCTGAATCTTAGCATCTCTTTCATATTTTTCATCTCTTTATCTCTATGCTGAATTTTTCTGTGCTTTCATCATTAATCTTTCAACGAACTTTTTCAATTCAATGATTACACTGTTCACACTTTTAGTTGAATTTTTAAAACTTCAGTTTCTGTAAATTTAACCATTCTTAACATTTTTTGTGGGGAGGAGTGTTTCCAAAATTACCTGTTGTTTCCTCTACGCCTAGTTTTGACCGCTTGGTCGCTCAGATGTTTTTATGTCTACAATATTTATGCATGTAAATGTTCCCATTTATTGCATTTTCTGAATCTTGTTAATGTCACTTGTTCCTGCTGGTTGTTTGTCATTTTTACTATATGTGGGGGATGAGCTTACTTTCCAAAGTAGTTCAGTGTTAAATCTGCTTTGAAGCAACTTGAACCAGTACTTCTGCTTTCTAGTCTCTTATAAACATTTCCATTGTCATTAAAGGAAAACACAAAACAAAATGAAAACTTCAAACTATAGAGATAAAGGAGAACCATGTATGCAGCAGAAATTAACACAACATTATAAATCAACTATACTTCAATAAAAAAATTTTTTTAAAGGAGAAAAAAATAAAAGTTCTTTTTAGTTGAAAAAGCAGTAGTTCAGTGTTCTCTGTGCTGTGGGAGAATTTCTAGAGTAATTTTGAGTTTCTTCTTTCAAGGGTCTGGTGGGTTTCATAAGTCTAGGACCAGCTTTCTGCCAAGTTTGCACCTCGGTGCCCTGAGTGCCGTGGGGAGCTCAGCTCCAGCCCTCTGCACAAAGCCACTTCTAGCCCCAATTCCCTTGGCTGGCCCTCAGGCGTCAGCTAATTCACTGACCTGGGCTGGAATTCCCTCTTCATCATTTTACCTGACGGTTCTCCTTGCTTTGAAGCTCAAGTATACACAAGGGTTTGGGGGTTTTGTTGTTGTTCTATTTATTTTTGTAATTTTTATATATGGAAACTTGCAAAGGATTTCCCATACCTGCTCAGTCTGTCCTAGCAATCAAAAGTATTCTCCATGACCAATAGGTCTTCCATATCCTGAAAAAGAACAAAAGGGCAGTGGCAGTATCCCTCTAGGAATTTGGTGAAGCAGAATTGTTAGCAATAAAAGTTTCTTGAGCTGATCTTAACTTGTCACCTCCTAGATAGGAGACGGATGGTCCCTGGGGGAGGAGAAGGAACCCCATTGTACTTTATTTCCCCTTACTACACCCTCGGTTGCTACTGGTAAAATCTTATTTGGGTGGAAGAGTAAAGTATCTGTCTATGCCAAATACATTTGCAGTTAAGATGCAGATGTTATACCATCTTGCAGCAAGAAAAGTCATTTCTTTTTATTCTATAACCAAGGTCTTGGATAAACAAAACTTAGTGAGAACAGGCCCAGTTGCTGGATTTCCTGATAATGTGAAAACGTATTTCTCACACGGAGAATCCTTTCAGCCCCTTGTCACGCTTCACACTCCACCTCAGCCCCCTCTCCGTCCTCCCCCACTCAGCACCGGAGTGTCATTCTGCAAAGCTGCTGCATCTTCCCAGAGCCTCGTCTGCCCAGCCCCCAGATGGCAGCAGATCAAGACAAGGCCAGCAACCCCACTGCGTAATGAGTAAGGATGATTTCAGGGACCACTGACCTGCCTTGTGGACCTGCACCCAGGCTGCCCAAGACTCCTGCTGGCGTCGTTTAGGTTTCTGCAGCTGAGAAGTGCAGCCATCCCAGATATGCACGCACGTTTCTGTGATATAGAAACCCTTGGAAACGGGCCTGGGGGAGCTCTCCCACCACATGACATGAAGTGGGCATGACTATTTTTTCCCCCTTAAAAAGAGGGAATAGTCAATAAGTCTGGACCCTCCTGGGCCCAAGACCCGCTTCTACCTGCTCTCCACATGTGTGCAAAAAGTTAAATATTAAGGTTTTAGATTATAGAAGATTTTCTTCCTTCATTTTCTATACTGATTTGGTTTTGATACCATTCTTTAAATTACTTTTTGTAGATGTTAACTCACTATTTCTTCTTCAGTCTTCTAAAAATGCTAGGATCAAGTAAAATAGGATGGAGACTTTTTTTTTCCAAAATTAGTTGCTTTGTTTTGACATCAACCAGCTACAGGTCCACGACAGGTGGGCTGACGTCTAAAAATATGTTAGCAGATACACTTTGTATAATACTAAATTAAGGAATCCACCACTAACACAAATGCCTTTGCAATTAACATGAAACATTTGTTCTTGTTCTTGTTGTTCTTAGCATCAACGAATATATAGAGAATTAAGTCATTTTTTAGAGGAGCTAACATGCCCTGATTGAGAGCAAACTCCAGGATTTTTTCTTAGGAAATATTCTTCTATATTTTAAGATTAAGCTCAGAACTTAATCTCCTTCTCAGTCCTGGGAAACACACTAGAACTTGAAATCGGGTGTTTTGGAGTGAGATGTTTTGGAGTGGGAATATGTGTTCTCTTTGAAAATGCAATTTGAATATATGTCTTAACCATGCTATAACTCTGCTGCTTGCTTTAGAGATTGCTTTTCCTAAGTGGATTGAACTTTAGCAGGACTCAGCACTAAATCTCACCTCCTTGAAATGTGTTTGTGTTACTGACCAAGAAGTTCTCAATACGTATCAGTCAGAAGCTGAATCTCCTACTTGATTATGGATTCAAGCTAGATGGTAAAGTTTAAGAAAGCACTGGACTGGGTTTGGCTGCACTTAGCATATGTGACTCAGAGATGGCTCTAGATAGAGTCATAAAAATGTTCACATACCAAACACTATTCTAGGTTCTGGGGTCTGTGTTGTGGTCTCATATTTAGTCTCATGGAGGCTACCCTTCAGTTAGAGAGACAGAAAATAAACAAGAAAACAAAGGCGCACACGTGCCCACACACACACACACACAGGCAAACAAGAATGTCAGATAGTTCTAAGATCAACGGAGAAGGTGAAACATGTAATGTGATGGTGAAAAGACAGGTGGAAATAAGAGACTATTTAAAGTGGGTCATCAGGGAAGGACTTTCTGCAGAGGGGCTACTGTGCTAAGGCCTGTTGTTGAGAAGAGGCCAGAGGGAAAACCCAGTGGAAAAGCATCCAGGCAGAGAGAACCACAGGAGCAGAGGCCCTGAGAAGACACAAGCCAGGGAAGGTGAGGGGTAGAAAGATGATCCGTTTGAATAAAGTATGTGAGACAGGAAGGAGGATGTTATAAGTGGAGATGGGGCAGCTGAGCTGCAACATAACTGTACGGGGCCTTGCACCTGTCCATAAGCACTTTGAACCTGATTTTAAATGTGACAACATGGAGAGGGTGTGGAGAAAAGGGAACCCTCCTACACTGTCGGTGGGAATGCAAGTTGGTGCAGCCATTGTGGAGAACAGTATGGAGGCTCCTCAGAAACTAAAAATAGAGCTACCATATGATCCAGCAATCCCAATCCTGGGCATATATCTGGAGAAAAACATGTTTTGAAAAGACACATGCACCCCAATGTTCACTGCAGCACTATTTACAACAGCCAAGACATGGAAGCAACCTAAATGTCCATGGACAGAGGAATAGATAAAGATGTGGTAGATATATATGATGGAATATTACTGAGCCATAAAAAAGAATGAAATAACGCCATTTGCAGCAACATGGGTGGACCTAGAGATTATCACACTAAGTGAAGTAAGTCAGAAAGAGAAAGATAAATACCATGTGATATCACTTGTATGCGGAATCCAAAATATGACACGAACAAACCAATCTATGAGAAAAAAACAGAGTCAGGGACAGAGAAAACAGACTGGTGGTTGCCAAGAGGGAGGGGTGTGGGGAGGGATGGACGGGGAGTTTGGGGTCAGCAGATGCAAGCTAGTGTATAAAAGATGAATAAACAACAAGGTCCTACTGTACAGCACAGGCAACTATATTCAATAGCCTTTGATAAACCATCATGGAGAAGAATATTTTCTAAAATGAATGTATACCTATGTATAACTGAATCACTTTGCTGTACAGCAGTAACTAACACCTTGTAAATCAACCATACTTCAATTAAATAAATAAATAAATATGACAGCAAGTCATTTGGGGGTTTTAAAGAAGGAGTTTCCGTGGTTGTATTTATAGTATCTCAATATATGTGAGAATCAACTCTAATATTTGTACACTTGTATGTTCTTCAGAGCATTTATTATAACATTATTTAATTGCTGGTGGGTGTCTTTTCTTTAATATCTGCCTTCTCCCTGGAAGTCCGATGAGGGTAGGAAAAAGAATGTTTTGTCTCCCACTGAATACCCAGAAGCTAAGCGAGAGTCTACACATGCACCATGGGTGCTCACCCAACATGCGCTGGTGGATGAATGACTAGATGTTAGACGTCTATTTGCAATTCCTCTTAAGGTCACAGGACACTGAAATCGCCCTCTCCAAAATAACTACAAGACAGCTGCACCAATGAATCGACTCCAGGCACCATCCCAACGTTCTCAGCAGGACTGCACACGCTGAGCCCAGAAAATACGTATTTTTATGTACTTTTCAATATTTGAAATCAGTGTACTTGTTTCTGATAAAACATAGAGAACTCAAAGAATAAAAAATATTCCCCACACAGAAGGAAAATAAGACAGAGCTCAACAGATAGGATTTTAATAGCTATTGTTTTATGTGGTAGAAGCTGTAATGGTTTCTGTCATGAACTGAAACCATTGACAGAAACCAATGGTTTCTGTCAGTTCAGTGAATTGAACAGGCCAAAACTACATTTCTAAATAAAAGCACTGAAAGGGATTTTATGGCCATTTCCTTCCAGCAATTCTGCCCTGGATGGAACCATTACAGCCTAAAACTTTGAAACAATAAACCCACAGTAGTTTTGTTCAAGGAGAGACTGAATCTTTCTGCTCTAAAGATACTTAGAATCATTTCAGAAAATCAAACCTGTGTATGCCTTCCTAGAAAGAAATCATTATAGTGACCATGTTTATGGCCACTGCCAGCCTCTCTCCTCAAGTGGCTACATGCTGACTCCACCCAAACCTCCAGTTCTCGTGTGTGTATGTCTGCGTATTTCAGTGTTGGCTTTTTCACTTCTTTATTTTTTAATTCCGCCAGCCACCAAGTCATATTCAAAACTGCCAAGGGTGATCACTAAAAACAACTAACAGACAGGTCATAAGAATGGGCATGTCAGCATTTATCTTTTGTGATTTCAGGATATTGAAACATATAATTGTTTATAGTAGCCATAAGTTTGCTCCTTTTTGGCTGAACAGGTGATTTATAAACAAAGAGATGTATCAGAATTTCCCAAGAAGTATTTTTGTTTAGTTTTGGTTTGTTTTCTTGTTTCAAAATACACATGCGCCTCTGTTCTAAGTTAAATCTCTGAAAGTAGGATCTGGGCATGTGTACTTCTTTCAGTTTTTGTTTTGATATCATTTTAAACCTATAAGAAGGCTAAGAGAATAGTACAAAAAACTGCCACCCACTCTTTATTCAGAATTCTGGTTCTTTTGCTGCATAACCAGTCCCCCAAAAGTTAGTTACTTAAAATAGCAGTGATTTTTTTAGATCGCAGATCTGCAACCTGGGCAAATCTCAGAGAGAAGGCTTATCTCTGCTCCAGACAACATCAGCTGCGGTACCGACCCAGCTGGACCAATTCTGGGATGGGTCCTCCTTTGGCTGGCAGGTCGGTGCTGCCGTGAGCTCCGAGCCCGGCCAGCGCTGGGCTGTGGACCTCAGTCTCCGCCACTGTGCTCACCACGCGGGCTTCCACACGACCTGCTTGAGCCACCTCTGAGTGTGGCGGCTGGTCTGAGACTGAGCCAGGCACAGCTGTACTGCCTTTTATTATCCACCCTGAAGAGTCATGTAGCATCATGTCTGCCAAATACAGAGAGGGGAAATAGACCCCTTATACTGGTAAAAGAATATGGGATGAGTGGTATTATTGTCAGCATTTTTGCAAAATGCAATGTTCCACACCTGGAATCAACCATTATTTACATTGTGCCCCATTTACTTTATCATTGTCCTTAACTATCTATATATTTGTTTATCTATCTCTACAGAGATATAGAATGTCTGTATATACGTACACTACATATACTTACGTGTGTATTTCCTAAAAACTACAGCATTATCTTTTGTTACCAAAGTCAGGAAATTTAATATTGATCCGTTACTGTCATCTAATCCACAGTCCACATTTGAATGTTATCAACTGTTCCCTCCCTTTCCTCTGTATCCATAAAGGATCTTATCAGGCATGTGTATTTCTTAAATCTCCAAAGGTGCGTCTGGTGGGCGCTCTTAGTCTAGAATAACGTGAATATTTGGAGACAGACCCAAGTGTAAATCCCAGCTTTGTCACTGACCAGGAGCGTAACCTTTGGCAAATTACCTTAGCTCTCTCTGTCTCAATTTCCTCATTAATAAAAATGGGGAAAGTGTTGGCTACACCACAGAATGGAGGGGAAATCTGCATGGTGCCTGCTTCTCAGCAAATCTTAGCTTTATCTCTTTTAGTCATTAAAACTACCAACTGATCACACAGAATGGGGTGCTGGAGGGGACAGGGACATCTCCTGTCAACACCTGGAGAAGTCTCACCTGAGCTCTGCTTCTACAGATATCCTGAAGAGATGGAAAAGGAAGAGCAGGCCATTGCTGGAAAGGACATAGCCAAGGAAGAATGTCAGGGTGAATGGGCTGCTCCAGCTCCCGAGTTCACTGCTACCCAACCCAAGGTCGAGACTGGTCTGCAGGTGTGCGGACCTCCCTGCTGGAGAGAGGTGACCAGCCTGCAGTGAGCCCTGCCTGCAGCTAACAGGCCCTGCCTGCACCCCACCAAGTGACCTCAGCTGTTTTCTGTTTTGAGACAGAAAACAACAATTATTGGTAAGGCTGTGGAGCAATAGAATTTCTGTACACTGCTTGTAGGAATATAAGTTAACACATGGAGAACACTTGGTCGGTATTTATTCAAACTGAACGTATACCTACCTCATGCCCTAGCAGTTGTACACACACTCACCAGAAATTCATGTACTTATTCACCAAAAATGTGGAGAAGAATGTTCTTTGTAGTGCTATTTACGACTGAGCAAAACTAAAAACTGCCCAAATGACCATCAACTGCAGAATGAATCAAGTGTGCTATTTTTCACGGTGGAACATAATGAACACATCGAGAAGGGGTGAACGCTGCCCGCATACAAGAATGAACCTTCCCAACGTAACGCTGTCATGCTGAGTGCGGTAAGCCCGACAGAGAAAGTCAAAAATCACATGACATCACTCACATGTGGAATCTAAAAAAGTGGTACAAATGAACTTAGTTACAAAAGAGAAATAGACTCACAGACACAGAAACAAACTCATGGTTACCAAGGGGGAGAGGAGGGAGGGAGATAAATTGGGAGATTGGGATTGACATATACACATTACTGTATATAAAATAGAAAACTAATAAGAACCTGCTGTACAGCACAGGGAACTCTATTCAATGCTCTGTGGTGACCTAAATGGGAAGGAAATCTAAAAAAGAGGGGATATGTGTATATGTAAAGCTGATGCACTTTGCTGTACAGCAGAAACTAACACAACACTGTAAAGCAACGATACTCCAATAAAAATTAATTTAAAAGAAACAAAAAAAACACATAACATTGAATGAAAGGAGCCCTACAGAAAAGAGTGCATATTGGGTGATCCATTAATGTAAAGTTCAAGGCCATGTATAACTAACGCATGATGCAAGACACATTTCCCCTGGAGGAGGGTAGTGACTTGGCCAGGGTGGACGGGCTTTGAAGGGAGTTTCTGGGTATATATAGTGATGTGTTTCTTGATCCTGGTGCCTTTCACAAGTTTGGTTCATCTCTGGCAATTCATCCATCTGCACACATGTAGGATTGGTGTACTTTTCCTTCGTGTGCTATCCTTTAGTAAAAATTGTTTTTAACTTTATGGTGATTTCATTCGATTAAGAGTATTTTCTAAGTTTACTAACTAAGAAATAATGTGTGATTATTTGCATGGAAGAGTTTGTGTATTTCCACCATGCATCAGATTTTACTTTTACTGTCCCTGAGACAAACTCACATGTTTAGTATGGTACAGAGGAGTTATTGATGTAAATGCTTATGCCTGACAAAGATTCCCCCATCACTCATTTCCTTTTTTGACTATCTTACTATACAGTAAATATTTGATTTTAAGTAAGAAAACGATATGTTCAAGATGGAAAGAATAAAACGTTTTATAACTTCTCTTTTCTGAGAAACCAGATGTCAGGCAGAATAAATTAAATAAAATTAAAATTATATTTATGGGTGGGGAGAATCTTAATTCCACTGTGATTATTGACTACATATTTGAGTGCCCCCCTTTCTAAAGTATATATCATTACATTTAAATTACTTACATATTTTTAGAACCCACAAGTGACATAAACTGCACTGAGAAATATTTTTAAAGTAAAGTAAATTATGTGAGAGTATATTCCTTACTTCATAATACATTAAAAAAATTAGTCTTTTCTCTTTGAACCAAGGAAGCTATCTTTCCATCAAATGTACAGAAAATAAATCTCCATCACCACAAAGGGGTTCCCTTGAGCCCTCTCATGGTTAATTCCCTGGTAACTAACTACTTGTCTGCTTCCTATTACTACAGTAATGCCTTTTCCAAAATGTCATTAAGTGAAATCATGGAGTACGTAGTCTTCTGTATCTGGCTTTTTTCACTGAGCTTAATATGTTTGAGATTCCTACGGGTTGTTAAACGTATCCATCGTTTATTCCTTTTTATTGCTGAGCAGTGTTCCATTATATAGATTACCACATTTGTTTATCCATTCACCAGTGGATAGACATTTGGGTATTATCCAGTTTGGATCTATTATGAATAGATAAATAAAGCTTCCGTGAACATTTACATGTAAGTGTATGTGTGGACAAATATTTTCATGTCACTTAAGTAAATACCTAGGAGTGAGCTTGTTGGGTCATACAGTAAGTGTATTTTTAACTTTATAGGACGCTGACAAAATGTACTGCAAAGTGACTGCACTATTTTACATTCCTCTCAGCAACATATGAGAGTTCCAGTTTCCTCATATACCTGCTAAAGCTTGGAATTGCCAGGCTCTTTAATTTTGTCATTTTAGTGCATGTATGGAATTCTCATTATGGTTTAAATTTGCACGGCTAATACTATTAGCGTCTATTCATGTGTTTGTTTGTCTTCTTTGATAAAGTGTCTGTTCAAAACTCTTACCCAGTTTTTAAATTGGGCTTTTGACTTCTTGTTATTGAGTTGTAAAGTTGTTCATATATTCTAATAAAAGACGTAAGTCTTCTATCAGATACATGTGTTGCAAATAAATTTTTTTTCCTAGGCTGTAGTTTGACTTTTAATTTTCTTGACTTTTTCTTGACGTTTTCCCTTCTGGTATCGCGCTCCTTCAGTCATTCATTCATTGCTCATCCAGCAAATGTGTGTTTGGTGCCTATTATGCCTCACAGTACAATCAAAATTTTTTTAAAAAGAGCTTTCTCCTTTTCCACGGGAAAATGACCTTGGGTTAACCATCTCACACTGTTTCCCTGGAAATGTGAAATGTCAGCTATGTTACTAGTCAACACAATTTATGGCAGAAATGATGCCTGGTTGGAAACAATATTAGCACAGGAGGACGGGAGTGGACTACAGATACCCGGTGGGAAGCCACAGCTTCAGGGTTTCCCTGAGGGCACTGCTCTGGAATGGGCATACTTTTTCTTGGGGATTTCTAGAAGACATTCTCATGGAACAAATACTACAAATACTATGGGCCGTGGACCTGCTAAGCGAGGGTGGTACCTGCACCCACCCCTGTGGTCTCTTTCCCTTGAAGAGCTAGAGAAGAGGTTCCCACAGGAACTCCTGCTGGTGACGCACTTGATGCTGTGTTCCCATCAACTCCAATGTGTGCCTGGTGCCACGATGGCTCATCGTATCCCACACATGTATCTGGCTCGCTGAGCCCGAGACCACTGCCGCTGGTCAAGCAGAGCGTGTGGTTTGGACCCCAAAACACGACGCACAGAAAGTTGAGTGACCACAAAGACCTCGCTTCGGTCTCCATCATCTGACCTCCTCGAAGGGGAGACAGATGACGAAGACTCAGCATCGCGGCAGGTGGGGCACTCTGTTGACAATGAAGTCATGTGTGGGAAATAGAGAAGGACAGTGACGAGGGGCTGGCGTGTTATAGAGTGTGCAGGGAGGGCTCTGTGACAGGGACCTCTGAGCAGAGATTTCAAGGACGTGAGGTAGCAGTTTAGGTGGATATCTGTGGGAGAACTTTCCAGGCACAGAAAATAGCAAGGGCACTGGTCCTTAGCAGAAGTGTGCTTAGCATGTGCAAGAAACAGCAAGGAGCTGACGTGGCAGAGCAGAGATGGAGCTGGGAGGCCATCAAGCTTTGGGAGGGCAGATCTTATCTATAGGGCTTTGTAAGCCAGCTGAGTCCAAAGGAGGCATCGCAGGTTCTGATAGGGGGCGGGACCAGGCTGCCGTATGGAGAACAGACGTGAGACCCAGGGTGGAGGTGGGCAAACCAGTGAAGCTACTGCAGTGATCACATGGAAGGCAGAGTGGGAGCCACTAGGACACTGCACTCCAAGGGGTGAAAAGTGGTCAGACTCCAGGTGAGTTTTGAAGGCCGGGTTTTGTTTCCAGATTAACTTTTTCTTATGAGGAAAAAGAAAAATGAGTCAAGGTTGATTGTAAGGCTTGTGATTTAAGCGTCCAGAGGGGTATGTTGCCGCCAATTAAATGGGGGAAAATCGGGGGATTCCCTGGTGGCGCAGCGGTTGAGAGTCCACCTGCCGAAGCAGGGGACACGGGTTCGTGCCCTGGTCCGGGAGGATCCCACATGCTGCGGAGCAGCTAGGCCCGTGAGCCATGGCCGCTGAGCCTGCGCGTCCGGAGCCTGTGCTCCGCAACGGGAGAGGCCACAACAGTGAGAGGCCCGCGTACCGCAAAAAAAAAAAAAAAAAAAAGGGGGGGGGGATAATCGGAAGAGCGATTTTGGAAGGAAAATTGAGAGTCCCTGTTGCCCATTAGAATGCCCATTAGACATCTATCGAGAGATGCTGTATAGATTGTCAGATGGAAGAGGTTCTGGAAAGTTTGAGAATAAAGGTATAAATTCCAGAGTCATCAGGATATGGATGGTATTTGAAACCAAAGCAGTCAAAGAGCTGGGCCCAGATACTTATTAATTGTTAATTTAATCGAGCACGAGAATTTCAATGGATTTACACATTTTTCAGGTTTTAATTCTGCTTGAGAATTTCATAATTTTTCAGTAAAGCGGTATGAGCACAAAGAGCTCTATAAAAATATGTGTAGAGTACACAGTCCTTGCTTTGCATGTGTGTTACTAGCAAAAAGACGACTCCAGAAATGCAGTACTCCCATCAGGACAGGGACCTTAGAAAATACTTTTTTCTCAATTTGCTTCAAAGGAAAAAAAAAGCCTTCATTCTAGAATGCTTACATTCATGGCAGGATACGGTTCACATAAAAGTGGACTGTTATTCAACATGAAACATTCTAGACAACTTAATTTTTATTGTCTCCAACACCTGTTGTTAGGAAAGAGAAAACAAAATGTGCACAAATGTCACATGTGCAGGGTCACCATGACCAGTGGCTTGATTTACATCCTCTATGAAAACAATCAGAGCAAAGACTGCTTAGAGCCAGCAGATCTAGATTCAAGCATCAAAAGGTAAAAGTTGCCAGGCTACAAGAAGGGAGGGCTTCCAGCTCTGCCTGGGAGATAGGAACTGAGGGTCCAGGAGGAGCAGAGTCTTACTTTTCACTGTATTCCATTGTGCCTCATCCTGCCCAGATTTCCTTTTTTAAGGAAATACAGTGTTTGATAAAGTATAAATCAACTTCAATTAATTAAATCAAAATGAAACCTAAGATGTTAATGGAACTGGAGATACTGATGTCAGCAGCTCCTATGGAGCCATAAAGTCCCGATGGCTTCAATCACCATTAAGTTTATGGCTGTAGGTTCTATCAACCATACGAACGCTTCCTTTTCCCTCTTCCTTTGGCCCCTGCAAAACAACCTTTAACTTCAGTGCTTTAGATGCAGTCAATTTGTTTTCTTTTCCTCTTTTCTATTAGCCCCTGCAGGACAAGCTTCTAAGTGGGTTGAGAATTCTAGCTAGATTGGCAACCTTAAAGATCATAAACATTTGAGAGATTATGATTTCTTACCATATGCAGCTCAAAACATAAATGACACTAAAGAGCAAAAGTGCTTATGGTTGGCTGTTGAACAACACGGGTTTGAATTGCTTGGGTCCACTTGTAGGGGCATATTTTTCCATAGTAAATACTACACTGATCCATGACTGGTTGAATCCATGGTACAAGGAGCCCAAGGTACCCAGGGCGACTGAAAGTTAAAATGTCGGGGGGTAGAGTCCCCCGGAACCCCACGGTGTTCAAGGGTCAACTGTATTTTTTAAAGAAACAAAACGTGCATGTGTGGGGGAAACAATCTGGCTTCTTTCTATGTCTCCAGATTATTCTTTGGGGGACCCTTTGCAAAACGCTTTAAGCACCTACTCAACCCAGCACACAGACCAGTGTGGTTCTAACTGATACATCACAGAGTTTTTATCTGCATGTTATTAATTTCTCTCTCCTTTCTGCATCTTTTCCCTTTGCCTCTTCTCTAGTATTCTGTACACATCTGTACACATGTGTATTCTGTACATATACTCACGCGCCCAACCCTAGATAATAATTTGTGACGAGGATAACGGACAATTCGCATCACCCTGCTGTGTGACGACAATCTGACAAGCAAAAGGTATGGCACAGGGCATTTAAAGGTAAGGAAACTATTTCACCGCGAGTGTAATATAACAGATAAGCCAGCTTATCTCCATAAAAGATTAGTTCAAATACTGAGCTATGATGTGTTTGAATTCATTTAGGGATCCTGCTGATATCTGGGGATATTCATCATCCCTAAGTGATGATGTGCTGTCTTGCTTCTCCTCCCCTGGGCTAGAACACCAAATATCTTGCCGTTAGATTCCCTTTGTTTCTTCAACTTTTCAAGCTAATTATTTTAGAGCATCCATGCTCACATCCTGTGTCTTCTGTCTGTAAAATCTTTTTCCTTCCTTATGTTAAAATTGGATAATATGGGGTCTGCGGATGGAGATGACACAGCAACCTGTGACACTGCTACTTGGCTTTGCTGTTCTCTTCTAAGTATCCCACCCCACCCCTCTCCTGTCCCAGATGTTTGTATTTAGATGTGTGATGGGAAGGGAATTTTTTTAATTTTTAAGCTTATAAAATCCTTGTGACAGCCTGTTTCTCTGAGTCAGAATTAAACTAGGACCTGGTGTGACTCCCATGTCATGGGGCTTTCATGAGACAAAATCTTTTGGTCTTCCCACTAAAGAGTCTATATATTTCTTTAAGTTACTCAGGGACTCAGAGTCACAGCTACATATTCACTGGATTCTGGTTGTCATAATAGAAAATATCTCTGATTCTTTTCTGCCATTTTTTGGCCAGTTTCGTGACGCACCCAGAATAAGAACACTACCCTAGCTCTTTTGCTCCCTCTGAAATCACTTGTTATTCTCCAAAATGCAAAGGGAATTTTTTTTTCTTTCTGGAAAACATATATCTGGGTAAAGCTTTTAAAACTAGAACTGGATATTTTGTTAATTCAAGATCAAATTTAGTGACTATACTAGCACACAAAAGGGAAGAGGCTCCTTTAATAGGCTTTTTATTGTGGTAAATGTATGACTATAATTTAACCATTTATAATCAAAAACAATTCTAATATCTTTTCTTTGTCTTAAATCAGCTTAAGTAAGGTATTCAAAGTGACATTCATGTATTTTAACATATTTATACTCCTGAGAAGCCATCATCACAGTCAATATAAAGAACACATCAATCACTCCCTAAAGTTTCCCAGTGTCCCACTGGTAGTCCCGCCCTCCTGTTCCACTGCAATGGCCTTTCCTCTATCCTCAGGCACTTACTAGAATTTTATATAAATAGAACCATGTGATATGTAATCTGTTTAGTTTGGATTCTTTCACTCAGGATGATGAGATTCACCCATGTGTCGTATGCTGAGTGTTACCCTATTATATGGATTTACCACAACTTATTTATTCACCTACTGATGAACATTCAGGCTGCTCCCAATATTAGACTATTACAGATGAAGATGTTATGAACGTTTGTGTTCAAATATTTGTGTGAACATGTGCTTTCATGACTCTTGCATAAATACCTAGGTGTGGAATGGCTGGATTATAAGGTAGGTGTATGTATAACTTTTTGCCAAACAGTTCTCCTACATGGTTGTGCTGTTTTCCATTCATACCAGGAGTTTATGAGAGTTCCAACTGTTCTACAACCTTGCCAACACAAGACGTGGACAGGCTTTTTAATTATAGCAATTCTAGTGGCTCTATAGCAGTATCCCAATGTGGATTTAATTTACACGATGACGAGCATCTTTTCATATGCTTGCTTGCCATTCATAAATCTTGGATGAAGAGTCTATTAAATCTTTTGACTATTTCTATTGGAGTGCTTATTTTCTTATGAAGTATTGGACATTTTTTATGTATTCTGGGTAGAAGTACTTTATTAGATATGTGATTGCAAATATTTTCCCCAGTTTTGAGCTCATGTTCTTTTAACAGTATCTTTTGAAGAGCAGTTCTCACTTTTGATTAAATCCAATTAATCAATTTGTTTTTGGGGGGATGTTGCTCTTGGTGTTGTATCTAAGAAAACTTTGGTCTCCCTCTTTTGGTGTCACAGCTAAAAGATCCAAGATCACAAGATCTCTTCCTATACATTTTACAGGTTTAGATTTTATAGTTAGGTCTATAATCCATTTTGAGCTAACTTCTGTAAACCGTACCAGGTATGAATCAAAGTTCATTCATCTGCACACAGATGTCCAATTGTTCCAACACCATCTGTGGAAAAGACTATTTTTTTCTCCATTGAATTTGCCTTGATACCTTTGTCAACCCTCAAATAACCATTATATGTGAGTCCCTTTCTGGACTCTTTATTAAGTTCCAGTGATATGTCTATTTCACACCATGACTACAGTGTCTTGATTCCTATAGATTTATAAGAGCTTTAAAGTCGGGTAGTTTATGTCTTTCAACTTTATTATTCTTTCCAACATGGTTTGACCTATTCTCTTCCTTTGCATTTCAATATGAATTTTAGAATCAACCTGTCAATTTCTACAGAAATGTCTCCTGGGGTTTTGATTGAAACTGCCTTGGATCTATCGGTCATTTGGAGGGTGGGGGAAATTACATCTTAACAATATTGAATCTCTGATCCATGAACATGGTAAATCTCTCCATTTATTCAGGTCTGTCTTAATTTTCATCAGCAGTGTTTTGTATTTCTAATGACAGTGCAGTGCCTGGAACCCAACAGTAATTTTGTCATCTTTTGTTGAACTGAACGGAAATAAACCTATAATGAGAGAAATCAAGCCTTATCGTCAACTTTTAATAAAAGTATACAGTGTATAATAGCCCTGCAAAAATTATCCTGATTATCAATACACGTTAACAAGAATGCCATTTAGAATGTTATACAACTTCATACTGATTAGATAACATCTGCTTAGACAAGCTTAGTATATTCTCAAATCAATCTTGGTGTAGTTGCTAAATAGGTTAATAGTTTAAATTCCCTTTTGAACCTGTTCCATTTCCCTTCTTAACTTCTCTTTCCCTGGAGGGGCTGGTATAGAGTTAGCCTTTCTTTATGTAAATTTCACTATTAATTCTCCTTTTGTGTATTCGGACAACCAATAGCCACACTCTCACCCATTCTTTGCCCTCTGCTCCCGCTTCATGAATAAATGACTCCGTAACTATTACCAGACCATCCTACTCGGGGTGCCGCAATGCTCACGAAGCATAGAACTGAACTGATTTCTCCCATGCTGCAATTCGCATTCAGTACCTGGAACAAACGTTACAGGCCCTTGTTTCCCTTCTCTTACTCCACAACTATACATGAAGCAGGTTTATACATATTTTAACTGATGCAGACCATCGTGCTTTTCTTTCCTTAAATAAATTCCATCTTGAAATGGATCACTGATTTCTTTCTTTCATCTGAATAGAAATTATAGCATATATCTTTAAATTTTTATTTTTTAGATGCCTTAGTTAGGGATAACAATATAATCTATAGGACCACATAATAAGAGAAATGGAAAAAAACAAAACTTAAATCATTAAGTTATGGTACTACTACCTACTAGAAGGAAACACAGGAATTTGAGAAAACTTGTATAAAAAGGGTTTAATTTACTATAAAAACCTTAAGCTGTGAGTTCTGATTTAAGGGTCGGAAGAAAAAACAGCTACTCGTGGTTGTATGCCTCTTGTGACTTGCTGACGGGAGGAATTAAAGTTAGAATTGAAGTGTATATATAGCCCTGAAGAACAGATCATCTGAAATAGTTTTTTAAAGAAATATGCTGTAGTAGATTTTAACCAAGTTTTCATAATAGAAAGTAGAAATAAACAGACCAGAATCTATTAAGGACATATTGAATGTTTGCTTTGAATCTAATAAGAGGAAAATCAGCCTAATTTTATAGTTTCCTGTTTTTTGCATTTTAAAGATTTTGCCCTTAAATGTCATTGTTTTCCTTCAGCTAGTTTGAGCTGTCTTGCTGGAGGGCTATTTTTATGAACTGGAACCTTGGACCAACAAGATAGGAATAGTCTTCGTTAGAGGAATTTACTCCCATCCAGGATGGGACACTTGTCATCAAGAGATAAAGGTAACATTATTACAGGAGAGAAAGAAGAAATGTTTCAACACATCTGTTGAAATCTATTTGACAGTGGAGAGAGTCGACTCTAAAATGACATCATTTTCTATAATCCAAAGAGGCATCTAATTTATCTGGAAGCCAGTAGTTTTCACTCCTGATCACCAGCGTCTCCGAGATTCCAAAACAACCTCAGGGTCAAGGCTTAGTTGTACACCCGCAGGGGTCAAGATTGGTCTTTATCAAGTAATCAGCCTACTCAGGGAGGATGAGAAGATAATGCAATAGTTTATGTATCCTAAAAACAATGAGTAAATTATAGTTTTACATGTTAAGGAAAAACTAAAACAGGGCACGATTTCTCAGGGCACAATCCACAAGTGCCTTCAACAGAAGTATCTGAAGGAATTCTAGAATCTACTTTCGTATCAAGCTCCCCAACTAACGGTCATGCACATTAAAATTTGAGGATCATTGTTCTGAAGTTTCTCACTTGAACCACTAGCCAATGCGAAAAGTACAAAATGCTTCTTATAGAGTATACACAGTACACAAGAAACAAGAAAGGAGTTAAAAGAGGAGAAATCTGTGTGGGCTGCTATCAGAAGATGACATTGAAAATACATAACTTAGGCTGAAACTTCAGAGAGAAGAAGAAGATGCTTCTTCTAGATTTTAGAAGCAGAGTGATACAAGGCAAAGAGAGGCATGTGTAAGCCTGCAACATGAAAAGTCTGAAAAGAGAATGGCCAGAATCTTATACGGGAATTGTCTGGGTGATGGGCAAGGTAAAATCATATAGATCACGTATGGCTTGATGTAGTATTCATCTTCTTAAATTTGATGATAATTTGATTGAAAAAAAACAGGTAAGGAATTAGATCTAGTAACAGTATAAATAATTATTTATATATATGTGAATAGTAATGGGAAAAAAAAAACAGAGGTAAGGAGTTTGGCTAAGTAACTGCTTCAGAAAAGATACACTGAAGGGAAGAGAGAGGTCCAGGCTTGGTGTGTGACAGGTCGTCTCAGTGTCCTGCTACAGAGACTGAATAAGTGTGAGAGAATGTATTCTATCTCTGCTGATTATTCCTTATACCACAGAGTATAGCCAAGAATTGACTGGGTTTTTTTTTTTTCATTTCATTGGAAAAAAACATAAGAACAGAACAAAATCTAAAGGGTCAATTTGTTTTATTATCATTAATAAATAACTCCAAATATTTAGTAGCCAAAAGATTTCACAAGCATTATTTTTCCAATAAACAAATCAGACTTGAGAAGAGTCTTTGCTGTTAAATATGGAACCCAATTAAGACAGTAAAGATACCAATTTTCCAGTCACTGCCATCTCACTGCCTATAACGCACATTTTGAGTCATTGAATTGGCACATAACACATAAAATAAAGATTAAGTCAATCTTTAGTAATCCAGATATTAAAAATAAACACATTCTGAGAGATTTCCTTTTTTGCATTACATGCCTGTCTAAAGGACTTCTTGGCTTCATAAAATTGAGTCTGTCATCTATCTTTTCTTCTAAAGACCCTATGCAAATTCACTCTATTGTCAATGCAGTAAAAACTCTTGCTATACTATATTTTTAGGACCTGATGTTGCATACATTTTGGAAACTCGTCCCCTGAAAAGGAATTCTAAGACCAAAACACTTAGGAAATGTTGAGAAATACCATGGGAAATCATTTTAATGACTTGAGGCCATGATGGCAGGGGAAAGCAATCAATCTAAAGGGAAATCTATGCAAGGAAATGGATGAGACTGTTTCTGGTAATGTGTATGTGAAGGGATACCACTTATCAGTAAGGTTTTTGTTGACCCAATACTAGCATTATGCATGTAGCATGTGATGTCGACACCTCTCCCCTCAGCCCCCGTGAGTGCACCTGAAGCTGAGGTCCACACACCTGGGAAGCTAACTTCCTACCTCAAGGATCTGTTTCTCTTCTATGTTTGAGGTTGATTTTTGACCCTTACAGGACGACGAAGTACTGGAGAGCTGAAGAGTTAAGATCACAAGGACCACCTTCAAACAACAGGGGATGAGATTTGGTGGGTAAATGTGCCAAACTTCCTATCCTCCAGAGGGACAGTCCAGGGTTGCTCCACGTAGTTTCTGAAAGCGTTTCCCACAAGGCTGAACCCCAACTTCACGCAGCAATAGCCTGCTCACTACACAAACTCTTTTGGCTTTTCTTCTTTCTCTCTCCCTCTTTCCCACTTCATTGGCTTGGATCTCCCTCAAAGGTTCATTTCTTGGAGGAATTCAAACTAAGCAATGTACTAATACAAAATGAGAGATGAGTCTAGAAGGTGTCTCCAAGAAACGCCACTGCTACACAGAATTAAATTAAATCAGATATCCAAGGGTATCCAACACATAAGGCGTAATTTATTTCAACACTTCTTTAACATTAATAAGCTATATTATTAATTTAGGAAATTAAATTTTCATGTTTATTACACATTTTCAGAAATTTATTAGTGGCCCTTAGGCATATATTTTGCAAGTATTATAGTCATCAGACAGGACTTGGGTGTCAGCCCCTAATCAATATGGTCTGGAATATATTGGGAAAACTGCTTACCATTTTTAATACCTAAGATGTCCATGAAGAAACACGTCAACAATAGCATGTTTAAAGGGCTTGACAAAAATCTTGCTAAATGGGGACTTAGCTGGTTGAAGAGACATGCTAGTGAGATAACTAGGGCTTAGAGTAGAAAAGTTAAGAAGATGAAAGGGAATGTAGAGAGATCTTCCTAGTTTCTTTAAGATTCTGTATATGCTTCCTTGGTGCAAAAGCACTCAGTGTTAGGAGCTCTCTTGTTTCGCATCTTTACTTGCTCTCTCTTCTTCCTGTCCACTGACCTAGACTCTGAGTCAATTTTTTTCCATCAGAGCAGATATTAGAAATGGAAACACTAACAGGATAGTTGTGAAGGCAGAAAGCTATCAAACACTGGTCTGCTCAAACAACCCTCATTCCCTCCTCTTTCCTATCCCCAAATTTCCACCTTTCAAGCAACCTTTTCTGAACTTTATTTTTTATTAATTTTTATTGGAGTATAGTTGCTTTACAATGTTGTGTTAGTTTCTGCTGTACAGCAAAGTGAATCAGCTATATGTATACATATATCCTCTCTTTTTTAGATTCTTTTCCCATATAGGTCATTACACAGTATTGAGTCAAGTTCCCTGTGCTATTCAGCAGGTTCTCATTAGTCATCTATTTTATACATAGTAGTGTGTATATGTCAATCCCAATATTCTAATTCATCCCACCACCACCCCTTCCTCCCTTGGTAACTATAAAAGTTTGTTCTCTACATCTGTGACTCAATTTCTGCTTTGCCGGTGAGTTAATCTGTACCATTTTTCTAGATACCACATCTAAGCTATATTATACGGTATTTGTTTTTCTCTTGAAACCGTTCTGGTATTGGGAAAGTGGCATCTCACATAAGCAACAAGTTGCTGAAGACTTGGCATATTTTGAAACTTTGATAATCCAAACCTAGTTTTTCCAAATTGAGAATTGGGGGTTGGGGGTGGATAATATCTACCTAAAATGAATAATTTACAACAAATGTGCTTTTTGGGGGTTTTTAGCTTTAACGTCTCTTTTTAATTTAGCAATATTACCTCTAATATTTTTGTAGAGATCTCCAAAACTATGCCTAATGTATAATGACAATTATGAGGAATTCTTCATAGTATTTCATCACTTCTAACTTCCTTTCCAAAGTTACTGATTTTAAAGCTTGCTTTTCAGCACTAAAAGGAGTACCACCAGTTAAACAGTATTTGGATACCTTTTTATGTCATCTAAAAATATTTTCAATCGTGATAACAGTGAATGGTAAAGTAACAGCAAAGTGGTCACCACAACCCCTCATACAAGTCCCCATTCCATGAACAATAGCTGGGTTCCCAAGATGCTGACCTAGGGATGGACATTTCTATTTATCAGCTGAAGTGGTGCCATGTGACAGTAGTATAAACAGTTTGCAAGTCACTTGCCAGACCAGCCTTGAAATATTCTTTGTTTTTATGAGCTATACATAATACACATTATCTCACGTTTTTCAAAAAGAGAGATTGCATTAATATTTTATGTTACTTGGTTGACAATTCCCATAAAATAAGATAGACATTGTGTTTAAATGAAATTTTCAGAAAAATTCTAAATCACAAAATTGTCTGGGTTCAAGATTGATGGTAAATAAAAAGTTGGTCTCTAGTAATATGACAATCCAAAATTTTTTATGAGTCTTATGACCACTAAGCATGAATTCTGATCTACCATATTAACACCATAAGAACATGTAAGAAACAAAGTAAATAAATGAGAAGTTTAAAAAATAAGTCGTCTGGATAACCTGCACTTACGTAGAGCTGGAATTCTGTTCCTGCTGGCTTTGCAGGAAGTTTTTTGTTGGAGATAATAGTGCTCAGTAAAAAAGAGTAAGTAAATAAGGAGAATAAGGAAAAGCAATTGCCTAATCTCTTCTGGAGTCCTGGCAATAAGTATAATGAGGTGTAAAAACATGTGAGTATTCTGTTATAATCATAGCTTTCACTAAACAAAAAACATACTTTACTGGTACTAAAATTTCCTCCAAGTCAATACATTTTATATGTTTATTTTAGATGTAGGCTAAAATATTTTAACAAGAAATCAACTTTATTCCCACATCTGTTTAGCCCAGCATGGCCTTTGAACTTTTGATAAATAATTTGGTAAAGGTAAAAGTAAATTTGCCTTCCATTGTAGTCGTATTAATTTTCTGAACAAAAAAAATTTATTCAGGGAACATTTTGACTCTACAAAGGATACATTTCTCTATAATTATAGCCCCTTATCTTGCTTGGCTGAGCAAAGGTAAGAAAGAAACTGCTCTGCATGTATAGAGATAAGCTAAGTACACAGAAAATAAGAAGGTATGCTGGATATTAATAGAAAAGCTGGATATGAAAAACTATTCTCCATTTAGTTAACTATGCTATGAAATAATAAAATGATTACAAACTGGACAAATTGACTTTGCAGGCATCTTTGGTATTGTGTATTTAAAAGGCTTCACTTGCTCTTTTCCCATTTAGTTTTTAAGTGAAATGAACTAACATTAGAAATCCTTGGACTTTGAAAACGAACCTTTTTTAATTTTTTTTATACAGCAGGTTCTTATTAGTTATCCATTTTATACATATTAGTGTATATGTCAATTCATCACACCAGCACCATCACACTGTCAATCAAGTCCAGGAAGCACAGAGAGTCCCATACAGGAAAAATCCAAGGAGAAACCTGTCAAGACACATATTAATCAAACTATCAAAAATTAAATACAAAGAAAAAATATTAAAAGCAGCAAGGGAAAGACAACAAATAACATACAAGGGAATCCCCATAAGGTTAACAGCTGATATCTCAGCAGAAACTCTGCAAGCTAGAAGGTTGTGGCAGACATATTTAAAGTGATGAAATGGAAAAACCTACAACCAAGATTACTCTACCCAGCAAGGATCTCACTCAGATTTGACGGAGAAATTAAAACCTTTACAGACAAACAAAAGCTAAGAGGATTCAGCATCACCAAACCAACTTTACAACCAATGCTAAAGGAACTTCTCTAGGCAGGAAACACAACAGAAGGAAAAGACCTACAATAACAAACCTAAAACAATTAAGAAAACGATAATAGGAACATACATATCAATAATTACCTTAAATGTAAATGGATTAGATGCTCCATCCAAAAGACACAGGCTGGCTTAATGGATACAAAAACAAAACCCATATATATGCTGTCTACAAGACACCCACTTCAGACCTATGGACACATACAAACTGAAAGTGAGGGGATGGAAAATGATATTCCATGAAAATGGAAATCAAAAGAAAGCTGGAGCACCAATTCTCATATCAGACAAAATCGACCTTAAAATAAAGACTATTACAAGGGACAAAGAGGGACACTACATAATGATCAAGGGATCGATCCAAGAAGAAGATATAACAATTGTAAATATTTATACACCCAACGTAGGAGCAGCTCAATACATAAGGCAATGCTAACAGCCATAAAAGGGGAAATTGACGGTAACACAATCATAGTAGGTGACATTAACCCCCCACTTTCAGCAATGGACAGATCATCCAAAATGAAAATAAATAAGGAAAAACAAGCTTTAAATGACACATTAAACAAGATGGACTTAATTGATATTTATAGGATATTCCATCCAAAAACAACAGAATGCACTTTCTTCTCAAGTGCTCATGGAACATTCTCCAGGACAGATCATATCCTGGGGCACAAATCAAGCCTTGGTAAAGTTAATAAAATTGAAATCAGATCAAGTATCTTTTCCCACAACAGTGCTATGAGACTAGATGTCAATTACAGGAAAAAATCTGTAAAAAGTACAAACACAGGGAGGCTAAACAATACACTACTTAATAACCAAGGGATCACTGAAGAAATCAAAGAGGAAATCAAAATACCTAGGAACAAATGACAATGAAAACACAATGAACTAAACCTATGGGATGCAGCAAAAGTGGTTCTAAGAGGGAAGTTTATAGCAATAAAATCCTACCTCAAGAAACAAGAAAAGCAGAAATTACTACACCATTGTAAAGCAACTATACTCCAATAAAGATGTTAAAAAAAAAAAGAAACAAGAAACACCTCAAATAAACAACCTAACCTTACACCTAAAGCAATTAGAGAAAGAAGAACAAAGAACCCCCAAAGTCAGCAGAAGGAAAGAAATCATAAAGATTAGATCAGAAATAAATGAAAAAGAAATGAAGAAAATGAGAGCAAAGATCAATAAAACTAAAAGCTGGTTCTTTAAGAAGATAAACAAAATTCACAAACCATTAGCCAGACTCAGTAAGAAAAATGGGAGAAGACTCAAATCAATAGAATTAGAAATGAAGAAGGAGAAGTAACAACCGACGCTGCAGAAATACAAAGGAAAATAAGAGGCTACTACAAGCAACTATGTGCCAATAAAATGGACAACCTGGAAGAAATGGACAAATTCTTAGAAAAGCACAACCTTCCGAGACTGAACCAGGAAGAAATAGAAAATATAAAGAGACCAATCACAAGCACTGAAATTGAAACTGTGATTAAAAATCTTCCAACACATGAAAACCCAGGACCAGATGACTTCACAGGCGAATTCTATGCAACATTTAGAGAAGAGCTAACACCTATTCTTCTCAAACTCTTCCAAAATATATCAGAGGGAGGAACACCCCCCAAACTCATTCTACGAGGCCACAATCACCCTGATACCAAAACCAGACAAAGATGTCACGAAGAAAGAAAACTACAGGCAAAATATCACTGATGAACATAGATGCAAAAATCCTCAACAAAATAGTAGCAAACAGAATCCAACAGCACACCTAAACCATCATACACCGTGATCAAGTGGGGTTTTTCTCAGGAATGCAAGGACACTTCAATATACGCAAATCAACCAATGTGATACACCATATTAATTAATTGAAGGAGAAAACCCATATGATCATTGCAATAGATGCAGAGAAAGCTTTCAACAAAATTTAACACCCATTTACGATAAAAAAAAAAACCCTCCAGAGAGCAGGCATAGAGGAAACTTACCTCAACATAATAAAGGCCGTATATGACAAACCCACAGCCAACATTGTTCGCAATGGTGAAAAACTGAAACCATTTCCACTAAGATCAGGAACAAGACACGGTTGCCCACTCTCACCACTATTATTCAACATAGTTTTGGAAGTTTTAGCCATAGCAATCAGAGAAGAAGAGGAAAAACAGGAATCCAAATCAGAAAAGAAGTAAAACTGTCACTGCTTGCAGATGACATGATATTATAATTAGAGAATCCTAAAGATGCTACCAGAAAACTACTAGAGCTAATCAATGAATTTGATAAAGTAGCAGGATATAAAATTAATGCACAGAAATCTCTGGCATTACTATACACTAATGACGAAAAATCTGAAAGAGAAATTAAGGAAACACTCCCATTTACCAGTGCAACAAAAAGAATAAAATCTATCTTAGGAATAGATTCTTAGGAATAAATCTATCTAAGGAATAAATCTATCTAAGGACACAAAAGACTATATGCAGAAAACTATAGAACACTGATGAAAGAAAGTAAAGATGATACAAACAGATAGAGAGATATACCATGCTCTTGGATTGGAGGAATCAACATTGTGAAAATGACTATACTACCCAAAGCAATCTACAGATTTGATGAAATCCCTATCAAATCTCCACTGGCATTTTTCACAGAACTAGAATAAAAAATTTCACAATTTGCATGGAAACAAAATAGACCCTGAATAGCCAAAGCAATCTTGAGAAAGAAAAATGGAGCTGGAGGAATCTAGCTTCCTGACCTCAGACTAAACTAAAAAACTACAGTAATCAAGACAGTATGGTACTGGCACAAAAACAGAAATATAGATCAAAGGAACAGGATAGAAAGCCCAGAGATAAACCCATGCACATATGGTTACCTTATCTTTGATAAAGGAGGCAAGAATATACAATGGAAAAAGACAGCCTCTTCAATAAGTGGTGCTGGCAAAACTGGATAGCTACATGTAAAATAATGAAATTAGAACACTCCCTAACACCATACACAAAAGTAAACTCAAAATGGATTAAAGACCTAAATGTAAGGCCAGACACTGTAAAACTCTTAGAGGCAGAAAACATAGGCAGAAAACATAGTCATTTACGCTATGACATAAATCACAGCAAGATCTTTTTTGACCCACCTCCTAGAGAAATGGAAAGAAAAACAAAAATAAATAAATGGGACCTAATGAAACTTGAAAGCTTTTGAACAGCAAAGGAAACCATAAACAAGATGAAAAGATAACCCTCAGAATGGGAGAAATTATTTGCAAATGAAGCAACTGACACAGGATTAATTTCCAAAATATACAAGCAGCTCAGGCAGCTCAATATCCAAAAAACAAACCCAATCCAAAAATGGGCAGAAGACCTAAATAGACATTTCTCCAAAGAAGATATACAGTTTACCAACAAACACATGAAAGGGTGCTCAACATCACTAATCATTAGAGAAATGTAAATCAAAACTACAATGAGATATCACCTCACACGGGTCAGAATGGCCATCATCAAAAAATCTACAGATAATAAATGCTGGAGAGGGTGCGGAAAAAATGGAACCCTCCTTGAACTGTTGGTGGGAATGTAAATTGATACAGCCACTATGGAGAACAGTATGGAGGTTCCTTAAAAATCTAAAATTAGACTTACCATACGACCCAGCAATCCTACTACTGGGCATATACCCTGAAAAAAACCATAATTCAAAATGAGTCATGTACCACAATGTTCATTGCAGCAATATTTACAATAGCCGAGACATAGAAGCAACCTAAGTGTCCATTGACAGATGAATGGATAAAGAAGATGTGGCACATATATACAATGGAATATTACTCAGCCATAAGAAGAAACGAAATTGAGTTATTTGTAGTGAGGTGGATGGACCTAGAGACTGTCATACAGAGTGAAGTTAGAAAGAGAAAAACAAATACCATATGCTAACACATATATATAGAATCTAAGAAAACAAAATGCTTCTGAAGAACTTAGAGACAGGACAGGAATAAAGAGGCAGACATAGAGAATGGACTTGAGGACACGGGGAGGGGGAAGGGTAAGCTGAGACGAAGTGAGAGAGTGGCATGGAGATATATACACTCCCAAATGTAAAATAGATAGCTAGTGGGAAGCAGCCGCATAGCACAGGGAGATCAGCTCGGTGCTTTGTGACCACCTAGAGGGGTGGGATAGGGAGGGTGGGAGGGAGACGTAAGAGAGAGGGGATATGGCGATATATAATCAGCTATATAAACATGTAGCTGTTTCACTTTGTTATACAGCAGAAACTAACTTTCTGTTATACAGCAGAAACTACTTTGTTATACAGCAGAAACTAACACACTAATGTAAAGCAATTATACTCCAATAAAGATGTTAAAAAATATATATATATATCTGACCTTATAGCACATAGAATATACTTTGTATGTATAAGCAAAATAGTGAGCTCTGAAGTCTCTTGTAATCACACCTTTCTTTAAATGGTTTTGTCTCCAACTTGCAATGCATTTAGACTCATTCCTTTTAGTGTAGTTTTAATTCTTTTTTTTTTTTTTTTTTTGGCGGTATGCAGGCCTCTCACTGTTGTGGCCTCTCCAGTAGCAGAGCACAGGCTCTGGACACGCAGGCTCAGTGGCCCTGGCTCACGGGCCCAGCCGCCCCACGGCACGTAGGATCCTCCCGGACTGGGGCACGAACCCGGATCCCCTGCATCGGCAGGCGGACTCTCAACCACTGCGCCACCAGGGAAGCCCTTATTTTTAATTCTTAAATATTGCTTTTTTAATTTTTATTTTGTGAATATACATATACTTACACAACTCTGAAGTTGAAATTTTATAACTAAATATAAATTTAACCAAACATAAATAAAGTCTTATTTCCATCTCTCCCTTATTGACCTTGTTCCCCCCTACCATAGGTGGTACCATGTAAAAATTTACCATGTTAAATTTTAGCATATCCTTTCAGTATTTGATTTTGCAGGTAAACAAATATACACACACATGCACACTCTCCCCCTTTCCTACACAAAAGATGATATGTCTTCAAGGTGTCATTCTGCACTTGCTTTATTCACTTAAGAATGCATCCTGATATCCACACCACATTGCTGTGTAGAGGATTTTCCTCATTCCTTTACATGTCTACCTAGTATTCCATTGTGAGATGCACTACACATTTGGGATGTGTTTGTTTTTTCTCTACTATTATTACATATATATGCATTTGCATTTGTATATATTTACTTATAAATATATGATTCTTTACTATATTACACATACATAGCACATATTGTATATACAAATAGCACTATGAATAATCTTTTGCTGACACCAGTCCTATTTATACTAATGTGTTCTTGGATTATATTCCTAGAAATTGGAATCAATTTAATCTCCAAAATACCAGAGAATATTTGAATATATTCAAATATATTTGAATATATTCAGAGAATAAATGAATATGTAATTTGGAAAAATACTGCCAAATTTCCTTTTATGGGGGATATAACAATTTTGCATTCCCACCACACCATATGAAAGTGCCTAGTTCATCAAAACCTTGCCAACAGTATGCACTTCCAAACATTTGAAATGTTGCCAACCTGATAAATGAGAAGTAGTACCTCAATATAGTTTTAATTTGCATTTCTTCTATTGTGAGCTTGAGGATCTTTAAATATCTTTAAAGATCATTAAACTCGACATATATACACTACCAAACATAAAATAGATAGCTAGTGGGAAGCAGCCACATAGCACAGGGAGATCAGCTCGGTGCTTTGTGACCACCTAGAGGGGTAGGATAGGGAGGGTGGGAGGGAGACACAAGGGTGAGGGGATATGGGGATATATGTATACATATAGCTGATTCACTTTGTTATACAACAGAAACTAACACAACATTGTAAAGCAATTATACTCCAATAAAGATGTTAAAAAAATCATTAAACTCAATTTTTACTTCTTCTTGTGAACGATATCATTTGCCCATTTTTATATCTCTATTTGTCTTTTTCTTGTTTTTAGTACCACCTTTAAATATTAGAAATACAAGATACAAATATTTTCTTCACAATGTGTGATTTTTCTTTTATTTGTTTATGGTTATTTGCCATGCAATTGTTTCTAAGTAGTCAAATATATCAATCCTTCCTTAAATGAGAGAGTCATGAAGTTTTAGCTGTTTTCCCAACAATGGTAATAAATTTTGGATAATTCATTAATGAAGATCTGTGCTGTAACCACTGAAGCGATGAAAGTTTCTAGTTTGAACAAAACCAAGCTAATTGTTTGCTAAAATAAAGCATATACACTCTTTAGACGAATACAGCAGAACCCAGTACCCACAAAATAAGGTTCACAATATCGAAGAAGAAATACACAATTACCTGATGTACACAGAACTAGGATAATTTGACCAATACTCAAGAATAAGAAAAATAGCAATTAACGTGACTAATCCTGAGATAACCTAGATGTTGGAAACACAAGACAATAAATTTAAAACATAAAACACTCATCACAGAAATAGAAAATATGAAAAGAACGAAAAAATTAAACCAGAAATAAACAGCACCTAAAATTTTAAAAATAAAAAGTGTTAGATGGGCTTAGTAACATAATTTAGTTAACAGAAGAAAAATATATTAAATTTAAAGAGAGATCAATAGAAAGGAGAGAAATTTTTAAAAAGTTAAAAACATGAACCTGGCATCAGGTGTATATAATAATATCAGAATTATATGACGTATATTAATTTACAAGTAAAAGAAGCGCAATGAAATCCAAGCATAATAACTATGGAGAAAATCACACGTAAACACATCATAGTCAAACTGCTGAAGACCAAAGATAACAAAAAAACTTTGAAGGCAGCCAGAAACAAAACAATCCATTAAATATTGGGAGAAAAGAAAGTTTTAGGCCAGGGATTACTCATCAAAAACCCTGGAGTCCAGAATATATTGATACAATATTTAAAGTGAAAACTAAATAAAATAAAAGTAATGAGTTTTCCTCTGTTCTACTAAAGTTAGCTCTCACCACACTGTTTAACCATATTATTATAACTTTTAATTCAGTCTAATAGCACAAATATTGCTTTCAATAATTAATATGAGCACTCTTTAGAATGTGTTAGAAGCCGGAGAAGAGTAAAAATTAATCAGTAAGAAGAAAGAATATTTACATTTTATCTTTAGCCAGCGATAAATTCAATCATCCATTTCCTACACACACACACACACACACACACACACACACACACACACACACATCCCTACTTCTTATTGATGACTGTTTACACTCACTCCTATGATTCTACTTTCTTTCTCTACTACATTTGTTCCAACTTCACTGTCTTCGATTTTACTTTTTCTCATATTTTCTAATCCAAAATTGACCAGATGGTTAAGAAACCCAAGATACCAAGTGCTCCATGGATTTCTTTACAAAGCAGTAAATATGCCATGTGTTTTCGTTAATAAAAAGAGCCAAAATTGCTTACCATGATCTTTTTTACAGCCTTGGTCATTAATATTTTAAAATATTTCTTATTCACCACTTTCATAAAAACAAATTATTCAAACAATGACTCATTATTGTACAATTTCCTTAACTAGCAATTACTTTATTCTCTTTTTAATAAGAACTCTAATATGTATTTTGCTTAAAACATTTTTTATTCCATAACCAAGCAAAGCATGTTTTAGAAGAATTCATCAAATCACCCACTGTATGGAAGAAGTATCATAAATTATAGTGCTATGTTTTAAAAAATGTAAATACAGTTCTCCATTGCTAATGGAAGTTTAATAGACTGATTCATCACAGGCCAATTAAATTACTGAGAGTAATTGAAGGACTTCTCTGGTAGTACATTGGTTAAGAATCCGTACTCCCAATGCAGGGGGTACAGGTTTGATCCCTGGTCAGGGAAGATCCCGCATGATGCATGGTACAGCCAAAATATAAAATAAATTTCACAAGTGATATGTGAAAATATTTTTTTAAAAAAGAGTAACTGAGACTAAAGTGATCAAGATCTTATTCAATCATAAGTATCACTGACCAATGAAAGCTAGTAAGAAGAGCAAAATACATCTATTGTTTTTCTCATAACTGAATATCTAGAGTTCAATAAATGTCAACTAAATAACCCACTCCAATTAATATTTTAAATTGAAGAATTATAGATCAAAGTACAAATTCTAGACTGCAATAAATAAAAACACATCCACGGTCAAGTAATTAATTTTACAACATCGCAAGTCATTTTCACAAGTTACCAGACCTTTGGAATATTTTTGAGCCTGAAAGCCTTGCCTCTCTGTTCTTTTATAATAAGTCTCCCTTGCCCAAGCTATTATCTTACCTTTTTCTCAACTCCATGTCTTTTAAAACTAAGAGAATCTGCCCAAAGCATCATACAAGTTTTCAAAGCATGTTTGGCCTAAAACATTCAATTACATGAATCAAAATTGACTATTTTACCAAAATTTTCCAGACAAGTATTGATACCTCAATTTTTGAGTTTACTTCGCTTCTGTAACATATACTTACTATATGCAAAATCTAACATGTGTTTTTTATGTAATGCAGGCACTTTTTAAAGCCATAGCTGGTGGAGTGAATTGAATTGTATTCCCCCAACAGATATGGCTGGGTCCTGACCCTGGTATCAGTGAATGTAACCTTACTTGGAAACAGGGTCTTTGCAACTTTAATGAAGCTAAGGATCTCAAGATGAGCTCATCCTGGATTTAGAGTGAGCCATAAATTCAATGACTGGTATCCTTATTAGAAAAATTAGAGAAGTTTGAGACACAGACTCACAGAGTAGAAGGTGATGTGAAGATGGAGAAGAGATGGGTGTGATGCGCTAAGAGATATCAAAGATTGCCAGCAGCTTCCAGAAGCCAGGAGACACACAGAGAAGAGAACTGTGGGGGAATATACATTTTTGTTGTTTTCAGCCACCAAATTTGTGGTAATTTCTTAGAGCAGCCTTAGGAAACTAATACAAATGGTTAAACAGTAAGACAAGCAGTAGTTGCAAAAACTAGTTATTCATACGCACAAGGTGTATAAGATACACCAGTTTCCAGTTTCTACCTGCAGTTTTACTTATACAAATTTACAAATCAATACTTCCAATACTATTTACAGTTTTGAAGCTGGGTGGCTGACATAATCCTCCAAATTTTAGAGGCTACTTGGAAAATATCCTCTTTTCTTTTTACGGTAGCCTGCCTTATCTCTCAGATTGTTTCCTTTTGCTCTGTCTCCAAAAAAGAGTTTCACTCAGTTCTCCAAGGGCAAATTTGGAGAAGACATTTCCCCTGGTTCTCTAGAGAACGTCGTTGGCAATACAAAGAAAGAGATGTCTCTGATGCTGTCTGGGTAGAAGAGAGGCAGATACCTAGACAATTACTCTGTTCTCTCAGCCTCAGTTACAGAAGAAAGACCCTTGGTCCCTGGAAGAACAATATTCCTCAAAAACATACCTGAGTACTCTTGGTTGAATTCTCTGATAGTCTATGGCTATTTTGGGTCAGATAGTTATTCTCTCCTGAAGTGTAATATAGTCTGGGCGATATATTCTCATGAAAGGAGAGTATAAATCATAGAATGTTCCCAATGCATCCATCTTAGAAGTCTTTCATTCATTTGTTCAGTAAACACTTATTTAGCCTCTGCTTTGACTCAGGCACTGCAATAGGTATAGTAAACACAAAACCATTCAAGAAATAACCTTTTCCTGGCCAACAGGCAAAGTGAAATAAATGCTCAACAGCACTAATCATCAGAGAAATGGAAATCAAAGCCATAATGAGATACCACCTCACATGTGTCAGAATGTCTATCTTTAAAATGTCTGCCAATAACAAATGTTGGTGAGGATGTGTAGAAAAGGGAACCCTCGTAAACTGTTGGTAGAAATGTAAATTGGTGCAGCCACTATGGAAAACAGTATGGATGTTCCTTAAAAAAACTAAAAATAGAGCTACCATGTGATCCAGATATTCCATTCCTGAGTATTTACCTGAAGAAAATGAAAACTAAAATTCAAAAAGATACATGCACCCCAATGTTTATAGCAACAATATTTACAATAGCAAAGGTATGAAAGCAAACTAAATGTCCATCAGCAGATGATTGGCTTAAGAAGTATATATATACCATGGAATATCACTCAGCCATAAAAAAGAATGAAATTTTGCCATTTGCAGCAATATGGATGGACATAGAGAGTTTCATGCTAAGTGAAATAAGTCAGAGAAAGACAAATACTCTATGTTATCACTTATATGTGGAATCTAAAAAAAATTTTTTAATGAACATATATAAGAAAACAGAAACAGACTCAGATATAGAAAACAAACTAGTCGTTACCAGTGGGGAGAGGGAAGAGGGGAGGGTCAAGATAGGGGTATGGGATTAAGAGACACAAACTACTATGTATAAAATAAATAAGCAACAAGGATATATTATAGAGCCCAGGGAAATACAGCCATTATTTTCTAATAACTTTAAATGGAGTATAAGCTATAAAAATATTGAATTACTATGTTGTGCACCTGAAACTAATATAATATTGTAAATCAATTATACTTCAATAAAATAAAATGACTCTGGAAAAGAAAATAAGTGGACCTTTCCCTCAAGTGGATAGAGGAATCGGAAAATAAGAAAATAAATTACAGTGTGGGATTAAAAAGAACCATTACAGAGATGTGGACAAAATGTTATGAAAACAAAACAAGAAAATGGAGCAATAAACTCTGCCTGAAAGCACTTAGAAAGAGATCACCGTCCAGACTTCCAGGAGGGACCCACAGAGGTGGCTACTCCCATGTGAGAGATGAAGATGGTGGAGGGAAAATAAGGACAAAGGCGAGGGGTGTGCAATGTTCCAGGATTCTCAGGCACCTTGCAAAGGGGGAGCTTGTGTTCTCTGGCCCTAAAGGGAGAGTTAGCCTTATTCAAATTAATCCAATCTGCATACTTGTCACGGTGAGGATTAAGCTGTTGGAATCTGAATCGCCAATGCCAAGAGGGAGAGAATTGGCTAGAAACAGCCACGTTGGAAGCCGTAGGTCTCCTTCTGGGTCTCGGTGGCCTCTCTGTAGAGCCCCTTGGTGCTGTCGACTGAGTATTCCCCAGGAAAGCCTGGGGCCACATACCCAGGACATGACACATGGCTTCACATCATTGAAGAAGAAAATGTTCCAGGAGAGAAGCGGCTCTAGCCCAAACAGAGGGAAAAAAATCAAGCCCATCACAAAAAAGAGAGAGAGATTCTAAATTAAAACGTTCACATTCCTTCATGCTGAATATATTCAATTTTGGTTGTCAGATCACCTTGGTTAACTATTGCTTATCCCTGCACTTATATGTTCCTGTGTGGAAGATGTATAGAGGCATTTCTATAAAGGGATGGAACTAGGTTTTAAACAAACCTGAATGAAGCTGCAGCTGTAAGTGAAGGGGTCTCTCTTCATAACCACCCAAGAAGGTCATCTACTATTGTGGTGAGATGCTCAGCTACAAATGAAACTTAGCTCTTTATCTTTTCCCCTTCTCTGGCTGGAAGTGTGGCAGATAGCCCCGCAGAGGTGGGGAATTTGAGGTGGCTCCAATTCCAAGGGGAGCGTGGGCATTTTGGAATAATCAGAGGCTGATGCCAAGAACAGGAGATGGCTTTTGAGGCACAGAAGGTAGCCCTTTCAGAATGCAAGTGGTTCCAAAAATGAAAGCTTGTGAAAGAATATCTTTTAAGAAGGTGTTTAATAGTTCCATGCTACAGTAAAAGGGAGTTTATTCAAACTATTTAAAAGTTTTTATGAACGAAAGCTGCTTGTCTCCCAGTGATCCCTGAGAGCATGGGAAATGGGACTTGTTGTTGGATTCCTGAGAGGGGGATGCTTCACTCAACCATGGACCAGTGCCCCAAGCATCTGGAACCCTGGGAGTTGGGTAGTTACAGAACTAAGCGGTGAGAACTGGAACTAAAGATGTGTTGCTATAACTACATCAGGAGGGAAAAGGAGGGTGAACTCACCCAGCTGAATCTCCATCTGCCAACACAGGAAGGTAAAGAGAAGGTCTTAAATTGAACAATAAAAATAACTGTTGGCACATATTATTGAGAACTATGGAAATAAACACCAGAGGTAGCAGCTGAAGGAGTTGTGAATGGTTGTCTATGGACACCAGGAAAGAAGGGCAGAGACAGTGAAGCCAAGAAGTATCCTTTTAAAAATATAAACCTTTATTATAAATAATGAGCATTCATTCCTTTTGCAAAAATGTTTAAAGAACCAAAAGGAAAACATACTGTATTATCTTTAAAAAAAATCCAGAACTGATGTTTGATTTAACTAATGATAATGAGGTACATTTTATATAAATCAGTGTGCTTTCATCCTTTTAAAAAAATCTAGTAATTTAATATTTTTTCTATAACTCTTCACTAACTGGTAAGAAATCCACATACTCTCAGATTTATAACCAAACACAGGAGGTTAGCAGCTGAGGTACACTGGTCAGAGTTGATTAAGGATCTCTCTATTTTTTAGATTCCATATATATGTGTTAGCGTACAGTATTTGTTTTTCTCTTTCTGACTTACTTCACTCTGTATGACAGACTCTAGGTCCATCCACCTCACTACAAATAACACAAATTTGTTTCTTTTTATGGTAGAGTAATACTTCATTGTATATACATGCCACATCTTCTTTATCCATTCATCTGTCAATGGACACTTAGGTTGCTTCCATGTCCTGGCTATAGTAAATAGTGCTGCAGTGAATATTGTGGTACATGTCTCTTTTTGAATTATGGTTTTCTCAGGATGTATGCCCAGTAGTGGGATTGCTGGGTCATATGGTATCTAGAAACAAGAAAAAGAAAATTGTCCTGGGGCAGGACAGGAATAAAGATGCAGACATAGAGAATGGACTTGAGGACACAGGGAGGGGGAAGGGTAAGCTGGGACAAAGTCAGAGAGTAGCATTGACATATATACACTACCAAATGTAAAATAGATAGCTACTGGGAAGCAGCCACATAGCACAGGGAGATCAGCTCGGTGCTTTTTGACCACCTAGAGGGGTGGGATAGGGAGGGTGGGGGGGAGACACAAGAGGGAGGGGATATGGGGATATATGTATACATATAGCTGATTCACTTTGTTATACAGCAGAAACTAACACAGCATTGTAAAGCATTTATGCTCCAGTAAAGATGTTAATGGTTCTGAAGAACCTAGGGGCAGACAAAACTATAATTCGAAAAGATACGTGCACTCCTATGTTCACAGCACCACTATTTACAATAGCCAAGACACAGAAACAACCTAAATACCAATTGACAGATGAATGGTTAAAGGAGATGTGGTACAGATATACAATGGAATATTACTCAGCCATAAAAAAGAATGAAATAATGCCATTTGCAGCAACATGGATGGACCTAGAGATTGTCATACTAAGTGAAGTAAGTCAGACAGAGAAAGACAAATATATGATATCACTTATACTTGGAATCCAAAATATTACACAAATGAACTTATCTATGAAACAGACTCACAGACTACCATCTTATGGAAAAACCCAAACGAAATTTTTGGCCAAACCAATATATATGTGTGTGTGTGTGTGTGTGTATGTGTGTGTGTATAACTGAATCACTTTAGTGTATAGCAGAAATTACCACAACACTGTAAATCAACTATACTTCAATTAAAAAAACAAAACAACAGTGATACCCAGGCCCTATGCCTGATAAATTAAATTCAAATAACTGGGTGTAGGACCCAGGCTTTGGCATTGTTTAAGTCCTCCCAGATGGTTCTAGTATGACCCTAAGTTTACTAACCACTACTGTAGACATTTGTTTCTGTGGTGGCTCTCGTGTCAGGTATGCAGTTTGGTGATTATGTCACAGAGGGCCCAGAAGAATATTTTCATCTCTGCCTGGTCCTTCCCTGTGCCAAGGTCTTGAAACATGCTACTGTAGACTGAATGTTTGTGTCTCTCCAAAATTCATATGTAAAACTCAATGTGATGGTATTAGGAGGTGAGGCATTTGTGAGAGGATTAGGTCATAAGGGTGGAGCCCTCGTGAGTGGGATTAGTGCCCTTATAAAAGAGAGTCCAGAGAGCTCCCTCCTTCTACCCACCATGTGAGGATACAGTGAGAAGGCAGTCATCTCTGAACATCTATGACATCAAATCTGTTGGTGCCTGTATCTCAGGATTCCCAGCCTGCAGATCTGTGAAAAATAAATGCTTGTTGTTTAAGTCACCCAGTCTAAGGTATTTTGTTATATCAGTACAAACAGACTAACACAATGTCTACTCCAATAATGGAATCTATATTTATGCTTCTTTTATTACAAAGGCTTTTGTTGCTACTTCTTTGGTTTTTTATCAGAATATCTAATGTTTGGCAGGCCCCAGTAAAACAGATAGAATGGAGAGAAACAATAAATAATTAAGGAAAATAAAAATGTACACCTGACATAGGCAGATAATAGGAAAAATCAAAAAACTCCCTCATTAAAACTTATGAAAATTGTCTCAGTTCTTTAATTTGTTTTGCTTGCACCAGTCCCCAGACACTCCAGATCTGAAACCAGCTGCCTTGGGACCCACAGGCCCATAGTCATCTCTGCTATGGGACTCAATCCCACCCATGAGTGGGCAGGCACCAGACCCAGACCCTGGTCCATGCACCCAGCTGCACCAGCACTTGGCCCTGACACCACTACCTACAGTAGTCCACGCTGCCACAACAGAATAGAAGGGCCCACTCAACCCACATAGAGGGCACACTTGGTAATATAGCTCTGGTGACCAGAGGGGTGTGCACTGCTGGGTCCCCTAGTATGTCTCCTACATAAGGCTATTTCTCCAAGATAGAGAATTATAACCAACCTACCTAATACATAAAAATGAAAACAGAGAATTAGGCAAAATTATGTGACAAAGAATGTTCCAAATGAAGGAAGAAGATAAAACCCCAGAAGAACTAAGCGAAGTAGAGATAAGCAATCTACACAATCAAGAGTTCAAAGTAATTATCATAAACTCAGGAGAGGAATCAATAAACACAGAGAGAAGTTTAGAAAGTTAGAAAGTTAGAAAGTAGAAATAGAAAGAAGAACCAAACAGGGCTGAGGATTACAGTAACGGAAATGTAAAAACACACTAGAAGGAGTCAACAGTAGATTTGATGATACAGAGGAACGGATCAGTGAACTGGAAGAGTAGTGGAAACCACTGATCTGAACGGAAAAAAAAAAAAAAGGAATTTTAAAAAATGAGGACAGTTTAAGGGACCTCTGGGACAACATCAAGAGAGCTATCATTCACATGATATGAGTCCCAGAGGAGAGGAGAGAAAAAGGCAGAAAATTTATTTGAAACAATAATAGCTGCAAACTTCCCTAACTTGGGAAAGGAAACAGATATCCAGGTCCAGGAAACACAGAGAGTCCTGGTCGAGACAAACTCAAAGAGGCCCACACTGAGACATATTATAATTAAAATAGCAGAAAATAAAGATAGAGAGACACTTAAAAGAAGCAAGAGAAAAACAGCTAGTTAAGTACAACGGCAAAACCATAAGACTGTCAGCTGACTTTTCAGCAGAAACTCTTCATGCCAGAAGAGAGTGGCATGATATATTTATAGTGATGAAAGGAAAAAAACTACAACCAAGATTTCTCAACCTCATGAGGATGTCATTCAGAATTGAAGGAGAGACAGAGAGTTTAACAGACAAGTAAAAGCTAAGAGTCCAGAGCCACTAAACCAGCCTTACAAGAAATGTTAAAGGGATTTTCTAAGTAGAAGAAAAGACCACAACTTAGAAATATGAAAATTCCAAAAGGAAAATTATTATTGGTGAAGGAAAATACACAGTAAAGGTAGTAGATCAATGACTTTAAAAGCTAGTAGTAAGAATAAAAGACAAAATTAATAAAATCATCTATACCTTCAAAAATGGTTAAGAGAGACACACACAAAAATAAAAAAGATGTAAAAGTTGACATCAAAAATATTAAGCATAGGGGGTGGTAAGATGCAATGTTGTTAGAATGCATTTGAACTTAAAATATCATCAACTTAAAATAAGCTATATATATGTATATAACATATATATGTGGCTAAATATAAACTTCAAGGTCACCACAAGCCAAAAATCTATAATAGATACACACACAAAAAGAGAAAGGAATGCAAACATAACACAGTAATAGTCACCAATCACAAAGGAAGAGCGCAAAAAAGAAAGGAATAGACAGAAACTATGAAAAAATAAGGAACCAATTAACTGAATGGCAATAAGTATATACCTGTAAATAATCACTTTAAGTGTAAATGGGCTAAATGCTCCAATCAGAAGACACAGACTGGCTGAATGGATACAAAACAAGACCTGTATATATGCTGTCTACAAAAGAGTTACTTCAAATCTAAAAACACACCCAGACTGACAGTGAGGGGGTGTTAAAAGGCACTCTATGCAAATGGAGACAAGAAGAAGGATGGAGTAATAAGACTACAATCAGACAAAATAGACTTTAAAACAAAGACTAAAATGGAAAAAGAAGGACCTTAAATAATGATAAAAACATTGATCCTACCAGAAGATATAACAAGTGTAAATATATATGCACCCAAAATAGACCACCTAAATACATAAAGCAAGTATTAACAAACATAAAGGGAAAAACTGACAGTAATACCATAATAGTAGGGGACTTTTAACACCCTACTTACAGGTTATCCAGACAGAAAATCAATTTAAAAACACTGACCTTAAATGACACATTAGCCAAATGGATTTCACAGAAAAAAAAAAAAATATATATATATATATATATATATATATATATACATTCCATCCCAAAGCAGCAAAATATACATTACTTTCAAGTGTACATGGAACATTCTCCAGGATAGATCACATGCTAGGCCAGAAAACATGTCTCAATAAATTTAAGAAGGTTGAAATCATATCAAGCATCTTTTCTCACCACATTTCTATGATACTAGAAATCAACTATAAGAAAAATAATGCAAAAATCACAAAGACATGGAAGCTAAATAATATGCTACTACACAACAAATTGTTCACTAAAAAAATCAAAAAGGAAATAAAAAATATCTGGGGACAAATGAAAATGGAAATGCCATTTTCTAAAACCTATAGGATGCAGCAAAAGCAGTTCTAAGAAGGAAGTTTACAGTGATACACACCTACCTTAGTAAATAAAATCTCAAATAAACAACCTAACCTTACACCTAAGGGAATTAGAAATAAAATAACTAATAAAACCCAAATTTAGTAAGAGGAAAGAAATAATAAAGAGCAGAGCAGAAATAAATGGAGACTTTAAAAAACTAGAAAAGATCAATGAAACTAAGAGTTGATTCTTTGAAGAGATAAACAAAATTGATAAACTTTTAGCTATACTCATTAAGAGTAAAGAGAGAGGGCCAAATATATAATCAGAAATGAAAAAAGAGATGTTATGACAGACACCACAGAAATACAAGGGATCATAAAGAAATTACTGTGAACCATTATATGACAATAAAATCGACAACCTAGAAGAAATGGATAAACTCCTAGAAATGTACACTCTCCCAAGACTGAATCATAGAGAAATATTAACAGACCAATTACCAATAATGAAATTAACTCCAAAAAAAAAATCTCCCAAGAAAATCCAAGACCAGATGGTTTCATAGGTAAATTCTACAAAACATTTTAAAAGAGTTAACATCTACCCTTTTCAAACTATTCCCAAAAAATTGCATAAGAAGCAATGATTCTGAACTCATTTTACAAATAACAATTCTGAACTCAGTTTACAACTCATTTTACAAAGTTACTAATTCTGAACTTTGTCTGGTTTGGCATCACCCGAATACCAAACCAGGCAAAGACACCACAAAAAAAAAAAAAAGAAAATTATAGGTCAATATCATTTATGAACATAGATGCACAAATTCTCAACCAAATATTACCTAACCAAATTCAACAATACATTAAAAGGATCATACACCATGATCAAGTGGGATTTATCCCCAGAGGCAAAGATGGTTAATACCAGCAAATCGGTCAGTGTGACACACCACATTAACAGACTGAAGAATAAAAATCGCATGACCATTTCTATAGATGTAGAAAAATCTTTTAACAAAAATTCAACATCCGTTTATGAAAAAAGCTCTTTTAACAAATAGGTCTAGAGGGAATATACCTCAATATACTATAAGCCATACATGACAAACCTACAGCCAACATTATATTAAACAGTGAGATACTGAAAGCATTTTCTCTAAGATCAGGAACAAGACAAGAATGCCCATTCTTACCACTTTATTCAACATAGTATTGGAAATCGTAGCCAGAGTAATTAGACAAGAAAAAGAAATAAAAGGAATCAAATTAGACTGGAAGAATTAAAACTCTCACTGTTTGCAGATGACATGATGCTATATATAGACAATCAAAGTCTCTACCAAAAAAATTTTAAACTAATAAATGAATTCAGTAAAGTTGCAGAATACAAAACTAATAAACAGAAATCTGTTGTGTTTCTATACACTAGCAGCAAACTATTTGAAAGAGAAATGAAGAAAACAATTCAATTTACAACTGCATCAAAGAGAATCAAATATCTAGGAATAAATCTAATTAAGGAGGTAAAAGACCTGTACTTAGAAAATTATAAGACACTGATGAAAGAAATTGAATATGATACAAAACAAGTGGAAAGACACATCATGCTCATGAATTGGGAGAAGTAATATTGTTAAAATGACCATACTACCCAAGGTAATCTACAGATTCAATGCAATCCATATCAAAATACAAATGGCATTTTTCACAGAACTAGAACAAGTAATTCTAAAATTTGTATGCAGCCACAAAAGATCCTGACTAGCCAAAACAATCTTGAGAAAGAAGAACAAAGCTGAAGGTATCACAATACCTGATTTCAAACTATACTACAAAGTTACACTAATCAAAATGCTGTGGTGGGGCTTTCCTGGTGGCGCAGTGGTTGAGAGTCCACCTGCCAATGCAGGTGCCCGGGTTTGTGTCCCAGTCCGGTAGGATCCCACATGCTGTGGAGCAGCTGGGCCTGTGAGCCATGGCTGCTGGGCCTGTGCGTCCAGAGCCTGTGCTCCACAACAGGAGAGGCCACAACAGTGAGAGGCCTATGTACTGAAAAAAAAAAAAAATGCTATGGTGCTGGCAAAAAATCAGACACCTAGATCAATGGAACAGAATAGAGTCCAGAGATAGATCCACACTTATATGGTCTATTAATCTACAACAAAGGGGCAAGAATATACAATGGGGAAAAGACAGCTTCTTCAGTGAATGGTGTTGGGAAAACTGTATGACTACATACAAAAAAAAGTCAAAGTAGACTACTTTCTCATACCATATACAAAAATAAGCCAAAAATTGATTAAAATTTAAATGTGAAGCCTGAAACCATAAAACTCCTAGAAGAAAACATAAGCACTCTTTGACATCAACCTTAGCAATGATTTTTGATCTATCTCCTCAGGAAGTGAAACAAAAGCAAAAATGAATAAGTGAGACCACATCAAACTAAAAAGCTTTAGCACAGCATTGGAAACTATCAACAAAATTAAAAGGCAGCCATTTAATGAGAGAATATATTTGAAAATCACATATCTGATAAGATGTTAATAACTGAAATGTACAAAAAATTCATCCAGCTCAACATCAAAAAAAAAACCCAAAAAACCTGAATAAAAAATGGGCAGAGAACCCGATCAGACATTTTTCCAAAGAAGATATACAGATGGCCAGCAGACATATTAAAACATGCTTAACATCTCTAATCATCAGGGAAATGAAAATTAAGACCACAATGAGATGTCACTTCACACCTGTCAGAATGGCTACTATCAAAAAGACAACAAGTAACAAGCATTGGTGATGTCCACTCTAGCCAGTATTATTCAACATAGTTTGGAAAGTTTTAGCCACAGTGTCAGAGAAGAAAAAGAAATAAAAGAATCCAAATTGCAAAAGAAGTAAAAATGTCACTGTTTGCAGATGACATGATACTATACACAGAAAATCCTAAAGAGGCCACCAGAAAACTACTAGTTCTCACCAACGAATCTGGTAATGTTGTAGGATACAAAATTAATGCACAAAAATCTCTTGCATTCTTATACACTAACAATGAACGATCAGAAAGAGAAATTAAAGAAAACTGTCCCATTTACCATCATGACAAAAGGAATAAAATACCTAGGAATAAACCTACCTAAGGAGGCAAAAGACCTGTACTCAGAAAACTATAAAACACTGATGAAAGAAGTCAAACATGACACAAACAGAGGGAGAGATATACAATGTTCTTGGATTGGAAGAATCAATATTGTGAAAGTGACCATACTACCCAAAGCAATCTACAGTTTCAATGCAATCCCTATCAAATAACCAATGGCATTTTTCACAGAACTAGAACAAAAAATTTTGCAGTTTGTATGGAAACACGTAAGATCCTGAATAGCTAAAGCAATCATGAGAAATAAAAATGGAGCTGGAGGAATCAGGCTCCCTGACTTCAGACTATGCTACAAAGCTACAGTGATCAAGACAGTATGGTACTGGCACAAAAACAGAAATATAGATCCAAGGAACAGGATAGAAAGCCCAGAGATAAACCCACGAACTTATGGTCAACTAATTGATGACAAAGGAGGCAAGGATATACAATGGAGAAAAGACAGTCTTCGATAAGTGGTGCTGGGAAAACTGGACAGCTACATGTAAAAGAATGAAATTAGAACACTCCCTAACACTATACACAAAAATAAACTCAAAATGGATTAAAGACCTAAATGTAAGACCAGACACTATAAAACTCTTAGAGGAAAACATAGGAAAAACACTCTTTGACATAAATCACAGCAAGATCTTTTTTGACTCACCTTCTAGAGTAATGGAAATAAAAACAAAAATTTAAAAATGGGACCTAATGAAACTTAAAAGCTTTTGCACAGCAAAGGAAACCATAAACAATATGAAAAGACAACCCTCAGAATGGGAGAAAGTATTTGCAGATGAAGCAATGAGCAAAGGATTAATCTCCAAAATATACAAGCAGCTCATGCAGCTCAATATCAAAAAAACAAACAAACCTATCAAAAAATGGGCAGAAGATCTAAATAGACATATTCTTTTACATGTAGCTGTCTAGTTTTCCCAGCACGTCTTATTGAAAAGGCTGTCTTCTCCCCATTGTATGTTCTTTCCTTCTTTGTCATAGATTAATTGGCTATAAATGCATGGGGTTTATTTCTGAGCTCTTTATTCTGTTCCACTGATCTGTGTGTCTGCTTTTGTGCCAGGACCATGCTGTTTTGATTACTGTAGCTTTACGATATAGTCTGAAGTAAGGGAGCATGATATCTCCAGCTCTGTTCTTTCTCAAGATTGCTTTGGCTATTCAGGTCTTTTGTGGTTTCATATAAATTTTAGGATTATTTGATCTAGTTCCATGAAAAACGTCTTAGCTATTTCATTAGGGGTTTGCATTAAATCTGTAGATTGTTTTGGTGAGTATGAACATTTTAACAACACTAATTCTTCCAATCCCTGAACACAGGATATCTTTCCAGTTCTTTGTGTGGCCTTCAATTTCCCTCATCAATGTTTTATAGTTTTCAGAGAATAGGTATCTTACATCCTTGGTTAAGTTTATTCCTAGGTATTTTATTCTTTTTGTTGCAACAGTAAATGAGATTGTTTCCTTAATTTCTCTTTCTGAACATTCATTGTTAGTGTATAGGAGTGGAAGGGATTTCTGTGCATTAATTTTTTGTCCTAAAACATTGCCAAACTCATTGATTAGCTCTAGTAGTTTTCTGGTAGCATCTTTAGGATTTTCTATGTATAGTATCATGTCATCTGCAGACGGTGAGAGTTTTACTTCTTCTTTTCCAATTTGTATTCCTTTTATTTCTTTTTCTCCCCTGATTTCCATGGCTAGGACTTCCAAAATTGTGTTGAATAAGAGTGGCAAGACTGGACATCCTTGTCTTGTTCCTGATCTTAGAGGAAAAGCTTTCAGTTTTTCACCATTGAGAATGATGTTAGCTGTGGGTTTGTCGTATATGGCCTTTATTATGTTGAAGTAGGTTCCCTCTGTGCCCACTTTCTGGAGAGTTTTTATCATAAATCGGTGTTGAATTTTGTCAAAAGCTTTTTCTGCATCTATTGAGATGATCATATGGTTTTTCTCCTTCAATTTGTTAATGTGGTGTATCACATTGATTGATTTGCATATATTGAAAATCCTTGCATCCCTGGGATAAATCCCAGTTGATCGTGGTGTATGATCCTTTTAATGTGTTGTTGGTTTCTGTTTGCTAGTATTTTGTTGAGGATGTTTGCATCTACATTCATCAGTGATACTGGTCTTTAACTTTCTTTTTTGTGATATCTTTGTCTGGTTTTGGTATCAGGGTGGTGGTGGCCTTGTACAGTGAGTTTGGGAGTGTTCCTTCCTCTGCAATTTTTGGAACAGTTTGAGAATGATGGGTGTTAGCTCTTCTCTAGATGTTTGATAGAATTCACCTGTAAAGCCATCTGGTCCTGGATTTTGTTTGTTGGAAGATTTTTAATCACAGTTTCAATTTCATTACTTGTGATTGGTCTGTTCATATTTTCCATTTCTTTCTGGTTCCATCTTGGAGGGTTCTACCTTTCTAAGAATTTGTCCATTTCTTCCAAGTTGTCCATTTTACTGGCATAAAGTTGCTTGTAGTAGTCTGTCATGATCCTTTGTATTTCTGCGGTGCCCTCTGTAACTTCTTTTCATTTCTAATTTTATTGATTTGAGTCCTTTCCCTTTTGTTCTTGATGAGCGTGGCTAAAGTTTTATCAATTTTGTTTATCTTCTCAAAGAACCAGCTTTTAGTTTTATTGATCTTTGCTAGTGTTTTCTTTGTTTCCACTTCATTTATTTCTGCTCTGATCTTTATGATTTCTTTCCTTCTGCTAACTTTGGGTTTTGTTGTTGTTGTTCTTTCTCTAGTTCCTTTAAGAGGAAAGTTAGATTATTTAAGATTTTTCTTGAGATAGGATTTTATTGCTATAAACTTCTCTCTTAGGACTGCTTTTGTTGCATCCCATAGGTTTTGGGTCATCGTATTTACATTGTCATTTGTCTCTAGGTATTTTTTAATTTTCTCTTTGATTTCTTCAGTGATCTCTTAGTTATTTAGTAGTGTATTGTTTAGCCTCCATGTGTTTGTGTTTTTTACCTTTTTTATCCAGTAATTGATTTCTAATCTCATAGTGCTGTGGTCAGAAAAGATGCTTGATACAATTTCAATTTTCTTAAATATAAAATGTCTTGATTTGTTACCCAAGATGTGATCTCTCCTAGAGAATGTTCCATGTGCACTTGAGAAGAAAGTGTATTCTTCAACTCTCAGTTAGAATGTCCTATAATTATCAATTAAATCTATCTGGTATATTGTCATTTAAAGCTTGTGTCTCCTTATTTATTTTCTGTCTGGATGATCTGTTGATTGGTGTGAGTGGGGTGTTAAGGTCTCCCAGTATTATTGTGTTGATTTCCCCTTTTATGGCTGCTAGCATTTACCTTACCTATTGAGGTGCTCCTATGTTGGGTCCATAAGTATTTGTAACTGTTATGGTTTTTTTTTTTTTGGATTGACCATTATGTAATGTCCTTCCTTATCTTTTATAACAGTCTTTATTTTAAAGTCTGTTTTATCTCATATGAGTATTGCTACTCCAGCTTTCTTTTGATTTCCACTTACATGGAATATCTTTCTCCATCCCCTCACCTGCAGTCTGTAATTGTCCCTAGATATGAAGTGTGTCTCTTGTAGACAGCATATAGATGGGTCTTGTTTTTGTATCCATTCAGCAAGTCTGTGTCTTTTGGTTGGAGCATTTAATCCATTCACGTTTAGGGTAGTTATCAATATGTATGTTCCTATTACCATTTTCTTAATTGTTCTGGGTTTGTTTTTGTAGGTCTTTTTCTTCTCTGTGTTTCCCACTTAAAGAAGTTCCTTTAGCATTTGTTGTAGCACTGGTTTGGCAATGCTGAATTCTCTTAACTTTTGCTTCTCTATAAAGCTTTTCATTTCTCTGTCAAGTCTGAATGAGATCCTTGCTGGGTAGAGTAATCTTTGTTTTTTGTTTTTCCCTTTCATCACTTTAAGTATATCCTGCCACTCCCTTCTGGTTTGCAGAGTTTCTGCTGAAAAATCAGCTGATAACCTTATGGGGATTCCCTTGTATGTTATTTGTTGCTTTTCCCTTGCTGCTTTTAATAGTTTTTCTTTGAATTTTATTTTTGTTAGTTTGATTAATATGTATCTTGGTATGTTTCTCGTTGGGTTTATTCTGCCTGGGACTCTCTACACTTCCTGGGCTTGGGTGACTATTTCCTTTCCCATGTTAGGGAAGTTTTCCACTCTAATCTCTTCAAATATTTTCTCAGACCCTTTCTTTTTCTCTCCTTCTCGGACCCCTATAATTCGAACATTGGTGAATTTAATGTTGTCCCAGAGGTGTCTGAAACTGTTCTCAATTCTTTTCATTCTTTTTTCTTTATTTTGCTCCGCAGCAGTTATTTCCACCATTCTATCTTGCAGTTCACTTATCCGTTTTTCTGCCTCAGTTATTCTGCTATTGATTCCTTCTAGAGTATTTTTAATTTTAGTTATTGTGCTGTTCATCTCTTTTTGTTTGTCCTTTCATTCTTCTAAGTCCTTGTTAAACCTTTCTTGCATTTCTTCTATTTTCTCCATTCTATTTCCGAGATTTTGGATCATCTTTACTATCATAACTCTGAATACTTTCTCAGGTAGACTGCCTGTTTCCTCTTCATTTGTTTGGTCTGGTGGGTTTTTACCTTGCTTCTCCATATGCAGCATATTTCTCTGTCTTCTCATTTTGTTTAACTTACTGTGTTTAGGGTGTCCTTTCTGCAGGCTGCAGGGTCATAGTTCCCCTTACTTCTGGTGTCTGCCTGAAGTGAGTGGGATTGGTCAGTGGCTTGTGTAGCTTACTGGTGGGGTGGACTGGTGCCTGTGTTCTGGTGTGTGGAGCTGGATCTTGTCCCTCCGATGTTCAGGTCCATGTCTGGTGGTGTGTTTTGGTGTGTCTGTGATCTTAGGCAGCCTGTGATTTTTAGGCAGCCTGTCTGCTAATGGGTGGGGTTGTGTTCCTGTCTTGCTAGTTGTTTGAGATGGAACTTTCTGGTGGTTGGGTGGAGCCGGGTCTTAGTGTTGAGATGGAAACCTCTGGGAGAGCTCTCGCTAATTAATATTCTCTGGGGCCAGGAGTTCTCTGGTGTTCCAACATCCTGGACTTGGCTCTCCCACATCAGGGGCTCAGGCCTGACCCCTGTCCAGAATACCAAGACCCTGCAAGCCACATGGTGTGGAAGAAAAGGGAAAAAAGAAAAAGAAAACAAAAAGACACACAAAAAGAATCACACACACACACAAAGAGAAAACAGAAAATAAGAGAGCAATCAAACAAATAAACAAGCCCCAAAATGCAAACAAACACTAAAAACTAAGCTAACAAAAAGAAAAACAAATCAAAAGCAGAAAGCAAACTCTAGGGAGGTCTCTGGACCTGCTGTGGGCACAGTGGGGGCAGCTCAGACTCTGACCTTGTCCAACTCCTGCGTGTCCTTGACCCCAGAGCCCACAGCCTCAACTGTGGGAACATTCATTGTCTATTCAGTTATTCCACAGATGCAGGGTTTACCAAGCTGACCGTGGGGATTTAATCTGCTGTTCCTACAGCTGCACAGAGAGATTTCCCTCCCTCATGTTTGGTCATGCAGCCCCTGGGGTTCAGCTTAGTTTTGTCCCCACCTCTGCATGTGGTCCACCCTCAGGCATCTGCTCCCCTCCCAGGCAAGAGGGTGGCGAAAGCAGCGGCTGGTTAGGGCTCACCTGCTCACTCAGGTCAGGGGGCGGGAGGGATATAGCAGTCAGAGGTGGGATGTGCGGGGAGTGCCTGTGGCAGCAGAGGCTGGTGGGAAGCTGCTACAGCCTGAGGTGCACCAGGCATTTTCCTGGGGAAGTTGGCCCCAGGTCACAGGACCCTGGGCAGTGGTGGGCTGCACAGGCAGTGGGCAGTGACCAGTGCTTGCTCACAGGACCCTGGCGGCAGTTGTGACAGCGGTAGCTCTTGTGCCCATCTCTGGGGTCTGAGATAGCAACCACGGCTCATGCCCCGGCCCTGGAGCTCCTGTAGGCGGTGCCCTGCTGTCTGTGAGTGCTTGGCGCTAGAAGCTCCTATGGCCCGTCCGCCTTTCTCCTCGTGCACCCTGCAACAATGGTCCCTTGCCTCTATGGCAGGCCCATGCTTTTCCCCGGACTCCCTCCCGGCTACCCGTGGTGCACTAACCCCTTCAGGCTGTGTTCACGCCGCCAACCCCAGTCCTCTCCCTGCACTCTGACCGAAGTCCGAGCCTCAGCTCCCAGCCCCCGCCCTCCCCGGCGGGTGAGCAGACAAGCCTCTCGGGCTGGTGAGTGCAGGTCGGCACTGATCCTCTGTGCGGGAATCTCTCCACTTTGCCCTCCGCACCCCTGTGGCTGTGCTCTCCTCCGCGGCTCCGAAGCTTCCCCCCTCCACCACCTGCAGTCTGCGCCCGCGAAGGGGCCACTAGTGTGTGGAAACCTTTCCTCCTTCACAGCTCCCTCCCACTGGTGCGGGTCCTGTCCCTATTCTTTTGTCTTTGTTTATTTTTTTTTCTTTTGCCCTACCCAGGTACGTGGGGAGTTTCTTGCCTTTGGGGAGGTCTGAGGACTTCTGCCAGCATTCAGTAGGTGTTTTGTAGGAGCTGTTCTACGTGTAGATGTATGTCTGATGTATTTGTGGGGAGGAAGGTGATCTCCATGTCTCATTCCTCTGCCATCTTCCCAAAACTCCCCATCCCTTAAGACTTTGAACCAGTGATTTTTTTTAAGCTGAAAGTCTTTATTCATTAGCATAAAGAGATGAAAAATACTGGTAGAGTCAATTCAGTAAGCATGTATGGTACATGAACAAGGCAAAAAGCATTATTCTAGGCACAGTAAGGAATAAAAATCTAAATAAGATGCAGTCTCTTCAGGTATCTCACTAGCTAGTAGAGGACCTGACACAATGGCCAACTGCCATAGAAGGTGAACCTTAATTGTCATATTGGAGCAGATGCAGTGAGAAATTCTTCCACATGAGATTTTTGCTGCAGAGATCATTACACATAATTCTCTGATTTTTGAGTACATAAACCCACAGACAGATGGTACCCCACAGGTTTGAGGAGGACTCTTCTCCCAATCTTCCCATGAACAGAGCAGCCCTCCAAATAGCTACCTTCCTTTTCACACCCTAACCATCCGTCAGACACCATCCACGAGCCTGATAATGTTTTCTTTTCCAGCAGATTGTGGGGCAAGCTGCACTTTTTAGGTGTTCCAAGGGACTGAGTCAGGATTAGCTGTCATTTCCGGAAGATGGCAAGACACCTGTTCTTTAAAAGAGGCTCTGCTTTTGAAATGGAAGCCTCCGATTTCAATGCAAACTGTCATACGGAGAAGTGAGATCAGGGAACTTATAAAACTCCCGATGCTTTAAAGGAAGCAGAATGAAGTAAAAATAAATAAATAAAATACTTGACTGGGTGGTTTTGAAGGACTAGCTTATAGCTGAACTAGCTTATCACAGGACTAGCTTATATAACAGGGCAGCTTCTTTTCTGCCTGCCATGCTGCCAGACACCCAGTAATTTTTTTCCAGATACTATTAAGTTCCCTCATTCTAAATCCATACATGCCTGTATATTTTTTTTAAAGGGATGGATCTTACAGATATTAACTGAATTGTTTTGTGCTATAGCCTCTCTCTGTCTCAAAAACATGGACAACAAGCCTTTATGGATCAAATCTATTAAAATCCCTTGATTTCCATCTCTACTGAATCAAAGCTACTTTACTGAGCAGGTAGGTCTCTAATCCTGTCTTCTTATCAGCAGACACTAGCCAAGAGCTGTTAAGTGGTGCTCAGGGGATGCTACTGCAAAGATCAAAGGACCACTTAGGGCTCATCTGTAAGCTGTTCTTTGAAGTTCCTCTCTGGACCCGATGTTTCTCTGACAGATTGGGGTAGATCACAGTTCATGTCCTTCTGCCACTTCAAACATTCGAGACAATAAAATCCCAAACCACTGGCCCTGTTTTTAATTTGAAGTCTATTAGCCTTTATTGTAAAGTAAGGCATGTTTATTATAGAAAAAATGAAAAAATGCAAATAAACAAAAATAAAATACATTTTAAATATTTATAATTCCAACTACCCATAGCGATTATTGTTAGCTCTTTGGTATACGTAGTTCCAGACTTTTCTGCACACCAAAAAATATTCTAACACTATGTCTGTTGTTTTGAATCACAATATCCTGACAACTTTCATCTAACAAATATACTTGTACAGCAGACTTTTTTCAAGTGGCTGCATAGTATTCCACTGCACAGCTAGACATACATTAATTTATTTAGCTAATTAGCAATATTTTTATAAATACAAATAGATATTTATTTGTTTCTTATTACAAACAGCATTTCAAGGTATGTATCTGGTGCTAAGTATTTGTACATCTCTTTAGTTATTTCCTTAAGAACATCTATATTTTAAAACACTAGATTTTTCCATATGTTTTCTTATTTTCTTAAACAAGAAAGAGTAAGACAAAGTGTCATAGAATCTTTGACATATTTGAATAGAGCTCTGTTTCATGATTAATGATTTATTTGCAGTTTTTAAGTCATATGTTCTTAAAAGGTCATTGTAATCATTTACAATTTATATGCATGCATCAGAAAAGCATTAAAGGTGAAAGAGAGATGAGAAACCACACAGAGAAAGAAGAGAGTTAATTTTAATATTCTTACAGCCAAGGTAAAAAGAATGCATTACAGGTGAGGAAATTCTCATTGTCTGATAGAAAGAAGTGCATCAATTCAAGAGAGTCAAACATTTTGCCTGGCAATAGGGATAAAATATGTGTCCCATGGGTCTTTGTATAAAGATATTGACCAATGAAATTTTTTTCATCCAACATGTCTTATTCATAAAGCCAAGGGCACGATATAAAATTTATTTCAGGAAAAATATTTTTATAGGAAAAGCTAATCTAGTCCAAGTAGATGGCTTTTGATCTAACATGCTACAAGGATAGAACCTAGAGGAACTTAACTTAATGGTGTCCTATACGGCTTCTTTCCAACATCTCTCATTTTAATCAGAAATTGGAAGGAGTTAAATAAGCTAGGGACTCCAGCACTGCCTGACCACAGGATAAATGTCTACCTCAAATCTTTGAATTTGGTCAAAAGCTTACATAACCACTATGCTGAGCCCCAGAGAGCAAGAAGTAGGTGACTGGACCTGGAAACATTTAAGGACAGCTATAATTGTCAACGAGCTGCCTTGACCATAGAGGAATTTCAAGATAGTTTGGGTAGAATGAAGGTTGCCAACTCAGAGGTCACTAAATGTGTAACGGGGCCAGGCGTGAACAGTGGGAAACTGGAGATGCTTACCTAAAGGCATTCACATTCAAAGACAACAACAGTGTGGCAGCCAAGCCCCTGGCAGATTTGGGGCTGTAGGAAGCCAGCTGGGCAATAACCCATCTGGAGCAGCAATGCTGCCTGTGGAGCCAACAGAAAAGGAGTTCACTACAAAGTGTACAGCCAATTTGCTGAATAAAAATATTCCAAGTATTCACTATTTGAATATTGGACTTCATCAGCCAAGAAAACCTATTTTAGTTCTCTTATAAGTAGCAAGCAATCAGGAAGAAGGGCTCCTTCTAATCTATGATAGTACCACCACATCATCAGTATAGAGGTTTGTCTGCTTTTCTAAATTTGCTGTAACAAAGGGATAAGCATGCAATTAATGTAAATAACAACAATAATCAGACTATTGATTTGTGTTAATAAGAAGAGAGAATAGAATATAGCTTTCTTTTATTTCCATTTGAAATGGATCAGAACACCATCTTATCCATCTTGGCTTTGGAGAGAGTAGCATGAAGAATTCTTAAGCCCTAGAAAGTTCCCTGTACCATCTCAGCTTCCTTCTCTCCGTAGTTTAGCCATTTTTTGATATAAACAGTCAGACTGAAAGATGCAATACTGAGGAACAGAATAAACTTGAGAGAGAAGAAATGACTTTTAACCTTACTCTAAGGTCAAAGCAAATATTTCTGGAAAAATAACCCATGGGGAGATCATCTTTGAATAAAGATTTTCTATGGCTCAGTTTCTCACAGAGTTGATTCCAGGCATTCCATTCTTTCCACACTTAAGCTAACAAATGAATCCTTAAACATGTGACATTTTTAAAACTATAAGATTTCCTTTAAATTAGATTAAAATAAGTCTTAGTCAAGTTAGTACACACTGATGCTTCTATACTACCCTTTACAAAAGATTAAATTCACAAGAGAAGAAAAACACCTACCAACATAGAATTTCCCTTATCTTTACTTTTGCCTCTACCCCAATTTTTTTCAAGAGTCTAGACCAACACCGTTTAATGGTTTAGCTACTAGCCACATGAGAGCATCTATATTTAAATTTAAATCAAAATTAATTAAAATTAAAAGTTCAGCTCCTTAGTCCTATAAGCCACATATCAAAAGCTCAGTGGCCACGTGTGTACTGGGTACCACATTGGATGGCACGTATTTAAAACATTTTCATCACAGAAAGTTCTTTTGGACATCCGTGGTCTAGATAACATAAAAAGCCATCAGAAACTTGCTCACAGAGAAAATTACATAGAAACTTGCTGGGGGAAACAATCTGCTTATAAATACACCTGCTGATTGAGGAGTCTCAATTTGTTGGAGTTTAATTACAAAATAACATTTTTCTTTCAACTATGCCCACCAGCAATCTTGGATCAAATCTGCCTCCCCAGCTGGGTGATTGCTACCTTAACAATGTCTTAATTCTAAAATGATTCTCGGTTGCTAAAACAATCTTTTTTTCCAGTAATTAGGACTCGATGCTATTCATTTTCCTAAAAGTTAAATCTCACACTTGACTCAAAACTCTTGCCCTCTCTTACCCTCTTCCCCCGTCCCACACAAGCTTTAGTCTTTGAAGCAGAGGGGGAGTATGATTTGTCCCTGAGGCACCTCCTTTTCTTCCTTCTTACAGATATTTGCTATTCTGATTTGAAAACAAAATGGAAATGGGAATGAGGGTGACAACATTTTTATGTAATTGTCTCCACAATGCTGGTTGAGAGGGTCCCTACTTTACTTCTAGTTTAGGCTGATTCCATCTGGTGATGGTGACCTCCCCATAAGTGATGTACATGTGAAGTTTCGCACTGGACCTCCCTGTGTCTGAAATACTGCCAGTTTACCAAGAGCCCCTCCAGAGGGCCACTTGCCTTCTTCAACTTTACCATGATGTGTCTTCAAACATCAGGAGACACGGTCAAGCATCTCCCTCTTCTTTCCCAAAGTGAGGGAGGAGAATTGAAAAGAAAAGTGGTGGGGAGGAAAAACCTTTCCCCTACACACTTAGGTTAAGTACCTGGGGACCTTCAAATTAACCTAACCAAAGACAGATTTAACAGGAGAAAAGGCACACAATTTTTATTAATATATATGTGCAGAGGAGTTCAAAGAAAATCAAAGAGGTGACTAGACTCGGGGGTTATATATCCTTTTAACAAAGGAAAGAGAGCTTGGCCTTTTAGGGACAACAAATTGTAGGGAAATGACTTGGAAATATATGGGGGAACTAATGGAAAATAAGAGCTACAGCAAGTCCCCCACATAAAAGCCTTCAAGTGGGAACTTTCAAAGATGAGAACTTGCGTTTGTATGTCCAATCACATAAGTTAGTTCACGTGTCTGGTGTACATTGTCATGCGTGTGCATCCTCTACAAGTGGTTGTGCTTTTGTGTACTTTGATGTACAGGACTGTATACAGTACAGTAGTACAGTATCTTTATTTCAAGCCCATGATGTCCTGAAGCAAGTGTAAAAGCATCAGTAATGTAGCTGGTACTGCTAAGAAGCACCAAGCAATAATGATGGAAAACAAAAGTGAAAATCCCTGAGAGTGGAGTGAGGTGAAAAGATGGTACAGGAAGGTCGCAGCAGCCATTCAGAATGCAATCCAGTGCTACCGTGTTATCTATGATGAGAAAAAAAGAGCTGCTATCCAGACACCCCTGGATCGTTTTTTCAAGAGGGTAGATAGAACTGAATCCAGCAAGGAACCAGGACCTGTGCCATCAACGTCAGGCGTGAGTGACATTGCAGCTTGCCCTCCATCTCTGTTGCTGACGACCCTTCAGCTCTACCACCTCCCACCTCCTCTCCCTCCTCCAGTCAGTAACTCTTCTTGTCTGTTCACTCCAAGCCAGCCCCAGATGCCAGCTGTTGTGCTGTACTACAGTACTTTTCAAGGTGCTGTCCTGTAAGATTAAAAATGTTTTCTTTATTTTTTGTGTGTGTTTGTTTTTTATGTATTATTTGTGTGAAAAGTATTATAAACCTATTACAGTACAGTACTAGATAGCCAATTGTGTTAGTTGGGTACCTAGGCTAACTTTGTTGGATTTATGAACAAATTGGACTTACGAACGTGCTCTCGGAATGAAACTCGTTCGTATGCAGGGGACTTACTGTATTTTAGTAAGATTGTTTATGCAAACTCATCTTGGTGTCAACTTCCCATCTTCAGTGACGAGTTGTTCTTCTCACCCCAGTGTGTTGGGGGAGACACCTTCCTCAAAGGGAAATTTGTGCCCTGCTTTTAGGCAGATAGGGAAGGGACAGAGGCTTCACCCCATGTTTGCTTTTTCTCGGTTGTCTTCGGCTCAAAATAATCCTTATGACAAAGTGGCATGTTTTGGGGTGGCATATTCTAATATCTTTAAAAAGCATTCATACTTTTAGCTACAGAAGGACTCCGCAGATTCTGCAGCTAAGTAAATGTCCGGAGGAAAATGTTTCAGTCTCCCCTTTTTTAAGACACCCCAATCTCCATGAGGATTTTATTGAAGCTGACTCACTTGGTTCCATGGATGGAAAACCATCATTGTCTCCTCCTTCAAGGGCAGGGGAGGCAAGAACCTCCAGCCATAAATTGTGGATGTCCTCCCTTCCTGAAATTCCAGGACAGCGTGAGGGAATGGAGATGGGGAGGGAGTGGGTGGAAGAGAGATGGTGACTGGAGGTGGTGGTGGGAATCAAAGCCACTTAGTAAGCCCTGGCAGCCATTAGGGGCTTAGGAATTCTTAGTGCCTTGTGTCTTCAGCTTTGGGTTTCAGCCACAATTCCACGACAACAAGAAAGTCAAACTCCAACATCCTCTTACATAGGCAATAGATATTAAAATCAGCCTTAAATGTATGCCTTTAATTTCCCATCCAGCCATAATAAAGAAGAGTTTTAGACATGTGGAGGTATGTTCCTGGACAGTTTCCAAGTCAGAATAAGTAAAACCATTTGCCTTTTCATGCTTAGTATTTTATAGTTTCAAATATGCTGTTTGCAACCAACCCTAAGGGTGAAAGACTCTAATTCATCTGGGTGGAGAAAAAACGTAACCAACCAATTTCTCACGGTGAGAGGCCATGAGATGGAGCCAGCCAGCAGCTGAGAACCGGCAGTCAGTTCACAGGAGACGAGGCCCCAGTGTCCACAGTTCTACCTGGAAACTTGAGGACTGCCCCTGCATAATAAATATTTATCACTACATCTGAATGAATCAACATTAATATAGTGGTTAGAAGCCTGGGCTCCAGGGTCAAAGGCCTGAGCTGATTTTTCATCTCTTGTTAACTCTGAACCTGAGTCAGCTGCAGAACTTTCTGAGTCTCTGTGACATCTATGATCATGTGTTTTGGGTAGCTTTGACTCTTTATACAATTGTATGTTACAAATATTAATATACGATAGTATATTATACAAATCCAGGGCTTGCATTACGGTTGAACAGTTGTTATTAAATTTCAGAATACATTCTAACAGAATCAGAATACATGAATTTTTTTTAAACTATTTTTTCTTTTCTACATTTATACATTTGGCCTTGAGCACTTGCCCAATTATTTTCTTGGGATAAATTCCAGTGAAGGAAATTCTTGTGTCCAGGGGAACGTGTATTTTATTTATTTTTTTATTTTATTTTATTTTTTTTAACATCTTTATTGGAGGATAATTGCTTTACACTGGTGTGTCAGATTCTGCTGTATAACAAAGTGAATCAGCTATAGGTACACATATATCCCCATATCCCCTCCCTCTTGCGTCTCCCTCCCACCCTCCCTATCCCACCCCTCTAGGTGGTCACAAAGCACCGAGGTGATCTCTCTGTGCCATGTGGCTGCTTCCCACTAGCTATCTATTTTACATTTGGAAGTGTATATATGTCCATGGCACTCTCTCACTTCGTCCCAGCTTACCCTTCCCCCTCCCCGTGTCCTCAAGTCCATTCTCTACATCTGCCTCTTTATTCCTGTCCTGTCCCTAGGTTCTTCAGAACCATTTTTTTTTAGATTCCATATATATGTGTTAGCATACAGCATTTGTTTTTCTCTCTCTGACTTACTTCACTCCATATGACAGACTCTAGGTCCATTCGCCTCACTACAAATAACTCAATTTCGTTTCTTTTTAAGGCTGAGTAATATTTCATTGTATTTATGTGCCACATCTCCTTTATCCATTCATCTGTTGATGGACATTTAGTTTGCTTCCATGTCCTGGCTATTGTAAATAGTGCTGCAATGAACATTGGGGTGCATGTGTCTTTTTGAGTTGTGGTTTTCTCTGGGTATATGCCCAGTAATGGGATTGCTGGGGCATATGGTAGTTCTATTTTTAGTTTTTTAAGGAACCTCTATACTGTTCTCCATAGTGGCTGTATCAGTTTATATTCCCACCAACAGTGTAGGAGGGTTTCCTTTTCTCCACACCCTCTCCAGCATTTACTGTTTGTAGATTTTTTGATGATGGCTATTCTAATTGGTGTGAGGTGATACCTCATTGTAGTTTTGATTTGCATTTCTCTAATAATTAGTGATGTTGAGTATCCTCTCATGTGTTTGTTGGTTATCTGTATATCTTCTTTGGAGAAATGTCTGTTTAGGTCTTCTGCCCATTTTTGGATTAGGTTGTTTGTTTTTTTGATACTGAGCTACATGGGCTTCTTGTATATTTTTGGACATTAATCCTTTGTCCGTTGCTTCATTTGCAAATATTTTCTCCCATTCTGAGGGTGGTCTTTTCGTCTTGTTTATGGTTTCCTTTGCTGTGCAAAAGCTTTGACGTTTCATTAGGTCCCATTTGTTTATTTTTGGTTTTATTTCCATTTCTCTGGAAGGTGGGTCAAAAAGGATCTTGCTGTGAAGCATCCATGAATTATTTTAAATGCTGTAGAAGGAGAAGGAGGAGGGGGAGGGGGAGATGGGGGAGGAGAAAACTTTCAAGAAAACATTTGACAGCATAACGTGTGATCAGTAAGTCTGTCATTTGCCTCACACACTACCCATCCTCTGGATGGCACTCCTCTCCATTGCTGGATTGCACTTTGTAATGGGAATTTTTGTTCACGCACCACGTCATTTTTGGTGCAGTATTCCTTTTTTTTAGAAGTCCTATTACCATGTGACATTTTTCCAGATTGCTTTGTCCATAGGAGCCACTGAGATCAATCGTTTTTTTGAAATGCATACCTCTTTTTATGCAAATGAGAAAATCGCAAGGATTCAGGTCACAAAGTTTGACCTAAGCACACATTTAATACAATCAGGCCTCCGTATCTGCGGGTTCCTCACCCACAGATTCCACCAATCACAGAACAAAAATACTTGAAAATTTAAAAAATTCCACAAAATTCCAAAAAGCAGGACTTGAATTTGCCACACGTGCTGGCAACTATTCCCATAGCGTTTGCCTCGTATCTACAACTCTTTCCACAGCGTTTACATTGTATCAGGTATTATAAGTGATCTAGAGATGATTTAAAGTACACAGGAGGATGTGCATAGGTCATATGCAAATGCTACACTATCTCATATGAGGAACTTGAGCATCTGTGGATTTTGGTAACTGAGTAGGGGATGGTCCTGGACCACTCCCTGCCCCCCACCCCATGGATACTGAGGGATGACTGTGCTAAGAAGAGCCTCCTGTGTCTGTTTTTCTCTCCAACCCACTATTTGTAGCATCACTAGAATAAGGGGAAATCTTTTCACTGAGAAAAAAATCGGAAAGCAGAATAATCTTTTTAAAATTCAAGTAAAAAATGAATTTATTTTCCAAATTCTTGTTAACTAACAAAATTCTATAATCAAATTAAAGGTAGTTTATATGAGAAGACAATGGTGGAAAAAATAATATAGGCACCACTGTGGCCTGACTTGTATCCCCCCAAGATTTACATGTTGAAACCCTAATCCCCAATGTGATGCTATTTAGAGATGGGACTTTGGGACGATAACTAGATTTAGGTGAGGTCATGAGAGTGCGGCCTTCATGGTGGAATTAATGTCTCTATAAGAAGAGATACCAGAGCGCTCTCTCTCTTTCAATCCCCACCATGTGAGGACACAGTGAGAAGGTGGCCATCCACAGCCAAGAAGAGGGTCCTCACCAAAAAATGACCACCCTGGCTCCCTGCTCTCAGACGTCCCGGTCACAAGAACTGTGAGAGATAACCGTGTGTTGTTTAAGCTGCCCAGTCTGCAGTATTTTGTTACAGCAGCCCAGCTGACTGAGACAGCATTCCACATACTTTTATTATCAATGAAAGGTCTTTACTATGTTGAAATAAATGTGTGTATTGTTATGGAAATACAGGTATATTACTTTGAGTGGAATCCCTGGACATTTAGAAACAAGGCACAAGAGGAAAAAAATATTATTCTAGAATAATTTGTGAATATCTAAGTAAAAAGAGATGGTCATGTTCCGTTGGCTCCCTGTCTGAGGGTCATGTGAGTCTAGTGCTGACCGAGCAAAACCTGCTGGAACCGAGCACACAGCGGGAGGAGATTCGTTCAGAATCTACCTGCCGTACTGGTTGACAAACAAATTCAGTTCAAATATAAGAGGTTTAGACCTTCCTCACTATTGTGAAAGATTGAAATAAAAATATAGTGCCAAGTTTGGGATTGACATATACACACTACTATAGTTAAAGTAGATAACCAACAAGGACCTACTGTATAGCACAGGGAACACTGCTCAATATTCCGTAATAACCTAAACGGGGAAAGAATCTGAAAAAGAATAGATATATGTTTATGTATAACTGAATCCCTTTGCTGTGCACCTGAAACTAACGCAACATTGTAAATCAACTATAGTCCAATATAAAATAAAACTTTTTAAAAAATACAATGCCAACACGATATAATTGAATAAGGGTAATTGGCTCTTCGATCAGTACATGTGAGATTCACACTGAGCCACTTCCTGAAGACCTTGGGTTAATTGCTTAACTCCTCTGGAATTCAGTTTCCTCATCTGTAAAGATGAAAATGGTAATAATAGACCAGCACCACTAAGTTGTGAGGATGCTAGGAAAGTGCCTGGGTTACAGCAAACTCTCCACTGATATTTAATGCCCTGACATAGCTGAATATTTAACATGGTTCATAAACTAACATTCATCCAGAAAACTAAGCATAGACTCCAAAGACTCCGGAAAGCTTTAACAAATCTTTTTTTTTTTTTCCAGACCCTACTGAGAACTCAGTTAGGCCTTTTACCAGTAAGAAATACATCCCCACGATGGAAACAGTAAGTTTCATGGCATCATAAGATCTGGAGAATTTTCGTAGCATATATTTATTGATCCACAATTTTGGATGAGAATTGAAGAAATTTAGAAAAAAAATGTTCATTGCGTGTATGTGATTAGTTTTGTCAGAACACAGATATAATTGAAACAACTATATTTTAATTTTGATACAAGTTTTACAAAATTATACATATCTTCCCAATGGTCATGAATCAGTTTTCATTACAGACTTAAAGTAATTTTTTAAAACTTCAGGCAAATGAAGCTTGGACTTAAGAAGTATTTAATTGTTCTTTCATGGTACCATTTTACATTCCAAACACATTGCTTTTTTTTTTTTTTAATTTAAAAATCCTTTATAACTTAAAAAATGCTAGCCATCATCTGAGCCTTCAATGAGTATAGTAGTAACATCAAAGATCACTGATCACAGCTCATCATTACAAATATAATTAAAAAAACTTGAAATATTGCAAGAATTATCAAAATGTGACATAGAGACATGAAGTGAGCAAATGTTGTTGGAAAAAAATGACATCAATAGACTTGCTCAACACAAAGAGTTTCCACAAATCTTCATTTTGTAAAAAAAAAAAAAAAATGCAGTGTCTGTGAAGCACAATAAAGTACAGAGGAATAAAATGAGGCCTGCCTGTGTCTTCTTTTAGCTCCATAAGGGGGTTTTATATCTCTCAACATACAAGCTCCTATGATCATTTATTTATTCACCTAATTATAGCTCTAACGTATGTTCCAAAAGGATATGTTGTTGGAATTAACTAGCCGAATAAGAGAAATCTAATCCAACTGTCATACCTAGCCATTCTGTAGAGATAAAGAAAAAATTGGCCAAACTTCACAGGCCCCTATTAAAAGTGTTAATTTTTACACTTGGGAAAGGCCAGCTGTTAGATTGAGAACTGAAATGAAATATTTCTAGGAGGCAGTGCCTCATCGTTGGTGCTTCTTTCCAATATTGCCATTGAAGACGACCCACTTTGAAAAATATTTACTTCAAATTTCCAACGCAACCAACTCTAGGAGCTGCTGCTTTTTTAATGTCATTAAAGACACATAAAAATATTTTGAAATTTTAAACATGTCCTCAAGAATCATTTTATGAGTATTTATAAAATGATTCAACCTGAAGGAGATGCAGGTGATATAAAAAAAAATTTCAAGTAAATTCAATGTCTTTGCTGAGGTGAAAAAAAAGTTAAAAACTGAATTGTATGGGAGCCTGTACGTTAAGAGATATAAAACCAAACACATGCTTTTTTATTCAATCTGAGAATTTCTGCCTTTTATGGGAGCGTTTCGACTACTGGGGGATTGTACCTTTGGGACCTTTGGGGTGTCCTTTTTGCCCTTGGCCTCAGGTAATTTTCTTACACACACGCACTGGTCTATACTCAGGGGAAGACTCTAGGGGACCCTCTACAGATCTTTGAAGTTCTCTGAGGCTCCCTTCTCTCTGCCTTGTAAATTTTTTTATTGAGATATAATTATCATACAACACTGTGTGCGTTCAAGATGTACAACGTGTCGATTTAACACATTTATATATTGCAGTATGATGACTGCTGTAGCTTTATTTTACACCTCTGCCACATCGTAAAATTATCATTGCTTTTTTGTGGTAAGAAATATTAAGATATAGTCTCTTAGCAACTTTGAAGTTTATAATACAGTGATGTTGATTATAATTGCTATCCTGTGCGTTAAATCCCCAGAGCTCATTCACCTTCTAGTGGCAAGTTTGTACCCTTTGACCAAAATCTCCCCCAACCCCAGCTCCTGGTAACCACCACGCTAGTCTCTGTTTCTACGAGCTCAGCTTTTTTAGATTCCACAGGTGAGTGGTATCCTGTAGTATGTGTCTTTCTCTGTCTGGCTTATCTCACCATGCACAATGCCCCCAAACTTTCATGCCTCAGCCTACCCAATATCCATCTCCTCAACTCAGGGTACCATGACCTCCTCCTGGCCACCCCTCTGCCTCTGCCACAGCCTGAAAACTCTCTCAGGCAGTGAACCAGGGCCATGGCAGGACTCACCTCACTTGTTTCTCCCCTCTCAGGGATTCTTGTCCTCTGTTGCCTGATGGCCCACGTCTTGATCAGCCATTATTTCATGTATTAGGTCCAGTTTTTGGTGTTCAAGCAAAAGGCTAAATCCAGTTCCCTGTTACTACAAAAGGCCTCTCTCCTTGATTTCTGAAATTAAAATGAGCACCTGCCCTGGGACAGCCTTGGTTGTCCTCTCCCCATTGATGGACATGGAACCTTTGATTCCTTTTAGTTAATTCCGTGATGCTTCCCAACGCCATGAATGGCCAGTCTCACTCCTGCTCCAGTGGGATGGTGGTGGCCCAGGGATGGTCCTCTAGCCTCTTCCTCACCGCAGCCTGGCATGCTCTCAGGCGGGGTCTCCACGGCACGGAAGGAGGAGACACCAGTGCAAGCCCAGTGAGCATATTTAAAGACCCCTTGCCCTTGACCGCTGACTTGACTATCATCTTCTCATTGTATATTTTTTAATTTTTATTTTATATAGGAGTAGAGTTGATTAACAATGTTGTGTTAGTTTCAGGTGTACAGCAAAGTGATTCAGTTATACATATACGTGTATCTATCCTTTTTCAAATTCTTTTCTCATTTAGGTTGTTAAAGAACATTGAGCAGAGTTCCCTGTGCTCTACAGTAGGTCCTTGTACTTTTATTTAAACTCAGCGCTATTCATTCCCTTAACACATTGTGTATAAACTATCTTAGAGAAAAACTGCATGCACTTCAGCTTTTCATATCTTCTTCCTTCCCCACCCAAGGCCCTCCCCTATCATTTACAGCCCAGGAAGAATGCAACCCAAGGTCCCTATGCTCTCCAGCCTCCACTCACCACCACCACCCAGATCCACTTGGTACCCCAAGGGGTCTCAGTGCACATCTGGGGGGAAGCCAGGCCACATCTCCATGCCCTGCTTATACCCCTAACGGTGACCCTCAGCCCTGCAGCCACAGGGGGAGCAACTCAAGCTCAGCTGAGCCTGTAGTGATCCATCTGGGGAAGATGCCTGAGTGGGCATCAAAGGCAGGCTTGGAGCTTGAACTCCAGCCTGTGAATTTGTACAGGGAGAATTGGGGGTGGGAAGAGAAGCAAGGGGGAGGGAAGAGAGAGGAGCTCCTGGTGGCAGGTGCCCTGGCCCCATGAGGGGGATGGCACCCAGGGCTCTAAGGCCAGAGCTGCCCCACTGTAAACCCCTCCTTAAGGAACCATATCTAAAGGTACGCAACTATTTAAATGCTTCTGGTAAGAAACATGCTTCTCTGTACCTAAAGTAAATTCCTTGGAGAAAAATCGGACTCATAAATTTAGTGGCAGCAAACCTAGAAGAACCTGAAGGCTTCAGCAGAAAAGTCATCCCCTCACTGGTGAAGTGGCTTTCTGGCAGACACTGACTAAAATAACAAGGAGGTGTCTGGCGGGCAGATCGCAAGACCTAAAATGAAATAAAGTGTGCTTCTTCACAAAGTATTGGCCATAATTCTAACCAGCATTTGCTTATGAGCTATGGTTGCATCTGTCTGCAGTGAATGGGCTCCAGGAACTTTGATTCCCATGATGGGGCTTGAATGCCCAGAGGATGTCCTCATGTAGACATGAGCCCTCCAGGGAGCTCCTGATGCACCTGGAAACCATCATAGGAAGAAACGCTCTCTGCCAAAGCTTCCCTTCCATCCATTTCACTGCAAGCACTTGCCCAAACTGCACCAGCATCTAAGTTTGTCATGTGGAAATAAAAGGAAATCTTCCAGATAAAAAGCTGACCATGCGCTGCCAAGATAATTCGTCACTAGGTTTGTTTACACACATTTACAGCTGACTGAAATGCAGTTTATTATTCCTTTGGGCTAAGCGAAACTTCTCATTTTGGCAAAACAATCCAAAAGGGCTTTTATCAACTAGCAAGATATTTTTATTGCCTTGGGTCAGTAACAAAATTAAGAGATTTGTTTACGTGTTTCTTCTATTACATTTTTAGGTGAAATTCACAAACCAAACAGGAAGCCTGGCTTCATTAACCCATGACAGAAGGAAAGTGTCATATCCGAAAAGAACTTGTAAAACTTTTTAAAAAGTAACATAATTTTTGCAATGTATTACAGTGACAGTAAGAGACAGAAACTGGGTTTGATTGAAAGTCACACGACAGCACCACACACTGACATTGTACACAGAACTCACTTCCTATCTCCAGAGGAAGACATAGAGAGATGGCAGTAACTTTCAAAGCGAAAAATGATTGGAAATTATCTTTAAACTCCTGCTGGGCACACATATTGCTGTGTCTGACAGTAATGCTGGCTGAAAGTTAAATGAATCTTACCAGAAAATTGGCAAAATGGAGACATTCGAATAAAATATATAAACCTTTATGTCTTTGACTTGTCTGGGAACTTGAACTTCTGAGATTCCAAAAGATATAGGACTGTGCTTCCCTGGTGGCGCAGTGGTTGAGAGTCCACCTGCCAATGCAGGGAACATGGGTTCGTGTCCTGGTCTGGGAGGATCCCACATGCCGTGGAGCGGCTGGGCCCATGAGCCATGGCCGCTGAGCCTGCGCGTCTGGAGCCTGTGCTCTGCAACGGGAGAGGCCACAACAGTGAGAGTCCCGCGTATCGCAAAAAAAAAAAAAAAAAAGAATAGCGGCCGATACGATACACATAAAATAGATAACTGTAACTAAACATGTTTTTTTGTTAAAAAAAAACGCTGACCATCATCTGAGCCTTCCGGGAGTCATAATCTTTTGCAGTAGTAACATCAAAAATCACTGATCCCAGATCACCATGACAAATTGAATAAAAATGGAAAACTTTGAAATATTACTAGAACTACCGAAGTGTGACACAGGGACGTGAAGTGAGGGAGCCAATGCTGTTGGGAAAGTGGTGCCAACAGATTTGTTTGGTGTGGGATTGCCAAGGACCTTCAGTCTGTAAAACAAAGGCACACAGCATCTGCAAAGTGCAACAAAGTGAAGCACAATAAATTGGGGTACGTCTATAATTGCTTCCATAATGAGTTTCCAGTTTTTATCTCATTTCTTCCTCACAACAACCCTTTAAAAGTAGGTATTAACCTTCTCATTTTTCAGACGAGAAAACAAGTTTAGAGAAGTTAATTGATCTCGCTCAGGGTGAAATCAGTAGACAACAGAAAGGACGTTTGATTTCAAGTCTATCTACCTCTGAAGGAGGTAATCTTACTGCATTACTTTATCCTGACCCGCCGCCCCCCAGGTTAAAAATAAACCAGTAAGGTGAATTTTTAATACACAGTCTTTTGTTAGAAAGCGTTGGTAATAAGGATCTGGATTCTCGTTCCCAGGAGAGGGTGACAAGTCTCCAAGCCGGGCCCCTGCTGTGTGCGTGTGGTGGACCGGGTTGTGGATCGTACCTGTGAGCTCGTATCTGGTATGAGGGTCAAAGCTTTTCTGCCAGGCTGAGCTAGACTCAGGGCTGCCAAACGGTGTGGCAAGAGGCAGCCATTCATGGGAGTCGTCAGGTCGGATAACAGCTGGTAAGAAGCAGGGGGTTAAGTCACGAAGATGAAGGGAAGCCCTTCCTTCCATGTACTAACACTCACATGCTCTCCTGCCTCTTGGAAGCACCCTGGCGATTGTATCAGGCCCACCTGGACAACTCAGGACCCTCCTCTCACCTCCAGAGCTTCAGTGTCTCACACCTACAAAGTCCTTCCGCCGTATACGGATACATCCTCAGATTCCAGGGATTAAGATGTAGACACGGGATGGAGGATAATTTAGCCTACCATGGGCATGCGCAAGCCTGCTTCTAATTCAAGCAACAGAATGCGTGGAGAACACCACAGCCCAACATGCAAACCAGTTAGGAAGCAGCAAGCCACACGCCCATCCTTCAGTGTTTCATCCCCCACAGCTTGTCCGGACTTCCTTCCCTAAGTCATGCACATTGGTGTTGAAGGATGACTGTGTGCATAAAAGCAGGTGTGGCAAACAGCAAAGGAAATCTTGACTGAGCGCCTACTGTGTGCCATGGACTGTTTGGGCACCAGGGATACAGCAGTGAAGTGCTCATTCAAGAAAGGCTGACTCAGTGGGATGATTAACTTCTTGGTACAAAACAATTTTAGTTTATTATCCTATTACCTTTTCCAACAGCCCTTTTTGTCTTTCTCCTAATAACCTGTTTCTCTTGATCTTTCTCCTCTGGTTTAGTGCTCCTTGGTTGGGAGGTTTTTTAACTTATACATATGAAAGAGAGGCATTAAGTAGCATCTTAGCGATCCTCTGGGCCTCATCAAGAAACCAAAATAGAAAAGCTATTTTAAGCACATCAAGTTTTAAGTCTTCTTCCAGAAAAAGTAATTCCCTTGGCAGGGGGGATAAATTAGGAGTTGGGATTAACAGATACACACTACTATATATAAGAGATAACCAACAAGGACCTACTGTATAGCACAGGGAACTCTACTGAATATCTTGTAATAAGGTATAATGGAAAAGAATCTGAAAAAGAATATTGTAACACACACACACATATATACACATGCATATATAACTGAGTCTGTAATATAACTCTGCTGTATAAACAACACGACATTTGTAAATCAACTATACTTCAATTAAAAAGTCACTGAAGGGCTTCCCTGGTGGCGCAGTGGTTGAGAGTCCGCCTGCCGATGCAGGGGACACAGGTTCATGCCCCGGTCCGGGAAGATCCCACGTGCCGCGGAGTGGCTGGGTCCGTGAGCCATGGCCACTGAGCCTACGAGTCCGGAGCCTGTGCTCCGCAATGGGAGAGGCCACAACAGTGAGAGGCCCGCGTACCGCAAAAAAAAAAAAAAAAAAGTCACTGAAAAAATTGACTTTACCATAAATTACAAAAAAAGAAAAGAAAAAGTAATCTCCCTTTTCAAGGCATGGGGAAAACCCTGCACTGAGCCAATAGAGGAGATCTAGAAAGTAGCAGGTGGACGGAGCCACAGCTGCAAGCAGCACGCATGTGCTCTTTGTGGACTCAGTGAGCGTGTCAGTCAGGGTTTAACTAGAGAATCAGGACCACGATGACTTATAGGGAATAAGGGATTCATCACTGGGATTAAACTTAACGACAGTGGGAGAAGGTGGGGAAAGAAAACTCCAGAAGAAGGTAGGCTTGGGGAATCAGAGAAGCGTCAGTCCCCAGGAACACAGAGAGAGCTGGTCTGTGCAAAGCTGTGTGTCTGCATCTGGCCACGAGTCTGAAGCCACCGTAGCTCGGCTGAGCCAGAGGGAGAGAAAAATCTGGCTGCTAAACTGGAGGAATCAAGGAAAAACTCGAACCCATGAAGAGCAGCTGGAACTCACAAAGACGAACTGAAACCCACCAGGACCAGTAGGACTGTGCCTCTGTCCCCATGGCAACTCCAGAGATGCGCAGAGATACCTGCACCCTTCACCACAAGGCTGTGCTGAAGCTGAAGGAGGACGCCCCGCCCCCAGGTACATCCGCAGACCATGGGCTGCAGCAGAGCCTGGAGGCTGCCCTGAACCTTCCCAGTGTCATCACCGCGGCTCTCAACCTCGTACACGTGGCACCCGTTTCTCTTGTGGCCAAACCTAGCCCAGAATCACAAGGAAAGGAGATTCCAGCACAGTTTTCCCGTATGTGTGCAACTCATTCAGTCTCATTACCCATGTCTGCCGTACATCAATTATTACTTTGTCGCCTTTCCGATCCCCCAAAGTAGTGCTTCTCAGACTTGAGTGTGTATAAGTCACCTGGGAATCTTCCTAAAAAGCATAGTCCAGCCCAGTAAGTGGCGGATGGGGCCTGAGAGTCTGCGTGACGGACATACCATGTCTTTACACAATGAGATTTAACCCTCAGAAACCAACATGCTGCGGTAGCAGTTTTCAAACTGTGCTCCAGGGGACTTCCCTAGTGGTCCAGCGGTTAAGACTCCTCACTTCCGCTTCAGGGGGCGTCGGTTCAATCCCTGGTCCAGGAAATAAGATCCCGAATTCAGCGCTGCCCCCTCCAAATAAATAAATAATAATAAAATAATAATAAAACAAAATCTTTATAAAAAACAATTAAAATTTCATGCACAGAAAAATATACATGAATCCCCTGATTGAGCAACAAAGACTAAAAATCAGTTGAATTTGAATGACCATGCACCTAGTTGCAAAATTATTTTAGCATTGTTTTTGAAGAACGGAAATTAAATACTCCGCTCTGCATTGCCTGCACCACACCATGGAAACAATCGTGGAATGACACATTGAGAGCATAGGCTTGTTGATCACTTTATTAGTGACCTTTGCCTATTGGGTAATACCAGATTTTCCTCAAATATGTTTAATAGATTAACCGACTTCCCATCATGACTTTGGGCTAATCACTAAACTTAGAGATTTTACTTCTGTATCTATATTCAATTCAATTCAACAAATATTCACTGATGCTAAGTATATAACAGATGAAATGCCTTAGGATACAAAAGGGTTAAGTCACAGTTTCTGTTTTTGAAGAAATTTTGCTTTCCATTAGGAAGAATAAAATGACTGGCCTTAAAACCTGAGAGGGAGAGGGGGATGTAAAAAGGACAAATGTGCAGGAGTGCAAAGAGAAAAGGGATGACCATTTGGGATGGTCTACTTGGGATGACCAGGAAGACTTCAGGAAGGAATTGGTATTGGAAGTGACTCTTCAAAGGATGGGCAGGATTTCTCCTATTCACAAATGGGCAGGGAAAGAGTTTCTGGTGAAAGACACAGGGTGAGGAAAGGAAATTAGAGAAATAGAGGTAAATGGAGAACAAGATGTATGAGACAGGATTCCAACAGGGCAGCAGAGTCACCGTGAGTGTTACAGAATCTGGATTTTGCAGTAGGAGCTGGGTCTCACACAGCTGTGAGAGGAGCCTGGAAATGAGGCTCCAAAGGAGGTTTTGCACCTGTCAATCTGAGAACCAGGCACATCAGCAGCAAACTGGCCTGGGAGGGGTGTTCCTGGGAGGAGGACACCTGGGAGGGGGGCTCCTGGGAGGGGAAGTCCTGGGAGGGGGGGTCCTGGGAGGGGAAGTCCTCGGAGGGGGGGGTCCTGGGAGGGGAAGTCCTGGGAGGGGGGGGTCCTGGGAGGGGAAGTCCTCGGAGGGGGGGGGTCCTGGGAGGGGGCTCCTGGGAAGGGAAGTCCTCGGAGGGGGGGTCTTGGGAGGGGGACCCCTGGGAGGGGAACACCTGGGAGGGAACACGGCAGAGGCATGATTTCCATGGTGTGGAATTTATTCTTAATTAGTTCCCAAGGGGATCATCGCCAGTGACGTGAGAGTGATGCTGGAGGTCTATTTTTTGCAGGTTCAGTTTGAAAAGCCCGAGACAGATCTCAAACTATCCAGTCCAGCCTGGGAAAATATCCCTGGGCAGGACGTCCTAATCCGTTCAGCCTTGAAACGTCCTTATTTAAGAGAGCTCCACGGCAAGGCTGTCCTGCTTGTGTATTTGAAAGGGGTTCGGGTGCTGAGACGTTAATCCTCCAAGGCTACAGGGCTGTGCGCTGGCAGTCAGGGAGCTCCTAGACCAGTTGCCTCAGGCCGCGAGCATCTCTATCCAGGGCCCCTAGGAGGTGACCTAGCAGAGTGAGGACTGGCCCGGCAGCCCTCCCAGTGCAAAGCAGTGAGCGTGATGTGCTACAGCTCGCCCTTGCTGTGTTCCCACGGAGCAGTGAACTGGTGAGCGGTGTGCCAGCACCTGTGTGTCTCTTTCAGCCGCCAGCTATAGCGTCATGTCTGCCCATCACGGATGAGGAGCTACAGGACCGCTGGAGTTCATGTCCTAGATGCCCACGGAGCACAGCAGGCAGCCTAAGTGTCCTAGCAGGAGTGGGAAGGAGACAGGGAGGAAGATAAGTTCTTGGCGTGAAAATAACCTAGGCAGTGGCTCTCAACCTTTGCTTTCACAGATGTGTAATTATTCTGTGCGTCTGTGGCTAATTTGCTGCTTTTCTGATTCAAACCATCTCCAGGTGATGGCCTTTAAAACGCACTCACATTCTGAAATTTAGAGCCTCATCGTTAGTTTGAAAATTCTGATACAAAATAGTTCAAGTAGATTCAAAAATCCATTAACAGTAAAAATAATTTCAATGTTTCATCTCTGAGGGAAAGAAAAGAGGAAGGGCTGCTTGAAATACAATTTCAACTGTCACAAATACTTTACTGGAATGGTTGAAAAAAGAGTTTTAATATTTTAAATCATATACCTATGTGATCAGAATTTTTCTTCGATGGTGACCATCAAGGCAGTGAAGATATCATCACCCAAAAGTATTCATCAGGAATTAAATACAACCATCGAAAGCATAGAACCTAATACTAAAATATTATGTTCATGAAAGCAAGTACGAGTTTCTCCTTTAAAAGATTGTATTTGGAAATTTTCAGCACATTCAATACTGAATACCTATAAAGAATATATGTATATCATATAAAATAAGTCTAGTTGATCTTTTCACTAAACATGGTATAATTGCTTCCAGACCCCGTCCTGTTTACTGCAGTGCATTTTGCACATTGTAATTTTAGACTTTTCTATGTACTCCATAATGTGAAAAATAAAATGGTTATAAGGGACTATTTTTGAGAGTGAAGGTTAGGACATTTGGGGGGTCAGAGAGACACAAAGGAATCCTGCAGCTCCAATTCTCCGTAGCCCCAACGTTATATCCCAAGGGCTGGCAACACCAGGAAGGATATTGACCATTGGGACCCCTGGATGAGGGCTCCCCTGCAACTACACGTCTGACCCAAGTTCATCAAGTGCAAATGGTGTTGAGGAGTAGCTAATAAGTCGTCCTCTCAGTATCAGTCTTCCTCTGAAGACTAATTATCGTTTTTTCTTTAATTTTTTAAATTGAAGTATAATTGATTTACAGTGTTGTTTAGTTTATGGTGTACAACAAAGTGATTCAGTTATACATATATATGCATATTCTTTTTCAGATTCTTCTCGCTTACAGCTTATTACAAGATACTGAGTAGAGTTCCCTGTGCTATAGAGTAGGGTCCTTGTTGTTTATCTATTTTATATACAGCAGTGTGTATCTGTTAATCCCAAACTCCTAATTTATCCCTCCCATCCCCTTTCCCCTTTGGTAACCATAAGATTGTTTTCTATGTTGTGAGTCTGTTTCTGTTTTGTAAATAAGTTCATTTGTATCATTTTTTTAGATTCCACATATGTGATATCATATGGTACTTATCTTTCTCTGTCTGCCTTACTTCACTCACTATGATAATCTCTAGGTCCATCCGTGTTGCTAGAAATGGCATTATTTTATTCACTTTTATGGCTAATATTCCTTTGTATATATATATATATATATATATATATTTATCACATCTTCTTTATCCATTCCTTTGTTGATGGACACTTAGGTTGTTTCTATATCTTGGCTACTGTAAATAGTGATGCTATGAACATTGGGGTGCATGTATCTTTTCGAATTATCATTTTCTCCGGACATATGCTCAGGAGTGGAATTGCAGGATCATATGGTAACTCTATTTTTAGTCTTTAAGGAACCTCCGTACTGTTCTCCGTAGTAGCTGCACCAATGTACATTCCTACCAACAGTGCAGGAGGGTTCCCTTTTCTCCAGCATTTGTTCTTAGTAGACTTTTTGATGAAGACTAATTATCTTTTTTTTTTTTTTTTTTTTTTATGCGTTACGCGGGCCTCTCACTGTTGTGGCCTCTCCCGTTGCGGAGGACAGGCTCCGGACGCGCAGGCTCAGCGGCCATGGCTCACGGGCCCAGCCGCTCCGCGGCATGTGGGATCTTCCCAGACCGGGGCACGAACCCGTGTCCCCTGCATCGGCAGGCGGACTCTCAACCACTGCGCCACCAGGGAAGCCCCAAGACTAATTATCTTAACGGAGTCCTTTAAAAGTTGTAGATTGGAAACTGCGTTTTAAGAAGCCTATCTGGCTGCAGCTATACATGGTGCAGTAGAAAGGGGGAAAACTAAGGAAGGAAGGGGACGTGTGCTCTTGCAACAGTCTGAGAACAAGAGTGATTGATGCAGCATCGGAGTAGAGTAGGTGTGGAAAAGAGAAATGAGGTTCTTGAGGCACCCTGCAGACAACATCTTCACAACTTGGATGCCAGGGAAAAAGAAAAGTTGGAAGAAGTCAAATACGACTGAAAGCTGGATCCTCAAGGGGATGGTAAAATAAAATTAAGGAAGAAAAAGGAAGTGTTGGTTTCAGGAGGAGAATGATGTTTTGGGATCCAGACAGGCTGAATTCAGATCCAGAGGGAAAACAATATAGACTGTCCATCTAGAATATCAAGTAGTATTCAGAATATGAGCAGAAACATGATCAAATATGCAGTATCATTTTCAAACAGAAGGAAGAACAAATTGAATTGATAGTAAGTAATAGTAACTCAGACAATAATAATTCAGGTAAAGGTTTCGGAGATTCAGGAAGTGTTTTCCATGTTTCGTGTTCTTCCTCTGGACAGGCTTGTAAATGGTTTTTCGCTCCCAGCTGTACCCCAAGCCTGAGGATTACCTCATATAGGCAACACGTAAAGGCACTGGGAAATTCGTTGGCCTGTGATATGCTTTTTAAAAATATTTTTCATGTCTAAAATCTTTTCAATTTGTAGTATTTTCTTAAAATGATTTTTCCTTTTTTACTACTCAGCCATAAAAAAGAACAAAATAAAGCCATTTTCAGCAACATGGATGCAGCTAGAGATTATCATACTAAGTGAAGTAAGTCAGAAAGAGAAAGACAAATAGCATATGATATCATTTATATGTGGAATCTAAAATAAGACACAAATGATCCTATCTATGAAACAGAAACAGACTCATAGAGAATAGACTGGTGCTTGCCGAGGTTGGGGGATGTGGGAGGGATGGATTGGGAGTTTAGGATTAGTGGAGGCAAAATGGTATATACAGAATGGACAAACAACAAGGTCCTACTGTATAGCACAGGGAACTATATTCAATATCCTGGGATAAACCATAATAGAACAGATGTAGAGAACAAACCTACGGACACCAAGGGGGGAAGTGGGGAGGGTGGGATGAATTGAGAGATTGGGATTGACATATATACACTAATAAGTATAAAATAGATAACTAACAAGAACCTGCCATACAAAAAATAAATTAAAATTTTAAAAAACATAATAGAAAAGAATATGAAAAAGAATGTGTATATATATACACACACACATATATAACTTAGTCACTTTGCTATACAGCAGTAATTAACACAACACTGTAAATCAACTATAGTTCAACTTAAAAAGGGATCTTTCCTTTTCAATCTAGCAAGACTCAGAGAAATGATATTTGCTCCTAACAAATCACACAGCACTAAGATAGGGGGAGGAGGGATGTGCCTCTATCAAACGTCCACCTCCATGAACTGAGAAGTAATCAGACAGTATGTTAGCTTCTTTATTACAGACAAACGTGAAAATAATTCACCATCCTTCTGAATATTAGTCATTGGGAAAATGTAAAATAAAATCTTAAGACGGTATGTTAAAGCTCTTGATTGCATTGCAGATATAATGGCTAAGGGTGAACAAAAGTCCAGCCAGACTGAAGTTCATTCCTTGCTGGCGAGATCATCACGGCACCAAGGGAAACGTCCTTCAACGCATATCCTTGACCAGAGCAAATGAGCCCAGGAGACATAATATCATTATCTCTGTCAAAGCCTTTCTCTCTAGGGGCTTATACTGTCCCAGGGAAAAATGCATGTAAATCTCCCATGAATTGCAGACACATTACATATTCTATGAGACATAAAAGAAGCAAGCAATACTTCATTGTTGAGTTGAAATTGTAGACTAATGATTACAATCTTCTTTTTCAGGTATTGTACTGTCCAAAGGGGACAACTGGCTTTCTTTGGAAAAAAATATGGAACAAGACAAAAAATTACCCTCTGTGACAGTATAATAGTTTTGCCAATTTTAAGTAACTATAGAAATAGGTCATAGATCTGTTTTGTTTGTTCCCTGAGTCGTCACCAGAAAAATTAAATCAATAACATATAAAAATGTTTGCAGTTTCACATTTAGGAGAAGACTATGGTGGTGTTTTTTGTTGTTTTATTTTTTATTTACTTACAATTTACATGTAATAAGTTGCACAGCTTTTAAGTTTGCTGAGTTTTGAGAAACGTATGCATCCATATAACTGAAATGTATACACCTATAACCGTGTCCCAAAGGGGCCCACATTTAGTTGAGTGCCCTGCTACTACTACTGTCTTGAAGTCCTTAATAATTTCATCTTTGATCTTGTGTTTTATAAATAGAGCCTGTTTGGAAAATAGAACAAGACGAGCATCTGTGGTTCCTTATTGCCCCATTGGCATCTGGCCTTTGCAAAGCCCCAGGAGGACAAAATTCCAGGGGACAAAGGATGAGTGGGAGTTCAGCTCAGTGAAACTCAAGGCAGGTGAAGCACCTTACCTCTTGGAACGAACAAACGCAGGCACCACAGCCTCAGAAGCCACAATTCCCATGCCAATCAGAACTTGCTTCCAACACAGGAAGGAAGTAACAGTGTTATAGGAAACACCAATGACCAAGGAAGGAAATGTCATATCCTTTCCTATTTTTGTGACTCCCCTGCATTGGCCAACCACTTATGCTGAAAATGGTGCTCTAAAAGGAAAGGGAAGATAGGGCAGAGTGTAGCTTACTCATCATCAAGCCTAAGATACACAGAGTGTTGGCGGAACGTTTGTGTGTCAAGAAACGAAATTAAATCAGTTAAATTAGTTTGGGGCAGGCATGTCCACTGTTTGGATAAGAACAAAAGACAGATGTATGTATGAGCTACAAAACACGAACAGTGTCATTTCAGTTATGTAAGATAAATGTTCTTCTATTTGCATTTAGAAACTGGCACTGGACAATGTAAAGATGAACAATAAATTTGAATATTGAATACTAAATTTAAATTTAGCCATTTTAATTGTTAATTTTTCCTTACTTTGAGCAACATTAAATAGCAAGTAAAATGCCATGATAATTCAAATAGCAAATAAAGATGTCATGATAATTCAAAAGACTTCAGACAACATTAAATAGCAAATTAAAATGGCCAGGATAATTCAAAAGTGGCAGAAGAGAAAGAGCTTTACATCTTAATACCTTTAAGGGCAATTTTCCCTGCTCGTTGAACAATGGCTCCACACTTTCCTTTTGCACTGGGCTATTCAAATTATGTGGCCGGCCCTGCTGCCCCATATGCAGAATCTCATAATATTGTTTCTTGTGTGCCTTTTTAACCTCAACATAAAGCTTTTATGAGATACATACATGTTTGTATGTATAGAGATTGTTCATTCCCTCCTGCTGTTAAAGAGTATTCCACTGGATAACCATACCATTCCCCATGTTGATGGACATATGTATTGTTTCAAGTTTAGAGCTAATAAGAATAAAGCTGCTATGAAACACGCTCGTATAAGTCTTTCTGTGGATATATGTTTCATTTCTCATAGATACCTAGGCGTAGAGCTGCTAGATCATTAAATATATTATATTCATAAATATATATGAATTTGACAGATACTACAGAAAGCATTTTACAAAAACGGTAAAAAGTTCTTTATCCTCGTATCCCTACCATCCTGATTTTCAAAACATCGATATTCCCCTTGTTTGCTTCAGATGGCTTCTTTTAGAGTAAAACATTTGATACGGCTAATTCTCTACCCCCAGCTAGTTTTCCCAACATCACAAGAAGTATCATGAAACCAAAGTTGGATCATGCCATTTCAAACAGTATTTTATGCACGTACATATCCAAAACTATAAACTATGTATACCTTTTTTAAGCGTGATAGAATTTATGTAGAAATGGTATCACAACCCAACATATTATTCTGTTGCTTCCTTTTTTTTTCACCTTACATTATTGAGATGTAGTCATTTTGATAACTTTCTTAACTTCTTTATTTCATCTTTTCCTTTAACTAAATCTTTCATTGTTTGTGGTTACCATGACGTTTTGATACTGCAGTCTATTTATATTTATATATATATATGTATGATTGTTTTAAGTTGCTGATCTCTTAATTTCAAATATCCTGCATTCATACTCTCCTCTTCTCACCACTGCTGGTTCTGATATCATATTTGTGCACGGATGACTTCCTACCTTTACAGTATGTTTGCCTTTGCCAGTGAGCTTTCACTGTAAGACTAAACCAGAGCTTACTTATTCATGTGTCTATGGACTGACAATTTGGCCGATGCCGCATTTATCATTTTCACTATTACAAGCAACACTGAAACAGACATTCTTACACCTTTCACCTCGTCCACCTACAAGGGTCTATTTAAGGTCAATACATAGTATATGTGCATCTTTGACTTGATTGACAATTGTGAATTATTCTCCAAAATATTTGTGCTAATTTACATTCCCATAGCGATGTCAGATTCTCATCCTCACCAAAAGGTAGTACAGTCAGACTTTCAATTTTTGCTGACTTAGGGGGTGCATTTTCTAGATTACTGAGATTTTGAGTATCTTTGCATATGGTTATTGGCCAAATATATTTCCTATTTTGTGAGTTGTCTATTCATATTCTATACCTATTTTTTCTATTTTTGGTGTTTTTCCAGGTGATTTGTATCTGTTCTTTATTCTGGACACAACTTTTTGTTCGTTATGATGTTGACAATATAATCTTCCAGTAAAAGATCTGGCTCTTCATTTTGTTTATGGTTTTTGGAGTCATACAGAAATGTTTCATTTTAGTGTAATCAAAGATTTCCAATTTTTATTGATGACTTGTACTTCATTTGTCTCAAGAAGTCTTTTCCTATCCTGATGTCATATAGATATTCTCCTAAATTTTCTTCCAAACGTTTTACAGGTTAGATTTTCATTATCTACCAGAACATATTTAGTAATTTTATAGAGAGTGTGAGATTGATATCTAATTGTACTTTTTCCCACCTAGTTAGCAATTTTTACCCTATTTAATAGTCTTTTACCCCCACTGGTCTATAATGGCACCTCTTTCATACTCCAAATTTGTGTGTGTGGGTGTGTGTGTGTGTCTGTGTGTGTGCATTTGTGGGATCTATTTGCATCTCCTGATATCAAATTCATGTGTATTTAATTACCATCATTTTATAAAAAGTCTTGGAATCTGGTGGAACAAATTAACCATTTCTAATAAGTTCTTTCCTATTTAGAATAGTTTCTTATTTAATAACTCCAAAGGGGGGAATTTTGTGATTATGCAATATTTTTCTTTTGACTCTATTAAATGTATTGTTGTTCTAGGCCTACACATGGTATCCAGTTTTTCATAATTCAATCTCGAAATTCCTGTTAGTAATATGCTTCTGTCATAGAAAACATTGTGGCAGATAAAAATATGCTTGCAGATCTCTATGAAGTTTACTAAGCATTTTACGAAACATTATCTTGTGATTTACAGTAAGGCTGCAGAACAGATTTTCTCCCACCTTACAGTGTGGCAAGCTTCAGAGCACTTAAGTAAATTACCCAAGTTCCCACTAACTTGCTGCTAATAAGCAACAAATCCAGGTGTCTAATTCTAATGTGTGACCTTTCCAATGAATCCTATTATCCTTTTGTAATAACTGTTATGTTCTCTATTATTACTTTTTTATAAGTTCTCTTTTCATAAGTAGATCATCTGCCTCTCAATTATATTATAAGATTATAAAGGGCAAGAAGACAGTGCCTTAGATACAGAGGTACCTAATAAATATTTATGGATTAATTACCCAAAATGTACAGACCTAACATTTAAGTTATTGATTTTTTAAAAATAAACTCTATAAATGAAGAGAAATGAGACCATCCCGAGTCTGTGTTATGTGGCATCATAGGGGAAGAAATACAGTGTAGATCTTGAAATAGAAAAATAGATGGAAAGGGTTGTGGTGGACATTCCAAGTGAGCTCTACTCTCAGCGTCCTTCTTGTACAGTGAGTAAACATCTTGTCCTGGGGATAAGTTGAGGCCAGCTGGCTAGAGCTAGCTGTATAGAATAATGCCCAAACTTTGGATTTTATCCTGTAGATAACTATGGTATAAAATTATTAGTAAAAAAAGAAATGAGAGGGAATTCCCTGGCAGTCCAGTGGTTAGGACTTGTAGCGTTCACTGCCGGGGCCCGGTTCAAATCCCCTGGTTGGGCTAGTAAGATCCCACCAAGCCGCGCGGCACGGCCAAAAAATAAAAATAAAAATAATTAAATAAATAGATAAATGAGTCAAGAAGGAGCAAAAAGTTATGGGCAAGTTTATTTCTAATATGTTGTCATGTCCATATACTATTTGTACTATTAGTTATGTAACATTTATCTTTACAATGGATTCACTTTCAAAACTTGGCAATAACATATGTGAAATCACAAGCTAGCTGTTGCTTGTCCCTAGCTTTTCCAACATATTCAAATAAATATATAACTCTAAAGATAAAGAACGGTTACCATGTTGTGCATCCCTGGGAACTAAACACTCTTATAGTGAAAAGTTTTGCCTTGGCACTTACCGGTAATGTGACCTGTGCCGATTACCCCATGTCCATGTGCTTCAGTGTCCTTCACTGTGAAAATGGAGATAATATCAATTGTTCAAGAGTTGCTGCGATGTTTGCATGATTGCAAAACTACAGGGCAGGTGCTGGGCACGAGGGTAAGCACCAGCCAATGTTACATCCTCCCTCCACACTCAACTATTAAGCATCGGGGCAAATATGTCTGCACACACGTTCTCTGTCTTATGCCTATAATATCTGTTCAGCGCTCAGTCTATTATTTTGAAGATTTGCTATATCTTTGGATATTTTAAAAAGAAAATAGTTTTAAAAGTGGGTTTACAAAGGAAGAAGTATTAACATTACATAATATTGTTTTCAGTGCATTGTACTTAGGTACATGTATAATATGCTTTATTTCAGCAGTGCTTTTTACTTATGGAAATGGCATTCAGAAGCAACTTTGGCATCCAAATGTGTTTCCTTAATTTATTCGGCAGAGGAACAAAGCCTAAGCCATTTTTACGGTGCTGTATGCTACTCTAATTCTCAGCTTCAGGGATCATTTCATAGGCAGAGGGTGATCCTTCATGTTGAATGCACAATGTGGGGGAAGATTACAGAAGGAAACTCTCAGAAAGGAGCTAGAAGAAGAAAGTGATTTAAAGCCCCATGGTTTGTGGCAAATGTATAATCTTTAGCACACCTGTACAAATTCAAGAAAAGAAACCCTTTCATAACCTTGATCTAACGAATTGTATATTACTGAGAAAGCAATACAACTATTCCCTATTGATTATTCAGAAATTATGCAAATGAAATTTATTACTAAAATAAATTGTTAGTTGGCCCTATAAGCCAAGAATGATACTGATTGGAGGAACCAAAGGTAAGGAAAGATTAAACCAGACTTTTCCTTGGGAAGCATTCTCATACATTGGACATTACAAAGTATAAAATAGTTTTGTTCTGTTCTGTTTTGAAATGTTGTCTTGACCCAATTGTGAGGCCCCTAGTTAGAGGCCGGCCAGTTCCCCTTCTTGAGGAGTGGATTCAGTCCATACCCCAACCTCTTGCTTTACCTTATGGGGCTTTCACACTCAGGGCCATTATGCACCCACCCTAATCACCTGGGCCAGGTACCGGACACCTAGGGACGGCGCCAATGCCAGCAGCACACTGGAAATTATTCCAATTAGCCAATCCATATGGAGCCCGTGGAACACGGCCCAGCTCACCTTGCTGCCATCCATGGCTCCAGCTTGCTCTTACCCTATCCCCGTGCATCTGCCATGTGACCCTGAGTGGCAGCTTCGCCCGTTTGGAGTCTATGAACCAAGAGTCCTGCAGTTCATTTAGCCCAGCCTTTGTGTTACATCCTGCCACCCCAGAAAACTTAAATCCAACCTAATATCTCACATTATAAACATGAGGTAACAATAAACAATGTAAATAATGTCGTGCTCTTCTCTGATTTGTTAGTGACTAATTTCTCTCTAAATATAATTCGTTATTTTTACAATTGAAATTCCCAAAGAGTACCTTGAAGCCCTCCACTGGAATACATCCAGGAGGTGAATTTTGGACACAGATACAGCAGCTAATATTTTCTCAAATAACCAAAATATTTTGCATGATCTTAAAATCTGAGTCCAGGGGGTAAAAAAAGTGTGGGAAAGGTGAGAATTGTGAAAATATAATCAATAAGAACTCCCTCATACCTATCACTGATATTGACCTTGCTAAGTACAGAAAAGGCTGGTGGAAGTTTTAAAGGATGGTTAAATTTTAAGTTCAACAAGGATCACTCAGAGCATTGCATTACTTTGCCCAAACCCTCCACTTACCAAAAAACAATGTATTTATTTCTATGTCTAATCATATTTGTAAACTAAGAAAGCCTATACTAGTGGAAAGAACCACAGCTATAGCATCAGGCCTATCTGGGTCCCAATCTTGACTAGCCACTAGCTACCTTACGACATTGGGTAGATCCTTCAAGGTACTTTTCAAATATTACATGTACATGTATTTGTAATTGTCACATGAGTGTATGAATGTGATGATATCATTCACACATGTTTAAAACACTCATTTTTTTCAGTCTTTTCCTTTTTGACACACTCCTCTATTCCCTGTCATCCCTGGGCTGAAGCCCACACCACCTGCCTGCCTCCAGCAACACACTTCCAGGGGTTGGCATCAAAATTTATCATCTACATTTTTCAAAGTTTAGACAAGACACACAAACATACACACACACACACACACACACACACACACACACACACACAGCATATATATCATACATATCACTCCTGCGTTAAATAAAATCATAACCATCTCATTACACACACACACACACACACGTTTCTTGCTTTTTTCACACAACAGCTCACAAAAATTCCACTACCTCTATTAGTACAGTTATAATTATTTTTAATTGTGTATCTATACTATAATTTATTTAACCATTCTTCTACTGATAAACGTGTACTTGGCTCTGTTTACTTGTGCATTCATTTATTCCATTATTCATTTGCTTATTCATTTATTTTTGCCATAGCAAATAATGCAGCAGTAGATATCTTTGAAAATATATGCTTATGTACTGAGACTCATAATTCTATGAGACGCTTCCCAAGTGAAGGACTACTCAGTTAAAATGCACATGTATTTTTTATTTTTAATAGATATTTCCTGATTGCTTCTTCCAAAAGTTCTCAAACTGATATTTTCACAAGTATGTTTGAGAATTTATGTTCTCTGTATCCCAGCAGCAATCGCTGTTAGCAGTCCTTTTAAGTTTAGTCAATATGATACATGTGAAGTGGTATGTGGTTATCACTTTAAAATTGCCTTTCTTCTGATTATTAGTTAATTTGGCCATCTTTCAGTTTTTGTTGGGCATTTGGATTTGTTCTTAATGACCTAGTCATATTATGTGTCTATTTCTTACATTAATAGATGAACCATTATATTGGTTATCTGTTTTGCTAATTATAATCTTTTAATCAAATATGTCTATCTTTATTTGCATAGCTGCTAAGTTTCTAGACTTTCTTAGGAAGATCTTCAACAAACCTAGACGGTGCATGTATCCTAGATTTTATTGTAGGCGTTTTATTATCTTATTTCTCAAACTTAACTTTTTAATTTATTATATGTGATGGATCCCCAATCTCATCAGCACCTTTATTAGAGAATTAACCTTCTGCCCCAAAATATTAGCTTTGTCAGTCACTAAATTTATTCTGAAATATTTCACAGTTTTGCTACTATTATCATTTTTTTCATTTATATACTATACTGAGGCTTATTTCTAGAGTAGAGAACAATATGATTTTTAAATTTAGCTAATATTGCTCACTAAAGGCCTGGAACCTAATCACAGGACTATTGAACACTTCCCTTCCCCTCACAACTTACGAACAAATTACTTAAAGTTTATTTACAGCAGTTCCTTTTACCCAGGAAATCATGTTTCAGTAAGAAGAAAAAAATTACAAGACATATTAGAAGGCAAAAAAAAATACAGTTTGAAGAGACAGAAGAAACATCAGAACCAGACTAAGATATGGCAGGAACGTTGGGATTATCAGACTAGGAATTTAAAAGAACTGTGGTTAATCTGCTAAAGGCTCTAATGGAAAAAGTAAACAGCATGTAAGAATGGACGGGCAAGGTGGGCAGAGAGATGGAAATTCTAAGGAAGAATCAAAAACAAATACTAGAGGCCAAAAAAACTGCAGCAGAAATGAAAAATGCCTTTGACGGGCTTATAAGTAGACTGGACATCTCAATAGAAATCTCCAAAGCTGAAAAGTATACAACGTCTGCTCTCAGACCACAATGAAATTAAACTAGAAATCAATAACAAAAAGAGAGCTGGAAAATCCCAAAATACATGGAGATTAAACAACACACTTCTATATAATGCATGGTCTGAAGAAGAAATCTCAACAGAAATTTTAAAATATTTTGAAGTAAGTGAAAATGAAAAGACAACTTATCAAAATTTGTGGGATGCAGCAAAAGTAATGCATGAAGGAAATTTATAGCATTGAATGTATGTACTAGAAAAAATATCTAAAATCAGTCATCTATGCTTCTATCTTAGGAAACTAGAAAAATGAGCAATTAAATACGATTAAGTAGAAGAAATAATAAAAATTAGAGCAGAAATCAATGAAAATTGAAAAGAGAAAATCAATAGGAAAAGTGAATAAAACCAAAAAAAGGAAACAAAATGTATACCGATTGGAAAGGAAGAAGTAAAAACTGTCTCTGTTCACAGATGATGTGATCATCTACGTAGAAAATGTGAATGAATCAACAAAATAATTCCTGGAAATAATAAGCAATTATAGCAAATTTGCAGGATTCAAGGTTAATATACAAAAGTCAATTGCTTTCCTATATGCCAACAATGAACAAGTGGAATTTGAAATTAGAAACACAATACCATTTAATTAGCATCCCCAAAATGAAATATGTCAGTATAATCTGACAAAATATGTTCAAGATCTATATGAGGAAAACTATAAGACTGATGAATGAAGTCAAAGGAGAACTAAATACATGGAGATATATTCCATGTTCATACACAGGAAGACTCAGTGTTGTCAAAATGTCTGCTCTGCCCAACTTGATCTATAGATACAATGCAATCTCAATCAAAATGCCAGCAAGTTATTTTATGGATATAGACAAATAGATTCTGAAGCACACATAGAGAACAAATGTATGGATACCAAGGGGAAAAGGGGGGGGGGTGGGAGGAATTGGGAGGTTGGGATTGATACGTATACACTGTTGATACTATGTATAAAATAGACAGCTGATGGGAACACGCTGTATAGCACAGGGAACTCTACTTAATGCACTGTGGGGTCCTAAATAGGAAGGAAATCTAAAAGGGAGGGGATATATGTATATGTATGGCTGATTCATTTTGCTGTACAGCAGAAGCTAACACAACATTGTAAAGCAACTATACTCCAACAAAAATTAATTAATACAAAAAAATTTAAATAAAGTTGTATGAAGAATCAAAAGACCCAGAATAGCCAAAATAACGTTGGAGAAGTACAAAATTGGAGGACTGACACTAACCGACTTCAAGACTCCCTATATAGCTACATAATCAAGACAATGTGGTATTGGTGAAAGAACAGACAAACAGAGCAATGGAACAGAATAGAGAGCCCAGAAATAGACTCACGCTTAGAGTATCGTCAACTGACCTTTGACAACGGAGCAAATGCAACAAAGATAGTCTCTTCAAGAGGGTACTGGAACTAATGGACACCTAAATGCAAGAAAAAAGAATCTAGACACAGACCTTATACTCCTCATGAATATTAACTCAAAATAGAGCATAGACTTAAATGTAAAATGCAAAACTATAAAAGTCCTAGAACATTACATAGGAGAAAACCTAGATAACCAGATATAACATCAAAGACATGATCAATGAAAAAATAATTGATAAGCTGGTCTTCCTTAAAATTTAAAACTTCTGCTCTGCAAAAGACAGTATCAAGAGAATTGCAAGACAAGCCGCAGACTGAGAGAAAATATTTCCAAAGGACACATCTGATAAAGGTCATTATCCAAAAGACACAAAGAACTCAACAATAAGAAAACAAACAACCAATTTAAAAATAGGCCAAACACCTTAACAGATACCTCACCAAAGAAGATATACACATGGCAAATAAGCATATGCAACGATGCTCCACATCTTATTTCATCAGTAATTGCAAATTAAAACTATGAGATACTACTACACAGCTATTAGAATGGCCAAAATCCAGAAGCTTGACAACACTAAATGCTAATGATGATATGGAGCAACAGGAACGCTCATTCATTGCTGATGGGAACATAAGATGGTACAGACACTTTGGACGACAGTCTGGCAGTTTCTTACAAAGCTCAACATACCCTTAGCATGTGATCCAGCAGTCGTGCTTCTTGGTGTTTATCCAAGGAATTGAAAACTTATGTCCATACAAAAATCTGCACATGGATGCTTATTGCAGCTTTATTCATAATTGCCAAAAAGACTATTCATGGCCAGTCCTTTGCTGGTGCACCTCTATACTACTTAGAAAGGGCTCCTCTACTTCAAGACAGTTTATTACCATCATTAAGATATGAGTTTGTTAAAGCAAGACACTGTATTGCCATCCACCAGTATATTATAATAATGCGTATTACAAATATGCAGCATCTTTGGTGTGTATACCCCTCACCCCTGAGTTATGTAATGGCATAACCTGTGGTCCTGATTCAGGTCACCATAAGCATGTAAATTAATTAAATGTTTCCTTTGATAAAAGTGAATATTTATGGAGTACCAGCTTCAACTAACATTTGCATGCTAGGTGTTCAACACAGTGCTGAAAACATAGTAAGTGGTGGTGACATCATCAGAGTTTATAAGAGTATTAACCCATTTGATCTGAAAAAAAGAATTCTATGAGGTATATACTCTAATAACTAAGTAGATACTAAAATGCAATATACACATTCCTGAAAAACATCACATTCTGCAAAATTTTGCACTAAAACTAGCAGGGTTTATGGTGGAGATAGGATTCAAAGAGACGATTCAAAAAGTATGCAACTTTGTAAGCACTGCATTAATAAAATTTATTTAAAATAGCACACTTTTAAAATGTGATAAATACCTAACAATTAAAGAAATCGTAGTTTATGTGTAGTTTGCCTCCTTCTCAATAATGTAGAAGAAATGTTATAGAAAACACAGAGCTTTACCTTCCTAAAAATGTGGAGTTTGCTGGCCTGAAGTGGGTATAAGAAAGAATAAAGGGGACTTCCCCGGTGGTGCAGTGGTTAAGAATCCACCTGCCAATGCAGAGGACATGGGTTCGATCCCTGGTCCAGAAAGATCCCACATGCTGCAGAGCAACTAAGCCCATGCGCCACAACTACTGAACCCGCATGCTGCAACTACTGAAGCCCGCGCACCTAGAGCCAGTGCTCCACAACAAGAGAAGCCACCGCAACGAGAAGCCCGCGCACCGCAGCGAGGAGTAGCCCCCGCTCGCCACAACTAGAGAAAAAGCCTGCGTGCAGCAACGAAGACCCAACGCAGCCAAAATAAATAAATTTTTTTTTAAAAAAAAAGAGAGAATAAAGGTGCACAGAGCGGACAGGAACAAAAGTCAGGAAGAAGCATACAAACAATCACTGCTAGCCAGGTGGTGGGGTCAGACACGTGTCCTAGCAGATCAAAGGTATCATCCCCGTTTTGCAAATGAGGAAACTGAGGTATGGAAAGGTTGAGAAACTTGCCCAAGATTGACAACCAGTAAGTGCTGGAAACAAGATTTGAACCTGAACTCCATCACTTTGCTAAACTTCCTCTTTCAGATTTCATAAACGGTTTCAAGAGTGAACCCATCCCTCGTATCAAAACACACATAATAGTAACTCAGGAAATAGCAACTGATTGATTGAATGATTCATATTTTTCATATACAGAGGGGATACACAATATTTCCCATTCTTAGCTACTACACTAACTCCTAAGGGGCTTGGAGGGGTTTTTTGCTTTTTAATTATTTTTTTTTTACAAATTTTCCTGTTGGCTATTCTTCTTTTTCAGCTCTATTGAAGGATAAGTGACAAATACAATGGTAAGATATTTAAAGTGTACTCCTGATGATTTTATATTCACATACATTGTGAGGGGATTAATACATCCATCACCTCACATATTTATTTTTTTGGTGAGAACATTTAAGTTTTACTCTCTTAGAAAATTTCAGTTATACACTACAGTGTTATCAACTGTATTTATCATGTTATACGTTAGATCCTCAGACCTTATTCATCTTATAAAGGAAAGTCTGTACCCTTTTACCAACCTCCCTTTATTTCTCCCACCCCCCTGGCCCCTGGCAACCACTTTTCTATTCTTTGTTTCTAGGACTTGACTTTTTTTTTAGATTCCACATATTTACGTGATACCATGCAGTATTTGTCTTTCTCTGTCTGGCTCATTTCATTTACCATAATGCCCTCCAGGTTTAATAATTCTCCTATAAATTGGTACTCCAGTTTATTCCACATACTTATATTTCTTGCTTATATTTCTACATACTTATAGGTAGAAATATATTCTGGTCTAATCTTATGGTAGGTTTTATACTATCTTATTCACTGCATTGTCATTCTTTTATATCAAGTGCCTACTTTGCTACTAGCCAAGGGACTTGCTATTCCTTCTCTGCACCTCGGAAACGACTCCCAAGAGGTGGGAAATCACCTGTCTTTCTCTCTGCTGCTCACCGCACATCCCAGGTACTGTGTTGATCTGAAGGCAAGATCTGCTACCATAACCTGTGCTCTGCTCCCCCCCCGCTTCACATTCTCTCCCTTTCTTTTCTGTTTAGGAACAACATAAATTTATAGAGTAAAAAGAAGGAGAAGCAGTATATACAGTCATTCATTATAGCTCATGTGTTGGTTTATTTTGTTTTTAAGAAAACGTATGTTACATTTTTCAAAAAAAATCCATCAGTTTGTCTGATTAGCTTTTTACCTTGGCCTTATATCAAAAAATTACGTTTCACATTTAATGTATGAAATTGCAAAAGGCCATATCCATGTGTTCAAATTAACTTTTGGGGATGTGAGTGTTCTAGGAGTCTTTTGTTTCCAAGTTTTAAAAAACACTTTGGTCGTTAGAAGTACTTTTAAATTTTTTATCACAAATATAAATCTGTGAACCAATATCATCCTTCCCACAAACACCTGACCCATTTCTAACTCTGAGACTCTCTATTTACTGGCATTTACAAAGCAGAGGAGGTAAAAAATGCTCTTGGTAAATTCATGCCTTTCTTTCTGGTTTTGAGCTAAGCATTTTTGAATGTGTTTTATTAGAATGAGAGACTTTCAACACACACACAGTGTGCCAGCCACATAACCTTGTTGCTATGATGTGAGATGGTCTCCACCTTCGTGCTCTCCCAAGTCTCACATCATCATTCTGACTGAGGCAGAAGAAGAGGTCATGGAAGGCCATACTACCGAAGCTTTTTCCAATTTTAAAACATCCCTGTGGCCATTTCACAAGGGATTGGAATTTCGAGCACACAAATCAGATGAGTTTGAGGCTGGCTCCATGATACTCTGCATAGTAATTGAAAAATCCTGTTAAGTTGCATCATTTGCCAAGAAACCTCTGAGTCTCTCTAGACCTGACTTTGAGTCTGCATAAGCAAAACCGGAAGGATTACAGAACAATTTTTTATCTGTTTGAGTCAAATTCAGTAGCTATTTTTCAGTTATCCCTATGGAAGTGGAATAGCACAGTGGCTAAGGATTCAGGCTTTGGGGATACATGTTTCAGTTGCCTGCTGGTTGGGTGGGGTTAGGCAAGTTGTTTAACCTCTCCAAATTTTAGTTTTTTTTTTTTTTTTTTTTTTTTTTTTTTGCGGTACGCGGGCCTCTCACCGTTGTGGTCTCTCCCGTTGCAGAGCACAGGCTCCGGACGCGCAGGCTCAGCGGCCATGGCTCACGGGCCCAGCCGCTCCGCGGCATCTGGGATCCTCCCGGACCAGGGCACGAACCCATGTCCCCTGCATCGGCAGGCGGACTCTCAACCACTGCGCCACCAGGGAAGCCCCAAAATTTAGTTTTCTTATCAATAAAATGGGGTATTAAAGTCAAAAATTTGTGTAAAGCATTAACACAGTGCCTGACAATAGTGAGTGTTCAATAAATTCTATTTATTAAAATAGTAGAGCAAATCACACTTTTAGTCCTGGCTAATACACACAGCGTATTCAGATCAAAGATCATCCAGACATTGGGAAATAACTCAGAGTTGCTCTGCAGTGGGTCTGTTGCCATGAACTAGACACAGCCTGAGGAAACATATTTTAGTCCAGGTTTATTAGAGTTAAAATTCCTCAGAGTAATTGAAAAATTCATGAAGGGCAAGCAATGAAAGTTTTACACACTGTGATGTTATTCTCTATAACTTTCCTTAAAATTAGAATTTTTCCACAGAATGGTCAAGAAAACTTGCAATGAATGAATCATGTTTTTATAACCAAAATATTTGTGATATATTAAATATTTCTAGGTACTTAAATCATAGAAACTATAAATGAAGACAGATATTTTAAACATCAATACAAATTTTAAACTGATGCACTGAAGACTTTTGAACTAGCCATTATCAAGCTGTTAAGTCACCCATCATGCCAAGACAATTAATGCTAATAAAAAAAACAAAAAAAATGAACAGATGTAGAAAACAAACTTATGGTTACCAGCGGGGAAGGGAGGAAGGGATAAACTGGGAGATTGGAATTGACATATATACACTACTATATATAAAATAGATAACTAATAAGTACCTACTGTATAGCACAGGGACCTCTACTCAGTACTCGGTAAGGATGTATATGGGGAAAGAAGCTAAAAAAAAAATTTGATATATGTGTACCTATAACTGATTCACTTTGCTGTACAGTAGAAACTAACACAACAATGTAAATCAACTATACCCCAATAAAAATTTTTAAGAAAACATGATTCAATGAAATGTATGAACTTTATTAAGAATTCGATGTATCTCAAGCTGTGTAGTAGGAACTGGGAATTGTAAGATTAAATCCTCACCTTCAGAGAATTCATAACTGAAAAAGGAAGCAGACAAACAAGTCATAATTTAAATGCACCTTTTAAGTGCTATAATAGAGACATGTTTAACTAGCTAAGAGAAGCAAGAAGAAATCCAAGTGGACTGGGGAGATGAGAGGAGTCTGGAAAGCTAGAGAGAACTGATCATCCTCGAACTGTACCTTAAAGAACGAGTAAGAATTTTCCAGGCTGGTAGAGTGAATATAGCATGGAGGGATGAACGTACTGCATGGCAAGCTTGCACCTCCTGACACACTGGGCTTTAAATCAGACCAAAACACCCGCACACAATTTTCCCACATGGCTCAGAAATGCAAGTTTGAAGATAAACAGCGCTTCTCAGCCTCACGTTCCTCCCACACCGCTCACTAATTCACCCCTGATTTGCCTGTCCCTACACTTCTGCTCCACACCCTGACTTCCTCACTACACCTCCCCCATTCGGTATTTGTGACCCGCTAGACAGTTAGAAATTTCTCAGACTCTGGTACACCTACAAGATTTTGGACTTCATTGCTTCCTTTCATGCATAGAGAATCACAACTAATATTTTAGAATTTTCCCTCCCAGTTTATTTCCTAAATAAAGACACATATAGATATTGATCTGGACATGTGCATATACACATGATGAGGAGAAAAGAAATTTGCTACGTAAAAACATACTACAGCCCAACCTGAGCCAAGCATGGTGAAACTGAAACCCTTTTGTTCCACTGAGCACCTTTATGGATTGGGCTCTATAAACATGAGCCCAGAGGAACTTTGACCTCATCATAATGAAATAAAGGAAGCATGGTTCCCTCCATAAACAAGGTGAGACACAGAAATATGAATCTACCTTTGGTTAAACTAGAGCAATCTGAGCCTCCAAATCATAAAACAAAAGAAAGCGTACAAAAAGTTGGGAAGGTCAGACAGGAGGTACAGGAAGATACGAAGAAAGAACAATTGTGGCTGAAAAGCTCAAAAACGTCAGCAAAAACTCAGTTCTCTAAAGTGAGTGGCATGCCCTGAGATATCTTTAGGAACTGTTGCATACTTGAAACAAGATAAATGAAGCATGTAGACGAATAGTGGAAAGCTCCCTGGATCCTATTTGCCATCAAGTGTAAAATATCTCATGGAGTAGAGATAATTTAGGAAACATATAGAGGAGCTATATTTGGGCAACCATCTGAGTGGGAGGCAAGGATGATTAAAAACAGACTATAGTGCCATTTTGAGTTGACTAGAGAGGAATAAAAGCGAAAAGAATGTATTCAGCCCCATGTCGTAAGTAGAATTCTCCTTATCAAACTCTCCTGAAAAAGAAAAAAGATTATTCAGGAAAAATTCATTCAGAAATAAAAACAATAATGAAAAAAGAAAACGACATAAGATCTATTTTTTAAAAGGAGGCAGGCAACAAGGAAAATAAATAAATGGCGTGTCGACTAATTACTGAAGAAATAATGACATGGAGCGAATAAAAACGGTAGCCAAATATACTGTGCTATGTATGAAAAGCATGGTGAAGCAAGAGCCTTTTTAAAACAAAAACACGGGCTTCCCTGGTGGCGCAGTGGTTGAGAGTCCGCCTGCTGATGCAGGGGACACGGGTTCGTGCCCCGGTCCGGGAGGATCCCGCATGCCGCGGAGCGGCTGGGCCCGTGAGCCATGCCCGCTGGGCTTGTGCGTCCGGAGCCTGTGCTCCACAGCGGGGGAGGCCACAACAGTGAGAGGCCCGCGCACAGCAAAAAAAAAAAAACAAAAACACAAATCAGAGATACTAGAACCCAGAGCAGTCACAGCAAAACAACAATAGAAGGTGGAAAATAAGCTAGGTCAGCTCGAGAAAGAAGCGCAAGGAGAAAACGTCATCAGAGAAGTGAGAATCAAATTGGAAGCAGCGCAACAAAAAATACGCACAGTAAGAAACTAGAGCACGGTTATACAAAAATTGAGTAAAATAGAAAGAGCTAAGATTTTTAAACATTAGAAAGGAAATGGTGGCTTAGGAAGACAGGTGAAGGAGATCCAACGTTTGCATATATAGTGTTACCAAAGAAGAAAATCAAAGGACTAGAAAAGAAAGAGAAATAAAAAAAGACATAAATTAAGGAAATGTTCCAGAAACAAAAGAATTAAATCACAGATTGAAAAGAACATTTCTACAAGAAAATGGAGCCATATTAATCAATAATAATAATCATTTATATTTATGTTTTTCAGGTAGTACCTCATTTAATCCTCACAACGCTGAAAGAGGCAGTATCATTAACTGCATTTTACAACTGTAATAAAACTGAATTAGTGAAAGGTATCTAAGCAAAATGATCAAGTGACCTCTGTAGTAAAAATTCTGAATAGGTGTGACTTCTGTAGAAAAAAATAATTCATCATTAGAAGACAATAGAATAACACTCACAAAGTCCTCAAACAAAGAAAGTACAACCCAAGAATTTTATAAACAGACAAACTGTCATTCAAGCATAAAGACAACCGAAAAATACTTTTAAATATTTTAAAACCCAGGGAACAAAATTTGCATAAATCTTTCCTTAAGAAACTGCTAGAAGATAAACTTCAGTTTATCTGAAGTAATGAATAGAAAAATTACTGCAGAAAGATTGGGATTGAGTATTGATTCCACTTAAGTATAGGACCAAGAACAAAAGAACTATTTTTTCAGTCTACATTGCCAAAACCTAGTCAAAAGATAAATTAAAATCTTGCCAAAAAATATCAAAACACAAAGCAATAATATAGAGATTGCTCCTATACCATAATCTAAGTGTGATAAATTGAATTATGTTTCAAATTTTTCAATCCTCCTCCTATGGGATAATTATACATCCCCTGGCTTGTTGTACATAGGTGGAGACACTTTTGCTTTGACCAACAGGCTATGAACTGACATGTGTCACTTCCAAGCATTATGTATGCTTTTTGTTTGGCTCCTTTTGCTGGACACAAGATTTTTGAGATTTGCTCATGCTGTTACATACATCAGTAGTTTGTTCCTTTTTGTTGCTGATTCATATTCCATTGTGTGAGTAGACCACAGTGTAAGTATCTGTTTTCTTGTGGATGAACATTTGGGTTGTTTCTAGTTTTAGGCTATTATGAATAATGCTGCTTTGGACATTCTTATGCAAGTCTTCTTGTGGACATGTCTTTTCAATTCTCTTGGGTAAATACTTAGGAGTAGAATTACCAGGTCATAACGTATCATAAAATAAACCTATGTTTAATTTTATATAAAGCTACCTGTTGGAGGAGGTCACTGAGAGGATATGACCACCAGGTGACCTGAGACCTGGACTCGGACGATGGGAGACTCCTCACACCTGCCCCTTGTCCTTGAAACGTAGGCTCTGCCCACCGTTCCTACACTAGGGCCATTTCAAGGATGCAGCCTTGAGAGAGTAACGGTTGTCAGACTGAATATAAGAGTGAACCCCGTTAAGGCCTCTGTATAAACTTTGAGACTGAGGAAATCTGCTCATCTTGCGGCGTCCAAGACTGCCTCATATGTAGGTTCCCTTGTTTGTTAAAGCTGCCATCTACCAATGTGGAGGGGCCCTCCTTGTCCTTCAGCCTCCCCCTGAGCTCTGTGTACAGGGGCCAGCTTTGAATTTCACCTGGGAAACTCCCAAGGTTTCAAACCAACACTCACAGACTTCCAAAGTGAGAGTTCTTCATCACTGTTTGGTGTTACCAGTCTTCTCAACTTTAGCTATTCCAAGGGGAGCAGAGGGGAACTCACTGTGGACTTGATCTGCACTTCCCTGGTAACTCGTCAGGTTGCGTATATACCATTTGAATAACCTCTTTAGTGAGGTGTCTGTTCAAGAGATTTGCTCATTTTTATTGTGCTGTTCATCTTTTTTACTTTGTTCTTTACATGTTAATTTCAATGAGGGAGAGCTCTTCATTTTCTTTCTATTAGTTAGTGGATTCATTGTTCCTCTCTAAGAAATTTTGCCTACCCCAGGATCATGAAGATATTGTAGAAGATTTTGTTTTTATGGAAGAAGTTTCTTTTTCCTCCAGAAATTTTATAATTTTAGTTGTTAAGTTAGGTGCATGTTTCACTCAATTTGGAGTGCAGAGTGTGATGAATGTCAAGGTTCACTTTTTCCCAGATATTTACCAATTATCTCAGCTCCATTTGTTGAAAAGACTTTTCTTTGCCCACTGAATTAAATTGAACTGGCAACTTTTCAAAGAGCAATTGATGTCTGGGTGTCTATTTGGGGACTTTCCATTCTGTTGCATTGATCTACTTATCTATCCTAATATCAGTACCACTCTGTCTCGATTTCTGTAGCTTTGCAGTAATTCGTAAATCAGATGCTGAAAAGTCCTCTAACTTTTTCTCCTGCAAGTCTCTGCTCACAATTCTAAGTTCTATTTTTCCCCTCTATATAGAGAGAAACTCGATGATTCAAGAGAGATAATAATTGTTCATGGTATGTATACAAGATTGTCCATATTCCTTGTATTAACTATATCTTCTTATTTGCTGTACTCTTTTTTTCCTTTCTGGCTGCTTGTGTTGGGTCTTCACTGCTGCACATGGGCTTTCTCTAGTTACGGTGAGAGGGGCTCTTTGTTGCGGCGCACGGGCTTCTTATTGCGGTGGCTTCTCTTGTTGCAGAGCACAGGCTGTAAGCAGGCGGGCTTCAGTAGTTGTGGCATGTGGGCTCAGTAGTTGTGGCTCACGGGCTCTAGAGTGCAGGCTCAGTAATTGTGGCGCAAGGGCTTAGTTGCTGCTCGGCATGTGAGATCTTCCAGGACCAGGGCTCGAACCCATGTCCCCTGCGTTGGCAGGTGGATTCTTAATCACTGCGCCACCAGGGAAGTCCCAATTTGCTGTATTCTTGATGCTCTGGCATCTGGAGCCTTGCTGATGGGAAGGAGCCACTAATTCCAGGTTAGCTAATTCCTAGAGAGAGTAAAGGGCTTGCCTGGAAGCATATCTTTTTTTTTTTTTTTTTTTGCGGTACGCGGGCCTCTCACTGCTGTGGCCTCTCCCGTTGCGGAGCACAGGCTCCGGACGCACAGGCTCAGCGGCCATGGCTCACGGGCCAAGCCGCTCCGCGGCATGTGGGATCTTCCCGGACCGGGGCACGAACCCGTGTCCCCTGCATCGGCAGGCGGACTCTCAACCACTGTGCCACCAGGGAAGCCCTGGAAGCATATCTTTGATATGAAATCCAATGAATTGGAGTCATAGACCCATATGCCTCACTTTATCAGGCTCTTGCTGTCTGGGAACACTATCCCCATGCCCCATCACCCCAAGGCCAGTTACTAGACAACTAGGGGTCACCCTAGCAGCCCCGAGCCCACCAAAATCATTCAAAATACCCATTCCCAAACCTGCTTAGCTTGCTTACCTGGTCCATTCCTTCCCATGAAAACCACAATAAAGGCTCCTACCCAGCACTTCCTCTGCCCTCTGTCTACTCATCTTGCCCTGGTGCTTTCCTGTGTGACCTCACATGGCAGCCAGACCTCCCGTTTGTAGGGGGTTGTGAGTATAATGGAAACTTCTTCCTTCACAGCGATCATTTCTGTGTCTGCATGTCTTACCATACCTGCTCAACACACATTCCAGGTACCATTAAAACAATCACACATCACCAATACTGGGATTTATCATTTTTAAATTTTGTATCAATTTGATAGCCGAAATTGAGGTTTCATTCTCAGTACCATCACTTGACTACTACTGTATTTTACAGTTTTCTCTGTGTGTTTGTTTTTTCATATTTCTTTATTGAAAAAATTTTCCATGTTCTTTGTTCATTATTTTATTATGCCTTTGTATTGTTTTCCCTTTTGCCTCAGGTGAGAATGCACAGACCACGCCTGAACTCTCTCAAGTGGTGCCAGAATACAGACTTGCTGGGGTGACAATAAATAGTGCAATATGGCAGAAAAGCTGTGCATTTGGAGAGCAGATAGAAATGCAGGTAGAAGCCAATATATGAAAGATCATGCATTACTTGCACAGGAAATTGTGTGTGTTTAGTGCAATGTCATAGCTGAAGGGATAGGCAGGACTGGAGTGCTGACAAGATGGTGAGCAGTTATTACCATACAGAGACAGACCAAGACTTTCAAGGGAAGCATATCCAAGAACAAAAAGAAAACTCACAGCAAAAAAAGCCCAAATCACGGAAAGACAACAAAACTGCAAGACAAATACAGAGGCTAAAAAAGGGTACAAAGGGTGATTGGGGTCAGAATGAAGGAACACAAGCCTTAGAATGACCCAAGTGAACCAAGCTGATGGTGATCAAATTTAGACATAGAGCAGACCCGGGTCATTAAGATGGAGATGGACAAATCCAACCTCAGGGAATGACAGAAACAAGGATTATGCACCCAAGAATTAGTCACAAAAATAATACTAATTAATCAATAAGTAAATAGAACAGGAGGAAAGTTTAGAGGTGATGAATGTGTTTATGGCATAAACCGTGGTGATGGTTTCACAGGTGTATACTTATCTCCAAACTCATCAAGTTGTATGCATTACATATGTACAGCTTTTCTATGTCAATCCTACTTCACTAAAGTGGTTTTTATAATGAAGAACAAATGCCTGGTGGGGTGAAGGATGTGAGACAGTTGTTGCAAAAAATAAAAAAGGGATTGACTAGAAGTAAAAGTGCTATTGAAGACCCAGATAAATAGGAATTCCAGATGTGTCATGGAGTCAATCATTATGCTTTTGCAGGTCTTCTACCAGACATTCAGAATATCAGGAGTAACAATGAAGAAAGTGGGTAAGCTCCACGTTAAATGTACAGAATTCTCTAACTGTGGTAAAGTTTATTGTCTTTTCTAACCAATCAGACTGTAATTCCTGGAAAGTGGGGACCTGTTGTTACACGACCTTCTCATGCTTTACATCTCCTTGCTCAAGGTCATGTACAGATGAGCATTTAATATGTAATATATTAATAAATATGATACTGATGTTTCTATCCTATTTCTTTAAGTGCATATTGCAACTGTGTTGAAGATGTCCAATGTCACGAGAAGTTCACGGTGTTCATACCCTATCATGTGAACTGAAATACCTTTTTTTATACAGCAGGTTCTTATTATTTATTTTATACATATTAGTGTACATATGTCAATCCAAATCTCCCAATTTATCCTAACACTAGCCACCCCACTTTTCCCCCTTGGTATCCACACGTTTGTTCTCTATGTCTGTGTCTCTGTTTCTGCCTTGCAAACCAGTTCATCTGTACCATTTTTCTGGATTCCACATATATGCGTTAATTACGATATTTTTCTCTTTCTGACTTACTTCACTCTGTATGACAGAACTCTAGGTCCATCCACCTCACTACAAATAACTCCAATTCATTTCTTTTTACGGCTGAGTAATATTCCATTGTATGTATGTGCCACATCTTCTTTATCCATTCATCTGTCGAGGGACAGTTAGGTTGCTTCTATGTCCTGGCTATTGTAAGTAGTGCTGCAATGAACATTGTGGTACATAACTCATTTGAATTATGGATTTCTCAGGGTATACGTGCAGTATTGGGATTGCTGGTCGTATGGTAGTTCTATTTTTAGCTTTTTAAGGAATCTCCATGCTGTTCTCCCTAGTGGCTGTATGAATTTACATTCCCACCAATAGTGCAAGAGGGTTCCCTTTTCTCCACACCCTCTCCAGCATTTATTGTTTGTAGTGTCTGGCCTTACATTTAGGTCTTTAATCCAGTTTGAGTTTATTTTTGGGTAAGGTGTTAGGAAGTGTTCTAATTTCAATTTCATTTCTTCTTATAGCTGAGTAATATTCCATTGTATATATGTGCCACAACTTCTTTATTGAGGAGACTGTCTTTTCTCAATTGTGTATCCTTGCCTCCTTTGTCATAGATTAGTTGACTGTAGATGTGTGGGTTTACCTCTGGGCTTTCTATCCTGTTCCTTTGACCTATATTTCTGTTTTTTGTACCCGTACCATACTGTCTTAATTACTGTAATTTTGTAGTATAGTTTGAAGTCAGGGAGTCTGATTCCTCCAGCTCCATATTTTTCTCTCAAGATTGCTTTGGCTATTCGGGGTCTCTTGTGTCTCCATACAAATTTTAAGACTTTTTTTTTCTAGTTCTGTATAAAATGCCATTGGTAATTTGATAGGGATTGCATTGAATCTGAAGATTGCTTTGGGTAGTAATAGTCACTTTCACAATATTGATTCTTCCAATCCAAGAACATGGTATATCTCTCCATCTGTTTGTGTCATCTTTGGATTGCTTTCATCAGTGTCTTATAATATTCTGAGTACAGGCATGTTACCTCCTTAGGTAGGTTTTGTTCCTAAGTATTTTATGCTTTTTGCTGCGATGGTGAATGGGATTGTTTTCTGTTCTTTTGGTTTAAACTACACAATGAGTTTTCTTATTTAAAAACACAGTCTAACTTGTCAGAATCACACTGAAATACTGTGTGAGGCTTGGATATAAAAGAAGCACTAATAAAGTTCATGACAGCATAAACTACAGCCTAGCTACAGAGATAAGCTAGACATCAAACATTGAAAACTATTTAGTGTCAATAACCTGTCTGGACCACTACCTCAACAGAGGTGTTTGAGGTCACACTGCATACAGCCTCTGTGTTTCACAGGCCATCTGTTCCAGGCCATGGGAACTACAGAAATAAGATGTACGAACAGGAAACTCCTGGAAGCCATTTAACTCCACTTGACCGCCATTCTCCCACTTCATACTGTTTGAAGCCTCTTAAGCAAACAATCTAATGTAAGTGGAGAGTAGAAAATGAAGATATACGAGATCAGTGCATGAAAACACAGGTAGCCAGGAGTGACCTCTATTTGGGATCACATTATTATTACGGAAGTTTCAACATATTAAGAGGTCAATTTTAATTTAATGTTTTAGAGGAATAATGAATAGCTATGCTGTTATAGTTTTTAAATGCCATGTTCTTTATAAATAGCACATGAAGAGATTTTATGGGGAATTGGCTCTATTCTGAAGGCAATTATGAAATACAGAATTTAACGCCAATCAATTTTTTAAGCTAGTTTGTTAATAGATCCTCCTTGCCTTCCCCCCCGCCTTCCTCTTCCTCCTCACATAAATCTATTTCTTTGGCAAACAGCAGCAACTACAACTGTAGTGATTTTCAATCCTGGCTTTGCATCAAAATTACCTGCAAAACTATTTAAAAATATTGATGCTGGACCTTTACCCGCAGATATGCTGATTCTGTGGAACTCATATGGGGTCTGGGAATATTTACACATTATTCCATAGGAGATTCTGAAACATTGCTAGGAGTAAATATCCCTGTCTTAATTTCTATCTTGAACAATTGATAGATAGTACATAAATTACAAGCAACAGGGATCCAAATGGTTTACACAGGTATCATTTTAGTTCCAGAAATGAATACAACTGCAATGTGTGTAACAGTAGTACGGACATTCTATGGGGATTGGTGGGTTGATGTAAACACAACTCCTCACAAATCCTCAGGCCTGGTTGATGATGACGCCTTACTGAAAACACATGATAGCACATTTTGCATCCACTGAGCACCAAGAGGTAACAGCAAGCCTTTTCAACAGTCCTGACAAAAGTGACACCATCTAGAGATTTCACTGACCCAATAGGAACAAGGGTACAGTCACGCTCTCCTCCTTCAGACAATGATTTCTGGATATTGTACTTGTCTCTCTTTCTGTGATTTATGTGAACATTTCCCTGAGAACTAGTGTGTTTTCTGTTTATAGACAACGCATGTAATCTTCTTGTTCCCCTTTTTCTTTGAAAACCAGGAAGTTTAGAACCACATTTTTTGCTCAACTTCAGTAACTATGTAAAACACTACTACCTGCATGTTTACAGTCTTTCTTCCCTGCTTTGTATTATTTTATATTTTCCCTCATACAGATCTTAGCTTAAAGAGTTTCCATTTTATTACATGAATTAGTCTAATTTTCCATTGAGTCAGCTTAACATGGAAAGTGATGGTATTGGAATCATTTCTAAATACAGTTACATAATTAGCAAAATAGTTTAATTCTCAGCCAAAGGAATATTGAAAGGTCATCATGATGAGCCTTCCTGAGCTTCTCAGAAACTAAAGCAATTTAAAGGTAAATTCTGCCGTACAAATGTGTCGTCATCACCTTCATAGATAACCTCGGTTGCAGTTCACTCTAAACTCAAATTTCTCCAAATTGGGAATCAGCAGTGATCATCTTACTTAGTTACACTCAGGAGGCTGGGGGATAGGCAGACAGTCAGTCACCCAGGTGTACACCAGACAAAACACCTAGATGACATTTGTGATTGTAGATACACTGATTTATGTCATCTTTCCTATCTTCACTTCCTAGAGTAGCAAGCCCTTATTTTAATTAAAGGATGCAGTGCTTTGACTCATCATTGGCTAGGAAGGTATCTGATATATTTTCTGAATAATTATGCATATAAGAAAGTCAATCAGCTTTCTCCAGAAATTTTTCAAAGTCTGTCCAGAACAAAGGTCTCCCAGGCCCTTGTAACCATTCGATATTTATGAAGAAGAAAGCAAGGTTTTTCATTATATTTTTTTAAATTGTTCTCAAAGATTTCTAAAGAGAAATCACACTGGAGTCTTAGGAAATGATTTTATTCTTCTGTTATGTTGTGATATTGTTGTCTGAAGACTGTGATTAGAAATGGTCAAAAGTTTATTTCCATTGTTTAAGAATGGGTTTATACCCATCACTACAATAACAGAGAAGTAGTACACAGTAGAGAATTAGTCAGGTAAACACTCCAGAAATCTAGGACAATTTCATAACTGCCAACCCAAGGCAATATTTTACAAAGTGGAATCTTCTAGATAAGAAGAATGAAACAGAATCTATCACCTTGAATATTCATCTTAGCTAGAGGTGGTGTGGTAGACATAATATTTACCCACTATCTTGTACCTTGTATCCTGAGGTACATTATCCTACTTAGTGAAGATTATTGTTGGAGCTGATGTCTTTTCTAAGAGTTTATCTGAGTAAAAAACAATTCTAAGTGTGCAGAACCAAACTGCAAGTGATTAGGAGAGCTCCACCAACAGGGAGTTTTATAGAGAAAAGGTGAAAGCACAGAAAGCAAATTATTGATGGGCTATAGCTTACAACCTAGTTGGCTATTTGTGATTTGTTGTCTTTAGCTTTCAATTTTGTAACCTTGCGCTTATAAGCTTAGATTTGAGGTTGTTTATGTTGGCCACCATGGCATTAGAACATCATAGGTCTAACAGCCTCCTTGTTTAATTAATTTAACAGTTGCCCCTTTTGGTCATCCTCACACATGAGCAACTGACCAAAAACTTTGGTATTATCACCACTCTCAGTCACCACCTGAGTTAAGTTACTCTTGTCTTGTCCTGAAATTCCATAGGCTGTGGTGTCAGAAGCTGATGACAGAGTCATGTTCTGTCTGTAGAGCAAGGGCTGCCCATTAGAATCACCTTATAAACTCTTAAAATTCCCAAGACCAAAGCCAAATCCAGCCCAGTTGGATCAGAATATCTGGAGGAAAACTCTATGCATCAAATTTTAAGCTCCCATTAAACAGCCAAATTTGATGTCTAGCGTCACCTAAAACCAAATAATTACATTATTTTTAAGTTATATGTAACTTGAATCAAGAATCTCATTACAGAATGAATAAAATAATCCAATCAATCAATGATTTCACTTAAAGATCACTCTTAGTAATGTGTGCTCTTTTTTCTACTGATATCTCCTTTTCCTTAAACTAACAAGAGATCCCAAATTAGTGTTTTCATGGTAAATTGAGTGAAATTCCGTAAAACATTTTATTATTAATTTTATTCAGGATGATTTTTGACAAATATTATACTCCTGGTTTAAATTTTAGACAGGAGTCTCAGAGCCAAATCATTACTCTAAAGGACAACAGACTTAATCTAAAAGGCAAACTTTGTTTATAAAATATTTAGAAGGAGGATCTATTTAAAAACACATGATTTATTCAGAATGAAAACACAATGAGCAAATTCAAATGAGTCTTGAAAAAATAATTTGAAAGAAGAAGGAGTAATTCTGTTTTGCTCAAGAAAATTGCTACATTAGGGGGAAAAAAGTCAATGGATAGTAAATTTCCTTTATCTGTCATGTGTCAGTTTCAAAGAGTAAACAGGGCTTGCCATTCCCATGTCTGATTCTTATGAAATCTCATTGGTTTATGAATTCATTTGGAAGACAGTGTCATTAGTTTATAGAGAACACCTAAATTCCAGGGATTAGACATAAACTCTTATCTGTACTGTGTGTCAACTTAATTTACAGTTTCAAAGGATGAATTGAGGTACAAAGACATTAAATGACTCAAATAAAGTGTAAGTTTACTAATTTAGTATTATAATACTGACATTATCTCAGTATCCCAGAATCCCAGTAGTTTTCATAATAACCTCTTTTTCCATGAGTGCATCCCAATTTATACAAATTATTGTTCAAGATCCTTGCCAGGGTTTCAAATATCTCTTTAAAAAAAAGTAAACACTTGTACCTCTTTCAAAGCTCTCCTCTTTGAGATTTCTAAAATTAATGGTGAAATTTAGTCTTTTGACATTGGTGAGTGGAAACATTCATCCCTGATGGGGAAGAAGACTTCCATATCCAATAAATCGAACAAAATTTTCAAGAACGATTCATGTTTATGGAAAGATCCACATGTAGTGTTCCCAAGTCTGCCTTTCTGAGCCATCTGCTGTGCCTGTCATCAGGCCAGTCGCATAAACCAGCACCTGGCCTTTCCCAAAATTGCCTGTTTTGCATCCATGAATCATATGGCTGACTTCAAGTGGTTGGTAACTCTTGCTGTCAAAATTGGAGTTTTCTGACACAGCAAGGGTGATGTGTGCTGATTAGGAATGGGTTGTATAGGGAAAATGGACTGGTTATTTTCATGAGAATACTAACCTCAAACTGGAATTTCTATAGTAATTGCATGTTTTCTTCTTTATGTGCTGTAGAGATATACTTTAAGATTATCAAAAAACAAAGCCCAATATAGTAATATTTAAAAGATGGGCAAATATCTATAGCTGTAACTCCTGATATCTGGAGTTTAGCTGGTATCTGGCACCAAAAAGACTGGCATTTGATATCTATTTTATGCCATAATTCCCAAGTGATCTTTACCAGTTACCAATATTATATCAGTATTTTTCAAACTATGCCAGTCAAGAAGTCAACACCCAAGATTACTTAGCCTTCCCCCTACTGAGATGATTTACCCAAAACCTCAATGCCATGCCTTTCTCTAGGCTGGGAAGTACCACCCAACTTCCAGACATAGAGTTCTCACTTCCAGAGATGAGGAGCTATATCCACGTGAGACCCCTTTCTGGTCTCTGTATTTCTGTTCTGTTAGATCCTATTTCCTGGCTTCTTGTCCTAATCACACCCCTGCCTCCAAATTTCTCCTCCAGGTCCTTGGTAGAACTTCCCATGACATCTTTGACTGTGATGTCACCATCCCTTGACTCTGATGTCAGCTTCATCCTCTGAATTTATGATACTTGCTTTTCTCAGATTCAGTGTAACTCACTTTGCTTTCTCCAGCTTGTAACCTCATGCTTTCCTCTCATGTCTCCTCCACAAGCTCTCTGGATACTGTGTCATTTTCTCCTGACCCATCTCCAGTGCAATCCACCACCCAGAACTGACAGCTGTACGTGAAACACCTATTATATACAAGCTGGGAATTGTGCATATTTACCAAGTAGGGCAGTGGTGATCCTTTAAAAGACAATAAATGGTCTTTATTTCACATGCTAACATGAATATCTCAATAAATAATTAAATGGGTAACTCACTGAGAGACAACTTTAAAAATAATAAATAAATAAAACCCAAAGAGAAAAACAATGTGCCAGAGACAACAGATGGTCAAATAATACAGCATGTATAAAACATCTGGGTAAAAACCAATTTGTTGAGTGGAGTGGACAGAAAAGAGATCTTCATAAACTAGAGATCTTCATAAACAAGAGGAGATGCGCCTCTTTCAGAGAATCATTTCATTGAAATAGAAGGATGCCTAACCTAGTGATTTTAAATAGAATTATTTGACTTCTTTTGGAAATAACTTTTACAAAAAATCCGATTTTTCCCCCATATTCAATCTTTTAATGAACAAAGCAAACCCAAAGCATTTTAACTGGTGCACTACTCAGTGTGACCTTCTGTAATTAGTTTCACATGTGATTCTTGTGCAACTACTAAAGAAAAGGAAGAGATCTTAAGGTTAAAAAAGATTTATCACGTTTTATCTTTGCTCTCCCAGTGTGTATGCACACACACACATAGGCACACATAAACTCTCAAATCACCCTGGGAATAATAACCAGGGTCATGCAAGTTTACATCCTTTATGGGGGCGAGGGCCAGGGCAGGTTATGCAGCAATTGCGTAAGGAAACCTCAGCTGTCTCTTTATTCTTATGTAGCAGGAATGTGAAGGCAAAAAATCACTCCCTCACATCAAACTGGCATTATAACCTTTGAGGGAAACATAGAACAAGGACAGTCAACCTCAGACTGGAAACATTTACAGGAAATATGCCTAAGAATATGAGACAGAGTTAAATAAATGTCTAAGACCAATCTGAGGAAGGACACTCAGTTTTTAGAGGCAGCTACTGACCATCCTCTGAGGGATCTGCTGAGACATTTGCTCTCTGGCAGCACTGAGGCCACCATCTCCCAAATGTAATGAAAACAAAGACAGAGAGTATCTCCCTTGTCAGGAGCACACACTGCAAATTGAGACAGAACTAGTTTCAAATCCCAACCACTTAAATGCCACTGAAGCTCTGTGACTTTGAGCAAGTTCCTTAGTTCTCTAAGTCTTAATTTCCTTATCTTAATTTCCATTACATGGAAAACTCTTGGTTCTGGTGTTTGGCACAGGGCACATACTCAACAAATGTTAGCTGGAATAATAAACACGAATAATATGAATAACCTGATATTCAGAAGCATGCCATTGGTTTCTTACTAGACCCCCTTTGGTTCTTCAAGGACCTGACTTTGTCTTGCAATTTGGTAGGTTCCCAAGTTGGGAGTGATAAAAAAAAAAAAAGCCTTGCCTAAGAGACTACAGGCTGAATTCATGGGACAGGTTAAGGCAGGTGGCATTATCCTGATTAGAAAGGGAGAGATAGTGAAAAATAAACATAAGTCTATGCCAGGACAAGAGGTACAAACATGGCCATGGAAAGCTATGAAAATTTACCTGTGTAACGTGAGGTAGTGAGTAGATGAACAGCTACATGGAACTGAGGTCAAGTTCTAAAGAGAAGGCAGCTTCATAGGTTGGGTTGTTGGGTTTTTTGTTTGTTCTTTATTTTTTTTAATTTTTATATTATATGGGAGTGTAGTTGATTTACAATGTTGTGTTAGTTTCAGGTGTACGGCACAGTGATTCAGTTATGCATATACATGTATCTACTCTTTTTCAAGTTCTTTTCCCATTTAGGTTATTACAGAATACTGAGCAGAGCTCCCTGTGCTATCCAGTCGGTCCTTGTTGGTTATCTATTTTAAATATAGCAGTGTGTATATGTCAATCTCAAACTCTTGGGTTGGGTAGTTGTGATGGTTAATTTTGTGTGTCAACTTGACTAGGCCATGGGATGCCCAGGGAGCTGGTGAAACATGATTTCTGGGTGTGTCTGTGGAGTTGTTTCTGGAGGAGACTAGCATTTGAATTGGTGAACTGAGTAAGACAGGTGACCCTCCCCATCGTGGGAAGGCATCCTCAATTTTTTGAGGGCCTGAAGAGAGCACAAAGGCAGAGGCAGGTTGAATTCACTCTCTGCTCAACTGATTGAGTTGGGACATTGATCTTCTCTGCCCTCGGCACACCTGGTTATCAGGCCTTCTAGCTCAGCTTGTATCTACACCATTGGCCCTCTGATACTCAGGCCTTTCAACTACACCACTAGCAATCCTGGGTCCCCAGCTTGCAGATGGCAAATTGTGTGACTTCTCAGCCTCCATAATCCCCTGATAATAAAACTCTTTATATATATATATTTTTTTCTCTCTCTCTGTCTCTCTCCCTACCCCCCGCTGGTTCTGTTTCTCTGGAGAACCCTGACTCACACAGGACTGTAGAGCAAGTCCCCTCCATACGAGCCTTCACGTTGTGAACTTGCAAAGGTGTGATCGTGCGTTCGCATGTCCAATCACGTAAGTTAGTTCCCGTGTCTGGCGTACACTGTCACATGTGTGCATCCTCTACAAGTGGTTGTGCTTTCATGTACTTTACTGCACAGGACTGTATACAGTATTTTATTTCAAGATCAGGGTGTCTGGAAGCAAGTGTAAAAGCAGCAGTGAAGTGGCTGGTACTGCTAAGAAGCACCGGGAATAGGAGGCCCAGGGAAAGGATGAAGAGAGACAAGAGGAAGAAGTAACTGAAGAACTGAAGAGATTCACGACGCAGGAAATGGCAAGGGCTTTTCTTTATTTGAGGGGACACTGTTAGTTTCTTCAGGCACAGGACCTGAAGGTAGAACGGTTCACAAAGGTTGCAGCAGCCGTACAGGATGCAATCCAGTGTTATCACATCATCTATGATGAGAGAAAAAGAGCTACTACCCAGACACCACTGGATCGTTTTTTCAAGAGGGTAGATAGAGTTGAATCCAGCAAGGAACCGGAACCTGTGCCATCAACGTCAGGCATGAGTGACATTGCAGCTTGCCCTCCATCTCCTACTGCTGACGATTCTTCAGCTCTACCATCTCCCACCTACTCTCCCTCCTCCAGTCAGTAACTCTTCTTGTCTGTTCACTCAATGCCAGCCCCTGGATGCCAGCTGTTGTGCTGTACTGCTGTACTTTTCAAGGTACTGTACTGTAAGATTAAAAATGTTTATTTTTTGTGTTTGTTTGTTTTTAGGTATTATTTGTGTGAAAGGTACTATAAACCTATTACACTGCAGTACTATATAGCTGATTGGTTAGCTGGGTACCTAGGCTAACTTTGTTGGACTTATGAACAAATTGGACTTACGAACGCACTCTCGGAACGGAACTCGTTCCTATGTAGGGGACTTACTTGTAGCATATTTTCCCTTATACCCTGTGTTAAAGGCTGTGTTTTGGTAGCTCTCCCAGTTCTACAGTAGAAGAACTAGGTTTAGATGACTTCCTGGAGCAGGAAAACCATGTTAATTATCTGCACCAACATAAGAGATGGGATTAAAACATTAAAATTAAACATTAAAATTTTTTAACATTAAAATTTTCTCATCGATTACCTGCTCCCAGGCTAATGAGCCCACCATAAAGGTAACCCACTAACACATATGTTCTGTATGATCCCCCTGGATAGATGTCAATAGTGTGACTTCAAGAGGTAATTTTTTAAAGTTAGCTCTGTAATTCTAGGAGCATAGCAATTGCAGTAGAGGAACAGAAATGAGAAATAGGAAGCCTTTTCCAGTAAGAAGAACCCATGCCCAGTGAAGAGCAGCAGCACCTCTGGTCATTGGGAATCTCACCTGGGGACTCTCCACAGCTCCACAAGTGCAGGCCGCAGGGTCCACGGACCACAACGTCACATAAAGGATCCTTTCAGCAACATTATGACCATGGTACCCCTACTTCCATGAGTCCATCATCTTGTAAATATTTTCCTACAGAGACCAAAATGCCAATATAACATAAACCACATTTATAACCTAGTGTCTTATTTCTTAATATTCTGCCATTGTCAATAGCAAAGCCAACCCCTCATTGTCACCTGTTATTCACTTTTATAGATATTGTCTATAAAACACATCTTTGAAACTTAATAAGTCAATTCTGACATTTATAACCTAGAAAGCATTTGTATCTTCCTCTTGGGTTCTACAGCATGTCACTTTGTGTTCACAGCACCTTTGGAGATGAGAAGAAAGACCTCTAAAAACATTCACAATTTTATCAAGGTAGACAACAGGAAAATATCTAAAGGATTTACTCAACAAGAATGCCAAGATTATCAAAGGAGGAACCATTAGTATGCACACACCATCTTTCAGCTTCTGGCTTGACACCCGACCTTGCTTTGTGAATGCTGGTAGCTTAAAAGACACCTGCCTGAGGACAGGAATAAAGATGCAGACATAGAGAATGGATTTGAGGACACGGGGAGGGGGAAGGGTAAGCTGGGACAAAGTGAGAGAGTGGCACTAGACATATATACAGTACCAAATGTAACATAGATAGCTAAACCTTGTAGCTGGAAGATATAGAGTTCCAGGGAAGAAGATATCTCAGAAAAAGTATTACAGATTTGATATTATTCTTGAGAAATTATTAAGAACTTGTGAGTGTAACAAAAACAAATGCAACAAATTAGAAACATAAAGTAAAATCTTCAGGAAAAAAAAAACAAAAGATGCCTAAAAAAATGAAATATAATCAAAGCGATAATGGGAGCCAGAGCAAAGTAGTTACATAGCCATAAACAAAGTCTATAGTATTTGCTGATTTTCAAGTTTCAGAATCCATCACTAAATAAAAGCAGAAGAATTAATTATAATTACTAAAATAAAATTTATATCTTATCAACCTTAACAATTTAAAGTGAAATGCCAGAAATTTGGTGAAAAAGAGAAATAAAAGTTAAGGAAAGTCACATTCCAATGTGGGGAGTAAGAGTTATTGCCAATAGTATTCAACAAGATTTAAAATACATTATTTAATTAATTATTTAAAACAGGCAGAATACTCTTTGACATAAATTGTAGCAATACTTTTCTTTGTGGGTCTGTCTCCTAAAGCAAAGGAAATAAAAGCAAAACTAAACAAATGGGACCTAATTAAACTTAAAAGTTTCACACAGCAAAGGAAACTGTGAGCAAAATAAAAAGACAACCTACTGAATGGGAGAAAATAATTTTGCATTTTTCCACAGAAGACATGCAGTTGGCCAACAGACGATGAAAAGATGCTCAACATCTCTAATCACCAGGGAAATGCAAATCACCACAATGAGATATCACCTCACACCTGTCAGAATGGTCATCATAAAAAAAAAAAAGAACACAAATAACAAATGTTGGCAAGGATGTAGAGAAAAGGGAACCCTCCTACACTGTTACTGTTAGTGGGAATGTAAATTGGTGCAGCTTCTAAGGAGAACAGTGTGGAGACTTCTCAAACAACTAAAGATAGAGCAATTCCCAGCAATACCACTCCTTGCTTTGTATTTATCCAAAAGAAACCCCAATGTTCATAGCAGCATGATTTACAATTGCCAAGATACGCAAACAACCTAAGTGTCCATCAACAGAAAAATGGATAAAGAGGATGTGGTATATATATATATATATATATATATATATATATATACACACACACACACACACACACACACACACACACACAATGAAATAGTACTCAGTCATAAAAATGGATGAAATTTTGCCATTTGCAGCAACATGGATGGACTTGGAGGGCATTACACTAGGTGAAATAAGTCAGACAGGGAAAGACAAATACTGTCTGATATCACTTATATGTGGAATCTAAAAAATACAACAAACTAGTGAATATAACAAAAAAGAAGCAGACTCACAGATACAGAGAACAAACTAGTGGTTGCCAGTGGGGAGAGGGAAAGGAGGAGGGCCAATACAGAGGTAGGAATGTAAGAGGTACAAACTATTAGGTATAAAATAAGCAACAAGGATATATTGTACAATACAGGGAATATAGCCAATATGTTATATAACTATAAATGGAGTATAATGTTTAAAAATTATGAATCACTATGTTATACACTACTATACTTCAATGAAAAATACATAATTTAAATTTATCTTGAGGAACAAAAGTAAAATAATAACTATATTGGCATAAAGTAAAAAGGAAATTGAGTAAATTATGTAAGTGAGCTGAATTTTATCTCTTATAGCAGAAAACAGTGTCTAAAATTAAATCAAGTGTCTAAATCATATTTAAAATCAATAAATCAAGTGTTAATGGTACGTGTATCCTATATGCAGAAAGGCTGAAACTTCAAGAAGAAAGCATTGAAAAGTAGCTTCCTCTGGAAAGGAAGAAGTGTGACTGAGAGCTTTTCTTTACAAACCCTTAGCTACTCTTTGATTATCAACTGCGCACGTTTTGTTTTCCCTAAATTTTTTTTTTTAATTTTACCATAATGAGGTCTGTAAAATTCTACTCCCAACCTCTTTGTCTCACTTCATTTCTCATTTCTCTCTCTCTTTCTCCTTCTCTCTCATGAAAACTAGCTGCAACCAAAATTGACTATCCAACAGAAAACTCATCAATCAGCCTATGTTCCCTACACGTGTGCCGTTGGAGGAGCTCTACTTGGTGCTGAAGACAATTAAATCCAGCTGGAGCACCATTTCCTTTGCCAGCAGAACTTGTCTTGTCCTCTTCCTTGCAGCTGCAAACACTCACACCACCACCACCACACCGCCACCCACTGTAACAGCACATTTTTGAGAGCTGATGCCACTTGGTCTTTGGCTTAGCTTAGATCTGTAGCTTTGAAACTCTCTGCTACTTCTCAACTACTGTGAGGTCTCTCCTGGAATTCAGCTCTGTGGAACCCTCTTCCCCTACTTGGGTCATGGTCTCCTCTGCTAACGTAATGACCCACTTCACATGACTGGTCTTCCCCCAATCCTCAGATGCTGCTTACTTTGCATAGAGGTCACCGTGTGACTTGGTGACTTCTTCCCCATCTGTCAGAATCTCACACATTCTCCCAGGCCCACATCAAATACCAACTCCTCACAATTTCTTCTCTGTGCTCCACAGAACTTTGCTTCCTCTCTGTAATAGCAAAGGTCACCATGACTTATCACAAAGTTATTATTTATGTACATTTTTACACTTCTCTCAGTTTTAAATTCTTTGAGGCCCAGGACTATGTCTTGTTCATCTCTTCTCTAACATAGTAAATGGAATAATTCAAAATATATAATACTCATTAGATGAAAATTTAATAATTTCTTTTGGTGAGTCAATTTTCACGGTTATGCTTGAGCAATTGGGAGTTATTTTCTATAAGTTTTGTGGGAAAAACCTCTTTTATTTTCTTCGCAAGCATTTATTGTATGTTACTATATTATGGCTCTTATGAAATAATTAAAGATGGTTTGCAAAATAACAATATTTAATGAGGTTAATAAATGGAAATGTAAGTGTGAAAAGGAATCATATATGCAAAACATATTTTCCCTGATTGAGCCTTAATTTTGTTGGGTTGAGCCTCCTCTTCTAGGAGTTTCATGGTTTCAGGTTTTATGGTCAAGTCTTTAATCCATTTTGACTTAATTTTTGTGTATGGTGTAAGATGATGGTCCAACTTCATTCTTTTGCATGTGGCTGTCCAGTTTTCTTAACATCATTTATTCTAGAGTCTATTCTTTCCCCATTGTATATTCTTGGCTCCTTTGTCATAAATTGACCATATATGTGTGGGTTTCTTTCTGGGCTCTCTATTCTCTTCCATTAATCTGTGTGTCTGTTTTTATGCCAATACCATATTGTTTTGATTACTACAGCTTTGTAACATAGTTGGAAACCAGGGAGCATGATGTCTCCAACTTTGTTCTTTCTCAAGACTGCTTTGGCTATTGGGGGTCATGACACCTTAAAGACTTTTAAGCAAGAGAGTGATATGAAAAATATAGCATTTAAGAACAACCACTCAAGCTGCAATATAGAGAATGGATTGAAAAAGTTAAGACTGCATAGAGGAAGACCAACGTGGAGGCTGACACAATAATCCACACAATGGATGAGGTGCCTTCAATAAGAAAAGGGCAGTGGAATAAAGAGTAGACTCAATATATTGATAGGACAGAAAACAAACAACTTGTACAAAGAAGGGAGAATCAAATACCCAATTTCTAACATTGGCAGTAGGTGGGTGATTGTGCTATTTCCAAGGTTTTACAGAAGAAGAGGCAAGCTAGCACAGAAAATGATGTCCATCACTCCAGGACATGTTGACTTTTAGGAGCTGTGAACATAGAAATGTAAATATTTAGCTGGCTGTTGGATATAAGTCTCTGAAGTTTAGGAAGAACACAGGATTGTAGGTAAAATTTGGGGAGTCATCTGCATATGGAACCAGTTTTTAGCCATGGGACTTAATGAGGATTATATTACATAAAGAAGAGACTTACATGCAACCTAAAGGACTATCAACCTTCAAGAAATGGGTGGAGGAAGAGATCCTCAAAGGGACTCTATAAAAAGGTAGAAAAGCAGAAAGGGACCAGGAGCACGGGATGTCACAGAAGACAAGGGAAAGGTAAACCGAGAGAGAGGGAGGGGTCAACACAGCCATGCTGCTCCAAGGTTTAGGGGATTATGGAAGTGAATAAGTACTGCAGTGGGGTGGAGAATGAGTTGAGGGTGGATGTTTGAAATGACCACTACAGAGAATGTGAGAGCAAAACTGACTTGGAAAATTTTTTTAATTGGAGTTGCTCTGAGTGTCCATGTGAAGTTGGAGACCCTGAATATGTCCTGGTGAAAATCTACATAGTTGTGCAATATTCTCCAGCAGCAAAGAGTAGAGACAGAAGAAAAACAGTTACATGGTTAGAGTGATCCAAAACTGTGGTTTTTCCCAGCAGGTAAGAAATAAGGATGAAGGTTCACCCGGTTCGAGATTAGCAAGAAAATGTTAGCTAAGGAATCTAAAATGAATAAAGAAAAAAGTGAGAAGATGGACAGGGGAAGACCAAGGAGCTAGATAGTTAGTTATTAACAATAATCAGAGCAATACTGGCTGCTGGTAACAAACACCAATATTTCTTTTTTTTTATTTGTTTATTTTTGGTTGCATTGTGTCTTCGTTGCTGCGCACAGACTTTCTCTGGTTGCAGCGAGCGGGGGCTACCCTTTGTTATGGTGCGTGGGCTTCTCATTGCTGTGGCTTCTCTTTGTTGCGGACCATGGGCTCTAGGCGCATGGACTTCAGTAGTTGTGACACGTGGGCTCAGTAGTTGTGGCTCGTGGGCTCTAGAGAGCAGGCTCAGTAGTTTTGGTGCACAGGCTTAGTTGCTCCATGGCATGAGGGCTCTTCCCGGACCAGGGCTCGAACCCGTGTCCCCTGCATTGGCAGGTGGATTCTTAACCACTGCACCACCAGGGAAGTCCAAACACCAATATTTCAATGGCTTAATACAGTTCCATCACTTGAGTGTTCTTAAGATAGGTGAGGGGTTCTACTCCAACAGTCATTCAGGGACATAGTTTAACAGATGACCTAATATTTTCAACATATGCTTTCCAAGGTCACCCCTGAATAAGACATTCAGCCAGCACGCTGGAGAAAGTATGTTTGCTTCTTACCACCTGGACTTGGAATTATCACACATCATTACACTCTGGGTCCTTGGCAAGAATTAGTGCTGCCACCTAAAATGCAAGAGGAGCTAAGAAATATAATAACTTGATTGGCAGCCATTTGCTAGCAAAAACTATATATTAAGGAAGGGGAACATGAATTTTTGGTACAATTTTGAAGTATATAATACAATATTATTGACCCTAATCACCATGCTGTACATTATTTGATCTCCAAAACATACTTATCTTCTAGTTGAAAGCTGGTACCCTTAAACATCATCTCCCCACTCCGCTCACCCCCCTAGACCCCAGACCCTGGTAAGCAACACTCTACTCTCTGTTTCTACAAGTTTGGCTTTTTTTAGATTCTACGTATAAGTGATATCATACCGTATTTGTCTTTATTTATTCTTACCTTTTCAAATTAGACAATTTCAAATTAAATCCCAAGTCACACAAATTCTTTTAAGTGCAAAATTCTGAAAACTCTTTTAAATCGCATAGGTAGGTATTTAAGTTAAAGTTCAGAAGTCAACAAGGACAAACCTCCTTATACACTAGATATACAGTAACTATTGTTTATATCATTTGCTGCTAAACAAAGAAAATGCATTCAGCTAGTAATCACAGCCTATTTATACAAAAGAAGTCACTTTCAGTAGTTCAGTGGAAGAAGCCACACATTAACTTGGAAGTGCCTTAAGACCTATGTACATTATTTGAATAAAGTAAATCAGTTTAGGTAAATTTGTTTGGTAAATACTTCACCTGGATGCAATATGACCTTTGGCAATATTCCTTGCTCCTATAACTATTAAAGTCCTTCTACAAGACACCTTCACAGTGACATTTGCTTCACTGTACTTAAAGTAGCAATGTGACCTAAAAACAGGTGTTTAAATTGGAATTAAAGATACAGAAGGTCCAGGCTTGGATCCAACAGTAGAGCTTGGCTTTAGGTCTTCATAGCAGAACTTTCTAAAATCACTGGGCCTCAAATATTCCATTTAAAATGCAAGATTTTCTTGTTAACATCAAAAATAAGCAATGTAAAATTAGCCTCTCGTACACATATGTAGTTTCTCCCACTGGTCCCTATGCTGTGATTAAAAAGAACATTTAACATGCTTCAAATCCCTTCAGATTCCTAAGACAAGTTTTCCCAAAATAAGCAATTAAAAAGATAAAATAGTTTTATTTTATGTCACTGATTGATCTTCTTCTAGACCACCTGGGTTTCTGGTTAGCACCTGGCACAAAGCCCTGTGACAATTTTTAACCACTTTCAAAAATTCATTTCTCTGAAAATTAAATAAACATACTTTTCCCCTGAGATCTTCTTGCATTATTACTGTGGCTTGTTTTCCAAATTGCCAACTTGAAAAGCTATGAGACAAGGAATTCCCATTGTTTGTCTAACACTCCATGTTGATGGTTTTTTTTAGCAACTGGGTTTTATCCACTCAAAGAAGGAGCGGGACCAGTGTTTGAGGACATAAATTCTTCATTATTTTTTCATGTCTCAAGTGAACCAAAAGGGGACTTCCCTGGTGGTCCAGTGGTTAAGACTCCACACTTCCAATGCAGGGGGCATGGGTTCAATCCCTGGTCGGGGAACTAGGCTCCCACATGCCATGCAGCATAGCCAAAAAAAATTTTTTTTAAATGAGACAAGAAAGATCCCACTCCTTCTAGACCAGTGGTTCTCCAACTTGAGTGTGTATCAGAATCACCTGGAAGGTTTGTGAAACCATAGATTGCTGGGCTGCACCCTTAAGTCTCTGCTTTGGCAGATGGGGCTGCAGCCTGAGAATTTTTATTTCTAACCAGTTCCCAGGCCCATGCTCTAAGAACAACTGTTGTAGACTATTCTAGAGGTCTAATAAGAAAAAAAAGTTGTTACAAAAAATAACTTTAAATTACTGCTAAAGAAATAAAAACACTCATACTTTTTTTTAGGTAGTATTTTTTTTTATTGAAGTATAATTAATTTACAATGGTGTGCCAACCTCTGCTGTACAGCAAAGTAACTCAGTTATACACATATAGACATTCTTTTTTATATTCTTTTCCATTATGGTTTATCACAGGATATTGACTATAGTTCCCTGTGCTATACAGTAGGACCTTGTTGTTTATCTATTCTATATGTAATAGTTTGCCTCTGCTAACCCCAAACTCCCACTCCATCCCTCCCCCACCCCCTCCCCCTGGCAACTGGAAGTCTGTTCTCTATGTCTGTGAGTCTGTTTCTCGTTCAGAAAAAGCCAAAGGAATTAGGAAACCCTGGCTTCCCAGCTTTTCTCCAAGATGCCTCACAGGACAGCCTCTGAGTGACAGAGGTAACGATGGCCCCTCCATAAAGCTCCAATCGCTGGACCCTACGTACTGTGGAGTGGGGTGACAGATTAGCTCTACACATGGCCCACCTGTATTTCCTTGCCGTGAAGCCAGGTAGCAGCCTTCGAACTAAGGGTCAGGGACTCCCAAAAATGCTAAAAGGGAAAGCTGCAAAGGCAGTGCCATAATTCATCAACCAAGACTCTAAAACTTCTGGTTATTAGCTAACGAGTGGTCCAAAGCTAAGCCGCTGGCAGTCCCCCAGAGGTCTAAGGGACTTGTGCTACCAGGAAGCCCAGAGCCTGGACCAGATCAGTGGTTCCCAAATCACGATGCATAGATAGGACCCTGGAGAAGTTTGCACTTGTCTGCAGTAAAATGAGAGAAATAAAGACAATGTCATCACTTTTAATGAAACTAAACATATTCAACTGAGAGAACTCTTTCGTGTTTGAACGTTATATCTTCCCTAATTTTATGGTATTCAAATGTCCTTACATTTATAACATGATGGTGAAAGATAATGGTAAATATGGCTTTTGTTGTTGTTATTAGTGTTTTTACTTTGCAAAATTGTTTGGTAACTCTATGTCGTCCCCATTGTTTTTATTAAAATTCTAGTTAATTATAAAAGAATTCTTTTTATGTGACCATCAGATCCAAAACCTCCTGAAGGACTCTAGACCTTTATACATGTAACACCCTCTGATTATTTTTAATATAATAAAGCGTAGCCTGATGGAATCTTAAAGAAACCGCTTTCACCATCCTCTGGAGCTGCACTGTCAGGTATAACAGTCATGACCACACATGGCTGTCGAACACCCGAAGTGTGCCAGTCCAAACTGAAATGTGCTGTGTTGCATGTGTGAAACACACACCAGATTTAAAAGACAGTTAAAAGAAGGAGTAAGATATCTGATTCATAATTTTTATATTGACTGCATGTTGAAATGGTGCTAATTTAGATACATTAAGTTAAATAAAATGTATTATTAAAATTAATTTCACCTGTTCCTTTTTTTTATATATGGCTACCAGAAAATCTTAAACCACATATGTGGCTCATGTTTTATTTCCACTGGACACCCCGGTTCTAAGTCAAAGTGTGCTCATGACTAGTTAGTCATGGTAAGATCCTGCGCTTTCTGGCAGTGGCTTGTTTGCGTGCCTCTGCAGTCAACTAGACCACAAGAGCTGACGTACATCTGGGACCCAGCAGTGTCACCTGCCTCACTACAGCCTCTACTCCCTCTCATCGTCTACATCTCATGGTCATGACACTCATCTTCCTTATTAGTATCCTTTTGATTTATATCAATTCATTGCTCAGATATTAATATCAACATATAATATAAATCCTACCCTGCTATCTTAATTAATCAACCTAACGTCTGACCCTCTCCAACAACTGATTACCCCGTGGCTCTCCACTACCATTTCTTGTTATTTTCTGGCATAACCCATCCATTGCTGCTGTTTGCACATGCTTATCCTTTGCACTCACTCGTTTTTGACTTGAAATGTTGTTTCTAGCATGCTCTATTGGTAAATGAGCTTCCCTGTCTCCACACTCACTACCCAGATATTCTTCCCGAACAAACCTTTCAGAGTTGACCCACCTAGCTCTCTTTCGTCGTCTCCTTCACACTCTCTCATATCTCATTTACTATATTGTGTTCACGGAATCAATTTGCATTCCTTGAGAGATTCGGTAAAAAATATACTTCAGGTAATCCATATATGTGTATTCTGTCTCCATACTAATCTATAAATTACATCTGTGTGTATTTATTTTTATTGGAGTAAAGTTGCTTTACAATGTTGTGTTAGTTTCTGCTGTACAAAGAAGTGAATCAGCTATACATATACATATATCCCCTCCCTCCCCATAACACTCATCTAGCTCGTCACAGAGCACCGAGCTGAACTCCCTGTGCTATGCTGCTGTTTCCCACTAGCTTTCTATTTTACATGTGGTAGTGTATTTATGTCAAACCTAATCTCCCGATTTGTCCCACCCTTCCCTCCCCCACCATGTCCACATGGCTGTTCTCTATGTCTATATCTCTATTCCTGCCCTACAAAGAGGTTCATCTGTACAATTCTTCTAGATTCCACATATGTGTGTTAGTATACAATATTTGTTTTTCTCTTTCTGACTTACTTCACTCTCTATGACAGACCGTAGGTCCATCCACATCTCTACAAATGACCCAATTTCATTCCCTTTTATGGCTGAATAGTTTTCCATTGTATATGTGTACCACATCTTCTTTATCCATTCTTCTGTTGATGGGCATTTAGGTTGCTTCCATGACCTTGCTATTGTAAATAGTGCTGCAATGAACATTGGGGTGCATGTATCTTTTTGAATTATGGTTTTCTCAGGGTATATGCCCAGTAGTGGGACTGCTGGGTCATATGGTAGTTCTATCTTTAGTTCTTTAAGGAACCTCCATACTGTTCTCCATAGTGACTGTATCAATTTACATTGCCACCAACAGTGTAAGAGGGTTCCCTTTTCTCCACACCCTCTCCAGCATTTACTGTTTGTAGATTTTTTGATGATGGCCATTCTGACTGGAGTGAGTTGATACCTCATTGTGGTTTTGATTTACATTTCTCTAATGATTACTGATGCTGAGCATCCTTTCACGTGTTTGTTGGAAATCTGTATATCTTCTTTGGAGAAATGTCTACTTAAGTCTTCAACCCATTTTTGGATTGGGTTGGGTTTTTTTTTTGTTTTTTTTTTTATTGACCTGCATGAGCTGCTTATATATTTTGGAGATTAATCCTTTGTCAGTTGCTTCATTTGCAAATATTTTCTCCCATTCTGAGGGTTGTCTTTTCATCTTGTTTATGGCTTCCTTCGCTCTGCAAAAGCTTTTAAGTTTCTTTGGGTCTCATTTGTTTATTTTTGTTTTTATTTTCATTACTCGATGAGGAGGGTCACAAAAGGTCCTGCTGTGGTTTACATCAAAGAGTGCTTTTCCTATGTTTTCCTCTAAGAGTTTTATAGTGTCCCATCTTACATTTTGGTCCTTAATCTACTTTGAGTTTATTTTTGTGTATGGTGTTAGGTAGTGTTCTAATTTCATTCTTTTACATGTAGCTGTCCAGTTTTCCCCGCACAACTTATGGAAGAGGCTGTCTTTTCTCCATCGTATGTCCTTGTCTCCTTTGTCATAGATTAGTTGACCATAGATCCGCGGCTTTATCTCTGGACTTTCTATCCTGTTCCATTGATCTATATTTCTGTTTTTGTGCCAGGACAATACTGTCTTGATTACTGTAGCTTTGTAGTATAATTTTAAGTTGGGGAGCCTGATTCTTCCAGCTCCATTTTTCTTTCTCAAGATTGCTTTGGCTATTTGGGGTCTTTTGTGTTTCCATAAGAATTGTAAAATGTTTTGTTCTAATCCTGTGAAGAAGGCCATTGGTAGTTTGATAGGGATTGCGTTGAATCTGTAGATTGCTTTGGGTAGTATAGTCATTTTCACAATATTGATTCTTCCAATACAAGAACATAGTATATTTCTCTATCTGTTTATGTCATCTTTGATATCTTTCATCAGTGTTTTATAGTTTTCTGAGTACAAGTCTTTTGCCTCCTTAAGTAGGTTTATTCCTAGGTATTTTACTCTTTTTGTTGTGATGGTGAATGGGACTGTTTCCTTAATTTCTCTTTCTGATTTTTCGTCATTGATGTATAAGAATGCCAGAGATTACTGTGCATTACTTTTGTATCCTGCAACCTTACCAAATTCATTGATTAGCTCTAGTAGTTTGCAGGTGGCATCTTTAGGATTTTGTACATATAGTATCATGTCACCTACAAACAGTGACTGTTCTCCTTCTTCTTTTCCAATTTGTATTCCTCTTATTTCTTTTTCTTCCCTGATTGCCATGGCTAGGACTTCCAAGGTTATGTTGAATAAGAGTGGCAAGAGTGGACATCCTTGACTTATTCCTGATCTTAGAGAAAATGCTTTCAGTTTTTCACCATTGAGAATGATGTTTGCTGTGGGTTTGTCATACATGGCCTTTATTATGTTGAGGTAAGATCCCTCTGTGCCCACTTTCTGGAGAGTTTTTATCATAAATTGGTGTTGAATTTTGTCAAAAGCTTTTTGTGCATCTCTTGGGATGATGATATGGTTTTTATTCTTCAATTTGTTAACATGGTGTATCACATTGATTGATTTGCATATATTGAGGAATCCTTGCATCCCTGGGATAAATCCCACTTGATCATGGTGTATGATCCTTTTAAAGTGCTGTTGGATTCTGTTTGCCATTATTTTGTTGAGGAGTGTTGCTGAGTCCATGGTAATTCCTATAGTGGATCTTAAGGTGGATTTTACTGCTGTGCTTAACAGGAAATACAGTTTTCAAAATAAAAAGTCAATTGTCTATTTCTCTGTCTTATCATTTTGCTTCACTTACTGTGTTTGGGGTCTCCTTTTCGCAGGCTGCAGGTTCATAGTTCTCGTTGTTTTTGGCGTCTGCCCCCAGTGGGTAAGGTTTGTTCAGTGGGTTGTGTAGACTTCCTGGAGGAGGGGACTAGTGTCTGTGTTCTGGTGGATGAGGCTGGATCTTGTCTTCCTGGTGGGCAGGACTACATCCGGTGGTGTTCTTTGGGGTGTCTGTGAACTTAAGATTTTAGGCAGCCCCTCTGCTAATGGATGGTGTTGTGTTCCTGTCTTGCTAGTTGTTTGGCATAGGATGTCCAGCACTGGAGCTTGCTGGTCATTGAGTGGAATCGGGTCTTAGTGTTGAGATGGAGATCTCTGGGAGAGTTCTCGCCAATTGAATTACCTGGGGTTGGGAGGTTTCTGGTGGTCCAATGTCCTGAAATCAGCTCTCCCACCTCAGAAGCTCAGGCCTAACACCTGGCCGGAGCACCAAGACCCTGTCAGCCACCTTCTGGGAAGTCTGAGGTCTTCTGCCAGCGTTCAGTAGGTGTCCTGTAGGAGTTGTTCCACATGTAAAAGTTTTTTGATGTATTTGTGGGGAGGAAGGTGATCTCCGCGTCTTACTCCTCCTCCATCTTGAAGGCCTTCCTCCTCCCTTGTTGCTTTTAATATTTTTCTTTGAATTTAATTTTTGTTAGTTTGATTCATATGTGTCTTGGTGTGTTTCCCATAGTGTTCATCCTGTATGGGACTCTCTGTGCTTCCTGGATTTGGGTGACTCTTTCCTTTCCCCTGTTAGGGAAGTTTTCCACGATAATCTCTCCAAATATTTTCTCAGACCCTTTCTTTTCCTCTTCTTCTCCTGGGCCACCTATGATTTGAATGTTCATGAGTTTAGTGGTGTCCCAGAGGTCCCTGAGATTGTCTTCAAATTTTTCATTCTTTTTTTCTTTATTCTGCTCCTGGGCAGTTATTTACACCATTCTGTCTTCCAGCTCACTTATTCATTCTTCTGCCTCAGTTATTCTGCTATTGATTCCTTCTAGTGTATTTTTCATTCCAGTTATTGTGTTGTTCATCTCTATTTGTTTGTTCTTAATTCTTCTAGATCTCTGTTGAACATTTCTAGTATTTTCTCAGTCCATGCCTCCATTCTATTTCTGAGATTCTGGATCATCTTTACTCTCATTACTCTGAATTCTTTTTCAGGTAGATTGCCTATCTCCTCTTCATTTATTTGGTCTTGTAGGTTTTTACCTTACTCCTTCATCTGTGACATATTTTTTTGCAGTCTCCTTTTCTTAATTTTTTTTTTTTTATGGGTGGGATTGTGTTCCTGTCTTACTGGTTGTTTGGCCTGAGGCTTTAGCACCGGGGTTTGTAGGCTGTTGGGTAGAGCCTGCTCTTGGAGCCAAGATGAGGACCTCCAGGAGACCTCACTCCGATGAATACTCCCTGGGATCTAAGGTACCCTCTTAGCCCAGTGGTTCGGACTCGGAGCTCCCACTGCAGAAATTCTGGCCCAGTGCCCAGCTTCTGAGCCAAGATCCCACAAATTTTCTCTTAGAAAACTAAGAGATATGTTAGAAAGAATAAAAAAAATTAAAATATAGATGAAACAACAACCAGAAGGTAAAAGGGAACCACAGTAGTAAAAAGCAAAGGAGAAGAAATAAAAAGCAGGAAAAGGCCTTGGCTGTGGGGGGTGGGGCTTAGGCAGGGTTGGGGTTTAGCCAGTGGGCAGAGCCTACACTTAGGACCCACAGGGTTGGAAAATGCTCTGGCGGCGGTGGGGGTGTTGGGGCTTAGGCTCAACGCAGCAGGAGGGGCCCAGGTGTGCTTCTGCCCTTGGAGGGCAGAGGACAAGGTCCAGGACCCCAGCAGGCCCACTGGGCCTGAATGGATTCAGGAAACACCCATGGTGCCTCCCCTGAGCCTCCAGTACTGGAGGGTTCCCCCCACACTCCACCTTTCCTCCTCTCCCTCCCCCCACCATGCCCCGAGGACTAATTACCATTTAATCATTGATTCTCTGCTAAAATGACATAATAGCTTCAGATCATTTCCATCTAGGGTGAAATTGTTTAGATTTTGTACAAAATATATTTTGAAATACCTGTACCTATCCATTGCTCTGTCCCTGGTGCACATTTTGCTTGATATCATTCCCTAGAAGTCATTTCATTCCAGAATCGTTTAATTAATGCTAAATTGAGACAGCTAAAATTGTCTTTTGATGTGGCTTAGCAATGATGAGTATCCCAAAAGTGTTGCCTGATTGACAGCTGTCTATTAGAAATGCATCCATAGGATGAACGACGTGACAGCATACATTTTGGCTCTTGGATTGCACTTATTTTTAATGTATGGGTTGGCTTACTGCTATCTGAATATCTCTACATCATGAGGCCCTAATTAAGATTTTTACCAACCTCTTTCACTGGGACTTTCCCAGGTCTACAATCAAACAAACATTTTATAAAATGACTGGTCCTACTGCTGAAAATGACGATGGCAAATAGGTTCAGAAGCATGGACCAAAGCCCTTAACTATCATTATCTAATTTTAACATAGGATACTGAAGAACATTATTATAGTGTCCTTTCAGTAACAGCGGGATGGAAAAACCACAGGATTAGAAACTTGAATCTGCATAGTACAGACAGGTTAATAATATGCTCATCTGGCCTGACTCGCTGGGTTGCTCTGAGAAGTAATTTTCAAACAGAAGATCTTGTTACTATTCAGAGAGCCGCAATAAGGTTTCAAGAAGAAGTTCCAAGGTAAGAAAAGTTGTTGACTTCTATAAGCCCGTGTCAGCTACAGACGTGAAGTGGAAACCAGGATGCGCTCAGCCAATCAGAGGCAATGACATCACAGGTTCTATGGGGCTCACAGTGCAGGTTGATCATTGAACAACGTGGGCAGGAAGGGAAAGCAAGGCAGGGACAATGTCTCTTTGGGTTTTTTGTTTTCTTTTGTTTCATTTGTTCTCTATTTTTTAAATTTAATTTTATATTACAGTTGATACAATGTTGTGTTAGTTTCAGGTGCTTCACAGCAAAGTGACTCAGTTATACATATATGTACATCCATTCTTTTTCAGATTCATTTCCCATATAGGTTATTACAGAGTACTGAATATGCTCCCCGTGCTATACAGTAGGTCCTTGTTGGTTATTTACTTTATATATAGTAGTGTGTGTGTTCATCCAAAGCTCCTGATTTATCCGTCTCCCCACCAACATCTATTTGTTTTTAAAACTTTTTAAAGTATGTCTTCAAAACTGCAAAACAAGAACTAACACAACATTGTAAATCAGCTATACTCCAATAAAAAAATTTTTTTAATAAAATTAAAATTTTAAAAACGGCAGAACAAGAAAGTGAGAAAACACTTTAATTTAAATATAAGTAAGAAGAATTCTGTTTCAATTATCTGGTAAAAATCAATATTTAAACATTGCTCAGGGAAGTCTTTTGCTACAGTGAAGTTCTTCTCAACCAGGAGCAAGTTTGCCCCCAGGGGACATTTGCCAATATCTGGGAACATTTTTAATTGTCACAACCTGGGCGTGCTATCGACACCTAGTGGGTAGAGGCCAGGGATGCTGCTTAACAGACTTCAGTACAAGGCAAAAGACAGTCCTTCACAGTAAAGGACTCTCTGGCCCTAAGTAAAAGATAGTATCTGCTGCAATGTGTCTCTGATACGCTCAGTTTTTTTCCACCAACATGCCTATATAAAACTAATATTCCAGATTCACTGTCTTTGCTAGAAATAAGAAAAAAGTGTTATCCTGAAAAATCAAATGTCTAAAACTGTTCCTCAGGGTAAATAGCTATGTTACCAAAATCTAATATCATCTTAATGAAATGAGAAATTATTTTGAAGCTTTGCAGGGATAATTTGAGATTAAAAATACGTCGCAAGTATACAGTGCTGAAGAGTATTCCCTGGCTGCTGGTCAATTGTGTATGTCTGTGACATCAGGCAAAATGTTCAAAGCTGACGAAATAACATCAGCGTTGCATCAAAAACCTCTGTATTAACAGCTGACTTTATGCTGGACACTTCCCCAAGCAAGTTCCTCAGCTTTACTGTTGAGAAGCTTCTGATGGGTCTGCCCTTGACATGTCCCACAGCATCCTTCCAGGAAGCACTATTTCTAGAATAGTTGTTTAAATTATTAACCACTTAAAACAATTCTAGTATTATTATAAACAATAAACATTTAAGAAACACTTATTGAACATGAAATGAGCACTCAAATCCAGTTAACCGCAAACATTTCTACCAAAAGAATGGGGTTTTCACTAAATAAATCTGCTGAATGAAGAAGGAATTGTGAGGATTCGTATACCTCATTTCTCGTTTCATGGTGTTAACTACTTCTACAGGAAAAATGAAAAGCAGTGTCAGTGTAACCGTAGAGCCACCATGTAGAAATAGGAGTCAATGATATACTGGAGTCAATGATATAAAGTCAAGTAATTTAAATAGATTCTACATGAAGAGTGGTTAGGAGACTAACTTCACAAACAAATTTCTCATGTCAAAGTGCTACCCTTTGTTCTAGCAATAAGTGATCCCGTTGCAAAATAAGAATGATATAGCCTAGTTTAAAGAAAATGCATTCCTAATGCCGTTTGCAGCAACATCGATAGACCTAGAGATTATCGTACTAAGCGAAGTAAACCAGACAAAGACAAATATCATATGATGTTTGTCTTATACGTGGAATCTTTAAAAAATGACACAAAAGAACTTATTTACAAAACAGAAATAGACCCACAGACATTGAAAACAAATTTGTGGTTACCAAAGGGGAAAGCTTGGGGGAGGGATAAATTAGGAGTTTGGGATTAACAGATACACACTACTATATATAAAATAGATAAACAACAAGGACCTATTGTAGAGCACAGGGAACTCCACTCAATATCTTTTTTTTTAACATCTTTATTGGAGTATAATTGCTTTACAATGGTGTGTTAGTTTCTGCTTTATAACAAAGTGAATCAGCTATAGATATACATATATCCCCATATCTCCTCCCTCTTGCGTCTCCCTCCCACCCTCCCTATCCCACCCCTCTAGGTGGTCACAAAGCACCGAGCTGATCTCCCTGTGCTATGCGGCTGCTTCCCACTAGCTATCTAGTTTACATTTGGTAGTGTATATATATGCCCATGCCACTCTCTCACTTCGTCCCAGCTTACCCTTCCCCCTCCCCGTGTCCTCAAGCCCATTCTCTATGTATGCGTCTTTATTCCTGTCCTGCCCCTATCTATTCAATATCTTGTAATAACCTATAAAGGAAAAGAATCTGGAAAAGAATATGTATGTATATACATATATACACATATATGTATGACTGCATCACTGTGCTGTACACCTGAACCTAACATGATCTTGTAAATCAACTATACTTCAATAAAAATTAAAATAAAAAAGAAAATGCATTCCATGCAAATGTTCTTTACATTTACATGCTTTTTCCCCCCACTGCTAAAAATAATAAAAGTCATCATCTTGTGAACGGCTGCCACTTAGTAACCACCCACAATGCTCTAGAACCCATGCTAGACATTCAGTGTGCTCTGTACTGATCATCACAGCTACCTGGCTGGAGAGACGTTTTCCTCCCGAGAGGTAAGGCTCGGCCAAGAATTAGCAACTCCACAACTCTCAAGAAGCAGACTGTGACTCAAACCCAGGAAGGTTTTACTCCACAGCCAGTGACCCAGCATGGTCTCCACCGTAGTAAAACTCACAAGTCTGAGAAAATTTAAGATTTTTTTGTCATCCCTTTAGATTGTTCTTTGAATAATATCCTAGCCTTCAAATGCCTAAACTCAGACAGCTCATAAAAGATTGCTGGAAGTTACTCTTTAATTCTTGCCTTATAGCTAATTCCACAAAGGCATTTTTGCCCTGTGTAGTTCTGTCCATTTCCCAGTCCCACGTCGTAGGGGAAAAAGCACTTTGGGCTTCTGATGTATCTCCAAGCTCGATTCCTGTCTCTCTGCATGACTTTGATCAGTTCAGACATTTGTCGGAGTGCATACGCACCCTCCTTTGTAGACTGTCACAGGGCATGCAAACATGATGCTTAGAGTCAACAAGAAGAGCCTGTGTGTTCTCTGAAACTTTTCATCCCTGCTCAGCTTTGTCTGTGCATGTGTGCGTGCGTGTGTGCGTGTGTGTGTGTGTGTGTGTGTGTGTGTAAAGAAGGATATTAAGACTTTGGAGAAGGCGGGTGGGGAGGAGAGATTCTGAGAGAGGAAGAAAGAAAAAAGAGGGAATGGAAAGAGAGAGGGAGAGTCAAGGGGAGAGGAGGGGGGAGCAGCTGCTTTGTAGCTGCTAAGATTGCAGACAGAAATAGCACACAACCACTGTGAGCCGATGCGACTAAGAAGCCAGGATCAAATTGTATTCACTTTCATTAATCAGTTTCTCTGAGGGAAGGAAATGACATCCGGTCCTGTCTTCCTCTACATCTTGATTTTTGGAAAATACTGTAAGTATGCTCAGCATTTAATTTTGTCTACCTTAGGATTTTATGAAATAATCAAAAGTACAAATGTTTATTACTGACATGAATGCTTTTAAGGTGCAACTGCTTTTTCTGATAAAACTGTTATCTCACTTCAGAATGATTCCTCTGAATACATTTCTGGTATTTATATTAAAAACTAGAATACTAACATGCCATGTAAACCTATGCTTCGTAACAACCAATTGGTTTGATATTAACAATTGTTTTATAAGCCATGGTATATTTCAAGAGGAGTGGTCCTTAAAGAGATTGTGTTCAAGGAATGTGCCCATTGACACATCCTGGGGAGGTCTGTACATTTGCTCCCGGCTCCTGTGTGTTTATAACGCTTCATTATCCTAGCCCTTTGTGACTTGTATCATAGGTACGCCTCCTTAGGGAAAGATGCATTCAGAAAACTCCTTTTTTTATTTTTAGCACGGTTTCTCACTATTCCTTGAAAGAAAAACCAGGGAAAGCAGAAAGCGATGAAAACCACAGACACATGAGGAGCCCAAATGGACATTTTACTTTGGCTATCATGACAGCTTTTGCTTCCTCTCCGTATACATGTTTTATTTTCAGAAAATCTGCTTTTTAATCAAAGGAAAGAGTTTGTTCTTCATTAAACCTTATTGATAGTTTATTAGGTAAATAGAAATAAAATGTTTCTTAGGTAATACATGATGAGGAAAGTCAAAGCAAATCAAGAAAGAAAACTTTCTGGGTCCCTTTCATACCTTGTGATGCTGGGAATTATTAAGCTGTAACAAATTTAGAATTCATAGGCATGTTTCCATTTCTCTGTCTCTTAAAAGTTTGCAGAAGTTTATTTACACTAAAACATTCTATTGAAGAATACCTCAAAGTAAATTTCAGTCCTAACTCTTTCAATGCTGATGGCATGCACTGCACCAAAGTGATTTTTTTCCTTTATCTCCAGTCTTCCTGACCTCTTAGTACACCTCACTTTGTCAGTCGAAGATGTGGGGCTGCATGTAACCAAGGAAATGACTCCAAATCCTTTGGAAACATTCTAGTTCCTAGCTTTCTCCGTCTCTGATCTTATTGCTGACATTCCCATTTTTTAACTAGAGGATGAAAAGTCAAAGTGCACACCATCACCAAAAACTGAATGTTTCTAATATAATCCAAGTGTTTTGACTTTTGCAGCCAACACCCTCATAAATCCATAACATATTTTTCTATCTCCTCTCCCATTTCAATAAAATGAGCAGATTGAATAAGCCAAAGGAATACTTCCAAATAGGCATTCTAGGATGAGGGATTCAAGGGAATGTAAAAGGTATTCAGGGCAGGTAGAGAAGCAATTTGGCTAATGTGTTAACCAGTCATTTGGTAAAAACGTTCTATGTTTAGTAAAAAAGTTCTATGTTCTCTTTTGTCAATAAAAAATTATCTTCATGAGCAAAAATTAGGTAATAGTGATGAAGATGATAATCTTCAAACCCTCCAACTTTTTAAATTTATCTTTGGACCTTTAAAAAATGTTGATAATGCATTGTCAACCTCCTCCCTCCATGCCTTCCAGAAGCAGAATTGGGCAAGCAAGACTCCTGGCTACATGCTGTCAACAGGGTGGGTGGGCTGGAGGGGCATTTGACAGGGGCCCCCAACCCAGCAACCCACACCCATGACTCACCAGTTAGTTTATCCCATCATCAAGCCCCACCAATGAGAGGATTTCCTGGGCATATATAGCAGAAGAAAACCACATAATGACAGCGTCTTAAACCTCTGTAACTAACCCCATGGTTGTTGTTAGTGGTTTGTTTGTTAACCCACTCTCCCATTGCCTTGAAAGGACAGTGTGCTATCATGGAAGATTGAAGGGGCTTGACAGCACTGCCCTGTACTAGCTCTATACTTTTCCACAATGACTTACCCTCTGAGCCTTAGTTTGTAAAATAGCAATAAAGTCTTTTACCCTATCTACCTCCCAGAGCCCTTGTGTCCGGTTCCTTATTACATTAAGTGACCTCCTTGGATCTTCAGAACAACTCTATTAGGTAGATACAATTAAGCACATGAGGAAGGAAAGACCAAGGACATTCAGTACCTTGTCACAAGACTCAAGCTAATAAATGCCATGATTTGAATATTTTCGTAGTCTATGCTCTTTCTCCCAGACCGTGAACATTCTCAGTAGAGATAATGTATACCACAGGGCTTTGAAAATGGAAAGCCCTTTATAGACCTAAGCAATTATCAGTCAGCCTTTTAACCAAAAATATTTATCGAATGCCAGTTACTTTAATAAGCAATAAGACTAAAGGGTGTCTACAGCATGGTCCCCGCTCTGAAGGGTTAGAGTGGAGGAGAGAGAAAGTTATCTAGGGTCACCAAACTGTGAGACAAGGGCAAAAACCTAGGGGTGCACAGAGAGGGGTGACATTAAGATTCAGAAAAGATTTCCTTTCAGCTTTGAGAATTTTTTATTCTTAAAAAATTCCTCCATCTGTTATCTAATTAGCTGTATTGTGCCAATGTTAATTTCTGAGTTTTGATAATGTACTCCGGTACGATAAGATGGTTCCATTAGGGAAAGCTGGGTGAAGGGTATATGGGACCTCTTTTACTATTTCTGCCACTTCTTGTGGGTCTAAACTAGCGCAAAATTAAAAGTTATAGAACAATCCCCCGGAAGAATTGTATCCTAAGTCTTTATCAGCACATGCTTTACTCATTACTTAAATGGTATCATCAAGCAAAAAACAATCATTTTACTTAACACTTTGTTTAGGCAGGTAGTAAGTAAGGAAATAGGACATAGAAGGGCCCAGATATGAACTTGATCTATTATAGTATTTTGCCAAGGCCCAACCCATCTGGGTAGGTCCTCACTTTTGGATTCCAAGTGGCTACTTACAAGACCACCTGGTCTTTGCCTTGGGTCCCGGTACTGGCATATCTTATAGCAACTGTCTTCTCTAACCACGAGGAAGAAGACAGGAAGAGCCTTTCCTGAACTAACCGTCAGTACAGAAAAACCAGACCTTTAGTACACGAAACAGGAGAATACTGGCATATTTACCCACCTTCAAAAGATGGAAGAAAAAACTTTCCAATTTGCAGACTACAGAGTATATAACAGTTCACCTGACATTTTTTAAGGTTGCTAACAATTTTCTATTGTTCTTACTATGAATTTGGAATCACATCTTTACGTTTCAAACAGAAAATTAACAAGTCTGATGCAGCACCATCAACTGTATAAAGATAAACAAATTATTACATTTGTGAACTAAATCGTTTTGCAAGCTTAATTTCACGCATTAGGACAAACCTATTAAACTGAAATGCCTGGAGTTGGGTATTCTAGTTAGGCTTATTTTTTGTCTGAAAAAATAAGCATTTTTTATTATATAATTTTTAGGTGTACAACATTATAATTCAACATCTGTATACACTACAGAGTGGTCACCACCCCACATCTAGTTACCATCCATCACCATACAGCTGACGCCCTTCACCCATTTCACCCACCCGCCCCCAACCCCCCTTCCCTCTGGCAACCACTCATCTAATCTCTGTATCTATGAGTTTGTTTTTGTTTTACTTCATTTGTTTGGTTTTTTTTTTCAATTCCACATTTGAACGAAATCATACAGTATTTGACTTTCTCCATCTGCCTTACTTCACTTAGTGTGATGCCCTCCACATCCATCCATGCTGTAAATGTAATCCATGGCAGGACTGCATTCTCTTTTTATGGCTGAGTAGTATCCATTGTGGATGTATACCCCATCTTCTTTATGCATTCATACATTAATGAACAAAATCTGCACAGACCAGTTACTAGTAAGGGGAGTGAAACAGTAATCAAAAATCTCCCAACAGGGCTTCCCTGGTGGCGCAGTGGTTGGAAGTCTGCCTGCCGATGCGGAGGACGCGTGTTCGTGCCCCGGTCCGGGGGGATACCACATGCCGCTGAGCGGCTGTGCCCCCGGGCCATGGATGCTGGGCCTGCGCGTCCGGAGCCTGTGGTCCGCGGCGGGACAGGCCACGGCAGTGGGAGGCCCGCGTACCGCAAAAAAAAAAAAAAAAAAAAAAAAAAAAAAACTCCCAACAAACAAACTGTACACATTTGTACCACTTTAGTGTCAAGTTCTAGGACTATGGTTATGGATGTGGTGGTCATTATATCTCCCATTTATCGAGAGCTTTCCATGGACCACAAACTGTGCTAAATGCTTTACAAACATGATCTGACTTTATCCCTGTAACAACCTTAAGGGATATTCTCACTTTACAAAATAGGAAACAGAAAATGAGAAATATTAAGTCACAAGCCTGGCATCACCCCTTAGTAAGTGTTGCAAAAGAGTTTTCAATCCAAGTCTGTGTCCTTGAATGGCCTACGCTAGTAAAACATGATTAAGTGCTAATGCTTTCTAAAGCTACAATATCTTAGAATTAAAACGAACCTGAACAGATCCCCTCATCTAGCCCACTGGCCTTTAATGAAGCACGTTAGATATTTTTCCATTTTGGAGATTAAGCAATAGAGAAATATTGATGAGCCCAAAGTCACAGAACTGGTAAATCCAAACTTAAACAAAGTTTCTACTAGAGCAGGCTGTCCTCACCCCAGGGAAGTTTGAGAAATCCATGCTCCATATTTATGCATGTCCTCCTATGGGCCAGTACCATCTGCTTTACATACACTTCTCATTGTGCACTGGGGATTGATGAATGAGGACAGATGTGTAAATAATGCGAATGAATAGAAAATTAGACTCAACTGTACTGGTTCCAAGATTTTGCTTGGAAAGCACTTTTGCTTACAGCCCATGGCACAGAGCTTTACCCACAGGAAGTACCAGTACATAGTGACTTCATTCTCCTCTTAGCTCACTTCTCCCGCCCCCTGGATATTTTCCCCCCTCGTTGTGTCCACAGTCGCAGCAGCCCTATTTCCTGTCTCACGTGCAGTGGTCCAACACTCTCTCCTCTTCTCAGCTCTGCATCCCCACCCATCACCCTGGTCGGAATAACTAGGCTCCATCACTGAAACCAAAAGCTGTTTCCTTCTTTGGAAATAAACAGGGGCAAGTTGTGAGTATTTCAAATTCAGTTTTTATTCTCTATCACAGCAAAGGTAAATGTTGAGTGGAAAAAAGGACAGTATTAAGTGGGATCTCTGGATATTTGTGTTAGGAATTGACATTTTCCTGTAAAATAGTTGTAGTTTATATAATAATTTGGGGATTTGATTTTCTGTTAAATAGATTTGTTTTATTTCAATATTACCTGAATTAACTAGAGCCACCTTATTTCTTACGCCTTCTATAATAATGAATATGTCTTTTTAAAATATTCAGTGCTCCCCAAAAATGTGAAGATTATTTTGGGGGAGGGGGACCCTTGGCTTTTTCACTGGCTGTTCCAGGCCACACGGAGCCCTGGACTCTGGTCACTCTGCCAGCTCCTCTGTCCCCCTCTCCCTCCCTATCCTTCCTCCTCAACCTGCCCCCTACCCACATTGCCCCAGGAGCTCAAGTTCTCATTCTATAGTGAAGAACAACACAGACCTCTCTCCTTAGCCCCTGTCTCTAAACCCAAAATCCAGGCCCACCTTTAGTCAAGGTGCCCACATGATTTACTACGAAAAGGGACAGCAGATAATCTGATACATTCTCTAATAGTAAGGTTCACTCTTTTTAGAAGGCAGCTGAGATTTTAAATCATCCTTTTTGTTTTTGGTAGAGGGTTGAGTGTCTGCTTGAAGGTCACACAACTGCGTGCTCGAATCCACTGAAAAACAATTTCGCTGCACTATTTTCCCCTAACAGTCTTTTCTCTTGATTCTTACCTAATTCATTTAAAGAAACATTACATGAAGTCTCTTTTTCCGTCTCCAGCAGTCTGAGTCCTCAGTGAATCGCAACTTGATGAAACAGTTTCCTCTTATGTCTGTCAAGTACTTTTTAAATTTAAGTTTTATAAAATTAGATGTTTCTGAGTTCAAAGGAAATGTAAAGCTCACAGCGTACAACACCCTCACTTTTCATGTAGGAAGAAATTGAGGCCAGATACCTGTGCTCCCTTTTCTTTTCAGCTTTATTATCCTTTACTCACTTTTAAAAGTGGGTCTCCAGTTTCATATGTAGGACAAGACGGACAGGATAGGCAAGAAAAATCAGAAGGGTAAAACATCACCATTAAATAGAAAGAACCTAGACTGGGTTATTAAACCCGGGATTATTACATTTATTACCCACCAAAATCCTAGCCTCAAAAATTAAGATTTCGCAATACACCGACTTTGTGTCATCATGTTTCACACACCCTGCCTGGCAGATAAACATTTTCTTAACCCAGGATAGACTGGGCAGAGGAGAGAAGGGTCCTGCTGACACCTTCCCAAGTCCATGCTTGCACTCAGGTCCAAGTTTAAGGAAAGGGGCTTTTCAAATTGTCAGAGTAAATTCAGAGCCCGTGGATGTTTCCACTCTCTGCATCCCTCGCTCCCATGCTGCTCCCCAGACAACTATCTTGTCTTTAAAGTAGAGCGTTTTCATCACATGCCATGCCATGAATGAATGGGGCCCCTGGGGTGTCCCGCTAAAGTGAAAGAGGCCTTGGGCGTGTGCTGCTGGGATGAGACTGAGATTGCCATGCAGGGGTCCAGGAGAAAACTGTCTACGTCCCGGGACTAGTTGGTAGACGATCAGAATCTCACTGCTTCTCGTTTCAAGACAGGTGCTTTATTTTCTCTACCTTACCCTCCAATAGCTTGGGCACCAAACACCTATGTGCTTAACCCCTCCCATAACTCTTTCCTCCTTTCCACCCCCCAAATCATCGCGTCTTCTGTCTCTGCGTCTACGCCGAGGCTGGTACCAGAGAGACGGGGTGCAGGTGAGACTCTGCTCCTATGAATAGAGGCCCCTACACTGGCTTCCCTCCGTTGCCTCACCGCAGCACAGACAACATTTCCTGAGATGGGCTCACGCGTTTTCCAATATCGTGGGGCTTGAAGGGACGCTGACACAAGCCGTGCAAGGCATCTTGGTTGCTGTGTGATGCTCCCCAAAGGTACTCACATTTCACTCTTCAGTAGCAAGTAAACCCCACGCTGGTAGTAAACTCTCGGCTACCAAGCCAGTCCGCCGTCCTACTTTTCATGTGGGGTGAGACTGTCTTTGCATTTTGGCTCCAGGCATGGAGAGATAAAGTGGAAGGTAAGCAAGTCTCCTCGGGCACTCTCCCACTTCCTTCAAGTTTTGGTCCTGCTCTGGGCTCACTTTCTCCTCCTTTAAATCCCCATAGAATCCCAGCAGCACCTCCCCTCCTGGCCCCCGAGTGGCCCAGATATTGATTCCCAGATCTAATCAACCAGTTCTTCCTTCTCCCCTTTTCTATCTGAACCATCCTCTCTATTCCTCAGGCTCACCACCCCTCCTGACAAAATCCACACGAAAGAATCTCTTGGCTCCAAATTTTGCACAGAATTCTTATTTCTACCCACCTCTTCTCCCTAAGAGGCCCTCCTCACGAATTCGCACTTTCACAGAGGACAGTTGCCTATTAAACACACAATATGCACATTATACCCCATCCTCCCACTGCATTTTACAGTTAGTTACTGGGATTCATGGACATTTTTGGCTAATTTTGCAGTATTTAGTGAGATGGTTCCAATACCTGATCCTTGCAGTGTTAAGGAAGTTACGACCCTGCAAATTTCTGTAGTTGCGGCCATTTCAACAGATACATCTTTCTTTACAGATTTCAGATTAAAGTGTTACAGACCAAGATACGCAAATGGACATGAACTGACACATTCTGAACAAAATTTATAAATGTGTGTACCTGGATCTACTGGGTGAAATCAGAGAAGCTGAGAAAGGCTTTTTTGGAAGCCTTCACACAGGACACATACTGCAAGTATAAATTAGTGAAATAACTGATTAAGTTCTGAGGTGTGTCGGGCGCTGAGGACACCAATCACGCCACCATCGAGTTCACACACAAAGCCTCTGATCCTCATCTTTCTTGTTCAACCTTTTCTCTCATCCTCTGCTGCTCACCCCAGCCTTTTGATATTTTAATAGGTTTTTCCCAGAGCAGGCTGGAAATGTTTGACTGATTTTTAGTGGTCTAGAAGATTTGCCATTTTGACTTTCTTAGCTGTGGCCGATTTGTTGGAAATTGCAAAACTGCCTCATGCTTTATAAATGTTTCTGCGTTCTCACACATTTCAAACTTAGATGAGAAGACGTCAGCAGTCAGGCTGTCTGTTAGCTTCTCCTGACCTCCATTTAACCCCCCTCTTTGTGTTAAGATCGGGAGAGGTGGCTGGTTTGGCTACATTAAATATAGATTTTTATTTCTGCCCTTCTGGTTGCAGTCCCTACCCCGATCATCTGAGCTCACAGCACAACAATTTGTGCTCCCTGGAAAAAGGGATAGTTTTTGTTTGTTGAAGTTCAGCAACTTTTCTCAGCAACTGAGCAATTGTCCCCAGTGTTGACCTGAAATAATCTGGCAACTCATTTGTTCATCAAATTCAGTATAATCGGAAAAAAAACCTATACAAATCCTTTTGTAGTGCTGCTGGCTCTTAGGCATCTTTTTTCAAAGTTTCTAAGCTAGTTTATGTAGCTTCCATATAATCTCATGATCCGTTTCAGTCATTACCTCCGAAGTTCCTTAGTTCAGAATCTAAGACAGATATAATGTATATCTTACTAGATAGACATGCATAAACACGAGCTAGAATTATTAAATTAAAATGAGAACAGATAGGTCAAGGCCAAGCATGTTACTATTACTGTATCCCCTCAACAGTTTGCCTGTGGAATAGTCATCATGAATGCCTGAATAGACAAATGGAGGATGAATGTAGGACTGATCAAGAATGGAATTTAACAAGGTGCATGTTACAGAGCAAAGAAAGAATGATGCCACGTGGTATGGAATAAAAATCGTGTTTGCAGACAGAAAGCGAACCCTCAGAGATGAAACCACCCAGCTGGCCGTGATGTAGACAGGGGAAGGAACAAGACAAGGTGTATGTGTTGGCGATGACGTTAGTGTAACCCTTTAAAGCCATTATATGTGGTACGGGCCTGGAGTGGGCTCGTAGGTAAAGACACTCATCTAGAACAACTCCTCTTTAACTCCTCTGAAAGGAGTTAAAGAAAGCCCCTTACACATGATCTCCTAAAAGGAGTCTTATCAAATCCCATGGTCTCCCTTCTTGTCCATCTGTCTTCTATGCCCAGGAGACTTTGCCTCTTTATACCCCGATTTCTGTCCAATCCAAGGCCGCCTGGATCCCCATCTTCCTCTCATTTCCCCATCACTCAGCCTCCACTCCTGCTACACTCCCAACACTACACACTTCTCTGCTGTTCTTGGGCACAAAGTTTCCTTTCTATTCTGACTCATTTTTCAGGAGAAAATATTCTTTGCCCTTTTTTTTTCCCTCAGAACGTCCTTGGTAGAGGAGGAGTTCACAGAAGAAGGTCAAAAGGCAATGCCAGCATTCTCTGTCATGAAGTTTGAGGGTGGTGGGAAATGTTATAAACTATTACACACACACACACTCCAACAGTTTTGTTCCATCATTAGTATTAAGTATACCCAAACCAGATATCATATATAATATCAAATTTCCATACTTTTAGGCCACAAATCTCATGTTAAGAGATCAACTGAGGCAAATTAAAATTTTTAATAGTTTATGTGAGCAAAATGGATTTGAATTGAACAGCACCAAACTGGAAAGGGAAGTGGGAGACATACAGAGAAAGTTGCAGAGACCAAGTGAGGAAATCGTTGCTTGGCTACTGCTTAGAGGTTAGTCAGCTGTTTCTGATCGGTTGTCCCAGCTCTTTGGGTTCATGACCTTGAGGGCTTTATGGGCTTAGGTTTTCGTTTGCTTACCTCTGCTGCCATGGCTTGAGGGCCACCTCCATTTAAGGGGCTCCTTGTTTACTTAATTCAACAGTCAGATGTGCAGAAAATGAAATTTTATGTTGCTGTGACAACTCAGAGCTCGTGACTCCTGCATAAAATAGCAGGACGATAAACTTGCTAATTCGAAATAGCTTGGTTTAAAAATCAGGCATGTTTTTAAAAAATACAATCTTAATCACTTAAGAATTGTCTACCTGCTCCACACTTTTCCAATTCTGCCCAAAAGCTTTTAGGTTCGAGGGCAGCTTCGGAAACATCCACGTGAGGGGGCAGGTAGAGAGATGAATTATCTACGTAACTTTGCCAGCTTCTCGTGAGATGTAACTCGTTCCTCTGGGCGTGAGCATCGGCACCTACCCAAGCATGTAAACACTTCCGCCTTCTCCGGCTACCCGGCCAGATAACCCACGTTTCCCACCCAAGCAAGAGGCCGCTTCACACGGACTGTCTGCTCCTACCCAGCCTTCTCAGGAGAGCCTAGGAAACCTCAAGGGTCCTTCCTCCTGTGTCGGGAAGCAAGGGAGATGTGGGGCTGACTCAGACCCACAGCCACCCGGGCCCTGGTGCCATGCAGAGCACATGGCTTCTGCCAGAGTCATGCCCTTTCCTTGGGCTGCACGTTAGAATCTAAGATTCTAACCACCTCTGCTTGGGCAGCCCCACTCTCTAATGATTCCCACCTCCTCCTTCCCCTAAGGAGCTCTAAATTCCAAGGGGACAGGAGGTTGTCACACGCAGCCATCACCAAGTTCAGGGAAGCAAGCTTGACCTTCCCTACAGGCTGTGGAAAGGCTCAATGCTCTGTGTCCTTCAGTATTTGGTGTTGATAGTCAAGCCAAGATGCTCAAATTCAAAAAAGCATACCAAGTTTCAAAAATATTCTCTTTCTCAAGCATCTGGCTTTGCCATTGTCTATTTTTGGCAGATGACTCTTCTACAAAGGTTCTTCTGAGCTCTACACTCCCTGAGCAATCAAGTACAGTCCACCTGCCTCCTATGAGTGGGGAGGGGTTAAAAAAAATAAAGGAGTAACCAAGAAGGAAGTATATTTGGATACATCCTAAAAGCATGGAGCATTTGACAAGTAGGAATTATAAACGCAAAGCCACAGACTTTTGACATAATAATTACAACGACATACATTAGTAAAATATGAACTCTTTGAGAATACGCAAGATATATAATATGAAATATTTAGCTGTATTTCCAACCGTGTTACGTGGACACTAATGAAGAACATGTTTACTCCCACTTTTAAGAAATTTCTAAGGAAAAAATCAGAATTGGCAAAACTTTCATAATCGTAGTAAGTATGGTTATTCACAGAGGGGTATCTTTGTTTGGTAGGTTTTTCTTAATCACCCAAAAAAGTGCCCACCCTATTCGGATTCTGACTCAAAATCCTATGCTCCTTCTGTGCTATTTCCTCCCACTTTCCATTCTGTTGCCCAGACTGGTTCCTCTTATTTCACTTACACCTACCTTTTGTGTGATTTTTGCTTTCAATCTCTTTTCCCTGCATTTTACCTAGTGCTTTCTTCTCCTGTTGATCTAACCTACATTAATTACAATACTATAGACGAAAACACCAAAATATAGAAATGTCATTCAAATTGTGAAAAACTGTTTATCTGTTAACTTTCTTCCACAAATCCTTTCTGACGGAATGTCTTAAACAAGAGTTTGTGATAAATAAGAGGAACAAAGAGTAGTCTGTCATGACGCTCCCATCCTACCTAGAAGCTGGACCGTCACAAACACACGTCTCCAAAGAGCTCCCAGGAAGCTAAACTACTTTTCAATTCATCCTGGGGAAACTGTTGCAAGTTTTTAATATGACTGATAATGTGATTAGATACAAGAAATGTGCTAGGCCAAAGCTGCCATAGTCTGGTGATTAACATGAATTATTTATGCTATCTTATTGCTACAGTTGTGAGTCCGTTACCGTATTGACGTTCTGATTAAATGATAACACTTGAAAGTGTTGTCTAATTAAATCCTCCCATGAACCATGAAGGGCGATGGTTCCTCCCCTCACCAGAGGAGGGACTCCGTCTCAAAGAGACTTGGGAATTTGCCAAGATCACAGGCTCCTAAGTGCTTAATGCAGGACGTGAATTCACGTTTATCTGAGTTCTTTCCACTCGCCATACTAACACCAAAATCATGGTGCAGAGTTACGAATATTATCTCTCATTTTACGGGACAGATGAACAAACGGACCAAGCAAGCTGAACTCAATTCAGACCTGCCACTTACTGCTTCCGGGGGAAGAGGTGGAGGCAGGGCAGGCACAGGTGGAGCGTGGGCGGGGCCAGACCTGGGGAAACTAGGAGGAGTTGGGTGGAGTCATTAAGAGTAGGGCTCAGGACAGGCTAGGAGGTGCAGTTGGAGGAGCTCCCTGGAAAGACCAGGAAGACTTTGTGAGCCACGCTCAAGAATGACTTCAGACTTAGTGCATAAGCAGTTGGAAGGGAGGTTTTGCACAGAATGATAGAAAGAGTTTTTTTCTTTAGGAAGTAACTCTGGCAACTTACCCAAAATAGTCTAGAATGTAAGAAACTGAAAGCAAGCCCTAAAGGAGCGTGGAGGTTGCTCTCCATCTCTAAAGAGGAAGCGGCTGCGGCCAACACAAGTTGGCTGCTGCTCTTTTTTTTTTTTTTTTGCCGTACGCGGGCGTCTCACTGTTGTGGCCTCTCCCGTTGCGGAGCACAGGCTCCGGACGCGCAGGCTCAGCGGCCATGGCTCACGGGCCCAGCCGCTCCGCGGCACGTGGGATCTTCTTGGACCGGGGCACGAACCCGCGTCCCCTGCATCGGCAGGCGGACTCTCAACCACTGCGCCACCAGGGAAGCCCATGTGTTTGTATTTTTTACAGTTTTTTTCCTGTAATTAATATATAGTCTCATAGTGTTGTAGTCGGAAAAGACGCTTGACATGATTTTAAATTTCTTAAATTTACCAAGGCTTGATTTGTGACCAAGATATGATCTATCCTGGAGAATGTTCCATGAGCACTTGAGAAGAAAGTGTATTCTGTTGTTTTTGGATGGAATGTCCTATAAATATCAATTAGGTCCATCTTGTTTAATGTATCATTTAAAGCTTGTGCTTCCTCATTTATTTTCATTTTTGTTGATCTGTCCATTGGTGAAAGTGGGATGTTAAAGTCCCCTACTATGATTGTGTTACTGTCGATTTCCCCTTTTATGGCTGTTAGCCTTTGCCTTATGTACTGAGGTGCTCTGATGTTGGGTGCATAAATGTTTACAATTGTTATATCTTCTTCTTGGATTGATCCCTTGATCATTATATACTGTCCTCCTTTGTCTCTTGTAATACTCTGTTTTAAAGTCTATTTTGTCTGATATGAGAATTGCTACTCCAGCTTTCTTTTGATTTCCATTTGCATGGAATATCTTTTTCCATCCCCTCACTTTCAGTCTGTATGTGTCCCTAGGTCTGAGGTGGGTCTCTTGTAGACAGTATATATATGGGTCTTGTGTTTGTATCCATTTTGCCAGTCTGTGTCTTTTGGTTGGAGCATTTAATCCATTTATATTTAAGGTAATTATCAATATGTACATTCCTATTACCATTTTCTTAATTTTGGGGGTTTGTTATTGTAGGTCTTTCCCTTCCCTTTTGTTTCCTGCCTAGAGAAGTTCCTTTAGCATTTGTTGTAAAGCTGATTTGGTGGTGCTGAAGTCTCATAGCTTTTGCTTGTCTGTAAATGTTTTAATTTCTCCATCAAATCTGAATGAGATCCTGGCTGCATAGAGTAATCTTAGTTGTAGGCTTTTCCCTTTTGTCACTTTAAATATGTCCTCCCCCTCCCTTCTGGCTTGCAGAGTTTCTGCTGAAAGATCAGCTGTTAACCTTTTGGAGATTCTGCTGTATGTTATTTGTTTTTTTCCCTTGCTGCTTTTAATGTGTTTTCTTTGTATTTAATTTTTGATAGTTTGATTAATATATGTCTCAGTGTGTTTCTCCTTGGATTTATCCTGTATGGGACTCTCTGCACTTCCTGAACTTGATTAACTATTTCCTTTCCCATATTAGGGAAGTCTTCAACTATAATGTCATCAAATATTTTCTCAGTCCCTTTCTTTTTTTCTTTTTCTTGGAACCCTATAATTTGAATGTTGGTGCATTTAATGTTGTCCCAGAGGTCTCTGAGACTGTTCTCAATTCTCTTCATTCTTTTTTTCTTTATTCTGCTCTGTGGTAGTTATTTCCACTATTTTATCTTCCAGGTCACTTATCCATTCTTCTGCCTCAGTTATTCTGCTATTGATTCCTTCTAGAGAATTTTTAATTTCATTTATTTTGTTGTTCATCATTGTTTGCTCTTTAGTTCTTCTACGTCCTTGTTAAATGTGTCTTGTATTTTCTCCATTCTGTTTCCAAGATTTTGGATCATCTTTACTATCGTTAGTCTGAATTCTTTTTCCGGTAGACTGCCTATTTCCTCTTCATTTGTTTGGTCTGGTGGGTTTTTGCCTTGCTCCTTCATCTGCTGTGTATTTCTCTGTCTTCTCATTTTTCTTAACTTACTGTGCTTGGGGTCTTCTTTTTGCAGGCTGCAGGTCGTAGTTCCCATTGCTTTTGGTGTCTGCCCCCAGTGGGTAAGGTTGGTTCAGTGGCTTGTGTAAGCTTCCTGGTGGAGGGGACTGGTGCCTGTGTTCTGGTGGATGAGGCTGAATCTTGTCTTTCTGGTCGGCAGGACCACGTCCGGTGGTGTGTTTTGAGGTGTCTGTGAACTTATTATGATTTTAGGTAGCCTCTCTGCTAATGGATGGTGTTATGTTCCTGTCTTGCTAGTTGTTTAGCATGGGGTGTCCAGCACTGGAGCTTGCTGGTCGTTGAGTGGAGCAGGGTCTTAGCATTGAGAGAGATCTCTGGGAGAACTCTCACCGATTGATATTACATGGTGCCAGGAGGTCTCTGGTGGACCAATGTCCTGAACTTGGCTCTCACCTCAGAGTCTCAGGCCTGACACCCTGCCGGAGCACCAAGACCCTGTCAGCCACACAGCACCACACTGGGTTCCGAGGGGCTCACTGGGAACAGGAAATGACGACGCCACCGCTTGGCCTCAGCCCCCTGAGGGATGACCTGGATGCTCCAGGGGCACCGTCCAGGGCAGGGTGAGAAAAGCTCCTACACCGAGGGACGCCCCTTCCCCCAACCCCACCTCTACAGGCTTCACTCTTAATTTCAGATGGCAGCATAAACAGAAATAAAATGTCGGGCAGTTGGCAACACAAAGTACCCTTAGGTGGCTATGTTCATTAGAACTCAATCATGAATGATTTGAGAATGGGAGAGCTCTACAAAAGATTAAGTGGAGTATTTACTAGTTCCTGATAGACTGTTATAAGAAAAGAAAAGCATAAGCAACCTTTACTTGATCTCAGAGACAGTGTTAGCGTTCAAGTGGACCACATGTGACTCTCAGCACCTCTGCCAATATTTGGCCCACGCTGCATACAATTTCATAGGTTGTACAGTATAGATTTTGTTAAATATAATTTAACACAGTTGTCAGTTACAACAGAAATTACCTGGAAATCAAGACCAGTGGATAAATGGATAACCAACAGAGACCTTCTGTATAGCACAGGGAACTCTGGTGAATATTCTGTAACAACCTAAATGGGAAAAGAATCTGGAAAAGAATAGATACATGTATATGTGTAACTGCATCACTTTGCTGTACACCTGAAACTAACACAACATTGTAAATCAACTACACTCCAATATAAAATAAAGAAGACCAGTGGACCTAAAAAGGAGGGGAATTCACATTTAATACATATGACTTCTGCGAAAGGCAGCAAGGGGCTCTTTCACCTCCATTGGTTTTGTCTAATCAAACCAAAAACCCTGGGAGGGAGTTTTACTAATCCCCATGTTCTGGAAGAGGGAACTGAGAAGTGACAAGACCTACTGAGAGTCCACAAGGGCACATTGGGAACTTCCAAGACACCCTCCCTGCCCAGCAGCAGGCACACTCAGCCTGTGCTGGACATGGGGGTGCACGTGTAGGCACCAAGCGTTGGGAACTGCTATGGTCTGCAGTTGTGGTAACTCCAAGAAAAGGCAGAATCAGGAGAACACTACTTTCAGATTTAAATGAGCCTGTTTGACTTTGCTGAATAATACGTAGCTGTAGGGAAAAGCATTCAAATTAAGCCCATGGTACATGTCATTCACAAAATAACAGCCACGTGGGAATTCTAAAAAGGAAGCAGTGGCCACTTAATCTGTAGCCTGCAGATGTACGGTTGGCTAACAGTCCCTGCTCTGAGCTGCCCCATAATGGCATTTAGAAGCCTGCTTATTGTATATCCTCCCCAAAAGATAATATCCCCACTATGCATCGTGAGACATTTGTGTCACGCCCGATAAAACTTTGTCCAACCCTCATAGCCTGTAAATGCCTTTGAAATTGTCCTTTGGATTAAAGATGGAAAAAAATATCACTTGGAAAAATATTTTCAAAGATGGAAAAAAATAACACTCCAAAATTAGACTCCAAGTCGTAAACACACAGATGATATGGAATGACATATCTTATAAATAATATTTCTGGCATTTAAAATTCTGTGTGTCTCACACCCATAATTCTGAGAAAGCTTAAAGCACACATGCATCACACACACACACACACGGTGTCCAGGTAATTTCATATTTACTTAAAAACCGTGTGGGTATGTGTCCAAATACCAGGCAGATGGGAGTGAGCTAAATATTCTTCAAATAATAAAAATTCTAGGGAATTCTCTGGAAGTCCAGTGGTTAGGACTCAGCGCTTTCACTGCCATGGCCCAGGTTCAGCCCCTGGTTGGGGAACTAAGATCCTGAAAGCCACGTGTCTCAGCCAAAAAATAAAATCTAAAACCTGGAAACTTTACAAACCATTTCAGCTACAATAAGTTTAAAAGATTAAAATATGTTACCAAGCTTTTTTATTGTACTTTGAAAAATTTCAAACCTACAAAAGTAGTATAATGAATACCGATATACCTTTCCTCTGGAAAATACAGATTCTCTGGCTCCTCCAACACTATGTAGATTTACTCATTCTCCCCTGCTCAATTTTATTCTAGGTGCCTTCTCAATTTTTCTTCATTTATCTTCTCTCCCTTCTACATCCCCTTGAAAAATGAACTTTCACACAGTTTTATCATCACTTCATCTTCCTCCTAGAGTCAAATAATATTACAACCACTGGTACTGTCTCCACCTTTGACAGGTGAAGAGAGCTGAAATCCAGCAAGGTGAAGACCCTTGCCCAAATTCACCCATCAGTTGAGAGGCACACCCAAGAATAGAACATAACTCTACTATCAGCATTGTCAGATCTGCCGCTCAGAATACATGGTGCCTATGTTCCACTCTGCGCTGTTTGGACCCTCTTGCCCGTACCTTGGACATTTAAATATAAAATTCTCCATGAGGCTTCATCAATCCAGTTGTTTGTTTCTGGAAACTTCTCCAAAAAGGAAAAATAATAAGAAAACCATATTTTTCCCTTTTTACTTTTTTAATTTACTCTCTAAATATGAAGGAGGGAGAAGTGGGGTGATAGACTATTGTCTTCCTTGTAAATCATTGCTCCTCTGAACCCTGAGTCTGAATTTGTAGAGCTTCCATCTCCAATACGTCTGTCAAGTAGCAATGGGACCATGTCTATTTAGATGCATCATTCTTGTCTTTGGCCCTTTTGGGAAACATCTTGGGACACCCAGGGCAACACAACATAAAATACCTTTATGAAGCAGCCAGCATCTCATCCCTGCACTGAAAGATTTAAAAGGGGGACAGCGCACCCAGAATAGAAACAGTCAGAGAGGGAGTCAGTTTGAAGGTGTAACTGACCTTGGTCTTGAAGGGTAAGACTTAGCTGATAATAAGATATGCGGCAAAACTGTCACAAGCCAAGAAAGGGAAGCACAAATATGAATGGTTTTTCAGGGGTCTTATAAGCAGGTCAGTGGAGGGGGTGGGGGGACCAGTAGAGGGCAGTGGGTAAAAACACATGTTCTGAAGTCGGACAGACCTGAGTCTGAATCCCAGTTCTGCCACTTCCTAGTTCTGTGATTCCCCAAGCAAGTTACTCCTCTATGCCTTACCTTCTAAGCTGTAAGATCATGATAATATTAATAACTACTCAATGGCACTGCTACGAGGATGAAATAAAATAAGGTATGTAAAGTGCTCCGTGCTAGCGCCTCAAATATAGTAAATGCTTAAAACATGAAAGAAAAAACGACTGATGAGAGTGCAAAGGCCAATGTACTGGACTCTTAGGTTTAGGAAAGTAGATTGTGGCCAGTTGTGGAGGCTTTGGCTCTAAGGCTAAAGTGTAATCCAAAGGAAGCCATTAAAAGTGTACCAGCCAGACATGAGCTAATCCAGACTGGAATCACAGCTGGGAGAGGGGGAGTGGAAAGGCACTGCTGGATGGAAAGCCTGTTAAGAAGATGTACAACAGCCCTTGATTCATGGTCTTTATTTCTTGGCTGCACGACTAGTGTCATCTATGAACTGAGAAGGAATCAAATGGGATGGTTGGACAGTTGTGAAAAGAGTTGTGTCATAGTTTGAGGCCCATGCTGGAAATGTATAAATACAAAATTTAGAACTTCCAGCTATTCTGTGTGTTGGGAAGCATGTGCACTCATTCAATATATGCTCACTGGATGTTTACTACGGCAGAATACTAAACCCTAAGCAACGTTTACAATAACATCTCACCCAACTAAAGACCACTCATCCTAGAATCTCCAAAACTTTGATTCTTGAAAACCCAGGCATTAAAAAAAGAGAAAGAAGGAAATCTTGTCCTTTATCAGGCCCTCGTTCATAGCTCATCTGCTCATTTTACAAAGAGGTCTACACAGAACGACTGAGTATCTGCATTTCTGCCATAGCAGATTTAAGTAATAAATTAGAAATGGTAATCAGAGCACTGACTCTATAGAGCAGACAGATTAATGATAGTTGAAGTGACAGCTGATAAAGAATTGTGGAGGAAAAACCATAAAAATTTGACAGGACTCCAAAAGCACAGGGGTCTGTGGTCAAAGTTATAGGACATGAGTGCCTTCAAAGCCCCTAAGGCATCAATGTGTTACCAAGTCTAAGTTCATACTGCTGGCTGCATGACAGGCCAATAAATGGAGAGACAGGGTGTTGGGACAAGGAACAGCGACTTTATTCAGAAAGCCAGCAGACAGAGAAGATGGTGGACTCATGTCCCAAAGAAACATCTTGCCCAGGGTTTGGATGCTAGTTTATCTTATAGAGCAAAGAGGGAGAGGTGAGGAGGTAAAGGGAAAATGGTGACAAGCTGTTGTAAGTCTTTCCTGGTCCAACCAGACTCTGGAGAGGAGATGTGTTAATGTCTTCCTTCCTGCAGCCATTCAGAGGTGCGCCTGGTCAGGACGTTTCCTGGGAGCTAAACACAAGTATTTTAGCTTAACACTCAGGCATGGGAGGCAGGGTTCCCAGAGATGGGCCACTGTGGACACTTTAAGCTGTAGGCAACATCCCTTTAGTGATTAACTTGTAGCAAAAGCAATAGAACATAAAGGTTAAAGTAAAAGAAGCAGCTCCAATATGGAGTCAGGTTTGCTCTTCCCTGTTACAAACACAATAACCCAAATTCATAAAAGAAGGTTACTCTTGTGTTCACTAGATCTCCAAATCTTTAGAAGTAAAGCTACACCCAAAACTTGAATCAGAGATACCAGTACAGAATTTCTGACAAGTTTTTCTAAAAATGGGAGATAAGAAATGAGGATGTACTTGGCATGGGGGAAGAAGTGTGTTTTCTTCTGGCTTGTTTTTAAGAAGGGAGACACAAGAGCATGTTTCAGGAAAGAGGTGAAGATGGACGATGCTGAGAGAGAAGGGAGAACCGCTGGATCCGTCCTGAGCAGGAGAGAGGGATGGAGGCTGAGCTCAGGGGCGGGACTGGATTTAGACAACGTGAAGGGGGCATGGAAGAGGTGGAGCTCATGAGTGGGGGGGTCCATGCGGGGATTTGTGAGGCTCCTCGGGTGGCCTCAGGAGGTGCTGGAGGCTCAAGGAGAGAAGGAAGGAAATAATCATCTAGGAGATGGAAGAGTGCATGGGAGAGAGAACACTGCCGAGTGGCATCAAGGCCCCTCTCCCATCTCATTGGAAGGAGGCAGCAGTGTGCACTGCACAGTTGGGGACCACAAACAGACCTGTTCATGGGTCAATGCTGTGTTAAGTTCTGCAGACAGACGGGAGATACTGGACTAAGACAAGATCACGAAGGGATATTGAGTACCTGGATTTTGTCAGGACATTGGTGTGTTTTTCTTTTTGCTTTGTTTTGGTTTTGTTTTTTTTTCAGCTTTGTTGAGGTATAGACAATTGAATTTTTCAAGGTTTTCTGTGTATATCAATCAGAGTACACACATGGCAAAATCTCAAATTTGAAGTCTAAAATGTTCCTTTAAATGGTAACTTCTTTTAAACATCTGTTTATGTTATTCATAGATTGATGGAACTAGTTCAAGCAGCCTGAAAATATTTTGTGGCTGATCCCATTAATTTTGGCAGAATATCCTTAAATTTTCTATCCAATTTTTCAAAACCTCCAGAGATTCTCTTAGTAACCCAATCCATTGTTTAATGATCCTTGTAGCTAAGAAACGATTCCTTATAACTAACTTGAAAATCGTCCCTGGCACCAGAGCACAGGACAAACGGCAGCCTTTTCCCCATGTTACCTGCCAAAACAACAGCAATCACAGCCTTTCAAGAGATACAACAGCTGCACTGGTCCCCCTGCTTGGTAATGTCCATCTACTTTTAAGATCTCATGAAATCAATAGGAAATCTCCACTAGAAGATAAACAAGCCACAGACGTAATGAACTGCCTGCCCTGCAAACGAGCGCATGTGTTCACAGGCTGCTGACATGGGATTCTTTCCCACTGGTGCTTCACCAATGCCTAATTCTGAGTTTCTCAACCTGGGCACTACTGACATTTTAGGACGATAAAACTTTTGCGGGGTGAGCTGTCCTGTGCATTGTGGGATACTTAGCAGCATCCCTGGACTCCACCTATTAGATGCCAGTAGCACACCCCCAAGTGGTGATAATAAAAGATATCTCCAGACTTTGCCAAATGTCCCTTTGGCTGCAAAATCATCCCTGACTGCGAGCCACTGGCTTGGTCCTACCTCGTTTCAAAAGGTCTAAAGAAAACCAGCTAATTACAATCAGTGTATTTTCATCTACTGCCCCCCAAAACCAGATTTTCATGCATTTGAGTCATCTGTAAATAGCTTCAGATTATTTTTTTTATTGAAGTATACCTGACTCACAATGTTCCAGGAGGACAGAAAGGTGATTCAATTATACACACACACATATACGTATGTATTATTTTTCAGATTCTTTGCCATTATAGGTTATTACAAGATATTGAATATAGTTCCCTGTGCTATACAGTAGGTCCTTGATGTTTATCTATTTTATATGTAGTACTGTGTATCTGTTAATCCCAAATTCCCAATTTATCCCTCTTCCAGATTATTTTTATTAAAGAATAGTCACTTAAAAAAAAAAAAGTCCAAATTTTCCCAAGGATATAAACTGAAGAGTAAAATCACCCCTTTCTCTTACCATCATTGTCCCACTTCCCAAAGACAACCACTGGCAATAGTTTCTTGTTAGTATATCAGAATTTTATAAATGATATAAATATATATCTTATACAAATAAAACCAGACTATACAGGCTGTTGTTCAACATACTTTCTGTAACTCAGTGATATGTACTGAATATCTTATTATATTAGTAGGTGTATATCTACATCACTTTCCAAGTTGTTGAACTGAATATCTATACAAGAATGCCGAGTTCTATAATTACATTATATATTTATTTAATAACCCCCTATTACTACTGGTATTTTTACTTCTTTTGCCGTTGGATATCTGAAATACTTATTGATAGTTAGCATTTAAAATAGAAACTATAAAATAAGTGGGTTAAATATAGGGAAAGTTCGCCTTTGTACATGGTTTTTCATATTTTGTTTTTGTAAATTTTGCTTCCTAACAAAGTATTTTAGCAAACTGCCTCTATACCTTTTATGCTGTGGGTAGTTACCCAAGAAAATAGGAATACTGCGTATTTTCCATAGACTATAAAAAGGATTTCAAATGCTGGTAATAAGTCATAGAATCCAATGAGACTCTTATCTTAGTGTTTGCAAAAGCCATGGCTATTCAGAAACACTACAAACAATTAAACAACACTCACCTCCTTTATTTGAACCTAAGTTAGCAGAACTGTCTCTAAGCAGTGACTGCATTGATTCCAGACTAACCATGCTGACATTTTCCATTTTAACGTTTAATGTTGTTACAGAATGAGGGTTATAATTTCACTGAGTTAGTGTTTTCCATAGAAAATGAGTTCCCTAGACACATTCGTAAGTGCTTGTGCGCTTCTGTCAAGGTCTGTCAAAAAGTAAAAGCTCAGTTTTATTCCATTAGCGATAAATCCCTAGGAACTTAGCTTCCAAGATATGTTTATTGAAACCCTTAAGATTTTAGTTCTGATAGAGGGATTCAAGATTTGGACACAAGCCAGGTCAGATCATGTCTCCCCCCAGAAATGATAACCAGCCCCAGCATAATCACCTCACTATATGGTTAATGAGGTCAGTTTCCTCAAAACCACATTATTAAAATGCTTCACTGTACTTCCTCTTTGGCTTTGGCCCTTGAATTACTCTGGCACCCGATTAAGTTAAAGAGAAGCTATGATCACTGCAAAAAGTCTGGACCATCTTTCCCTTTTCTGTGCACTACAGTTCCCCCAGGCCCACGAAATGCAGATACGTATGTTTTAGTTATAAGGGAATGACAATAATTTGTCCTCCAGCTGAAAAAAAGAAAGCCACTGATTTTCACTCAGTACTGTGTCTCACTTGGCAACCAGTACATGTAACTGTTCATCTGTTTTTCCATCCACTTAATCTCAAAGTATTTCCAGGAGAAGAAAGAGATTTAAGTGCTTCATCCAAAAATATTTCTGCTGTTGCAATTAAAATTATTAAGCAAGTTTTCCAAATTGCTTCAAATTTTGACTGTAATATTTACCTGACTTCTTATGCATTGGAGTAACTTTTCAGTTACGGTGCTTTTTAAAAAATAATAATTTATAAATTTCTTAAATTATGAGTGATTTTTATATGAGAGTATTCAAATGAAAACAAACTGTAATTGCAAAATTTTTAATTCAAGTATCACTAAAAGCAAGATGCACTTATACCAACATTAAGTACTAACTGATACCATGCTGACAGAGCCAGTGCCTCATCCCTGCCATGCAGTCACCGTCGTCAACTGCCCCCTGCATCACGAGGGCTCTGCTAAGTGTTTTACTTCAGTTCTGAGTCTGTTGCTACCCATTCTCTGTTGAAATTATTAATTTCCCGGTACCAGTGCCTTACAAATTCCCACTGCAAAAATATACCCAGATATATTTAATACTTGAATTACTGTAGTCAGAAAGCCTTCGAAAAATTATTTAGAGTCTGGCGCTCAAGATGTCGAAGCGAGGACGTGGTGGGTCCTCTGGTGCGAAATTCCAGATTTCCTTGGGTCTTCCGGTTGGAGCCGTGATCAACTGTGCTGACAACACAGGAGCCAAAAATCTGTATATCGTCTCTGTGACGGGGACCAAGGGATGACTGAATAGACTTCCTGCTGCTGGTGTGGGTGACATGGTGATGGCCACCGTCAAGAAAGGCAAACCAGAGCTCAGAAAGAAGGTACATCCAGCAGTGGTAATTCGACAACAAAAGTCATAGCGGAGAAAAGATGGTGTGTTTCTTTATTTTGAAGATAACGTGGGGGTCATGGTAAACAATGAAGGCGAGATGAAAGGTTCTGCCCTCACAGGACCAGCTGCAAAGGAATGTGCCGACCTGTGGCCCAGGATTGCATCCAATAAAAGAAAAATATAAGAATAAAAATTACTTGCTCCATGTCACTCCTTGACACCACCTAACCCTCACCCCCTCTGTAAAATAAAACTACCCAGTGCAAAAAAAAAAAAAAAAAACTTATTCAGAAATGCATCTACTCCTAGGCCACGTATTTTCCCTGTGAGGTAAGCTTAGCAACATTTGCACTAAATCCCATATTCTTAAACTTTTCTGTCTCATCTATTCACTCCTCATCTAAAAGAGCTTGCTATCACATTTAAGACTAAACAAACTTAAAATAAGCAAAAAACAATGATTCAAATGAAGCCATTCAGTGTCCTCCTGCTGCTGTTCTCTTCCTTCCTGCTTTGATGCCTGGTGTGTGCGTGTTTGCAAATTCACACACACCCAAGACTAACATAAATGGAGAGATGAAAACGTGTTTGCTTACTCCGTTTAGGCCTCACATCCAGAAATCACTGAATCTTCCTTATTTAGAGCCAAACAACATAGAACCATCTAAACAGAGATTCTCAGTGAAGAGTAGCTTATCAGGATTGAGGGACAGATAGAGTAAGGAATGTATGACTTAACAGAGCAGCTCCAATATTGTAAGTTTATATTTTGAAAAGCCATTCTTTATTCCTTTCTTAATAACTACAGAAAAATAACAGAACTGGACCAAATTGTCTTGGTTGCTATGTAGCCACAAAAGATATATACTCTTTCACACCATACACAAAAATAAACTCAAAATGGATTAAAGACATAAATGTTAGACTGGAAACCATAAAACTCCTAGAAGAAAATATAGGCAGAATACATTTTGATGTAAATTGTAGCAATATTTTTTTGCAACTGTCTCCTCAGGCAAAGGTAACAAAAGCAAAAGTAGACAAATGGGACCTAACTAAACTTAAAAGCTTTTGCACAGCAAAGGAAACCATTAACAAAATGAAAAGACAACCTACTGACTGGGAGAAAATATTTGCAAATGATATGACCAGTAAAGGGTTAATATCCAAAATATATAAACAGCTCATACAATTCAATATCAAAATAACAAAGAACCAGATTAATAAATGGACAGAAAACCTAAATAGACATTTTTCCAAAAAAGTCATACAGATGGTCAACAAGCACATGAAGAGATGCTCAACATCACTTCTCATCAGGGAAAGGCAAATCAAAACCACAATGAGATATCACCTCACACCTGTCAGAATGGCCATCATCAAAAAGAACACAAATAACAAGCGTTGGTGAGGATTTGGAGAAAAGAGAACCCTCCTCCACTGTTGGTGGGAATGTAAATTGGTACAGCAACTGTGGAAAACAGTATGAAGTTTTCTCAAAAAAACTAAAAATAGAGCTACCTTATGACCCAGCAGTTCTGCTCCTGGGTATCTATCTGAAGAAAATGAAAACACTAATTTGAGAAGATACATGCACCCCAATCTTCATAGCTGCATTATTTACAATAGTCAAGATACAGAAGCAACCTAAGTGTATCAACAGAGGAATGGACAAAGAAGAAGTGGTACATATATACAATGGAATACTACTCAGCCATAAAAAAGAAAAATAATGCCATCTGCAGCAACATGGATGGAGCTAGAGATTATCATACTAAATGAAGTAAGTCAGACAGAGAAAGACAAATACCATGTGATATCACTTATATGTGGAATCTTAAAAAATGATACAAATGAACTTATTTACAAAACAGAAATAGAGAAAACAAACATGGTTAGGGGAAAGAAGTGGGGGAGGGATAAATTAGGAGTCTGGGATCAACATATATACCCTACTATATATAAAATAGGTAAACAACAAGGTCCTACTGTATAGCACAGGTAACTGTACTCAATCTTGTAATAAGCTATAATGGAAAAGAATCTGAGAAAGACTATATACTGTACCAATTACATATTCTATATTAAAACAAGTGGCCATGAATTCTACTCTCATGATTTGCATATTAACAACAAAATAGGATATTTTTTTCTATTTTAATATGAAAGTGCAAGAGTATATCATGCAAACTAAGAAGGCAAGCATCTGTTCGTGCTAAGACACAGAGCTGTCTTTCCAATGGCAAATTAATATCCTTGCAGAATTCTACACTCATTTTTCAAGCACCTCTCTTTGTTGCACTGATATCTGTGAATTGCAATAAACGATAAATGAAATTAAACTGCTTACTACCAGGTCAGAGAAAGCTCAGAACTATGGATATACATTAATGTAAAGCCAAGTTATAAAATGCATACAAGTTATTTTCGTCATTGAGGGCTTCTTTCCTCAAGAGTAAAGACAAGCTTCCTTCCTCTAGTCCAGGAAAGTTAAAATAATGTTTGTGGGAAGTCCCAACAATGTCTCCTTACCCTAAACTGGCTTTTTATTCCCCGGTCATCTCCCTTGGAGCTTTCAGTACACTGGCTGCCAGGGAAAGATTTGATAGCTTTGTGATGTTTTCATCCCCAGTTGATCTACACGGCCCAACAGAGAACACTAACCCCACCAACTCTGAAGGTATGTGTAGGTTATTCATGCCTGAGGCTCAGGGAGCGCGGCCTCCTGTACTGCCCCCTCCACCAGGCCCCCACCAGTCTTTCAATTACTCATTCAACTATCCTTGCAAATAAATTGCCAACATGAGATTTTTTTTCATATCTGGAAAGAGGCTGTGTGTGTATAGAAAAGACACTTTTAAGTTCTTGATGTATGTTAGGAAAGCATTCTTTTTTTTTTTGCAAAACAGAGAAAATCTGACCTACCATGGCCTAAACAAGGATGTGTTTGTTTTTCTCACATAAGGAAGATGCTGCTTAACCCGAAGGTTTCAGGGCTGGCATTTCCCAGATCCCTGTGAGTTTTCTTGGCCTCACAAGCCTGCTTGTTTCCTCACAGCTGCAAGACCGCTGCTGCAGCTCCACACATTACATCATGTGAAAGGCAGGAAGAAGGTGGAAGGCATGGCAACTGCTCCATCCATTCTTGTGTCAGGACAGCTAACCCCTCAGGACTTCCTCAGCAGGCTGCACCCGTGTCTCATTGCCAGAGCTGTGCCTCTTAGCCACTGAGAAGCAAGGGGGTTGGGAAAGAAAGTATTGTATTCTGTACATAGGACCTGCAAATTAAACTGACAAGAGATAGATTAACAGGGAAAAAAGTTTACAAATTTTATTGATATTATTATATTTAATTGTACATGCATGGAGTCTCCATAGAAAAGAAGTGAAAACTCAAAGAAGTGGTTAGAGTTGAGGGCTTATATACTATTTTAACAAAGATGATAAATTGTGGGAAAGTGACAAGAGAGGGAAGGGGGCGATTGGGCTTCTGTAGGTGGTAAGTTGTGGGCAGGTAAACCCATGGGAAAACCAGTGGAAGAGAGGCTTGTTTTAGTAGTTTGCTTGTGCAAACTCATCTCAGTGACAACTTTCCTTCTCTAGTGATAAGGGTTGTTCTCCTCCTGATTCAGGAGGGAGCAGGGGAATACCTTCACCTGCAGAAGGGATTGTTACATAGCTTCAAAGACCCCCTCTACAAAATGCTTATTAATCACAAAGGTTAACTTTACGATGGAGAAGTGTGGGAGACATTACTATGATGAAGTGACCGAAGTGATCGTCACCAGGAATGGGACAAAGCAGATCTTGCACTACCTGACGGGTTGACATGAGCATCTCTTCTGTGAATTTCTTGCCGAAGGTGCCTAACCTAAATCTAATTATGATGAAATAAACCAAAATTCAGGAACACTCTAAAAAATAATCGAAGATAAGGAAAGACTGAGAAATGATTTCAGATCAAAGGAAACTAAGGGACTGTGACAACAAAATTCAAGGAATGACTATGAACTAGATCCTCTCACTATGAAGGACATTTTTTGGTCAATATGTGAAACTTGAATGTGTTCTGAGATTTCAATGGCAGTAAGGGATCAATGTTCATTTTCTAATTTTGATGGTTCTAGTGTGGAGAATGTCCTTCTAGTAGGAGAATGTCCTTTCTTATAGGAAATACACACCAAAGCTTTTAGGGGGATGGAGCATGGTCAGGAACTTACTCTCAAATTGTTCAGAGGGGAAAACATTCTTAATAATATATTTGCAACTTCTCTTTAAGTTTCAGATCATCTCAAAATAAAAAAGTTATTTTTAAAATATCTCTAAGATTCCAAATTTATTTACTGAATCATAATATTTGAAAATGTAGGACTAATTTCATGACACTATCATTAAAGATCTATACCTGTTTCTGAGTCTTCCCTGGTGGTGCAGTAATTAAGTATCCATCTGCCAATGCAGGGGACATGGGTTCGAGCCCTGGTCCGGGAAGATCCCACATGTCGTGGACCAAATAAGCCCGCGCGCCACAGCTACTGAGCCTGTGCTCTAGAGCCCGCGAGTCACAACTACTGAACCCATGTGCCACAACTAATGAAGCCCACGCACACTAGGGCCCACGAGCCACAACTACTGAGCCCGCACACCTAGACCCCGTGCTCCACAACAAGAGAAGCCACCACAATGAGAAGCCTGCGCACCACAACGAAGAGTAGCCCCCTGCCTGCCACAACTAGAGAGAAAAGTCCACACGCAGCAATAAAGACCCAAGGCAGCCCAAAAATTAATTAAATAAATAAATAAAAATGTTTTAAAAGAACTATACCTGCTTCTAAATATAAATTTTAAAGACAGGACATAAAAGTACAATATTCATAAAAGTAAGTTAGAGAAGAATTTTCAAAACAGCAGGATGAAAACACAGGCAGGTATGTTTAGTTAAAATGCCTTCAAACAGTCTCTGTGACTGAAGCCTGACAATTCATCAAAGAATTTTTCCGAAACCCTTGATTTTTAAAGTTGGTTCTTAAAAAATTAATGAATACATAAAACAGTCTCAACACAGATCAATGTGTTTATATGTATTTATTATATGTAATTATTTATATGCAGGTCTCTGAAATGTGTGATGTTCTACCAGTGACATCCTGTGGTATACAAATCCTGTGTCTTGACTCTGTTCTAATCAATTTGTTGAGAAGAGATTGAAAAATAATTTTTAAATAATTTCACAAGTGAGAACACTATGTGTAAAAAGCTCATTATTAAATAGCTTTGACTATTTCCTTTATCAAATGATGTTCTCTGAAACAAGTAAGGACAGTCAAAACCTGACATAGATGGATTTCTCCCCTAGGAGAATGTCACCTGCCTTGTTATCAAAATGTTCCACTGTATCTTACAAAGGAAATGGTCACTTTTATTCTTTTCATGTTTTGGTGATAGACCACAAATACGTTTTTACACAATAAGCTTTACTGACTGTTCAAACTATTCTGTTTTTTCTTTATAATTGATTATTACTATTCTATAAGGTCTCAATGATTTACAAACTTAGTAAAGTTAATAAGCAACAGAATTATCTTGGATTCTACAATAATCTTTGAAATCCTACAAATCTGAGGTTTTAAATGGCACAGTTAATTTATGTCCCTCCACACAAAAACCTGCACATAGATGTTCATAGGAGCTTTATTAAAAATTGCCAAACTTTGTACACAACAAAGATGTCCTTTCCTTAGGTGAATGGATAAACTGTGGTACCTTCAGACAAAGGAATATTATTTAGTACTAAAAAGAAGTGAGTTACTAAGCCATGAAATGACATGCATATTACTTAGTAAAGGAAGCCAATGCGAAAGGGTCGGGAACTATTTTATTTGATGCTACAGCACGGTGTCTTGCGCAGGACCTTGCCCTCAGGAACTACCCCCCATATGAGTGAGCGTGGGCTGTGCTTTCCTGTTTCCGCCCCTCCTCTTCCCCCAGTATCAGACCAGCCGTAATTCTAAGCCAATGGTAACAATGCAAGAAAGTCTTGATTTTTAAAATGACTGGATGAAATATTTTTGAACGAGAAGAGGGGAATTGAGCTCAACTGTAAAGGATGGGCAGACATTTCATAGAAAAAGAGGGATGGTGAGGACATTCCAGGTGGGAAATATGAGAAAAAGCAAAGAGCGGAGAATCCTGGCATCTTCTGGGGACACGGAAAAGAACATCCTTTAGGGGTGGAGGTTCTTGGAAAATAGTTGGCGTCAGGCTGGTGCGCAGGGTGAGGCTGCATACGAACGGTGGTGCCTGCCAGGCTGACAAGAAGGAAGGTCTGTGCAACGTGGGGAAACCGCTCTTTGCAGTGCCTTGGGTAAACCTCTCTCCCCTCCCTCCTCGCAGTTGCTCCCGGGAGCGGGCAGGATGTCTCATGCGCCCTGGGCTACTTCCCCTGTGGCAACACCACCAAATGCTTGCCTCAGCTGCTCCACTGTAATGGCGTGGACGACTGTGGAAACCAGGAGGACGAGGACAACTGTGGTGAGCGTGCCCCGAGTCACAGCTGGACGGGGGTCGGGTCACAGTAGCACCAGGGGACAGAGGACCAGGGTCAAGTTGCTGAGACCTCTCGGTACAGAGAGAAATGAGAAAACGAAGTTGAAATACAAAATATATGGCACTTAAGGAAATCTTACATTTATTTTACTAGCTTAACATATCCATTCTTATAAAGAAGATGCGGTTTTACACATATATATGTTTGTGCGTGTGTATACATAATATATACACAGTGGAATACTACTCAGCTCTAAGAAACAATGAAATGATGCCATTTGCGGCAACATGGATGGACCTAGAGGTGATCGTGCTAAGTGAAGTAAGTCAGACAAAGACAAATACTATATGATATCACCTGTATGTGGACTCTAAAATAGGACACAAATGACCTATTTACAAAACAGAAACAGAATCACAGGCATAGAAAACAAACTTATGGTTACCGAAGGGAAAAGCGTTGTAGGAGGGATAAATTAGGAGTTTGAGATTAACACATATACACCACTATATAGATAAACAACAAGGACCTAGGTATAGCACAGGGAATATATTCTTTTTTTTAATTAATTTTTATTGGAGTATAGTTGCTTTACAATGTTGTGTTAGTTTCTGCTGTACAGCAAAGTGAATCAGGTGTACATATACATAGATCCACGCTTTTTTAGATTCTTTTCCCATATAGGCCATTACAGAGTACTGAGTAGAGTTCAGCACAGGGAATATATTCTTTATCTTGTAATAAACTATAATGGAAAAGAATCTGTAAAAGAAAATATATATATATATATTTACTTACTATGACATATATATGTACAACTGAATCACGTTGCTGTACACTGGAAATTAACACAACATTGTAAATCAACTATACTTCCATTTTTTTTAAAAAAATCCATTCTTTCCTATGCATTAGCTCAGATTCTGTGGGGCAGCAATCCCAGCTGGGCTCAGCTGAGATGAGCTACACGGTCCTCTTGCCTCTGCTGTGCTTTCTCGATGCCTCTGCGGGCCTCTGTGGGTTGGCTCTGTCCCCGTGCCTGCAACCTGGGCTGAGACATCTGGGGACACTGGCCCTTCTGCCATATCCCTCCCAAAGCACGTCACAAGGCCAGCCCTGTTCCAGCAGGGGAAGTGGAGCCCTCCTCCTGCAGAGAGCAGCTCAAAGTTAAGTGCAAGGACCTCAGACAGAGGGAGGGCAGGCTGCAGCCACGCTTGACACAGTGGGTATTACATTTGCTTTTCCCACAGACATTAATATTAACTCACAGTGACTCAGAGTCCCACCTGCATGACCTTAGGAAGGTCTGTCTTTTAATTTAAATATTTCCAGGAGCAACCATGATTTGTCTATTTATCTTATTGAAACAGCAGCTGATATCTGAAGAAGTGATTTTTTTCTACATTCTCGATTTTGTAGTTATGTGTGTATGTAGGGGTGTGTGTGTGTATGTGTCCTCTTGATTCAGGGACAGTTATTCAGGAGGTGGGTAAGCTTTCCCCCATCTCCTGAAAATGTAACTGTAGTTTATTTGGGGGGGGAGATAAATTATGCAGATTTCTATATTTGGTCCTGAAGGATGTTCATTACTCTGAATCCTGGTAAATTTTAATAGAGAGAATATAACACTAGGAAAGACATTCAGGTCTATTTCTTCAAACTTAGAATTGAATTCTGATGACAAGCATGGGCATGACTCTTGTGGAAACAGTACTTAATGGGAAGCAAACTCAGGTTGGAGATGCATCCTCCGTAACTGTTTCTTCTTTCCCTCCCCTTCCTGCAGTGTTTTCCACTCTCTGCAGGTCTGTGAACAGCCTCTCCCTCTCTGTCCTGTCAGTCATTTCCATGTGTCTCCCCTTCTATTCCTCCTCTCTAGCTGCCCACCCGCATTCCTTCCTTTACTCTCTCAACTCCCCTTCTAATTTTCATCCTTCTCTTGTCCTCCATTCTTTTTCAAATCAAATCCACCTCAGTATTCATAAATTAGATTTTAATGATTATTTAGCTCACTCCATTAAGTTTATAAGCTGCTCACTGTACAGATTTTAACACCTTTACTTCCAAAGAAAAAAATCCAAGGAGTTGCTTTTAATTTCCAAGTAGCTGTAAAAACATTCCTGCCACGCCTACCCCACCCTTGGGCTGAGTTGCCCAGAAGGGTGGTTTTTATCTTATGGTCAGTGGACTCTGAGAATCAAGAAAATCTTCAGGCATGGTGCGGGCGGGGTCTGTAAATCCCCTGAAAACTATGAAATGTCGTGTATTTGTGTATATGTGCATTTTCAACAAGAAAAGTGTTCGTAACTTAACAGCTCTGCAAAATGTTTAGAGTTTTTAAAAGGCAAAAAGCTTCCTTATTCCTGCCATTGGCTAAAACAGAAATCTAGAAAAACAATTTCATCCCAAGCTGGAATCAGTCTCTCCCAACTAGCACTCTAAATCTGTCCATATAAAATCAGTAGTTGTGAGCAGTTTACGACAGTAATCGCAACAGCAACAACCTTCCCTTACCTTCTTTGATTTCTTTTTCTTTTTTTTGACAAGGAACTAATATTTATTAAGCACTTAATGTATACTAAATACCAACATTATACTTTAAATTTTTTAAATTTTATTATGGTAAGGACACTTAACATGAGATCTAGCCTTTTAAATTTTGAAGCAATTTTTAAGTCGGCCTTACTGTTTTTGTTTTTTTTTAACATCTGTATTGGAGTATAATTGCTTTACAATGGTGTGTTAGTTTCTGCTGTATAACAAAGTGAATCAGCTATACATACGCATATATCCCCATATCCTCTCCCTCTTGTGTCTCCCTCCCACCCTCCCTATCCCACCCCTGTAGGTGGGCACAAAGCACCGAGCTGATCTCCCTGTGATCTCTTTTTAAAATAGAAACAAAGTTGTAGCAAGATTCCTCAACCAGGAATCGGAAGTTTCAGGCTCAGATCCTGGAAGCGCCTCTTTCTGTCTGTTGTTACTTCAGCAAATCATTTCTTTGTGCTAAGTCCCGTTCCTTACTGTGAAACTGGAGTAACAAATTTATTGTGAAGATGAAGCGAGTTACAGGGGTAGAAATGCTTGTCATGTAACGGGCACGCAGTAAATCTGGGCAGACCAGATTACTGACTACCATACTTGGCAGTTACTCTGGAATTCACCTCTTTGAAATTCTATCCGAGGAACTTTTACATTTGATTGGACTGCAAACCAGGGAAGTACTGGTTTGTAGGTGTGAAGGGAAGTATGAAGCAAGTTGAGACAAGGTGGTGTAAGCAGTCTGTCCCCAAGATCTTGCTAATATATCATCTTAGGGATCTCGGACGTGAGCAGGGAATGGTGTGTACTACTAACTTTTATGAAAAAGAAATATTCAGAGCATGGATCAAATAAGTTCTAGCTACATGTACGTATAAATACCTTAAATATTAGCATGTGAAAATAAACAGCATTTGTTTAATCAACTATTACTAATTATTAAAAATACAGGGGACATTTGGAAAGCAATTAATATTTTAAAAACGAAAAAGAGTACGCTCTTTTAAAATCTTTGTATTCACCATTGTTGACATTTTAAAATCCCCACGTCCAATTTCGGAAATATGGGGAAAATCATAATCCACTCTTACGAAGACATGTCTTTGTAACAAATATTATGTTAACCTGTTCCTGGTCTTCTTATGCCAGGATCACATAACTCTCCTGAAATTCACCTAGACCAGCAGATCCCCAAATGTAGTTCAGGACCAAACCCATCAGCGGCATCTAGGAAGTTGTTAGAAATGCAGGTTCTCAGGCTCCACCCCAGCCCTATGGACTCAGAAACTCTGCCACTGGCCCTGCAGTTTCTATAAGCTCTTTGTGTCATTCAGATGCACAGCAGACTTTGAGAACCACTGATCTAAACCCAAGTGCGCAGGAAGTAAGGGATGCACGCGAAACAGTAGCCACAGCAGAACTAAACTTAAATCAAGACTTCAGTATGGCATGCAAGCATTCTAGCTTGCTACCAAACTCCAAGATTACAATTATTATCAATTTTTTTGTTTCTATAAGAAAAATTGACACTCTACTAGTGGCAGTCATCTGGAAATTCCAAAAAATTGAACTACACTCAAAACCTCAAAGATGGCCAGTTGAGATGTGCTGCTATTCATGCATGAAAGGGTTGGAACTTCCCAAGAGGAATGTCAGAATTTCACACCATTTTTACAGTCCAGGTCATAAAAATTATGAGATGTAGTTATTCCTTCCTGCTTCTCATTACTTTAATTTCCTTCACTAGCTGTGGTTTTTTCCTTCATTTTGTAGTGTCTGGATAATTTATGCTCCCCCAGCTGTTCATTTTTAAGACATCCATATTTAAATTTGGTCTAAAATGACCATGTCAGAAAGTTGGTCCTTTTCAGAATATGTCAACCTCATGCATATTTGAATAAGCAGCATTAAATATATTTGCAATCACATAAAATACAATATCTTAGATATAAAAGGAAAACCCACAGCTAAAAATCACTTTCAGAGTGATCATTTACAGCTTAGTATATTGTCAAATAAAAAATCTTTTTCTGGGCTTCCCTGGTGGCGCAGTGGTTGAGAGTCCGCCTGACGATGCAGGGGACACGGGTTCGTGCCCTGATCTGGGAAGATCCCACATGCCGCAAAGCGGCTGGTCCCGTGAGCCATGGCTGCTGAGCCTGCGCGTCCGGAGCCTGTGCTCCGCAAGGGGAGAGGCCACAACAGTGAGAGGCCCACGTACAGCAAAATAAAAAAAAAAAAAAAAAAAAAATCTTTTTCTAATGGAAGGGGGGACTTTTTTCTTGGTTAGACCTTTTAAAAGATACATCCTAAATAAAGTAGCTCCAAAAAGCTCTCCCTTATTCCCTTAAGCTACTTAACCTTGACACCAATAGTAATTATTAAAGTGGAGAAAAAAGTCAAACGGAAATAGTGGTAATAAAATTTAAGGAAGTCACTTAAAAAAAATGAAACACCATCAAATAAGTTAAACTGCCTCCCCATGGATTGAACTATAATATAAACGAATTATATTTAGAAAGAACTGTTACTTTTGTATTATCACAGCCATCTTAAACAAGTAGTCTAATTTGACTATAATTTTCCAGTTCTCTTAGAAAACCCACAGAAAACAAAAGAATATAAAATATTTTTAAAAAGTAAAACATCTCAGTACAAAAAGCATAAGGTATCTAATCACTGAACATTTTTTATGGACACAATGCAAGGAAAAGTTTAAATCAAGTTTCTGATATAAAATGATTAAAGTTTTCAGTTGCATTCACAAGGATCCCTTCTTTCTAAAATATCTGGGCAATACAGAATTTATATATATATGTCTACTGGCAGTTACTCTGGAGTTCACATCTTTTTCATTCTATCCCAGGAATTGTTTACATTTGACTGAACTCCAAACCAGGGAAGTCCTGGTCAAAATTGATTGCACCGTTTTTATACCTTTGATCTTTACTGATAAACTCCAATATGGAAATGTACAAATTTTTCCCGAATTATGCCATTTGATATAATTCCCATATGTTTCTGCCATATATTACTAACCCATTTATTCATCTCCATGCAGAACTATCACAGACGCAATCAGAAAAGAGGCCAAAAAAGAAATCTTTGATTAGAGTAGTGTTTAGTGTGACAATGACGAACCAAAAAAGGAGGGACCATTCAGTGTTTCAGCTAAAACTCTTAGATACTTGGGAGAATAGGTCTGGGTAAATACCAAGGGAACCTGATTACAAAAAGGTGTGAGAGTCTCATTCAGGAATTATCTTTGTCGATTTCAAACTGAGTGCCAACTTGGTAGTAAAAGTGAAATATTAAAATAGCATCAGAGGGGTGGGACTCCGTCCCTGCGTCTGACACCCTCACATCTTACTTCTCTCGGCCTTCATTCTCTACTCTTGGAAAACGGAGATCAGCAACATTATAATGAATGTGCTTTGCGATCTCATGATGGTCTATAGTATGCGTTAAATAGAATTTTGGCCGGGAAAGTAGAATCTTATAACCTGAAGCACTTTAAAAATAGCAAAGGATTGAAGACCTTCAAGATGGCAGAAGAGTAAGACGCGGAGATCACCTTCCTCCCCACAGATACACCAGAAAGACATCTACCCGTGGAACAACCCCCACAGAACACCTACTGAACGCTGGCAGAAGACCTCAGACCTCCCAAAAGGCAAGAAACTCCCCACATACCTGGGTAGGGCAAAAGAATAAAGAATAAACAGAGACAAAAGGATAGGGACGGGACCTGCATCTCTGGGAGGGAGCCGTGAAGGAGGAAGGGTTTCCACACACTAGGAGCCCCTTCGCGGGTGGAGACTCCGGGTGGCGGAGCAGGGAAGCTTCGGAGCCGCGGAGGAGAGCGCAGCCACAGGGGTGCGGGGGCCAAAGCGGAGAGATTCCCACACAGGGGATCAGGGCCGACCGGCACTCAGCCCGAGAGGCTTGTCTGCTCACCCGCCGGAGTGGACGCGGGCTGGGAGCTGAGGCTCAGGCTTCGGTCGGAGCGCAGGGAGAGGACTGGGGTTGGCGGCGTGAACACAGCCTGCAGGGGTTAGTGCGCCACGGCTAGCCGAGAGGAGTCCAGGGAAAACTCTGGACCTGCCGAAGAGGCAAGAGACTTTTTCTTACCTCTTTGTTTCCTGGTGCACGAGAAGAGGGGATTCAGAGCGCTGCTTAAAGGAGCTCCAGAGATGGGCGCGAGCCGCGGCTAAAAGCGCGGACCCCAGAGACGGGCTTGAGACGCTAAGGCTGCTGCTGCTGCTGCCGCCACCAAGAAGCCTGTGTGTGAGCACAGGTCACTCTCCACAACCCCCTTCCGGGGAGCCTGTGCAGCCCGCCACTGCCAGGGTCCCGGGATCCAGGAACAGCTTTCCCGGAAGAACGCACGGCGCGCCCCACGCCGGTGCAACGTCATGCCGCCCTCTGCCGCCGCAGGCCCGCCCCGCACTCCGTACCCCTCCCTCCCCGCCGGCCTGAGTGAGCCACAGACCCCGAATCAGCGGCTCCTTTAACCCCGTCCCGTCTGAGCGAAGAACAGACGCCCTCAGGCGACCTACACGCAGAGGCGGGGCCAAATCCAAAGCTGAGCCCCGGGAGCTGTGCGAACAAAGAAGAGAAAGGGAAATCTCTCCCAGCAGCCTCAGAAACAGCGGATTAAAGCTCCACCATCAACTTGATGTACCTGCATCTGTGGAATACCTGAATAGACAACGAATCATCCCAAATTGAAGAGGTGGACTTTGGGAGCAGCTATATATTTTTTTCCTTTTTCTCTTTTTGTGTGGGTGTATGTGTATGCTTCTGTGTGTCATTTGTCTGTAAAGCATTGATTTTACAATTTGTCCTAGGGTTCTGTCTGTCCGTTGTTTTTCTTTTTTTTTTTAGTATAGTTTTAGGAATTGTTATCATTGGTAGATATGTTTTTGGGTTTGGATGCTCTCTTCTTTCTTTTTTTAAATTACTTTTTAATTTTTTAATAGTTATTTTTTATTTTAATAACTTTATTTTATGTAATTTTATTCTTTCTTTCTTTCTTTTTTCCTCCCTTTTCTTCTGAGCCGAGTGGCCGAAAGGGTCTTGGTGCTCCGGCCAATTGTCAGGCCTGTGCCTCTGAGGTGGGAGAGCCGAGTTCAGGACACTGGCCCACAAGAGACCTCCTGGCTCCACATAATATCAAACGGCAAAAACTCTCCCAGAGATCTCCCTCTCAACGCTAAGACCCAGCTCCATTCAACGACCAGCAAGCTACAGTGCAGGACACCCTATGCCAAACAACTAGCAAGACAGGAACACAACCCCACCCATTAGCAGACAGGATGCCTAAAATCATAAAAAGGTCACAGACACCCCAAAACACACCACCAGACGTGGACCTGCCCAACCAGAAAAACAAGATCCATGCTCATCTACCAGAACAAAGGGACTAGTGCCATCCACTAGGAAGCCTACACAACCCACTGAACCAACCTTAGCCACTGGGGGCAGACACCAAAAACAACAGCAACTACTAACCTGCAGCCTGCGAAAAGGAGACCCCAAACACAGTAAGTTAAGCAAAATGAGAAGACAGAGAAACACACAGCAGATGAAGCAGCAAGGTAAAAACCCACCAGACCTAACAAAGGAAGAGGAAATAGGCAGTCTACCTGAAATAGAATTCAGAGTCCTGATAGTAAAAATGATCAAAAATCTTGGAAATAGAATGGAGAAATACAAGAAATGTTTAACAAGGAGAACTAAACAGCAAACAATGATGTATAACACAATAAATGAAATTTTAAATTCTCTAGAAAAAATCAGTAGCAGAATAACTGAGGCAGAGGATAAGTGACCTGGAAGATAAAATAGTGGAAATATCTACTGCAGAGCAGAATAAGGATAAAAGAATGAAGAGAATTGAGAACAGTCTCAGAGACTTCTGGGACAACATTAAACCCACCAACATTCGAATTATAGGGGTCCCAGATGAAGAAGAGAAAAAGAGAATCACCAAGAAAATATTTGAAGAGATTATAGTTGAAAAAAAGGAGATAGTTAATCAAGTGCAGGAAGTGTAGAGAGTCCCATACAGGATAAATCCACAGAGAAACACACCAAGACACATATCAATCAAACTACCAAAAATTAAATACAAAGAACAAATATTAAAAGCAGCAAGGGAAAAACAGCAAATAACATGCAAGGGAATCCCCATAAGGTTAACAGCTGATCTTTCAGCAGAAACTCTGCAAGCCAGAAGAGAGTGGCAGGACATATTTAAAGTGATGAAAGGGAAAAACCTACAACTAAGATTACTCTACCCAGCAAGGATCTCATTCAGATTCAATAGAGATATTAAAATCTTTACAGGCAAGCAAAAGCTAAGAGAATTCAGCACCACCAAATCAGCTTTACAACAGATGCTAAAGGAACTTCTCTAGGCAGGAAAGAAAAGAAAAGGAAAAGACCTACAAAAACCAACCCAAAAAATTAAGAAAATGGTAATAGGAACACACATATCAATAACTACCTTAAATGTAAATGGATTAAATGCTCCAACCAAAAGACATAGACTGGCTGAATGGATAAAAAAACAAGACCCGTACATATGCTGTCTACAAGAGGCCCACTTCAGACCTAGGGACACATACAGACTGAAAGTGAGGGGATGGAAAAAGATATTCCATGCAAATGGAAATCAATAGAAAGCTGGAGTAGTAATTCTCATATCAGACAAAATTGACCTTAAAATAAAGACTACTGCAAGAGACAAAGAGGGACACTACATAATGATCAAGGGATCCATCCAAGAAGAAGATATAACAATTGTAAATATTTAGGCACCCAACATAGGAGCACCTCAATACATAAGGCAAATGCTAACAGCCATAAAAGGGGAGATCGACAGTAACACAATCATAGTAGGGGACTTTAACACCTCACTTTCAACAATGGACAGAGCATCCAAAATGAAAATAAATAAGGAAACACAAGCTTTAAATGATACATTAAACAAGATAGACTTAATTGATATTTATAGGACATTCCATCCAAAAATAACAGAATACATTTTCTTCTCAAGTGCTCATGGAACATTCTTCAGGATAGATCATATCTTGGGTCACAAATCAAGCCTTGGTAAATTTAAGAAAATTGAAATAGTATAAAGTATCATTTCTGACCACAACGTTATGAGACTAGATATCAATTACAGGAAAAAAATCTGTAAAAATACAAATTCATGGAAGCGAAACAATACACTCTTTAATGACCAAGAGATCACTGAAGAAATCAAAGAGGAAGTCAAAAAGTACCTAGAAACAAATGACAATGAAAACACGGTACCGAAAACCTATGGGATGCAGCAAAAGCAGTTCCAAGAGGGAAGTTTATAGCAATACAATCCTATCTCGGGAACCAGGAAACATCTCAAACAACCTAACCTTAAACCTAAAGCAATTAGAGAAAGAATAACAAAAAAAAAAAACCCAAAGGAAGCAAAAGGAAAGAAATCATAAAGATCATATGACAAATAAATGAAAAAGAAATGAAGAAAACAATAGCGGAGATCAATAAAACTAAAAGCTGATTCTTTGAGAAAATAAACAAAATTGATAAACCATTAGCCAGACTTCTCAAAAAAAAAAAAAGGGAGAAGACTCAAATCAATAGAATTAGAAATGAAAAATGAGAAGTAACAACTGATACTACATTACTACAAGCAAGTGTATGCCAATAAAATAGACAACCTGGAAGAAATAGACAAATTCTTAGAAATGCAAAACCTTCCAAGACCGAACCAGGAAGAAATAGAAAATACGAACAGACCAATCACAAGCACTGAAATTGAGTCTGTGATTAAAAATCTTCCAACAAACAAAAGCCCAGGACCAGATGCCTTCAGAGGCGAATTCTGTCAAACATTTAGAGAAGAGCTAGCAGCTATCCTTCTCAAACTCTTCCAAAATATAGCAGAGGGAGGAACACTCCCAAACTCATTCTACGAGGCCACCATCACCCTGATACCAAAACCAGACAAAGATGTCACAAAGAAAGAAAACTACAGGCCAATATCACTGATAAACACAGATGCAAAAATCCTCAACAAAGTAGTAGCAAACACAATCCAACAGCACATTAAAAGGATCATACACCATGATCAAGTGGGGTTTATCCTAGGAATGCAAGGATTCTTTGGTATACGCAAATCAATCAATGTGATACACCATATTAACAAATTGAAGGAGAAAAACCATATGATCATCTCAGTAGTTGCAGAAAAAGCTTTCAACAAAATTCAATATCCATTTATGATAAAAGCCCTCCAAAAAGTAGGCATAGAGGGAACTTACCTCAACATAACACAGGCCATATATTACAAACCCACAGCCAACATCATTCTCAATGGTGAAAACCTGAAAACATTTCCACTAAGATCAGGAGCAAGACAAGGTTGTGCGCTCTCACCACTGTTATTCAACATAGTTTTGGAAGTTTTAGCCACAGCAATCAGAGACAAAAAAGAAATAAAAGGAATCCAAACTGGAAAAGAAGAACTAAAGCTGCCACTGTTTGCAGATAACATGATACTATACATAGAGAATCCTAAAGACGCTACCAGAAAACTACTAGAGCTAATCCATGAATTTGGTAAAGTAGCAGGATACAAAATTAATGCACAGAAATCTCTTGCATTCCTACACACTAATGATGGAAAATCTGAAAGAGAAATTAAGGAAACACTCCCATTTACCATTGCAACAAAAAGAATAAAATACCTAGGAATAAACCTACCTAAGGAGACAAAAGACTTGTATGCAGAAAACTATAAGACACTGATGAAAGAAATTAAAGATGATACAAACAGATGGAGAGATATACCATGTTCTTGGATGGGAAGAATCAACATTGTGAAAATGACTATACTATCCAAAGCAATCTACAGATTCAATGCAATCCCTATCAAACTGCCAATGGCATTATTCACAGAACTAGAACAAAAAATTTCACAATTTGTATGGAAACACAAAAGACCCCGAATAGCCAAAGCAATCTTGAGAAAGAAAAACGCAGCTGGAGGAATCAGACTCCCTGACTTCAGACTATACTACAAAGCTACAGTAATCAAGACAGTATGGTACTGGCACAAAAACAGAAATATAGATCAATGGAACAGGATAGAAAGCCCAGAGATAAACCCACACACATATGGTCACCTTATCTTTGATAAAGGAGGCAAGAGTATACAATGGAGTAAAGACAGGCTCTTCAATCAGTGGTGCTGGGAAACCTGGACGGCCACATGTAAAATAATGATATTAGAATGCTCCCTAACACCATACACTAAAACGAACTCAAAATGGATTAGAGACCTAAATTTAAGGGCAGACACTATAAAACTCTTAGAGGAAAGCACAAGCAGAACACTCTATGACATAAATCACAGCAAGATCCTTTTTGACCCACCTCCTAGAGAAATGGAAATAAAAACAAAAATAAACAAATAGGACCTAATGAAACTTAAAAGCTTTTGCACAGCAAAGGAAACCATAAACAAGATGAAAAGACAACCCTCAGAATGGGAGAAAATATTTGCCAACGAATCAATGGACAAAGGATTAATCTCCAAAATTTACAAGCAGCTCATGCAGCTCAATATCCAAAAGACAAACAACCCAATCCAAAAATGGGCAGAAGACCTAAATAGACATTTCTCCAAAGAAGATATACAGATTGCCAACAAACACACAAAAGGATGCTCAACATCACTACTCATTAGAGAAATGCAAATCAGAACTACAATGAGGTATCACCTCACTCCAGTTAGAACGGCCATCATCAAAAATCTACAAACAATAAATGCTGGAGAGGGTGTGGAGAAAAGAGAACCCTCTTTCACTCTTGGTGGGAATGTAAATTGATACAGCCACTATGGAGAACAGAAGGGAGGTTCCTTAAAAAACTAAAAATAGAACTACCATACAACCCAGCAATCCCACTACTGGGCATATACCCTGAGAAAACCATAATTCAAAAAGAGCCATGTCCACAATGTTCACTGAAGAACTATTTACAATAGCCAGGACATGGAAGCAACCTAAGTGTCCATCGATGAATGGATAAAGAAGATGTGGCACATCTATACAATGGAATATTACTCAGCCTTAAAAAGAAATGAAATTGAGTTATTTGTAGTGAGGTGGATGGACCTAGAGTCTGTCATACAGAGTGAAGTAAGTCAGAAAGAGAAAAACAAGTGCCGTATGCTAGCATATATATGTGGAATGTAAAAAAAAAAAAAAAAAAAAAATGTTCTGAAGAACCTAGGGGCAGGACAGGAATAAAGACGCAGATGTAGAGAATGGACTTGAGGACACAGGGAGGGGGAAGGGTAAGCTGGGACGAAGTGAGATAGTGGCATTGACATATATACACTCCCAAATGTAAAATAGATAGCTAACGGGAAGCAGCCGCATAGCACAGGGAAATCAGCTCGGTGCTTTGTGACCACCTAGAGAGGTGGGGTTTGTAGGGTGGGAGGGAGATGCAAGAGGGAGGAGATATGGTGATATATGTATATGTATTTAAAAAATAAAATAAAGTACCATCAAATTCTCAAATGCTATGAAATTTATTGATTACATCCAGGCTTTTATTTTAAAGGAACTCTTTGAGTTTCCAGATTAGAATTTGCTAGCACTCCTTCTGTATTATAAACAAATGGCCGTGCAGAAAAAGGCTCCCCATCACAGTCATGCTAACCTATCCTCATCCCAGTTGCAGGCAGGTTGAATCACTCCACCATGAAGACCCAAGTTCAGATGCTCGCCTCGGCAGCCTCTGGACATCACCCTGCTCTGCACTTTAACAGCCTTGTCTACAGGAAAAGGATGCAGACATTGGTTCCTCTGTTTCCGTATTTGTATTCCTTTGATCCACAGGGAAAACGGAAGCTTCCTCTAATACATTTTGGGTGATGCAGTAAGTCAGAATCTGCTAAAAATGTATGTCCACCCAGAACCTCAGAATGTGACCTTATGTGGAAATAGGATCTTTGCAAATATAATGAAGGTGAGGAGTTTCTGATTTCCCCCTGGTTCAGCCCAGGCAGACCTTTCCCCTCTCCCTTTCTGGTCCAAGTCTCTCGTCTGGTCTGGGAACAGCAGAGCCCAGCTCTTCTTTATTTGTTTTTCCTCATCTATTGTCAGTGCTCAAACCTGGGCCTTTGACAATCAAATACTAAGAATTTGATTCTTTTGTTATCTGCAGACATCTGTGTCATCCCTTTTCCAAGGCAATGAAGGTGGAAAATTCTAGCCTCTTGCTATAGGAAAAGGGCAGAGTGCAAGGAATTCAAGGGAAAGGAAACTTTATTAATAACCCCGATTATTTGCCTGTCACTAATCTATGAGAATTAGACAAACAGTATTTATTTATGGGTATGATGGTGATGATACATACCTTTTAATAGGATTATAAGAATGTTTGAAGTGTATTCAAAGATCCTTTTAATTTTTAATTGGGCCTGCATTTAAAATTCTGGAACACTAAATATCCCTTCATTTCCTTTTACACAGCTGTCAGGATGATGGCAATGCCAGGCAGTTTGATGTAGAACTTCCCTGTTCTCATTTTAGAATATTCCATTAAAGTTGGTAGTTTGTCTTTTTTAAGGTCAAAAAGACAGGAGGGAAAGTGACACAAGTCATAAATACGTGTGTTGATACACAACTATGCATTGTACATTCAAAAATGACTGGTTTCCTATTTATTATTCTCAAAATAGAGTTGGAAAAATGCATGTAGCTGAACCCCTGGCTTTTCTATAAATACAAACCTCGTTTTAACTTCAAATATGTTTATCCAACAATGCTTCAAAGATGTTTAAGTTAACTCCACAAAGACTTTCAGCTCAGAACGCTTCCTATGAGATAGGACACAAAAGACAGTTTCTGTAGTGGCTTCAATTTCTTTTAAAACATCCCCGGGATAATGTCACAGCCTTAATTTCTTCAGAGTTGCCTCTAAAGGTACTCAGAAATAGAGTCACAGATGTAGAAAACAAACTTATGGTTACCAAGTGGGAAAGGCAGGGAGGGATAAATTGGGAGATTGGGATTGACATATACACACTACTGTATATAAAATAGATAATCAACAAGGACCTACTGTATAGCACAGGGAACTCTACTCAATACTCTGTAATGACTTATATGGAAAAGAATCTTAAAAAGAGTGGATATATGTATATGTATAACTGATTCACTTTGTGTACAGCAGAAACTAACACAACATTTTAAATCAACTATCATCCAATAAAAATTAATTTAAAAAATAAAATAAAAGTACCCAGAAAGAGGCATATGTATTCCGTCAGCAAACAGCTATTGTCATTCAAATTCAAGGAGATCTCACACTACTGGTCTGATGAATTGGTCTGTCTGACCAGGCGACACCTCAAGGTCTATTTTAATGGCCCAGGGCACCTCTACTCTGGGCATCATTAATTTCTGAGAAAGAGATGTTCCACTGTGTCCCAAGAATGGGTGCTGAGAATTGAGGAAATATCTGAGAATCAGGGATCCTCTGCTTGGCATAAATCCACACTTTATAAATTAACCGCATTGTAGCCAATAGGATTTATGCCTTCAGTTTCATCAAAGTGTAGAACATTTAACACACAGCATCATGGCACCCTTCTTTGTCCTGGCTCCCTCTCTGACAGAGGCATGAGTCCCTCGACTTTGAATACTCAAAATCCAAACATGAAAGGAGCCCAGGAATGACCCCTGCAAACCTACAGGACTGTTTGGGGACCGTGATCTGGCACAGCTGGCTGGTGAGAGGTGCAGAGTCCTGAGCTCCACCCCCAGAAACATTGATCTAGTAGGTAAGAATGGGGCCCAGAAATCTGCATTTTAACACAGTGGGTGAGTAGCACACCTGTCAAAGTTTTGAAATGATTCACTTCCCAACGCAGACAATTTTATTACCAAATTCAGAACCCCTTGAAAGTGATTAATTAGAGTGATTAATTCAGACGTTAGCAGGTATCAGATCAGCTGGAGGGCTTGTTAAAATGCAGAATGCTGGACCCCATCTACAGAGTTTCTAATTGAAAGCTCCTGGAGTGGAGCCCAAGAATTTGCTTTTCTGTGAAGCTCCCAAGTGATACTGATGCTACTTGTCCCAGATCTGCACTTTGAAAACCACTCATCTAGACTTTTATTTTTAACTTTTTATTTTATATTGGAGTATAGCCAATTAACAATGTTGTAATAGTTTCACAACAAAGCGACCCAGCCATACATATACATGTATCCATCCTCCCCCAAACTCCCCTCCCATCCAGGCTGCCACATCACATTGAGTAGAGTTCCCTGTGCTGTACAGTAGGTCCTTGTTGGTTACCCATTTTAAATATAGTAGTGTATACATGTCAATCCCAAACTCCCTCCCCTCCACCCGTCTCCTCTGGTAACCGTAAGTTCATTCTCAAAGTCTGTGAGTCTTTTTGTGCAAATACAGAAGCAAACAGTTCCCAACATGTATTAAAATATGGCATATAAAAGGGTTAAACAAAATTAAAGCTATTTCTTTGAGGCTGATTTCCTTTCATCGTACTAGCCTGCATTATTAATTCCAAGTGGGGATACAGGATTCAGCATTTCCCAAACATATTTAACCACAGAACTCTCTTCTCAAGAAGAATCCTGGGAAGCAGTTTGAGGAAAGCCTAATATAGCACCGTCACAACTATGCAGTGCCTTCAAGAAACTTGGACCTTTCCCATTCCCATCCAGACGTCAACCCTTGACACGCCACACACCCACCCCCGGCGCCAATGCCGGGGAATGCGAGAGCATGGAGAAGAGAGATGCATTCTCCAGAACTCAGATTGGTGTGTCTAACGCACTTTTCCATAAAATAAATTGTAACTAATACTAGATGCAAATGAGATAATGATTTACTATTTTATATACTTTATGAGAGCTAGTAGAAGTCATGTTTTAACTATATTAAAAGTACCTTAGAAGTCACTGAGGCAATAAAAATACATAAGCTAAGAAGATTAATTCCTGTCGTACTCTCATAAGGAGATAAAATACATATCTAAATAGGCACAGTATGAAGCAGATTATAATAAGTGTAACAAGACATATGAGCAAAGTGCCCTTAAATTACGGACCACTTGCATTCATCTTGTTAACAGCAACGTTACTAAGGAAAAGAAATCTGATCCTTCTGATTGACAGGATTCTTCGGCTAAATCTAGCCGTCCTCCACTGCAACATGAGAAGGGCTCTAGTCAGAGAAAATCCCATAATGCAGTTCTTCCAAAACTTGTTGTAAGACTCCCCCCCGGGCATTGATGGACTATATAGACCTCCAGACCCCATATTGGCCAAATAAATCAGAGTCTCCAGTAGAGGAGCCTGGAAATCTGTGTTTTTGTTAAGTGCCCCAGTTCCCAAATTTTATTATAACATCAGGGAGACTGGGTTTTCTCTGACGTGTCTTTGAGGACAGAGACCCATTCGTTCATTCATTCATTGAATTAGCACATACTCATTCAGGCAGTGTGTAAGACCAGATTTTTCTTGGTCTACGTCATTCATTCTTATTCAGAACATCATTACATGTTTTTAGTTTTAAAAAACCCTATTTTTAGTAAATATACATACTTAATGCTCTTCATACAGCGCTACCAACACATACTAAGAACCACATCCCCTAACGCAATACCCTCTTGTACTGTGCTCTCTACTTTGTGATACCTCAAGAAAACTCAGAGTCAAATTTCAGTGGGATCACAAGTAAAGTATGAAAAACCATTCTGCCCACTGTCCCATACATCCTTGAAATATGAAGGGTATGGGATTTAAGATATAGAAACACATATTCCAAAAGCTGTTTTCTTAAAAATGCTAACTTTCCAACTTTGCAACTTTGGCTACATCTTCTATGTTCTGTGTTCCTGCTTTCTGGTGAGAGGAAGTAATGGGTGGGAAGAAGAAAATGCTTTGGGAAGGCAGGGAAGAAGGTAAATGCTAATTGCAAAGAAGCTTGTTTGTTTGATGATGCTGCTATTTAAAAAGAGATCTCCCCGCAAAACATATGCTCTCACTTGGAGAACTATAAGCCGTCTTGTCCTGTTTCCTTCTGCATTCTCAAATTCCCCATCACCTCTCTTTCTCTTTTCCCTCTCTTTTCAACTCTGTGTCTGTGTGTGTGTGTGTGTGTGTGTGTGTGTGTGTGTGTGTGTGTGTGTGTGTGTTGAGGTACAATGAGGTAGAAAAGGAGAGAAAATAATAAGATTGAGAAAGAGACAGAGAAGTAGCATAAATAACTACATCACTTGGATTTGTTGGACTAAAGCGTTGCAACTACACCAGGTATAGTGAACCCCTCTAGAACAGATGTTAAGCACTGCACCACCTATTAATGGTAAGAATGCAGCAAATTGCAACAGTTCACTTGAAAAGCTCAGTTAAATACAGGGCCTGCTGAAGAACAAGAGAGAAGGAAAAGCAACGTCTTCCAGTGGTCACCCAACCACTCTGTCTCATGAATGTCGCAGCAGCAGTGAGACAACACCCGCGAATACAGGTCCAGCCCTGCGATGCAGCACCTCACCTGCGTCCCATCGCTGTGTTCTGAGGTCCAGGAGGATGGGTCAGGACACAAATGTGAGCATGGGCGCCCTCTCCCCCGCCCCCCAACCAGGCCCTGGCAGCCTGCGGGGTTGAGTCCTTCAGACCTTTCCACCCTCACTCTGTAGATACACAAAAACTCGTCTGTAAAAATAATCAGTGCCTCAACATACCCAGAGCCAAAAGACTTATCTTACCACGTGTTTCATCTGTAACGTTTATAAATGTATAAAAATTCATAACATTAGTATGAAAATTAATTTTTAAAAAATTTTTTTTACAAATGATTCACAATACTTCCATTGATCCATGGATACTAATAATAATGATAAGCTTAAATTCAAGTTAATAACTACTTCTGGTTGTTAAATAATTTTTTGTATAATTCACACAATGCTGATGTAAGAGCCTCAAGAATGGAAATGAAACAGGCAATAGAACAATAAATAGGTAACAGATAGTAACAGCTAAATATTTAAAGACAATGTCGTATAAAAGTTGGAATTTCTATAAGAGGAGTATAAACTGATTCAATCATCTTTGGACCTAGAAAAGAAAACATTAAAATAATGGTATTATTTTAATTCTTTCGTTATTTTTAATAATTCTCTTTCTTAGTCAAATCACTTAAAGTTCTCAGAATCAGTTTTTCCATCTGTAAGTAAAGTTCGCAATAATGACGAAATGGAGTTACTAGGAGAGTTGACAAGTTAGTTTCGTCAAGTAAAGTAACTAGCAGGCCTCCAACAAAAAAGTAACCTGGTCAGACAGGGGAAGGGACCCATTTATGCTGGGCAGGAAGGCTCAGTCGGATGAGGATTTAGGGTTTGCAAATTCAACTGAACATGTTCAAAAGTCCCATCACAATTCGCAGGGTCCCTCTCTTTCCAAGTCAGTGTCCTAATGTGCCCTTAAAAGACAGGACAAAATGTGAATCCAGCTTATGTTGTAACCTTAGCAACCCATTGGATCAGCTTCTATCTGAGTCCTGAGGTCCCAAGAGACAAAAGATTATCTTAGGGTAGTCATGGCAGCTCCCTGGTTCTCTGAATTTTCTTGAGCTGATGACCTCATACCCTGAGCTTGTCATTTTCTTTCCTTAATCTCTCTGGGGCCATCTCCATAGTCATCTCATTCCACAGCCCTTGACATTTCTCATTTTCATTCTGATGAGTTTACCATAGCATCCACTTTGCCAGAGTCTATCCTTCCAAGAGGCTCATAATCCAGGAAGCCAAGAGTGATCATTGAAACAACTATTTTTGGTTGCTGTGTGCCATAAACTATGAAAGTACCATTTTGTAATGGTGACAGGACTACTGTTATCTTCAAAACCATCCAGGTCAGATAAACAGCCCAACCTTACTATCCTTGAGATTCTGTTATCTGCAATCCCTTCTGGAAGGAGGAAAGAGAAACCACTCTAGATTTTTTTTTTGCTTTTGCTTAAGAAAAAAGAGATTTCTTACAGAGAAGAATGTGTTTATAGAATCATTATAAAGACAATAGAAGCAAGAGTCAGGGGTGGGGGAAACACCACCATAGCTGCAAGCATCTGCCCCATTACTACTGCACATCAGCTCTTCACCCAGGAAGCTGGGACCTGAGACTGGCCACGATAACTGCCCCGCCTCCGCTAGGCACCCACAAGACTGGTGTCTACAAACTTCCAGTCTCGCAGGAGTGAGTCCCTTCGGTGGAAGCTTTTCTATAACAAGAACCTGAGCTGCTTGGGATCTGGACAACGTAGATCTACGTTACCAGCTTCTGAAGAACAAGAAAGCATTCTAAACAGAAGATAGAATGCAGAGGCAGCAAACATGCACTAAATCCCACAGTCACAACAAGCTACCATCTCTATTTGCCTGAACAAGCCCATTCTTTCAGATTTCCTTCCCTTCCTCCTCTTTCTCTACCTAAGGTGCCACCTTCTTTACAATGTCTTTACAATGCCAAGGGTCGGGGAGGCACCTTGACCTGGTTCCTGGGTGTTCAGAAGCTGTTTCTGGGGTGCTTCTCTTGTCCACCCAGTTACTGGCACTCAGCTGGAGTCTCAGGCTGACATCTGCAGTTGGTAAACTTGAGGTCCATCAGTCATCTCTGAGATATCATAATGATATCATTGAGATATAATAATATCTTTGAGATATCATCATACTACTTTGCTACTGGTGTTTATTTTGAAACCTTCTGTAATAAAGAAGTTTTAAAACTAATAAGTAATACTAAAGGATGGAAACTGCTATAAATACAATGTTTAAGTAGTCTATCTTCTTTCCAGTTTGTTTTTAGTGGGACTTTAATAGGAAGTATACTCTTACAAGCACTTATGTTAGAATCTACCTTTCCTTCCCCAAATGTAATCTTCATGGAAGAGTTAATGAGCCATGAAAAAATAAGAAAATAACATGGAGATGGAGGAAAATTGTACAAATTGTATTTAATCAGATATGAGCATATTCCAAAAAACTTAATTTCTCTGTTTTGAGCAGTTTGATAGATTGTAGGGACCATTCACCAATCCAGAGAACTTAGGAGGAATAGCAAGTTTATATGGAGACAGATAATGTGTCCCTTTTGGAGAATGCTGTGACAAGCTCCCAGATGACGTTCCTCTGTTTGTCAATCACTCATTATTTTTGTAATTAATTTTTATCGGAGTAGAGTTGATTTACAATGCTGTGTTAGTTTCTGCTGTACAGCAAAGTGAATCAGTTATACATATACCTGTAACCACTTTTTTATAGATTCTATTCTCATATAGGTCATTCAATTATTTTAAAGAGAGGACCTGATTTCCCCAACACAACAGAATATTTCTGTTCTTGAACTTTTCGGCTCTGTGATCTTTATTTTAGGTGACAACAATGGATGGTCTATGCAACTTGACAAATATTTTGCCAGTTACTACAAAATGACTTCCTGGTATCCTTTTGTGGCAGAAACATCTGAATGCTGTAAGTAATCAGAGAGAATGACGGTCCTTGCCTATAGGTTCACAGTAAGACACCATGTTCTTAACAGTTGGATCCAACATGTTAAAGAATTTATAGCTTTCTATTTGCAAAATTATAATGTTCCAGTAGACACGCAGCCTTAATTTGAGGATTTTATTTTACGATCACTCAAGGATCATAAGTGCAAAGGTTATAAATCATGCCAGGTATTGTTGTGAACAAGATTAATGTCAGTCCATCAGGGTTGCTATTTTTCATGCCCCCTTTTCACAATCATTATAAACTCTGATATAAAAGCAACTCTGATATAAAGGAAACTGAAAATAGAAGAGCAGAGAAGCTGTTTGGATTTTAACGTTTGTAGGTGAGAAAGCTTCTGGAGTCTAAGCCACACCTTACAGCTACCAAAAAAGCCGTATTAATTATAATCAGCTACTTTTAGTCACATACCGAAAACTTACAAAAACCCTGGAAAGAGTCTGTAGGAGGGTATAACATTGAGGGTAAGCTATAATTTTTAAGATCAGAAAGATCTATATACATAATTCCTTTTAAATAAGTGTTCTCTATTCTAATAAATTATTCAAATGTAAATGTGTGTCTTAAAGTTGTAATTTTAATCCTAGCTTTTCAAAACCTTGGTTAAAAAGCAGGCGTTGGGGGCTTCCCTGGTGGCGCAGTGGTTGAGAGTCCGCCTGTCGATGCAGGGGACACGGGTTCGTGCCCCGGTCTGGGAGGATCCCACATGCCGCGGAGCGGCTGGGCCCGTGAGCCATGGCCGCTGAGCCTGCGCGTCCGGAGCCTGTGCTCCGCAACGGGAGAGGCCACAGCAGTGAGAGGCCCGCCTACCACAAAAAAAAAAAAAAAAAAAAAGCAGGCGTTGGGGAAAAGAATACTTCACTGTATTTTTCCCTTTATGTTCTACCACAAATTGTAAAGTACAGCTTTTAAAAATTTTTTAAATATATTTTTGTCTTCATTACTCAAAAGAGACTAAAAAAAAACTGCTAGCAAACCCCACTTTAAGGGGGTATACATCCCTCCTGTAAGTCTCACAGGTCACTCAGCAATCTATCTCAACTTCATGTTGTCTTCTTGTCAAATATGGAGATCAGATTGCTTTATCATTAAAGAGCTAAAAGCTTTTGGGAAAGGAAAAAGTTAACAGGTATAATTTAACTACTCATACAAGGCAAAAAACTAATGGATTAAGCCATATGATCTCAAAATGTAGTTTTTATTTTCTTGTTTCATTGTACATCATTTTCTTTTCATTTCTTAAATTTTAATTTCATCTTTTTATATTTCACGTTATTCCCAAAAGGATGTGAGGCAATTTACAATAAAAATATGGCTACGAACAGACTTAACCCATTAACATGACATAAGAGACAAAAATTCCATGGTGAGTGGGAAAAGGAATGGAGAAGAAACATTAGATAAGGAAATCCTCACTAAGAAAAGTTACTGCCTAGTTCTTAATTCTGTAGTCATTAAGTCAAAGAGGAAAAATAATGGGCTACATGACTTTTTCATAGTCTGGTCTGTAAAACAAAAATAAACAAAGGGGGAAAACAGATCAAGTTAGCAAGAGAAATAAATTTTTGCCAGATGATGAACTCTGGGAGAAATGTGTCCTAAGTATACTTACATAAGAGGAATGCAGCTACACACAAAAAAAAAAAGTCTCAAAAAATACAAAGGCGACGTTTTATCAATTCTTAGTAATGAACAAATATATAATTTTTAATTAGAGTTTTCAAGAAAGATGGGGGAGGGGTGGTAATTAATAATTCAATGTCTTTTTTCAAGCTTAAAAGTAGTGTAAAAATGAAATGGGAAGTGTAACGTAAAATTAAGGGGTGAAACTTAAATTGAGGTCCCTATGGTACCGCTTTATTATTTTTTTTGTACTGCTTTATTTAAATCAGATTATAATAAGGATTTATTGGAAATGTAACTGAAAATGGCTTATAATACTTTTTGGCTGGATGAAAGAATGTGAGGAATTCACAGTTACAAAGTCACCTCTCAAGAAAAATATCATGGAAAACATATCCATCACTAACCAATATATTAATAAAGTTTAAACTTCAAGAATTTGGAGAGTATGGAGATTTGGAAAGAATTGTTTACTCAGCCATAATTTCACCACTCAGAAGCTACCAGCATTAACTTGCCGTGCATTACTCATCTTTTTTTATTTGAACATAGTTGAAATTTTCTATGCAATCCATTCTTATCATATTTTCAGGTAGCATTTTAGCATAATCAGGTATCCATATTATACACTTTTCAAAATACTCTGTAAGTGACAATTTGTTTCCTCCTTCTTTCCTGGCCGGATATTTAGGTGTTATTTTTTCATTTTTCCCTATCACAGGTAACCTTGTGATCAGCATATATGGATTATCTGAATTCAATCTGCATAATAGAAAAGACACACTGGGTTAATGCCAACTTCACCGCCCTCCATTTTTACCTCTCATACTGTCCCTCTCGGGACCTTCGTGTTCCACCCTAACCCTGCACATCCCATCCCCACAACGCTCACGTTAGCAGAGGATAAAGAGAGAGAATCAGTTTCCAGAGCTCCATCGCCAGAATGGTCACTTACAACCATAAACCTGTTTTAAAGTTCTTGGCACAGACTCTGTTTACAAAACACACAAAACCTAAATTACGATCGATCGTGAGCTCTCAGGATCCTGTAGGGAGTCTGCAGAGTTATTTGGGAGGAGAGGGAAAACACCTGTGGCCTCATAGCTGAGCAAAGAGACACGTGACTGTTTCCAAGGCTGGAGCCGCCCGTGTGCATCTCTGTCACCCCCCAGCTTTGCCTCAGCGTGCCTGCTTTGCCATCACGATGATTTTCTACTCTTCAGAAGCTTTGCTGTAAAGGTTATAGACTAAAAGTCTGCAAACAGACAGTTCTCACAAGAAGTTTTGTTTGTCCTATGATGATTTAAAATGTTTTAAGTTAGGCATTATTATTTTTAAGTAGGTAATTATATAATATGAAATATTGTCTTTCTGGCTTCTTTGAGGAAGTTGGTTGACTTGGCCACAGATGTTCCTGTTGTAATATAGGACAACAGTTCAGAGAAGCTGTCCCACTGGGACTCCTGCGTGCAGTCTCTACCCGCTTTGCCTGCCCCTGTAGATATTCGAGGCTGTAACCTCTGCTCTAAGTGCAGAGCTTCAACGTAAATGTAGAAAAGATCACACCTCATTGCTCCCAGGAACCGTCCATTCCCCATCAAGTCAGCAGTCAGATGATGTCTATTACTCTGAATAATAAGCCCATTTCGTTGCTTAGCTATATGAACACACCACCGCAAGTCTCTAACAGACTTTAGAAATATCAGGTCACATGTTTAAGACTACCGCTATAGCCCCACAAGGTAGTCAAAGGCGCACATTCCATTTCCACTCTCTTTCTAACTCTCATCAGTGAGAACAGAATGGCTATGCATAAGAAATATTCACTTCCTCAAGTGAAGCTGTAGGCATCCTTACATCCCTACATAAGCCAAAAGAAGTCTTTTGAAGAACTCCTGAATTAAAAAAAAAATAGATCTCCCCGCACTATAGTTCAGAGTTGAGTTCTCTTTCTTGCTAGTTAAAAAGGGCTTCGTCTTCCATTAAAACTATTAATACTTTATTCTTAAACAGCAGCTTTAATATGGACATTAACGTCCATCACACCCTGTCCTGTCACCCTGGGACGTAGCTACTCTCCAAGGATAAGAAAGAGCAGATGACTTCATTCATTTTGCAACAAATGGAGAGGGGCAGGCTGCTTTTTTTTTTTCTTTAAATGCATGGGCTGGTAAATGTATGTTTCCTTTTCTTCAAGTTCTAGCATCATTTTAATGTTAAAAGCAAAACTTTGGAACCTTAATTTAAAGCTTTGCACAAATTGCTTATGTAAGACGTGACACATTTTTGTATATGATTTTCTTATAGCTTTTTGTTTCTTTCTTTTCATTACCCTCCTATTCCTGGTCCCTCATCATCCCCATTCCTTACTGCTTCCTCTTTATTCAGTGGTCGGTTCTGTGCCCGTGCAATGTCTTTGCCGAGGTTTAGAGCTTGATTGTGATGAGACCAATTTACGAGCTGTTCCATCAGTTTCTTCAAATGTGACTTTAATGTAAGTAGAAAAGAATGGCTTCATCCTGACAGCCAGAACAACCCCTGTAAAACTGTATCATAATTCAGGTGTAATTGTCTTTATTAATAATGCATTGTCACTTAAGATATCATTGTTCCTTGGTCAGTTATAATGATTGCTGATATTTATTTGCATTTATTACATGATAGATCTGACTCTAAATTATTCTATATGTTCACTTATTTAGTTAGCCCCTCATAAAAACCTTATGAAGTATTTAGTATCACCACATTTTATCTAAACAAAAGATGCAATCAAGTGTATGTGCTGGGCTTCCCTGGTGGCGCAGTGGTTGAGAGTCCGCCTGCCGATGCCGGGGACACGGATTCGTGTCCCGGTCAGGGAAGATCCCACATACCGCGGAGCGGCTGGGCCCGTGAGCCATGGCCGCTGAGCCTGCGCGTCCGGAGCCTGTGCTCCGCAACGGGAGAGGCCACAGCAGTGAGAGGCCTGCGTACCGCAAAAAAATAAAATAAAAATAAAAATACCTCTCAAATAAAATCTCTTTAAAAATTTTTAAACGATATTATGAATACAAGAGTGACATCATGGAGCAAAATGTCTCCTGAAAGCTGGTGTTAAAGTAAATAAAGTTTATAATTATTCGTAATGTTGTTAAAAGTAAAGAAAAAACCTTTAAGTAAGAACCAAAATTTACATTTATTTCAGGTCACTCAAGTGGAACTTAATAAGAAAACTTCCTCCTGATGGCTTTAAGAAGTACCATGATCTTCAGAAGCTGTAAGGAAAATTTTAATTCTTAGTATTGAATTAACTAACATTTTTTGGCATATCTGTTTCTTCTCACTTCTGCAGAGACAAACACTGCACCACTGCTTAAGTCTAACCCCTCTTTGGGGAATTATTTAGCCATTAGCTGGAGACTACCAGGTAACATTTTTTTTCCTGAGTAATTCTAGAAGCTATCCTAGAAAAGTCTCATGATATCTATCCCCAAAGAAACCAGAGTACGTGTGCTATGAACCCTCCAACCACACTCCTCCCAAGTGAAGATACTCAAGAGGTTTTACTCTCTGCATTTCAATGCCCATCTTACAGAATGATGTAATGACCCCTTACCAGAGCTGCCCTCAAGATTACATAGAGAAGGGACTTCCCTGGTGGTCCAGTGGGTAAGGCTCCACGCTCCCAATGCAGGGGGCCCAGGTTCGATCCCTGGTCAGGGAACTAGATCCCACGTGCTACAACTACAGATCCTGCACGTGGCAACAAAGATCCCCTGTGCTGCAACTAAGACCTGGCACAGCCAAATAAATAAATAAATATTAAAAAATAAAAAAGATTAGAGAAGAATTTTCTTCCATATGTTTGCAAAGTCAATCTCTACCTAAGATAGAAAGTCCTTGTGGTTTGAAACCTCCAAGCATGTTTTTTAGGGACTTAATTCCATTTTCACATCTGCCTCATTGGTTGAGTTTTATCTGAAATGCTAGCTTCTCTTCAGTCTAAGATTACCTATGTACTCTCAGAATCCATAATGGCCCAGGGGATGGTTATCTGTTATTTAGGTCAATTTTGTGGCTAAATCATATTGTCATAGGCTTAAACTGTTGGGTTTAAACAGTCTGTGTCTGAATCACACTATCTAGAAGACGTCTCAGAATTCCCAGTTTCATTCTCACACCTACACTGGTTTGGGATTTGTTTTTACACTAGAGACCCCTGGTATACAGATATCATCGATCTGTACTTTTTCTTTAAGAAAATAAAGATAGAGCAGAATCAGAAGAAAAATGTATCCACTTTGTTTGATGAAACGTTCTCAAAGCTCGGATTACCTGCAGAAAAATATTTCACATCAGAAAATTAAATTCTAATAAAAATGACTTTCCAGAGCTGTATTCTAGACATTTATCAATCAAGTGAGAAGAGCTTTTCAAAATTAAACCTGATACACAAACTTCAAGAGGACACTTCCTTTATTTTCTGATTTCTGGAGTAGGAAGATTTTTTTCTGATCTGTAGCACCACCTTATGTCCACATGGTTTAAAAGGAGTCCGGGCTTCAACTCTAAACATCAGGATTCAATAGTTCAGCAATTTTACACAGTGAACATTGAATTCTTGAACAACCAATTTGTTCCAAGTAATAGATCAAAATAGCCTAATTACCAAAAAAGTTCTAATTGGTGATTGGCTCCGCCTCCAGGCAATATAATCTATTGCGTAACAGAAAATTACAGTACTTAGAAATAAATGAATAAATACTTGTCAAAGTTTTTCTGTTTATTAGTGAGAAAGATGCATTGCCTAGTAAATGATTGGACCACAGCATGTTCTGTGAGAGTGTTAGGTATATAACAAACTGAACATTTTACAATCAAAGTTAGGTTTCTTGCATGCTGGAGAAATAGGGACTCTCCTTCAGTCAAAATTTCTAATTAACTGAGAGTTGGCCCATACTGGTTTATCCCTTATCACTCCTAAAATCTGTGAAAATTATACATAAACTCAGCAAACCCTGAAGAACAATGGTGACCTGCATCAGCAGAAGAAATAAGACTTGAAGCCCTTACTTTTGCCCTTGTTCACAACCTGGGGCCAGTGTACGTAGATGTGCAGGGCTTAAATGGGTGTGTGGGATGCAACGGCTTGTGCTCCAGGTTCTGTCTCCTTTGACCTCCTGTTAACTCCAGGCCCAACCTCCAGCAGGACCTCAATGAACTCCGCAGCCAGCATACTTCCTTGGCCTTCCAAGCTAATTTGTCTTCTTCTAGACCTGATCCTTTTTTGCTGTTTGTTTTTTAATATGAAAACCAAGTGTTACTGTTTTTACTTCTTGCTCCTGGAAATTTTCTTTTAGCAAACATTATACTTTTGGTTTCAGAAGTTTGGGGACTCTTCCAGGCTAAAAATAAGATACTAATATATGCTTCCCCTGAAACTTGTCCCACCCTGTACATTCTGGAATGTTGTCGATCTTCTCGGTCCACCTGATTCTTTCTATTTCTGTTTTTCTCTTTTGTCATATATACTCTTGGTAAGTTTCCTCAAACAGTTTTTGGAGTGAAACTTAGGTGTCAAATTAGTACAATTCAATGACTTGCTTGGCCAGTTTGTGGTTTACATGCAATACGGTTTGGGGTCTTAACGATGTCACAACCTTGTCGTTTTGCCAACACTGTGTTGAATACTGTCAAGTTTGTAGAATTATAGCAGAAAATGTTAAAAAGTTAAAAAGGCTTCTAGGCTTGTTTGATTAGTGAGTGCATTACCATACACTAAAACCGAAGCTTCACTCATTAAAAATTCAAACATTAAATTTTAGCTCTTGGGCTTCCCTGGTGGCTCAGTGGTTGAGAGTCCGCCTGCCGATGCAGCGGACACGGGTTCGTGCCCCGGTCTGGGAAGATCCCACACGTGGCGGAGCAGCTGGGCCCGTGAGCCATGGCCGCTGAGCCTGCGCGTCCGGAGCCTGTGCTCCGCAACGGGAGAGGCCACAACAGTGAGAGGCCTGCGTACCGCAAAAAAAAAAAAAATTTAGCTTTTATGTGCCTACCTTTATAACTAGAAGTTCCAAATAAAAACTAGCCTAATCATATGTGAACTTAATCAAGAAACAAAATGACATGATACCCAGCTCCACTAAATTATTTTGTTATGTTTACCTTTTTCAATTTTTAAGAAATTTTTGACATTTCCTCTTTTTTTAAAAATTTTTATTGAAGTATAGTTGATTTACAATGTTGTGTTCATTTCAGGTGTACAGCACAGTGATTCAGTTATACATATACGTATAAATATATGTATTCTTTTTTGACATTCTCTTCCATTATAGGTTATCACAAGATATTGTGGTAAAATACACACAACATAAAATGTACTGGCTTGACCATTTAGTGTACATTCAGAGGCCTTACATACACCCACATCTTTGCAGGGCTATCACCATCAGCCATCCGCAGAACTCTTTTCATCTTGCAAAACTGAAACTCCATTTCCTTACGTTTTCCTTTTAATAATCATTTTCACAGGTGCCTGCAAAACAATAAGATTAGATCCGTATCTGTCTATGCTTTCCGAGGACTCTACAGTCTTACTAAACTGTAAGTACCAGCGCCAACTAGTCTGCCCTTCCGTGGTGGCCTGCCAGCCCGACCCATCCCACCCAACAAGGCTCTCCCGCCCACGACAGTGCCCACGGGACAGGCAGACAGTGGACACAGCACTGGGGCCAAGGGCATGGGACCCTGAGTCACACAGGCTGCAGTCCCAGTCCTCCCTCACCACGTACTGGGTGTGTGAACTTGAGAACTTAATTTCCTTTCTAAGCATCAGCTCCCTCTACCGTAAAATGCAAACTACAACAGTACCTACCTCAGGATTGTTGTAAGGAACGAATGAGAAAATGGGAAGAATTGGGCACACTGTACCGGGCACGTAGTAGGAACTCAATATACATAAGCCGTGGTGACGGGAATGAGGATTGAATGAACTTTATCACCATGGGAAAGCCTGGCGATGGTTAAAATTTATGAAGGAAGAAACCCAAAGACTTCTCCAGTTACTCTTTTCCCACTAATTCTGCTTTTACAAATACATAAAGCACGATAAGTTTAAAAGAACAAAGCTTTTTTAAAAAATTATGGTAAAACATATATAACAAATGTGCCATTTTAATCCTCTTTAAGGGTTTCGTTCGGTGGCGTTCAGTACATTCACACTGTTGTACAAGTATCCATCTCCAGAGCTGTTCACCTTCCCAACTAAGACTCCACACCCACTAAACACTAACTCCCCACGGCCCCTCCCAGGCCCTGGCACCCACCACGGTACTTTCTGTCTCTAAGAATCTGACTACTCTAGGGGACCTCACAGAAGTGGAATCAGGTAATACTTTCCCTTTAGTGTCAGGCCTTTTTCATCACGTCTTAAACTTAGCATAATGCCTTCAAGTTTCAGGCATGTTGTAACATATATTAGAATTTCCTTCCTTTTTAAGACTGAATAATAGTCCGTTGTGTGTGTATATATATATATATAAAGTACCTCATTTTCTATATTCATCCCTTGATGGATGGACATTTAGGTCGTTTCCACCTTTCGGCTATTGTGGATAATGCTGCTATGAACGTTGGTGTACAAATATTTGAGTCTTTGCATTCCATTCTTTTGGGTGTACGCCCAGAAGTGGAATTGCTGGGTCATATGGCAGGTCTACGTTTGATTTTCTGAGGACCCACTATACAGTTTTCCACAGCATCTGCCCCATTTTACCTCCTGGGATTTTGTTGTTGTTTTGTGTTGTGCTGTTTTTAGTAACAGCCATCCTTATGGGTGTGAAGTAGCATCTCATTGTGGTTAAGAGTTAAACTTTATGAAACAGTCTTTCTCAAAGTTCCGTTCCATTTCAGCTGCATTTTACCAGGCAGCTGCATTTTTCAGTCACCTAGAAGTTACTGAATGGAAATATAACCCAAAAAAATCACATTAATAAACAGCTCCCTGTATTTCTATTTCTGGCCCCTTGCCTTCTATCCTACCCCAGTTTTTATTCCTTAACCCAAGAAACTCTTTCCGGTCAGATTCCTCACTGGCTGTATCAGAGTTTGGGGTTGAGTCAAGAAGGCCACCTAATCATTTACTAGCAGAGAAGGTCACCGGAGACCCAAAGTCTTAACAGTAACCGCTGTGGCTGTGTCTATCCCTTCCCTGCTCTTTCGTGTCTTAGCAAATTACTCAAAGTCAATACTGCAGTCGTCCCCATCATGCTTCTGCCTACCTTTCTCTACAGCCTGTCACAAATCTATTCAAAACTTGCTGAACAGCATCTGCTTGGTTTAATGTTCAATGGATGTGCAGGAGGCTCTTGAAAGACGGTACAGACTGGAGAGTAAACTTAAGTGTCTTCCATCTGCGCCTTGGTTTTTTCCTGGCACGGGAATATCGTCTGGCTGTTAAAGTGTCACACGGTTCTGGTCTTTCATGGGTAAACATCAGATACTGCTCTTCATTCATCCGTAGACACTCATTACCCCTCACAGTGTGCAAGGTCTTCAGCGAGACACCGTGGGGGGCATAGAAAGAGAAGTCAGACCTGCTACCTTCTAGCTCCTTATGACCCAGTATTGCAGGTAGAACCCTGTGCTTCCACCGGGGAGAGGCACCCACTCGCTCTCTGGAAGCTTACAGTCTACGGTGGGGAAACAATGCCAACCCACACACAACAGCTAGAGAATGGCAAGGGTGTTTACTTAACTAAGACTTAAACCTATGTTGTTCAGACCACAACTGCTAAGATGATTCCCTAAAAGGAGTGATTATTTTGGGTCCAGAGCAGTGAAGGATGACTCTGAAAAATGAAGATGACAGGGCAAATCAGACAGCACAGGGCATGGGGGGTGGATCAAGTACCTTTCTAGAGGATTTCTAGTGGCTCTTAAGGGAACCCCTGAGGTGTTCAGGGCAAGTGTTGAAGAGATTCTTAACATCTTCCTGTGCCCAACTGGGGCTCCAGGCTTGCAAGGGAAGGAAGTGGCTCTAATATGGGGCCTTATTCTTTGCTACCCCCAAGAAAAGTCAAATCTGATGGAGAACGGGAGATTCCTGGAAGGACAGATTTTACAGGATGTCAGCTCTAAGATCTGTCAGAGTAGCAAAAAGAGAAATCAGTGTGGTCCATGTATCAGGGGAAGAGGAATTTGAACAAATACTCACATGAGAATCATAGGCAATGAGGAAAAAGAACAGGAAAGAAGTTGAAGTGGGAGGTTGAACAGAGACCTCATTCTACTAATATGCACCAAGTGTTCCTGACATGCCTGGCTCAAAAGTTCAACAGCCCAGTGAACTAGGTATTGGTGTTATTTCCGTTTTAGAGTTGGGGAAACTGAGGATTTCTGAAGTCGCTGTTTGTTTCAGGTCACACTATTAACAAGTAGCGAAGCCAGGAACCCAACTGTCTGACAGCAGATTCAGAGCAGTGAGTTGCTGCATTAGAGAAACTGAGACAAAAATAAACACGCAAGACAATTTCTCTGCCATTTTAAGACAAAATGGAAGGAAAGGAATTTTGCAGTGCTTTTGCTACCATTGGCAACCTTAGGTACTTTGAGAGTCTCACCTCCACTTGACCAAACCAAAAGGACAAAGTTAAGTGGAATTAGAGTTTTCCAAATATTTCCCTTTCTTTACCAGCTTCTGTTGGGCTGTGTGTGGTTGTGTGTGTGTCCAAAAGTTTTCTTCAGAAAAAAAAAGAGAAAAGGCCACGTAAAGACTCTAAGGCCGGGGCTTTCCTGGTGGCGCAGTAGTTAAGAATCTGCCAGCCAATTCAGGAGACACGGGTTCGAGCCCTGCTCCAGGAAGATCCCACGTGCCACAGAGCAACTAAGCACGTGTGCCACAACTACTGAGTCCACGTGCCACAACTACTGAGCCCACCAGCCACAACTACTGAAGCCCGCGTGCCTAGAGCTCATGCTCCTCAACAAGAGAAGCCACCGCAATGAGAAGCCCGCTCACCGCACGAAGAGTAGCCCCTGCTCACTGCAACTAGAGAAAGCCTGCGCGCAGCAACGAAGACCCAACGCAGCCAAAAATAAATAAATAAAATAAATAAATTTTTTAAAAAAATAAATAAGGCCTCTATAAAAGAAGAGAGGTGATTTTGAAAGTTGTTAAAAGCTGGTGTTTGCTTTTGGAAGAAAACAAAGAAATAAACACATAAGAGATCAGCACAACAGAAGGAAGAGTTGGTTCACTCTGCATAAGGGTGAGAAGTAAAGTCGGGTCAAAGTACAATGAGTCTGACTCTCCAGCAAGGCATTCAGTGTCTTTTCTCCAGAGCAGGTCCATACCTGCCTCCAGGGGCATCTCCTGCATCCCCTCACAGCCTCTTTACCGTGACCCCTCACCTTGTCACCGTCACACCTCTCACCTTTGCATAAGCCATTTCCTCTGCCTGGAATCACTCCCAGCCATGCTTTGCTTTGTGAATGATACACCTCATCCAAGGCTCAGTTGAGAAGAGCCTTTTTTTTTCTTTTCTTTTTTTGTAATTAATTTTCATTGAAGTATAGTTGCTTTACAATGTTGTCTTAGTTTCTGCTGTACAGCAAAGTGAATCAGCTGTACATATACATATAGCCCCTCTCTTTTGGATTTCCTTCCCATTTAGGTCACCACAGAGCACTGAGTAGAGTTCCCTGTGCTCTACAGTAGGTTCTCATTAGTTATCTATTTTATACACAGTATAATGTATATATGTCAATCTCAATCTCCCAGTTCATCCCACGCCCTCCTTTCCCCCTTGGTGTCCATACATTTATTCTCTACGTCCATGTGTCTATGCTTTGCAAATAAGATAAGATGTGGCACATATATACAATGGAATATTACTCAGCCATAAAAAGGAACAAAACTGAGTTGTATGTAGTGAGGTGGATGGACCTAGAGACTGTCATACAGAGTGAAGTAAGGCAGAAAGAGAAAAACAAATATCGTATATTAACGCATATATGTGGCATCTAGAAAAATGGCACAGATGAATCTATTTGCAGGGCAGGAATAGAGACCTCTTTCTTTAACACTCCCTGTCCCCTCTCCCCTCCAAGCTCTGCTTCCCCAGTCCCAGCAGCGGCCGACACCTCCTCCACTGAAAAGTCAGAGGACCTGTATGCTCTTGTTCTTTTCCCTCTGCTGCTGCAATAACTACCTGCTCACATGCTGTCTTCTACTAGATGCAAAGCCCCTCGGAGAAAGCGATTCCACACCTAGCACAATGCCGTAGCATAGGGGCTCAAAACAATTTGATGAATAAATGAATAGACAGAGGGAGTGAGGGATTGGCTGATGGTGGGTTGATTATTGGGAAATGAAAAACTAGACGTGAAAAGGTAAGTGATAGAGAACTTTCAGGGCTCCGAGGACAGGGAAATGGCCTGATGAGAACAACATATAAGAAAATTTAAGATGGACAATTATTGTTCTTCCTTTCCTTGTTATAAGATATCAAGAAGGTATCAAATTTACTGTAGTTATTTCTCTTTTTTCAGGTATCTCAGTCATAACAGAATAACCTTCTTGAAGCCGGGTGTTTTTGAAGATCTCCACAGACTAGAGTGGCTGTATGTTTAATTTATGTGGCATTTTATAGTACTAGCCTTTATGTTCGAAAAATATGTAAAGGAACCCATTTTTTTTCTTCTGGCTGGCAGGATAATTGAAGAGAATCATCTCAGTCGAATTTCCCCACTAACATTTTATGGACTAAATTCTCTTATTCTCCTGTAAGTACTAAAAATTTATGCAAATATTTCAACTGAAGGAAAAGGCATGAATAAAAATTGGGTTTAACAACATGACATTTGGAATTAAAACCCTAAAATGGAATTTTCAACTAAAAACCATCTCCTAGTCATATCCTATGAGGCTGTTTTGTAGTTGTAACAGTTTTATAAGATCTTCCATCTTCTAGAATGTCAGCGCATCAAAACTGAACACAGCCCCACTGCCATGCTTTATTGATATATTCTTAAGCACACCAGTACTATCCTATATTAATCTTGGTAAAGAAAAGTACGTTTGTTTAAAATCACCTCCTTTTCAGTACCCACTACTGAAGGGCACAGGACTTTTCTTCAGTTGCTAATGTTACTGCTTCCTCCATATGATGGCTACCGTTTGTCTAATTTTATTACTAACAAGCACTTAAGTATATCAAGACTTACAGAGAAAAATTTGAGTGAGAAGACAACGAACTTAGTAGATGTTCACGACTTCATAAGAATAATGATAAAACCACGTTTTGACTTCAGTTGAGAAAAGAGACAGAAAACTCAGACTCTTTGTGTTTCTCTTTTTCAGAGCACTGATGAATAACATCCTTACCCGCCTGCCTGACAAACCTCTTTGTCAGCACATGCCCAGGCTGCACTGGCTGTAAGTTGCTGTATCTCCTCTTTTTTAAAATGTTTATTGAAATATAGTAGTTGACTTACACTGTTGTGTTAGTTTCAGGTGTACAACAAAGTGATTCACTTATACATATACATACATCCACTCTTTTTTAGATTCTTTTCCCATATAGGTCATGACAGAGTATTGAGTAGAGTTCTCTGTGCTATTCAGTAGGTCCTTATTAGTTATCTATTTCATATACAGTAGTGTGTATATGTCAATCCCAAACTCTTAATTTATCCCTCCCCCCCTTTCCCCTTTGGTAACCATAGTTTGTTTTCTATGTCTGTGAGTCTCTTTCTGTTTTGTAAATAAGTTCATTGGTATCATTTTTGTAGATTCCACATATAAGTGATATCATATGGTATTTGTTGCCTTCTGACTTACTTCATTTAGTGTGATAATCTCCAGCTTCACCCATGTTGCTGCAACTGGCGTTAGTTCATTCTTTCTATGGCTGCGTAATATTCCACTGTACACATGTACCACATCCTCTTTATTCATTCCTCTGTTGATGGATATTTAGGTTGCTTCCACGTCTTGACTATTGTAAATAGTGCTGCTATGAACATAAGGGGTGCATGTATATTTTCAAATTAGAGTTTTCTCCAGATATATGCCCAGGAGTGGGATTGCTGGATCATATGGTAGCTCTATTTTTAGTTTTTTAAGGAACCTCCCTACTATTCTCCATAGTGACCGCACCAATTTACATTCCCACCAACAGTGTAGGAGGGTTCTCTCTATCTCTTCTTAAAGAAGGCAACTAACTTTTCTGGTTTTGCCTAGTTCATTTCAGATGTCAGGCTTTTTCAAATGGTAGTTGTTAATACTTTTAGCATGATTTTCTTATTAAACATCCCTATTATCTAAACTAACTCCTCTAAACTCTTACCAAAATAAAACATCTCCAAAACACAAGACATACTTTGGAGGCAGGAAGAAGGAAGACAGAAGGGATGTTATGATATCTATGTAACATCACCCCTTCCCCCCTGTCAATCTGTTCACCTGTTCATTTGGTACAGAAAGACTAAGCCACTTTAGTTTCATTGCTAAATTCTGTGTAATAAGACTATGATACTTAGGCTTTATTTTTGAAGTCTCATCACAACAGAATATGTTCCACAGAGTTTTTCACACAGTAGATTTGTTTGTGGTAATTAGCATCACTCTACCTATGCAGAACTCAATTACCCAGTAAATGTGTCTATTTAAAATACAGGCAAAAATGAAGAAATAAATCCAAAATATTTCTTTAAATGATCAGTCAATAACCTGCATATACTCTATATATGAAAATCCCCTCTGTCTTTTATTTGTAGGGAATTCCCAAAAGTTTGGTCAAAACACACTAGTTTGGAACCATCTAGGGGAAGAGAAACATCCCCCAAATCATTAGTAAGTCCAGAGGGCATCTTGATATGACAGTATAGTACCCTCAGTAATGACGAACTAAGTCATCAAGGAAAGGGGAAATTAAGTGCAATATTCTTTGTGGTGATTAAATTTGGGCTCAAAAGAATTCAGTAATGGTAATTACATGCTCAGTGATCCAAACTTAGTAATGAAGTAAAACTGATTAATATTTATATGAGTAAATTAAAAATTCATGCATTGAGACCAGAAGCAAATGTGGGAGATTTTATGCCCATACAAAAAGAAATCTTTCCTTTGCTTTTAAAAAGGTAGCCAAATGTATATGTCAGATAAAAATTAAAAATGATTAGGATTTATAACTAAAGACGTGGACTTTTTAAATTTTGTTACTAAAATTATAATCTTTAAATTTTAGCTATCCAGAACAACTCACTCCACATGCATCCCTGAGAGTGAATGTTGCCCCAATTTTAGTGCTAGTAATAATTTTTGCTTTATAGGTATTCATTTTTTTAATTAATTACAATATCTTTACCTTGTGCATGAACTTTCATTTAGCAAAGTGTAAACTAGAAAATCTGTTGGATGTGTCGACAAACATTTGTTTAACTATGGTTAAGTAGAAAAATAGAAATAAAACAAAAAGAGATATGACAGCCCAGGAGAATATATTTGCAAGATATACAACAGACAACAGATTAAAACCTTTAATATAGTTCTTTCAAAGCAATAAAAAAAAGACTATAAACACCACACTAAAAGATGTGAAATTCAAAAGGAAGGAATATAACTAATAAATAAGCATATGAACAGATGGGGCAATAGCCAAAGATGAGCTAAAGAGCAAGAGGGTAAAGTAAACTTTTATCCAGGGATGAGACAAAGCAAGTTTATATATAGGCAGAAGACGCTAATGTAAAGAATTTGTAAACATGGAAAACAGTGAGGATGCATTATGGAGCAAGGTCCTGGAAGCCGTGGAAAGGATGGACAAATAAGATGGGATACACACACATATGCAATAAAGATGAATGCACCTGCCCTGCTTCAATCGACAGGGCACAATTTCCAGATCATAATATGAAGTATAAAGAAAAAGTCACGGAAGGATACATATTATATATGACAATTCCATTCCAACAATGCTGTGCTGAAGCTGTAGGCAGCCTCAAGACAATATTGCTCCCACTCTACCAATGAGGAAGGACTTTACAATCTACACAGTCTTAATTTTCTCCAGCCTGTCAGTCATAAGGCAAGCAGGGAAACTGAATTCTAAGGAGTGACCAAGAGAGACGGGACATATACAGTATTTCACCTTTGGCAGAGCACAAGGTGAAGCGTTGACCCTCATAGAGCAGGTACAAAGAAAACTGCTAAAATTTTAATAAACCTGTAAAGGTTAAGTGTGGGCTAGTGTAACCCTTTGGAATACTGGGAACCCCACACTCAAGGGAGTCAGCTATTCCTTACCGGCTCTTTTTCTCTGGCCTCCACCAGCTCATGGAAAAAGCTGGGAGTAATTAAGGAAACCAGACAGAGTCTTCTTTGGTGGCATGCAGGCACAAACCCCACCTTCTCCCCTAGACTCTTCCCTCTTAGGAAGGAAAGTCTTTACACCATGGGGAGAGGGACAGAAAATCTTCCTGTAGCCCGGAACTGTGCATAGATCCACTGCTTCCAAAGGAGCGGTAGCAGCCAAAGCTCTCTACTCCAGCAATAGGGGCAAATAAACCTCTCCAGCCCAGGATCCTGCACTGTTGCCAAGTGGGTTGGGGCTTCTGGGGCATGTGGGACAACAATGCTGAGAAAGCCCCAGCCCAGAAAGAGCAAGAGAAACAATCCTTGTCAAATTATAAAGCAATCAACAGAGCTAGGCCCAGAGATAACTCAGATGTTACAACTACCAAACAAGGAAGTTAAAATACTTATGATTAATCAGTTAAATGATATAGTGGGAAAGGTGGGCAAAACATGCACACATGGAAAATGTCTGCAAAGAGATGGAAGCTTTAAAAAGAATCAGAGAATTACTTCAACAGGCTGAACACAGCTAACAAAAGTATCAATGACCTTGAAGATAGGTCAATAGAAAGCTTTCATTTGAATCAAAATGAGAACGGAGAGTAAAACAAAGATAGAACAGAGAATCCAAAAGTTACAGGATAATATAAAAGTGTCTCAAAATGCATTAAAGTTGTCACAACAAAAGAAGAGGAGGACAACAGGACAGAAGATGCTACCAAAAGTCTTGAGTCTGCTCACCAGACACACAGCAAAGCCAGTCTACTGGCACCAGGTTGTGGTGAAGGAAAGTGCAGCATTTATTGCAGGTACCAAGCAAGGAGAATGGGCAGCTCATGCTCAAAAGACCCAAATTCCCTGTTGGTTTTCAGGGAAGGGTTTTTAAAGGCGGGTGATGGAGAGGACTGCAAGGTGTGTGATCAGCTCATGCACGATTCTCTAATTGGTTGGTGGTGAGGTAACAGGGTGATGTTACGGGAATCTCAATCATCAACCTTCTGGTTCCAACCAGCCTGGGGTCTATGTGCTGGTGATCAACATGCCATTAACTTTCTCCACCTGGTGACGGTTTTAGTGTCCGCAAAACAACTCAAGGATATGGCTCAGGGTATTATCTATTGCCCTTGAGGAGGAACTAAAGGACCTTGAATTTCTTTTATGGCTAAACTATTAGTATTTTGTCTTGCTTGACTATTTTCCTTTGTTTAACCATTTTCTCACTTCTCTGATTAAATCTCCTCTTTGGAACTCAGGGAAGGCCTAGGAGGCTAAAGCTTTTCTACAAACAAGAGGTGGGGGACATAGGGTCCTGCTCATTTTTCAAAGAAATATCTGAAGAGATAATGACCAAGAATTTTCTAAAATGATGTTATACAAAAAACCAAAAAAAATCTAAGAACCTCAGAAAAGAAAACAAGCAGAAGTAGAAAAGAAAAAAAAAAAAACTGGACAAATCATAGTCAAACTGCTGAAAACCAAAGATAAAGAAAAGCAAAGAAAAAAGCTTGAGACAACCAGAGAAAACAGGGATATTCAAGCTGTAAAACGAAGATAAGAAATGCAGCACTAATTTTTTTAAAAAGATGGAGGGGCTGTGTTAGCATTGGAAAAAAATAGCCTTCTGAACAAAGACTATCACCAGGGATAAAGAGAAGTATCACAGAATGATATAGGGCTCAATATGGCAAGAGCCACAATAATCTTAACTGAGTAAGCAGTTTCAAAGGAATAAAGTGAAACCATAAAACTATAAAGAAAAATAGCCTGGCGTCAAGAGATGTCATTTAAAACTAAGAAATCTACCAATATGTGGCTATTTGATATTCCTAAGGTGAATATTAATAAGTAGCATATTGATCAAAATCCTATGGTGAGAGAGAGAGAGAGGAAGCAAAAGGAAGGAAGACAATACATACTAATTCCATCATTTCTTATAATAGGAAATTGATAAATGTTATTGTTATTCTCTAAGAAAGAGAAGATACGGTGTATTGCGTAAAGTTGTAGTTATAAAGGTTACCAATAGAATATACAAGCCTTTTTCAATGTTAGAATAAATAAAATTTTAAGCCATTTGTTGAAAGATTTTTTAATCTATAAAACCACATAATAATATTTTTAAATAGCAGACTAAGGTAAGATACATTCGTCAGATCGATAAACATAAGTGGGCTAAAATTACCTACTAAAAAGAAAAACAGATGTTCAAGCTGGATCACGGAGCAAAACCTAACTCAGTACTATGTACAAAAAAGTCCAGCTGTAACTAAGTGATTAAGAAAGATTAAAAATAAAAGACTTCTCGAAAGTATGCCATGTAAAGGCAAACCAAAGAAAGTAGGCATCATTTTTTATCTAAGTAGGTAGAAGTTTGGCCAATTTGCATTAAGCAGTACAAAGAAGGACATTTAAATGCTATAGAGTGCAGTTTCCAATACAAGATATTATATTAGGAGTATATATATGCACCAAATAGATTCATATAACAACCAAAACAAAAGAAAAATAGACATACATAAGCGGTAGGAAATAATAATCCACCTCTTTCAGTCCATGAAAGATCAAGGAAAACCAAAAAAAGGATATGGAGAACTAAATAACATAGTTAACGAGTTAACTCTAACTGGCACATATCAAAGTGCAAAGTCCCTTCCCGATAACAGAACAGATTTATTTGGGGCGGCAAAGTGCCCAGCTAAAATACTATATTCCCAGACTTCCCCACATCTAGACAGAGCCACGTGGCCGAGCCCTAACTAATGAGGAGGAAGACGTATAGTGTGGAACTTCTGGGCAACCTCCTTAAAGAGAAACAGGCAGAACCTCCCTTTCTTTCCTTATCCAGAAAAGACAGATATGATGGCTCAAGCTTTAGCAACATCTTGGAACACAAAGACAAGGACCTGTGGACAGTGAATATGAAAGACCTTAGGTTTCTCACAACTTAGTAAAATTACCAGAGTAGCCTTGGACTACCTAACCCTAGATTTTTTTTTTTTAATCCTTGTGTAGTTATGCTGTTATAGTTGGGTCTCTGTTCTATGTACCTGTGCTTAATAGATATAAACTGAAAGTGAAGAACGCCCAAAAAACATTCACCAGAATTGACCATGTAATTTAGGACCTACACGTTCACAAACAAAACTCAGAAAACGCGGGATTAGCCTAAAGCAGAAGGAGGTCATCGCATCCTGGGTAGGAGACCAGGTGCACATACAGGTAAATCACGGATGTCGGGCAGAAAGGCGAAGGCTTTCCCCTCCTTCATCACCTCAATTTTCTCTGTGAGATAGGAGCCAGAAAAGTACGGGAGGAAGTAGAGGGAGAGGAGATTTGCGTGTTTACAAAAAGCCCCTAGGGGATGAGAGAGGGAATTGAGAGGGCAAGATTCTTGGTGTTTTTATTTTCTGTTATTGTTCTTCAGATCCAAGAACGAAATTTTCATTTTCAGCCAGTTCCGCCATGTATAGAGGGAGACAAAAAGTGGTTAGATTCAGAAGATCATTAAGTTGGAAAAGTGATCCAGGCATTAAGTAAGCGAAACACCCCCTCAGGTCCATTAGAACTTGGAGCCCTGGCACAAGGAACAGATTTGTATGCCATACCCCTGCATATCAAGAACTAAAACCTCTAATTTTCGGAAGAAAGCCACAGCAAATTCACAAATAAAGATTAAAATAAACTCAACATTGAATTTAACAATTTAATCAGAAGTCCCTAGTTTATGCCTCTTACTTTTACAAATAGTAAATTAATATTAACGTAAAGATTTTTGCTACCTTAATAGAAAAAAAAAAGTTACAGGTGTAATTAACAAGAAACTAACATCAAGAAATGTTGTGAGGCTTAGGAGAACGTCACCCCCTGGTGGTAGATTCCTGGTAACAACAACAAAATCGGAAAAGGAAATAGAACAGTCTGTCAATGATAACCTTCGTTATGGAAGGCCAAAAGCCTTGGCCAAGCCTAATAATCAAAAAAAGATAGTACAAGTGCTTTATTTCCAGTTTAATAGAATAATAGAGGTTTTTCTTTACAAGGGTGATCTAGAATCAAGATTTAAGATTTTAACACAACATTCCATACGTACAGAAATCCTGTCTACAAAAACCTTGTTATAGTATATGCCCTTCTTAGATCACTATAGTAAGAAGAAGCTTATTCTCTGGACACCATGGATTGTGAGCTTAAATTTGAAATGCTTTGTGTCCTTCAACGAGTAAATCTGATTTTGCAGTCTGATGCAACAGAGAAAAGCCCTATGTCTGACTTCAAATATATCTCTCTTCTTTGCTCGTCTCTGTGGTAAATACACCCTTTTAGTCCATGGACTTGATTTCTAGAACGCTTACATGCTGGCCTTCCAGATCTTCCAGATGGACTTTGATTTGTCAGCATCTATTTGTATTGCAGTGCCACAATAAAACTGACTGTCCCAGATACAGCCTCTCCCGCAGAAAAAATAGGCATGTCCACTAATGTCACTCGTGTTTCCCAGATACAGCCTCTCCCGCAGAAAAAATAGGCATGTCCATTAATGTCACTCGTGTTTCCCGCATAGATTTTAGTAGCTGTGTCAGACTTCAGCTCAGATATTTTAGTGGCAATTGTTCCTGAATGGCTTTACGTGGTATGGTGACTGGTAAGGTAAGTGCTGGGGTAAAACACGTAGATCTAAGAGCCAGTAGCTGCTTCTGAAAGTGTATCCCTGAGCTCGGCTAACTCTGTTCTATGAACTTCCACCATAAACCCTACGACAAGATAAAAGACAGGCAATAGAAGAACGCTTTCATGAAAACCAGGAAGCGGAGACAATTAAACAGCAAGGGAGCTCAAGTCAGGTCTCCAAGCAGCGCCCTGAGTCGGGAGTGGAGAGCCAAGGGCAGCTGTGGGTCTCCCTCTGCACTGGCCTGTGTGGCCATATAATGAAGCAAGAAAGCGTGTTCTCAGGGGTAAAAGGCTATGGAGAATCTTTTCTGCGAGTGTCTAGGCAAGGGAGGTAGAGGTTAAACACTGCTTTGCGGTAGCCTCTTCTCAGCAATGGTAGAATCTTCTGCGGGCTGTAGCAGATAGAGTCACACCACTCAGAGAAATGCCAGTGGTACCTCTGGACGGGTGTTCAATGCAGATCACTATGTGCTTTCTGTTTATATAGCTGGTAGTTACCACAACAAAAGCTTTCCATGTGCCTTTTTTCATTCTCTTCACACTCCTTAGGATACATATGTACCCATATGAACACCTCATACCTACGCAACTCAAAACATTTTTACTACTAACACAGAAAAAAAGAAACATTATATATAAATATATCATTTCGGCTATTATGTAAGTGGCTACACTTACATTATGTGAGAATCCCTATGAAATCAGCAGTACGTGGGAAAAGAATATTTTACTAGAAAACAAATCATTCTTAACCGACTTTTGTGTGTGATTAAAATTTAGCTTTATCATTTTTTATTTTTATATTTCAGGGACTTTGAAGGCAACCATATCCATAATTTAAGGAATTTGACTTTTATTTCCTGCAGTAATTTAACTGTTTTGTAAGTAATGTTTTGTCCTTTTGAAGTATCGTTTTATCTCTTTACAAATAAAATGAATCCTTTATGCGAACAGAATCTAGCATAAACATGCATAGTAATTACAGCAAATGTTCCCTCTCAACTTGAAGTTTTTTGAAAAGGAAGCACATTGGCAAAATTACTGAAGTTCAAACCAGGCATAACCACAGATTCACAACATACGTGGGTCATCACAATGGTACTATCTTACGTGAGACCTGCTTTTCTCAACCTTACAAGTAAGACCCAATTTAAGGGAAAAAACATTTCTCATAAACCACCTAGAATCTGCCCTTGGATCTCAGTTTCAGAAACACCAAATTAAAGTCCTAATCTATAAAAATTATTACTGCAGAGACTGTGGGGGAAATTAATTATAACTTTTAGAAACTGTAGAATGTTCACACCCCTGAGGATGTAACTGCGGACACCAGGATAAACCTTAGAATGTTATCGAGTATAATTTCTCCTTATACTCCTCTCTGGCTTACTTTAAATTCAGGGTGCCTCTTCCATAACAGTGAGGGATACTGGGGCTTCCTTCAGTATAAAAGTATAACTGCCTCATTTGCAGTTTATTCCTCCAGAAGAGTATTTTTCAAATTGTGTATTGAAACTCACAAGCAGGTGACGAAAGCAACGTAGTATGTCCCGAGCCAGATTTTTTAAATGAAAAAGAATAGAATTGAATTGAATAAAAACATCAGAGTGCAATTCAGATGATTAAATGTATTGTTCCATGAATCTTGGGTTGTGTGGGTGTATATTATGTCCCAATGCAAAATGCATTTTTCTACTGTCGGTTACCATGTGAAAAGTTTGAAAATCATCATATTAAGATATACAGGACCCCTGTGTACGGGCAATGCAATAGCTACCACTGACACAACAAAAATTTTTACCCAGTTATGCCCTCCGTCCCATTCCAGTGGGCTCAAAGCCACTGAAATGTGTGAACTTTTCTGCAGTGCGTTTAGCAGTCTTCAGAGGCAGGATTCTATCAGTCATGCAAAACAGTTCATGGTAATTGCCCAAAGGAAACCAAATTGCACTTAAGGGACACAGACCAAATAAATATCCAAAAAATGTAGCCCTTCTTTTCCATTCTACTTGTATTTGTTTTTAGAGAACCCTCTGTATGAAGAAATCATTCGTGAGTTTCCTCTTCACAGGTGCTTGTGTTTTTCTGGTCCAAGGATGCTGGGAGAAAGTGGTAACGGTTTGGAGTGCTGAGAGGAAATAAATACTTAAGGATGGGACGAGGCCAGGTTCCAGGCATGTCCCACAATGCCTCAAGAACTGGAAATCTTTTAAAGGTTTCCTGTGAGTTAGTCCTTTATGCTATCTCATAACACGACGTCAGGGCAGAGATGAACTGTCAGGACTTACAGTCTCATTCAGCATCCCAAACTAGAGATCTTCTGAGTTGGTCCAGCTTGAAGTAGACTTCCTGCAGCATCTCCACCCTAAATCACATCAGCTGCCCAAAGTGCACCAGTGCTATTGTGTGGGAGGTATTTTGTTCGACAGACACACCATGAAGCCTACAGAGGCGACCCTAAGGCAGCTCCCTGGGCTGACGCTCAGTCTGCATTCTCAGGAGTCGAGGTTTTCACTCTTCCCATGTGGAGCTCTTCCCTAAATCACTTAGAAATTTGAACACTGCTTTACTTTTATCATCATTGAAAGATCTGGGAAATTTAAGATTAAAGTTATTACAGACTGGGTAATTTATCACGCTACTTCAACCTCTCTTGACGTGAAAAGTGCACTCCACATAATTATCTTTGTTTCTCCAATAACTCACCTATCAGTTACCTCTGGAAGCTGCAACATCCTTTTCTTTTTACTTTCAGGGTAATGAGGAAAAACAAAATTAATCACCTCAGTGAAAACGCGTTTGCACCGCTCCAGAAACTAGATGAATTGTAAGCTCGATTACACATATATTGATAAGAATTTTCTTTCTACTGTTCCAGTTCATAGTTGTCACACGTATACATTTTTATACATTTAAGAAAGATTTATTTTTCTCTCTTCCTAGCACTATTTCTGCATACCTTGAGCCACAAAGGAATTCTGATAGTTTAAAATATATGTGTAAAGGAAAACTATAAAATAAATATTTGAGGAAAGTGAGGTAAGGGAAACATAGCTGTGGAGAAAGAACAAAGTCTGGGGAGATCAATAAATAAAATACATCTTGCACCACTCTAACCCACTGCTGGAGAGGGATAGCAAATTTATCTTTAAGTTTCCTGGAGAGTTAGGATTTAAAAACCAGGAGATAAAAAGACACCACTCTGCTGATTCTGAAACCAAAGGGTAATCTTGGATCCATAAGGAAATTAGACACTACCATGGGTAACATCCCAGACTGTAATAATGGAAAAGAGAGCTATTTATAATGTCCCTTTTTTAAGATCAATGACACAGTTCCAAAGGACATTAAGACAACTCTCTGATAAATCAAAGCCTTGTGGTCCAAGCACATAGGAGCTGATTGTCCAAATAAAATATACACAGGACAACAAATGAAGTACATGTCCTTCAGACAATTTTTTATTTTTTACCATTAATTTCTTCAACTGGGTTTTTGCTAAAGTTTAGGCTAGCCACCAGTTTGATTTTGTGAGTTCTAGAAAGAATCTGGAGTATGGACAGAAGGTATATGTTTGACAATTAACTGGGCAGAACTTTGATTCATTAAAACTTGTCCATAAAAATTAAAGAGTGTAACTAAACTGTTTCTTGGGACACCTTACCTGCAAACTAAGACAGGTGGAGGGAATACACAGGCCACAGACAGAAACGTTCCTCGGGAACCAGTGAAGCATTGTGCTCCAAAACATCAATAAACAAGCCACTGAAACCCCATTTTTCCATGACCATTAGCTCGAAACATTTTTCAGTAGACAGTACCAATCATTCACAAAACGCACAAGAAAATCTCAATAGATATCAGAACCAAGCACCTGCTGTAACAGCTCCCAGTGTCTGGCAAGTGAACCATACCATCAACACATAGGAAATTATTTTAGTCTCAGTAGTAGGGAGAGGTGCGTGTAGGTGACTCGAAAGGTAGTATCTAGCCATGAAAATACACGCTCGTCAAGGGGTCCATGCTTTTCCTTGTTTTATCCTACTTGCCACCGCGATCTGAATACCAGAAGGTAATTTCTGCCAATCCTGACTTGCATGGTGGCGCTGAGGTGCAGGTTCTAAGTATCAGTAACCAGTAGTGAGCATGGAACACAACAGCTTGGTCCGTAACCAGTGCTAATGCAGGTTCAGAGATAAAGGAAAGAGCAACAAAGGGGCAGAGAGGGGCACCAAGGCCAAGAATTAGTCCTGCCTAAACCCTGCCGAGTCCCATACCCAACGCTGGCTTGAAAAATCGGATTTACAGGGATGAGAATGGCATGTTTTCTAAGAGGTGATGGCTTTAAATGGGTGGGTCTAGACCTCAAATGAGTGACTCTCCCTTTGAGAGAGGGTTTGGACTATACTCTGTGCCTCTCCTGGCTTGATCCCACTGACAGAGTTAATGAGGGCAAATAAATTGGCAATAATCAGGATTGACTTCTCACAGTAGACTTTAGTTCTGATGGCAGAAACTCGTGGCTACATGCCTGATTTACTTTGTGCTTTTAAAGTCAACTACTCTAGGTGATAATGTGTTTCCTGAGCCCATTCAGAAATGGACCTCAAGTCCAGTTAAGTTTAGACCAACTTTCCTAAAACGAAACTGAGAAAATGGTCTTTTCACACATCACTTAGGGTCTAGGCCAAATGGTCCCCATTACATGATTCATGATAAAAGAACTATATGTCAGAATTGGCTCTAATAGCCGAAACAGGACTCCCACTAGAAACAGCCGAACGTGATATTTCAAGACTTAATATCCTCGTGGACTCTTCGAAATCTGTTTTTCACATTGCCTCACTAACAAGATCCATCTTTTACTTGGCTTTCCATACAAAGAACTGGAATTGTGCCGCCACTTTTACCTAAATATGAAGCAGGTCGAGTCTGTTAATGGTCTTCTAGGTAGGGATACAAAGAATAGCTAGCCAAAAATTAAGCTAGATGCTGGAGAGCCCAAGTTGAATAGGTACAGGGCTTGCTCTGAAAGAGATCACATCCTTCAGAAGAGGAGAACGTATGTACAGAAACAGTTTTAATATGATGTTATAAGTGCTGTATGTGTTCTCCATGCTACATACAGGAGAACAGAGAAGAAGACGCCTAAGCTCCCTGGTCACAGAGGAGTGACACGTGAGCAGAATCTTTTTTTTTTTTTTTTTAGGTATAGTTGATTTACAATATTGTGTTAGTTTCAGATGTAGGCAAAGTGATTCAGTTATGCATACCCATTCTTTTTTCAGATTCTTTTCCATTACAGGGTATTATAAGATATTGAATATAGTTCCCTGTGCTGTACAGTAAATCCCTGTTGTTTATCTGAGCAGAATCTTGAAGGATGAATAGGGAGTTCACCAGAAGGACAAGAATCAAAGCTTATTCCAGGCAGAAGGAAGCACCCGTGCAAAAACCCGGAGGTTGAAATACTGAGATGCCTTCAGGCCCTGGTGAAAGTCATTTTGACTGAGTAGAATGTGGTAGGAAACTGAGCTGGAAAGCTAGACAGTGGCAAGATATTTAAAGGCTTTTAAGGGACGAAATTTTAGAAACATTCCTTTTGTTGTCAAATCAGACCATCTATCTATCTTCACAGGCAATTCACCCATGAAAACATAAATAACCAAAACAGCCTCAAGGTTCAGTTTACAGTATAAAAATAAAACATTTACAGCAAAGACATTTATAATATTGATTACATGAGCTACTTTTTAGTTTTAAACACTCAGTCTAAATCTATCTTGCCCTTCCAAGTTGAATAACCTAACTTTTGATTTATAAGCACTGCAATAACAAATAGATCTATTCCCATGCTTCTCCCTGTAGCAACTGATAGGATTTGGAGATGGACAGGGAAAGTGGTTAGGCTTTCTCTTAGTATCTCTTGATGACATTGAAGAACTCAAGCCTATTGAAAGATTGTCTTATTTAGAAGAATCTGAGGCTTTGACAGGTGGCCGCTGTCAAAGCTACCGGAAGAGCTGCTACTGTCCAAAATCTTCTCACAACTAAGCTACAAGTTCATACCACTTTAGGCAGCCCAACCTCTAATACGTACATGAAGTAACATACAAAATATCCTGCCCCAGGTGTGTATGAGGTCCGGTGTATATCAGCTGTGGAAGAAACTGGAAACTGAATTAATCCACTTCCGGTTGAAAATTACAATACACCCAAGCAAAGGAAAAAATTAAGGTTCCAAAGCGTATTTCCACTTTAGCAAAGGAAGGAAGGGCGGGAGGGAGGGAGGGAGCGAGGGGAGGAAGAAGAGAAAGGAAGAAGGGCACAACACATATACTAATTGAATTAGAAAATTGTATCTATTAGAACTAGATCAAATACCACCAAGTACTGTCTCTGAGTGAGCAATACCATCTCACTCCCTTTTTAAAGTTTTGACTTCTATTAATTAATATAACTCACTAATGGCATTGTTTGAAAGTAGTCTAATGTTTTTTTAATAAAGTACAGAACTATGAGTAAAGTCTTAAGGAAATAATATGACATTTGCAATTGTTTCCCTAGGGATTTAGGAAGTAATAAGATTGAAAATCTTTCATCACTTGTCTTTAAGGATCTGAAGGAGCTCTCACAGTTGTAAGACTGATACGAATTTTGTACCTTTATTTTTTAACTTATTTTATTTCTAAAAATTGTGATTAAAATATACATAAGTATGTATATTTACCATTTTAACCATTTGTAAGTGTACAACTGTGGCATTGACTTCATTCACATTGCTGTGCAACCATCACCACCATCCATCTCTAGAACTTTTCCATCTTTCCAAACTGAAACTCCATACATATTAAACACTAACTCCCCATCAACCCCTGCCCCTCCAGCATCCATCACTCTGTTCTGGCTCTATGAATTTGGCATCTCTAAGTACCTCATAAATCAGTGGAATCATACATATTTGTCCCTTTATGACTGGCTTATTCCACTTAGCATAATGTCCTCAAGGTTCATCCACAGGTTGTAGCATGTGCCAGAAGTTCTGAATATTATCATTCTGAATAATAATCCGCTGTATGTAAGTACCACATGGCGTTTATCCATTCATCCATTGGTGGACACTTGGGTGGCTTCCACCTTTTAGCTGCTATGAATGTGGGTGTACAAATATCTGTTCAAGAGCTTGCTTTCAATTCTTTGGGCATATAACCCCAGAAGTAGAATTATTGGATCATATGGCAACTCTATTTTTAATTTTTAAAGGAAACACCATACTCTTTTGCATAGTGGCTACACTATTTTATATTCCCACTATCAGTGCACAAGGATTCTACTTTCTCCATCTCTTTAACAACACTTGTTATTTTATATTTTTTGATAATCGCCAATCTAATGGATGTGAAATGGTGTTTCATTGTGGATTTGATTTACATCTCTCTAATGATTAATGATGTTGAGCATCTTTTCATGTGCTTATTGGCCATTCATGTAACTTCTTTAGAGAATACCTATTCAAGTCTTTTGCCCGCTTTTAAACTGGGTTGTTTGGGTTTTTGTTGTTAAGTTGTAGGAGTGTATATATTTTAGATATTAAATCATTTTCAGATATATGATTTACAAATGTATGCTCCCATTCTGTAGGTTGCCTTTTCACTCTGTTGACAGTGTTTTCTGATGCACAAAAGTTTTTGATTTAGATATAGTCCAATTCTTGTTTTTTTTCTCTTTTGTTACCTATGTTTTTGGTATCATATACAAGAAGTCATTGCCTAATCCAATGTCATGAAGCTTTTCTCTTATGACTTCTTCTAAGAGTTTTAAAGTTTTAGCTTTTCTATTTAGGCCTTTAACCCATTTTGAGTTAATTCTGTACATGGTGGAAGCTAAGGGTCTAAGCTCTTTTTTTTTTTTTTTCATGTGGATATCTATCTGGTTTTCACAGCACTATTTGTTGAAAAGATTGTCCTTTCACCATTGAACAATCTTGGCACATTTTAAAAATTATTTGACTATATATACAAAGACTGGTTCCTGGGCTCTCCATTCTATTCCATTGTTCTATACAACTATCTTTTAGCCAGCACCACACTGTTTTGACTACTGTAGCTTTGTAGTAAGTTTTGAATCAGGAAGTGAGACCTCCAACTTTGTTCTTCTTTTTCAAGGTTGTTTTAGATATCCAGGTTCCCTTGAGATTCCACACGAATTTTAGGATGGATTTTTCTATTTATGCAAAAAAAAAATCATTGGGATTTTGACAGAGATGACACTGAATCTGTAGATTGCTTTGGGTAGTATTAACATCTTAACAATATTGTCTTCCAGTCCCAAAACACAGAATGTCTTCTTTAACTGATGTCTTCTTTAATTTCTTTCAGCAACATTTTGTTTTCAAAGTGCAAGTCTTTCACCTTTATTCAGTTTATTCCTAAGTACTTTGTTCTTTTGATGCTATTGTAAATGGAATCATTTTCTTAATTTTCTTTATGGATTGCTCATGGTTAGTGTATAGAAATGCATTTGATTATTGATTATTGTTTATTATGTGTTGGTTTCACATATGGCAATTTTGTTGAATTTATTATAATAGTTCTGACAGTTTTTCTGTGTATGTGTGTGTGAAATCATTAGGGTTTTATACACATAAAATCATGTCATCTGTGAACAGAGATAATTTTACTTCTCCCTTCGCAATTTGGATGCCTTTTATTTCTTGCCTAATTGCTCTGGCTAGGACTTCCAGTAGTATGTTGAATAGAAATGGCAAAAGTGGGCATCCTTGTCTTCTTACTGATTTTAGAGGAAAAGCTTTCAGCCTTTCACCATTGGCTATGATGCTCACTGTGGCTTTCCTATATGGCTTTTATTATGTTAAGGTCGTTTCCTTCTGTTCATAGATTGTTGAGTCCCTTTCCCTTCTTTCATACAACACATTTCTTATTGTCATCCTTCCTCTCTTCCCTTCTTTCTGTAGTCACTGCCCCTCCCCCACCCAACTAATGGTCTAATCTGCAATAAATTTCTTAAAAGTTGAACCTGCCCTGAGAAGGTCCCTTTAATCAACAATTCTTGTTTCAAGGTGTTGTTTTGCAAAGATTCTGAAATTTTCTCCATTTACACTCAGCTACACTGTCACTCTGACCTCTGTTTCTTCATTTCTAACTATAGAGCCTTTTACTTTTCATTTCATGCCTCACAAATTGCTAACACAATATGCCACTCTTTGACATGATTTACTGTAAAAAGCATTCAATGTGATTTCACCAATTCAAGTTTTGACTAAATGAGATTCTTCTTTCTTTCATTTAAACCACACCTGATGATAGGCAAAACCTAAAGAGGTGTGGCTTCCCTTTGGGTACCCTGCTGCTCCTCTGGTGGGACCGTCTCTGGACCTCCCCACCTTCGCACTTACATTCTCTCAGCTCTGTCATTAATGCACTTACTGACAGCCGTGCACTGGCCTAAGAGTTCTGTTTCCATTAATCCATTTGAATGTCCAACGAGCCCTAGGGGTCAAGTGACATTGTTGTACTTTTTTTGTTACTGTTTAAAAGTAACCCTAAGTCAAGAGACATTTTCTCTTTACTCAAATACTTTTTAAGAATTGACTTATTGCTGCTCTTTTTTTAAAACAGGAATCTTTCCTATAACCCAATCCAGAAAATTCAAGCAAACCAATTTGATTACCTTGTCAAACTCAAGTCTCTGTAAGTATACACCTATGGGGATAGTTCTATGATGTAATTTTTATTTACATGCTAATAGCTAATAAATTCTATGTAATAAGATTGATAGGATCTCAAATCAGAAGCTTTAGTCCCAGGATATTGGTTAAACTCCAGAAAAACATATAAGATGAGTGCTTGCTGGTCTACAAACAGATAGCTATTAGTTTAATCTTTCGTATTTATAAGCCACAAATTAGATAATGATTAATCATTTCATATATTTCTGTAATCACCAGAAGCTTATATTGGATTGTTTGCTTGATCCTCTGAAGGCATCTATGCATATTTATTCCTTCATTAGCACTGGGTATCTAAGAATTTATTATAGCCATCGTTATCCCAAGATAGAATGTTCTAGATGATATAAGTCATTACTTGCAACACACACACACATAAACACACACACACAAATTATGTTAGGGTCTAAGAATTGCCTTAAGAAGGTAAGCTTCAGTTCTTTTAAGTGTTCCCTCAGTAAAATGGCATTTTATTAGAAAAACATTTATTATTTAAAATTATTAGAAAAACTTCAAGAATGTAAAATGCCTCTGCTATTGCAATATTGTCTAAAAGATAATGCTTGTTCATTTATTTCAAAAATATATATTGAGTAGTTACTATGAAAAAAACATTGTTCCACTCTCTATTAGAAGCCAAAAAATTCAAATAAGCAGGATATATACATATAAATAGCAGAATCAAAAAGGCATTGGGAGAAAAAAATGGGTTATTATGGGATCATATGAAATCATGTGTGTGAAACTTTTGAAAATTGTAAAGCACTGTAGAATTTAAAGAATATTTCATTCAATAAAAAAAATGTTTTAATAAAAACATTTTTAAAGGAGTTGGGGAAGTGCCTAGGGAAGGTTAAGTATGAATGTTTGGTTCCGAATAAGTGTTAACTAACAGAATTTTATTAAACTGTCTGTCACAAAAACTCATTTTATTATACCCTGCATAACATTTTTTTGATAATTAATTTGATATTTTTAGCAGCCTAGAAGGAATTGAAATTTCAAATATCCAACAAAGGATGTTTAGACCTCTCACGAATCTCTCTCACATGTAAGCAGATGTTTTTTCTTGTTCTTCACCTTGATTTTAGTCTTTTACGTTTCCACATGTATTGTGCTAATACCTCCATACCCAATGCATCCAATCTATTAACATTTTCTACTGATTAATTTGCCTAAACAATAATTAACTCTTAAAGAGTTGGTATTGGGTGGGGTGATTTTTAGTTCTCCATGATCTGGCAGAATGAAAGGAGTTTTGTCTGAATGTCAGACAGCAGGAGTGTGGAGGGAACCCACTCAGGCTTGTAAACTCTCCCGAGCCCTGATGCCACTCACTGATAGTCACGTTTGTCCACTCAGCTAGTAATTTGTGCACATGGCACAAATGTGACCAGATGAAGAAGTTACATAAACAACATAAAATAATTATAAATAATTCATGTAAATGGAGGAAGGGAAGAGAGAAATCCTCGTCAGTGAAAATTGCCCACAGTGTCAGGGCATGATGTGCGAGAGTGTATGGATAACATGGTAAACCATGAAAAATCTTTTATTCAAACAGTGTATCTCATCATGCCATCAATTACATGCTTCAGAAACATTTTCTTTAATTGAATGTAATATATAGCAGTATATATATGAAATATATTCGAATGGTCTCCACGCCAAGGTAATTAATTCCCAATAATTTAGAAAGTGTCATGGCAGTCACCACCACTCTATAATCTTGCTTGTATTTTAAATCTAACGGAGGATACTGGGAGTTTTTTTTCCCATAATTCCTCAGAGAGCATGCCCATAAAAGTTTCCTTGGTTGCACACAACATAAAACACTCTGACTAAATTAAGCAAAGCAGAGTTTATTGGAAGAAAATGGTGTAGGTCACAAAACCCAAGAAACAAGGAGCAGAACCGAATTGAGCAGAAACCACGGCAGATCCTGGGATCCAGGCAGCAAGAGTTAAACAACAGGACAATATACTGTAATTGTCAAATTTTTATCTTGTATTTTACTACAACTCCTTATACTATAAAGATCACTTATATTTTTTGCCAGAGTACATCGCTTTAGGGGCAGAAATATCTAATTTAAATCCTAATTTCTGCATTTATTAGAAAATTTCCTAGCAGATACTTTGCCTCCATTGAAGAGTCATCTTCTTGTATGGTGATACTGATATCAAGCTCATGGAGCTGATCTGAGAAGTTATTCTTGATACTTGGAAGATGCTCAATAAACGGTGCTGGTGTTGGTGGTAGCACAGTAGTAATTACTGATTATCTCGGTGGTGTTTTATTAACAAGGGAGGTCTCTCTACTGATGAAAGAATTCACTCAACACACATTTATCGAACACCCTATTATGTACCAAACTCTAGTGTGAGGGTAAGCATGTTGTTAGCAAGTAGCTACAGATCACACAAATTCTATACTAGAAAAGCCATAGAAACACAGAGGACAAATTCTCTTCCCCTGGGCTTGAAAAAGAAAAATCAGTTGCAGCAACCATAGGAGTTATGTAACGGTGGATTTATTAACACATGCACTAAACACTGAAAACCCAGTGACAAGTTTCCTTGGGTGGATTGTCCTGATCACATGCTAACATTTGATTTATATTCTAAGACATGTCTAACACTTGTATGTTTATTACGTCTTTTTGCGGCTCTCACCCACACATTCTTTTAAAAACCAAGTTAATGAGAATTAAACTTAAGGTTAAATCTTCAGTATCCCTAATGTTTTACATTCATTCCTCTGAATCTCATATAAAGACGTTTTCTTTCTACTGAGAGAATGTAGAAAATAGATATGAATGTAGAGTGACACTGAGTTCAGTTTAAAATCTTCTTTTCCCTTCTCTCTGCACGTCAGCTATTTTAAGAAGTTCCAGTACTGTGGCTATGCACCCCATGTTCGCAGCTGTAAACCAAACACCGATGGAATCTCATCTTTAGAGGATCTCTTGGCGAGCATTATTCAGAGAGTATTCGTCTGGGTTGTGTCTGCAGTTACATGCTTTGGAAACATCTTTGTCATCTGTATGCGACCTTATATCAGATCTGAGAACAAGCTGCATGCCATGTCGATCATTTCCCTCTGCTGTGAGTATTTCCTGGCTGAAGAGGAATAACAGTTTCAAAATATATGAAAGCGTTGCTATTAGACAATATGTAACGAGAGCGGTAGAATTATGAGATTTTAAAAATCTCTCCCCTTTGCTTATATGTTGTTTTCACGTTCGCTACAATGAAAATAAAATTACTTTAGCGATAAGAAAGAAAATAAGTTTTTAAAATAAGAAAACTCAGCCACTTTACACAGATTAATGAAGGGCTCATTCATTAATTTTTTTCTCATAAAGAAGCTTTTGTTCATTTGCTTTCTTCTCTGACGAAGAAAGTGAATTTAATATTATTAAATAATTTATTTAAAATTATAAATAATATCTTTATTATTTAATAAAATCATATTTTATCAAAGCATGTAAAATCTTTTACTATAATCAAATTGGACCCTTTCATGGTTCCAGAGCTGTGTTTATTTCTTGTTTGAATGTCCAGTTCATGGATACTGACTTCAAATGTTGTTTTTCTGGTCTCTGAGCTTCTACATTCTTTTCCATTCATAATTTGAAATATTTAAATAAGAAAGTGTTTTAGGCAGTGTTAAATTTTTTAAGTTTTTGAAACTTGATTGCAAGGTATTATGTTAAATGAGGAATACAAAAATAAATTAATTAATTAAATAAAAGCAAGAAACCAGTCCTCAGGGTGTTTATAATCTTGGTCAAGTGGCCTATAATTTACCCATCCTACCTCAAGCAGGAATCAATCTATACGATGTTCTCCTTTACAAGTGCTGTGCCATGTCTTACCCTCGCCCTCACTCAAAGTAGAATGTCGAACTGTCTTTTCATTGCAAGCTACCCAAGAAACAGAACTCAGAAATGGTTTACTACTTTGTATTGTTAGCTACACAATTTTGAGTTTGCTCAATTTCCCTGATAAAGGCTGGAATATAACCTCGGTGTTTAAAGATTAGGGCCAGCCTTACGATGTATACCGTGATGTGACTTTAGGATCGTTGTATAGAATGCTTGCGCGGTCAAATAAAAAATCTCACCTACTCTCTGATATGTAATATCTGCTTGAAAAGCAAATACACCAAGAAGTGTATCACATTAACAGCTGATGTGGGGGATGGAGGAGTCTGAAAAGAGACAGAGAAAGATGTTCAGATGGGAAGAAAGAATCAGAGAGAACAGTTTTGCTTCGACCACCCCTGGGTGACTCATTGAAGCCCCTCAGAATTATACTGACTACAGAGCACTTCATAATTATTCACATCTTCAAAATGACAGACCTCAAAATTCATAGTCATTACTCTGTCATAGCAACTTCTGGATTACTTTCTCTGGGATTTTGAATGACTTAAGTTTCTTAAGCTGGGAGAATTTCCATGGAAGAGATGAACCAAATTATAACCTCCCAGTCTTGTCCCTAATTGAACGCTCGTGCATTTTACTCATTTACTCAGCACTGCTAGGTGATGGGACTAGAACAGAAAGCAAAACAGACAAGACTCCTGCTCTTACAGACTGTGTGTTAGACGAAAACAGAGGAATGATTACATAATTGGCTGCAGAGGGTGCTCTAAGAGTGCTTAGCAGGGAGAGTTGATGAAGTGGTCCTTACCCATAAATGAACTCTTAGAATAAAACTTCCCTCCCCCGCCCCCAAGATACAAGGAACTTGGCTATTTGGGGCTAATATTAAAAATATTTCTGGGGCTTCCCTGGTGGCACAGTGGTTAAGAATCCGCCTGCCAATGCAGGGGACACGGGTTCGAGCCCTGATCCGGGAAGATCCCACATGCCGCAGAGCAACCGGGCCCGTGCACCACAACTGCTGAGCCTGTGCTCTAGGGCCCGCGAGCCACAAGTGCTGAAGCCCGTGCGCCTAGAGCCCGTGCTCCGCTACAAGAGAAGCCACCGCGATGAGAAGCCCGTGCACTGCAACGAAGAGTGGCCCCCGCTCGCCGCAACTAGAGAAAGCCCACGCGCAGCAACGAAGACCCAAAACAGCCAAAAATAAATAGATAAATACATTTTTTAAAAATTCTGCTTAATGATAATTCCATCTTACCTATTTATTTCTCTAAATTTGTGAAATTCACTGATCCCTGTAGGTGCCGACTGCCTGATGGGAATCTATTTGTTTGTGATCGGAGCCTTTGACCTGAAGTTTCGAGGAGAATACAACAAGCACGCACAGCTGTGGATGGAGAGTATTCACTGCCAGCTTCTGGGGTCCCTGGCCATTCTGTCCACAGAAGTATCAGTGTTACTTTTAACGTTTCTGACAGTGGAAAAATATATCTGCATTGTATATCCTTTCAGATGTTTAAGACCTGGAAAATGCAGAACCATTACAGTTTTGATTCTCATTTGGATTATCGGTTTTATCGTGGCTTTCATTCCACTGAGCAATAAAGAATTTTTCAAAAACTACTACGGCACCAATGGGGTATGCTTCCCTCTTCATTCAGAAGATACAGAAAGTACTGGAGCCCAGATTTATTCAGTGGCAATTTTTCTCGGTAAGAAACTCTGTATTAGAAGCCCTTTCATTCAAATGCTAGAATAAATCACAATCTGAATCTCATTATGCCTTTTAATATTTACAACTTTCTATTTCAGATCTTCTAACCAGAATGGACATTGAGGGTGGATTGTATCAGAATCCCCTAAAGGGATTATTTTTTCTAAATTACCACTTCATCATATTAATTCTTATATGATACACTTGAATAAAAGACAAGATGCTAAACACTTGCATTTCATGCAATCACCCTAATAATACTAAGCAAAACATATTTTAACTCTTTGCCTTTATCATATGAACAAAGTCAAAGTAGCCACACAAGTCTTTGGCTTGGGAGCAGACAACCAAGTATGTCCTCTTGTGAAAAATATTCTCAAAATATAACAAAGTAATTGAATTACCAAAAAAATTAACACAAGACAGATTAATTTAATAAGCCCAAGATAGTCATTGAATCACTACAATCTAATTTTAATATGCCATTTTAAAAATAAACATTTCATCATTCTTATAGCTTCAACAATATTTAGAATTTTTTAATTAATGATTTTTGTGCCTTAGTAATTCTTACAAAGAACAAAAAACACATTGTGGTCTTTGTATCTTCTCCTTTACAATAGCAGCTAAGGGTATGTTTGCTTGTTCTGAAAGAATGTGCTTATTCATTAATCATCATCTTTGTGTTCTTTATAGGTATTAACTTAGCAGCATTTATCATCATAGTTTTTTCATATGCAAGCATGTTTTACAGCATCCATCAAAGTGCCATAACAGCAACCGAAGTACGGAATCAAGTTAGGAAAGAGATGATCCTTGCCAAACGTTTTTTCTTTATTGTTTTTACCGATGCATTATGCTGGATACCCATCTTTATACTGAAATTTCTGTCATTGCTTCAGGTAGAAATACCAGGTATGAATTTTTTCTTCCTGTAAAGAAATAAAAAATCTGTCCATTAATATTTGCCTTATATATTTAGGTGATTCTATGTTGGATGCATATACATTTATAATTGTTATATCCTTTTCTTGCATTGATCCCTTGATCATTAGGTAGTGTCAGTCTTTGTCTCTTGTAACAGTCTTCCATTTAAAGTCTATTTTGTCTGATATGAGTATTGCTACTCTGGCTTTCTTTTGATTTCCATTTGCATGGAATACCTTTTTCCATATTTCTTCCTGATTCACTATTAGAAGTTTTTATATTTCTAGGAATTTATCCATTTCTTTTAGGTTGTACAATTTGTTGACATACAACTGTTAGTAGTATTCTCTGATGATTGTTTGTACTTCTGTGATATCAGTTGTAACTTCTACTTTTTCATTTCTAATTTTATTTATTTTGATCCTTTCTCTTTTTTTTCTTGATGAATCTGGCTAAAGATTTAGCAATATTTTATCTTTTCAAAAAATGAACACTTAGTTCCACTGATCTTTTTGACTACTTTTTAGTCTCTTATTTCTTTCTGCTCTGATCTTTATTACTTCCTTCCTTCTACTAACTTTGGGCCTTGTTTGTTCTTTTTCTAGTTCCTTTCATTAGAAAATTAGGTTGTCCATTTGAGATTTTTTTGTTTCTTGGCGTGTCCCTGAATCACTGTAAACTTCCCTCTTAGAACTGCTTTTGCTGTGTCTCATAGATTCTGGAGGGTTGTGTTTCTATTTTCATTCATCTTAAGGTAATTTTTTGTTTCCTCTTTGATTTCTTTGTTGACCCATTGGTTTTTTAGTAGCATGTTGTTTAGTCTACAAATTTGTGTTTTCCCACTTTTCTTCCTGTAATTCGCTCTTAGTTTCATACTACTGTGGTTGGAAAAGATGCTTGATATGATTTTAGCCTTCTTAAATTTACTAAGACTTGTTGTGTGGCCTAGCATGCGATTTATCCTGGAAAATGTTGTATGCACATTTGAAAAGAATGTGTAATTTCCTGTTTTTAATGGAATGTTCTGTAGATATTTATTAAGTCCAACTGGTATAATGTGTCTCTTAAAGCCACTGTTTCCTTATTGATTTTCTGTCTGGATGATCTAGCCCTTGATGTGTGTGGGGTATTAAAGTCTCCTACCATCTTCTAATACTGTCAATTTCTCCCTTCATGTCTGATAATATTTGCTTTACATATTTAGGTGCTTCTATGTTAGGTGCACATATGTTTACAAATGTTATAGCCTCTTCTTGGGTTTACCCCTTTATCATTATATAAGTGCCCTTCTATGTCTTTTGTTACAGACTTCTCTTTAAAGTCTATTTTGCCTGATATGTGTATTGCTAACCCAGCTCTCTTTTCATTTGCATTTGCATGGAATATTTTTTCCGTCTCTTCACTTTCAGAATGTGTGTATCTTTGCTCTGAAGTGACTCTCTTGTAGCTAGCATAGAGATGGGGCTTGTTTTTTAATCCATTCATCCACCCTATGGCTTTTTATTGGAGCATTTAGTCCATTTACATTTAAAGTGGTTATTGGTAGGTATGTACTTATTGTCATTTTGTTACTTGTTTTCTGGTTGTTTTTGTAGTTCTGCTCTGTTCTTGTCTTCTTTTAGCATATTCCCTTGATTGTCCTTAGTGTTATATTTGGGTTCCTTTCCCTTTTTTGTGTGTGTATCTATTGTTGTTTCATGGTTTGTAGTTATCATGCCATATATATATATATATAATATATATATTATATATATATATTATATATATAATATATATATGTATACACACACACACAAACTGATAGTTAAGTTCAAATGCATTCTAAGAGCTCTACATTGTTATTCCCCCGTGTTATTTGTTTTGATATCATATTTTACATCTTTATATGTATCCCTTAACTGTTTATTGTAATTATAGTTGATTTTGACTTTACAAACTTTTGGTTTTAATCTTAGTACTAGCTCTTTTAAGTACTTGATCCACTGCCTTTACTCTATATTTGCCTTTAACAGTAAGATTTTCTTCCTTCATATATTTTACTTTTTATTACGGCCTTTTTTTTTTCACTTTAACGGTTCTTGTAAGGCTGGTTTAGTGGTGATGAATTTTTTTAGTTTTTGCTTGTTGGGAAACTCTTCTTTTTAAATACATCTTTATTGGAGTACAATTGCTTCCCAATGCTGTGTGAGTCTCTGTTGTACAACAAAGTGAATCAACCATATGCATGCATATGTCCCCATATGCCCCCCATCTTAAGCCTCCCTCCCACCCTCCCTATCCCACCCCTGTAAGTCACCACAAAGCACCGAGCTGATCTCACTGTGCTATGCGGCTGCTGCTCTTTCAATTCTGAATGATAACATTGCCAGGTACAGTATCCTTGATTACAGGTTTTTTCCTTTCTTTCAACACTTTAAATATATCATGCCACTCCCTTCTGGCCTGCAAATTTCTGCTGAAAAGTCAGCTGGTAGCCGTATGGGGTTTCCCTTGTATGTGACTCTTTGCCTTTCTCTTGCTGCCTTTAAAATTCTCGCTTTAACTCTTGCCATTTTAACTATTATATGTCTTAGTGTGGATCCCTTTGAGTTCATTTTGTTTGGGACTTTATGTGCTTCCTGGATCAGATGCTTCCTTCTTCAGGTTAAATTAAATAATTTTCAGCCATTATTTAATCAAATACATTTTTTGCCCCCTTCCTCTTTTCTCCTTCTGGGAACCCTATAATGCAAATGTTAGTACACCTGACGCTGTCTCTGAGGTCCTTTAAACTATCCTCATTTTTTTTTAATTACATTTTTCTTTTTGCTATTCTGATTGAGTGATTTACACTATTCTGTCTTCCAGGTCGCTAAGGATTCTTCTGTTTCATTCTTCTGTATCGCTTACTCTACTGTTGATACCCTCTAGTGTATTTTTCATTTCAGTGATTGCATTCTTCGGCTCTGATTGGCTCTCTTTTACATTTTCTGTTTCTTTGTTACAGTTGTGTGCTCCTCTAGTCCTTTCCCAAGGCGGGTGAACATTTTTATGACCATTGCTTTAAATTCTTTGTTAGGTAACTTACTTATCTCCACTTCTTTTGGTTTTTCTCCTGGGTTTTTATCTTGCTCTTTAATTTGGAAAATAGTCCTCTGTCATCTCATTTTGTTTGACTTTCTCTGTTTGTCTCTGTGAAATTAGGCAAAACAGTTGCCTATCCTGAGCTTGATTTGTGTCCTTATGTGGGAGCAGCCCTATGCGGTCTGCACATGCCCAGTGGCTTTGGTGGGAGAGTTGAATCTGAAACAAACAGGGGCAAGGGTTTTCCTGGGGCATGTCAGGCCCGTCACCTTGGTGGGGGTTTGGGGTTGGAGACGAAGGGACTACAGTCAGAGCCCCATGTGAGCCAGGGCTTCTCCTGGGCCACTGGCAGCTGCTGCCTTGAGGGGTGGGGGGCTGGAGCCAGAGCATGGCGGGGGTTACAGCTTCTCCTGGTGCAAGCTGGAGGCTGCCACGTGTTCAATTTTTTCCACAAATGCCAAAAAACATAGTGACTATGGGAACAAAGGAACAATGATTCCAATAAATTATACTCACTGTGTTGAAATTCTGATAATCCCATGCTTAAGATGACCAGAAAGGAACACAGGTCAAAATGATTATCAAATAATTACTTCATTTTTTTTTTAGAACATAAGAAATTTTTCTTCCTGAAATACATAGCAATTTAGGGAACATTACCCCAGAGTGTGAGAGACGACAGAAGAAGGCACTCTTGATATTTAAAAATAAGGCGCATCACATTCATTAGGATGGCCGTTCTCAAAAACAGAAAACAACAAGTACCGGCAAGGATGTGGAGAAATTGGAACTCTTGTGCTAGTAGGAATGTAAAATGGCACAGCTGCTGTAGAAAACAGTATGGTGGTTCCTCAAAAACTTAAACATAGGATTACCGTGTGACCCAACAATTCTACTCCTGAGTATATACCCAAAAGAATTGAAAGCAGGGAATCAAACAGACATTCATACACCCATGTTCATGACAGCATTATTCACAGTAGCCAAAATGTGGGAGCGAAACAACCCAAGGGTCCATCAGTGGATGGATGCTTAAAGCAAATGAGTTATATACACACAATGGGTTATTATTCAGCCTTTAAAGGGAGGAAATTCTGATACATGCTGCAACATGGATAGATTTTGAAAACATTATGCTACTGAAACAAGACAGTCACAAAAGGACAGATTCTGTAGGATTCCACTTATATGAGGTAATTAGTGTAGTCAAAGTCACAGGGACGAAAAGTTTGTGAATGGCGTTGTCAGGATGGGGGGGAGGGGGGGGGGGGGGGGGGGGAGGGGGGGAGGGGAGGGAAGTGTTTAAAGGTACAGAGTTTCAGTGTGGGAAGATGAAAAAGTTTTGGAAATGGATGGTGGTGATGGTTGCACAACAATGTGAATGTAGTTAATGCCACTGAACTGTGCACTTAAAAATGGTTAAAATGGAAACGTTTATGTGATGTATATTTTACCACAATAAAAAAATGTATAAAATCCTGTTAGCTGTAAGTATACTGCAATATATATTCACACTTTAAAAATTTATAAACATACAACTTTAACTTTGCTTTATCCCATGGTTGGTGGCGATAGTGCCTTACATTTTATAAGTAAAAGAGGGAAGAGAGCATAAATTAAATTATAATAAATATCTGAGTATTAGGTAGTTGCATATATACTGCAGTAATTTTAAGATAAGGTTAGCCAAAGATGTTTTTACTGAAATAAGTATCTAGTCAAAAGCCTAAAACTGCATACGTGTTTTTCAAACCAAATAAATAGCAGAAATCTATTAAAGCTAAGTCTATATATCCTGAGAAATATCACATGTACTATCTAATAATTAAAACACTTGAAAAGGTATGATTCAAATACTAAACAATATTGTTTTTCCTAAGATGGAATCATATCTGAGTAATATATAATCACTTGGTAAAACACATTTCTACCCAATAGAATACTTTTGTTGATGTATTCGAGAAAAGCTACTTAGCAAAAAAACCTGGTTTTTGATAGTGTTAGCACCTCCCTCAAACACTGGCGTCCTGGAAACACGTACAGACTTGGTATTTAATTATATGATATCAAGGGGAAAAAATTAAGACTCAAAAGTCAGTGTGGGGGGCTGGGGGGTTAGGGGAAACAAGGACAAGGTGTCTCCATACCTTGTAAACATCTATAAACACTCAAGGAATTTCATTTTTCTCTTCCAGGTACCATAACGTCTTGGGTAGTGATTTTTATTCTGCCTATCAACAGTGCTTTGAACCCAATTCTCTATACTCTGACCACAAGACCATTCAAAGAAATGATCCATCAGTTTTGGTATAACTACAGACAGAGAAGATCTATTGACAGCAAAGGAAGTCAGAAGACATATGCTCCATCGTTCATCTGGGTAGAAATGTGGCCCCTGCAGGAGATGCCTTCTGAGCTAATGAAGCCAGCTCTTTTCACAGACCCCTGTGAATTATCACTCATTTCTCAATCAACTAGACTCAATTCCTATTCATAACCAACTGAAACCTATTTCTACACAGAGAATATTGTGGGATGCTTTATGATGGATTTATTAGTATAAAATAAATGCCACAAAATAATTTATAATAACAGCTAAAATAAATTAGCTTACATGGACATGAGGTTATTTGGGAAAAAATCAAAATGGCTGATGCCCATGTAAAGGGAAATAAATTATATTGATAATGTGTATAAACTGGTACATATTTTGGATAGGAAACTAAGAGAAATCTACTTCACGGTTCATTCATTCTTTTACCATGCATTTATTGAGTACCCACTGTGTGCATGGCACTGCAGTAAATTCCTGGGAGTAGACAGTATAGAATCTTTTCAATTTGCAATGTTAAGTTGTATTTAACTACAAGAATATAAAAAGTCCATCTGCAGCTCCTAGTTTAAGGTAGAGCTTTGTCTGTCTTGCTTACCAGCAAAAGTGAGAATCACAGACACTCTTAAATAAAGGTTTACAGTTTTGGAATAATCAGTATACTAGCATCAGAAAAAATGTCTGATTATTAGCAAAGTACAGACATTTTGTTTTAAGAACTCATCTTACCTCTCTTCAAGTATGTATACTTGAGAGCCAATAAACATATTTATTACTATGAAAAAAGAGCTCTGATATTAACTCAAAACAGCATCTCTCTGTCACTTCCTTCCCAGTTGTCTTTTTGCTTTAAATGAGTACCATTATATGAGATCATAAAAAGAGAATAAAAGTATGGCAAAGGAATGAATCAGAAAAGCTAGAACAAGGATAGACATTTAGATCTGTGGAACAGAAGTGAGAGTCCAGAAATAAAACCCTCATATTTAACAGTCAGTTGATGTTCAACAAAGATGCCAAGACAATCAAATGGGGAAAGAACAGTTTTTTCAACAAATGGTGCTGGGACAACTGGATATCCGTATGCAAAATAATGAATTTGGACCCCTACCTTGCACCGTATACAAAAGTTTACTCAAAACAAATCGACGACATAAATATGACATGAATCACTTAGAAGAAAATATATGGGAAATCTTCCAAACCCTGGATTTGGCAATGGATTCTTAGATATAACAACAAAAGCATGAGCAACAAAAGGAAAAAAAATGGATAAACTGGGCTTCATCTAAATTAAAACCTTTTGTGCATCAACAAACATTATTAAAAGAAGTGAAAAGACAATCTTCAGAATGAAAGAAGTTTCATTCATATATCTGAGAAGGGTTTAATGTCCAGAATATATAAAGAACTCTTATAACTCAACAAAAAAGACAAGCAACCCAATTTATTAAATGGGCAAAGGACTTGAATAGACTTTTCTCCAAAGAAGATTCATAAATGGCCAATAAGCATGTTCAATATCACTAATCATTAGGAAAATACAAATTAAACTATAATGAGATAACACTGCACGTACTAGGAGGGCTATAATTTAGAAAAACAAAAACAGAAAATAACAAGTATTGGCAAGGACGTGGATATTGAAAACCTTTCTACATTGCTGGTCAGAATGTAAAATGATGCAGTCACTGTAGAAAACAGTTTGGTGATTCCTCAAAAGCTCATCATAGGGCTTCCCTGGTGGCGCAGTGCTTGACAGTCCGCCTGCCAAGGCAGGGTACATGGGTTCGTGCCCCGGTCCGGGAAGATCCCACATGCTGCGGAGCGGCTGGGCCCGTGAGCCATGGCCGCTGAGCCTGCGCGTCCGGCGCCTGTGCTCCGCAATGGGAGAGGCCACAACAGTGAGAGGCCCACGTACAAAAAAAAAAAAAAAAAAAAAAAAAGCTTATCATAGTATTCCCATATGATATAGCAATTCATTCTTGGGTATAAACCCAGAAGAAAACAGGACTCAGATCCTTGTATTCAGATACTCATCATAACATTATTCACAGCAGCCAAAAGATGGAAACAACCCAAGTGCCCGTGAACTGACGAACAGATAAACAAACTGTGGTGTATACATATGATGGAATATTATTCAGCCATAAAAGGAATAAATTCTGACACATGCTATAACACAATGAACGCGAATAAACCAGGCACAAAAAGTTCAAATGACTGTATGATTCCATTTACATGATATATCTAGAATAAGCAGATTCATAGAGACAAAGTAGATCAGAGGTTACTGAGGTGGGAGGGTTGGGGAGATGATGCCTCAGAAGTACAGAGTATCTTCTTGGGCAAAAAGAAGTTCTAAAATTGATTGTAGCGGTAGATAAACAACTCTGCGGTTATATGAAAAGCCACTGAATTGTACACTTTAGATGGGTGAATTTTATGGTATGTAAATTATATCTCAATAAAGCAGTTAAGGGAAAAGAAAAAAAGGGCCATAATGCACTGATTCAGGACCTGAACTTCAGGGGGAAAAGATCCGCATGTTTTACTCTATAGGACACTTTTACTCTACAGAGAAAGTCATCAGGGGATGAATTTACCTTCTGTTCATGTGGTCGGCAAGTTCATCAGATACTTTTTAGCTCTGAACTATTGAAATTTTTTGCTTTCATAATTTGAAAACATTACACAGGAATAAAATGTTTTCAGGTAGTTTTAAATACCCCCCATGTCTGAAACATGAAAATGTCTGAAACATGAAATGTCTGAAACATGAAAATACTGGAATCAAATGTCTGAAACATGAAAATACTGGAATCAAAAACATAACAAATTTATTGAATAATTATATAGATTTCTTTTGAAAATAAACTACCCGAACTTTAATTCTGTTAAAAATATGGCTTGTCTGAGTCATTTCTGTTCTTACACGGAATGATACCAATGTTTTCCACATGAAGAATGTGGTAGGCTTTCAACAAATGTGTATATATATATATATATATATATATATATATATATGTTTACAAATATAAAGAGATTTATTATAAGGAATTGGCTCGTGTGATTATGGAGGCTGGCAAGTCCAAAAACCTGCAGAGCCAATGTCCTAGTTCAAGTCCAAAGGCCAGAAGCTCTGTAGAACCAGGAAAAGCTAATGTCTCAGTTCACAGGTCATCAGGCAGGAAGAGCTATGTTTCCAAGGCCTTCGACTGATTGAATGAGGCCCACCCAGATTATGAAGGGCAATCTGTTTTACTCAGGCTACCAATTTGTTAATCTCATCCAAAAATGCCCTCACACAAGCACCCAGAATGTTTGGCCAAAATATATGGGTAACCTGTGGTCCAGCCAAGTTGACACATAAACCATCGCATGGGAAGAGTAAATAAAATCACAACCTTGAATATTAATAGGTCTAACCAAAAGCTAGGTAGCTAGGTATGTTATAGATAAGCATATTAGTTTTGGTGTCAGAGGCCCTCAGGCAAATTATTTCATCTCAGCCTGTTTTCTATTCTGTAGATAGGAATAACATCACTTTCCTCAGAGAGCTAATATGGTTACATGAAATAATGTCTATAAAGCTCCCAGCATACTGTCTGATGCATATTTCATACTAGGAACTTTTGAAACTAAATACACTATTTTAATGCTAAAAATTCCATCTTATTGACTTCAGCCTCTTGAGGCTTTTAAAAGTTTACATCAGTCAGAATAATAAATTGTCTGAGGTTTGTATAGAGCTGGCAATGAGCTACTAAGTTTAAATTTTTTTCTGAAGTCTTTAAGAAATGTTTATGCTCTGAGCTCTTCCCCAATCTCTCCCATGAAGCAGAGCAAAAAGAAATATAAAACGGGATGATTTTCTTTAAAAGCCACTCTTGAAAATAAGATGAACTTCTCTGTGGACCCTACCGGGCAACAGAAACTATAAGCAGAGCGGAGCTGCAGGCCTGTGAGCTCCAACATTAGCAGCTATAAGTTTGGTAGAGGAATTAACTAAAGTGTCCATAGACGGCTCAGTGCCTAAAATCAGGGTTAGCCCAAGCTGATGGCAATGAAATAAAATTAGAAATCAACAAACATGCTTTTTCTAACTTAAAAAAAACATACATGGGGGAGGCAGGGAGAGGAACTCACACAAAAACCAAAGTAGTACAGATCACACTCATGATACAGCCAAAACAGGGGAAGTTACAGGGGATCTTAGCTTGAGATCAAGCAAATAGATCAAAAGAATAGAGAGCTCAGACTGAGGCATTTATATGGCAATCGAATGACATGTAGCATTTGAAACATGGTATTTGGAGGAACACCTATACACATACAAAACAAGACCCGAAAATTAAACCATAAGCAAAAAGAAATTCAGGTGGATTAAACACCTAAACATTAAAAACAAACTTTTTTAACTTTTGGAAAGACATATAGGAGAGCATCTTTATAACATTTCCTAGACAAGACCCAGAAAACACTATTATGAAAGATTGGTGAGATTAAATTAAAATGAAAAACGTTTATTCAAGGAGACTCTATAATCAAATATAAAAATAAACCACAGACTACAAAAGATGGTTGAAACATACATAATGGATCATTAGTTAGTATTCAAAATATGTAATACCTACAAATCCATAAGGGAAACACAAAACATAACAGAAAAATGGACAAAAGGTATGGTCTGGGAAATCACACTGCATTTCCTCAATAGGCTGGTACTTACACAAGTCAGCACTATTCAACGTGGGAGACTCTACAGGGCCATGGGTTTCAGGAGAGAGAAGACCACTGGGGCCCTCTGGAGGCTGGATACTACATACACAAAATAGTAGTTTTTTTTTTTAAACTGAAGTATAGTTGATTTACAGTATTAGTTTCAGGACAGTACTTTGCAGTGTTATGAAAACGTGTATACGTATGAAAAATACAAGAACGCAAACCAGAATATGTACCACCTCTAGGACAGTGGTTATCTCTGGGGAGAGAAGAAGGGGATGGGATCAAAGAGGTAACAAAACAAGCTTCAAATGCATCTAACATTTACATACATGCATAGATCTGAAGAAAACATACCAAATGCTAATTCAGTAAATCCACACGGTGAGAATACATGGGTGTTCTTCAAATCATTCACCTTTCCTGTTAGGTTTGAAATATTTCAGTAAAAAGTTTTAAAATAATGAACCCAAAGAAATGGAAATAACATTTGGTTTAAACAAAAGTTTATTTTTGTACATTTTAAAAATTGCAATTTTCATGACACATAAGAAAAACAGTTTTCTAATATCAAAACAAGCATCTCTTTGGTATAGGAACACACCATATGTGTTATCCTTAACTTAAAAAAATTAATCACAAACCATGACCTAATATGCTAAACAAAACTATCCTTTGCCCATCCATGTGTCCCCTTTCACAGGCCCATTGTGGGGCTTGGGAACACAGTTCTGTACATACCTCCTTACCTACAAAGAAGTAAGATACTGTATCGGAGGCATCCAGAAAGTTACACAGCAAGAGAATTAGTTGGTTCAGTCACTGACATATACGACACAAACCCATCAAAAAAGAGAAAGAGAGAGAGAGGGAGCGCAATGTAAGATACGGGACAAGTGAAATAGAACACTGTCATGAAGATCGAATAATAGGAAAATAATTACACCATTTAAATTTGATGCATTTTTAAAAAGTAACTTGTTTAGAATTATTATATTTAGAATTTAGAATTATTACTTGCCAAGCTCCAAAATAATACAGAGCCACAATTTTGATAAGGCACTTTAAAGAGAGCAAACATATAACAACATCAAATATGAGAAATATCCATAAAAGCAGTTAACCTTAGGGAAAAAAATAGGCATTCTTTCAAGACAGGTTTCAGTAAAAGCTTTTTTGGAAAGCATCATAGAAGGGTGAAAAATATTTATCATATATTTTAAAAAGCTGTCAACAGTTAAAGGTCAAAATCCTGTTTTAAAAAAAAAGATGACATTTTCCTTCAGGTCAATGAGGTTCTGACTCAAATACCTTTTTGAAAACCAATTATGATCTTTATGCTAAAAACAGGAAGAAAAAACAGATTTTAATTACGTTGTCAACTCTTATTCATCAAACATTTAGGGATTGTTGTGTAACAGACTTCTAGCTGCTGGACATATATAAGTAATAAGACACAATCACTGGTTCTAGGGAACTTAGCCTAATGGAGCTGAATCTAACGTTGGTCCATATAATAAAGCTCGACTTCAAACTCTGCCAGTTTTGGTATCTTCTTGCAAACTGAAGAGAATAATGGTCCACCTGCTACTGGTAGCACTGTGGCGTTATTAATAATATCTACTGATTAAATTAACTTCCATAGAAGAATCTTTGAAAGTTTAGAGAACAGAAAATGCTTAAAGATAAACGGGCCAGCATCAAAAATAACATCATATTCTGTTTTCACAAAATGAAGAAAACCAAGAAAAATTTCATCTTCTGTATACAGAACTGCTGGTGATTATCCTATCCACACGGTACGTGTGCACACATCATAAATGAGGTGGTATGGATTATTACAGTCACATCAGTTGTCAGGCTTCAAGGAATCGTAGCCTTCTTTCAAGAGGTCCCGCCATGTTCTAAGGAAACGTGCATTTTCTGTACATTTGAAGGCAAGCTCTTCCACTTGAGCTGATACAGCAGATGCAGCTTCAAGAAGTTTGGTTAATGAAAATGCTGCCTGAAATTATATATAAAAAAAAAAAGTCAAACAATAGAAGCTTTTTTTTTAAATTCTCTCTGCATCTTATAAACCAACCTGAAAATAACTTAGAACCTCGAATCCAATGCCCAAGTTATTTTCTTTCAAAGTAAAAAAATCTACAAACTAAAACATCAGCTCTTTCGTGGAACCTAAGAAATTTTCTTTTTTTTTAAATTTAGTTGCTTCTTTGCTTGCACCGGGTCTTAGTTGCAGCAGGCAGGCTCATCTCTGGGGCACGCGGGCTCACTAGCTGCGCAGCGCCGGCTCTACAGCGCGCGGCTCAGATGCCCAGGTGGCACGCGGGATCTTAGTCCCCAGACCAGGGCTCGGGCCCGCCTCCGCTGCGTTGCAAGGCGGATTCTTAACCACTGGACCACCCGGGAAGTCCCAGAAGTTCTTCTATATGAAGTTTTGAGGAAGTATGTCTGCGAGAAAGATAATCCATGACGGATGAGACATGAGCACTCAGCATTTTTTTTCGTTGAAAATACACTAGAGTCTCATTTAGCTCAACAAGAAGCCTTGGGCCCGTTGACACCAAGTACCAGAAGTATCTGAAGGTCTTATGACACAGCTCTTACTGATACGTGGGTACCAAGGGCCGTGCTCCACTGTCTTTACCTGTGAACGCGTCAGGCCGTGAAAACGTACAGACCAAAGAACAGACCCTCAAGTTACACATCCGCACTGCATTCTACGCGCTCACTTGTAACCAGCCTGCTCAGCAGAGAAACTGCTGCAGCACTCTCGCCATCTTCTAGAACAACAAATACCGACTGAGCAACGAGACATTAACGGAGTTCACTCCGCAGTTTGTGATCTGCACGGGAGGGTCTCCCAGTTAAGACACACCCTACACTTGACCTTAAATCCTGAAACCGGGACCCCTCGGGGAGGAGGGGTTTGGAAATTGGAGGTTCAACAGAAGCCGTCCAGACCCGGCGTCCCAGCAGACACCTGACTGGGTCCGCCCGTACAGATAATCGCCTTGTCAGCGGGCTCTGGGCAGGCGGCGAACCGGGACGGGGGCGCCTTAAGTCCCGGCAGAGGGATCACGCCTGGCCCTCAGCCCCGCAGACGAGGTGGGGCGGGCGATGCGAACTGCGCGGTTTCGGGTTACAGCGCCGGACGGGAACCCGGCAGCCGAGCACGAAGAACCCCCGGCGCGGGCGCGGCGCGGGAGGGATGCCCGGGACTCCCGACGCGGATCCTCAACACGGGCGGGACCGGCCCGGACCCGCCGGCCGCACTCACGTCTCCGATCTGCAGCTCCACCTCCTCCAGCGGGTCCACTGGCCGGCCGCTGTTCCTGTTCGGAACCGTCCGGCCCAAACCCCCCGGGGTGCCGGGGGAAGATGCTGAAGACGCGTCTGAAGACGAGGCAGAGGAGGGCGGCGGCTGTGGGGAAAGCCGCAGCGGCTGCGGGGAAAGCCGCAGCTCCTCCGGGTCCGCCATGGAGAGGGCTGGGGGTGGGACGGCACCTCGGTGGCCGAACCGATGATACCAACCGACTTTCAACCGCTCGCGCCTAAATCCCAGCTGGCCCGCCTCCTCACCGCTCTCGGCCCTGGGCCGCGAAGCCCTGTCACTTTCCCGGCACAGCCAATCAGGTGCCAATGAGTGCGCCTCGGGCAGTTCTGCGCTCCCGGAGCGGAAGACAACACCTCCCAGGGTGCCGTGCGCGCCGCTCCGCCCCACCTTCTTGGCACTGCGCGCGCGAAGCACCCTGGGATTGGTGGTCTCGGCCCCCAAGAGCTCCGGCGGCCTCCGCGCGCCCCGGTGAGAGGCCGCACCGCCTGCAGCCGCGGGCGGCGCCGGGACTTGGAGTCTCTTCCCTTGCCCCCTCAGTCCGTGACCCGGAAGCACTGCCTTCGTCGCGTCTCGCGCGGCGTCAGTGCACAGCAAGAGGGAGGCGGGAGCGCCGTGAAGGCGGAGCAGTCGCTGAGGAGGGAGGCGGAGTCTCCGCGCGTGCAGGCGGGCGATGGCGCCCCCCGTGGCCTAGAGGTCGCGCGCCCGGGCGAGCCGAGCCCGAGCTCCTCCTGCGGCGTCCGCCCCCGTACCGACTGCAGTGAACATGCAGGTGCCGCTGGCCAGGCTGGCCTGCCCGGGTGAGCGGGGTCTGCGCGCGCGGGTGAGGGGAGCGAGGTCGCGGGGCAGCCCGGGCCCGCGTCGTTGGGTGGAACCAAGGCAGAGGTCGTGCGGTCAGCGCCCGGCGGACCCTGGATTCCTCCCCGGCTTCCTCCCCGGCTCGTCCAGCTGCAGAGTTGACAACTAACTAGGCCAGAGGTCACGGGCGGAGGAAACTTGTCAGCACGGCGCCGCCGCGGAATCTCCCCGAGCGCCAGTGCTGAGCCCCCTCCCGAAGCCCAGGCGTTTTCTGTTGCCGAGTTGGAAATGGGTAAACTAACATTTGCACAGCTTTTCCCCTTGGACTTCAGCTGGCTGGCGTCTTGGCAGTCGTCCTACTCCTTTCTTAAGAATTTGAACCGTTCTGCCACCAGCAGTAACTTTCAAATGCTGCCCAAGTGACCAGAGTGGATTTGGGGCCAGGAATTTTTCTGCGTTGCCTGAAATTAACTCTAGGGCTTTTCGTGTCATGGTTGCCCCTAGAACCGTCAGGATGACTTGGTAAAATACCTCATTACCCGCCCCCCTTTTCACTTAAGAAAAAAAAGTAGAATGATGCAGCGGGATGGGTTTGGTTTTGTTTTATTTTACTTAAAAACAAAAGAACGGTTAAAAAGTCAAAAAAAAAAAAGGTGTACTCCAGGATATTGAATTCTCCCACAACGGACTTAGTTTTTATCTTTAGTTTCTTTAAATTAATTTGTGGTTATACAATAAACAGGTGTACCTATTGCAAAGTCAACGAATTTCATGAAATTAGAATTGTCAAATTCGGCCATCGTGGATTAAGTAGTTAGGATTTCATTTTAAGTTTCTATACCTCGTGCGTGTATTACTACACCTAACGGGTAAGTATTGTTGACTGAAAAAAAAAATGCACAACCTAAAGATTGCGAATTACGTTTTATTCGCAGACACACTGAGCACTTAAGCCCAGGAGACAGCCTCTTCAGATAGCTCTGAGGGACTGTTCTGAAGAGGTCAGGGAGAAGCCAAGATGCAGAGGAGTTTTTGTAAAAACAAACAAACACAAGCAAAAAAAAAAAAAAAAAAAGCCAGGTAGTTGGAACATGAAAAGATTACTGCTCCTTAGTGAAAACCAGATATCTCAAGTTAATGGATTCAGCATTTTGCCAGGTATGGGAAGATGCAAGGGTCTGGCCTCATTGAACTCATTCCTTTGATGTGCACCTTTGCTCTCTGGGGCCAGTGTCCTGCTTCTCTCCATCCTGAATCCCCCCAGGGTGCACAGCTGGGACAGCTGCAGTGGCTGAGGGCTTGATGGCTCCACATCCTTTGTTTACTGAGATGGCAGGTGACATTCTTTGTCCACAGTGCCTCCTCTTACTCATAAATTTGACCAATGTTTGGGAGTCATTTCATGACCAGTTTTTGTCCCATGGTGCTAGGAGGGCTCATTCCTAGATCAGGCGAAGATTCTGTTGAGAGGCCACCCAATGTGTTATTTTGGGGATTGGGCCCTGTTGGTAATCTAAAATTCTCTGCAGCACCTGTCTTACTAGTTGATGACGATCCAGGAGCTGTTTTCCCTTGTTACTTCTTCCCATATCTAAAGTTGCACTGTTACAGTTATTCTAGTTATGTATGTGATCAGCTGTCTTAAGACATCATTGATTTTGTTGGAGGCCTGGTTACACATTGGGTAATGCAAGAGAAAGCAATCTTATAAAATAGACAGGATATAAATAATACAGCTAATAACATTAGTAAGGTCAGAGTGCAGCAGAGAGAGGGACAAGTCATAAGTAATTTGAAACTAACAAGAAAGCAAATTAAAACAATGATTAGTATAACTAGTTGTAATCTGGTCGAAATAAGCCATCAAGTCCCCAGGGGAGCCAGCTGGAGAAGCCAAATTCTGGAGGGATCAGGTAGAGAGAAAAAGAAATGTTTCATCTTTGTTCACAAAGGTATACTTAATCAACTTGGGGTAAGTGTAAGAGGAAAGGTTTTCCAGCTCAGTGGTATGATCTAAAAGTTGTCAGAAACTTGTATTTGTCAAATAGTCCTTTTTGTAAATCTTCTTGAAGATCTTCATTATATAAAAGCATCAGAGTAAAACAATGATTGTCTAAAAACGACAAAAGACTTAATATGGCATGGTTAAAGATCTGATTACAATGCAGTTGACAAGAAACTTGGATATTTCTGTGACAAACAACATTTTAAGATAATAACTAGAATTATGACTGATAGCATTATACCAAGACATATCAGACTTTTAGGAATTCTTTACAAATTTTGGAATATCTATATGAATGACATCTAACCTTAGAAGGTATTATCACCACTTATTTGACAGTGTTTCCCATGTACGTTAACATAAATAAACTTAGTTTAATATCTCTCTTCAAGATATCTCAGGATTCCTTTGAAGCATCTCAGAGTTAGCTGGGGGTCAGAAGAACTTTAGTTAGAAATTTCGATTTGGGAAGTTTGTCAAAAGTATCAAAAAGGTTTCAAAACACTTGGTCAAATAGGATCATAGGTCACTGTGAAACAACACTTAATTCACTTAACGAAAGTGACAAAATACTTCAAAAGCAAATCACTTAGAGTCACAGAAACTCAATCTCTTACCAAAAGCAGTGAAAACTTTGTTCTCTTAACAGAGAGAGGAACCAAGTCCATTCCTACATCAGCCTATTTTTAATAACAAAATCCATTTACCTAATTAAATTTAATCTAATCCCAGCCTGACCATGTCCAGAACTCCTTTTCAGGGCTCCCTTTCTGCAAACCTTCCACAACTTTCTGTGTTCATATTAGTTTGTTCCTTAATTTTTTTAAGGAATTTTTTTAAGGAGAAGTAAATGTCTCTAGGACAAAATCACCCTTCTTTTCCCAACAAATTCATTTCTATTCTTCATATCTTCTTTTGCTGAGAACATACATCCTACTTTCCTAGCACACTGAAATGTTTCCCTTGATATTTTTAGTAGCTTTGATTACATATTACAGTTTTAACCCTTAAAAACCTTAATCTTTAGCAAAAACTGAAAAGGAGCAAGTGATTATGAACTGTTTGTTCACAAACAGCATTTCCTGGTTTGAATATTCTGTAACCTCTAGAAACATACATCTTCTCAGCATAATTTCTTTCCTCAGTGTGGTACAAGACATGTGTCCAATAAACCCAAACATCTTTAGTTTCCCTCTCGTAAGGAGACAAAAGTAGGTAGATTTAGACCTGTTTAGCAATTAACGTTGCAGTATTTTATTTTATTTGAAATTGTTAGACCCAAACGGTCTACGAGGGATTCCAACTCGCCCAAGAACCGCCAAGAGTCGAGAGCCGCTGCAACACGCAAGAGGTTTATTAGGAGCCGATGCACCGGGGTTCCCTGAACCTCACGCAGGAGGCCGATGGGGAACCCCTAAAAGCGGAATCACATACTTTTTATAGGTTTATTTACTCATAGGGCTGGTATATTCTCACAATGATTGGGTAAATGTGGTGACTTTTGAATTCATTGGCTTAGGAACTTTTGTCCCACCTTCTGGCCGTTATAGTTGTTTGTTCATTGTGGCGGTTAGGGCGTATACCTGTTACGGGCAACTGGAAAATTACCCGCTGTCTGGCAAGTCCCCGTCAACTGAAAAACTCCAAGAATTGGTTTCGATAGGGAGAAGGAGTGGCGCACGATAGGGAGAAGAATTGGTTTACGGGAACAAGTGAGGGGGTGGAAAGTCCCTAAAGGCCCCACAAAATAACCTGGATATTCAATAAATTCCCATCATTTTTAACTTGTCAAAACTCAAATTACCAAAAATCTGAAGAAACTATTTTAAGATAGACATACCCAAAGCATAATTATTCCTGAAGAGTTCACCTGAAAACTCTTATCTCATTTACCTTTATTTTGTAACTTATGAAATCGTACTATTTAATTTTTTTTCTTGTTGACAAACTGTTACAAATAACATGAACTTATGACCTTCAGTAAACCTAGGTACAATAAAAGTAAGACATGTCTGTACTGACTAAACCAACAAGCTTAAGATAGCTTTAATATCAGATATTAATTTAATATTGAATATTTCCTAGATCATGTGAACCCAAAATTCACTCTGGCCAGTTTCTTTTATATTTAGAAATATTTAGTTTGTAAGTGCTTATTTTAAGTCAATTAAATAGAGCTCTTTTATAAGTTTAATTTTGATAATATTTTCCAGGGTTTGAGACATCTCATATGTAATGTACACCCAGACATATAAACAGACAAAACTAGAGATCGCGTAGCTTCACTCTAAAAGCTTAGTTATGAATCAGGTATTACCATATAAACTCACTAGTTTATAAGTAACAGTTGGAATAAGTTTAATTTGTTTGCTCAGATGACCAAGGCTTCACTGTTTGTGGAAAAGACTTAAATTTGTATTTGTCCTTGATAAACCCTTAAGGAGGCTATGAATTAGATTTTGGGTGAGGAAACCTTTCCACCAGTTTGAGTTTAAAAAGGCCTTTTTTCCCTTTTTTTCCCCTTGGTTTCAGGTTTTACCTGTTTGAGCTAATTAGGCTCAGTCTCTGGTCTTTGTGGGCTGTATTTACATTTCTGATTTGTAGAAATTTGAAAGGTACATCTGCTCCTAATTCTCCAAAGAACTGATCTGCCACCTAAATGATATTAAAATATTGATTTGCCCAACTATACTTACTTTATTTGCGTTTGTATCAGAGAGAAGATTTCCATCTAAACTGAAAATCAAGAGTTCCATGTTCTAGAACTTTAGGATTTAATTTATCATGACTTCAAAAGCTTGCATAAGGCATTAACAACGGCCCTCTTTTTGAGTGCACAGGGTAGACCCAGAGCAAAATGTCTATTATTATATTTATTGACCCCTGAATATTAGTTCCCAGTTTTTACCTTATATTGTATGGGCTCAGGTAACCCTATTGGTTTCATTTCATATGTTTAATAGTTCATGAGGGCCAGATTCATATGCCCTGTCTTATAATACCAAGTAGAGGAAGCCCAGTGAAACATGTCTATCCCACAATTTCAGCAAAAGAGATGTAAACATCTTATATAAAGCCTATTTAAATATACCAATTTTTATAAACTTTCATCTCAATTCTGTCAACTTTTATACCTTTAACTTTGGTTCCCATTAGGACCCAGTCAACAAGCTTTGGTCATACAAGGAGTCCTAGCAGCTTTCTTTCATTCCCCAACCATTTTATCTATTTTGTTTAAAAGGCTCTGGGGTCCCTAGTGAGGAGTTGAACTAAGAGACTCAGGCCCTTTTGTCAGTCTTTTTATTTGATTAGTTGGCCTGTTGCCCCAAGTAACTGTTGGTCAGGTATCTAAATGTAATTTTCTTCCAGCCTTTTAAATATATATGTTTTTTAAACTGGGTAGAGTGGACTTGTTTGGGGCCCTTTAATGTTGGGAACCAATAGGGGGTCCCTTTGGCCCATCATCCATAGGTAGTGTTGCATCAAAACCTTTTGTTTTAATCCCACTAACATTCATTTTATTTATCCCATTTATTAATAACCATCTGTAGATTTCTTTATTTGGGGGGTACCAGTCTCTAAAATTTCCACCTTGTCAGGAAGAAGTCTCTAGACTTTTCCCTTCATTTTTTTAACTTCCATGTTAAACTAGTTAACATTAATTAGCCTAATGCTTTTATTAGCATCTGTAAGACCCATTGAGGGGAAGCAGAGACCACAAATAAGTCTTCCCAAACTGTTTTTTCCTTTGTTTGTTTTAAAGGAGTTCTTAGGTTAATCATTATATATGTCTTTTTCTACCTTCTAATTTGTTTTTTTCATGGGTGCCAATAAAACAGCTGCTCACTACGAGAGCGCTCTAAAATTTTACCAGTTTAGAAGTATCTCCAATTTACAGGATCCATCATCTGGCCCTTAATGAGGTATATCTTAATAGTGGCTCAAACCAATAAAATGCAAGAGGCTTCCCAATAAGAGAGCGTGGAGGGTGCCGACTAAACAAGATCCAGAAGGTTTACTCCCAAAAATAGTCTAAGAAAGTAAAGGCCTTCGTTGAACAGGCTGACACAATGAAGGTTAAGATGGCAAAAAAAAGTCCCTGAGAGTTGGCACAGACAGAAGACTGCTCGGAATCCCAGTCTGTTCGATTGGCTGACAGATGTACACCGTATGTTACCTTCCGGATGGCAGAGACCAAGTTTAAAAACACACAGCACCGAAGATCAGGTAGAACATTTACATCTCAAAGATGTAAATCAGGTAGAACATTTACATCTCAAAGACACAGGTAGAACATTTACATCTCAAAGACACAGGAAGGGAAATGCAAGTTCCCCCTAGAAGGACTTTTGTTACTTTAAGGTCAGAATTCTGAAAAGGTGTCTTATCAAGCCGGTTTTCTCTAACTTAACTGTGTGCACAATAGAAAGCCCCATCTTTGTCATTTTTGAGGCAAGATTTCCTTTAATTCCCAATTAAGTAAGTACTTGTAAGTATAAGGTTTGTACGTACATAAACCTGGCTGGAGTCTTAGTTGGAGGCAAAGATATTAGGCCAGCCTCTCACCTCATCACCCACTCCAGAGTCCCCAGTGTCTTTTAGCCAGGCCCCCCACCCCCAGTATCTTTCAGCTTGGGAGCCAGGTGCCTGTTACACACCGCCACATAAAACTCTGGATCATCAACCAATAATCTGGAGCTCTGAGAACCAGGGGAGACTCACCCAGATTTGTCTGGAGTCTCTCAGGAGGTGGGTGGACAGAAGAGGCCTCTGCTGGTACCAAGGGTCCTGTTCCTCAGCGAGTTCAGGTGAGGGAGAGAAGTCAGCTCTAGGTCCCTTAGTGGCCGCCAAACTGTCACCTGGGGGATAAAAGAACACAATGTAAAAGTTGAGAATTATGTTTTAATCAACAGACATTCTGAGGACTACAGCCCGGGAGACAACCTCTGAGACGGCTCTGAGGGACTGCTCCAGAGACATAAGGCAAGAGCCAGGATCTGGAGAGTTTTTGCAACAATAACAACCAAAACAAAAAACGAAAAAAGGTAGTGGGAACATCAAAAGATTCCTGCTAATTAGAGAAAACTAAAAATCTCAAGTTAATGAATTCAGTGCTTTTCCCTGTATGGGAAGATGCAAGAGTCTGGGCTCATTGAAATTATTCCTTTGATGTGCACCTATACCATCTAGGGCCAGTATCCTGCTTTTCTCCATCCTGAATCCCCTCAGGGTGCACTCTTGGGGGCAGCTGCAGTGGCTGAGGGCTTCATGGCCTCAACATCCTTTGTTTACTGAGATGACAGGTGACATTCTTTGTCCACAGTTTGCTTTATGTTTTTTGGAATATCAAAGTAAATCGGACACTATCTGCCCTACTCCTAATTTAGTTGAAATCGTTCTTGGGTCAAGTGCTATCCAAATTCCACCCAAATTACCATTTCTATTTTCATCGGGTATTTAAATCATTGCCATTTCATAGCCTGGTGTTAGCACTACTGGCATCAGAGATGGACATAGAATTGCCATCTGTGATTTTGTATGGTGACGTTATGAGTTCACTGGACTTTTTGACCTCACTTCTCTACCACAATTCAGCCGGTGTGTCTAAGTGTTTAAATCTCAAAAATAAAAAAGACAGTTATGTTTATATCATTTTTTGGTCATATAGACGTGTTAAATTTTTAGTTAAGTGATCTTACGAGTTTTGAGATTTTTTTGCCACACTTAGAAAAAGCTTTCCAAATCAAAGTTTCTTTAAAAAAAAATTGTTGTTTTCCCCATAATCTTTGTGTGTGACTGTAAATGTTCTTTTTTAAGCAAGAGTTTTATTGAGATACACGTCACACACCATACAATCACATCATCTGAAGGATACGACTCAGTGGTGTTTAGTATATTCGCAGAGTTGAGCAACCATCACCACAGTGTGTCTTAGAACGTTGCCATCATCCCAGAAAGAAACCTCATACCCATTAACAATCACTCCCCAGCCCCTGCAGCCCTAGGTAACAACTCTCCATCCACTAATGGACATTCGGGTCGTTTCCACTGTGGGGCTGCTGTGAATAACGTACCTATGAACATTCATGTACAAGTTTTTGTGCAGACGTATGTTCTCTTTTATCTTAAGTATATACCTGAGGAAGGAGAGGTCAGAGGTCACGGGGGCAGGAGGCATTTCTGCCGCTGGCCTAGTTGCTGTGTAGCAGAGGGGTAGGCATCCGCCACCATGTTCTGGAAGGTTCTTGGGCTCGACTAGGGCAGTAGTGTCAGGACTTTGGGTCTCTGCTGGCTGAGTGGAGCCGCCACCATGTTTGGCCGCTTGGTGGCGGGGAGGCTGGTGCAGACAGCTGCATAGCAAGTGGCAGAGGATAAATTTGTTTTTGACTTGCCTGATTATGAAAATATCAACCGTGCTGTGGTTTTTATGCTGGGAACAGTCCCATTTCCTGAGGAAATGGAAGGATCTGTCTACTTTTCCTATCCTGATTCAAATGGAATGCCCGTATGGCAACTCCTAGGATTTGTCATGAATGGGAAACCAAGTGCCATCTTCAAAGTTTCAGGTCTTAAATCTGGAGAAGGAAGCCAGCACCCTTTTGGATCCATGAATATTGTCCGAACTCCATCTGTTGCTCAGATTGGAAGTTCAGTGGAATTACTGGACAGTCTGGCTCAGCAGACTTCTGTAGGCAATGCTGCTGTGTCTTCAGTTGACTCATTTACTCAGTTCCCACAAAAGATGTTGGACAGCTTCTACAGTTTTGCTTCATTTGATGTCTCTCAGGCCCAGATGACACCAAGTCCATCTGAAATGTTCATTCCGACAAATGTGGTTCTGAAATGGTATGAAAACTTTCAAAGATGACTAGCACAGAACCCTCTCTTTTGGAAAACATAATCTGAATAAATTAATTTTTAATGGAAAAAAAAAGTATATACCTATGACTGAGTTATATGGAAACTGTATGTTTAACATTCTGAGGAACTGCCAGACTGTTTTCCAAAGTGGCTGCGCCATTTTACTCCCCCCACCCCCAGCAGTGCACAAGGGTTCCAATTTCTGCACCTCCTCTCCAGCACTTGTTATGTCTTATTGATTATAGCCGTCTTAGTGGATATAAAGTGGTATCGTGTTGTGGTTTTGATTTGTATTTCTCTGATGGATAATGATATTGAGCATCTTTTCATGTGCTTATTGGACATTTGTTTATCTCCTTTGGAGAAACATCTTTTCAGATTCTTTGTGTGTTTTTAATTGGGTTGTTTGTCTTTTTGTTATTAGAAATGAGTTCTTTATATATGCCAGATACAAGTCCCTTATCAGATATATGACGTGCAGATACTTTCTCCCCTTCCATGGGTTATCTTTTCCCTTTCTTGTTGGTATCTTTTAAAAACAAAAAGTTATCATTTTTATGAAGGACAGTGTATCTGTTTTCTCTTTTGTTGCTTGTGCTTTTGGTGTCATAGCTAAGAAACCATTGCCTAATCCAAGGTCACAAATATTTACACCCTTTTTTTTTTTTGAGATAGCACGAGGAGTTCCCATACACCCTTCACCCAGCTTAACTTCATATCCATAGAACAATTAGTAAGAAATTAACATTGGTGCAGTACTATTAACTAAACTACAGACTTTATTCAGATCCTTTTCTGTCCAGGACCCCACATTGCTTCAGCTGTCACGTCTTCTCATATCAAGTCTACTTCGGTGTGGTAATTCCGCTGTCTTTTCTCGTCTCTCATGACCTGGCACTTGCGGTGTGCACTGGTCAGGCGTTTTGTAGGAGGTCCCTCGATCCGAGTCTGTCTGCTGCTTCCTCTCAATTAGACTAAGGTTGTGGATTTGGGGGAGGCATAGCACGGAGGTGAGGAGCCCTTCTCATCACATTACGTCGTGTGATGCCAGGATGTCTTGTTGCTGGTAATGGTAAACTTGATCACTTGGGTAAAGTGTCTGTCGTACTTCTCTACTGTAAAGCTAGTATTTTTCCCTGCCGCACTCTACTTGTTGGAAGTTAATCCTTAAGTTCAGCCCACACTCAAAAGCAGAGAATCAAATAATTTGTGGATCTATCACCATAATCTTTTTTTTAATTAATTATTTATTTTTGGCTGCGTTGGGTCTTCGTTGCTGCGCACGGGCTTTCTCTAGTTGTGGTGAGCGGGGGCTACTCTTCGTTGTGGTGCGTGGGCTTCTCATTGCTGTGTCTTCGCTTGTTGCGGAGCATGGGCTCGGCGCGTGGGCTCAGTAGTTGTGGCTCGCGGGCTCTAGAGTACAGGCTCAGTAGTTGCAGCTCACGGGTTTAGTTGCTGCGCGGCATGTGGGATCTTCCCGGACCAGGACTCGAACCCGTGTCCCCTGCATTGGCAGGCAGATTCTTAACCACTGCGCCACCAGGGAAGTCGTCACCATAAACTTTTATACTTTGACTTTTCCTGTTAAAATCATTGATCAAATGGAATTCATTTTCATATAAAGAGAGAGGTATACTTTTTTCCAATTTTTCTGTCTCTGACCATTTAATGACGAGCTGTCTCTTCTTCCTTATTTGAAATGGTGTCTTTATCATATGACAGATCCTTAAGTGTATTCCGTCTATTTCTAAACTCTTTATTCTGTTCCTTTGATTATTCCATCCCTTCTCCCATAACAGATTTTAATTATTTAAGCTACAAATATAAGTTTTTATATCTTTCAGGGCTATTCCCAAGGGAGGATTCTCTGCCCTTCTTTTATTACGGGAAGGATTGCCATGGAGAGGAGTACCAGAGAAGGGAGTGAGAAATTGAAGATACAGGAGTTAGCGGGGTCTTTGACGTAGGACCGTCTCTAAGAAGATGGGAAGGTTAGCCTCGTCATCCAGGTGGAAGGATTACTCTAAGTGAGGAGAAAAGACATCTCTTCATTACAACCTGAGAGAATGAACAAAGGACGGACACTACAGATTACATTAGAGGTTCTTGCCAGGAATTGAGACAGTTCCCGCCTGATTGCTTCTGTCTTTCTGTGAGGTTTGATGTGCTTGGTTTCAGGTAAGGGAGGGAGGACATAGAGGTGAAGGTTTAAGGACGACAGGTTTAATGAACATTCTTGCAGATAAATCTTTGCACACTTCTGTTTATTTCCATAAAATCCTCTTTGCTAACTCAGAGAATAGATACGTTTTTGAGGCTCTCAGAAGATGCTGCTATATGGCAGGGTCCACTTAACTTAAAAGGAAGCTGAAACGCAGTTTGCCACCTTGTCCCGGCATAACCATTAGTAACTGCCCCTTATTACTTTCAAAGTATCCAGTTTAGGTGATAAATTATATGGTCATCCTATTTATAAATGAAGCTTGACATGAGGTAAATTGAATAAATTAGTTTATTAGATACTTTTAAAATGTTATAATTTGAAAGCACTGCTTTCTGAGGAAAAGCCAGCTGAATTGTTCACCTAGGAAAGACAATTCACAGCTAAGGGCTCTGCAGCATAGATGTAACCATTCACTGACAGTCCGCAGTGTTGACGTGTCCAGAAGATACACATGTTTCCAAAGAGAAGGTATCACGTGGACTCATAAAATTTCAGGTCAAGGTGGTACCTCAGTGGGGGAGTTCCCTGGCGGTCCAGTGGTGAGGATTCAGCGCTTTCACTGCTGTGACCCTAGGTTCAGTCCCTGGTTGGGAAACTAAGATGCCGCAAGCTGCGTGGTGCGGCCCAAAACAAAAAAAAGATGGTCCCTTAGTGATCACCTGGTAGCCCTTTACTTTTTTGAATGAGGAAACTGAAATCTAAAGCAGTTAAGTGATCTGTTTAAGCGTTTAGGGTAATTAACAGAAAACCAAACAGAAGCCAGATCTGATCCCCAATCGTAGATTTTTTTTTTTGCTTTAAAAAAATTTTTTTTCAATCTACTCCTGAGAAAAACTAATTAGAAAAATAATACTGTTCGTGATTTTTATGCAGCATACCAGTGCTTTCGTGCCTTACAAATTAAGAAAAATTATCTACCTCTGTGTGCTACAAGATGGTCTTCAACTTCTACTGTACCTCGAATCACTACCCACTATACCGTTCATCCCCGGGATAAGGACAAGCGATGGGAAGGTAAGTAATCGTTTCTGTAAAATTGTTGAGACTTTTCTAGACAGTTTGTATCATTTTGTGGAGGTAAATACTATATTTTTCATGATAGTGTAAAATCATCTAATAATATTTTATAACTTTACAAAATCTGTTACATATTAATATTTAGATAAGCAAATGCTTGCAAACTTATAATAATAAATCTCAGTAATAAAAGTTGGATTATGGAAGTTAAAATAAGATACGTCCTCGAACAGAACCTAAGAGAATAAACTAAGACAGTAATGGACTTAGTATAATTCTCATGGGAAGCAGAGGGGTTATTTCTATAAATAATGCTCTAAAGGATAGTGGGTACTTGTAACCCAGCCTGTAATTTTATCAGGTAATAGTCATCCCAGAATTGATATGTGGGTTTTTTTGGAGTATAGTTGATTTACAGTGTTGTGTTACTTTCTGCCTTAGAGCAAAGTGAGTGGAATCTAAAAAAATGGTACAAATGAACTTCTTCGCAAAGCAGAAATGGAGTTACAGATGTTACATATGTTTAAACCCTCTCCCCTCCAGGGGTGAACATGGAGCGGTTTGCAGATGAGGCAGACGTGGTAATCGTGGGTGCCGGGCCTGCGGGGCTCTCAGCAGCCGCTCGGCTCAAGCAGCTGGCGGCCCAGCACGAGAAGGACATCCGCGTGTGTCTGGTGGAGAAAGCTGCTCAGATAGGCACGCACACACTCTCAGGGGCTTGCCTGGACCCACGAGCTCTCCGAGAGCTGTTCCCAGACTGGAAGGAGAAGGGAGTATGAAAAGTAGTTTTTTATACCCAGTCTCGTCTTTATTGCATCTCTATTTCCAAATGAAAGGAATGTGGAAAACCTTTTCACCCAGTTCTGTCTCTTAGAGGATACTTGTAGATAGATTTTTAATTTTAAAAGGGCCAAAAAATTTGAATCATATCAAATATAGTTAAAATTTTAAGCTATTAACCCATTTTTATTTAATGCCTTCTGCACATGGTATCTGTGTACTGGATTTATGAGAAGGTATCATCTTGAGAAGATCTTTGAATAAATATAGCCTTTTGATTTTGAGGGTATTTCCTAACTTGTTCCATAGGTGTTTATATCATTGTTCTTAATAAAGTGTTCTATAACTTTCCTGGGACATTGCAGTATCTAAAGCCAAGGAGGATAATTTAATCTAATTTTCTAAGGAAATACATTAATAAGACCCCTTATAACGTAAACAGAAAAGTCACTGGTATGATACACAGAGAATCAAGTGCTAGTTTTACTGCAGTCATCATTTGTGTGACCTTGGTTAAAATATTGTACTCTATGCATCTCAGTTTTTTTCTTCTGTAAGATGGGGGTTTTTTTTTGTTGTTGTTGTTTTATTTTTGGCTGCCTTGGGTCTTCGTTGCTGCGCGCGGGCTCTCTAGTTGCGGCGAGCAGTGGCTGCTCTTCGTTGCGGTGCACGGGCTTCTCACTGTGGTGGCTTCTCTTGTTTCAGAGCAAGGGCTCTAGGTGCACGGACTTCAGTAGTTGTGGCACGTGGGCTCAGTAGTTGTGGCTCACGGGCTGAAGGGCACAGGCTCACTAGTTGTGGTGCATGGGCTTAGTTGCTCCGTGGCATGTGGGATCTCCCCAGACCAGGGCTCGAACCCATGTCCCCTGCATTGGCAGGCGGATTCTTAACCACTGTGCCACCAGGGAAGCCCTGTAAGATGGGTTTTATTACTCCTGTTCAAGGTATTCAGTGTTAGAATATTTAGTATCTGTGAACATACTCTGTAAAGATTGTTAAAAAACAAAATTCACCTGAGTAAATTTAAAGATCAAATTGGCTTTATTCAGTGATTCTGGGCAGCATCCCATCTAGCAGACAGAAGGGAGCTCCAAGGAGCAGCAGAAAAGGAAAGGGTTTGACAGGCAGAAAGGGGGTGGGGCATGGAAGTCATAAGCAAAAGGGTTATTTCAGGGTATTCCCTGGCAGGCCAGTGGTTAGGACTCTACGATTTTAAAAAAAAAGGGGGGGAGGGAAAGGGTTAGTTCAGGCACTGTTGCCTACCAGGCGAGGCTTCAGGTGGTGCCTCACGAGGACTGGTGGAGAGGCTGACGCGTAAGATTACATTCCTTGCAGAGGCCGGAACTGAATGAGGTTAAGGTCAGGGCTTGGTTTGCTGACGTGGGGCTTAGCACAAGGGACGATGCTCTTCTTTCTAAAGCAGTGAGCTCCTTGGAACTAGAAATGCTGGAACTATGCCTAATTAACTTTCTCTCTTCAATGTTATATCAGTAATTCAGGTATCACTGAATTATTATTGACACAATATCAGTTCTAATAGAAAAAGTTTTTCACGTCAAAGCCTTATGTAGCCAGGCAGATCCAATCCCTTCCATGCCTGTTAATTGCCTTTATCCAGAGGAAAACTGAAACTCTTCTCTTTCCATGGAGCAGGAAGTTACAGCAGGTACCTAGGCATCTCACACAGAGGCAGGGAGACAGGAAGACAGCCCCCCTGATGTTCACTTTCAAAGGTGGCTCCAAGGCCCCCAGCAAGGACATTCCTGGGATGCAAACTGGCTTATTTAGGTTTAAAAAGATTCCCATGCATCTCAAAGAGACAAAGGATTTACAGTGTCAAGTTCTCCGAAGGAAGTGATGGAAGAAAAGTGAGGAGGATAGTTCCCTTTCCTTTTTGACACAGTAGTTTATGATTTGCATTTACCTCACAAGTATGAACTAAAGTCCTTTTCTCTCCTTTGGTTTCCAGGCTCCACTTAACACTCCCGTAACAGAAGATAGATTTGGAATTTTGACAGAGAAATACAGAATTCCTGTGCCAATTCTCCCAGGTGAGGAATGATAAATTCTCTAGACTTAACAGAATTCCACAGCTGGAAGGAGCTACATTTCATTGGGTGGAATCCCTTCCTTTTACAGATGAGAAAACTAAGTCCCAGAGACTCGAAGGACTTAACCAAAATTTCACAGCTAGCTTGTGGGGAAGAAAGCAGGCCTAGAGCCCAGTGCTTTTGTCTTCCAGTCTAGAAGAATTGAGATAGTCTTGTACGGCAACCAGGGATTTTTAATTTAGTCTGTAATGTCGTTTTCAATGTAATAATAATTTGAACTGTAGACCAGAATTGTTAGAAAATAAATTGAAATTATGGCCATAAGATGATGTGTGTGTATTTATGTAGAAATTAGACATTGATTAGAATTTCTAAATTAAGTATTTCTGTTTTTGAGATGTTTTACCCATAAAAAGTCAGACTTCTAAACTAAGCATGTATCTGTAGGTCTCCCAATGAACAATCATGGCAATTACATTGTGCGCCTGGGACATCTGGTGAGCTGGATGGGAGAGCAGGCGGAAGCCCTGGGTGTGGAAGTGTACCCCGGCTATGCGGCTGCAGAGGTTTGTGGGGCCCTGTTCTTAGTGCTTATAGGACGCGGTCTCTGTTTCTTCTGAAAAGCAACCAAGATGGGTACAGAGGTAAATAGATGTATATTTTCAAACAGCCATAGGATTTTAGAATTGCAAGCTCAGAAGAAATCTTAGCAAGATCTCACGCAAAGGGTACTTGAAGTCCTTGTCACCACATCATGTGACTGTCCAGCTTAGGACTGAACACCTTCAAGGATGAAAAAATATCTCCAATGTTTGGTTTGTTGGTGATACTCTCTTCCTTAAGTTGAGGAGACGTTTATTTACTGTTTTATACTGTGCGGAACGAATCTGTGCCCTCCTCCAGGGAGAACTCTTCCAGTTATAACTATGCCCTGCTCTCCTTCCCCGCCTTCGCAGGTGGTTTTTCTCTTCCCAGTTAAATAGCCTCCATTCTTACAGCCACCATATAATATGCAAATATGTTGAGTCCCTTCAGTATTCTCCTTGCCCTCCTCTGACCGCGTTCCCTTTTTATTCCCTTTCGAAGTGGCACCCAGAATGTCTTCACTACTTCCAGCCTGCTGTACAGCAGGGCCATTCCCCTCTTCATTCTGGAAACTGTTCTCCCAGTAATTTCCTCAAAATAACTTTTGGCGGCCACATCGGACTGTAGCTTCTCACTGAATACTGTTGGGGAAATTATTAAAACTAAAATCTCCTGCCAGCCCAGAAAAATCACCTCTCCATATTATAAACAAGAGTGAGCCCGTTTCTTCTTGCCAAGACTACAGCGCGGCTACAGGCCATCTAGGGAGGTCGCCGGAACAGAAAGAAATCTCACCCTTTTGCAGAGTCAGGCAGATACAGTCCATTACATGCACGTTAATCGTCTCTATCCAAAGGACAAATAAAGCGTCCTGTATCTTTGTGACAAGTGGGAAGTGACAACGCGGAGGCCAGCACAGAGCCCAGACTCTTCCCCCAGAGAGAGGGAGACCGGCCACCATCCTCCTCCATGGTCACATCTCAGGTGTGTCCCCGAGTACCCAAGAAACTCATTGCTGAGATACAGACCTGGCAGGAGTCTCACTTAGCTTTTAACATGACTCCCATATATCTAAGACAGACAGAGAAAGGGTTTACAGTTAAGTTTTCTAAAGGAAATGCTAAAAAAAATCTGGATGAGAGAGGGAGTGCTCTTGTTTTTGGCACAAGCGAAAATTGAAAAACTTTGTTTTTACCTTTACAGTATATAAACCAAATAAAATACATGGTCCCTGCATTACACTTGCCAACACTGATTTCTGGTCTCCCAGTTCATGCACATGCATTTGGTTTTGCATTTCTCCCAATTAAACTGTGTTCAACAGGAATCAAAGTCACAAGTGGGTGTTTTGTAGCATCCATGATTTTCACTTTTTGAGTGTATCTGCACACATGCCCACTCGCGTGCGCTCTCTCTCCCTCCGTGTCTCTCTATGTCTCTCTCTGTCTCTCTCTGGTCCCCTGCAGCTCTCCTCTCCTCCCCAGGTTTTGTACACCGAGGCCGTTTTCGGGTCCAGGCCACAGCCACATACTACTGTGGATTTGTTTTCAAGGTGTCACATCCATTGCTGCTGGTTCTTGTTTCGCCTTTCCTCTCCCGTGCTTTCTGCTGTGAGGTTCTAGTGTACAGTTTGTTCTTTCCTGTCCAAAGAGCATTTTCCTCCAGAGGAAACAGAAACCAAATAAGAGAATTGTTATTTCTCATCTTCAGAATCATACCTTTGACCAGTTTTCCCTTTTCTTTGTGGTCCAGAAATAACTTGGACTGCGTTCAACCCCTCTCTGTTTTGTCTTGTTGTTTGGTCTTTTGGTTTTGGGGTCTGGGCTCACTGGAGACAGAGGCTTTCCCGACACTCTCCTCAGCCGCCCACCTGACGGTCCAGGCTGTCACGGGCGCTGACCCCAAGTTCTGTGCACATGCCTTTGACCCCTGAACTCAGCAGAGGGCTTCCCGCTGCATCTTCCCGGCTCCTTCGTTGTTCTCTGGCAGCTCCCCCCTGTTCTTCCTCACCAGGTTGGGGCATTTCCTTCATTTCCAGCTGTTTGAGCTGTGTTCTGTCTAGAAGGGAGTAGCTTAGAAGCACATCCCCTTTTTTGCCGGAACATTCTTTTTTTTTTTTTTTTTTTTTTTTTAACATCTTTATTGGGGTATAATTGCTTTACAATGGTGTGTTAGTTTCTGCTTTATAACAAAGTGAATCAGCTATACATATACATATGTTCCCATATGTCTTCCCTCTTGCGTTTCCCTCCCTCCCACTCTCCCCATCCCACCCTTCCAGGCTGTCACAAAGCACCGAGCTAATATCCCTGTGCCTTGCGGCTGCTTCCCCCCAGCTATCTACCTTACTACGTTTGTTAGTGTGTATATGTCCATGACTCTCTCTCGCCCTGTCAAAACTCACCCCTCCCCCTCCCCATACCCTCAAGTCCGTTCTCCAGTAGGTCTGCGTCTTTATTCCTATCTTACCCCTAGGCTCTTCATGACATTTTTTTCCCTTAAATTCCATATATATGTGTTAGCATACGGTATTTGTCTTTTTCTTTCTGACTTACTTCACTCTGTATGACAGACTCTAGGTCTATCCATCTCATTACAAATAGCTCAATTTCATTTCTTTTTAAGGCTGAGTAATATTCCATTGTGTATATGTGCCACATCTTCTTTATCCATTCATCCGATGATGGGCGCTTAGGTTGTTTCCATGTCCTGGCTACTGTAAATAGAGCTGCAATGAACATTTTGGTACATGACTCTTTTTGAATTTTGGTTTTCTCAGGGTATATGCCAAGTAGTGGGATTGCTGGGTCATATGGTAATTCTACCTGTAGTTTTTTAAGGAACCTCCATACTGTTCTCCACAGTGGCTGAACCAATTCACATTCCCACCAGCAGTGCAAGAGTGTCCCCTTTTCTCCACACCCTCTCCAGCATTTATTGTTTCTAGATTTTTTGATGATGGCCATTCTGACTGGTGTGAGATGATATCTCATTGTAGTTTTGATTTGCATTTCTCTAATGATTAATGATGTTGAGCATTCTTTCATGTGTTTGTTGGCATTCTGTATATCTTCTTTGGAGAAATGTCTATTTAGGTCTTCTGCCCATTTTTGGATGGGGTTGTTTGTTTTTATGTTATTGAGCTGCATGAGCTGCTTGTAAATTTTGGAGATTAATCCTTTGTCAGTTGCTTCATTTGCAAATGTTTTCTCCCATTCTGAGGGTTGTCTTTTGGTCTTGGTTATGGTTTCCTTTGCTGTGCAAAAGCTTTGAAGTTTCATTAGGTCCCATTTGTTTATTTTTGTTTTTATTTCCATTACTCTAGGAGGTGGGTCAGAAAGGATCTTGCTGTGATTTATGTCATAGAGTGTTCTTCCTATATTTTCTTCTAAGAGTTTGATAGTTTCTGGCCTTACATTTAGGTCTTTAATCCATTTTGAGCTTATTTTTGTGTATGGTGTTAGGGAGTGATCTAATCTCATACTTTTACATGTACCTGTCCAGTTTTCCCAGCACCACTTATTGAAGAGGCTGTCCTTTCTCCACTGTACATTCCTGCCTCCTTTATCAAAGATAAGGTGTCCATATGTGCGTGGGTTTATCTCTGGGCTTTCTATCCTGTTCCACTGATCTATCTTTCTGTTTTTGTGCCAGTACCATACTGTCTTGATTACTGTTGCTTAGTAATATAGTCTGAAGTCAGGGAGCCTTATTCCTCCAGCTCCTTTTTTCGTTCTCAAGATTGCTTTGGCTATTCGGGGTCTTTTGTGTTTCCATACAAATTGCGAAATTTTTTGTTCTAGTTCTGTGAAAAATGCCAGTGGTAGTTTGATAGGGATTGCATTGAATCTGTAGATTGCTTTGGGTAGTAGAGTCATTTTCACAATGTTGATTCTTCCCATCCAAGAACATGGTATATCTCTCCATCTATTTGTATCATCTTTAATTTCTTTCATCAGTGTCTTATAATTTTCTGCATACAGGTCTTTCGTATCCTTAGGTAGGTTTATTCCTAGATATTTTATTCTTTTTGTTGCAATGGTAAATGGGAGTGTTTTCTTGATTTCACTTTCAGATTTTTCATCATTAGTATATAGGAATGCCAGAGATTTCTGTGCATTAATTTTGTATCCTGCTACTTTACCAAATTCATTGATTAGCTCTAGTAGTTTTCTGGTAGCATCTTTAGGATTCTCTATGTATAGTATCATGTCATCTGCAAACAGTGACAGCTTTACTTCTTCTTTTCCGATTTGGATTCCTTTTATTTCCTTTTCTTCTCTGATTGCTGTGGCTAAAACTTCCAAAACTATGTTGAATAAGAGTGGTGAGAGTGGGCAACCTTGTCTTGTTCCTGATCTTAGTGGAAATGCTTTCAGTTTTTCACCATTGAGGATGATGTTTGCTGTGGGCTTGTCATATATGGCTTTTATTATGTTTAGGAAAGTTCCCTCTATGCCTACTTTCTGGAGGGTTTTTATCATAAATGGGTGTTGAATTTTGTCGAAAGCTTTCTCTGCATCTATTGAGATGATCATATGGTTTTTCTCCTTCAATTTGTTAATATGGTTTATCACATTGATAGATTTGCGTATATTGAAGAATCCTTGCATTCCTGGAATAAACCCCACTTGATCATGGTGTATGATCCTTTTAATGTGCTGTTGGATTCTGTTTGCTAGTATTTTGTTGAGGATTTTTGCATCTATGTTCATCAGTGATATTGGCCTGTAGTTTTCTTTCTTTGTGACATCCTTGTCTGGTTTTGGTATCAAGGTGATGGTGGCTTCGTAGAAGGAATTTGGGAGTGTTCCTCCCTCTGCTATATTTTGGAAGAGTTTGAGAAGGATAGGTGTTAGCTCTTCTGTAAACGTTTGATAGAATTCACTTGTGAAGCCATCTGGTCCTGGGCTTTTGTTTGTTGGAAGGTTTTTAATCACAGTTTCAATTTCAGTGCTTGTGATTGGTCTGTTCATATTTTCTATTTCTTCCTGATTCAGTCTTGGCAGGTTGTGCATTTCTAAGAATTTGTCCATTTCTTCCAGATTGTCCATTTTATTGGCATAGAGTTGCTTGTAGTAATCTCTCATGATTTTTTTTATTTCTGCAGTGTCAGTTGTTACTTCTCCTTTTTCATTTCTAATTCTATTGATTTGAGTCTTCTCCCTTTTTTTCTTGATGAGTCTGGCTAGTGGTTTATCTATTTTGTTTATCTTCTCAAAGAACCAGCTTTTAGTTTTATTGATCTTTGCTATTGTTTCCTTCATTTCTTTTTCATTTATTTCTGATCTGATTTTTATGATTTCTTTCCTTCTGCTAGCTTTGGGGTTTTTTTGTTCTTCTTTCTCTAATTGCTTGAGGTGCAAGGTTAGGTTGTTTATTCGAGATGTTTCCTGCTTCTTAAGGTGGGCTTGTATTGCTATAAACTTCCCCCTTAGAACTGCTTTTGCTGCATCCCATAGGTTTTGGGTCGTTGTGTCTCCATTGTCATTTGTTTCTAGGTATTTTTTTATTTCCTCTTTGATTTCTTCAGTGATCACTTCATTATTAAGTAGTGTATTGTTTAGCCTCCATGTGTTTGTATTTTTTACAGATCTTTTCCTGTAATTGATATCTAGTCTCATGGCGTTGTGGTCGGAAAAGATACTTGATACAATTTCAGTTTTCTTAAATTTACCAAGGCTTGATTTGTGACCCAAGATATGATCTATCCTGGAGAATGTTCCATGAGCACTTGAGAAAAATGTGTATTCTGTTGTTTTTGGATGGAGTGTCCTATAAATATCAATTAAGTCCATCTTGTTTAATGTATCATTTAAAGCTTGTGTTTCCTTATTTATTTTCATTTTGGATGATCTGTCCATGGGTGAAAGTGGGGTGTTAAAGTCCCCTACTATGAATGTGTTACTGTTGATCTCCCCTTTTATGGTTGTTAGTATTTGCCTTATGTATTGAGGTGCTCCTATGTTGGGTGCATAAATATTTACAATTGTTATATCTTCTTCTTGGATCGATCCCTTGATCATTATGTAGTGTCCTTCTTTGTCCCTTTTAATAGTCCTTATTTTAAAGTCTATTTTGTCTGATATGAGAATTGCTACTCCAGCTTTCTTTTGGTTTCCATTTGCATGGAATATCTTTTTCCATCCCCTTACTTTCAGTCTGTATGTGTCTCTAGTTCTGAAGTGGGTCTCTTGTAGACAGCATATATAAGGGTCTTGTTTTTGTATCCATTCAGCCAATCTGTGTCTTTTGGTGGGAGCATTTAGTCCATTTACATTTAAGGTAATTATCGATATGTATGTTCCTATTTCCATTTTATATATTGTTTTGGGTTCGCTACTATAGGTCATTTCCTTCTCTTGTGTTTCGTGTCTAGAGAAGTTCCTTTAGCATTTGTTGTAAAGCTGGTTTGGTGGTGCTGAACTCTCTCAGCTTTTGCTTGTCTGTAAAGGTTTTAATTTCTCCATCAAATGTGAATGAGATCCTTGCTGGGTAGAGTAGTCTTGGTTGCAGGTTATTCTCCTTCAGCACTTTCAGTATGTCCTGCCACTCCCTTCTGGCTTGTAGGGTTTCTGCTGAGAGATCAGCTGTTAACCTTATGGGGATTCCCTTGTGTGTTATTTGTTGTTTTTCCCTTGCTGCTTTTAATATGCTTTCTTTGTATTTAATTTTTGACAGTTTGATTAATATGTGTCTTGGCGTGTTTCTCCTTGTATTTATCCTGTATGGGACCCTCTGTGCTTCCTGGACTTGATTAACTATTTCCTTTCCCATATTAGGGAAGTTTTCAACTATAATCTCTTCAAATATTTTCTCAGTCCCTTTCTTTCTTTCTTCTTCTTCTGGCACCCCTATAATTCGAATGTTGGTGCGTTTCATGTTGTCCCAGAGGTCTCTGAGACTGTCCTCAGTTCTTTTCATTCTTTTTTCTTTATTCTGCTCTGCAGTAGTTATTTCCACTACTTTATCTTCCAGGTCACTTATCCGTTCTTCTGCCTCAGTTATTCTGCTATTGATCCTATCTAGAGTGATTTTAATTTCATTTATTGCATTGTTCATCGTTGCTTGTTTCATCTTTAGTTCTTGTAGGTCCTTGTTAACTGTTTCTTGCATTTTGTCCATTCTACTTCCAAGATTTCGGATCATCCTTACTATCATTATTCTGAATTCTTTTTCAGGTAGATTGCCTATTTCCTCTTCATTTGTTAGGTCTGGTGGGTTTTTATCTTGCTCCTTCATCTGCTGTGTGTTTTTCTGTCTTCTCATTTTGCTTATCTTACTGTGTTTGGGGTCTCCTTTTTGCAGGCTGCACTTTCGTAGTTCCCGTTGTTTTTGATGTCTGTCTCCAGTGGCTAAGGTTGTTTCAGTGGGTTGTGTAGGCTTCCTGGTGGAGGGGACTAGTGCCTGTGTTGTGCTGGATGAGGCTGGATCTTGTCTCTCTAGTGGGCAGGTTCACGTCTGGTGGTGTGTTTTGGGGTGTCTGTGGCCTTATTATGATTTTAGGCAGCCTCTCTGCAAATGGGTGGGGTTGTGTTCCTGTTTTGCTAGTTGTTTGGCATAGGTTGTCCAGCACTGTGGCTTGCTGGTCGTTGAGTGAAGCTGGGTGCTGGTGTTAAGATGGAGGTCTCTGGGATATTTCCACCGTTTAATATTATGTGGAGCTGGGAGGTCTCTTGTTGACCAGTGTCCTGAAGTTGGCTCTCCTACCTCAGAGGCAGAGCCCTGACTCCTGGCTGGAGCACCAAGAGCCTTTCATCCACACAGCTCAGAATAAAAGGGAGAAAAAGTAGGGAGAATTAGTAGAAGTATGAGTAAAGAAAGAAGGAAAGGAGGAAAGGAAGGAAGGAAGAAGGAAGCAAAGAAGGAAAGAAAGGAGGGAGGGAGGGAGGGAGGAAGGAAGGAAGGAGGGAAAGAAGGAAAAAAGACAGAAAGAAAGATGATACAGTAAAAATAAAATAAAGTATAATATAGTTATTGAATTAAAAAATATTTAGAAAAAAAAAAAAAAGGGACGGATAGAACCTTAGGACAAATGTTGGAAGCAAAGCTATACAGAGAAAATCTTACACAGAAGCATACACATACACCTTCACAAAAAGAGGTAAAGGGGGAAAAATCATAAATCCTGCTCCCTGAGACCACCTCCTCAATTTGGGGTGATTCGTTGTCTAAAGGAGGGAAGGAAGGAAGGAAAGAAAGAAAGAACGAAGGTAAAGTATAATAAAGCTATTACAATTAAACTTAATTATTAAGAAAAAGAATTTTTAAAAAAAAAGTCATGGACGGATAGAGCCCTAGGACAAATGGTGGAAGCAAGAGTATACAGACAGGATCTCACACAGAAGCATACACGTACACATTCACAAAAAGAGGAAAAGGGAAAAAAATCATAGATCTCGCTCCTAAATTCCACCTCTTCAATTTGGGATCATTCCTTGTCTATTCAGGTATTCCACAGATGCAGGGTATATCAAGTTGATTGTGGAGCTTTAATCCGCTGCTTCTGTGGCTGCTGGGAGAGATTTCCCTTTCTCTTCTTTGTTCTCACAGCTCACAGGAGCTCAGCTTTGGATTTGGCCCTGCCTCTGCGTTTAGGTCGCTGGAGGGCGTCTGTTTTTTTCGCTCAGACAGGACGGGGTTAAAGGAGCCGCTGATTCGGGGCCTCCGGCTCACTCAGGCCGGGGGTTGGGGGATGGGGGAAGGAGGGGCACTGCGTGCGGGGCGGGCCTGCGGCTGCAGAGGCAGCGTGACGTTGCGGCAGAGGCCGGCGTGACGTTGCACCAGCCTGAGACCCGCCGTGCGTACTCCCGGGGAAGTTGTCCCTGGATCCCGGGAACCTGGCAGTGGCGGGCTGCACAGGCTCCGCGGAAGAGGGGTGTGGAGAGTGACCTGTGCTCGCACACAGGCCCCTTGGTGGCGGCAGCAGCAGCCTTAGCGTCTCCCGCCCGTCTCTGGGGTCCGCGGTTTTAGCCGCGGCTCGCGCCCGTCTCGGGTTTGCGCTTTCAGCCGCGGCTCCCGCCCGTCTCTGGGGTTTGCGCTTTCAGCCGCGGCTCGCGCCCGTCTCGGGGGCTCGCGCCCTCAGCCGCGGCTCGCGCCCGTCTCTGGGGTTCGCGCTTTTAGCCGCGGCTCGCGCCCGTCTCTGGAGTTCCTTTAAGCAGCGCTCTTAAACCCCTCTCCTCGCGCACCAGGAAACAAAGAGGGAAGAAAAAGTCTCTTGCCTCTTCGGCCGGTGCAGGCTTTTCCCCGAACTCCCTCCCGGCTAGTCGTGGCGCACCAACCCCTTCAGGCTATGTTCAAGCCGCCAACCCCAGTCCTCTCCCTGAGCTCCGTCCAAAACCAAAACCCGAGCCTCAGCTCGCAGCCCCGCCCGCCCCGGTGGGTGAGCGGCAAGCCTCTCGGGTTGGTGAGTGCCGGTCGGCACCGATCGTCTGTGCAGGAATCTCCCCGCTTTGCCCTCCGCACCCGTCGCTGTGCACTACTCCGCAGTCCCGAAACTCCCCCCTCTGCCTCCCGCAGTCTCCGCCCGCGGAGGGGCTTCCTAGTGTGTGGAAACTTTTCCTCCTTCACAGCTCCCTCCCACTGGTGCAGGTGCCGTCCTTATTCTTTTGTCTCTGTTTTTTCTTTTGCCCTACCCAGTTACGTGGGGAGTTTCTTGCCTTTTGGGAGGTCTGAGGTCTTCTGCCAGCCTTCAGTAGGAGTTCTGTAGGAGTTGTTCCACGTGTGGATGTATTTCTGGTGTATCCGTGGGGAGGAAGGCGATCTCCGCGTCTTACTCTTCCGCCATCTTCAAGGTCAAAGTGCCGGAACATTCTTAAGCCTTTGTCTCTATAACCTTGAGAACAAGCTCACCTTCTAAAAATCGAAGGCTGTTTGTTTCTTTGCAAGCGGTTGTGAATCCCCAGGTGATAACCAAACGTGTTTTCATTCTAGGTCCTTTTTCATGAAGACGGTAGCGTGAAAGGAATTGCCACCAACGACGTAGGGATACAGAAGGATGGTGCGCCCAAGGTATGCACATAACAGTTCTGCGCTTCACAAACTGACAGTGAAAGAGAAAGAATCAACTCACACCCAATAATTCAGTCTTGCTACAAACTGCACATTAATTAAGTGCATGTTAGAACATTAGTTATTAATGTGGAATTTTTCTCATTGTTAAAAAAGAAACATCTTTGAACTAACCGTAATTTAGGCAAGTAGATATAACATGTTTAACAATAATTTTCTTAAAAGAAAAAACATGACATACAAATATCAAACAAACATGGGTCAAAGATTTTATTTCACTCATTAATTAATGAGGGAATCAGTAAGATGTTACAACCAGTTCAAGGAGAATCAAAAACCGTGCACACGTGGGTCAGCAGCTGGGCCACCTCCACAGTTTTCACTTCTGTGGACAAGAGTCATTTGCATTATTACTGTCAGTAAAGCTGATGGAGTCTTTGACAGGATTTTGACATCTTTTGGTAAATGCAAAACGGATTGACCTCATCTCTTTCAAAATAGGCTTCAATGGCCTTCTGGTTTTCACAACTTGTTAATTTTGCACTTGTAAAAGAAGAGCTCCTAAGACATGGATCTCACACTCTGTAAGATCCCTTGGAAAGGACAAGGAAAAAAAATACCTTGCTTTCCTATGATAACAAGAGCAAAACACAAATTAACGTCTTGATAAATTAACTTGCCTGTTCATGTTTATTTGTTAATTGTCTTAATTTCTCAACTAGATTAGAACCTCAGAGATCATGGAGGGTTACTCCAGAGCTAGCATAGTGCCAGGCAGTGCCGGGGCCTCAGTAGAGATTTGTCAACTCCCAGTTGGTCCTCTCTGCCATTGTAGAACAGAGCTGGGCATCTGGTCTAAGTCTCCTCCAGCAGATCGTCCTGCTTTTCAGTCCTTCCTGCACAGAGATGAGCAAGTACCAAAGCTCTCGAGTCTTACCTGCATCGTCGTTCTCCTGGTGGCCTGGCTGGCTACACCAGAATCACGTGAGGCCTTGCGGCTCAGCCTATCCTGTGGCAGGGCCCGGGAAGCTGTCTTGTATCAAGCCCCAGGGATTCTGATGCATAGCCAGGTTTGCAACACCTCTTACCTCATCCTGCTTCTTATAGTGTGACCTGTACCCTCAGCACAGAAGGCCAGACTCTGATAGCAGGAGTTTGCAACAAAGTAAGAGTTTATTGCAGGGCTCCCAGCAAGCGGGTGTGAGACAAGCCTCTCAGATCCACTGCACCCGGTCTTTGGGTTCGGGGTGTTTTAAAGCAGAAGAATAAAGAAGCTGGGAAGAATCATCATCTCGTGACATTTCTTACTCTGTATCGGGGGTCAGGGTGTCTCTGATTGACGATGCTCTGGCCGGGTGGTCCACGCCTCGGGGTCTCTGCGCTCATCTTGCCCTGGAGAAACAGCCTGAGTTTGTACGTTAGTGATGAGATCTACAAGAGCCATTTTAGTACAGTGACTGTTATCAGTGACAGCCATTGTAGTCATCGGACTCTAGTTGACTGGTGTTGAGTGAGCACAGGATGAGGTCGGAGGGCACAGAAAGGGAACAGAGTTCTGGATGGAGAGGAATCATGAACTCAGTAAGGGAGCTCGGGCTTAAGGGAACTCAGTGATGATAAAAGAATACTGTCTTTCTTATATTCTTTCCTGTGTTATGGCTATTCCTTTCTGTATTTTGATCATTTGATTATAAATTGCATTTTATTCTTTAGAAATGTCCGTATTTAATATTACAGCAACATTGAAGCACGCAAATTCTACCATTCTGATAGTTCTTTTTGTGTGTGTATTGTCAGGGTATTTGTTCAAATGTATATTTTTGTGTCTTGTGCTTTGTAGTTGTAAAAACACTCATATATTGTATTTATATAGATATAAAAGCATAGAAGAGTACAGTGGAGTCTCAGTAATTTGAGTTTGTAAATTTTTTTCTTTTTTTAAAAAATTTATTTATTTATTTTTGGCTGTGTTGGGTCTTCGTTGCTGCGTGTGGCTTTCTCTAGTTACGGCGAGCGGGGGCTACTCTTCGTTGCTGTGCGCAGGCTTCTCATTGCAGTGGCTTCTCTTGTTGTGGAGCATAGGCTCTAGGCACGTGGGCTTCAGTAGTTATGGCTCGTGGGCTCAGTAGTTGTGGCTCGCGGGCTCTAGAGCGCAGGCTCAGTAGCTGTGGCGCACAGGCTTAGTTGCTCTGCACCATGTGGGATCTTCCCGGACCAGGGCTTGAACCTGTGTCCCCTGCATTGGCAGGCAAATTCTTAACCACTGTGCCACCAGGGAAGTCCCCCTTTCTTTTTTTTTAATTTATTTTATTTATTTTTGGCTGTCTTGGGTGTTTGTTACTGCACGTGGGCTTTCTCTAGTTGCGGTGAGCAGGGGCTACTCTTTGTTGCGGTACGCAGGCTTCTCATTGTGGTGGCTTCTCTTGTTGTGGAGCATGGGCTCTAGGTGCGCGGGCTTCAGTAGTTGTGGCTCGCGGGCTCTGGAGTGCAGGCTCAGTAGTTGTGGCGCACGGGCTTAGTTGCTCCGCGCGGCACGTGGGATCTTCCCGGACCAGGGCTCGAACCCGTGTCCCCTGCATTGGCAGGTGGATTCTTAACCACTGTGCCACCAGGGAAGCCCATGCAAGTTTATTTTCATACGGCCGGTGGGGTGAGGAGAAGCAGGGATGGATTCTTTGTTCTCCGCCAATTGGCTCCGTTGATTGCGGCGTGGTTAGGCTTCCTCCTGCTCTTGCACGGAAACATTCTCGTCGCTCACAGACACCTCCGCCTGGCGGTACCCAGTTCTCTGTCCTCTCACTTGGCCCCTGGTTGGCAGTGCTGGCACAGCTGAATAACTTTTTCATTCCTTAAACACTTTCTGGACCTGGCTTTTCACACCACCTTCTCCTGGTTTTCCTGGTGTTTCAGGGCCCCTCCTGCCGCCTTTGCTTGCCCTTCCTCTGCGCCTTGTCCTCTGAGTATCCAGTGACAGGGCTTGAAACACGTCTCCCCTGAGTCCCAGAATCCTGCGTCCTGCTGCTCATTCAGTAGCTCTAATCTTAGGTCTAATAGGCATCTTACTGTCAGAATTCTGATGTGGATGTTTTCATGTTTCGGAGGTTAAGTAACTTGCCCAGGGTCAGGCCACTGTTAGGTAGTGGAGCTGGGGTTGGAATAGAGGCTCCAGAGCTGCCCCTTGCACACTAAGGAGCATATTGCCTCTAAGAGGAATATTTTAGTCCATTAAGATCGAGTTGTTTTATAAGTGGTGCTGAGTAAACTGCGTGTCCATCTGGAAGCAAATAGTTAGACTTTCATTTTATTTTAATTCTGATGATTTCTTAAAACAATAAAAAAAATTAGAAATCTAGGTTATAGATTCTTGCCTATAAAGGCAAGAAATTAAAAACCTATAAGAGGCAGGCCTTTTTTAACTATTTAAAAATTAAACACTTCTGTATACCAAAAATACTAGTGAGTCTGCAGATAAGCAGGAGGTCGGGGGAAAATTTTTGACAACCCGTGATGTCAAAGAGCACTTCTACATTGACAAGAAAAAAGAGAACACAGTAGAAAAACGGGCAGAATCTTACAAAATGAAGAGCAGATCCCGGCGAGCAGTAACCACTAGCCAGGAGGCAGGTCCTCTGATGCCTCTTATCTGGGCCCCAGGGTCCTGTGCCGGCTCCCCAGCCCTCCTCACGGCACACAGTCACACCTAGTCCTTGCACGCCTGCGTAGTCATTTATGTTTAGCTCTGCCTCCATGCCTGGCCCCAGGGAAACGGACAGTGTTTTTCTGCCATCTCTGCCCCAGTGCCTAGCATACAACCTGGCACACCAGAGGTGCTCAGTTAATATTTCTTGAATCAAAAAGAAAAAGTTGCTGAAAAGAGTAATCCGGAAAATGCAAATTAAAATAGCAGTAAGTTAGCCAGCTCTACACTTAGCAAAACCGTGAAAGGAACAGTTATACTGTCACTAGCTAGAAATAGGAAAAGGGTCTTCTTATACACTGTGGGTGGAAATGTGAATTGTTCAGGCTGTGGGGAAAGCAGTCTGGGAACATCTCATAAAATAAAAGTAGGTGTGCCCTTTGTACAGTGCCACTCCTGGGAACCTAGCTTACAGGAATAAAAGCACCAATGTTGTAAGGATACATATACAGGGTGTATGTTTTATGACATTGCTTATCATAGCAAATAAACTGGAAACAGTGAATGGCTATTACCCATTAGCAGAATGGCTGGATAACCCACGGTGTTCCCACACGGACTACTGCCCGCCATTCAAAAGAAGGATTTGAGCCACACAGTGACTTGGAAAGGTTTCCATGAAGTATTATATGATGCTACCATTGTGAAATAAATCAGGAACCAGAAAAGTTGAGGTGTCTGTGTAAATACCTCAGTCCACAGGTGCGTATGTATATATATTTGGGTAAAACTTGGCGTGCTAGGCTGTTAACAGCGTTTATGGACGAGTGAAGTATAGTAAGAGGCAGGAGATGGGAACAAATCCAAAGGTACTCAGCACAGGCACTTATAGGACGTGTGTGCACGTGTATGACGTTGGTGAGCTCTGCACAGAGAAACACAGAGTCACCAACAAACGTGAAAGATGTTCAGACTCTCTAGTGACTGAACGTATGAAATCAGTAGTGAAATAGTTCTTACCACTTAAACCGAGAATATTTCGCGTCAAGGATATCAATGTGAGCCATGCTTATAATAGTGAAACAGCCTGGAATAACCTAAACGTCCAGTTATTGAGAGCTGATTGAGAAGGTAGGAATCTATCCAAGCATTAAAAATGAATGCTTAGGACTTCCCTGATGGCGCGGTGGTTAAGAATCCGCCTGTCAGTGCAGGGGACACGGGTTCGAGCCCTGGCCTGGGAAGATCCCACATGCCGTGGAGGAACTAAGCCCGTGCGCCACAACTACCGAGCCTGCACTCTATAGCCTGTGAGCCACAACTCCTGAGCCCGCGAGCCACAACTACTTGAGCCTGCATGCCTAGAGCCCGTGCTCTGCAACAAGAGAAGCCACCACAGTGAGAAGCCTGTGCACCACAATGAAGAGCAGCCCCTGCTCTCTGCAACTAGAGAAAGCCGGCACACAACAACGAAGACCCAACGCGGCCAAAACTTAATTAATTAATTATTTTAAAAATGAATGTTTAATTTGGTATATATTGCCTTAGGCAAATCACTTTATATTGTATAATGTGAAAACAGTTATAAAATATATTGCCTTAGGCAAATCACTTCATATTGTATAATGTGAAAACAGTTATAAAATGCTTTGTCCGTATGAACCATTTTTTTTGTATGAATGTTTCTGTATACACACAATACCTGTAAACATATGAATGGAGAAATACCGGGAAATACGTATTTCATAAGAGACTTTCTTTATTATTCTGCATTCCTTTATTCAGGAGCTTTACTGCGTACCTACCCTGTGCCGGATATAAGTGCAAAATACAGAGCAAAAGAGAGAGAGAGACTTTTTAATTGTAGCTTATTTTTTCCCCTTGGAAAAAACAAGTTGCAGTTTTACAGTATATATCCAGCAATAGAGAACAAGTAAAATTAAAGTGAAAAAAGCAAGTAGCTGAAGAGTATGTTTAGGATGATCTTGTTTGTGTTAGAAGGATATACATAGACTCATATAGTTTTTTTATTCATGGAAAATTTCTGGCATGATTCACAAGAAATCTATTAATGGTGTTTTTTGCTTCAAATCATGGGACTAGAAAATCAGGAACAATGGGGAAATGGCCTTTCACTTTAAAAAAATTTTCTTTTAGTTACATAAGTTTCAGGTGTCTAGCATTATAATTCGACATCTGTATACACTAGACAGTGGTGAGCAGCCCAAGCCTGGTTACCACCTGTCACCACACACTTGACCCCCTTCACTCATTTCGGCCTCCCCCCTTCACTTCTCACTGTACATTCATTTGTAGATAATTTTTCGTGGAGGGATGAACATGCTTTATTTGTTTTTTTAATGCATACAGACTTAACCATTCGATCAATGACAAAGACACAAGATATGTTATAAAATTTAAATTAGATTCCACTTAAAACAGCGTTTAGTTCTGTTACTAAAATTACATATCTGCACCTTCTCTTCTATACCTGAATCATAGATCAATTCAAAACTGACCAGAATGTGAATATTTTTAAAATTGTCAAACATTGCAGTTTAACGTGTTCCTGTTTCTTAGACAACTTTTGAGCGGGGGCTGGAACTACATGCCAAAGTCACAGTCTTTGCAGAGGGCTGCCACGGACACCTGGCCAAGCAGCTGTACAGGAAGTTCGACTTGAGGGCCAACTGCGAGCCCCAGACATACGGGATCGGGCTCAAGGAGGTACTCGAGCCTGCCGGTGTGACTTCCACGCGAAAAGATGAAGCTTACATTCATTTGTATTGTCGTGTGGTTTATAATATTGATTTAATTTTATAGTTATATTTTTCATTAACCTGAAATGTTCATAATGACTGAAAACATTAGGGACATTTTTCAAGGGGCTGGAGAATATTACTAATCAAATTTTACTATTACCTAAATTGTGTCTGCATGTTCTAGTTGTTTTATCAAATGTTGAAGTCTTGAATTTGAAAATATTTGTGATATTGATCTTTTTCATGGTAATGCCATCTGCCCTAATAGGGTTTGACCTGTTATCCAATGCTCTTTGTAAAATGACCACATCCTACAAGAATTGTTTATTCAAAATTATAATATAAAGATAATTTAGTTTATGAAATATACACTCAGCCATAGCATATTGACCTGCAGCCTAAAACTTAATTAGGCTGAGTGTTGTATATTTTCTCAGTTTATCCAAACCTTAGGTCTATCAGCGCAAAAGTTTCATCATAACTCTTTTGTTAAGAATCCTTTTAGGGTAAAGCTCAGAAAGTTTCAGATTCTATACATAACTAGATTCATTATATTGTGAATACGGGCTTAATTGTTTTGGTAGACTGTACATACTTCTATGTGGTGGCACGTAATATCTGATTTTCAGATAATATTTCCTGTGGAAATTGTTGTTTGCAATTTAAAACTTAACCATTCTGAAAACAGGATATCAGTTAGCTTCAGTCGGGGAGAGGGTGGTGCAGGAGGGAGCACACTGGTTTCTTTTACTGAAAAATCACATCTGTCCTGTAAAGTCACAGATCCGAAGTGCAGGGCGCAGCTCACGTTCATGAGGCGAACACGCCCGTGTGGCCGTCACCCGGGTCAGGGTGTAGGTGGTTCCTAGCACCCCATCTCTTCAGCGGTGTTTCCCACAACCGCACGAACGCCTTACCCATCTGAGAACTTAATTAATGTCTTACAGAGTTCCTCACCTTTTGCTTTACTCCGATCATCCTGCTGCATTTTGATGTCATTTTCTGGGATATTTGAAGTACTTTTTTGTGCGTTTCTCTTATTTCTGCTTTTCAGTTGTAACTTTCATAAATAAGACATAAAACTTAGCAAGTTTTATACATGTGGTGACATAAAACATCTAAATAATACTCTAGGACTTTTTTTTTAAGTTATGGATTATCGATGAGAAGAAGTGGAAACCCGGGAGAGTCGATCACACTGTCGGCTGGCCCCTGGACAGACACACGTATGGGGGCTCTTTCCTCTATCACCTGAATGAAGGGGAGCCCCTCGTAGCGCTCGGCTTCGTGGTAAGTTACACTCCGTGATGGGAAGTTCCACTCTGAGAGCCACTGGGTCTTCAGTGTCACAAATCCAGGGCTTTGCATCTGGAGAATGTAAAAGGCTTCTCATTTAAAGCTTCCTCTCTGCTTTTGTCCACATCTGAAGTGCTTATGGCCACTGTAGACAGTGGTCTGCTTCAGCTCACGTAGCCGTAGTACAGTAGCTGCTACACGCCAGGCCCTGTGCTGGATGCTTCCCTGGGAATCCTGGTCCATAAAAATCCTGTGAAGTTGGTCTAGCGTTATTTTACTGGTGGGAAAACTGAAGTCCAGACAAGCTAAACAGCCTTCCCAGACACACGCATTAAGTGATAGAGGCAGGACTCATGCCCGAACCTGTCTGACCTGAAGCCCATGTCCACTGTGGCACACCACTGCAGGAAGTGCAGTCCGCACTGGGTTTGAACCTCTAACTAAAACAGGACCATTTCCTCCCTTTTGGTCGCTTAAACATCCTTACAGTAAATTACATCTTGAACATTACAAGGAACGGAAAAGTGATATGAGTTACTGCACCTTGCAGTTGCAGCGCTATAGTTCAATGTCATGGTTAGACTTGTGTATGACACGTTGTTAAATTTATGTATTATTGTGTTCGGTGCATCACTTTGATTTAGTTTTTATAGTGACTTAATCTTTTCAAAGCAAAAAGGGTTTGGTTATTAATTTCAGCATTTTTGGTAAAAATGTAATCTCTAATGTTTTTCACCTTCTTTTTTTGTAAGTGCGATTACATTATTTTTCTTCATTTTTGCCTCAGTAGTACTGCATTGAGCTTATTAGTTTATTTCTGGAGTTGGTATTGAGAAATGAATGATAAATTATTACAACTCCTTTTGTAGAAACATAATGTGTAACACTTACCTACAAACATTTTTCTAATTTGGACTTTGATTTACAAAGCACAGTGATTTATTAATACGTTCCAAATGTTTTCAAGTTCTGCCAATTATAAACACATGGCATCCTTTTGTTTACACTTTCTTTTCCAAACAGATTTTATTGGGTTATTTATTTAAATTTGGGTCATTGCATACCTTTCTCTAAGTACTTTGAGTACAAGCAGTTTAATGTACATGTTCTCTGGTAAATACTGCTCACATTTCAGCCTGATATAATTTGAAATAACGATGTCTCATTTAAATATAAACATTTTAAGGTTGGTCTAGACTATCAAAATCCGTACCTAAGTCCATTTAGAGAGTTCCAGAGGTGGAAACACCACCCTAGCATCCAGCCGACGTTGGAAGGCGGGAAAAGGGTTGCATATGGAGCCAGAGCCCTCAATGAAGGTGGCTTTCAGGTAACACTTTCGCGTTTTTAATCCTTATTTCTGTATTATAAATTCAACGTTGAAACATAAGGTAACAACTTTAAATAAAGGATCGAAGATTATCTCAGGAAGAAAATTTAAGTAACTAAGCAAAGCACCCTAGTATTTATAAAACTGTACCACACCAGAGTTAAATGACACCATGAATTTAAGGATATATTGATTTCTAGAGAAAAATTAATGGGCTTTTTTGTTTATTGGTTTGTCTTTAACCAGAGAATTTAAACTATGTGATCCAAGATCTTTTCCTTTATTCCTTTGCTGCCAGGAAACTCAAGGACAGATGTAGTTTTCAGCAAAGGTAATTAATTAATCTCAACTACCTAGTGTCATCCATGCCCTTTAGGTGGCTTCTGTTAAGTTTTTACCCTTAATTGTCCTATTTTAGTATATGTTCAAAATAAATACTATCAAATGCAGTTAATTTATTAAGTATTTAGTTATTAAACAATGAAATAAGAGCTAGATGGCTAACTATGATAAAAGCTATTAGAACTGTTTTGGAAATAGTATTCGACAGGTAAGATGATCTAAAAGTCAGCTCTAAAACTTATACCAAACGGTTTGGTCAAGTTATTTAACTCCTCGGGCGTTAAGGGATCATCTGTAAAATAAAGATGATCCCTTCTGTCTCTAATATTCTAGGAATCTAGAACTGTTGATATTTTAGAAATCTGATATCTTTTTGTTTTTAATCTGTTGTAAAAGTAACAAATAGATCATAGAAAATTGGGGAGAATAGTTGACAACCTTTAAAGTGAAGTTCTAAATACATTCATAAAGTCAAGTACAATCACAGCTAAATTATGAATGTCATCACTAGAACCCTAAAAATAACACTGTCCCTAAATTCCATTGCTGCGGGGTTACCTCCCATGAGGTTGTTTTTATTTCTGGAGCAGTTATTCGTTTGCAATAATATTTGCTAAATTTCCTATGTTCAAGCCCATTAAACTTTTTTGAATAATGTGCATAATACCTATTGCCAGCCTAATTCTACTCTTTATAGTGTAAAGTCTTCTGTGTATTCAGTAGTACATACAGACTCGTGTTTATGACACCTGCCTTGTGTGCTTCAGCATCTCAGATGATCTTTAGATGAGCAGGGAGATGACCCCACACACACAATACACTTTTTACCTAAGTTTTCTGATTTAATTAGTCAAAGATTCAGAAACTTACTTCCATTAAGTTTTTGAAGACCCTTCAGAGACAAAAATTTGGAACATCCAATTTTATTTTGCACTAACAAGTATTACATGACTTTTTATTTCTCTTTCTTCAGTCTGTACCAAAGCTCCCCTTTCCTGATGGGTTTCTAGTATTTAACCCCTGTGGGTTTTTTTTTTTGGGGGGGGAGGTTCTTTTTTTTTCTTTTAGTGCAGGGAAGTGTAATTTTATTTTGGTGCAGAAATAGATTAGGTTACAGAAACGTCCTAGGAAAAGGAAGTTACGAGACTGATTTTACCAATTGTCAGGTGGAAGGGTAAAATCTGTTACTGTAGAACTACTCCAGGCCATACCCATCTTCTTCAGTGATATGGCCTGGTTCCTCATTTTAACCCCCGTTTTTTTTGTTTGTTTGTTTTTTTAATTTATTTTATTTACTTTTGGCTGCCTTGGTTCTCCGTTGCTGTGCGCGTGCTTTCTCTAGTTGCGGTGAGCGGGGGCCACTCCACACCGTGGTGCGCGGGCCTCCCACTGCGGTGGGTGGCCTCTCACGCTGTGGAGCACGGGCTCTAGGCGCGTAGGCTCAGTAGTTGTGGCGCACGGGCTTGGTCACTCCGCGGCACGTGAGCTCTTCCCGGACCAGGGCTCGATCCCGTGTCCCCTGCATTGGCAGGCGGATTCTTAACCACTGCGCCACCAGGGAAGCTCTAACCCCCGTTTAATGGATGTCCCAGAATACATCTCTCTGTACGACTTCTCCTGGGTCCCCCAGGTCCTTAACAAGATGTCCAGCTGCCCGCACAGGGTAGGATCCTCACAGAACTGAAAAACACACATTTCCCTTGGGCCATGATGTTTTTTACTCTTAGGACTTAAGCGCCCATTTGGAAGAATGTGCACTAGCAGGGCCGCAGCCTGACTTGAGAGGAGCATTGTCACGGTCCAGGTTCCTAACCACTATCTCTGTTTGCAGCTCCTGGCATTCCAGAAAGCCCTTTCCCCTTGTTGTCTGCTCTGCGGCCCTGATTTCACGCTCTCTTATCTGCATGTTTCTGATGCTGAGTTTGGTCGGAGAACAGCAGTCACCCCTGGGCCCGAGCCTCCTTGTGCCAGCGTTGCTTTTGCTTCTCACCGCCACTCCCGCGCAGTTAGAACTCTGTAATCACGGGAGCGCAGCCACAGCCCCGCGGCGTGGCGGCTGATGGTGGCGGGCTCCCTGTTGACCTCCTCCTCAGGGTCCCTCTCCGCCCATCGGCCACACTGTCAGCCACCCACCACTTTCTCAACACAGATCCGTGGCGTACTGTGGGAAGCCTCCCGGGAGGGAAGCCTCCAGGAGGAAAGAGCAACTCCACAGCTCTCTTTTCTTCCTCTCCACACTGTAGGTTACAGTACAGTCTCCTGAGGGAGGCAGTCTGTAACTTAGCTGCTACATCGTGGGGCTAAACCAAAACTGTCACCCACCCCTTTAGTACGTTGTTTTCCATCAGAAGTGTATACTGAGGCCCAAACAACCATCTTAAAGTTTATTTTGGAAATTCAGTTTATTCTTCGGTTAATTAAAATATATTATTTAAGGTAGTGGCTAATTGTGGCGATGCCATGATTAGAACCTAGGTTTCCGAAACTCCCTGGACATCAAGGTAAAACAAGGACGTATGAAGAGTTAAGATAACATCCTTTGTAAATCACGTGTTACCCACAATGCGTATAAAAGCAGATCACAATTTAGATAATAGACATTCAGGAGGTTTAGAGAATATTCTTTTCATTATGACATAGATATGTATAAATAAAAACATTTTATGTAAATGTTAATGCTCTGGTCTTAACGTCTGTCTCATGCAGGTAAGTCATGGGGAGGAAGATGGAAAACATCTTAACAGAAAAAGAGCAATAGTTCTGATCCTCGTTTCTAGAGGAGGAGAAAAACTGCCCTTGCTCTGATTTTTCTCTTCACTCGTATTCATTTGCATGTAATTTTTTTTTTCCGGTTTTTCCCTACAGCTTTCAAAGAGGCTATAATTTGGAGTATTCGGTTCTGTTTGTTTAATTTGAACTAACAGATGCACTTTGACTGTTCCTTTCCTCAGTCTATACCAAAACTCACCTTTCCTGGGGGCTTACTAATTGGTTGTAGCCCTGGTTTCATGAATGTTCCCAAGATCAAAGGGACCCACACAGCAATGAAAAGTGGGATTTTGGCAGCAGAATCTATTTTTAATCAACTAACTAGTGAGAATCTCCAATCAAAGACGATAGGTAAGAACTCCCATTTAATCTCACGTTCTTCATGGGGATGTTTAAAAAGAAGCTATTTAAACATACACTCAGTGTACAGATGGAGGATGACAGTAGATACAGTTAGAAATCTTGCCGTCTTGTACGTTTATCTCACTGGGCATTGAAAGATGCAGTGTGACTGTCCCTCTACACAAAGCGTCGAGATGCCTGCTGGGCAAAGCACACTGCAGCCTGCTCGCCGTGAGGTTTTAACGGCCACGTGCCATTTCATGAATGGAAAGTAGAACGGGCCCGAGGTGTCCCGCCCCCTGGAAACAAGTTCAACGTGAGGGTCCCGCCTCACATCGCACAGGCCCAGGTGGACCCTTGCAGGCGCCCCCAGACCTTCACTCCAGGGCAGGCAGCGGGCCCGCCTCCGCCTTCACCTCCTGTCACCCTCCATCCCAGACATGCTTCCTGGGTCCCGGGGGCGGCACCCAGCTGATGGCTGGCCCCCAAGCTCCCCGCACCTCGGCTCGGATCTCTCTCCGGGGGCCTCGCGCGGACCTCACCAGTGAATCTGCACCACGCACACAGGCACACAGCCCTGCCAGCCCCTCTCGCCGCGCCGCTCCCTCTCCGGTGTGTTCCACCTTCCGGCTCGGCTCACTGTTTAACGTACTTATTGATCACCCTCGTTTCCTTGGACGGAACAGTCCTCCCAGAGCAGGGGCTTGGCTCCCTGTGGACGCAAACACCAGGAGCAAGTCCGTAGATACCCGATAGATGAGCCGCGTTCCGTAGAGTCGGGTGACACGCTCCTCCAGGTGGACTGTACCTTCAGGCACGCTCGGGGACAGGAGAGGCAGGGCCGGTGCCTCAGACGGCCTCACCAAGTCCGCATCCCGCCGGGCGCCAGCCCGCTTGCCCCGCGCAGGTCGGGCCGGAGCAGGCAGGTCACCAGCACCAGGAGGAGGGTGGTCACGAGAACCAGGATGTCCTGTTGGAGATTAAGTGCAGGGCCCCCAGCTTTAGGTGCTGCCACCTCCGAGGACCACCACAGCCGAGCACTACGAGCTGGGCAGCTTTAACCAGGAAGGTATTTGGAGTTCCGCAGGCGAGCACTTCGCAGCTGTGTCCGAGTCTCCAGCTTCCGGGGGCCCCGGGCTCCTGGCAGAGCACTGCCAGCCCCTGCCTTGTCTTCCTCTGGCTGTCTCCTGGACGCCAGTCATTGGACCAAGGGTGCAGGCCGCTCCAGCATGCCCTTGTCTTAACTCGGTATACCGGCAGCGACCCTCTTCTGACCGATTCTGAGACAACAAGGGGTCAGGACTTGAAAATACCTCTCTGGGCCATCATGGTTCAGCCCGTAACAGAAGTGTTTCAGTGATCAGCTCCATAGGTAGCATAAACTCTTAGCTTCCTTTTCAGGTTCACTGAATTTTGCAACTAATTTTCCATGCTACCAGTATGGCCTTACTGCCTGTTAAACAACCTATCAAATGGGTATCTTTTTGGAAGATGTCAGCATTTATACATGAAACGTTCTTCAAGTGTGGTCTCATATGACCACCTGCTTTTTTAACTATGTAAAAGTCATCTGTTATTTCGGTAGCAAAGTACCTTGACAATAAAGTGCTTTATACTCCGTGAGGCAATTTCACTTAACATTTCATGTTTTTCATAAAAAGGACTTGATGTAACTGAGTATGAGGACAATTTGAAGAAATCATGGGTGTGGAAAGAGCTATATGCCATCAGAAACGTCAGACCGTCCTGCCATGGCGTCCTGGGTGTGTACGGAGGGATGATTTACACTGGAATCTTCTACTGGATATTCAGAGGGATGGAGCCCTGGACCCTAAAACATAAAGGTAATTCCGGCCTGAGTATGAATGTTAGTCCTTAACTCAGGAAACGGGATCCAGTAAGTAGGGAAAAAAGGTGACCTTCTACACTTTATAAACTTGCTTTCTTAGAGAAATGATGAATTCAGTATCTTTAGGAGGACAGGGTATCATTATTGAAAGAGGGCTAAAGTCTTATTTCTTCAGTATAATATTTACAGGTTTTTAAAATATCTAAGGAAGTACTTTAGAATTAGATACATTTTTACTAAAAACCTTCCTCAAAACTTGGGAAGGTTCTGACTCTGATCAGCTCAAGCCAGCCAAGGACTGCACACCTATTGAGTATCCAAAACCAGATGGGCAGATCAGTTTTGACCTTTTGTCGTCCGTGGCTCTGAGTGGCACCAACCATGAACACGACCAGCCGGCGCATCTGACCTTGAAAGATGACAGTGTACCTGTAAACAGAAACCTGACCATATACGACGGGCCTGAGCAGCGGTTCTGCCCTGCAGGTCAGTACACTCATTTCCATCCACTCCTGAAACGTCAACAGGAGGATTTGCTTGAAACACGTTAGAAATAGGCTTCCGTTTTTTTAAAGAAATTTCTCCTTCTATTGCTTGGAAATTGTAAATGACTCCCATCTCCAGCTTCCTTATGAAAACTCATTCTTATGTTTCTACTCTAATGCTATAGTAGTAGGGATTTCTCGTGAAGCCTAATTCAGACGGCATTTCTCAAAAGCAGCCTTTCTCTTTTCACCCTCAGTGCGAGGTTAAGGGTTACGGGGAAAAGCACCAAACACCTCTTTCCATGTTCACGTGACTTAAAAAAAAAAATCGTTTCTGTCATGGCTGCTCCTGTCTGTATATATGTATGCTCATGTACACACACACATATACATTATATATGTGTACATAGCCTAAAATACTAGATTTTGGCCACATGCAGCTCAGGGAAATCGTCCTGGACTTTAAATGCATCATGGATAGAGTATCTTCCAGTGCTGAGCTTTCAACTAGAATTATCGTAGGAACTGGGTCTCGAGTGCTGGTAGAACAGCATTCAGGTGTGTGAAAATCAGTACCTTCTGGACAGGAACTAGAACATACGTTCTGTGCGGGAGGGACCTTGACTGTCTTGACTTTGTCTTTTCACCACTTCTGTCATCTCCCTGGGTTGTAAGCTGAGGGTAAGGGCTGACCTAATCTGTCTGCAGTCGTGGCACACATGTATACGGGAGGATCACCATTTCTGTCATCTCCCTGGGTTGTAAGCTGAGGGTAAGGGCTGACCTAATCTGTCTGCAGTCGTGGCACACGTGTATACGGGAAGATCATTTTACTGCACCTGGCAGACACTGCTTTTTTTACAAAGCGAAGGTCCCTGGCAACCCCGTGCTGAAGAAGCCTACTGGCGCCATTTTTCCATTTGCTCACTCCACGTGCCACATGTGGTAATTCTTGCAAAATTTCAAACTTTCTCATTATTATATTTGATATTGTGCTCCGTGATCTTTGATGTTAGTACGACTCGCTGAAGGCTCAGATAGCATTTTTTAGCAATAAAGTGTATTTTAAGTAAGGCATGTACCTTGTTTTTTAGACATAATGCTGTTATTGCAGGCTTCACAGACGGCAAAGTAGCATAAATGAAACTGTTACATATGCACTGGCAACAAACAAATTCGCATGACTCGCTCTATTGTGATAACTCACTTTATTGCAGCGTCTGGGTCTCTGAAGTATGTCCGTATATAACATCACACCCGAAAACTGCTCAACCTCGAGTTCCCTTGTTGGTAACACCAACTCAGCCACGTGCTGCCGTACCTTCTGCTTTTATCATTTTTAATTTATACAACAGCAAATGCACACACCCAGATCTCTGTAATATTCTGTGGGTAAACATTCAGTCCACAAACGCTGAGGGCTTCTGTGGCTAATTTCTCCAGGACTTTGGCCTCTGCTTTAAAGGCAGCTACTGCACGGAGTTGCCTGTGTTTTCTTACAGGAGTTTATGAATTTGTACCTTTGGAACAAGGTGATGGATTTCGGCTACAGATAAACGCTCAGAACTGTGTGCACTGTAAAACATGTGACATTAAGGACCCGAGTCAGAATATTAACTGGGTGGTACCCGAAGGCGGTGGAGGCCCAGCATACAACGGAATGTAAGCTGCAGCCGGCTTCACCCGTGCCAGCGTCTCTAAAATGGACGGCAAGTTCACGTCAAATGTTTGGAAGTTCACAGGTGTCAAAAAGCTTAAATATATATATTTTTTTTTTTTTTTTTTTTTTTTTTGCAGTATGCGGGCCTCTCACTGCTGTGGCCTCTCCCGTTGCGGAGCACAGGCTCCGGACGCGCAGGCTCAGCGGCCATGGCTCACGGGCCCAGCCGCTCCGCGGCATGTGGGATCCTCCCGGACCAGGGCACGAACCCGTGTCCCCTGCATTGGCAGGCGGACTCTCAACCACTGCGCCACCAGGGAAGCCCCTTAAATATATTTTTGATCAGAATGTTCATAAAGTAATTATCAGTGAAATAATTTTATACGATACCTAAAACTGTCCCATAAAAAATTATGAATCTCTTAAATAAAACTTTATAAGTGACGTAGCATCTACTTCTCTCTCCAAGTCTTCCGAGATTCAAACACTATTGGCACTACTGGCCTCCAATGTACATTTGACTCATCAGGCTCAGCACTTCCAGCAAAGTGTATCTCCTAGACCAGAGGTTGGCGTCCAGCCCACCACTCTTCTTACGCAGTTTTACTGGAACACAGCAGTGCCTCCTGGCTTACGCACTGTCGATGGGGGCTTCTGAGCTCCAAGTGCAGAACTGGGTAGCTGTGACTGACAGACTGTAATGTCTACCTGACCCTTTAGAGACGTCTGCCAGCTCTGCACACACGTCACAGAGAGATGCATCAAAGAACTGAGAAAAACAACATACATACTTAAAACATACAACATACATACTTAACTTTTGATCTGTTTATTCAAATAAGATGTGTCTAGAAGTTTAAAATACACTGGACACCATTATCCTTTGTAATGCAGAGAGCCATTTAAAATGAGTTCAACTTCAGCATATTTTGTAACACTGGTCTATTAAGAGTGAATCCCTACCTGTATTCCTAGACTGCAAACAATGGGAACTGAATTCTCAGAGGGAACACATTAGGGATCATACATAATAGACAAGATCCTTTAATTGTCTCACTTCAATCCATACTTAAGCAAAACTGAATTCCTTATTAAGCAAACATTTTTGCATAAGCTGCCTTCTCTTTATCTTTCTGTGCCTTTATCTTTTGCTTGACTTTCAGCAATTCTGCCTGGATAGCTGCAAAATAAATATGTAATATGAGTTATTTCCCAAAACATCCAAAAAATTAGGCTGACCAGCAAACTCATGCTTTAGTGTGATAAAAAATGATATAACTCTTCGAAGGGTAACTGAGCCTTATTAACAGTGTATTTTACTTGGAGAAAGCGACCACACAAACATAAAAACCACAGAGCACAATTTTAGGAGACTGTCCACCGAGAGAACTAACTGAATTACACACAGATACTCCTTCTCCCTTCCATCAGAGGGGGGACCCCACTGAAGCGCCTCCCCAAAGACCTATTTCCACATCTAGACCTAGAATCACCATTTGTACTTGGTTTATTTGAAAAACAGGCTTATTTTTGTCGCAGCTTTCCAAAACTTTCCTAAAACATATTCAGTAGCTAGAATACTTAGGTCATGGCCACATTCAGCTTAAGAAATGGTCCCAAACACTAAATTCGCCCTAAATACTGTGTCTTCTAACGCTGCTCTTCCATCTAGAATTACAGGACAGCAGAGCACACAGTCTTCAGACATATGGACAGTGGCTGCAGTGTAAGCTGAAGGCAGGACCCTGACTTGTGCCTTCTCCAGCATGCCTGGAACCTGGCCTGAACAGGCGCTCTGCAGTATCTGCTGGACAAGGCAACCTCTAAGTGACAAAGCGTATGCTAGTTCATGAGGATCAATTCTGAAGGGACAAAATGAACTTGCACTACAGAAACTGCCAACTTACCTTTATCCTCTGGTGCTATCTCCTGAGCTTTCTTAAGATCAGCCTTTAATTGGGAAAAAAAATTAAAGAAATATTAGGTTATGAGTTATGAAAGTGGTTTTTTTAATTAAAATTTAAAACAGAGAGGAGCTTCAAGATGGCGGAGGAGTAAGACATGGACATCACCTTCCTCCCCACAGATACATCAAAACTACATCTACACGTGGAACAACTACAGAACACCTACTGAATGCTGGCAGAATACCTCAGACCTCCCAAAAGGCAAGAAACTCCCCCACGTACGTGGGTAGGGCAAAAGAAAAAGAAAAAACAGAGAAAAGAATAGGGACAGGACCCACACCTCTGGGAGGGAGCCATGAAGGAGGAAAGGTTTCCACACACTAGAAGCCCCTTCACGGGCTGAGACTGCGGGTGGCAGAGGGGGGAAGCTTCGGAGCCACGGAGGAGAGCGCAGCCACAGGGGTGCGGAGGGCAAAGCGGAGAGACTCCCGCACAGAGGATCGGTGTCGACCAGCACTCACCAGCCTGAGAGGCTTGTCTGCTCACCCGCCGGGGTGGGCGGGGGCTGGGAGCTAAGGGTCGGGCTTTGGTCGGATCCCAGGGAGAGGACTGGGATTGGCGGCGTGAACACAGCCTGCAGGGGCCTAGTGCGCCACGGCTGGCCGGGAGGGAGTCCGGGAAAAGGTATGGACCTGCCGAAGAGGCAGGTGGTGTGCGAGGAGAGGGGATTCAGAGCACCACCTAAATGAGCTCCAGACATGGACACGAGCCTCAGCTAAAAGCACGGACCCCAGAGACAGGCATGAGATGCTAAGGCTGCTGCTGCCGCCACCAAGAAGCCTGTGTGCAAGCACAGGTCACTCTCCCCCTTCCAGGGAGCCTGTGCAGCCCGCCACTGCCAGGGTCCCGTGATCTAGGGACAACTTCCTCGGGAGAACACACGGCACACCTCAGGCTGGTGCAATGTCATGCCAGCCTCTGCCGCTGCAGGCTCGCCCCACATCTGTGCCCCTCCCTCCCACCGGCCTGACTGAGCCAGAGCCCCCGAATCAGCAGCTCCTTTAACACCGTCATGTCTGGGCGAAGAATAGATGCCCTCCAGCGACCTACATGCAGAGGCGGGGCCAAATCCAAAGCTGAGCCCCGGCAGCTGTGCGAACAAAGAAGAGAAAGGGAAATCTCTCCCAGCAGCCTCAGGAGCAGCGGATTAAATCTCCACAATAAACTTGATGTACCCTGCATTTGTGGAATACAGGAATAGACAACGAATCATCCCAAATTGAGGAGGTGGACTTTGGGAACAACGATATATATATTTTTTCCATTTTTCTCTTTTTCTGAGTGTGTATGTGTATGCTTCTGAGTGTGGTTTTGTCTGTATAGCTTTCTTTTACCATTTGTCCTAGGGTCTGTCTGTCCTTTTTTTAAATTATTATTACTTACAAAATACTTTTTCTTAATATTTTTTATTTTAATAACTTTATTTTATTTTATCTTCTTTTTCTTTCTTTTTTTCCTACATTTTATTTTGAGCTGCGTGGAGGACAGGCTCTTGTTGCTCCAGCCAGGCGTCAGGCCTGAGCCTCTGAGGTGGGAGAACCAAGTTCAGGACACTGGTCCACCAGAGACCTCCCAGCTCCACGTAATATCAGACAGCGAAACTCTCCCAGAGATCTCCATCTCAACACCAAGACCCAGCTCCACCCAACGGCCAGCAATCTCCAGTGCTGGACACCCTATGCCAAACAACTAGCAAGACAGGAACACAAACCCACCCATTAGCAGAGAGGCTGCCTAAAATCATAATAAGGCCTCAGACACCCCAAAACACACCACCAGACGTGGACCTGCCCACCAGAAAGACAAGATCCAGCCTCATCCACCAGAACACAGGCACTAGTCCCCTCCACCAGGAAGCCTACACAACCCACTGAACCAACCGTAGCCACTGGGGGCAGACACAAAAAACAACGGGAACTATGATCCTGCAGCCTGCAAAAAGGAGACCACAGTAAGTTAAGCAAAAGGAGAAGACAGAGAAACACACAGCAGATGAAAGAGCAAGGCAAAAACCCACCAGACCTAACAAATGAAGAGGAAATAGGCACTCTACCTGAAAAAGAATTCAGAACAATGATAGTAAAGGTGATCCAAAATCTTGGAAATCGAATGGAGAAAATACAAGAAACGTTTAACAAGGACCTAGAAGAACTGAAGAGCAAACAGTGATGAACCACACAATAAATGAAATTAATTCTCTAGAAGGTATCAATAGAATAACTGAGGCAGAAGAACGGATAAGTGAACTCGAAGATAAAATAGTGGAAATAACTACCTCAGAGCAGAATAAAGAAAAAAAAATGAAAAGAATTGAGGACAGTCTCAGAGACCTCTGGGACAACATTAAACACACCAACATTCGAATTATAGGGGTCCAAGAAGAAGAAGAGAAAAAGAAAATGACTGAGAAAATATTTGAAGAGATTATAGTTGAAAACTTCCCTAATATGGGAAAGGAAAGCACAGAGAGTCCCATATAGGATAAATCCAGGGAGAAACACGCCAAGACATATATTAATCAAACTATCAAAAATTAAATACAAAGAACAAATATTAAAAGCAGCAAGGGAAAAACAACGAATAACACACAAGGGAATCCCCATAAGGTTAACAGCTGATCTTTCAGCAGAAACTCTACTAGCCAGAAGGGAGTGGCAGGACATATTTAAAGTGATGAAGGAGAAAAACCTACAACCAAGATTACTCTACCCAGCAAGGATCTCATTCAGATTTGATGGAGAAATTAAAACCTTTACAGACAAGCAAAAGCTAAGAGAATTCAGCAGCACCAAACCAGCTTTACAACAAACGCTAAAGGTACTTCTCTAGGCAGGAAACACAGGAGAAGGAAAAGACCCACAATAATAAACCCAAAACAATTAAGAAAATAGTAATAGGAACATACATATCGAAAATTACCTTAAATGTAAATGGATTAAAAGCGCCCACCAAAAGACGTAGACTGGCTGAATGGATAGAAAAACAAGACCCATATATATGCTGTCTACAAGAGACCCACTTCAGACCTAGAGACACATACAAACTGAAAGTGAGGGGATGGAAAAAGATATTCCATGCAACTGGAAACCAAAAGAAAGCTGGAGTAGCAATTCTCATATCAGACAAAATAGACTTTAAAACAAAGACTATTACAAGAGACAAAGAAGGACACTACATACTGATCAAGGGATCGATCCAAGAAGAAGATAACAACAACTGTAAATATTTATGCACCCAACATAGGAGCACCTCAATGCATAAGGCAAATACTAACAGCCATAAAAGGGGAAATCGACAATAACACAGTCATAGTAGGGGACTTTAACACCCCACTTTCACCAATGGACAGATCATCCAAAATGAAAATAAATAAGGAAACACAAGCTTTAAATGATACATTAAACAAGATGGACTTAAGTGATATTTATAGGACATTCCACCCCAAAACAACAGAATATACGTTCGTCTCAAGTGCTCATGGAACATTCTCCAGGATAGATCACATCTTGGGTCACAAATCAAGCCTTGGTAAATTTAAGAAAACTGAAATTGTATCAAGTATCTTTTCCAACCACAACGCTGAGACTAGGTATCAATTACAGGAAAAAGATCTGTAAGAGATACAAACACATGGAGTCTAAATAATATGCTACTAAATAACCAAGAGATCACTGAAGAAATCAAAGTGGAAATCAAAAAATACCTACAAACAAATGACAATGAAAACATGATGACCCAAAACCTATAGGAGGCAGCAAAAGCAGTTCTAAGAGGGAAGTTTATAGCAGTACAATCCTACCTCAAGAAACATCTCAAATAAACAACCTAACCTTACACCTAAAGCAATTAGAGAAAGAAGAACAAAAAACCCCCAAAGTTAGCATTAGGAAAGAAATCATAAAGATGCAATCAGAAATAAAGGAAAAGAAGTGAAGGAAACGATAGCAAAGAGCAATAAAACTAAAAACTGATTCTTTGAGAAAATAAGCAAAATTGATAAACCATTAGCCAGACTTATCAAAAAAAAAAAAGGGAGAAGACTTAAATCAATAGAATTACAAATGAAATGAGAAGTAACATGACACTGCCGAAATACAGAGGATCATGAGAGATTACTACAAGCAAGTGTATGCCAATAAAGTGGACAACCTGGTAGAAATGGACAAATTCTTAGAAATGCACAACCTTCACAGACCGCCAGGGAGAAATAGAAAATATCTACAGACCAATCACAAGCACTGAAATTGAAACTGTGATTAAAAATCTTCCAAAAAAAAAAAAAAAAAATCTTCCAACAAGGGCTTCCCTGGTGGCACAGTCGTTGAGAGTTCGCCTGCCGATGCAAGGGACACGGGTTCGTGCCCCGGTCCGGGAAGATCCCACGTGCCGTGGAGCACCTGGGCCCGTGAGCCATGGCCCCTGAGCTTGCGTGTCCAGAGCCTGTGCTCCACAACGGGAGAGGCCGCAACAGTGAGAGGCCCGCATACCACCAAAAAAAAAAAAAAAATCTTCCAACAAACAAAAGCCCAGGACCAGACGGCTTCACAGGCGAATTCTATGCATCATTTAGAGAAGAGCTAACACCTATCCTTCTCAAAACCTTCCAAACTATAGCAGAGGGAGGAACACTCCCAAACTCATTCTACGAGGCCACCATCACCCTGATACCAAAACCAGACAAAGATGTCACAAAGAAAGAAAACTACAGACCAATATCACTGATAAACACAGATGCAAAAATCCTCAACAAAATAGTAGCAAACACAATCCAACAGCACATTAAAAGGATCATACACTATGATCAAGTGGGGTTTATCCCAAGGATGCAAGGATTCTTCAATATACGCAAATCAATCAATGTGATACACCATATTAACAAATTGAAGGAGAAAAACCGTATGGTCATCGCAATAGATGCAGAGAAAGCTTTCGACAAAATTCAACACCCATTTGTGATAAAAACCTCGAGAAAGTAGGCCTAGAGGGAACTTTCCTCAACATAATAAAGGCCATATATGGCAAACCCACAGCCAACATCGTCCTCAATGGTGAAAAACTGAAAGCATTTCCACTAAGATCAGGAACAAGGCAAGGTTGCCCACTCTCACCACTCTTATTCAACATAGTTTTGGAAGTTTTAGCCACGGCAATCAGAGAAGAAAAAGAAATAATAGGAATCCAAATTGGAAAAGAAGTAAAGCTGTCACTGTTTGCGGATGACATGATACTATACATAGAGAATCCTAAAAATGCCACCAGAAAACTACTAGAACTAATCAATGAATTTAGTAAAGTAGCAGTATACAAAATTAATGCACAGAAGTCTCTTGCATTCCTATACACTAATGATGAAAAATCTGTAAGAGAAATTAAGGAAACACTCCCACTTACCATTGCAACAAAAAGAATAACATATCTAGGAACAAACCTACCTAAGGAGACAAAAGACCTGTATGCAGGAAATTATAAGACACTGATGAAAGAAATTAAAGATGATACCAACAGATGGAGAGATATACTATGTTCTTGGATTGGAAGAATCAACATTGTGAAAATGACTCTACTACCCAAAGCAATCTACAGAGTCAATGCAATCCCTATCAAACTACCACTGGCACTGTTCACAGAACTAGAACAAGAAATTTCACAATTTGTATGGAAACACAAAAGACCCCAAATAGCCAAAGCAATCTTGAGAAAGAAAAATGGAGCTGGAGGAATCAGGCTCCCTGACTTCAGACTATACTACAAAGCTACAGTAATCAAGTCAGTATGGTACTGGCACAGAAACAGAAATATAGATCAATGGAACAGGATAGAAAGCCCAGAGATAAACCCACGCACCTATGGTCACCTTATCTTTGATAAAGGAGGCAAGAATATACAGTGGAGAAAAGACAGCCTTTTCAATAAGTGGTATTGGGAAACCTGGACAGCTACATGTAAAAGAATGAAATTAGAACACCCCCTAACACCATACACAAAAATAAATTCAAAATGGATTAGAGACCTAAATGTAAGGCCAGACACCATCAAACTCTCAGAGGAAAATACAGGCAGAACACTCTATGACATAAATCACAGCAAGATTCTTTTTGACCCACCTCCTAGAGAAATGGAAATAAAAGCAAAAAAAAAAACAAACAGGACCTAAGGAAACTTAAAAGGTTTTGCACAGCAAAGGAAACCATAAACAAGACGAAAAGACAACCCTCAGAATGGGAGAAAATATTTGCAAATGAAGCAACTGACAAACGATTAATCTCCAAATTTTATAAGCAGCTCATGCAGCTCAATATTAAAAAAACAAACAATGCACTCCAAAAATGGGCAGAAGACATTTCTCCAAAGGAGGTATACAGATTGCCAACAAACACTTGAAAGAATGCTCAACATCACTAATCATTTGAGAAATGCAAATCAAAACTACAATGAGGTATCACCTCACACCAGTCATAATGGCCATCATCAAAAAATCTACAAACAATAAATGCTGGAGAGGGTGTGGAGAAAAGGGAACCCTCTTGCACTGTTGGTGGGAATATAAACTGATACAGCCACTATGGAGAACAGTAGGGAGGTTCCTTAAAGAACTAAAAATAGAACTACCGTATGACCCAACAATCCCACTACTGGGCATATACCCTGAGAAAACCATAATTCAAAAAGAGTCATGTACCACAGTGTTTATTGCAGCTCTATTTACAATAGCCAGGACATGGAAACAATGTAAGTGTCCATCAACAGAGGAATGGATAAAGAAGAAGTGGTGCATATATACAATGGAATATTAGCCATAAAAAGGAACAAAACTGAGTTGTCTGTAGTGAGGTGGATGGACCTACAGACTGTCATACAGAGCGAAGTAAGTCAGAAAGAGAAAAACAAATACCGTATGCTAACACATATATACGGAATCAAAAAAAAAAAAAATGGTCATGAAGAACCTAGGGGCAGGACGGGAATAAAGATGCAGACCTACTAGAGAATGGACTTGAGGATGGGGGGAGGGGGAACGGTAAGCTGGGACAAAGTGAGAGTGTGGCAATGACATATATACACTACCAAACGTAAAATAGATAGCTAGTGGGAAGCAGCCGCATAGCACAGGGAGATCAGCTCGGCACTCTGTGACCACCTAGAGGGGTGGGATAGGGAGGGTGGGAGGGAGACACAAGAGGGAAGACATACGGGGATATATGTATATGTGTAACTGATTCACTTTGTTGTAAAACAGAAACTAACACACGATTGTAAAGCAATTATACTCCAATAAAGATGTTAAAAAATAAAATTTAAAACAAAACTTTACCAATGCTTGGTCGTATTCTTTTAGTCCTTGCCATCCTTGGGCTCTACGGTACAGTGCTTTGGTATTTGCTGGATCTATTTCAAGGGCCTACAGAAAGTTATACAGTTAATATTTTTATCTAAGTACTGAGTACTAAGTATACATGCTGGATTTCCATTTACTGCCCGTCAGCTCCAAAACAGCCGTTCACTGTTCTGTGATAAGGGCGCTGGGCCCTGAGAGCCTCCGGTTACACGCTGCTTTGTCAGCAGAGGGCGCCCAGTGCCCATGGGTGAGGGACCCACTTCCCTTCCAGGTCCCTGCGAGCCTCCCGTGAGCTCCCCCAAGATCCGGGGCACCCAGTGTGGCCCAGCCCCCCTCCCCGTCGCGCCTGGGTCTCGGCCCAGGGCCTCCATGCACCCCAGAGGGAGCAGCTGCTCCTGTATCACACACGTCTCTGCACATATACATACACATATACCCTGCAATGCCCCGATCCTTCAGCGTTCCCTCTCCTAGCCAACCCCTCGCTACTCCAATCTGCCCCTTATGTGTATCTGACAGTAACCTTTCTCTGTTGGAATTACTGTGTGGTGTCTATCTCCTGATTGGGCCCTAGCTGATAGGAGAAAAACATTCTGGGTAGAAATTTGGATACACTCATTTAGTTGACATCTAGGGGTTTTTCAGGAGCATGAGTAACTTTTAATAGGTTTCTCCTCTGAAACATTTTAAAAATAGTGTATTTAGTAAGATCTTTTAGAGGTCAATATTCGGATTTTACTGAAAAGAGTGTATATTATCTGCCTCACGAAGGTCAAAAAGCGATCCAGAGTGAAGCGCGATCTCGTCCTCTGCCGCATGTTCCCTCCTAATAAACACATTCTTATTCCTTATCCCACCTACCCCAGTAAATTAGGACCGCATTTATTTCCACTTGCTCGGGCATAGCTGATCTCTGTGACCTAGATTACTGTGCATTATACATAACAGTTACTAGAGGCGCTCCTTCTAACATATATGCTTTAGTTTGGAAAACTGCTCAAACTGTGCAAGAGGGAGGCAGCCATAACTGCTCTGTTTAAGGAAGGCAGGCTGCCACCTTGCCAGCTTTGTCGTTAGCACTCCCGGACGTCCCCGTGAAGGCAGGGCACCTTCCTGTGTGTCCCAACAGCACGCACTGTCCCTGTACAAGTCCTGACGACCCTACGGTGAAACGGACTCCTTCTCCCACCAAAAAAGCTCCTCGAGCTCCTCGAGGGGAGGGTCTTTCAATTAAAACACCGAAGAGTCTGTTAGCTGCTTAACCTGCTCCCAGCACTGCGCTAAAGGCTTTACGTGCATTACACGTGGTCTTAACAATCCCAGGAGGAAAGCAGTATTTCCATTTGGCGTAGGAAGAAACTCAGACTCTGCAAGTAGGAACTTGCTCAAGATGGCACAGCGACGACGCTCTGCTAACGACCTCGCCGGCCACCGTCGCAGTCATTCCTGGCTGTCTTCCAATGCCTGGCACATAACGCGCTCAACTGTGCCGTCATTCCTGGCTGTCTTCCAATGCCTGGCACATAACAGGCGCTCAACTGTTAAGTGAATAAATGAGCTGAGGAGGAAAGTGTCTTTAGAGAAATTAAGTGATGTAGTGTTATAAGCTAAATGAATGGCCTGAGAGGAAGAACTGAGGTCCAAAATACTCAGAGATAAAGTGACTTAGATTATGTTTCACTGGATCTCACTAGGTCCTCCACAATAAGATAGCAGTAGTGGCACATGAAACTGCTTTTGTTCGAAGTAGTAAGTCATCATCCAACTCTTTCAAAAAGGTAACATCAACAGACTTACCTCCAAACAGCTGTCGACTGCTCCCTGCCAATCGGACAGCTTCAGTTTGCAGGCTCCGATATTCAGCAGACAGCTCAAAGTGACAGGCTGCAGCTTTGCTCTGCCTGCGTTCTCAGTAGCGGCCTTCGAGCCTTCCACATACCTGGAGAACACATCGGTACAAGCAGCAAGCAGCCCCCATTAAGACTTAACTCTGCTCTCCACTCGGTCAAAATGTGCTGCGTCAGTTCTGATATAAAAGTTCATCACGTGCTAATATTAATGTCCTTAATGACCACAATCTTTTTATTAAATGCTTTCCTTTAGAAGATTTTTACTTGTTCCAACTTCTTTCCCAAAATGTTCAAAGAAGACAACTTAAGAACAATCCCCAAACCTAGAGATTATACAGTAAGGAACACTTCTATTTGTAAAGCTCAGGTTTCCATCACCCACTTTCCAGTGTAATTAGGTTTGGAACCAAGGCTGTCAGTGTGGGACAGGGACTGGAATGGGGACAGGTGAAGAGCCCTGTGGTGGTGATTCTGACTTGTCTTTTACTATAGTTCCTAGCTGTTTACTGAAAAGGGCCTGGCCCCCAGAATTTGGTTTCTAGAGTCTGTCCCCCACTGAAAAGAATCAGAGCTCCTTGGAGAAACTCAGATCTGGACACAAGGTTAAGTATAAGATGGGTCTGGACCATCTTGTGGCAGAAAGCAAGAGCTCACAGACTAACAGAACAGTCAAAGGGATACAGGAAAGGGGCTCCCATCAGACAATCGGGAAGCCTTCAAGCATCAGAAAGAACGATGGTAATAGTATAATTCGTTGAATTGATCAAATACTACAGTAATACTTTAAAAGAAGGAGGGGTAGAGGGTCTTTCAAACAGAAGAATGCCAGCTCGTAACTGCAGAATGACTGAGAAAATCGTAGTTCTGCAAGTGTCAGTGTAATAACTGATTCAAGCAAAGGGCTTCAATGATGCTGAAACCACTGGATGAAAGGCTAGGAATGAGATGTTCACACAATCTCACAGTTATTACCTCAGAGAGGACTTATTATTTACAAAGGGGAAAGGTACTTTCATAACAGAGACGTGGCTAACGCCACTGTAACCAAGTGCCAAAGCTCAAAACGGGCGAAACTGCCACGTGCCTTCAGGACACGGTATCATAGGAAACATACACGTCACCTATTCAAGTCATTGCTAAAATATGTAACCTCAAACTAACCTTGAGGAAGCAATAAACACACAGATGGTTTCCGTAAGACAACGGGCTTCGACGCCACAAAATGCAAATGACTAAAAAACGTGGAGATTAAAGATTAGAGGAGACTTAGAGACATAAAACCAAAGGATATAATGGATACTGGCGTAAAAACAAAACAAAATTGAAACAACTGGGGACCTCTGAATATGGATGACATAATGATATTTGGGAGATGTTTTCATAGTCTTAAGGCTAAGTAGAAGAGTGTCCTGGCTTCTCAGGAAATGCTTGCTAAAATATTGAGGGGTAAAGTGTCATGGTATCTGCAACTTCCTTTCAAAATGATTCTGCAAAAACAAGCGTGGCGAAACTTAAAAACTGGTGAACACAGGTAAAGGTACATGGCTATCCATGTACTATTCTTAACTTTTCTGTGTTTTGAAATTTTTCAAAATAAGAATCTGGAGGCAACCAAAGAAATGCAACTATTTCAATACACCTGGTTACTCTGCAAGTAATATGCCAAAAATAGAAAGAACAACTCTTGAATTTCAGTTTATAATTCAATTTCAAGTTCTTACAGCAATTTATTAAAAGTATTTTATTACCTTAAAACTTTTGTGTATTTTTTAATGGCCATCTCCCAGTTCTGGGATTTGAAAAAAGTATTTCCAATGTTTTTTAAGTCTTCCGTTATTAATAAAATTTTATCTACCTGTACAAAAGAAAGAACACGAATATGTTGGGTTTTAGTATATAACGCGGTTTAGTGCTAAGTTCTATCACTGAGACAGACTGATACAAAAAGCTCAAAATTTTAGGGCTAAATATTTTTAGCAGTTTAAGTACTTAAACTTTAACCCACGTGAAAGTACTCACGTCTTTTACATCTATGTCTGCATCCTCGGGGAAGTCTGGATGACTGTCACCAGATCCATCCTGGGGGAATATTCCCCAGTCATCCCCGCCCTTCAGTTCTCCGCAGTCTGCAGTAACACACAACTGTAAAAACAACCGTCAACTGTAGAAGCGTCTACCGTATTAACGAGGACTTTAACAAGAGTCTGGGCTTAAAAGCTCTCCAGCCGCAAGGCATGAGCAACAGCGTCCAAGCTGCTTCTGACGCGACAGGCTGGCGTCGCGAGGCGCGCCTCTGCACACACCCCGAGAAGCACAGCAGGGTCACTTCACAGCACACGTGCCTGCTGCTGCTGTCCAGGAGCTCCGTGCATACAGACTATGTGGGAAGTTTCATCGTTCCCCGTGGGATTCTCCTTACGTGGGCACGTGCCTTCGACTCACTGACTGCTGTTTCCTTCGCACACTGAGTGGCAGCCCCCCTCCTGCAGGTCTGAGTCTCCAGTTCCACTCACAACCCTGCCCATGAGGGTGGATTCACACACATTTAGAGCACAAGCCTCTTGGGAGTGACATAATCCAGTCTAAACCCTTAAATGATTTATGCAGGCTGAGGAAATGGGCCAAGGAAAGTTAAATAACAAGAGCAAGCCTAAACCACAAGTTAAATGGCAGAGAGGAGACCAAGTTTCCCGGTTTCCTGCTCTCTCTGTACTCGTATACACACTGACTCAAAGTTTTGCAGGTCTAGGAGAGTTAAGTTACCAAAATCAGCAAGACTGATGCTGAAATCATAACAACCTCCTTTTAAACTGCCCTCATCTCTCCCAGTGTACAAAAGAGCTTTGAAGAAAAAGTGGCAGGGCCAGGCTTCTTTAACAAGAGCCGTCCTAATGTCTTTCAGCTAACCATCATCTGAGCCTTTTACTTACATTTGCTAAGACAGCAGCTAGGATAACGAGGGTCTTACCCTGTCACTTGGTACTCACTTTGGCAGGTTTTTCACCTTTCACCTCCACGTTCTCCAGAATCCTTGCCACACCCATTCCTTTAATCACTTGGCCAAACACCACGTGTTTGCCATCCAAGTGAGGAGTCGGAACCATCGTGATGAAGAACTGAGAGCCGTTTGTGTTGCGGCCTGCATTTGCCATGCTCAGTAATCCCTCCGAATCATGCTGCAGGAATACGCCATTAAAGAAAACCAAGGTTAGAGTTACTGTCTGAATTACTCTCTACCAACCATTCACAAAACTAGGGTGGACCGCAATACTATTTAGATCACACCGTGTAGTGTAATCTTACTTTGTACCAACTGTAACCTTTAATTCACAAAACGTGGGATACTTAATCACTTTTTAAACTTTAAGAAAAGCTTATGAAACCGAATGAAGTAACAGAAACAATCGTGGGGGGCAGGGGTGGCACTTCTAAACCGGCCATATTGAGAAAGTGCTTACGCTTCGTCTTTAAGATGAAGACCTAATGATTCGGCTTTGCCCTTTCTTATGACAGGGGCGTTTTTTTCTGAAAAGCACTCAACAGCGCTCCCGCTCTCAGGCCTACATTATGATTCTTCCTTTATGATTCTTTCTTTACACTGAGAACAGCGAGGGACATTCAGTTTAGACTGGAAGTTCCGTTAGGTCCTTTCCTACTCTCCAAGGAAGCCAAATATCACGGCTTTCATCCAGTGAAGCGCTTCTTGAGAGAACGCCCAAGAGGAACCGCCGCGTACCTCCCGAAACCCAACGTCTACCTTGGCCCAGCCTGTTCAAAGGCTCCGTGGCCCCACTGTCTTCCTCTTTCCACCTGACCCCAAGGCTTCCTAAACGCACTCCTTGTTGGGCCGCACGTGTAACACTCATGCTGGTCCTCCCGCTTAAGGTGCCTTTACCCCTCAACCTAAATCTAGCCCTGCCTTCAAGGCCACCAAGCGTGTAGAAGAACCAGATGCCCTTGCAAAAGGCCCCCTTGCTTCTTCTCAACACGTCCGTCACATAATCTTAGTGTTCATCCTTCTGGTAGCTTCCCTTTCTCCCTTCCAAAAGTTTGGTGCTCTTCCCACGATATTAAATATTATTAACCTTATTTCCTCACGCCTTTGTCCTTCCTCACTCACATCCCTCCCTCAAACTGGCATCTGTATTCTAGTTCCTTCTAACCAAATCTCAGCCACCTTGCGAGGTCCAGTTTGCCCAGCTTAAGTACCCATTCCTCCTCAGTGTCTTCCCTAATATATATCATACTTTCTTCCTACAGCATACACAGAAAGTCACAATCAACTTAGCATTTACTAGCGTATTATTGTATTATTCTCCAGTTGTCCTATGTGTTTTAATCTTGTCTTTCTGGCAAGATTTTTAATTCCTCATCATGAAGGCGTTTCATTTTTATAAACTCTTTGGCGCCAGTGACAGTACTAGCTGCAGGCAATAAACTGTTTAAAAGACTGATGACATTTTATTCTCAAATTATCCTAATTACCTTGCTCATATTCCTCATTTCCAAAAAGAGTCACTTTACTTTTGTACTTACACGTCCATTCTTATAACCTGAATGATGCAACATACCCCAACGGGCACATCTTGGGACCAGGAAGATAAGAAGGCACAGGCACCACTAATGTCCTTTAGGAGCCTGGACGTTAACCAGATCTGCTAGTGTGCAAATCCCCTGACATCCCAGACATTAGCGATGCTTTTGTTGCTCTTCAAATTTAAGCATAAAGCATACCATCCCTCTGATGAGCACATTTTTCCTGGAAACAGTTTTGCCATATGGTGGCCACCCTTAAAAACACATTGGCTTTACTGAAGTATATAAACCTGGATCACAATGAAATAGCTGTTGCATTCTTGCCAATAAAATCACTACTGGATGAAACTTTTTCGTATTAAAGACGTATATTTACGGGGCTTCCCTGGTGGCGCAGTGGTTAGGAATCTGCCTGCCAATGCAGGGGACACAGGTTCGAGCCCTGGTCCGGGAAGATCCCACATGCTGCGGAGTGACTAAGCCCCTGCGCCACAACTACTGAGCCTGCACTCTAGAGCCTGTGAGCCACAACTACTGAGCCCACGCACCACAACTACTGTGCCTAGAGCCCGTGCTCTGCAACAAGAGAAGCCACTGCAATGAGAAGCCCGCTCACCGCAACTGGAGAAAGCCTGCACGCAGCGATGAAGACCCAACACAGCCAAAAATAAATAAATAAATTTATTAACCAAAAAAAAGATGTATATTTACAAATATGATACCTTTCACAAATAAAGGAGATCTGAGCACATCTGAGGCATTTATCCTAATTCAACAAGTATCCCAGGCACATAACTTTTATTATCAGCAACAAACATGCATTTTTGTCTACTTTACCTTATAATGGAAATTTTCATCTTCAAATTTTTCACCATAAATACTTTCTCCACCTGTCCCATTCTGATTTGAGAAGTCTCCACCCTGAATCATAAATTTCTTAATAACTACAAAAAAGGAAAATTGCCATTAGAAGCTACAGATGACTGCAGCGATGCTGACTAACGGATATGTCGTAATGAGGACAACTTCTCTCCTGTCCTTCCCTACCCCCGTCCACAACTGCAAACTCTTAAAAGGCTTTTCACAGTCTGAGTCCCAGCTACTCCCACTCCCTGATGGCCCACTAACACTCAAAGAATCAGTTCGCATGGCACCTCCCCTATAGAACTGCCAGACCCCAAAACTGGAACTCCTTATTTTTCTCCAACAGCATCTTGATTCTACCTCCCTTTTATCATATGTATCATAAAGATCTGTCTCTCCCGGCAAACAGTTAAGTACAGCAACTCCTTTTTTCCTCCTTGGTAACCATGTGCATGGCTGGGCACATAATGGTTACTCAAAAATGCTACTGAATAACCAATTATTCCCAAGAGGTTTGTTACACTGTAATGCAAGTACTTCAGCAAATATTATCACTTAGTAGCAAGGGTTCCCAAGAACACTGCTGCATGCTCAGAGATTTCCCAGGACTCACAGAACTCGGTATCTGTTTGTATTACACGGATGTAGTAAGTAAGGACACAGCTGGATGATAGGGAGAGAAGATACAGGCAGAGGCTGGAGGAATCCAGGTGTTCCCTTATGCTCCCTCGCTCCCATGAACAGTCACAGGGCACATTCCTCTTCCCCCCAGCAAAGAAATGCAGCAACATGTGCACAGTGTTTCTCCCCAGGAGAGCCCTGTAGAGACTCAGCACCCGAGGTCTCTGCTGGGGCTGATCCTGCAGGCACTGTCTGCCCAGCAGGAAGCAAATTTCCAGACTCCCAAAGGAGAGCAGTGTCCAGCATAAATCAGATTGCACAAAGAGTCTAGGCAGAGTAAATCACCTCCAGGATTCAGAGAGAGGGTCAAGCGCCATGCTCCCTGACTCCAGGCAGTGGCCACCCTTTGCAAGTAGACTCTTCTAAGGCCAGCAGCCTCAGGCCTGATACGTTAACTCTTTTCTGCACACCCTTTATTAGCACACAGGCACTCCTCCATTTATTGCGCTTTGCAGATACTCTGTTTTTTTTTTCTTTACAACTTGCGAGGCTTGTGGCAATCCTGCATAGAGCAAGTCTATCAGTGCCATTTTTTTTTCAAAAGCATTTGCTCATTTCATATCTGTGTCACATTTTGGTAATTCTTGCAATACTTCAAACTTTCATTATTATTTGTTATGGTGATCTGCGATAAGTAATCTTTGATGTTACTGTAATTGTTTGGGCATTTTTTAGCAATAAAGTATTTTTAGATTAAGGTACATACTATTTTTTCAGACATAATGCTATTACATACAATAGACTACAGTATAAACATAACTTTTATATGCACTGGGAAACCAAAAATTTGTGTGACTTGCTTTACTGCAATATTCGCTTTATTGCAGTGGACTGGAACTGAACCTGCAATATCTCCATGGTATGCTTATATTTTGGTATTTTATTAAACGTGAAAGTAAATCAACAGTTTAAGTATTTTAAAATCACTGTTAGGGGCTTCCCTGGTGGCACAGTGGTTGAGAATCTGCCTGCTAATGCAGGGGACACGGGTTCGAGCCCTGGTCTGGGAGGATCCCACATGCTGCGGAGCAACTCGGCCCGTGAGGCACAACTACTGAGCCTGCGCCTCTGGAGCCTGTGCTCCACAACAAGAGAGGCCGTGATAGTGAGAGGCCCGCGCACCGCGATGAAGAGTAGCCCCCACTTGCCACAACTAGAGAAAGCCCTCACACAGAAACGAAGACCCAAAACAACAAAAAGAAATAAAAGAAATTAATAAACTCCTACCCCCAACATCTTCTTTTAAAAAAAAAATCACTGTTAATTTTTTCTTAATCAAGTTTTAGAAGAATTTAAATACTCATCATTATAGTTTAACTCATTTGTTTATTCATTAAACAAATATTTATTGCGGGCCTACTCAATAACTATGCTGGATGCTAAGGACAAAATGGTGAGAAGATACAGTTTCTGAACTCATGGAGCCTACAGTCTATTGGGGGAGCCATCAAATAATCACTGAACAAAGGTATGACTACACAGTGTGAAAAGTCACCTTTTGATCACACATCACACCAGGTGTCCAAGACACAGAATCTTTAAGTTGGCTGCAGTCTTCCCAAGCAATCCTGCCCAAGAAGTAGGCATAACTTTCTGTCACCAGGTAGTCAAGCTACCCAAGCTCTGTCTGTTTACCATGGCCACACCCTGGTGAAGCTAGGGTAGTCCATTTCTGTATAAATAAACCTTAGTACCCTCCCATAATTAATTCCACCTTCCACAGACCAACCTTTATGAAACTGAGCTATCATCTCAGATCTCAAAGCATCCTTTTGGAAACTAACAGTAATTTTTTTTTTTTTGGTTCATACAGTTTGGAGGATTTTTTTTTAATTGAGGTAAAATTTACATAGCATAAAATTAACCACTAACCATTTTAAAGTGCACAATTCAGTGACATTTAGTACATTCACAGTATTGGTAATTATCACCTCTGTCTAGTTTCAAGTTCTTTTCATCACCCCAAAATGAAACCTTGCACAAATTAAAAGCAGTCACTCCCCATCCCTCTACCCCTAGCCCCTGTCAACCACCAATCTGCTTTCTGTCTCTATGGATTTATCTATTCTGGATATTTCATATAAATGAAGTTAAACAACAAATGACCTTTTGTTTTTGTGTCTTGCTTTTATCACTTAGCATAATATTTTCGAGGTTTGTCCCCATGGTACCATGTATCAGTACTTCATTACTTTTTATGGCTGAATAATAATACAATATATGTAATGGTTAACTCTCACCCTCTACTTAGTGTTTTCTTCCCTAACTCCTGAAGAACAGGATTCAATCACCTATAAGGAAAACCAGATTCAGAAAACGCATTCGTACTTCGATGGAAAGGACATCCTTTGAAATGTAGAGGTTTCCCAGTGGTGGGTCCAATGCCTTTTTCTCCTGTACACAATGCACGAAAATTTTCTGCAGTTTTGGGTACAATATCTGCAAACAATTCCAAGACAATTCGACCAACTGAAAGAAAAAATGAAACTGTGTCAGTATGCAAAACAACCAGCTAAATAAGCAAATGGTGAAAGGAGAGTTGGTAAAATTTTGGTGACTGAAATACCAAGTTCTCTTTTTTGGTCAGTTTTCTAATATTCAAATTCAGTCTACCTCATGTTAAGTATCATGTATCTAGATGAATTTGAAACAATTATTTTACTACATCTTACAAAGGATCATCAACACAGCAGCCAGAAGAGTAGCACCATTTAAGGACACCATGAACTAGGAATGGTTTTCATTTGATTAATTTCTCTGACATGTGCTCATAACTTCCCATCACCAAGTAACCAACAGGAGAAAATGAAACATACTGAGGGGTCACGTCGGCCATGCTGTAGGTACAGCTGTAGTCTTTGTGCTCTGTGGAACCTGCCCAGTGCTGCCTCTGAAGCAAAAACTGAAAAGTTCACATTCTAGACAATTCCTAAGGTAGGTAAAAGATAAACCTGGCACTAAATTTCAAAACAAAATCAAAGTACTGATACATATAAGTCTGTGGGGGTGGGGTGGGGGGGTGTGTATGCGCGCGCGCGCGTGTCAATGGAAGAGGATCACCTGCCCCACCAGTAAGCAAAGGATGTTGCAGCCATCGAGCCCTCTCATTACAGCCGCCTGCACAGTGAGCCCTGCGGGAGTTCAGCATAAAGACAAACGGGCTGCCCAGTGCCAAGCCCACCGAGCCCTCAGCCGCTGCAGCCAGCCCAAAGGTGCCCCCTGAGGAGACTCAGAGTGAGAAAGCACAGGACGCTGGCCCCGGCAGCCGAGGTGCACGTCCAAGGAAGGTTTTCAGTGAGCCCGGACTCTTGCATCTCCTCATACACAGAAAAGCGCTACGTCCCTTAACTTGACATGTCTGGTTTCCTCTGTTAACGGTCATCTTTTGATGTTCCCACGACCTGGTTTTTGTTGCAAAAACTCATATATCCCGGCTCCTCCCTTAGCCCTTCAGAGCAGTCCTCAGAGCTATCTGCAAGGCTGCACCCCGGCCTTAACGTCCTCAGTTTTGCCCACCAAATAAAACAAAAATCCGGAACTTTTAGGCAACGGGAGCCCCCGAGACGCATACCGGGGTTTTCTGAATGTCCCCCAAACACAAAAGCAGGTGGCGGGGAAGGGCGGCCAAGTCGGGCGAGACAGACCCAAAGGCCGCCACCACCCCCGAACAAAAACCTCCAGAAACTTCCGCACGCCCCAGGGCACCGGTACAAGGTCGCGGGCCCGCCCCAACCTCTGGGACCCCGACCCCGGGAGCCCCGCCTCCTCACCTCGCTCCCCTCCGATGTCCACGTCCAAGAAGACCCGGGGGTTACTGGGGTTGGACGGCTTAGACTGGGGGGACGGGTGCGACATTGTGGCCCGCAGACGTGTTCGCGAGCTCCTCGGAACACCCCGTGGCCGCCGCGCAGCCCGAACCCAAAAACCGGCTGCGTCTGCGAAGAACCGCGGCGCTGGCGACCAGCTTCCGACAGGAGCCCGGAGGCCGCGGCCCGACTTCCGGCGTCTCCGCCCGACTTCCGGCGTCTCCGCCCAACTTCCGGCGTCTCCGACCGACTTCCGGCGTCTCCGCCCAACTTCCGGCGTCTCCGCCCGACTTCCGGCGTATCCTCCCGACCTCCGGCGGCGTCCGACTTCGCTCCCTGCTGTGCTCTCCTGGTCGTGCTTTCTCTGCCCCCGGCCTGCCCTGTTTTCTCGCTCACTGAAGCCGCAGCCCCAGGTATTTCTATCCTTGTCGCTCGAGCTTTATGGCTCTTCCTGCCGTCGTGGCGTGGGGGAGAGCGTGTCGGACAGCCACGCCCTTTCCAGCCTCCGGGTCCCGCTCACTAGCGAGGGGCCGCTGCTGTGAAGCTCCGTTTGTCTGGGAAACGGGGCAGGAAATGCCAAAGTCCGGGGGTTTGGGGCATCCTGGCGGCGGCGCGTTCCTGCTCCCCGGGCCGGGCCTGGGCGGCCGTGTTGTGCTTCGATTCTCGCCCGGCCGTGGGAGTGAGGCGGGGGCCGGGCGGAGGGTTCCCGGAGCCGCGGCCTTGCTGTCGCCCGGGTCCCCGTAGGGGCGTGTGTGCAGGCCTCTGGCCCCGCCGCGGGGCAGCACGCCCTCGCCTCTTCGTGCAGCCTAATTCTGGAGAAGGGTGGTGTGGTCCTTAGCACTTCGCAGCGTTCTCGTTGCTTATTAACTTCTTGCTTCATTTGTCTCCTCCCGTTAGAATGGAACCCCGGGCAAGAATTGTCTTTTCTTTTCTCTTTCTGTCCCCGACGCTTCTCCCGGTGTCTGGCCTTGAGAATGTTTATGAGAAAATGTTAGCAAGAGCGTTTGTCTCCATGTGCCTTTATGGACAACTCCAGAAGGGCCGCTCCATCAGCTTCTCGCGCTGACCTTTTCAAATTCCAGCGCCTTAAAATTATTGTAGGGGCCTCCCTGGGGGGCCCAGTGGTCAAGAATCCGCCTTCCAGTGCAGGGGACGCGGGTGCTATCCGTGGTCGGGGAACTAAGCTCCCACGTGCCGCCGTGCAGCCAAAAAAAGAAAAACAGTTACTGTAAAATGTTAATTTCTTATGAGTTGATGTTCTTCGGTTTCATGGTGTTTATCCATTCTGTTTCCCTGAAGATCCAGAAGGGCTCAGCACATAACCTCTGGGCCCCTTGATAAATAACAGTCGAAGTAAACTCTTCTCTAACCCAGTCTCATTTCCGGGCTGCAAGCTGGTAACTTTGACTTTGCCTCCAAATATCAAAGGATACATAATAATTAAAATTTTTATTCTGATTTACTAGCTTAAAAGCAGGTTTTAGCTTATTATTCCAAAAATTGTCACTTTTACACTGTAACCTCATAACCATTCTTACCAAGATGAATATCCTGATTAACTAGGCAGCATAACTTAGCACTGCTACTTGGCTGTCAGACTTTGGGGGGTTCAAATTCAATCTCTAATAGATGCTATCCTGTGACTTTGGACAAATTACATAGCCTCTCTGCCTCAGTTTCCTCATCTAAATCTGGGTAACAATATGTATATTTTAAGGCTTTTATGAGGATTAAGTGAATTATCCAGGTGTTTTAGTATCGGACACACAGTAAGTACTCAATAAGTGTAAGCAATTACTAACCATAAATAGCCAATACTTAATAATTACTAATATCAGCATATTTTAAAATGAAGTTAAAACTGCAAAGGTGCTTTGAGGCTGCCTCTGCGTTCTTAGAAAATAGAATGTGATTCTTCCTGTTATACAGGTTTCTGGGTGTAAGAGACTAATCCAAATGTTACTCTCACTGTGTCTAGAGTTTTCACAGTAAAGTAACAGCTTTATATAAACTGTCATATTCCTCGAACCAACCCGAATAACAGAATCACACCTTTGAAAACCTCTCCAGAACTGATCTCCAGTGAGAAGATAAATCCTCCTAGAAAACAACGTGTCAGTCTGCTTAGTTAAGACAGGGCTTCTGAGTTCTGAAGTCTTGCCCATGTGTAGCTAGAACAGAGCCAAGACTATGCACTATCTCTGAAGGCTAAGGACACAATTTCATCCCAAGAGAGGGAAGAATATTATTCCGAAGAGCCTATTACTGTTTCTGTCTGTTCCTTGTTAAGTGTGGCAGGACAGTATTAACAGGTTGTCTCCTCCAGCCACTATCCTCTTCTCTCGATGTTTTTGTGCATCACTCCACCCCAGATGAGCAGCTAGGCATTCTGTGCTTATTGCTTTAAGGGAAGATGTGACGGCAAAGAAAGCGTCCTTCCTGGCTTTGGTGTTGCAAAAGGCTTGGCTTTACAGGAACAAAAAAGACTCCTGGCAGAGCAAGAGATTTGGATAAAACATGTTTTGTAAGAGCCTGGCTTTCTACTCGCAGAAAAAACTAAAACAAACCCATCTCCTGTGCTGGGGACCAAGGAGGCTGTGAGTGGTACAGGCAAGAGAGAAGGAGGGGGGCAGTGGGGGCCAGTCTCCACTGTCCCCGAGATAGGGAGTCTGAACCAAGCTCCCCAGTCCCATCCTTGGGACACTGCAGACCTCCATATTTGGGTTTGTGAGATCCGAGAGCAGGAGGAAGGTGTGCCCAGAGACCTGAGCACCGCCCAGGAAGGCAGTGGGCCCAGAGAGAGAATATGGACTCATGGGACGCCTGGTGTGAGTAGGTAGGTGGCAACTAGACGGACTCTCAAAGACCTTCTGTGCCCTAATGTGGAATGTGAGCAAAGCGGTGTCCCTGTATATCCAGGTGTGCTGTGGAAGAAGAAAGACACGTCCACACTTCAAGGGAGCTTGCAGAAGGGAACTCTGAGCCTAACAGAGGCTGGGGAAACTGATGACTGCATTAAGATGCTGTGTTTCTCACTGGATGCCCATGTAGACAGATGGCATTGGAAACCAGAGGCTCCCAACCTAAACACTCATCACCAAACTAGACATTCTCAAATTTAGATTCAGCTGTGGGGTTGGTGGGAGATACCAGGAATTGGCAGAGATTATGGTATCACCAACCGTTTGGAAGAGGCAATTCAAAACTGAACTTAATTAAGGTGAGTTATAGAAAAATAAACTTGTGTTTGTACCTTCACATGGGAATAGGCTGTGATAAGGACCCAGACCAGTTTGAAGTAACACCCAACCCCATTGTCAAAGGTAAGAAATCAGGAAGGACACCAGGGACTGGGGAGAAAGCTTCAGGACCTTAGATGTTAAGAGTCAGCCTCTGACAGCAAAGTCGGAACTCGGGGAAGAGGTCCACATGCAGCTCTCGAAGGAGACAACATGACTCTGCTCCTAGAAGGAGCGCTGGTGTGGATGAGGTGGCAAGGTGTTGGAGAAGGTCCTCAGTAAGGACCCCTGCTCTGAGCCGCTCAGAGAAACGGCTGCTTCCAGTGCAAGGTCAACCGTTAAACATTAGAGTGGAAAGGCAGCGTGCAGGCTCTGCCTGCTAGATGTGTGACTCTCTAAGGATAATTGTAGGTCTTCCAGGTGGGAACATTGAACCAACGGAAGACAGCAGATGCCACCAAGGGACAGCAGAGTCTCTGCCATGAGCAGAAATCATCCCACAGACAGAAATGGTGCCATGCGCTCTGGGCCTGAGGACCCCCATGTGACAAGATCCATCCTCCAGGAGCTGGAGGGGATGCAACAAAAAAGGGTATTGATGACCGGTGCACAGTGACACCAGTAAGAGGGTTTATGTCTACTCCTTTTGTGAGGAGTAATAAGATTCATTCTAACTTTTCCATTGCAAAATGTGTATTTCTCTGATAGACCAAAACCAATGATACACTAATGTGAACCCAAAAAACCATTGTTGAAATCCTTAGTATTCCTTCTCTCTGAAGAAAAATGTTCACATTCATCTCCAAGGACTTCCTCAAAATGGATTTTATAATTATCACAAACAGAAATAATACCAACACCTACTGCTCATTGCTGTGTGCCAGCCTCTGTGCTGAGTGCTTTACATAATTAATGTTATTTAATCCTCAACATAACTCTGTGTCATAGGTGATCTTAACATCCTATTTTACTTACCAGGCAAATAAGTGCTAGCAAGGTCACGAAAGTTGCCTGATGGGGCCTCCTAAGCCAATTCACTATGTACTAGAAAGATGGAACCTGACACTGTATCTTTAAACCTATAAGATTTAAACACTGTGTAAGAAACTCCAAGATATTTAAAGGGCCCCGAGGTCCTTGTGACATCAGCACTGGACTTGGTTTATCCTTCTATAACTTGGCTTTGACCTGGCATCTTAAACAGTTTAGGCTTCTATACCTTTTGTAAGTCATTATCTATAGAATGTGAACTGAGGCAAATAAAACACTTTTCCATAGAAAAAGAAAACAATAATAAAATTTCCTCCTAATCACTTCGCAGAGAGATTAGAGAGTTGGTGCCAGTCTTCTGGCATCTCCATGAATATCCCTAATTCGGGGCAGAGATTGAAGGCAAAAGAAACTAATAGACATGCAAGTAACAAATCCTGGTGACTGACTGAAGGGTTACACTAAGTAGAAGCATCTATATAGAGAAGGTCTGTTAGGACCTTTTGATTGACAGAGACTTTTGTGATACGTTGGGGATTTAGGATTATCTCTAAAGAGGCAACGTAGGATTTTTAGCAGGGTTAACGTTAAAAGATTTGCATTTTTAAAGATTACTCTGGTTCTAGCATGGAGAACAAAATCAAAGGAGCCATAACAGATGGAAGGAGGGCTGTGCACCACTTAGTAGTGGTGAGAGGTGACTCTAGCTTGTGCAACGATGCTGATAGTAAAGATGGATAAAAATTGATAGATGAGAAAGCCAAATGGGGAGGGAGGTATGAAATCAACAGTTCCAAGCAATGGATTGGATATGGGATGTGACAGAGAATGGATGAAGGACAGACCACACCTGGATATGGGGAGGCTATTTGCGATTTATGGTGGGAAACTGGAAGAAGATAATATCTGAGTGGAATATCCTAAGTCTGGTCTTGGATACGTTGAGTTTGAGGTACCCTTGAGACATTCGAGTGGGGATGTTGAATAGTTAATTGGATATATCATGGGGGAGGTCTAAGATCAAGATGGAAATTTAGGGGTCATTAGTATACGGGTGGCAATTTCATGGGGACAGGTGTGATTTCGGGGGGGAACAGAGCAGAGGGTGAGTAGAGAAGAGGTCCCAGGGCAGAGCCTTGAGGAACCACAACATTTAAAGGCCCAGGAGAGAAGGATATGTCTGAAATGAAGGCAGAGAAGAAAAGTCGGAAACACAGCAAGGAAAGAATGTGGTGTCTGGGAGCTCCCTGGCAGTCCAGTGGTTAGCACCCCGCACTGTCACTGCCAAGAGCCTGGGTTCAGTCCCTGGTCGGGGAACTAAGATCCCACAAGCTGTGCAGCGCAGCCAAAAAAACCAATGCGGTATCATGGAAAGAAAGAATGTTTCAAGGAGAAAGTGAAAAACAGGTTGACAGGTAAACGTGGGAGGTCAAGTAAAAAGAGGACTGAAAACATCCACTGAGTGACCACGGAGGTCTTTGATGACCTCGCTCTGGCATTAATAATCAATGGTACTACATCTCTAATGGAATAATTCATGGTAGTAAGACTTATTCCCAATAATCTTAACATTAGTTTTAATGTCCTTAAACTTTCTGAAAATGATAAGTACAGTATAGAATTCCTGTAGACATTTAAACGTCTTTGGAAAAAGAGGTTTTTTTTTCCCACAGCATGATCCAGTTCCTTTGGCAGAATGATTTGTGGGAATTAAAAGAACTAACATTGCTGAATATCTGCTGTGTGCCTGATGCTTTCACATGCCTTGTAAGCATCGTCTGCGTCCTAGCGTCCATGTCAACCATTGTAGATCAACACTGATGGCTGGTGGTGACAGTCTGAAGTTCAAAAAGGTGAGTTGTCACATGGAAGGTTTTGAGTCCTCTTTCCTATACCACATCCCACCAAAGTTGTTGTGTCCAAAACTGAGCTCTTATCTGCAAGTCCCCACACTCAAATTACGTTCTCCTCATGTCATACCTTCTCTATTTTTTAAAAAGTATCATGGGCTAGAAATATTTAAGCTCTCACTCTGCAGAAGCAGAAAGCGTCTGGCAGGCAGCCAGTCCTCAGAAATGTTCATTGTCACAATCTGTCCGTTTCTCTTTATAACATTCTCAAAGCCACCTCCCTCCTGTTCAGGAGCTTTCACACTGAGATGGAATTGTCATTGATGGGTCTGCCATCTCTAGGTTCCCCCCTAGTTCATAAGAGGAGCATTAAATAACACGATGGATGGCAATACCAAAACACAGACTCTACTACTCCCCAAGGCTTTTTCTTGTATTGACCCTCAAAAACAAGTATACAGGGGCTTCCCTGGTGGCGCAGTGGTTGGGAGTCCGCCTGCCGATGCAGGGGACACGGGTTCGTGCCCCAGTCCGGGAAGATCCCACATGCCGTGGAGCGGCTGGGCCTGTGAGCCATGGCTGCTGAGCCTGTGCATCTGGAACCTGTGCTCCGCAATGGGAGAGGCCACAGCGGTGAGAGGCCCATGTACCGAAAAAAAAAACCAAAAAAAAAAAAAAAAAAAAAAACAAGTATACAAAGGAACATATTGTTAAGTCATCTTTACAGGTGGCCAGAATAGTACTGTCTATTGAGGGTTATAGATTTCTAGAATTCAAATTCGAAGGATGGCTATGTTTAGTGAAACCAGGGCTTAAGTGCTTATCATGTTCTTTTTGCAATTCCTGCTGACGGTTATGTGGTATCAGCTAGGCTTTTAACAGGCTCTGAATTGTGGCTCCATCATTGAGATGACAAGTGACAATGTGAAATGAAGGATTTCTATGCTGTTGATAGGAAAGTCATTCGAGTGCCCTGGATATCAGACCAGTGTGAAGCAGAGAAATGAGCTTGAATTTTGCCCACAGAAAGGAATATCTCACCTTGCTAAGAAGAAAGGTTTTGGAGAGGGTTATGGCTTTCCTCAAATCGCAACAATGGATCTATTTAAGTCCTGGAACTCTGCTGGTTGCCCCAGAAATCTGTACTACAAAGCATCATCCAAAAAGAAAAAAAGTCAACCTTGACTGTCAAAGCGGTGAGGCTGGTGTTTGAATCCTTTTTCACAGAGGAGGAAGCCAGGTAGAAGAAGCTAAAGAATATGTCCCAAGGCTATGTTGTCAGAGCTGTCAGGCCGTGAAACATGCTGGCTAGGTCAGCAAGAGCATTGCTCTTTCTCTATCTTGATGTTTGGGAACATCTGCCAATAAAACAGTTTTGTTTTTATCATTAGTGATGATAGTTTTATCATTGTTGCTTTTGAGAAAACATTAGCCAGCTGGTTCAGCTGCTTCTTGAGTATTCCTTTAAAAGTGACCACTGGACCGTGCTGTTGGAAGGAGGCTGTGTGTTCAGGTCATTAAAAAATAACAAATCTTGGACTTCCCTGGTGGTGCAGTGGTTAAGAATCCTCCTGCCAATGCAGGGGACACGGGTTTGAGCCCTGGTCCAGGAAGATCCCATATGCCACGGAGCGACTAAGCCCGTGTGCCACAACTACTGAGCCTGCATTCTAGAGCCCACGAGCCACAATTACTGAGCCCACGTTCCACAACTACTGAAGCCCACGCACCTAGAGCCCGTGCTCCGCAACAAGAGAAGCCACCACAATGAGAAGCCCGCGCACTGCAACAGAGTAGCCCCTGCTTACCGCAACTAGAGATAGCCCACACACATCAACAAAGATCCGATGCAGCCAAAAATAAATAAATTTTAAATAAATAAGTAAATCTTTTAGGCTTCAAATGGAGAATTTAGATCATAATTATTTAGTACACGGTTGAATTGGAATGGGATCTAGGAAAACAGAATTCCTCTGTACTCAGATTCTTGAGACATGCTGGATGAGGACTCTATTCATTTCAGTTTACTTTTATATCTAGGAAAATACTCAAGGTACGATAAAGTGATAATACTTGCTGAAGTGTTTCTATTAGTAGTATGACATCTACTGAGAAAAACTGTCTTTATTCAGCTGACATAACTGAGTACCTAATACCTGCCAGGCCTGACATATAGTTATAAGGAGAAATAGACTTGCTGTTTTTAAAGAGTTCACTGTTTTACAAAAGAGACAAATCATTATAATATATGTATAATATGTATAATTTGTGTATAATAATGCGTATACATAATAACATGTATAATACTCAAGACGTGGGAAAAGAATGGGAGATTCAACTTTGGAGATCTCTAACAATTTTATAGGGGAGACACCATTTGATCTAAGTCTTCTTAAATTCCAGAACATACTTCACCAGTGGACACCTGTTAATATTATACATATAGCATGGCCTAAAAACTGTTTAAGAAATTAAAAATTAAAAACCAGTGAAAGAAAAGCTGTTATTCCCAAAGTATAGGGGAGAACAAGATGGAATGTTAATAGTAGAACATCTGATAAGAATGAGCCCTAGATTCTCAGTTTATTGAGGAAAAAGGTAGTGTGCATCCTGATGGTCTAAATACATGAAGTCAAATAGAAAAAGAACTCTCCATGTATTCACAGTTCATCCAGATTTGCTCCAAACTCAGAACTGTAAGCAAAACTCGACTATAAATAAATAGTTCTAGAGTACGTTCAGTGTTTTCATTCCTTATTCAAAATCTAAGAATGTTTGAGAGACGCTTGAATGACACATATTATCTACCCAAAACTTTCAATTGCTCAAAGACTAACTCATGAGACATTTTCATTTGTATATGGAAAACGTTTCCTTCTAGTCATGTTGCCTAAGTAGAATTATTTTTATAATTAATTTTTATTGGAGTATAGTTGATTTACAATGTTGTGTTAGTTTCAGGTGTACAGCACAGTCAATCAGTTTTATGTATACATAGATCACTATTTTATAGATTCTTTTCCCATGGAGGTCATTACAAAGGATTGAGTAGAGTTTCCTGTGCTCTACAGCAGGTCCTTATTAGTTACCTATTTTATGTATACAGTGTGTCCATAACAGTCCCAATCTCCCAGTTTATCCCTCCCCACCCTTATTCCATAACCATAAGCTTGTTTTCTACATCTGTGGCTCTATTTCTATTTTGTAAATAAATTCGTTTGTATCATTTGTTTTAGATTCCACTTATAAGCGATACCATATGATATTTGTCTTTCTCTGTCTGATGTACTTTGCTCAGTATGACAGTCTCTAGGTGCATCCATGGTGCTGCAAATGGCCTTATTTCGTTCTTTTTTACTGCCGGGTCGTATATTCCATCGTGTATATGTGCCACAGCCTCTTCATCCGTTCCTCTGTCCACGGACACTTAGTAGATTTTTTAACTTACCGGACATCAGTGTTGGGAAAGGTGGAACCGGACCCGGAACCAAGCCGGGCAGAGTGGCAGCCTGGAGATGGCGCTGGCTGCCGAGGCTCTTTCTGTGGGGCTGCACATGGAAGTGACAGTGCTCAAACAGCCGCTGCTCTAGCGAAGCTGCTCATCCTAGGGGGTCGCGAACCGCTGCCCACCCCCCACCACTGGGACCAGCGTGCCAGAGAGGAAGGTCCTCTCCCCGCCGAGTGTCTCCACCCAAGCCGAGGACACTGCGCGGTGGGTGGGAAGCTAGTGCTGTGCTGAGGCCTGAGCCCCTGGCTGGCGTCCACCGCCCTCTGCACCGTGACCCAGGCGGCGTGAAGAAGGTTCTCCCTCCGGAGGAGATGGAGCAGGTTTCCGTCAAGCCTGGCACGAAGACGTCTCTGACGACGGTGGTGAAGGAGACCTCCTACCTGATGATGATGCAAGGCATGTCCCACATGCTGGCCCACCCGCTGCATGTCATCTCAGCGCGCTGCATGGTCCAGTTCGTGGGAGGAAGGCCAAGTACAGCGGAAAGTTGAGCTCCATTGGGAAGATTTTCACAGAAGAGGGGCTGCTGGGATTCTTTGTCGGCTTGATCCCTTACCTCCTGGGAGGTGTGGTTTCCTTGCAGGGCTGTAACCTGCTGGCCTGCTTCCTCAGTGCCTACCTGGTGGGTGACACTCCAGGGGGGCTGGAGAACGACCAGAATCCAGGTTCCCGGTTCAGCCAGGCCCTAGCCATCCAGAGCCACCCCAGATATGTGATGGGGATGGCAGTGAGCGTACTGACCTACCCCTTCCTGCTGGTGGGCGGTCTCATGGCTGTGAACACCTGCAGGCTGGGCCGCCGCCTCACTCCTCAGTGTTGGAATCCGGATCCGCTGCTGTAAGGACCCGAGTGTGCAGGGCCAGTTCTTCCGAAGCTCCAGCCTCCTTCTCTGCCGGGCGTCATCAGGATCATACCTTGCCCTGGAGTAACCTGAATCACCTAAAAAAGCACACTGTCTCGGCCAGGACACCGTGGGTGAGGCCTGACCATCGTGGGACACGTGTAAGATGACCAGCCCAGCAAGACCTAGATGTGCTCCAGGCCAGCTGGACTTCAGTTTCCGTAGGTGCCATGCGTCTGTCCAGAAGCAGGGGCTGGGTGGCAGTGAGACTGCGTCCAGTGCATTGGTCACTGTTAGGCCTGGGGAAGGTGGGGCAGGATCCCCTGGCTTTGCAGATTTCCCGAGTCTGCCTCGTGCAGGGGGCCAGAGAATGGCTCGTGGAGCCTGAGGTTGGATGAGCAAAGGCTCGTGAGGTCAGATCCCAGCTCCCATTCACAGCCCTCAGGTCAGCCCCCCTCTTATCCTGCAGCTCAGCTGGGAGCTTCGCTCTCCAGCTTTGTAAATAGGGTGTGATCCCTTTTCAGGAGCCACCGTCATGTCCAGGCCTTTGCTAGGAGGTTGTCTTCGTTTTTCTCAACACTGCTTTTCTGATAAGGCAGCACCTTCTGAATGGAAACCGTGTGACTGCTCAGAATGTGTCCCCCTTGTCAAATGCTCGTCGGTTTCATGATGACGCCTCACGTGCAGGATATGGTTACTTGTGTGGCTGTGAACACCCAGATGTTAGGTAGATCAGTGTCTCTAGTCCTATCCAGTTGGAAGTTCCTAATAAGATTTGACCCTTTTCCCCTCAAATAAATGCATTGGTGGTGATTTCGAAGAAAGTAAAATAAAGTTGCCAGGTCTTTTAACACCATTTATGAGAAACGTAAATGGTAACAGACCCAGATTGTGGGACTGCATGGGCTAAAAGAAATGCCTTTATAATTTAGTAAGGCAAATATTATTGTTTAAAATTATTTGTATATTATAAAATTTATAGTATTTAATTTTTAAACAGCTGATTTTTTTAAGTCTCTACATATCTTTTAGTGGAAGATAATCAATTACCATTAAACTGAAATTTTAAATAAGCACTAATACGTATTGCATGCTGATGTGTCACCAGTGTTCTATATACTTTATATCAATTTGCTTTTTAAGAAATAATTTACATGTTCAAAGAATATAATCAAAAAATGAAAAAGGTATAGAATGAAAAGCTTTCTGGCCACTGAAGAAATACTTCAAAAATTTCCACCAGGAAATTCCAGCTTTAGGGGAAATCAATGCTACTATTTTCTTAAGTGTTTTTCTTGAGCTTTTCTGTGATTATACAAACAAATATATATACATATATATATATATATATATATATATGTATATATATATATATATATTTCCCTCCCCTGTTTTTACACACTGTTCTACACCTTGCTTCTTCTGATTAGCAGTATATCCTGGTAATATCTCATTCGATGGCATAAACATTTCCTTGTTCTTTATTACAGCATGGTATTTGATTGCATGAGTCCATCAGAACAAACACTTATAGATGGATATTTAGGGTTTTTCCACTCTATTCTTACTATAACAGCACTGCAATAAATATCTGCTACAGTTATCAATTTGCTCATTTACAAGCACATCTGTTCAATAAATTCCAGCTAGAGGAAGTGCTGGTAGAGGTATGTGTGTGCATTTGATAGATATTGATAGATATTGTAAACTGTTTTATGTGGTAGCTGTATCGATATACACCCCCTTGAGCAGTATACCTGTCTCCACCAGACGGTCACCTCCAGAGGTGTTATTGATCTTTTTGATCTTTGCCAGTCAGATAGGAAGTGCCTTATTTTGTTTTAAATGGATTTTCTTATTAATGCCTATAACAATAAGTACTATTATCATCACCATTTTATATATGAGAAATTAAAGCTTACAGAAGTTGGGATACTTGCTCAAAGTTACTCAGATAAAAGGCGGAAGAATCAAGATTAAATTCACCCTTGTCTGTGTCTTAAACAAAACTCCTAACCATTAAGGAACACAGCCAAATTGTCTTGAAACTTAACTTATATTTCTTATAATTATTTTTGATGATTCAGAACTTAATTCAAAAGGTGCAGCAGGATTTTGCAGTATCTTAGTGTCAGCATTATCACTATAATTATCACTGAACAATAGATGTGTGTCCTAGTTTAAAAAGCATCCTTGTAGATAGAAGGCAGGTAAACTGGCTTCAGTGGTCTCATATGCTATCACGAATTCTGAAAAATTTCACCCCACCCCCCAAAACTTCAGCCCTCATAATCCACGCCCAGTGGCTTGGTTTCACAGCTAGTTGAACACAGAAGGATGAACTTATATTAGCTGAAATAAAACTTCATTAAGCCTAGGATGCTGATGTCACAGTAACATGCTCAAAATCTAAAAGATAACACGAGGATTACATAGCACCTTTCTTCTTCATAGTTCAAAGTGCTTTGCAAATATTAAGTTCGGGTTTTCCTCACATGTTGACGGAGTAAAGTCTGCAAAACAAACAACCAAAACCATGTGACTATTCCCTGTCGCCTCCTGACTTTATTGGAGAGACGGTATGTGGAATGGAGAAACCAACTAGATGGGAATCGTGCGCTCACATCATTCCAGGCTGCAATTTGGAGACCTCACATACGCCGGTACTGGTGCAGGTTTGACTTGTTTGCAGCTCTCAGTGGCGTGTTTGAGGTCTCTGCCCGCCTGGAGAAGTTTCACAAAGAGGAACCACTGTCACCACAAGCTCAGCTCAGAAGCCATGAAGTCTGCCCAAGAATCTCCTGGGAGGCATTTCATGTCAACGGAGAAAACATGGAGCATTCACCAAACGGTGCGGGGCAAATGGGGGACCATCTGAAAAAGCAATAAAGTCGGACATGTAACGCACATCTTGTACCAAAATGAATTCCAGATGCATAAAAGATTTAAATGGAAAAGAAAAAAAGTTATCTCAGATGGGAGAGGGATTTTATAGTATGACACAATACTCAGAACCCATAAAAGAAAATATTAATGAAATAGACTTCCAATTTTTAAAACTTCTGCATAGAAAAATCATAAATAAAGTCAAAGATGACAAGCTGGGAACATTTTATTCTGTAGACTGAAAAAAAATGCACAATGTGAGAGTTGTGAGTTAAGTTTTATTTGGGGCAAAAGGAGGACTAGAGCCTGAGAGACAGCATTTCAGAGAGCTCTGAGAAACTGCTCCAAAGAGGCAGGGGGCGGGGAGGTCAGTATGTACGTGACTCTAGTGAAGGGGGGACGTGCAGTCAAGCACACGTTTTGGCAGAAGTTTGCTGCTAGTCTCGAGGAGCAGATGTCACCATGAAGGATTTTAGTGCTTTTCTAGGTATGAGAAGATACAAGAAACTGGGTTCATAAAATCTTCTCCTGAAAATATCTATCTGAAGACCTGTTCTGCCAGTTTCTCCCAGAGCACAGAGGGCCTCATTCCTGATCTCCAGCCTGAACTCCTTTTAGGGGGTGTTTAAGGTCAGCAGCTGCTGCGTCTCATGATTTAATCCTTGTAGAGGTAGATGGCAGGTGCCAGTTTGTAGTTGGCAATTCCAACTATTACCACAGGCAAGTACTTATTTCTGTAGCTCACAAAGAGCTTCTACAAAGTAAATGAGAAGACCAACATCCTTAGAAAAGTGGCTGAGGAATATGAACTTACAGTTTTCAGAAATGGAAATATAAATGGCTCCTTATTTTTAATGTAGTAGCATTTGTATTTTATTTTTAATATCTTTATTGAAGTATAATTGCTTTACATTGTTGTTAGTTTCTACTGTATAGCAAAGTGAATCAGCTACACATATACATATATCTCCATATCCCCTCCCTCTTGAGCCTCCATCCCACCCACCCTATCCCACCCCACCATCCCACCCCTCTAGGTGGTCACAAAGCATGGAGCTGATCTCACCGTGCTATGCGGCTGCTTCCCACCAGCTATCTATTTTACATTTGGTAGTGTATATATGTCCATGCCACTCTCACTTCATCCCAGCTTCCCAATCCCCTGCTGTGTCCTCAAGTCCGTTCTCTACATGTGTGTCTTTATTCCTGCCCTGCCACTAGGTTCATCAGTACTGTTTTCTTAGATTCCATATATATGTGTTAGCATACGGTATTTGTTTGTCTCTTTCTGACTGACTTCACTCTGTATGACAGACTCTAGGTCCATCCACCTCACTACAAATAACTCAATTTCGTTTCTTTTTATGGCTGAGTAATATTCCATTGTATATGTGTGCCACATCTCCTTTATCCATTCATCTGTCAATGGACACTTAGGTTGCTTCCATGTCCTGGCAACTGTAAATAGTGCTGCAATGAACACTGTGGTACATGTAGCTTTTTGAATTATGGTTTTCTCAGGGTATATACCCAGCGGTGGGATTGCTGGGTCATGTGGTAGTTCTATTTTTGTTTTTTTAAGAAACTTCCATACTATTCTCCACAGTGGATGTATCAATTTACATTCCCACCAACAGTGCAAGAGGCTTCCCTTTTCTCCAATAAATGCCTCTCCAGCATTTATTGTTTGTTGATTTTTTGATGATGGCCATTCTGACCAGTGTGAGGTGATAGGTACCTCATTGTGGTTTTGATTTGCATTTCTCTAATGATTAGTGATGTTGAACATCTTTTCATGTGTAAGGCCAGACACTATAAAACTCTTAGAGGAAAACATAGGCAGAACACTCTTTGACATAAATCACAGCAAGATCTTTTTTGACCCACCTCCTGGAGTAATGGAAATAAAATAAAAAATAAATAAATTGGACCTAATGAAACCTAAATGCTTTTGCACAGCAAAGGAAACCATAAACAAGATGAAAAGACATCCCTCAGAATGGGAGAAAATATTTTCAAATGAAGCAACTGACAAAGGATTAATGTCCAAAATATACAAGCAGCTCATGTGGCTCAATATCAAAAAAACAACCCAATCCAAAAATGGGCAGAAGACCTAAATAGACATTTCTCCAAAGAAGATACACAGATTGCCAGAAATGGCTCTTAAACTCATGTTCAAACCCACGTGAGAAAAGAAAGGCAAATTAAACTACACTGTGTGAAGAATTCAAAAGCTGTTAACAGCCTCAATTGGCCAGGCTCTAGGGGAAACTTGTATACTCATGCTGGTGACAGTAATTTGGTCAAATTTAGGATTTAGGAAAACTCAAATGCTTATGCTCTTTGACCCACCAATTCTACTTCTAGGGGAATGGAAGTCTGAAGAGGGTAGTCAGGAAAGGATTCGATGGAAAGGCAAAGTCTGAAGGAAGTGAGGGAGTTAGCTGCGCTGATGCAGTGGGAAGACCAGCCCAGGCAGAGCACCTAAAGCTAAGATGAGTGGAGGGGGGTGGGGGTGGTAGGAAGAGGGACGGGGAGGGAGAGGCAGGCGGGTGGTGGGACAGCAGGAGGGCTAGTGTGGCCAGAGTCGGGAGAGCAAGGGGGAGACCATGCGGGAGATGGCAGAGTTGTTTTGGGGGAGCAGGACAGAAACACACATACACACATATGTATACACATCTGAATATATACATATATATTATTTTTCAGATTCTTTTCTTTTATAGGTTATTACAAGGTATTGAGCATAGTTCCCTGTGCTGTAGAGTAGGTCCTTGTTGTTTATTTATTTTATATATAGTGGTGTGTATCTGTTAATCCCAAATTCCCAGTTTATCCCTCTCCCCCTTCCCCTTTGGTAACCATAAGATTGTTATCTATGCTTGTGGGTCTATTTCTGTTTTGTAAATAAGTTCATTTGTATCATTTTTTTAGATTCCACATATAAGTGATATCATATGATATTTCTCTTCGTGTGACTTACTTAGTATGATAATCTCTAGGTCCATCCATATTGCTGCAAATGACATTATTTCATTCTTTTTTGTGGCTAACATTCCATTGTATATATGTACCACATCTTTTTTATCCATTCTTCTGTTGATGGATACTTAGGTTGCTTCTATATCTTGCTTATTGCAAGTAGTGCTGCTGTGAACACTGGGGTGCATGTATCTTTTTGAATTACAGTTTTGTCCAGATATATGCCCAGGAGTGGGATTGCTGGATCATATGGTAACTCTATTTTTAGTTTTTTAAGGAACCTCCATACTGTTCTCCGTATTGGCTGCACCAATTTACATTCCCACCAGCAGTGCAGGAGGAAGGACGTTCCCTTTTCTCCACACCCTCTCCAGCATCTGCTGTTTGTAGACTTTGTGATGGTGGCCATGCTTACCGGAGTGAGGTGGTGACCTGTACTTTTGAAAGCTCACCCTAACTGCTGTGCTAAGAACAGGGAGCGAGATGGAGCAGTTAGGAGCGATGGGGTGAGGCACGAGATGACAAAGGGTGGCATCAAGATGACAGCAGTAGAGGTGGTGGGAGATATCCAGATTGTGGGTGTGTTGTGAAAGTAGTCACTCGGATTGATGACAGATTCTATCTGGGGTTGAGAGAAAGAGTCTAGAATGACTCTGAGATTTCTGACCTGAAAAACTGTAAGGGTGACCTTCCATGAACTGTGATGAAGGAGTCTAAGGGGGAGCAGACTGGGAAGGAGCTCAGGTGTCCAGTCACAGGCAGGACCACATGGAGGTGCTCGTTAGACACGCAAATGGAAATACCAGCTCAACGGCTGGCTATAGGAATTTGGGGTTTGCGGGAGGGACCCGGGCCGAAGCTCTAAAATTAGGAAGTCAGCACATATAAAATGGTCAGCAAAGCCTGAGAACTGGCTGGATGAGAGCATCAAGTTAGTTAGTGCATGTAGAGAAGGGAAATGGAAAAGCATCCTCCAGTGCACCAACACGTAGAGGTAGGAGTGGTCAGAGGAGCCACAGAACAGACGGGGAAGGAGCAACAAGCGAGGCTAAGTGCAGAACCCAAGGATGGAGTCCTGCGAGCCAGACAAAGGAGGTCACCCAGGGGGCACAGTGACAAGTTCCCACACTGCCGTTGGAGCGGGAAGAGGGGCCTGAGAACAGGCCATTCCGTCTGTCGTAGGGATGTGGGTCATCAAGGAGCCTGACCAAACACAGTCTTAGATGGTGGGAGGGTGAATGCGAGACCGAGGTGGGTTCCAGAAAGCAGAGAATCAAGCCCCAAGATGTTACTACCGCTCATCCAGAAAAAGAATGAAATAATGCCACTTGCAGCAACATGGATGGACCTGGAGATGAGCACACTAAGTGAAGTCAGCCAGAGAAAGATAAATACCATGTGATATCACACTTATATGAGGAATCTAAAATAGGACACGAATGAACTTGTCTAAGAAACAGAAACAGACTCACAGGCATAGAGAACAGACCTGTGGTTGCCAAAGGGGAAAGGGGGGGAGGGATAAATTAGGAGTTTGGGGTTAACATGCACACACTACTGTATATGAAATAGATAACCAACAAGGACCTACAGTATAGTGCAGGGAACTATATTCAATATCCTGTAATAAACCATAATGGAAATGAATATGAAAAATATATATATTATATGTATTCTATATGTATATAACTGAATCACTTCTCTGTACACCTGAAACTAACACAACATTGTAAATCAACTTTGATTTTTAAAAATGGGGGGAAAAAAAGCTATTACTATCAATTTACAGGAAATATAGGAGAGACAGGAACATGCTGGAAAAGTCATGAGGATGCAGTAAGCCGAATCCAGAACGTGGGGACTTCCACGGGGAAAATGAGCTTTGTATAAAAAACCAGAAAACATAAATGGCATGAAAAGAGGGGAGGGGGCGAAACTGTTAGAGACGAAAAACCACCTCTAAATACAGTATGTTGAGTGCCTGAGTTGAGTCAATCTATTATAAAAGAAAGATGTTTTTGAGACAAACTAGAAAATTTAAACCCTGATCATGTATTTATTGTAGATTTGTTGCATGATATTGGTATTGTGACTGGCATTTTTTAGAGTCATTATGTGTTAGAGATGTACAGTGGATGATTTACAGGTGAATGATACGACGTCTGGGATTTGGTTTAAGATACTCCAGATTTAGGGAAGGCAGGTGCATGAAATAAGATTGACAAAATGTTTACAGTTTTTGAAACTGGGTAATGATATATGTCTTTCTACCTTTGTGTATGCTTGAAGTTTTTCAAAATAATTTAAAACAAAAAGACAAAAGCTAAATTCAAGACATATAAAAAAGCAGCAGCAGTGCTGAAGGGATAGCCATAAGGAAAGGGCGCTTGAAAGGCTTTTTAGATTTTTTTCAAGGTGGGAGAAATGAAGGAACATTTGTATGCTATGGGGAAGGTGAAGCAGAGAGAGAAAATGCGATGGTGCCGGAGAGAAGGGAGAATGGCTAGGGTAAAGTTTCTGCATAGAGAAGAAGTTTTGAGATCTGGTGCAAACGTGGAAGAACGGACCGGTCGCCCACAGTAACAGGAGGTGGGTACGGGTGCGAGAGGCTCTGGACATAGGAGACAGGCGCGCCTTGAAATCCTGGAGCTTTCAGTTCCCTCAGGGAAATAGAACGCAGGGTCACCAGCCAAGCATGAGGCTGGGGATGCCCTGTGGGAGGTCTGGGCCAGGAGGATGGTTTGTCCCGGAGGCGGAGGCCGGGCGAGGGGGAGGGATGGTGTGATTCTCAGGCAGCGTTCAAAGCCTACTGGGAGTTCAGTGTCCAGAAATTAAAGTGAGCCTGATCGGCAAGAGTTTTTCTCTGGCCAGAAACCATGGATGAGTTCAGGGGAGGGATAGGTGGAGTTTCAACCAGGCTTGTGGTCTTGCCAGGGGAGTATTCAGACGGGAGAGAACCAAGGGCGTTGAAAGCTGTATTCTTTTTTTTTTTTTTTTGTGGTACGCGGGCCTCTCACTGTTGCGGCCTCTCCCGCTGCGGAGCACAGGCTCCGGACGCGCAGGCTCAGCGGCCATGGCTCACGGGCCCAGCCGCTCCGCGGCATGTGGGATCTTCCCGGACCGGGGCTCGAACCCGCGTCCCCCTCATCGGCAGGCGGACTCTCAACCAGTGCGCCACCAGGGAAGCCCCGAGAGCTGTATTCTTTAGAGTCAAGCTAGGCTGCTGTAACGAAGCAATCCAACGTTAATTCTGAGACTTAAAGCAGATTTTATGTCTATTTCAAGCCACAGACCGAAGTGACCGTTCCAGGTTACTGGGTCTCAGCTTCAGAGGATCCTTTAAGGGGCAGAGGGAGGGGCTTTCTCTCTCGTTTGTCTTTCGTGATAGGGCTTTGTTCCCATCTGAATCGTGGGTACTGGGAAGCAGGCACATCTTTACCCGTTATCAGGAGGGGAAAGAACGCATGAGGAGAAAGCACTGCGCTTCTTTTAAGGGCCCAGCCTGCAGGGGTCGCACATCACTTAGGCTCTTATTCCGTTGGTAAAAGGTTAGTCCTACGGCCACATTTAAATCAAGGAAGCCCAGGAAATGTCGTGTATATGGCCAGCTGTGTGCTCAGCTATAATTCTAGCATCTTGGAAGGAAGGAGGATGGATAGGGCAGGTGGATAATTAGAACTCTCTGCAAGGGAGTGAAATAGTAATTGACCAAGGAAAGTATGCTAGGTAAGGAGGAGAGAGGGGGTCCGGGGGCTGAGCCGTGACCGAGAGGTGGTGGGTCGAGGGGCTGCAGACCTCAGCACAGGAACAGGGTGTCAGGGACCAGAGGCGCCGAGGGTGGCAGTGGTGGTACCAGAGCATGCTGGCCATTGAGAGTATGAGGTCAAGCTCTAGGGTGTGATCTCACGGTGCATGACTGACCCAGGCAAAAGCCTAGGAAGAAAGGAAGTCAAGGGGCTGAGGGCTGGAAAGCTGAAGCCCGAGCCAAACGGATATTGAAATGACTTAGAATCATGACAGGACTTTTCCTGGAGACGAGGACAGGGCGCCAGCTGCTAAAATCTCTGAGAAATAAGGGCAAAGGGCAGTGAGGCACAGGAGGTGGTGTATCTGATGACGTGAGATTCAAAGCTGGGGATGGGAGGAGGGGAGGAGTTCCAAAGTGGCCTCGAGGAGGAAGGAGACCCCAAGTCCATGCGGCTTACGGGACCTCAGCTCGCCGACCAGGGGTTGAACCCAGGGCCACGGCAGTGAAAGTGCCAAATCCTCACCACTAGGCCCCCAGGGAACTCCCCAGACATCCTTCTTACAAGAAAATTTTAAATGATCCTTAATGTTCAGTGAAAATAATGTTTCTGGAACCCTCACAGGTGGAAAAACTTGAGCATTTTTCTCAAAGCCTTAGGAAATGAGAAGCAAATATTTATGTCTTCTGCGTCTCTGAGTGAATCCACACTGGGAGACTCTGTCCAATATCCAGGTCATTTTGTCTCTTTAGTTAAAAAAAAAAATCAAACGGCTTGTCAAATCTGCCATGCGGTAGAATCAAGCCACACTATCATCCAGTTTTAAGGAACTATAATTCTTTTGAATCCTTTCCAAGAATCTCTCCCAGATTATTCCTGTCGCGTTTCTAGTTTATGAATCAGGACTTCATTCATTGATTTCTTCAACAAGTATTTCTTTCCTTAACCGTTCCAGCACAGCTTTGTCCTAGGCACTTAGGAGGTTATAAGGCAGTCCATTTCCAATCCCACAAGGGTTTGCAATCTATTTGGGATGGCAAGAGGAAAAAAAGAAAAAGGAAGGAAGGAAGGAAGAATGCCTTTGAAGTAGTCAAAATATATGTATCTTAAATTCAGAAAAAAATATGCGAAACCCATGAAACAAAAACTATGAAACTTCATTGTGGGACATGAAACAAGGCTTGCAGAGGTGGAGAGACTTTCTGAGTTCCTGGGTGGGAAGAGTCAGTATTGGAACAATATCAAATATGCCCAAATTCATCTAAAATGCAGTGCACTTCAGTAAACATCCCAACCCAGATTTTTACAAAATTGACAAGTTGATATAAAAATGATTGGGAAAGGTAAATAAGAGCCAAAAAAATTTTTTTATGAGAATGAGAGTAAGTGAGGGACTTGGCCCTTGACGGAAATCAAAATATCCTCTAAATCTGTAATGACGAGAGTCTCATAATTGACTGGAAAGGGAAACACAAATACGTAGAAGAGAATAGAAAGTCCATGAAAAACAGTTGGAAGTTAATGCTAACTTCTAATAGTGAGTTTTTCATATGTTGGACACCAGTCTAATTTTTAATGTTTAGAACACAGTGATTTTTTTAAAATTTGACTTGGAAAAAACTATAATGCTGTAACAAAATTCCTTCCATTCTCATCTACTTATTTACGTAAATACAGTTTCTCAGCGTTTACGTCTATAACAACAAAGGAAAAGTATGAATTAATGTTGAACCTGTCTGATTCTTGCAATGAGTAATATTTATCCATAAGAGTGAATAAGGTGAATCTTAGCTTTATCTGTCATTGAGAAATGCATTTATAGCACAATTTGATTTTTTATGTTTAAGAATTATAAATTTTTGTTATATTGATAAATTTTGAACTAGAATGATAGGATATTTTAATTAAGAGCTTTATTAGCCCAGAAAATTAAATTTATATACATATTTTGTTACAGAGTATAATTGAATAATCAAAGATTTTGAAGTATGCAAATTGTTTTACATTAAGATAAAATTATGTGGGAGAAGTGAAATAGAAATATTAGTTCAAGGATATCAAAGAATGATGCAAAATCTTTGCCTGTTAAACAAGAGGTATCATGCATATTTCATTTGATATTTTATTGTACAGTATATTGATATAATTGCTTATGTGATTGTTTTTCTGTAATAGTTTGTCCTGTGAGAGTAGTCAAAAGGATAAGATTCTAGTGCCAGACTGATGGTTTCTAATCATTGCTTGGCTGTTCATTAGCTGTGCACAGCTACTTAACTGCGTGTATCAGTTTTCTCATCTGTAAAATGGGAGTGATAATACTACTTCCCTCATAGGGTTGTTGCCAGGTTTAAATGAACTAACAACAAGAAAATGCTTAGGACAAGGTCTGGGACACAGTAAGTGTTACGGATGGCCTTGCTATTATTTTTAAGAAATAGTGTGCCACACCTAAGAATATCAGAGATGACTGATCTATTAATAAGAAACATTTGATATGCAAATTGGCATACAGTCTGCTTAAATAACTAACAATTGCCATGCTATATGTTGTTATTCATATAACAAATACTAACTTGGCTACTGGTTTGTGCTGGTCTATGTGATGTATCTTTTAAAAATACTTTATACTTTTTATAGTCACTAAAATAAAAAAGTAACTGCTCTAACCTCTTAATGTATAACAAGGTTTAAAGGAAACGTATGAATCCAAATTTAATTCCTTCCAGCAATTAATCTGAAATCATATTTTGCTGTCTAGTTTAATCCAAATCACAACTCATGAACTCCTCTCGTGTTTTATAAAGACAAAAACAATTTTTAAAAGGTTGAAAGGTTAAATAAATTTGAGAAAGGCTGGCTTACACCATAAAGTTACTAAAATGTTGAATAAAAGTACAAGGTTGTCAAAATACCTGCATTAACTTTTCTAGTTGGACTCCAGCACTATTTATGTGGCATTATTATATAAAGATACCACTGAATGACAACATATGCACGTTTTTTTCAACTGAATAAAATTTAACTATAGGCTTGGTCAACATCACTGGTAGGTGCCAATGGATCCACATGAACTTTTTCAAGCCACTGGATTTTTTTTTTAATTGAAGTATAGTTGATTTACACTTGCGTTAGTGTATCAAGCCACTCGATTTATATTCAATGCACTGAAGTACTAATGCACTGCTATTCGCCTTGGTAATGTGCTAAGCAATGGACTGAAAATTCAGCCAGTGCTTTCCAGTCTATAACATTGATGAGTTTTACAAAGTATTTAAGTCACTACAACAATAATTAGCTGTGCTTTTGACCTTAATTAATGAATGGAATCTCAATTATTCTTGGAAGGAATGCAGACAGAGAACAGCAATGCTTAAACTTTTTTGGGTTTGGGGGCATCAAAGAGAATCTTAAAAGTATGGTCTTTCTCCAAAAAACTGTACATTCTTGCAAGACTTTGTGTAGAATTTCAGGGGATCTGAGTGATGTTTCTCAAAGTATTGTCCACAAACCATCTGCATCCAGTTCTCTTTTTTTTTAAATTAATTTATTTATTTTTGGCTGCATTGGGTGTTCGTTGCTGTGCGTGGGCTTTCTCTAGTTGTGGCGAGCAGGGGCTGCTCTTCGTTGCGGTACGTGGGCTTCTCACGGCGGCGGCCTCTCGTTGCAAAGCACGGACTCTAGGCGTGCAGGCTTCAGTAGCTGTGGCACGTGGGCTCAGCAGTTGTGGTGCATGGGCTTAGTTGCTCCGCGGCATGTGGGATCTTCCTGGACCAGGGCTTGAACCCGTATCGCCTGCACTGGCAGGTGGACTCCTAACCACTGCACCACCAGAAAGTCCTCGCATCCGAATTTGTTGAGGTTCTATGTAAAGTTCATTTCCTGAGTCCCACTCTCACTAGACTGGAATCTCACAGGATCAGGCCCAGAAATAGGACTTGAACAATGTCCACAAGTGAGACTGTTTAAAGACAAACTTTACTTTTTATCAAAGGAAAACACACACACACACACACAGCACATTCATATCTATCATTTAAAAAGTCAAATAGTTTCCAAAGAAGATACACAGATTGCCAACAATCACATGGAAGGATGCTCAGCATCACTAATCATTAGAGAAATGCAAATCAAAATTACAGTGAAGGGGCTTCTGTGGTGGCGCAGTGGTTGAGAATCTGCCTGCCAATGCAGGGGACACGGGTTCGAGCCCTGGTCTGGGAAGATCCCACATGCCGCGGGATGTGAGCATCCCGTGTCACACCCGTGAGCCACAGCTACTGAGCTTGCACGTCTAGAGCCTGTGCTCCACAACAAGAGAGGCCGCAATAGTGAGAGGCCCGCGCACCGCCATGAAGAGTGGCCCCCGCTTGTCACAACTAGAGAAAGCCCTCGCACAGAAACGAAGACCCAACACAGCAAAAATAAATTAATTAATAAACTCCTACCCCCAACATCTTCTTTTAAAAGAATAATAATAACAATGAGGTATCACCTCACACGGGTCAGAATGGCCATCATCAAAATATCTACAAACAATAAATGCTGGAGAGTGTGTGGAGAAAAGGAAACCCTCTTGCACTGTTGGTGGGAATGTAAATTGATACAGCCGCTATGGAGAACAGTATGGAGGTTCCTTAAAAAACTAAAAATAGAACTACCACTATAGCAATAGCAATCCCACTACTGGGCATATACCCTGAGAAAACCATAATTCAAAAAGCTACATACACCACAATGTTCACTGCAGCACTATTTACAATAGCCAGGACCTGGAAGCAACCTAAGTGTCCATCAACAGAGGAATGGATAAAGAAGATGTGGCACATATATACAATGGAATATTACTCAGCCATAAAAAGAAACAAAATTGAGTTATTTGTAGTGAGGTGGATGGACCTAGAGTCTGTCACACAGAGTGAGGTTAAGTCAGAAAGAGAAAAGCAAATACTGTATGCTAACACATATATATGGAATCTAAGAAAATAAATGGTTCTGAAGAACCTAGGGGCAGGACAGGAATAAAGACAGAGACGTTGAGAATGGACTTGAGGACACGGGGAGGGGGAAGGGTAAGCTGGGATGAAGTAAGAGAGTGGCATGGACATATATACACTACCAAATGTAAAAGAGATAGCTAGTGGGAAGCAGCCGCATAGCACAGGGAGATCAGCTCAGTGCTTTGTGACCACCTAGTGGGGTGGGATAGGGAGGATGGGAGGGAGGGAGAGGCAAGAGGGAGGAGATATGGGGTTATATGTATACCTGTAGCTGATTCACTTTGTTATACAGCAGAAACTAACACACCCTTGTAAAGCAATTATACTCCAATAAAGATGTTTTATTTTTTTTGTTTATTTTTTGTTTATGTTTATTTAAAAATAAAATAAATAAAATAAAAAGTCAAACAGTACTAAAAGGCTTTATAATAAAACCCAGCGGGGGCTTCCCTGGTGGCACAGTGGTTAAGAATCCGCCTGCCAGTAAAGGGGACACGGGTTCGATCCCTGGTCTGGGAAGATCCCACATGCCGCGGAGCAACTGGGCCCGTGAGCCACAACTACTGAGCCTGCGCGTCTGGAGCCTGTGCTCTGCAGCGGGAGAGGCCGCGATAGTGAGAGGCCCACGCCCCGCGGTGAAGAGGGGCCCCCACTCGCCGCAACTGGAGAAAGCCCTCGCACAGAAACAAAGACCCAACACAGCCAAAAATAAATAAATCAAAAAACAAACAAACATGGGTCTCCTGCCCCACCCTTCCCCACAGCCAGTCCCAGCCCTACAGGTTACCACCTCCAACTTTTCTAGCTAGCTTCACTGATATCTTCCTCCATCTCTTTAAAAAGTTATATGCTTCTGTCACTGTTTCTTGATTTGCCAATTTAAGTCCTTGTCTGTTGACTTCCCGCCATTGTGAATAAATACTAGACTATCCCTCCCTTACCCCGACCCCACTTTTCTACCCTCCCCCAGCATAGTTACGTATAATTTTTGTTAAATCAGTAGCTGACGTTACATTAGTGAGACTATATAAATATCGGTCACTCAGTGACCAAGAGCCAACTAACGCATTGCAACCACTTTTTCTTTTCCTGCACACACTTTCTTATTTTCTGAAGTTAATAATTGCCTCATTTTATCATTTGTTTGGTTTTCCAGCTACCTATTGTTAATTTTTCCCCAATGTTCCAGCACCTCTGCCATATACTTATTAAGAATATACTCCTTACACTCGAATACTTCCGTTCTGTCTTCCTTAGCTACCTCTGGAGCCCCTTCCCTTCTCCTGCCCCTAGCCTGTTGTTTTCTAGAGGTCCTGGGTCGCCCTTCCTGCCACCTTGCTGCTTTTTTTCCTAGTATCTTCTTGCCTGTATCTTCCCTTTTCTTGTTTTAATCCCCTATTTTGCTAACGTACGTACATCTTCCAGCTGCCTGAAGAAGAATGGAGGTACAATGTTTGAGAACTTGTGTATCTAAAAGTGTGTGTATTCTACACTACTGATTTATGGTTTAGTTTAGTCCAGGATCCTAGGATGAAAACAGTCTTCCCTCTGAACGTTTAAGGTGCCGCTCTGTTGTCTGCCGCCATCAAGAGCAGCTAGAAACGGCTCTGATGCTGTTCTGAGTCCTGCTGCTTTTTTTTTTTTCCGGTACGCGGGCCTCTCACTGTTGTGGCCTCTCCCGTTGCGCAGCACAGGCTCCGGACGTGCAGGCTCAGCGGCCATGGCTCACGGGCCCAGTCGCTCCGCGGCATGTGGGATCTTCCCGGACTGGGGCACGAACCCGTGTCCCCTGCATCGGCAGGCGGACTCTCAACCACTGCGCCACCAGGGAAACCCCCTGCTCCATTTTTTGATTAGCTTTTCTCTCTGAAAGGTTTTACAGTTTTTTTTCCCTTATCCAAGATGTTCTGAAATTTAATGATGAAATGCCTTGAAGTTCAAGGACATGTCCTATTCTGGGCAGGCCCTATCCATATGGGGACACCTCTCCTTCAGGTATGGGAAATTTTCTTTTATTATTTCTTTGATGATTTGCTCCCCACTGTTTTCTCTGATCTCCTTTCTGAAGCTCCTATTAGTAATTCTCTGGATGGATTCACCAACATTCTCATCTTTCCTCTTCTATTTTCCATCTTTCCCAACTTTATCTTTCAGTTCTTTTCACTGAATATTTTATTTACATCATATATTTAATTTTCAAGAGAGCTTTCTTGTTGAGTGTTCTTTCATCGCTTCCTGTTTTTGTGTTACAGGCATATCTTACTTTGTCCCTTTGATGCTATTAATCAATTACAGCTTTGAAGTCCCTTTCTCCTTGCATTGTCTGTTTGCTCCAGTTCCCTTTCACTTCTGTGTGTATTTTCCTTACCATGTTGCAGGTGTTCATCACATGGTTACCGATTCCTGGACTGCCCCTCATACTGAGGAGTGAGACTCTAAACATTTTAGAAGAAATTCTCTGTGTGGAGTAGATTTGTGAAATCCACAAGCAGGTGCTCTAGTAGAGGACCCGCCTTCCACTGGGCTCCTGCCACGGCAGATGTCTGGAGAGCTTTTGTCTGCCGCCATCCTCTCCCTCTGGCCAGGCACTCACCTGATGCCCCTCTTTGGCCCACGGATGGATAGACGGTGCCTGGTAGTGCAGGGTGAGGAGAGAAGGGCCCTGGGGTCTAACTAGTTCACGCGTAGACCGTCACCCATCCTTCAGGGACCCTCACCTCCCAAGTGCAGAGGCTTCAGAGTCTCGGGGGAGCTGGCCTGCGTCTTCATTCTTGGGTTTGAACTCCTCCTCTCTGATCAACTAGTTACTCCTCCTTCATCCACTTTCCACCTGCAAACACTTGTCCTTGGCCAAATGTTTGTGGAAATCTCTCCTGCCCTTTGTCCTTGTTCCTTGCAGGCCGACACTTTCTTATTCCTCTGCTGTCGTTTTAGTGGGCTTTGAGGAAGGGGAGGTGGGGCAGAATGTGGGTGGGAAAGTCCCAGTTTGAAGCAGAATTCCAAAGTAATTTTTGTGCAACAGACAGGGAAGAGTCAGTGGCTAGGGCACAGGTGGCATTGGCACACCAGATGACTACTGGCTAAATACGAGAACTGGATGAATTCACGTAGAATTCACGATTGAAGAGCAATGAAGTATGATGTCTGTTGAACTACTGACTTAAGCGGTCATCAGACCCCCAAAATAAAACCCCTGTCAAATGAACAAGTGAACAAAGAAGAAAAAAAAGAAGGAAGGAGGGTCACACACATGTTATGTGTAGCTATTTCTACTTAACCCAGCTTGCAGACGGACACATGACCATAACCATCTTTGTGCCTCCCTTCATCCTCTAAATGTTACGCACTGTGTTTGAGTGTGAATGAGTGTGTGGGAGAGGGCTTCTGTATCGCTCCCAAGACCTCACCTCTGGAGGTGAAATAAAGTCCACAGAATCTGAAATATGTACATGAATTTAAGTGCCTGGACCAAAGTTACACACCTTAGAGGCATTAAAAAGTAGGTAAATATTACCTGAAAAGAAACTTTTTTTTTTTTTAATTTGGAAGAAGGAATGTCTTGTGGGCAGTTTTTTAAACTGAGAAGTAACAGTATCAGATCAACATTTTTACATTTAATTTGTTCAAAAAACCCCACATCCCTGCTACTGATTACCTCACAGAATACACGTACGGAGCTGGAGATGCAAAAATCCATAATCCTCGGTCCTGTCAATAGTTGTATTCGGGGCCAGTTAGGGTAATGCTCCTTCAAAGGTAGGAAAATATGCAATAAAAAATTGAGTTTGCTATGTTTAAATTCTTTTAAAAATTTATTTAAAAATTATTTTTCACACAACTATGTATAACATAGACAACTAACAAGAACCTAGCCTGTGTATAGCAAAGGGAACTCTACTCAATGCTCTGCGGTGACCTAAACGGGAAAGAAATCCAAAAAAGAGGATATATGTGTATGTGTGGCTGATTCACTTTGCTGTACAGCAGAAACTAACACAACATTGTAAAGCAACGATACTCCAATAAAAATGAATTTAAAAATTATTTTCACCATTCCTTTATTCTTGCCTCTTATAAATGATTTGCAAAATGACATCAAAATATGAAAACAATAGAGGAGGTCCATTGGTGATGACTGTTTCCCTGGTACACTGAAAGTTAAGCAGGTAGGGTTTATTTGCCTCAAATAACAAGCAATTGAGGACAGAAAACAGGACCCTTTCTTATACACTGCTTTTGGCTTCAGATACTAGCAAATTATCTCACTGAATGGGGAAGGTCAGCCGGGGTACAGGGACTGTGGCTCAATAATGTTATTGAGGGACACACCTCCCTGCTCTGGCTGGTTTCATGCTCAGGCTGCAGCAAAAGAACTATCGCGTTACACATAGACATACAGCCTCCAAAGGAAGGGAAAACCCCACCTCCCTCCTTATAGCTCTCTATGAAGAGTGCAGAAACTTACAGAACACCTCCTTCCCCTCCAGCTCCTTTCCCTCTTGCCTCCTGTTCCCCATTAGCTCATTCCTGAGCTACCACCTTGCAAAAGCAACGGGATTTCCCGTAGATCTTTCAGACTCAGGCTGGGGACAGTGTCGGTCTTCCCTGAGGCGCGCAGGCCTGAGGGAGGAACGGACACCTGAACAAAACTGGGCTTCTGTTGGGAAGAAGGGGGTAACAGGTATCGGGTAGGCTACAGGCTCCACGACATTCTAATTGTGGAAGCAAAACACCTAAAGCAATTTGCAGAACTCACACTCAGACTGGAGGGAACGCTCACCGGGACTCAGAATGGAATAGGACCAGGAAGTCAGCCTTCCCCATCTGAGACCTATTCTGCGTCTCCAGACCCTCAGGATATTGTTTGGGTTCCTCCTCCTTTCCACGGCCGCCTGCAGGAGCAGCCGGCAGATTACTGTCCAAGACGGAGGATGAGGTGTATGAGACTATGGAAGGACCAGTGCTGGAGCCTGGGACGGCGCTAAGCCTCAGGGCTGAAACAGTGACCAACAGATGCCAGGGGACTCGGGTTTCTGAAGAGGCCCGGAACAGCCAGGAGGAGAAACAGTGAAGCTGGGGTGCAAGGGCTGTCTGGAGCTGTCTCCCAGAACTCGGTGGGTTAGGATTTTTGTAACACTTAAAATTCAAAGCGAGAAAGGTGTGGTCAGAACCAGGATGAGGAACAACGTGGAGTTGAGAGGAAGCAAAGTGGGAGAAGGGCACCATTTCAGTTCCTTTTTTCTCCCCTAACTGAAGTGTTGTCTTTAGTTGTAAATGCACACTTTTCCTTTAGAGCTGCCCAGTCAGGTCCAAAATTGAGAAAGATGGCGGGGCAGCTGAGTTTTTAATTGTCCCTTGTGGATGATCCCACAGACTTGGACGGGGTGGAGGGGGGGACAGGAACAGCCCTTGGAGGTGAGGAACCAAGGACACCATACCAAATTCCTTTTTGGTACGCTGTTGCAAAAGCTGCTAGGCACACCACGAGTATGCAGATTTTAGTTTTAAGAATAAAAGACATTTTCTGACCAAGGATGGGGTAAGGAATGGTGGTGTGTGGCCAGCCATAATATGACTCAGGACCTTGTCTTAATAAAATCATAACAGATGAGCCCAATACCTGAAATACAGGATACTGACCAGTACTCGCAGTCCTGTGAGGCAGATGCTTTCAATAAACAGAGAGAAACAGCAGAGCTGCAAATCAGGGTTCTGTGCACACTCCATCATGGGAAAGGATGAACCAGCATGAACATTTAATTCACCATTTTAATGGTGAAAATCTGAAGGAAAAGAAAAATGACTGCGTTTCAATTTCTACCACCTTTCCCATACATTTGTGAAATTTCAGCACATCTTCACTCACAGCTAGTTTCCCACCAAGGCCAGAAACCTACGCAATAAAAAATGATAATGCAAATTAACTTCGGCCCAGAAGAGATATCTTGGATTATATTTCTATTCATGGAAATACATTTGCCTTTTTGAGTCTCCAGGAGTCCTCCTTCCAACAAGTCTAAGAGAATCCAGGTGAAGCGCTCAGTGACCGCGGCTCATGCAGGACATGGTGTGGGTCGGGATCTCACCACCGTGTAAAAGCTGGGCAGCCAGCGCTGGAAGGCTGGTCCCTCACACCGCAGCCGGGAGTTCTCACAGACCCAGGGAGGGGCTGGCAGGTGAGTGAACTCAGTTACCACGGTAAGACCTCCCTTCCCCACACCAAACAGCGTCTGCCTGTTATCAGGTTAGGATGTGCTCTGTTACATGATTAGGAAAGCAGTCCCTTGTTCTAAAATAGCTTAAGTTTCTAAATCTACATAGTGAATTCCACGTGCAACTTTTTACGTAACTATGGGATGGTGGCCCAAGATGCCAAACAACAAATTACTCGACCAAATATTAAAAAAACCCAAAACCTCATAAAAGCAAACCCGGAGAACTCTCACGTGGACCCGGCACAAGCGCCAGTGCCCGGGGTTGTGTCGAGATTCCGTCCAATCAACCCCTGAGCGGCGACCTCGTGCAGGAAGCCCGCTCCCCCAGCGCACGCCTCCCGCGAACGAGCCCGCGCACCTGCACAGGCGACGGCCCAGGTTCAGCGGCTTTGTCTCAACGCGACAAAGACCCGCCCTGCAGCTCTCCGGGGCTCCGAGGGACGCAGCGCCTCGGGGACCCCCGCCGCCTTCGGAGCCGCGCCCCCCTGCCCCCTCCCACGGGTCCCGGCCCCAGTTCCAGCACCACCCCTCCACCCCGGCCCCCCAAGGGACCCGCCTCGCGTCCCACAGCCCTCCCGCCCCCCCGCCCCGCGTCCCAGCACCCTCCCGCTCCCCCGCCCCGCGTCCCAGCGCCCTCCCGCCCCCCGCCCCAACACCACCGGGCCCCGCCCCCCGTCCCACCAACACCACAACCTCCACCCCAAACTCCAGCCCCCAGCCCTACCCCCCGGGTCCCCGCCCCCTGCCCACCAGGGCCCCCACCCAGCTGGCCCCGCACCCCGCCCTCGGGGCCCCCGCTTTAAGCACCGCCCCTCTCCGCCCCCGCTCCCTCCCCTTTAAGTGCCCTGCTCCCGCCTCCCCGAGGCCCCACCCCCTCCCCTTTAAGCGCCCAGCGCCCCCCCACCCGCGTCTCCCCAGGCCCCCTTTAAGCGCCTCGCCCCGCCCCCTGCCCCCCGCGGCCCCCGCCCCCGGATGCGGGGCCGGGCGGGGTCCCGGGGCCAATGGCGGCCGCGCTCCTCCCGCGCCGGCGGCGGCTCCTCCCGCGGGGAGAACTGTCAGCGCGCGGCGGCGGCGGCGGGCCAGCCCCGTCATATGACCGGCCGGCGGCCCCGGCGCCGAGCACAGCTGCCCGCGCCGCGATGGCCCCGCCGCCGCCCCCGGCCGCGCGCTGAGCCGGGCCGAGGCCGCGGAGCGGCAGCCGCAGCCGAGCCGCAGCGCCATGGCCCCGACCCTGCTGCAGAGGCTCTTCAACAGGAAGGGCGGCGGCGGCTCCGCGGCGGCGGCGGCGGCGGCGGCGGCCCCGGGCCGGGCGCCCCGGGAGGGGCCCGCCATCAGGTGAGGGGCCGCGGGACGGAGGGGCTTGGAGCGGGAAGGGACGAGGGGAGGGGCCCGCCCGGCACGCCGCCGCCGCCGACCCAGCACCGTGGGCCCCAATCAGGCGCCGCGCGGCGCCCCTCCCCACCCACTTGGAGGTGCCGGGGCTCCGGGGGTACCCGCCGCGGGCCCGGGGGTCGCGGGTCGTGGGGGGCCTGGGGCGCCGCTGCAGCCTATTGTGTGGGAGACGCCGTGGCGCGAGCGCGGCACCGCCTCCTCCCTCGCCGTGGGACTGGCTCTCGGACGCGTGCCTGGCAGCGAGCCGCTTCCCGGCCGCGGGGCGCCGGCTGCGCGGGGCGTGTGCGGGGCCCGAGGTACCCGCGCAGCGAAGCTGGTGCATGTGCGCACGGACTGACCCCCGGTACGCGCCTCCGGAGACGCGCCGCGCGCGCGGGCGGCGCGCTGGCATCCTGGGTGCCTTCGGTTGCTTTCTCTCGGTTGCTCGCCCGGCAGCCTTGGGCGCCGGGTGTGATTGGATCCGCCTTTCACGGCCGAGGGAACGTTAAGTCGCAGAGAGAGCGACCCGCAGATGGGGGCGACAGACCCAGCATTTGACCTGCGCGCTTTGAGCGCACAGTCCAGCCTGAACGCTCTAGGCCCGTCCGCCCTCCCGGGCTAACTTTAACACGGGGCCTTAAAACGGCCTGTATTACCTTTCAGCACGCTTGTGTTGAGAAGTTCATTTACTTCCCTGTAACAGTTTTTTCCCAGCAGGTGTTTTACTGAGCATCTACTTCCAACTTGGATACTCTGCTGGGTGCTTTTTGGCTAAAATGTCTTGCAGAAGGAGTTTATAATTGAAGTGTAGACCCAGGGTACTTAACCTTTCAAAAGTTTCAAGCGGAACTTTGACTGCATTTTGGGCCAAGTTTTGTGTTCTAGATTTTGCTCCGCGTAAATCCCATTCGCTGAAAGCGCCCAAAGCCCTTCACGGCAGTTACGTGAACGTTACCAGTCTTTTGTGACCATGGGTGTGTGTGGGTGTGTGTTGTTATTTGGAAGGTAAGTTGTGAAGACTTGACACACCTTCGTTGAATTCCCGTGTGTTCTGTAGGTGAACTGAATCGTTACAATTCAAGGAGGGAATTCTACTCCTTTCACTGCTTTGGGTACTAGTGATGTTGTGTTGCTTCTCAGAACTCGGTAGAATTACTTCTGGCCCAGGGTGTGTAATTTCTCCTCTTCCCTCCTGGTAACCCAGACTCGCTGGAGGGAACAAAGCCTGGAGAGGACAGGGCATGTGTTCCAGGTGTCTTTGCTTGGGCAGCCCTTGTCAAGGACACAAGAGCCCTCTGAATGCACAGTCGTGGTTTCCTGTGCTCTACGGTCACTTTCCCACCACTGTTTCCTCCATCTACAACTGTAAGGGAGTGTCTTTTGAACAGAAAAACTGTGGCTATATTTACGGCCTGGCCATATTAGGGAAACTGATTCTAACTTTGTGGGAACATTCTCAGTGTAGTGTTCTGACTTCCTGTTGGTGTCTAGTGAAGAACACAAAATTGGGCCAGGGAATGGTTTTGGAGGTTTGTTTTTGTTGACCTCATTAGGATTTTCTGCAAGTTTGGGAGGTGAATGCCCAGGAGAAAACTGGAGGTCTCAGGGCCCTTCAGCAGTGTCCCTGCTAAGGGTTCCCCTTGGAAAAAGAAATGCAGTAAAGACTCAGGAAGATGAGGGCCAAATCAACCGTGTCACACCACGTCGACCAAGGGCACCCGGGCGAGTCTTTCTTCCTGCTCTCCTCACCTGGGTGAACTCTCAGATGCTGTGCAGCCTTCCTGGGAGAGTGGAAAATTTCCCTCTCTCGCCCTACAGAATGATGACCTCGCACTTCATATCTATCCAGATTTAACGAAATAGGAGCTCGCATGTGCTTTTGGGGGAAGGGGTACCTCAGACAGGCAATGAGCTGCCCTTGGGGGCCCACTTTGTAGCTGAATAGATTTTCAGAAGTTAAGGTGCAACCCTTAGGTTGAACCTCTAGCACGCCTAACGGGAATTTGTATTCTTTTAAATTGTGTCTGTGAAATTGTCTTCTTTTTCCCCCCTTTGGCCACGCCGCACGGCACGCGGGATCTTAGTTCCCTGACCAGGGATGGAACCTGTGGAAGTGCGGAGTCTTAACCACTGGACCGCCTGGGAAGTCCCTGATTTTGTATTCTTTACTGCCTTTAAATACAGGCAGTACCTTGTAGATCTCGAGAATGAAAGGAAGATTCAGGCTGGCTTTTGGGCGGTTTTGTAGCATAGATCTCCATGCATTTTGGGGAAAAGCCTAAGTAAAAATAAGACCCAGTTTGTATATACATCTTTTCGTTTTAGAGTTCTCTCTCTCTCCTCTCAGTGGTGGACTTCCACTAGTCATCTTAAGCCCTTCCCCCCTTCTCTGCAGTCGTGCCCTGGATGGTGCCCTGCTCGCCCTGTGCCTGGCCCTGTCACCTCCCCAACTTACTCACCATCCGCTCGTCCCTCCAGTTCGCACTCACTGGACTTGATTAGAGAGGAACTTTGAGGCCTGGTGTAAGTAGCTTACCTCACAGGTCATTTTCAGATCTTTGTGCTTCCCAGTGTTCCACCTGCGAAGAGTCGTCACAGTTGGGATTCCTTCCTAAGTGTATTTTTTCAGGATCTCAACGAGAAGCCCTTTTCATAGCTTTGAGGAAAGAGCTTGCTAGGAAGACAGAAAAAGAATCAGAAGAGATTGAATTTTCAAGTTTGGGAGAAGGAGATGGGACACTCTGCGATTATGGTATTTGTGAAGTGTAAGCTCTAAAGTTATAAAGTTGCATCGTGGTCTTGAAATTTGAGAGAATTCTCTATTTGCTGGTCTTTACAATGCTTTCACTTTTACCTAATTGATATATACATACACATACACACACACATATATGTGTGTGTGATATAACTCTTTTTTCTGGAAGGATAAACGAGAACAAAATGAGGTTATTTGTCTTGAGGCTCAAACAAGTAGAATTGGGTTCTTGGTTCCCTTGCATCTCAGGGAAGCATGTTCATTTAGGAACTTTTAAAAGCCAAGGTGTGCCCACTGACTTCTTTTTTTTTTTTTTTTGCGGTACTCGGGCCTCCCACTGCTGTGGCCTCTCCCGTTGCGGAGCACAGGCTCCGGACGCGCAGGCTCAGAGTCCATGGCTCACGGGCCCAGCTGCTCCGCGGCACGTGGGATCTTCCCGGATCTTCCTGGACCGGGGCACGAACCCGTGTCCCCTGCATTGGCAGGCGGACTCTCAACCACTGCGCCACCAGGGAAGACCCCCACTGACTTCTTGAGCTGCATGTCTGGTTCAAGTTTGAAGTTTTATCTTAAGGTGTTTCTTTTTAATGTCTCTGGTAAATTAGTGGACCAGTTTCCACCTCAAATGTGTATGCAAGAGGGAGGCGGAAGAGGTCACCGGTTAGGCAGTGTCTTATTTGGGACCAGTTAGACGAAGCGAGTAAGCATGCGTGTTGCTTGGGATGTGAGGGGTAAAGGAGAGCATCTCAGCCGCTTGGTAGGTGGCTGTGTAAATGCTGGGAAGGAGAGACCCCGCCCCTGCGCCTCTCCAGTCCTGAATATCCGAGGCCACAGGGCCGAGTTAGTGCTAATCCAGACGGTTCTGTTAGAACAACATTAAGTCGCCCGTTCCAGGGTTAGTGTTATGTAAGTACGGTTTAATCCACGCACCATTGTTATCCAGTGGCGTCTGATGCTCATCTCCTGGGCTTGTGGCTTTGCGCTCCGCCCATGCAGACCAAGGTAGGACAGTCTGAGGACAGCAGGTCCTGCCGAGATGCACGAACAGCAAAGAGCGCACCGGAAACCGTAACAGGAAGGTAATTCCGACGCGGATGAGGAGCTCACCCCTGCGTCAAGGACCACACATGGAGGATGCACTGCTCTCACCCTTGCTGGGACCGAGGATTCGCTCTTCCCTCCCGGAGGAGCCTCCGCTGCCAGCTCCCACGACGCTAGCATTTCGAATGAGCTTGTCCTGGGGTCGGGGGATATTCTGGAAGAAACGCAGATTAGCCCCACTACGCTCACGTTTTTACTGACTGTAACAGAAGACACATGACACAGAAATCACAGGTTTCATCTCTTTCTTTGGCGTTGCTGTGGGGATACGTGGTGAGAGCCTCTTTATTTAGTTGCAATACACGTGATAACCCAAAAGGTGGTCTGAATTGAATCTGGATTCGTGCCTGAGTTTTCCTTCCCTAGACAGTGAGAACATGAGGAAAGGAATCATGGCTTACTATCTTCTTTTAATTTAATTTTTATTTTATACGGGACTGCAGTTGATTTACAATGTTGTGTTAGTTTCAGGTGTACAGCACAGTGACGCAGTTATCCATCTGTACATACATCTTCTTTTTCATATTCTTTTCCATTATACGTTATTACAAGATACGGAATATAGTTCCCTGTGCTGTGCAGAAGGCCCCTGTTGCTTTCTTCCTACTACTTCCTAAGTCTTCCTGGAGGCTTCCTTGCGCACTGCTCTGGATCTGTGAGCACACCCCCCCCGATCACATCTCCTGGTCCTGACCCGTGCCCTGGGTCCCGGCGGGGTATTAGGGGTTTGGGGCCGGTCCGGGCTCACGTCGTGGGTTCTTTTCATGGCGGAGGCCGTCGATTTTGTCCTGTCTCGTGCACCATGTCGACATGGGACCCACATGTCTCTCCATTTCTCTGGGCCTCAGTTTTGGCGTTTGTAACGCACCCGTCCTGTGTAATAAGGTTGTGGTGAGGAGGTAATATATTTGAAAATCTTGTGAAGAGAATAAAATGCAGTACAGAACGATTTTAAGTATTACGGAGAGCCTCTTAAGTCATGGAATTCAGTATCATTCATATTGAGGCTTTATGGACATTGAACTGTTTTCTCTTTCTATAGATGGGAGACTTGAGACAGAACAGAAGCCCCGTGATTTTACTTTTTTTTTTTTTTCCACTTGGATGGTGTCCGTGATGAAACAGACTGAGTCTTCAGAGGAGCGTTAAGACCGGTCACTGAGACCCGGGTGGAGGGGCCTGGACAGTCAGGAATGGTTTTAGGAGTACAGTGTATTTTTCAGAATTATTTGCAAGTTTTTCCTACCAAGAATAAAATCTTATTTAAGCAGCAGGAGAAATGTGTTAAGTGAAGTGACACAGCTGCACGATGGCTGATACTCTGCAGCCACCAAATCTTTATTTTATGTCTGTTTATATATATCTATATATCTATATCACACGTACATGTGTATTTATGTGTATACACACATGCACATACACATGCACACATGTCTTGAAGATATTGAAGATGGGCGTGTGGGGTTGATTGTGTGTGTCTGTACGAAGGTGAGCGGCCCTGCACACCAGCATTTTAACAGGGGTGGTCAACCGGCGGGTGAAGCTTTCATTCGACTCTTCTGTGTTTTATATTTTGTTGGTATTTTGGATTTTGCTCTAACAAATTCGTGCTGCCTCTGTGATTTAAGCGACAGAAACCAGCGCCTCTCTACATCTACACTCTGTGCATTAAAAGACCACATTATTTTAAATGTTAAGTAGTCTTTGGAGTATTTTGCATCGTGAGGGAGGGACTGAGTGTAACACTGGCGGAGAGACCTGATTTGAGTAACAACTCTCTAGAGACTTCCTCTTCTTTGTAAAAATAAGTGGTAGTCCCTGTTACGGAGAGCAGTATGCTGTGAACTTTGAGGTACTTAACACCGAAGTCCGTGACGACCCTCAGGAGGCCAGTGTAACCGGGGAGGCTGGTGAGCGTAGGCGGTATCTGTGTGCACAGTTTTCATCGGCGGGGCAGGGTCCCGGCCCTCCTCCAGCCTCAGGCAGCCTGGTCTCCAGCAGGGCTCAGGAGCTGCACCCAGCTCTCCAGTCGGCGGTCGAGAGAGACCTAGGTAAGATTTATTTGAAATATACGGAAGATGGTGACACGACCTTTGAGATTTGGGGTACCTTGGGTACGCTGAGGGGCTTGGACTGGATGCTTTGAAAGCTGAGACAGGCATTTTAATTTTCGGTTCTGAAATCCGAGTCAGTCATGTTACACGTTGTCAGTAGACTGAGTAGGTGGTCTTGAGAGGTGGGCCGGGCCTGTGGTTTTTTAATGCACAGAGTGTGGATGTAGCGAGGGCGCTGGTTTCTGTCGCTGTGGCTTTGGGTTGTGTTTCTCATGGTCTGCCTGTGAGGTCAGCCTAAGGAAGCCCTTGCAGTTGTGTTTCCTCGGCCAAGGGGGTGTAAAAGGTCGCCCTTGCGCTCGTGAAGTGCTCCGGCTGCCAGTGTGAGCTCCTGGCGGGTGCGTCTGATTTGGGACCTGGGACCGCGCTGACTTCCCCAGCCACTGGTTTTCTTGGTGTGGACGCAAAGGAGCAAATGTTTCATCGCGCTTGTCTGAGTCCCTGGTGGGCGGGAGTGGTTAGGCCCTCAGGGTGAGATCGTGTCCTTGGCTGTAAAAGTCAGTCTTTCCCTTGCGGGTAAGAGTGCTGAAATATTTAGTGAGCTCCTACTTACCAAGCGTTCTTTTTATCTCTGGTCCGTGAGAAATGATTACTTTGGAGAAGAGGAAAAACAGGATGGACTTTTCCAGCTTACTGGGCATGGAATGGCGATTTCCCTCAACCCCACCCCTCTGTAAACGGAACGTCCACGACTCACTGCTCAAGCCACACAGGCACTCTTGTGAGGCGTGCTCGGTGGGAGGCGGGGGCGGGGCCGGGGGGGATGGAAGCCGGTGGGCTGCCGACCCTCTGTGTTCAGCCGGAAGCTGTCCACCTGCCTGTGTGATGGACTTCTGGAAGGGGCAGTGTGCCTTCTCACACATACGTTTTTCTTACTGCACACTTTCTGTTTGTGCCAAAATAGTATAATCTATTAAGCGCAATAAACGCAGCCATTAAATGCAGCCATTAATACTCTAATGTTGTGGGGATGTGTTGTATGGCAGGTGCTTTCTGTTACGTAAGATTTTAGTATTAGCACGAGTCTGGGTCCCCGGCTATCATGTTCCTCTCTCTTTAAACATGTGCTTCTCATTCATATGTACATTTGGAATATTTTTCTTGTTATTTGTCCCTGAATCTTGCTTAATTTGTACATCGTGCTCTAGAATTTGTGTCCAGTGTAGTGTTATAAAGAGATACGTGTCTGCTTTACGAAGATGATTTTATCACCACGCCTGAGACCTTTTAATCATAAATAAGAGCATTTCTGTGTTTGAAGTAATACATCTTTAAATCAGTGACCACTGGTGTCTGATTATTCACAGATGTCTACTTGAAAATGACCACCAGTTCATGCAGGGCGGTCACTGGGGCAGTAGAAATTCGGCCCTCAAAGCTGACGGGGGCGGATGGGAAACCTGCTTATCTGATGGGGACCTCACTCTAGTTTCCAGTGAGGATAATGTTGGGCGTTAATAATGTAATCCTGCAGCATGTGTGCACAACATAAATGTACTGTGTGTTTATGATAGAAGGATTTTTCTAGGAAAATTGATAGTCTGTTTATTTGATTGTACCCTAGGTGACATTGTGTAATGGATATCAGTAGAAATGAAACATGTCCCTGAATTTACCTGACCATTTAACACAACCTAAGGAAGGTACTAACGTTAGAAGTATCTGGTTTTCCTTGATTTAAGTATACTCGAGACCCTGTCATGTGAAAGGCCGCATTGCCAATATTGACTTGTCAAACAGTCATTGTTCAATTTTATTTATTTGTGGCTTACTCTGACAAAAAGGAGTGTGTGTTTTTAAACATTTTATCCATGACACTTTTCACAGAACACATTATCATTTATTCTGATGGTTTAACAAACAGAAAACTAGCCTTTGCTTACAAGTACACACATGCCAGTTAAATGGAATTGGGTGGAATTTTGCATTTCATTGGTAAATTCTGCTCACTAAACTTTTCGTTCAGTTGTCATGGCAACTCTGTTCCTTCACAAGTTGGAGACAAGTTAGACGTTAACCTGCTTGTTCCTCCAGAGGTGAAACAGGTGTTTCATTTTAGGATGTGTTAGGAAGAAGCAGTAGTCTAATGTGTTCTGCCTTTAACACCTTATAAATACTTCAGGTTGCCAACTGTGGTTCCCTGGTGTACCCAGAAAATTGGCCATTTTCTTTTTTCTAACCTACAGTTGAAACCTTTGGGGTGATGGGGAGCAAATGTAGTGTATTTGATTGCATTTAGCTCTTAATTCACTGTTTTCATTTACTCAAGTTCTCTTATAAAACATGATTGAGAAATATAACAAGAATATCATTTAAATTTGCCGCTTTAAGCATACATTTGAGTAACTGAATGAAACAAGAAAATGTCCACGTTGTGGGTAGATATGGGAATTCTTCTAATCCTAGCCCTCTTGTCGTGGCTGTAGTGCTTAGTGCAGGGCTTGGCAGGAGGTTGCACTTCATAAATACTTGTTCGATGAATGAATGAATGAACGAATGAATACGTTTAAGAGTTTTGCAAACAGACGATCCTTAAAGATTCTCTGGTATTCCAGAATCTGACCTCTCGTTATAGTATTCTTTTTCTTGATGTTTCTGGCATGTATTGTCATTTTGTTATAGACCACACAGTTTCCTTCTTTCCATTAATATGAATGAATCTATTTTTGGTATCAAAATCATAAGGTAAATACTCTAAAGGGACCTGCCCTCTCCTCAAAGTAAAAAAAAAACACCTAAAAAAGACACTTAAGTAATATATCTGAGACTCAGTTATAAACTCCCACAGCTGTTGAAAGCAACATGTAGAAAAAAGTATTTTATTTAAATAATCTCTGCGAACCTCTGAAATTATCAGCTGTGTGTTGATAACTGTAAAACTGCGTTCTATACCTTTTAGATTCCTTGAATTTCTGTGTGGCTTGTTGAACTGAAATACATGATGGAATGCAATTAGCTAAGCGGTTGTTTCACATAGAAGATGGAGCTCACTTAGTTCTGAAAACAATGTTGGTACTGTGAATCCCGCAGAGATGGCGTTTGCATGCTACCTGAAGTAAGCACTTTAGAAAAAGGATGGAATTGTCGCTGCTTTGCAGCTGAGACACTCACTTAAAAATGAGTTTGTAAATCTGACATGTTCTTTAGGAAGAGATGGCCCAGACCACGTGTCATTGGTGATGGCCTCAGAGGCGAGGAGGGAAGCCACAGGCAAACATCTCCCCGGCGTATCAGGTGGTGACTGTTTGCTTTAGGTTGGCACGTTGAGTAAGGGAGTTGCCAGGGCCACAGCAGTGAGCACAAGGCCAAGAAGGGCACTTGGTCCCTTCCGCGCGTGCAGGGCTCCGTGGAGACCCTGAGAGCACGGGCACTGGCCAGTGCCACGTGGCGTTGAGAAACGGCTCACAAATTATGATTTTTTTCAAGAGTATTAACTTTTCAGGGTACCTGATTAAAACTCAAACAGTATAAAATGATACACATTGAAATACCAGCCTCTCATTTCACACCCCTAATCTCTCTTCCCAAGGGCCACCCTTATTATACCAGTTTCTTTTAGTGTATCCTTCCAGAAATATTCGATGCACATACATTCTCTTTCATTCACAGAAATGGTAGTTGCTGTACACACCGTCCAGCGTGTTGCTGATAGGTGCCCGGCTTCCACTGAGTGAATGTGCGTGGAAGACTAACTCAGTGGCTGTCAAGTCTGGCTGGACATTGCAGGGACCCAGCAAGGTTTAAATGCCCAGACCATTCTCTGAGATCCTGATCTCATTAATCCAGGTTGCCTACAGGTCTGTCCTTATGGACACCTCCCTGCCACCCCCCAGGTAATGTTAGTGGGCAGACAACTACACTATGTTTAACCAGTCCCCTGTTGACGGATGTTTAGATCGTTTTCAGGCTTTTTTGTTAGAGACGGTGAACTTCCTGGCCAGAAGATGCTTATTCATAAGCTCAAGTATATGTCTAGGGTCAGGACCCAGGGTGGAACTTCTGCCTAATCGCTCTTCAGAGATGCTGTACCTACTTACACTCCTGGCAGCATCATGTGAGGGGCTGTTTAGTGGAGGTGATTTAAAGTGACCGGAGGAAACTGTGCTGGTGGGTGGTGGTGAAACTCGGACCCTACCCCTCGCTTGATAGCTGTTGACCCCTTGTCTAGCTTGTTCTAGATTAAAAGAAAGAAGTTCTCTGCGTGAAGATGTTAAAAAAAAGCAAAAAAGCTTTCACACATGGAAATGTTCTTTAGACATTATTGTTATAACGATAAACATCTAAAAAGAATTATAATAGTTGTCTAACAGCAGGAAGGTAGCTAAATTGTGATGTTAGCTTTGTAGGATATTATATGATGGCTAAATGATTATGAAGACTGTATTAATATGGTCACATTGTGTTTTAATATAATATATAAAATACATGTTTAATATGTCAACAAATACATTAAATACTATATGTTAAAATATGTTAATTATAACGTATATTATATAATATACATATATAATGTAATACATATGTACTATGTTATAATTAATATATTCACATTTAATATAACATAATATAATCAAATGTTTGATATGGTAAATAAAAAATCCCAAATCAGTTGGTACCTACAAGATGAATATGTTAGTAAAATATATAAATATATGACCAAGGACTAGAAAGGAAAACAGGAAAATACAAGAGTTGATTTGATGGGGTAATGAACTTGTGGATAAATATCCTTTTAAAAAATTTGTTTACTGTTATAAGATAGCGTGGGCAAAAAATAAAAAATGAGAAAAAATTCTTTTGTAATGCAAGTAGCCGTTTGTGACTTTAAAGATGTATTTTCGTGTTGTGAACCTCATTAACTGGTGGACGTATTCTGGGCTGTGTATGTAAACAGCATCTCTGCAGTCTTTTAAGACGCCTGTAAGTAGCTGCTTCTCCAGAATGTTTACGGAGCCCCCTGCAGTGTTTGTGGAGGAGGGAACCGCGCCGCGTGGCATTTGCTTACATCATCTCGAAGTTACCCTTTGAGGTTTTGGGTATTTCATTAGCTAATTTATAGGTATAAAGTTGTAATAATTTACAGATGAAAACTGAGGCTTGCTGGAGATCACTGTGTGGGTGACTAGTGGTGCTGGGAATTAAAACCCCAGTCGGTCCATGGTCCATGGTCTGTATTCCCTCTCTGCAGGTGGACATTTGAAGTTCCTAGGAGGTTGATGTTCTGTGGGGTTTATAAGGAAGTATGAGCTCTAACTATTATTTCTAGGGGGCTTCCATTTTAACTGTGCAAATGATAGGTATTAAGTTTAAAAAACGGACTGATAAGACATAGCAGTAAGGAGTTCAGGACCAAGTCTCTACGGTCCTGTTGAGGTGTCAGGCAGGGGTGAGGGCCCTTTAGTCCGGCTGCTTCAGGGCAGGCTTTATTTTACCCAGGAGCTGGGGTCTGATGGGTAGGATTCGGGTGCAGAGGATGAAGACAACTCTTACCTTGGAGGTGTTCCTGGGTCAGGGAATGGGCCGGATTCTTTGAAATAATAGTGCTCCTGGGAGGCAGGGCCCACTGGGGCCGGACTCTGTAGGGCCTCGCAGGCATTATTCCTGACCAGGTGTTTTTTTTGTTTTTTTATTTGCGGTACACGTGCCTCTCACCATGCGGCCTCTCCCGTTGCGGAGCACAGGCTCTCGACGCGCAGGCTCAGCGGCCATGGCTCACGGGCCCAGCCGCTCCGCGGCACGTGGGATCTTCCCGGAGCGGGGCACGAACCCGTGTCCCCTGCATCGGTAGGCGGACTCTCAACCACTGCGCCACCAGGGAAGACCCCTGCTCAGTTTTAAACTTAGGTGGCCCCGACGAGTAGGTGAGCGTCCTCGGTCTACACTTTGAGGGTTAATAGAAAGAGTAGAGAGACTCCGGTAGGGTCTGTATTCTTGAGTCAAAGCCTGCTCTCCCACTTACCACGTAGGGCATGTCGTCTCTGAGGGTTCTCTTCCGTAAGATGGGTGTAAAACGGCTTTCCTTGCACGGTCTGAGGACTGGAGATTACACGCGTCAGGTACACCTGGCGCACAGCGCTCAGCGCCTGCGGGGCCTCGGGTCTCGTAACCCTCAGGGCCCAGCGTTCCGTGTCTGCGCGCAGCTCCTCCAGCTGCTTCCCTGCGTTCACCCCGACTCAGTGGTGCCGAGCCTGTGGCGGCCGCGGGCGGCTTGTCTTCCTCAGGAGGCGGCGTTCCCTCTCGGCAGGCACCGGGGAGCCACCGCAGGCGTGAGCGCGGGTGGCTGTACAGCAGCGCAGCGCCAACGCCTTCACTTAACTTGGGGGCTGGGATCCAAGTTAATGCAGTTTTACTGTGTGTGGTATTCCTCAGTCTCCCCTCATCCGCAATCCCAGGACTCTCTTATCTCCAAAGGGAGAAAACCAAAACGGATCCGAGCCAGCAATGTCACCTGTGTGGTTCCCCTCCCAGCCCGTGGCAGAACCCATACTTGGTAAGCCTAGCACGTGTAGAGAGTGCGCTCTCTCTCTTTTTAAATAAAGACTTTCTTTAGGGCAGTTTTAGGCGTCCAGGAAGACTGAGAGAAAGGCCCCGAGGTTTCCCCTGTACCCCCTGCCCCGCACATGCGTAACCTCTCCAGTTATCAGCAAACTTACCAGAGCGGTCCGTTTTTTAACCAATGACCAACTGCATCCACACACCATGATCACACAAAGCCCCTAGTTTACCTTGGGGTTACCTCTTGGTTCGCTCTTGTTCTGTGAGTTTGGACGAATGTGTAATGACACGTGTCCACCATGATAACATCATACGGAGAATTTTCATGGTCCTGACAACCCTCTGTGCCCGGCCTCGTCATCTCTCCCCAACCCCCACATATCTCTTTCTATAGCTCAGGAGCTCCATTTTTCCCCCAAAGCAGTTTCCCAGTAGTTCTGCTTCCTGTATTGATGAACGGTTTCCTGAAATGCAGGCCTGCACCAAGGAGAGGAGATTGAGCTTGAATACGAGTTAGATTTTCACAAGCAGGAAGGGGGAGCAAGGGGAAAAGAGAGAGAGGCGTTTGTCTCCGAAGCTAGATGAAGGGAAGCCTTGCAGCTGTCCTGTAATCTCATCGAACTGAAGCGCTAAGCACTGGTTCTCACTGTAGCGGGCTTGGGGGTTGCAGTTCGGAAAGCCCGCACCCTCCGCCTTCCTGCAGCTGACGCTGTCAAAGGCCGCCTGGTTCCTGCAGGTGCAGCCGCACCCGCATTTCACAGTGCGTTCAGCATCGCGTCTTCCTTCTTCCAAGCCGCCTCCCTTCAGACCGGGTGGTGCTGGACTTCGCTCTCACAGCCGATGACTGCCCGCTGCTCAGATCGCTGCATCGAGGATGGAGCTTTACAGCCTGGACCGTAAAGGTCGGTAGTGTGTTTAACACGGTGGTGGCCACGTGAGTTGCCCTGAGCTTGCCTTGACTGCTAGAATGTTCAGTAGCTGTTTAACAGGAAGCTTCTTTTCAGAATTACATCAGAATGAGCACTTGATGGTTGTGGTCCAATCAGCAGGCCGTAGCAGGTGACATCCTGGGGGTGACAGTCTTGCTGTCCAACGTATGTTAGGTCCGAGCTCTCTCCCTGTATTTTAGAAACCTTTGTGCACAGGGCCCTGGGCTTCCAGGACCCCAGAGACATCGTCGGGGGATGGAGGCACAGGTATCCCCGAGGATAAAATAACAGGATCACTGCTGTCCTTCAGAAGAAATCCCAAAGTATTGTTAAACTGTCAGTTATCACCCCTCTGCTCAGAAGACTCACCTTTCCTTCCCACCCTAGAAATATGTGGGGTGCAGGACTTTGACCACCTCTGCTCTGGGCATTGGGGCGGGCAGGCTTCACAGTTCTTTTTTTTGCCAGCCCACATTCTCAGTGAGGGTCCTTCCTCACCATCAGGTTAATTCCCTGTGGCCTTTTGGGGGGCAGAGCAAGAGGCCTTTGACCTACACGGGTTAGGCTCTGAGATCCTCACAGCTGGAATTCTCCATCTGTTCTGAGCCCGGTGCAGTCCAGCGTCCCAGGATTTAAGGCTGAGACCGGGCGTCAAAGCTCAGCAAGTAATTCTGGGTTTGTCTGTCCTCCACTGCGTTCTCTGCAGGTAGTTTCCCCGGGGGGCCTAAATGGTATGCATGGAGGACTGTGCATCAGGCATGTTTCAGAGGAAAAAGGGACAGGAAGTGAGAGGGACAGGGAATTGTAAACAAAAAGAGTAAAGAATCCTCAAAAAGGAGCAATATAATATATAAAATAACTTACAGGGTTTGAGCCAGAGTAACCGGGGCGAACAGTGTAGTTAATGCAAGTAGGGCAGTTATAAGGAGAAATGACTTGAAAAAAGGAACGCGTATGTTTATTTCTGCGCGTGAATTTGAGGTGCAGCTGGACATCCCAGTGATGACGTTCAGGGGACAGTTCAGGCCAGTATTTGCCAGAGGGCCTAGGAAATCCACATCTTGCTCTTAAGACTGTTCTTCTTCTTTCCGTTTTTTGTGTGTGTGTGTGTAATTAAAAAAAATTGAGGGACTTCCCTGGCGGTTCAGTGGGTAAGACTCTGCACTTCCAATGCGTGGGGCGCGGGTTCGATCCCTGGTCAGGGAACTAAGATCCCGCAAGCCCCGCGGCCAAAAAGTAAAGAATGAAGAATAAAAAAGATAAAATTGTGGGAAAAAAATCGAAGTATAATTGTTATACAACATTATATTGGTTTCAGGTGTACAACATGATTATTTATATATAATGTGAAACAATCACGGTAAGTCTAGTTAACATCCGTCACCTTGCGTAGTTATAAAAAAATTCTTGTCACGAGAACGTTTAAGACCTTTTTTCTTAGCAACTTTCAAATATGCAATACAATGTTAACTGTAGTCACCATGCTGTACATTACAAGACTTTTCTTTTTCTGTTCCCTCCCTCAAAGTTACTTTTGTCCAAATTCTGTTTGCTCTTCCCGACACAGTTCAGATGCCCCCCAACTGTCTTGAGCCCTGAGAGGGCTCACCCTCCCATCGCCTGCACTTACTGTTTCTTTGTTTTGTCTTTATGGCACCGACAGCATTCTACCAGCTGGTATTCTAATTAACCAAACACAGCCAGATTATATGGTAAGTGCAGGGAGCAGACTATATCGATGTACGTCCCTGTAGTGCACTGCATAGCATTGAGAACACTGATTGGAGCTCAGTCATGTTTAAATATATTTATTTGAGCCTGTTGTTTTTTTCTTTCTCAGCTAGTATCACTACTTAGAGGAATATAAATTTATTAGCCATTATATAAAGTTCCTTTTTGTGCATAAACTTACCTCTTTAAAGCTTTAAGGACATCTCCCCACGCTTACGTTGCAGAATTTAACCAGTAAGTGTGTTTACCCTGTCGTGCCTCTGACTGTGTTTACCCCCTTTTTCTTCTTTCTTTTCAGTTACAGGGTTATGTAATTTTTCTTCAACCTTAGACCTATAGACCGTTTTATCTTTTTCTATGCTAGTTCCAGTTTAGATTTCTGAGGTTCACTGCCAAGAAACGTATGATGTATTCTCTTAAGGATAGACTTTTTTGAGAGCTTGGGTTTGTCATAAGACTAGCTCGAATGCCGTCATTCTCTAAGCTGATCAGACCTTTGCTCAAACTAAAACTCATGTACCATTTACTTGTCTGTTTGTTTGTTCAAAGAACCCGAAAGGACTTGCTGTGTGTTCCACTTTAGTTGGGCATTTTCCTGCTGGAAATGTTTAGTGCCATAGATACACGTGGCCCTATCCCTGGCCAGCCTCTCCCTCAGGTCAGCCTTGAAAATGTTGAGTTCGCTCTTCACACATCACTGAAAAGACCACTCTGTTTATACTTCTCCGTCCAGAGAAATGTTTGTTTATGCCTACTTCCGTTTTCTCGTCCTAATCCAGATTTCTGTCCAAGATAAATATTTTACTGGCTTCACACTGTTTTATCCTCATAAAAACAAGTGACCAGATCAGATACCTGTGGTTCGTAGAGTGAAAACGTTAATGGCAGGTGACTCTCGGATGCATAAAGGGACACTTGTTTTGGATTCTCATGGCCACAACTTAAAAACACAAGCCACCTAAGTTTACTAGTGCATGAATTATATACACTTACAGCTTCAGGAACAGACGTCTGTTCCTCCCATTTGAATTTTGTGGATGTCAGTTTTGAAATGAGAGGGCCAACTAGGACTTGAGAGCATTTATATTTTTATTTTTTTAAATATTTATTTACTTAATTTATTTTCCTTATTTTTTTGGTTGCGTTGGGTCTTAGTTGCGGCACACAGGATCTTCACTGAGGCATGGGGATCTTTCGTTGCAGCACTCGGGCTTCTCTCTAGTTGTGGTGTACGGGTTTTCTCTTCTCTAGTTGTGGCGCGCCGGCTGCAGGGCGCCTGGGCTCTAGTTGAGGTGCGTGAGCTCAGCAGTCATGGCGCACGGGCTTACTTGCTCCGCGGCATGTGGGATCTTAGTTCCCTGACCAGGGATCAAACTCGCGTCCCCTGCATTAGAAGGTGGATTCTTAACCACTGGACTGCCAGGGAAGTCCCGAGAGCGTTTATTTCACCCATAAATTGTGGCTGTCTTCACATAGTGGTGAGAGTTGACAGTGGTTTTTACTTCCCAGAGAGCACAGCTCTGTTTGGGAAGAAGCTCCGATAGTCACCCTCTGCGGCCTTTATTCCTTGAGACTCTTGCTCCATCTCTTAAAAAAGTAGTGACAAGTTCCCTGGTGTCAGAGGTATTGCAGGTTTTTTTAAAAAATTTATTTATTTTAGTTATTCATTTATGGCTGCGTTGGGTCTTTGTTGTGGTGCGCGGGCTTCTCATCGCGGTGGCTTCTCTTGTTGCGGAGCACAGGCTCTAGGCACGCGGGCTTCAGTAGTTGTGGCTCGTGGGCTCTAGAGCACAGGTTCAGTAGTTGTGGCTCGTGGGCTTAGTTGCTCCGCGGCACGTGGGATCTTCCCGGACCAGGGCTCGAACCCGTGTCTCCTGTATCGGCAGGCAGATTCTCAACCACTGCACCACCAGGGAAGCCCCTGGTATTGCAGTTTTCGTCTCTGGGGCTTTCCGTCTCCTTTTGACTTTTTGTGGTTTCCTCCTCATGATGCTATACCCTTAATTTGCCATGTTACCGACTCAGATGTGGTAACTTCTCAGTGGGGTGTGGACACAGGAGACACAATGGGGAGACATGATTTTCTTAGCACTGCTTCTCAAGGCCCGAAGGTTTCTTTTAATCCCCAAGTCTGTGATTTGACCTTTACATCTGACACAGGAGCACCTGTGGCTCCAGAAGCCTGGAGGTGGGGAGACCGACAGGCATTGCAGCGTCTTGCACTTCGACGTTGCTGAGAAAGTACCCCCCACATGCACCCCGAGTGCAGCTGGCCCGAGGTCCTCTTACTCGAATCATTTCTTTTCCTTGGCAAAGACAAAGACTTATTTAGCCCTGGAAATGTAGTGGTGATGGTTTCAGAGTAGAAACAAGCCGTGCTGGAGGTTTAGAGTGCTGCGGTTAGGAATCACATTGCCACGTAAACCAATGTCCCCCATGGGTTTCTTTTCTGAAAATTGGGATGAGAGAGAGGTGCGTATTGGTTACACGTGCTGCTGGGCGTTAAGGGCCAGTGTTTCAGAGAGAGTACATTGATGAGACGGACTTAACTGTAATAGTTCACATCACATGGATTTTGTTTTCCAAAGTGGTTGCATTTATTTCATACAGCAGGCCACGGGCCCCCTGACCAGGGTGCTGGGTGCCCGTGCAGGGAGGGCTGGGTCGGGAACACAGACCTCTGGGCTCCTGCATTGCACTGTGGACAGTTTTCACCCCCACAGATTTGGCCGATTCCCTTTTTTTTTTTTTTAATTTTTATTTTATAGTGGAGTATAGTTGATTTACAATGTTGTGTTAGTTTCAGGTGTACAGCAAAGTGATTCACTTACACATATATGTGTATCCATTCTTTTTCAGATTCTTTTCCCTTATAGGTTATTACAGAATATTGAGCAGAATTCCCTGTGCTATACAGCAGGTCCTTGTTGATTATCTATTTAACACATAGTAGTGTGTACATGTTAATCCCAAACTCCTAATTTATCTCTCCCCCCCTTTCCCCTTTGGTAGCCATAGTTTGTTTTCTATGTCTGTGAGTCTGTTTCTGTTTCGTAAATAAGTTCATTTGTATCATTTTTTTAGGTTCCACATATAAGTGATATCATATAATATTTGTCTTTTTCTGATTTACTTCACTTTGTATGATCATCTCTAGGTCCATCCATGTTGCTGTAAATGGTATTATTTCATTCTATTTTATGGCTGAGTAGTATTTCACTGTATATATCTACCACATCTTCTTTATCCGTTCCTCTGTCAATGGGCATTTAGGTTGCTTCCATGACCTGGCTATTGTAAATAGCACTGCAGTGAACACTGGGGTGCATGTGTCTTTTCAAATTATGGGTTTTTTTGGATATATAAGCCCAGGAGTGGGATTGCTGGGTCATATGGTAGCTCTATTTTTAGTTGTTCAAGGAACCTCTATACTGTTCTCCACAGTGGCTGCACCAGTTTACATTCCACCTACAGTGCAGGAGGGTTCCCTTTCCTCCACACCCTCTCCGGCATGTATTGTTTGTAGCAGTTCTCTTGTTTTGCACTTGTTAAAAATTGTTATGAATTTGTAACTAAAATGCATTTTATAGTTTCTAATCATCGTAAAAATGCATTCTTTTGAGCATCATTGAACGTGAGGTCTGTGCTCTTGTCTGGTATTGCGGTGCTCAGCGCTGTAACCTGTGGCCCTTAAGAGTCAGGCCTGGACTCCCCCACGTGGTGGGCGGGTCTCGCTTCTCCGTGCTGTCCCCCTCCTTCTCACCTGAGTCAGAGTGAACCTGTTCCCTTTGTGAAGCTCTCCTTTCCTGGGCCTGCCTCGTCCTCCTCCGCTAACCCACGGCTCCTACCTAGTATGGGGCCGGAGCGGGCGTGGGCTCCACAGCCAGACCTCGGCTTTGCAGTCCTGCTGCCATCACCGTCACGCAGCCGTGTGGTCCTGCGCGCGCTCCTGAGCGTCTCTGCTGGGCTGCTGCCTTCTCGTCGGTATAGTGGGAAGCATAGCGAGCGCTTGGTGACGCGGCCAGGAGGTTGACGTGGGGTTGCCCTTGCAGAGTGAGAGCAGCGCCTGGTCCTTGGTAAGTGCTCCGGGGCTGGGGCACCCACGCCCCAGGGGACAGGATAGCCCCGGCTGCTTTGTGCTCATCACTGCACTCAGCACCCCATCCTGCTGGGTCAGCGTTGCCTGTGCCTGACTCTGCCACGGCCCCGCAGGGTCAGGGATGACATGCCGCGTCCGTGTGTTCATGGGGGGATACGGCGCACGACACATGTGTAGGCACATTTGAATAAATGAATAAGCGACGGACCTGTAAGCAGAATGCCTTCGACTCAGCTTTCCTCCCCTTCTGTGAAGAGCTTCTTAGCTTTCGTTGGGGGCTTTGCATGAGGAGAGACGTGATAGAAAAGACCACCTCCTGGTTGGGCCTGGGGTTCTTTTGGGAGCTTCTGGGGTTGGGACTTTGCTGCTTTGGGCACTTCATCCCTGGGGAAGAGGCGGTGCATACCGACAGGTCCCTGCGAGAGGTGCCGTGGCCTCGGAGCCAAGGTTGAAGTGGGCTCCGCTCACTGGGCTGGAGCAGGCTGGACTCGAGGGGAGCGCCATGTCCGCGCTGGCCGTGTCTGGCATCCCCTCGTTCTGGTCACGGCCGCGTCACCCGGCTCTAAACCCGTGCTCGGGGGGTTCTGTCGGCCGTCAGGCACGCTGTGGGCACCGTGTAGCCTGGAAGCCACTTGGCCTTAGTCAGGAAGGAAGACAATGCAGAGGGAGAAGCTGATTCTGGCCGGAAGTAACGAGAGAGAAGCGTTTTCTGCTCCAGGGTGGAGATGGGGCTTCGCCCTGGCAGCCACCCCGTGGTGGGGTGTTCTCGGTGAAAAGAATGCCTTTCTTAGGGGCAAGGGGGAGAGGACGGGGCTCGCTGGGCCGCCGTGATTCCTTTGTTCAAAGCCGTTGGAGGTTCGGCCCGCTAAGAAGAGTGATACCGGCAATCAATTGCTGTGAGATCTCTCGGATCTCGGGGCGGTGGTGGAAAGCAAAGACCAGCTGCAGGCTGGGCTTTCAGGGCAGAGCCACTGGTGGGACAGGGACCGCTTTTGAGTGTGTCCAGCCTTCCTCCACCTCCCCTGCCCTGGTGGAGTGATGGGCCACGCACGCCCACGGCTCTGAGCACTGTCCGTGTGGCCCGCCGGGTGCGATTACGAGCGTGTGCGCGCGTGCGTGTGCGCGCATGCGCAGGCGCGCCTGTCCCACCTCTTCTCATCCGCTATGTGACTCTGGGTGGGTTGCTTCCTATCTCTGCGTATCTGCAGGTGGAGATAGAATCCCTGCTGATGAGACGGTGCGAGCGCGGTACCGTGCCAGGCCGGGTTAGCACAGTGAGCGGTCCCACGTGCGGTGCTGCCCCCCGCTGGGCGTGACCCTTGGCTGGGACTGGTGTCCCGGGAGGTGGACGGAACCCCTCAGAGCCCCTGCCGGGAAGCTCATGAGGGGCGTTTACCTGCGCCTCTGCCAGTAGGGGCCGCGAGCGCTGTCCCTCTGCCTTCCCAAGCCCCTGGCCGCCTTGTCATTGCTCTTGCGTCTCTTTGTTTGTCTCTCACACCTCGCTGAGCTGCCCCCAGAGCTCGAGGGACCGGACGCGCTCACGGCAGCCCAGCTCCTTTCATCCTTCTTCTCTAAGAAGTGCCGCCTTCCACAGGTGCTCCCCAGCCCCGGGGTCTGAGAGTCTCTGCCACCCTGCCCGGCCCTCAGCCTCCAGAAGGGGAGGACTGGGGTGGGTGAGAGAGAGAGACGCAGCAGGCTCTTACCACGTGGAAGCGACTTTCACATAGTTAAGATGGTAAAGATGCTATTCTGTTACGGAGAGCAGCTAGTTCATGCGCTTTTAGAATAATGGGTATATCACAGGGGGGTTGGCAGGATGGCCAGTACTCTGACCACCTCTTATAATGATGCTTCTGGCGTGCATTCTGAGCTCTGAAAGTCACGGGTGAACTTACAGGACCCTGCACAGTAAATCTTCATTCAGAAGCATCTGTTGAACGTCTTCCATATTCCAGGTACAGCGAGCTGTTCGGATGCAGGGGTGAATGAGGCACATCACTGCCCTGAGCAGTTCGGCCCACGAAGGTTCATTCCATACAGTTCCGTTGTAACAGGTGTAACAGGAGTTAACAGTATGCCATGCGGCAGAGGCCGGGGGCCTTACAGAAGCGCCCAGTAAATGTCTCTTGTGTGATCAAGGTCTCTAAGCTTGGTAGACGCCTTCGTTTTTCAGGTTGTTGTTTTTTCCAGCACTTTCTTAGATTTTTTTTTTATCTTTCCGTTTGGAGAGTTAGATACTAAATATATATATAAGTCATTTTGATATTTGAGCTCATAGTTTTTAAATCCTTGTTGTCCTTCCATCTCATCTGCAGATGATTTATTAAAAGTGAAAGCCAAGTTCACGTGATTCAGATATGTCCGCTAGTGCCCTGCAGACCTGACTCAGGGAGCTGGACAGTGTGGGGTGAGTGTTAGGTGAGAGGAGTGGCAGTGGATGGGACGTGGCATTTCCTGCAGGACTTTGCGGTTTCTCCCCAGACCCTCAGGCTGAGTTGCTTCCAGTCCCCTATCTGTCCTCGTTTTCTGTTCAGGGTCCCCATATACTCCAGGCTTCAGACGTTTCTTCTGCAGTGAGAGCCTGTAGGGTGTTCTCACTGTTGGTGCGTTTGCAATACTAGGAATTTTGCCAGTTGTGACCAGCGACGGTTCAGATGCAGGAAATGCTTTTGCAAAGTCTCCACTTCCGTGGGGCCTCCCAGCCCCGCCCGCCACACCGACCTCGGCGGTGACCCTCTGTGTCCTGCTCCGCGTCCCACGCGCCCCCTGCATTGCGTGGGGTGAACCGTGAGGGCCGCGCACGTCTGCCATCTTCCGTGCTCTGTGGGCCTTACCCGGAAGGGTTGCACGTGGGTGACAGGTGTGTGTGTGCACATCCGATGGGGCTTGAGCAGGTCGCAGACACTGAGACCCAGGTAACAGGGGCCGCTAGTCCTTCCCCTTCGCTAGAGGAGGCGCAGGTGACTGTGGGCAGGGCTCTGGCTAACTGGCACTCGCCCCGCAACTGGGGGGGGGTGTCTCTGGGACCCCCGGAGGACAGAGACACGAACTGCTTCTCTAGAGCTTGCAGAGGGCAGAGGGAGTGGTCCTGGAAGCCGGCCCGGCTGCCAGGTGGTCGTCCCCCGTCACTCGTGGATTCCGTGTGTGCAAGCTCGCCTACTCCCTGAAATTGGTTTGTGACCCTCAGATCAGTGCTCGGGCAGCTTTTATGGTGGATCAGGGCCGCGGGCAGGCTGTCAGAATCCTGCTGCCGCCTGACGTGCACCTCCCAGCTGAGGGCAGAGGTAGCGCTTGCCTTCCCTGCAGACACACGGCCTCTTCGCAGCCTGTTTCCTGTCGAGGTGGGTTTCTCTTTGCATTGTTGTGCCCTTTGCTGGTGACGTGGCTGTGGAAACGGCCCCAAGCATGGTGCCAGCGCGCTGTCCAGTGTGCCCAGGCAGCACGGCCCGACGGAGAAGGCGTGCGGATGCGCTGCGAGCCCGGCCTGCGCTCTGGCGCTGTTGGCTGCGAGTTCAGTGTGAAGGAAGCAACGGCGCCTGTGCAGTGACAGAACCGCGCGTGAAACAAGGCTAAGTGCTCATCGGCCGATGAAAGGCCTGTGGCCAGACCCTGTATTTCCCCCGAAAGCAGCGGTTTCCCGCTGGCTAAGTCCATCTTCCTGGGGGTGTACAGCGCGCGTGCACCGCGTTGGACTTGGCTGGCGCCGGGAGGCGGTGAGTGGGCCCCGGATCCTGGAATGAGCCCTGGGCTTGTTTCGGCTGAAGGATTGACGAGGTGGCCTCAGAGCCAAGCTTCGTAGGGCTTGGAGGTAAAGAAGCGAAGCCCGGATGGACTGGCACCGGGAGACTGTGGGTGGATGCTGTCGACGGAGGGTGGGCCTGGGTGGGGGGCCGCAGGCGGAGGGCCCGGACGGCTGCGGGGCAGACGGGGAGGCAGCGCCCGCGGCACAGCACGCCCGGCCCCGCCGGCAGCCCGCGGGTGCGGAGGCGATGCCAGGGCCCCCCGCGTGCGGCCGTGGGCGCCTTCCCGGAGGTTCCACGCACCCTCAGGCGAGATCGGGAACCGAGCAAGTCGTGGTGTAGACGCGGCTGCGTAGAGGCCCCTGCAGGCATCGGAGGAGGGGCGGGGTCTCGCTGCACAGACACGGGTGCTGTTCCGGCGTACAAGCCCCGCCCCCTTTGCCGGGGCGAGTGGGACAGGGACCCAGAGTCAGCCAGGGGTGCGGGTTAGGTTGGGGGGGCGGGGAGGGAGTGAGGGCCGGTGTTGAGGTGCTCCGCCTTCCGCAGAGCGGAGGGAGCTCTCGCTTGCAGTTCCCTTGTTCTCCGCCGGCGCCCACGGCCCCTCCGTTCCCGGTTCCCCTGTCCTGCGACTGTTGCTGGCCTGGCCCGAGGCTGGCGGCAGGCACCCTGTGGCTCGGTACAGAGGGAGCCGCTCCCGTCGGTTCTCCTGCGAGGGGTGGGGCTGAGCAGCTTCCTCTGATGCTCTGAGAGGTTCCTGCGCAAGGCCGGCCTTCCTGGCGTCCCCCTTGCCCTGCACCGCGTTCCCTGCCAAACTCTCCTCCGGGCTGGAGATGGAGGAGCCGCCGGTGGGACACGTCCACGCTGCTGGCCTTCTCCTTCGGGGATGTCTGGGGCCGCGGCCAGCGGCCGCCTGGGACCAGCCCGAACGGAGCTGTGCTCCAAGGGTAAAATTCACGTTTCGTCCATTTCGTCTTTGTGTTTTTTCAAACGTGAGTATTAGAAAATTTTAAATTGTACGTGTGGCTCCCCGTCAACTTCTGCGGGACAGTGTTTCATTGCTCCCTTTGAATTTCTAGGAATAATTTGAAAACGCTGTTCCATGGTACTACTTCTAAAGACCAAATTCTTAGGTCCACTTGTCTTTGTAATTCCGCGGAAGTGGCCGGTGTGCCTGAACGTAGCTCTTGTAAACCAAAGGAGTACTGTCGTGAAGACGAAAAAGCTCTCTGCGGAGAAAAAATTCCCCGAAGAAGTTTGCTCTTTTCTTGTGGAAATTCTTGTGTAATTCGGTGTCACAGGCAACATTCATTTGCACTGGGGGGACCGTACCCGAAACAAATGTTAGCGTTAGCTCACGTTTTGGACCAAGTCCAGTCGGATTTTTAAATGCGTGATGATTTTTCACAGGAGCACTTGACTCTATACCGCCTTGAGCCATGATGCGGTTTCCTTGTCCCTGAACCTGGGTGAACAGCTGTGTGTGAGGCAGCCTTAGTGAGTACGACTGAAGAGGGCTTATTTCTAACTTCAGAACCACTGCCGAGTGCCTTCTCTCTGCTCGCTGTTAGCTTTTAGCAGCACAAGCGAAACACAAAAGAAGTGAAAGACGTGGCGCTCACGTCCTCAAGAAGCGCATCGTCTGGTTTAGAAGCTTGTAGCGGACATTCTGACATCCTGCTGGGGAGAGATTAGTACCTGACATGTAGCAGCTAAAGCACTGCAGTCTGACAACTGTTTATCACCACGTGCAGATTCAGGGTCACTCTGAGTCAGCACCGCTTTCGCGTGTGTTCTCTCTCGGGGGTTGTGCGTGGCCAGCAGCGGGACCGTCGCCCTGTGTGAGACGCAGGGGCTGTGGCTCAAGGTGCGGCCGAGGGGAGGTTACAGCAAGGGCGTCGGAGGGCTTCTGAGCTGCTGGAAACAGCCAGCGTCCTTCGGGGGCTCTGTCTGTCTGTGAGTCCAGTCTTCCCGTTGTAGATGTTGGAGCATCTTCAGGAGAAGGGTCCTTGTGGGGAGCGTTTACAGGATAGATGGCCCTGGGTTTGGGTCCTGGAAGAACCCGGAGGCTTTGGCTCGGAGAGTTAGGCACACGGGGTGTTTTAGGGGGCGCAGTCGGGGTGGTGGAAGGGACCCAGGAGCTGGAAAAGAAACTGATCCGTGGAAGAAAGAGTGCCTTACGTTTGCTCGAAAGCTAATGATTTCATAGATTTCACTTCCCAACTGTTGCACTGATTTGTTCTAGAGCTTATCGTTCCCGAGGGGCTCTGCAGTGAGTTTGCTTTGGAAGGCTTAATCGCCTGCAGCTTCCAGAGACTTGGCCCTGTTTGAGGAGGCGGGTGGGAGGCGACTGACTGTCTCGGATAAAATGATGATTTGCCAGATGTCATTGTGGCCGAAGTTATTCTCTTGGCTTCGTGTTGTATAAATGCAGTGCAGTCGTCCGTGAGCTTAGCCACTCAGACGGGACAGTGAGTGCTTTTGGATGGGCGTGTAGAAAGTAGGATGCACCACATCTGTCTGAGCGGTACGGTTTCTCAGGGGGGCTTTCGCACGCTCGCAGCGAGCAGCCTTATCCACCTTCCTGGCGGGCAGAGTGAGTTTCACCATCACCATTTATTTCCAGTTGAGGAGACGGAGGCTCAGAGTCACATGGCCCCTGAGTGAGGGGGCCGGAGCCGGACACAGCCCTGGGCCCCCCAGACCGCAGTCCTTCCCCTCATGTGACACCCACCGACCGTGCTGGCCCTCGGGCTGCTGGGTCGCCTGGTCCCCAGCCTCGTCATGAGGAACTGAGTCGCGAGGAGCACGTCTGCTGATCAGAGCTCACACCCTTTCCCAGCTCTCTCTGCGTGTAACTGACTTCTGCCGACTCCCAAGCAGCCCCCTCCGTCCCTGGGGCTGCGACAGCTCTCAGAGCGCTTGGGGACTCTGGTGCATTTAATTAGCCAGTGATAAACTTAACACGAGAAGCTTTGCATATTAGTTAGCTCTGTTACGGTGGCATTGCTGTTGCGGTTCTGTTAAACCAGACCGAAGAAGAACAGGCGAGAAGCACCTTCTGTCACTAACTTTACTCTTAACCTAACCTCTAGTCGGGTTCCTTGAATTACTCTCATTACCTTTATTCTGCTGTGTACGTCGACTATTCCATTGACTGGACTTGTAGCTGGCCAAGATTGGGAGGGCTGCCAGTAAGAAAGCTGTTGCAATAGTCCTGGTGGACCCGGGGCTCGGACGAGGTGTAGCCGGGGGGGTGATGCGGCTGCCCTGTCTCCGTGGTTGTGGGGGGGGGCGTCAGGAGGGGGCCAGGAGCGCCACGTGCGCCACGTAAGGCTCCCTCCCTCCCTAGCTTCCATATCACCAGTGGGGGGGGGAGAGCGGGCCTGGGTACTCTGGGTACTTCTAGGAAGACCCTCTCTCCCCCTCCCACCCCACAGGACACGGACGGCCCCGTCACACCATCGCACGCCTGCTTCGAGACTGTTCCCACACTCACTCCACCTCCCTCTGTGTCGTCAGCATCCTGAACGGGGCCTGGCGCATCAGCGTCTGAAAGAGTGAATGAGTGGAGCCCTCGTCGTTAGAGAGCATGTTTCCAAGGCAAGGTCACCAGTTACTCTGCAAAACCAATGAGATTATCTTGATGAATTGTAGAAGAGCGTCAATGGCTGTTTTTTCCCATCTCAGTTGGCGGTTCATTTCATTACAGCACGGTTTAATTGATAGCTCCTAGTAATTACAAAATTATCCCAATGGCTCTAATAGTTAGAATAATAATAGTTGTTGGTGTGATACCATTAACAGTAATTTGATTGAATTCTTTGTTCCACTGTGAGATAAATAGCTGTATCCCCATGTTAAAAAAAATTATAAATGCTTCAAAGCATTCTAAAAATGTTATAAATGTAAGAGAGAGTGGGCGGGGGGAAAGTCCTTTTCACAACAGAGTTATTCTCCAGGGAGATCAGAGACCAGTCCAGCGTGGGACACAGGCGTGTACTTTACCTGAATAGCACGAGGCCTGTGAGGGGCTCCAGAACGATGGGAGGGCTTACTAAGCAAGGGGGTCTGTGTGCTCAGCCAAGGGGGCTGGAGCTTCGGCTGTGGCCTGGGGGTGTGAGCTGCCGTGTCTCAATAGGGACAGCACCTTAGGACGTGCCTTTGCCCGTACAGCTCTGCGTTGTACCCTGAGCAGTCCAGCATCTGCTTCAAAGCATCAACGGAAAAGTTTAATGATGTTCTAGCTATACGTTCATCGGAAGAGAGACAGAGACAGACGGGGAGCCCCTTCCTAGGTATTTCTCAAAACTTACTTCTCGTGAGTTACACAGTTTGGGTGAGAATTAAGGCAGTTTTGAAAGGAGAGATGGAACCCCTGAAAACTGGCCATCCCGCAGAGCTGCTTGAGGTCGAATAAGTCGAGTGAGGCGCTGTGCTGGACAGGACTTGACTCTTCCACCTGACTCTGTCACCGTGTGCCCCGGTCACATGCTTTGCAGAGGGTGATTCCTGGGCCGACGCCCCGGCCCTGGAGCTCAGCCCCGAACCTCTTCCCCGACCCGGCCCGCTGACACTTTGCTCAGGTCCACACGCTAGTGGCAGCCTGGCCCGGAGTCAGAGTTAGACTTTAAAAGTTGTGTAATCTGTTGTCACCAGTGTGTTTCTAACTTCTGGAAGTCTTAAAAGTAATCCTTGTTGGCATTAATTTCTGAGAAACAGGGGTGGGGGGGCCGGGCCAGGCTGTAAAAGTCATAGGGAGGGAGGATTGTAGATCGAGGTCTGATACTGGGCCTAAAAAAGTGACGGAAGCTTGTCTCTGAATTGCCGGTTATCAGGCTGACTCCAGGAAGAGTGAATCACTTCACTGCGATGGCAAAACAAGCAGTGCTCCTTCTCGCAGGTGGAGAGTGTCACCCCAGAGAGCCTCTGACCTGGCCCTAGCGAGCCTGGCTGCCGTCTCCCTTGCTGTTAAGGTTGAGGTACAAAGCAGTTAGAGCCCCAGTTTCACTGCGAGCTCCTCAGAGCCACCTACCTGTTCACTTAACAAGCTTGGGGACCTCCTGGGGTCTCACCTTTCCTTTCCTTGTGTGCAGCTTAAAAATCCTCTCGTTGGGGCTTCCCTGGTGGCGCCGTGGTTGAGAGTCCGCCTGCCGATGCAGGGGACGCAGGTTCGTGCCCCGGTCCGGGAAGATCCCACATGCCGCGGAGCAGCTGGGCCCGTCAGCCATGGCCGCTGAGTCTGCGCGTCCGGAGCCTGTACTCCGCAGCGGGAGAGGCCACAGCAGTGAGAGGCCCGCGTACCGCAAAAAAGAAAAAAAGAAATCGTCTCGCTGTTAATACACGTTGTGCTGCTGCTGAGTCTCCAAATAAAGGGAAATGGGGAGCTTTGTTTTCAGTTAGGTGTTTTAAAGGAGTCTACAGCTGCAGCTCTCTACCTTTGCTGGCTTATGTAAGTATGAATGATAGCAATCACACGGAGGGAAAAGCTGTGTGACTAGTACAGCAGTTTCATAGCGCACACGCTTTGCTTTTCCTTCCAGCCATCTGAGATTGTTTTGACTCTGACAGTTTCCTTACAATAAAGCCCTCAGAATTGTTATAGAACAGAGAAGTGAAGTGATCATTACTGGTTTGGCAGCAGGAGTTTAAAAACGTGAAGTCGTTTTCCCCATGGTTTGTAAGTAAGGCATAGCTGTTGTTGGAAAATGGAGAATTGTAACAGGAAAAGCATTCTGAGTCTCGCTGCACACAGCCATTCTGAAGTTTCTTTTTGGTTCCTTTTTCTGCATTTGGTTTTCTGAACTCACGCTAGTTATCAGAGTGCCTCCACCATTTTGTGTTGTATCCGGTTCTTTTTATTCGGCTTTGTAACAGAAGAATTTTTCTGTGTTTCACAGATTTCATGAAGGTGTGACACATGCATTCATTCTTTCAGTGGCTGAGAGCCTTTTCCATGCTGGGTGCTGCGTGCTCTGTCCTCAGAGTCCGGGGATACGGGAGTGGGAATAATCTGGATCGTGATCGGGACTGCACAGGGCTGTGAACTTTCAAGTAACTTTGATCTGAATCTGAAAGCTCAGTTCTCTCTCAGCTGCTTCCTCATTTTAAATCAAAGCAGTCATATCGGTTGATTTTATTGTCTATTCCATCTAACTTGGTATGGATCAAAGTCCCTCCCTTTAGGAGTCCGAGCCTCAGCTGGGTAGGTCGGGAGAGGAGGGCGGAGCAGTGCCCGGGAGGGGTGCCCCTGCGTGGGGACTGTTCTCGGGGCAGGGTTCATTGCCGGCGAGGTGCCCCACGAGAGACTTGGTCACCGCAGTGCACAGACTGGGACTGAGTGGGTGAGAATCTGGACGTGTCGGGGCCGGGGTCAGAGCTGGAGGAGAGAGACTCGGACATGACTGTCGAGCCGGGGACATTCAGCCTCCTCCTGGATGGAGGAGGGGACATCCGCCCCTGAGGACCGAGGACCGAGGCCGGCTGGGGGGAGGCATGGCCCCCCTGTCACTGGCAAGGGTGCCCCGAGTCCCGGCTTGCCCGGCCCATGGCGGTTGGCGCCTTGGCCCGTCTGCTGCAGAAATCAGTGCCGCTCACTCCCTGTGACCGGCGAGCCAGCGGGTTGTCACTGCCCACGTGGCTGGCTGCGCACTGCCGGGCCTCCCGAGTGCGAGCTCGTCTGGTGGGCTTCCGCAGGTCCGGTGGGCGCCGCCCACTGACTGCTGTCCTGAGGGTGGGCCGAGGCTCAAGCAGCCACGTCCTGGCAGACGTGGTCTTCGTCCCGCATCTGTCTGCAAGCCCGTTCCCCGAAAGCATGCTGCCTCCCCCTGCCTGAGTCCATAGCTCTAGCCCAGCAGGAGGCCTTCTTTTTTCAAATTTGATACTTTTATTAAATTTAATTAACTTATTTCATTGAAGTGTCGGTGATTTACAATGTTGTGTTAGTCTCAGGTGTACAGCAAAGTGATTCACTTATACATACGTATATGTATTCATTTTCAGATTCTTTTCCCTTATAGGTCATTGGAAAATATTGACTGTAGTTCCCCCTGCTGTTCAGTAGGTCCTCGTTGTTTATTTTACATGTAGTAATGTGTGTCTGTTAATCCCAAACTCTAAGTTTATCCCTCCCCCTTGCCCCTTTGGTAACCATAAGTTTGTCCTCTATGTCTGTGAGTCTGTTTCTGTTTCGTAGACAAGTTTGTTTGTGTCATATTTTAGATTCCACATATAAGTGATATCATATAATATTTGTCTTTGTCTGATTTACTTCACTTTGTATGATAATCTCTAGGTCCATCCATGTCACTGCAAATGGCATTATTTCATTCTTTTTTATGGCTGAGTATTATTCCATTGTATATATATATACCACATCTTCTTTATCCATTCATCTGTTGATGGACACTTAGGGTGCTTCCATGTCCTGGCTATTGTAAACAGTGCTGCAATGAACATTGGGGCGCATGTATCTTTTCGAATACGGTTTTCTCCGGATATATAAGCCCAGGATTGGGATTGCTGGATCATACGGTAGCTCTATTTTTAGTTTTTTAAGGAGCCTCCATACTGTTCTCCGTTGTGACTGCACCAGTGTACATTCCCACCAGCAGTGCAAGAGGGTTCCCTTTTCTCTACCCCCTCTCCAGCATTTCTTGTTTGTAGGTTTTCTGATGATGCCCGTTGTGACCGGTGCGAAGTGGTACCTCATGGTGGTTTTGATTTGCATTTCTCTGATGATTAGTGATGCTGAGCGTCCTTTCATGTGTTTGTTGGAGGCGTGTTTTTAACTTCATACTGAGCGAGAATATACAGACAGGAAATGTACGTATTCTGCTGCCTGCATGCTCACAGCAGCAGTGCCCAGATCAAGAAAGAGTTTACGAGCATCCTGTAACTTCCTTGGTGTCTCCTGCTGGGGACCGCGCTTCGAGAGCCACTGGGAGGAGGGCTTGCTCTCAGTCATTCCTGGGTGTGGGAAAGGCATTAGGGAGGGAGGGGATGAGCCCGTCAGAGGGTCTGCTGCCACGGCTGTGGGTCCTAAACCCTGCCCGCCACCCCTCCTCTCTGTTTATGCTTCCCTTCTTTTCATCAAGGTAGTGTGAAGAGGCAGAGGGAGAGTCATTAGATAAGACTGATGAGACTGGACTTTTGGGGGCACTGTGTTAAGGCCTTCATTTTTTCTCTCTGCAAACCCACGTCTCAGCTGTGGTTTTTGAGTTGATTTTTCTTTACACACAGTGATCACTGTTTTTTGTCACCTGAAGGGTGACACTTTAATTCTCCCAACTCTGAGTCAGGGATGGGGATGGAGTCGTCCTTAGCCACCACGTCTTGGGGGCTGGAGGTGGCCCCGGAGCGCCACGCTGGAAGGACTGGAGAGAGGTCCTGGCTTGGACCAGGATCTTGAGTGCCAGGAACCTGCCTCGTGTGGTCTAAGTGGCGCTTCTGCTCTTCTCTGGGACCACTGGGTCCAGTCCTGGGCTGTGAGGTTGGAAGCGCGGCAGGTGCAGCTCACAGACCTGAACCAGGAGCCTGCCTTCTGCGCACCTGGCCCGTGGGTTCACGCTGCCACGCTGCTCCATCCTCCCTTCCAGCCTGTGACACAGCTCGCCCGTCGGGGCGGTGTCCGTGAGGGCGGCAGCTGCTCCAGCCAGCGTGCAGAGCTGCGGGTGGGCTGCCGGAGCCAGCGGGTGACCGGGGACCCTTCTCCCAGCGTGTGAGCCTAGCTGAGCCGTGTGGGGAGATGGAGAGCTTGACCGTGAGGAGGGGCCGCGATGAATGGTCGCGTGCTTGTTACCCTCTGTGGAAGAGCAGGGGATCCAGCGTGGTAACGAGCGATGGAGCCCGTAGGAGAGGATTCCGTTTTGGGAAAGAGAAGAAGGAGGTCACGGGAGGCGGGGTTACCTTTCTCTCATCTACTCCACGCACTGCTCTCGTGTCTCAGGAGAGTGGATATGACAGTATCATTATTACTTGTTTTTCCATTTACTGAAGACATTTTAAAGCTCCCGTTTAAACGTAAAGAAGTTTAGAGCCATATTGTGGCATCCCCTTTGAGTACAGCGGTAGTGGTTTTGATGTACATCTCTACTTTATTACATACAATCAGATTTTGGACTGTGGAATTAGGGTTCTTAAGGGGGAAACATTAAATGGAAACGTTAAATGGTAAAATAGCACGAGTCACGTTGACTGGAGTGAACGCGAGATGTTAAAGCTTCTAAAGGAACTTTTGCTGCGCTAAGTAAGAGGAGAGGGAGAGTTTGAGTGCAAGCGGCGCCCTCTGGTCAGAATACACTGTCAAGAGGCAGGCAGCTTTCTGTGGCTGGATTCATGCCCTAGTTTTAATGTGTAAATACTCAGTGGTGCTAACCCAATTAAAAGGTCATGTGTGAGACCTGCACAGAGGGAACTGGTCTTGAGACCCAGTTTTTATCCTCAAAGAATGTATGATCTGGGTAGCATCTTAAGATGCACACACTTCTCTACTGCCAAGCAGTTATGTGTTAAGTGTTAAAAGTGTGTTTTTGGAAGATCAGGGCAGAATTCAAGCCTGGGACGTCTTCACGGGGAAGCTGGGATGCTCGCTGGGGAAGTGGTCCTCCAGCAGGTGCTTCCCAGGCCAGGAGGGAACTAGTTAGAATCGCATTCTCAGATTCCACCCCGGATCTGCTGAATTGGAAACCGGGGGTGGGGTTGGCCCATCACTGGGCATTTAGGAGCCTGTGAAGTTTGAGCACCACCTACGAGGGAAATGGAGGCTCAAGCTGCGCTGGCTGAAGTTAGGGAGAAACACCGATGAAGAAAGGAAAAGCACCGGTCACTGAAACACAGCTTAAGTCTCGATACAAAGACTACGGGGCACCATCCTGATTCCTTCTGTTGCTCATCCTGGCATGTTAGTTGAAGGCTGAGTTTGGGTCAGAGTTTCCCATGCCAGTCAGCTCAGTTTCTGTTTAAGGGGATTCTTTCCCAATGCAGTTCCATCCTTATTTCATCCAAATGTCCTTTGTAACCACGTTGTCATTTTCTTATAATTCTTGTCGTTTAAAAGTGTTCGCATCGGGGCTTCTCTGGTGGCGCAGTGGTTGAGAGTCCGTCTGCCAATGCAGGGGACACGGGTTCGTGCCCCGGTCCGGGAGGATCCCACGTGCCGCGGAGCGGCTGGGCCCGTGAGCCATGGTCGCTGAGCCTGCACGTCTGGAGCCTGTGCTCCGCAACGGGAGAGGCCACGGCAGTGAGAGGCCCGCGTACCGCAAAAAAAAATAAAAGTGTTCGCATTGTCTGGATAGGGGATACAATTGCATTTTTATAACAGTGTTTGAAGCCTTGGGAAGATGTAAAATGTTAGAATGATTGAACGGCTTTGCAGCTAACTGCTAGGAAGGTGTATGTCCAGAATACATATTTAGAAAGGGTTTATGTCCTTTCATCAGGGCCTGGATAAATAAGTTTTAGAGACTGAAGTTTTAAAAGTGAATTTGTTTTTTTACACATAGAAAGTGGGATGTGTTCCCCCAGTGTTTCCTCTACATATTTTATAGAATCTAGCTACTTGGGCGTTTTTAAAGGCCCTGCCCCCATCCGCATGGAACGGTGCTTTCATTTATGCCGTGATTTTAGACAAGGCAAGCCAGGCCCTGGTGAGTTGGAGGCATCCGCCTGGGACCTTGCTTGGGCCTCCTGTCAGGTGGGCGTGATGGTGCAGGGAGTTCCTTCTGGCCTTTGCTTGCTGGGCTGCCTAGGCCGAGGTGGACAGGATAGAGCTGCTGAGGTGCTCTCTGTTCCTCTTGTAAAAAAGCGAGAGTGGTTTTCCAGACAGTTCAGAGGAAGAAAAGAGGAACCCGTGAGCTCACCGTGGCCGCTGAAGTTAAGCCTTGAGCTCCAAATGTGTTCCCTCCCTGGAGAAATGGATTCACTTTCTCCTAACCTGGTCCTGTCTGTCATTTGAGCCTGTGCCGCAGAGGAGCTGGTCACCATCGTAGGTGTGTTGCAGTCTTTCTCTCTCAGAGGAGGGTGTAGTTAAGATCTTCTGTGGGTTTGTTACAGAGGAACTTTAGGGTCACATGTACAGTAAAGTCTTCAGGTAACTGAGACTTCTGCCACAAGGCCGTTAGACCTCGTCACGCTTGCAGAGTGAAATATATGTGGCTGCCATGTGTCGATGCACTTAAAAGCCCTCTGAAGCCTGTCGATGAAAAATTAATCAATAGTCGATCTACGAAAGAAATAGAAAATTTTATTCGAGCCAACCTGAGGATTATAACCCGGGAGACGGTCTCTCAGAAAGCTGTGAGGACCGCCCGCCCGTTAGAGGTCACGGCACAGTTAGATACATTTGTGAGACAAAGGGTTACACGTCGGATGACGTATAGACAGTTTACACAACCCAGATCTGCACGGAGGGTTAGTAGAGCGCCATCCAGACCCCGCACAGGATTAAGAAGGAATGTAGTCTCCTAAGGAGGTGTGGTCAGTGCAGACACACGGCGCTTGCTGGCGGGGAGCAAGGAGGCCCACACGGGCAGAGGGACATTTTATGTTTAAATTTTTCTTGTCTTGCCATGAAGTGTGGATTTTATTTCCTCAAACTAAAGACCCAGCTGAGGGCTCATCAGATTTTAGGGCTCTGTTAATATTTTCTTCAGCCAGATTCCAGGATGACAAGAGGAAAACAAGTTGGGACAGACCCTTGTAGTTTTTTGTATCAAGACTTGACCTGTGTTTTAAGGACCAGTGCTTTTTATTTCTTCTAAAAGAGAAAATTATTTTTTCCATGAATTCACAATACTATGGAAAAATCATATTGATATGTATGACATATCGATATGTCATATAAAATGTGTAAAATATAAATGTGTATCATAAAATAGCATATATATCACAACATATAACAAAAATGTAAAATATGTATTATAAAAATCATATGGAAATATGTAATATATCATAAATGCATAAAATATAAGTATCATATAAAATATATCTCTTAAAATATAACAAAAATAAAATATGTATCATATAAAATATTGAAGTATGTGATATATCAGTATATATCAATATATCACAGATATATCATATTGATATATGATACCATAGTATTATTCTCATTTTACAGATGAAGTATATTCATGTCAGAAGTCAAAACTGAACTGCTTTTGTTCTTGGGTTCTGCTAGTTCAGGGCTCTCTCAGCTTGAATATGCTTAGGAATTAAGAATCCAGTGCAAGAGTTGTGAGGGTTTATGGCTTCTCAGCTTATTATTGCTTTTCTTGCATAAATAAATTAAATTCTATACTGGTATTAAAGCCAGGATGCGTCCCTGCCCACCCGCCCCCATGTCACCCCCTGTGCATTAAGCCCTACGTCCGTCTGCTGAGGGTAACCATCTCTCTCCCTTGCTCTGGGGCGTTTTGCAAGGTTGCGGAGTAGGACCTGTCAGCTGACACTTGGTCACAGGAGAGCCATTCACAGGGTGGTGGCCAGTGTCAGAACAACCTTGCAGCTGAAGGCGAGTCACTGCATTTCTCTCACAGCCCTGTGAGCCCTGTGAGCCATATTCAGAGGTCTTGTGATGAATTAATTGGCTACGACGTCATCCCCAGCAGGGCCACAGATGGAGTGAGTCAGTCCGAGCTGCTCAGCCGGTTGAGTGTTTTTGTCTTTTGTAACCGGAGCACAAACCCAGGAACAGAAGTAGGAAGTGGGACTTGGACTTGTCAGATTGTAATGGCTTTGCTGAGAGCATGTTTTACAGTGTGAGGGACGCGTCTGACTTCCCAAATCATCGGAGGGCTTAATTTACCTAACAAGCGAATGTTCCTGTTTTGTTTTTGTTTTTTTGTAACTTCTGGAAGAGGAAATTAGTAGGCTGCAGCCGGGGAGCTCGTGTCACCTCCCGCATCTGTACGGGGAGCGCAGGGATCATTTAGCACAGCTGGTCACTGAGGAAATCCTCCAACAACGGGACCTTCCAGGTCCACGCGGAGAGTCAGGACCACCCAGAAGAGGGCTGGCCTGCCGAGGAGATGTGTGGCTGCTCAGCCAGGACCACAGCCCGGCCAGGGGGCCGGCGGGACGCGGCCGGGGGTGTGAGCGATGGGCAGACTCACAGGACACTTGCGCGCTCGAGGATTTGGAAGTGCGCCGGGGTGGGAAGGGTCACCGATCCCCCGGAACTCGACAACAGGTTTGAAACTTCAGTTCTATCTCAGAATCTCACAGAAATGTTTCTGTAATTCACTGGGCACCAGGGAGATTAAAGCGTGTTGATGGGAAACTTGAGTTTGCAGACAGGCACGGGGTGGCTGGTAGGTGTGCAGACACGTCCTCCCTTTACGGAAAAAGTGGAGGATGGGCACTTCCTAGTGGCTGTTTGGATTCTGCTGCCCTGTGCTTCCTCCTGACCCTTCCTTTGCCCCTGCTGGAGCCACCTGCAAGCAGTGGTGCCGCCTGTCCTGTGTGGAAGCTTGAGCAGTGGTCCCACAGGGGCTGTCGGAGAAAGAAGGTGCGGCCCCGAAGGATCAGCACGCTGACAGATGGGGCGTGGGGCCAGGGGCCTCACTTCTCAGTCTGGACGGTGTGTGGAGGGCTGGGCGTCTCCAGCTGGAGGTGGGTGGTGACGGAGAGCTCGGGCTTCCTCTTCTGGAAAATCCTTTCCACCGGCAGGAAGGAAGGCGCTGGGATGAACCGGGGCTCCTAATGCAGCCCATCAAAGGAATAGCATTGTTCTGGCTGTATTCTTTGTTTTTCCTGATGTGCAAATAGTGGTTTATTCCAAACTCCTGCTAATTCTGTGGTACATATCTCTCAATTACTTCACCGTAAATTTAATAATACCTTTTTGGGGAAGAAAAACACGTTATTTTTTATCTTTGGTAATCAGTAATTACATACTTCTTTTTTTGCCCATATAACTTATTTATTTATTTTGGTTTTCATTCTGTACTTTTGTTGATGTTTTTTATTATTTTTTATACAGCAGGTTCTTATTAGTTATCCATTTTAATACATATTAGTGTATACATGTCAATCCCAATCTCCCAGGTCATCCCACCACCACCCCCCAGCCGCTCTCCCCCCTTGATGTCCATACGTTTGTTCTGTACATCTGTGTCTCTATTTCTGCCCTGCAAACCCGTTCATCTGTACCATTTTTCTAGGTTCCACATATGTGAGTTAATATACGATATTTGTTTTTCTCCTTCTGACTTACTTCACTCTGTGTGACAGTCTCTAGGTCCATCCACGTCACTACAAATGACCCAATTTCATTCCTTTTTTATGGCTGAGTAATATTCCATTGTATATATGTGCCACATCTTCTTTATCCATTCGTCTGTCAATGGGCATTTAGGCTGCTTCCATGACTTGCTGTATTCTTTCAGGTTGATTATTTCATCCATTTTGGAAGAATTCATTCATTTTATTAGTAGTAGCTCTTAATTAAAACACTACTTGTAAAGAATTTTAGTGCATATCAGTGAAACAGAAAAGTCCTTTGGGAAGTGCATTTCATTCCCAAATTTTAGTTAGATAGACAGTGAGGAGGGCCAAAGAGTAAGCTCTGATTCTCGCGATTAGTGTAAGTTTCTAAATTCGCTTAAATGTTTCTGCTTTTCTCCTTGTAGAAGTTTTCTCAAAATTACTATGACTCATAAACTGTTTATCCCATAAAGGTAGTTCGTGGTTGACAGATAATCAGCATATGATTTCTGTCATGTAAAAATTGTTGTATTTCTTCAATGGAAACTTAGTAAAATGGTATATAGTCCGCGCAGGGTAGGCGCTCATAGATCGAAAATCCCGTGCTGTCCACTCGGTCACAGAGACTCGCCTGAGTGTTCAGATACGAGCTTCACTTGTGTGCTCTCCGTGTCTGTTTCTCATCTAGAAAGGACGGCTGCGTGGCAGGAGGAGCCGGTGGTGGGTTGACACTCAGTCGTCTCGAGTCTTGATCTGGATCCGATCCTGATCCCAGCTCTGCTGCCCGGAGGCCGTGTAACCCTGGCGAGTCCCCTCCTTTTCTGGGTCTCACTCTCAACTGTTCAGCTGTGTAGCTGGTTCAGACTACTTCTGAAATCCTCTCCTTCTCTGAGATTGTACAGGGTAACATCAGGACCTTCTGAACTTCCTATTCCTGTTATTCAGACAATTCTCGATTCCCCTAAGTAGGTATTTGGGGTTCCAGGCGTGGCACCCACATGAGAAGATGGCGACGTGCAGGGCCACACCAATTCTTACAGAACTTCTAAAGTTTTCGGTATGAACTTCTGCTTCTCACTTTCAGTGAATTTGCTGTTTGAGGCAGGATTTTAATCATTTTTATGTAAACAGTACTTTTAACTTAACAAGAAGTTTTCACATCCATTAGCTCCTTTCCTTAGTTTAATTTCCTTTAGATTTACTTCTCAGGTGCTGAGACGTTCTTAGACTTCTGTACAGTGGTGACGTGTGTGTCATTTAGTTGGAATTCATCTCTCGTTGGACCAGTTGTCTTGGTCCCTTTCCCACTTTCTCTTCCCCTTTGTACAGTCTGGAAAAGGTGTGCGTTGTGTGCAGTACTGTGCTTGGTTTCCTGAGCTTCTCTAGGACTCGGGTCGGTCTCAGGATGGAGAGAATTACCGTTAGGCGCTTGTGCCCCAAGGATCTGGCTCCAAGTGCTCACGAGTTGTCTGTGTGTCCAGGTCAGGTGGCAGCCAGCCAGGTGTGACTCCCAACGCCTGCTTTGCTCTTGGGTTACCTTAAATCCACAGTTTCGGGTGGTCGTCTTCGCTGAGCTCGTTGATGAGCAGTTTCTCCTTTTTGCTTTTTCCTTCTCTCATGATTTTCCACTTAGGCAAAGGTGAAGAGAAAGGTTCCACAAACACGGTGGAGAGGTTCCAGGTACCTAACAGTGGCACGGTGTAAACCTGGCGCAGTGCAGGGCAGAGAGAGAAATGTTCGATCTTCCCACCGTGGTTCTCGTGGAATGAAGCATTTCAGACCTGGGAACTCTGAACGACGATGCTGGGCTTCAAATGTAATTGCTTCCAATCTGCTTTCTTAAAGCTGCTAATAACTTGATTTTCCCAGCTTTCCCAGCAAGTTAGATACATCCATAGGGCTGCTTCTATGCGGACTCTGGGAGGATTTGCCACGTTTATCCGTGAACTGCTGTTTCTCTGATGGCAGGAGAAAATTCGACACATCTTGGCCCTGAAAAGTGTACCCGACACATGCCGAGGAGGAACTGAAACAGCCCTTCAGAGTCAGTGGTGCCTGAAGTTTCACATCTTGACATTTAGATTCAGAAGAGATCCGTTGTACTGCTTTACGGGCACCAGGACGGAGGGAGCAGAAGTAATGAGTGTAGCTCTCTGATTTATCTACGATTTGGATGAACTAGTTTTATTGAACAAGGTAGAGCCTTCGCTTGTCTGTGGAAGGATCTTACGGAGAAGACAAATACAGAAACCGGGCTGTGTTTTCCCCCGTGCGCGCCTCACGGAGATACGCTGGCCGTGACTGCACCACCGTCTTTGTTTAGGGTACTTGGGGTTCTGAAGATTTTAGTAAAAGGCTACTAAAGGGAGGGTCAGGCAGGCTGGGGTGGGGAGGGGCGGGGGGTGTTTCACTGTGCTTTCCACCTAGAAACACCGTGAAAACCTTCCTGCTTAGGAGATGGAGCTGCCGGACGGGTTGAGTGCAGGGCCTAGGCAGAGCCCCGCCCCGGCCAGCTGACAGCCCCGTGCTGGTGACCCACTCCACAGGGGGCTGCAGATGCGGGGGTGGGGGCGGGGGGGACTCTCCCAGATGCCTGGGCATTGCCCCACAAGTTCCCTGCCCTCCCTGCCTGCCTTCCCTTTTCGCTGACTCCCTGTGCCACGAGGAGTTTTCTCTGACTCATTAAGAGAGTCTGTTTCCACTGGTTGCTGGATGGGATTTCGAGGTACCATCTGAGGATGAGTGAATGGTTGCAGGAATGCAGTGGAAGTTGGTATTGCTGCAGAGTCCTGCTGCTTGAGATTCAGAGAACATTCATCTTTGAGGCCGCATCTCTCAGGGATGAATCAGAGCAGCCTCCATACGGGGGCTGCTGCATCGAAGCTGCCAACCGGCTGACACTCTGTCTGGCTCTCATTCTGATAAGTATCGACGACAAGCAGGGTAAAGCCCTTGTTACTCGTCACCACAGAGAACTGTGTGGAGAGTGACCGTGTTCCAGGCAGAAGGCAGGTGCCTCCAGCTCTGGGGTCCACAGCCAGGCGCTGGGCGGCAGCCGAAGGCTTTTCCCCAAGCTCTGCTCGGCCGGGTGCGCTGGCCACGACTCCTGGGTCTCCTGGTGAGTCCTGTTGTGAGTCAGGCTGACGCTCAGCCTTATCGCTTTATTGTTACAGTAACAGAAGCTGAATAACCGCTGAACAAGGGGAAGCAAGCCTCGTGGGAGTTGGTGAGAGCGATAACCCGTGACCCGCCTGATGCTGTCATTAGACTCCCAGCCAGAACTCACCAAGGGGGACCCAGCCGAGGGATTCCCGGCAATGCGCCTCCCCTTTATGGGATCCCGGGTTTATATGGAATGTTGCGCATCAGGGGTATGTCCATCCATCAGACATTTACATCTTGAAGGGTTTCCTCCTCCTCTTACTCTCTGACCTTTCTTAGTTTAGAAAGGTTAAAAATAACCCACAAAACACTACACTCAGGTCTTTACAGAACAGATGTGAATTAAAATGCGGTCTTTTTTTTTTTTTTTCTCACTATGACATTTTCTTTCACTTTCATGCCTCACCCTCCCCAAAGGCAAACACAAGAAAAAAATAAAAACCCGAAACCTTGGTAGAGCTAAGCTAGTTTTTCCACTTAGTGATTTTTTAAAGAAACTCACCCCTAACATGTGAGAACATAGAATGTGGCACCAGGTTTAGGGAAAGCTCCTCTGATCTGGGATCTTGTCTGCCTTGATCTCACCATCTCAGGCTCATCTCCCCCTGGAACTCGCTGTGTCTTCTGGGTGGTCACCTCATCTCTCTGTATTTCTGTTTTCTCTTCTAAAAGAAATTAAAGTGGTAGACCGGGTGGGAGATCCCCAAAGATGTGTTCTTTAAAATGTAGATTCCCGAGCCTCACTTCAGATCCACTGGACCAAATTCCTGGAAGTGGAGCCTGGGAAGCTTTGTTCATTACAAACAAACACGCAGAGCCTCTGGGGTTAGGTCTAGTGAAGAGTCAGGTCTGGGACCACCAGATGGGGTGTCTGAGCCCCTCCAGCTCTAACATGCCAACTGTCTGTCAGGAAGTGACAGGACCCAGGGATGTCAGACAGACGTGATGAGGGCCTTGGCAACCGAGGGAGTCATAACTGTCTCATCTGGGGAGCAAGCCACGTGGGCATTTGAGGAAGCATATTCTCAGGAAAGGGAGGAGTAAGTGCAGAGCTCCTAAGGCAGGAACATGCTTGGCGTGCACCCTAAACAGTGATGCCCGAGGGATGCAGCCAGTGAGCGGTCCTCCGTGGGCCCGTGAATGGGCGGTTGGGCCTGCAGCTGTGTACTGTGGTGTGAGAGGAAGGCGCAGCTTGCCTGCCCCCCAGCCTCTCGCCCATTGGCCTTTGCTTGAGAACAAACATTCCTGCCACTGAGCCTCTTTTCTTTGTATCTAACCATCGTTCTCTCCAGGCAGTGACTGCTGCCTTCGTGTGAACTGCTTTTACGAGAGCTGATGGAGGACCACGGTAGGCTCTGCAGAGCCCGGTGCGAGGCTCCCCTCCTCCCAGGTGGGCGCACGGGCCCCAGGGGAGGTGGCCTGCGCTTCTGCTGAACCAGGCACAGAGACCTTTGGCGGCCGCATGCAAGCTCAAGTAACGTGTCCTTGGTTCTCGTCTTCACAGGGAATTCTCTAGCAGTCTAAATGATCTTCAGAGAATAATCCTATTGCACACTTAAAACCAGTGCTTATTACTCAGAGTTCCTATATTTTAAAAGTCCCCTTGACCACTGAATTTTTATAAAAATAGACTCTATGTTTTAGAGCAGTTTTAGGTGCCCTGGAAAGTTAAGCAGAAAGTTCAGAGCCCCTGTCTCCTGCCTGCCCCTCGCTCACCCCTCCCCTACTGTCAGCATGTGTTACAGCGGGTGAACCTGTAACTGACACATCATCATCACCCCAAACCCCGGTTTACGTTTGAGGCTCACTCTTGGTGGCGTCCATTCTGTGGGTCCGGACAAACGTGTAATGAGACGTACCCATCAATAGAGTGTCATACAGAGTAGTTTCACGGCCCTAAAAATCCTCTGTGTTCTGCCTGTTCATGCTTCCCCTAACCCCCCAGCAGCCCTGATCTTTTCAACTGTCTCGATAGTTTTGCCTTTCCTAGAATGTCATTTGGTGGGAATCATGCAGTTCGTAGCCTTTTCACGTTGGCTTCCCTCACTCAGTCATATGCATTAAAGTCTTCTCCGTGTCTTTTCATGGCTCGGTAGCTCATTTCTGTTCAGCACTGAACGATGTTCCATCATCTGGAGGTACCAGTTTATTTATCCAGTCATCTACTGAAGGACGTCTTGGTTGCTTCCACATTTTGGCAGTTGTGACTAAAGCTGCTGTAGACATCCATGTGCAGGGTTTTGTGTGGACCTAAGTTTTGTTCTTCTGGGTAAATGTCAAGGAGTATGGTTGCGGAGTCGTAAGGTAAGAGCTTATTTAGTTTTGTAGGAAGCCACCAAACTTGCCGAGTGGCTGCGCCATGCTGCGTTCCCACCAGCGGCGAGTGACAGTTCCTGTTGCTCCACAACCTCTTAGCACTTGCTGTTGTCAGTGTTCTGGATGTGGGCCACTCTAATGGGTCTGTGGTAGTATCTCGTTGTTTTGATGTGTATTTCTCTGATGACATATGTTGTGGAGCACCTTTTTCATGTGCTGATTTGCCATCTGTACATCTTTTGTGAGCTGTCCAGTTCTTTTGCCCGTTTTTAAATTGGGTAGTTTGTTTTCTTATTGTTGAGTTTTACGAGTTTTTTGTATATTACGGATACCAGTCCTTCATCGGAATTGTCTTTTGCAAATATTTTCTCGCAGTCTGAGGCTTGTCTTCTTCTCTTGATGTTGTCTTTCACGGACCAGAGGTTTCAATTTTGTTGAGGTCCGGCACGTCAGCTGTTTCTTTCATGGCGCGTGCCTTTCTGTGTGGTCACCACCATGCTGAAGGTCATCTGTTTTCTCCTGTGTTATTCTAGGAGTTTTACAGTCTTGCATTTGGGGTCTGTGATCTATTTTGAGTTAAAACTTTGTAAAGGATTTAAGGTCTGTGTCGAGATTCTTTCTTTTGAGTGTGAGTGTCCACTTGTTTCAGCACCGTTTGCTGAAAGACTGTCTTTTCTACAGTGTGTTGCCTTTGCTCCTTTGTCGAAGGTCATTTGAGCGTGTGTGACTCTGAGTCTGGGTCCTCTGCTCTTCTTTGTTGATCTGTTTGTCTGTTCTTGCACCGGGACCACGCTGTCTTGTTTACTGTAACTGGAGTAAGCCCTGAAGTTGGGTAGTGTCATTCCTCTGACTTTGTTCTTCTCCTTCAATGTCCTGTTGGCTGTCCTGGGTGCTGTGCCTCCTTTCCATGTGAACTTTAGAACCAGTTTGTCGATATCCACAAAGTAACTTGTTGGGATTTTGATTGGGATTTCATTGAATCTTTAGACCAACTTGGGAAGAACTGACACCTTGAGTCTTCCACCTGTGAACATGGAATATCTCTCCATTTATATAGTTCTCCTTTGATTTTCTTTATCAGAGTTTTGTCGTTTTCTTCATATAGATCTTGTACATATTGTGTTAGATTTATACCTAACTATTTCTTTTGGTGGGGGGATGCTAGTATAAGTAGTATTGTGTTTTTAATTTTAAATTCCACTTGTTAATTGCCAGTATATGAAATATTTTAAAAATATTTTAACAGGTATATTTTTGAGAACATGGCTGCATTCATGTCAGGCTAGTTGCATTCTCCTTTTTAAATGCCTCCATCTTTTTCTTTTATATTGTTACTAAACTTATTTTTAATATTTTTCTTAAACATTTTTTCTGATTATCATAACGGTACAATTTTGTTACTTTAAAGCATTTGGAAAATGCAAGCAAATATAAAAATGAAAACCTAACTTACTAGCAGTGCTATCACACAAATTTTTATTCCTGTTAATACTTTGATTTATTTCCTTGCAGTCCTTTTTGGTACATGGATGTAAGCTGCACTGTATTAACTAAACCATATATTGATGTATATGTATTTTACATTATATATATAAAACGCATATATACAATATACATATAACGCATATATACAATATATATATAACGCCTATATACTATATATATATAACGCCTATATACAATATATATATAACGCCTATATACAATATATATATAACGCATATATACAATATATATATAACGCATATATACAATATATATAACGCATATATACAATATATATATAACGCATATATACTATATATATAACGTATATATACAATATATATAACACGTATACAATATATATATAATACATATATACTATATATAATACATATATACAATATATATAATGCATATATATACATATATAACGCATATATATAACGCATATATATAATATATATAATGCCTATATACATATAATGCCTATATACAATATATATAATGCATATATATACATATATAATGCCTATATACAATATATATAACGCCTATATACAATATATATATCGCCTATATACAATATATATATAACGCATATATATACATATATAACGCCTATATACAATATATATATAACGCCTATCTACAATATATATAACGCCTATCTACAATATATATATAACGCCTATATACAATACATATATAATGCATATATACAATATATATATAACACATATATACAATATATATATAACGCATATATACAATACGTATATAACGCATATATACAATATGTATATAATGCATATATATATACATATAAAATCTGTTTTCTTACTATTATACCACGACATTTTCCCCATGTCAATAAAACTTTTTTTTTTTTTTTGTGGTACGCGGGCCTCTCACTGCTGTGGCCTCTCCCGTTGCGGAGCACGGGCTCCGGACGCGCAGGCTCAGCGGCCATGGCTCACGGGCCCAGCCGCTCCGCGGCATGTGGGATCTTCCCAGACCGGGGCACGAACGCATGTCCCCTGCATCGGCAGGCAGACTCTCAACCACTGCGCCACCAGGGAAGCCCAATAAAACATTTTCAAGACAATTTTTAATGACCTTGTAGTATCTGAAATTGATGGCCTCAAAAATCTTGGGTATGTTCTGAATGGATATGAAGGTTTCCAGTTTTTGACGTTACAACCCTATTTGTGTTCAAATATCTGATGGTCTCCTTGGGAGGGCATTTTCCTTGGAGATTTTCCTTGGAGGAAGTCTGAAGGAGACCCCTTTTCCTTCCCTAACAGAATTTGAAAATTGAGACACAGAAATTGGTGAGGTAGGTGGGAAACAGGCAGCGTGGGTTACAAGGGGCCGTGGCCTGTCGACGCTCAAGAGTCATCACTGCTTGCTCACTGGTTCTCAGCATCCTCGGACGCCCCGGCCTTGCCACGCGGGATGCGCCCCGTGCACCTGAGGCCGGGAGTTGAGGACCAGGTCAGCACGTGTGCGCTCTGCAGGCAGGTGGATGCCAAAGAGTGAAGGCAAGTCGTCCATCAGAATTGATTCCTCTTCCCCGGGAGGCCAGTGTGCAGGCTCGTCAGAACTGGGCCTCTGCTGGGAACCTGGAGGCAAAGATAAGCAGGCCTCCAGCCCTAACGTCTTCTCTAGGTTCCCAAGTCACTTCTTAAAGGGTACGAACGTGAGCGTTTTTCCTTAACATTTTGAAGAGCATTTTGTCTCCGTGTCCTCAGACATAATACATTCACTTGGTTCAACAAAAAAAAATATACATCTGAACCTTGTTGTTCCTACCTCTTTTTTCTTCCCCATCCCATTCAGGTAATCAGTTTTATTAGTTTGCTATAAATTTCTTTTTTTTCTCATTTTAAAAGCCATGTAACGCTTTCATTTTATTATGAAATATTCGTCATCCCGAAAGTGCAGACTATGCTATGTTAATCATATGTGTAACCACAGCCCAGTTTTCTTAAATCTTAACATTTTGCCACGTTTGCTTCACATGTATGATTTTTTAAAAAAAGAACTAAAACATTAGGGAAGTAGATGATGCTTCCTGCATCATCCTTCCTGGGCCCCATCTCCCTCCCTTCCTTCCAGAGGTTACCACGGTCTGAATATGGTACTTCACATTCCTCTGCATATCTGTCATTTACTGGCTGGGATGTATCCATAAATCGTACTGGGTTACACGTATTTAACATTTTAAAGTGGATATCACACTGTACGTATTATTTTGAAGCTTACTCTTTTATACAGCTGTATGTTTTTGAGATCCGTTTGTGTAACTCCATGTACCTCTAGTGTGTTAATTCCACATTCACTATAGCACTCCACTGTGTGAATATGCTACAAATTATGTATCTGTTAGTCTATTAATGAACATTTCTTTTTTTTACAAATTTTACTATTATAAACAATGGCAGCGTGTAGTAGTATCACGTGTCCCTGTCTGCACATCTGCAGGGATTTCATAGGGTGAAAGAAATGGAGTTTAAGTTTTAGGAAATGTGACCCTTTGGCTTTACTCAATATTCTCTGAAGTGAGTGCCCGACTCCCTTCCCACCAGCAGTGCGTGGTCGTCCTCACTGCACACCACCTTTGGCGCAGGGTCAGTTAAAGGGGAATGTAAGTGGAATCTCGTTTTGTTCTAAAACAGCTTTATCGAGATGTCACTCACTACTACAATCCACCCATTTGAAGTCTGTCCATACTTAAGTGGATGTGCTGTGTCCTCAGGGTTATACACTCATCACCACATCAACTTCGGGACATTTTCACGACCCTTGAAAGAAACCGCCTCCCACAAAAGTTGGCTGTCGTTCCCCAGTCTCCTCAGCTCTAGGCAGCCACTAATTAACTGTCTGTCTCTGTAGATTTGCCTGTTTCTGGACGTTTCCTGTAAGCAGCAGCGTACAGTCCATCATATCGCATGTTCTTCCGTGGTTGACTTCTTACATTTACGTCGTTTTCAAGGTTCACCCGTGTCTGGGCATGTAATGGCACTCGTTCCTTTCTAGTGCTGAATCGTATTCTGTCGAGTGGATAGGCCGGATTTTATTTATCCAGCGAGGGACGTGTGGTTTTTCCCATGTTTTGCACCTCGTGAATGGTGCTGTTCTAAAGATTCCTGGACAGATTTTATACGGACTTTTTTTTTTGGTTGAAGAGATGATTACTGGGATGCCGGGAACAGCAGACACAGGTCCCAGGCGTCCTCCTGGTGCAGGCGGGCAGGTGGGTGAGAAGCGGCAGGGGGCCATTTCTCCAGCCCCCTTGGCCAGCGTGGCTCAGGGCCTCCCCACCGACGTCGTGGAGTCACGGAGACCTCGTGGCGACCCCCGTGGAGCACGAGCCCTTCCTCCCCCTTCCCCCGCAAGGCCTTTCCGCAGCAATCACGCGTGTTCCGGCCTCAGGTCCCGACTGCTGGTCTCTGGAGGACGGTGACCCAGTGCTGTCTTTTGCGAGGCTTGTCTTCTCCACCCAGCAAGGGAGGGCATTTCCAGGCCAACTCATCCACCGTCTTGGCCTTTTAGTTAAAACACCAAGCTTAGGAGGTGTGGGGCCAGCTCCTGGCCTTGTTTCGTTGGCTTCATCCCACTCCTGTCCATGGCTGGCCGTGGACCACAAGGTCTGGAACTCCCTTTCAGAACCAATGGAGCAAACACCCACTCCTGATAAACTAAGGTCGCTCCTTACCTGGGTGAGCCGAATATTCTAGTGAGTTTTGCAATCAGAGGTCAGAACTATTCTTCCCCTTCCTACTTTTTAAAAACTCAATTTGCTTAAACTGAATCTTTTTACATTTCTTTGGTGCGGAAGTAAGCAAATACGAATATGTGTCCTTCCTCCTTCCACAGGAGGAGGAGTGTGTGCCCCAAGGCCTGCTCCCTCTGTGTGGACTTGGCCGTGGGACCCGGCTCTCCACACCCCCCCAACCGTGTCCAGTTGGGTGCATCCAGCAAGAGGGATTGAATTTGCCCCGCCCATGTTCTCTCCAGTTGTTTCTAGTTCTCTGCTTTTAGCACACATGCTACAATCACACGTTTGCATCTGTTTAGTTCCAGAAGCGGGATCGGAGTTCCAGGGTTAACGATACTGGTGACTCTCAGAGCTGTGACCATACCCTCCGTCTGAACCTGCACCAGTCTGCGCCTCTGCCTGCATTTCTCTCGTGTGGGCCGTCTTACCTTTTGGACCTTTGCCAATCTGACAGGGGCATGATTTAATTTGCTTTTCTCTTTCCAAGAGTGAGAGTTAGCACCTTTTCCTGTGTTTAAGGACCATCTTATTTTTGTTTTTCTGTGGACTGTCTGTGTCCATTGCCCACCTTTCCATTGGTTTGCAAATCTTTATTGATTTCTGGTTGTTCTTTATCTATTAGGGAGATTAATCCTTTGTCTGTGATACGAGTCGCTGACGTTTTCGTGAACTTTTCAAAAAGTGCTTGATCACATTTTTTCTACACAGTTGAGGTCATACTATATACATAATCCCGCGTTCTGTTTCTCAGTCTTGACACTGTATCATCAGCACTTTTCTTTTTCAAATGTAGCATTTCTTTAGACCCTGAGACGGAAACGCAGAGGGAGGTCTTGGGATGCAGAGCGTGTGACGCTGAGTGGTTTGCTCGTGGTGTGGAGGTGATGGCCCAGCAGCGCGGGGAGAGCAGAGTTTGGGGTCAGGAGACATTGGTTCGAGTCCCGCCTTTGCCACTTACTGGTTCCAGCCTTCTTAAAGTCTCCTAACTTCTGCACAAAATAGGTGGTGGTGTGCCAACTCTCACAGGGCATCTGTGGACGCCAGCTTAGGTACATTCTGGAAAGGAGTTAGGTGGGTATTTCTTGGGCGCCCTGTGGCTCTCACCACCAGCCTCCCTGCCTGCACCCAGACGTCAGGCCTTCTGGAACTAGTGTCTCTAGTCTCTGAGATTACGCAGTAAAAATGGACAGTTATTTCATACGGTGGAAATCAATTCAGTACAGTCCTGGAATGGTACTCACAAACTGAAAGCTGTAAGTAGGTTGGATAAATGAGAAGAGGCATCACTTTCTCAGAAACGTCACCCTGTCTTTGGGGGAAGCGGGGCGGGGGGGGGGGGGGGGGGGGGGGGAAGGGGCGGGAGAATGTGACGTATGGATGCTGAGAAGGAAGCTCATTAAATGTTACTGTCTAAGGCCGAACTACGGATTTGAACTGGAATCTGAAGGCCCTGAATCCATTAAGGTCGTTTCCCTGAGGGAGTTCACCCACTGCCTCAGGCCTCAGCTTCAGAAGCTTCTTGGAGCAAACTGTCATTGAGCTTGTTTGTCTTAAGACAATACTTGAGTCTTGGATGGATTTAAAGAAAGAGTGTTCCTGCTGTATTCCTCAGTTTCATTATTTATTTTTAATTTTTCCAGAGAGAGTACAGTCACACGGTTAAATATTCAAAAGCCACCGTGTCTTTTTTTTTGTTTTTTAACTTTTTTATTTTTATTTTTTTGGCTGTGCCGAGAGGCATGCGGGATCGTAGTTCCCCAACTAGGGATGGAAGCCGCGCCCCCTGCAGTGGAAGCTCAGAGTCTTAACCGCTGGACCGCCAGGGAAGCCCCCAAAGCTGCAGAGGCTCAGTGAATCCCCGCAGCACGCTGACCAGCGGCCTGGCTCTGCGATAAGCACTTTGCAGTTAACCCTCAAGTCAGCGCTCGTGAGGAGCGTCCCACCGTCATCCCCATTCTGCAGGTGGGGATGCCGAGGAACACAGAGGGAGGTGCTTGCCAGGCTGCACGGCTGGGAAGAGGCAGGGCGAGGGCGCAAACGCAGGCTGCCCGGCCCCGAGCCTGCAGCTCCCTTGCTCTGTGGCCCTGGCAGACGTGCATCTGGTGGTGTCAGGAAGCCCTCTCCCTGTGCCCTGGAAGGAGGGGCCCACTTGCTTCTCTCTCCCAACAACCCAGCCCCCTGCTCCAGATGGCACCAGTCTTACAGCTACACGTCTTTCTAGACATACTCTGTGCAAATACAGTAAAATCCAGAGTTTTCTCCTTGTGTCTCCTTTTCAAAAATACATACGGTAGCTTTCTATACACAGCGTTTTATACTTCTTTTTTCCAGTTGAAGTGATGTCCTAGCGCGTATTCTGTCATCACATGAGGAGAGCTCCCCATTTGGGGTTGTATCCGTGTAGCACCCCATTGTAGGGATGTACCATCCCATACTAACACTTAGCTCCAGTCCTTTACTGCTCCAGACGGTGCTGCAGTGGATCCGTTTTTGTGCGTAATCAATTTGGACCGATGTAAGTTGATCTGTAGGATTAATTCCTAAAGTGGAATTGCTGGGTCAGAGTATGTGAGTATGTGTGTTTGTACCCATCTCTCTCTCTCTCTCTCCCACTCTCTCTCTGTTTTCCTTATTTTGGCCCCTGCCCTGCAGCACTGCCCCCCCACTCCTCCCCCACCTACTCGCCTATACCCGTCTCTTCTAGGGATAATAGTTTACGACCAAAGATAGGTACAGCTTCTACTTATTTTGACTTTCCCATTTTGCAAACACAAGCTCTTATGGAAAGAATCATGCTTTTAACCTCTGAAAACCTCTAGAAAAACTGACCTCTAGAAACCTCTAGGGGAAAAGAATCGTTACCTTATCTGTGTGCAAGGTAAATGGATCTAGAATCAACTCATGTATAAGGCTATGTCTTGAATGTTTACTTCGAAATTCATTCACTTACCTGTTATGAGTAAGACAGTTTCCCTGGGTGCAGGGGAGGCTGGGAAACCTTCCCTTCAGGAAAAGCTGTGGAGTCATGTTGAGGCAGGTTAGCTTTGAGCGGAGGTGAAAATTACATCTCAGCCGTCCCGGGATACAGGGATGCATATTGATGGTTTGGGTTATGCTGACAAGAGTGTGAAAGAATTAGCTCAGGGAATAGTGAATTAATGCATGTGTGGAGGTGGATTGCAAAGCTGCTTTTAAAAAAAAATAGTTTCTAGCTTCTAGATACAAGAAAAGAATTAGTAGTGCTCTTTTGAAAATTCAAGGAACGCTTTTGGAAAATATGAGCCGTATTTAGAAATTCTGTAAGTTTTTAAAGAGGAGAAAGGGAAGAACCTGTTGATAACCACAACGGAACCTGGGAAGCCAGCGAGGGCGGCATCCCGGCTGGTGCAGTGCCCCTCAGGGACACCTGCCCACTCAGCGTCACTCTTGCCTCGAGAGAACTTGCGCTTTTCCCCTTCAGACTTTGCCAGCCATCTCTGAAGGTTCTGCCGATTCGAGGTCTGTTTGTGCTGCTTCTGTATCACAGTGCAGACTCCCTGTAGGAAGGCGAGGGGTACCATGCAGGGATGGAACTTAGTCCACGAAGGTGGCTGTCCTCTTCATACCCGGCTGAGGTCACCTGTTCTGAGTTGTACTCTGCACACCCAGTAGATGGTTTGTGTCAGAGTCGGAAGGCTGAGACCTTGGAGATCATTCTGGCCGCAGTCCGTCTCTTACAGAGGAGGGGGCACTGGGGTCAGATGCTCGTCTGGGCAGGGGGCCGGGCGTCTGGCATGCAGCCTGGTCCCGGCCAGGGGCTGTGGGGACCGGGAGCGCCACACAGACTCCACCTGCTTCCGAGTCCTACTCGACGTCACCCCGAGCTCAGGAAGGATGGACGGGATCTGTCTTTCCTCTTCAGTGTTTCACAGTTCCCTGTTCGTAGCTCCCAAACCTCAGACCGTGTGGTGACTCATGACGTTCTGTCTTTGCTGTGTGAACATATTACGTGAAGGCTGTGTGGTTTGAGCTCGTGACCGGCGTGGACATTCATAGGGCTGTCTCGGCGGGAACCGCGCTCCCAGCCACCGGCGGCCTCCCTACGCGTCAGCCTCCACCGCCAGCTCCTTAGGACCGCTCGTATCTGGGGTGATGTAGAGGGGACTTCTGGCCTTGACACTGGGCAGCAACCTCTTATCCTACAGTCCCCAAATCCTAAAACCTCTGAAAAAAAAGTTGAAACTGACCTGAACTATTCATAATAGTCTCTTGATAATCCGTTTAGTATAAACATTCATCGCTTGGGCTGGTGAGATTCTAATTTGTTCGACGTTGGGGTTTGATTACATCTCAGGCCCTAAAGGAGCTGTTATATAATATGTGGTATAAGCTTCTTTCTAAAATTAAAAAAAATTCCGAATTCTGAAACATCTGGACCCAAGGATCTCAGTTAAGGGACCGTGTATCTGAACTCACCTTTGAGACCTGCGTTACAGTTATGAAAGTACTTTCATCCTTATTCTCTGTCTTTCCCAGCAACCTGGTGAGGCAGGTGAGGGCTGCCTTTGGGGACAGCTGAGCTTTGGAGTCGGTGCCTTCCCAGAGTCACCTGGGGTGAAAGTGGCCGCGCTGGAGTTGGGAGCTCGGTCTACCCTAGAGGGTCACCCATTTTCCAGGTGTCACGTCGTCTGTGACCTCGCCCCACGCTTCACCCCCGCTAGGCAGACTTGACCTCTCCTTCCTTCTGTAGATGTTTATCTCCATCCCCATGACGGTAGCGTTTACCGATTGGTCTGTGCGTTGGCCCTTCCATGTCGGATTGTAAGCATTTGGAGGTAGGCACCGAGCTCATTGATTTCGCTTCCCGGTGTCTTTCATGGCACCTGGTCAGGCCGAATGCAGGCGTGGTCACTGGGGCTCAGGTTACAGTGCTTTTGCCAAGCCAGGCTGCCCACAGTGGGGATTGATTCTTTCAGTCCACATTTCTTTTACAAAACCAATAAAGGATTTACCTTTATTTATCACCTGCTTTCTTTTTCTTTTTTTTTTTTTTTTTTTTTTGCGGTACACGGGCCTCTCACTGTTGTGGCCTCTCCCGTTGCGGAGCACAGGCTCCGGATGCGCAGGCTCAGCGGCCACGGCTCACGGGCCCAGTCGCTCCGCGGCACGGGGGATCTTCCCGGACCGGGGCACGAACCTGTGTCCCCTGCATTGGCAGGCGGACTCTCAACCACTGCGCCACCAGGGAAGCCCTATCACCTGCTTTCTTAAAGACAAAAAAAAGTTGCAGCCAATATCCAATATAAATTTCTTCTGGGAAAATAACAGCGGGGTACGTTTAATTTGAATCGTTTAAAAACTATACCTTTAGGTTCGTATTATGTATTAAAGCTGCTGATGAGCATCTGAATCTTTAAGTACTTTTTCACTATGCTCTTGACCCCAGGACAGCAATTCAGAGGTGAATTTTTGTGTAGGTCTTCTGAAACTAAAAACCAGGCAGTCTGTGGAGCTGAAGTTGTACCAGAGCAAAATAGAGGAAAAAAGACAAATCAGCTCATTTGGAAATTACTTTTCCTGCTAGCCATCTTCCTGAGCTACTAACCTAGGAAAAAAGAAACAAGGAATTCCAAATATGTTACTGCCATGTATCTACATAATTTTGTTTTCTTGCAATAAATAGCTTGCTACTGGGCGGGAAGTTAGCACACGTTTGTGCTGACACGTTTGTGCTGACGGGGTGAGCTCTGATCGCCATCTCATCAAACACAACTTCCCTTTTTCCTCCACCCTGCTGATCCTTTATTTTCACGGTGGGAAAACGTCACCACGAGCACAGTGAGTTCATGGGAGCAGTGGCCGTACCCAGGGCCTGGAGCTGCTGGGTGGATGGATGGATGGTGTTTGCCAGTCTTTGTTGTGACCATCATTGTTGGTTTTGTTGATTCTGTGGTGTTTCATATTCCTTTCTCTTGGACCATTTAAAGTTCCCTAGCATACCTGACTCTTTAAACATTCACATTCTCAGATCACAAGACGGTCTTTCAACTCCTCCCGTGAACTTGGCTTTGACGATTTTTGTTTCCTTGCGTGAGAGCCAGAGGAAGAATATTTTTGAGGTCTTCTTCTCTTATAGACCGTGGTTCCACCGGACGTACTGAGCCCACTTCCAGCCTGATTCTTGCAAATGTTCAGGGGAGGAACCCGACGCCCACCCTGCAGGTCCCGGGGGACAAATCACTGCAGCAAACCTGACACCTCCTGGCCTGGTCCTTGCCAGCTCAAGGCCTGGAAACCCTGGGTGTGCAGGTCAGGGCCCCTCTCCATTTCCCAGAAGATGGTTTCTCAGGCAGCTTCAGTCCTCTCCTAGCACAGGTCTGATCGTGTCAGTCGCTCTCTCAGGAGGCTGGAATGGCACACACCCCATTGCTTGTGGAGCGGACACACGTTCCTTGACGTAGCAGTCAGGGTCCTGCTCCGGAAGTCCTGAACTTCCCAGTTCTGTGCGGTCCTGCTGCAAGAGCCCTAGCCTAGCCGCCCCAGCCCTGGACGCCGTGCCGCTCGACCGTGGGCCTGTGCCCTGCCCTCGGCCTGCAGCGACTTCCCACTTGCTGCCACGTCCGAGCCTGGCCACCCTTCACTCCTTCCAGTCCAGACGCTGCTTCTCCCGGGCACGTCTCCTGTGCCTTGTCCTCTTGTTTTCTCTGGTCACCGACGTGCCTGCCTCTTCAAGTTCTTAGGAATAAGGACATTTCTTATTTGTAATATCCACCCCCTACCCCCCGAGGGCCAGCATTCCTTGGCTTTCCTGCGCTTGTAGCCCGCAGCTCCGATCTCTGCCTCTGACATCACACAGCCATCTTCCCTGTGTCTGTGTCCAGATTTCCCTCCTCTTAAGAAGATGCCAGTCCTTGGATCAGGGCTCAGCCTGATCTAGGATGGCCTCACCTTGATGACATCTGCAGAGACCCTGTTTCCAAACAACGTCATGGTCACAGGTACCAGTAATTAGGAACTGGACATCTCTTTTGGGGGGACACAGTTCAGCCGCAGCACATGGTTATATCTACCTTAAAGACGATTCTGTTTTCTCTACTTACAATCATTTGAACGATTATTGCTTGTCACCTTTCAGGTAAGTGATTGAGACTTTGGTCCCTCACTTCGCGCTCTTGATGACCAGCTCCAGAAACAAGATCTGGTTTAGTTCCAACCGGGCAAATCTTCACATTGTGGAATTTTAAAACTGGAAAGGGTCTATCTAAGTACTTCTGTTTAAATTTTACAGTAGGGAAGGATAGACAAACCATCTTATTTTCTTCTGCCTCAGGTTGTACAGCTGTGACCATAAGGTAGACAAATAATGCCGTGTCCCCCGATGCCAGGGGCAGTGATCTTCCCTTGCTTTCAACAAAAGCCAAGACACAGGGTATTTCTGATGAGAGTAAGTGTCTTTACAGCTGTAGCCAGATGTTTTACGGCAAAGGCCCAAGGCTCATTTTTCAGCCTCTTGCAATCCTGCTGAGAGTCACCCTCAGCAAAGCTCCAGGAACGGTGTCTGGGGGTTGGGGTGAGTGTGGGCACGAAGGGAATATGTATGGCTGTGGCCACGGGTGACTCGAGGGTGGCATGGAGGAGCCCGCGGCGTGCTGGGGGGCCGCACCTGAGCGCCTGTCGTCCTTGTGACCTGCGGCGAGGCCAGAGCCCAGGGGGGACCCAAGCTTGCTTCCTTCGGAAGCATCGTTTAACTGCCTGCATTTCCTGTCCCGGGTGACTCGACTGTGACTCCCTCTAAGGTCAGAGACGGGGGACGCCAGAATTACAGTTAGGTCTTAAATCAGTGACGCTATTCATGGGCAAGAAGAAAAATAGAGTTTTCCTCGTATTTTAGAAAATGCTTTATAAAGTATTCGGATGGTCAAAAAGTTGGACCATCTGACATACATGGTTTTCCTTTCCCACGTCTTTTCTTTTCGTCTTTTTAAATTGAAAAATCACGTGAAATGTTTTATAGGGTGTTGTGATCATTATTAAATCTTAGCTCTTCCAGAGGGGCTGTCCTCAGTTCGACTGACATTTGAGTCACCGTTAACCCTCAGAAATAAGGACTGAGGGCTTCCCTGGTGGCGCAGTGGTTGAGATTCCGCTTGCCGATGCAGGGGACACGGGTTCGTGCCCCGGTCCGGGAAGATCCCACATGCCACGGAGCGGCTGGGCCCGTGAGCCATGGCCGCTGAGCCTGTCCTCCGCAACGGGAGAGGCCACAACAGTGAGAGAGGCCTGCGTACCGCAAAAAAAAAAAAAAAAAAAAAAAAAAAGAAATAAGGACTGAGCAGGTTGCTTTGTAAATGATAACGCTGTTTTGACAAGATGTCATTGTTGGGGCAAAACAGATTGAGCATGAAAACAAAAAGCCATTAAATCTTTGTTGCTTTTTCGATGTGAATGACTTCGACCTGTGTGCTGTGCTTTAGTAATTTGCAGAGGGTGTTTTTAATGACCTGGTGTAAAATGTCATGGTTCCTTCGGGACTTGTCGGGTTGGGGTGACAGAGAGCTGGCTGACGGCTCCCCTCTGCTTCCTCTGGTGACTCGGTCCTCAGGTCAGCTCTCAGCTCGCGACGGCAAAAAACAGGCCCCGGCTGCGCAGCCCAGTTTGGGTTAGGGGGACGTGTCCAACCAGCCAGGCCTGGACCGAGAGCAGGAGACAATCAGCTTCTGAAACAAACTTGCCGAGTTGTATCAAAACCAGCACCAGGGCTTCCCTGGAGGCGCAGTGGTTGAGAGTCCGCCTGCCGATGCAGGGGACGCGGGTTCGTGCCCCGGTCCGGGAGGATCCCACATGCCGCGGAGCGGCTGGGCCTGTGAGCCGTGGCCGCTGAGCCTGCGCATCCGGAGCCTGTGCTCCGCAACGGGAGAGGCCGCAACAGTGAGAGGCCCGCGTACCGCAAAATAACCCCCAAAAAACCAGCACCAAGGGTGCTGGGCCTGGCAGCTTAGAGCACAGGCTGTTGAGAAGGTGCAACCAGAACTTGATGTTTTGGAGGCTAGGATTTAAGACAACAGATCTGCTCCCCGAAAAGCATGTGTTCTGTGTTAACTACCACAGCCTGACAAGGAAAGGACCAGTGATGCACAATTCGTGGTTGGGGACCAGATGCTGTGGCGATGTTTCTAAAAAATCGTTAGCATGAACAGTTCTTTAGGTAATTATTAGCATTTCGAGCACTTACCTGTGTCAGCCGCTGTGTAAAGCACTTTCATTTAATTCCTACGGCAGCTTTGCGAGCTTGGTGTTAATATGTCCGTCGCACTGATGGAGAAACGGATCTCAGAGGATGTGGATCTGTATCCACATGTGTGTGACTTCACTCTGTTACACCATCTCTGTTTTACAGTGTGATGTCGTCTGTCCTCTAACTCTCCGTCTGCCACCACCTTCCTTTTCTGTGCTCGCAGCGCCTGGCGCCCGCCGGCCTCCGTCCACACTGAACCTGCCGCCGGTACCCGTCCCCTCTCCTCCCCCCGGCTGCCGTCACTCTAGCCTAGGTTTGAAGGGCCCAAGCTCTGAAGAGTAAATTCTACCTGGCCCTCCTGCTTCCAGTCTTAATCCGCCCCAGCCCTGTTTTCCTTAGAGCTGCAAACTGATCTCTGGAAAGTGCAGGCTGAGTTTCCCGACCTGCTCGCCTGCGCTCAGGGATGAGCTGCCGCCCTCCGCAGCTCGCTGTCTCCCTCTGCCTGTCTTTTCCTGCATCTCCTCCGTCCCGTCCTCTTCCTGCTGTGTCCTTCATTCCCACACGTTATCTCTCTTTAACTCCTGCTTCTTCAAGTCCTGCTTAAATGTCCCTTCCTTAAACCCTAGGGACTTCCCTGCCATTCCCTGGCACCGCTTAAACTTGAAAATATGAGTCTTACCGCATCCTTTTCTTTCTTGCACTGGGACATCTGTAGTTACACGTGACGACTCGCCCAGTGTTCCGCACTGAACTGTGTCCTCCCTGAGGGCAGGGACAAAGTCTGCTTCGTTAAACAACTGCTCAATCTCTAGCTTCGAGCACGGTGACGGTTACACAGCAGGCACTCAGATCTGTGTCGACTGGTTCACAGACACATAACTGAAGATGCCCGAAGCCGTGCATCTTGATGGTTGCCCTTTCTTAGTCCTCGCGTTCTGATTTCACTTGCTGCTCGGGAACGAACCTGCGTTCGGAGCAGTTTTGTCCCAGTGGCTTTTGGTTGGCTTTATCGCTGATGGTCACTTTCCGCCATTCAGACGCTGTACCGTGATGCACTTGGTTTTCCAAACTTCTGTGTCAGACCAGCCACGATACAAGAAAAGACTGAGTTTCAGGACATGTGAGCCCTCTCTGTTTGTCCTGAGCCTGGGTGGGTGGGAGAGGAAAAGCGAGGGCTCCCCTGACAGGCTGCAGGTTCCTGGCCCGATGGCGCAGAGGCGTGAACGCTCCAGAGCCTCCGACCTCAGCTGTGACGCCCCCAGAACCCAGGCCCCGGGTTCAGCTCCCTCACAGCCCTGGCCACTCCTGCCTGATGTCTCTGCCCAAAGTTGCTTTGGAAGGAGAAGCTTTCTCTCCAGTGGTTTATCATCTCAGGAGCCTTCCCAGCCTTGGTCATGGGCACTGGCCCATCAGAGTCCACGGACAGGGCCGTGTGCCCGGGTCTGTGGGGATCACGCCTTCTGCACACTGGGGCTTCCGTGTGCAGGCGGACACCGGCTGGGAGACTTGTCTGTCTGTGACCATCCCAAGCGTCGCCGCTGACACGACTTCTTTCTCTCTTGTGAATCCACAGTTGGTCCTGTTCGGAGTTGGACCTGAACGAGATTCGCCTGATAGTTTACCAGGACTGTGAAAGGAGAGGCAGACAAGTCTTGTTTGACTCTAAAGCTGTTCACAAGATCGAGGAGGTGGCAGCTCAGGTAGGAAATGCGGGTTTGCTTTCCTCCTTTTTGTTTGTTGGTCCGTTGCCTGCTCCTTGGGCTGAACCGCACAGCGCCGTCAGTGGCTCGGAGGACACACGGGCAGAGGCCCCTCCGCCCACCCCATTTGCGTTCTTACTAATATACACGGGTGAGACTGTTAGCAAGTCATCGTGCAGACGCTAAGCATCGTGCTTTAGACGTTACCGGAAGCGAATTTGCTGGTAAGTTGCAATCCAGTAGGACTTTGATGCCAAGCGTGTGCCGTCAATGGGAAAACTGAGAATGCTAAAATTCATGAAGCGTTTGCCTGAAGGGAAGGTCTGGTATTACCCATAGATAGTAAGAGGTGATACATAGCACCGGGTTAGACAAAACTGGAGCGCTTTCCTTGCCACGGGGCTGCAGGGTGCTGACATGCACTGTCGTCTGCAAAAGGGCCTGCAACCCAAGCCTGTTTGACCAAGGAAGTTTTATTTCCTTTTTATAGCGGAGGGCGGTGTGGGGGTAGTAGTGGTGGTGATGATGACGGTGGTGATGGTAGAGGTGAGGGTGGTGGTGGTGATGGAGATGATGGTGATGGAAGTGATGGTGGTGGTGATGGTGATGGAGGTGTTGGTGGTGATGGAGGTGATGATAGTGAAGGAGGTGATGGTGGAGGGGATGGTGGTGGTGATGGTGATGGAGGTGTTGGTGGTGATGGAGGTGATGATAGTGAAGGAGGTGATGGTGGAGGGGATGGTGGTGGTGATGGTGATGGAGGTGTTGGTGGTGATGGAGGTGATGATAGAGATGGAGGTGATGGTGGAGGGGATGGTGATGGAAGTGATGGTGGTGGTGATGGTGATGGAGGTGTTGGTGGTGATGGAGGTGATGATAGTGATAGAGGTGATGGTGGAGGGGATGGTGATGGAAGTGATGGAGGTGATGGTGATGGAGGTGATGTGATGGTGGTGGTCGTAGTGCTGGTGGTGGTGGTATGGGCCGTGGGGGTCTGAGGGTGGGTAAAGTGGGGACAGAGCAGCTCTTGACCCCTCGGAGCCAGAATGGGAAAGGTAGAGTGATGTGTCCAGGCAGGAGCAGGGTCTAGTCCTCCCTGGGAGTCTTCAGGGTGGCCATCCAGTGTACTTCTGACTTGTCGCCTTTCAGCAGTTATTCAGATGTCTACAACTTAAATAAATCCCTTTGTGTTCCTTCTTTTCATGTTCGGTAACCTGAAACCTGTACTGACCGAATCCTGGCAGTTTAGAGAACGTGCAGCTAAGTAGCTGAATAGTTTATGTCAGGGTCTCGGTCTCGTCAGGGCTGAGGTCTCGTCCTGCTTCTGATACGGTCGTTTCTGCAGGAAGGAAGTGTCTGGTTAAAGGCGGTTTAGCTGTACGGATCCCGTGGTGCTTTCACGTGGAAGCCGGCCAGGTGGCTAATCATTACAGCCGTTGCTGGGCTTGTTAGGTGGGTGGCTGGAGCAGGGGGGATGAGAAATCTCTCGGTGATTCAGTGAAGGCTTCCATGGTAGATTGGTATTAGTTCAGGTGAGCCAGCACTCGGCCCTTTGTTTGGTGGACCGCACACGGCGTCCCCCTGTTTTCCCACATCACTTCCTGTCTCCCCAAGGCCTTGCACAGATGGTGTAGTTGCACACCCACGCTCCGTCACTAGGGTTCCTGATGGTGGCAGCAGGTGGAGGGAAAAAATTCTCACCTGGTTGCAAAAATAACCGGAATCCTGTCTGTAGGAGCAATGATGACCCCGGAGTCTGGAACAGACGCTTCCTGGGATGGACGCACTCATTTCCTCACAGAGGCAGCTGGGCCCGGGGAGGCTTGGAAACTGCCCAAGGCTGCAGAGGGAGTCCAGCGGGGGCTCTGCTCACTGTACCAGGAGCTGTCGCCAGTTGTGGATGGCGCGGCCAGTGGGCCCAGCAGTGTGGGGCGGGTGTGGACCGCGTGTCACTCCGGGCCCTGCAGGGCCGTGGATCGCCATCCCGCCCGCGACCGCTGGGGGCAGGCTTCCCGTTCCCCTTCTGTTCTTCCCCCATCTTCAGCCCCCCCACCCCATGGGCAGGCACGAAATGTCAGGAGTCAGCAGCAGGCACGTGACTGCAGGCGTTTGCATTCGACCATCAGTGTGACTGTCACACTGGGGATTAGATAAGCTGCACTTGCATTCATGTTTTTCCAAGCAAATCTACGCACAAAAAAGCGAAGAAGACTCAGGATAGAAACAACGTATCACGGAGGGTACAGGCTGCTTCCGTAGGGAGTAATGTACCTTGGCCTAGGAGGAAGGGAAACGTGAGTGAAGGTGTATCCTTATGCCTCTGTGTCACTGTCATAAAAATCTGCCATGAACTCCATGTAGGGAACGTGTAGTAGCTAATCCTCTACAAGCCGTGACCTTTGAAGGCCGTGTTGCCTCACATGCTGTGTAATCACAGCAGCCCCTGTTCCAGCATTTTGTCCTCATCTTTCACAAGCTTGACCTCATGACTTTCTCTAAAGCCGTGCGGGGGGAGGTGTGTCATTAAAGCACATGCTGGTCTTTCCAAATGAATAAATACTTCTGCCTTCTCAATTCCGTTTGCTTGGGGAAAATTTAACTTTGAAGCAATGTCTGTATCCTCATCAATTTTATAGATTATGACTCTACATAGTACTAAAAAACCCTCTAACAACCAGAACAGAGGTCAGATTTCATCGATGATTTTAGAATATGAATTAAAACGTCAGGTGTTCTTGGGGACTTCGCTGGTGGTCCAGTGGTTAGGACTCTACGCTTCCAGTTCAGGGTGCCTGGGTTCAACCTCCGGTCAGGGAACTAAGATCCTGCAAGCCGTGCGGCCAAAATAATAATAATAATAATAAAATAAAGAGAATAGTCTTAATACATAACCCACCACCTCTGTCACCCTTCTCAGCATCTTCCTCTTCCAAATGTTATAGACTCACAGGAGCCACTCTTTGTCCTCGTTAAAAAGAAAACAACAACACCCTGGTTTTTCTATGCAGCTGAGGCTCAACAGAACAGAACGATGTGAGAAAGGGGCCCCCAGTGAGCGTGTGCTGGGGAGCCTGGTACGCTCAGCGGTGGCGGTGTGTTTACCCTCCTCTCCCTGTTCACCCAGAAAACGGAGGACGTCCCCATGAAAACGCCAGCCAAGTGCTGTCAAGGAGGTGGCAGCGGCAGCCTCTCTTCCCACGGCTCTTCCGGGGGATCTTTACCACATGCCAAGGAGCAGCTTCCAAAGTACCAGGTACAACCACCCTTGCGTGCGGAATACCCCGTAGGCTGAAGCCATTTACTGACATTTCTCCTCGGGGATAATGGCTGCTTGAGGGCCCCGTCCCTGGGATAGGAGACTAAGTATCCAGAACCCTGCTCAGTACTCGGTGATGGCCTCTATGGGAAGAGAATCTAAAAAGAGGGTATATGTGTATAACGTGTAACGTACAGCAGAAACTAACACACCACTGTACATCAACTCCACTCCAATAAAAATAGAACAAACAAATAAACAAAACCCCAAAACGGGCTCTTAGGTGTTTCAGGCCAGTGCTGTGCTCACACTTTGGCTTTATCTCTTGATAAAAACTATAACGGAGCAGCAGGGATCCAGTGAAACACACGCCGAATGAAGAGAAATATTGCAAAGGAGGTAAACCCTCCTGTTTTGCTTCCTTGCTGGTCAGAACCAGATTAATGCACATGTGTTTTCCAGTTTTTTTTCTAAGAGCTCTGAGGATTCTGGGGATGAATATTGTCATCCTGAGAAAATAGCACTTGCCAGTAGAAGGAAGAAAGCCTTGTATAGGAGCAGATGGAAAGGCAAGACCTAACTGGAGTGTGAAGTGTGAAGGGCTGGTATATTGAGAAATGTTGGCCAGCTGGGCGCAAGGAAAGAGGTTTCATAAATATTGAATAGCAGAAGGGTACTACCTGATGGAGGATATATGAGTGTTTATTTTTATTTTCGGAGCTATGAGGAATTTTGTCTACCGTGTTGCTGACACAGCAAAGCCAGGGAGGTGTATACCAGCAGCCACAGGTGTATAGAACGTTGTTTGTTTCACGGTTGGGATCGCTGCTGTACGTCTGCCCTTATTCCACAGAGCTGCCGGCTCTCAAAGCAGTATGTGGGTACAACAGCATAGGGTGAAATTTTCAGCGAGTTGAGAATTGCAGTTGGCACGTGGACCTTGTACCCCAAGAAAAAGCAGGTTCAGAAATGGAGGTGATGGGTGGAAGTTATTCACAAAGAAGGTGAAAGCCTGTTAGTTTCTGTCTGCAGGAAGCGAGAAGAGGTTGGTAGCAGGCTCGTTAAATCAGGCGGATAGGTGTCTGCTCCTCTTTCCTCCTTTGCAAGCAGGTGTAAGTAGGTGTGTATATGTGTGTCCGTGTGTGTGGACATATGCGTGTATGTGTGTGGATTTGGAGTTGAAAGGCTGACGGCCATGGTCTTGCTTGGGTAGAAAGCGAGGCAGCAGACAGTCTGGCTGGTGGCCTGGGTCACAGGAGATGGAGGTACGGTTTCGGTCAGGCCGTGCGGGTGTCGTGCGCACTGGTTTGGTTGACACTCACATCCATCCTCAGTGTGTGTCACCATCACTTACAGTGGGAGCTGAGCATCCTGTATCCAAACGCATGCACCTGTGTGTCATCATATGTTCACAGTACGCACAGTGTTACGTCATGTGAGTGAGGGCGTTTGGCTTCCAGCCGCCTGAGCTCCAGGGGAGTCCGGGCCCCGAGATGAAGGTGTATGGGGGTTCCCGTCGGGAATAACTGGAATCACAGCAGCGGTTGAGGACGCAGACAGTGACCCTGTACAAGGGATGACTTGAGAAGGTAGAGATTTAAAAAGGAGAGCAGGGCTTCCCTGGTGGTGCAGTGGTTGAGAGTCCACCTGCCGATGCAGGGGACGCGGGTTCGTGCCCCAGTCCGGGAAGATCCCACGTGCCGCGGAGCGGCTGGGCCCGTGAGCCCTGGCCGCTGAGCCTGCGCGTCCGGAGCCTTTGCTCCGCAACGGGAGAGGCCACAACAGTGAGAGGCCCGCGTACCGCAAAAAAATAAATAAAAATAAAAAATAAAAGGGAGAGCAAGATGTGAGGGTGATCTGGCTGCGACATCTGTCACCCCATTGATCGCCAGGGTTGATTCGGCCGATCGGGCTGGCTAGGCAGGAGTCCCCTTCCTCCCTCACCGTTCCAGGTGTGTCCCTCCTGAAGCTGCGCGCTTGGTCGGAGAGGACGACCTTCCCCGATAGAGGAGGACCGTTCTTCGGTCAGGGGTATACAAGTAGCTGCGCTCCCCTGCTAGAACCTGCAGACAAGCTGTCAAGGTCCATTTGTAGGAGAACGTAGGGTAGTCGAGCTTCCAAGACTCCAGACACATCCAAATGAGGTGCTGCACGTGGCAGTCTGCCTTTCTAAAAAAAATAAAAAGTAATTTAAAAAATATAAAAAGGAGAGCAATTATGTGCATCAGATACCGTGAGACGTTTAATAAAGCCAACTGGGAAGCGCCCATTGGCTGTGACAGGAGCCGTTTGAATAGCGGGGGATGGGGGAAGGTGCCGTCCACCCTCTGCGGTGATAAAGGCGACGCCGAAGACTGGTCAGAAGCTAGGGGGTCAAAAAATTTTTAAATGTTTCAGTCAAACTTTGGGGTGACCAGATTGTCCGTTATCTTTTGGACCCACAAAACCCTGCCCACACCGATTGGCATTTTTGTTCCACACGTTGATTTTGGTTGGATAACCCTGAGCTATATTTCATTTCAGGATGTGTTCTCAGTATCAAGAGGAGTTACTCTGCCTCTTCCGTCGCTTAATCTTTCTATTTAGACTTTGTAAATGGGGACGATGAAAGTCATTGTTTCTCATAACCAGATTAAAAGTGAACTCTGGTAAAGCGCTTGCATCCTGTACGAGGATATAGTGTATAAAGAAGAAATCGTGAACATTAGTGATAATTTGGGGAAAAGAGTAGGCAGTCATCATTGTAGATTAAGATTGTAAAATGATCAGTTGCTGCTTTGAGAAATGGTTCTAATCACCAACAAAATTGCACGTTATTTTCTGTCGTGTTGTACTCGACACGATTTTGGTTTCTTGCACGTCTGGTAGTACACGCGCCCCGCCTCTGATGTCAACATGCTTGGGGAGATGATGTTCGGCTCGGTCGCCATGAGCTACAAAGGCTCCACCCTGAAGATTCACTACATACGGTGAGTTCCGTCCACTGCTCGTGAGACGTGGCTTGGGGATGATGACTCCATTCAAACATGCGCAAAACTGTTATGCAGTAAAATAATGATCTAAACTTTGTCATCTCGTATTTGCTAGCGCTTGATACCTTTTGCATATCTTTAGCAGTTAAAATAGTCTGACATTTTCTACATCACTCTGACCTTGAATCAGCTTAGCAGGACAAAATCCTAAGCTTTAGCTAAGTACTGTAAGTGAAAAATGTGTACCAAAGCATTTTGAGTATCTGCTAGGTTAGTAATAGCAATACTTTTAATCAGAGTTATTCAGATATTTTAAGTTTAAAGTTTAAAGTCAGAATTTCACAAATTTTCCATTTTCAGATTAAAGTTTGTCATGATTTTTTCCTTGTATTGAGATACATATTTTTTCAAATTATTGAACGCATGCCGAGTTTTATTTTTGTTTCTAGGGAATGGTGTCTAGAATAAAAGTTTCTGCAAAAAGCAGAATGTGACGACATTAAAGAACACGTTCCTTATCTGCATGTCAGAATAGAATTTAACTCGCTGGATGCACAAGCTCTACGATGTGTGAAAGGAAGCCTTTTCCCAATCCTGCACTTATAACCTTCTGTCTGTTCATCTGTGCCACATGGCAGGTGGAAAATATACCCTGAGAAAAAAACAAACTTCTGCTTTGCAATATTTCTGCTAAGCGAAGTTTGTTCATCTGAAATATTTGCTCCAAGGAAAATGGCCCTGGCAATGTCTCCATAGCTCTCTCTCAGGGTTTTAACATTCTTGGGATTTTAAAATGATAAAATTAGAAAAAAATCTAGACACCCCATTGATACAGTGATTTGAAAAATGCACGTCTCATTTTCTGTAAAATAAGATATAGAAATGAATAAAAGCTTGAGAAAAAGTTAAAAAAAAACCCAAACAACAAAAAAAACCCCATGCATCTCTCCCTCTTCTGTCCGTTTGTTTTTTCTCCAGTTCTCCTCCACAGCTGATGGTTAGTAAAGTCTTCTCCGCCAGAATGGGCAGCTTCTGTGGGAGTACAAATAAGTAAGTGCGGGATTTTCCCCCTCCCCTCCCCATCCCCCCAATTTTCCAAGTGGCTGTTTCTGGGTAGAGTCATTCTTTGAGGGCCATAAGGCTTTTTGAGGTAAGAAGCAGGATGAGTGCACATTAACAAAGGGGTTTTCAAGGTGGCCTTTGTCCAATACATAGTGAGTATGAAGAGGCCTTGGACCTTAGCAGGTGGCCTTGAAGACAAGTGATGGTCTACATACATATATTGGGGGTCTTCACCTGTTAACCCACTCCGTTCCTACTGCCAGTCACCATGTTCTCATTCCCTGGAAAATGAAAAGTGAAGGGGAAAAGGATATTATTTCATCTTATAAAAAAAAAATCTCGGGAATTCCCTGGCGGTCCAGTGGTTGGGACTCTGCGCTTCCACTGCCAAGGCCCGGGTGTGATCCCTGGTCGGGGAACTAAGATCCCACACGTGGCACGGCCAAAACCAAAACCAAAGCAAAACAAAACTAAACAAAAAAATCTCACCTGTCAGTCTGCTCGTTTATTTATTTCTGAAGGAAGGAGGCACAGGGTGAGTTTCCCAAGCTGAGAGGCACCTGAATGGCAGGAGGGATCGTCTGTCTGAGCCATCCGTGTAAACTCTGTGGTCGGTGAGGACTCGGGCCAGGCAATATTTTGATTTTCACTCCCGAGTTTTTGTTTGTTTGTTTGTTTTTTGGTTTTTTTTGTGGTACGCGGGCCTCTCACTATTGTGGGCTCTCCCGTTGCGGAGCACAGGCTCCGGACGCGCAGGCTCAGCGGCCATGGCTCACGGGCCCAGCTGCTCTGCGGCATGTGGGATCTTCCCGGACCGGGGCACGAACCCGTGTCCCCTGCATCGGCAGGCGGACTCTCAACCACTGCGCCACCAGGGAAGCCCACTCCCGAGTTTTTTTCCCCCTCTTAATTTTACACTTCTGTGTAGACTAAGAATACTTAAATGTCTAACTTAACTCTTAGTCTGGCACAATTGTTCGTATATTTTGAATTTTTCAAGCAGAAATATTTCACATCTTTTTTGAATAAAACAACAGAACATTTATTACACTTGGGTAAGTTTGGAAGAAATGTTTATTGTAAATTAAAGGGGTATTCTTAGGGGTCAAATGAAGGCTGTTATTTTTTTACAGTCCTAGGAAATTAAAAGTATGTTCCTCTTCAAATTTGGGTACCTTTGAGTAAGTCTGCTTACTTTTCAACAGAATAATGAATTTACCTTTTTGAGCATTTAACACTGGATTGTCATGACTTAAGCCAGTATAGGAATTGATATTTTTTTGTGAGGTATTATTTTTCTGACCCTTGATATTACCTGAACATTTATTATACTAACTCCCTCTAATAAAATATCAAGCTCAGATTTAAGTAAAAATTATTTTGGCTTCATTATGCTATATTATCCTCGAAATCTTTATTTCATTTGTTAACAAATACAATAAATTATTGAAAGCTGCTTCTCTCACGTGTGTTTATGAGTAATTCTAACTTTTCAGAAGTTGTGAAATCAGACTCCTGTAAGAATCATACTTTCTGTTATATGCTCCTCCTGAAAAAGGTTGCTGAATTGCTCGTGGATGTTAACTAAGAGTTAAAATGAATTTCATTTTGAGGGTTTATGTAAAATTACCCTTGAAATGAATAGCCATATCCTAGGTATCAGTCACCAGAGGAAGATTTTAGAATTCGGTGTCCCTCATTACGTAATACTGTGAAATTGTTTGGAGTGTGTCATTTAGTTCTGTAGGTTGAACTACCTCCCAAAGCCTCTCTTGTCTTTTCCTGCAACAAATTCCCCTAAAGTTTAAGTCTCTTCGGTAGATGTGAGACTTTATTAATTCATAAAGAAAAGTTGTCTGTTAGCAAACAGCTTTGTTCGTCCCCTGATGTTTTTCTCCTCTCTCTCCCTTCCTTCCCTCTCTGGACTCAGCTTGCAAGACAGCTTCGAATACATCAACCAAGATCCTAACCTGGGGAAACTGAACACAAATCAGAATAACCTGGGTCCCTGTCGTACTGGAAGTACCCTAGGTAAACTCCGCCACGTAAGCGGGGTCTTGCTTTCCGGGTCCCGCTGTCGTGGGTGTCCGTTTTGCTTTCTTTGAGTTTGTGGTGTTGTTTTGCTGTGGCATTATCTTTAATCTGCGTTTATTTCTGTGTGTGTACTTTGTCCGCCCCCGTGTGTGTCTCCGCCCCAGGTGCGCTGCAGGGAGGCGGCAGCAAACTGCCCCCGGGGGCGGCTGAAGGAGGACCGCTCCGGCTCAGCCGCAGTGCCTCTTTCTTTGCAGGTTTGTGTGGAATGCTGAGTATGGTACGACCTGCACACGTTAGTAACTCCTGGGCAGGTTCTTAGAAACAAATCTGTTGGGCGCCTCTCTAGAAATCCAAGGGGCTCGTGAGATGTTTAGTTCCATGTGCTGCCGAGCGCCTGGCGTTCTGAAACCTCCACCCCAGAACGCCTGTTGGAAGCGTCTCTGCTAATACCCCCGCGGCGTAAGCCGGTTTGGATCGAAATGAGCCCTTCGTGTTTCTAAGAGGATAACATCTTCCGATTTTCCTCGGCCTCTTCCGCTGCCGTGAACTGTTTCTCTTTGCCGTGGCATCTTTGATCCATTTTTCACCTGCACCTTTACCTGCACTGTGTCTTCAAAAGTCACTCTAACAAGAGCATGGAAGACCGGCCTCTCCCTCCCCCTCTCCCTCCCCCTCTCCCTCTCTCTGTCCGTAGCATTTAAGTAGTTCAAATGTACTTTCCAGCTTCTTTACAGGTGTAGCCACCTCCATCTCTGGGTAGGTACATCCTGAGACCGGCCTGGCCGTCTAGCCGAGGCTGCCAAATGTCTGCCGCAGGCTGGCGTGATGAACTAGTGTGGGAGCCTTCATTGCTAACGTTAGGGGTTGTGTTTACCGCAGACGGTATTCTGCATTCTGCTTTTCACCGTAGCCGAACTATGCTAGGCACCCTATTTAACTGACTGACACCCTCCTGCCTACTTCCAGGTGAGGATAACACGTTTATATACTCTCCTTAAAATTGTGAAAATAAACATGCTTCACAAAATAGCTGGCAAGAAGGGTTTTTTAAATTCCTGAAATGGTTTTCAAGCCTTTCTCTTCTCGAGGTTGCCTGTAGTTACTGCTGAAACTGATTATAAAGCATTTTGAAAGTCCTTATTAATATTTTGCAGTATTTCAGTACATTGAAACTACTGAGATACTTAAATGCTATCTAACTACTACTAATGAGGAAAATGGCTGGAAGTATCTGCTCGAGGATGTCTGCTCGTCGTATGAAGTGTCCTCACAGCTGATGACTCGGCTCCTTTTAGAGGCGAGAGGCCCTCGGAAGAGCCTCTGTAGTGCTGCCAGGGGACAGGCACGGGCAGGTGGTCGCTGGCCTCTGCCCCCTCCTTCCCCCGTCTTTTCTGAACTGCATTCTGCTTTCCCGTCCCTCCCTGTGTGTCCTCGTGCGGTCACCGCCAGCAGGCGTAAAGCGAGTGCAGGCGGTCTGAGCAGCCCGCCTCTGCGAGCCCCGTGACCAGGTCTCCTTGCTTCCTGCAGTGCACAGCACTCCGGTCGACATGCCGAGCAGAGGGCAGAGCGAAGACAGGGACAGCGGCATCGCCCGCTCAGGTACGTGCTTTCCTCTTGCCGGCCGCCCGTGGAGCGAGCCCTCCCTCTGAGATCTGGGTGTGACGTGCACGGGGACGGCTCCTGCGAGACGAACGTACGTCGAGCAGCGTCCCGCCAAAAAGAGGGGAGCCTCCTTGAGCCAGTGGTCCTGGGACCTGCTGGGTCCTGAGCATCCAACCAGGGGAAGGATAGTGTGCATGGGAATCTCTCTGGCTGTGACCATGGGGGCTGTCCGGTGACCTGCTTCTGTCCTGGAGTTGTGATGTTCTAGATTTTGTCTCCTGTACCCCTTCTCTCCTCATGGCAAGTTGTGACTGACCAGGGTTCTGGGCCTCCTTGAGCAATAGAAATAGACTAGAGGCCAGACGAGAAATTGAGGCAAGGCTTTATTGGGGCCCCTGCTGCACCATGAGGGAAGGAGAGCAAAGGACAGGTTCCCTTGCTGGCTCGCTCCCTGAGCGGGGATGAGCTAGCTCCTTACAAGGCGTGAGGGCAGGGGTGTGTCCAGGAGTCAGGCCAGAGGGGCGGCTTCGGTGTTCTGCCCGCCCCTTAGGTGGTGCTGAGTGCAGACGGCGTGTGCAGCACCCTGCTTTTGCTCCTGAACCCCTGTTTTTGCTCCAGCCTCTTCAGAAGCGGCAGTTGGGTTTTTTGGTCTCTTTGTATCTTTTGTCCGTAATGTGCCCCAACTGCGCGTGCCCCCAGTTATTTTTAGTCCCTTATAGTTTCTTCGTATCTGTGGGTGGAGGAGAGGTGTGTCCAGGTGCAAGCCCTGCAGCAGAGGGTCCCAGGTCCCACTCTAAATTGCTCCCAAGACGAGTGTCCCTTGCCCTTTGAGAAGCGGGACAGTTGAGGGCCGCGTTGGCATTGAAGTGAAAGGTCAGTAGCAGCCGGATCTGAACGCTTTCTCGGGAGGAGGGGGCAGAGGTGAACGTGATGCAAATGTGAACTTTGGCTTTGTTGGCAGTTCAGCCCCTGAACCCACCGTGTCTCCTTTGAGACACGCCTCCTGTTGGGAGTCTGCGCAGATGGGGGGCTGGCTGCACGGGGCCCCCAGGGGCCTTCTGCTCCCCTTCCGTCCCGGGAGCAGCTCTGAAACCCCCGGGTCAGCCCTGGGAGGGTCGCCCTCCACCAAAGGCCGCTCGTGCGCCCGCCGTGGCTGGTTCCTCACGTCGCCCGCACTGTGTGGACCAGGGTCCTCGTCCTGGAGCAGAGCAGCGACTCCGACTGTTTGAGCTGAATTCGCAGTGGAAGATGGAGAGAAATTACAGCCACGGTTTATTCCTGTTTTCTGTAATTTGTAACTTCCTGTCTGCAGAGTTGAGAGACGGGGCAAATATCTTCAATAGATTTGTTTTTGAGAACAGCTGTAGATTTGCAGAGCAATCGAGACGGTCGTGGGGAACCGCGGTGCAGCCCTGTCGTTAACACCTTAGCCCGTGAGACGGGGCGGTCAGTTGTCACGTCTGTTTGACCCTGCTGGGCTCAGGCAGTTCCTCAGACTTGCTGTGTTTTGTGACGACCGTGACAGTCTCCGGAAGTAGCGGCCAGGTGCTGTGTAGAATGCCCGCTGTTGGAATTTGTTTGATGCTCTGCACGTGAGTGGACCGCTTTTGGAAGAGAGGTCACGGAGGTTCGGTGACACTTTCGTTGCCCCCGACCAAGGGTATGTACTGTCAGCGTAAGTTATGACCGCTGATGGTGGCCTTGGTCACCTGGCTGGCACGGTGACTGTGTGGCCTCTCCCCGTCTGCTGCGGGCAGGGCCCTGCGTCAGCTGCTTGGAGCTCTTCTGCGTGGCAGCCTGTCCCCCTTCCTCATCCGTGCAGCCAGTCAGTCGTCCATATCAATGTGGACTCAGAATGCTTACTTTACACTTCAGGTCACCCCAGTACTGCTTTATTTTGTCGCTCACGTGGCTCCAGCTTTGGCCGTGGAAGCCGTGGAGCGCTTTCCATTGGCTCCAGTGTTTCTTTAACCTCTCTCACTGTGTGTGTGTGTGTGTGTGTGTGTGTGTGTGTGTGTGTGTGTGTGTAGCGCTTCCTCGCTTTCTGGCACTACAGGATGCTCCAGACGTGCCTCATGTATGTCCTGCCCCATCCCTAGAATCAGTTGTGTCTCCGTGTTGCCCTGTCCTTTCACTGGAGACGGAATTAGGTCCCAGGGTCTGGAACCCAGATACGCTTGTTGCACCTTGACGCCAGCAAGCAGGAGTGTGAGTTTGTGCCGGCTGTGTGTCTGTGTCTCTGTGCGTACTGCTGTCGGCGATGCCCGCACCTACATTCAGCGACGCGTGAGTGCTGCGGATTTCTCCGTGTTGCCCGCCATCTGTGAGCCCGTGGGCCGTCCCACCCTCCCCGCCCGGCTTATCTGCAAACCGCCCCCCACGGCGAGACACCCGGCTCCCGGCCTGCGGCGCATTTAGGTAATGGATTCATTGCAGGGCACACACAGCAGCGTCAGGGTGCTTACCCCAGTGCTCCTGTGGGAAATGCCTTTTTTAAACGAGAGAGCAGTGCTTGTGTGCAGTTCCTCTGACCTTTTGTCCCGCAGACGTCACTCGTTGCCAAGGTTACCTAGGCTGGCGCCTTTGGAGATGGGGAATGTTTGCAGCTGTCAGTACCAGGCCAGCAGAAGCTCTGAAGTCACAGCTGACACCAGTTCATCTTCATGATGAACGGGCTGCATGGCGGCCGCCACAAAACTCTGAACACACAAGTCACATCTGAAGAGTGACCTCAGAGTCTTTTTCTTTCCCAGTAGTTCAGTAAAGAAGTAACTTTAGAAAAGCTTCTATGTTTTTTTTTTGCTTTTTAAATCATCCTCTACAGAGAGGGACTCGATCCGGATGAAGAGTCTGAGAGCACACAGTACGGTTCCCCGGCAGAAAGACAAGACACCGAGGGTCTCTGTCGCCCTCCGCCAGCCCCTTCCCTGCACCTGTCTTCCGCCCGCGTCAGGGAGGAATGTTGTGGGTGCTGACCGCGTGCCCCTCGTGCACCGTGTGCCCCGGGGCTGCAAAGCGCTGTCTGGATTTGCACTCCCGAGGGCCCTCTGTTGTAGGAGAGCTCAGTTACCGTGGTGGCTTCCACAGTTGGGCCAGTTTGCTACAATCGAGGTGAAGGGAAGGGGTTGGCAGGGTAGCCCTGAGTCAGGCCGTGAAGCCACATTTATTACATTTATTGAATAAAAATCTTGTACCCCCTAGGCTGGCAGGCTCTGCCAGAACTGGGGCGATGTAGAAGATGAGTGACCCTTAGCACCCGCCCTCCGGAAGCTCCATGTAAACCCAGAGTTAAAACAGCGGGTGAAGAGTGCTGCCTCACCCGCCCTGTGGGAGCCGGGGGCCTGGCTGTGGCGCCTGGGACGGGGGTGTTCGAGGGACGACAGCTGGGAGGGAGGAAAGAACTGCATCAGCGTCGAGCAAAAGCGCCATTTTGGAAGCTCGTTTGTGCAGGGGTGTAGGTCCTGGGGCTGCCCGGGTAAAATGTGCCCGCAGCGTCGGGGACTGGGGGGCGGGGGGGCGAGCCTCATCACAAAAGGCACCAGCGCCCTGTGAGCCCTTGGACTTAGTCTTGTTCGGGGCAGCTAAAGGGGGAACCTGATTGGCTCCATATTTTAGGTCTATTTGGTGCCTCACCAACTGCTCCAGAAAAAACTGCACCCGTATATTCATTGCTAAAGTAGATCAGTTGGGCAGGGGGTACAGGATGAGGGAGGTGGGCAGAAGATAGATTTTTTTCCCATTAACTTTTTCTCCCCCGAACTCACCGCTGTGTGTGGTGTGTGTGTGTGCGCACGCTTGCACACGCATGTGTTTGTAAAGCTAGTGTAGAAGGATTATCTGACTTAGCATAAAATATTTAAAAACAGTTCATTGGGTTTTTCCTCCTCTTTCCCTTCTTAGAATAGTACCTGAGAAGAATAGCCAACTTTTTTCTGGGTTATTCAGTAGCTTTTACTATAATAAGAGAGGAAATCAAATCTTAATTCTGCTCTATGCCTTCATGCATTTTACCCTTCACGATACGTGCCCCAGTGCCTCTTTACATAGCTTGTCACACACGCAGAATAAGTAGTAGAGCAATAACAAGGATATCCCATTTATTGCTTTAATGGGTTAGACTATATCCACCTATTTTTTTTAAAGACACTTCCTCAGTAAAGGAACAAACTCAATACCAAGCTCACAGTGTTTTTTACCTTAGAGTATTAGCAGTTTACTCAACGGTCTTTGCCTTATTTCCTGATTTTTTGTATTAAGGAAGCCAAGTGAGGGAGACATCTATAAAATCTGATGTTCATCTTCATAGACTTGACTTATAGCAAGTTTGAGAACCATTTTTCTAGTGTCTTTGTGGAGGGTGAAAAGTAGGAGTAGGAAACTCACACGATGAGCTGTTGTCACTAGCAGAACGTTGGAGGTGACCTAGATGTTCATCCAGGGCCTGCTTAAGTCACGTTCGTCCCACAGAGCAGCCCCACGCGGTGGTTGGAAGGGCACGGCAGCCTAGCAGGCCTCGAAATAGAACAGTTCTCTCAGATATATTTGTAAGTGAAAAAGAAAAGTTGATCAGCAGTGAGTTGCAGTAAACGGTCATTTATGTTTCAAGAGGAAAAGGGCATATACAAGATCTCTCTCCACATATAAAGATAGAAAAGCGTGTTCATCGAATGTGTCTGGAAGGGGTCCCCCCGGGACAGGGATGGAGGGAGTGCATTCTCATCTGGACACTGTGAATGTGTCCCCTGTGCATAGATGAATCAGAAAGGTAAATTCATTCTCGAGGTTATTTGAGCGGCTGCTCTTAGGAATGTTCAGGTAAGGTCTTGGGAGAGAGGAGGGGTGGGTTTCAGCCGTGCTGGAAGGTGGCCCTGGAGGGGCTCGGGGACTAATGGGACACAGGGCATGGCGGGGGGACAAAGGGCGACTCTCCAGTTTCTAACAGGACGACGAGTGGGGCATGCGGGCATGCCCCATACCGGGGGAGGAGGCGCCTGGGGAGACGGGTGTTGAGCCAGTATCTCAGTCACAAGTGCCCGCAAGTGCCCCAGCCATGAGCAGTCAGCCGTAGTTCAGAAGGAGGACACGGGTGGGGCAGAAGCTGCAATCTGGCGATCGTGGCGAGGGGGAGAGGAAGGTCCAGGCAGCTGGGGCTGGGACCCGCCTCCCAGCCTGGTCAGCCATCACCTCCGTCCAGCTGCTGACTCCCTTCCCCAGCAGCACACTCAGATCATGGGCAGGAAGGTAATGTCTTCATTCTCTGTGCCCTGGAAAGTAGTAGAACCATCAGTGTGAGGAGAACGTCTAGCTCGTATGTTCAGACACGTTTATTAAGTGCTTGACGGTCAGCCTTCAGGACAAGAGCACACGTCGTCACGGTGTTCAGACAGGACCCGAGTTTTGGCCACTCTGCCATTTGGGTGTGAAGACAGATGGCACACACGCACACATGCGCACACACATGCACACACGTGCGCGCACATCACACCCACAGGGAGTGGGGGCAAAGGGAGATTCATGACCCGCAGAGTGAGGCTGCCTATGAGAGACGGGACAGAGAGGGCCCTGGGATGTGGTGCTCGGGGCGGGCCAGCATGGGAGTCTCTGTCCCCCTGGCTCTGGAGAGGGGCGCCATCGCCTTCACCCCCACCACGACCACCTCCACCACCTCCATCACCATCACCACCACCACCATCACCACCTTCACCATCACCATCATCACCACCACCACCTTCACCACCACCACCATCACCTTCATCACCACCACCATCATCACCACCATCACCACCACCATCACCTCCACCACCACTGCCATCATCGCCACCACCAACTTCATCACCACCATCACCAACATCATCACCACCAGCATCACCTCCATCACCATGACCACCTCCACCACCATCACCAACATCATCACCACCATCACCATAACTGCCTCCACCACCACCATCATCACCACCACCATCACCTTCACCATCACCACCAAACAGAAGAAAGATTTTCTTTTAATGGGGGGTGGGGGGGTAGAGAAAATTCAAATGCTCTGCATACAGCTTTGACCATAGGAAACTTTTTAATAAATTCAGGCTTTGAACTCTTTCTAGAAATTTGTATTCTAATGCTTTGTTTCCGCCATGCTTGCCGATCAAGACAGGCATCACTGTCCTTCACATAATCATTTTCTCGTTCTTCATACGGCAACATTTCTTAAGCATCTTATGTGCCAGACATTTTTGTCAGATGTGGGGATAGATCAGTGATCAACTAGACATGGAATTATATTCAGTAAAGGGGACACAGAGAAAGACTATAAAATGTAGGCAGGCACTCATCACCACCAGGGTGCTCAAGGAAGGCCTCTCCCGGAAGCTGAAATTTCAGCTGACTTGAGTGCCCCGGGTAGCCAGCTTGGTGAAGCCAGAGCAAAGAGCATCTCAGGCCTGGGGGCTGCTGGGGCAGAGATCGGGGGTGGGAGCTGGCTTTGCAGGTTTGTGTGTGGGGCGCAGAAAGACCATTGTGTACCAGGAACAGAGGAAGGCTGGATGTCGTGAGACGAGTGTGCAAGATGAGCTTGGGCAGGAATAGGGGCTTGGTCACATTAGCCTGTTTTCATTTTGGTGGCAGTGTTTCCAGATACACAAACAAGCCAACCTCAGAATTCTTCCCGTTGAAGGAATTATAGCAGCTTCTGAGTGCTTGACTTTTGCACTTCCTTTTCCAGTGTCAGGCTTGCTCCTTGGGACTCACCACACTCTGTGGTTATCTGGTAATTTCTTAGGGATGTTTGTTTGTTTGTCCTTCTCCCCTAGAAGCTCCCCGAGGGCAGAGACCCACCTGTTGTGCCACACTGACTGCTCCATCCCCAGCAGCGTGAGTCCTGCCTGGCATATAGGAGATGCTCAATGGATATTTGAGTGAGGCGGGGGGATATGTCCCCCATATGTACCAGGAGGAGTACACATGGATTGTTTTAAAGACTTACTGAGATGATCTAGTTATTTTCCTAGGGAACATCTGGGATGCGCTTTCCATGGATGCCTCTTGCTGGCATTTTACTCTTAGCTGAAACGTCCCGTTTTCACAAGGGTGTTGTTCTCTGACTGCTGATGAGAGTAAACCTTTGCCCTCGTTGCTTAAAGAAAATCACAGGAACTTATCACCGTCTGAAATCATCTTGTTTACTTATTCCACAAGTGTGAGCTTCTTAAGGGCAGAGACTGTCTGTCTCTATGCTGTAACTTTCTGCCCCAGGCCTAGGTGGTGCCAGGCTCTTAATAGGTGCTCAGAAAATGTGTGTTGAGGGAATGGGTTTGATTTAAGAGTTTCAGGGCACTATTTGTTAAAATCCAAATCCTGTAGTCAGATCATCAGTACGGTGTTTCTAGTAAACTCTCCAAACAGCAAACGTATTTCCAGAGAGAGTTAAACATTTATCTTGAACTTGAATGACATGGGCCAAGAAGAGCCAGCAATCAGCATTTTTAAGCCTTTAGACTTATTCTTTTTCTCACTGCTAATTTCTGCAGGAATAAATAGATGCTCGCTGAAGAGCCCCCTCAGTCAGGAGGGTGGGGATGAAAGCTCAAATTATTTTCTTATTAATGTACAAAACTCCAAAAGTCTTTGCAGTCTGTATGCATTAACATTTGTTCTAACTGTAAAATTATTCTAAAAAGAAAAGTGATACTAAAAATATTAAGGAGTGTTAGACATAGCACTTTAAAAGCTGAAACTGAGCCTAGGTATAATTTAACTGAAAGTCGCACATTTTACAACTGTGGCACCAACTGGAGAATTTCTCTACCTGGCTCACGAAGCTGGGACCCACCCCACGTAACTCTCATGCAGAAGCGCTTCGGTGTCCTGGAGGTACCAGTCCCCTTAGCAAAGGTAGGGAAACAGCTGGGCACGCTTGACGCAGCCCTGGCGACGGGGACGTACACCAGGGCCCCAGCACCACTCCACGTTGCACTGCCTTGAAGACCACGGCCCAGGCCTGTCACACGCACTAAGTGGTGATTGAATCCACCCTTTTCTCGTGAAAATGGCAATAGGTTACAAGCCAAAATTAGGCCTCTTCTTGCATTTGAGAGTCGTAGCTGTATTGTTTCCTAGAATATCTGATTGATGACATATACCACAGTACTTTTACATAGAAACCTTACTACATGATATTAAAATATTTTTGAGGAAATGCTGAAGAGCACTAAGCCAGTCCTTTAGATTATATTTCGTAAAAATTATTATTCCACATTTTATAGTAGGGTTAAAGGGAACATCCTCCTTGGGGTTTTATTATTTTAATTTTTTGCCTTTTTCATGTCTCCGTTACAAGTTCTTGGTTCTTTTCATAATTAATCAGAATTAATGACCTCTCAGTACTCTGAAATGTCTTACCTAGTCCACCTTTTCCAAGAATTATCAGAGAGAGTGAGTAGCTAGCATTTACTGTATGGGGTGCTGGGGTAAGTGCTTTACACGTATTTTTACACGTATTGATTTGTTTAATCCTCGCAGGAGCCATATGAAATAGGTCGGTGGTTTTCAAAGTGTTCTTTTGTCTGCAACCCATGCTAATGCATTCCATCATCATGGTCCAGTAACAAACATCTTTATATATAACAAACAAAAGTGTCACCAATTAATGTTAACGCTGCAACCTACTCTATTTTCTTTTCTGCTCCTTTTTTAAAATACCAGTTTTGATCCGCTAAAGACTCCGTAGCCCACTAGCAGGTTGCAGGTCTCACAAAAAGTACTGCGGTGTGGTCCTTTTTTGCCCCCCATTTCACGGATGAGAAAGCTGACAGGTTAAGTGGACTGCCCAAGTGTCCCAGCCGGTGAGTGGCAGAGCTGGGATTTGAACAAGAGCATGGGTCTTACTTGGTTTACTAAACTGAATCATGCAGCAATACGACTTCCAGAAGGAAGTGGTCCTCAGGGTCATCGCCATCTTGCTTCTGTGATCAGGGGAAAAAAAAAAGTACAAGAACTGTAACTCACCTCTGTTCTCCACCTGCCAAGAAGGAGCTGTTACGCCCAGCATAAGATCGGGAGAGGGATGGGACCCTGAAGATTTGGGACTAGGGGGTGAGGATCTTCTGGTCTTATAAGGGATTTTGAAAACTTGGGGGTGAGGCAGACATGTCTAATTAGGATTTTTTTATTATTAAGTAGTACTGTGTGACTTTGAGGAAAAACTCTCTTCTATCTCCCTTCAAAATTCTCAGTAAAATTACCTACTCGCTGATACTTGAAACCAGGATTTGATTTTGGAGGTTGAAGTCCAGCCTCAAGGCTGAAACCAAGCCAGCCTCACCTGGTAACACTTCAGCGCAGAAACGCCGTACGCTCAGCCAACATTTATTAATTTTCCGTTGTGTCTCAGGCGCTGTCCTGGGTACAGGGAATCACAGATGAATAAGGTCTCCTGGACCCAGTTCCTGTGCATGTTGACTGGATCAGAAGAAAAGCATCTTGTGGATGCTCATAGCACCTCTGCGGTGGACAGAAAGAAGCCTGAGTTGTTAGCATCTCACCTTGTGGCCGGGGGTTCCCTGGTCTCACAGCTCTTCAGCTCCGTGTGGGATCCCTGTGCGCTGAACAGCGCCTGGCACGTTGTAGACACTTGACTCGCAGCCAGGCAAGTCGGATTTCAGAACTCACGTCGGGGACTCAGCTTCTTTCCATCTGCCTGTAAAAGTGTGAATAAAAGTGCAACTGTTCACGTGGAGAAGCTGCCTTCCGAGGGGTGTCCATGAGCATGGTATACTGCACTTCCTGAAGTCGGCCCGGTGCCCAGTGATCCGCCTGTGCAAACATCAGCCAGCCGACTGGCACATTCCACTCCCTTCTGCCCCCGACTGAGTAACATTTCAGTGTCCTGATTCCTTGACCCTGGGGGGCAAAGGGGAAAACATCTGTTTCGTCCCTCTGTTCTTCCAAACCCACAGAGCTCCTCCAAGCAGCCGGGGTTTGAAAGAAGCCCTTTGCCTGCCCTGACGGGGACCGGTGGGGCTGTGCGTCAGCCACACCTGGGGACGCTCTGTGACGGAGGCCGCAGAGAGGCTGAGGGCAGCCGAGTCATCCAAGCAGAAAGCACGTCTAGGAGCAGATGTGCCTCCTGCAGAGCCGAGGGAGTCGTGAGGGGCGGGAAGTGCCGTGTATCTGGAGATGGCGGCGGGAGAGGGTGCTCTGCGGGGCAAGTACCCTTCTGCCTGGATTCCACCTCGAAACACAGGGGGACCAAGTAGTCAAGGGGGGGACACGCGCGCGAGCCGGCTCCGTGTGCGGCACCGGCTCCCGGGCAGCAGTAGCAGTACTTCCGTGGACTCTTCGTTGTATCCGAAATCTGCAGGCTGCCCTCTGACTGGATGAGTAATGTTTGTTTACATTTGGAACGTGGGGCTGGTGCCTGGTCACCGATGCCCTTGCCGTGTCCCTTGCCGTGTCGGCGACCCCTGTTCTTTTTAAAGGGTGTTTTCTTGGCTGTACGGCAGCCTGAGAGGGCTCCCCCTGCTGGCCGTGGCCGGTAGAATCTGAACGGTTAGGTCCCGGGGCTTGTATAGCTATTTTTCACGTAGGTGCACGTGGGCTCCTGGAGCCCAGCTCTCAACTTCCCATTCTTCTTCCCGCAGCCTCCCTGAGCAGCCTTCTGGTCACACCGTTCCCGTCTCCAAGCTCCTCTACGTCCTCCTCCAGCAGTTACCAGCGCCGCTGGCTTCGGAGCCAGACCACGAGCTTGGAAAACGGCATCATTCCCAGGAGGTGAGCTGGGTTCCCCTGGCTGTGCAGGGCACTGGGGCGGGCGGCCCGGCGATGCTGGCGGACACTGCACTCACTTGCTGTCACCACAAACGGGCCGGAGCTTTCCGCTCGGCTTCAGCTCAGCCTGGAAGTTCACAGGTGAGAGGTTCCGGGAAAGACACTGGGACTACCTGGGTAGATTTGGCATTGATTTAAAGTGAATGTGTGCTCTCTTTGCACTGGGTCCCTTCCAGGTGGAGCCTTTGTAAGTTAGAAGGCTGGAATAAATCTTTCCTTGGCTTATGGTGACACCAGTGTGGTCTTTGAAAATATATGAACTCAAGGATGGTTAATTTTTGGTGAAACAAATTCTTAAACAGTCAACAGTCTGATTATGAGTAGAGACAGCATCGAGGTATTCTCTGCCTTCATTTCAGTTGGTTTTCAGATCTAAAGTTTAGTTATGTTGCAAAACTCACGTTTTTGGCTTATGACGATGTTACATCAGTACCTTCCCACCTCTTCTTCCTACAACCCAAAAACTTAAAAGGGAATTAGGAAATGAAGGAATTAATTACCTATGAAAAACCCACATGACAGTTGGTTACCTTAGTAAGTGAATAGAGGTCGGCATGTGTTGGCTCTGAGAAGGGGTAAAGAGCTGGCTGCAGGCCTGCACTTCAGGAGCTCACAGAGACGATGCTCACATAAACAGTGGTGTGAAGAAGGTAAGTGCTAAACGCTCAGAGGGGCATGGGGGTGTGCGGCCCGGGGGCGGGATGCAGCCTCGCGGGAGGTCTTGGGGTTTGGGCAGCCTTCGTGAAGGGGGGGACCTGAAAGCACAGGCTGAGAAACGGGGGAGCCGAGGCGTGTGCAGGGCATCAGGCTGCTGGCCCTCTTCTCCCAAAATTAACATCACGTGTTAGTTTTGTTTGTTTGTTTGTATTTAAAGAAACATTATGTTCCAGGGCTTCAGAGATTTTCAGAATATAAAATGAATGTAAGGCTTTTCCATTAAAAATATTTTACTTACAAAATATAATAGAAATAATAGTGATACGTGACTATTATCACAAAGTTATAAATTACTAAAATGTTTCGGTGTAAAAATTTTATACAATATAATCAATAGTAATACTTCAGTCACTATCTTCATTCATCATAAGTTTTTGCTGGCTCACTTTTCTGCACATTCGTTTAGGTCATCAAAATGTGTACGTCAGTCGACATAATTGAAAGCAGCATTAGTCACTCCTGGCAAATGCAAGCTGATAAATAATTTTTGATAACTTTTTTATTTTGGGAAAGTTCTTTGTGCTCATTGAAGCTGTTACTGGAGCTTTATAGGTTATAACAACATTGAGATAAATTTGTAATAAACCTTAAAAGTATAAATTTTGGGTTGTTTGGCCTGAGGTGATCCAGCACTGGAGGCTACAGGCTCTTTCTTGAGGCTAATGGCGGACTCTGGGAGGGCTAACGCCAAGGAGTACTTCCCAGAACTTCTGCTGCCAGTGTCCTTGTCCCCACAGTGAGACACAGCCACCCCCCACCTCTGCAGGAGACCCCCCAACACTAGCCAGCCGTGGGGCTGACAGGGTCTCGGTGCTCTGGCCGGGTGTCAGGCCTGAGCCTCTGAGGTGGGAGAGCCGAATTCAGGACATTGGACCACCGGAGACCTCCCAGCTCCACGTAATATCAATGGCTGAGAGCTCTCCCAGAGATCTCCATCTCAACGCTAAGACACAGCTCCACTCAACAACCAGCAAGCTACAGTGCTGGACACCCTATGCCAAACAACTAGCAAGACAGGAATACACCCCCATCCATTAGCACAGACGCTACCTAAAATCATACTAAGTTCACAGACACCCCAAAACACACCACCGGATGTGGACCTGCCCACCAGAAACACAAGATCCAGCCTCATCCACCACAACACAGGCACCAGTCTCCTCCACCAGGAAGCCTACACAACCCACTGAACCAAACTTACCCGCTGGGGACAGACACCAAAAACTACAGAAACTGTGAACCTGCAGCCTGCGAAAAGGAGACCCCAAACACAGTAAGTGAAGCAAAAAGAGAAGACAGAGAAACACACAGCAGATGAAGGAGCAAAGTAAAAACCCACCAGACCAAACAAATGAAGAGGAAATAGGCAGTCTACCTAAAAAAGAATTCAGAATAATGATAGTAAAGATGATCCAAAATCTTGGAAATAGAATGGAGAAAATGCAAGAAACATTTAACAAGGACCTAGAAGAACTAAAGAGCAAACAAACAATGATGAACAGCACAATAAATGAAATTAAAAATTCTCTAGAAGGAATCAATAGCAGAATAACTGAGGCAGAAGAACGGATAAGGGACCTGGAATATAAAATAGTGGAAAAAACTACCGCAGAGCAGAAAAAAGAAAAAAGAATGAGAAGAATTGAGGACAGTCTCAGAGACCTCTGCAACAACATTAAACGCCCCAATATCCGAATTATAGGGGTCCCAGAAGAAGAGAAAAAGAAAGGGACTGAGACAATATTTGAAGAGATTATAGTTGAAAACTTCCTTAATATGGGAAAGGAAATAGTTAATCAAGTCTAGGAAGCACAGAGAGTCCCATACAGGATAAATCCAAGGAGAAACATGCCAAGACACATATTAATCAAACTGTCAAAAATTAAGTACAAAGAAAAAATATTGAAAACAGCAAGGGAAAAACAACAAATAACACACAAGGGAATCCCCATAAGGTTAACGGCTGATCTTTCAGCAGAAACTCTGCAAGCCAGAAGGGAGTGGCAGGACATATTTAAAGTGATGAAAGGGAAAAACCTACAACCAAGATTGCTCTACCCAGCAAGGGTTTCATTCAGATTTGACAGAGAAAATAAAACCTTTACAGACAAGCAAAAGCTAAGAGAATTCAGCAGCACCAAACCAGCTTTACAACAAAAGCTAAAGGAACTTCTCTAGGCAGGAAACACAAGACAAGGAAAAGACCTACAATAACAAACCCAAAACAATTAAGAAAATGGTAATAGGAACATACATATCGATAATTACCTTAAATGTAAATGGATTAAATGCTCCAACCAGAACACTGAATGGATACAAAAACAAGACCTGTATACATGCTGTCTACGAGAGACCCACTTCAGACCTAGGGACACATGCAGACTGAAAGTGAGGGGATGGAAAAAGATATTCCATGCAAATGGAAATCAGTAGAAAGCTGGAGTAGCAATTCTCATATCAGACAAAATAGACTTTAAAACAGAGTATTACAAGAGACAAAGAAGGACAGTATATAATGATCAAGGGATCAATCCAAGAAGAAGATATAACAATTGTAAACATTTATGCACCCAACATAGGAGCACCTCAATACATATGGCAAATACTAACAGCCATAAAAGGGGAAATGGACAGTAACACAATCATAGTAGGGGACTTTATCACGCCAATTTCACCAATGGACAGATCATCAAAAATGAAAATGAATAAGGAAACACAAGCTTTAAATGATACATTGAACAAGATGGGGACTTAATTGCTGTTTATAGGACATTCCTTCCAAAACCAACAGAATACACTTTCTTCTCAAGTGGTCATGGAGCATTCTCCAGGATAGATCATATCCTGGGTCACAAATCAAGCCTTCATAAATTTAAGAAAATTGAAATCGTATCAAGCATCTTTTCCAACCACAACGCTATGAGATTAGAAATCAGTTACAGGGAAAAAAATGTAAAAATACACAAACACATGGAGGCTAAACAATACGTTACTAAATAACCAAGAGATCAGTGAAGAAATCAAAGAGGAAATCAAAAAATACCTAGAGACAAATGACAATGAAAACACGACAATCCAAAACCTATGGGATGCAGCAAAAGCAGTTCTAAGAAGGAAGTTTATAGCAATACAATCCTACCTCAATAAACAAGAAAAATCTCAAACAATCTAACATTACACCTAAAGCAATTAGAGAAAGAAGAACAAAAACCCCAAAGTTACCAGAAGGAAAGATGACATAAAGATCAGAGCAGAAATAAATGAAAAAAAAAAGAAGGAAACAATAGCAAAGATCAATAAAACTAAAAGCTGGCTCTTTGAGAAGATAAACAAAATTGATAAACCATTAGCCAGACTCATCAAGAAAAAAAGGGAGAAGACTCAAATCAACAGAACTAGAAATGAAATTAGAAATGAAAAAGGAGAAGTAACAACTGACACTGCAGAAATACAAAAGATCATGAGAGATTAATTACTACAGGTAACTATATGCAAATAAAATGGACAACCTGGAAGAAAAGGACAAATTCTTAGAAAAGTACAACTTTCCAGGACTGTACCAGGAAGAAATAAAAAATATAAACAGATCAATCACAAGCACTGAAATTGAAACTGTGATTAAAAATCTTCCAATGGACAAAAGCCCAGGACCAGATGGCTTCACAGGCAAATTCTGTCAAACATTTAGAGAAGAGCTAACACCTATCCTTCTCAAACTCTTCCAAAATATAGCAGAGGGAGGAACACTCCCAAACTCATTCTACGAGGCCACCATCACCCTGATACCAACACCAGACAAAGATGTCACAAAGAAAGAAAACTACAGGCCAATATCACTGATGAACATAGATGCAAAAATCCTCGACAAAATACTAGCAAACAGAATCCAACAGCACATTAAAAGGATCATACACCACGGTCAAGTGGTGTTTATCCCAGGAATGCAAGGATCCTTCAATATATGCAAGTCAGTCAATGTGATAAACCATATTAACAGATGGAAGGAGAAAAAACATACGATCATCTCAGTAGATGCAGAGAAAGCTCTCGACAGAATTCAACACCGATTTATGGTAAAAACCCTCCAGAAAGTAGGCATAGAGGGAACTTTCCTCAACATAATAAAGGCCATATGTGACAAACCCACAGCCAACATTGTCCTCAATGGTGAAAAACTGAAACCATTTCCACTAAGATCAGGAACAAGACAAGGTTGCCCACTCTCACCACTATTATTCAACATAGTTTTGGAAGTTTTAACCACAGCAGTCAGAGAAGAAAAAGAAATAAAAGGAATCCAAATCAGAAAACAAGAAGTAAGACTGTCACTGTTTGCAGACGATGTGATACTATACATAGAGAATCCTAAAGATGCTACCAGAAATCTACTAGAGCTAATCAATGAATTTGGTAAAGTAGCAGGATACAAAATTAATGCACAGAAATCTCTTGCATTCCTATACACTAATGATGGAAAATCTGAAAGAGAAATTAAGGAAACACTCCCATTTACCACTGCAACAAAGAGAATAAAATACCTAGGAATAAACCTACCTAAGGAGACAAAAGACCTGTATGCAGAAAACTATAAGACACTGATGAAAGAAATTAAAGATGATACAAACAGATGGAGAGATATACCATACTCTTGGATTGGGAAAATCAACATTGTGAAAATGACTCTACTACCCAAAGCAATCTACAGATTCGATGCAATCCCTGTCAAACTACCAATGGCATTTTTCACAGAACTAGAGCAAGAAAATTCACAATATGTATGGAAAGACATAAGATCCCGAAGAGCCAAAGCAATCTTGAGGAAGAAAAACGGAGCTGTAGGAATCAGGCTCCCTGGCTTCAGACTATACTACAAAGCTACAGTAATCAAGGCAGTATGGTACTGGCACAAAAACAGAAATATAGATCAATGGAATAGGATAGAAAGCCCAGAGATAAACCCGAGCACATATGGTCACCTTATCTTTGATAAAGGGGGCTAGAATATATAATGGAAAAAGACAGCCTCTTCAATAAGTGGTGCTGGGAAAACTGGACAGCTACACGTAAAAGAATGAAATTAGAACACTAACACCGTACACAAAAATAAACTCAATATGGATTAAAGACCTAAATGTAAGGCCAGACACTATAAAACTCTTAGAGGAAAACATAAGCAGAATGCTATATGACATAAATCACAGCAAGATCCTTTTTGACCCACCTCCTAGAGAAATGGAAATAAAAATAAACAAATGGGACCTAAGGAAACTTAAAAGGTTTTGCACAGCAAAGGAAACCATAAACAAGACGAAAAGACAACCCTCAGAATGGGAGAAAATATTTGCAAATGAAGCAACTGACAAAGGATTAATCTCCAAAATTTACAAGCAGCTCATGCAGCTCAATAACGAAAAACCAAACAACCTAATCCAACAATGGGCAGAAGACGTAAACGGACATTTCTCCCAAGAAGATATACAGATTGCCAACAAACACTTGAAAGAATGCTCAACATCACTAATCATCAGAGAGATGTGAATCAAAACTACAATGAGGTATCACCTCACACCAGTCAGAATGGCCATCATCAAAAAATCTGCAAACAATAAATGCTGGAGAGGGTGTGGAGAAAAGGGAGCCCTCTTGCACTGTTGGTGGGAATGTAAATTGATACAGCCACTATGGGGAACAGTATGGAGGTTCCTCAAAAAACTAAAAATAGAACTACCATATGACCCAGGAATCCCACTACTGGGCATATACCCGGAGAAAACCATAATTCAAAAAGAATCATGTACCACAATGTTCACTGCAGCACTATTTACAATAGCCAGGACATGGAAGCAACCTAAGTGTCCATCAACAGATGAATGGATAAAGAAGGTGTTGGCACATATTTACAATGGAATATTACTCAGCCATAAAAAGAAACGAAGTTGAGTTATTTACTTAGCAAGGTGGATGGACCTAAGTCTGTCATACAGAGTGAAGTAAGTCAGAAAGAGAAAAACAAATACCGTATGCTAACACATACATGTGGAATCTTAGAAAAAAAAAAAGTTCTGAAGAACCTAGGGGCAGGACAGGAATAAAGATGCAGATGTAGAGAATGGACTTGGGGACACAGTGAGGGATAAGAGTAAGCTGAGACGAAGTGAGAGAGTGGTATGGACATATGTACACTACCAAATGTAAAATAGATGGCTAGTGGGAAGCAGCCACATAGCACAGGGAGATCAGCTCGGTGCTTTGTGACCACCTAGAGAGGTGGGATAGGGAGGGAGATGCAAGAGGGAGGGGGTATAGGGATATATGTATACATACAGTTGATTCACTTTGTTATACAGCAGGATTGTAAAGCAATTAGACTGAAATAAAGATGTTAAAAAAAAGAAAGAGAAAAGCATAAATTTCAGTACATCTGGATCAGACGATTCTTATGGAACATTTTGCTAAAGATTCAGTTCTTCACACACATCCATTTTGTGTAAGTCTGAATTGAATTTTAAATGTATCTTTATGCACGGTTATTTTAATGTTTCCTCTGCCATTTCCTGTGACTTACAGAGGTCTTACAAGAAACTGGAAGTGTCTTCATGGGCTGCATATAATTCAGAATGCCTGTTTACGCACTGTGTCACTACATCGTCAGTTATACGGAAATTTAATTTTAAAATGGGCTTCATTTCTAATAATTTCTTCTGAAGCTTCATATGAAAGTTGTGGGTATTTTCTAGCCAATGCAGCAATCTGCATTCAATTTCTGCTTCTGTGCCTGTGAATATTTGCTTTGCAATGTTGCTGCAGTTTTCAAAACGAGATTAACAAACTCTTTAAAGAATTCTAGTAACTCCCTGATGTACTTTATCGTGTTGTGAACCGTAGGCTCTTCCTTTGTGATAGTTTACTGCCCTGGGGCTCAGGACGAAGAGCTAAGTGTTGTGCAGACTCCACAGGGGTGGGCTCTGATGATGGACAGACAGGCTGCCTCCCCCTCGGTCTGTGCCTTGCCCCAGCCCTTCCCCCCTCCCATGGCCGTGCCGTCTGCTGCCGCCGCCGCCGCCTATCTGGGCCTAGGTCCCAGCCTTGGGGCCTTGTGGCACCGCCTTGGTTCTGGACTCGTGGGTGTGTGCCTGACCCCAGGCCAGCGACCCAGCTTCCGACCCCGCGCCCTGTGCTTGGCTGCCTGGCGTCTGCCCTGCCCACGCCCATGCGTCATCACCCCATCAGACTTCACTTCCAGAGCACAAGTTAAAGGTGACACGGTTAAGAATCAAGGTAGCACCCGGAGAACGTCACTGGGAGCCTGGGCCCTCCTGAGAGCAGCCCCGCAAGGCGGGGGTGGGGGGGCGCAGGCTGTGCGCCGGTGGTCCTGGACTCACCCTTGCCTGACGCCGAGGACGGAAGAGCCGCGGGCGCTCAGCTTTGGTCACTGTGCCCGCGAAGACCCTTCGATTACCGGGGTCGCCGCCCGTCTCTCCCTTGTGGCAGGTGTGTGGGCGGGGATTAGTTTCTGACGCGGGACCGGAGAACACTGGGTACCAGGGATGCGATCGCCTCCGGCTCTGAGAGGAAGTCACCGCACTCAGTGACCTGGTTCCTGAGAGAGTGCAGGGCGGCCAGGGAGGATCTTCACAGTCTTACGGTTGGTTGCTCGCTGACCCCCGTGCCACGTGGGGAGCTTCGGCGACCGGAGGGTGGGGGGAGTCGGCGGGGGGCAGTTTACCCGCTGGCGCAGAGGTGCTGTCCATGGAGGAGAGAAGCTGCGGATTCCCCCCTTAGTGCGGCTGGTGAAACCCTAAAGAAGCAGGTATGACATCCCAGAAAGTCTTTGGCCCGGAATTGTAAACTGAATAACCAGAAAGAGTCGCTGATGAGATGTTCCTTGACCTGCAGAAATGGCGATTTCATGTGTACCAACATAACCCGTAGATTCCGCCTCCATTCAGAGCTGACATAACCAGTCAGACTGAGCAGTCCTGAGGCCAATTACAAGTCACTGAGATGTATTTAAATAGTCAGTTTTTGCTTTATTTAGGATCTTGAAGTATTTACAAGGTATGTAAATGCTCATTCATGTGTCAACAAAATTCTATTTGAAAAATCCAGTGTGTAGCGTGGTCTTCCCTTGACTTGAAGGCCTGTCAGCTGGTGTGACCGCTCCCAGCCCGTCCCCCCAGTGGATGGGTCAGACGTGGCGCCAGAGCCCCTGGTCACTCCCAGTGTCGGAGCAACGAGCCAGGGCTAGCAGACAGAACCCCTGGGCTGTGACTCCGGCGTGGTCACTGAAAAGCTTTCCGTTTTGAAGCCGGTTGGTTAGTCACTCTGCCCCAGTTTTCACATTTGCAGAATGGTCTGTGTATCTTACCTGTTGCCTTGAGGGTAAAGCTAGGATGAAGTAGTTGTGTGCATACTTAAATTTTTTAAGACATTCTGAAACATGCTTTCATTGTAGATTGATCTTAAAAGTATATTTACAAATACCGCATGACCTGATTTATTCCAGTTCACGTGGTTGATCCAAGACGACAGGTTGAATGAAGCTCAGTTGCTTTAGAATTCAGCAGAGACATAGGGAAGCGAGTAAGAGGCACGCACGCTATTAAAGCTGCGGGCGTGTCTCAGAAATTCGGCAGACGGCACCGTCCGCTGTGCTAGGTGCAGTTGGCTACTGTTTCTAGGGTGGAGCTGAAGCTGACACACATCTGCAGAGGGCTCAGTGGTCACTGCAGTCTGATTATTAAGGACCACATTGGCCAAAGATGAGTGGACTGATAGAGTCATTTTACTTTTGCGAAAGGGGGGAAGTAGGAGATAACGAAGAAGAAAGGGTTGTAAGAAAGAATTGGTGTAGCATAAGCTCAGAATTTCCTCTACAGAATAGGTGTAAACTGGTGCAGAAAAACAGAGTTATAGGACGAGCACTCTGGAAAAGAAGAGGGAGCATGGTTTGAAGTTAAGTAAAATGGTAAGAGCGCCTCGAGAATTTCTTTCTGACGAGCAGATGATTAGGATCTAGGGATTTCTCAGAGAAAGCAATTGCTGGTTTATTTTAACGGACAGCATTTACAAGAGCATCTGGAAACCTGTCCTTCCTGCGCCATGTCTGTCGGCGAGGACTTTTACTGATTTACCAGCCACACCTAAGTCTCCAGCATCTTGCTTAAAGTGGAGCAAAACAATGACATATCCCTCTGAGGTTAGGGCAAGATGTCTTCTCCTTTCCTTTAAAAATAAGATAGCTTTCCTGACCATAAAACTTCTGATGTGTGTATGTTTTTAAGACGTGGGTATGTTGGAAATCACGGGAACATTACAGGCTGTGAGCAGGGCACTACAGAACAAGTTAAAGACCAAGAAGGGGGCTTCCCTGGTGGCGCAGTGGTTGAGAGTCCGCCTGCCGATGCAGGGGACACGGGTTCGTGCCCCGGTCCGGGAAGATCCCACATGCCGTGGAGCGGCTGGGCCCGTGAGCCATGGCCGCTGAGCCTGCGCGTCCGGAGCCTGTGCTCCGCAACGGGAGAGGCCACAGCAGTGAGAGGCCTGCGTATTGGTTAAAAAAAAAAAAAAAAAAAAAAAGACCAAGGAGGATGGCTGCCTCAAGTCCCATGAGCAGACATGACCGTTCGGGTGTAGTTTGTAGTAAAGGAGGTGGTGTACCAAGCTTGGTGACAGACAAGGCTGAATGGTGGAGCCCGAGAGAAAGAGAAGGCTCCCTGCACGCCTGCCATGTGCCAGGCCAGGCGCTTTCATTTGCAGTGTGATGTCCTTGGCTTTGGTGTCTTTGTAGAAAAAAACAAACTAATTAAAAAACTTTTTTTCACTCTTGCCGTTAGCAGCTGTGTGGTCACATGCTGGTTTTTCAGACTAGTTAAAGTAGAGATATGGATTGGCCATATTTGTGAGGCTTACCCCTTATGACAAATTGAATGCATATTCAGAGTTTATTGGCTTCTTTTATCCTAGAAGCAGAGTCTCTGCAAAGAATCTTAAGTTGGTCGAGGATCTGACTGTAGCAGAAGCGAGGTGGGTCTTTCTGCTCGGGGGGTTTCCCAGAGAGTATCCCCAGTCGCATGGCTTAATCTCAGCATTTACAGGAGTAACTTCATCTAATGGTTTTAATAACCTTGGGAAAGTAAGCCTCAGCTACTAGTAAATGTCCAAACATGATGCCTGGGTCACACAGAATACCACAGAGGACCATGTCTCCTCAGATGTTCTTATCCATCGGTATCTATCAGCTAACGGATGCTTCACACCCCTTCCTAAATGCGGCCAATCTGATGTAACATAGTCCAAGGGAAAAGCGCTAAGAGTCTAACAAGAGGACGTTTGAAATTACTTTCAGTTCTCACTTAAGTTTCTCTTTGCGTTAGGCTAACACTGAGTGTCGGGTGGAGTCTGATGCAGGAGGACAACCTGGCGGTAGACACACTCTGAGTTAGGACCGCGTGCCCGGATCGGCCACCAGGGTGTCGCCCTGGCTTTACGGTTCGTCCTCGGTGTGGTTCACTGATGCAGCATGACTCCCAAAACCCCTTCTCCTTCCAGGTCAACGGATGAGACGTTCAGCTTGGCCGAAGAAACCTGCAGTTCCAACCCGGCCATAGCTCGGAGGAAGAAGATTGCCATAAGCCTCATCTTTTCCCTGTGCGAGACGGAGGAAGCCCAGAGGAACTTCCAGGACTTCTTTTTTTCTCATTTCCCCCTGTTTGAGTCTCACATGAACAGGCTGAAGAGTGCAATTGAAAAGGTACTGAGAATGCAATCCATTGTCACACGGGGCTGTAAGGGTCGAGGGCTCTCTGTACCCGCTTGCTTTCCCAGGGCATGTAGATCAGCTGCAGCAGTGGTAGGAAGTTCCCTAGGCACACTGAAGTCAGGTACCAGATCCTGATTGCTTTGGGAAAGGGAATTACTGCCCCCAACGACTTCGGTCATGACTAGCTTGAGTGTGGGCTCTAACATCGTCTCTTATTAATAAAGCCCAGTAGATGGTTACGGAGGAATTTCTTCTCCACGTAATGTGGCTTGTTTTCTTTCCACCGAAGGCCATGATCTCGTGCAGGAAGATCGCGGAGTCAAGTCTCCGTGTCCAGTTTTATGTCAGCCGTCTGATGGAAGCTCTGGGGGAGTTCAGGTAAACTGGCAAGGTTTGGCAACCCCAGCAGGGGAAATTGGTGAGCAGCGGCCGTGGATCTCGGCATGCGTGGAGACCACAGCTCAGGAGTGTGGGGGGCTAGCAGTTACTAGTCATTTTAGCAGCTCCTTCCTTTGAAGCTAAGGCCCAGTGGGGCAAAAAGTGTAAGCCACCAGCACTGAGTAATCCTCACGACTGCCAGAGAGACGGTCCCTGATGTGACTGTTCCTAACAGAGTGAATGGAGAAAACTAATATTCATACGTCTCGTGTCATCTCCCAAAAGCCCTAGGAGGAAGCACTCTTAGCCCATTTTACAGATGTGGAAACTGGAGGTTGAGATGCTTGTCCACAGCCTAAGTGGGGAGAGTATGCACGTCAGGGAGGTTACACTCCAGTTTGCCAGGACAGCCCTGTGTACACCCGGTGTCTTCCCGTGGGTGTCCTGGTCAGGACATTAAGTTGTATGGTCACCCTAGCGTGTCCTCACTGTCAGCTCCTAACTGTTGATATTTGTACCCCGGAGACCAGTTTTCTGGAGGTCTTGCCCCTCTTGTCTGGGCTGTAGCTGGGATCCATGGTCACCATGCTGAGCGGGGCTGTTGCAGCGCTTCTTAGGGCCAGTTTCTGGGTGTGGAATGGAATCGCACTTCAGAGCCGTCACGAGCTAATTAAGAGTCCAACCGTTCCTCTCTAGCCCAGGGATAAAAATGTTTACGATTCTTACAATGTTAGAACGTTTTTGTGATGCTTAAGGTAGAGGCTGGTGAACTCTAATGCTGCTTGGAACAAAATCCCCACCCAGCCTTAGTTGAACCCTGGGTTATGTGTAAAGTACTCAAGTAGCACGTTAGTCCTTATCTGGGGATCATCCAGACCCACGTCGCACATTTGAGAAATAGTGTGAAGCTGTGTGTTTCGATGGCAGTGTGGTGACTAGCGAACCTTCTATGGTTTGTGTGGGCAGCGCCGGGCGGGCTGTGGTCAGGCTCGAAGCTGGCTTGTGCTGGAGGGTCTGGACACTCATTTAGTAGAAGGTCCGGAATCTGAACGGACAGGACCTGAGGCCTCACTGTGGATAGACGGGTCTCATCCTTACCTCAGTGACCTGCTGCTCCAGAAACAGCGACAGGATCACGTGTTAGCGTTGGAAACCTTGGTGTCGGTAAGCGAAGCCCAGGTCCACGTAGCTGTCACTTGTCACTGCTGGCTGCTCAGCAGGTGCTCTGCCTCGTGCCAGGGCAGGATCCTGTGTGTCCCAGCTCCTTGATGCACACAGCCGGAAACTCAGGTCAGAATATGCCTCGTGTACCCCCATCCAGGAAGCGGGGTGTCTCCTAGACGCAGAGGTGCCAGTGGAGATCCTAGGCTCGTTGGTGCGCTCCCTGGAAGGACCGCCACGAGCCACGCGGCCTGGAGCAGAGTCCCCGGCACGAGGCGCTCTCATCCGGACCTTGTCATTCAGTGCGTGTGTGTCTCCCGCAAGGAACTCCTTTACACCTCCAGTTTCCTAAGCCGTAAAGTGACACGGCCAGACTTGTCACTTTCCCTAACAGCTTACAGTTCTAAGAATTTGATTCTATTAGCCCGTGTAACAATCTAGTATATAATATGGTGAAGAAGAGCCATTTATTTGTGTTCTTTTTTCATCTAAAGTGAATAGGGTGCTTTGGTTCAAAGAACAAAAGCACTAACCAGAAATTGGGTGACTTGAGTTCCCTCTGGTCACATTTTCAGTCTAGCATGTTTATTCTTTCTTCCTTTATTTTTTTCCTATGAAAACTGGCATAAATTCTGACACAAGGCATCGTGCAAATAAGTCTTTTTAAGGATGACTATTTTATATCAGTGGTTAGTATACCTTTCCTGTAAAGGGTCTGTGCCCCACGGCTGCTCAGCTTTGCTGTGGTGCAAACGCAGCGACAGATAATAGGGAGATGATTGAGCGTGGCTGTGTGCCAATAAAACTTTTTTTATTAAAAAAAAGGTCAGATTTGGCCTATGCATCGTGTCCTAGTTTACCGACCCCTGTTTAATATTCTGCTTTGGATGCCTTAGGGGCTCCCTAGATCCAGGTGAGTGTTTTCTTCTAGATTCCTTTACACAGAGATCATCCACCGTGACATCTGTGACAGTTCCCTGTACCTTCTCTTCTGTAGAGGGACCATCTGGAGCTTGTACTCCGTCCCAAGGATAGCCGAGCCCGTGTGGCTGGCCATGATGTCCAGCACCTTGGAGAAGACGCAGCTGTGCCAGCGCTTCCTCAAGGAATTTACACTCCTGATAGAACAGATCAACAAGAACCAGTAAGCGGCGGTGCTCTGGAGCCTTGAATGCCGGTTCCGAGGCTGGTGTACGTGCTGTAGGTGCCATGCCTCTTCCTGCATTGACTCACCCCGTTGTGTTTTCTCCCGTTTCTCCAAGGTTTTTTGCTGCCTTGCTGACCGCAGTCTTAACCTACCACCTGGCCTGGGTGCCCACCGTCATGCCCGTTGACCACCCTCCCATCAAAGCCTTCTCCGAGAAACGCACCTCTCAGCTGGTCAACACGCTGGCCAAGACACACCCATACAATCCTCTCTGGGCGCAGCTGGGTCAGTACCATACAGAGACCATGTGGGACAGAATAGGAAAGACGGGAGCCTCTTCTGTTGCTATCCGCCATCCGGCCCGGCGATTCCCAGTTGTCACTGGGCTGCAGGGAGCGGGGGACTGGCCCACAGACTCTACCTGTAAAGCAGCCCCCGTCCTCCCCTCCCCCCGCCAGAGCCTCGTTCTGCTCTTTAAAGCCACATAGGTCCGCAGCTGCTCCTCCAGTGGGGCTCCTTAACTCGGCACTGTTGACATTTAGACCAGAAGATTCTTTGTTGGGTTGGGGGGAAGAGGACCGCCCCATGCCTGGTCGGATGTTTAGCAGCATCACTGGCTTCTGTTCACCAGCTGCCAGTGAAAACCCCTCTTCCAAAGTTGTGATGGTGAAAAATGTCTCCAGACAATGCTGAATGTCCCCAGCACGACAGGAGAGCCCCTGGCTGAGGACCACTGCCCTAGAGGGCGGACCGGATAGGAAGGAAGTCGGACAGAAAAGAGAGTAACACACTCTAGGATTTTGCCGCCTTTTAAGTTTGAGCTGAGGGCAGAGCCCTTGTCTTTCTCTCCATTGCCCCCTTAGCTGCTTCCTCCGAGCTTTGTGCTCAGGCCTGGCGCGGGGACCTGACGTGCCGCGGGGCTGCTCGTGGAGTGTGCGCTTGCGAGCCCAGGGCTCGGGGAGAGGCGCACTCCAGGGCCTGTCACTTGGCCGAGTCTGCAGTGACCCGTCAGGCCTGCACATCTGCTCTGTCCCAGGCCCCATCCCTCTGCGGGACCCAGGGCCCGGGTGACACGCAGCTCAGCCTTGGGGAGCCTGCTGCCCGGTGGAGGAGAAGGGCCGTGTTCAGAACGCCCTGATCACTCCTTTGCTGGGGTGAGCAGAAGCCCGCGAGGGATGCAGTGCAGTGCAGAGGGTGAGGACATGCGCAGACGGCTGGACCAGCTCCCAGCCTCCTGGGCAAGTGCCCTAACCCTCTGTGCCTCCGTTTCTCCATCTGTGAGATGGGTGGTGATGGCTCATGGCTGCCGTGGGAGTTCCACTGCTTGTACGTGAAGCCCCCTGTTACCGACACCGCCGTTGCAGATGTTGATACGGGGGAGGCACCAGGAGGGGGGCCATGGGGGGAGGGGGCCTTCAAGGAAGACACACTTGAGGAATCGGTAGAAGGGCAGCATTTTCCAGAAAATAACGGCAGACCGGGGAAAAGCACCGCAGTCTCGGGAAACAGCGTGTTGTAATAGTAGTGAAAGCTGCCACCACGGGCCAAGCACTGTTCTGGGTGCTTTCTGCACGTATTAACTAATTAGACTCTCATTCTAACCCTGGTACTGCGTCCTCACTGTATCACAGATAACAAAGCTGTCTTTCCCTGTGCCCGGGGTCATGAGATACGGGAGGTAGTATGGTTAAAACAAAGCCACAGACCCTAACATTTATCATCTCAGCCATTTCTAAGTGTGCAGTTCGGAGCGTTAGTTCTGTTCACATTGTGCGTGCTCTTCTTCATTCTGTAAAATTATACCCGTGCAAGACAAAGGCATCCACTCTAAAATTAGTAGCTCCATCAGTCCTGGACTCAAAAAGTTGCCGTCAAGGTCAAGGTCCATTCAGTCTGTTACCTTAGTGACGCATTGTTTTGTGGAGTTCGGCTCTGAAGTCGCAGCACTGTTTCCATACACAGCTCTCCACTTCATACAGGTTAAACCGTTGTCAGTTGTATTTTAATAGCCTTCTTTCTTTTTACTTTTTCCCATTTATGACTTAGTTATTGTAACGCACACCACCAAAAGTTAAATGCATTGCTAAAAACTGTCATTCTGAGTGGACTTTCCAAAGTGGTTTTTTTGGCCAGATTTTGGGTATGTAAATCTCGTCGTCTTTATTAACACTGGGGCTGATTTAACAAGAGTGTCTCATGAATCCCTGATGTGGCCGTGACACCCCGCAGCCATGGGCGGATGTGATCACGGGAAGTAACAGTAACACGCTCTTAGTCAAAGTTTACTCAGAAGTGCTTGTGCTGACATCAGACTACAGTTCTGAGTTGTTTTTCTGAAGTCTTGCATGGTTTCTCAGTCACTTGCAAAAGCCTCGAGATAACGTTCTACTAAGCCTTCACCTAGCCCTTTTATTTATGTATTTATTTATTTTTGGCTGTGTTGGATCTTCGTTTCTGTGCGAGGGCTTTCTCTAGTTGTGGCGAGCGGGGGCCACTCTTCATCGCGGTGCGCGGGCCTCTCACTTTCGCGGCCTCTCTTGTTGCGGAGCCCAGGCTCCAGATGCGCAGGCTCAGTAGTTGTGGCTCACGGGCCTAGTTGCTCTGCAGCATGTGGGATCCTCCCAGACCAGGGCTCGAACCCGTGTCCCCTGCACTGGCAGGCAGATTCTCAACCACTCTGCCACCAGGGAAGCCCCACCTAGTCCTTTTATAGAGAGGATTGTGTGATATCACTTCTATCCTGCCCTTTACCTGTTCTCAGGAGGCTTACCCTGGAAACCCTCTCTAGAGGGGGCACCTCTGATGCATGCTGTCCCTTTTCCGTCAGTCTTAAACCTTAACAGTGTGATTAGTCTTATCTAACAGATGCCTCTCCTCCTCCCGCCAGATGGAGTCCGACTTCCTGAGTTCTTATTTATAGCTGCTAACCATGCATCTCCTCTCGTTTATTTAGGATCTTTTCACATTTTGATTTATTCCAACATTCTGATTTTTCCTGCAATGCTTTCTGACTTAGGGTTGCTTATACAGATATGTAAATGAGATAAGGCCATGTAAAACACTCCGCACGGTGCTTGCACAGTCAGGAAGTGTTGGCTTTTTGTTGTAATTGTCAATAATATTATTATCAAAATATGGAAGGTGCGACTTACCAAGTGTAATTGTCAGGTTTTATTACATGCCATAATTTTAATAGGCACTGGACAGACACTTGTGATGAGGAACCTGCACTGATGGTTCGTTGACAGGTTTGCCTTTTTTCTTCCACCTTTAAGCCAAGTGTTCATGCTTCATTAGCTGGCTTTTAATCAGTGTGTCAGGATATAAGTTATGGGACATTTTTCTCCAGTAGAATTTTCATGTGAAGTAATGGAAGAAAAATGAGATGCATTATTCCTGAGCAAGTGATTTTCTTCTTGTTAATCACATTGATTCTTCTTGGTGCCTGTGTGTATCGAGCGGACCATCTCATTCAGCGTTTTGCATTGACTCACTTCCGCTTTCTGTTCAGAGATCCCGGAATTTCACCCCAGGGCCTGTTGTCCTGGGGTTCTTCAAAAAGATCTCGCCATTCTAGTTTCCAAGACAAATTATTTGGTTTGGTCACATATTCAGGGCTCTGGCTTTAGCCTTACCTTGGGGAGATGGGATCAGCCAGCCCACTGAGCTGCCCTGGAAAGGCCCAGCAAGCACCTCGAGGGACTGTGTACACAGCACTGCACCCTCTGTGCACTGGCACCGCACTGCCCCCAGTATACACCAGCACTGCACTGTCAGTGCACTGCACCCGATACACACGGGCACTGCACCTGAGCACCCAGAACAGGGCTGATCCTGGCAGGCCGACTTTACGTTGCAGAGGAAAACTGAAAGGTGGTCCTTCTAGGAATTACCTTTGTGCCTCAGTCAGGCGTGTGAAGAAGCGATGCTGGCCTGGGAGTAAGTCATTTGCATCTCTCCTGTTCGGGCTGACGTACCCTTCACACGCTCCCCCAGACGACTTGTCTTTCTGTCCATTTTGCCTCTAGGCGACCTTTACGGGGCTATCGGCTCTCCGGTGCGACTGACGCGCACGGTGGTGCTGGGGAAGCAGAAGGATCTGGTGCAGCGCATACTGTACGTGCTGACCTACTTCCTGCGGTGCTCGGAGCTGCAGGAGAACCAGCTGACGTGCAGCGGGGCCTGGGGGCCAGACGAGCAGGCGCTGGCGGGGGGCAGCATCACCACGGCCCTGGAGAGGGGCGAGGTGGAGGAGTCCGAGTACGTGGTGGTCACGGTGAGGAGCGAGCCCGCCCTTCTGCCGCCGCACACTGACACCGGAGACCTCTGTCCCCACCTCGCCGGACAAGGAGGCCGGGGGCCGGAGCAGAGCCCCGCGGCCCGCGGCACCCGGAGACCTCGGGGCGCGTCGTGTGGGGACGAGGAGAGTACGGAGGAGGCGCCCCGCGGCGGCTCCGCGAGACTCCCCAGCGGCGCAGGTGCGTGCGCGGGGCCGGCCGGCGGGGAGGGGTCGGGAGGGGAGATGCCCAAGAAGCTGCCCGATCGCTCGGCGGCCAGGCCGTGCCCTGAGGGGCGTTCCTGGGAGAAGGTCACCTTCCACATCGGGAGCTCCGTGTCTCCGGACTCGGACTTTGAAAGTCGCACCAAAGCGATGGAGGAGCGGCTGCGGGCCTGCAGGTGTGCGGAGCCAGCGCGCCGACCCCCGGCTGGGCCCAACGCGGCCCGGGAGGCCCGGGACTGGCGGGCTCCGAGGTGCTCCTGGGCCCCCGAGGCGTCTGCGGGGGCCCGCGGCGTCAGGACCGGGGCCGCCAAGGAGGCTGCGGAGACGCCCGGCGCACCTGCCGCCCGGGGCGCACCTGTCGACCCCGCGCACGCGCCAGTGAAGCCGTGGGGTCGGGGCGGGGAGAACGCGGACGGGCCTGCGCCGAGCGGGTGCGCGGCCGCAGTGCCGTGCGAGGACGCCGGCCTCAGGCGGGAAGGAGGTCTCCCCAGGAACGAAAGCTCGGACAGCGCCCTCGGCGACAGTGACGACGACCCGTGTGCGCCGGCCTCGCCGGACCTGGGTCCCGGCAGTGACGGTGACAGTGAGCATGACCGGCCCGAAGGGTCGCCGGAGGTGGAGCTGCCGCTGCCCAGGTAAGGCCGGCGGCGGGCCGGGCCGGGGAGCTGATGTGCGTCCAGCCGGCACCCACCGGCACCGCTGCTGTGGGCTGCTACAGGGCAGGATTATTCTCTCCAAGCATTAGTGTCCCCAGACCGGCCTGCCCTTCCTTAGCCCAGCTCTGAGCTGGGAGCTCGCGGCGGCTTTGCAGCTCTGGGGACACTGGGGGACGCTAAGGGGCGCGGGGGCAGTGGGGAGCAGGGGTGTCGTCTTCCGTCGTCCCCGCGGCAGATCTGTGGCCGCGGACACCCAGCCTGGGAGGTGGTGGGTGACATCCTGCGGGTCTCTCCTGCCTGCCGGTCAGAGTGCCTGATGCGTCAGGAAAAGCCCCCTCTTCCTGAGGCGCCGTCGGTTGAGGTTTGGTCCGTGAAGCAGTAACTAGAGATGCCTGCTGGCCTTTCGCTGTCCTGGCTGCACCCTGAGCAGGTGTGCCGAGTTCCTCAAGCCAGGCTTCGCCAGGATCCCCTCAGCACGCTCAGACTCCCCCTTTCTTCTCTCCACACGGTGGCTGGAGGATGCTCTGTGTGAGGTGCAGGCCCAGGCTCGCAGCCAGCCGCCAGAATACTCATTTTTTCCTGCTCTTCCCCTTTAGGAAAACTCCTTTTTCCCTTCAACTCCCTTCCTTTTCCTGCACCACTGACCCACTTCCTGGAGGACTTGTGATCCGAACCACTCCGAATCTGTTTTTCTCACCTGTGCCACTGGGGCTTTGTTCCAGCTGCAGTGCAAGAAGGGAGCGCGTTTTCGCTGTGGGTTCTGATGGCCGGTATCATCTTAGGTCTCAGAGCGTCAGCACCCCGAACGTGAGAAACTTCGGCCGCTCCCTCCTGGCGGGTTACTGCCCCACGTACATGCCAGACCTGGTGCTTCACGGGACCGGCAGCGATGAGAAGCTGAAGCAGTGCCTGGCTGCCGACCTGGTCCACACGGTCCAGGTGAGCGATGGCAGCTGGTCGCCTCGGGCTGCTGACCGGGGCGGGGCGGGGGCGGGGGGCGGCCAGGGGTGCGATCGAGGGATTGTCGTTGGAGATGCGGGCAGGGTTGCAGGAACCGGCGAGGCTGGTGAGCCACCCGGGGATTAGCAACAGCTGGAGGCTGTGAGCACACCGGGCGGGCAGCAGTGGGGGAGGCGGCGGGGGGGGGCCGCCTGGCTGCAGGAGCACGGCAGGGGCGGGGACCTCACCTCGCTCTCCTCCAGCGTCTGAGCTCTCTTGGTGCCCCCCGTTGGCTGAGCCCAGCCAGAAGCCACAGAGCAAGGTCGTAGCTGATGCAGACGCGGTCCCAGCGCCCACAGAGGTCACCTCCCGAGCCACCCGAGTGAAGGGTGGGTCTGGGGGCGGGTGGGTGGAGCAGACAGAGCAGTCAGCACAGATGGTGGCAATTGTGTGCCTTCACGGGGAGGGCCGAAAGGATGTCACATATGGTTTGCCTCTTAGCCGCTCCTTGCAAGATCCTAAAAGTAATTTATTTTAACTGATGTGTCATTGAGTTCGCTTTGATGGCTGCATGAGAATGACTGTGTAGAGATTAACAAGTCTTCCTGCAAGATTTCCTTGTGGCTGCTGCTAAGCGCTTCTCCGCTCTCTGCAGCGTGACAGGAACTGAGCGGCGATGGAAATGCTGTCGATCTGACAGGCCTGTTTTCAATTGAGCTGCTCTTGGACAGATGTGCAAAAATAGCTGTTTTGCATTGGAAACATACTGTATCTTGGGCAATAGGGAAAGTTCTCAGCGCATTAGGAAAATTGGAACTTGGCTAGCTACCTTCCTCGTCGCCCAGCAAATCCTTTTGGAGAGGTGGACAGACGGCAGTGCGTGCTGCCTTTGACCTTGAGCTTCTCCTCTGTGAAGACCAAACGCCCATCAGGCACAGGCCAGGCAGGCTGGAGGTGTTGCTGTGAAATGGGAAGAAAAGCCCGGTGGTGAAGCAGATGCGCTCACCCCCCTGAACGGGGAGGGAGGGAGATGGGGAGAGGGCGGCCTGAGGCTGGGGGCCCGCCCGGTGCGGGCGTTGGTACCGCGATCCTGACCCGCCCTGCTTTGTGCTTGGCCACCACCCTCCCCAGGCTGGCCCTGGAAGGAAGCAGTGCCATTAGTATTCTATCTCCATAGTCGTCAAGAGCACTGTGTCCTTGCCTGTCACCTCAGAGGCCCGTACGTCGGTGACCTCGGAGAAAGGAGATGCCCTCCTTCGACGACGCTCTTTCGGGGTCGGCTGAACCACGCGTGGAGGCTCAGTGGTTCTAGAGCCGTGCATATGTTTAGTGCATGTTTAGTGCCCGCCCCACCGTGGACACGCATCTATCGACTGATAGCCCGTCTTGCCCTTATTATCTGCAAAACCATACACGACACTTTTTATATCTTCCATAGGCTGACAAGTTCAGAGGTTTGTGTATTAGGTTTCCATGGTGACCATCTAGCTCTATAATTCTTATATTTAAGAAAACAAGATCATGTTTCCTCTGTTTGTAACTCTTAAAGACTTGTCATCTCTCATTTTCTCTTCCTTGCAGAAGTAGTGTTTTCACACTGCAGCTGTTCTCACCTCTGTACACTGTGCAGTCAGCCTGAGAGATGGAAAGTTGCTGACCATAAAAACCTGTATTGTGTCAGATTGTGGGGACACGCCCCGCACAGCCGGCTTGGGTGTTAAGAGGAAACTGTGAAGGGGCATAAACTATGTTCAGAAGTGTACTGCACTCAGGCTGTGTCCGAGTCGCACTAGCGGAGTTCTCATGTCACTTTGGCACGTTCATCTTAATGGATTTGGCTTTTGAAGTAAGCGTTGCATTTAGACTGCTTCTCAGACTGGGGCTCTGCTCTGCGGCAGAGTTTAAATAAAAATTGCCATTGACGAATATTTGTGGAAAAGTAAATTAGGAGGTTTGCGGGGGGTGCGTTATATTGAATTTACTGCCCCTAAAGCCTAGTAATTATTTAAATTCTTGAGTGTGTTATCAGAGGAAGACGCAAAGGCCCAAGAACAAGTACATGAGCAGAGTCAGGGCTGAAATAACAGCTTGCTGAGGAAGAGGGGCTCGGGATACATTGCTTTACTGTAATTTGCTTTCGAAAACCTGTTTTTCGGACGTTAATAATTTCTAGTGTTCATGCCGGACTTCATCCAGCTTTGAGATTCATAATTGTTTTTAGAGAAGGATTTTTAGTAACTGTTTAAAAGCAGTTGATTTACATTATTGATCTGTTCTCTAGGCCTGTGTACGATTGGACTGTAAAATCTGTCTTACGTAAATGCGTACTTTTGCAGCCTTGGTGGACCAGCTTGTGGAGATTCTTCTCTCACTGAGGCATTGCATCTGGAGCTTCCAATACTAAGAATTTCTTTTTGTGCATTTCCTTATCCTAGTCTCTTATGAAAGAAAGCTGTATCAACTTTATTTCACTCATTTTGATTTTTATTACTGGCTTCCACGTGGTAAGATTCTGATGGTCTTTAAATATTTAAACACGTGTTCTTGTTTAATCCACATACTACCTCTGTTCCGTCATTGGAACTGTTTCTTTGCCTCCTAACATAGAGATTATACAGCTGCCTTCAATTAGGCTGAAGTCATATTTAGTTTCATTCTTTTCCTGCCGCATCTAAACGCGAATTCTTTCTTCTGTTTTCCTTTTGGCTTTAAATGGTGAGGTAGGAGAGAGCCAGCTTCACTCTGCACCTGTGACTCTCAAGGAGCTTTTTCTCTCTTCTTTTTTTCTCATGTGTCTTGTCCGCCTGTGGGTGCTGCTGACGGGAGCTGGGGCAGGTATTAAGTTACGGGGCAGTGGAGGTGGTGGAGGAGACCGACTTGACACTGATGCTTTGGTGTTACCACTTGTTCGCTGGTCGTCAGGTAAATCCATTGGCTTCGCTAAGCCTTAGAAAAATGTATTTAGAGGAACAGATAAAACGTAACCCAGCAGTTAAGAGCTTGGCTTCTAAAGGCAGGCAAACCTGAGATTGACCCATGGTTCACCCCTTGTGGCTTCGTGGCCTTGCACAGGATTCTTTAATCGTCTAAGCATCAGTTTCATTTTCTAGAAAATGACGGCAGTTAGAGGTCTGCTTGAAGACCGTGAGATGATGCACATCCAGTGTTGAACACAGCGCCCAGCGCATTACTGAACGCCCGACAGACGGTAGCCGTTACAGTGACACCCGTGCACGCACTTTGTAAATGAGTTTCCCAAGATGCTCCTGCTGGGGGTGGTGGAACAGAAGCGGGACCCATTCATTCAGTGCTAACGGCGGCTGCTTTCCCTCCCCTGGTGGCTTCACGAGGAGCGGCCAGGCCGCTCCAGCTCTGTAGGGTCGGGTCATCGAGACCAAAATTAACATCATGTATTAGTGTTTCTTTTAACAAAAACTGTGTTGCAGGGCTTTGGGCGTCTTCAGAATACTCTGTGAAGCGAGGTCCCGGTTGGATATGGCAGGCTCTTTCGTTTCTTTTTAAGAGTAGCAACAGACTGCAGAAATATGCAGAAATCAGCACAGCGGAGCAGCTTTGCTGACGGCTTGGCTGGGACGCGTGCCGTGAGCACCTGATTGCCCGTGCAGCACAGTCAGCCAGGGAGCCGACGCAAGGACAGCGAGTCACAGCGACCGAAGGGCATCACTTTAGCATCGCGGGCAGCGCTGGGGTGGCTGGAGTCAGCAGCAGCCTTAGGTCCGTAGCGCTGTGGGGCAGACCTGCTGGCGAGACGGAACACGTCCCGGCGCGGGGTGGCGTGCACAGCAGGGCGCGGGCCTTCAGCACCGTCTGGCTCTTGGGGGCTGTACGTATGGATGCACCTGTATCCCTGGGTTACGCCGTTAAAACGCGTTTCTTACCGCAGATGAGGGTTTTAAAAATATCTGAGAAAACTACCAATCTCTGGGTATCGCCGACCCCGGTCTGAGATCTTGGTGACCCCTCTCCTCCTAAGCTGCCCTCCACCTTCCAGCCTTGCACGTGGCCACGGAGGGCTCCTTCTCAAACGTGGCTTCTGTCGGTCACTCTTCTGCTCTCATAGGGGCCTGTTTCTTTAGAGACTGAAATCTAGGCTCCTTGGCTGGAACTGCCCCCTGTATGTGTTTCAGATACATACGCACACGTGCAGCCCTGCTCTCCCGTGCCGCTCGGTCACACCATGTGCCAGCCTGTAACGGCCCGCCCTCTCTCTCACCTCCTTGCCATGTGCGTTGCTCCCTCTGCCTCAGGCGCTGTTGAAGCAGCCCCAGTGCCTCTTGCAGCCCCCGTTCCAACGTTGCCCTTTCTCTGAACCTGCCCCAGGCCCTTTGCACGCGGTGCTTGGATATGCCTCCAGCATCTTTCTTCCACCAGGCCTGCGGGCGTCTCTCCGTCCAGTGCCTGGCCCGGTGCCCAGGGATGCTGCACGGTCCCCCTGCGCTGGGTGGAGGAGCGTGTGTTCCTGCAGATGAAGCTGTGCCCCTGAGTATGACCCTCCTTCTAAAGTAGAGAGACGCGGCAGAGAGTCTGCCTTTAAGACATAAAGGGGAAGAGTCCTCTGTTTGGACATGCCGCCTGGGGCCCTTTGTGTTCTTTTTCTTTACCTAAAGGAGGATAAAATGCTTATTATACGTCTCAAAGGCATCATTTCTCTTGCATCTTGTAAGTATCAGGCGCATGGCTAATTTTATGTTTTCCCCAATTTTTTTCATTACATGCAAAATATTTGGACGTCTGTGCCATTCTCTGCAGAAAAATCTAGGTGCCAGCCTCCTTACGTTGTATCTTGGCGTCATGCACATCCTCCCATAACTGTTCTGATGACCCTTTTTGACCTTGAGCACCGCTCCTCGACTTTAAACTCTTTCCTTCCTCAGCATGTGACGGTCCTGACATTTAAGGCGTCCCCAAGGCTGCGCCCTGTGTCCACAAGTCCGCAGGCACAGACACACAGAAGGTCAGGGGTTTCCTCTGGACCCTGCCCCCCTGCTGGACCCTCCCCGCTCCCGCTGCCCCAGGTCCTGACGTCCTCACTTCCCAGGACCCCTCAACAGTGCCCGTGGTCCAGAATGATCGATTCGCTCTCCTTCGCTACCTTATCACAACTCGGAAGCCTTTAGAGACCGACATGGAGCCTGTTTCTGAGAGACACATATAGCACATGAAACAAAACAACTCCAACACGATGGGCCTCATGGTCAGGGTGAGGGAGAGTGACCAGTACAGGCAGGGGCGTTAGCCCTCCTCCAACAGTCCAGAGTAACTGTTGAGTAGGTATATTTAAGATGGTTACGGTGATAAAAGAAGGAATTGGAATCTTTAAAAAGACAGTCTGTTATGACACACGACTATTTAGATTTGTAAAAGAGCCGAAGAGAGATGCTAAAATGGAAAAATGCAGTCATGGAAATTAAAACTCGGGGGTAGGTTAAAGAGCAGAGCAGATTAAATACAGCCAGAGAGGATTAGCGTTTGTGAAAGAGTGACTAGATGCAGAACTACCGCTTTGACTATAGCTCAGAGACAGAGGCGCGTGAAAAAATGTGGAAGAGCAAGTAAGAGACCTGGAGGCTTGAGTGAGAAGGTTCTGTCGCGCACACAGAAGGCGGGAAAGAGAAACAGCCTTTGAAGGAAGAACGGCTGCGATCTTTCAGATGAAGTGAGCCCACTGACTCCCAAGTAGGGTAGATATAAACAAACCCTCGCCGAGCGGCAGGACATCAAAGACAAAGGACCCTTGTCAACAGCCAGAGAGGAGGCATGGCCCCTGTCCTTCAGGAGGTTGAACTCCAACAGGTGATTAAAGACATAAGCAGTGAAAGCAGAGCCCACAGCAGGGGGGAGGGGGCAGGGACGCACGGGACAGCCTGGGGGCTTCCTGGAGGAAGTGACGTCTACGGTGGGGATGAGCGGAGAGAGGGCGAGGGGGCCGGGCTCCCCCAGGGGCTACAGACTAACCACAGGCGACGCCGGCTCTGCCGCCGCCACGGGAGCTTCTGTCTGTCTGTCTGTCTCTGTAACTGCTGTCGGGAGAGCCTGCATGCTGAGCATTTAGTGTTTAGTATCCTGGATGACTTTGTAGGCTGGAGGAAGTGTTGGAGAACGGCGAGTGGTAATCAGGTTCCTGTTCTCTGCGCGGATGTGAGACTGAAGGTTTTTAATAAAAACTGGCCAGCCATCCACACGTGTCTGCGTCCTGTAGGCGCCCTCGGCTGCCCAGAAGTGGGTGGACTGGCTAAGGACTGGCTCGGGTTGCTTAAGTCCTCGGTTCCAAGGACATGGAGGGGGGTTGGCCCCTACGGAGGTAGAAGAATAAAAACGGGATCCGATGACGTTTAACCAAGAGCAGGTGCTGAGACTGTGGCCCTCAGGGCACTGATCGTCCATTTTCTCTCTGTGACCAATCCAAGGCTTTACTTGAAGCCATGTAAGAGCCGCTATTGTTAAGTCGTGGGGCTATAACATAAAGTGGGGGGGGGGGGGGTTTATTTGGAAGGTGTTTTGTCATGTCACGTTCTCTGACTCAAGTTCAGTTTAATAAAGTTGTAGAACTCGACAGAAATATCTTCTAGGAAGTGATGAGCAAATTGACACTCAGATAATACCCAAGAATCTTACGTTTTATAATTGAGTGTTTCAGAGAAAAATAAAAGAAACAGAGAGGTTCTTCCCATTACCTGAGTCATAAATCACCTGCTCCCTTTGTGTGTGAGAGAGGCCACCCAGTGGCTCATCCTGGTTGCTAATTTGCGCTGTTGTAATCAGTGAGCAGATTGTAGAGCTGGTCGTGAGTACCAGCGTCCGTCTGCACACCTGTTACCTGTGATCCACGTGTGGGCTGGCATCTTTGAGGGTTCACGAAGGATCGGTTTATTTTTTTTTAATTATTTTTATTTTTGGCTGCGTTGGGTCTTTGTTGCTGCGCGTGGGCGCATGGGCTTCCTCTAGTTGCGGCGAGCGGGGGCTACTCTTTGTTGCGGTGCGCGGGCTTCTCACTGCAGTGGCTTCTCTAGTTGCGGAGCACAGGCTCTAGGCACGCGGGCTTCAGTAGTTGTGGCACGTGGACTCAGTAGTTGTGGCTCGTGGGCTCTAGAGCTCAGGCTTAGTAGTTGTGGCGCACTGGCTTCGTTGCTCTTTGGCACGTGGGATCTTCCTGGACCAGGGATCGAACCCGTGTCCCCTGCATTGGCAGGTGGGTTCTTAACCACTGCGCCACCAGGGAAGTCCCGAAGGGACTTTTAGAGTATGTATTGGGCAATACCAGCAGCATAAAGATGGGAAGTTTCTTAGCAAAGTCATAATAGAGGTGACCGTGTTTTCTCCTCTTGTCATTATGTTGCAAGTGTCATTCCCAGTTGTTGCAATCTTGTCTTCCAAGGGATTTCCACCCTGGCAAGCTCCTAGGGTTTCAAAGTAGAGGGCTTGGCAGGCTCATTGAGCTACGAGTCAGAAGCACTTGAATGAGTTCCTAGATTCTCTTTCTGACGTGCCAAGATACTTCATGAGCTCTCGTACTTCTTGTCCTCACGTCCCTCTCTGTAGAGCAGGACTGCATCCTGTGTACTCACGGCAAGAAAGGTTTGATGAACTCATCAGTAGTTGAAGGAAGCATACATGGGAGCTGGTACTTTCCTACTCCTGAGTTAGAAATAGGTAACCACCACCCAGTCAAAAAATAGACAGAAGACCTAAATAGACATCTCTCCAAAGAAGACATACATCTCCAAAGATGGCCAAGAAGCACATGAAAAGATGCTCAATATCACTAATTATTAGAGAAAGGCAAATCAGAATTACAATGAGGTATCATCTCACACTGGTCAGAATGGTCATCATCAAAAAGTCTACAAATAATAAATGCTGGAGAGGGTGTGGAGAAAAGGGAACCCTCCTACACTGGTGGTGGGAATGTAAATTGATGCAGCCCCTATGGAGAACAGTATGGAGATTCCTTAAAAATCTAAAAATAGAACCATATGATCCAGCAATCCCACTCCTGGGAATATATCCGGAGAAAAACATAATTTGAAAAGATACATGCACCCCAATGTTCATTGCAGCACCATTTACGATAGGCAAGACATGGGGCAACCTAAATGTCCAGCGACAAAGGAATGGACAAAGAAGATGTGGTACATGTATACAGTGGAATATTACTCAGCCATAAAAAGGAACGAATTAGTGCCATTTGCAGCAACGTGGACAGACCTAGAGATTATCATACAAAGTGAAGTAAGTCAGAAAAAGACAAATACCATATGATATCATATATGTGGAATCTAAAAAAATGATACAGATGAACTTATTTACAAAATAGAAGTAGACTCACAGACATAGAGAACAAACTTATGGTAACCAAAGGGGAGGGGAGAGGGATAAATTAGGAGTTTGGGATTAAAATATACACAGTACCGTATATAAGATAGATAGGCAACAAGGACCTACTGTATAGCACAGGGAACTATATTCAAGATCTTGTAATAACCTATAATGGGAGAGAATGTAAAAAAAAAAAAATATATATATATATATATGTATAAATGGGTCAATTTACTGTATACCTGAAACTAGTGCAACATTGTAAATCAACTATATTTCAATAAAAATGTTTAAAAAGGAAAAAGGTAACTATGTGAAATGTTAGTCATTTAAGTGCAATACGTGGAAAAGAAGTATGTTAATAGTTGTGTGGATGACTTAATAGGAACTGGATTGAATCTAAAAATAAAGAAATAGAGAATTGTTCAACAGAGCCGGCATGCGTTAGATATTTAGCACATGCCTTGCCTTTTGTTTTGCTCATTTCCGAGACTATGGAAGAAAAATGTGATTTCTCTCCTTGAGTTACTTATGAAATCACTGAGTAGACAAACAGATGTGAAATCCAGAGCGAGTTAAGACCGTGTGATTCAATGCCAGAGAGTGGACGCGGGGAGTCTTGTTGAGGGGTGTGGGGCGTGAGGACCCAGGCTGGGCCCCTGAAGAACTGGAAGACTTAGCAGGCAGCCCGGAAGACATTCTGGGCACAGCCCGAGTAACAGGTGGGCGACCTCCGTGTCCAGAGGAGGGAGTTCTTCTGAGGGCGCCCTGGAGGGGAGCGTGTGCACGCGACGGGGGGCCCAGACGGGAGCTTCCAGGATGGAAAGAGACAAGTCTGAGCCTGAGCGTTGGGGTGTCTGTGCTGGAGTAGGGTTCTGGGTTGGTGAGGGGAGTGGTGCGGCGAGGGTTTGGGGGACGTGGTTACGTGGAGGTGGTGGTGTAGGGAAGCAGCAGAAGGCCCCCGACAAGCGGTGGGCGCTGCACTTCGTGTTCCACGCTCATTTTTCTCACAGAAACTCTCAACCAAGTGCGATCATACTTTGCAGACGTAGACCCTGAGGCCTAGGTGAATGGTCACTGAGGGCCCAGGGCTAGTAAGTGAGGGAGGTGACAGTTAAGCCCAATCGTGCCCAACTGCGGAGCCTTGGCTCCTTGGTGAAATATCAGATCCAAGCTCTAAGGATGGAGCTGGAGGGACTGGGCTTCTAGTAGGTGTTTGAGTCGTTCAGTCTTAACGTTTTACAGCATTTGGTAAAGTACTTAATTTCTCAAAAGCACTGCGCCATGTATGTTGTTGCTGATAAGTGTCTGTATTTGTGTGTACCCTGGTGTGTACGTGAAGTTGATAAAATAATGAACTTGAGAGACCCGCCTGACAGATTTCACTGTTAATTACTTCTACAGTTAAGATATGGCTCATAAGGAAAAGTAATAAGAAGCAGTGTCATATAATTCAGTGTTTCCTGTGTTTATTGTGGTTCTCTATATGCCTTAAAGAGCCTTTGGGCTTCCCTGGTGGCCCAGTGGTTAAGAATCCGCCTGCCAATGCAGGGGACACAGGTTCGAGCCCTGGTCCGGGAAGATCCCACATGCCACGGAGCAACGGAGCAACTAGGCCCGTGCGCCGTGGCCGCTGAGCCTGTGCTCTAGAGCCCGCGAGCCACAACTGCTGAGCCCACATGCCACAACTACTGAAGCCCGTGCGCCTAGAGCCCGTGCTTCACAACAAGAGAAGCCACCGCAGCGAGACACCCGCGCACCACAACAAAGAGTAGCCCCCGCTCGCCACAACTGGAGAAAGCCCACGTGCAGCAACGAAGGCCCAATGCAGCCAACAGTAAAAATAAAATAAAATAAATAAATCTATTTTTAAAAGTAGAGCCTTTTCTAAGAGGAATTTTCCATTGAATACCAGGCAGGGCTGAGGGCGTGTGTGGGTGAGTGTTCCTTTGGTAATCCAGGCATGGTCTTCTGGATCATGGAGTTCTTTAAGTTCTAAAAGCTTAGACATTGACTAATCCGCCACACCATGATACGGTTAAACTGCCCTGTCTTTCGTGGGCTTGTGTTTCTTTTGGGAAGATATGTATCAGAAATCTCCATAATCACCAGGACTTAAGCTTCAGTTCTCTGACCTTAGAGAAGTTTAAACCACATCAGAGCTGGGCAGGCCGTCACCCTGGTGCCCCTTAGATTATAACTTAATCTAAGTTATAGACATGTTTTCTCTCTCTCCAGGATTCATTTCTTTTTCTTGACTATTCATTTACATTTCCCTCTATTTCCATTTTCCTCGTAAAAGTGTTTATTCTTCAGGAAATAAGTAACTACTAGATGGTGTACTTAGAGGCAGTTGGGGTGTGTTCAGGTAATTACTTGTTAGATATTTAGGAGTCCGAGGACGTGTAATCCTCTTTTCTTTAATCTCGTTGAGGTAGAGCCGATTTACAGTGCTGCTAACGTCTTCTGTGCAGCACACTGACTCAGCTACACATATATTCTTTCTCATACTCTCGTCCACTGTGGTTTGTCACAGGATACTGAGTATCGTGCCCTGTGTAATTCCTTTTTAAGGTGCTCCGCTGACAGCTCTCCGTGGTTCTCTGTGTCCCTGGAGCCTGCACACGTGGGGGCACCATGCTGTGTTCGGGCTGCACGTGCTGCCCTGCCCTGTCACCGCTGTGCTTGACCTGGCCCATCTTAAGTTTGTCCCCTTTCTCGAGGGCCCGGTCCTGGGCTAGGAGCTGAGAGTCCAGGGAGAGAAGAGTCAGCCCCTCCTTCAGGGGATGGGCTCTCGACCCCCTGTCCGTTTGTCCCAACCTTCAGACCTAGCCTTCCTGTGTGCTAGGTCTGTGCTCAGGTTTCCACCAGTGATTTAAAAATGGCTTACGCTCACTTCCTTTCTTTCACAGTTCTCTGACCCATTTCGTTCTTCCTCGTAAGATACCTGAGCCAACCCCTCTGTCCCTCCTCTGCTGTTACTACCCCTGGGTCTGCAGCCTCCTGGGCTCACTGGGACCCGGGCAGCCTTCCATGCATCGCTTCCCCAGTGAGCCTCGCTGCCCTCGTGCCAGTGGCTCACTTCCGAAGGCGGAGCTCTGTGTGTGGTTATGGGGCCCCATAAGCTGCTGTCTGTGTGCTTTCCTCGGGTCCACACACCGCTCCCTTCCCTGTCACGATGCTGGGGAAATCATTTAGGAAATTGTGCTGAGTTGGAAACTAGGGCCCAAATTATCTACTGCAGACAATTAATCCAACAAAAGCTAGATTTTTACCCCAACCCTTCTCAGCCTCCTGGCCCCCTGCTCACAGGGAAATCTCAGGGGAGGAGCATCTGATTGGCCTGGCTTGGGTCCTTTTACCACACCTTGCTAGAGGGAGGTGAGTGAACTCCAGGTGAAAGGGGATTGGCATGCATTCCACTCACCGTACGTACGTTGGCCTCTGGTCTTTAATGATTATATATATACTTTCGGAACGTAAGTCCCTTGAAGAAAAGGTCTCACTGTAGATCGGTTGTGTGCTATACCCAGCACACTGTGAATTTCTGATAAATGCAAAGCATTGAAGGAACTTGAGCTCAAACTACAAATCCTTTAAATTTCCAAATTTCCATTTCCTTTGCTCATAAGGACCAGGTACACCGATGGCAAGTCATCGTCCTCTTGCTGTGAATTTATGACACACGGATTGAGCAAGGACTTGCAGGAACGTGTAAAGGGAAGTCATTGCAGCCCGGTCTTTACTTTCTGCTTTGGAGAGTGTGCGAGCAGCGTAGGACTGAGGGGTCACAGAAACCTGTGGGTGAGAGTGGGAATTTAGGGTCATTGTGTGCGTGAGCATTTCGACTGTTCGGTAGCAAGTCTTAAAGAATGAGAGCCATCCTTGGGAAACTGGGCTTCATTCATTCAGGAATCTGCTTTGCCATATTCTTTATTTCTCACGCTTAACCTGTGCTTAAACAAATGTTGGGCCGCTAGACTTTGCCTGATTTGCTCTTCTTTTCAATGGGAAAAATATTCTAAAACGTGAAAGTTTCCATCCTGGATATAGTTGAGGAAACAAACGTTGGTCTCACCAAAGTTCTCATGCAGTCACTTCCCCATCTGTGACAAAGAACACAAAGACTGAGTGGAAAAGCCCCCAAGGAGGGAGCCAGATCGCCTGGTGAAAGTACAGCGTGACAGCAGACATCTGGGTTCCTATCATCGGCCTTCCCACTGCTAGCGTTAAGTCTCAAAAACCTCGGGTCTCGGTCACCCGAGACAAGGTCGTGGACCTGTGTGGGTCCTTTGCCGCAAGCAGCAGAAGCCGACTCTTGTCAATTTAGCCGGAAGGGACTTCACTGGAGGGATGCTAGGGATTCTTAGAAATGGTCAGGAGACCGAAGAACTAGGGTTGGGGCCGGCAGGAAACAAGGCACCTGTGGAAGTGCAGGAACCAAGAATCGCTGTGGGTATTCGTGGCGGCTTTTGTCGAGCAGGAGTGTGGTGACCTCAGCTGCTCCCGGCCTCCTGGCCGCCTGCTCCAGGCAGGCGGCCGGGAGGGAGAGTCTGATTGGCCCAGCTTGGGCCCTGTTCCCACCCTGTGACGGAGGGAGGGGCCTCCAGGATTTTCCCAGGAAAGGTCCTTCTCCAGAGGGGAATCAGGACGAACCTAGCGCGAGGAACTTCGGCCCAGCGGCCAAAGCAGCGAAGGGCCACCACAGGGCAGCGGAAGGAACCGCGTGACAGGAGGAGGCCACGCCCGCTGTGCCTTCAGTGACTGAGTCTCAGAAAGGTGTGCTCGCGGACGCCGGCTTCGAGGCGCGTTGCGTCTGTCTCCGGCTCACTGCGTACCTGCCCACCCCCTCCTCTCTCCTAGTTTGGGGCTGGAGGGAAGTCTGTTGTGCCCTTGATTTGCACGCGTGTGGGATCCTGAACACGTGTGTCAGGAGCTAGTGGTGAAGCAGTTATACTGTGATCAGTTTTGAGAAATTCAATTTTTTAGGCCGTTTTGTTTTTAATTAATTTTTTGGGAGTATAGGTGATTTACAATGTTATGTTAGTTTCTGCTGTACAGCAAAGTGAATCAGTTATACATATACATAGATCCACTCTTCTTAGATTCTTTTCCCATACAGGTTACAGAGCATTGAATAGAGTTCCCTGTGCTATAGGTACTTATTAGTTATCTGTTTTATATGTAGCAGTGTATATATGTATCCCAATCTCCCAATGTACCCCTCCCCCTTTCCCCCCCCACCATAACCATAAGTTTGTTTTCTACATCTGTGACTCTATTTCTGTTTTGTAAATAAGTTCATTTGTACCGTTTTTTTCTATTCCACATATAAGCGATATCATACAATATTTGTCTTTCTCTGTCTGACTTACTTCACTCTGTATGACAATCTCTGGGTCCATCCATGTTTCTGAAAATGGCATTATTTCATTCTTTTTTATGGCTGAGTAATATTCCATTGTATTTATGTGTCACATCTTCTTTATCCATTCCTCTGTCGATGGACGCTTAGGTTGCTTCCATGTCCTGGCTATTGTAAATAGTGCTGCAGTGAACATCAAGGTGCATGCATCCTTTCGAATTATGGTTTTCTCTGGATATATGCCCAAGAGTGGGATTGCCGGGTCATATGGTAGCTCTGTTTTTAGTTTTTTAAGGAACCTCCATACTGTTCTCCATAGTGGTTGTACCAGTTTACATTCCCACCAACAGTGCAGCAGGGTTCCCTTTCCTCCACACCCTCTCCAGTGTTTATCGTTTGTAGACTTTTTAACGATGGCCATTCCGACCGGTGTGAGGTGATACCTCATTGTAATCTTGATTTGCATTTCTCTAATAATTAATGATGTTGAGCGCCTTTTCACGTGCCTCTTGTAGGCCGTTTTCCTGGACTGCGTCAGTGTTCACCCTGTTTGCCCCGTGGCACATTTCCTATGTGCTCCGTCCATCACTGCCCAGTTACTGAGGATTTGGTATTTTAAGTATGTCCGTCAGTAGACACACTTGTGCCTTTTGGCCTCATCTCGATACACAGCTCTCTAGCCCCGTCTGATTTTAGCTGTCCTGGAGTTGATTTATGCGTGTAGCACATGGTTTCTGAATAAATATTGCCTCGTGATTAAAGCTATACCTTTCAGGGACTGTTAAGTTACCCTGCCAAACCTTGTGATGGGAAGAATGGCAGTAGACTCCTACACCTTTTTCTGACCGTCTCCATGTTAAAAGGAGAGTACAGAGACTTCCCTGGTAGTCCAGTAGTTAAGACTCGACGCTTCCACTGTAGGGGGCCCGGGCTCCATCCCAGTTCAGGGAGCTAGGATCCCACAAGACTCGTGGGAAAAAAAGAAATAAATAAATACAAAAAGCATAAAAGGCGAGTGCAGTCTTCCAGAAGGAAATGGGCTTTAATGTCCTGGGATGTAGGGAGATCACAGGCCTTTTTGCTTACCTCTGCGTGTTTGATGACGCTTATAGTGTGCCCCCGGGGCGCAGGAAGGAAATAATGACTGGGTGCAGTTTTGTCAAGTTAACATTTAAATGACTGAGGGATGACACCCCAGCTCGGGTCCCGCCATCACCTCTGCCCCTGAGTCTGACGCTGCACAGAAAGTTCTGGACGTTCTGTTGTCACCAGAAGCATGGTGAAGAGTTGACCCCGTGTGTCTGTCCCGCAGCACCCCGTGCTCGACGAGCCCATCGCCGAGGCCGTGTGCATCATTGCAGACACGGACAAGTGGAGCGTCCAGGTGGCCACAAGTCAGAGGAAGGCGGTGGACAGCACGAAACTCGGCCAGGACGTCCTGGTCTCAAGCCAGGTGTCCAGCTTGCTTCAGTCCATCCTCCAGCTTTACAGGCTTCACCTCCCCGCCGACTTTGTAAGTATCGTTCTCAGACCATCAGAGAAATGAGCTAAAAAAGCATTTCCGCAACATCGTGGTTATAAAGTCACGAATTCCTGTGTATTGATTTTTAGTCTAACTGGATGTTAGCATCAGTGAAAACAGAGCGTGTGACACAAAACCAGCACACGGGCTGGATTCAGTAGCAATAGTCCTTCTGGAGACAGAGAGCACAGAGTGACACAGTCTTTTTGAACAAGTTACATGGAGAAACAGGTCAGGTATGGGGGCAGGGATCGAGCATAAAGGGAAATTTAAAATCCTCTTTTGGGGGACTCATTGGTTTTCCCGTCCTCAGGTCAGACGCAAGCCAGCCAGCTTCCGAAGGGACTAGTTCCATCTGTTCAGAGACCATCCTCCCAAAGTTGTTATGGATAAATAGAATATCGTTCGTGTAAACACTTAAAATGCGGAAGCACCGTAGCCATAGGGGATGGTATCAATTGTTGCTTTTCGAATGGGATTTTAAAATCACTTTGATAACGTTACATTAAATACAAACAGTAGACAGACCCCCTAAACTCCAAGAAAATGATCAGCAGCTCTCCCTGAGTCCCTGGAATAACATGCAAAACAAATTCCTGTGCGCGTGTGTGTGCGTGTGTGTGTGTGTGTGCGTGTGTGCGTGCGTGCGTGCGTGCAGAGAGATCAAGAGAAAATACACTTAGCAAGGAAAGGAGCAAGGTTTCCACAGCAGAAGCGCAGCTGAAGGGCACGTACAGGGCAGAGCCCTGTGAGTTGGCGGGGCTGCAGCTGGGATGCGCTCACCAGCTTTCTGGACTCCCCCTCCGTCAGCCCCAAACCAAACAGCATCTCCCTTCCCGCCTCCGGCCTCCGCAAAAGATGCAGAGCTATTGACAACCAAGTAGGAGGCTGAATATGAGCCACCTCCCTGGTTGCTCATGGACGGTTTCCCCTGAGCTCTCGTGACCAGATCTGCAGGTGCGCCACACTCCTCGGAAGGTGTCCTTGGAGGAGGTGCTTTGAAACGCTGGCCGTCACCTCAGGTGACAGCACAGCGTCACGGGGCGCCACTGGACATCATGGGGGTCACGTCCGGGCTTTGCCGTTGGTTCGTCGGGCATCTCGGGGCCGCAGCTTTCTCCTCTGCAAAGTGAAGATGGTACCTAGGCAACAGGCATGTGTGAGAATCCTCCAAGGTGCTGCTTTCTACCTGTCCAAGCTCAGGCGAGATGAGATGCCCTGGCAGCCAGTGGACAGTAGTGGCCAGTCCGTGGGCTTTCAGAGGCCTGGACTCAGACCCAGGCTTCTCTGCTTCTGAATCGTGTGCCTTGTCGAAGCTGGGGCACAGCAGAACCTATCCTGTCTGGTTATAAAAATTAAGTGAGATAATTCGGGTAGAGCACTTGAAGTAGTGTTGGATGTTATACACACTCAGGAAACAGCTACTATTAGCGTAACTTAGTGAGAACCAGTTGTGTGAACGGCGTTCATGGTTTTAAAGGCGGACACCACCTTTTCACTGAAACCTTTATTTGGGCTTTAAACTGCAGGAGCCCTGTCCTCAGGGGTAACACAGAAGGCACCACCTGTGGCATGTTACAACCTGATGTTTGTTCTACATTTGTAGGCAGTTTTTCCTTCTAGTAGCAACTTGCATCGTGCTGGTTTAGAGGCCAAAGTCTGCTTTTCTGTAAGGGAAGAGAGATATATTTGATTTTACAGTTTTTTACTGTTATATTTACCAAACTTTTATATTGTATTCTATAATCCATATCTCTTGCTACGTTTGATGTCTTAGTTATCCCAGCAGTAAATTACCACAGTTAATTCTTTTTACTTCATCTAGACATAAGTTACATATAACTACTTAATAATATGAATGACTTGACAAAATCAGGATCAAAGAACATTTCATCTGCGGTTTAAAATTCTCCTTAAAAGTCACTCGAATGAAACACGTGATTAAAGGCCTGTTAGGACCTTCAGTACGAAAAGAGAAAGTAGGTATTTAAAATTTCGGAAGTTAAAGTTGAAGAAATCCATTTCAGAAAGGAGGGAGAGGAATCCCAAAACAGTTCAATTTCATAGTCAGGCTTTGAAAAAACTTTCTAAGTGTTCTGATTGCAAGTCCCGTGCACATTCCATATGAACCAATGTTCTGTTTATTTCCGCACTGCAACACAGTTTTCCTGGGGACTATGAAAGCACAGTAAACTCACTATTTTAAAACATAAAGGATTCAACGTAATGTCAGTGTTCTTTTTAATATTTTACAACACTCTTACTAAAACTTTGTATTTGCTCCACGAGGAACTGACACTGAACAGGAGACCTTTCCGCACTTAACTCTGTTTTCCTGGGGGAACATTTTCCCCCAAGAGAATTGGCGAAATCCTCCTTGCTTTGATTATTACTCTTACCCACTTACCAGTTGTGTTTCGTCCACACAACACGATGCACTTAAGATTTTAAGCCAAGGAAAAACGGAAAAGATTGCATCTCGAATGGATACTTTTTCCATGTCACTGATCAGCCCAGGTGGTCGAGATCAACATTTTCAAGTGCATCTGTTAATCTTTTTACCTTGAAAATAGCAGGCATAATGGTCTAGAAGAAAATCATGTCTGATGGAGTGACCCTTGCCAGAGCCATCAGGTGACTTACTGAGCTGCCTGGATCGGTCTCCCTGCCAAATGCAAAATCATTTGCCTCTCGTGCAAGACACGAGTGACTGCTGCTCCCTAAAAACGAAGCTGGACACAGTTCCAAGGGTAGAGATGTTCTGAACAAAACTGCCCTTTCTTCATTGTTACTAGAGACCTAGTTAAAATACACTCTTGACAGCAAAAAAGAAAATGGTTCAGAATAACCTTGTTCCGATCATTCTTCTGGGAATGAATTGCACCAAAATAATCTGAGATATAGGAAAACAAGAAGAAAGGTGCTCTTTACGAAATTATGTATAACAACAAAAATGCAGATGGCTATGTGATTTTAGTAATGGTAAATTCACATTCTGAAAAATCAGTCAAAAATTATATTGATAAAGAATTTTTAATAACATGGGAAGAAAGGATTATCAGAAAGTTTTTTGAAAGCAAGAAATAAGTATACTTATAGAATGATTTTAACTATGTAGAAACAAATGCTTTTTTAGAAAGGCCGGAAAATATGTATGAAGATCTTAACAGTCACTGGAAAAATTAAACTTTATTGTTTTACAAAAACCTATTCTTTTTTATTTTTTTTAATTTTATAGTGGAGTGCAGTAGATTTACAATGTTGTGTTAGTTTCAGGTGTACAGCACGTGGTACACACACGTATCTATTCTTTTTCAGATTCTTTTCCATATAGGTTATCAGAGTACTGAGTAGAGTTCCCTGTGCTTTTCGGTAGGTCCTTGTTGATGACAAAAACCTGTTCTCATCCCTGCTCATGGTAGGGTTTGAGCTGGGTTGTAATTCTTGAAGTATAAGTTAAAGAGATGAGATGACAGTAGCACACTTAGAAATGGATTGAGGGAATTACGGCTCTTAGACGTTGGCAGAGATCCGAGTACTTGCCCTCACCGTGAGCGTGATTGGCTTTGCAGTGCATCATGCACCTGGAAGACAGACTACAGGAGATGTACCTGAAGAGTAAGATGCTGTCTGAGTATCTTCGTGGACACACGCGCGTGCACGTGAAGGAATTAAGTGTCGTTCTGGGGTGAGTTCTGGGGAGTGCCAGCATCCCCCTGCGGGGGGCTGTCCCCTGCGCTCTACCCACTGACCTGTCCAGCCTCTGGGGCTCCCCAGTGAACGGCATGTTTCTTGTATCTGATACTGGAGTGTCACACCCGGAAGCACATGCAGACCTTGAAGCTAGTGGTGCCTTGTGAGTCTTCCCCCTGGATTATTTTATCCTTGAAAGTGAAAAGCGTAATCCTACTCCGTCTGCCCATTTCTCGTCATTTCAGTAAGATGTGAGAGTCACGAGCTGTCACACACGCGGCAGCAGCTGTGTTCTCCTTGCTTTTTCTGGAGGAGGCGGGGAAGGCCGTTCCCCTGGACTTGGGGGCCCGTCGGCACGTCCCGGGGTGACCGTACTCTCCTCCCTTTTATTATGAGCCCATCAGAAGAGGAGGCGTGCATGTTATCGATAACGTATATCATTTTCCAGAGGCTTTGCCCTAACTTCTCTGGGGGAAGACATTCTGACTTGTGTTTTACTCTCTGCTTAGTTTTCCACAGAGAAGTAACAAAAAAACATCGTGTAGATGATGCATTGTCTCCCTTACCTGTGATGATGACCTCCCCCCCCACCACCACCACCACTTTGGGGCAAGGAAATACCGTGTATAAAGCGTCAACCCTGAAATTCTCTGTTAAGCCTGCCAATCAAAGTATTATTTCAAGGCTCAGGCCTCTGCATTCCTGTCGGACTTTTCATCTTTCACACCCCAGGATATGACTTATACTGTATTGTTTGGCTCTTAGCGTTTCCTGTCACTTTTTTTTTTTCTTACATCATTTAAAAAATATTCTCCCCCCCCCCCTTTTTTTTTTTTTTTTTTTTTTTTTTTTTTTATGGTACGCGGGCCTCTCACTGTTGTGGCCTCTCCCGTTGTGGAGCACAGGCTCCGGACGCGCAGGCTCAGCGGCCATGGCTCACGGGCCCAGCCGCTCCGCGGCATGTGGGATCCTCCCGGACCGGGGCACGAACCCGCGTCCCCTGCATCGGCAGGCGGACTCCCAACCACTGCGCCAGCAGGGAAGCCCACTATTCTCCCTTTTGAGGCATGTGCCTTTGCACTTTTTACTTAGGCCTCTTCACCAGCCTCACCGTAGTCCTACCCCGCACCCCATCCGCTTTCCGATGCAGGACGTGCAGCTTTTATTTCCAGGACGCTTGCCTGGCCCCTGACTGACAGGTGCCCACCATCAGCACCCCGAGAAGGATGGCGAGGGGGATTTACCTCCTCGTCACCAGGCCCCTCAGCGCCTTGTTAGTGGGGGTCCCTCCAGCCCCTCCTTAGCCCCTCCCGTGGTCAGGCCAGCAGCACTAGGCGCTGGGAGCTCCCTGTCTGCCCTGAAATGAGATCCGGAGGGAGCATTACTGGAGAAGGCATGGAAAACCCCACGAGCTCATGCCAGCTGCCTCTTGAGGTTATATTTTAAATTTTTGGTTTCGGAAATCAAGGGAGAGCATTAGGACATATTTCAAGGAGCAAGACTGCCCTGACTTCTCCAGGACGCGGGGCCTTCTGCGCATGCCCACCTGTGACTGTCGGGCACGCGCTCATTGGGGGTCTCGGGCGTGTCAGCCTTGAAGAAATCTCCGGGGTTCTGGAGACGCTGCCACCGTCATGCGTTCCCAGAGACGAACGTGAAGCCGGTGCAGACTCGGGGTGCAGGCCGGGAGGGCTGGCCGGAGGGGGACTCGCACAGAGGCCGCACAGGGATGCGGGGAACGTAGAGTCACAGGGACAGGCTCCCGTGTCCCCGCCTCGTTCACTGCGTCATCGGTTCTGGGCACTGACCGGCCAGCCCTGGGCTCCGGCGCCGGGGCCCGTCCCGTAAGTCCTGCTGCTTTAAAGCAACGTCCCCTCCTTTCTCCGCCTTCAGGATCGAGTCCAACGACCTGCCCCTGCTGACGGCTGTCGCCAGCACTCACTCTCCGTACGTCGCTCAGATACTCTTATAAGCTGACGCTCAGGACAGCTGCTCCGTGGAAGAAGGATCAGCCGCTCAGCCGAAGAAGGGAGGACAGACGGCCGCTCCGCAGGACCGCGAGGCCCGGGCAGGGCAGACGGAGCCGGTCCGGCCGCGCTGGGCCGGGCCAGGCGGTGGTGTGAGCACGTCGGGGCCCAGAAGCGGGGCTGAGACATCTCCGAGTTCCAGCGCGAGCTCCCCACGCTGGGGAGAGGGGTCCCACCGTCCTGAGAAGACGGTCAGCGCGGGGACCCCGGGTCAGCGGCCGAGTGAAGCCCGCGCGTGCCACCCTCGGCTCCAGTGGCTGCGGCGTCACCGTCACCGTCTGGCGCAAAGCACGGGGGGCCGGGAGCTCCAGGGACCCGCTGCTTCCCCGTCTTGTCCCAGTCTACCGCGTTCGAGGTGCAGCCACGGGTAGGTCAGGGACGGGTCGTTGGTGCGATCAAGGCAGGAATCGGCGCGGCGTCCTCAGCCCGGCCCCGTGTGGTTCCGCGGCAGCTGCGAGCTCGGGCCCGACCCCGCCCGGCTTCTCCAGACGCTTCGCAGCTCTCGGCAGCCTTTCAAGCGGGGCCGTTCACCAAAGTTGGTTCTGTAAGCTGGCGAGTGGTTCTGTGGCTGAACAACTCCCCGCGGAAGCCACCTTCTTCCTATACTAGTTAATACAAATGACTATTTATACCTTAAAAGGCCCAGCTGTCCGGGTGGGAAATGAAAGCTGCAAGAGTGCAGGATGACTCATGAAAGGAATTGGTTTGAACGTTTGTAAACAATCCAGATGTGAGCCGAATTTTTACACTATCATCTCTGTGCCTTCCAATCCCTATGTCCTTTTCAAAACAGCTTCCCAGAAATTCGCTGCCCCGTAGTATGAAGACCTGCCAAAATGAAGCATTGTTTATTTATGAGCGTCGTGTGCTTTCTACAAATCCTTAATTTTCTGTTGACGTTAACTGTAGTTTACTGGCCGTCATCCAGGGTAAAGGAAAAGCCTCTTCGGTAAATGGATGGTTGAAAGGCAGGGGGCTAACCCAGTACAGCAGAACTGTTACACCTGCAGATCTTGAGGTCGGTTCGTTATAACCAGGCTCTGATTTCCTTCTCTTTTATGAATTGATGCTGGTCCTTTCCATGTAGCCTTTGCACCTAAGAATCTGAAACGACTTCCCTTTCGGGAGTTAAGATGACTTCATACTTTCTACTTGATAAAATCCTGATCCCCAAACCCCAGTTACATTCATCCGTGTCTTTACTCTCTGACAAACGCACGCGAGTTACTTGTTTGAAAGAGGAGAGCGGCAGGACCAATGGAGAGACACAGGTGTGTTCTTCCTTTCTTAGGAATAGGTCAGAACTGCAGCCTTCCCCTCTCTTTTTTAATAAATCTTCTTTCTTTCTTGTGGCTGCTCCAGGCGGCTTGTAGCATCTTCGTTCCCCGACCAGGGACTGAACTCAGGCCCTCCGCAGGGAGAGAGCACCGAGCCCTAACCCCTGGACCCCAGGGAATTCCGCCCCCCTTTTCTTTTTACGGTGTGAAATGCAGAGAGGCGTGTTGAGGCTCTTAAGATCTTGGATTTGTATCGTATGCCTTTCTCTCATAAAAGTGACGTTGTCCATTCTTTCTACGTTTTCTGTTTCCTCTTGCCTGATGTCTGGCACGAGACGGGTGTTCCGAGTCCTTGGCTCCGTGGCATCGCGGCGGTTGTCGTGGACCTCGCCCATGGCCACCCTCTCCCCGTCCGTGCTGAGTGAGGTCACAGCGTCCCCTCTGCACCGGCTTCGAGCACCCGCAGTCTCGGTTCCCTTCTCCTCGCTGACACGTTCTGGGCGCTTCCCCTCCCTCCTCCCCCGACCTTCCAGGGCTTCACAGACAATAACTATGAACAAAAATCAGTGCACGTGGCGGCCGGTGAGCAGTAGACCCGGCCCGGGGGACGCTGAGCTTCAAATGGCCGATTCTAAACTCCACGCATTACAGATGCGGCCCAGCCCCCGGAAGCTGAGGAAACTGGCCTTGCCTCCGCATCTCCTGTCCCCCGCCTCCCCCGGGAGAAGGTGACGGAGGGAGAGCGCTCAGGACCCTGGGCAGCCCCGACCCTCACGGCTGCCGCCTGCACAGCAGACCAGGGATGTGTTGCTGCTCGTTCATAAACCCTCCCCTGGAGGACATCCACCTGTGCTCTCTCCCAAACTCAGCCTCCTCCCAAAAGCGGAAAAGAATCTCATGGGACTGTGTGGAGACACACACCGGACCCCACCTGGCGGCTTGGGTGTGTCTTAGCCCAAGAGGCAAGGAAGGGACCCACCCTCGCACAGGCCCACCTCAAGAAAAGAAACAAAAGTAAAAAGTAAAAAAAAAAAAAAAGTACAAATAGAGAAAACTACCTCAGTTGACAGGATTCCACCTTTAGGGTTTCTTCAACTTTGACGTCTTACCTGTTGAGTGCACCTTTTGTAGCATCTTGCTTTTCCACGCAAGCTGGGAGGCAGGACAGAGCAGTGTGTGCCCGCGTGACCGTGATGGGCCTCTCTCTAGCATGTCGCGGTTTTATTTTTCATAGACTGACGGGTGATATGAATGTAAAGATCATTGTGTACGTTTAAACATGACAATGAAAACTTAAAATGTAGCTTCCATACTTGTGCATAATTCCAAAGTATTTTATTTTTATCAGTGTTAAATAGCTTTTTGTATAGGCTTCAATCCATTTTTCTGAAGTGTGCTGTTTTTTAATGAAAGTAACTCCAAACTTTTCACATCCCATGGAACTGCCGTTTACACATCGCAACTTTTTAAACTTTCCATATTTTTCAAAGTTAACTTTTTTCGAGGGATGAAAATCCCTGCCTGCTAAACGATACTAAACTGTTGTTTAGGCCCTTCTAATTAGGTCCTGAGATTTTATAAAATTCAGCCTGTAGCTTTTTAGGTTCCTCACTAGAGTTGGTTGTACATAAAAATAAAGAATATAAAGTGACCCCACGGTTCTTTTAAATATCTGGATTTTTCCACTAACACATCCTTTTGGAAGTATTTTGTCCATGCATACTTTCACCAATAAACTGAAAAAGCCTTTAGCTTCTCGGTAAATGTGAACCATTTGTTTACTCTTGTGCTTTGGCGGAGGGGACCTTTTAATATACTGTTTGCCTAAATCAAGCAGCCCCCTCTGAATGTTAATTTTTAAATGTCCACCTTTGGTGAACCGTGTATCTTGAAAGCAAGATTGCAATATGCTTAAATTTAAGTGGTTTAAAAAGGAGAAAATTCTGGGATTGATTTGTTACTACTGAAGCGCCATTAAGACAAATTGGTAGGACTTGATGTTTTTGATCAGTTAAATAGGTATCAATGGCAATGTACGGAAATTTTTTTTTTCAAACTTGTTCACGTATCATTTTGACCCATTCTTATGTGGCATTTGGTGCAATAAACCTTCCGAATTTATCTTGAACGTTTTCCTGGTACTGCCGATGATTTGTTTGTTACGTTTAATCAGACTTAGACGTCTCACTTCCGGTAATTCATGCTGACACAAGCCCACTGTATATGTCAGTGATGGGCAAGGGCTCCTGGCACAGGGTGGGCAGGGGCTGAGGGGGATAGGAGAACATCTTGTCACGTGCAGGGCACCCCGGAATGAGGCGTTATCCCACCTCCCGTGTGACTCACAAAGATCCCGCTGACATTCAGGTGGGTGAAAGCCTTAGTTTATAATGAGCTAAGCTGAGAATTTAATTTTGTGTTACATACGAGCACCACGCATTTCTCTCATGAGCTTACTGTACGCTGAATTTTCCAGGAATGCCACTGTTGTATATAAACTGAGGCGAGATTTTACTTTGTAAGGTTGAGGATTTCAGCAGGAACTGACATGCATTTGGAAAAGCCTATTACCCGTAGCTGTGCTCCTCATGAAGTCTGTCCCCAGCAGTGTTCCGTATCATCTCTGCTTGTTGCCTTCGTGGAGGTTCCATCCAGGAGTGAGTATCTGCTTCGTTCATTATATTTTCTAATCTACTAGTGCCCCAATGTCTGTGTATTAAAGTATATGTTAATATAAGTTGTCAAATAGTACAACTAGGGCATTATAGGGGTTTGTTATAAGTTATGTGTGTAAGGTTGTTCTGTTGATGAATCTTGTGAATTTTATTTTAGGAAAATAAAGGGCATTAGAAAATATTTGCTATGAAATGTATCACTGATACATACGGCCTCAGGAAACATATGCTATGAGGTGTAACTTTTGTAGCTACATAAGACCATACTGAATCCTGTTGTTTGCAGAATACAGGAAGGAGTAATATTAGGTATTGCTAAATCCTTTTTGGATTAAAGGTAAATTTCAAGTGTTTTTCATGTTCCCTTTAAAATCACGCCATTGAGAAAGCCCTGACACACACATATACACACACACACACACACACACACACACACACACACACACACACACACACCACATTGCTTCTTGGTTCTGTTGGATGCCTGATATATGTCACCTCATTTGATCCTCACACCTGGATGAGGTGGGTATTATGACAGCTAATCTGATGTGTCACCTTGGTTAGGCCACGGTGCCCAGATACCTGGTCTAACGCCCGTGTGATGTTGCCGTGAGGGCTTTTTAGATGACAGCAACACAGGTGAGTCGGCTTTGAGTAAAGCACGTTACCCTCCATACGGTGGGGCGTCTCCCCGGTCAGTTAAAGGACTTCAGAGAAAACAGACTGAGATCCCCTGAAGAAGAGGAAATTCGGCCTCCCCACGGCCTTCACACTCTTGCCTGGGTCTCCAGCCTGCTGGCCTATGTGCAGATTTGGGGTCTGCCAGCCTCCACAATCATGTGAGCCAATTCCTTAAGAGAAAGCTATCCATCTGTCTGTCTCTATGCATCTGTCCATCCATCCACCACCCATCCATCCATGCATTTGTCCCTTCATTCATTCATGTCTTATCTCCATCCATCCATCCATCCATCCGTCCCTTTACCCATCCATTTGTCCCTTTATCCATTCATCTATCTGTCTGTCTCTCCATCCATCCATCCATCCATCCATCCATCCATCCATCCATCCATCCATGCATCCATCCATCCATCCTGTCGGTTCTGTTTCCCTGGAGAACCCAGGTACTTAAGATATCGGCCCAGTGACATCCATGAGGCCCCAACAAAGCGGTTGGGAGTCAGAACACTGTCACACCAGGTTATTGGAGTTGACTTTAAAGCAAAGATCTTTAACATAGTGAAGAGTACAGACTTCAGAGTTTCCACTTAGATAAGTCACATAGTCTCTGAACATGGGGTGCAAAGGGGGTGCTGCAGAACGGGAAGAGCCTAAATTAGGACAACCTCTGAGACAGCAGAGGAGGAGGTACCAGCTCATTCGTGGTGGGAGAGAGGAGATTAATCCCCACTGCTGTCCCTCGCCCTCTGTGTTCTTGGGGACCTCAGGCCAGCAGTCATCATCCCTTTCTCTCACCTTCAAGCACTCAGTCTACCGACCTTCCTCCTAGGCCCCTGCCTCCACCCCTCACCTCACAAGGTCAGGTCCGTCAGCCTCCCCTGGCTCCTCCCATGGTTACTGAGGTCTTTCCCCACGTCAGTCGGCACCCAGAGCTGCTGAACTCGCACTCTTTGGGTGCCAAGTGCATCACCTGCTCTCCTTGCTCTTTCCTTCTTTCAGTCCTTCCTCATTCTCACCCGAGTTACCAAAATGCCCTCCAAACTCACCTCCCTTTTGTAGCAGCACTTCTCACCAATCTTCCTCCAGGCTGATGTCTAACTAACCTTCCCAAAATGAAAGTTTAATCCTGTCTCTTTTGTTTAAAAGTTGGCCCAGGAAGATCCAAGCTCCTCAGCATCAGACACCCACCTCTGCAGGCTGCTGGTTACCTAAAGGCGCGAGCTGATCACTGCCTGTGCCCTGTCAATCCTTCGTCCTGGTTTCCCACTCCCTTTTGCTCCATCAAGGCCCCCCTGTTCTGGCTCAAAATGCAGCTCGGGGCAAATCCTCCAGCGCCTTGCTACTCGGCATCCCTGGATCAACCAGAGCTGCCTCACCCGGGAGCTTGACGGATGTGCAGAATCTCAAACCCTGTCCCAGACCGACTGAACCAGGATCTCACCTTAATACGATCCCCAGATGACACATATGCACATTAAAATCTTGAGAATCACTACCCCCACACCCAGTGTGAGTGAGTGAGTGGGTGAGGGAAAGAACATATCAGTTACTGAGATTATGTCCATGTTTTGGAAGCAAGGGGGGCAATGAAGATATTTGCAACAAAGGAATGAAATAGAAATGGATCACGATGTTGAAACTGTCTCATATACACATAAATTTCACGACACTTAAGCAGCTATTATTTATGTGGAGAAAAAAAGGTCAACCCAAAGAAGGGAAAACAAATGTAATAGAAGATAGAACTTCAGAAACATTTTGTGACTTAAAAGAAGAAATTTGGGGAAATGTAGAAAAACAGTTTCGAAATTTGCCCAATTGATTTCCAGAATCATTTCTAAGAGCATTTTGGGTAATGTATACAAGAATTATACATACTGTTAAATACCATAAATTGCACTTCTAGAAAGTTTTAGAAATTAATCTCTAAACTTAGGTTTATAAGAATAAATCCAAACTCAACAACGTGAATATAAAATATCCCCATTTTCAACTATCTATCTTGATGAGAAAGCATTGTGATATTGTGGGTTGGATTATGTGTTTAAAATTTTCCCCAAACCCCCCAATACCATTGGCAAAGTTTTGTTTTTCCAAGGCTGCTTCCAGTGCATGGTTCTGATTCTCGCAGCGTGAGGATGGCAGATGGGCTGCATCTCAGGGGAGTACAGTAACAGGAGCCACGCACAGGTGGCTGGTGTGACGCTTATGCTGGAAGCTTGAATTTATCATTTGCTCCGAGTTACCTTCCCCAAAGAGAATTTATGTAAAGTAGGGGGGAGGGCTTGAGTACTTAGGATGGACTTGGGGAACAAGTTTCTAAGGTATCTCTGGAATTAAGAAGAAAGCCGCTGCACGGGTGCGGCGCGCTGCGGGGCGGCCGACGCAGGCAGAAGCAGGCGTCGCGGGGACGTCCGGTCGGCGCCACGCGGAGCGGGCAGCGGGATTGGCTGCGGCACTCGCGTGTCAGGGGGTTGCTAGGCTTCGGTCGCGCGCCCCGCCCTCGCGCTCCCTCACCGCCCGGTACGTGCTCGCGCCGAGGCTGCGGTGCAGCGCTAGAGCTCCTCGGTTTAAAAAAAAAAAAGCCTGAGCTGATAAAAAAGTTTATTTTGAATGATACAGTCTTTTGTTTGTCTCTGAAAGGGAGGAGGTGTAACCAAGTGATCAGTTACCCTCACCAATGATGAGTTAAACTCACGTCAAGTGCCTCTTTGATGTGATACCCTGAGGATGACACGGCATCACTCACCTTGGGATTCCTGCCCAAAACACATCACCCGAGGAAACAGCAGGCAAACCTGAATTAAGAGGTATTCTACAGAACTGGTCTGAATTGTTCAAGAATGTCAGTGTCATGAAAGACCAGGACTGAGGAGCTGTTCCTAATTGAAGGAGACTAGTGAGGTTTGAGGACTAAACGTAATACCTGGTCCTGGATCTTATCATTGTACCGTGGTTAGGTGCGAGAACGTCCTTGTTCTTAGGCAATGCACCATGAATATTTAGGGGTAAAGCAAAACCACGTCTGCAACTTACCTTCAAATGTTTCAGTAAAAACCAGTGTGCGTCTGTGTGTGTGTGCGCACGCATGCACACGCGCGTGTGTGTGTAGAAATAACGCATTAGAATAAAATGGACTGATGATTCTGAGTGAGGAGTCTATCAGTTCACTTAGTTCTGTTCTTGTGCTCCTGTAAATTTGAAATCATTTCAAAATCAGCCTTTTAAAAGATTTTTTTTTAATGCACAAAGACATCTCAATTGGATTTAGTGAATGATAGTAGGAGGAATTTGGGACGGTTTAATCCATGATCTCTCTAATCCTACACAAAATTAGTTCAGGTGGAAAATAACTAATCCAAGACTCCTTCACACACACTGCAATAAATCTCACGTGAACCCAGCTCAAAATTCAGACCACATAGGAATGTCAGCAGCTGAACGCTACCTTCTTCAATACAGAGCATCCCTGGGGCAGGACCTACCAAGGAGGACGTCCACGGCTCCTCGCAGAGTGTTTCAGATGGATATACAGTTAACTGTCAAACAGACATCTCCTGATGAACAGATCTCTGGCGACAGAGGGTAAGCAATGTTCTAGGGCAGTGGCAAGATTCTCCAGCGGAGCAAGGAGCCTCTCTCCATGTAGGGAACAGGAGCCTCTGAGTGTATTCCCTTTTCTATCATGGAAGCTTGTCGTCACACTCAATATTGAAACGCTGGATGACTACAGAGTGGATTCGCTGTGGTATTATGCAGAAGGACCTCAGGGAATAGTTGTTCATTTGAATACATGCTTACACACTCTTTACTTGAGTCTCATGATAACTCTACAAAATATTCAGGACAGATACTAACATCCCCATTTTACTAATGAAAAAACCCACATCGGGAAATATGCAACTTGTTCAAGATTCCATAGATAGTAATGGGGAAAAAAACCTTGAATTTGAACTGGTATATTCTTACTCTGCTAGGCAGTCTGTGGGGTGTTTTTTTTTTTTAATACATTTATTTACTTATTTATTTATTTATACTTTTGGCCGCGTTGGGTCTTCATTGCTGCGCACGGGCTTTCTCTAGTTGCGGTGAGTGGGGGCTGCTCTTTGTTGCAGTGCGCGGGCTTCTCACTGCGGTGGCTTCTCTTGTTGCACAGCACGGGCTCTAGGTGCATGGGCCTCAGTAGTTGTGGCACGTGGGGTCAGTAGTTGTGACTCGCGGGCTCAGTAGTTGTGGCTCGCAGGCTCAGTAGTTGTGGTTCGTGGGCTCTAGAGCACAGGCTCAGCGGTTGTGGCACACGGGCTTAGTTGCTTCGTGGCATGTGGGATCTTCCCGAACCAGGGCTCCAACCCGTGTCCCCTGCACTGGTGGGCAGATTCTTAACCACTGCGCCACCAGGGAAGCCCAGTCTGTGGGGTTTTAAGAAGCGTTATAGAGTTACCTCCATCTCACAGCCTGAGAGTTTTCTCAGGTTTTGGAAACAGCAGATGGCTGTGCTCTCCAGGTTAAACCATGTGGTAAATAGGCAGTTCTAAGGACTGAGCCCCACACCTCCTGTTTTCTGTAGCTATAAAATGGGAATAATACCCACCCAGTCCCTATACGGACATCACTGTGGAAATCCAATATGAGTTACAAAACGTTCTGATAGGTTGAAAGGAGCTACAAAACTCATTATTCATAGTACTGCTATTAAGTAGCGTTCTCTAACGCACACGTTAAGACAGCTTGACTTGTTCTATGATTCCGAAAAGCAAATGATTGTACCTCCTGCTCTTTTGGTAGCTTTGACAGCTTAGGTGGTCTGGAAACTCTTGGCAATGCTACCTGGCTCTGCCGGAGGAGGACGGCCCGTTTGGAGTTCCTTTGATTGGTGTCCTCATAATCACCCATATGCCAGGCAATGAAACCACGACTGAAGCTTCCTTCTGCGTCCATAACAGAAGGATTCGGTTGCCTGAAATAGGAACAAATCGGCTGGTTCTCAAATCGGAAAATGGTTAGAAACAAGGCCACCGGTTTTCAGATAGTTGAAATTTGTCTGCGTCTGCTGTGATTGTGATGACTTCTAGCCCTGGAGCTTGGGAAAGCTAAGGCCCTGAGCCCTCAGCCAGTGTCCTGAGAAGCTTCTGGACTCTGCCCCTCCACTTCCCTAGACATCCAGCTGCTGGAGATGCAGGGAACTACCTGTACAGGTGGACACTTATCCAGGAAGCTTGTTGATGACATCACCCTGGTACCACGACTGCTCCTGGCATCCTTTAGAGCCGAGTAGGCAAGATGCTGGGAATTTGGGGGCAGGCCGAGGCCTTGAGTTCTCGTGTCGGGTTTGAGACTTCGGGGGATTCAGGGAAAAGCCAGCTTGGCGATGACAGAATCTGACTTTGGACAGTGCGTGGGAGGAAAGATCCAGGCTTCACTCTCTTTCCCCAGTGAAATCACGGTCTCTGTTCCAATGCCCCTTACTTAGAATATTACCTGAGGACTGCTTCCCCATTGTAAAGGGCCAGGTCTGGGGGAAAGGACAAGAAGGATCGTAGGATAAGGATTTGCCATCTCTTTTGGAAGGCTGTTGTCACCCAAGAGAGCTCGTGGGGCTTCTTACCTTCACGTAAGAAGCATACCTTCATTCTGTTTTATGGCCAAGTAATATTCCATCTTGTTTATCTATTCACCAGTGGATGGATGTTTGGGTTGGTTCCACCTTTTTTTCTACCTAGGACTAGAATTGTGGGGTTGTATGGTAATTCTATGCTTAGCTTTTTGAGAAACCACTAAACTGTTTTCCATAACAGCTTCACCATTTTACACTAACACCAGCAACGCAGGAGGGTTCTAATTTCTACACATCCTCATCAACGCTTGTTATTGCCTTTTTTATTTTACCATCCAAGTGTGAAGCAGTATCTCGTGTGGTTTCCATTTGCATTTCTCTAATAGCTAATTATGTTAAACGTCTTTTCATGGGTTTATTGACCACTCGTGCATCTTTTTTGGAAAGCTGTCTATTCACATCTTTTGCTGCATAATTTTATGCAGTTGTCTTTTAAATCATAGGAAAAAAGAGTTAAAAACCAAAATACATTAATGCTATATATATATATTTTTTTGCGGTACGCGGGCCTCTCACTGCTGTGGCCTCTCCTGTTGTGGAGCACAGGCTCCGGACGCGCGCAGGCTCCGCGGCCATGGCTCACGGGCCCAGGCGCTCCGCGGCATGTGGGATCTTCCCGGACCGGGGCACGAACCCGTGTCCCCTGCATCGGCAGGCGGACTCTCAACCAGTGCGCCACCAGGGGAGCCCCATTAATGCTGACTTTTAAATTTACCTATGCAGTTACCTTTACCACTGGCTTGTTAATTATTTTGTGCATTTGAGTTACTGTTTATTGTCCTTTCGTTTCAACCTGAAGGACTCCCTTTAGCATTTAGTGTAGGGCAGGTCTGCTAGGGACAAAGTTCTCTCAGTTTTTATCTGTTATGTCTTAATTTCTCCTTCATTTTTGAAGGATAGTTTTGCTGGATATAGAATTTTTTGGTTAACTTGTTTTTCTTTCAGCACATTGAATATATCATTCCACTGCTTTCTGGCTTTCATTATTTCTGCTGAGAATTTAGCTGTTAATCTTGAAGATCCCTTGTATACAATGACTCATTTTTCATCTGCTGCTTTCAAGATTCTCTCTTTGTCTTTGCCATTTGACAGTCTGACTATGATGTATCTAAGTGTGGGTCTCTGAGTTTATCTTACTTGGAGTTTGTTGAGCTTCTTGAATGTGTTAGTTACTGTTTTTCATCAAATTTGGGATGCTTCTGGCCATTATTTCAAATATCCCTTCTGCCCATTCCTCTCTTCCTCTTTTCCTTCTGGGATTCCCATTATGCTATGTTGGTACACAGTCTCAGAGCTCTGTTCCTTGTGCATTTCTTAAAAATTCTTTTTTCTTTCCATTTCTCAGAATGTATAATCTCAGTTGATCTACATTTAAGTACACTGATTCTTTTCTGATAGCTCAAACCTGCTATTAAGCTCCCATTGTGAGTTTTTCATTTCAGTTAGTGTACTTTTCAACTCCAGAATTTCTATTTTTTACATGTATGATTTCTATCTCTTTATTGATATTCTGTTTGTCGAGACCTTGTTCTCATACTTTCCTTTAATATTTCAGACATGGTTTCTGTGAGGGGAGGGTCCAAGTTCAGTCCATGCCTTCCCTTCTGTTCCCAAGAAGCTCTCTGTGCTCAGTACAGGACATGCTGGCAAGCTCACAAGCCGCACTTCATGAAAAGAGCTCAGAGCGCAGTCAGTACGTACCTGTTCCCTTTATCTGGAGCACGTGTAAACTTTCTCAGAACCGCTTAGCCATGCATGCGTAAATGGCCCACAGGTACACCCCCAACTTTGTGTATTTCAGACTCTAAGGGGTAAGAGTTGGCACAAAGTGAGGCGAATGCAGCCACGCTGCCCACTGCAGCTGCCAAGTGGACCCACGAGCCATGGGGGTCTGCCACACCGCCAGGAGGTGGATCTTGTGTACTCTCTCCTCTTGAGGTAGGTACACAATGTACCACTGGAGCCTGCGTGCCTGTTGTCTGCTCTCAGTGGCCTTGAGTCATGCACTGGCCCCTTCCCTGGCTGGCACTTACCTGCCTGTTAACTCTGGCCACACTCACGTTCTGTTCTGTTCTATCCTGTCCTCTGGCACAGTCTAACCACCTACGGAAGCAGAGTCCCTTAGTATTCTGAGCCTATTTGAATCAGCTGACTTAAAGTCTCTGTCAGCTAAATATACCCGTGCTTCCTCGGAGACACTTTCTGTTGATCGCTTCCTTTCCCTGTGTATCAGCCATACTTTCCTATTCCTGTTCCTGGTCCTCATAATGTTTCTGTTGATAAACTGACATCTGAAAGAATACACTCTGCCAATTCTGGAAGTGAGATTTTCTCCCTCTCCCCAGGGCTTGTTGTTCCTGCTCGTTTTGTTTTTCTCTTTGTTGTTGCTTTTTGTTTGTTTGTTTGTTTTTGGTGGTGGTGGTGGTGATGTTGCTGTTGTTTACTTTCCTGGACTAATGGTTTAAAGTCTGTCATGTGTGGCCTCTGAATTTTCTGCTTGGTTAGCTTAGTGGTCAGCTAATGATTGGACAGAAATCTCCTGAAATGCCTCAAATCCATGTGTTTTCTGGTCTTTGTTTGTGTCTAGGCATACCTTCAATGCCCCAGCAGTTTACAACTCTGCCTTAGCCTTCGTTTCCTGCTTTCATGGAGCTTCAAGGTCAGCCAAAGGTCAGAGATTAGGACCTTCTGGGGCCTTGCCTGGGCATGTGCACAGCACTGCACGTGTGCACAGCCTTCTAGATTTCTAGGCATGTGGTAGAGCTTTTTGAAATCCTCTAGAGACATGTCGTTTCCCAGTTTTTTCCTTAAAGACTTTTGGTCAGCTTCTTGTTTGCGCCAACTTGTATTGCCCTCCTCCCCCAGGCGACTGTGATATTAAATGATTGCTGTTTTTGACGGGTGCTTGTGAGATAGAGATGTTCACACAGAGTCAGGTCAAATAATGACAAGCCCTGAGAATGGAGATTTCCCAGGGATTTTCAAGACAGATCGAATAATGAAACAAAACAAAAAGATAATCTACTGAATGGGAGAAAATATCTGCACATGATATGACCAATAAGGGATTAATATCCATCATATATAAACAGCTCATACAACTCAACATCAAAAAACAAACAACCTTATTAAAAAATGGGCAGAAGACCTGAATAGACATTTTTCTAAAGAGGAAATGCAGATGGTCAAAAGATATATGAAAATATGGTCAACATCTCTAATCATCAGGGAAATGCAAATCAAAACCACAATGAAATATCACCTCACACCTGTCAGAATGGCCATGATTAAAAAGAACACGCTAACAAAGATGTTTAAAAAAGAACACAAATAACAAATGTTGGCAAGGATGTGGAGCAAAGGGAACACTGGTACACTCTTGGTGGGAATGTAAATTGGTGCAGCCACTATGCAAAACAGTACGGAGGTTCCTCAAAAAATGAAAAATAGAGCTACCATAGGACTCAGCAATTCCACTCCTGGGCATATACCTGGAGAAAACTATGACTCAAAAAGATCCCTGCACCCCAGTGTTCACAGCAGCATTGTTTACAATAGCCAAGACATGGAAGCAACCAAGTGTCCATTGATAGGTGAATGGATTAAGATGTGGTGTATATATACAATGGATTATTACTCAGCCATAAAAAAGAAGGAAATGATGGACTTGGAGGGCATTATGCTCAGTGAAACAAGTAAGACAAAGACAAATACTATCTGATATCACTTATACGTGGAATCTAAAAAAATACAAGAAATTAGTGAATATGACAAAAAAGAAGGAGACTCACAGATATAGGGAACAAACTAGTGGTTACCAGTGGGGAGAAAGGGAAGAGGCAATACAGAGGTCGGGGGGTAGAGGGAGGTACAAACTATTAGGTGTAAGGTGGGCTCAAGGGTGTACGTTCGACACGGAGAATATGACCAATATTTTGTAATAACTGTAAATGGACATTAACTTTTTAAATTGTATAAAAAATTTAAAAATTAAAGTTAAAAAAAATAAAGAGCTGGAGTTGGGATTTGAACCCAACCAGTTACACACACACAGACACAAAATCAAATATAACATTTCTCTGAGTAGGAAGCTTTTCAAGGCGCTTCAAACTCGTGTTTCCCCTTCAGTGACTGGTCAGCTGCTAGTTTTCACAGCTACCATGGTTGTGAGGCTATTGGTTTTTTCAAGGCTACCTTGAAGCTGGAAAGAGAGGATGGGAATAGAGCAATTTTAATTTAAATTTAAAATGTCACACAGATCGTGTTTCTTTCTAAGATTTAGCCATTTTTCTTAAATACGTGCTCCATGGATTACTGAAAGCATTTGTGCATTCATTTCCAATGTTTTGAAAAAGGTGATTTTGACAATTTTTGCCACTGCTCTTGTTTCTTTTATGGAGGAAATATATTTTTGGAGGTCCTTACTGCACCATTCCTGAAGTGGTTTCCAAACTGAATTCTTTTACAATGAAACAAAGACTATTTAGGGAAAAATCATCTGTGCCTTCTGTTTCCATTCCATTTGCCCCTGCTCCAAATGCTGCTTGGTGTTGCTTTTACTTCATCGTGATGGTTCTGACCCCAGCTGACAGCAGCCTCCTTCCTGAGATCAAGTCACCTCTTTTCAGACTTTCTAGTAAGACTTCCAAGAAGCATTCGTGATTGTGAACACTGTCCTCCTCCTGGCTTTCTACTGGGCTTTCAAAGCTCTTTTCTTTCTGTCTCTCCTCTTACTTCTCATATTACTTCCTCTACTTTTCTTCTGGAATAATCTTTTATTCTTTTGGCTCCTTTATCACTGGTATTCCCCAGGATTCCATCCTTGATTCTCATCTCCCAATATACAACCATCCATCTCCAAATCAGGAAATAGCCTTTCTATCTGATGATCCAACCAACAATATACTTATGTGTAAATTTTTTACTTTCAGCTCTAAAAATCTGAGTACAAATCCCCAGCTTCTCACTGAACCTAGTACCAGGAATCTCATTACTAATAATGATAACTGTTTCTAGCATTCATTGAGATACATGAGGTTCCAGACACTATGCTAGATGCTTGATATGTATTACCTCTCTCTAATCTTTATTATAGTCCAACGTGTTAGATGTCATTTCCTGCTTTTTACCTCTGAAGTTAGACTAAGTAATTTATCCAAGATCAAACAGTTAAAAAGCAGTAGAGCTGGGATCTGAACTCAGAGTTGTCTGCTTCTAAACGTATATAATTACTCATCTGTAAAATGGGGATCATATTACAATACCTACTCTTTGTAAGGACTAAATGAGTCAATACCTAGAAAGCACTTAGTATCTGGCCCATAGTAAAAATTCAATAAAATGTTGGCCATTTGTATTTTTATTATAGGATGCTGCCTCTCAACTCATCTTGCCATCTCCCCATTTTCTCTCTTCCCCCAAATAGACCCTCTTCTTCCTGCGTTCCCTTTTTCGTTCAATGCCATAACCGTTTCCCCAGCCACCCCCAGAGAGGCACATTAGAACTGCCTTGGACTTTCACATCTCCTCCACCCACCCACATTTTGTTGGTTGCCAAGCCTCGTGGAACCTTTCTCTAAACGACCTCACCATCCCCGTCTCTCACTCGGGCTCCTGTCGGTGTGATTATTCCAATTTTACTTAACGTGCCTTTCTTCTGCGGGCTCTCCTTTCTCTGCTCTGCCCGCTCGGCGAACAGTTTTCAACAGCTATTACGTGCCATGTATTCTTTCTATCACAGAGATTTAATTATATTGCTTCCGTACTTAAAAATTTGAAACAACGCTTCGTCGCCTACAGAACTAAGCACAAAACCTTCGTCGGGAATTCGAAACACTGCACCATCCGGCCCCTGTACTGCATCCCAGTCTCACCTCCTGTCACACCCCAAACCAGCACCCTGTGCTTCAGCCACGCGACGGTCTTCCCTCTGCACACGAGAAAGGCTCACTCCTCCGAGCCTTTTTTTTTTTTAATGGTATGATTGCTTTTATGTAAATAATAAAAGATTCATACATATAATAGGTTGGGATACTCATATTTTTTCACAAGTAGGATACATACAAAACTTAAAGGAGAGAAATTGATGGGAGTGGGGTGAAGAGAGATTAAGCTGTTCATTTTACTCCTTTGTGTACTGTCTGAATTTTCCAACCAAACACATCTATTAGTTCCATTTATATTTTTTGAACACCTTTATTGGAGTGTAATTGCTTTACAAGGATGTGTTAGTTTCTGCTGTATAACAAAGTGAATCAGCTACAGGTATACATATGTCCCCATATCTCCTCCCTCTTGCGTCTCCCTCCCACCCTCCCTATCCCACCCCTCTAGGTGGTCACAAAGCACCGAGCTGATCTCCCTGTGCTATGCGGCTGCTTCCCACTAGCTATCTCTTTTACGTTTGGTAGTGTATATATGTCCATGCCACTCTCTCACTTCGTCCCAGCTTACCCTTCCCCCTCCCTGTGTCCTCAAGTCCATTCTCTACATCTGCGTCTCTATTCCTGTCCTGCCCCTAGGTTCTTCAGAACCTTTTTTTTTTTTTTTTTTGATTCCATATATATGTGTGTTAGCATATGGTGTTTGTTTTTTTCTTTCTTATTTCACTCTGTATGACAGACTTTTCCTTATGGATGGGATTGCTTCCCTGGTTCCACCTCCAGGCTCACCTTTTGATTTCCCACCCAGCCTTAAAAATGCAGCTCAAGCTACCCCTCCTACAGAACATTCCTGATTGGCTATCTGACCTTCAACACTGTTTACACATTGTTCACTCCTACTTTAGTGGGCATCTTCCTGAAAGGGAAGGAACCCTGTCGTACTTTTTTGGGTCTTCAGTGTCTAGCAGAGTTCCTGACATAGAACACGTTTCCAGTCGAGTTTGCTTGCTTCTCTCAAGGTACCCAAAGAGGGTCAGTTGTTACCTGAAGGCAGAGAGCCTGTGACTGCATGGGTTGGAGGGTTTGCAGAGAGGTGGGATTGAGTTCAAGTTCACACTCTCTTTTGCTAGTTGAATTTTTTAAACTGTGAGCATGTAATTTTTTTTTTATAATAAAAGATGACTAAATGTTGCTTAAAAACTGTTGGTTGTTTGGAAAATGATCAAAATTTTCCTAGCAGACTGGACAACAGAGAAATAAGGTCAGAAGATAAAATAGACTCCAGCACCGAGTTAGGAAATGACTGGCTGGGACTTGCTTACATAACTGTCTAAAACCGATGGGACAAACTGAACTTTGATGTTGACACTTGTGCCAGAAAACATACTCTGGGTGGCTGAAGAGCAGCCCTCTGCTTGGTCTTCTGGGTTCCCACCTTTTTGTGTGAGCTGGGCCCGCAGGAGACTCCAGGGCAGCCACCTGGGTTCATGACCCAACAGTCTTGTCCAGGAGCAAAGCTTTTTCTACTGTTTGGACATCTGGGTTCCCTCTGGTTGAGTGAAGATTGTTCTAATAAGTGGTAAAATGACTGTCTTTTGGATTCCAAAGTTCAGGAAACAAATCGCCAACTGTTTAAGCCCCAGTGAGTCAGTCTGGTTGCCTTATACATACCTGGCGACAGTTACTCACTAGAGTTTCAATAGAGAAAGATGTGGAAACTTCCCTGCTGGGATCCGCATTCCCCTTGCAGCATTGTAAAGTGATGTGTAACCCTGTGCATTTCTAGCCTGTGAAGAGGCCTGGGGCTGTGTCCGTATAGTGACTTAAAAGCACCACTACTTATTTCCCCAGCAAGCTAGTTCCCCTAAATGTTTGCTTTCTGGCAGGGTCATTGATTTCTGCTCTCTCCATTTCCGGAAGTACTCAAAAGCCATCGATGGCTCAATGGAAACTTTTGAGAAACACATTCCGAAACCATTTGGCAGGATCCTTGCTTTCTTGGAGAACGGGCCTTCTATAGAACATTTGCAGGAAAATAAGACCCCAGTTTTTAAAAGATCTCTGCATTTACGGTAGAGTCCACACCTAAAGTCAGAATCTTGCCAAGGATACAATTAGGGCTTTCACGATGTTTAAAACTGTGTTTTTCTCTTCTGAACTGGCCTTCTGCATGGATGGAGTGGGTGTTACTGCCGACACTGGCAGCCACATATGTCCAATGATTTCAGAGACAACAGCCAGAGACCAGGGTTCCTCCCGAGCACACAGTCGGGAGAGGTCGTATAAAGCGTCATCCCCTGAGCCTTCTCAGGAGAACTTATCTTGGAGGGGTGGCACCACAGAGGCGGACCTGGGGAGATTGGGGCAGCTGCAGGTCGGTGTTAGCTGTGACATCATTTAGTTAAGTCAGACCTCATTTCTTACCCATTGACCTTCCTTCTCTCCCTGCCCTAGAGAATCATACGTGATGCCCTAGAGAATCATACGTGAGGACGTTGCATCTTACTTTCAAAAGACACCGTCTTAATCCTCAGGTAACAATTACTTGATCCTGGATCAGCAGCTGTCATGGAGATGATTAAAAAGCAGGAAATTATCTTGATGTTTCATGTTTGGACAAAGTGAGTGCACGACTATGTTTAGCAGTTTTTAAAATATAAGTTTTAATGCAACTGGAATTTATCCTAGGTTGTTTGTTGCCCAGGAGATTCTTGCTGAGTGGAAGGAGAAAGAGACTTATTTAAAAAGCTAATTCTTGGGTTCTCTGGTGGCGCAGTGGTTGAGAGTCCGCCTGCCGATGCGGGGGACGCGGGTTCGTGCCCCCGTCCGGGAGGATCCCGCGTGCCGCGGAGCGGCTGGGCCCGTGAGCCATGGCCGCTGAGCCTGCGCGTCCGGAGCCTGGCTCCACAACGGGAGAGGCCGCAACAGTGAGAGGCCCGCGTACCGCAAGAAAAAAAAAAAAAAAAAAGCTAATCCTTAGTAATTCATACCCAAAGCTGCCTATAAAGACTTGTCTACAAGATGCCGACCTTCCTTCTTTAATGTGAAGTCTTCAAGATGCTGGGAAAATCAAGGTTCTACCTCTGAATGATAACCAGTTTACAATAAAGGTCCAAGGTTAAATGTAACTGAGTGATTAGGACAATGTGTGGAGATGTACAGCCTCAAAGATGCAGAAGCCGCCTGCATGACTGGTCAAGTCCTCAGACAACAAGAGTCTGAACCTGAGTTTTTTGAACAGAGATTAGTATGTGCTCATCCGTGTCCCAGGTCCCTGGAGACCACGCAGAAGGCTAACAGCGTATGTAAGAAAGACACATGGCACGGGACCAAAACATCAGTGCATGAACCTGTCAACAGCTACTAAGAAGTTATTTGATTGCAATAAGCTTCCACTGTTAATCATTCATGATGACATGCAGAAGAACATTTTATTTTTTCTTTCGGTACGCAAGCCTCTCACTACTGTGGCCTCTCCCGTTGCGGAGCACAGGCTGCGGGCACGCAGGCTCAGCGGCCGTGGCTCACGGGCCCAGCCTCTCCGCGGCATGGGGGATCTTCCCAGACCGGGGCACGAACCCGTGTCCCCTGCATCGGCAGGCGGACTCTCAACCACTGCGCCACCAGGGAAGCCCAGGAGAACATTTTTATGCCTGTTTGAATCTTTTACTCTTGTTTAGTAGTTCTCTCCTTGCCCAAATAACAAAAATGCCTACGATCAGTTTTACACCATTAACAATTTGAAAACAAACTTATTAAATGGGTCTGCATATCTATGGGCACAAACTGTTTTGCAAAGTAGACAGAATTATTTATACTTATAAACAAAACTGTGCGATTCACACTAGCATGAAACATACCACCTCAAGGATGAAAATGAAATTGCTTCCCAAAGAAATGTTGGGGAAAACACAAGCGATGCATCCCCAAATTGCCACCGTCCACCATTAACTATTTCAGACACAAGAACATTGCCTGAATGCTATTTTTAAAAGACAGAAAGAGATAACTAAATGTAAGAATATTTATTTCTCCTTTAAGTAGAAAAAAGCCCACTCTCTTGGGCTCTCTTCAAGGAGGAGAGCATCTAAGATTGTGCAGTTCTGTAAAATTACACACACCATATGCTTCAGACCTCAAATTGTGATTACTTTGATTTGATTTATTGCTTTTATTCCATAGGAAACACAACCACTTTATTTGAAAGACTTGTTAAATATTCTACCACTCGGCTGGAGTAGAGAATTTATTGGAACAAGAGAGGTCTTGCACGACCCTCAGCGGACAAACACTTCTTCATTGCTTTGCCAGCTTGTCTTCCCCGAGCTCCAGAATGTGGAGCTCACGGCTGGTTGCACTTACGGATGTCAGCTGGGCTTCCAGTCACCCGGGTCATGCCGTCGAAATCAAACATGCTGTCTTCCTGCGCCTACTAACACACTCCACAAGGTTCTTGTTGCCAAGAGTTGTTCCACAACGTGGACCTACACAGAGGAGTTTACTGATTTTCGTTCAGTATTTTAAATGATTTATATGAAGTGACTATCACTTGTGCTCACTCAGAGGCAGCTGTCCAAAAGCTTTCAGCAATGCAGCATGTTAGACTGTCTGGGGTCACCTGTGAGGAATGTTGAATGGAATTCCTGATGTTGCTGGAGATGTGGGCGATTTTTTGTAGGACATCCAGGAAGTCCTGCCAGTTTCAGCAGCACGGGGCCTCTCTCCATGCTGGTGCTTCCTGGGTGACACTTGCTTTTTTTGCATCCAGATCAGAAAACCACAAGGGGAAGAAAGGGCAGCAACATGTATTTCAGCTGTGTGGCAGCAATCCTGGGGAAGGCTGGTAGGGAGAATATAACAGTATTGACTCAATTTAGCTTTGGACATGCTTATCTATCCAGATGGTGAAGCCTGACCTTCATTAACTAAGGATAAAGTTGATAGAATTTCATCTTAGTACCTTTGGAATCTAAGGATATAGAAAATTAGACAAAATGGTTCAAAGAGCCTCAAGGACCCATCACCATCTTCAAACGCTATCAATTTATAGCCAGTCTTATTGAGTCTCTATCTTACTTACTAATCCTCCCTCCGCCAAGACATCGACTCTCAAAGATATAAAAACTATTTTTGCTAACGTCATCACAATGCCATTATTTCTCCCAAAATTAAAATACTTTCACCAAATATTCAGCATTCAAGATTCTGGCTAGCTCATCAATGTTATGACTTTTTTATCAGCCTGTTTGTTAGAAGCAGAAGACATGTAAGCTTCACACCTGTAACTGCTTAAGGCTTTCAAGTTTCCTTTAGTTCATAGGTTCTCTCCATCTCTATTCTCCTCTACCTCCCCCTCCTCTTCCTCCTTGTCTTTCTCCTTCTCATTATTTGTTGAAGAAACACAATTTCTACAAAAATGGTGTTTCCATTTGTCCTGTGAAATTTCCCACATCTGACCTCTCCAAGTCGTCATTTAACATTTTCCGCCATCATCTTATTTCCTATACAGTGTTGGTTGGATTTAGAGGCTTGATCTAAGTCAGGCTGGGTTCTGGGGGCAAGACCACCATGTTAGTTTGCTAGGGTTGCCAACACACAGTGCTGCAGACAGGCAGTTGAAGAGCAGAAATGTAGCATCCACCATTACAGAGGCTGGAAGTCCGAGATCTAGGGGTCAGCAGGGCTGGTTTCTCCCGAGGCCGCTCTCCTTGGTGTGTGGACGGCTGTCTTCTCCCTGTGTCTTCACATGGTCTTTTCTCTGTGCGTGTCTGTGTTCAAACCTCCTCTTCTTTTTTTTTTTTTTTTTTTTTTATGCGTTACGCGGGCCTCTCACTGTTGTGGCCTCTCCCGTTGCGGAGGACAGGCTCCGGACGCGCAGGCTCAGCGGCCATGGCTCACGGGCCCAGCCGCTCCGCGGCACGTGGGATCTTCCCAGACCGGGGCACGAACCCGTGTCCCCTGCATCGGCAGGCGGACTCTCAACCACTGCGCCACCAGGGAAGCCCCAAACCTCCTCTTCTTATAAAGACACCAGTCAGATTGGATTAGGGCCAACCTAATGACCTCATTTTAATTTAATCACCTCTTGAAAGACACTTTCTCCAAATGCAGTCACATTCTGAGGTACCGGGGAGTTAGGACTTCAACACAGGGATTTCGGGAGTGAACAAGTCAGTCCATAATAACTTTCCAGGTAGTTGTGTGCCCTTCCATCAAGACGTATATATAATATCGGATCGTTTGTCTTTTTGTGGGTTTGGCAGTCGCTCATGATCAATATCTAGATTCGTTCACTTGAGTTTGCAAAGTGGTGATAGCCTAATTCTGTTGTTACTTCTTTATGTATTAGCTAGATTCCTCTTTTTTTTTTTTTTTTTTTTGCGGTACGCGGGCCTCTCACTGTTGCGGCCTCTCCCGTTGCGGAGCAACAGGCTCCGGACGCGCAGGCTCAGCGGCCATGGCTCACGGACCCAGCCGCTCCGCGGCATGTGGGATCCTCCCACACCGGGGCACGAACCCGTGTCCCCTGCATCGGCAGGCGGACTCTCAACCACTGCGCCACCAGGGAAGCCCCTCCTCTTTTTTTTAAGTCGATTCATCTTCTCTTTGGTTGGCAGTGGTACAGTTTGTATTAGAAAGGCAGAATTAATATTTGATCCTTTTCGTTTATTTACTCATTTTCAAAATAATAGGTTGGTTCACTGGAACCCTCCAATGTGATCAGTTTGTTGAGGTTTTTAACTGACACTGTGAACTCATGGATGTTCATGTCTGTGTGTATGAAGGTGTGATGTATGTTAATCCACTGCAGTTATTACCTTTCCCTCAAGTTGTCCTACGTTTGGCCAGTGGGAGTCTCTGCAAGCTTGGCTTCCAAGTCCCTCAGACAGGACTGCAGTAGTCCTGGAGAGCTTCCTTATCTGGTACAGCATGATGTGCCAGGCTCATGTTTTCCATTTCCTCTCCAGATCCGAGCAGCTCCGCTTCCTTTTAGTGGAAAAGGTGCTTGAAGAGCAGAATCTGAGCACTAGGGGAGCTCACGGCTACTGAGTTGATTTCTACATCTAGGCCTTTATAGTGAGTCGAACTATGAACCAGATGTACGTAAACATCCATCATCATACATATGTGTACATATATAATCCCAATCAAATTCAGGGTTTGCTTTATCTTAACATGTCTTTCCTCTTTCCCACTCCAAGAATCCTGGCCTCAACCACAGCAGGAATGATTAAATAAGAACCCCACGTTGCTGTCCATTTGCTTTCACACACGGCACGCACACAGCAGAGTCAGACTCGCACAGCTAACACGCCCACCAAGCTTTCTGCAGCTCTTTCTGTCCTTAGATTTGTACTCAAATCACCGTGCTTTACAATCCCTGGGAATATTTCCTCCCTGTGGGTTAAACCATCAACTGGGTACATATTTAGGGTGTTTGTTTTTCATTTTATATTTAAATACATTTATTTTATAAATAAGAACTCAGGTATGAGGTGCACATCTTATATGTCTTAAGTAAGGTGAGACACGCACATGGTTTCAAAGCCAAACCAAGTGTGGCGCCAGCAGTGCCTTCCCGTTTTTCTCGTCGCCCTATGTGTCTAAGCCAGAGAAAGGGTTGCGTTTGTGTGGTGGTGGATTTGGAGGAGGAGGTGATGCCTGAATCATGTCTTACTGAACAGCTGTAAAGAGTGACTCCGATTCTGGGAGAATCTGTCTCGAAGGCCTTAGGGAAGAAAACATTTGTTCTGCCACCCACCATGTAATTCTTCATTGAATTTTAATGCGTTAGCCTTTAGGCTGCTAGACAGAAAACAGCCGCTGTGTTCTGTTTAAACTCGGCCATCTTTCTACTTTGCTGTAGAGGCTAGAAATGAGAAGGTTTTGTCAAATATATGGTTATGCGCTCCAAAGTAGTTCGTCTGGATCTGTGAAGTTCCATCTCGTGATAACATCTTGGAATCTAAATATAGCAGTATTATCTAAAATAGATAAGCAACAAGGATGTATTGTACAGCACAGGGAAATTACTTTGCTATACACCTGAAACTAATGTAATATTGTATATCAACTATACTTCAATAAAACAATAAAGCATAGGGTAAAAAAAGAAAGATATTTTTTTAAATAAAACAAATACAGGAGTTTTAATGGAAACAAAATTAATTAATTAACTGTCCTAGAAGCCAACTTCCACCCATCCTTCAAGCTCAGGGGACCTTATGGAGCCTTCCTGATGTCGCCCCAAAGTTTAGATTCCCCGACATCTGTTTCCATGACACCCGCTAGAATACTCCTACTGTAACAGGCATTGCACTTAGTTGTTACACTTTAAGTATCTAAAACACAAAGCATGGTGCCAGGCACAATTTAATATTTCTAGCACTGCATCCAAATATACTCTAGCATAATTATTCGTTTAGGTGTCCCTTTCCCCCAGCTATTCGATAAGCTTTCTGAGGGCAGGAACTGTGTCTTCCTTCCTCAGTGCCACACTTGTTCACAGTTTGGATGGAATAAAGAACAGAAGAGATACTATTGGACATAGAATTAGAATAACAGAGGCTAAGCCCAGTATCCTCTCGAGGATCATGTTATGAGGATGAGGCCACCTTTGAAAGTGATGGATAGCATCCTCGTAAACTCTCAACGCCGCTGGACGCTACAGTCTGACCTCTGTACCCTCAGACCATAAAAGAGGACGTGAACGCTGTAGCATATTCTATACATGTTGTGGCGAATCCTACAGTCATTTTGAGACTTCCTTAAAACGGGGAAAGAAGCTACCCTCCTGTGTGTCAGATCCATTCCAGATGCCTTACACGCTCACACTTCATCCTCAAGACAGCCTCACGAGACAGGTGTTACTGTTGCCCCTTTTACCGCGAACTGAGGTCCGAGAGCATCTACGTTTCACAAGATGGAGGAATTCTGCCCAACTCTGTCAGCTGCAGAAAACCTGGCATTATGAGCAGGCTTCAAAGAACAAGTGAAAGAAACAGTGAAAAGCAGAGAGGACGGTAACCAGTGCACATCAAATGGACCGCGTGGTTACTGTTCTCTTGCTTCATCTGGTCACGTGGACAGATGGAGGCCACGTGATATCATTGATCTTTTGTAAACCACTCCCATAGATGTTGGTAATGAGGTAAGAGATACAGGGGCTTCGGGTTAACCTGCTGCAGCCAGTTTCATGCTGACCCTTTGAGATAAACTATCAACAGGAACGACACGCCCCGATTGGGTGAAAGACAAAGCAGCCCACCGCAGTCTCCTCCTTCTTGTGGTCAAGAGGACTTCCCAGCCTGACACATGCGCAGGAGGGGTCCCAAGTCATCCTCTAGTAATCTGGGCTGCGTTGTAATATCATTATGATACCATTAGCATCGCGGTTTTGACCCCCTCCCCCCATGGGTTTCACTTGGACGCTCACGGGGAAGATTCAAAACGGTGCCTGGTGGAAGCCCAAGTAAGGAATTGCAGATGATGTGATCATAGGGGAAGGAAAGGGGAGCCACCCGCATCTAAACCCCATATTAACAACCTAAGCTGCCCCTATGAGGTGCACCTCACTGCAAGTTTGCCCCTGTGCTCTCCCACACGCACTGTGCTTCTAATAAATGCTGGGCCTGCTTTGCAATCTTGGTGTCTTTGTTGAACTCTTTCTTCAGAGAAGACAAGGACCGAGTTTCACCAAAAACAGTAACATAAGCATGTTCGAAACGACCACGGTTGGGGCATGTTTATGGCTTTGAAAAACTGAATCTAAGATAGCGAAATAAAACATTCCAAACACCTGTAACACATCTTGTCCTTGTTTTTCTGCAGTCTTTTTGCCTTTGCCTGGGCCTAACATCTGTATTGGATTGCAGGCCGTGCTTGGATTTCAAGACCATAACCTATTCCTTTAGGACCAGCAGCTGTTCTTTCGGAGACCCTGTCTCCTGAAACAGGCCCTAAGAGCTACCGTTCTGACATCCGAAATGCTGAGACAGGGAAGGTCATAGGCCAGTGAACTGCGAGTGCCTCCTTCTTACACACTTCAGGCTTCAGTAGTTTTCGGAAGTTCCACAGAGGGTACTTTGCCGCGAAGGGCCCCGTTCTGACATGAACTGAATTTTCCCCACCTGGAAATCAAGTGATCAACCAGGAAGTTTTCTTCTCAAGAATAACAGCACTGACTCTTCTTTCCCTGGCTTTCCTTTCAATAACAGCTGCATCGTATCCTTCTGCTATAAATGCTCCATCCTGGGATGAGGAGTATCTACTCGATCAACAAGAAACATTTACGCGCAGCCTGTGTTTCTCCATATGGTGCCTCCTACAATGAAATGATCAGTCAGACATTAGGCCCTTTCTGTCCTGTCTCCTGATGGAATATGAGGAAGACAGGAATTATCTGTCTTGTTCACTCCTGAATCCCTGGGCCTAGCACGGTGCCTGGCATGGAGTTGGCAGTTGGATGTTTACTGAAAGAATAAATGGGCCTCCGCTATCTGTGTGGCACCACAACAGTGACCAGCACGGGGGCTCTGCGCTGACCCTACTGCACCTGAGCTTCCTGAGATCCCTCGCCCGACACTACAATGATGGAGAGGTGGCTGGGGAAGGAGGCTGGGGGTGGGTGGGTCCAGGGGAGGAAGTACAAAGGCAGTTTTTAGGTAACTAGCCAAAAGGAGGGACAGGTGCTGATGATCTCAAAAAATACAATGGAATACTACTCAGCCATTAAAAAGAGTGATATAATGCCATTTGCAGAAATTACGCCAATTGCAGAGATTATCATACTAAGTGAAGTAAGTCAGACAGAGAAAGACAAATACCATATGATATCACTTATATGTGGAATCTAAAATACGACACAGGGCTTCCCCGGTGGCGCAGTGGTTGAGAGTCCGCCTGCCGATGCAGGGGACACGGGTTCGTGCCCCGGTCCAGGAAGGTCCCACATGCTGTGGAGCGGCTGGGCCCGTGAGCCATGGCCGCTGAGCCTGCGCGTCCGGAGCCTGTGCTCCGCAACGGGAGAGGCCAAAACAGTGAGAGGCCACGTACCAAAAATAATAATAATAATAATAAGTAATAAAATATGACACAAACGAACTTATCTACAAAACAGAAACAGACTCACAGACATAGAGAATGGACTTCTGTTTGCCAAGAGGGAGGTAGGTAGGGGAGGGATGGCCTGGGAGTTTGGGGTTAGCAGTTGTAAACTATTGTATAGAGAATGGATAAACAACAAGGTCCTACTCTACAGCACAGGGAACTATATTCAATACCCTGTGATAAAACATAATAGAAAAGAATATGAAAAAGAATGTATATATGTGTATAACTGAATCACTCTGCTGTACAGCAGAAACTACCACAACATTCTAAATCAACTATACTTCAATAAAATAAATTTCTGAAAAAATTGTAACATTTTGCTCCTTAAGGTTCACTGAAATCCCCCCAATGTGCCAGTCACCGATAGCCTTAAAAATAGAAAGTTGTCAAGATTTATGGATGTTTTGAGGAAAACAACTCCAAGAAAAAAGCAAGCATTTATGTACCAATATATTTTTAAATAGTGGCTGTCATTAAGTCTGTGCTAGTTCAACAACTGGCTTTGGCAGTATTTCATTATGAAATAAAACAGGCAATTTTCTACACAACCCTTAACTAATGCCAAATACAGGCACACCTTCTACCTTTCTGAATAAACAGAAAGCCCAGTTTATTCAGGTCAGTGCTTATTTCTTTAGTACTGAAAGCCCTAGTTTTAGAAATATTTTCAACTTAGGACCCTAACTACTAAAACTCTAGTTGACTGAGTTTCTATTTCTCCCACTTTATAATTAATTTTCAATTTTATCAAGATAAAATGCTTGTACATAATGTAGTGCTAATTTTTTTCCATTTTAATGCAATCATTTAGGTACATGTACATGATACATATAAATAGTACTAAAGTGAATATTGTGAAGATTACTCTATATAAGTACACCTGTAACACATAATATTGTACAGCAACTATACTTCAACAAAATATATAAATAATAAATAAATAAATAGTACTAAAATGCTTATAATTAAAAATACTCCCTGTCTCTCCCTGCTCCCTGTCCCAATATTCTCTTCTCCAAAGTACCCACTTTTAGCTCATTTGCTTCTTCTGGAACTTCACCCAGTATCTGTACACAGTAAATGCCCCCTGGAGAGTTCCCACTTGCCCTGTTCCTCCTCTGGGCCCCTGTACAGCCACATTCCTGGTTCTCTCCATTACCATTTTGGGAATCCCCTTTGCCTGTCACCTTTGTTAGTTCTCTTGTTTCTTGGATTATATTCCTTTCTCTTTCCCGGATTTCCCCCTATTGTCTTGCTAGATAATATTCTCCAGTTGCTTCTTAGGAAAAAATGCATTTTTTTGAGTATGTACATACATGAAAATGTCTCTTCTCAACCTTCCCACTTGATAGTTGGGCTGGGTATAGAATTCCGGGTTGAAAGTCACTTTCTGGCAGACAGGGAGGTCATTGACAAGTGTCTTCCAGAGCCCAGTATTGCTGTCAAGAAGTGTGATGCCTTATTGATTCTGGATCCTTTATATATGTCCTAGTTTTCCTCTGGAGGGCTTAACAGTAGGCTTCATCCCAGCAGTGAAATTTCACAGTGACATGCCTTGACACAGTTGTTGTTGAATAACATGGAAATTCATGTTATTCCCTTCTGAGAAATTTTCTCATTGATTTTCTTTCTTCTGTTTTCTCTGATCTCTTTTGAGGTCTCTTATTAGTCAGATATTAGACTAATTTAATTTTAATTGATTTCTTACTTTACTATTTTTCACTTTCTTCTTTTCTGTCTCTTGGACTTTTTGTTCTACTTTTGTAAGATTAACTCAACTACATAGCATGAAATTTCTCTCCTATACTGAACCTCTATACTTATTTTTTTGCTAATATAATAGGAATTGTAATAAATGCATTTTGTTACATTATTTCAATGTACTTCATTTATTTAACTAATTGATAATGTTTATTAACAGAGTGGCCTGATTTGCTCAAGATATCTTCAGGCTAGCCTCTTGTCCAAGTGATCAGTTCCATTAGCTTCCTGTTTCACTCTCAAAAGTGTCCTATTTTGGGTGATAAAATATATGGTCACACTATTTACTGAGCACTTAGTTTGTACCGAGTGCTGTTCTAAGTGCTGTATGTGTAACAACACATCTGTACAACAAAGAGCAGAGTAGATTCTAATCATTTTACAGATTGGGAACCTGAGGCATAAATAGTTTAAGTAACTCATCCAAGGTGTCACAGCTACCAGGTGGTAAAGTGGGGACTTGAATGCGGGAAGTCTGCTTCAGAGCCTTGCGCTTTTTTTTCTTTATCAACTATATTTGTTTGTTTGTTTAATATTTGTATTTATTTATTTATTATTGAGGTATAGTTGATTTATAATATCATGTTAGTTTCAGGTGTACAGCACAGTTTTACACATATATGTATGTATACATATATATTCTTTTCCAGATTCTTTTCCCTTATAGGTTATTAAAAAATACTGAGTATAGTTCCCTGTGCTGTAGAGTCGGTGCTTGTTGGTTTTCTATTTTATATATAGTGGTGTGTATCTGTTAATCCTAACCTACTAATATATCCCTCCCCCACTTCCCCCTTTGGTAACCATAAGTTTGTTTTCTATGTTTGTGAGTCTATTTCTGTTTTGTATATAAGTTTGTTTGTATCCTTTTTTTATATTCCACATATAAGTGATATCATATAATATTTGTCTTTGTCTGGCTTAATTCACTTAGTATAATAATCTCTAGGTTCACCCATGTTGCTGCAAATGGCATTATTTCATTCTTTTTTTATGGCTGAGTTATATTCTATTGTATATATGTACCACATCTCTTAACCACTATAGATCCCACTTCATCACTGCTTACAATCCCTTATTTGGGGGATATTAGGTTATTTCTGAATTTGCATTACTGCAAACACTGTTGGACTCCTTTCTAGCTAAACCCTTCTTTACCTCCTTCATTATTTTCCTGGAGGATAAATTCCTAGTGAAACCAGCTGTCTTGATTCTCAATTCACACTCTTTAGACTATGCCGTGCTGTGCAACCTCCTGAGGATAGGAACTGGCTAACAAACCACTTGATTATGAAAAGACAGAAAGCAAGAAAGCAGACTAGGAGAGCCAACACTCTGAAAAGAGCTGTGATCCTCCGAAAAGTCAGGGAAGGTTGTAGTTCATTCTGATTTTGAAAACGCGTAGTGCTCTCCTCTGCATGGCTGACGCCTAGTCTGATCACTCTCACCTTAGAATCTGCAGCCTCCTCGACACCCACACCCTGACCCCCGCCGTCTACTGACATTAGGGCAGCGTCAGCAGCAGCTCCTTTCTGGAAGGAGGTTTGCCTGTGAATGACTGTTAATTTTATAATCTCAGCAAGACTTTCATTTGCATGGATAACAAGTTTGCCCAGGTAGGCGGCCATCGATTTTCCTAAAATGCTCCTTCTAAATCCAGCTTAAATTTCATCTCTCTCAGGAAGTCCTCATGACTTGAAGTTATCCAGCTTTTCCAGCCTGAGCTATACCAGTTTGTGCCATTCGGAGTACAAGAAGAACTGGGATTTGTCTTTTACACCGATACAGCAAATATGTACTGAGTACCCGTGTATGCCACGCTCTGTGTTAAATGTAAGGAAGAGAAAAGGAAAGCAAGATATTTCCATGCCCCACAATCTTCAATAATGTGTAGCTTCTACAGATTTCACTTACTCCTTAAACAAAACAAAGAGCCCTGCCCATTCACTATTTGCAGTGCGTTCTCTTGTAATTTGACTCTTTTAATATGACTGTAAACTGTTCTCCCATCTCCTATCTGTGCTTTTTATTCTTCTTATTGAAATTAAACATACGGTTTGTATATATTGGAAAACACCCAACTGCAAACAGAAGAGACCACGTAAAAATGAGTCAATCATCAGGTCACGTGTCTAGAGAAACTTCTGTATTCAAAGCAAGAGAATGTTTCCTTTAATTCAGAAGAAAAAAAATAGAGTCAACCCACACCCAGTTACTGCAGTCATTCTCCACCATGGATACTGCATTGAAATCTGTTTACATCTATCTCTCTTGAGAGTCTGTCAGCTACTTGAGAGCAAGGACCCTGTTTATTAATTAAGGTCTTCATCTCAAGTCTGTTGAAGTGTATCTTTACTGGTCTTTAAGATGCGATAAACAGGAGAACACACCATTGATTTAATAACAGCTTTACATGGGAAGAGAAAAAGAGGCCCTGCATCTATAAACAATTATTATAAAACACATCCTGATTTCAAGAAAGTTAAATTTTAAAAGTATGCCCCAGAATGGAGGAAATCCTGTCATTGTCTTTGACTGGACTTCTGGTCTCGAAAACAAGGTGGACTCTTGCCTCTGTTAAGTCAATGGACAAAAATTCTTTAGTGTTGGTTGTATTGACTCAACTCATCCTCCTCTTCCTCCAGTGCTTTTTCTGAGACCGCTGATAACTTCCAAATATTTGTCTGTTATTGTTTTCTGGGATTTCCATTTCCTCGTATGGAACCCTCCTCTTTGAATTCTTCGCTGGCTTTTACAGCCTCCTGCTGTCCTCAAGGTCCTGCCTCTGAGGCTCTGTGGTCCTTCACTCACCTTGTCCTCTGTATGGGCGCCCCGGCCCCCCAGGCTCTTCCCCTTCCTCTCTCAGTCCTCATGAGTGGTGGTCAGCCCTAGATACATTCTTTCCATCCTCTGAGCCCTGTTCAGGCCGTTCCCTGGGCCAGGAATGATCTTATATTCACCTTTCCAAGCCAACTTAATAATTACTTCTTGGGTGAACACTTCTCTGACCTTCAGTCCAGGTCGATGTCCCTGGTAAAACCTTCTCTTTCCATCCCATAAACACCCTTTGTAATGAAATGTTTTATCATGAACCGGACGGAATAGGGCAGGATATTAACTTTTCTTTAATATACCACTATATTGTTTTATTTGTTGCCATAAGCATGCATTATATCTGTCATTTAAAACAATTATTTAAAAGCATGAAAGACAGTATGACATACTTGTTCAATGTCTCTCCCCTTCCCTAGAATACAAATTCCAAGAAGGGCATATACCGGGCTTGTCTTGTTCAGCACTGTGGCTGCAGGATCTAGCAGTGCTTTGAACACAGGAGGTGCTAGATTTATAGAGTGAATGCAGTTGACTGAGAGGACAGAACATGAAAACGGTCGGGGAGGCTAAGCACGAAACTTGCCCAGGATGGAGATGGCCCTCTGTCCAGCTGAGAGAACGCAAGCAGGTGGGCACACCTGGGCCTGTCAGAGTCAGCATTCTCTTCAAGATCCTCTCCCCAGCCTGAAGGTGGGGCCTGGAAGGCTTTTAAGCAGCAGTTGTGCTTAGTCTCGAGAGGGCAGCATTCAGGTTACTGGCACCTGACTAGTTAGAAACAGGACCCGAGCCAGAGGCTGTGGGCAAATCTAATTTTTAACTTTATATTTAAAAATCTGTAACTTTTCTAGTTATACTTTTCTAATTGTATTTAATTTTTTAAACTTTTCTACTTACAATTTTCTAATTACATTTAAATTTTTAAAACTTTTCTAGTTATAATTTTCTAATTGTAATTATCTTCATTAGGAATTTAGTACTCACCACATGCAGCTTGGTTTCATAATTTTGATCTATATATTTATCTACAATTTCCCAACTGAATCCACAATTCCCTCGGTACAAGGTCTTTCTCATAAACATTTTGCATCCTCATGACTTGGTACAATCCATGTCATATTCCCTACAAGTGAATGTAGCCAACATTCTTTCATCCAAGGAAAATGCTCAAAGTGTCAATATTTCTCAGATTCTTTCCAACAAGTTTTTTATGTTTAAATAAGTCGAGCAGATGTTCACACTTGTATCACCAATGCTTGTTGAAGTTACTGTGATTTTCAATGGCCTTTCATTATTTTTGTTGTTTTTGCTTAGAAATATTTGATAGGGTATTTGTAAATAGGTGCTTGCAATGTTATTTGAACAAATGAAGTGAAATATTTAAATGAGAACATGTGCTTTGCATGCAATAATTGTAACTATTTCTCCATGGCTTTAAACATAGGACATGCTTTGTAAGTTGTAGGAATTGTGCAATGATATTTTTGTTGTCCTGGATCGTATCATAGTAACTAATAGACATTTGACATGGGGTTTATGGCCTTGTCTCTTTTTGATGCAGCTTATGTTGTGGTGATATAGCAGAAACAGACTAAAATCCACTAATTTTGTCCATGCTAATAACGGGAATCTTCAATGATTAAAAAGGAGGTGAAGTTGGCTCCAGAAACCCTGACCTGCAAAAGTCTAAGGAGAACAAAGACATTATTGAATCTGCAGTCTTTAAGAGCAATGCTGATTGATCCCTTTCCCTCTTAGAAATCTGAATTATATGTTCCATCTAGATGACACGCCTAGGTTTTGCTTTTCCCATAATTGAACATACCTCGCACTAGGCATGTTTAATTTAGGTTACCAGCTGCTTTAAGAGAGTGTCAATTCAAGCCATGCTGTGACTTCAGTAGGGCTATGTTTATTAACCAGCATGACCCGTTATGATGGTTTCTAGGCCGACAGCATGAAATGAGCATTTTTAAATTTTTATTTTTTTATTTACTTTTTAAATTATTTTTATTTATTTGTGGCTGCGTTGGGTCTTTGTTGCTGCGCATGGGCTTTCTTTAGTTGTGGCGAGCAGAGGCTACTCTTCGTTGCGGCGCGTGGGCTTCTTGTTGCGGAGCACGGGCTCTAGGTGCTCAAGTTTCAGTAGTTGTGGCGCGTGGGCTCAGTAGTTATGGTACACGGGCTTAGCTGCTCCGTGGCATGTGGGATCTTCCCAGACCAGGGCTCGAACCCATGTTCCCTGCATTGGCAGGCGGATTCTTAACCACTGTGCCAACAGGGAAGTCCCATAAGGGTTTTTTTTAACCAAAAGAATTATATTCTTGTTCTTCCACAAAAAGATTTATATAGTTAAAGCTACTGGACCCGTCCAGTGGCTGTTCTTAACAGGCTGGTTCCTTTTTCTCCACTGTGCTCTCACCATACTTGCCCCACCTCTTTCCTCCCCTTAATGAAAACCTAGTAGATAGTGAACATTTTGTTTATGAGGAATAAAAATTCATAATTATACAAAGAAACCTATAGGACATAAAAAGTTTTAAAATATTAACCCTGTTCCTAATTTAGGAAGGAAACACATTAATTAATTGATGTAAAATGTATTAGTATGTGCTTACCATGGGTTCTGGTATCTGTGGCTTAGTTTCTCAACAGCAGCTTGACTGAACTCTTCATACTGTAAAAGGAAGAACATGAATTAAGTCCCCTGATTCCAACGTCACTGGGCACAAACATGTCTGAGAGTCTGGGTTCCTGGTCAAAAAGGAGGTCAGGTTGAGCAATTAAACAGGAAATGCTAAGTTCAGTTGAAAGAAGATGGTCTTTTGATTTTTGAACTGAGAGGAAAAGGCATAAGAGGCAAAATAACTCTGAGCCTCTGTGCTTTCCCTTCCCTCTCTGTCAAAGGACAGGTACTGGGTCCCAAGAAGAGTGTCATCCCCAATCTCTAAGCTCCAAATTATTCTGTGTCTACACCAGCAGGCATGCAAAACCACAATTTAGCATTTAGATTCAAACAGCTCAGCTCTTTCCACTTCACCTTGCCCTCACAGAATTAGGAAATGTGGTGGCTATAGCACAGGAAAGAGCTGGGTGACAGACAGCCTGTGGTGCAGTCTAGCTCTGAATGTTCCTTTCAGAAAGCATCACAGAACATCGATAAAATATTTGGTTGCTTAGAACTAGTTCTCACATGAAAACATATCCCCGTGCCCGTCCCTGTGCATAGAAATTATCTCTCATAACTGAACAGATGACTATGAACTGGCCTCTTTTCCCCAGGAACTGTCAATGGAGGACACATTTTATGCATAAACATGGGAAATGGGGGTGTCAAATTTATACTGAAAAGGGTTTGGGGCCTTATCAATTCTCGATTTTCCATACTAGGGTTGGGAAACAGTGATAAGGATTATCAAAAGTACTTCACTTCAGTTTTGTCTATTTTTTAAAATTAATTAATTAATTTATTTTTGGCTGTGTTGGGTCTTCATTTCTGTGCGAGGGCTTTCTCTAGTTGCGGCAAGCGGGGGCCACTCTTCATCGCGGTGCGCCGGCCTCACACTATCGCGGCCTCTCTTGTTGTGGAGCACAGGCTCCAGAGGCGCAGGCTCAGTAGTTGTGCCTCACGGGCCTAGTTGCTCCATGGCATCTGGGATCCTCCCAGACCAGGGCTCGAACCCACGTCCCCTGCATTAGCAGGCAGATTCTCAACCACTGCGCCACCAGGGAAGCCCTTCACTTCAGTTTTGGAATGCATTTTTACATTGATGCAGGATGCTATATTCGTAACATCAAAAAGTAGCAAACTCAAATGAGGCAACTGACAAGGGATAAATTTCCAAAATAACAAACAGCTCATATAGCTCAATATCAAAAAAACAAACAACCCAGCAGACAAATGGGCAGAAGACCTAAATAAACATTTATCCAAAGAAGACATACAGATGGCCAACAGGCACATGAAAAGACGCTCAAAATCGCTAATTATTAGAGAAATACAAATCAAAACTACAATGAGGTATCACCTCACACCAGTCAGAATGGCCATCATTAAAAAGTCTACAAATAACGAATGCTGAAGAGGGTGTGGAGAAAAGGGAACCTTCTCCACTATGGAGAACAGTATGGCGGTTCCTTAAAAAACTGAAAATAGAGTTACCATATGACCCAGCAATCCCACTCCTGGGCATATATCTGGAGAAAAACATAATTCGAAAAGATAAATGCACCCCGGTGTTCATAGCAGCACTATTCACAATAGCCAAGACATGGAAATCCCCTAAGTGACCACTGACAGATGATAAAGCAGATGTGGTGTATATATACAAAGGAATAGTACTCAACCATAATGAAATAATGCCATTTGCAGCAACAAGGAAGGACCTAGAGATTATCATACTAAGTGAGGTAAGCCAGACAGAGAAAGACAAATATCATGTGATATCACTTACATGTGGAATCTGAAAAAAAAAAAAAGATTGTTTTCAACTAGCGAAAATAATCATAACTTGAAATTGGATATTCCCTATTAAGCAACCTTTAAATAAGTCTAGGTATTAATTTAAAAGGATATGTCTGGTAATTACATTCAGGTACTGTGACTGAGACACAATTTCTGAAATGAGCTGTTACATTTGAGTTAAATTAATCACAGACATTGGGGCCCATTCTAGTTAACAATGAAAATCATTGCTTAAAAATGTCATTTTTAATCCCAAATCACCTCTAGTCTAGAACTCCCATCACTGAGGAATCCTCTTGCTTTCTTGCTATACTTAGCTCAGGAAGTTTTTCCTAATATACCCAATTTGACTTTCCTTACTAGAGAGGACCGTCTTCCATCTCTGTAACGATGAGGTCTTTCTCGCCAGCAGAATGAGTACAATGGCAATGCGTTTCAAGAAAGGGTGGACACTAGAGTTTCTCTTCGCCATCCTCCTCCTTTGTAACATAGAGCTCTTAGTACCAAACACTGGAGTGGAAAATCCCGTAAGGCTACCTTTTCTTATGCTAATGTAATTTTTTCTTCACTTGCTTCCATTTGCAAAATATTACTGTTAACCGCTTAGGTGTCTTTCTTCCCACAGCCAGTGAGAAGCATTCTCTTTGCTGGCGTTGGGTCACCAAATTGCATAATGCTGCCTGTTCTAGACTGGAACTATTGAAGGGAGAAAGGGGGGCTTCAAGCCTTTGTGTACATGGCGCATGTGAAGCATTCATTTTATATTCAGAGTAGGAGTAGAAACAAAACAGTTCTCTCTGAAAAATGTCAGTGCTCAAGGCATGGATTCTGTGATGCATTTTTCTCACTAAAAAACAAAAATTGAACAATGCAGAGGCTCATACTTCATTTTATGCCACATTATATGTGAGCCTGAGTTGAGTACCAACATGAATAATATCCTGGTCTCCCTTTTTTTTTTTTTTTAACTACACTGTTTATTTAATTTGAATTAGTACGTCAACTTTCAGCAAACAGACTAAACATTAAGTTTCATGAGCTCCTTGACTCTGTCCCCAGTATGTGTTTTCTGTGGAGTATCCAGATAATGAGAAACATATTCCATTATGTTTCTAATGTGCTTATCATAACATAACTTAAAAATCCAGGACTTCCGTGGTGGCGCAGTGGTTAAGAATCCACCTGCCAATGCAGGGGACATGGGTTCAATCCCTGGTCCGGGAAGATCCCACATTCCGAGGACCAACCAAGCCCATGCGCCACGACTGCTGAGCCTGGGCTCTAGAGCTTGTGAGCCACAACTACTGAGCCCGCATGCTGCAACTACTGAAGCCCACGTGCCTAGAGCCTGTGCTCCACAACGAGAAGCCACCAGTGAGAAGCCTATGCACCGCAGAGTCCCCCCACTCACTGCAACTAGAGAGAAAGCCCGTGTGCAGCAACGAAGACCCAACGCAGCCAAAAAATAAAAAAACAATAAAGTGAGCTAAAAAAATCCATGTAGGCAAGAAAATACAGTATATAGAGACATTAATAATACTAGATCCCATTTCTTGAGACTGTACTAGAGTCTGTACTAGATACTATGCTAAGTGCTTTACACACATCTCACCAAATCCATTTAACAACACTCTAAGTTATTGTTATTATCCCTGTGGAAGACAGAATTCTAAAGACCCCCAAGATTCTCACTCCTTGGTATATACACCTTCTCCCAGATATTCAACCAAATACTAGATACTGCTGTGAAGGGATTTTGCAGATGTAATTAAGATCCCAAATCAGTTGACTGCAAGAAAGGGAGATTATCCTCAGTGGCCCAAACTTCATCAGGTGAGCTCTTAAAAGGATCTGGGCTCTTCCAGGCAAAGGGGATTTGAAGCATGAGAGGGATTTGGACATGAGGGAGAATGTCTGTTGCTGGCTTTAAAGATGGAGGGGACCATAGCTGTGGTATGTGGGCAGATTCTCAAGGCTGAGACTGGTCCCTGGCTGACAGCCAGCAGAGAAATGGGACCTCAGTCCTACAACCACAAGGAACTGAAAGCTGCCACAACCACATGAACTCGGAAGAGCCTCCAAGCCTCAGGTGAGATCACAGCCACAGCCAACACCTTGCATCCAGCCCAGTGAGTGCTAAGCAGAGAACCCAGCCAGGCCTTCCCGGGACTTCTGACCTATAGAACTGTGAGCAAATAAATGGTGTCGCTTTAAGATGCTACGTGGTATTAGGTTATGCTCAATAGAAAACTAACGCAATGCCCGCTTTATAGGTGCAAAAACTGAGATGTTATAAAGAATAGTAGGCAGACTGGCATGCAAAGAAAGAAAAGAGGGAACAGGAACATTTCTTCAACCGGCTACTTTTGCGTATTCAGTTTTTTGTTAAGGCATAGATTTGCCCTGAAAAGCACTATGAATCCTCGCTGCCTCATTTACTCTCAGAGAGAAGGCACATTTCTATTATTTTTTCTGCACTTCCCCAGAGAGATTCATGTTTTCCTTATTCACGTGATAATTCAAGATACACTAGAATTTTATTTTAAAGCAAGACTAGAACTTACTCTGTTGGGAATTGTTAGGATATGTGATGAGTAAGCAATCATTCTGCTACCAGCCGTTTATCCAGAGTTAGCAGAAGGTCCCTACCAGGGTCTGAAATACGAGTGGATTCAACTATTCAACCTACAGAAAAGCGACATGGGAGCTTCCCGAGTCTCTGCTTGTGCCCAGTACACAGTTTCTGAAATATAATCAAGTGCCTGGTTGGTTCTTACCCTTGGAGTTTCCTAATGTGTTGGCACTGTTGTTAATTCAAAGGTTAGGAAGAGTGTTCCAAGTTAACTGTCCAATTAGCTCTACAACACAGAATTACACTGGGGGTGGTAGCTCAGGCATTGTGAACATAACGGCATAACTAAGTTTCAGTAAAAAAATATATAGACTAAGTAGTTCTCAAATGACTATTGAATAAGCTAGGAGGAAAATAATTCTCAATCTCACACACACTTAAAAGCTCATCCCCCCCCTTCTGCAACTTGGTCTCTTAACAAAGACTCTGAATGAGAGAAGAATGGGATTTCAGTCTCCGTCTCCCATCATTTCCTGATGATCACGTACACTGTGCTAAGTACTGCACGGAGGGCTGTGGATGCTGTCAGTACAAAGCCAAATAAGACACAGCTCTCAGACCTCAAGGTGCTTACGGCCGTTTGGGATGTGGCTGGCACTGTGGAGACCAACTGTCTCACCAAAAACTTCAGCAACGATCACAGCACAGAGAAACTTCCTACGAATTCCTCCCCAGCTGCAGGAGCCCACAAGGCTTCCAAAGCACTTATTTTCAATGCCATTTTCTTTGTGCCCAGAGACAGGGGGACCACATACCAGGGGCCCCTCTATTGAATGGGTTGTCTCCAATTTGCTCAATTAAGATTTCTTAGCTCCTAGGTTCAGTCCTGGGAAGAGAATAGATATCTCCAGATTGCTATGCATTCTATGCATTTTTGTCAGAGCAGCGGAGGTACCCCGGAAGTGGTGTATATGAATAGTAGGGAAAAGTATAATCCTAAATCTATAATGCTATTAGAGTTTCCTCCAAAGATCTTAAAAAGCCAAGATTTAGAAAACATATGTCCTGGTATTTTAGCCACCTGTGCTTGGGATATTAGATCACGCACAAGTTTCCAAATTGTTGACAGTAAATTTAAAGGACCCTGGCTGTGGAGCCAACGTCAGGTTTACTAGACCCCATTCTGATTTATACAACTTTTTCTTAGCTTTCTATCTCCCTATCATCATCAAATACTATTCGCTGAAAACCTATGGCATATGCTTAATACTAACTTTAAGAGGTGTAATTTTTTAAAAAGGTGATGTTTACATTGAGATGCGAACTCAAGATGCACGTCAAGACGTACAAAAGCTAGTGACCACCATGGTGTATTTTCAGCCTTCCTCAATTAGGAATAAAATCACTCACTAGACTCTAAATTACACTGAGTTCCTTTCTTCCTCCCTCCCTCCCTCCCTCCCTCCCTCCTTCCCTCCTTCCCTCTCCCTCTCTCTCTCTCTCTCTCTCTTTCTTTCTTTTCACATTTCCACATCCTAACAAAAGATGTGCACATTAGGATGTCTTTTTTTCCAATTCACCAATAATCATCCATAAACTCACAGCCACAAGGAGGAAGCCCACATTTGGCTGGGGCTGGGATGCCTGGTGACATGTGGAGTGGCAGTGTCCCCAGCTATCAGCAGAGATGCTTCTCCTTCCAAACCCGCTATTCTTCACGGAATGGCTTTGAACACAGCACAGAGAGTGCATCTCAGTGATATGTGCCTCGCTTGTTGTTTTCATGGTCTGTTCCAGAAAGGAAGCATCAAACTTAAACACTTATTTTCTGGGAGTTCGGATACAAGTAAGTTCCTTCAACTTATTTGAGGAATCCTATATAAAGCCAGGTTTTATAAAATGGAGAAAATATAACACCTGCATACAAGGGGGTTGATGATGGTAATACATTATTTTCAAGAAAAAGGAGGGTTATTTGGCTTCTGTAGCCAAGGTTTCTTCTCCTTCATAGACGGTCAGCATGTGACCCTCCCCTACTAGAGGCTTCCCATGGTACCGGGAAAGCCATCACTTTACACAGCACTTAAGGATGAAAGGTGCTAATGTAATTATTTCTATATTAAACGACAAACTGTTAGGATGCAAATAACTCTAAGAAATATAAAGTGAGAAATAAACACACACCCATCTGGGAAAGAAACAGCAGCCATCCCAAGGCGCTCCTAATTTTAGGAAAGCTGTTTTCTATTTTGCTCTTATAAGTTGGTTGGAAAAGGAAGCTTTATTATCTTTCAAAAGTCTTCTATATTGATGATAACATCTGGAGATTAGGAGTGTGAGATCTTAGGAATTTTAATGAGGCTGTTTGTGATTTGCCCAAATGAACCCAAAGGTAAATGAGAAGCTTGGGGGGAAAAACACCCAGAAATTCCAAAATGTGTGATTGGTGGTCTACATACTGATCAACTCCACACCAACAATACTTCTCTTTTCTAAGTGATTTTGAAAATTTTCCGGGACAGTGTCGTGTGAAAGTGGGTTTGGGAGAATGCACAGGGTGGGGCTGGAAAGAAGGTACAGTTTAGGGGGGGAACTTTACTGTCTTCTCTTTTTTTTTCCAGAATGCCAAAGATAATATTCAATGATATGTGCTTATTACACAGAAACTGGAAAATAATAAAACCAAAAATAGAGCTACCATATGACCCTGCAATCCCACTCCTGGGCATATATCCAGAGAAAACCATAATTTGAAAAGACACATGCACCCCAATGTTCACTGCAGCACTATTTACAGTAGCCAAGACATGGAAACAATCTAAATGTCCATTGACGAATGGATAAAGAAGACGTGGCACATTTATACAATGGAATATTACTCAGCCATAAAAATAATGAAATAATGCTATTTGGAGCAACATAGATGGACCTAGAGATTGTGATACTAAGTGAAGTACATCAGACAGAGAAAGACACATATCATATGATATCACTTATACGTGAAATCTTTAAAAAAATTACAAATGAACTTATATACAAAACAGAAATAGATTCACAGACATAGAAAACAAACTTATGGTTACCAAAGGGGAGGGGAGGGATAAATTAGGAGTTTGGGATTAACATATACACACTACTATATATAAGAGAGGTAAACAACAAGGACCTACTGTGTAGCACAGGGACCCTCACTCAATATTTTGTAATAACCTATAAGGGGAAAGGATCTGGAAAAAATAGACATATATGTATGTATAACTGAATCACTCTGCTGTACACTTGAAACTAACACAAGATTGTAAATCAACTCTACTCCAAAAAAAAAATTTTAAGATTTAATAAAGAAACAAAAAAGAAAATAACTATTACTAAGCTCTTTCTTATTATGTCAGATATGTGGGTGATCCCCACTACTGATGATTCATTTTACTATGATGAATGCAGCATCTGTGTGCAAACGACGCAGAGTGGTGGGGATCCGGGAGAGGCTTGAGGCCCCGTGAAGAAAGGACGGGCCCTTAGGAGACAAGGCAACCGGGACTGACCCGGGCGAACACTGCCTCGGGGAAAAGTGCTGGCCCTGATGAGCGCCTCACCCAGCGGCTCCAGCCCCGTGTTCCGACTTCGTTTCCTGTCACTTCCTCTCACACACGCTGGGCTCCCACGAAGTCCCTGAGCTCTCGGCCTGGGCTGAGATCCCAGCTCCATCACTGACCAGCTGCTGTACGGCCTCAGGCAAGGGGCCTCAGCTGTCAACATCTCCGACCCCTCCTCTGTAAGATGAAACCGATCACAGTGCCTCCCTCACACAGTAAATAGTCAAGGGGAGCTCTTTTTAAAAAAAAATTTATTTTATTGGAGTATAGTTGATATACACTTGTGTTGGTTTCTGGTGTACAGCAAAATGATTTAGTTATGTATATATTTTCATATTCTTTTCCATTATGGTTTATTATTAAGATATTGAATATAGGTCCCTGTGCTATACAGTAGGACCCTGTTGTTTATGTTTTATACGTAGTGGTGTGTACATGTTAATCCCAAGCTCCTAATTTATCCCTCCCCCTCCCCCTTTCCCCTTTGGTAACCAAAAGTTAGTTTTCTATGTCTGTGGGTCTATTTCTGCTTCATAAATAAGCTCATTTCTGTCATATTTTATTTTATTTTTTGGCCGCACTGCACGACATGCGGGATCTTAGTTCCCACACCAGGGATCGAACCCGTGCCCCCTGCAGTGGAAGCACCAAGTCTCAACCACTGGACCGCCAGGGAAGTCTCTCTGCCATATCTTAGATTCCACGTATAAGTGATATCATATGATATTTGTCTTTCTCTGTCTGGCATACTTCACTCAGTAGGACAATCTCTAGGTCCATCCATGTTGCTGCAAATGGCATTATTTCATTCTTTTTATGGCTGAGTAACATTCCATTGTATATATGTGCCACAACTTCTTTATCCATTCCTCTGTCGATGGACACTTAAGTTGTTTCCATGTCTTGTCTATTGTGAATAGTGCTGCTATGAACATTGCATGTATCTTTTTTTTAACATCTTTACTGGAGTATAATTGCTTTACAATGGTGTGTTAGTTTCTTCTGTATAACAAAGTGAATCAGCTATACATAGCATGTATCTTTTTGAATTATGGTTTTGTCTGGATATATGCCCAGGAGTGGGATTGCAGGATCATACGGTAGCTGTATTTTCAGTTTTTGAGGAACCTCCATACTGTTTCCCATAGTGGCTGCACCAATTTACATTCCCACAGCAAGCGCTCTTTTTATGTTTACTTTCTCTAAATAAATCCGCAGTGAGAAAAATGTCTCATAAAGCCACCGACCTTGGATTGATTTATTCGACATCCATCAGGAAGTCTGTTCCCATGTCCATGAAACTCAGAGAAGCCCTCTGTGTTCATAACATGGGAATTTGGGGCAGATAAACAGGAGGCAGGAGTTTCAAAGCCTCAAAACCTTTCCTTTTTATGATATGACACTGTATCCCATATAAATATATTATTGGCACGTCCCCACGGTTCTCTTCATTATCCTCTACACATCGCTCAAGGTGGTAATAGCTGTTATGATTCACTTATTTAATATTGTCTTTGGGACCACACCTATGAAGAGTCAGTCCTCAAGTCCAGTATCGCATTGTTTTTGTGGGAAAGCCAAGTGTCAAATCATCTGGCCCTGAGGTCAGATGCAGGAGTAGAAAACAGGCATTGGGAGACCTGCGTTAAAGAAAGGCCAGGGGAGGGAGACACGAACCGCTTAGCTACAAACCACTATGAACCCAGCTACGAACCACTTAGACACGCTCCTCAGTTTGAAACCAAAGGAATTGTTTCACTGGTCTCCATATACTGTTGCAGAAACAACACACATAGTTTGGCAGAGACCAAATCCATTAAAAAAAAGAAAAAGAAGAAGAAGAATGTACTGCTCTTAAATCTGAGACAGTAACAAAAGCAGTGATCTTTACTGGTTTATTACGCGTGTATCATCATTGCACTGCAGCCCCACATCCGAGAAGGAAATAGCCAAACACAGAAAGACCCAGAAGAGAGACCCGATAGTGTCATTTTCACTGTCCACTGCAATGTGGGAACTTTTTCAGGTGTCACTCAGCCTGGAAGCTACTATCTTTCTACCCAAATCCAGATGATCTACAGACCCCGTCCCAGTGCCCCAGAGAGGAGAGACCATTCCCGGGCAGGAAGCAGCTGCCCCAGGCATGTTACCGAGAGTCTACTGCAGGTGCCCGAGTTTCCTTAGCTGCTGGTCTTACTGGAACCTAGAGCAGGAAATTAGGAAGAGCAGCTGTTCTGGCTATAAAAATCTACTAGGTGAAGGTTTGTGCTTAAAATCAAAGTTCTGAGTTATCTCGGTGGGAGCCACCAAGGAATCTCTGAGGTTAGACAGAAACAAAGTGCCACCTTGGTGGGACTCTTACAGACACAGACGTCACGGGGATGGGATCGAGGGCTACCAAGGACAAGAAGCCAGAGACAGAAAAGGACGCAGATGCAGACGTTGCCCTGGGTTACATCGCACGGAGGAATGGACCAACTCCCTATCAAGGAGGTGTGAATTCATGGCACAGGTGCTCACGTGTTATTTGTGATTAGGGGCTTGTTTCTAGGCATGGAGTGTCTGTGTATCTATCAGCTCAAACGTCACTTCCAGCCAAGTCTCACTGATTGGAAGGGGCTGCCTGGAGCTCTGCGTTGTTAAGGTATCCAAGTCTGGGGCTTGACTCAGAAGCTGACCTTGGGGGGCAGGGGATGGAAGCAGGCCCTGGGTGCAGGGTTGGGGGAGGTTAGCAGTCTTGGTGACAAATCCTAGGCCTTAGCTGGTGGGTAAATCATATGTGGTTCTTGACCTGTGTGTACAGTCATTCTCAGTTCATCTTTTTGCTCTCATGATAAAGTTCTAAGTCCAAGGAATCCTTTAAGACTTGTTTAAGATCGTTACCTGAGTGAGATAAGTACATCTTTGAAAACAATTACTGTCAAAATGCTGGGGCCAAGAAAATGCACAGATGACAAGTCCTCACAGCCTATGCCAAACAAGACCAGCTTCTGTGTGAGCCACGGGGTTGGGTGGCGGGGTGGAGGTCTCTGTAAGGCTCACACTCAGTCCCACCAGGGTTAAGAGGACCGTGCTATCACGCAGAGCGGGGATTTAGAGCCGTCTGTGAAATTCCATCAAAAGAAACCGAATAAATCCCTTCCTGGAAGGCTAAGTCAAGGCTGATGTGAATCTTGCATTCACAGCTGCACACGCTCAAGATGGGCAACAGATCAAGGGCTGTGCACAAAAGCCCGGCGTCGCTGGAGAGAAGCAACAAGGCAACAGATGTTCTGGAATCTGTTCAAACTGGCTGCCTTGCTTTTGCGTTTGTCCTCTTCTCACTGGTGGCCACTTTTGATATCGAATCAAGTTTCTTTTTTTTTTTTTTTTTTATGCGTTACGCGGGCCTCTCACTGTTGTGGCCTCTCCCGTTGCGGAGGACAGGCTCCGGACGCGCAGGCTCAGCGGCCATGGCTCACGGGCCCAGCCGCTCCGCGGCACGTGGGATCTTCCCGGACCGGGGCACGAACCCGTGTCCCCTGCATCGGCAGGCGGACTCTCAACCACTGCGCCACCAGGGAAGCCCTCGAATCAAGTTTCTGATCTTCATCTTTATCGCCTGAGTGGAGTAAGACCCAGTTTAGGAACCTGAGCCCTCATTCTGTGTCACTGGCCCTGAGTGACATTAAGTACAAAACCACAGTCCCAGTCATTGAAATCGGGGCGTCAACTGCGTGCCGGGCACCATGCAGGGCGCGTTCCTCATGCCCTCGTATTTAGAAGTCACGACATGACGAGAATCATGCTAAGACACAGTCTTTTTTTTCAGAAAAAAAAAATGGGGATTTTTATTGTAATCGCATGGGAATTACTTTTATCAATCTGATAGATTTGACATCTTTATGATACTGAATCTTCCAATTCATAAACATGATATATCTTTCCATTTATTTAGATCTTGTTTCAGTAGTTTTAGCATTTTTCTCCGTGTGTTGAACAGCTTTTTTTTTAATTGAAGTATAGTTGATTTACAATGTTGTACCAGTATATCCTTTTTTAAGATCTATTCCTACATACTTTGTACCTGTTGACGACACTGTAACTGTTTTATTGCATTTTCTGTCTGTTTCTCATATATAAAAATAAAACTGATTTTCATACCTGGATTTTGTATCCTGTTGACTACCAAATTCTCTTATACTTTGAGGTGTTCTACATGGACAAGCATATTATTAGGAAATAATGATAGCTTTGCTTCTTCCATTTCAATCCTTACACATTTTATACTTTCTTTCCCCCTTACTGCCATGGTTAAGACCGCCAGTACAAAGCTGAATGAAAAAATCATGATTTGGGGAATCTGTGTCTTGTTTCTGATCTTAAAGAGAAATGCTTTCAATGTTTTATCATTCAGTATTGCTATTGTTATAGGATTTTTTTGTTTTTTGTTTTTTTTGTAGATTGTCAGATTAGGGAAGTTCTCTTTTATTCCTAACAACCTAAAAGGGTTTTCGCTTTTTGGGTTTTGTATGTAACTAGGAAAACCTTATGCTGGGAAGTTAAGAAACATAAAAGACATAGAGCCTTGATGTGTTCCAGGCACGGAGCCCAGCACTTTACAAATGTTTCTTTACGACAGCCTGATAAAGCAAATGCGCAGATTCATGATGAAGAGGCACAGAGGTCAAGGAACTGGCCAAGGCCACTCACAGCTAGCAGGTGGCAGGAGTGGGATAGGAATTCAGGGGGTCTTAGGAAGTGGGCACTCTAACACCACCACGGGGCAGAGCATGGAGACCCAGGGAGGTGAACTCAAGCCCAGGGTCGCAGAGTTGGACCTGACTCAGAGGCAGGAGTGGAACCCTTCTTGACCTCAAAGACTGAGCTCCCAGCTCCTCTCCTGTACTTGCCGAGGGTTGGCCAGAAAAAGGCTTTTTCCTTTGTTAACCTTTACTATATGAGGCTGTACTATATTGCCTTAAGAAATCCAATTACTGCATCGTTGATACATATTTTCAGGTCAAGTCTCGCCTGGGGAAAAAGTCAGAATTCTCAGATTTTGCTTCTAAAACCACCCATGCTCTCTCCTGTTTAAGAGGAGAACGTGTGGGGTCACGCCCACATCCACATCACCAAACGGAGACAGACAAGTTTCGTGAGAGCCCTCTGACTACGTGCCCTGGGTGGTCTGATTTAAGGCATGACCCACACAGTGGATTTTAGAGCCCTGCGGCTGGTTTCTAGGTTGGTGGATGAAGTGCAGCACAGGCCTGCTGCTTTAACACCACCCACTCGCCAAGCCTTGCAAGGATGGGGGAGCCTGTGTGAATGTCACAGCGTAGATGGGAATCTGGATGCATTCCAAAGCCAAGTGCAAATGCTCTTGGAGTGCCCTCGGCTTCATTCCCTTCACACCTCTCCCTGCCGGTACTAAGGGCCGGAGGGAGTGATAGCAGCAAGTACATTTTTTCACACACTCATTTTTCTGCAAAAACTCCAATGCCATTGCTTCTCAAGGACAGGTCGAGAACATGACGTTTCCCACAGAAGCAAACTCAGAAAGCTTTCAAACCAGAAAACAATGTGCAAGGAGGAGCACAGATTTAAGAAAAATACCTTAACGCGAAAGCCAGTCTGAAGCCTTGTTCTGTTGATAAAATCATACACTGGTATTCCCCAACCAATTTCACCGACATACTCAGGTTTATATTTGGCCGGCAAGCTTCTCTTTGAGGCAGGCCTCTGTAAATATCTGAGATCTCCAGTTTTCTCTAACGCAGGACGCTTTTCTCCTATATAGGAGGTATGCTGAGCAACTTTAGGGAGATGATCCTTTACATAATCTGGGCCTTAAAACAGAAAGAAAAAGCACTTAAAAAATCTCCGCACTTTATTCTAAGATGCTCTATTCTAAATGGTGGAAATAATAACAGCTAATGCTTGTATGTCATTGACTATATTCTAGGTGCTCTCAGAAGCCTTTTAGATCTGTTAATTCAATTACTCCTTGTATTAACCAAATGAAGTTGGGAGTATTATTTCCCCCAGTTTATAGGTGGGGAAAGCAAGGCCCAGAAGGATTGGTTACTTGTCCAGAGTCACAGCTAATGAGCCTACAGGCTGTCTCGCGGTTTTCTTTATAACCAACTTAACACAGACACGTTCTTTTTTTAAAATTTATTTTATTGAAGTATAGTTGATTTACAATGTTGTGTTAATTTCTGCAGTACAGCAAAATGATTCACTTATACACACACAAACACACACACACACACACACACACACACACACACACACACACATATATATATATATATATATATATATACATTCTTTTTCAGATTCTTTTCCATGATGGTTTATCACAGGATATTGAATATAGTTCCCTGTGCTATATTATAGCTATAAGTCTGCTATAGTAGGACTTGGTTGTTTATCCATTCTCTATGTAATAGTTTGCATCTGCTAATCCCAAACTCCCAATCCATCCCCCCCAACCTCCTCGCCCTTGGCAACCACAAGTCTGTTCTCTACGTCTGTGAGTCTGTTCCTGTTTTGTAAATAAGTTTATCATTTGTATCATATTTTAGATTCCACATGTAAGCGATATCCTATGGTATTTGTCTTTCTCTGTCTGACTTACTTGACTTCGTATGATAATCTCTAAGTTCATCCATGTTGCTGCAAATGGCATTATTTTGTTCTTTTTTATAGCTGAGTACTATTCCATTGTATATATGGACCACATCTTCTTTATGCATTCATCTGTCAATGGACATTTAGGTTGTTTCCATGTCTTGGCTGTTGAATAGGAGACACAGTCTTTACACTAAAACTCCTCACTAATACCACATTTGCAGGATGTTGGTCTTTAGACATCGAGATGTTTTCAGATAAAACCCTGAAATGAGGATTAGAAAATTCCCCAAATGTATTAGAAGCCATGGGAAGATGGAGAGAATTGTCAGATGAGGACAGCTCATAACGGATGATGCCCAAAGGCAGGGGCATTTAATAAACATCGGTACTTTAAATGTAAGACCATGAACAAAGGAATCAATGAATTGTGGAAGTGGGTGAAGCAAAAATGACAGGAGGTGTGGGAAAAGATGGCTTCCATACACTTGGTGTTGAAAGCTGATGACGTGAACATGTAAAAAGGAGCCAGAATGGTCCTGATTAGAACAGACAGTGATCTGCTGGTCCAGGAAGAGTTTCGGAAGTCCCGGAACCAAAGTGGCTGCAGGATTGTCTGGGCAGGTTGGGGAACACAAAGAAGAAACGTCACTCCTCTTACCCAAGGTGAACCCCAGACCTCGGAGGCAGAGGCTGTGCTGTGGTCACGGTGTCACCTGGCCCTTCCTGACCCCGCGGCCCCTCTCATTTTGTCTTGGGCCGTGGAGCTCAGGGTTTACAGGGAGCACAGATGGGCGGGGGGTTGACTACATGCTCCGATGCAGTGGTCGGTGTGGTTACAAGTCTGTGCCTGGCAACCTCATCCAAGCTTTCCAAGGGAGCTGAAAATGTGAGAAATCGCTCCCCAGACACAGGCTTGGGGCAGATGTTGCCCCAGCTCCCCAGTCACCGCGGCTCCCATGACGCCTGCGTGTTCACTGTACCTCATTTCCCGTGACGGACCCATCGTAGCCCCAGGTTCTCACTCAGGTAAAGTATAGGATGGCCCAAGCATGAAAAACTGTTTTCTCTCCCAATGTGATGGGTGTTGAGGGCTCACCTACAAAACTCCTGCCGTAAGGAAAATTTTGCAATCTCCTCCAAACAGGATGAAATTACAACTGTATTAGCCTTGCTGGAATTTCAGGGTATTTTGAGGCTGTGTTTTCCCAAATGTTCCCCTAATGCCCCTCCCATGAGTGACCATGACAAAGCCTAGGCATGAACTGGGGCTTCTCTATTGTCAAATACACCTGAGAACACTATCCGTTTGCCATTGAGAGAGTCCCAGCACATGAAAGTGTGCTAAAAGTTCTGAGAAATGCGGGCTTCCCTGGTGGCTCAGTGGTTAAGAATCCGCCTGCCAATGCAGGGGACACGGGTTCGAGCCCTGGTCCAGGAAGATCCCACATGCTGCGAAGCAACTAAGCCCATGCACCACAGCTACAGCGCCTGCACTCTAGAGCCCATGAGCCACAACTACTGAGCCTGTGCACCACAACTACTGAGCCTGTGCGCTAGAGCCCGTGCACCACAACTACTGAGTCCACGTGCCACAACTACTGAGTCCACGTGCCACAACTACTGAGCCTGTGAGCCACAACTACTGAGCCCATGTGTCACAACTACTGAAGCCCGCGCGCCTCAAGCCCGTGCTCCAAAACAAAGAGAAGCCACCACAATGAGAAGCCCACGAACCGCAACGAAGAGTAGCCTCCGCTCAGCCACAACTAGAGAAAGCCCACGCGCGGCAGTGAAGACCTAACACAGCCAAAAATAAATAATAAATTTATTTAAAAAAATAAAGTTCTGAGAAATCCTGCGGTAAATTAACCTGTTTGCAATTATGTAATCCAGCGTTTCCCAAACTTATCTAAACATGGATCCTTTTCCTCGTTGGGTCACCTGTATGCATCCTGCAGACACCAGCAGATTTGGGAAAATATTGATCCTCCATGTAATTTTCGGTTGTTGCTAAAATTTTGTCATCACCTCACACTATTGCAAAAGTGAGAGCAGACATATCTATAGTTACTCCTTGTCACTCTGCAGACCACATTTTTTAAAAGAGCAATTACTTGACAGCTGAGTCTAAACACTTCGATTTAGACAGAATCGTAGAAAGTGAACGTGCTTTACAAGCCAAGGGTGGGGAGAGGAGCTCCCCAGAGAATCTAGCTTCTCTGTGGCATTTCAGTTGAGTCACTGGACTTTCCTGAAACCCCATGTCCTCCTGTGTGCTTTAGAAATAGCGTGATGCAGCGTGAATGGCACAGGAAGTTCTGGGACATCCCTCCCTGGCTGCATAGCTGACGCAGGCACCCGCCTATAAAGCAGAGGCAGCTGAGGGTCACTGTCTGCAGTGGGCCAGGTTCACAGCCGTCCCCTGGAGCCGGCCCGTTGCTCACCTAACCAAAAAATCCACTCTCACCACCCAGCCAGCAATGCAGACATGGGGTTTCCCCGATGGGCAGTTCCACGGGTGTTTGGCTTTCAATGACCCATATTTTCCTCCCCTAACCCTCACCCTCCAGAGCCGAGACTGGATCCGAGACTGGATCTCTGCTGGATCCGATTCCCTGCTTCAAGGTCAAACTTCCAACTCCTCTCCAATCCATGGTCGCTTTATTTTTCCTTTAACAGCTATCATCTCTGTTCGACGACTGTTGCTATGTCCCTTAGGGTGTTCCTAGCTGTTTTTCATCTTATGGCAAGTTTTCTTGGATCGTTCATTGTTTTCCCCAAAACCCCGGCCCCCATTTGCCAGCCATGAAGTTGACAGCTCCTGGGTTAATAAAACCCTCATGTGCCCATCTGCTTTGGAGTTCTTGTCAACACCTGAAGACCAGCTCCAAGGGGACAACCCACAGCTGTAATCCTGAAACAGAGCTGCCCAGCATTGGTCTACTGCCAGGAGAGCCACGTCATGATGGGGGAAGGAGAGGTACTTCCATTTACATCTGTGCCAGGCTTCATGGGTCCTCATTTCTGCATCTTCCTGCCCTGGAGAAACTGTGATCTCACGGCCAGCGGGTAGATCCTGTCTCCCCTGTACGTGCCCAGCGTGGCTTGTTCATCAGTGTCTGAAATTCTCAAGTTACGGTCGAAGATGTGGTTTTGAAGCTAAACTACCGTAGGGTCAAATCCTGGCTTTGTCTTGTGCTTTGTGACCCAGGGAACATCATTCGGCCTCTGAGTTTAGGCTTCTCATCTCTAAAATGAAAAAAGACACACGCACCCCAGTGTTCATAGCAGCACTGTTCACAACTGCCAGGACATGGAAGCCACCTAAACGCCCACCGACAGAGGAATGGATAAAGAAGATGTATTATATACATACAATGGAATGTTAGCCATAAGAAAAACAAAATAATGACATTTGCTGCAATGTGGATGGACCTAGAGATTATCATACCAAGTGAAGTAAGTCAGACAGAGAAAGACAAATACCGTATGATATCACTTACATGTGGAATCTAAAATATGATACACATGAACTTATTTACAAAACAGAAATAGACTCACAGACAGAGAAAACAAACTTATGGTTACCAAATGGGGAAGGGGGGGATAAATTAAGAGTATAGGATTAACAGATACACACCACTATATATAAAATAGATAACCAAAAATGACCTACTGTAGGGCACAGGGGACTACATTCAACGTAACTATCTATAACGGAAAATAATCTGAAAAAGAATATATACATATGTGTGTGTGTATGTATAACTGAATCACTTTGCTGTACACCTGAAAGTAACACAACACTGTAAATTACCTATACTTCAATTTTTTTAAATGGTTAAAAAAAAAAAAAAAGAATAGTGATGCCTGTCTGGTAGCCTTGCTGGAAGGAGAGGAAATAATTTTATTGAAAGAAGTGCTTATCTGAGAATCTGGCACATAAGATACAGCAATATTATTATTCGTTTCTCTTCCTCTTTCTTGTCTGTTCGCTTCTTGTTTTAATTTGATGCTTTGTCTTACCTGTTACATTTTTTAAAATATATTTTAGGAGCTTTCACTGATAAACGATTTGTTTCTTATTGTGAATAAACTTCGAAGCCTTTCCTGAGAGCTCTTCTAGATCAGGGGTTGGCAAACTTTTTCTGTAAAAGACCAGAGAGGAAATATTCGTGGCTTTGCATGCAGGGCATACAGCCTCTGTCTCAACTACTCAGCTCTGCCCTTTAGGGCAAAAGCAGTCATGGACCCTATGTAAACAAGTGGGCATGGCTGGGTTCCAATAAAAGTTTATTTATACACATTGAAATTTTAATTTCACGTAATTTTCACGTTACAAACTATTATCCTTCTTTTGCTTTTCCCCCCAACCATTAGAAAAAGTAAAAACCATTCTTTGCTCACAGGGGGCAGGACAAATTTGATCCAGGAGCCATAGTTTGCCAACCTCTGATGATGGTGGACAGAAACGCAGCAGATGCAACGGAGGGTGGGAAGAGGCCAGACCGGCGAATCCTGGCGGCTTCCCAACAAGCGTCACCTGTTGCCAACACTCGGAAAGGCCGGGCCATGGCATGTGTCAATAGAGAAAGAAAGTTCCATCCTGAGGCAGATGTCTCTTTCTGACTTCTCTCCTCTGCATTTGCAGTGTTTCAATTAATTAATGAACTCATTCCTTTATTCTCTCACTGATTGATTCATTCCTTCAACAAACAGTTATTGAACTGTACGCCAGGCACCAAGTGCTGGGCATAGAGCAGCGAACAAAGCCGAGACCCTGCCTTCAAGGAGCTTCTCTTGTGTTTGAGAGGCCGGTGATACTTGTAAACGGTCCTTCAGCATCCTTCATCTGGCTTCTCACAGTAACCTCCTAACTACTCTTAGCTCTAGCTTCTCTCCTATCCAATCCATCCTCCACACAGCTGCCGGGAGGAATCTAAAACGGAGGTAAAAGAACATATCTCTTCTCCTAAAAATCACGAAATGGTTTTCTATAATGGTGCCTGTAATTGTTTTCATCCAGATTTCCTAGGATTTCTGACTAGTGTCTTCATAAACTGAGCCAAGCCTAGTGATGGAGTCTTACCTTCCTTCACCTTTCCTTACGATCAGAACTCATCTTTCAAGGCTTATTGTGAGTGCCGCCTCTTCTGGAAAACATCCCTAATCCCAAGTCAAAATTAGACACTCGGGCTTCCCTGGTGGCTCAGTGGTTGAGAGTCCACCTGCCGATGCGGGGGACGCGGATTCGTGCCCCGGTCCGGGGGGATCCCACGTGCCGCGGAGCGGCTGGGCCTGTGAGCCGTGGCCGTTGAGCCTGCGCGTCCGGAGCCTGTGCTCCGCGGCGGGAGAGGCCGCAACAGTGAGAGGCCCGCGTACCACAAAAAAAAACACCCAAAAAACAAAAAAAAAAAATTAAAAAAAAATTAGACACTCAGCATGCTGCGTTCACAGGAGTCTATTTCATCTTTAAAAATACCATACTTATTGGATCTATTCCATTTGTAACCTCCTAGAGGGTGAAGGGTATATTTTATTTATCTCTGTGAACACCTAAAACATTTTTTTAATTGAAATAGATTTGACTTATAACACTGTGGACATTTAAGGTATACAACATGTTGATTTGATACATTTATATATTCTAGTATGATTGCCATTGTAGTGATAATTAGCACATCTATCATTTCTTTTTAGTGGTTGGACTAATTAAAACTAGTCTCTTAGCAAGTCTGATGATAACAATACCATATTGTGGTCCATACTCACTATGTGGTGCATTAGATCTCTAGGCTTATTTGCTACTCTGTACAAGTTTGTACCTTTAGACAACATTTGTCCTGTGCCACCAATTCCCAGCCCCTGGTGACCACCATTCTACACTAAGTGTGTGGCTTTTTTAGATTCTACATATAACTGAGATCAGTTATAAGACAGACAGAAATAAGTCTGTCTGACTTATTTCACTAAGCGTAATGTCCTCAAGGTCCATCCGTGTGGTCACAAATGGCAGCTGTCCTCTTTCTCACGGTTGAATTATATATATAGATACACATATAATCTCTGTAAAGTCTTAATTGCTAGCACAGTGCTTGGAACATAGTAGGTCCTCAAGAAGCATGTGCTGAATGCTGAAGAGAACTGTTTGTTGAATAAGTGAATTAAAGAATTCCATCATAAGATGGGAAGTACATAAAGCCATGCTGAGGGAGAAACGAGCAGTTCTTTAAATATCTATAAGCAATCTCATTTCCAGAGCTGCCTTAGACCCTCCTAGTCTGGACTTCATGATTCGACAGTTCAGGGTAAGGCCAGAGAAAGGGCTGCTTTTCACAACATTCATTCTGAATAGTTGGAGGCACAGAGAAGGATGAGTGCTCACGGCGATATCACTTCGTCCCATAATATGGCCTCATGAGGCCAATTCTCCACTTCAGCGACCCAAATGAAACACACCAAGGAAATAAATCGACAGGGCTCGAGTGGAACACGGCAGTGAGTGTTTTAACACGTATATTTGAAAACGTGTTGACAATACGGGTATAAATTGGCCACTACAGATGTGCCATGCAGAACAACAGGGTTAGTCGGGGGAAGCAAGCCAAGGCAAAGGTCAGGGGGAGGGATGTGAAATATGAAGCAAACTCTAAGGGACACATCTGACATACGCACGTGGGGAAAGGAGAGGAGATGGTAACTGTTATAACTGCTAATGCACGCAGGACTCTCCGTTTCTAAGAACTGGCACACAGTGGGCTCATGGACAGGAACAGTTTTAAACTCCGTATTTCAATGCAATTCGTGCAAGTATTCAATAGGTCTAACCATCGGACGACCTGGAAGACTTAGTTTGTCGATATGCGTTTGGAAGACGGTGGAGTAGGGAGGCCCTGATCTCATTCCCCTCCCCCAACCACCAGCACGCCAAAATCACCACTATTTACAGAGCAACTATGGATGCAAAAGACCAGAAGGCTAGCAGGAAAGATCGTCTACGACTAAAGATGTAAAGAAGGAATCTCAATCAGACGGATAGAAAGGAAGGAGACACAGCATCCCCAGGTGGGTGACCCATAGATGAGAGGATAATCCCAAACGGACAGGTGCAACATACAGTCTAAAGAGACCTCGTTCTCCTCCTTCAGCAGCGTTGTCTGCTCTCAGGACAGACATTATCATTCCCTGAAGCGGTAAAGTACAGCTTGGTCCGTGTTTCATGTGTGAGGTCAGGGTGTCCAGCTATTTTAGGAGCGTGTCTTGTCTCTCTGCTTGTCAAGCAGCCCCGGGTTAGTTCCCTTAGAGACTCAAACTGTCTTCTATTTGCTTCAAGCTTCCAGAGCATCCTGGGCGGTGCAGTGCGCTAAGCAAATGCTTGGTAATATTCGTTGAAAGATCGACTACTTTAACATTAAGTTGCTGATGTAATCCAAAAGTATAAAATTCCGTACTTTTCCACGTGAACACAGAAAAAAGGCAGGATCAAACGTTTTGTAAACATCTCTGGACTTTTACTTGAAAAATAAAGCTGACAGACTCATCTTGACAAAACTGCAACCAGGTGATTCTCTACATGTTTATCTCACCTGAAGACAAAATCTAAGTAGATAATAATAAATAGGTTTCAGACTTCCCTGGTGGCGCCGTGGTTAAGAATCCGCCTGCCAACGTGGGGGACACAGGTTCGAGCCCTGGTCCCGGAAGATCCCACATGCCGCAGAGCCACTAAGCCCGTGGGCCACAACTACTGAGCCTGCGCTCTAGAGCCCACGAGCCACAACTACCGAGCCCGCACGCCACAACTACTGAAGCCCACGTGCCTAGAACCCCTGCTCCGCAACAAGAGAAGACACTGCAATGAGAAGCCCGTGCACTGCAACAAAGAGTAGCCCCCGCTCGCCACAACTAGAGGAAGCCCGCGCGCAGCAACGAGGACCCAGTGCAGGCAAAGATAAATAAATACATAAATTTACAAAAAAATAATAATAAATAGGTTTCATTGTTTTGGTTTGGTTTTGACTTGGAATTTTCCTGTATAAATGTGTGTAAAATAGTCAATTTATTATAAGGAACTCTTTACCATTCATGGAGACAGTCCTCAGACGTTCCCATGAGAAAAGATATTAAGATGCACATATGTAAAACTAATAAAAACCCACCAGAGCACTGCAAGTAACAGGAAGTCATCACAAATGAATTAAATAATAAGAAAAATCATTGTGTCATATTGTAAGGTCTGAGGTCTGAGGAATCTGGGCTTGCTTAATGCCCAGCGATGTCCTCAGAAGAATAGACTCTTCCCAGGTCTGTGCTCTGCATCCTCAGGGTAGCAGGTCGCCTTCAGGCAAGCTCCCCTTGAGGCTCCAAGGAGGCTGTCACAGCTCCAGGTATCATAATGCAGGTATCATAATGCCCAAGAGGGGTTGTGTGTGTTTCACCAGTGGAGAAGCCCTTCCTCGAAAACAACAGGTGAATTCGTCTCTCATTTTACTGGTCAGAACCGAGTCATTTATCTCTTCCTAAAACCAAGCACTGGAAGAGGACTGGGGTTTCAGAGCCTGGCATGAATGAATCAGGGTTTAACCCTGAGTCATATGAGGCCAAATTATGCAACCAAACAAGACGGTGGCTCCCTGGAAAGGAGTGGGATGTGAGGCCCCTGACTTGTCTGACACAGAGCACGTAGGGAAACTCCTCACAGAAAAAAAGGAAACCATACACCCAATGCGACTTTTTTTTACTGCTTTACAATCTACTTTTAATACCACATACAATGATTTGAAGTCACTACCATCTGGTTCTCGATCACATGCTGAATTATAATTCATTTGGTGTTTATGCTCTCATGCGTGAGGATATGACTTTACAAGGAAACAGAGAAATGGAGGCCAGCCAGGGGCCCCGTCAGAACTCACCTTCACAAAATTCAGGGGAGAGAGGGCCGTGTTGCTCTCAAACCCTCTGAGCTAGAGCAGAGGTGGGCAAACTGTGCTATGAAGGGCCAGCGAGTAAATATTTCAGACTCTGGGGCCTTAGCCTGTCTGTCACCACAACTCAGCTCTGTCTTTGCAGCACAAAAAGGAGCCATAGGGACTTCCCTGGTGGTCCAGTGCTTAGGACTCTGCGCTTCCACTGCAGGGGGCACGGGTTCGATCCCTGGTCGGGGAACTAAGACCCTGCATGCCACGGGGCATAGTTGACTATCCTCTGATCTGGATTGTGTCTCATATTTGCCTTTTATTTGACACTTTCTCCGTGCATATTTTAGACAGAAAGCTTCTCCGTTTGTTTGTTAGAGTCAAATAGTTGAGTACATGACTGCAAAAATTAGTATTTCATTGAAATGCACTATTTTGCATCAAAAAGCCTACCTTTTATTTGTACAAAAGGTCCCAGAGAAAGCGTTGCTTTATTCTACTCTGCTGGTGTTAATTTGGCCCATCTCATTTCTGACTCTGTGATCACTGATTTTCATATTATTAGAGTTGTGTAAGTGACCAATGAGGAGATGCAAATATAGTTAACTAACTCTGGGCTGGGTGGAAACAGCTGCTATGGATTGTAAAATGTACCATCGACTTAATACTAGGTTTGCTTCAAAAAGAGAAAAGAAAAGAAACTTACTACTTTAAATGTAGGCATTAATAGCAAGGCACATCACAGACAAGTTAAAATGTAATTTATGAAAATAACACTTCTTAGCCTTCATCAAATATGGCCATTTCCTTCTCTATCCCCTGGATAGACAGGACATCAGGAAAGGATTGTTTATTTCTAGATGACAGTAAGTGACTTCAGTTTAGACCAGGGCAATTTAGACTAGTAAGTGGTGTTTCTCCACCTTGTAAATTATATAATAAGTGAGTATAAATGGCTTTAAAGTGGCTGAAAGTAGGATGTAAGAAAAACATGGAAACTCGCTATTGGGATTATTGAGAAATGTTTAATTGTAAAAAAGCATGTAAGCAGTAATCAACAGATAAGTACTCTTTACACTTTTGTATCTTTTAAAAAAATTTGTATTGAAGTATAGTTGATTTACATGTGTTAATTTCTGCTGTACAGCAAAGTGACTCAGTTATACATATAAACACATTCTTTTTATATTCTTTTCCATTATGGTTTTTCCCAGGATATTGAATATAATTCCCTGTGCTATACAGTAGGGCCTTGTTAATTACCCATTCTATACATTTTTGTATCTTTTTTATTATACCTTTACCCTTTTCGACTCAGCCAGCCAGGGAACTGGCTGTGTTCCCAGATACTAGTTAAGGGGATTGAAATGAAACAAGTCCTCATTTATTCCAAGAACAGATTCACTACATTGTGGCACTTTGCTTTTAAAATGGGTCTGTGAACAGGTGAAATATTAGACTCACAAAGCCATGTGAGAGCAGAGATTATACATTAAAAACTAAGTTAAGGGGCTTCCCTGGTGGCGCTGTGGTTGAGAGTCCACCTGCTGATGCAGGGGACATGGGTTCGAGCCCTGGTCTGGGAAGATCCCACATGCCACACAGCAACTAAGCCCGTGCACCACAACTACTGAGCCTGCGTGTCTGGAGCCTGTGCTCCACAACAAGTGAGGGCGCGATAGTGAGAGGCCCGCGCACCGCGATGAAGAGTGGCCCCCGCTCGCCACAACTAGAGAAAGCCCGCGCACAGAAACAAAGACCCAACACGGCCATAAATAAATAAATTAAAAAAAAAAAAAAAACTAAGTTAAATTTCCTTATCAGTCCATATCTGCATGTCCTTACTTTGGAGATCTACTCTCCCCTCCCTGCGAGCAAACCTTTTCTTCTCGAATCAACTTGGTGCAGCAAGGAGAGCCCTTGGACAGGAGGACAGTGACATTGGGACTTTGGTCTTGGCATGGCTGCCACGCCAAGAGGACCTAGGAAAATCCTCACATCTTCCTTGGTTAATACAATTTCTTCTTCTTTTAACAACTTTGTTGAAGTGCAACTGACGTACAATAAACTGCATGTATTTAAAGTCTGCAGTTTAAGTCTTACAAACACGTACACACATGAGCAGGTGCCACATAAATACAGAGCACCCAGTTAAGTTTGAATTTCAGATAAACACTACGTTTTTTTTTTTTTAGTATAAGTATGTTCCAAACATTGCATGGTACGTACTTATACTAAAAATATTCTTTATCCGAAATTCAAACTTAGTTGGTGCCTTATATTTTCACTTGCTAAATCTGGCAACCCTATCCATGAAATATCACCACAATCAAGATAAAAAGCATATCCAGGGCTTCCCTGGTGGCGCAGTGGTTGAGAGTCCGCCTGCCGATGCAGGGGACACGGGTTCGTGCCCCGGTCTGGGAAGATCCCACATGCCGCGGAGCGGCTGGGCCCGTGAGCCATGGCCGCTGAGCCTGCGCGTCCGGAGCCTGTCCTCCGCAACGGGAGAGGCCACAACAGTGAGAGGCCCGCGTAACACATAAAAAAAAAAAAAAAAAAAAAAAAAAAGCATATCCATCACCCCCAAATTTTCTCACCTGCCTTTGGAAATTCTACCTTTTCCCACTCCCTGCCCTTTCCTACACCCAGGCAGCCACTTATCTGCATTCAGTTCCTATAAATTAACTTGGATTTTCTACAATTTTATATAAATGGCATCATATACCATGCACTCCCTTAAAAATTTTTTTTTATTGAAGTATAGTTGATTTACAACATTATGCCAATCTCTGCTGTACAGCAAAGTGACTCAGTTATACACATATATACATCCTTTTTTTAATATTCTTTTCCATTATGGTTTATCACAGGATATTGAATATAGTTCTCTGTGCTATATGGTAGGTCCTTGTTGTTTATCCATTCTATATGTAATAGTTTGTATCTGCTAATCCCAAACTCCCAGTCATACCCTCCCCTGCCCTTGGTAACCACAAGTCTGTTCTCTATGTCTGTGTCTGTTTCTGTTTTGTACAATAGATAAGTTCATTTGTGCCATATTTTAGAGTTCACATATAAGTGATATCATATGGTATTTGTCTTTCTCTTTCTGACTTACTTCACTTAGTATTATAATCTCTAGTTGCAACCATGTTGCTACAAATGGCATTATTTCATTCTTTTTTATGGCTGAGTAATATTCCATTGCATATATGTACCACATCTTCTTTAACCATTCCTCTGTTGATGGACACTTAGGTTGTTTCCATGTCTTAGCTATTGTGAACAGTGCAGCTATGAACACAGGGGTGCATGTATCTTTTGAATTTTAGTTTTGTCTGAGTATATTCCCAGGAGTGGGATTGCTGGGTCATGTGGTAATTCTATTTTTAGTTTTTTAAGGAACCTCCATACTGTTCTCCATAGTGGCTGCACCAACGTACATTCCCACCAACAGTGCAGGAGGGTTCCCTTTTCTCCACACCCTCTCCAGCATTTGTTATTTGTAGACTTTAATGATGGCCATTCTGACTGGTGTGAGGTGATACCTCATCGTAGTTTTGATTTGCATCTCTCTAATAATTAGTGACGTTGAGCATCTTTTCATGTGCCTGTCGGCCATCTGTATGTCTTCTTTGGAGAAATGTCTATTAAGGTCTTCTGCCCATTTTTCTATTGGGTTCTTCTGTTGTTGTTGTTGAATTGTATGAACTGTTTTTATATTTTGGAGATTAATCCTTTGTCAGCTGCTTCATTTGCAAATATTTTCTCCCATTCTATAGGTGGTCTTTTCATTTTGTTTATGGTTTCCTCTGCCATGCAAAAGTCTGTAAATTTGATTAGGTCCCATTTGTTTATTTTCATTTTTATTTCTATTGCCTTGGGAGACTCTGACCGAAGGAAACATTGGTACGATTTATGTCAGAGAATGTTTTGCCTAACAGCATGCACTCTCTTTTGTCTGGCTACTGACGCTAAGCATACTTATTTTGAGATCATCCATATTATTATAACATGTACCAATAGTTTGTTCTTTTTTACTGCTGAATAGTATCTTCTTGTACGGATGTGCAGTAGTTAGTTTATTCATTTTCCTGGTGATGGGCTTTTGGGTTGTTTTCAGTCTGGGGTGGTTACAAATAAAGCTGCTATAAACATCTGTGTACAGATCTTTGTGTGGACGTATGCTTTCATTTCTCTTGGGTAAACACCTAGGAGTGGAACAGCTGGACCATATGCAGTAGGTGTATCAACCTAGGGAACTACCACACTCCTCCCCTAAGTGGTCACGTCATTCTACATTCCCACCAGCAGTGTTCTGAGAGCTTTCTCCACCTCCATGCCCAAACTTGATAGAGCTGGTCTTAATTTCTGCCCTTCTAATAAGTGGGTGGTGGTTATCTCATTTTAATCTGCACTTCTCTTATGACTAATAACGTTGAGCATCTTGTGCTGATTTGCCATCTGTACATCTTCTCTGATGAAGGGTCCAAGCCTTTTGCCCATTTTTTAATTGGGTTGTTTGCTTATGGAGAGTTTTGAGAGTTATTTACATATTATGGATACAAGTCATTTATCAATATGCACTTTGCAAATATTTTCTTCTAGTTTGTCATTGTATTTTTATCCTCCTAACTGTGTCATAGGATATCGCTTATATGTGGAATCTAAAAAAAAAATGATACAAATGAACTTATTTACAAAACAGAAACGGACTCACAAACATAGAAAACAAACTTATGGTTACCAAAGGGAAAAGGTGGGCAGGAGGGATAAATTGGGAGTTTGGGATTAACAGATACACACTGCTGTATATAAAATAGATAAAGAACAAGGACCTACTGTACAGCACAGGGAACTCTGCTCAATATTCTGTAATAACCTAAATGGGAAAAGAATTTGAAAAAGAATAGATACATTGTATAACTGAACCACTTTGCTGTACACCTGAAACTAACACAGCATTATAAATCAACCACAGTCCAATATAAAATAATTTTTTTTTTAATATTTGAAATGGGGGACTTCCCTGGTGGTCCAGTGGTCAAGAATCTGCCTTCCAATGCAAGGGACGCAGGTTCCATCCTTGGTCGGGGAATTAAGATCCCACATGCTGCGGGGCAACTAAGCCCGCCTGCCACAACTACTGAGCTCGTGTGCCTCAACGAGAGAACCTGCGTGCCTCCAACTACAGAGCCCGCGTGCTCTGGACCCCGCGCCCCACAACTAGAGAGAAGCCCGGCATCTCAGCGAAGACCCAGTGTGCCACAACTAAGACCCGACGCGGCCAATAAAGTTAATTAAATAAGTATTTTTAAAAAGAATGTAAAAACTTATTTTAAAAAAACTTTAAAAAAATAAAAGACTATCCTTTCTCCACTGAATTCCCTTTGCACCTGTGTTTTAGTGGTACACACACACACATACACACACACACACACACACACACAGTGTTAGCTAACTGGGTCCCTATGTAAAATATATTTCTTACTCTGGGCTGCAGTCAGAAAACTTTGAATGCCACTGATGTAATGGTCACCGGAATTACTTTTTTCTGTCTGCTTTGGTCTCTTAATCATACTTCTCACTTGTACACATTCGGTCCTTCCTACTTCTTCCATTTTCACTGTTCCTCTGAAACTTCATTTTCTGTGGAAGCGTATTTGTCATCACCTCAGGACACCGTTGCTTTCACTGCCTCTTCAATTGTTCCCTCGTCCCTGTCATTCAGGGAAGTGAGGAAATGCTTTATTTCTCCCCACCAAGTTTATATCACGCTCTGTGTAATTCACACTCTGCCCTTTCATTCAATATGTCTTATGGTTTGCAGTTGGTTTACAGCAAACCATTTCCTCTTTCATTTGTTTTGCTTTATTGGGAGGCATCATGGTTTGGGGAAAAGAGAACGGGCCATACTTCATCTGGATTCTATTTCAGACTAGGTTTGTCACTTTCTTCAAAAGACTGCTTCTCAGGCTCAGTTTCTTTATCTGAAAAATGAAACTACGTCTAACGACTTCATGCAATTGTTGTAAGAATTCGGAGCTATTGTACGTAGGCTAGGTCAGCCGTGTCTATACGTGAACCTGGCACATAGCAGATGTCTGGCGGTTGGCTATTATCATATTATCTACCTTCTACCCATTTCTGCTATTTCCATCACCTTCTGCCCTGCCCTATCTTCCTCTCTGCTAATGCTACTATACAAGATTAGGCCTGAGATAACTAAATGCGATGCCCTGAACTATTATACTGAGAAATGATTAATAACATTACACAGGAAGTATCATGGTGCCAAACAGATGGACATCAGATTTAATCTTACTCTAAAAAAGAAAAAGACTCTTCCTCTACAAAAGAGACCTTACAATCTTCTTCCCATCGTCAAAGCGGACAGAAAAATACTCCTCTCTAAAGAGAACATGGGGGAGGGATAAATTAGGAGTCTGGGATCAGCAGATACACACGACTATATATAAAATAGATAATCAACAAGGACCTACTGTACAGCACAGGGGACTCTACTCAATATCTTGTAATAACCTATAAGGAAAAAGAATCTGAAAAAGAATAGATATATATGTGTATGTGTAACTGAATCACGTTGCTGCACACCTGAAACTAACACATTGTCAATCAACTACACTCCAATTAAAAAAACAAAAACAGAATTGTGGCTACTGGGACATTTTGAATTACATATGTGGTTTGCATTTGATTCTTACTGAACAGTGCTGGTGTGGAGTTTGGAAACCTGTGAAGTTCTATGGTATGTAAGCTGGTGGATCACTGTAAGCGTGGCGACTGGGGAAATTGTTGCAATGTTTGTTAGGGAGGGCGAGGTCTTCAGGGCACATAACTGGCTGAAGAGTCAGACAGACGTGGTCCCGAAGGGTCTGTTCAGACGACCAAAAGGAGACTGCAGTGAGCAACCGTGTTTCTGCAGGGGAAGGGCTAGTGGCTTGGCTGTGCAGCTATGTGGCCACGCCCTGTCCCTGCAACTACAGTTAGACTTGCTTGCTCATCCCTCAAACCTGTTGCCCATGTTTCTGTGGCTGACAGCTCACAGTTGGATCCTTTTAAAGCGAGATTACACTCCCGACAGGACATGTTGTACATGCTCACGGCCTGAGAGCATCTAGGTTTTCACTCCACGTAATACTCGTGTTAGGTCATGTGATGCCTCTGAACGAAGCAGTGAGCATGACGGATGGATTGTAGCCAATCTAGGTGGTGACAAACAGAAATCCCCAGGATCTGCAGTCGCTGGGATCAGACACAAAAGGATCTTCAAGACAGAAGGTTTCGAAGTCAGCCTGATATGGTAACGTCAGTCTATTATCAGAGACTGATAATAACCTAAGAAGGATGTAGAAGCATAGCAGGTCAACCTCCTGGAAGCACAGAGATACAGGAGTCAGAGTGGCAAACTGTGATGATGCCCACGCACCACAGAAGAGGGCTGAGGGGTCTCCTCTTGGGAGGTACAGCTCTAAAGAGGAGATGTAGGATGGTCAGGCTATTATGGTTTAATGCCATTTAGCCCATGTTTACATAGCTTGCCCTGCAATGCCAGCGTTCTAGGAGTGTGTTGTGGAAGCGCTGATGCTAGCAATGTTTTCTTCTAAAATGTATTAAAAATATATTTAACAATATAGTGATTGTATAATAAAAATATAGTTGTCATCAGTAAACTGTATTTGATAGACTCACAGACATAGAGAACAGACTGGTGGTTGCCAAGGCGGGGGTGGGAGGGATGGAGTGGGAGTTTGGGGTCAGCAGAGGCAAACTATTGCGTATAGGATGGAGGAACACCAAGGTCCTACCGCATGGCACAGGGAACTATATTCAATATCCTGTGATAAACCATCATGGAAAAGAAGATGAAAAAGAATATATATACATATATATTATATATATATAACTGAATCACTTTGCTGTACAGCAGAAATTAACACAACATTGTAAATCAACTATACCTCAATAAAACAAAATTTTAAAAATTTCATTAAGCCACACACACACACACACACACACAAGAAACGCTGTATTTGAGATTTCCAGGACTTTCCATGTGAGATCACCTGACCCACGACTGCCTTATGCTCCACACGCCCTGATACATAAGCATCTTGGGCCTGTTGCTGTGACTCAGGTTTTTATCTGTACAGTGGGTTTAACAGTATCTACATGACAGATTTTTATAAGAATTAAATGAGATCGTCATAAACTTAGAGCAGGTTATGAGTCTGAGTCAGTAAGTGTTAGATGGTGATGGTAATGGTGAATCGATATGTACATTTATTTAAGAATCACTAGTCTATGTTCATTTTCACTTATAATTTTAATACACGTTTATGAAATGGATCAAATGTTGACTTTTTCTTACAGCAAGTAATTAATATATGGAACCATATTTCATTGTTTTAATCCAAGAGTACGCTTTATTTCATGAACTCCATTCTTGGTAAATCCTTGCAACACATTATAATTGAAACAATATTGCTTAAAAAAATATTGCTCTGGTTACGTAGCCAGGGCTCAGGGAACCTTCATTAAATCCATGAATGAAGTGAGTTGAGCAGTGTTGATCATCCTATAATTTCTGTCTGCTCTAAGTCTACAGGGATGGTTTACTGGTAAATGTTGAACTACCAGCTCTCAGAATTTATACCAATTCCCGTGGTGTAAATATTGCCACTATGGCCAATTTCAAACTACCAATCTGAGGTCACTGAATGCAGAGCTGGAAAGAACAGCAGCATCACCTGTGGACTTAGTAACAATGCAAAATCTCAGGCCCTGCCTCACATGGTCTGAAACAGAAACTCCGAAGGTGGTGCCAAGCTCTCCGTGTCCTAGCAACCCCTCCAAGCCAGTCTGCTGCCTGCTGGGGTTTGAGAACCACTGCCTTACACCAGGCTGTTGTTTCTGAAGAAGCAGAGGAGCTCAGTAACTTCTAACATATATTAGCTAGTGTGCTGACACTAACGATATTGGTATTTTGATTCTTTTTTTTTTTTTTTTTTTTTTTTTTGCGGTACGCGGGTCTCTCACTGTTGTGGCCTCTCTCGTTGAGGAGCACAGGCTCCGGACGCGCAGGCTCAGCGGCCATGGCTCACGGGCCCAGCCGCTCCGCGGCACGTGGGATCTTCCCGGACCGGGGCACGAACCCGCGTCCCCTGCATCGGCAGGCGGACTCTCAACCACTGCGCCACCAGAGAAGCCCCATAGGTTTGTTTTTGATATCTGTAAGTCTGTTTCTGTTTTGTAAATAAGTTCATTTGTATAATTTTTTAAGCTTAGATTCCACATATAAGCGATATCGTATGATATCTGTCTTTCTCTGTCTGACTCACTTCACTTAGTATGATCATCTCCAGGTCCATTCACTTTGTTATAAAGCAGAAACTAACGACAACAACAAAAAGATGTGGTACATATATACAATGGAATATCACTCAGCCATAAAAAAGAATGAAACATTGCCATTTGCAGCAACATGGTGTTTGGATTCTTAGGGCCATCTAAGAGCCTTTGAGCTTGTAACATATATTCCTGGAATCAAGAAAGGACCCCAAGCTACTACTCCCATGGGAAGATGGGAAAGGTAACCCATCTTCCAATACTTCCACGTTTCAGCTGCTGTTCAGAGGCTCTGAGAATGAACCGTGAAGTGCTACTGGTTGTGATTTCTGGTGGCTTCTGCCGTGGAGACCAGGGCAACATTCCCGTGTAAAATAAAGAGATGTCCTGTTGCATTAGTGCATATATCAATCCACTTGGGTTGCCCGTAGCTTTGGCAGTCCCATTACTGCAGCCCTAAAGCCAGCTACGGCACCCACAGTACTGGCCGAGAGGCACACATTTCCAGAGAGTTCTGGGGCTTGGGACTGGTCGGCAGGTATAACCTTGTACCCTTAGGTAGGGCTCCCTCCCACTGCTGGCATTCATCCAACTGCCAGAATTGTCCCAGCTTCTGCACATTCTATTTTTGGACAGGTCTAATTATTCTTTCTTCTGTTGAGCTGAAATCTGCCTTTCTGTAACAGTCCCACATCGGTCTGAAATCAGAATCTCAGTTGCTAATCCCTCTTTCAGGGGACCATCTGTCGGACACGGGAAAAGGCTCTTACTAGGTTCTTTTGCAAATCGGGCTCCCCAGTTCCTTCCGGTGTTGTTCCCGTGACATGATGCTCAGATGCCTCCCCCCCGCGCCCCACTCATCAGCGTCTGCCTTAAAACGTGGTCCTCATCGCTGAAAATGAGGCTACGTGTGACCCCCTTGTCTGTGGAATAGAGACCTCCGTGATAACGCGAGCTTTGTCGGCAACCAGGCTCACCTCTGGGTTCACCCTGAGTTTACAGTCAGCTACAAACTCCGCACCAACCAATCACACCACGATTTACCGAGTCTTTACCTGTGTTACGGAATTTTTAACCCAAAGTGCAAGGTTCATATTTCTTCCTGTCAAATTACAGTCTTGTTCATTTCAGCCCTAATTCTAAAATATTATCGTTTACAACCCAAACTGTCATCTAATTTTCACTCTCTCTCTCTTTCCCGAGGTTGATGCCTTCTGCAAACCTAACAGTGTGCTCTTCCTCTATTCAAATCACTCAGAAAACTGTTGAACAGAATGAGCTAACCCCTACCCCCCTCCCTCAATCAATTATTAAACATCAAAGCTTGAAACCAGAATAAAATGTCCAAGTGAAGTGCCAGTTAAATATTGACTCTCGCTCGCCAGTTTTACCTCAGTGCTTTTCAGCTGAAGTAGCCTGAGAAATAAAGATGCTGCAGTCACTGTAAATAATTCCTAGGGAACGTTCAGACTCCCCAGCAGCTATTAAATATTTGAAATGCATACCCACATTCTTCAATGTGTGCAGAAAAAGGCAGTTTAGGAACAGTATAGAATAATTAAAAGCTTTAATCGTGATCCCAGGTTCGCTGAAGGATTTAGTGGGTATTGATACTATACTGGAACACATGACTACAAAGTTTTCGTTCTTTCCATTTCCTTCGAGTTAATTACTTTGGTGTTTGTGAAAATTACTCCTCCAGTGGCCACTTAGATCTATGAAAATTGAAAATTATAAAGAAAGATTTTATAAAGACGTTCTACTCGGCATAGAGGAGTTTACGGGTTAAATGAAGAAACATATTCCTAAATTCTGTTTATGAGCTACATAATCATGGGAAATGTGAAGCTGAAAGCAGATATTATCAGGATCACAAACACCATCATTCAGTTCGGGGGATGGTTTCTGAAATGATATCTGAGCTTTTTTTTTTTTTGGCCACGCCATGCGAGATCTTAGTTCCCCCACCAGGGACTGAACCCACGCCCCCTCCAGTGGAAGTGCGGAGTCCTAACCACTGGACTGCCAGGGAAGTCCCAGATGGTATCTGACCTGATACCTTTAGACCACCCGGAGAGGAAAGATTAGAAAATAGGTTTCTGTTGACACAGATGAAGCCACTGCTGGGGAAGGGGTGTGTTTCATTTTTAACATGAACCACCCTGGTGAATCTACAGCACCGCAGAATTTTACAATAGTTTTTGATGAAGCAATGCTGATGTAACATGGCACCAAATGTTCCCGTTTATTCTGAACCCTCCCTCGAAAGTAATACTGTGTACTGTTGCATTACTTCTTCCAGGAAAGCAAGTTAACTGACACATTTGAATAGGTGGTCAGTGGTCCCAGGTCTATGATTATTACTGAGTGGTCACGGCTTCTTCCCAGTAACCAAAATATCATACTTAGATGTTTTAAAAATGAGAGATACAGAGAAATTAGAACCCTGTGTATTGCTAGTGGGAATGTAAACTGGTGAAGCTGCTGTAGACAACAGTATGATAATTCCTCAAAAAATTCAACATAGGGCTTCCCTGGTGGCACAGTGGTTGAGAATCCGCCTGCCAATGCAGGGGACACGGGTTCGAGCCCTGGTCCGGGGAGATCCCACATGCCGCGGAGCAACTAGCCCGTGAGCCACAACTACTGAGCCTGCGCGTCTGGAGCCTGTGCTCTGCAACAAGAGAGGACGCAACAGTGAGAGGCCCGCGCACCGCGATTAAGAGTAGCCCCCACTCGCCGCAACTAGAGAAAGCCCCCGCACAGAAACGAAGACCCAACACAGCCAAAAATAAATAAATTAAAAAAAAATTCAACAGAGCGATTCAACTTCTGGGTATATACCAGGAGTGAAAGGAGGGACCATAACAGGTGTTTGTACACCCGTGTTCATAACAGCGTTATTCACAAGAGCCAAAAGGTAACGTAGCTTAAGTGTCCATCAGTGGCTGGACAGATGGACAAAGTGTGGTGTGTGTGTGTGTGTGTGTGTGTGTGTGTGTGTGTGTGTGTGTGTGTGTTAGCCTGCCAGGGCTACCATAACAAAATACCACAGGCTAGGTGGCTTAACCAACAGAAATGTGTTTTCTCACAGTTCTGGAGGCTGGAAGTCCAAGGTCAAGGTACCCTCAGGGTGGGTTTCTGGTGAGACCTCCCTCCTTGGTTTGCAAGGCCCCTTTCTCTGTGCGTCCTCATGCGGACTTTCCTCTGCACACACACACAGAGCTCTGGTGTCCCTCTTCTTATAAGGACACCACTTCCACGGGATTAGGGTCCCACCCTACAACCTCACTTAACCTTAGTTACCTTCATAAAGGACCTGTCTCCAAAGAAGGTTCATTGGGGAGTGGGGCTTCAACAAATGAATTTGGTGGCGGAACAGTTCAGTCTATAATGACACACAAAAGGTTATTATTCAACCTTTTAAAAAGGGGAAATCCTGACAGAAGCTACTATATGGATGAACCTTGAGGACATTATGCAAAGTGAAATAGGCCAGTCAGAAAAAGACAGATACTATCTCATTCCAGTTATATGCGATTACTCAAGTGGTCAAATTCATTGAAATAGAAAGGAGAATGGTGGTTGCCAAGGGCTGGGGAGGGGGAAACAGAGCGAGTGTTTCGTGGGTACAGAGTTTCGATTTTGCAAGATGAAAACAGTCTGAAAATGGATGAGAGTGACCATTGCACAACAGTGTAAATGTACTTAATGCTGCCTTTTTTTTTTAATTTTAAGGGTACCATTTTACATTATGGTCATTTTATCACAATTTTTTAAAAATAAAAAAATGAGAAAAGTACTCAAACATTCATGCTTTAGTGTGTGACCCCAAATGGCACTCACTCTTGGTGGGTCTCTGTCCTGAAACACACACACTTACTATGTTGCCATGATGTGTCTTCAGTCTATCAGCTAGTGGTCTAATTATTTGTTTATGCTTTTTTTCCACATTGTCTTTTCAAATGTAGAGGACGGGCATTTCATCTCTATGTCGACCTCTCCATAAAATCTCTATATTTTTAGTATGAATTGTGACTTAGTTTTTCTCAAGTGTCGGCATCACAATGATGGTAATAAAATGATATATTTACTGAATTATGGGAAAATCAGTTTGGGGACTTCCAAGCCCTACGAGAATGTAAATAATTTAACAATATTCTTTGATGTTAGTTGACTGTAAACTAGAAGAATTGGAAAGTCCCAGGCTTGTTTTGCACTTGGTCCCTTTCCCCTCCTCAACCAATACACAAATGCAGAGAATGCCTGGTTCCTGACTTACAGTAAATATTTGTGGACTAAATGAATAGTGTGTGATATGCAGGTTACAGAAAGAATTCCCTTACTGAAGGAAGGGAGAAATCCAATGTCTCTTACAAACCAGTGAGGTGCGGACCCCAGAGCAACATATTTTGAAATAGTATCACACTCTCGCTGGAATAATGCAATTTTTATTGTAAAATACAGCTGATAATTTTCCATTTAAAAAGAATTTTTTTTTCAAGTGTAGCAAAGCCTTTAGAAATGAAATTTAGTTCAGTATCACGTAGTCCCTTTCATAAAGCCAAAGCCAAGAACACTGGTGCCACTTCTGGGTATGTGTCTTACAGTCTTTGCAGATACTGTAATACAAAATTTCCAAGTTTTGCTAGACTAAGGGAAGAGAAATAATCTATTAGAAAGAAAAGAATTGGAACAAAGAAACTTAGCTTTTTGTAATGCTTTGCATTGTAATTTACATATAAATATGAATAATGTATATTAGAATGCTGACAAAAGATAAAAACCTACAATTTTGTGTGATTAGACTGATTAATGTTTAAAAATTATATTGAGTGCCTACTACGTGTGCAGTGTTATGCTGTCTGATGAGGGGAAGGCAAAAGGCTAAGGCTCAGCCCAGCCCAGCCCTCAGAGAGCTTATAGTCTAAGAAAGGAGTGGTACCCACTGAACAACCAGAGCGAAGCTGGGTGATGCTGCCTTGCAGTGAAAGAGAAATTCAGAGACAGGGCAGGAGCAGTGAGAAGTAGTCATGATAGGGATAAAGCAGGATAATTAGTTAGTTTAGAAATCCCACTAAGGGATTAAAGACAGAAAGGGAATTTTAAGGGAGTTTGGGAGACTGTTGTAAGCTAATGACCACTCTAGGAAAGAATCCAGTAACCTAGCAACTCTACCTTGAAGGAAGACTAGGTGCATTCAAGCACCAGGCACACTCAAGCCACAAACCCTGACAGTTAAAACACAAGACAATAGACATGGGGTCTGAATCTTGTTACATGAAATCAGGAAGTTATGGTCCTTGAAGAGTAGCATTTCTGCATGTAGCCAAGACAGGAATACAGGTGAAAGAGGAAAGAAACTAGGTGAAAGTGGACACTACACGGAAACCTGAGATGAATTACCATATTTTAGTCTGTCACCATCCTTCTGCTAATATACATATGATTTAAATAGTGCCATGACAGTCCCAGTTAAACCATATAGGGTCAACGGAGGAACTAATGATGTAAGCCTTGACATCTACCCAAGAATGAGGAAGAAGGTGGTCTTCTCCCCTCCCCACTTTTTCTTTGATTATGAAAATGTAGCCCCCTTTGTTCTCAGGGCTGCGACCTCTTGCCTGCCTGCTTGTATCTCTCACAAGCATCCTATGCTAATAAGCTCACTCTTTACCTGTCACTTTGCCTCCCGCTGAATTCTTTCTGCATCGAGACAAAAGAATCTGAGCTTCAGTAAGTCCTGACACCAGGTGAGCGGTTTCAATTAAAAGATAGTGGGTTCGAGTCCCCTCCTAAGTCAGGGATCGAGGGTTCAAGCCCCAATCTGAGTTTTGGTTGGGTTCAAGTCCCATCCAAGAAGGAGTGAGGTTTCAGTCAGGGTCTTGAACAGGACTTGGACAGGTTGATGGAGTCAACATAAAAGTTTGAAAAATTAGAATTTGTAACTTTTTAAAATATATGTATACAGTCAAATACACGATGAGTGTGGGGATGGGAATTCGTTCAATGTTCCTGCTGCCTGTGTAAGAGAAATGGGATGGAAAGAGGATTTCCAGCATCACTGCCAATCACCTCCATTAACCAGACCACTACAACATGAACAGGTTCATACAGAAGCACCTCGGAGTTTTCCACCCTCGGCAAACACTGGCTATTCCCTCCAGCAGATGAAGAAATTATATCGATAACCATGGACCAGTTAGCTGAACTCCCTTTAGTCCATTTGTTACTGCAGCGTTCAAATTACAAAATAACATTACTTTTGCACCATCAGGTGTTACTTTTTCATGTCAATTATTATTGGGGGAAATGCAATAATTTTAAAATGACAGCTCTTTCTTCTAGTTTGCAATTTTCTAGTTAACAGAAGAGGGGAGGGGATTCATTCTGTTATTCTTTCTTTTTTTCTGTTGTTTAGGGAGGTTTTCTAGATTGCCATCTTTTCTAGTTTATTTTCCTACCTTTTCTTTAGGAACCCCTTGCGGTTGCAGCCTAGCTACTTCATGCTTGTCTGTCAGTTTAAAAAGCTGAAGTAGGGAGTCCTACTGGGCTCCCAATTTCTCACTTTTATAACAGCCCGCTCCCCACAAGGAGACACTGGGTGAGAAGCAGCTGGGCCACTGGTAAGAAGAGGGGCTTAAACGCGTTTGCTGCCTTTGAAGTTGTGTGATTTCTTCCCGTTACTGGCCACAGTGCATCTGCAGTACCTTAACTTTTCCATTTCCACTAAAAAGCCCATCTCTGTCTCCAAAGGAGCATGAACAGACATAACCACCACCCTGGAAAGGTCTGGGGGTGGAGGTGATGGGTGACGAGCGTGTACATTGACGGGAGCAGGTGGAAACTCCTTGTCTGAAATCTTGATGTTGGTCTCAGCAGTGCTTGATTAGGGACCAAATCATATAAATCACGGAGAAAGGAGAGTTAGAGACATCTTGGATGAGAGGAAGGAGATACCGCGGAGGACTCCTGTGCTTTCTACAAGCACACGTCTACTCCAGGCAAAGAAGGGAGCACAGAGAGGAGACAGCGATGTGTTCCCTCTGCCTCGTCCTTTAATGCTGAGATCATTTTTGACCCCCTTAAGGGATTAAAAAGACGTTCAGAATGACTCTCTAGATAGGAGAACGATTGGTCAAACGTGTAAGTTAGTGCCTGGGAATAATGTGATAAAGGAAAATGCCAGACAGTAAACTTCTCAAGGATCTGTCAGTTCATCAGTTCATTCACGCCTTCCTTCTAGAAGCTTTTTTGACAGCATACTCTGCATTAGGCTGCCCTTGGTGCTAAGACAATGTCCTGTCTGCTTATTCTCTGAAGCCGGAACCAGAAAGAAGGTGAGTCCCAGAAGTCCTGGTCCCCCAGCTCCACAAGAAAATAATTCTGTGTGTGACACACCCACAGTGGAGGGTCAGGAAAGTGATTCAGATGCTGGGAGACAAGCAGTAGATCAGAGGCTGTGGTCAAGCCAGTGTGGCTTTGAAAACAGTAAAGAGGGAGTCTTGGGGCCAGAAGACACACAGGGAAGCCAGGAAGAGCGAGCCGCCGGGCTCACACAGGTATGAGTCACGCAGATCCAGGATGCCGGCCACCGTGCCCAGGTGCGCTTCGGAGATGCTCCCGACCGCTTAGAGTGGGCTTTCCTGTTGCAGGATAAACTGGAACCTGACAGAGCTGGCTGGACCCCAGTGGGTCTCTCACCTGGCCCAGGAGTCAGAGAGGCCGAAGGGGTCACGGAAGCTGCTGCCAATGGTCAGTAGCCGCAGCAGCACCTGGCAGCACAGGCATACTGTCTACTTCCCTTCTGCCTTCCAATCTCACGCCAATGGCTCCCTGGCCCCGACTGGCCCAAAACTGTGCAGAGGAGGAGGTTCTGGGAAATGCAGTGCCAGCTTCCCTAAGTCGACAAGGCACAGACGCAGCTCATTTAGGTCATAGCAAGTTCAGGATAGCGCACGGGCTGTGCTGTCCCTCTGATTTGCACTTCACATGATTTATGCGACCCTCATGTTAGGTAGGACATTCCCACTGATGACAGAAACCACTCAAATACATGGACAGCTGATTGTTGAGACCAAGGCAAAAAAAAAAAGTCCAAAACATAAAAAGGGAAAGAAGATTTTATTATTTTTGCCTGTAAGCAAATGTGACGGCCCAAAATGCTGTCTTGCCCCTCCTGTAAAATTTGAGGCCCCCTCGGATTACTGGAAACAATTTAGGATAGATTCGGGGTCTCCTGGGTTTATGATGAACTCGATGGCCTGATACAAATGGTCCTTATTTTATTTTATTTTACTCTCCCTTATGTTCCTCTCTCAACAGTACCTTTGCAGAGCAAAAGTTTTTAATTTTTCCAAGTCCAATGCAGCATATTTTTCTTTCATGGATTGTGCTTTTGGTATCATGTCTAACTACTCTCTACTCCTATGTTTTCATAAATAACTTTTTATAAACCTTTTAAGAGATCTATTATTTTTTTATTGAAGTATAGTTGATTTACAATGTCATGTTAGTTTCAGGTGTACAGCACAGTGATTCAGTTACATATATATATTCTTTTTCAGATTCTTTTCCCTTATAGGTTATTATAAAATATCAAGTATAGTTCCCTGTGCTACACAGTAGGTCCTTGTTGGTTATCTATTTTATATATAGTAGTGTGTACATGTCAATCCCAACCTCCTAATTTATCCCTCCCCTTGCCTTCCCCTAAAGAAGGGGCGGTACATATATACGATGGACTATTACTCAGCCATAAAAAGAGAATGAAATTATGCCATATGCAGCAGCATGGACGGATGATCATACTAAGTAAAGCAAGTCAGAAAGAGAAAGACAAATATATATCACTTACATGTGGAATCTGAAGAAAAAAAGATTCAATTGAATTTACAAAAACAGAAATAGACCCACAGACACACAAAACAAGTGGTTTTTAGTCAAGAGAAGTAGCAGCCCCAGATCAGACAGAGGCAGAGAGGCCAGTGAACACACGTGTCTAGAACTGGGCGAGATGTCCTCAGGGCAGAGGGGTGCATCTACTGAGCAATCGCTGTGGCAGCCACTGGGCCTGTTTATTTTCCTCTGAGTACCAGGGAGGAAGGTAGTAAAGGCTTACACATGAGGGAACTCCTGCCGGTGCTTTGACTGCACCAACATTTCCCCACTCTGCTTCGTGCAAAATTCAGATAATGAATTCAAGTAAAAGTGTTGAGGCTGGGATAGGGCAGCAGTTATAGGGCTGGAATTAGGGTGACCAACTCACCCAGTTTTAGCACTGAAAATCCAGTGTCCCAAGAAACTCCTCCTCGTGGGTAAACTGGGATAGCTGGTCATCCTAAGACAGAGTGCAGTGTGGCTAGAACAAGGTCTCGGCCTGGACAACAGGAGAAACTAAAGCCAGAGGGCAGAGGACATACCAAGGAGGGGGGCACCAGCCACCTGGCTGTTGGATTTGCCTGCTGGGGTGGGAGCTACAGTAAATCAGGTCTGTACCAGGGCTGAAATTCAAAGCTCTGGTCAAGATTCCCTGAATGTCCTTCTGTAGGAGTTGGACAAATGTAAACAGAGACCAAGTAGGGTTTGTGATAATCTCTGTGCAGCTTTTTTTGCTCTTCTTTCTTCTTCCATCTCCTTGTAACTGCAGAAGAGAAGAAGATGGGGGTTTAGGGTATACCAGTCATTTGATGAAGGTGGGAGCTGACAGAAGGTCCCGATGTTTGTGATCCCTTCTGATAAACAGACTACAGGAAGAGCCATCATGGCAGAAGTTGTCTTTGAAGCCTCCTTCTATTCAAGTCGCTTGCTCAGAATTTTATCTTCTGAACTGTGTCTGGTCAAGAGGTGAGAAGATAAGTATCTTCGACCTTGGACCCTCTGCCTTTGTGCCAGGTGGGATGGGCGTCCTTTCCTTTCCATTTATCAGTGTGTCTACCCTATCCCACCTTCTGTGAACCCTGAACTTTCTGCTGAAATACATGGTCCTAACTTTTTGTACAACCTCAGCCTTTGGGCCCAATCTCAGTCCCAAATATATGTTTCAACTTCCAAATATTTTAGCTAGGCACCCTCCTTTTTTTTTTTAGGTGATTCACAGTGATGAAGTGAATGTTTACACATACAGTTTTTGTCTACGTTATATCATCACACAAAAATGGCTGTAAAAACTCCCACCCAAATTTGGAGGTAATGTTTAAAGATAGTTAGACTGAAAGGCTGGTTGTTGTGTGTGAATATCTGAGCCTTCCAAAGCCGCCCTCCAAGGCCACTAAGACAAGAGTGTAACAAGAGGCACGCAACTCTCAGCTGAAGAAAGCCATAAGAAGATGCTCAGACCCCAAATCACAAAGGCGGAGTCTTCCAATCTCCCGCATTGATTGTGGACAAGCTGCATCCTCAGAGCCCTCTGGGTGGGGAGCAGCAGGAACTATTCATTTAACAATGATTAGGGCTTCCCTGGTGGCGCAGTGGTTAAGAATCCACCTACCAAAGCAGGGGACACGGGTTCGAGCCCTGGTCTGGGAAGATCCCACATGCCGCAGAGCAACTAAGCCTGTGTGCCACAACTACTGAGCCTGCGCTCTAGAGCCCACGAGCCACAACTACTGAAGCCCACATGCAGCAACGAGGACCCAACGCAGCCTATATATATATATATATATATATATATATATATATAAAAAATAAATTTATAAAAAATATTCTTAAAAATACCACAATGATTAATGGGGTTCTTGACCAATACATAGACTAGTGTAAATAACTTCCTACTTTATAGTCCTTACACCAGAAATCCATACAATCAGACAGTATATCCACAGCACTTCTCCTCCAACAAAGTTGGGGATTTACCACAAACTGTCATTTCAATCTTTTCTTCTGAGTAATTATAAGCCACAGTCAATGATAAGCTATCATTTTTTGGGGAGGGGGGCATTTCAAGGAAATCTAAGACATTGGAATTGAGAAAAGAAAGGAAGAAATCGCTGTGATCTGGAACTGGTAACTTTTGTTTAATCCCTGCAGACAAGAGGGGTTGACAGTCCTCGGGTGATTTCTGCTGAGAATGTGTGTGGGGGTGTCGGTGTGCACCCCGCCCCCACGTGTTCCCAGAGGAGGTGATGGGGAGGGAGTGTGGTCCAGCAGTGGAGCCCGTCCTAAGCGGCTGCACAGTCCCCAGGAAAGGAAATGAACGAGATTTACCACGTCAGTCCCTAGGATTGCAGAATCAAAGGCTGTGCTTTTTAACATCTTTATGTAGCCCACGTGATTAGCACGCCTACTTCATTCTGCTTCCATATTATGAAAAGAGGGTGGCTACTCAGCTTGTGAATTGAAGTTTGAAAGAGTTTGGTATCTCTAAAAGGAAGAGACATGGGAGGTATTATTTCCTTGCTATGAACAAAGAATTCATCTAACCCGATTGCCATCAACAATCTTGACCTCAGATAGCTTTGCTTGCATAAGTTTTGACTACTCAGATTCCTAATTATCCTGTCATCAGTGCCATAATCCACTGGGCTGAAAGACATATTTTGTTTTATATGATCATTTACAGAATGATATAACACATACTAATTTGAATTATACAAATGTTCCCAACCTTTTTTTTTTTTTTTTTTTTTTGTGGTACACGGGCCTCTCACTGCTGTGGCCTCTCCCGTTGCGGAGCACAGGCTCCGGACGCGCAGGCCCAGCGGCCATGGCTCACGGGCCCAGCCGCTCCGCGGCATGTGGGATCCTCCCGGACCGGGGCACGAACCCGTGTCACCCCTGCATCGGCAGGCGGACTCTCAACCACTGCGCCACCAGGGAAACCCTGTTCTCAACCTTTTTAAAAAAAATTATGAGCCTTTAAATTACATCGAAAAACTTTTAGATTACATTGTAAAAACATATATCTGAGAGTAGATATATGGATATGTGACTGAATCACTCTGCTGCTGTACACCTGAGACTAATACAACATGGTAAATCAACTAACTACACTCCAATATAATAAAACAAAAACAAAAAAACACAGCAATGTTCGTGAGCTGAATCTTCTGTGCTGACTAGAGTCCAGTTAGACCTTCCAGCCTTGGAGGACCTGTGACCTTCCTGGGGTAGAACAGGAACAGTGCCTGCTGCCCAAGGGTCTACGTGTTTCCCACAAAGTGTCACGCGGACCACCTGCGTCATAGTCTCTCCACGTGCTTCTATAAGTGCAAGTTCCAAGGCCCCAGGAAAACTAACTCAGAATCTGGGGCATTCTGCATCCTTAAACGTCTCCATAAGCAGTTCTTCTGCACATTACATTTTGAGAATCGGTGCCCTAGATCTGGGACTGGTTAGTTCAGAGTCCTCAGCGGGGAGGTCTTAGTATTGCTGGCAGAAAGCGGATTTGCTTCCTATTTCCAGGCGCACTGTTTCTCCCCGTTCCTCAGTAGGCCCCTCCCTCCCCCAATTACGGGCTGGTGAGTTTTGATGTTGTTTAGCAAACCTGGGAGGTGCTGCACTCATTCCAGCCACTCAGGGTTCCCCACCTCCATCCCCAGTGCAGTTCCCTTGATTGACAAGAATAAGGCTTGGAAAGAAACCAGAGCTCGCCTTGCCTCCACCAGAAGCTTTCCTCAGGCTGCTCTAGGTCCTTGTCTGGGAAGGTCAGTCCTGCTCGCCCCCCGCTTGGAAGTGGGGTGCTGGGGCTCCGTGCCAGGTCTGTCGAGTTCAATCCCAGATACAGAACTTCCTCTTCTCAAATGACTGCCTCGCCTGCAATTCTGTAGCTTCCAGAACTTATTTCCTTTATTTTAGAAAGTGCTGCCCCAAAGAAATGATTCGACCACATAAGCGTTTTGAGGTCTCTTTCAGTGCTATTATTCTTAAAAGCCTGGACAATCTTCAATCTGTCTCAGACTCCTCCCTGGAGTGTATTTTTCTCAAAGATGGTATCTGTGGTCAGAAGGGCCGTTTGGTAGGTTTCACCGTTTCTGAGATAAATTCTGGCACCTGGGGTCAGCTAGACAGCAGGAACTTTACCCTTTCTCACTGGCTGTGAGTGAAATCAACTAGGATCACACAGGGCAGGTGCCTCGGAAGGTGCTTTTGCCTCTCCTCCTGCAGCAGACAGGAAAGGGGAGGGGGACAGACCCAAAGGAGACAGACAAAGGGTAAGACTTCCCACCCAGGGCCCCGAAGGGGACCTTTCTATCCTTCCTGACGACAGGATGCTGGGTTGTTTTCCAAACCAAGATCCCGTGCATTCATGTGGTTTAAGGTAGTATTCCAAAATCTGCCATTCTATATTACACAACATTGTAAATCAACTATGCTTCAGTAAAATTAATGAACTAATTCATTTTTTTAAAACCTGCCATTCTATCACAACATTGTTTTAATGGAACTTGTTTTCCTTAGTACTATTTAGATCAGGTTTATAGGAAAATTCCAAAGGCCAATCATTGGCAGCTTAAAAAATATATTTTGTGTTCTGGGCCCATAGCCAGCAGTTTACTAGTTTATATTGCTAGTGATCTATGTCACATGATAACAGTTAATGCAGATATGGAGCATACCACGTGCCAGACACTGCTCTAAGTACTCTATGAGCACCGACTCACTTAAAACTCCCAGCAACCCTGTGAAGCAGATACTAATATTGCCATTTTATAGACCGTGTAACTGGCGCACAGAGTCCAAGGTCCTAGTCCAACAGCTAGTCCAAAGCCACAACAGTAAGAGCCAGAAGAGTTCAGACCCTCACCACTCAAGGTATGGTTCCTGCAGCACAGGCATCACCTGAGAGCTTGGCAGAAATGCAGACTCTCAGGCCCACCCAGACCTTTGGACTCGGAATCTGCATTTTAACAAGACTCCCCACGCGATTCGCGTGCACATTGAAGTTTAGAAACCACGGCTTAGGTAGTCTTACATTATTTCTCTCTGTGCCCATTAAAAACCCACCTATGGCTTAAGACTTTAGGAAATAATGTGTACTTGGCTGGTTTGTTACGGAAAAAAAATAGGATTCTAAGATGATGTTTGTGTCCTCTCCTAGCTCCTCCCCCCTTCAGATAATCAGCTTCTCAAGAAAATAAATAGGATAAATTGTTTTTAAAAAAGTCACTGAATTCTTATTATATGCAGGCACTTTCATTAGATCATCATAGAATATGCTATGAAATAGGTACTCCTAGCCTCAAATTACCGATAAGAAGACCGCGGTCACAAGGGTTAAGAGGAAAAGACAATGCATGGACTGGGAGAAAGTTTTTGCAAACTACGCAACCAACAATACACAAAACAGCTCACACAAGTCAATATCAAAAAAAAAAAAGAAAATCAAAAAATGGGCAGAAGACCTAAATAGACATTTCTCCAAAGAAGATATACAGAAGGCCAATGAGCACATGAAAAGATGCTGAACATCACTCATTATTAGAGAAATGCAAATCAAAACTTCAACGAGGTGTCACCTCACACCTGTCAGGATGGCCAGCATTAGAAAGTCTACAAGGACTTCCCTGTTGGCACAGTGCTCAAGGATTGCCTGCCAATGCAGGGGACACGGGTTCGAGCCCTGGTCCAGGAAGATCCCACAGGCCACAGAGCAACTAAGCCCGTGCACCACAACTACTGAGCCTGTGCTCTAGAGCCCGCGAGCCACAACTACTGAGCCTGTGTGCCGCAACTACTGAAGCCCACGCACCTAGAGCCCATGCTCCGCAACAAGAGAAGCCACTGCAATAAGCCCTAGCGCCGCAACAAAGAGTAGCCCCCGCTCACCGCAACTAGAGAAAGCCCACGCACAGCAACAAAAACCCAACACAGCCAAAAAAAAAAAAGTCTACAACATTAAATGCTGGAGAAGGTGTGGAGAAAAGGGAACCCTCCTACACTGTTGGTGGGAATGTAAATTGGTGCAGCCACTACGGAGAACAGTATGGAGGTTCCTTAAAAAACTAAAAATAGAGTTACCATATGATCCAGCAATCCTACTCTTGGGCATATATCTGGAAAAGACGAAACGTCTAATTCGAAAAGATACATGCACCCCAATGTTCACTGCAGCACTATTCAGAATAGCCGAGATATGAAAGCCACCTAAATGTCCATCGACAGATGAATGGATAAAGAAGATGTGGTACATATATACGGTGGAATATTACTCAGCCATAAAAAAGAACGAAATAATGCCATTTGCGGCAATGTGGATGGACCTAGAGATTATCATACTAAGTGAAGTAAGTCAGACATAGAAAGACAAATATCATATGATAACACTTACATGTGGAGCCTAAAAATATGGTACAAATGAGCTTATTTACAAAACAGAAACAAACAGGCACAGAAAACAAACCTATGATTACCAAAGGGAAAGTAGGGGGAGGAAAAATTTAGGAGTTTGGGATTAACAGATACACACCACTATAACCAACAAGGACCTACTGTATAACACTGGCAACTCTACTCAACATCTTGTAATGACCTATATGGGAAAAGAATCTGTAAAGGAATACATATGTATGTATAACTGAATGACTTTGCTGTACAATTGAAACTAACACACCATTGTAAATCAACTACACTCCAATAAAAAGAAAGTAAAAAAAGGTTAGGAGAAGCAGCTGAGATGACAGCTAACCTGACAGCCCTGCTTCTTGAAGCAGGCTTCTCACGTTGACTTCCTCACAGGTGGCACATTAGCACACAGAACTACCCACTAACCTTTGACAAAATAATTTTTCCAAGCCCTGTCTCAAAAGCAAAAAACATTTTTTGCTTAATCCTGAGCAATTCTCCCTGATTTAAGGAAGCGATACTAATGTAAGCTACAAAGTGTCAACTTTGGAAAATCAAATCAAAGCCCAGAAAGTCTAATCAATTCTTCTCCTTTCGCTCTTACTTCATGCAATAAAGGTGTATATTGTCTTAAAAAAAACCCAAAACAAAAAAATAGAGTATGAGACAAAGCTTGTCCTTAGAAGTCCTCTTCTAACGGCTTGGTTTAGATGCTTTTCAAAGGGATGCCAGCAACTAATACTTTTTTCCTGCGAGTCACATTGGTGATGATTCACATGATCAGTAATTTAAGGTAGGATTGATTTGAAACTGCTTTCACTTGTAGATAAATTTTGATTCAGGCAAACCACACACTATGACTACAGAATAAAACGCAGATTAGCCAAATGTGTCAGGCCCGTTAAAATGTGTAAGCTTTTGTCATGAATTAGTTTTTTAAAACGGGACGTATTTGCTTCCTGAATTATAGTGATGAGACTTAAGCTGCATTTGCAGGAGGACTATTTGATTCTTTCTTCAAATAGGAAACCACTGGCATTTCTGTGTGAAGTCATTTTCTGTTTTTAAAATAATTGAATTTGAGACATGACTATGAGTGTGACAGTTTCACAAGGCAAAAACCAAGATGAATAAATGGGTCTGAAACCCAGACTAATGGAGCGAGCTGCTCATCATCACATACACGTTTATGTACTTCTCCCATCACTAAAGTTTCATTCATCATATTGGTTTTTGGCCATTTCCTAGACGGTATTTCCAATTCTAATATATTTCTAACAGAAGTCCCATGTTGTGATCACTCCTTTATAAGGTGGAATTCTGCAATATTCCTGGTTTACATATGCAGATTTTCTAGTAGATCTATGATGGTTGAAAAAATACATTAATATATTTATTTAGTCAGTAATCTGGATATAACACACATAAATACATCATATAAACAAGAGCAGGCAGAGGCTTCCGCGCTTCTGATCACGGCTGTGTGACCTTGGGGTTAAAGCTGTGTGATCTGGAGCAGGTCACTTAGCTCTCTGAATCTCATCTGAAAAATGATCTTGGTTAAATTAGATTATCTGTTATGGTGCCATTTTTTTTTAACAGCTTTATTGGAGTATGATTGCCTTACAATGGTGTATTAGTTTCTGCTGTATAACAAAGTGAATCAGCTACACATATACATATATCCCCATATCCCCTCCCTCTTGCATCTCCCTCCCACCCTCCCTACCCCACCCCTCTAGGAACGTGCCTTTTAAATTTAACATCCCATAGTAATTATCCCATCAATCTCTCAATTTGGACCAAGTGGGAATTCATTTAAAACTCTGAATGAAAAAATGTATTTTTTAAATGTAATTTTGTAACTTTAAAGCAGCATGGGACCTGGAATTGGGTAAGCAGTATCAGTTGTTTGCAAACAGATGTTGTAAAAATACATAACCATGCTCTAAAACACTTTAAAGTCTCTTCAGAATTTTGTTTATGATATTAATTTTCATAGTAAGACCTTTGTAATGCCAAAATAACATTATCTATAAAATCTCTTCACTATGTAATAAAACTTAGCAAAGTGATAATAAAACTTACATGAAAGAATAAGCCAGCAAATAAAATGTTTTAAAAATACAGACAATAATTTACCTTATCAGATTAAACTCATAGTTATCAAAAGCATATGGAGTATAAAAATAAAAACAGTTTGAGTTTGGTGGGATCGGCTGGGGCGTGACATAAAGGCGCATTTTAGGATGATGAAAATATTCACGATCTTGATCTGAAAAGTAAATGCATTGGCGCGTTCACTTTGTAAAATATTATCAAGTTGAACACTAGACGGACATCCCTACTAGAGTATATGTTACATATCAACTTTTTAAAAAGTTTTCAAAGTTGGACCCACTGACATTTGAATCTCTATCCCGTTATTAGTTGCAAAATAAATAAAATCTAACATCCATCCATCATGGAGGAGACAATCTGTGCTCTAATTATGACAGTCAAAAGAAATGAGTAGGAGACAAAAGAAAACAAAGCACAGGGCGTAGTTTGTGGAGTGTCCGATGAGGTAATGGTCCTCCATCCCCACTTATTCTACTTGACTACTCAAGGCCTTTGGAATTGGGTTTGTGTTTCCTTTCAATGTCACCCTACACTCTGGGGACACCTGTGATGGATATTTAGATTAAATAAGATAACAGGATAACCTATAATGTTCTACATGCTTCTAGAAGACAGGAAACAACTTATTCCTGTTCATTTTTGTATCCTCCGAAGCTCGTGGACAACTTTTTAGTATTCAATAGGGATCCAATTTCTATTTGTTACACTGGATTTCAAATCTCTATGATAAAAATTGAGAATCAAATTTTTTTCTGAAATATGTTTTAAAGGGAAAAATATTAAAATTGGGTAGAAAAATAAAACTTGACGAGTGGTCAGGTTAGTTCGGTAGTCACAGTACACTAAGTAAATATACACTGTGAATCGTCTCACAGAATAATGGAATCTCACTAGAAATGAAAGAAATTGAAATTAAAACAATTATAGCTACCAATGATAAGTATGAGGAGTGTCACACTTATGGCAAAAAAGGGAAAATTTGATTTTTAAATTAAATTAGACATTAACAAAAACACTATAAAACTCTTAAAGGTGCTCTGAAATCATCCTCAAAGTTGCTGCAAAATTTCTCAGCTATTTTCTCATCCTCTTATAATCTGGTTAGTTTTTCCTTACGTATCAGCATTTGAGGTAATTGTTTAAACTATTTCTCATGATATTTTATTGTTTTTACATTAGTTATTAATAGTGACAAAATATTTTCTATGTTTTTATTGCAACTATGCAATATTTGACGTAAAATATGCAGCAAATCCACTTTTCATTTGCCTAACCAGGGTACATACCCGCTTTTGCCAACACTTTTATAAGAACATGGACTTCCCATTGAGATCAGTTCCAAACTTGGAGGGAAAAGAGGCTAAGTTCCAATAACTTAGAAAGGTCCTAAGGGATGGGCCTTAGAGAAATTGACATTGTAACATCTGACCTGCATAAAAGTTAATGTGTGATGTGTTGACCACAGCAGCATTCAAGAAACAAGCTTCCCTAAAGGGTTGAACCTACTAAACTCAAGACTCAACAGCCAAATTCAATTTTCAGAAAATACAGAGGATAGAGGAACACATTAAATGACATGACAGTAGCCACATCCAGAATGTTGGGTTATTTCTACTGGATGACTGACACAATTTCTGCAACAAGAAAAAAAAAAGAAGTCTATACCAGCTTACAAGACACCAAAAGAGACAACACAACCAAATGCAATGAATGTGTGGACCTAGCTTGAATCTGTATTTTCACGATCAATCATCAAAATGCACTTTAGGGGCAATGACGGAAACATTACCACAGACTAGTTATTACATAATGTCACAGGATCCTTGTTAATTTTGCTAGGTGTGATAATATCAACGTGGCTATGTAAGAATATGTTCTTTTTTTTTTTTTAAGAGATGCACAGTGAAACATATAGGAGTGAGATAATATCAATAGAATATCTGGAATTCACTTTTAAATAGTTCAGCAAATGAAAAAGAAAAAAGCTATGTGATCAAATGTGGAAACATTTTGATAAATTGTTGAACATAAGTAACAGGTAAGTGGGATATATTTTAAAATAGTCATAACAAACTTTTTTTTTTTTTTTTTACAGTACGCGGGCCTCTCACTGTTGTGGCCTCTCCCGTTGCGGTGCACAGGCTCTGGACGCGCAGGCTCAGCGGCCATGGCTCACGGGCCCAGCCGCTCCGTGGCACGTGGGATCTTCCCGGACCGGGGCACGGACCCGTGTCCCCTGCATCGGCAGGCAGACTCTCAACCACTGCGCCACCAAGGAAGCCCCATAACAAACTTTTTAAAAATTGTATCAAAAAAAGATTGATATATACCTCTCCATTATCAAAAATAAATAAAAATGGGGAACTTCCGTGGTGGTCCATTGGTTAAGAATCCGCCTTCCAGGGCTTCCCTGGTGGCGCAGTGGTTGAGAGTCCGCCTGCCGATGCAGGGGACACTGGTTCGTGCCCCGGTCTGGGAGGATCCCACATGCCGCGGAGCGGCTGGGCCCGTGAGCCATGGCCGCTGAGTCTGCGCATCCGGAGCTTATGCTCCACAACGGGAGGGGCCACGGAAGTGAGAGGCCCGCGTACAGCAAAAAAGACAAAAAAAAAAAAAGAATCCACCTTCCAATGCAGGGGACACCGGTTCAAACCCTGGTCAGGGAACTAAGATGCCACGTGCCGCAGGGCAACTAAGCCCGCGCGCCACAACTACTGATCCCACGCGCTCTGGAGCCTGCATGCCACAATTAGAGAGAAGCCCACACGCTGCAACTAAGACCCAATGCAGCCAAATAAATAAGTAAATATTTAAAATATAAATAACTAAAAGTAATTTTTAAAACTATTTGCAGGCTTTAAATACAAATACATTGTTCATAGTATTTTATACAATCCTCTGAAGTTCGTGGCCTCACAGGAGTCTGTACCTTTCACCACCTAATTCCACTCTTTGTAAATATACCACAAGAAAACAGAAAGGGAAAAATAATTTACCCAAAAGTTTTCATGTAGCTTTACTATAAGAGAAAATTTGGAGACTAAATATAAAATACAGGAGAATATGAAGTTAATTATTTTGTATCAATATAATGAAAAACCTTAAACCTATCAAAGGTGACAAGAATTTGAGCTACGTAAATACATGAAACTGAGTACACACTGACATAGATTAGAAGAAATTTCAAGTATCAATTAAGACTCTTTCGCAGTTGGAAGTGACAGAAAAGCCAACCCAAACTGGCTTAAAGCAAAAAGGAAATCAATTAGCTGGCAGAAATGAAAACTTTAAAAGACAAGGGGGACTTCCTTGGTGGCACAGTGGATAAGACTCCACACTCCCAATGCAGGAGGCCCAGGTTCAATCCCTGGTCAGGGAACTAGATCCCACATGCATGCTGCAACTAAGAGTTCGTATGCCATGACTCAGGAGCCCGCAAGCTGCAACTAAGGAGCCCTCCTGCTCAAATAAGACCCAGAGCAACCAAATAAATAAATAAATAGTATAAAAAAATAAAAGACACAAAAATCACCTTGATGGATCACAGATATAATGAAAACAGAAAACAGTAAAAACTTTTAGAAGAAAACAAGGAGAAAAATCTAGGGGACCCTGGAATTGGTTTTGAATTTTTAGATACAACATCAAAAGCACAATCCATGAAAGAAAAAATTGATTCCTTGTGCTTTACTAAAACTAAAAACTTGTGCTCTATCAAAGACTATGTTAAGAAAATGAAACGACAAGCCACAGACCAGGAGAAAATATTTGCAAAACACCTATCTGATAAAGGACTTGTATCTAAAATATATACAGAACTGTTAAAACTCAACAATAAGAAAAAAAATTATAAAATAGGCAAACATTGTGAACAGACATCTCATCAAAGAAGACATACAGAGGGCAAATAAGTATATGATCATTGGTCATCAGGGAATTAAAACAACAGTGAGATGTAATTACATCCAGTTAGACTGGCTACAGGTAAAAAATAAGAAACACCAAATGCTGACAAGGCTGCAAAGCAACAGGGATTCTCGCTCTCTGCTGGCTGGTGGCAACACAAAGTGGCGCAGCTGCTCTGGAAGACAGTGCGGCAGTTTCCTACAAAGCTAAAGGTGGTCTCACCACGTGATCCAGCAATCCCATTGCTAAGTAAGTGTTTACCAAATTGAGCTGAAAACATACCCGTGCAAAAGCCTTACAGAAGTGTTTTTTTTCAGAATTGCCAAAACCCGCCAGACACTAAGATGACTAGGTAAACAGTTATGATCCAACCATACGATGGAAGGTTATTCAGTGATAAAATAAATGAGCACTCCAAGCCATGAAACGACATGGAGGAGCCCTCAGTGCCTACTGACAAGTGAAAGAAGCCCGTCTGCAAAGGCAACACACTGTGTGGTTCCAGCTCTAGGCCTTTCAGGAAAAGGCACAACTATGGAGACAGTAAGAGATCAGTGGTGCCAGGGTCTCAGGGAGAGAAAGGTGGGGAGTGTGTAGGTGAAGCACAGGGACATTTAGAAGGGTGAACCTGTTCTGTATGATACTGTCATGTGGGTACACAGCCTTACCAAGTTGTCGAAGCCTGTAGACTTCACAGCACAAAGAGGAAACCCTGATGTATACAATTTCAAAAAAATCATTTAGGGGACTTATCTAGGAAACAGAAACAGACTCACAGACATAGAGAACAGACTGGTGGCTGCCAAGGGGGTGGGGGGGATAGGGGAGGAATGGACTGGGAGTGTGGGGTTAGCAGGTGCAAACTATTACATACAGGATGGGTCAACAACAAGGACCTACCGCATAGCACAGGGAACTATATTCAATACCCTGTGATGAACCATAATGGAAGAGAATATAAAAAAGAATATATATGCATATGTATAACTGAATCACTTTGCTGTAAAGCAAAAAATCAACACAACATTGTAGATCAGCTATACTTCAATAAAATAAATTAAAAAAAAAATCATTTAGGAGTTTAGGGAACTCCAGGACAATTCAGACAGTGACAGGAGAATCTAACTGCATTACAGATGTATGAAGCAGCCTCACGGGAGGGGCTGGGGAAAGGTCCCGACCCAAGTAACTTTGGAAACGAGCAGAGCCTGTAAGCCCAAGGGCAAGAGAACGTCAAGGAAGCACCATACTCTGGTTGATAAGGTTTCCTCCCCTGGAGAACTGGTTAACGATTCTGATACGTGTATATACATATACTGAAAATTAAACAGTTAAGTGAATGGACGGCAACGAGTGGGAGCCAGGCTTCTCACGATTGGAGGGGGAATTTACAGATATGCAAGCAGCATGCTTAAAAATAGGCTTGTGATTTTAAAATATAAAGGAAATAAGATGAAACGTGGTTTATTTCTTACAGACATCACAATTAGTCATATTCTATTTAACTACACTTCTTTTTTTTTTTTTTGCGGTACGCAGGCCTCTCACTGTTGCGGCCTCTCCCACCGCGGTGCACAGGCTCCGGACGCGCAGGGCCAGCGGCCATGGCTCACGGGCCCAGACGCTCCGCGGCATGTGGGATCCTCCCGGACCGGGGCACAAACCCGTGTCCCCGGCATCGGCAGGCGGACTCTCAGCCACTGCGCCACCAGGGAAGCCCTAACTACACTTTTTTAACTGAAGTATAGTTGATTTACAATGTTGTGTTAGTTTCAGATATACAGCAAAGGGATTCATTTATACACACACATAATCGCACACACACACACACACACACACACACACACACACACCACTCAAATCACTTAAAGCAAGCTGAAGGAACAAGATGCCAGCCGACAATTTTACTGAGCTTACTACACGTCCTGCTCAAATTTTTATCAACCAAATGTGTCAAAGTTTATAAAAATGCAAGAAACTTAAATCAGTGTTAATGAAAATTTGATCACAAGTATACTTTTTATCAACATAGGAGCAGCCCCCATTACACAAAACATAAACTTTATGATACAAAAATATTCCTTTGTGGAAGTTAGCTCAGATGTCGTGAGAACGGGAACAGCTGTTCATGGCAGCCTGGTGTCGACGCCCAGACTGAGTGCATAAGAGTAGCAGAACCGTGTAAGATAAACGTGTTTCTTTCGTTCTCATGTCCACTGTCATGTGAGCATCATATAGGTGAGGGGTAAAGAAAGCTTAACTCTCCTTGTGAAATATACTCAAAAGCCCTTTACCTGTAAAAACCATCCGCCTCCCCACTGTGGTCGATACTGGCTTTTGAAAGGATACACCTGCCATGGTTGTAGCTGTGCTACTGGATTTTCTTTCTCAGCTGCCTCACACCAGTTTATCTGCACCAGAAACAGCCAAAGACTCTTCTGTCTCTCCTCTCCCTGTCTGTGACCCGAACTAGGTGGTTGCTAGGGACTCTTTATGACAGGAAGGCAGGGTGTTCCTTCTAACAGCTCAGTGTTCCAGCCTCCAGGAACGGACAAGACACAGCTGTAGCATCCCCAGGAACGGCATCCAGTCTTTTCCTTACCTGTCAACATCGAGTCCAGAAGAGACCTGTTCAGGTTCTAGATCTAGAGCAGCCTTACGTCCCCAAAGACCTGGCAGCCTCAGTCAACACTGTCTTCCAACATATCCCAAGCAATGTTCTGCAGAGGGCTGCCACTGCACAAACCGAACAAACAAAAATCACAAACCACGGTTAGAGGCATTTGAGAAGCCCTGGCTAGATAAAAGACAATTAGAAATTATATTTTAAATGAATAAGATCATTGTTTATGCATTTTTCCCAGCCCCGTATTTCAACACGTCCTTAAACACAATCTGTGCCTTGGTCATATTAATCTATCTGTGGTTCCCATCATGTGTGATGCTCTTTCGTTCCTCTGAGCCTTTACCCATTCATTTGCTCTTCCGATAATGTTCTTATGTGAATATTTCTTTCCTCTGAGAGTCGGAGCCCGTGCCTCCTCTCACAGGAGGATGCCTGCAGACACAGCTGACCACTGGCTCCTTCACGCCCCTTTAACTTCTACGGCGTCTTGTTTATACCTACCTGTTAAACTGCTACCACGTTGTTTCAATTGTCTATTTTGTCCGCCTCCCTACTAGAATCTCACTCCCAGTTCAGGGGAAAAGCATCTTTATTCATATTTCAATTTCCAGAGACTGTCATGCAATAGATGCTTAAGAAATGTTTGTGAGATGAATAAATGAACCAACAGCTAATTCCAGCCTGCCCAGAAATATAATATTGGCCACCTGATAATCCATGGAATATAAGTTCTAACAGCAATTTTGAATTCAACCTTAATTATATGGAGGTCTTTACTGAAAATGTAATGCCTTTTGTTTGTTGAGAGAAATTACAGTAAAAACACTCTACATTAACTATGAAGAGGGTTGCTAGCCTGGTGGCAAAGGGATATAACCCCCAAGTCCCCCTCCAAGGAAAGACTTGTGCCCCAGCTGCAGGAAATACCATCAGTAGACAGCCTGCAGCTGTCAGCTCCTTCAGGGTGTCTCTCTCTGAGGCAAGCCCTCTCGGGGCAGCATGGTCAGAAGACTCAGTAAGGTGAGGGGATGAAGTCCAGATGTTTCCACCTGCCATGGGACCATTTTTCACCCGGTGAGCGGAGGCTGTGTTGGGCCCTCACCACAGTTCAGCTTCTTCCTCTGCCCAATCCTGCTTCAGCCTCTTTCTGTTCACGGGCATAGATCCCAAATAACCATCTTGCCCCCCACCAACTTCTGGAGGGCAATGACTTGTGGCAGCCAGACAGCACAGATGTGTAACAGGGAAGAACAAACCTGCTTCCGCATCAGGTCTATCCCTGTAGCTCTAAGCCTTGTGCTCTGTTGCCTGTGCTGAGACCTGCCGGCTCTGCACCTTGTGAAACATTGTTGCCTCTAGCCTGAAATATACAGGAGAGCCTATTCTCAAGGCTCTGACCTTTAAGGGTAAAACACTTTCCCACTCATACAGAGGTAAAATGTTGCAGAACAGAGAATAACAGTTGTGAACAAAGGATTCCGGCACCAAAACATTTCCAACAATCAGCCACGCCCACTCCCATTTTAGTATAAAAGCAGCCTGACTGCTAAGTTGGAGCAGGTGGTTCTTGGGGACACTAGTCCCCCATCATCTCCAGCTTCCTGAAGAAAATCTCTATTCCTTGTCCCAACACCTTGTGTCCCGATTTCTTGGCCTGTTGTGTGGCGAGCAGTACATCTTGGACTGGGTAACATGTCCAGGCACAAACGTGTTACACCAGAAGGCTTCCTGTTTTAACCCCTCAACCCTCTAACCAGAAGCTGATTCTACTCCCCCAGCATGGGCAAGTCTACTGGTCTTCTTTGATCTGCCCTGCATGGCACTCTTCTTTACCTCTGCAGTGTCAGAAGCTTTCCTACCCTTTCTGAGGTTAACCAGTCCTTGTTACTATGGTCGAGGGCTCTCCAGCCCCAGCCTTAGGCTTCTCTCTGAAATTTCCCTATTTGTGTCCTCAGAACTACCACTTTCCAAGTCAGCCAAGTGTGAAACCTCCTACTGTAAGTCAGGGGCCCGCCCATTTGGTTTCTCACTGCAGTTTTTGTGATGCGGAGAGGGAAGGAAGGAGGAACCTGAGTGACAAAAAGAAATTCTTTAGTAAAATAAGCAGGAAGTAAAGATCTCGCTTTTGGCCGAGGACCTCCCCTTAACCCATCCTGAGGAACGCAGGCTTCCACTTTGCCTCAGAGACTGTTACAAACTTTTCAATCTGTTGTGGGCTTAGGGTCAGGGATTCTGATGGCAAAAGGCTGGAGGGAAGGGAAAATAGAGGAGAAAAAATCAGAGTTAGTTCTTTGGGAGATCTTTCCACCGACTCAGTACACGTTTAGGTTCATTTGTTTAGCTTTGTTTCATTTTTTAGGGATTAAAAAATTCTTGTGTAATTCTTGTGTAATTAAATATTTACATGGTTTCAAAGTAAAATTCTTAAAATAAGGGATATTTACAGAAGTCTAGCTTTTATCTTTGTCATCTACATCTTGTTACTTCTCTCTCCTTATAGGAAAACTTGTAAAAACTAAAAGAAAAATATATTTATAATCATATCCTCCCCTTTCTCAGAAAAAGAGTAGCAAACTAAACACGTGTTTTTCCACCTTCCCTTTATTCAACGAGACCTCTATTAATGGTTATATGGGCTGTTTCCAATCTTTTGCTCTTATAAAATGTGCTATAAAATATAGGTTTCTGCAAACATGTTCTCATTTATTTTGCAGTACATCTTTGGGATAGATTCCTAGAAGTGTCATTCCTGGACCAGAGGGTAAGGCATATATACGTTAGCTTGATACTGCCAAATTCCCCCCCTTCATAGGGCTGTACCATTTTGTTGTCCAACCAGCAATGTCAGAGAATGCCTATTTCCACATGACCCCACCCACAGAGTATGTTGTCAAACTTCTGGATTTACGACAGGTAAGAACTGGTCAAATAGTAATCGACGTTCCTCTCCTATCAGCAAGACGGAACATCTTTTCGTATATTTAAGAGCTATTTGCATGATTTTCTAAGACCTTCTGGTCATCCCTCTTGTGTAATTTACTACCAGGAGCTGAGCTTTGTCTATTTTTACAAGAATGAGCTAACATTCCAAAGAAGGACAACAGACACACCAACAGAGAATCACAGTAAAGTGTCAGAAGGGCAGTGATGGTTACGGGAATACATTTAACACCTAGTTTGTTCCTGGAGACATGGGGACAGAGGGGAGGGTCACCTGCCGTTCCTGGGACAGAGGGCGAGGCTCTCGTCTGAACTGTGTCTCAAAGAATGATGAGGACCCAGGCAAGGGATGGGAGGTTGGGGGATGGCGTGGGCGGAAAGGGCATTTTGGACAAAGAGGACAGCTTGAGCAAACGGCCCAGAGGGGAGACACAGCCCACAGAACTGTACATGGCAGAAAGACAAGTTCAGCATTGCTGACGGTCATGGCTAAGAGGGGAGAAGGGAGAGGAGGCCTAAGGGGCTCGGCCAGGCATGCCAGGAGCAGGGACTCTATTCTGTAGGCATCGGGGACCCCTGAAGGTTCAAACAGGCAGAGACTGGTCAGTCTTGGGTTTAAATGGAAGATGCTTGGCTGGGTGGAGACCGAATTGAGGAGAAGAGCCTGGGGACGGGGGTCCAGGCAAGTACAGGTGAGGCCAAGGCAGAGGTGATGGGAGCGGAGAAGAGATGCATTTGGGAAACACGCTGAATCTAGGTGGTAAGGAATCAGGAGGACCCCGGTTATCCAGCCTGGGTGACCGTGAGTAGTAGGGTCACAAAATAAAACACTGAAAACAAGAGAAAGAGAGAAAACCAAGGCCAGTAGGTAAAGCGATGGTGTTAACTCGGTGTGGAGCTGACAGGATAACCAAGCAGTTAAAATGAAGCCCATATTTTCATCAAAAGCTGCGACAGCTTCTGAACTCATTAGAGGGGATTAAAGACGATCTCCTGTGGCCCCCAGATGCTCTTCAATTAGAGAAAATCCCTATTGTTTATGAATCGGCCGCAACCTCCTCTGATGAAGCTCAGGGTTTACTGCTCGGCACAAATGAAATGTTGGCTGTTGTCTTGCTTTGCTAATGTAACAGTTACTTGAGAGTTGAAAACTGCTTCACGGTACAGCTGTGGAGGCCAGTGCCCGGTGCTGAGGCCCTGCAAAAACGCCTGTTCCAGTGTTTGGGAACGCATCCAGCTACACAGTTAATGATGGAAAGTGATACAAACTAGAAACTCCCATGATGCAGCAATGGAACCTATCTCCAGGTGAATATAGGGTCAGTACTTGCTAAAATTAATGCTCAAATACCCTATTACTAAGCACACTTTGCAAACTGGGGAGCTTTGCCACCCCTATACCGGTAAATCTTTCTTTATACTTTTAGGCGCCAAATAATTTTAGGTCCTTTCCCTACATTCCTGTTTTTAGGCAACGATCTGGAAAACTCACGGAATAGAGATACAGACCTGGCTTCAAATCCCAACAGTCTTCTGTGTAACACTGGCAAGTTGATTTTCTGTAAAATGAGAATAATTGTGCCTCCCTCCCTATAGGGCAAAGGGAATAACGTATATAAAATGCTTGTCACAATACCTGACACACTATGTAGCATGCATGCAGTAAATATTCTCTGTAATGTTAGTCTCATCACCTCCCCCTTACCTTGGCCTCTCCCCGTTCTTCCCTTAGAAAATACATGTGACTAATATACATTTAAAGTGTGACCATCATGGACCTCAAGATTATCGTATTAAGTGAAATAAGTCAGACAGAAAAAGACAAATATCATATGATATCACTTATACGCAGAATCTTAAAAGATGACACAAATGAACTTATTTACAAAACAGAAACAGACTCACAGACATAGAAAACAAACAAAAGGGGATAGTAGGGGTGGGGGGAAGGGGGGAGGGATAAATTAGGAGTTTGGAATTAACAGATACAAACTACTATATATAAAATAGGTAAACAATAAGGACCTATTGTATAGCACAGGGAACTTCTACTCAGTATCATGTAATAACCTATAATGGAAAAGAATCTGAAAAAGAATATATATTATATATATATAAATGCATAACTCAATCACTGCTGTACACTTGAAACTAACACATTATAAGTGTATGTATATGCTAGCTGATTCACTTTGTTATACAGCAGAAAGTAACACACCATTGTAAAGCGGTTATATTCCGATAAAGATGTTTTAAAAAAACCCTATACTTCAATAAAATAAATAAATAATGAAAATAAGTAAATAAAACAATAAAGTGTGACCATGATAACCTTTCTTTTTATATTTGGGCTTTCAAGGCCAGCTCACGAAAGTGTCTGTATTCTTCATCTTACTCATGTAGCTAGAATTCGGGTTAAGTTGGCACCAGAGATGCTATTCCCTGCCCGTCCAATCAACCTGACCTCCCACGGTTGTAGTTAATATAATTAGGGATTATAGTATACATGCCTTTTCTATAAAAACACCGTTTAGAAAATTAAAACCACAACACATTAGAATTGCCATCCCCTAACTGCTATATTCTACATGGAGAAACAATAAATAATTAAAGCAAGTGCTTTAGCAACCATAGGGTGATACCTTACAAATGTGTGAACTGTTATTGTGATAAGGGACCGTAGCTACTCCTGAGATAGAGCCCCTCGGCTTCCGCTCGAGCAATCTGATCATGGGAGAGGCCAGCTGAGGGGCTAAGCCACGGCGCAGGGGAGCCGGAGGAAGAGCCAGGACGAATCCACCCGCCTGGTCTTCAATTCAGGGCGCTCTTCTCCCTGCTCCATCTTGTACAAGAATCTGTCGTCTCTTTTCTCGTGTGTGGCACTGTGGATGTCAACAGCCCTTGCAGTTCTGCTCTAATGGTTTATGCGGTCTTCCTTCTGCCACTAGTTCAACTTACTGGTGAAGACTTTTTCACTGAGCAGTGAACAAATATCACTGGACACTTACTGCATGCCAGATACTGTGCAAAACACTTTCTCCAAGGTTGTTTTTTTTTTAACATCTTTATTGGAGTATAATTGCTTTACAATGGTGTGTTAGTTTCTGCTTTATAACAAAGTGAATCAGCTATACGTATACATATATCCCCATATCTCCTCCCTCTTGCGTCTCCCTCCCACCCTCCCTATCCCACCCCTCTAGGTGGTCACAGGCACCGAGCTGATCTCCCTGTGCTATGCGGCTGCTTCCCACTAGCTAGCTATTTTACGTTTGGTAGTGTATATATGTCCATGCCTCTCTCTCACTCCAAAGTTTTTTCACTGTCTGCACAACAGTGCTATGACACAAAATTATTATTCCTGGTTTATTGTTGAGGTCGGTGTGTTCCAGAGAGTTTAGTGTCAAAGTCTGGTCTCATTGTGCATAACAGAGAATGTGGGGTTCCAAATCTGGTTAATTATTTCTGAGTTGTAGAAATGAAATCTAATTTTGATCTTCAACAGACATATTTGTCTCCCGTGATAAACTGTAATGGAAAAGAATATGAAAAAGAATGTATATATAGGTACCACTGAATCACGTCGCTGTACAGCAGAAATTAACACAACATTGTAAATCACTTATACTTCAATAAAAGTTTTTTTAAAAAGCACAATATAAGGATTTCAAATGAAAAATAAACATATTTATCAAAATTATGAATATGGTTACTTTGAATATAAGTGAAATTCTCCCATCTGGGTGCTACTGCAGCTTCTCAGCCTGTAATAGTAGCATTCCCTCCTAAATGTTCCTGGCAAATACCCTTCCCATCTTTGCCTTTAAGAAAATCAACCCCCTCCCAAATTTCTCTTCTTCCCCTTCCACCAGCACAGATCTCCAGAGGTCCTCAAATGCCCACACTTCCTTCTCTGCGCTCCTACAGGCTTTACGTTTTACCTTGGCTGTTGTGCAGATCATTTTTGTGCAAGCAGGCGTCCCTCTCCACAGTGGCCCCGGCCAAAGTGGGATTCTGCTCTTCCCTCCCCAGCAACGCCAACCACTGGTGGGCTCCTGGCTGCCATGCCATTCTCTGTACCACCACTCAGACCCAGACTCCTGGATGCAGCGGGCAGGAAACAAGTCCCTTCCTCTATGACACGCTCCCTTGGAAGGCCGCCAACAGACTTTCTTGGGCCCCAAAGAGCAACACAGTCTGGGGTGACAGCTCTTCTGATGACTTAAGAGCACACTACTGACTGGGTGGGTTTTGGGGGGGGGGGGCACTGTGATTTGGAGACTCCTCCAGCCCCCCTGGTCTTTTGTCGAATCCAGGGCATCGTGCCGTACTTAATCTTTCCTCCTGCCGGGACAAATCTACTGTAGAAAATTCCCTCCATCAGCACCCTCCCTCCACCCAGCTCCATTCTTCCTATCCTTCATCCAGTTCGCCAGTTATTTTCCTGAGAAACTCGCAGCTCCCTTTGAAAACACTGAACGCAATGACAAGGCAGCAGCTGAAGGTGGTTTCCTCAGAGCACAGCCAGGAACCAACCTTTCTTACCTTTCCGAGCAAATGTATTTCTACAATGGACTATAAGTACTTATACTTACCGGGGGGAAAGCAATTAAATATCATCGAGAGTACGTGTGCTTCCATAGGTTCTTCTAAACCTGGACAAATGTCTGAAGCTCAGCGTCTTATTTTCATCTAGTTTCCGGAGACTAAGCATCATTTACAGCAGTTCTACAATCCAAGATTCGTTTCAATGTCTGAACTTTTTTTTTTTTTTGTGGTACGCGGGCCTCTCACTGCTGTGGCCTCTCCCATTGCGGAGCACAGGCTCCGGTCGCGCAGGCTCAGCGGCCATGGCTCACGGGCCCAGCCGCTCCGCGGCATGTGGGATCTTCCCGGACCGGGGCACGAACCCGCGTCCCCTGCCTCGGCAGGCGGACTCTCAACCACTGCGCCACCAGGGACGCCCCAATGTCTGACCTTTGATGTTGAAAAAGTCGACGTAGCTTCTTAGTATTTGCCAATCATTTGCCATGACATAGAAAGAGCATTCAAATGTATGGAACCTCAAAGAGGGTCTGATAATTACAATCAATCTAAAAATAGCGTATTACTGAGCCATAAAAAAGAATGAAATGATGCCATTTGCAGCAACCTGGATGGACACAGATATTACCATACTGAGTGAAGTAAGCCAGACAAGGACAAATATCCTATGATATCACTTATACGTGGAATCTAAAAAAAAAAGATTCAATTGAACTTATTTACAAAACAGAAACAGACTCACAGACATAGAAAACAAATTTATGGTTACCAAAGGGGAACCATGGGGGAAGTGATAAATTAGGAGATTGGGATTAACAGATACATGCTACTATATACAAAATAGATAAACAACAGGGACCTACAGTATAGCACAGAGAACGATATTTAATATCCTGTAATAAACCATAATGGAAAAGAATATAAAAAAGAACATATATATGTGTAACTGAATCACTTTGCTGTACACTTGAAACACTGTATAAATCAAATATACTTCAAGAAAAAAGTTTTTTAATAATAAAAATAGCTGTTATCTCTCACTTGAAATGGATTATACACTGGTTTATAGTACAAGTGTTTGGTATAGTCTTAAGAAAAAACCCGACTTCTTTGAAAAACTTCATTTTTTAGCAAATCCCATTTAGATGTCAATGGGAAAATAACTTTTCTTCTTATATATTTTATTAGGATTTTTAGCTTAATCTTTTTATTAAACTCTAATGTAACACTTAAAAATGTTGTTTAAAATGTCTAGGAACAGTTTGAGCGGAGAAGGATGACAGCATCTAGGAAAGGACACGTGGTGGGTTTGGGAACTCCCTGTGGTAGAAGCTGAACCCAACCCCAAATTTACTCCCACACAACCTAGATGGGAGAAGCTGAAACAACACCAAGCTAAAATGCCCTGTGTCAAGGAAAATGAAAGTTGTGGTGAGGAGTGGGTCTGGGGGCTCTTGGACTAGAGGAAAAAACGACAAGCTGGAAGAAAAGGCTTTTTAGTTTGGGAGGCCAGTGAGGGCGGGGCGCACGTGCCCAGAAGGGCAGTGGTGATGCTTCCGTGTGCTTGGTTGTCCTGGCTCGTTTCAATTTTAAGTTGTTTATTATCTTGTGCTTGGCTGTAGTTCCATTCGGCAGCCAGTGTTGGTGGCCTCTGGGGGAAGTTGAAGAAAGCAGGACAGGGCCCTTTGTAGAGCAAAACTCTGCAGGAAATGCACCTCAGGCTGCAGAGGAGGGGTAATTCCAGAGAGATAAGACAAATGGGAAAGTGAACCTTCAGGGTGTCCTCTGAAATCTTGAGAGAAGGATGTCCACGACCTGAGGGAAAGGGGTTTTATTGGGGCATTTTATTTTATTTAAATGTTTTATTGTATTAATTTAATTTATTCAATTCGTAATTTATAATTTTAATAAATTAATTTTATTTTAATTTATAAATTAAAACTTATAAACTTATAATTTATGATAAATAACATTAATTTATTTAAATAAAGGCCTTTTATTTTATGTATTTAAAGACATTTTACTGGGGGTACTGAAGTAACCGCTGAGCCCAGAAGGCTGACAAGCCTGAGGATTTGGGGTACAGACACCCCAGAGTAACATGTAGCAATAACCCAAATCAAATGGCAGGCCAAAAATAACTAAAATATTTTAAAATAATTTGTTTTATTACTATAAAAAGTTTAAGTAATCAGGGAATTGATTATTTAGTCATCAGGTGTTTTAATCTCAACTTTATAAAATGTACCAAAGCGAGAGTATTTTTAAGTTGATGAAATCACAGATACATTATTTATTTTGCGTGATTCACAGTTTCTTAATATAAGCTGAAATCAATTATACTTCAATAAAAAAATAAAGTAAAATAAAATTTAAAAAAATACATAAGCTGGGGACTTCGCTGGTGGTCCAGTGGTTAAGACTCTGTGCTTCCACTACAGGGGGCGTGGGTTGGATCCCTGGTCACAGAACTAAGATGCTGCATGCCATGTGTCATGGCCAAAAAAATAAATAAACAATTTGAAAAAAAAATACATAAGCTGAAAACCATGCTTACAGCAGCCTGCACTAGAGTTTCTCGTACTTTATAATTTTGGGGCCATTTCAGGTGAGGAACGGGAAGCCCTGAGGGTGAGGCCCGAAGGGGTATGTGAAGCAGAGATGGTTTAAACTGTCCCACAGAAGAAGTAAAGGAATGTGTGAGGGGAGCCCAAAAAGGGACAGGGCGGGAGGTGTGGGGAGAGATGTGGGCTAGAGAAGGTGGAAGCTGGATAGGGACAAACAGGCTATTAGCTCTGATGCTGTGTAACAAACAACCCCAAAATTTAATGGCTTAAAGCAACAACTATTTAGTATCTTGCTGTTTCTGTGGTCAGGAACCTGGGAGCTGCCTGGCTGGGTGCCTCTGGTTCAAGGTCTCCCAGGAGGTTGCCATGAAGGTATCAGCTGAGGCTGAGGTCTCAGGTGAAGACTTGGTGTTAAGAGTACGGTTGAGGGCAGGATTTGGTTCCTCAAGGGCTCCGGGGCCGTGTTTGTTGCCTCTTCACGTGGCAGTTGGCTCTTTTCAGATGGACCACAAGACAGAGGGAGCACCCAAGACAGGGACCACAGCCACTGTGCCACCCACTCTTATAGGTGACATCCCATCCCTCTGCCACATTCTATCTGCTAGAAACGGGTCACTAAGCCCAGCCATCCTGAAGGGTAGGGCACTCCACAAGGGTACGAATACCAAGGGCTGGGAGACTGACTCACCACTGAAGAGGTGGGGTGAGGTGGGTGTGGGAGGGCAGGGGTTGGTGGGTAGAGCTGAAAGTTATCCAGACTTGGATATTTGCTTGTCTCACTCTTTCATTCCTGTATTTTCTGGGGCCTTTTGGAGCCTTCCACTTTTAGTGACCGGGATCCTATCAGTCCTGTTAGACCACTAGTATTCTGGAACCTGCCATTTAGAAACGCTAGCAATATCTTCTAAAGCAAGCATCAATTCTTGTACATTTTAATTTAAACTTTTTTAATTTTATTGGAGTATCGTTGATTTACAATGTTGTGTTAGTTTCAGGTGTACAGCTAAAGTAATTTTTTAAGAGCTATAAAAAGTAGGTTGTTACTATTGACCAACGAAGTAATCAACTCCTAAATAACTCCAAATACACACTAAAAGTTATTTAATTCTAATAAGGAAGGAACCTCCCCCAATATATAGATACATACATGCATGTATTTATGTCTAAAACCATTTGCTCATCTATTTAAGCAATATTTTTCTTCCTTAACTGTATATTTTAAAAATTCCTTCTGATCTTCTCCAAAATTTACACTAGACTTTAAAATTGAGAAGCATTCTTCTGATTCCTGCCTTGTTCCAGGACTTGACGGATTGCATTTTTATCTGCCAATGCTTATCATCCATTCCTAGGCAGCCTCCATCAGTGATCTATCTTGGTCTCTTTAACTGTCATGTCACAGAGTCACATTACAACAGACTCTTGGTAATCTGAGAAATACCAAGATGCTCCTAGATAACTAAAACTCCTGGTGAGTAGAAGTCCCTGCATCTGCCAGACAAGCCCTGCAGGAAAAACCAGGGTAGAGCCCACGTGGATGGGAAGGGTGTTTAAAGCACAGGGTGCCCGCCCTGCTACGGGATGTTCTGTGATTTTTGTCCTCCTTTTTTTGCGGTTTTGCATGATCCGAAATAAGTTAAAACGTACAAGAGAGGGTTTCACACGTGAGAACCATGATATGACAGCACATCATAGAGAAACGAACAAAGAGAAAAAGTCCTGCAACTCCCAACACGTGGGCAAGATGCTGCTTACCCGTTGGTGTGCTTATCTTACAGCACAGACGCTTGTTCTTCTTAAACTGATGTTTGTGGTCCAGAGAGGAACTGCTGTTCCTTCTCTTCCACTCCCCGCCCCCCCCCAACCCCGACCCCGAACTCGCTCAGGTCACCCTCGGACATCCTCCTCCATCCGCCAGAGCGTGGTGTTGGAGGACAGACCTGGCCTCTGTCTCAGACGGGAGAGATGCCCGTCCCATCTGAGCCCGAAGGGGCGGGAGGGATGCTTCCCGGTGAGCACGGGCGCCAGCAGATGCCCAAGTGCAAGTTCAGGGCGGCGCGTCCTTGCACTGCTCCTCCAGAGCGGGCTTCCTACGCAGGGCATCCCAAACGCCCCGTTCCCTGGAGAGGGTCCTAAAGGAGTTCCATCCGCAGTGTTGGGCTTTGTCTTCTTGTCCTTAACCAAGCTCAGAGCCGGCTTCCCTTCCGCAGGCATTTCTGAGCCACGTTCAGGCAGACAAAGGGAGGGGGCGCCCCCAGCCTCCCCCCCAATTAAACCTGCAGAAGGACCCTCACTGAGAATGCCTTAGGTTTGCTTATGAGGATACTGTCAAAGAAGTTTGCTTACAATGATAACTAATAGTTTTAAGAACTGAGACAATCACACCCGAAACTAACACAACATTGTAAATCAACTATACTTCAATTAAAAAAAGAACTGAGATAATTTACCAGATGATAAAGAGTTCAAGACATTATTTAACGTCAGAATATAAAACATAAGCTTTTAGGTTGAAATACAAGATTCGAATTCCTTAAAATATAGATGTCAAAAGTTTACTGCTCATTATACTTATAAAAAATTATCCGGGCTTCCCTGGTGGCGCAGTGGTTGAGAGTCCGCCTGCCGATGCAGGGGACACGGGTTCGTGCCCCGGTCCGGGAGGATCCCCCATGCCGCAGAGCGGCTGGGCCCGTGAGCCATGGCCGCTGAGCCTGCGCGTCCGGAGCCTGTGCTCCGCAACGGGAGAGGCCACAACAGTGAGAGGCCCGTGTACCGCAAAAAACAAAACAACCAAACAAAAACAAACAAACAAAAAAAATATTATCCATCACGAATTTCCACAGAAAGAAAATACAAGTTTTCTAATGTAACTTTTTTTTAAATGATAGGGATTTCTGAAAAAACCACTGTCAAGAAAGATGAAGTAACATCAATTTGTCATATCTCAATGGAGTCTACATTCAACACAGATTAGCTTTAAAAAACAAAAAACAAGAAGGCACAGCTGGACCTGTTAAGCTTTTTGTTTCTGTGTTTTCTTTCACTACACACAAAAGTCTCGGGCATTTTTGATTTCCTGAAAGCACCACAGTAAATAGCTTTGAAAATCGCTGAGATGATGTAAGAAAGAAGCTTGAAAATGTATAGATAATATCGAGATTCAGAGAGATTGATTAAAGAATGGAATGCAGACCAAGTGATTTTAAACAGTCACTAAATTTGATCCCAACTTAGGATTTTCAGTCAACTTTCCTTGAAGGTATTTATTCTTTAGAATGTTTTGAATTTTTATGATTCTTTGGGAATATTGGTCACCTGTTCTCAATTTTTTATATTAGGTCAGGATCTACTTAAAAATGAGTTAAAAGCCACATGAATTTTGTGTCTGTCTGGAAAATAGGGTCTGACTTCCACAGATGCCCTGGAGATCGCAAATATATACTGCATTACAGCCCTGTTATTTTAGCTGTCACAGAAGAGACAAAAGTAGATTTAACGTTGGAGAACTCTTGGTAGGAAATGTGCATTGGGGTATAGGCTACTTTTGACTCCTAGGATTAAAGCTTCTTGGTGAAAGAAGACAGTCTTTTGATAACACATCAATTAATGTAGACATTATTTTAAAAATTGTGCCTTGCTGAAAGATGTCCCTTGGTATCAGCACATCAGCTTTTTTTGACTCAGCTGGGAAGGCAGTGAAAATAAAGTTAATGGTGGCATTAATCAAGCCTATTTTTTTTAAACCTCTCTTAATTTTGACAGCATCTGGATTTCATTCTTCTTACTGGGTTAGCGCTACCATTGCTCTGTTTTATGTTTTGACCATCTGTGCTTACTGGTAACCCCGGCAGGCTTGAGAAGTGGCAGACAGGTGTGACTGCCTAACTTAAGTGTTGGCCTGGTGAGTGGGAGGGAGAAGTGATCGCATTTTTAATAGATAAAATATGTTTGCAATTCACGGTAGTGTGAGGACAATAATCAGAACAAAGATGGGTGGTGAAAAGAGACATGTGAGTTAGGAGCAAGGCTCACTGTGTATAAGTCATTGAAACCTCCAGCCTAGACTCAGCCTTAAGATCACGTAAGTATAAATTTACTGTTTAAAATCTTAAAGAGGCTTCCAAGAAAATGCTCTTCTTTGAATTTTCTTGCAGAAACATAAAACCAACTGGCTGTATAACAGGGTAGCAAGAGTTTTAGTAAATGTAGCTTGAATTATGTTCAGATGAATGCAAAGTGCTATGTTTTCTGGAAGAGGCTTTTTTTTTTTTTTTTTTTTTGCTTGAAACTGTTAGATTTGAGATGGGCTTTTGCGGGGGGTGCCTTGTCCTTGCACATCTAATACCAGTAGACTATAAGCTGCTCAAAAAACAAAAGATTACCTCTACCATTTCCCTGCTTCCCCCCCAGGGTACACAACAGGAGCTAAGAAATATTGTTGCCTGAATGACTAAAGTGTCACATTCAAAAGCACTTTCATTACCAAATGCAGAGCAAAGACCATTTACACCGTGGCTATTTCCAAAATCTACTGCTGCTAATTAATGAAATCTTATCTGCCATGAGATGTAACATCTATTTAGAATGATGGAACGAGAATATCTTTCTTTTATTGTCATTTTTATTCCACCATTTGCTTGTTTCCATAACAGCAAGAACATCAGCCTTGGATTCATTACTCAGGTTTTTCTCCCAGCCAAGCAAAGCCCTAGGCAGTGTCGGCAGAGGTGTGTTAAGCCCTGGTCCCCTGCTGTGTGCCAGAAGACAGCAGACCACCGAGCGCTTCTCGACACGACTTTGCGGCCTCTTCCTCGCTACTTCATTGCTGTTTGATATGTACTGAGTGTGTCAGCTCCATCCTCTCATTTCCTGTCTTAGGGGTGGCACTTTGCCGGGAGCTTCCTCACCCTTCCTCCTCCTTCCCTGCTCCACCCCCTCTAACTACCTGCCACCCAGCTCGCCCCACAATCAGGATGTTAAAGCCTCCCTGGCCTCCACCTGAGTTCCCAGCGTTCCCCGCAAAGACTGAAAATGACTCAGGTGGAGGGAGATAGGCAAAAGAGAGGAGGAATCCGGGGCAAACATCCTGACTAGGTGAGTCCACTGGAGAGAAAGGTGTGGGCAGGGGGTGCAGACTCGGGGCACCACCTTTACCCCCTTTACCAGGAGGAACTCCGGGAGGGGCCAGGGACACAGACTGAAGGCAGAAGCCTCCCAGGGGAGTACGTGCAAACACACATGCACATACATGTACACATGCACAGACATACACATGCACTCGTGCACACGCATACACATACATGTGTAAACACACATGTACACGCATCTGCATGCACACACATACACAGGCACACACATGAAAACACATACAGGCACACGTGCGGACATACACATATGCACACATGCATACACATGCATGTGTGTGTACATGCACACACATATACATACACACACATTTTTTGCACATAATAAAGGATCTATCTACCCAGTGCCACAGACCGTAACTACGCATTTGTATGGGTAAAGCAGACTGAAAATGGAGAGAAGGCTGGGGCTTAGGACTGGGCTCCTCCACTTTCTAAACGTGTAACCTTGCAGATGTAAGCCTCGACCTTCCTTTGGTGCGGGCTGGGTGATGTTGCCGTCCGTCCCCACAGGGCTGTCATGAGGATCATTTGTTTTTTAACTACTGGAGTGAAGGTACCGAGTCCATGCAGAACGGCAGAACTGCGTGGCTGCCCAAACATTTTGTTGGTCATTCTGTGGTGTTAAGTGTTATCTGCTGTACGCTTCCTCTTTAAAAAATACAAACAGACATGGATGGATCATTAATATATCGATTTCTGAGTTCGTAATAGCACCTAGAAGGACACAAGGATGGCCAGGACCCGGACCCAGCACTTCGCATCTTGGGTTCACCTGGCCCACATGTCCCCCTTCAGGACCCCTCCAAGGATCTAGCAGGGTCCCGAAAGCTCCAGGTGTGCTTTGTTTCTGATTCCTCTCCACTCCCGACTGCTTAGAGCCATTCCTGGGAGAACCTGGACAGGCTCTCCCCTGCCCCGGGGTCGTTCTCAACAGACTAAAGCCGTGCATGGTACAGGAGCAAAAGCCAGCAGACATTTCCCGCCCTCCCTCCCTTCCCTCCTTCCTCTTTTCTTTCTTTCTTTGATTTGAAACAGATCCAAGCCATTCTTATTCCAGTTTATCACCATGTCCGCTCAACTCCTTCTCTAAAATTCGTATAATAACGATCCTCTCTCTTACTCCCATCCGTCCCCCATCTCACAGGGGATGCGGAAATGCAGCCCTAACTCCTAATGATCCCGAGACCCCAGGGATCCTGCTTCCAGGCTCCACAAGCCCGTCTGGCTGGCACTGTCCCCTCACTCCAGACCACAAGCAGCCTGTTCCTCTTCTGCTGACACCCCTCTCTCTCCAGTCCACTTCCCCACACACAGACGCTTTCTTCCCTAACCTGCCAGCATGCACTGCGAACAGAAAGCAGCTGTGTTTGACATTCTTTACTGAAAGGTAGGCAGTTACAGAGGGACCTTACACACATCGTGGGAAACACTGGAGACTTGGGTTCTGAAAACCTGGTATGTGGAGCACAGAGGCCGGCCCACTTCTCAGCGCTGCGTCCCTGAGCGCAGCGCCTCTGTCCCTTGTCCAGCTGAGTTGCTGAATCCCCAGACCCTCCTGGCTTCTCGCTGGAGGCCCTGCCGTCTTTCCTGGTCTGGTTCCCTGGCTCCTCCCACCCTGCCCTCATCACTCCTCCAGAAAACGCTTCACACCATAATAATCTCTACAGCAGCTGCTCTGCCAGCAATGGAGTCAGCATTTTTAATCCTTCGAGACGATACTGGACACCCTGCACCAACCATCGTGATTTAACTTCTTCCCCAGGTCCAAGGCTTCCCCAAGAAAATCTGCAGGACTGAAAAGGCCTATCAAAGCCTCTCCCACCCCACAGAGTTTGAGTTTGCCGGATGGCCACATTTAAAGCCATCAGAAGCGTGGGGCTCTGGGGTCAAAGCATCTGAATGCTTTCCTATTTCAGGAGCAATCCCCTTCGACCTCCTTAAGGAAGGGCGCATCACCAGGAGTTCGTGAAGGATTCAGTTGGGAGAAAAGCACTAGAGCCCCGAGGCACGTGTGCTGGCAGGAGGAATGACAAGACGTGGGGTGTCCATGATGTTTGGTGGCACCACCTGACTCCTTCCCTTCTTCCCTTTGAGGACTTCCAAAGGCCACGCGAAACTGAACCACATGAAGAAACCTCAGCATCCAGAAGCTTTCGTCCTTGTAGTTTCTGTTGCCACAAGGAATAAAAACAATTCTCGAAGGGTAAGGTTTATACGGTAAGCGTCAGTGTCAATTGTGCTCTGACCAGATTCAGAAGTTCCGGTGGATACCCGGGAAGGAGGGGTCTCTCCCTTCCTGAGCACCGTGCATTTTTCAAGCCAAGGATAAAGAAAGCTTGCTCTGCAGAGGCTAGCTTCCAGCTCCCGATGTGAGTTTATGCCACTGACAGTGACCAATACACTGCTCACACCTGTGTCACAGGGAGGGCCCGCTCGTGTCAGCTTAGATCTCTCCAGCTCACAGAGATAACCCATGTTCCAGCACCTCCCCCTCCGCCTCCCTCATTTCCTTTTTCCCTCCCAGAGGTATGTTGTATTTCATTGTAAAGCACTTAGAGACTGCAGCAATATGCACCGTATAAATAATAAATGGAATGCGATAGAACTGGAACAGTTGAATTTCCACGGTGATCTGATGTCTGGCTTTTCTAGGGAATCCGATCAACAAGACTGAAGACTGGCTGCAGGATCGTGGGGAAAATAGTGAAGACACCTGAAGTAGAATGTCGCCAGCACTCCAGAAGCTCCTTCTGTCCCTTCCATTCACTGCCCTGCTTCCAAGCGTAACCAATACCCTGACTTGTAGCATCAAAGATAAGTTTTGGACCAGTCCCTCCCATCAGGAAACTTCCACAAGCCTCTTGGACAGCCTCATCCACCAGAGGGCAGACAGCAGAAGCAAGAAGAACTACAGTCCTGCAGCCTGTGGAACAAGAACCACATTCACAGAAAGACAGAGAAAATGAAAAGGCAGAGGACTTTATACCAGATCAAGGAACAAGATAAATCCTCAGAAAAACAACGAAATGAGGTGGGGATAGGTAACCTTCCAGTAAAAGGATTCGGAATAATGATAGTGAAGGTGATCCAAGACCTTAGAAAAATAATGGAGGCAAAGATCGAGAAGATGCAAGAAATGCTTAACAAAGACCTAGAAGAATTAAAGAACAAACAGAGATGAACAATACAATAACTGAAATGAAAAATACACTATAAGAAATAAGTAGCAGAATAACCATGGCAGAAGAACGGATAAGTGACCCAGAAGACAGAAAGGTGGAAATCACTGCCATGGAACAGAATAAAGAAAAAGAATGAAAATAAATGAAGACACCCCAAGAGACTTCTGGGACAACATTAAATGCAACAACATTCGCATTATAGGGGTCCCAGATGGAGAACAGGGACAGAAAGGACTCGAGAAAATATTTGAAGAGATTACAGTTGAAAACTTCCCTAGCATGGGAAAAGAAATAGCCACCGAAGTCTACGAAGCGCAGAGAGTCCCATACAGGATAAACCAAAGGAGAAACATGCTGAGACACATAGCAATCAAACTGGCAAAACTTAAAGACAAAGAAAAATAATTGAAAGCAGCAAGGGAAAAACGACAAACAACATACAAGGGAACTCCCATAAGGTTAACAGCTCATTTCTCAGCAGAAACTCTACAAGCCACAAGGGAGTGGCATGATATGCTTAAAGTGATGAAAGGGAAGAACCTACAACCAAGATTACTCTACCCGGCAAGGATCTCATTCAGATTTGATGGAGAAATCAAAAGCTTTACAGACAAGCAAAAGCTAAGAGAATTCAGCACCACCAAACCAGCTCTACAACAAATGCTAAAGGAACTTCTCTAAGTGGGAAACACAAGAGAAGAAGAGGACCTACAAAAACAAACCCAAAACAATTAAGAAAATGGTCATAGGAACACACATAACAATAATTACCTTAAACGTGAATGGATTAAATGCTCCAACCAAAAGACAGGCTTGCCTGAATGGATACAAAAACAAGACCCATATATATGCTGTCTACAAGAGACCCACTAAGACCTAGGGACACATGCAGACTGAACGTGAGGGGATGGAAAAAGATATTCCATGCAAATGGAAATCAAAAGAAAGCTGGAGTAGCAATACTCATATCAGATAAAATAGACTTTAAGATAAAGAAGTTTACAAGAGACAGGGAAGGACACTATGTAATGATCAAGGGATCAAACCAAGAAGAAGATATAACAATTATACATATATATGCACCTAACATACGAGCATCTCAATACATAAGGCAACTGCTAACAGCTCTAAAGGAGGAAATCGACAGTAACACAGTAATAGTGGGGGACTTTAACACCTCACTTACACCAATGGACAGATCATCCAAAAAGAAAATTAATAAGGAAACACAAGCTTTAAGTGACACAATAGACCATATAGATTTAATTGATATTTATAGGACATTCCATCCCAAAACACCAGATTCCACTTTGTTCTCAATGGCACACAGAACATTCTCCAGGATAGATCACATCTTGGGTCACAAATCAAGCCTCAGTAAATTTAAGAAAATTGAAATCATATCAAGCATTTTTTCTGACCACAATGCTATGAGATTAGAAATCAATTACAGGGGAAAAAAACGTAAAAAACACAAACACATGGAGGCTAAACAGTACGTTACTAAATAACCAAGAGATCATTGCAGAAATCAAAGAGGAAATCAAAAAATACCTAGAGACAAATGACAATGAAAACACGACAATCCAAAACCTATGGGATGCAGCAAAAGCAGTTCTAAGAGGGAAGTTTATAGCTATACAAGCCTACCTCAAGAAACAAGAAAAATCTCAAATAAACAATCTAACCTTACACCTAAAGGAACTAGAGGAAGAAGAAGGTTAGCAGAAGGAAAGAAAGCATAAAGATCAGAGCAGAAATAAATGAAATAGAAACAAAGAAAACAATAGCAAAGATCAATAAAAATAAAAGCTGGTTCTTTGAGAAGATAAACAAAATTGATAAACCATTAGCCAGACTGAAAAAGAGGGAGAAGACTCAAATCAGTAAAATTAGAAATGAAAAAGGAGAAGTTACAACAGACACTGCAGAAAGACAAAGGATCATGAGAGATTACTACAAGCAACTGTATGCCAATAAAATGGACAACCTGGAAGAAATGGACAAATTCTTAGAAATGCACAACCTTCCGAGACTGAACCAGGAAGAAATAGAAAACATGAACAAACCAATCACAAGTAATGAAATTGAAACTGTGATTAAAAATCTTCCAACAAACAAAAGTCCAGGACCAGATGGCTTCACAGGTGAATAGTATCAAACATTTAGAGAAGAGCTAACACCCATCCTTCTCAAACTCTTCCAAAAAATTGCAGAGGGAGGAAAACTCCCAAACTCATTCTATGAGGCCACCATCACCCTGATACCAAAACCAGACAAAGATACTGCAAAAAAGAAAATTACAGACCAATATCACTGATGAATATAGAGGCAAAAACCCTCAACAAAATACTAGCAAACAGAATCCAACAACACATTAAAAGGATCATACACCATGATCAAGTGGGATTTATCCCAGGGATGCAAGGATTCTTCAATATATGCAAATCAATCAGTGTGATACACCATAATAACAAACTGAAGAATAAAAACCATATGATCATCTCAACAGATGCAGAAAAAGCTTTTGACAAAATTCAACACCCATTTATGATAAAAACTCTCCAGAAAGTGGGCATAGAGGGAACCTATTTCAACATAATAAAGGCCATATACGACAAACCCACAGCGAACATCATTCTCAATGGTGAAAAACTGAAAGCATTTCCTCTAAGATCAGGAACAAGACAAGGATGTCCACTCTCACTACTATTATTCAACATAGTTTTGGAAGTCCTAGCCAAGGCAATCAAAGAAAAAAAGAAATAAAAGGAATACAAATTGCAAAAGAAGAAGTAAAACTGTCACTGTTTGCAGATGACGTGATACTATACATAGAGAATCCTAAAGATGCTACCAGAAAACTACTAGAGCTAATCAATGAATTTGGTAAAGTTGCGGGATACAAAATTAATGCACTGAAGTCTCTTGCATTCCTATACACTAATGATGAAAAATCTGAAAGAGAAATTAAGAAAACACTCCCATTTACCATTGCAACAAAAAGAATAAAATACCTAGGAATAAACCTACCTAGGGAGACAAAAGACCTGTATGCAGAAAACTAAAAGACACTGATGAAAGAAATTAAAGACGATACCAACAGATGGAGAGATATACCATGTTCTTGGATTGGAAGAATCAACATTGTGAAAATGACTCTACTACCCAAAGCAATCTACAGATTCAATGCAATCCCTACCAAATTACCAATGGCATTTTTTACAGAACTAGAACAAAAAATCTTAAAATTTGTATGGAGACACAAAAGACCCCGAATAGCCAAAGCAGTCTTGAGGGAAATTAAAACGGAGCTGGAGGAATCAGACTCCTGACTTCAGACTATACTACAAAGCTACAGTAATCGAGACAATATGGTACTGGCACAAAAACAGAAATATAGATCAATGGAACAGGATAGAAAGCCCAGAGATAAACCCACACACCTATGGTCAACTAATCTATGACAAAGGAGGCAAAGATATACAATGGAGAAAAGACAGTCTCTTCAATAAGTGGTGCTGGGAAAACTGGCCAGCTACATGTAAAAGAATGAAATTAGAACAATCCCTAACACCATACACAAAAATAAACTCAAAATGGATTAGAGATCCTAAATGTAAGAAAGACCAGACACTATAAAACTCTTAAAGGAAAACATAGGAAGAACACTCTTTGACATAAATCACAGCAAGATCTTTTTTGATCCATCTCCTAGAGTAATGGAAATAAAAACAAAAATAAACAAATGCAACCTAATGAAACTTAAAAGCTTTTGCACAGCAAAGGAAACTATAAACAAGATGAAAAGACAACCATCAGAATGGGAGAAAATATTTGCAGATGAATCAACTGACAAAGGATTAATCTCCAAAATATATAAGCAGCTCATGCAGCTCAATATTAAAAAAACAAACAACCAATCTAAAAATGGGCAAAAGGCCTAAGTAGACATTTCTCCAAAGAAGACATACAGATGGCCAAGAGGCACATGAGAAGCTGCTCAACATCACTAATGATTAGAGAAATGCAAATCAGAACCACAATGACGTATCATCTCACACCAGATAGAATGGGCATCATCAGAAACCTACAAACAACAAATGCTGGAGAGGGTGTGGAGAAAAGGGAACCCTCTTGCACTGTTGGTGGGAATGTAAATTGATACAGCCACTATGGAGAACAGTATGGAGGTTCCTTAAAGAACTAAAAATAGAATTACCATATGACCCAGCAATCCCACTCTTGGTCATATACCCAGAGAAAACCATAATTCAAAAAGACACATGCCCCCCAATGTTCATTCTGGCGCTATTTACAATAGCCAGGTCATGGAAGCAACCTAAATGCCCATCGACAGACAAATGGATAAAGAAGATGTGGCACATATATACAATGAAATATTACTCAGCAATAAAAAGGAATGAAATTGGGTCATTTGTAGAGCCGTGGATGCATCTAGAGACTGTCATACAGAGTGAAGTAAGTCAGAAAGAGAAAAACAAATATCGTATATTAACGCATATATGTGGAACCTAGAAAACGGTACAGATGAACCGGTTTGCAGAGTAGAAATTGAGACACAGTAGTAAAGAAAAAAACATATGGACACCAAGGGGGGAACACGGGGGGCGGGTGGTGGTGTGATGAATTGGGAGATTGGGATTGACATGTATACACTGATGTGTGTAAAATGGATGACTAATAAGAAAATAAATAAATAAATAAATGAAAAAGAACTGGAACAGTCTTGGGCACCCTGACTTTGGCTCCCATCCCAAAGCAGACAGGTTTAGGCGTGTAAAAGCTGCTTCTTTGACAAGGCTAGTATTCTTTTCCCTCCCTTTCTTAAAACCGTCATTTCATTTGCTTTTTGGGATGAATGTCCCTGCGTATGAAATATAAGGAATAAAGGCAGAGACGGGAGGGCAGGGGAAAAAGGCATGGAATATAACAGCATAGAAGTAAATAAAGCCAACAGTAAACAGACACCTATTTACCAGGCACTGTGCAAGGTGATGAAGGGATACACAGGTATCGAGGTCTGAGACACAGGCTTCATTTCCAAGGGGCATGTGTAGCCCCGTGTACAGTCATCACACAGCAACTTGATAAATGCTAGGAGGTAGACGCTGTTACAGGAGACAAGTCCATTTCAGTTGGGGAGATAAGCCTGGCAAGACTTCCTACATGGGTCTTAAGTAGGATTGTAGAGATCTGAGGAACAAGCATTGGATGGAGAAACTATGAGGAAAAGCAGATGTATAGAAGCAGCAAAGGTACAGGTGGGCTCGGGGATCCACCGTGGGTGGGATAAAGCAGGCTGAGCCCAGACTGGAGAGGAAAGAAAGAAAGGAATTCCTGCCCGTCCAGGAGGCCCTTCATTCCAGGTCCTTCAAATGAATTCTCATCTAATCTTCTACAGAGCCTTGTAAAATAGATACTATTCTTCTCACTGTGCAGATGAGTAAATTGCAAGGTTAAGTGTTAGCACAGGGGTGGGACGTGAATCTGGGTCCTCTGAGTCTGTGGCCTGTGCTCCTTTGGGGATTCCACGGTCCCTGGGTCCTTTCTGTTGCCTCGGAACCAGGTCTCAGGATTTGGAATTTATCTATGGACAGTTGGAGCCATTGAAGGTTTTTTCAACAAGGGAGACATACAATAATCAGAAAAGACAGAATAACCTTTAGGGTGTTCAGTTCTTATGTTTATCAAAGGGCCTCCAGAGAAAAGTTTTCAGACGGGGCCGTGAGCAGGCAAGGAGCAGTGTTCTCATTTCTTAACTGCCCTTTACATCTGATAACTGATAATCTCATAAAAGATTTTACATCATTCTCTAATAATCTGAAATTAATCTGAGTTTTAAAATAATCTGATGTGTACAGCAGCTGAGGTGACATTTTCCTCCCTCTTATTTGGTTTCTAAAAGATTAATCACATCAGACACCTATTCCAAACTTAGTGCAAATGAAAATCACTGAACCATTCAGTGCTGGAGCACTTGTGCTTGGCTGAGGGTAGAGAAACTAGGAGAATCATTTAGAAAAGCAATTTGAAATTACAGACCTAGTCCTGAAAATGTTCATTTTTGGAAACTCAGATTAAGATGCTACTTCAGGGACTTCCCTGGTGGTCCAGCGGTAAAGAATCTGCCTTCCAATGCAGGGGACATGTGTTCAATCCCTGGGAACTAAGATCCCACATGCCACGGGACAACTCAACCCGTGCACTGCAACTAGAGAGAAGCCCACGCACCTCAACTAGAGAAGCCCACAACAAAGGGCCCACACGCCACAAGGAAGACCCAGCACAGCCAAAATAATAATAAAACAGAAATAAATAATAAATTTTAAAAAGATGCTACTTCAATTGAAGCAAACTGTGTGTTAATATTAAAATGAAAGATACCAGTGCCATGTCAGAATATGGAAATATTTATGATGCAATGTTATATGGAAAAAAGCTGAGTATGTCATTATAATTTTTAAGTAACTAGTAATTAGTTTTTTAAGTAACTAGTTCAATTAGTAAGTATAGGAGAATAATATGGAAAGGGTCATTGTATTGCCTTGGGCTTTTTTTCTTTATAACTCTTGTTTTGTTGTTTTGCACAATCTTCTAATGGTATTATTTTCTAAATGTCATGGTTGTAGCCACAGGCAACTAGGGTGAAAGGGGACAGAAAACCAGACTGGTTGCTAAGAGTGTCGTGTCAAACCACAATCAGCGCTTCTTCTGCTAAGAACAAGCAAAAGAAATACAGTTTCTGTTTGTTTTGTTTTGTCTTTGATCCTTGTTTATATTGTTAAACCAGAAATGTCTGGTATTGAATGAAGGGAAGGTATAGAACTTCTTTTTATTTATTTTTATTTTTTAGAACTTCTTTTTAAAAATGTATGCCTCATATTTATAAACAGGAAAACATGTACTTTACATTTTTTTTCAACGGTGTATATCTTCTTCTTTCTGAATAGGCTTATGGGCAGCTCTGCTTAAACTTAGAGAAAAGGGTAAGAACTTTAAACTCTCTTTCAGGCATGTGATTCTATGACTATCATTGCAGAACCAGAGCTATTACAGGATAAAGAAAACAAACAGCTATAAAGAAAATAGTGAAAACATGGCTAAGAGTGGCTTATTTCTGGTTAAAAGCATAATTATAACAGAGGATAGTATACTTTTTCATTTTAACTGGCACATTTATGAAAAAACAATGGCATAAGAATGACTGAATAACTTGAACAGTGTTTTACAAAGCACGCTCCTACCCATTATCTTTATAGTTTTATGTCAAGTAAAATACTGACCGACAAATGGCTAATAATACCTTTAATTTGCCTTCCCAATTTGATTTTAGGATAGTGATTATAATGACTATACGGTAGTTTTTAAAAAATCCAAGTGTAAATGTCATTGTGATGGATGCTCTATAGCTTAACACATCTTTTAAAAATTTATTTTATTGGAGTCTAGTTGATTTACAATGTTGTGTTAATTTCTGCTGCACAGCCAAGTGATTCAATTATGTGTGTGTGTGTGTGTGTGTGTGTGTATATACATACATTCTTTTTCATATTCTTTCCATTATGGTTTATCACAGGATACTGAACATAGTTCCCTGTGCTATACAGTAGGACCTTGTTGTTTATCCATTCTATATGTAATAGTTTGCATCTGCTAACCCCAGACTCCAATCCATCCCTCCCTCACCCCCTCCCCCTTGGCAACCACAAGTCTGTTCTCTATGTCTGTGAGTCTGTTTCTGTTTTGTAGATAAGTTCATTTGTGTCATAGTTTAGATTCCACATGTAAGTGATGTCATATGGTATTTGTCTTTCTCTGTCTGACTTACTTCACTTAGTATGATCATCTCTAGGTCTATCCATGTTGCTACAAATGTATAGCCTAATACATCTTGAACACAGACCTAATCTGTGAGAGTTTATGTTCTGAAAGGGGTAACATGAATGTAGACATAGATCCTCAGACAGCTCAGCACAAGGAGAACAGAGAGAAAAGACAATGGCAGGGGTAAGAGAACCGCCAGTAGATACACATTATGAGTCTGTACAATACACAATACAGGGTGACACTTCCCTGGACACTGGAATCCTCTAAGAGTCTGAGGGCCAAGTCTATTCTTTGTCACAGACCCCAGACGGCAAGCTTTCCTGAGGCTCCATATCCTAAAGAATGACTGTGAATCTAGGGGTGATAAAATATGGGGTCAAATCAAACTGTGAAGGTTGTTAAGAGTGGATTTTAAAAGGCAGATGAGTTTTGTGAAGGCATCCGTGGGGAGATAACGTCAGAGCTGGGAGGGGCGACCATCACCGGGTTCACTGAGGAGACAGAGCTGACGGCTTCCAGAAGACGGGGTGGGGACTGGAGGGGCAGCGTCCCTCCCCACGGGAGGTGTGCAAGTGCCTGACTAGGGGCCGACCTCCGCCTTTGGGATGCGAGGCAGCACAGGCACCAAGCACGAGTAGCCTCTCCAGTGGTTTTGAGGCCCGTGCGGAACCAAGGTGGGGTGCAGGGGCCCCCCAGGCCTGCAGGGCACGGCACAGTGAACCCTGCCAGGCTTGACTGTTGCACAGGGCGCCAGGCCCCGGGGCGGGCCAAGCTAATGTCCAGGAGGAATCGAGTACGTTCCGAAGCTGCCGTAAAAGGGATTAACACAGACTTCCAACTTTGCTAGCCAGGTCAGAGAGGGAAATGGACTTGGGCTGGACCTTCAGGGAGGAGTCCGGTGTCAGGGTGGGACAAAGACGGACAGAGCCAGAACCCAAAGCCCAGGGTTTAGAGCCAGGCACCAAACAGGGAAGAGATTATGCCCCAGACGCTGGGGGAAAACAATGGCAGCTTGAACAAGGAAGAGCGGCTAAGAAAATGTAGACCAGGAAGACAAGCATTTTCTGAACAGTTGTGTCTGGACGGGGCTGTTAACAGTTCCAAACCTGAGGGACTCTGGGGCAGCAGGTGCAGGTTATCCTGTGGTTACATCCCCGCACAAAGCAAACCAACTAACATAAGCTTCAGCCGTGAGATGCCTTGGCCGGATGTAAGTCCTGCCCCCAAACTTCCCCTCGTGGAGTAGTATTAAGTACATGTAAGGTATCTGAGTACGCTGACAACACAGGGCAAGCTGGGGGGAAAGGCATGCAGCCGGAGAACCACAGACCAGAGGCAGGGCCGGGGAGTTTGGCCTCTGCTGGGCGGGTCCCACCACCGCCCAAGCCCCAGGCCCGAGCGGCTCTGCCCCTTCCCCTCCAGACCCTCAGGCCCGACTTGCCTCACCCTGACACTGGGGCCACGGCTGGCCCTAGGCTGGATCCCGAGACGCCCGTTCATGGTGGGCAGGGAGAGATGTGGGTCCTCCGTGAATCCTTTGAACAGGATGACAGGCTTGTAAGAGAACTGAACGCTTAAAAGACTGAGCACAAACACCAGGAGCCCCATGGAAACTGAGGCCTTCCCTCTGGGAAATGGTGACTGTCTATGACTGACGGGGGGAGCATGGCAGCATGGAGACCAGGGGACCCAACGTCAGCAGACACGCGACGGCACAGAGGCTGGCATGACCAGAGAGCCCGGCAACAGTGGGGAAGCACAGAACGCATCAGCAGGGGCACCGGGGCCGTACCCACGCAGGTGTATGTGCAGAGGGTAGGACCACAGCTGCCTGCCAAGGAGAGACGGGCCACCCAGCGGTCCTGCCAGAGCAGAGAAACAGGCGCGGTGGCTGCAGTGCGAGGAACGGCAAACACGATGCTATTTTATTACCTTTGCAGTAGTTATCCCTTGATTGTCCCCTGCCGGGCTGCTCTGACCTAGAAAGCTTGGGTTACACGGATTCGAAACCAAGATAATAGGCTTTAGTTGCAAAAGCAATTTCAATTGTTATATTTTTTCTTATTAATAATGTCACTGTTTTTTTAAAAAATTGAAGTATAGTTGACTTACAATATTGTGTTAGTTTCAGGTGTACAGCAAAGTGATTCAGTTACACGTACATATATATTTTTCTGATTCTTTTCCATTATAGGCTAAGATATTGAATATAGTGCTCTGTGATACACAGTAGGTCCTTGTTATCTGTTTTATACCTTGTAGTGTGTATATGTTAATCCCAAACATCTGTGAGTCTATTTCTATTTTGTAAATAAGTTTATTTGTATCATTTTTTTCTTTTTTAGATTCCACATATAAGTGGTATCATATGACATTTGTCTCTGTCTGGCTTACTTCACTTAGTATGATACTCTCCAGCTCCATCCATGTTGCTGCAAATGGCATTATTTCATTCTTTTTTATGGCTGAGGAATATTCCATCGTGTGTATACATATCTATATACCACATCATCTTTACCCATTCATCTGCCGATGGCTTCCATGTCCCGGCTATCGTAAATAGTGCTGCTACGAACGCTGGGGTGCACGTATCTTTTCCAGTTAGAATTTTCCTCTCTTCTGGCTATATGTCCAGGAGTGGGATTGCTGGATCATATGGTAGCTCTATTTTTAATGTTTTAAGGAAACCCCAGATTGTTTTCCATAGCGCATTAGCCACTATTTTAAAACACCTGTTCCATGCTAGTCATTATGATACACAGGCCATTTATACACGCACAAAAGGTTTAACTATCCCCCTTTTTTAGGCAAGGAAATTGACATGCAGATGAACTGAGACTCAAACTCATGTCTGGTGCCTTTTTCCCGAACCCCTTTCCCCCACTACCCTCTCCTTTAACTTCTCCCCGGTAAACTCTGTACCTCAGGGCACTGTCTTGACTAGTCTTGAAAACTGATTCACCATCTGTTATTGATCCATTTATGTTCAGTTCATTCAGACCGATTGCATTTTAAATAGTCTGTTCCCCCCAAAGTTGATAAAAATGTAGGAAGAATTACCGTTTGGTTTAAGTTTACCTATTTATGACTCAACCCCACAAAGATAACTGCAGCATAAGATGTGAGGGTAGGCATAGAACAGGGACATCAGCTCGGTGCTCTGTGACCACCTAGAGGGGTGGGATAGAGAGGGTGGGAGGGAGACACAAGAGGGAAGAGATATGGGAACATATGTATATGTATAACTGATTCACTTTGTTATAAAGCAGAAACTAACGCACCATTGTAAAGCAATTAAACTCCAATAAAGATGTTAAAAAAAAAAAACCATCATCGGGGGGGAAAAGAAAATACAGTTTACCCAAAAGATACCTAAGGAATAAATTGCTCGAATTGTTGGTTCAACAACTGTTTTATGATGAAAGGAGTTTAATCCTATTTGTAGCTTATTAACATTGATATGAGTGATTGTTTTTTTCAAAGTCTACCCTTTATCTCATACAACTGTATGTGGAAAATGTTTACAAATTATTATGTAAATTAGATTATTCACCATTTTCCAGATTAGTTGTGTTTTGTTATATATATACATATTTCTAAATTAAAAAAAAAAAAGATGTGAGGGTAGTAGTTATTCAGCTTCATCGTACTCTAAAAATAAATAAACTTGTCTTTAGGAGGGTGGCATTTTCCTTGCCTTATTTCATTGAAGTTTATTCCTTAAGCTTTAGCCGTTAGGTGTTTACTTAGGTGCTTACAGGGATAATGTCAAAAGACAGCCCTAAGAGTGTTAACTTGGATATTTGTCATTTATGATTGTGTATTATTAATAAGAGTTGGCGAATAAATAATGAATACCAAGATGAACAGTGAATATTTTCGAATCGACAAAATTGGTTTGAGAAATGGTTAGGAGAGAGTGATTGATGCTTAATGTGTCAGGGGTTTGCGTCCTTCAAATTTTGCCAAGGCAAAAACACCATGTGGAAACAGAAAAATGTATTAGAACATTTTAAAACAGTTCAAGTAAATTGTCTCTAAAACTTCAAAGACAGAAATGCCTATGGAAACAAAAGTAGCTTCACTGCTATTCTATCTCAATGCTCATTTAGTGTTTAAAAGAAATTTCTCTGTTACGTCTTCTTTTTTTTTTTTTTTTGTGGTACGCTGGCCTCTCACTGCTGTGGCCTCTCCCGTTGCGGAGCACAGGCTCTGGACGCGCAGGCCCAGCGACCATGGCTCACAGGCCCAGCCACCCCGCGGCATGTGGGATCTTCCCGGACCGGGGCACGAACGCATGTCCCCTGCATCGGCAGGCGGACTCTCAACCACTGCGCCACCAGAGAAGCGCACGTCTTCTATTTTATTCAGAAAAATGACAGAAGTAAGCTAGAAAATAATTACTAAGGAAAATTCTACTTCTGGTGTCAGTGATCTTGAAATTCTTCACTGTTTCTTGTTTGAAACACAGATGAAGAGTTTCCCTCTTATCTTACTCAAAAATGGTTACTGGCAGGATTGTTTTAAAAACAACGTTAGGGGCGTCCCTGGTGGTGCAGTGGTTGAGGGTCCGCCTGCCGATGCAGGGGACACAGCTTCGTGCCCCGGTCCGGGAGGATCCCACGTGCCGCGGAGCGGCTGAGCCCGTGAGCCATGGCCGCTGAGCCTGCGCGTCCGGAGCCTGTGCTCTGCAATGGGAGGGGCTGCAGCGGTGAGGGGCCCGCGTACCGCAAAACAAAAAAAGAAAAAAACAAAAAAACAATGTTAACCTTTTCGCTAACATTTATAATGTTTAGGGATTCCTCCCCCAAATTCTGTTATTTTAATCATATTGAAAAAATTAAACTACCTCCAAATTTATGAAAACTACATTAAATGTTTAGACATGTATATTGCTTTAAAGCTCTTTTCATTAAAATGTCTTAGTCTAATTCCATTGAGATAACTCTCTTTCACCTGTGAAGTTGTATAGATTTTTCAAATCAAGTTCTACACGTGGAAGAGATACACATCTGTACCCAGGGTATAAAAGGAAGCATTGATTACCTCTCAAATTACATTAATGTAACACAACATGGTGTTTCCTATTTGGTTCTGTATCTTTGCATTAATAATGCATGCAGCTATTTGCAAAAAGAATTTTACCTTCTTGGGAAGGTGTATTTGGTCAGGGGCCCTTTGAGAGTGTTTCAGTTTATACCTGCTCATGTAAACGGAGGCCACCCCTGCACTCACCTGCTCTCTAGTACAGAGCGCTGAGCCATTTGACAAAGGTGTCTTGCTGGTTCCTCACTAAGCAGATTTTCTTTTAGAACCCTGTCTTAATCTTTTCAGGTCATTATAACAAAACACCATAGACTGCATGGCTTATCAACAATAGACACTTATCACTCACAGTGCTGGAGGCCGGGAAGTCCAAGATAAGTTGGCAGATTGAGTTTCTGAGGAGGGCCTGCTTCCTGGTTCATAGATGGTCATCTTCCCTTATAAGGGTGCTAATCCCATTCTTGAGGGCTCCACCCTCAAGACCTAATCACCTCCCAAAGGCTCCTCCTCCTAATACTCTCGAATTGGGGATTGGGTTTCAACATATGAATTAGGGTGAGGGTGCACAAGCGTTCATCCTGTAGCAAACAGAGCTGATTTTGAGTATCTGACACTGAGTAGAGACCCAGCTGCAGCACCTGTTTTAAACATGGGGGCGGGGGACTTCCCTGGTGGCACAGTGGTTGAGAGTCCGCCTGCCGATGCAGGGGACACGGGTTTGTGCTCCGGTCCGGGAAGATCCTACATGCCGCGGAGCGGCTGGGCCCGTGAGCCATGGCCGCTGAGCCTGCGCGTCCGGAGCCTGTGCTCTGCAACGGGAGAGGCCACGACAGTGAGAGGCCCGCGTACCGCTAAAAAACAACAAAAAACAAAACAGGGGGGTGGGGTGGGTGGAAGTTACTCTCTACCTTCTGAGTAGATGTCTTGGATGTTTCTAGAGAAGTTCATCATAACCTACATTTCCTACCATGAGGAAGAATATCTTTTCATAGTAAATAAAATTAATATTCTTAATGAATTTATTCATGTAGTCCATTTCTTGAAAGGCATTTTTCTCTACAGAACAAAAGCTTCATAAGGATTGAGGGTATTTGTATTTTATAGACAAAGTATTCAAGCACTAAATTGGTTTCCTGTTTCTCTTGGCATGGTGGGAAGTGAAATTACACCATGTTAATTATGTGTTTAGAAATGACAAAATATATAACCAAAGGGGATTTGTATCCTTGTATTCATTATAATTGAATAGGTTCTAACTGAAAACAAGTCTAAGTTTTAAAAGATAAAACTACTGATTGATTAAATTACTGCAAGATAGAGAAAACTCATTTGGGAAAATGATTTGTGGTGTCTTCTGTGAGTTGCATCACACCACGAAAAGTCGTATCAGAAAAGATTGCCTGAAAACAAAGTTGAGCTAAAGAATTTATTGGAGAAATGAGTCACTGCTTTCTTTACTGAGAGAAAAATGCTCCATCTGGATAAATAAGACGCAAACAAAGCGCGCACACTGGCTCTACACCCCTCGTATGATCAGAATAGCACTGGACTGCATTGTGCACAGGACAAAGGGTCTCCTCTTCTCCCTCCCCCCCGTTATGCTACTCCTTCTAGGCTGGACCACACTTCCCAACCACCACAGTCTGCACCAGCACCCTGCCTTCCTTTCTCAAGCCCTAACATCTCCTCCGTCCTCACCCTGTATTTTCTGGCTAAGTTTCCCTTCCCGTTGCCTCCCTAATGAGTAGACCCAGACAGATTACTTATACCAATCTGATACCCTTCTAAGACAGTTGCATAGGCATGATTAAAAAATGAGGCCAGGGACTTCCCTGGTGGCACAGTGGTTAAGAATCCGCCTGCCAATGCAGGGGACACGGGTTCGAGCCCTGGTCTGGGAAGATCCCACATGCCGCGGAGCAACGAAGCCGTGTGCCACAACTACTGAGCCTGTGCTCTCGGGCTTGCGAACCACAACTACTGAGCCCACGAGCCACAACTACTGAAGCCTCTGCGCCTAGAGCCCGTGCTCCACAACAAGAGAAGCCCGCGCACCGCAACAAAGAGTAGCCCCCGCTCGCCACAACTAGAGAAAGCCCATGCACAGCAACGAAGATCCAACACAGCCAAAAATAAACGATTAGTTTTTTAAAAAGTGAGGCCATATTGCTAAACAATTGGAAATTACTAAATAGCTTTCCAAGGGAAAGAATGGATAACTGTAAGTTTTTAATACCACATGTTTGAGATAATGCCTTCCCTCAGAGCCCTGAGAATTATGGAGCTCACCCCAAATAAGTGACTATAAATCTTTGATAGCATCTTGATGTATTTTGCCCCTCTTCTCAGAGTAAGGTAGTTGCCATGGAAACGACAGTGGCTAAATTCAGCTAGAAATACTTGCTGTTATATACGCCACATGGTTCTTTCTTTCCTTTGAAGCCGGAGAGGGGTATTCTGAAGAGTGACTAATATTCTAAAGACTTTGTAACGCACTCACATTCATTGCAAGGGTCACATATTGATATTTTGCTGTAGACTTTATTATCCTGATTTTACAGATAAAGAAAAGTGAGGCTATGAGAAGTTAAATACCTCTTCTAAGGGTTACATGGGCAGGATTCAAATTGGGGCAAGTCTGATATCAGGGTCCCCTCTGCCACGTAGCCTCCAATCATTGTGGCAAGGTGCATATCTCACTGCTCACTTCTTTCTCAATTTTCCTAAATGGCTTTCACCTTTATGATTCCATAGACATAGTCTTATTCAATATTCTAAATTTTTTAGTAAAGTTTAAAATTTTTCAGTCCTCCAAGATTCCAGTTACATTTTACACAACTTTTATTTCTCAGAAATATGACCTGTTATATAACTTGAGGACTATTTTGCTATAAAACACCCATAATTGCTGAAAAAAAAACCCTAATACAGAGCTGATCTATAAGTAATATCTGCAGGAATCAAAACTGAGCAGTTAGGACAGGAGTTGTGAGTGCAGCAGTGCTGTGGAGGGGTGTTGGTGTGGCAGAAAAATGTGCTGTCCCGGATCTAGGAATTTGGATTTAAATGTCCTCAGGATATGAGGCCTTAGGCTCTAGACTCATACAAGAGAGAGTTAGAATCAATAAATCTGCATGAGTTCGGGACCTTAAAAAGCTATGTTCTTAGTGAAAATGTGGACCGTAAAAACAAAAACAAAGGCAACCTCCCAACTAGCACATGGAGTGAACAAAGAAACTCGTCAGCTTGGACTCTGAGTGGAAAAAATTAGTCTCTCCCCTGAGACTCTGTAACCTTCTACCTGCTCTTACTCTGGTTTAGGATTTGAATTTATACCAGAGGTTGACAAGCATTCTCTGTACAGGGCCAGATAGTAAATTATCAACTTGTGGGCCATACAGTCTCTGCTGCAGCTCTTCAACTCTGCCCTTGGAGAAGAAAAGCTGTTGTTGACAGTATGTCGACAAACGGGCATGTGTGCATTTCAATAAAACTTTATTTACAAAAAGAGATGGTAGTTTGTTGAACGCCAATATAGCATCTGCCTGGGCCAAGTATCTGTAAGTTGAAAAATTGATGTAAAAATTGGTCCTGTCCAGTGATAGGCTCCACTGGACAGGGCCACCTAAGGCTCCTGGAAGAAACAAGCATAAAGCTGTTTTGAAGGGACAGCTTGTTCGCTCGGGATGTGAGGGATTCCCCTGCTGAAGGTGAACACAGGTTCCTGAATACAGTACACACAAGGAAACAGCTCACCAAGTTTGAGAGTCAGCAGACACAAGCAGAAGGATTCAGTTTCCTAAGACCATCAGCTAACATAGAACTATTAAATAGGGACAAAAAAATAGACATAATGTGATTAAGAGCATAAAAGAAAGACTCTAACATATGAGAAAATAGTAAGTCTATGAAAACCCAACATATAGATTGGAAAGAAATAATTAAATACAGCCTCTATAAATATGAAAAACAAAAGGAATTGAAATGAAATACCAATGGGAAAGTGAAAGAGCATAACTGAGACTTGGTAAACTCTAAGTCAGGTCTGGGGAAGTGACCCACATTCTACCGTGCAGAGATGAAGAGACAGAAAGTGGGATGAAGAGGAAAATGATAAGGCCTAACTCACAAATACCCTTAGAAAACATTTGCATCTCTTAAAAGAGAGAATCAAGAGAATGGGAGACATGTAACACTTAAAGAGATAATGTCTGAAAAACTTTTAGAATTGCTAAAGACATAATCCTCAGATTCACAATTCACAGTGAGTCCCAAGCAGTATAAGTAAAAATATATTTCAGTGAAGCTTCAGAATAAAAACAACAAGAACAGTTTAAAAGAAATCAGTGAAAAAGACAAATTACCCACAAAGAAATGATGGATAGAATGACATACGACTTCTGAACAGTAACAATGGAAGACAAAGACAGTGGAATAACTTCAAAGTACTAAGAGACCATCTGTCAGAATTCTATATTCTGGAGACAACGATTATAGGGTGAGAAAAAAATTACTGTTTTAGACGAGCCTTTCATACCACTGATCATCTTACCCTACTTAAAGCTCTTGCTGTCACTCTCCTTCCATCTCCCTGATTATCCATTTCCCCTCAGTTATGATGACTCAGTCCTTTCCCATGAACGTTCCAAGGAAACTTGTCCTCGGCTCTCTGGTCTTGCTGGTCATTTACTCTCAAGGCTTCAAATCTCTGTGACTTGCAGATTCATGTCTCTTTTGCTCCACATCTCACTGAAAACTCAGTCCTGGGTCCTAAGGCAACAGGAAATGTCCAGCTGCTTATGTGACTAAAAGTGTTTCAAGTAACATTCGCCAGAAAAAGACAAATACTACATGATCTCACTTATATGTGGAATCTAAAAAACACAACAAGAAAACAACTGCCTCACAGAAAAAGAGATGAGATGTGTGGTTACCAGAGGTGGAGGGGAGAGGGAGGGGGAATTAGATGAAGGTGTCAAAAGGTACAAACTTCCCGTTAGGAGGTACATTAAGTCCTGGGGATGTAACGTACAGCGTGATCGCTATAATTAACACTGCTGTGTGTTACATATGAAAGTTTCTAGGAGTAGATGCTAAGAGTTCCCATCACGGGGAAAAAACTTTTCTTTTTCTTTTTTCTTTTGTATCTATATGAGATGATGGATGTTAAGTAAAGTTATTGTGGTAATTACTTTACAATCTATGTAAATCAAGTCATTATGCTGTATACCTTAAACTTATACAGTGCTGTATATCAACTAAATCTCAACAAAAGCGGAAAAAAAAGTAATTAGAAAGGAAGGTAACATCTCACCATGCTGCCACCACTGACCAAATTAGGTATCTCTTCCAGTGTCCTGTATCTTTCAACACCATCACCAGTTCACAGATACCTAACATTAAAACTTGGGAATCACTGCCCAAGGGGAAACCTCAATTCTCATATCCAATCTGTCCCTGCAGCATATTACATTTATTCAAAATATTAATTTATTCTTATGATAACATCACTTAATTCAGGTATTTCTGTCTCTCTATTCCTGAAGAACTCAACAGCCTCCTCATTGACTTCTCTAATCGCAGTCTCCACCTCTTCTGATCCAGTCTAAGGGTGACTGCCAGGTTCTTAACACTGTCTTCCTGGTAATCACCTCCTTTGCCTTTTCACCCTTCATAAGCCAAAGTCCAGCTTTATCACATTGGCACTGAAATGCCCCTGTATACTGGACCTGTAGTTTTTTTAATTTTTTTATTTTTTTGCGGTACGCGGGCCTCTCACTGTTGCGGCCTCTCCCATTGCGGAGCATAGGCTCCGGACGCGCAGGCTCAGCGGCCATGGCTCACGGGCCCAGCCACTCCGCGGCATGTGGGATCTTCCCGGACCGGGGCACGAACCCGCGTCCCCTGCATCGGCAGGCAGACTCTCGACCACTGCGCCACCAGGGAAGCCCTGGAGCTGTAGTTTGAACTCACTCTATCAATCTCATGACTCCCCCTGGCTACTTCCCACATCTTATTCTGGACCATTCTGGTTTTCCTTCTTTACCTATATTTTTGTTTCACGTCTTGTGTCTCTTTTCCTGAGAACCTTGTTTGGCATTATACCAAGACTGAGATGTTTGGAACTGTATGAGCCCTTGTAAGTAACATATTTATATTGTAAGAGGGGCTTTATAGGGATTCAGTGTGTGTGTGTGTGTGTGTGTGTGTGTGTGTGTGTGTGTTCCACATCTTTTCCTACATAGAAAGCCTGAGTAGGAACGATGGCTCTAACAGGGAGGACTTCAGAAAAATGGGCAGACTAAGGAAAGGGGATTTCTGGGAAAGAGGGAGGGAGCCTTGTGGTCTAGCAAAGCACATCACTAGAGGCTGAGATGGTTGTCCTAGGTTTCATGTCTGTTTCCCAACTTGTTTAAAGTTCCTTGATGACTGAACACAAAAGCAACAACGTCCCCCATCCCTTTTGCATCTTCTTCCCCCTTCTCTGTATCCAATCCTGGTTGGATAAATGCTGGTTGAATTAGGAAACGGGCAGCATTTCTGAGAATTTGTACCACAACTCAGTACTCTTCCACTCGAACTGCAGTGGGAGCTGCAGGGCTAATGATGCAACACCTCTGAGCAGACCTTTCCCTTCCTTGGTTCCCTCCCACACTGGTCCCTCCTAGAGTGCATTTCCTTCTAGTAAAAATTAAATCCTAGCTCTGGCCCCTTTCTCTTTCTCTTCAGATGCTTTTGAAATTAAGCAACAACACAGGTCTTTAGGAAACGTGGATTTGTGTTTTTAACTTAACTTCTACCAAACCTTGATATATACCATGCTGCATTTCATATCAGCATTTTCTCATCCTCTTTAGGAGCTCATTTGTATCAATGTGAACACAATATGTATATTACTTTCTTCAGTGGTTTTTTATTCCCTACGAGGTAGACACCCAAAATGCTTAATACAAAGTGGAACATCCTTGAGTAACGATTTCAATTTTGTCTCCATCTTGCTATTTTCTGATGTTACCAAGAGTGGTTTCCACCCATCTCTCGTCTCTCTCAAATCTACTGGAAGCCTTGGGAACCACGATAGCAGGGACTGGGTGTTTAAGGCCACAGGGAACAAAGCATGTCATATTTTAAGCTCCATTACTCTAAAGAGAGGCAGTGGCTGCAGCCTCTCGCAAAACTCCAGCAAAGAGGTGGTCCTTTTTTTTTGGTAACAACAATTAATCATGACAGAAGGACTCAGATAGGGGAAAAGGACAGATGGTTCTTGTTACAACCTGCCTCAAACCTGAATTACCATGCCCGACCATAAACAGAACATTTGTACCAAAACTGTGAGAGAGGAATAAAATCAGAGATAAAAATCTACAGTGTGTTGTGCTATCAAATGGTTTAAAACCACAATGTAGGGCTTCCCTGGTGGCGCAGTGGTTGAGAGTCCGCCTGCCGACGCAGGGGACACGGGTTCGTGCCCCGGTCCAGGAGGATCCCACATGCCGTGGAGCGGCTGGGCCCGTGAGCCATGGCCGCTGGGCCTGCGCGTCCGGAGCCTGTGCTCCACAACGGGAGAGGCCACAACAGTGACAGGCCCGCGTACCACTAAAAAAAAAAAAAACCCACAATGTAATGATGACTACACTTATAATACAGTGAATACAGAGGAGTCAGGAAAACTTTGGGCATAATGAACATCAAAAGTCATCAAGTGTTTAATTGATTCTAAAATAATATAGACACTGGCAAATGATAAAATGTAAATATGTCTTATTTTTTTGAGATTCACTCTAATAGTCCCATCATATTGTCTGAATCTTGACAATTCCACCCTAAACTTATGTTTAAAAAAGCTTTAATAGTTCACTAAGCTTTGATCTATATGGAGTAAACTTTTCTGAATGGGGATTAAGTTTTAATGCCTGGACATTATTAATATCAACCAAATGATAGATGTGTGAGCATTTTGCTAACTTTGAAGACATTAATCTGGTTAGATTGTCCTCAGTATGACCGTATATAATGTAGTACAGTGTACAGGGAAGGATGCTCTATCATTTAAATGTGTCCATACCCACGTAATCAGGGTTTCCAGTATCCTGAAAGATAAGGGCGATCCTTCTGTGTGTCAGAGAGTCCACGTTTATGTGGCAATGGCTCCTTTTTATGGATGTTTCAGAAGGGAGAGATGCCAAATGAGGACTCATCTCTGAAGAACCCTGAATGATGAGCTGTAACCATTCGCTGTGGACCGAGGCCAGGCCTCCGTGGTCAGCACGGATTATGAGCACGCCTGGCAAGAAAGAACCACCAAAACAGACTTCATTTGTTGCCCTGTGGACCGGTTCCAGGGAATATTTCTGTCTCTCGAAGAACAAAGCATGGCCTGATAGGCTGAGAATGTAATAATTGGTATAATTAGCCAATAATTCTGCAGGGAAAAAGCTATTAGTGACTACTAGCTAACTCATTTGCATGCTAATGTTTTGAGGGGAAAAAAAGAAAAGCTTCTGAGGCTTATTTGTTTTTTTAGCGTTATGTCCGAGTTATTTCTGACTTCGGTTGTTGTTGGAGTACTGTAAAGGAGGTTGTGTTAGGCTGTGTCATCAGAGGATCTTGTGAGGTGGCTGGTAGGACCTTTATGTGGTTCCTGGCACCACAGTTCAAGTGGTCCAGGGTGACCTTCCCCTTGAGGCTCTGCGGAGGACAGAGGGCTGGGCAGAGGGGTAGCCTGGGATTCATAGATGCTCTTATGTGCCCACCTCTCACGATCAACAAGCAACGCAGCTATTTCCATAAACTTGACCAAACACAGAGCAGCAATGACACACTTATTGTAAAAGAAAGTGAAGCAAGTCCCTGGTGTGGGCCTTTCCGAAGCCCTGAAAACAAACTTTGAACATCCCTAAAATGTCAGTCACTACCCCTTCCTGTTAACACTGGCTGCCTGAGAATTCTTTCCTCTTTTGTCATCACGAGGGAAATAATTCTTTTTTTTTTCTTAAATGTGGTCACACCACGTGGCATGCAGGAGCTTAGCTCCCCGACCAGGGATCAAACCCGGGCCCCCGAAGTGAAAGCACCAAGTCCTAACCACTGGACCGACAGGGAATTCCAAAGACTTCTTCTTCTGTGTTGGCCCAGTAGGAGAGGAGACTGGAGGAAACTACTTTAGGGGGGTTACAGGGTTGGCGGCTTGGGAGATATTCCAGCATCCTGGCAGCAGGTTGGAATGTCACTATTTAGCCCTCAGGAACAGCAGGGAAGTAGTGTTCTTTGGTGCAGCTACATGGGGGTTAGTGGTTTCACAAGGCCTGCGAGAGACCTAACCACCATTTTTAACGTTGGTTCCCTAGGAATATTTTCTTGTAAATTCCAAGTGAATTCACAAGTATCCATTTCAAGAGTAAAAACAGCAGTTGGTAGATTGAGGACAACTTGGATTTGGATGTCTCCCTTGCCCATCCTCTCCTTGGGGAATATTTTCCCAATGTTCCCCAACCCTCCTTTGTAGTTATTTCTCGATCTTGTCTTTTCTGTTACGGTGTTTTAATGATGCTCATTGTTAATCCTATAAACTCCGTGTCCCAAGTTCTCCAGAGAACCACTTCATCAATAATGATATAAATGCTCTAAAACTACACTTAGAATTTTACTGAAAAGAGGTCCTTTGATAACTACAATGAAAAGCGGTGAGTTGTGTTGGCTTACTACTTCTAAATGTAGGAAAATAAACTGTTATTAATAGCTACACACCATTTCCTATCTTTTCAAGGGCTTTGTTAGTTAGCCTCACAATGGTGCTGCCAGGGAAATACTATTGACACAGAGCAAAGGGGGCGGCAGGCGGGATGCTCTTATGATGGAACAAATGCCACTTCTGTCTCTTGTGCTGCCTCTGTACTTTTCTTGAAGTACTATGTTTAGGATAAATAAATTTTCTTCTATTATCCTACTTAACATTCGTTCAGGCTCTCTCAACCAAACAATTAAATAAGTGAAGTTCCACAATGAGCATTAAACCCAAAACACCACTATTAGTCATTGATACCTAACCACACTTGCTAATTTAAAAATGAGAAGAAAGGAAAGCTCTCCCCTCTTTGCACAGCCCACTGCCATACGCTGTCTCCCAATCCAATCATTTTCCCCTCCAGGAAATGATCTGGACTAAGAACTTGTCCAAAATACGTCCCAGGGCATATATTGAATTTCAACAGAGGCTTTTCTGATGATGAAAAGTTCCATCGATTTTCACACATATATGGATGGATCGGGACTTTTCTAGTGCATTTCTTGCCAGCATCACTGAATTCTTCAAAACAACTGGATTCAAAGATTAGGCACTATTGCCCCCATTTTACAAGTGACCAACCTGCAGCTCAGAGAGTATTATTAAAACAAGGTCACACTTCTAATAAGTGTTTAAGCCCGTTTTCAAATTCCGGCCCGTCTGCTTCCGAACTTTGTCCTGATGATTATAGAATATTGACTCCCAATAGATCGCTCTTCTGACCTACTGTTTTAATTCTGGATGAATATGTTTATGTTATTATTATACAGCTTATGGCAGGCTGTAATTGATTTCACAGTTACTTTGGATTATTTTTGTAATCGTTCTTATTTCTATTAGTTGAAAGACACATGTAATGTGTCATCGCTAGAATATTAATGGAACAACCATTATATTAAGAAAACAAGTTCCCATTAAAATAAACATTATTGGACTTCCCTGGTGACACAGTGGTTAAGAATCCGCCTGCCAATTCAGGGGACACGGGTTTGAGCCCTGGTTCAGGAAGATCTCACATGCCACGGAGCAACTAAGCTCAGCACCACAACTACTGAGCCTGTGCTCTAGAGCCCGCGAGCCACAGCTACTGAAGCCTGTGCACCTACAGCCTGTGCTCCACAACAAGAGAAGCCACCGCAATGAGAAGCCCGCGCACCGCAAAGCGTAGACACCACTCGCCGCAACTAGAGAAAGCCCGTGCGCAGCAACAAACACCCAATGCCGCCAAATTAATTAATTAAAAAATAAAAATAAAATAAACACTATTTTCATCCACAAATTGAATACACTTCACTATTTAAAACAAAAAAATTGGGGTGAAATCCAGATGTCCATTTTTTTTAAAGATAACATATAAACAATAATAAATAAACAGTTTTCCTTTAATGAGTTTTTCTCTCAAGGGAGTGTCTCTAGGGGGATTCTTCTTTGTTTTTTAACCTGAACTTTGAGGTTTGTAATAGTTTTTACAAATTATTCTCATTACTGAATAAGCTTAAATTCTATTTTAAGTGGCTATATTAGGAATGTATAATTGAATTTTTCTTTTACAGTTTTAAAATTTATCAAAAAAATCATTTCCTTCATTAAAACTGACCTCATTAAACTCAAAAGACCCAAGTTCACTGCATGACTCATTTAGGACTTTATATTCAACCATGATGTGAAGAGATCTTTAATTACCTAGACAAAACCTCTTGAGTAACAGAGTGGTGGTTATTAACATCTGGGAGAAAGAGGAAAAAAAAAAAAAAAACAGAGGCTCCAATTTAATGGAACAAAGCTCCATCCTCTCAAATGCACTACTGAAACCGAGATATGCAAATGATCTGTTGTGGTGGGAAGCAGGTGGCACTTTCATTTTCTTGTTCATTTTACAGAGGGGGGATGTGATCAGGAGTCTCAAGTCCACAGGTAAATGACAAAGCACAAAAGTCAAGGTATCTCTGAAAGTATTACTTTAAATGTGATCGAAAGCAGAAGCCTGGTGAGATGGATCTTTTCCAAGTTACATCTAGCCTTTGTTTTTAATTTTTGCTTCAAAAAATTAGAGAAAAAAAACAAAACTAGAATGAACAGCATATGAATCATGTCTGTTCAATGAAGTCTTCAGCGTCTTATGTATTTTATTTCATGATTCCTGTGCAGGAATCGTGAGGACCAGAGGATGCTCGGAAATCCCAGAACGGTGTCTCGCCTGGAGTGGGTCCCCAGTACGTATTCTTTAGACGAATGAACTCCTGAGCAATCAGCCAGTGTCCGGAATAGAACACGATGATCTTGGACCTACATGAACTTTGTGGTTTTCAGGGTGATGGGGTGGGGCGTTCACACTGGCCCTCCAATAGCCCCGCCCCAAATGCGAATAGTGCCCCAGTGGAGAAACTTTGAGGGATTCAGGGCTCTTCCCCTACTAAACGCAAATACCTGCCGTGAAGGTACTTAAGCTGGTCAGCACTTTATCTTAGGCCGAATGAATTTTCGAGAACCTTTCCAAGCCTGGCAATTTTTAGCAGAGGATGGATGGGGATGAAGAGGTGAAGAAAGCGTGAGGGATCCGTGGGGAGGACACCACGGGAGAGGCTGGCAGTAAAAAGACAAACCCCTCACATTCCCTGCGGGGACAGAGCCGGTCACAACACAATTCAAACAGGACCTCGTTACTATTACTAGATCAATATTTCCAATTGATAAACCAATTTGTCATCTAAAAGCCACATGGATGCATTAAAACATTGATTTTTCGTCAAGAAGACTTGGAATTTTTGTGGTTGCCCTTTGGTTGGTAAATTGGTTGGTTTTACCAGCCAGGGCTCTACCATGCATTTAAAGCACACTTCGGGGAATACTGAATTTCATTTTAGGCTCTGCTTTCATTTGATGTTCTATGTAAGGAAGTGCCTGAAAGTTGCCCCTGTTTCTATTTCTATGTCTCTATCTATCTATCCCTTTTTAGAAATTGGGAGATCATTGTAAATTTAGGTTTGGAGCCTACTTTTTTATTCTCACTAAATACAATGTGAGCATATACTCATGTTAATAAACCACCTTGAAAATCTGATTTTAATAGCTGCATGGTATTCTATTGTATTGCTTTGGCATAATTTATTTAATAAGCCCTTTATTGCTGAATACTTAGATTGTTATCACTTTTTTTTTTTTTTGGCCGTGCTGCACCGCTTGTGGCATCTTAGTTCCCAGACCAGGCATTGAATCTGGCCACTCCACCTCCCCTTCCCCTGCAGTGAGAGCCCGAGTCCTAACCACTGGACCACCAGGGAATTCCCTGTTATCACTTTTTTATTACTATTGTAAACAGTGCTGCAAATAACTCTTGATTATTTCTTTTCTTTTTTGAATTTTATTTTATTTATGTTTTTATACAGCAGGTTCTTACTAGTCATCCATTTTATACACATCAGTGTATACACGTCAATCCCAATCTCCCAATTCATCATGATTATTTCCTAATAATCAATTTCTGGAAATGAAATGATGAGTCAAGAAGCGCCTGGGATTCTAAGTGTACAGCATGCTAGAATCTTGATTTTCCCATCTCCTCCCGTCATGTCCCCATTGAGACACGACACAGACAAGTAATGCACCTGGCTTACACGAGCACACTTGAAAAATTGTTCTACTCTGATTGAGGAGAAAAAACCCTGAAGAAAAAAATCGAGCAGAAGGAAGGAGAATGTAAATCTGACAATTCACCTTTCCTCTGTGTGTGTGTGTGGTGTGTGCGTTTTGCTTTGTTTTGTATTTGGACCTTATGGGGGGAGGGCTGACCAAATACGAGTTCAGAAAAGATGAAGGGTCTCAGGACTGGGAGTGGGAAGTTAAGAACGGTATTTGAAAAAAAAAAAAAAAATATATATATATATATATAAAGTATCAGGGAGGGTGTGCATAGATTTTATGCAAATACTACACCCTTTTATATAAGGAACTTGGGCATCCTCGGATTCTAGTATTTGCAGCAAGACAGGGCAAATTTGGAAGGACGAACTATATATGCTGTTGGCTGAAAATTTTTACAATTATTTTTCAGCTATATGTGCTTTCTCCTCTTTGAATTATCTGTGCAATTACTTTTCAATTTATTTTATTTAATAATACATTTATATAATTCATGTATATTAATAAATAAAACAATTAACAGGTTGAAAAAATGAATGGTATTTGGTGAAGTGCTGAAATATTACCTTCAAATAAAATACATATAATTTTAGTAAAAACAATTTCAACTACATTTCCATAAATGAAATTAATCTGCTCGTAAGGAAAACTAGGTTTCAGGAACAATTCTGGCTGTGAATTGGCAGGTAAACAACTGATGCAATTTCAGAGTTCAAGCGCTTACTAGCTATGAAATGAAACTTGTGCATCTCCGGGACCCCACCCGCTTCCTGACAGCATCATCAGAGCTGAATTTCTTGGCTCCTGGTATTTTAAGTTATATTCATATTTCTATTTAAATGTAGTTCTTTGATGCTTTTTAATCATCCGGGAGATGGATTCAAAATGGTACAATTTTCTCCTTTAAATTGTGTGCTTAACTCCTGTCAATGTTAATACATATTGTGGGTGCACATCAAAGGAAAACTATGAATAGGCCATGCCTTGGGAGATGAAATGCTACAGATTTCACAGATACTGTCAGAAGTTGCCTTCTTTCTTTCATATTTCATTAATTCAGCGGAGACCCTCATGTATGCTAAGTATAAATGATCATGTAATTTTTCTGAGGTAAAATGTGATGTTCTCAGAGAAATCATCTTTTCTGAAGATTCATTAGGCTTTGTTTAAAAGCATAGCTTTGAGAAGCAGTCATATTTTGAAAACATGTCAGTTTCCCATACTCATCATCCTTTTCAATTCTGGAAAACTGAATACTAGGACAAGTTGATTTTAATTAACGTTCTCATCAATCTCTCCAGAGTGCATTGTAATTTCCATTACTTTTAAAGTGCTTCTGGAACCACAGGGGACAACATTCCCCAGTTTAACTACACAGTTACATACAATAAGTGCAGTAAATGTTACTATGGTATTTTTATTTTTTTTTTATTTTTAATTTTTTTGGCCACACCGTGTGGGATCTTATTTCCCTGACCAGGTATCGAACCTGCACCCCCTGCAGCGGAAGTGCAGAATCTTAACCACTGGACCGCAAGGGAAATCTGGTATGTTGATTTAAGGAACTCGTTGAAGTTACTCAAAGCTGCTTGGTCAAAAAACTAAGGATTAGGTCCTGTCAATATGCTGTGTTTTATGAACTAGTTAGCTACCTACAAATTTAAGAAAACAAGTGAGGATGAATTATCTTTTTGTGTGGAATGAAGAGGTATGCTTAGAGGAGAGGTTCGATTACAAAAGTTTGTACACTTTTGTTTTTTTTAGAAGGTTATCTCCCTTTTTAATTTATTTTTAATTAATTAATTTATTTTTGGCTGCATTGGGTCTTCATTGCTGCGTGCGGGCTTTCTCTAGTTGCGGCGAGTGGGGGCTACTCTTCGTTGCGGTGCATGGGCTTCTCATTGTGGTGGCTTCTCCCGTCGTGGAGCACGGGCTCTAGGCGCACAGGCTCAGCAGTTGTGGCATACGAGCTCAGTAGGTGTGGATTGAGGGCTCTAGAGCGCAGGCTCAGTAGTTGTGGTGCGCGGGCTTAGTTGCTCCACGCCATGTGGGATCTTCCCGGACCAGGGCTCAAACCCGTGTCCCCTGCACTAGCAGGCGGATTCTTAACCACTGCGCCACCAGGGAAGCCCTATGCGCTATTTCTATAGGGGGTGGAGCAATCTTATAGTTTGGATATGTGCAGGGCAAAGCTATCAAATGGATTTTGTGTTACAAAACTTACTCATAGAAACCAGAACAATGCTTGACACCTGAGGTTAAACAGGGTTGAACTCACCCTGCATCTACCTGAAGACAACCTACCACTCATCCTGTCGTATAAGAAATTATATTTTGTTTTTTTAAAAGCATATATTTGAACTTAGACACTTTTTTGGCTGATATCACCTTCCCAATGTGGTCACCACACATCATTGTTCCTGGTTAGGTCAGGTGCCCCCAGATCATGCTGGGCTGTCTTTTCACAGACCCCGGTCACAGACCCTTAGAAATCCTAAACACCAGGAATGGATAAACAAGATGTGGTATATACACACAGTGGAATATTACTCAGCCTTAAAAAAGAATGAAATAATGCCATTTGCGGCAACATGGATGGACCCAGAGATTATCATAGTAAATGAAGTAAGCCAGACAGAGAAAGACAAATATCATATGATATCACTTACATGCAGAATGTAAAAAGATGATACACATAAACTTATTTACAAAGCAGAAATAGACTCACAGACAGAGAAAACAAACTTATGATTACCAAAGGGGAAAGGTCGGGGGGAGGGATAAATTAGGAGTTTGGGACTAACAGATACACACTACTATATATAAAATAATCTTGTACAGCACAGGGGACTATATTCAATATCTTGTAATAACCTATAAGGGAAAAATCTGAAAAAGAATGGATATATGCACATGTATAACTGAATCACTTTGCTGTACACTTGAAACTAACACAACATTGTAAGTTAACTATACCCCAATATCAAATAAAAATTAAATTAAAAAAAAAAGAAAATCCTAAACACTGAAAAAAACCCACAGTGCCTCATCCCCACATGTGATTCTAAACAACAGTAACAATAAAAAACCACTAATTTATAGGATAGAGTCCAACAAATTCTGATTTTCCTTCTGACACTTTTTCCTTTTTTCTTTCTACTCTCCTGTCTCCCTCCCTCCCTTCCTTCATTTCCCCCTTTCTTTCTCTTGAATTCTTTCAAAATATATATTTTAAAATGTCCCTGCTATGCTGGTGCCCTAAATATGTACTTGTTTAGTCTGTCTATTCTGTTACTCAACACTCCCTAGTAATGGACACACCTCTAAATGTCCTCAGTCTGCTGGAGCCCCTACAAACCACCTCTAGTATAAATGGCAATAATATGTCTAAATGTCTCTGCTCACTCAAAACATGAAGATGCGTCCACTGCCGCTCCTTTAGTCTTCCTTCAAAAGGGAAAAGAAACCAAATGAAATGCATAACCCTGGTTGGAAGCATTGGCAACGGTAAAAAGGTATCTTAGGGGCAATCGAAAGACTTTGAATACAGAGACCAAATTTTAGCTATAATCAAATTAAATTTCTTAGGAATTATACTGGTATTGTGATTTCATAGGAAATGTTCTCATCGATAGGAAGTGTATGCTGAAATATTTAGGGGTTTACTGTCATGATGTCTGTAACTTGCAAATTGCTCAGAAAAAAAAATGTGTGTGTAACGTATATATATAGAGAGAGAGAGAGCGAGAGGGAGAGAGAGAGGGAGAGAGAGACAAAGAGCTAGAGATAGAGAGAAAATTCAAAATATGACAAAAATGTGGTAGGATACGTACTGTTTTTTCAACTTCTCCGTACGGGAGAAACGACATAATCACTCAAACTAGAATGCCAAGAATCAAAAGAAACACAGTTGGTATTATATGGAGCTAGGATTTGGGGTTTTTCCACAGTCTGTAAGATAGTTGGAGGACTATAGCTTTGATTCATTAGATTCAGCAAAGAAATCTAAGCTTTAATAGATCATTTCAGTAATTTTAGATCATTTAGATAAACGGATTTAAGCACACACACACACATGAAGACCTGAGTTCAGTCAGCCCTAGAAGTCACGGGCCAAATGCCCATTGCTTTCTGAGGAAGTCCAGCCCCTTAAAAGCCAGCTAACTGGTTTCTTTTGATGAATTTCTTCTACGACATCAGCTTTCTAGGAGCTCAGAAACTGCTAGGAATCAATAAAGCAATATTTCTTATTCTCTCCCAATCAATAAAATATAGTTTCTTCCTTTATTCATCCAATTACTAAAAATTTAGTGACGGCCTACTCTGAGCCAGGGCCAGTGTTCTCAGAACACACACAAAATACATGGGCTCTGTCCTCAAGGAGTTCAGGGCCACCTGGAGAGGCAGTTGTATAACACATGATTATAGAATAATGTAAAAAGTATTGTGGGCTTCCCTGGTGGCGCAGTGGTTGAGAGTCCGCCTGCCGATGCAGGGGACGCGGGTTCATGCCCCGATCCGGGAAGATCCCACGTGCCGTGCAGCGGCTGGGCCCGTGAGCCGTGGCCGCTGAGCCTGCGCGTCTGGAGCCTGTGCTCCACAACGGGAGAGGCCACAACAGTGAGAGGCCCGCGTACCGCAAAAAAAAAAAAAAAAAGTATTGTAAGTATGGTACATATAAGCTGCTTTGGGAGCACAGAGTGAGAAGCCCTACAGTATCTGGTGTGTGTGTGGAGGAACGGTGAGGAATCAGGGGATAATGATACAATAATAAACAATGATGGTCACAGCAACAAGAACAATAGTGGTCCTAAACAGGAAAGTCCTAACTACAACAGCTATACTTAAGCAGGGGTAAAGGACGGTGGATTTGGCAGAAGTCAAACAAGTTACTAGTAGGAAAGGTGCCTGGACATACCAATACAAATCTCGGGGAAAATATTTTAACAGGTCTGCCCGGCTGAAACATTTTGCCATGGCCATAAACTCCCTTCCCAGGTGCTTCGCTCATGTTATCTAGCTAATATTGTCTCCGTTTAAATAGGCCCTGAGGCTCATGGGAGGCATGTGAGTTGCCTCTGGACAAGCAGCTGGCATGTAGCAAGACAGAATCTAGGTTAGGACTCGTGCGTCTTGGACGCTTGTTCCATCTTGCTAGGTAGCGTCACCTGCCCACAGACCTTTGCTTAGGAAGGCCTTGAAGAGGAGTAAGAATTTTACAGGTGAACCTTGCAGGGAAGAGACTTCTGGGCGAGAGGTGAATACACGAGGCATTGAGGAATTAAGAGAGTTTGGCAAATCCTTGTAGACCCTATCGTTAGAAATGATTGGAATAGAAGTTATGTGGGTGGAAAGTGGTGGAGGAGAAAACCTGACAGGGCTCTGGAATAAGAAACAAGGGGCTTATATCTTATGGAGTAAGTGTTAGAAAGCCACTGAAGGAAGGGCTCTCAGCTTTGGGACTATACAATCGATTTGCCTTTTTCAAAGATCCTTCTGTGCAAAGGCCCAGGCAGTTTCTAACAGGAGGGGAGCCAGCCAGGGGGAAGAGCCAGGCACTGGCTGGGTACCCACCGAAAGATGGGGCCCGCATTTTGGAGGCAGCTGCAGGGTAAAGGGGGTCCTACCCTTGCCTGCCTTCTCTATACAACTTATGGTCCTTCTTTCAATATGACTAATTGTAATGTCTTTTCATCATTCTCATAAAAAGCATCATGGCAACATGTTCTTTTAAAAAATGTTGAATAGGTATCACTTTTGCAAATGGTGCTAGGAAAGCAATAGATTCCTCTGCGAATTGCGTGGGAATACTCTGAAATTCCCATGCTGCTCCTTCAGAGGCACTGTGTGTGTGTGTGCCTGTGCATGTGTGTGTGTGTGTGTGCGCGGCGGGGGGAGGAATCCGAGACAGGAGATAAGGCTCGGGGGAAAGAGTGCCCAGACTAGGTCAATGGCAGTAGAGGGGCAGGGAGGATTGCATTGCGATTCAACATAATTTAATGAGTGAGTCGACATTTTTTTTTTTTTTTGGCCACACCATGTGGCTTGTGGGATCTTAGTTCCCCGACCAGGGATAGAACCCACTGCTTAGCAGTGAAAGCATGGAGTCCTAACCACTGGACTGCCAGGGAATTCCCTGATTCAACATAATTTTAAGGATTGAACTCAGGGACTGAAAATCAGAAAGTGAGTCAAAGATGATGCCTGGTTTTGCCTGAGCATCTAGGTGTAAGGTTATGTCATCCTCCAAGATACGGATACACCTGGAGAGAGATTTCAGAGGAAAGATATTGAGTTTGAATTTGAACGTGTCGATTTTGCATATGGGTGCCCAATTTGTTGAAAAGGCCCCTTTCCCCATGGAATTACCTTTGCCCCTTTGTCAAAAATCAGTTGATTTTTGCAGGTCTATTTCCGGTTTTTCTGTTGTGTTCCATTGGTCTATGTGTCTATCCTTCGCCTTGATGAATGTTGTTTTATAGTAAGCCTTAAAACTGGGTAAGGTGAGTCCTTCAACTTTGGTCATTTTTTATCAGAAGTGTTTCGCTTTTCCCTGTGAATTTTGGAATCAGACTGTCAATACCTACATAAAAGTTTGCTGAGATTTTGACTGGCATTGCACGGATTCAATAAAATAAGTGGGGAAACACTGACATCTTAAGATTGAGTCTTCTGATTTATGAACATGGTATTCCTCCCTATTTTACTTAGACATTTTCGATTTCTTGTATCAGAGTTTTTGCAGTTTTCTGCATACAGCTCTGGTATGTAGCCCTAAGTACTTCATTTGTTTTTATTGGCCATGCCTATTCTGAGGTATCTGTGTACATCTTTATGCAGATGTCCTGTGGGCAAGCCTGGAGGTCTGGGGCATTGTCTGGGTTGGAATTCAGGTTTGGTATAATCACATTTGTCATGAATGTCACATTTCCCAGGGACAGAAGAAATAGGGCTGAGGATTAAAAGTCATCTTAATTACTATCAAATGGTTAATTCTGGTTCTTGTTCTAAGTTTAAGAAGTAAACCAAGGAAGATCTGAGAACCCCGCAATGAGGGCTGAACACGTGTGCTTCGGCACCAGAGAGCATGTGTTTAGCTCCTGGCTCGGGGACCTCAAGTCTCAGCTTCACCTAATTGTAAAGCATGTACGGTAACAGTGGCCACCTCATAGGGTCACTGGAAAATTGATTACGACGGTGCATCTGGAGGACACAGAACAGTGCTTGGCATGGCGAGCATTCAATACCTGTCAGCCAGTTATTAGTCACATTAGTGAATTGCCAGGAGCCCATCTGGGGAAATCCCTTGGAAAAAACTTAATGGTCTTTGAGAGTCCTGGCATTGTTCGGTAATGACTATTGATCTTCACAAGAAAAGATGGGATTCACTGCTTGTGTTGATTTTTCTTGCACAATATAGGCCCAGGACTCAGTTCCCCCCTCCCAAGGGTGAACTGCATATGAGAAAGAATATATAGCATCTGAAATTCCCTGTTGAAAAGCTCTTTGTTTAGAAACCACGGCTGCTAGTGCCTTTTGATTCGTGTTTCCAACATTTCCCAAATTAAGCATGAGAGTTGTGACTGGATATCGCCATGGACTCGCAATTTCTTTCTGAAAGAAAACGAGGAAGGTGGTCAAAACTCATATCCTACTTCCTATCCCTCCCTACCACCAGTGGTTGCCTAGCCTTGTTCACAGAGGTTATTGACCCGGTTTAGTCTGTCTCCAGCTTTGCATGAGTTGGCCCAACCCTGGACCCAGAATCCTTCAAAAGAATCCCACTTCTGGAAATCGTGCAGTGACAACTGGATGGTCTGGACATTGTTTGGCACTTTGTTTGACCAGGGGTAGGGGTGGGGAGGAAGAATTGAAACCCTTTCAGAAAGTCTTTATTTTCTCCAATTCCCATTTCATTGTGTTTAAAAGAAAGGTCAAAGGAATATCTTGGCCAGCAAAAGGAATGCACCCTAATATTGACAGGTCCCAGGAAAGAGACTCACAGCGAAATTTGCATCTGACATAGTAGCGTAGACCGCAGATATTTTAATCACACAAAGAGCTAAACAGGTGCTCTGCAGAGATCTCTGGTAGAATTATTGTCGGGAGAAAACCAATTGGCCTAGGACCCAGGGTCAGTGCTGCTGCTAGTATCTGTTCTGAAAATTCTGCAGTGCTTTTGTGCTCACAAATTGCCATAGATGTTGGGGGATGTGTGTGTGTGTGTGTGTGTGTGTGTGTGTGTGTGTTTAAAATCACCATAGAGATAAGTGGGTGGAAGAAATGCTTCAAGTTAAGTTTGCACAGATTCTGCTCGGTTACCAGCTTGTAACCCTGCCGCTAACCTTGGGCGGAGACCATGGAGAGCTCCTGGAGCATCGTTCTTTGGCCCATGATGGGCCAGGTAAGGCACAGATTGATGTGATCTGAAAATCTGTTTAAAATATGCGAATTGCAACTGTCACAAACATACCACTTGGGAATGTAAATTGGTGGAGCCACTATGGAAAACAGTATGGAGGTTCCTTAAAAAAATAATAATAGGGGTTTCCCTGGTGGTGCAGTGGTTAAGAATCCGCCTGCCAATGCAGGGGACACGGGTTTGAGCCCTGGTCCGGGAAGATCCCACGTGCTGCAGAGCGACTAAGCCCGTGCACCACAACTACAGAGCCTGTGCTCTAGAGCCCGCAGGCCACAACTACTGAGCCCGCGAGCCACAACTACTGAGCCCGCGAGCCACAACTACTGAGCCCACGTGCCGCAACTACTGAAGCCCACGCACCTAGAGCCTGTGCTCCACAACAAAAGAAGACACTGCAATGAAAAGCCCATGCACCGCAACGAAGAGTAGCCCCCGCTCGCTGCAACTAGAGAAAGCCCGCGCGCAGCAAGGAAGACCCAACGCAGCCGAAAATAAATTTATATATTAAAAAAACTAATAATAGAGCTACCATATGATACTGCAATCCTACTCCTGGGAATATATCAGGAGAAAACTATAATTCAAAAAGAAATATGCACCCCCAATACTTATAGCAGCACTATTCACAATAGCCAAGGCATGGAAGCAACCTAAATGCCCATCAACAGATGAATGCATAAAGAAGATGTGGTACATATATACAGTGGGATATTACTCAGCCACAAAAAGAATGAAATAATGCCATTTGCAGCAACATGGATGGACCTAGAGATTATCATACTAAGTGAAGTAAGTCAGACAAAGACAAATACCATATGGTATCACTTATATGTGGAATCTAAAATAAGGCACAAATGAACGTATCTATAAAACAGACTCACAGACGTAGAGAATAGACTTGTGGTTGCCAAGGGGGAGGGGGTGGGAGACTTGGAGTTTGGGATTAGCAGATGTAAACTATTATATATAGAATGGATAAACAACAAGGTCCTACTGTATAGCACAAGGAACTATATTCAATATCCTGTGATAAACCATAGTGGAAAAGAATATGTATAACTGAATCACTTTGCTGTACAGCAGAAATTAACACATTGTAAATCAACTACACTTCAATAAAATACATTAAAAAAACATACCACTGTGAATTTTAGTCTGTAATTAAATAGGATCTCTGGTTCATTTAATTTTTGTATACATATTTTTTAGATTTAGTCGTTGGAGTGCTAGGTGCAGATTTACACATGTTCATATTTGGAATCAATAATTCTGACACAAAAATGGGACAATGAAAAAATGGGACAATAACACACAGATTAGTAGATGGCAATCATCCCTTGCTTTTTGAAATGGGCATAAACCTGGCAATAGATTCAATATTTGTAAGAGTCAATTCTGGTTTTTCATTTATTTGATAAAAGCAGAGATGCCATCAGACTTGGGTTTGATGCATCTGAGAAGCAGCTCCTATTCTGCCCTGTGGAGCGCAGAAGACTTTCTTTCTGGAGACAGCAGCCCTGCCTAGCTCTGCCAGCACTCTTAGCCTTGTGAAAATACTGATCATCCCCAGCTAGGAACCACTGCCCCAGGTAAAACATTATTTACCTTTGAGGCTCTGGGCTACTTGCTATAAGTAATTAAAGTTTATTTACTAAAATAGACTAAATAAAAGAACTATCTCTAAGTTCAAAATTATTGTATGTAAAGTCAATTAGGTCCATATATTTTTAACCTAAAATCTTTCTTTCCTAGAAATTTGAAGGGCCATACAAATATTCTTTGACTAAAGCTATTCCTTTAAGGGGAAGGGAGAGATGAGAAAGAGTATTTACTTTTTAAATTAAAAAAAAATTGTTTTTTGGCTGGACCGCACAGCTTGTACGTGGGGTCTCAGTTCCCCGACCAGGGATTGAACCCAGGCCCTCGGCAGTGAGAGTGCAGAGTCCTAACCACTGGGCCACCAGGGAATTCCTGAATATTACTTTTATAAATCCTGTTTTGAGTCATTGTCATAGTAATCTAGCAAGGAAGATATTTTTAAACTATATTTTACAAAGGTAGAAACTAACGTTCAGAGAGGTTAAGCTCTTTCCTCAAGGTCACAGAGCTCATGTCTATCAGAAAAGGCTTTCAAATTCAAGGTTGTGTGATAGTAGATTCTAAGGTTTTCCCACTATATCATATATTCCACTCTGCCCTTATAAAGCTGCATTTTATTGACTCCACTGGGAAAAAGATGACATTTTTTCCCCCTGCAGCAACGTGATAAAGTTCTGTTAGTCCAATCACTTCTATGCTACCTTCTGTGTCAACAGCCCCGTCCCTGACGCACCCAACCAGGTGTGGGTGGAGTACTCTGAGTTTACTCGGTCTTTACCCTGACTTAATTACCTTTGGATTCTTACAGACAGCTACGATGCTACAGGCTCATTCCTCATAGGTGAGGTAAGCATGAGACGGAACCAAACTCAGTCTTAAATGTCTTACCAGCACTTATCACTGGTCATACTTAAAAGTAAAATGTTCATATAAGAAGAACACTGAGGATGGGCAGGGCCGTCGTGATGTGCCTCTCCAGGGCTCGGAAGGTTCTCTTCTGAGCTATAGCTCACCTATTATCTTTACTGCTTCTTGTATCAGATCCCAGCCAATGGTCAGAGTTTTTTTGCTTTTAGTTTTGTCTTGTTTTTTGCCATTTACTGGTGCTTTCCTCTTTCAGGTCTCTAACTTGATATATTCTTCATATTGAAGGTTTCCTCCTTCAACCCCCATAAAGGCAATGTGCTCCCCGCTCCCCCCCTCCCCACTCCTGACTTCCCTCCTTTAAATTTTTGTGTTGCGAAATAACGCACCTTCTGATAGTTAAAACTAACATACAATGCAACAAAATAGCCTCCTTTTCCAAACGGGCCCTTAGTGCATGTTTCCCACGCCCTTGTTTGCCCTTCACTTCCTTTGCCTAATTTAGATTTGCAAGCTCAACACACAGACTCTCTGTCTTTGTTTATGTACATATGGTGTCTAGCACTAGTCTTAGGTTTAACAAATATTAAATAATCATGACTTCAGAATGATTGTTAGTATTGGTGTTTAAAAAAATCACAGCTGGTCAAGAATACTGCTTCCCCCCGCCCCCACAGACCTTGTCTGATTTTGCAGCTCTTATAGCAGACAGCTGTATTATAGCACACTTGCTTTCCCCTTGAATACCACTTGGAGACCAGAGCTGGTGATAATTGTAGCTGCTTTTCTTCATTGGAACACATTTACGAATTCTGCACTGCATACCGGTGTGTTTGTGGATGTAATTTCAGTTGTATGCAACCACCTTAACATAACTGGAGAAACCCAGATACAATTTTATACAATGTTCCATTGTGCATGTTTGAAATGGAAGGTTTTTTTTTCTCTCTGCATAATTAATTTAAGCATTCATGATATCTAGCATGGGCTTTTAAAATCTATGCATTAAACACTCATTGACTGTGTAGTGGCAACTACATTGTTAGGTTTTGAACTGAAGTCCTTAATTTTACCTATTTTCAGGCTTAAAAAAAACAAACAAAAACACCCTGAATCTGCATACTTTACCTAAACCTTTTTAGAGGCCTCCTTAAAATTGGCAGACTGATTTTGCACTACAGTTCCACAGGGCGATTCATAAAAATAAATGCCAAACACTAGGCAACAACAGAAGGAATTGACAGTGGATCAAAAGTTTAACAACGCATTTCCTTTAAGAAATGTCAGCATCAGCTTTCTCACCATCAGGAAATAAAGAAGGCTGTGCTTTCCCACTGGTCCAATAGTTCAAATGCAAACACATCAGCAGAAGAAAGTGGTTATGTCAGGGTGCAGGATGCAATCGTGTAACCGGATAAAACAGTTTTATTTGTTAGCTCGAATATATATTTCTGACTTATATTTTTATTTAATTTTGTGGCCAAGGCAGAACCAAGGTCATAATATTGGTGAATTAGGAAAAAATGGTTTCTTCTTTTAGAATCAAGTCCAAAATATCTACACATCGAGATTTAGCATCGTTCTTACTCATGTGACAACATCCTCAGCTCTGAATTTATTAGGATTCCTATAAAATCAAACCTAAGAGTCTGAGTCTAATTGTGTATTCGATACACTTCATCTAACTTGTTTCATGAGCTCTCTGCTATGTATACACTGTCTCTCCCTGGGCCCTGTAACTGTATTCTCCACCAGGGACTCTGGAATGCTATTTGCAGGTAGATACAATATTTCCTAGTGGAGTGTGCTCTGTTGAAAGCGATACAGTGTCTAAACTATTGCCTTCCACTCTCCTGAGAGTCAAGTAACTGCAAAACAATGTGAATAAAAATTGTCTGGGAGGAGCCCGATTCATGGGAGGAACACCTTTACTAGAACTCCACCCCTCTCAGCTCTAAACCTTGCTTTCAGACAGTTGTAACAGCTGGACAAGATGGTAACGAGAGGGATCTCTTGTCTTAGAACAGCGCAGATTGTTCTCAGACAAGAGATCCTAGTGCCCTGGCCATTCTCCTAGATGAGGTGAGTAAATGAGGCAAATGCCTGGCACAGAGTCAGCTCCCACAAGGCCAGGAAACGGAGCACGTTTGTCTTATCCACCATTGGTACTCCAAACATAGAGATCAGTACCTAGTAGACAGCATGCAATAAATATCAATATTTATTGACTGAACAGTGAACGTTCAAGGCGTTTTTTTGAACAAAATGACTATAGATAGATAGATGTAGATGTATCAGTATTACTCTTATGTTGTAGCTGGACCCATAGGAATTAAAAAAAAAAATCTACTCACTTTAAAAGATGACTGTAAACACCTAACCTATATAATATATTTAGAGATGTATTAATATTAGGTTTTACTGTTGGAATCATCAAGGCTTTTTGAAGTTACAAGTCGAATGGTATTAAGGCCAGAACTTGAAATGCATTTCTAGACTTAAAACACAGTGTTCTGTCTCTCTATCCCCTAATGACTTTCTAGATAATATGATGGTTGTAGAAACAGAACAAAGAAGCTGTCATCTTTATACGTGCCTTTATGAAGCAGCATAATAAATGGCTTACTTTATGGTTATTGGAGCAGTTTAATTTAGGCTAACTGGCAAACTGGCAGGTCTATGTCTAATTCTGTCACCCATGGTATACACAGCATACTGCTGGCACTCAAATGTTAATAAAAAAATAACAAATTAAAAAAAAATCTACTCACTTTAAAAGATGACTGTAAACACCTAAGCTATATATTTTATTATATAAAATTTATTATATAAAATATATTATATAAAATATATAAAACAAAGCAATGCATGCCAAGTATCAGGTGTCCTAGATGCCGAATGGCATTATTAACGTACTTACATAAGTAATTATAAGTAGCGGGAAAGTTAACTTTAATTGAAATTAAATGATAGCTTAGAGGTTGACAGCGAGGTAGTCATTTTGTTGGTGGACAAGATATACTATTAGGCCTCACCTGAGGTCACTGGGGCAATTCAGTATCACAGCAGAGCACTCAGAAGAGCGAGCTGGGTTTGCATCTGTAAGTCACAGCTTTCTGGCTGTGCGGCCTGGGTGAGTTGAGTTCTTGCCCATTACCTAGGCTTTGAGGGGCCCTGCTCCGGCTTCACCCTCCCCATGGGACAAGGAATTCCATGCTTTCTGAACACCTTAGGCCCTGGAACTTACTGCCCTGCCACTTCCAGGCCTGACTGTCCAAGGCTGGAGGAATCGCCAGGGGGTAGCTTTTGTGAGGGGTATGGTGCGCAGGCTAGGGTGTCCTCGCGTGTATGAGCCTTTTTGTAATACATGATGGAGCAGAGATGGGAAGAAAATGGGGTGTGAGTTTCAGGCCAGAAGCCAGTAGTCACTGCCACACTGTGTTCCAGTTAATTTATAGCTTTAGGCATTTACGATGGGGTCTACATTAGCTTGCCCTGGGCCCTTCCAAACTTCCAGGCAGGCCTGGAACTAGGGCAAGTCACATAACCTATTTTAGTCTTAGTTACCTCATCTGTAAACAGGAATGATAATAACCGTTCCACTAACCTCAGAGGGTTGGGATGATGAGGACGATCTTAAAAATACCCACCGTTTGTTGAGCGCACACCGTGGTTCAAGCGCTTTACAAGTCACCGTCACTTTGCGTGGATTCTCCTGGATCCTCGAAAATCTTCAGGGTATGCCATCTTTATCTGCTTTTAAAAGAAGAGAAAACAGGCTCAGAGAGGTTAAGTTTCTCTCCTAGCCTCCCCTTCCCCAACAGAGATAATGTATGTATCAGTTCCATACACATACAAGGTAGCACTATAGTTATTCATTCATTTACATCACGTTGGGGGGTGCAGCAGTGAACAAAAGGAACAAAAAAATCACTGATGTCGGAAGCTTACATTATGGTGGAGGGACACAATAAATAAATCAAGTAGGTAAAATCCGGCATATGTCAGATGGTGGTAAGCAAAGCAAGGGAGAGAACTAGGGCATGTGGAGATACAGGGAAAGTGACACTTGAATAAAGACATGAAGGAGGCGAGGGAACACCATTCTAGGTTTGGTTTGGTTTGGTTTTCTGGTGGCCTAGGGGAGTGGGTCACTAATTCAGGTGGCAGCGGAACAGCAGAAGGAAAGGCCTTGAGACTGTGGCTTGCTTCCTGTGTTCCAGAAGCAGCATGGAGGCCAGTGTGGCTGGGAAATGAGCAGGGGGTAGAATAGTAGGAGATGAGGTCAGAGAGATAAAGGGGGCGGGGGTGGGGAGGGAAGGAGAACCAGTTCTATAGGTCATTTAGGCCATGATAAATAAGGACCTTGAAAAAAAAAAAAGTGGTGGGGAGCTGATGGACTTTTTGTTGTTGTTGTTTTTTGTTTTGTTTTGTTTTGTTTTTTTCGGTATGTGGGCCTCTCACTGTTGTGGCCTCTCCCGTTGCGGAGCACAGGCTCCGGACGCACAGGCTCAGTGGCCATGGCTCACAGACCCAGCCACTCCGCAGCATGTGGGATCTTCCCGGACCCTGCATCGGCAGGCAGACTCCCAACCAGTGCGCCACCAGGGAAGCCCTTTGTTGTTGTTTTTAGCAGAGGAATGACATGAGCTGGAGTGAAAAGACTCACCCCGACTCCCTGGTGCTGGAGGCAAGGGCAGAAAGAGGGAGGCCAGGTAAGTGGTTACTGCAAAGCTCAGGCAAAAGCTGATGCTGGTGTGGACCAAGGTCATGGCCGTTGAGGTGGTGGGTAGAGGTTAGATTCCAGATATGGCACTCTGAAGGTTGAGCTGACAGGTTTACTGAAACCCGGGGTGGGGGGGTTGGTAAGAGAAAGGAAAGAGTCAAGAAAGAAGCCAAGGCTCTTCACCTGGGCAAGGGGTGACAGAGGTAGATGCCATTAGCAGGAATGTGGAAGTCTGTGGCTGGGGCATGTCTGGGGCAGGAGATCTGGAGCCTGGTTTGCGCAGGTGAATTCTGAGATGTCTACCGGGCACCAGATGGAGATGTCAGGTATGTTTTTTCACTTCATTGGATCTGACTTTTCTTCTCCTCTCTCTTCACAGAGCTGTAATGGCACTTATTCAAGGTGGTGGTGGTCTAGGTCATAAAGAATTGGATGCTGGGTTTCAACTAAGGGCTTCGAGAGAAATATGGGGAAGCAGTTGGAGCATAGGGTAACATCAAGGGTCTAGAGAGATAATTTGTAAGATTGTTTCAGGAGGTTCGGCCAGGATGGTCCCATCTCTTGGAAGCCACACAATCTGTTTAATGCCACACAGGTGACTTCGGAACCCTAAAACGTTCGTTCATAACCTATTCCAAGTGTTTACAATAAACTAGATGTCGAAAAAGTTATGTTTGAAAATTTGAAAAGTGTTTAGCGTGGTAGGTCCTCAAAATAGCAATCCTCCTCTGAGTGCGGCCTCCATAGAGACAGCAAAGCACGAACTTGATGCGGGTGGGGAAGGGGAGCCAGATGAAAATCAAGCTCTAGGAGCTTCCCTGGTGGCACAGCGGTTGAGGGTCCGCCTGCCGATGCAGGGGACACGGGTTCGTGCCCCGGTCCGGGAAGATCCCACATGCCGCGGAGCGGCTGGGCCCGTAAGCCATGGCCGCTGAGCCTGCGCGTCCGGAGCCTGTGCTCCGCGACGGGAGAGGCCACAGCAGTGAGAGGCCCGCGTACCCAAAAAAAAAAAAAAAAAAAAAAAAAAAATCAAGCTCTAGGACCAGGACTCCCTCCAGAGCTGTTCCCGCTGCTTGGCTGGGCTTACACACCTCGACCTGGCTCGCGGGTGGGCGTGTGAGGGGGGAGGACACAGCAGGACTGGTGACATCTTAAAGGGCTCTGTCCTAGTGCCTCTGCACCAAGTGACTCCGGGGTCTGGCCGTTTACCCGGCTCGTGCCAAGCTACATCTGCCAGTGTTTCTGCTTATGTCACATAACTTGCTGTCCGGGTCTCACCTTTAAATCTGGAGTGTTCGCCCGTCTGCGGGTGGTGTTTGGTCTAGGGTTGAACTGGCTCGTTTCCATCTCCCTCCTTTCTTAGTCATTTAAGTGTCTGAAGGTGCCCTGGTGAGCACGGAAGGCAGGAGAGGAACGCTGTCCCTGCAGAAAGTTAAGGATAAGCCAAATAAATCCCTAGAGGACTGATCGCCTCTGGAACGACTCGGAGCCAACCCCTAGGTTCAAAACGACTGCCCAGGGCGGCCCAAGCTGCGGGCCGGGCTTCTGTTCCGGGTCGACGTGCCGCCCCGGCGGCCGAGGCGTGGCGCCAGGGGCAGTCTGGAGGGGCGACGCGACGCTGCAGGTCCCCCGGGACGCGCGTGGGGTGTGGGCCGGCGGCGCGGCGTGAGCCGCCAGAGGGGAAGCTGCGCCCTCCGCCCGGCAGCGGGGCCGCGCCGCCTCCCCGGGGCCAGGTGGTGCGGGGCCCCCTCCAGCCCGGCCCGGGCGCGGCGACCCCCGAGTGCCCGGCGCGCGGCTCACCTGGGCCGCCGAAGGTGCAGCTCCGGAGCGAGGGCGCGGCCGGCTGGCGGGCGGGCGGCGCGGGGGCGGGAGCCGGCGCCGGGACGCCCCGCCCCCGCCGACGCGGCGCGCTTCCAGTGGCTGCCGGCCCGTCACTCGCTCTTCACCATGGTTGCAGCACAAAGCGCCCGGCCCCGGAGGCCGCTTCCTCCCTGAGCGCGGCTGGGCGGCGCGGGGGCGCAGGAGGAGGAAGAGGCGGGGAAGAGGAGGGGAGTCGCCGCTTCCCAAACACTCTCCGGGGGGCTGTGCGCGACGCCTGCCGCCAGGAGTCCGGACCCGGTGCCCGCGGCCCCTTCCCTCCGCGCCCGCAGCCCGGGAACAAAGTTGCCGAGAGCCAGCGGGCCGAGCGCGCAGCCGGGGGCGCTCTGGCCGCTCCGCGCGTGCAGATGGGGGGCGGCGGCGGAGCGCACGGCGGCGGCGGCGGGGCGGCCCGAGGGAATGCAGCAGCCGTCGGGGGTCTCGGCCAAGCGCAGTAGACGGAGCGGCGGCGGGGACGGCGGCCGAGGCGACCCGGCTTCGCAGTGCCCTGACCTGAGCCGGTCATCGGACGGCGGCCGCGGCGCCCCCGAGTGCTTCCCGGAGCCCCCGAGAGGAGGGGGCGGCCCTGCGCGCGGAGGATCGCGAGGCCCGTGCGCCCCAGCCAACCCCTCCCCGCCGCTCGAACTCCCTAAAAATAACTCAGGCCGGCGGGGGGCGGGAGGAGCCGCCGCCGTCCCCGAGAGGAGCCGGGGAGGCGTGTCGAGCCCGGGCCCGTGGGGAGCCTTCCCGGCCGCGCGGCGCGGGGGAGGCGGAGGAAGCGGGAGCTCCCGGCAGCCGGGCGCCGCGGGGACCCTCGGGCCTCGCGCGCCCCCCGCCCCGCCGCCGCCGCGGTTTGGCTGGTTGGCCCGAGGCGGGCGGAGCGCGCAGGGCGGAGGCGGCGGCGGCGGCGGCGGCGCTGGGCCGGGAGGCGGCGGCCGAGGGCGCGGAGCGGCCCCGGCCCGGGCTGCGGGGGGAGATGGCGTCCTACGTGGATAACAGCTTCCGCCAGGCGGTGATGAAGAACCCGGCCGAGAGGACCCCCCAGGTGAGCCCCGCGTCGGCTGCGCGCTTCCTGCCCACGTCGTTCGCCCCGCGCGCCCGCGCCTCGCGTCAGGTCCCCAGCTTCCAGGGGCTTCGCGTCTCCGCGTCTCCCCTGGCCGTCCTGGCGTTATTTCCCCCTCTCCTGGATCTTCTCCTCCTTTTCGCTGTTCTCCCCGTACCGACCTGCTCCTGCGATTGCCCCGCGGGGCAGGGAGGTCTCTCCCGAGCGTCCCCTCTGCCCAGCCTAGCGCGGGGCCCGGGAGCCTTTCGGGGCGGGGGGCAGTCACCTCCCCTCGGCCGGCCCCTCCTGCCCCCCACCCCCACCCCGGCCGCAGGCGCCTTGCCTCATCGGGCTTGTGGCCCTTGCTACCTTCAGAGTTCTTCGGCGTTTGCAGAGGTGTAGGAGGAAACTTGCAGGGCTCTGCGGAACGCGAACCCGTGCTGGTCTTCTAAAGTAAAAGGTTGAGATGTTTGTATGTTTACTATTTTTCTTTAACTTTTTTTTTAATTTGGAAAAGTGATGCCGCTTCGCAAGGAAGGGTTTGGTGGGGGGGAAGTTGAATAGCTAGGTTAGTGCTTTTAGTTTCAACTGCAGACAACTGCAGAGCAGGCATATTCAAACACAGCCCCGGGAAGGTTACCCTGCGGATTCTTTCGGTGTTGTACAACCTTGTCAAAATTAGATGTTTGTTAACCTTCATACGTTCGTTTACCTTCAGGCTTATTTTTCTCTGGCTTTAAGTAGAGGAATTGCTGTTGGTGGTGGATCTGGTCGTCTCAAGTTGGACTTAGAGAGGGGGAAATTTTATAAAAATGTGGTGGTTTGATTTTTTTTGCTTTTAGCTGCTGACTGGATAATGACGCATGCTCCTAAGCGTTGGGATGGTGACTACAGGGGATCCTGCTGCCAACCGTCTTAAGACAAATAAGCCCTCCTGATCCTTGGGACCATCAGACATTTAGGATCTAATGCTTGAAAGAGTTGCTTCGCTTGTTAGGTGTTGGATGCCATCTGTTCAGAGCCAAAGGCTCTCCTCCTCTGCTGTTGATTGTCATTATTTAATGCGGGGCAAGGAGAATAAAATAGACGCTTCCACTGGCTGCCTTTGGACAAGGCCCAGGAATGGCACCTGGTACGGTTTTTGATTTTTCATTTATTTTCTGATGGAGCCGGCACATCTGGGGATCGTAGGTAGATTGCACTCGTTTACCAGACTGTGGAAGGTGGTAATCTTGCAAGGCAAATTCATTTCACAGTGTCTCCAGAAAGTTCCTAATCCAAAGGATTACTTTATCGAAAACGAGGAAGGTCCTGCTTTTTGCTCTTGTTGCACTGCTTCTCACGTGCCTTCTGCATCTCCTGTCGGTTTTACGTTGTCAGTCAGTCAGTCTAATGCAGCTGAAAACGCACGTTCTCAGTCACAGTGTGGTGGAGGAGCCCATTTCAGTGAAACGTTTCAATCCCTTTCAGTGTTTGAAGTGCCAAGTGAAATCACACATGCTGAGAATGTTAGAGCCTAGCAAGGCAGGTCAGAAAATGATGTCAGAGGCCTTTAGTGGAAATTAGAGAGCCGGGAAGTGGAATCTCAGGTTGGTTGATTAGAATAGCAATGACTCCAAACCTACTATCTGGTGGGTGGAGGGGGGTGTGTCCCCCAACAAAACTGGAAGAGACAGAACCTCCACTGTGACCGCGTGCTGACTGTGCCAGAGAAATGAGCTGTTAAATTTCCCTGTTGACGCGCCGGTTGTGGAGAGCAGAGTGAAAACCGACCAGCACAGAGCTTGGCCTGAGTCAGAAGTGGGCCAGTTGCTACTGACACCGCAACGTGAACGCTTCGCTGACCGTCTGAAAGCAGCACATTTCCCCCACCAAACCTTCACAGAACAAGTCACCTTAGAGAAGCCTACCAAACATTTGGAAAATTCATACCACCCTATTAACACTGATGCTCCCTTGGTTATTACTAATGCGGACCTACGTGTTTATTTATTATTTTAAAGAGAAAGTAGATGGAAATGTGAATGTTTTCCACCTTCACCTGGCTTGTCAAAAATAATTACTTTTCTGAAAGTTTGAAATTTACTCAAAAGTAAAAAAATAAATGTTTTGGTAGCAGGTGCCTTTTCTGTTGAGTGCTTTGTGAATGCAAGGGCTGGAAGTTTTTCTGCCCTGTCTTTTCTCTTGAGTGCTCGAGGGTTAGAAGTTTGTAATATAAAAGCCAAGTTATGAAATAAACTTGATACGGACAGACGGATACGAATTAGGGAAGTTTTGCTGTCATGCTTCCTTCTGTTTCTCAGGATAGATTTGGTGAAGGAGTTTGTACGATTCTTACGGCAGGCAAGAGAAAGGTGCCTTAAAAGAGGAAAATATATAAATATTCTTTGTTAAATTCATTTTCTTCCTTTTTTCTTTTTTTTAACCCTACCAACCCAGTTTGTCTCCCAAACGCTGTGAAGATGTGGTTTTGTACAAGGTCACTCAGTTGCCTAGAAGTAATCGTGCTGTCACTCGTGTAACCTAAGAGGTTAGCTCCAAGAGAATCTGGGGGTGGGGAGAGCCTCAGTGCAAACACAGGAACTTTGAAGAGTGTTATGAAATTAGGAAGCTTTTCCTGCCCACCTGGAAAACAGAAACCCATTTTCCCGTTTATTTAGGCATGTCACTAGAGGGGGAATGGCAAGGAGAAACAAAACTGTCATTCGAATTTTTAGCTAAATCTCACATATTCATATTTAAGGGGCTGTCACTATTTCACCTGATATTCTGAGAGGACGAGAAAAGCCATCTTTAATCCAACGTGTGTCCCATATTGTGTGTCTGGAAAGTGGCTGAGTTCTAGTCAGTGGGACACTGTATTCTCAGTAACAAACCTCCTTGAAAATAAGGAGCACTAAATGTTCTATTAATATTTTTCAGTGCACCTCTGTTGAAAAACAGGACTGTTAAGTAACTGCTTTATTAAACTGTTGGGGTTTGTGTCTTTAATCACTTAAATGGGAAGCTTGGTCACCTGAGTAATTAAGTGAAGTGAAAGATGTCAGTAAATTACAAACAGCTTTCCCCCCAAGTCTTTAAACAATAAAATGACTTTCCTAAACCATACTATTAACTTACTGCATTCAGACCCTTTCACATTGCTTTAGGTAGAGTGTTTAAATGCCTGTTTTCAGGTGAAACGCCTATTGCAGAATATTCTTCTACTTTAAAGATTTAATATGATGTGTTTTTAGCTAGTTGTAAAAGTTACTTTTTAAAATGGCTTGTGTAAAATCTCCTGCCTCGTCCCTTCCTAGTGATATTACTTTGTTCTTCATTACTGAAGTTTTTTTTTTTTGGCTGTTACACCTTTTGATTCAGTTGCTAAATCATGAATTTGTCATTGGAGAGCTCTTAACAGTGCAAGACTTAATTCTTTGCAAAAGTCACTCAGTAGCATGTGTCTTGAGTCATAATGAGAGGGCTGAAAAAGTGCCTTTAGCCCAGAGAACTTAAAGTTATGAGAATCTGCACAAAAGAGTATCTCTGATGAATATTTAGCTTTCAAATCTAGTGGAAGAATTGTGTCTTTGACAGATAAATTTTCCATCTCTTTTTTATCATTGTTTATGAGCAGTCTTATATTTTCATCTGACAACTTACGCTTTGATTATATTTTGGCTCATTTTGGGGCTCTAGTAATAAATAATTTGTTCCTTAAGTAGTTTTTGTTCGTAAAACACAACTAAATGGTCTGGGTGCACTTTTGAAAAGCATGGCTCGCAAAGTAATGACTGGCCACAAGCATTTAGCTTTCATAACAATGATATTTGAATTTGGAGGTTAAAAAATACACATTTATTACTGAAAAACCAATTTCACACTGTATTAGCATGTGGCTCTGAACAAGTGAGGACTTGAATTCATGGTAAAAATTATTAACATTCTTTTGCAATATTGGTGGAAACTTAGTCACCTTCAAATAACCTTTTAAACATTTAGTAATTAACAGTTCCATAATTAGCTTTGCATATCTTGGCTGAGGTTCAAAATGAATCTCTCCAACTGCAGTGCTTCGTGAGGCTGGTGTTTAACACAGTCCTTCCCAGACCCCACCCCGGGCTTTCACAGACACTCAAAAAAACAAAAATTTTAAAAAAATTAAGAGGACTTCCTGGTTGCCAACTTGTTGCGGTTTTCTTCCTCTCGAAAAAGGATGTAAAATAAAAACAAAACCAGCTATAACCTCCTAGCACTGTCATTTTAGCTTATTTATGAAGACTCACCATGCTTCTTTTTTCTTTTAATTGAAGTATAGTTGATTTACAATGTTGTGTTAACTTCTGCTGTACAGCAAAGTGATTCAGTTAAACATATATATAAATTCTTTTTTAAAAATTCTTTTCCATTATGATTTATCATAGGATGTTGAATATAGTTCTCTGTGCTACAGAGTAGGACCTTGTTGTTCATCCATTCTCTGTGGTTTGCATCTGCTAACCCCAACTGCCCAATCCATCCCTCCCCTACCCGCCTCCACCCTGAAACAAGTCTGTTCTTTTTTTTTAAAATTTAATGTTGCCCTGAAAAAACTTTATCCAGGTGGATTTTGGGGGGAGTTAAATGAACACAATAAGGTCTGCCTTGGGTGATGTTTGAAGTTCAAGTCTTATAAAGTCATATTATGTAAAGTAATAGTGGCATATGCTTCCAACCTAAATGAGCTATTTGAAATAAAGATACAGTAACCTTTTCAAAACACAGAAAGACTATGCCTTCTTGACTCATTTGAAACCTTTTTTTTTTTAGCTTTGTTATGTATTTTGTAAGTTTTATATGTAGTGAAAAGGAATTGTAATTGCCTCAAAGAATTTTGATCTAGACTAGTGTAGAGTTATGGAAATGTGGCCGCTGGTGATAGTTCTGTATTATATGGGCTGTTCCTTCTCACCCCATTTTTGGTTAACAGTTTCCTCATCTGTAAAATGTGGGTAATAGCTTCTCGAAGTTGTTTTGTGGATGAAATGGAAGAACGTACATTTACTGTTGAGTGCAGTGCCTACTAATAGTTCTTGTTATCACATTTTAATGAAATACCTATTACTTACCAGGCCTTGGGGATTCATTGAGACGTCTGTCCCTCAAGCAGCTCACCAATCTATCATGTCATAAGTAGGAAGTGATTCATTAGTGCTGTGACAGCTGTCCTAGGCCAGCATTGCTGAGGTTGGGGACTTCCTAGATGGGTGTGTATTGAGTCTGGGGACTTCCTAGGTGGGTGTGTATTAAGTCTTAGGGGAGTAGAAATTCACCCACCCGTGGACCAGGAGGCTATGAAGGATTTTCCAGGCGAACCCAAGGTCATAGAAGCTGCACAGGTGGTTGTAAGGAAATAAGTGTGGACCTTTGTTCAGTGCACCTGGAGCCAAGGGATTGAGTGGGGGATGGAAAGTGATGCTACGTGTCCTGTGGAAGCTTGTGATTTGTGGAGAGTGGGAGGAGACTGGAGTTCTGTTAAAGCAGAGGTCTGACCTCCAGGGTGGAGATGGTCAAGAGCCCGAGCTACACAGCGGAGATATCCACTCTGCTGGACAGGCCGGCTGCACGTGTGCACGTTCGTATCAGCTGCTCATCGTGTCGTGCCGTGCACACGTTTACGCCAGTGCAGCCTAATCACGGCAGTTGGCGGTGATGGCCATTTCTTAGTTCATAGGAGAAAAGTCCAAGTTGTTGAGCATAATTTTCTGTATAAATTTATTTATTTATTTATATTTGGCTGTGTTGGGGCTTTGTTGCTGCGCATGCGCTTTCTGTAGTTGCGGCGAGCGGGGGCTGCGCTTCCTTGCCGTGCGCGGGCTTCTCTTGTTGCGCAGCACGGGCCTCAGTAGTTGTGGCTCGCGGGCTCTAGAGCGCAGGCTCAGTAGTTGTGGCACACGGGCTTAGTTGCTCCGCGGCCTGTGGGATCTTCCCAGACCGGGGCTCGAACCCATGTCCCCTGCATTGGCAGGCAGATTCTTAACCACTGCGCCACCAGGGAAGTTCCCGTAATTTACTTGATTTTCAAGATTTTTTTCAACTTACACTATTTTTCCTTAAACTTTGGTGTCTTTTCCATGTCCATTCTGGAATCTAATATGAAATAGCTAATTTCTCATATCATTATGATAAGTATATTAGTATTTCTGAATCTGTGATGATAATGGGATTTCCAGGCATTCCATCCTTTGCGGGAGTTGAGGAACATCTGAATTTAAGCCCACAGTTGACTTGTGGTGGCACGAGGTAACGGTTGTAGCGAGCCTGTGAGGGCAGTTCCTTATTCCCCTACATCGTTTTTTGTTTACATAAATTAATGTTGAAAGGAGGAAGGAGAAGCAATTTGTAGTACATGCAATTGGTCTTTTGTAGCTTTGTCAGAGCTGGAATGTATACAGTCAGTAAAAATATGTTCAGAGGTTATAATGTCAGCCTTTGTGGGGGGAAAGTAAGCTGATGGGCTCATTATTATTATTTTCTTTTTTGCTTTACCTGCAAAGTTTATTGCATAGAGCACACATTTATATGAAAGCGTAACAGTGTTTCAACATGTGAAATTTGTACAGAAAAATATCAGAAACACATCTGTTAGGATGACTGTCTCTGCCTTTTTTATAAAAGAGCTAGTGTATAAAAAGTTTTTAAATCTAAGGCACTAAGCTCTATTCTACGACAGAGATACAGTACTCTAAATAGCGAAGAACTAGGGAATCAGAAAGAATAGCTACCTCCTTTTACTAATCAAAGACTGGTGGCTACAAAGGAACACAGGCCTGCTTCAAGCTATTTGTGATTCACCAGAAACCTCATTAGGATTAGGACAACTAATTTGAATTCAAGTTTTAGTCAATGGTTTAAGCAGGATTCAGTGGATTTCAGGAAACATATATCCTGTGTACACGTGTGTGCATGTACACGTGTGTGGCACGTTGCTTTGGCTGTTAGAATGTTTATCTTTTCAGGAAAAGAATGCCTCTGGTCTCACTTGCTAACTAACTAGGACTTATTGCACTGTTACGAAGTATGTTTCCTGCTGTGTTCAGGTGTTTTCTTCTTCAGTCGGTGGGGGTGGTCGGTGGTGGCCGGGTTAGTTTTTGTAGAGCCGGAGGTTTAGTGCGTTTTAGATTCTCTTGGTGTCACCATTTATTTTTGTGCCTTCACCCCCATTAGGCAGTAAAAAGTGTTTTGGAGGGGTTGGTGTGACTTGAAAAAGGACCTTGTTTTGTTGTTGGAACTAAAACCCTCTTCCCGCAGTTCTCATTGCTTGCCTCCTGCACATTGAAAATGATCTAGAACTTCTCAAGTATTTAATATGAGCTAAATGAATTGAAATCAGATTTTACATGTTGACCCTGTTAACTGCTGGTAGTTCAGTTGACAAACCAACAGTTACTGGCCCTTGGCAACTTTGTGTTCTTCTCCAGCTGGTGGTATTTGTCCCTCCCAACATAAAAGCTAATCGGAAAAGAAGAGACCCTGAAGAAGAATTAGCTGTTGGCTGGTTATTCTAGGGAGGCCTGGAAGTAACTTTCCTAGAAGCCAGCTAGCAATCGGTGGATCTGAAGGGTTGGGGCACGATGGTGATGATCTTATCTCTTCTGAGTATTCACGCTAGAGTTGAAACGCATTATCTTTTTTAAAAAACTTTTTTTAGTTTGAGATAATTGTAGATTCACACGCAATTGTAAGAAATAATGCAGAAATCCTGTGAACCTTTTACCCAGTTTTTTCCATTACAAATATCTTGCAAAACTGTAGCGTAATATCACGATGAAGATACTGACATTGATAAAGTCTAGATGCAGAAGAATTCCCTTACCACAAGAATTCCTCTTGTTGCCTTTTTATAGATACAATTACTCCCCAACTCTGCCTCTGGGGAGGACTAATCTCTTCTCCATTGCTACAGTTTTGTTATTTCAAAAATGTTATGTAAATGGAATCGTACACCATTTGATCTTTTGGATTGGCTTTTTTCACTCGGCATAAGTATGGCTTCTTACCTGTTGGCTAAAATGAATGTAGCTACTGTTGTCTCTGAGTGGTTTGGGCTGTGTTCTTTTGCCGTACGCGGGCCTCTCACTGTTGTGGCCTCTCCCGTCGCGGAGCACAGGCTCTGGACGCGCAGGCTCAGCGGCCGTGGCTCTTGGGCCCAGCCGCTCCGCGGCATGTGGGATCTTCCCGGACCGGGGCACGAACCCGTGTCCCCTGCATCGGCAGGCGGCCACCAGGGAAGAAGCCCTGGGCTGTGTTCTTGAAATACCATAATTATTGGGGATTGGGGGTGGCACAAGGTTAGGTGGATTTAAACAGTGACAATGGTGAGAAAATTCGGTAGTAATATGTGTAAAATAAAGACCAGAGATCATTAGGTCTTGGATGAGCAAGAGTTGTGAGGGTGTAACACACTGGGGATATGTCAGTATATACAGTTTTCTTCCATACATTTTGTTGTTGTTGTTCATGATGTAAGTGGTAAAGGTAGTCTAACCGTCGATCACCCCTCATTCAAAGAAACTACCTGATCTTCCCCAACTGAAGTGGCGTTTTACAATTCAGAAGGAAGTCTAGTGAGTGTATTTACAAAGGAGTCCCAGTGGAACAATTTGAACAACAAAATAAAGAAGGATTATAGCCTCTAGGGGAAAAAATATCCATGAGCTCATGCCAATATAAGTAAATTATCCAATAAATAAATAGGGGAGAAGAGACAGCTCTTTGTTATGGTAGAATTCCAATAAAAAATGTAGAAGGTATGATGGAAATGGAAAATCACCAGTAGGCAAACCTCCCAGTGATAATTGTTGCAAACAAGAATCAGTAGGTGCCAGACTTAGTGGGTGAGAGTATGATGAGAAATGTATATGTCAGATATCAGAATATTTGCATAGTCTCAGAGTGTCTCCCCCAGCAGATTAAGTAATTAATTACAAAGGGGGGAATCGGTACTTTTAAAGTGAAGAAAACTAGCAGACACCAACTTAACTAGATGATCAAAGTTACGTCACAAGACATATCCACGTCGTGATGCACTGAGAAGGGCTCATCTGAGGTGGTATTCTCACCAAAGAACCCTTCAACTTAAGTGTCAGAAAACACTAGACAAACGTCATTTTAGGACACTCTGCAAAATGGCTAGTACTCAGAAGTGCTCACCTTATGAAAGGATGAAGTGCTGAAAGAGTCACAGATTGGAGGAGACTAAGGAAGCGTGATAACCAAATGAGCTGTGAGATCCTGGATTAGGACCTGGACCAGAAAATAAACGGTGGGACAGCTGGTGAATTTGAATAGATAGTTTTACTGCGGGATGATGAATCATAGGCTGGATGAAGAGTCTGTGGGATCTCTGAACTTTTTTTTTTTTTTAATAACTTCTTTTAGTCTAAAGTTATTTCAAAATTAAAAGTAAAAAAACAAACAAACCCAGCTTTTGGAATCTTATTGTGACTCTGACAAGGGGCCACCAAATTAAGATATTTTTGAAAATAATCTTTTTCCTGATTTAATCTTAATGAAGAGCTCAGTACCTTTCAGCTAAATATTTTGCCTACGTCGGACCATTAGTGACATGGCTGAAGCAATATGTTAGAGGAAACTTAGATACACACACAAGCTTATAAATAAATGGACAAGAAGAGCTAAAATAATAACATTTAACTCACCTTTATTCCTACCTGAATCTTGTAGATATTCACATAAAAATGCAGTGTGTTTTATTTACCCGGTGTGACGGTTTCATGATCCTGAACGTAAGTAAATGGGAATATTTGGTATAAGAAAAAAATGTGTAGGAGATAAAATGAAGCACAGTAGAAAAGAAATTGTGATAGTAGTTTAAGGAAGTCAGTGTAGGTGAAATCAAGTTTGTAGAGTCTCCCTCCTTTTCCTTTTCTGTGAACTTAACAAATCTTTCAGTTGTTACTTTTGGTAGGAGTGAGGGGGTGGAAGGGAGGGAAGGGGATGGCAGGGTGTGTTGAAGGAGGCTGGTCGGAGGCATTATTACAGCCGCTGATGGGGAGACCTAAGCTGTGTGTGCAGCATTTCATTAAAAGCAGTTCAAGGTAGAAATATCTCTACAAACCTTTTTTCCATGTATATATAGAAATGCCTTTGCATTTCAATTATAAAGCCAGCTGCCCGCCCCACTCCTCCCATAGCCATCTACCGTTCTTTTTGTGTGTGTGGTAAATTCTGAAGAATGCATGTTCTTTCCGTATAGTGTGTACTTTTTTCCCCTGTAACTGAAATTGGTACCGGAAGATTGGATTAAAAACTATGGGCCCTAACATTTGAGATAACAACAAATAAAATGTAAGCTGGGAGGTATTTACTATTTTCAATTATAAAGATAAAAACCATTTGTTTTCTATATTTTAATGTATTTTTTTTCTGTTTGATGTTTTCAGTAATAAATTGCATTTGCGGGCACAAGTGGAAAAGAAAAGAGCTGGCCAGGCTTTGAAGTAACTAAAATCTTATAAAATAGAAAAAGTGAAAATGTGTAGGTGTCTGTTAACACTTTAACATCTGTCCAGTTGTTCTGTATATAAGTAACTATTTGAAGTCTTCAAGGCAATACATTTCTGATTTCTTCCGTAAGCTACATTATGTAGCCTTGCAAACTCCATTTTCTTTTAAGCACACTCAAATATTTTAGAAAATTCTTGGTCAAATTGTTGGAAATATTTGGCTAAGTAACATTATTTAGTTATGATATTAAGAAACTGCTTGATCAAATGTATACATTTGCAAACAACTAGAGATGGATTTTGAAAACTCATGAGTTAAAGAAATTGAAACACAGTAGCATGAAATGCCAAGAATTGAGGTGAAGAAGAATTTGACTGCATTTCAGTTTTTTCTAGTCTTCATTCGTGTCGGCTCCCCTTACTTTTGTAAGAGCTGGAATAAACCAAGGGGCAAGCTAGCTTTAGGGGCAGATGTTATCACGCGTTGCCCTGCGCCTTCAATTTGGGAAAACACAAGACTTCTTTAGAGGCAGGCAGTGTATGCAGAGACCCACAAGTTCTTTTTTTTTTTTTTAATTTATTTTGGTTGCGTTGGGTCTTCGTTGCTGCACACAGGCTTTCTCTAGCTGCGGCGAGCGGGGGCTACTCTTCATTGTGGTGCGCGGGCTTCTCACTGCTGTGGCTTCTCTTGTTGCGGGGCACGGGCTCTAGGCGCACAGGCTTCAGTAGTTGTGGCTCGTGGGCTCAGTAGTTATGGCACGCGGGCTCAGTAGTTGTGGTTTGCGGTCTCTAGAGCGCAGGCTCAGTAGTTGTGGCGCATGGGCTTAGCTGCTCCGTGGCATGTGGGGTCTTCCCGGACCAGGGCTCGAACCCGTGTCCCCTGCATTGGCAGGCGGATTCTTAACCACTGCACCACCAGGGAAGTCCCGACCCGCAAGTTCTTTATCCCCGAATACGAATCTCCAAACCTAACGTCATCTGAGACGTAAGTTGGAATGGGTGAGAATTCCTATCTTGATTCCGTTTTCTCTGGTGTGGTTTAAATCTCCATCAGTTAGAGGAAACTCTGTGTCTGTGGTGGGGAGGGGCAGCATGGTAAAATCATTTCACTTTAAAAGTCCTTGTTCCCACTTTCTATACTGTGGGATGGCTGTTTTTCTCTGTAGTTATACATTTGTATCTTTAAGTCTGAGTTTACTTAGTGCATTTCCTTTATCTAACCTGGTAAATGACCCTGGACTTTGGTGTCCAGACCACAGACTGCTTTGTGCTCCTGGGCAGGTTACTTAACTTCAGTGGGTCTCAGGCTTTTGGATTTCAGGGACTTTTAAAAATCATAAAACTCTGGGGTCCTGATATTGATTTGTCACCTGTTTTGCCAAGTCAGCATGTTAAAATGAATGTAATGTAAATGTAAAATGAATGTAAACTCTCTACTATTCTCATTTCATAAAAGAAAGGACATTTTCATATCATAAAAATAGGTCACAATCTCAGAATAAATAAATTTAGCTCTGTTTCACCATATTGTTCTGTTTTTGTCAAGGATTCTTAAAATTTTACCGTGGGTGACTGTGGTAACGTTACCAACCTCAAATGGTTGTAAAGGTTAAATATGTTCTTGTACATTTAAGTTCTGTAACAGTCTCTGGCTGGAGTGTTTAATATTTGTTATTAAATTATTATTTTTCAGCAGTTGGTATTCATTTATCCCTTAGGTAGTATTTCATCATTCGTATATCTTATGATGAATTCACCAAAGTGGTTTATATATAAGTATTTGATAGACTTGATTGTGTGGGGGTTGCATTAGTCTGAAGGTTGTCAAAAACTGCACACATGGAGGCTTAACGGTGGGCTTATTTTTCTCACATAATAAGAAATCTGAAGTTAGGCAGTGCAGGCTTGATACAGAGGTTCAAGGATGTCATTAAGGAAACTAGCTCATTCTACTTGGCAAGCGATTTTGGTTTTCAAAGTCCCACGATGATGGCTGCACCCCAAGCAAGAGAGAAGGGAGGAGGCTGAGAGTGCTTTTCTCGGCAAGAGTCGGTTCTTTTGGAGGAAAGCCCTCTCCAGGTACTTGTCCTTGGCCAGAGCTTGGTCACCTGGCTACTCCTAGTTGCAAAAGAGGCTGGAAATGTGAGGATTTTGCTTTTAAGCCTCGATATTGCAGAAAGGCAGGAAAGAAGATTAGGATGAATAAGTGCTGTGAGCCCATAGTATTTGTCCAACTAACTTTGCATAGGGAACAGATGATTGTAATAAGTTTATGTGGCGATTCTCAGGAGACCTCTTTGGAAGTCTTACTTTCAGAGGTCTTGCACTAATGTATAGAGCTACATTACTGTAGCTACAGTTTTGGAATCATATAGATACATTCAACTTCTTAGTTCACTTATTAGATGTATGACTATTAATTTTCTGAAGCACAGTCTCCTTTGAAAATAGAGGTAAAAATAGCATTGCATGAACATTATATATAAATATAACAGTGTAACTTTTAAATATAAATATTTCTAAATGGTAACTATTGATTTAAAGTAAAACATAGGTTTATATTTTATAAATTCTTTTTGCTTCAGTTTTACTCTATTTTAAAATTTTATTTCATTTCTTATGTGCTCCAGTTTTGTGTTCTGATATTTCTGTGTGTAGTAATACTTTGTCATTTTTCTGGGACCTTTAAGTTTTCAATTTAACTGTCATTCCTCCCACAGGCTGAATCATCATCATTTTATAAGTAAATATATTTTTGTATGTAAAGTATTTGTGAACAATAGCTGTTTAGAGTTTTCTGTAATTAGTTGAATTCATACTTGTATCATAAACCTACGTCTTTGAGAAAAGTGGTTTCATATTGAATGTTATACAAGGCTAGCTTTGGTATTAAAACTTTAAGTATGCCCTGTGTCCTGCCTTAGAGCATTCGTTATGTTTAATTATGGGCTTTTTATGATAGCAGTCAAGATTTACGTAGATAAACTGCTCTTATGTGTAGTGGGGTCAGTTAAACAATTTACTGTCAGAAACTAATGGCTAGAAATGTTATTGGAAAGAGTCAGGGTATTTGTCATTTTAAAACATTCTGTGTTTTTTTGTAGGATGTATTTTTGGGGGGATGCTGGGGGCTAAAACATGCCTGAATTTGGAGTCTTGAGTTAGGACCTCGATTTCATTTAAAATGGATTAATTTGCGAGGTGTCTGTCTACCTCACTAGAGAGCTTACTGGGCTGGGACTTGCTATTCATCCTTAAAGCTCATGACTTGGCGCACAGCATAGCACAGAACTGGAGCTAATAAATGTTGGTTAATGACTAGATCTTTTTTTTTTTTCCTGAGAATTTGAGGTACAGCAGAAAAAGTAATTATATACTTCCACATTAAGAGCGAATTGGATAAAAGCTGAAAGGAGCGGTTATTTTTGGTTCAGTTTCTGTCACACTTAAGTCCTCCTTTATAGAAACGTGTAACTTTGTGAAACAAAGTTGTTTTTTCTTGAGTATCAGACAGTTACCTCCCCATAAGTTGAATCACTTTGGTGCTGGTATTTTGAACTGTTACTTATGTGATATTTCACTGTCATTTAACAGAGTGTATAAATTCTTCCTCTGAGCTCCTGTGACACCTTTGTTCTACTACGCAGTACCTTTAAAAAAAATATTTTTTTTAATTTATCTATCTATTTATGGCTGTGTCAGGTCTTAGTTGTGATGTGCAGGCTCTTCTAGTTGCAGCACACGGGCTTCTCTCTAGTTGTGGCACATGGGCTTAGTTGCTCCGCGGCATGTGGGATCTCAGTTCCCCGACCAGGGCTCGAACCCGCGTCCCCTGCATTGGAAGGTGGATTATTAACCGCTGGACCACCAGGGAAGTCCCTGCAGTACCTTTTTTTTTTTTTTACTTTGAGATTTTTGACTATGGTGAGGGACAGCAGTTTAAATTAATGACAGACTTAAATTAGAAAATTAAATTGAATTCTAGTATTTAGAACTAATTTTCTGATTAACTGTTACCAAGTAGAGATGTTAGCCGAGACCCATTTTAATAGACATGACTATATAGATTGTAGAATGATTTACATGCAATTATAGTAACTTCTTGAGGGGTGGTTTCTGAAACAGGTTAAATATGCTCCACTGAAATCTTACTTATTGATTATATATAAAACGTTAGAAAAGAGTAAGCTGTAATAAAATTCATTCTGGGTAAAGTTTTTACAGATTTGTAGGAAAAGACATCTTAATTAAATACATGTATAGAGTAGAATCTAACTTCATTGTTTTCTACTTTTCACCCGTAATTTTTAATTTTGTCATGTAACATTCTTCTCTATGGAAGGGAATAGTGTGATTTGTGGAGCATCTGAAAGGCCTGTAATTCAGACTGCTTCCCTCACCTGTTGATGCTTGAAGGGAGAGACCTTGAGGAAAACAGATTGGTCAGTATTGGTTCTTGGTGCCGAGTGGAACCTTAGAATCAGGTGACCGGTGGTTTTGTTGTTGTCTTACAGACCTGGAGGCTTTTCAGGGGCCTTTGGGAAGTCCTGGAAATCTAGCCTAGCCTCCACCGTTAATTTTTATTAGAAAAAGGAGATTTACTACTAAAAAAAATGTTGAAAATTCCTGATCTAGTTTGAGACTCCTGAGTAGAGGAAATAAATACCAAGAGGAGTTGGTGAATTTCCCCATGCAACAGGGACAGAGCCAGCAAACTGTTGAAAATTTAATCCCCTAGATCAGGGGTGAGCAAACTGTAGCCCTTGGGCCAAATCCAGCCCATAGCCAGGTTTTGTATATAAAGTTTTATTGGGACACAGCCAAGCTCATTCTTTACGAGTTGTCTGTGGCTGCTTTCATGCTACAGAGGCTGAGTATGGCCTGCAGAGCCTGAAACATTTGCTGTCTGGGTCTTTACAGCAAGTTTGTTCTTTGCCTTAGACTCATTTCTGAGAGCTTCCAACTGATTTCAGGGCTCAAGGATTTAATCCGCCTTTTATAATTGCAAGTCTGTAATCATTTCACTGAGGAGGTATCTTTACACAGAAAGGAATGAAGTGGAGGGGACTCACCTCAGCCTAGTTTCACTGTTATTTAAATGCTGCAAAAACAAAGCTGTTTTGTCAATTTCAGTTATTTTTTTTTCCTTCTAGCTGTAGCCAAAGAAGAACTAGGACTTTTAGTCATTCTAATAAAGTATCTCCTGGTGCTCTTTACAAATACACTCTGAAGGAATTCCACAATAGCCTTAACATAACTATTCATAAAAAGTCTTAAAGGCACTGCGTATAATTCTTTATTATTGTTCATCTGTTAATATTCATCCAATATTGTTTTTCTGAGTCACACAACTTTGCTCCCAGGAAGGACATACTATTGTATAGGTTGTTGTCATCAGTTTTCCAGCCTGACTTTATTGAAACTGTGTCTGTGATCTTTTTCTAGGTTTTCAAGAAATCTGGAGTTAGATGAGAAGTTTTAAGAAAAATCCTCTTCCTGAATTAGGCTTTTGTTATTAAAATAAAACAAAACTGAATTATTTAAGCCCATCAGATATACCAGGTCCCCAGTCCCTGGCACACGCTGGGTGCTCTGCTTAATTAATCAGCTTTGCATTGTGCTCAAAGATACCCTCATTTCCATTGAGTTTGCAATCAAGAATGATTTTACTGCTACAAAATAACAATTAGTTAACAGATGATAACCTGTACATCTATGGTAATTAATTATATCAACGTGAGTAAAGAAAAGAGACTATTCCAGTGAGACTTTGGGGGTTAGAAGTGAAATGACTTAGTTGAAAGGATGTGCTTTCTTCATAGTTCAAGAGAGAAACACTGACTGCTCCAAAATTGCAACAGTCTTGCCAGTGTTCAGCAAAACTTTGTAGAAAATGCTAATGAAAACCTTATTACAGTGTATCAATATATACAGTATCAGAACTCCTCACTTCCAAATAGAAATGTTCCTAGTGTTTACTCTCCTTCCTTCCTTATCCTTAGAAGATAATCGATTTTCGTACTGTCAGATGTCACCTCAGTTGTCTATGAAAACAGTTAATGTGGTCTTCTGGAAAGGACTGAAAACTAATTTAAAACTTCAGGCATATTGTACAGTATTTTGAATATTTCTACTTGTGATTTTTTTTTTTTAAGGAAGAGAGTAGATGTTAAACATATTGAATCAATTTTTAGGAAAACAATACTTACCTTCAAATTGGTTGCAAGAAAATACAAAATAGCATGGGGGAAAGAGAAAAGAAGCTAGCATCTCCTAGATATCTTTGAAAGTCTGGTAGAAAGCACGCCATACTTCTCATCAAGCTGGGTGAAATTTTTTCGAAGTAAGAAGAAAGAGCTCACCCATAACTTAAAATCTGGCCTTTTGTATATCTTACAGTTTTCTTTATATTTTCAATAGGTTAAATGACTTAAAAAATATTTATTTATTTATTTGGTTGGTTGGGCCGGGTCTTAGTTGAGGCAGGCAGGCTCCTTAGTTGTGGCTCCTGGGCTCCTTAGTTGTGGCTCACAAGCTCCTTAGTTGCAGCACGTGGGCTCCTTAGTTGTGGCGTGTGAACTCTTAGTTGCAGCATGTGTGTGGGATCTAGTTCCCTGACCAGGGATTGAACCTGGGCCCCGTGCATTGAGAGCTCGGAGTCTTATCCACTGCGCCCCCAGGGGAGTCCCGGTTAAATGACTTTTATTGTAAAATGTCATTTACTCTGTCTTGTCCAAGGATTAAAAAAAAAAGTGGCTACTCTCTATCAACTCTTTCAGAAGATTATAAGAATTTCTCAGAATTTTCTTAATTTATTAGACAAACACGCCCCTCTGCTGATTGTGAAAACGAGCACATTAAAAAATGTTAATAGGGACCCATGCTTATCCTTCCCCTCTGCTTTTGCGCTAGGCCCTAATTTACGTTTCCCTTCATTTTTACTTTTCTCAGTTGATTATAAGATCAAGAGTACAGGAAAAGAAATGCTGCTGTGGACCTATTTATTTAGGGGTGGTATGTCAGAGGAAAATAACCTAAGGCCTCATTTCTCATCATCAAGTAGAGCCCATTCATGTGGATGGTAATTTCCAAGAGTGATACTTGTAACCACAAAGAACAGTAATCTTGCAATATCTTCTGGGTAAACTGCTCCTGTGTTTTGAATTAATTTTGTAAAAAGCTAAGCATGGAGTTTGGGAAAGAAAACATTCGTTTATTTTTCTTCATAGATCTTCTTTTCATTCTCACTGCCCTCATGCTCAGGCCCTTGTCTGTGTCCCACAAGCAAAGCTTTGGATTCCTTCCTTTTTACCCAGGCTAGTCACACTTTATTCCACACTGTTCTCCTTCCTTTCAGACCGATCCTGGGTATTTTAAAAGGACTAACTTAAATGTTTCCTCCTCCATAAAGTTTTTTTCTGGTCACTTGAGCTAGAGATTGAATTTTTCTTCATGAGATTTTTACTGATTTTAACTTGCACTTCTCTGTAAGGCATTTATCCTCTGGTAATTATTTCATAATTATTAGGAATACACATCTTATCTCCTATTTTATTTATTTTTTTATTGAGGTAAAATTGGATATAACATTGTATAAATTTCAGATGTACAACATTATAATTTGATATTTGTTTACACACAAAACAATCACCACTGTAAGTCTAGTTACCATCCATCACCATATAGTTGACCCCCTTCACCCATTCCCCCTCCACCCGCCAACCTCCCTTCCACTCTGGTAACCACCAGTCTGTTCTCTGTATCTGTGAGTTTGTCTTTGTTTTGTTTTATTTGTTTATTTTTTTAAGATTTTACATATAAGTGAAATCATACGGTGTTTGTCTTTCTTCATCTGACTTGTTGCAGTTAGTATGATACCCTCATGGTCCGTCTGTGTTGTCACAAATAGCAAAATTTCATTCTTTGTTATGGCTGAGTAATATTCTGTAGTGTATATAGTTTGTATAGTGTATACACACACACACACACACACACACACACACGGCATCTTCTTTATCCATTCATCCATTGGTGGACACTTAGGTTGTTTCCGCATCTTGGCTATTGTAAATAGCGCTGCAGTGAACACAGGGGTGCATGTATCTTTTCAAATTAGTGTTCTTATATTCTTCAGATGAATATCCAGGAGTGGAATAGCTGGATCATATGGTAGTTCCAATCTGAATTTTTCCGTGAATCTCCATATTGTTCTCCACAGTGGCTGTACCAATATACATTCCCATCAACAGTGCATGAGGGTTCCCTTTTCTCCACATCCTTGCTGACACTTATTTGCTGTCTTCTTGATGAAAGCCATTCTGACCCGTGTGAGGTGGTATCTCATTGTGGTTTTGATTTGCATTTCCCTGATGATTGGTGTTGTTGATTATCTTTTCACATGCCTGTTGGCCATCTGTTTGTCTTTTTTGGAGAAAGGTCTGTTCAATCCTCTGCTGATTTTTCAATCAGGTTGTGAGTTTTTGTTGTTGTTTTTGATGTTGAGTTGTATGAGTTCTTTGTATATTTTGTCAGATATATGATTTGTAAACATCTTTTAGCATTCAGTAGGTTTCCTCTTCATTTTGTTGATGATTTCCTTCACTGCAGAGGTTTTAGTTTGATGTAGTCCCATTTTTTAATTTTTCCTTTTGTTTCCTTTGCCTTTGGAGTCAGATCCAAAAACATCACTAAGACCAGTGTCAGAGAGGTTGCCGCCTGTGTTTCTTTCTAGGAATTTATGGTTTTTAGGTCTTACATTCAAGTCTTTAGTCTATTTTTAGTTAATTTTTGTGTGTGGTGAAAGATAATGGTCTTGTTTCATTCTTTTGCATGTGGTTGTCCAGCTTTCCCAGCACCGTTTATTGAAGAGACTGTCTTTTCTTCATTGTATGTTCTTGGCTCCTTTGGTGTAAGTTAATTGTCCATGTATGTGTGGTTTTATTTTTGTGATCTTATTCTGTTCCATTGATCTGTGTGTCTGTTTTTATACCAATGCCATATTGTTTTGATGACTGTAGCATTGTAATATAGTTTGAAATCAGGGAATGTGATACTTTCAGCTTTGTTCTTCTTTCTCAAGATTGCTTTGGCTAGTTGGGCCCTTTTGTGGTTTTATACAAATTTGAGAATTATTTGTACTAGTTCTGTGCAAAATGTCATTGGAATTTTGATAGGGGTTTCATTGAATCTGTGGATTGCTTTGGATCATATGGTCATTTTAACAACATTAATTCTTCCAATCCATGAGTGTGGAATATCTTTCCATTTTATTTATAAGTGTCTTCAATTTCTTTCATCAGTGTTTTTAGTTTTCAGTGTACCTTGTCCCCTATTTTAAACTGCAGAATTCCTTGAAGGTGAAACTATCTTACTGACATTTGTGTTTCCAAGGTGTTTTATAATACCTTAACATTCCATAAATAGTTAAATATATGAAATGTGTGTCAGACGTTCTTATTATAATTCAATAAGCAGTACTGATGGGGCCCAACACAATTTGGTACAATTTTAAAATTTAGCTCCTAGGAAGTTGTTTTTTACTATTTGAGCATAACGTAATTTAGGATTGTGATTATTTTAAGACAGAGCCGCAGCTGATTCTTAGAATTGCCTGGTTAGGTAATAGTGATTCAAATTTTACTTAGTCATGATGACTTTGGTCATTCACAGAAGCAAGTCAGAAGTAAAAACCTGAATTCTAGACATGACATTATGAATTCCTAAGCCTCGGACTTCAATTTGTTGCCTTGGATTTTATTGGAGTGTGTATGCATTTGCTGTTACTGGATTCTGAACTTTTTGTAACCTGGTAGCCTTTCTTAAGTCAGATCTGACAGGTTTTCTTTTTGTTTTTTTTTGGTTTTTTCTGTTTTCTTTGTCTTTGCGGTACGCGGGCCTCTCACTATTGTGGCCTCTCCCGTCGCGGAGCACGGGCTCCGGACGCGCAGGCTCAGCGGCCATGGCTCACGGGCCCAGCCGCTCCGCGGCATGTGGGATCCTCCCGGACCGGGGCACGAACCCGCGTCCCCCGCATCGGCAGGCGGACTCTCAACCACCGCGCCACCAGGGAAGTCCCCCGACAGTATTTTAACTTGGTATATTTAATCTCTTGTAAGATCCAAGAGGGGAAAAAACAAAAGAGGAAGACTAGCTGGGAGAGAGGGCTGGTGTGATACCCTTTATTCTATGAGTGACCTTGACAACTTTCATTGGGCCTCATTTTTCTGGTCTGTAAAACAGAGCACGCTATTTTGCCTTACCTCTTTTCCAGGATGTCTGTTAAGGGTTAAATGTGCATAACATATGAGGAAAGTGCCTCTCAAATGGAGAAGCCTACAGTAATGTGTAAGACATTACAGTCATTGACGCAACAAAAGTATTAGTGTCAGTGGAAATTGTGAGTCATCTTTAAAGCTAATAGACTAAGATCCTTTTGCTATTTGGCTAGTAGTATTTATAGAAGTATGGCTCTTTTTGGTGTGAGTGAGGCAGTAAAACCATGTTTTCAAATTATTTCTTTATTTGGTTGTCCAGGTTAATAGTTATCTGGATCATTTTAGAAGCATAGGCTTCATGTTGAGTTTTCTAAAGAGCTTTTCTTTGTTAAACCGTTTTCAGACTTCAAAGAACCATTTTGTAACAACTCATCTACACCAATGTATCTCAAGTCGTTCTGATAATTTTATGTTGAGTAAAAAAGCTGAACTGAAAAATTTTCACTTTCAAAAGTACTCAAAAGTGGCAAAATCTTTCCATATGTGGAACATGTATATATATTCTCTTCTAAGAGTGTTTATCAGAATACATATTTTTGGAGTAAAAGCTTTATAATTATGTGCTATGAATGGATACGATTTTCTTTTCTTTTCTGATTATTGAAGTTTGTCATCGTTGTGTATTTAAATTTGAATACTCTGTGAACTTAGACATATAGCCAGAAACTTGCATGAGAGTGTTAACAAGTATAAGAATATGGACTAGAGATATCATGACTGTTTTTGAAGAATTCGAAGAGGAATTGGAATTACTTTCATAATATAAATGTTCCCCATTGAAAGGTGCAACAGTAAATGGATCTTTACGCTTCTGGTTATCCTTAATTAAGAGTTACTTTTGTAATGCAGCCCCTTTGAAAGTCCCATATTAGTGACTTCAAGTTGTCATCAGTGTAGTAATACATAATACATAACACTTTGAGGTGTGTTGTTTGCTCTTCATTTATATTTAGGGAGACTGTAACTCAGAAAGAACAACTTGAGGGAAGATATGGAAAAGCAATTGACATTTATTAAGTCTTTATTATGTGCCAGAAAGTCAGCTAGGTTTTTTCTCACTTTTTTAGTTAGTTTTTACATCAACCCAATTAAGCAGGAGATGCTGTCCTCAACTTACCAGTGAAGAAGCAGCTGAGATACAGAGAGGTTAAGTCATTTGCTTAAGGACACATAACTGTCTGATCTGAAAGTCCATACTTTTCCACTCTGCCAGACTCCTGCAGTAAGATTGGGTGTCAGTGTCTGTACTGTCGTCAGTAAGGACTGTTACGAAGTGAAATTCTGATTTGCTTAAGGTCTTTCTCTTTATTCAAAATGCTTGAATTGGTCAGTTGTACTTCAGATTTGAGCTTCAAGTCTAAAATCTAATTTTATTAAAACTTTGGGACTTCCCTCGTGGTCCAGTGGTTAAGACTCCACACGTCCACTGCAGGGGGCATGTGTTCGATCCCTGGTTGGGGAACTGAGAACCCGCAAGCTGTGCAGTGCAGCCAAAAAAAAAAGTAGATAATTTTAATTTTTAAAATAATTGGAATTAGTAGGGTGGGGCTGGGAGGTCTACTTTTAACTCAGATCCAGGTACTTGGCAAATAGATAAGTCTCAGTAAATGTTAGCTATTGTTATGTTGACTCTTTCTTTTAAGTAGCTTGTCTTAATCGCCAGGTTCATCTGAAAATAATACAGAATTTCATATGATGGTTTTAATAGCATCTCATATTTATTGACAGTTTTGTCACTGGACACTGTGTTAAGGATGTAAATGTATTATCTTTTTTCTTCGTTTCCAGTACTCCTTCCAGTTTCTATAACGTGTGACATAATAACATGATAAACATATTGTCTTGATATCTTCTTCTGATTAGTTGCTGTGGGTTTTTGGTTCTTAGTTTTTTTGGTCCGTTTTTTTGTTTTGTTTTTAATAATCAACTACATTATTTAGGATTTTTGCCAGTTGATGAGGAATGCTTTGGTGTGGGCTAGCTTGATGCCTTTCAAGTTGTTCTGTACTGGGGTGGGGAAGGGAGGAGAAACCAGTTTTTCTCAGCAGTAGCACAGCCAGGCGTCTACTGGTTTGTCAGAAACACAGACTTGACATACTTCTTATTTCCATCGCTCATGAAGTTTCCACACGGAATTACGTTACTACATAGCCTTTCTATCTGGGAGCGTAGCTGGGAGCCTTGGTTCTCAGTGCTGGCTGGCAAAGGTAGGGGAAAGGTTTGGGCGCTTGTTACCAGGGACAGGATTTGAATGGGTTACAGTCTTCAGAACTAGCAAGTTGAAGGTTAAAACATTCCTGGTACGTCTGCTTCTCTAAATTGCCATGAGGATGTCTTAGCTCATAAGTGAGTTTTGTTGTCTGGCTACACTATTTCAGAAAGGGGCTGATCAAACTGGAATTTGATCAGAATTGAGAAACGTTCAGAAATTATCCAGGTATGCTAAGAACTAATTCGTAAGCCTGGATCTTGCACAGAGATACTACTTACCTTCTCTGACATCTGACACCATTTTATGATTGTACTTCATGGTCTCGACTATGTGATGAAAGACAGATTGATAGATTTTGGAATGTGAGATCTTACGGAGTCTTAAGTGCTTCTGAAATGCTAAAATCCAGATGCTCTGGTGGTGCTGGGGGTGCATCTGTGTTAAAATATGTCTTGGAGTCGTTCAGTTGCAGAGACGGGTCACTTTGTGTCTGTGGCAGTAAGCCCCGCTTGTTCCCCTTTGTCTTTACAAGATGTAGGAAATACCCTTACTTAAAGGATGGAAGAGCACAGCACTCTAGGGCAGAAAGGTAGGAGGTTTTCAAAGGTATAACAAGTTCTTGGTTTTTGTTTTTGTTTTTAATCTGGGTTTTCACATTTACAGCTCCTTTTCCTTCCAAAACATCCTTTACTGTTTCTTAGACTCCTCATTTTCTTCTATTTTTGAGAGGTACTGGGGTCAGAAAGAAAGGTTAAGTGCACAGTCTCCTAGTGGATTGTTCATTTTCTTCTGGTGATTGAAAGTTAACTTGCATTGTAAGTGGACGTGGTAACATGTTCTGTCTCTGGGATGTTTTCGGCATTCCAGAAGTGTTCATAATTTGTACTTAAATTATATATTTAAAAATTAGTGTTTTAAATATTATTTACTTAGTTTTCTGCATAGTTCACACATCAAATATTATAAAAAGGTATACAGTGGAGAGTCTTTTAACTCCCTCCTCTGTTCCACATCTGCCTAATTCCTAATCCCTAATGATAGTGGGTGATTTTAGTTGTTTATTCTTCCAAAGGTTTCTTTTTAGAGATCCATATACAAACCCATACAAAATATATTCCTCCAACTCCCAAATTATACCTACACACTGTCCCTTGCCTATTAAAGTATAATATAATTTGGGGATCTTTCTAGAACAGTACATGAAGAGCTCCCTTGGAGGGTGAGTATGTGTGTCTGTGTGTGTGTTTAACCAGTACAGAGTATTCCCAATGCTGTGACAAATATTCCTTACATATGTGACATGGTAAATTTCTGCTGAGCCAAAGGGTTACTGCGTTTTCTAATTTTGATAATTATTGTAGTAGCAGTTTACACTCCTGCCAACATTATATTAGGAATTAAAAAAAAAAAACTTGCAGTTAAGTTGGATGCAGCTTTTACAAAAGCCAGATATCATTTATCGATAGTAAGATTTAACCTTTTCGAGTGTAAAGAGCTTGAACGCATGTGTCATCACACCACTACCACCACAGTCAACGTAAAGACATTTCCATCACCCTGCAGAGTTCCCTCGTCCCGTCTGTACTCGGTCCCCTCTGACCAGCCTTGTCTCCAGCAAGCATTCGTCTGATGTCTCTCCCTGCAGTTTTGCTTTCCCAGAACGTCACGTACGTGAAATCTATATAGTGGGTCATCTTTTTGTATGGCTTCTTCATTACTCAATGCTTTTGAAATTCAGCCATGCTGTGGCATGTATCAGTAGTTTCTTCTTCTACTGCTGAGTAGTATTTCATTGTATGGATGTACCAAAATTTGTTTATCCCCAGTTGATATGTGAGTTGCTTCCAGTTTTTGACAATTATGAATAAAGCTGCTATAAGCAGTCATGTATAAGTATTTATGTGGGCATACATTTTATCTTTCTTGGCAAATACCTAAGTGTGGGATTCCTGGGGTATATGATGTTTGTTTAACTTTATGAGAAACTGACAAACTCTGTTTTCTTTTTTTTAAAATTTAATTCAATTAATTTATTTTTATACAGCAGGCTCTTATTAGTTATCTGTTTTGTACACATCAGTGTATACATGTCAATCCCAATCTCCCAGTTCATCCCACCACCACCCCCCCACCACTTTCCCCCCTTGATGTCCATACGAACAAACTCTGTTTTCAAAGCAGCTGTGTGGTATTGTATTTCCATCCACAGTGCATGAAAGTTCCAGTTGTTCTGCATCCTAGTCAGCACTTAGATTTGTCGATTTTTTTTAAGCCATCTAATAGGTATGTAGTGATACCTTATGTTTTTTAAAAAACAGCTTTATTGAGTCATAATTCACATACCATACTATTCACTCATTTAAAGTATACAGTCAATGGTTTTTAGTATATTTACAGGTATGTGCAACTGTCATCACAATTTTAGAACATTTTCATCACCTGAGAAAGAAAATCCCTGTGCCCTTTAGCTGTCACCTCCGGTTCACTGTGCGCTGTTCTAAGTAACCGTGAATCTACTTTATGTCTCTATAGATTTTCCTATTCTGGATATTTCGTATGAATGGAATAATATGTAATTTTTTGTGCCTGGCTTCTTTATTTGGTAGGTTTTTCTTTTTTTTTTTTTTTAATTTATTTTAGTTATTGAGTTTTGGCTGCGTTGGGTCATCGTTGCTGCCCACGGCTTTCCTCTGGTTGCGGCGAGCAGGGGCCACTCTTCGTTGCGGTGCGTGGGCTTCTCATTGTGGTGGCTTCTCTTGTTGTGGAGCACGGGCTCTAAGCATGCAGGCTTCAGTAGTTGTGGCACGTGGGCTCAACAGTTGTGGCTTGTGGGCTCTAGAGCTCAGGCTCAGTAGTCATGGTGCACGGGCTTAGTTACTCCGCGTTTGTGACTGGGTTCTTTAATGTAGCATGATATTTTCAAGGTTAATGCATGTTGTAGTATGTATCCAGCATTCCATTCCTTTTTTTGGCCAAATCATAGTGCATCATACTACATCTTGTTAATCCATTCATCAGGGGATGGACATTTGGGTTGTTTCTAAATACAGTTTTGAGTACTGCTGCTATCAACATTCATGTACAAGCTTGCATTTCCTTAATGATTAATGATGAGAATCTTTTCATTTACTTATTTGCCATCCACATCTCTTTGGTAAGTCTTTGCAAATATTTTGCCCGCCCCATTTTAACTCTTTATTTTGAAATAATTTTAGATTTACATAAAAGTTACCAAAATAGTAGAGAGTTCCTGTATACCTGTCATTCAGGTTCTACTGTTTACACCTTTTAGAACCATGGTATATTTGTCAAAACTAAGAAATTAATACTGGAAAAACACTGTTCACTAAACTATGGACTTTGTTTTGTACTTTACCAGTTTTTCCACTAATGTCTTTTTTCTGTTCAGGATCCAATCTAGGACCACATTGCATTTATCATTGTGAAAAATTAGGTGTTTTTCCTGAGTTGTGAGAGTTCTGTATTCTGGATACAAGTTCTTTATCAGATTGAATGCCACTCTGTGCCTTTGCAAAGTTCTCCTAAATGATTTTTATTTGTAGCAGAGTCATTACTCGTTTTAATGTTTTGGCTAAATGCAAATCAGTATATTTTTAAATGCTGATTTAATTTATATAACGTTAGAGGGCTGTAGTTTCCCCATTTATGTAACAAATGGATAGGTTCTAAGAAGTGTGAGAAGGTTGTATTTTCCCCAGATTCCATTATAGTTTTGCAGATATGTTCTCAGAAAAACATGTTCTTATTTGCTGAAATGCTCCCTGTGTAACGTGATTTTTCTGACAAACTTAGGGAAAGGCCCTTTGCAACACCAGGATGGGGCAACGCAGAAAGCCTGGAAAGGTCAGGAGGTCTGGCCCAGGAACCTTTTGCATTGAGGCAGGTTTTTTTTTTAATTTTAGTTTTTTCCTTTTACAGTGAACCCACTGCAGAAATATTTTTACCTTAACAGATACCGGTAAACATCCACTACTCCTATGAGTCCTTGTAATAGAAATGAATTAATTCAGCACATGTCTGTCAGGGCTCTGCTGTGTTCCACTCGCTGTCTCAGGCATCGAGGATGCTGCTGGGAACAGCAAAACCTTTCTGCTTGGTACATGGAGCTCGCGCGCCAGTGAGGGGAGGCTCGCAAACCAGAGACTGTATGTACAGTAGGTGCGGTGTTGCTAAGTATCATAGAGACAGATTAGGGTGAGCGCGGCCACATGTGGAAGGCTTCACCGATAACGAAGCGGTGTTTGAAGAGGAGGGCCTGAGTGGCGGGACGGAGTCGGAGTCGGCCTTGTGGGGAAGAGAGGGGAAACGTCAGAGACCTTCTAGGGGGCATCTCGCGGGCGAGGGTGGGGACTTCGGGGCTGGAGCCAGGAGGTAGTGACAGGCGGAAGGTGTTGACATCAGGTTGGCGAGGAGGCCGGCTTGTGCAGGAACTCTGGGCTCCTTCTGAGCTTGTTGGGGCTGCGGGAGGGCGTTGGGTAGAGGCGTGGTGGGGTCCGCCTGGGCGCGGGGTGGGGGACGGAGGCCAGCGGAGGGGAGGCAGTGGGCACAGGGAGGCCAGTCCGGGGCTCACGCCGTCGCTGCAGGTGGTAGGAGGCAGAAGTGGTCTTGCGGCCACGGTGTGTGTACGACGAAAGTAGAGCAGACCAGGGCTGTTAGGTTTGGATGGAGAGCGAGGGGACTCACACCTGACTTCGGGTCTCCTGGGGGCATGGGGATGATGGTTATTGGAGAAGAGGACTTGGGGAAGGTCAGGTTGATTGAGAAGACAGTGATCAGGAGCTCGGTTTGGGCACGAGTAGAGTTGGGGATGTGTGTTTGTGACCCAGAGGTGTCGTCAAGGAGGTAGTTTGGAGTTCACAGGGCTGGAGATTTAAGGCTCTAATGTTGTTTGACTCACACCTGACATCTCTTTGTCATTAGAAAAATCTTCGTCCTTAGTGACAAGAGTGCCTAGCACACGTTGGGGAGTGTGTTTCATACATACCTGGTGAGTAGATTTGAGGTGCAAATCTCAATGCTTTCTCTAGTGATAGGTTTGACTGTAATAATCGTTTCTGGGATCTGAAGTGTACACTATTTTCTTTCAAATGAACTTTAGTATAATAGTGTAACTTTATCAAGTCATGAGGAAGTTTTGTTTTGTTTTTTTTTGCGGTATGCCGGCCTCTCACTGTTGTGGCCTCTCCCGTTGCGGAGCGCAGGCTCAGTGGCCATGGCTCACGGGCCCAGCCGCTCCGCGGCACGTGAGATCTTCCCGGACCGGGGCACGAACCCGCGTCCCCTGCATCGGCAGGTGGACTCTCAACCACTGCGCCACCAGGGAAGCCCCATGAGGAGGTTTGATAACCCTTCCTATGCAGTGGTCTCTGGGACTAAGTAGCATTAAAGGGGAGAGCGTGCAGCTGAGCCAGGGGTGTCCATGCTGCCTCTTACGACCTCAGTTCCTGGCCAGCATCCAAAATGCTGACCTCAACTCCAGCTTTTCTGGTCCCTGATGGCCACTGATTTCTAATCTTAGACGGTGGAAGAAGCTAACTGTGTATGCATTGTAAGTCATTTGCAATCGGAAAAAGTGAGGGTTTTTGTAGTAACTATTTTGGCTCTGTTCTGTTCAAATATATTATTTTTTTCATGTGCTTTTGAAACTTACTGTGGCTTGACTTTGCTGGATTTAAGAAACTTACTGTATTAGTCAGCTCAGGCTGGCACACCAAGATAACATAGACCGAGTGGCTTAAACAACAGGAATTCGTTTTCTCATAGTTCTGGAGGCTGAAGGTTTAAGATCAAGGGCCCGGCTGATTGGGTTTCTGGTGAGGGCTGTCGTCTTGCTGTGTCCTCCCATGGGCTTTCCTCTGTGGGGATGCAGACTGGGAGTGGGCATGGGGGCGGGGAAGAGAGAGAGAAAGCAAGAGATAGCTCTGGTGTCTCTCCCTCACCGATAAGGACACCTGTCCTATTGGACCAAGGCTCCACCCTCATGACCTCTTCTTACTCTAATTACCCCCTGAAGGACGCATCTTCAGATACCATCACAGTGGGGTTAGGGCTTCATCATATGGATTTTGGGGGAACACAGTTCAGTTCATGACGTTTACCATGGTTGCCTCTCTAAATACTGGGGTTACACTGCATTTCCCTTGTGTGCGGAAAAAACAAAAAACACACCTTTTAAAGGTATTTGTACCTGAGGCGTCGTTCTAGAAAAAGAGAATGAATTTGTGGAAAACAAATGCAAAGACCTAAGTTTACTGGGAAGGGTAGTTTAAATTTCTGAAGTGCTTACATTCTAGAGTATTTAAGCGTGGAGTCTTACCCACTGGACCACGGGGAAGTCCCTTTACTGCTGCATGGAATAAAAGTTTGTCTCTTCTCAGCTTTTGAAGTATAGGCAGGTATGGGGGAGAAGTAAGAGTAAGTTCATACCTTAGGATGTAGCCAAATTTTGTTGTTAAAATTCCACTCTGTTCAAATCTGGAGTTGAATAAAGACTCTAGGATGCCAGTGAGAGTAAAGGGACTCACTCCCCTTGTGGTGGGTTAGTTAACAATATGTGGGAAGTGGAAAGATGCACATGAAGGAATAGGATTTCCATTTTGGGGGAAAATTTCCTCTCAGCTTTATGTTTTTTAAATGATGAAGGTAAGAGGATTTTGAATTTATATTTTGACTGGGTTGATTGAAAGTGTTAGGAAAAGCAGTGTCATACTCTCAAGCTGTATCTTCATCCCTTTGTTACTGTTCTCTGAGACCATTTGAACCAAAGATAACCGGACCAGGGTACCAGTCACCTGGTCCTACATTAGGGAGTCCGTGTATTTTACATTGCAAGGACACCCGACAGAGCTCCCACCCGAGGGGATTTCCAGAGAAGCATGAGGTGAAATAGGTGTGTCAGAGGAGCGCTGTCAGTTGCCAGGACATTGAGTCTCAAGCGGTTTGGTGCACCTGGATGAGCAGCATTTTTGTTGAATGTATCGTAAGTCGTAACCGTAAAGTTCTGCGAGGCGCACACTTGTGCGTTCCAGGCACCCTGTCACATGCCAGGTGTAGAGCACACATCTGTGTGTGTGGCACTGTGCCGCTAGGCGCGTCGGGATACGCAGATGCACGAGACATAGTGCGGGGCGCTCACGGCCCGAGGAGGGTGGTTGCCCATAGGAGGAGAATTCGTACAACAGGCTGGGGGTCTGGTGATGAGGCGGCGTGGAAAAGAGAGAAGGAGCTTGAACGTGCAGGTATCCCATCACAGACTCCAGAGTTACTTCTATCGAAAGGATTCTATTGAAAGTGGCATCTTGTATACATTTACTACAGTCTTGTTTCAGAGTTAATCCTGTAGTATTTAGGACTTTGAGAAGAGCGTCTTACCCAGTGTAAAGCGTACATACATTTAGAGCATAGAATGACGAAAGAAGTTACTAAGGCATTTTGAGCAGTGTTTCCTGAACTGTCATATATGCCCAATATATGCAGAGCACTTGTAATTTTTTCCTTACAGGCTATTCAGGTAATTTAAAATTCCGAATTATAACATTGGAGGGATATTAAGGTCAAAATTATTCTCAAGTTATCTTTTGTTAAATGAGATTTGTTGAAAGATTTTCCTTTGTTCAGTATTAGCACGTGGATAGTGAACAAAGCAGGCAGATTTTTGTCAGGCGTAAACAGCTTTGCATCCTGTTGATTACATAGAAAATACCTAAGTGAATGTCTGTGCTAAAAATAGATTCCTTCAGGTTTTTGGTTTTGTCACACCAGGGGTGGGGGGGAAGTCATTAAACAGGAAGAATGAAATCCAGGAAACAGGAAATGCATGCCGGTTTTTTGAAAGGGAAATGGAGGCCCATGCTCTGCAAATTTCAACGGGGTATTTCACCATTAGGAGGATCTTTTTGAGAACGCTGGATCTGACAGTGTCAGGTGGTCTTTTCTTCCTCACTACTATGATGATAAATCTTTGCTAGGATTGCATGTTGCAGATCAAAGGTTTAAAAGTTAATTCAGTTGGATTTTCGCTGATGAAATCCGTTGGGGTGTTCAGCCATGTTTTCAACACTTTATGCTGTAAGGAGATCTTTTTTCATTTTAGGTAGAGATAGTTCTGGTATAATTTAGAGTGGTTAGTATACTTTCACAGAGTCAAGTATGCCACATGTTTTTATATTTATATGTATGTATATTCAAGAAAGTTAGGAAAATGTCAGCTGTTATATTTAAAAAGGCGCCCCCCTCCTGGAAATCCAGCAGGTACACAGCACACAAACCTGAATTTACCTTCCTCTTTTAAGACACTTGTTTTTGGAAGCTACATATTAATTCCAGTAATATTGCTATTCCTTAAAATATTTGGGGGATGTTTCTTTTGTAATTGCTAAATGTTATGTCGTGCAGTGACAGCTTTAAGTGTGAACAACATCAGAGGATTCAGGATTGGCTGTGGGCCGGGACAGTGGAGAACTGGATGGCCAGGGAGTGCTGTGGAGGACTCGTCTCGTGGCGGGGTGGGGTGTGTGTGTGTGTGTGTGTGTGTGTGTGTGTGTCCATATGAGGATGGGCTCTGTTGATTCTGTAGCAGATAAGGAGAAAACGAAATCAAGGCCAGCGTGGTAGATAGCAGGTGGGGGCTGGGAGGAGAAAATGTAACATTGATAATGCCGGTGTAACATCTAATGGAAGATCTTGTAAGCAGTGATGCAGGATAAATTTTGTACCTCAGAGTTTTTTTCCCTGGAAGTATTTTTGTTTAATTAAAAAAAAAATGCAAACACCCTAGACCCTAATTTAAAACGATATAAGGAAAATTGTCTCCCTCCTGGATACCACCATCCCAAAGTCTCTAATAAGTTTTTATGTACTTGGAAAAAAAGCTTTATGATCCCACAGCATATTTTGATTTGAAAGATTTAATTTAAGCAAGTGGAGTCGTCTGTACACACAGTTCTTGCCTTTTCTTTTAAACAATGTTTCCTGCTCAGGGGATGCACAGATGCCCCTGTGCATCCTCAGTTATGTCCTAGTTCCCCCAGGTTGGACATGCATGGTGTTTCCAGTTTGCATGTCCCCTTACAAATAGCGCTGTGGCGAACATCACTATGTCTGTGTGTATATGTGTTTGTGGATACTTTTTTGAGTAGATACGTTAGATTAGATTCCTGGTAGTGGCTTACTGAGTCCAAGTATATGTTACTTAACATTTTGATAGATATTGCCAAATGGCTCATTGAAAAAGCTGCACGGATTTATATTTCCACTACAGTGTATAAAAATCCACGCCAGCAATGGAGTTCCATTAAACTTTTCCAATTTTGCCAATCTGAGAAGTGAAAAATTGTATTGTAGTGTTTAGACAACATTTCTTTAATTCTGTGAAGTTGAACTTTTTGGTGTGTGCTTGCTGGCTAGTATTTGAAAGTAATTTTAATCAGTTTTACCTGTATGTCAATAAGAAAAGCTTACTACTACGGGGAGACAGGCTCAATAAACTATGGGATCCTGAAAGCCCGGCCAGCACCTCATAGGAGAAATGCTAACATAACAATATAACATAGCATAAAAGTGTAACGTAAGAGAAGTGCTTGTATCAGTGTTGTTAGGGGCATATGTGCAGAATGGAAGACAGAAAGAATTTTCTGTAAACTTCTGAATATATGTGATCAAACGTTTTTCCACACTGTACATCTAAGATTATAGGAATAGCGGTTGCATTCTTATTTTAAAGCAAAAAACATTATCTAGAACAATTGAAGTATATGACTTAATTTGGATATTTATTTTTCTCTTTGAAAAGCAAGAAGAGATGCCTTAATGCCATTCAGAACATTAAAAATCATGGTAATATCTTGTATTCTTTCCTTTTTGTTATAATCAGAAGTTTAATGGATTTACAGTTTTTACAAAATGAGGAACATTTTTCTCATACGTAATGAATGATTTCTAACAAAACCAGTAAGTAATTTATTTGCAGTATTTGAAGATAAGTTGTAGCATGGAAAAATCCTCCTGGTACATTGGCAAGTGGATGGACCCAGATGATCAGATATTTCATTTTTGTGCCTGCATTTCACGAGTCGGTCTCACACGACAGCTGTTGTGGAGGAAGGGTTGATTTATCAGAATACTTCATGGCTTATACCAAAAAAAAAGGAAAAGAGTATGCAATTTGTGTGGCCATAAAAGGGTAAACCAAGCGAGCTTACTGCTAATAAATAAAAAAATCACTTAAAACATAGATTCTTAAAAAGAGCCCCCGTTTTTGGTTTTCGGTGTCTCAGTATTTTAAATTACGGAAAACAATAGTGAGTTCTAAAAAGTCTTGTAGCTTACAAGTAGTAATAACTGATAGCAAACATTTATTGAATTCTTCCTGTGTAAAACACGTCACCTACATTATGTAAAGGACACATTATGGGAAGAGGCTTTGGAAGTGCAGTGACTTGTCAGGACTGTGTACACTGTAGGTGATGGGGCTGGTGTTGGAATCCAGGGTCTCTGGTTCTAGAACTTACACTCTCAAGCGCTCTGTTAGGCTGTATCCAAGTTAGTCACCATGAGGAGTATATGTAATTTGTGAATTTAAAATAAATACCTGTTTGTTTTAAAATGTTAAACAGTTTTCCTTGAGTGCTTTTCAAGGATTAAGAAGACGTTTGTTCTTTCTGCAATAAATACCCATTTCTTCTAATTTTGTTGGTGAAAAGTGTTGGTATTTGTGCTGCTCTAGGTTCAGATCTTAATTTTCCCTTGTTCGGGCCCCAAAGATTATGTGAGGACTCCCACACTAAACGGAAACCCATAAAAGTGAGAGACTTAAAAAATATATGTTTGGAATGTCTATTTTTTCCATCTTACAGTGTACTCATGGAGAATATACTTTCTGGCACAAAATACTCCACTGGGCCTATAACTAGTTGATTAATAAAAGGGGGATTTGTAAGAACCATATGATATAGTGGTTTATCTTGACTCAGGGTTCAGATCTAATTTTATAAATTTTTTACAGCTGCAGGGATATACATGTAATACATAGAGCTCCATCAAATCTTACATGATTGCTTTCAAGTTAGTATTTGATGAGGGTGAGTTATATGGAGCTGGTGTTTCTGGTTTTTTTTTTTTTTTGGATGGGCAGGGTGCTTTTGGGGGAAAGTATTTTCTCTGACTCTGAACAAATGCTTCCCTTTTTGACAGACCGTGTTGTTGCCATGGAGACCTTTAGACACTATAAATGCAGCCTCCAGTTCTAGCGGAGAATATGGCCTTGGGTTGTGTGTGGGGGGCTGTGGGAGCAGAGGGCGGTCCAGATGTGTAGAGTCTGTTCAAGGAAACTGTTTTACAGTAGTCAGAAGCCCGTGGGCCTCTTCTGCAGCCTTCTTTCCTTTGAATTCTTTTTTCTTGTGTGTGTGTGTGTGTGTGTGTGTGTGTGTGTGTGTCTGACATGTATAGAAGCAGTGGAACAGCGTAGGGAAAGACCCTATTTTCCTTCTCTGGTCTCATATTACTTTCTTTCAGAAGAGGACCCAACACTGCTGAGAATTTGGGAGGTGTCCTTGAGCCCACGTTTTTCTTCTTTTACTCCATTTGTATCTACAAGCTGTGATTTGGTGTTTTTTCCACACATCCTTTTGCGACTTGCCTTTTTCTCAGCCGTAGTTTTTGCGTCTCTTCATGTGGATGTATATCTGGTTCATTTATTGTAGTTGGTGTCTAGAGTTCCATTGTAGCATAGTTAATCTAGTTCCTTAGCAATGGATGCTTAGCGTGTTCTTCTGTTTTATTTCTCTGTAACTCTTCATTTGCCACGTTGTTGAGTGTTGAGTATTTATTGAGGAACTCAATAAATACTTGCTTGATTTAATTTCGATTTGGCTAAAGCTAGGTCTCATGCTGTCATTAATCTGTTCTCTGGTTCTCTCTGATAGACTCAGTTCATCTTATTATTAAATTAAAATTTTTAAAAATTGTTTTAGTTACCCTCCAGTCATTTCTTTCTTCAGCTGTTCAGCCTAGTGAAACTGACCTGTGATACATCTTACCCAGCTACTTGTAGCTTGGCCAGATTCCAGGACGTCCTTGATGATCTTTTCAGAAGATTATCAGTAACAGCATGGCTATTGCAAGAAACTGCTTGTAACATCTTGGCGGGTCTAGGATTTATAGAGAAAGCAAAACTGTAACCTTTTAAATACTTTTGTTCAAGTTTCACTGGTGGTTTTACTTAGTAAACAACTTGTTTTCTTATTTATTTATTTTCTTATTAGTCATCCATTTTATACATATTTGTATATACATGTCAATCCCAATCTCCCAGTTCATAACCACCACCACCACCACCACCCGCTGCTTTCCCCACTTGGTGTCCATACGTTTGTTCTCTACATCTGTGTCTCTATTTCTGCCCTGCAAACCAGTTCATCTGTACCATTTTCTAGGTTCCACATATGTGTGTTAATATGTGATATTTGTTTTTCTCTTTCTGACTTACTTCACTCTAGATCCATCCACGTCTCAGCAAATGACCCAATTTCGTTCCTTTTCATGGCTGAGTAATATTCCATTGTATACATGTACCACATCTTTATCCATTCGTCTGTCAATGGGCATTTAGGTTGCTTCCATGACCTGACTATTGTAAATAGTGCTGCAATGAACATTGGGGTGCATGTGTCTGTTTTTTTTTGTTTTTTTTTTTTGTGGTACGTGGGCGTCTCACTGTTGTGGCCTCTCCCATTGCAGAGCGCAGGCTCAGCAGCCATGGCTAACGGGCCTAGCCGCTCCGCGGCATGTGGGATCTTCCCGGACCGGGGCACGAACCCATGTCCCCTGCATCGTCAGGCAGACTCTCAACCACTGCACCACCAGGGAAGACCGCATGTGTCTTTTTGAATTATGGTTTTCTCTGGGTATATGCCCAGTAGTGGGATTGCTGGGTCATATGGTAATTCTATTTTTAGTTCTTTAAGGGACCTCCATACTGTTCTCCATGTGGCTGTATCAATTTATGTTCCCACCAACAGTGCAAGAGGGTTCCCTTTTCCCCACACCCTCTCCAGCATTTGTTGTTTTTAGATTTTCTGATGATGGCCATTCTAACCGGTGTGAGGTGATACCTCATTGTAGTTTTGATTTGCATTTCTCTAATAATTAGTGATAACTTGTTTTCTTGTTTCCTTATTATTGTAATACTATTCAGAAAGTACTGCTGAGGACTCAGTGTTTGCCTAATACAGTTGTCAAAATACAGTGTATATATAAACCAGTGCTGTCTGATGGATAAGCCACACATGTAGTTTTAAATTTTCTAGTAGCCACATTAAAAAATTCAAAACAGAATAGGTGTCATAAATTTGATTTAACCAGTATATCCAAAAATGTTGTCATCTCAGCATGTAAGCAATGTAAAAATCGAGATATTTCACTTCTTTTCATGGCAACTCTTAGAAAGCCAGTGTGCGTTTTACACTGACAGTGTATTTCCACTGGGGCTAGCTACATCTCAAGCGTTCTGTAGCCACATGTGGCCAGTGACTACCATATTGCATAACGCAAGTATAGAACATACAAGTTTAAGAAGTATTAGTCAGCAAAGAAGATACACAGACTGCAAATAAGCATATGGAAAGATGCTCCACATCCAGTGTCATCAGGGTAATGTAAATTAGAACAGTGAGATACCACTATGCACCTGTTAGCGTGGCCAAAGTCCAGAACACTGACCACATCCAGTGCTGACAAGGATATGGGGCAATAGGAACTCTCGTTTATTGCTGGTGGGAAAACAAAGTGGTGCAGCTGGTGTGGAAGGCCGTTTGGCGTTTTCTCACAAAACGCATATACTCCTGCCATGCGATCCAGCAGTTGTACTCCTTGGTATTTGTCTAATGGAGCTGAAAACTTACGTCCACACAAAAACCTGCACATGTATGTTTATAGCAGCTTTTCCAAAAACTGCCAAAACTGTTCCAAAGTAAAGTGTTTTGTTTTTTTTTTAAAGACTCACCATTTACAACATTAATCTGAATTTTTTTCTTTTTTCTTTTCCACATTACTGGGCTGTTAACCAGACTCTTTATATCTGAAACTAAAGATTAGTGCGTAAGCCTCGTTGGGGAGAATTATTTGCAAGATTAAGGATACTGTCCTTAAAGAACTCAATGAGAAAGGCAGACCCGTCAATAGTGAATGAAAGAAAAGGAAAAGTACCAAAAGAAGAAATAAGGATGGCCTAAAATATATGAAAAAATGATTTTCACTAGAAATTAAAGATGCAGTTTGCATGAAATAGCATTTTTTTGTTGTTGTTCATGAAATTGGGAAAAAGTTGGAAAAAGAAGGATAATACCCAGTTTTCTTGGAGGTTTTAAGGAATAGGTACTTTATTAGGGGTGGTTGGCTTGTCAATTTTATAACATTTTTGGAGGGTCCTTGGTTAATGTGCACTAAAAGCCTTAAACATATACAGGTCTTTGACTCAGGAATTTTTTCTTTCTGGAAATTTATCGTAAGATAGCAATTAAGGATATTTGAACAAGCAGCCATTTCGGGGTTAATTTATATACCAGCTACTGCTTTAAATTTACATAATTTTCAGAGCACCCTTAAGAGGCTCAGAAAGGTCAGCTAATTTGCTCATGGTCACATGTTATCAAGTGGCAGATGAATACTGCAGAATTGCTTAAAGTCAAGAAGACAGCAGGTACTTAAGTAACTGAAATGAGTGGCTTGATGGAGGGAATAGAGAGTTTGGAGTGAAAGATTATCTTGTGGTCTTTTACCTCCTGAGATACTTATAGTAGATGTCAGTGATGAAAGCTGATTACAAAAGAGAAGGTGTATTGTACTCGAATTTTTGTTTAAAAATACACTCACACACTCATGTGTACACGGGAGTAGAAATCACCTCGGCAGACTTGTGTTCAAGTTTGTGCTTTGCTCCTCACTGGGTGTGTCACTTTAGTCAAGACACCTAACCTCTTCCTGCCTCAGTTTTGTTTACAGACATTCCGTTACCAATTTACAGGTAGTTGGATGATTGAACTACATGAAAAGCAGAGAGTTCTTTGCAGTGCCTGGCATATGTACCTGATAAACGCCCCTCAAAAGTCCTTAAAAAATCTTATTACTGGATGAAGGGATTACAGATAATTTAAACTTTCTTATTTTTTCCTATCCTTATATACATTTTTCTACAATAGACGTGTTTTGTGAATTGAAAAAAAAAGGTTAGAAATGCTTAATTTACAAAATTTTAAAGACAGAAAAGATAGGTGTTAGATGAGATGTATATCAAAAAATGTTATATTGCTTACCGAATTGGAAAATTTAGAGACTCACTCATGGAGTGTTGAAAAACAGCCATTAAACCACATTTACATTTAATAGTATTTATAAAAATAGTAGATTTTATTGAATCCTAGAGCTTATTCTTTAATTTTAGAGTAGGTGGTTAGGTGAGGTTCAATAAAGAAAGAATAGATGTTAAAAACTGTAAATGCTAGTTTCTTATACTTACATTCAGAGAAGTTTTTAGTTTTAATCATCCTTATATTTTAATAAAGAGAAAGTCAAACTATCAGATGATTTACTAATTTGGGGGGTTACCTATAATGAATGCTGCTTCCAGTTATTTTTCCTGATTTTATTTCCATTTTGCCTCTAAATACTTTGAAGCAACTAATAAACATATGGGGGTCCATGTTTAATAACTACCTATTGAATGCCTACTCTTTCCAGTTAAAATGAAATTTCACTGTAGTTTTTCATGGTTCTCTTGTAAACCGTTCCTGGGTTTGATTGTACTTGGGCACTGGGTACAGGAATGAACCTGGCTTCCATATTCGATTTTCTCGGTAGTGGAATGAGCATCTTTCCGTTTACTGCTTGTATTCTGTCGGACTGTCAAGAACAAGTGCAGAAGAAACAAAAGTAAACCTAATTCAAAGAACATACTGTTTTATTTTATATAATTTCCCCTATAGTCTATTTTATCAAATGTTGACATTTTAAGACATTTGTTACTATGTTTCTTAAAAAGAGGGTGTTGTGATCAAGTTATTTTTTGGATCCGAATTAAACTTGGATTAAACAGATTTATTTCCTGCAGCATTTTTGGAGCCCTTGATTTTCAAGTCTGCATCCTGCCTGTCTACCATGGGAGAGGGTAGAGCACGTGTTCCCTAAACTTACGTGACTAGGAACCCCTTTGCAAAGCATTGTGGAACACACTCTGGGAAATAGTGTTTTCAATCCAAATACGGAGAGCAGAGGAGGGAAAAAAGAGCTGGAATACCTACCCATTGAATAAGAAGTAAAATTGGCTCTTAAAACTGTATTGTGGACATTTAAAAAATAGCAAATTTAGGGCTTCCCTGGTGGCGCAGTGGTTGAGAGTCCGCTTGCCGATGCAGGGGACACGGGTTCGTGACCCGGTCCGGGAGGATCCCACATGCCGCGAAGCGGCTGGGCCCGTGAGCCATGGCCGCTGAGCCTGCGCGTCCGGAGCCTGTGCTCCGCAACGGGAGAGGCCACAACAGTGAGAGGCCCATGTACCGGAAAAAAAAAAAAAATGCAAATTTAGTTAAAATTTCAGCTGTAGTTTTTCTTCTTCCCTCTACCATCTGTCCCTCTTTTCTCTCATTTTTTTAAAAAATAAGAGACTGTTTTATGTAAATTATGAAAAAGAACTAGAGAATTATATTTTTTCCCCTAAACAGGTCATTTCTATGTGTATGGGTAATATGAGTGCTCAAAACTTGCTTTAAGTGTTAGACTGTCTAATTTTGTGGAAACACTTAATAGAACAGAATTGTTTAGGATCTGGTACGTTTGCCCCTTTTTGTTTTAGAGCCATAATAGAAGTTCATAGGAGAATTGTTACCGCAAACAGGTGTCACTTAGAACATAACTTTAAAACTTTATAAAATGAATGCTATTCTAAAAGCAGTTGGGGAGGTGTTATTTGGATCTAGAAAATTGCCCCTGTAATCCTAGTCCTTTTACTTAGAATCTTTTATTTGTTTTTGCCCTGGATTTTGCAAATCCTAGGAGCAGTTTCATCAGGTAGCACTAATTCTTTGTTGTCATTTGGTTTTACTGTTACTAGTTATATTGTTACTGTTATTCGTAGTATTTATGTATCTGGTGTTCACGGGAGCTAGACTCTGTAGAGAACACTGACTTGGCCAGTACTGAACTGCTGCTCCCAGGGTAGATACACGGCTAGCTTCTTGCAAGCCTCTGGTCACCTTTCCGTCAACCGATCAGTGTTTGACCTTCTTTGTGTGTATTTCTGTTTAAAGACTCCTCACTCGATATAAATTTGTTGCTTCATGAGCAGTGAGCTGCAGGCACCCATACCTGAGCGAAACTCACCTAACACGTATATTTTCTCCGAGACATGTCACAGCTCTCTTTTTTTTTTTTTTTTTTTTTTTTGCGGTACGCGGGCCTCTTTTTTTTGAGGTACGCGGGCCTCTCACTGCTGTGGCCTCTCCCGTTGCGGAGCACAGGCTCCGGACGCGCAGGCTCAGCGGCCATGGCTCACGGGCCTAGCCGCTTCGCGGCATGTGGGATCTTCCCGGACCGGGGCACGAACCCGCGTCCCCTGCATCGGCAGGCGGACTCTCAACCACTGCGCCACCAGGGAAGCCCTGTCACAGCTCTCTTACACTTGGGATCACCAGATAGCACTTCAGCATCCTGCTTGCGGGCCTGTAAACTGTGAAATCACCAATAGGAACGGCACAAAAATTGGAAAACCGTGACAGAAGACATACCTCGTCAAGGACTCTTGTGCATAGCACAGGAGCTGCCGCGAGAAGGCGGAGAGCATTGCCTTCTTCCCCCCCCCCCCCCCCCCCCCCCGCACAGAGGATGACTCACGTTTCTCACTGCCCTGCACGTGTACCTGAATGACCGTGAAGGGGCCTCGAGTACTGAATTTGGGGTTACAGATAAAGTTTAGCAGTTAGGCGACTTTACACACGTGGACTCCTCAGTAATGAAGGTCAAGGGTGTGCGGGTTGCTTTGGAATCTGGTGCTGGCCCCGGAGCTCAGGGCCAGGTCTGCTGGGCTGCTCTGCAGCTGACTGCCCGTCCCGTCCTTTCCTCCTTCGGTGCTGTGGTCCTTGGCAGGTTGCTGTCAGGTGTGGGCTGGCTGCTGCCACTCTGGTAGGCAAGAAAAACAGGGTGTGATCATCAAGTAATGAAATCTGAGCAGTCAGTGGAACTACGCCTTGGCTTTGCTCCTGATTTTGCCAACAGTTGGAAGATAAATCAGAGATCTATCCCGTGCTTTCCCGTTCCCTGTACTTGGGTATGAGTGTCTTTATGATGGAGCCATAAATACTGCTTCCAAAGGTCGACCACACCATGACAGCTGTAGAGCACTCTCAGTTCTACCATGTGGCTGTTTGGCCTCTTTTTTTCCCTGTGGCCCTGCAGTTGCTCACAGCTGCAGTCGGAGATACTGGCTTACTTACAGCGTCTCGTTCAGTTTGGTGCTGGTCATCTGATTTGATATGAAGTTGAAAAGATGATTTGAATGTGGTCTGAACAGAGCACGTGTTAACTGATTGTTGAGAAGTTTTTTTTTTTTTTTGGTTGAGATTTTCAAACTGATTTAATGTGGAAACTTGTTTTTTTAAGAAAATTAAAGGACGTTTTAGGTACCTGTTATCCATAAAGTTCAGGGCTAGACGGTGGAGGATGAATCTGAATAAATAAGAACTGCTCTTTCCTGTTTTTTGGGGAGCTCACAATCCCATGCAGGATAAAAAGTATTGAAAAAACAAAGAAAACAACCCCCAAAGTATTGTGGGCTTTGGGAAACATTATTTTGGCTAGAGAGTTACGATGCTTGGGAAAGGTGTGAGGTAAGTAAAGATCAGTTATTACTCTGTGCTATTACTGTGTGTGTGTGGGGGGGGTGTGTCTGTTTAAAGTAGGGTGTTATCAGAGGTTTTCAGGTTTTGTGTTTCAGAGATATAGCAGTTGTGTGAAATTGACAGGGTGGGAAAAGACTAACTTAGGAAACAAGTTTCTGCCCCTAAAGGCACGGAAGAGGCCGTGTTGAGGGTGAGGAATCACCAGGTCTCCATCCCTGATGTGGTTAAGATGAAAGGAGAGGGTCTGTGGTGTAACCTTTTAGGTCTCTGAAATGATGACTGTTTCTTTCTAGTCTGTAAATCGTTCCCAAACTAGAGTCCAGAAGCAAAGATTCCGAGGCCAGGTGTCCATGGCCTGAACCTACGAAGTCCTTTTGCGTTGTTGTATCTCTAGCTGTGTCATGAAGTAGTTTTTGGATCCATCTGTCCACATGGATACAGTTGTTTCAGAAGTAACCTCTTCATCCTGGAATAACTTTGGTTTACAGAAGAGTTGCGGAGGTGGTGCAGCAAGCCCTTGTGTATGCCTCACTGGGTTTCTTCTTTTGTCACCTCTTGGTTACTGTGATTCAGCACCGGCTGAAGCACCGGCACTGGGGCACTACTGTTAACGCTCCACTTTGTTCGCGTTCTGCTGGTTTCCCACGGATGCCACTCCAGTTCCAGGACCAGCCAGGACGTCAGACTGCACTCAGTCCCCACTCGGGGTTCAGCCCCTTCTGACCTGTGTTTCTCGCTCTTTCCTGGTTCCTCGTGACTTTGATCCTTTTGAGGACTGACTAATGGTCAGTTGTTTGGTAGAATGTCCCTCAGTTGGGTTTGTCTGATGTTTTTCTCGTGACTGGCCTGTGGATGTTGAGTTTCTGGGAGGAAGACCACGGAGGAAAAGCGCTGTTTCTTCATGTGATGTCAAGAGTACGTCCTGCACAGACCTACTAGAGAACGGACTTGAGGATATGGGGAGGGCGAAGGGTGAGCTGTGACAAGGCGAGAGAGAGGCATGGACATATATACACTACCAAACGTAAGGTAGATAGCTAGTGGGAAGCAGCCGCATAGCACAGGGAGATCAGCTCGGTGCTTTGTGACCGCCTGGAGGGGTGGGATAGGGAGGGTGGGAGGGAGGGAGACGCAAGAGGGAAGAGATATGGGAACATATGTATACGTATAGCTGATTCACTTTGTTATAAAGCAGAAACTAACACACCATTGTAAAGTAATTATACCCCAATGAAGATGTTTAAAAAAAAAAGAGTACGTCCTGTCCACGTGACCTGTCACGGTTGGTGCTGACCTTGATAACCTGGCTGGGGTGATGCCTCAGATTTCTCTGCTGTTAACTGTCCCCCCCCCCCCCATTTCCCTCCCATGGAGGAAGCATCTAAGTAAATAATTTGGAATTCTTCTCTAAGGAAGATTACCTCTTCTCCCTCGTTGATATTTCTTTTTTTCTTTATTTATGTCAGTATGGATTCAGGGGTATTTATTTTATACTTTGGGTTATAATTTAATAGTATATTATTTTCTTGCTCTGCATTGAAGCGCTTGTGCTCATTTGCCATGTCTTCATCTTCTTTTTTTCTTGAGTGCTTTCTTACGTTCTGGTACTTCTGAACGCTCCAGGTTCATCCTGTGTTTTCCCCACCGTCTTAGAATCAGCCATTTCTTTGAGGACCCTTGGTTCCTTTTATTGGAGAAACTAAAATCTGGGTGCTGGGTGTGCTCCTTGCTTCTGGGGTGTTCCCTCTAGGTCCTCTCACTGGACAGAGCTGGGATATAAATACCTATGTATGCATACTGATGTAGATAGGTATAGCTTTGTGTTGTATCAAAAGATTTAATGTTCTTGTGTGTGAAGCTTAAAATTTTGAAGTTAAAGGTATGCTCCTCAGGCAAATTGGCGTCTCTAGGCGCAGACGTGAGTGTCTGTAAATTGTGTAGGTAGATTAGACAAGGTGCATGCCCCAAAGTCTCCTCTTTCTTACAAACATATAACGTTATTATGTTTATTACTGTTAACTCTTCTGGTATGAAAATTTAGGCCCACCTTTTTGCTGCCCTAAAGAATAGTTTTTTTTTTTTTTCATGCATGAAGAGATGTTTGAATATCTGTCATTTGGGGTTTAATAAGTTACAAGCTGGGGTAATTTTCTTTTGCTCTTTGGTTTATTATGAAAAGGGAGTTCGCATGCATGGATTTCCACATTGGCCTTTTGCACTCACAATATTAATAATTTTTCAGAAGAAGAGATATTTAAACTGAAGAGTTAATCATCACTTCTGGACCATAAGATACCCTGTTAATGTTTTTCTAAATAAAAATAGAGAACTTTAATTTCTAGCGTAAGGCAGTTTTCTAACAATGCAATAGTATTTGATGTAAGTTTTCAAAAAACTAGTTTTGAAAGTTATTTACTGTGTTATTAGAATTACTTTGATTATCTTATTGTCATAGATGAGGGAAACCACAAACAAGTTCAGTGTGAACTGCGATGAAGGACCTTGTAGGTTTTTTTCCTTTAAATAAAATTACTATTAGTATAAGTATTATTATTTATATGATGTTTTTATAATAAAAATAGGGAAATGATCCCAAGGTTATTTCTCTTTCTGTTTCCCGTCTTAATTACCAGGTGGTCCTAAACCCAAGCAGTAAACACCATCTCTGGGACCTGTGGATTTAATAGGAATATTTTCAGCCCTGTGACAAGAAATAGCAACGGTAGAATGCAATAGAGGAGTTATTTAGCTTCTGTTCCTCAAGGTGACCGTTTAAGTAAAATTGCCCAGGCTTTCTAACGTAGTTTATGCATTGCTTAAATTTTATGTGTGACAAAGGAGCTAAGAAGTTGTATTATTCTATTTAATTTTTCAGGTAAGAAAATTTAGCTCAATGTAAGTTAAGTGTCCTGTCCACGTTCCCCAGAATAGTTAACGGATTCGATCAGGACCACAAACCATCTAGACAGCCTGGCTTTTATTCTAGTTCTTCACACACACACACACACACACACACACACACACACACACACTATTATAGTGCAGTCGTCTGGTTTATTTTATTTATTTAATAATTTTATTTCATTTTAAAATAATTCAGTTACTGAACGTAATGTGTCTCATTTTGCAAAAGCAGGTATTAATGCTTATGGTTAGTAAGCATTACGAGAGAATACATTTTATATTTTTTTCTGACCTAGTGCTCAAGAAAAGGTCAACCAGAATAAAACATGTCAACCATACATTATCGTTTCAGTTTTCTTGTTGCTGTTCTTATTCCTTTTTGGGGGATATGGGGGACAGATTACAGAGTAGCATGAATTCACAATGAAAACCCATAAAGAAGATGAGAAAAGTTAAGCCCAACACTAGGGCTTTTGTGTAACTTTTATGTTTGTAAGGAGGCACAGAATTTCATCTCTAAGACTTTTATTTTCAACATCAACTATGGTAGGAGATTACTGAGAGAAAGATTCTTTGGTATGTCTTTTTAAGGTCTTATGACAATATTTATTGATTAGGGAAACTTAGGGAAATTACCATTGGACTCATGTATTTATAATCAAGTTTTATAAGTGTTATATATCTTAAATGTGTTCTTGTCTCAAATTGTCTTCTATTTTCACTTTCTAATTTTAGGTTTTGCTATCTGGGTGGTTAGTGAATATTTGAATGCTTGTTATATGCCATTCACTTTGATTGTTTACACTTTTATGTTGGTGAGTTACTATAGCTTTTCAGTAATCTTTTATCTGTCTTTAACAGATGATTTAATTACGGCAACTAGCCTTTATTAGCATTAGAATTATCAGAGTTGACTTAGATGTAGAATTTTGGAGCTAGATTGACCCTAGCTATCATCTGGTTCTTTTGACTGTACATTGGAAACATCTGGGGGAGATTTTAAAAACTACTCGAAGCCCCACCCCAGAGATTCTGATTTAATTGATTTGGAGTGTGGCCTCAGCACCAGATTTTTTTTTTTTTTTTTTTTTAATCATCGTGGTGAATGTTTATTACAGCAGAGGACATACTGAGGGAAAGCAGGAGAGGTATCCGTAGGCAAGGGCTAGAGAGCTGGGGTTCAGGCTTCCAAGTCACCCCTCCTTGCATGAGTCCCACGAACATGCATTTCTCTCCAGCTGCAAACTACAGAGACATGTGTCAGATGTCTCCACCCAGGGAAGCCGGCTGGAGTTTGGAATCAAGAGTTCTAAAGAGGGTCGATCAAGCAGCTACAAACCAGGCACCAGGTGCCCATCACAAATCTTCCCACTGACATGAAAGAATAGTGACAACCTGGTCCATCCTGACACACTGCCTTAGGTTGGCACCGGATTTTTAAAAGTTTCCCCAGGTGATTCTAATGTGTAGACGAGTTGGAGAACTACTACTACAGTTCCTCATTCTGTGAACAAGATACAGCAAGACCCAGACTTACCAGGTGATTTCTGCTTTGAGGATCCAAAATCATGAATGGAATTGGTGCATTTAGCATGAGTTTTTTTTTAAATATATTTATTTTTGGCTGCGTTGGGTCTTCGTTGCTGTGCACGGGCTTTCTCTAGTTGTGGCCAGCGGGGGCTACTCTTCGCTGCGGTGTGCGGGCTTCTCACTGCGGTGGCTTCTCTTGCTGCGGAGCACGCGCTCTAGGCGCACGGGCTCAGTAGCTGTGGCTCGTGGGCTCAGTAGTTGTGGCTCGTGGGCTCTAGAGCGCAGGCTCAGTAGTCGTGGCGCACGGGCTTACTTGCTCCGGGGCATGTGGGATCTTTCCAGACCGGGGATCGAACCCGTGTCCCCTGCATTGGCAGGTGGATTCCCAACCACTGGGCCACCAGGGAAGTCCCAGCATGAGTCTTAAAGTAGATGTCCATATTGGTGGCTTTAATAATTTAGAAGTGTAGCAAAAATAGGGGGTCTCATTTCTTCTTTCAGCTGAACTCTTCACAGTTTTCTACGGTGAGGGCTTCCACATCAGCACAGGAGTGGCTAGATTTTCTCTGGCATGTGTAGCATTTCGTTCTCTGCCCTTGCATTTTTTTTTTCCTTTAAACTTACTGAAATCGGATCTTTGCTCTTTTTTGAGAAAATGTCCATTCCATGGAAATTATTTATATAATTCTTGTAGGCTGTTCAAGGAAGGGGTACTGTGCAAATTTGTAATGGATGTTTTAAATGAAACTGTAAATTAGTTAACCTTAGATTGGAAAGAAACACATAAATCTCAGTGCTTGGCATGGTATACAGTAGACGCTTAATTTCTATGTGTGTGTTTTAATTTTTAAACATGTTTCTGCCTCTAGGTCCATAATACTGTAGCCAGTAAGGATATTTGCCTTGATTGGCCAGCTAGGTAAGGAATCCGTGTTCAGTAAGTTGATGAATGTCTTTAAGCTTTAGTTTGCTTATCAAATGAGGAGTTGGAGAGATTCTAGTATTTTATGATTTGTAACCATGAACACATGGTGCTACAGTTGTAAGTGAGTGGCAATTTGTCTCCTGGAAGCCCAGAGGAGAGTTTGTCTTAGCAGCTGGTTAGCGGGTTGCCCCCTAGAGTTAGCACGAGAAATGCCAGTGGGCTTCAGTACCCTGGTGCAAAGGCAGCAGTGGGGTCTGGAAAGGACGGCAGTAGAGGCGCATTCTCTCCCTACCTGACCCCTGAGTACTCCTCACAGGTAAAGAAGGCACCTTACAGTATTGCCTAACCGGTACCGTCCTGTCTGCGTCTCCATCTTTTGAAATCCTTTCACTCATAGAGTTGTCTTCGCGCTTTGGAGAATGCAGTGTCCTCGTGTCCTTGAACTCAGGTTACCATCACGTTCTTATGTAATCGCGCATTGCACTCGCGTTACCTTCGTTTCTTGTTTTTTCTTTGTTTCTAATTCATATTGCCTCAGAAAGTGGTGACAGCATGTGGCATTTAAGGAAGATCCAGTGATTGGTGTTTGGCTATGTTAATGTACTTGATAATTTGTACAGTCCGCGGTCTGGAGATGGGTAGGAGGCTGAGTTAGTGATGGACTAAGGAGAGTTCAGAATTTAGAGATGCTTGGTTTAACCATTTTTGAAAGACACGTTTGGAATCGGAGACCCAGAGGGAATTGAAGACTTGCTCAGGATCTCAGATTTGATTCTGGATCTCAGTCAGATTCCTTTGCAAGTCACCACACTGCTTCACAAGAATTCTACGTTAGACCAAGGAGGTGGAGACAGATGTTCAGTTTTGATAGTAATGTATGAGGATAATCCACATGCCATAGTTACGGTTCTGCTTGCCTAGAGAGCCAACCACTTGTATAATCTATTATAAGTATATGGTACACACTGCTTTTCGGTAGCCTACATATTTATTTAAAGCAATAATTTTTAGGGGTGAATTACTCAGCATTATTTAAAAAATTGATATTTGGAATTCCAATAATCCTATAACTTCCATAACATAAAGCACAGAAATTAACACGGGGAAACTGTGGCTACAGTGGTTCTCAAATTGGAAATAGGGGACAATCTTAAACTATATAGTAGGGGAGTCAGCGAGATTTTTAAGTTTTCCAAAAGTGTAGATGAGTGGGGAAAAGTTGAGAAACTTGGCACTTAAAGCCAATATGGAATTCCAGCTGAGCAGTTTTAATTTTCCATTTTGACCGACAGTCAACCTCTTGCACCTTTTTTATTTCCTCTTCCTTGTTTTGACAAGGTCTAAGAGGACTAGAAAATTAAATGTTAAGGCATTTCTTCTTCCCTTTGGCCTTGAACAAGGGTAGGAGTGTTCAATAATATAATTCCATCTTGAGAAGAAGTATATTTAATGGAAAAAAGATAATGGGCTTCTTTGTGAGATGTTTCCAGGTAGCGGAACACGGGTGATGTTATCTGTTTCTCTAGTAGGGCTCTTACTGGGCAGTATTCTGTTGTTCCCCACCTGAATTGACTCTCTTTAGAACAGCAGAAACTCCTGGAATTAGTTTGAGCAGTGCTGCAGAAGATGTGACAATTCTCAAGTACGTCTTTTGATTCCTTCTCAAGGAATAAAAGAGCACTGTTCTGTGTCTTGGCAGACCTGACATTCAATTAGTAAAGGCATCTTATACTTCAAGGTTGAGTCATTTTTAAAAGTAAGAGCAATATGATTGATCTTGAAAAACAATAAATATTTTCCTTGTCATGTACCTTGTTACAAAGTGTCGATGAGCTAAATCGTTACTTTGAAAATGGTCACTTTCTAACTTCCTCACTCTGAAACCTTTGAGAAAGGTCTACTTAATTAAAATATACATTCGCCTTTTTTTCAGGCAATCGAAAATGTATATTATCAAGTTGAATTCTTTTTTGTTTATAATTTCCCCTTTGCAGGTCTACTCAACTCTTCCCAAGATTCTCTAGTCTACAGTGAAGCCATCATCCAAATTCATTTTTCGGATTCAATAGCATCTCAGCTGTTGAGAATTGCTGTCATCTAAAGCACTGTAAACACTGCAGAGGTGGGCAGAGTAATTGTGCTTGCTCTTAGGTTATTACTACGATCTTCGTGTAACATCAGTGGCGTGTAGTCCAGCCGAAATGGTGGTTATGTTAATTACAAATACACATTATAATTATTAATAATAAAGGGTAAGTGAACACTGGCAGAAAGCACCCTAAGCTTGCAATTCAGGCTTACATAGAACTTAAAAAGAGACACCGGGGTATCCTTGCTCAACCAGCTGGGGAGGGTAAATGGCTTAAGGAGACAATTCCATTGAATGTTCCGGGGAAGAAATATGGGTATTAAACCTAATTGGAAGCATGAGATCTGTTTTTACCACCCAGGATCCTGAATTAGTGGAGGTTGGGAGAAAGGACTAAAATCTATTCTGAGTGTTGTATGCTGGAGAGATTTAATTTATCATAGTGGTTAAGGATGCTAGATTACAAGCTCGGTGATCTTCAGCAAGTTACTTAACCTGTCTGAACTTCCTTATTCGTAAAATAGGGGATAGTGAAAGAACCTACCTCCTAAGACTGCTCTGAAGCTTGAAAATGATCCTTCTCAAACAGGTGGCTTTTAGGATTTTTGACACTGTCGAACGCAATGTTGAGTTTGGATGATGGCTGCATTTTATCTTGCGAAGACCTGGGTAGAGCTGAGGAGAAATTATAAACAAATAATTCAAGTTAATGATACACATTTTTGATTGCTTAAAACGGTCGTTGGAATAGCTTAGAATAGCGTCTAGTAGAAGGTAAGTGCTCAAATATGTTAGTCATTTTTTATTAATGGTACACCTATTTCTTATTTAATTGTAACGGTAAAACTCTGAAGTCATTATTACCCCTTTTTATAAATGAGGCTCAGAGAAGTTTGGTAATTTGCTTCTTTGTAGGAAAGCTGAGATTGAAATCCCGGCTTTCAAATTCTCAAGTCAGGCTACTGTTACCATGCTCTAAAATGCTGTGTATCTGTTCTCCTGAAGGACTGACAAATACTCACATACATTTATTCCAGAAATTTAGGCAGGAGCTCGCTCTAACCCTTAAGACGTTTTACGCTTTTTCTGTTTAACTGGTTTATGGCATCTTTGGTTATTTATGTTGTTGTATTATAGCTATTAAACTAACTTACCATAAACAAAAACCATGATTTTTTTTTTTTTTTTTTTTTTTTTTTTGCGGTACGCGGGGCTCTCACTGTTGTGGCCTCTCCCATTGCGGAGCACAGACTCCGGACGCGCAGGCTCAACGGCCATGGCTCACGGGCCCAGCCGCTATGCGGCATGTGGGATCTTCCCGGACCGGGGCACGAACCCGTGTCCCCTGCATCGGCAGGCAGACTCTCAACCACTGCGCCACCAGGGAAGCCCCAAAAACCATGATTTTTATACCCTGTTTGGAAAGTGAAAATTCTGCCCTCACAATGCCATCCAACACCGTAAGATTATCAAGGACAGTGATAATTAGGTGCTTTTGACAAGGAACCCAATTGCACATAGTAGGAAGCCAGTGATCCTTCAAGTGTTCCCTTACTTCTGTTTTTCCCAAACTCATCTGATTACAAGAATTCCTTGTCGGGGTGGCTGGGGTAGACACATTCTGCTTGTGAAAAGTATGGATCCCTAGTTCTCTGGAGTCTGTGATTTAGTACAGCTGGAGAGGGGCTCAGGCACGTGTGTGTATTATTTAAGAAGCTCACTGTGATTGATGATCAGTTAGTTTAGGAACCATTTTCCCCACTTGGCATGTAGCTTGGTTCATTGGCTGTTCACCTTATTTGGCCGGTTAAGATTCTTGCGTTGTCCATTCAAGGTGAGGGAAAGACATCTTCATGGGGAACTTCATGATCTGTAAATGTCGGCGAGCGCTGCAGACTCCATGAACCATGAGGTGAGGACTGCAGCTTCCCCGTTGTCGTCAGGACATCTGATGGTTGTAGCTGAGTGAGCCTGAATGAGACCAGGATGTAATAGCGAGAAGAATGCTGGCCTGGAGGGTGCCCCAGTGCAGGGGTGGTGCCTGAGCACCTGGGAGAGAGACAGCATTCCGGTTCTTCGTCTGTGATTGCCGATACACCTTTTATTGCTGAATTGTGTGTTTCTTGTATTCTTTACTTTCCAGTTTGGGAATCGCAAGCCGATGACCCTTTAAAGTGGTTTCTAGGGTTTCAGAGTCATGCCTTTGACTTAACTTGACTGTACCTGTTAACCAAGACGAATGAATGGCTTTTTGGAAGAACAGGTTTTACAAGACTACCAGTTTTGTTGCACTTGGTGTCTGGAATCTACTTGTGAAAAGGAATTTTTCACCAAGTCCGTTTTTTAGGATGGAGGGGAAACTTAAGAAATAATTTAAATTTCTGTATTGCAGTGGCTTTCCCTGTCCATTCAAATGTCAGCTTTTCCATCTGGAATTTTTAAAAGACCCTCCCACATATGTCTACTGCTAGAGATGCATTTCTCTAAGAAAGGAATCCTTTCTTAGGACAAACCCTTAGGCAGTTGAAGCCATTTCACCCCGTTTTTCCTTTCCTCCTTGTGTCAGTGGCAGTGGTGAGAAGGGTAGGGTAGGGAACCTGGGGGTTGGAGGAGTTGGGGTGTGGAAAGAGGCAGATGCAGTGACAGCAGAGCATAATGAAATTCTGTAGTAAAAATAGCAAAGAGTACGTGTAGTCGTTCCATTTAGAAAGTTGATTCTCCCAAGTGATTGTTCGCCCAGTTTGTTTATCCAGCGTTTCAGAGTTATACTGAACGTGCGTAATGTTTTCTTCTTAAAAGAGATAAATGTAAAACAGAAAGTCTTTATAATTTTTATTCTTAGGAGTGTCTGTGTTGCATTTTTGCCAAAGTGGGTAGAGGGAAAGTTCCTGTTTATCCTCTGCTCCCTTCACTCCCCACCCAACAAAACTTTCTAGGAGCTGCAATTCAGTTCTCTTTTCTCTCTCATTGTTCTCCTTTCTGGGAAAACATTATTACTTAGGTGTAAATACAGATACAGAGTATATTTGGACAAGAAGCGAAGGGAAGCATGTTAACTGTCCTTTGGTTCTCTTTCTTGTGCCCTGAAGCTGCAAGTCTTGAAGACTGTCTAGTGGGGATTTCCCTGGTGGTCCAGGGGTTAAGACTCCACGCCTCCAAGGCAGGGAGCCCAGATTCGATCCGTGATCAGGGAACTAGATCCTGCGTGCTGCAACTAAGACCTGGTGCAGGCAAATAAATAAATGTTAAAAAAAAAAAAAAAAAAAAAAAAAAGACTATCTAGTGGACCTCCACTCTTCCATGAGGGCAGTACCTAAACCATCTTTTTTACCTTCTACCTTTACCTTTTATGTCAATAAAATGACACCTTTACCTTGTCATTTGCTTTTTAAGAAAGCACTTAAAAGGTTGTCGGTGGTATCCAACAATTTCCTACCTAAATCTCTCTACTTTTAAGTACAGGACACCTGTCGTTTACACAGTTCCTTATTGGACACGTTGTGCAAACGTTCTCTTCTTTGTGGAGAGGGAATGGTAAGAAAGTACTGATGGCAACCCTTGGTGGTTGAAAAAAAAAAAAAAAAAAAAAAGCAGAGATTACCGGTCATTCACGTGAGCCTCAAAAGTAGCTTGAAAAGCACACAAAACTTAGTCTTTTCAGTTTGCTCGTTTTGTACAATTTTAATCTTATCGAGAAGGATGACATTTTTCTTTAAAATTTAGTGTTTTATTTTTGGCTGCATTGGGTCTTTGTTGCGGCGAGCGGGGGCTACTCTTCGTTGCGGTGCGCGGGCTTCTCATTGTGGTGGCTTCTCTTGTTGCAGAGCATGGGCTCTAGGCCCGCGGGCTTCAGTAGTTGTGGCGTGTGGGCTCAGTAGTTGTGGCTCGGGGGCTTAGTTGCTCCACGGCATGTGGGATCTTCCCAGACCAGGGCTCGAACCCGCGTCCCCTGCATTGGCAGGTGGATTCTTAACCACTGTGCCACCAGGGAAGTCCGAGAAGGACGACATTTTATTAGCAGTATTTGCTAAATTGGACCTGGGATCTTAAAGGAACCAGAAATTGTCATTGAGCATCTTGCTGGAAGGTTTCCATCTTATTTGGCACTGTGGAGTCTGTCTAATCCTTTTTTCCCTTAAATTTGAAACAGTGGCAAAAGCTATAAGATAGCCAACGTGTAAGTGCTTTATGTAGCTTATTTCATCTTCACAGTTGCACTGTCGAGTAGGTATTATCTTCAGTTTACAGAAGCTTCAGCTTAGAGCTGTTGGGTAAGTCTTACCAGTTGGGTAAGTCCCAGGACTGCAGCTGTGTTCTGATGCCAAGGTACATCCTCTTAATTGTTACCCTCTGCCACCTCTGTCATTTGCAGTGTCTCCTTCAGCCTTTTTCCTTCTGGGTCATGTAGCTGTTTCCATTCTGCACCGTCCTCCTTCTGTTTCACAAACAAGAATTCGTAAATTCAGATTCCACTGTATGGCAGAAGTGGCATGGCGTCATTATTCTCTTGGGGAAAACGTGTTGCCTGAATCTGTGTGGGGAAAATTCTTTTCTTTTGATTTCAGGACTCGTAATGGGGTCAACCTTATGGAGATTTCCAAGAGAACACACAGTGTCGTTCTTGTTGTCCCAGGGTCTGTTAAAAACGATATTCCGGAATCAGGTTTGACCACTGCAAGATTCTTTATGTTTGTGATATGACAAATTAAATTTGAGGCATTACATGTTCCAGTCTCAGAATTTTTAATGATCTCTTATTTAAAAAGGATCTGTGCATTGGCTGGGCCGTGGTGGAACAACCCATTTATTTATCAACCCTTCACTGCTTTCTGTGGTTTACTTTGCTCTTTTGTTAGGTACTTTCTCATGGCTTAAACATTTTGCTCCTGTTTTTTTTTTTGTTTTTTTTTTGTTTTTTTTGCGGTACGCTGGCCTCTCACTGTTGTGACCTCTCCTGTTGCGGAGCACAGGCTCCGGACGCACAGGCTCAGCGGCCATGGCTCACAGGCCCAGCCACTCCGCGGGCATGTGGGACCTTCCCGGACCGGGGCACGAACCCGCGTCCCCTGCATCGGCAGGCGGACTCTCAACCACTGCGCCGCCAGGGAAGCCCAGTTTTGCTCCTTTTTAAGAAAATTAGCAGAATATAAAAATTCTACAACTTCAACTCTTCATTAGAAGCACGGGGGTAATTTTAGTTGACAGCATGAACAATGGTGTTCTGAACTTGTATAGCAGCATCCTAGTCCCGGATGGAAGCAGCTGCATCCTTTTTCTTTTCTTTTTCTTTGCTTTTTCTTAATTTAGGAGGAACGAACCCCATTGTTTTCAGATCCCCAGGTGAATGCTTCTGTGGAAATTGTGAGACAAGGATAACACAGGTAGTATTGATTTCCCTCTGGTCAAACTTTTATCCATCTGCAAGGAAGGAGAATCCTCCCTCCTTTTTTTTTTTTTTTTACTTTTTATTTTATATTGGAGTAGAGTTGATTGACAATGTTGTGTTAGTTTCAGGTGTACAGTAAAGTGATTCAGTTACACATATGCATGTATCTGTTCTTTTTCAAATTCTTTTCCCAATTAGGTTTTTAGAGAATATTGAGCAGAGTTCTCTGTGCTATACAGTAGGTCCTTGTTGGTTATCTGTTGTACATATAACAGTGTGTCCATGTCAATTCTAAACTCCCTAACTATCCCTTCCCCCCATCCTTCCCCCCTGCCCCCCGTATCCATAAGTTCATTCTCTAAGTCTGTGAATCTGTTTCAGTTTTGTAAATAAGTTCATTTGTATCATTTTTTTTAGATTCCACATATAAGTGATATCATACAATATTTTTCTTTCTCTGTCTGATGTACTTCACCCAGTAGGACAATCTCTAGGTCCATCCCTGTTGCTGCAAATGGCATTATTTCATTCTTTTTAACAGCTGAATAATATATTCCATTGTATATAGGGAGTTTGGACATTATCTTTTTTTTTTTTTTTTAAGGAGAATCCCTTTTAACTCTGATACCTAAGTATGAAATGTGGCTTTGGATTCGTAGTAATTGTGCACTTACATTATTTTTTAATTTAAAAGGATTTTTCCAGGAAGAGACTGTCAACATTCTTTTAGTATTCTAGCTGGGCAGACTTTGAAGAGTCTTTTTGTGTGTGTGTGTCAGGTAAACCGTAGATGACATGTCTGTCTATCCTCATTTTAAAATGTTACTTATTTTATGATATGTACCTTTTACTGACTGATTCTTCCTTGTTATCTCGCATCAATTTCTGATAGTCATGGCTATGTGAAATGTTCGCAATAGCTAATATTTAGGCAGATTTAACCCTCTTTCAAACCGAATGAAGGACACACCTGTTATCCTTATTTTACAGATGAGGAAAGTTGAGGAATTTACCCAACGTCACACAGCTAGTAATGGTAGAACCAAGCCTCAAACCCATGTCATTAAAGCCCCATTCATGACACAGGGATATCCCTGTAGTGCTGGGACTATGGCTGGAAGGTGTTCATTGCATTTATTCTAACAGCGCATACGTGAAGAAAGTCTGCTTCCATGGACTGCAATGCAGCCCACAGAGCTTAGACTAGAGGCAGGTGCATATCCTTAATATGTGTGTAATGTATCTGTTTCTATAGGTAGCAAGCTGTCTGGGTGAACATCTGCTATTTTGTGCTTTAAAGCAGTGACTCCAGAAGGAAGTGGACTTGGTTTAAGTGAAGTTGGAATGTAGGCTCTATCTACATAATCCTGTAAATCATCTTTTTCTCTTTAACAATGAAACTTTTTGAGTACAAGGTGGGAATTCATATTCAAGTTGGTTTTACTTATCCATACTGAGGTTTAAAAGGTAAAAATAGTGCAACAGTTTCTATAGTTTGTCCTATGCTACATGTTTAGTCTTCTGCTAATTTCTTGTGATCACATATTTGGAGCTAGTTGGAAATTAAAGTTCTTTAAAGCTATAGGTTTTGAACGCATAAACGCTTTTTTCCCCCCAAAGATAATATATAAATTATGTGGGGAGAAAGGAAGTGAAAGAGGAAAAAAGGATAGCCATTTGTGTGAGGACATTCTTTTAAGTATATGGTTTAAACAAATCTTGGGGGTAAACTTAAAAAATGGATTGTTGTGTAGCATTTTAAACATTTTGAGATAGATTTTTGTTTTCAGTTGTTTTCAGGGATTGACTACTTAATATGAATTAAAGATTCTGTTAGAAAAACTGAATTTTGTAATGAATTTCTTCTGCGATATTGCTTTCAGAAAGCAAGTGGTTAGAAGAGATCTTAGCTGTATTTGGAGGTAGTTTTCTTTTAACATAGTTAAATTATGTTTTCAGATCATACAGAATTTGTAGTTCCCTGGTAGTTTTTCTTTCTGTGAAAGTGTTCTTTGATTGAAAGAAATAATTTAGATGTGGTGGCGGTTGTGGTAGTTCGTTAATCATAGCCCTGCATAATAGCTTATCTCGTACATAATAAATTTGATCCCTGGTGTGTGGTTAGGTTTGATGAATAAATCAGGATGGTGATCCGTTTCAGGAATCTAATCGTTGCTTAATAGAGGCAGTTAAGACTTGTTTTTTGAGAGCTATGGTAATTCAGATTATCTCCCAGATATGTTCTAAACTTTCCTCGTCTTTTTAGAGCAAGTGTTATAAAATTCTGGAGAGAAAAACCCTCAGAGCTCAGCATGCCAACAACTGTAAACCTTTCGTTCTGCTCCTTTTATGCTGTCTCAGCAAATTTTTAAGTGTTTATGAAAAATCTGGGTCTCTTTATGTATATTGCAAAAATTCCTCTATGATAACTATCATAATTGTTATCAGAAGATAATTTTCAACCTCCAGGGAGGCATACACCTAAGTCTTTGCCCTTAAATTTCGGGCTGGTTGTATAGAGGAATGAACCTGGACCAGTGCCTGCGTAAATCCCGCCCACATGTATACACTGTGCTCCCAGCCATGGACCCAGCACCTAAGGGTTTTGCTGGCACCGTCTCATTTAATCCTCACAGAACTCCTGTGGGTTGAGTACGTATTAGTTTTCTCACCATGTTTTCAAATGGAACTCTTTTCTCAGGTTAAGTAACGTGTCCACAGTTAAAATCACATGCGGGGCAGAGCTGTGGATTGCACTCAGTCTGGCACCAGGGCCGTCTCTCACCCACTGTGCCAGCCTGCAAGGCATATTCGAGTACGCATTCCTGCAGACGCTTCTGTTAGCCTTGTAATATTTTTGTCTCATCACGTGACTCAGGGAGAGAAGAAATTGTTGAAATGTCAGCGTGTAGGCAGTGGCCTGGAACTCTGATCTTTTTTGTTCCCTGCTGCCCTCTGACTCCCCAAGACCCCCTCAAATAGGAAGCATTTCTGATGATTTGTGCACCACCCGGTGAGCTGTGTAAAGTAGTTAATTTCTTTTTAATTTAAAACATTTTGTACCATATTATTCCAGAAAAGGTGGTTAATTACTAGAAGATGTGAGTGCTTGAAGTAAACGGTTCAGTAATTTTTTATTGACGGCAAAACTGTTTCTTCTACTCAGATAATTTTGTGCGTCATCACTGTACCTATTTTACAGATTTATAAAACTGTGGTGGAATTTCTCGCTCCCTCCCCCAAAACCCCAGTAACACCCTGTGAGTCCCTCATATAATGAGAGTTAATCATGGAGATGTTATTTTATTGTGAAGGGTAAACATTGAATACTGAATAAGCGCTTTATCCTGATGGCTATTTTTGCTTGTGGATGCTTACTTTATTTTGGGGGGGTAAAATTGGTTGTTTGTTGATAGAATAATGCAAATAAAGAAAGATTGTAGAAGTTCAATAAAAATGTGAAAGAGCGTTCAAAATACAGGTCGTTACTTTTTTTCTAGAATTTACTTTTTTATCTTAAAAAGAATTTTTTTAAACAAATGGTGGTGATTAACATAAACATTGTATGTTAAAAGATTCCCCCCAATAAGGTAATTATCATGTCCATCATCTCACATCTGTATCTTTTTTGTTGATTTTGAGAATATGTAAGGTCTACTCTTAACACGTTTCAGTTACGCCATACAGTCGGCCCTCTGTATCTGTGGGGTCTGCAAATAAGGGTAGAAAATATTCAGAAAAAGGATAGCAGATAGTTCTAAACAGCAACACTTGAGTTTGCCTAGTGGTGGCAACTGTTTACATAGCATTTATATCGTATTAGGTATTAAAGTGATCTAGAGATGGCTTAGTCTTAGGTTATATGCAAATACAGTTGACCCGTGAAGGATGAGGGGTTTAGGGGTGCCCACCCTCCATCGGTGCCCCCCGCACCTGTGGCTCCACATACTCGGGTTCAACGAGCCTCAGAGCCTGTGGTCCTGTAGTACGGATCTAGTGAACCAAATCCAAGTATAAGTGCACCTGTGCAGCTAAAGCACATGTTGTTCAAGGGTCAACTGGGCTGCACCATTTCATATAAGGGACTTGAGCATCTCTGGACGTAGTACCTGCGGGGGTCCTGGAGCCACTACCACGCCCTGCCAACCCCGCACTGAGCATGACTGTGCAGTGTTGTCAGCCATAGTCACCGTGTTAGGACCGTGTTGTGGTTGTCAACCATTATCCACCGTGTTGGATCCTCAGACCGTATCCATCTTATAACTGCAAGTTTGGACCTTTACCATCCTCTCCCTATTTTCCCCACCCTGTAGCCCCTGCAGCCACTTTTCCACTTTGTGTTTCTACATGTCAGTGATACTGTGCCGTGCAGTATTTGCCTTTCTCTGTCTGGCTCATTTCAGTTAGCGTGATGCCCTCCAGGTTCATCCATCTTGTTGCACATGACAGGATCTCCCTCTTTTTAATGGCTGAATAATATTCCATTACACATAGATAAATAAAATCTCACATTATACATTATATATGTGTATATATGTATGTGTATGTGCATATGTGAGATATATATATATAGATATATGTAGATATAAAATGTGATTATATATACACCTGTATATCTATTTCACATTTTCTTGATCTGTTCATTCATCCACAGACACTTAGATTGTTTCCATACCTTGGCTCTTGTGAATAGTGCTCCATTCAGTCCATATCTTTTACATTATATGTTGCAGAAAACAGTTTGGTCTTACATGCAAAAATGAAATATCTGATTAAAAAATGACGTTCATTCTTCTTAAAATCCACGCGTTGAATCAATCCAGTGAGACTGTCAAAGGCAATCCAAGGAAATTTGGTGTTAAAATTAATTTATTGAAATTATTTAGTGGGCATGAAAATGAGAATTACCTTTTCCAGTGCACTGGAAGAAACATTCTGTTCATTGACTCAACACATTTTAATTGAGGGCATATTATATGCTAAATGCTGTATAGTTTAAAAAGATGTAGAGATGGATGTGCTGAACGGTCAAAGAGGATCTGGAAAGAGTGGACAGAGAACTGTGGAGGCCGTTGCGGGCGTCCGGGTGAGTGTGAAGCAGCAGTGGGACACGTAAGATGACCAAAGCTTGAATCTTAGGCCCTGGAGGGTGCCACTTGCTTTGAGTATAATTAATAGTACTTTGGTTTGTGTCAAGATATATAGTAGTTTAAAAGTGACAAACATTTTTTAAAAGTGATCTGTTGTCATTGGACTTGTATTTCTAAATACAAAATGGTACAAGCATGCACTTAATTTTAGATTTCTGGAAGGTTATATCATAGTTTGAAACAACACTAGGACTAATGGTAAGTTTTCATTAAAGTACGTATTCCTTTAGTTTTAAGTTTGCTGGTTAGGTAACCATACCATGTGTCACTCCCAGTAATTTTCTTTCTTTCTGTTTTTTTTCTTTCTTAAAGGGGAAAGAAAGGGAGAGGGAGGGGGGAGAGAATATGAATGAATCTGGGAATATGATAATGAATTTGAATGAGAGGCATGAGTACGGGAATATCTGTTTGGGATTTGAAAATTCTGCTGTAGCAGATACGTAATCATCTCGCTTATTGTGGAGTTTGTGTGTGTATGTGTGAGGTGGGGTTAGCAGTTTGCACACTGTCTTTGATTTCTTTTCCTTTGGCAATTGTTAGATATAAAGTATCTGCATGTGGGATTGTTACAGAAATTAGAGATGATAGATGTAGACCATACAGTACAATGCCTGGCATATAATAGTTGTTTTTGTTCGTAATAAGTTACCCTTCATATAACATGGGTGGTACAGTCAAATGATTTAAATAATGCCTTGAAACAATAGGTGTGAAACCAATATTCTTGGTAGTTTTTATTACTAAGCTGTGGAGACATGGCATCTCTACAAAAATAATACAGCCCAATATCCAAACAGTAAATTGAATGCTAGATCATAAAAATACAGATGTCCATTGTGTTTTGTGACCTAGTCTGGTTTGCTATTTTTGTATTACTCTTAAGGAAAACAAGGCTCCAAAGCTCTGAAATATTGCAAACACACAGAATGGTACAGAAAACAAGTGTACCCTGCTGAAAATCTTTAATACTAGAATATATTCTGCAAACTTTGAAAAAAATCTAACACAAAGAGCCTTCTATGTTCCTTGAAGGAATTTGTTTCCCTTTGAGGGGAGGGGAGAAGGTCTGTGGGATGTTTATTTAATATGACATCAGTTGAATAAAGCCAGCTGTGAGTAATTATATTTGATATTTGATTTCCAGCTATTTTGTTGAACTATTATTGGCTCTCAAGGTATTTGGATATTAATTAAATGATGACTTATTGTGAAGGAGTCTTGTTTAATGTTGCCTCAAATAGAACATTTAAAATGGGCCACCTGGTGCAAAGTTTTAATTCTTTCCGGTGTAGCTGTTTATTTGGGTTTTTTTTGCAGGAGGCCTGGTTACATGTGAATTTCAGATATAGCTGTTATTTTAAAGTCTGTATATTTTTAACTCAGAGGAAAATGTACGGCTCAGATGTTTCAGCAGTGATTTTCTCTGTGTTATATATGTATACATGAATAGAATTAAATGTATCCGTTCTCTGTCTAAAGCTTTTCAAACTCAGGTTATCATCAGTGAAGAACTCATGTCAGGATGAGTATAGAAGCAGGTATTTTGTTTTTGTTTTTTTAGCATGTTGGCCATTGTACCGTCAAACTGCGTAAGCAGTGGATATTGTGGGAGATTTGAAAAAACAAAAAAATTCGCAGGGGATAAGAGAAAGCAGCCACAAACAAAAGAATTGAAGAAAGCGAGGTAAGAAATTGGTAGTAGGAGCTGGACAGTCGTGGGTTAGTCCTCCAGGGATGTCGGGAAAAGAGCAGAGGCCTGAACTGGAGGCCTTAGCAGCTCTGGCAGGAGGCACGTGGAGGTGGGTGTGTGCACAGGTCCAGGGTGCCCCCCAGAGGAGAGATGCGTGCGTTGTGCAGGTAGCAGTGACCAGACGCGCCTTTGCCCCTCCTCCTGCGTCGGGACCTCGGTGCCTCACGCTGTGAAGTGATCTGAGCCTCAGGACCAGCCTCACCACAGCAGCTGGCCACGGGGCCTTCTGCTGCTCGGGTTCCAGAATCCAGCACTTCTAGACATTTCCTGGGGTCGAAGGCGAGTAGGAGGGAGGTACGAGATAGGGTCCCTCCCCGGGATACGGCCTTCCCCAGTATTGCTCCTATTGCCCTGTTCCTGCAGGTGTTTCATGTGTATGTTGAAGAATACCAACGCTACAAACGAACGTATCTGGTCAGTTGCTTATGACTGAGAAGAGGGGAGGGGAGCGTGCAGCAGAGTGGCCCGAAAAGGCCTCCCGGGGGGTGTGAGTGGAGGTGCCCATCAGGATGGCTGGCAGGAGGCTGGGAGACAGAGCAGCCTCCAGTGGAGGCTGGGGCAGAGGAAGTGGGAGGAGGCTGGAGTGGGACCTCGGGGGCACCCAACGCGCTTGTGTGACAAGATGCAAATCGGCGATCCAGGAAAGTGTTCCCCTGGTGGAGGTGACAGCCTCTCTAAAGCTGTCCAGGGCCCCTTATTTTGTTTGTGTTATGCATATGATAAAAGGGAAGAAAGCCCTGAAACTGCCCATGCCACTGGAAACAGAATGGCAAAGGAGTGACAGGAAGCTTCACGGGATTGAAAAAACTAACTAAATGTGAGAAGAAAGAGAAAAGAGCCGCTACAAGGAGCAACGACAAGTTGGAAGATAGCTTCTCAGGTTTTCACTGGAAGAGCTGGGCCCCTTGAACCTGTGGCAGAAGAGGAGAGATCAGTTGTAGCTAGTCTTTGGGGGTGAATATGGTGTGGATTTCAGCTACCATTTGAAGTGATGCTCCAGCAGCTTCAGAAGGTAACCTATTGGGGGGTGACTGGTGGTTTGTAAGAGCAGTCAGGGTCGAGGGGTAACTTGTAAAGATGGGCTGAGAGCAGATACGGTTTCTCAGTGAAAGCAGCCTTATACAGAAGAGTGAGGTTCGAGGACCAGCCCAGTCCTGGCGTTGGGGAGACCCGTGCAGCCTGCAGAGCCCCTTGAGGGGCCCGGGAGACCCAGAGGGAGGGGTGGGCAGTGCTGTCCCGCCCCTGACGTGTCATGCTCTCCTCCCTTTGCTGTCTTTCCTTCTGACTGCTCATCACTATCTAACACTTTCGATACTGTGCTTAGTCAGTCCCTTTGCTCCCACTGGACCCGCATGTCCACAGGTCAGGGGGTTTTGTCTGGTTTGTACACTGGTGAATCCCTAGCATCTAGAACAGTGCTAGGCACGGGGTGGAACAGGCAATGCTAATTTGTTTGAAAGAGATCCTTGGTGATCTCTGAGAAGGGGATTTCAGCAAACTGAAGGGCAAAGATCAGATTCTAAAAGGTTGTGTAATAACTGGATAGTTGAGAAAAGGGGTAAGAGGGATGAACCTCTCACTCCAGAACCTTGGCAGGGAAACAGAGCTGCTGCTGTGAGGACTTCGGAAGGTCAGATGAAGGAGGGTCAGTGGGAAACCTCTGCGTTTCTAAGAAGGGAATTGGAGGGGGTGGGGAGAGCACAGTGTTGAGAGCTGAAAAATCTGGGGGTGTGGTTGTTGCTTGTGTGATTCCGTACATACGTTTGAACGGCTTACTCATTTCAGAAAAGACACGAAGGGTGGTGAAGCAGAAAAAGTATTCATTCCGTTGGGTTTTTTTTCCGTTCTTTTAAAATGTGTAAACATTTCATTTTCTCTCAGGGTGCTAATACTAACGGCAGGATGGACATGAGTGTTTGGGGGTGTGATCAGTGCTACCAGACTGTTTTCTGCGTTTCAGATTTGTGCACTCAGTGCTTCACTCACAAGGTAAAATTGGCCCCCTTGGGCAAGACCTGTATGTGTGGCTGGTGGAATCCCCAGCGGCATTATGAAGTAAGGAGTTTCAAAGGTTACATGTGGGTCACTTCAGTGACATCTAATAATTACCTTCCCGAATAAAACAATGCCTTGGGCCCAGAAGAATAAGAAATGTAACAGGTAGTCTTTATCTGCCGTATAGTTTAGGGTTAAGGAGAGGAAAATGATACACAGGGACAAGTAGCCTAATGTAGTAGATTTAGTTCCATATTTATCTAATGTTTGAGTTACTAACGTTTTCCACTCAAAATGAGGATTAGCTGCAATGAAGTGAAATTTTTAAAAAGGCAGGGATTCATATATCTAAATAATATCCTTAACATTTGTCACATTTCCAAGTGACACAGTTCTTATGGAAACCCGTGCTGTTTCTCGAAACATTTTTAGACCATATCATGGTGGTGTTATTAGAGTTGCTTAGTGAACCCCACAGGGAAGGTACCTCTTTACTTCATGTAATTGTATTTTATTTTTGATCCCGCTGGAGCTTACAGGACCAACTCATTCCCTAGGCTTAGTTCTGGGTGGATGTTGGATGTTCTCAAGAGCCAAAGCTCCCAGAAATAACTGCTAGTGATAATATGCAAAAAGAATGTGTTTTTCAGATATTCTGGTTTAAAAAATTTTATTGAAGTATAGTTGATTTACAATGTGTTAAATAACTTCTGCTGTCCAGCAAAGTGATTCAGTTATTCAGTTTTATATATATATACATTCTTTTTCAAGTTGTTTTCCATTATGGTTTATCACACGATACTGAATATAGTTCCCTGTGCTATACAGTAGGACCTTGGTGTTTATCCATCCTGTATATAATAGTTTGCATCTGCTAATCCCAGACTCCCAATCCATCCCTCCCCTTGGCAACCACAAGTCTCTGTTCTCTATGTCTGTGAGTCTGTTTCTGTTTCGTAGTTAAGTTCATTTGTGTCATAGTTTAGATTCCACCTATAAGTGATATCACATGGTATTTGTCTTTGTCTGACTTACTTCACTTAGTATGATAGTCCCTAGGTTCATCCATGTTGCTGCAAATGGCATTATTTTGCTCTTTTTGTGGCTGAGTAATATTCCATTTTGTGTGTGTGTGTGTGTGTGTGTGTGTGTGTGTGTGTGTGTGTGTGTGTGGCACATCTTCTTTATCCATTCATCTGTCGGTGGACATTTAGGTTGTTTCCATGTCTTGGCTATTGTGAATACTGTTGCTGTGAACATTGGGGTGCATGTATCTTTTTGGACTATAGTTTTGTCAGGCTATATGCCCAGTAGTGGGATTGCTGGGTCGTATGGTAGTTCTATTCTTAGTTTTCTGAGGACCCTCCATACTGTTCTCCATAGTGGCTGCACCAGTTTACATTCCCACCAACAGTGCAAGAGGGTTCCCTCTTCTCCACACCCTCTCCAGCGTTTATTGTTTGCAGACTTTTTGATGATGGCCATTCTGACCGGTGTGAGGTGGTACCTCACTGTAGTTCTGATTTGCGTTTCTCTCATGATTAGTGATGTTGAGCATCTTTTCACGTGCCTGTTGTAGCCCCTGCGGACGGTCAGCTGCTGGGAGTGACTGAGGATGGTGGTGCACGGCCTGTGACCAGAGAGGGAGCGGCTATGCCCCCGCCTCCCCTTCTCCTCTGCCTGGCTCTGTCCCAGTTCATCCTGTCGTTGGCACTGGGCTCTGACAGTAGACTGGATGCAGGGCAGTGGGGGGAGCTCAGGCCCCCCGAGTTCAGCCTAGCCGGTGGTTCTGTCAAGTTGGGTTTCATCCCCAGAGGCGTGCAAATTTATTTGACTTTTTGTCAGAGGGCATTGCTGTATAATTTATCATTGAGCTGTAGTAAATTTAAATAACTCAATAAAGATATACTTTGGGAATGACACTGCTTTTTCTAGTGCTCAAAGGACTTGAAGCTAAATGCAGGGTCTAATCACATGTTCCTGCGCGTGGTAGGTACTCAGTGGCAAGCCGTGAAGGGTGAGGTTCATTAGTTCACTGTGTTTGTGTGAGGGTCCCGGGCCCCCAGGAGAATGTGTGTGATGTGGTGTAGATAAACCTTCGGATGAACAGCTGGCAGTGGTGATGGAGCGGTGGAGAGCATTTGTTGACTTTGGGAGTTAGAAAACTTGTTTTCTGATGCCTGTGGCTTACAACGGAGTTTCTATCTCGCATTGTAGTCATCTGTGAGGGAGTTTATGGGTCCTATCAGACGGAGTGTCATTCTTCTTTTTCCTTCTTGTTTCTTTGTTGATTATCTTTAAAAAAAATTTTTTTTTCGGAGTATAGTTGATTTACAATGTTGTGTTACCTTCAGGTATACAGCAAAGTGAATCAGTTATGCAGATACATGTATCTATTCTTTTTCATATTCTTTTCCGTTATGGTCTACCACAGAATATTGATATACCACAGTATATAGATACTGGTTTATCGCAGTAGAGTTCCCTGTGCTATACGCTAGGTCCTGATTAGTTATCTGTTTACATATCGTAGTGTGTCTTTGAGGACCAGCATTTGGTTGAACTGTCTCCAGGACGGCGCCCGGCGCGGGGCTGTGTGCGCAGCGAGTCTTCCGTGCCTGGGCTTTGCCTGTGAGCCAGGGGAAGGGTAACGTCTAAACAAACAGATTTAGGATTCTTTATTTTCGAGTCCAGCTCTTTGCTACTTCTTGCAGCTGTGCTGTACTTTAAAACCGGAAATCGCTGAAGAAGACACAAAGGAAAAACTACAGTGCTATTCCGAGTATGTCGCCCGGTCGTCTCTGCCGCGTGGCCGGAGAATTCCTGATGCGTCCTTCGCCCTGTGGCACCCGACTGCCTGAGATTGCCATCGTTGTTGTTAAAAGCGGAGTGATAAAGATGGTAGCTGGTGCGCAGAAGGTGCCTGCTCTTTGCCAAGGCTCTGTCCTCGGCACTTTGTGAATCTTCCTTTAGATACCATCATCCTCTCCAGTCTGCAGGTGAGCAAACAGGCACAGAGAGGCTGAGTGGCTGCCGGGAGCGCAGAGCCAGGACTGGGGAGCAGAGGGTCCGAGGAGAGTTGCCCGCAGGGTGCACCCCCATCGCCTGCCCTGCCCAGAGCATCTTGCTACATTTTCTGCAAATTTTCCATTCTATTCCAAGGCCCGGCATTCCACCAGAAGATTATAATGTTTAGAGATTTCTTTAATAAAAATTATTGAAAAATCTCTTTTTGGGGGGAGGGTCAAAATACCTAGTGTGCTTTTCTCCGGAAAGTTTTGAGAATGAGAGCTGGAAGTAAGAGGTGAATAGTTTGGGGAGTTTGCGGTCACCCCTCAGACCCGTGTTAGCGGCAGGCTCACCTAAGTGGGTGCCCCAGGTTCTTAGGTTTCATCGAGTGAGACCCTTGACCCTCCTGACCACCACTCAGAAATTGAGGTGCCAACATAATGTGGGCAATTACAACAGATTTCTTCTACTAATGATATTCGAATAATGAATTACTGTCACCTAGCATCAGTATGGTTTCAAAGGATGACATTATAGAAGCAAAAAGAAGCATGTGAAAGTGGCGATGATCCCCAAAGGTGAGCTCTTTAAGTTGAGCCCCTCTGGCTCGTCAAGAACCTCATATAGCACCCTTGGTTTTTCACTTTGCCGCATGCTAGAGAAGGCCTTCTTGTGGACCTACATTTGGAACCCCTTCTTGAGGCTTCTTTGAAATTTGTCCTTTACCAGGAAAAGGAAATTTCACAGCTTCCTTTTCCTTCTTCCTGTGTGGATCCTCTGGTTCTGGGATGAAGTAGCTGATCAGCAAATCCACCTCCCCTTTATCGCACTGGCCCTGAAGTGCCAGGCGTTCTGAGTTCTGAGTAGTTTAGGAAACATGGGGCTGGGGGCTGCCTTCCCACCTTCCTTCTCATTCCCCTTCCGGCTGTGATGGCTCCCCCACCGTAACCAACTTCACCGAGGGCTCTTTGTCTCCTCCTGATTTCTGGAGGGTCTTGGTAATGATGCTCGAGGTCTCCAGGGATGTGTGTGTGAGCATTGCTGTTTTGATGGCCAAAGGGTTCTTTTTTTTTTTTTGCGGTACGGGGGCCTCTCACTGTTGTGGCCTCTCCCGTTGCGGAGCACAGGCTCCAGACGCGCAGGCTCAGCGGCCATGGCTCACGGGCCCAGCCGCTCCGCGGCATGTGGGATCTTCCCGGACCGAGGCACGAACCCGTGTCCCCTGCATCGGCAGGCGGACTCTCAACCACTGCGCCACTAGGGAAGCCCGGCCAAAGGGCTCTTGATTTATGATATTTATTTATGAATGTGATGGAGTCCAGTGTATAGATCAAATATACACATCCACAAATTTAAGCTGTCAGACGCACGTGGTACATCCTGTATAGTCGGGGGCAGTAGGACAGCTATAAAGTAATGATGTTAGATGTTAGCTTCCAAGGAGAGTTTGAAACATGATTGAAAGGTAGGATGCTTCAGAAACTACGACCTTCTGTGCTTTCCAGTGGAGCACTTGATTAGAATTATTTATGGACAGATCTGAAAGAGACCAGTTTTGAACAGTATCTAAAATGTCTTTAGCGTTTAGTTCATTTCTGCTGAACATAGTTGGAAGGCTTTCATTGTTTAGGTAGAATATTCGCATGTGCTCCTCCTGTCCGCTTGAGAAATAAAAAAAGTTTGAGAATCAGTAATACTCGTGGTGGTTGACTCCTCGGTAAAACATTCTAGATGGGAAAAACATATGTCAAATTATTTTTGTCTTTTGTCCTAGAAAAATAGCAGCAATGCCGTTTTCTATATTTAAACCTGTTTTCATATGGGAGTGCTTCCTTTCTGCCAAGAGGCTGTGGACAGCCCGTGTCCTCAGTGACCTGCTCTGCTTTGCTTCTGTTACGCCAGGACTGTGCGGACCCAGTCTTGTAGGGATGCTCAGGCTGGCACAGTGAATGGTTCCGAATGCACACCTCTCAAGGAGCCTCTGCAGTTAGGTGGTCTTTGGAACTGGAGGCGTCCTGAGGGTAGTTCTGCAGCCCTGGGCCCTTGTTGCCCAAGGTTTTCGGTGCGCTCTGCCCCCTCCACCCATCCGCACCAGCTCGGTTCCTGCAGGGCTTAACCCAAGCCAGACCGTCCCTGGGGAACGAGTGCCACACTGGGCCCAAGGTTGTAACTGTGTCCTTAGAGGAGAACTGGGTGGAGGGGACATGATTGGCTTTTTTTTTTTTAATTGAAAGGGAAGATGGTCCAGAAATCATTTTATCCTAGTCGGCGTTGGGGGGGGGGGGGGTGGCGGCGAAGTTGTGTGTGTGTGTGTGTGCGTGCACGTGTGTGCGCGGTGTGTATGTATACAGCTGATTGACCTTTCCGGTTGTACTTAATCAGATGTTTAAATGTTAACTTAAAATGTGCTCATTCAACTGCCTGCTCACTTATTCACGGAGAACAAAAACCAGACTGGCATTCAGTTCACGGCAAATCATTTTCTAGTGCGTTCATCTGTGTCCGTGCAATTAAAATTTGACTACACATTTTGCAGTCTGAGGGATTAAAATAAAGTAGATACTTCACAGTGAAGATCTGTTGTGATGTTTGTTCCCGCTGCCAGAGAGATGTGGATTCGGGGGAGGTGTCAGCTTGGTCCTGGGCATTGTTCTGAAGTGGAAATACACATACTGACCCTTGAAAACAGGAATCGTGGACTGATTTAGACACTTGATATTTTTCTTATTTGTCCACCTGATGAGCTTTTAGTTACAATGAAATTGTTGATTTTTTTCTAATGAGAAATTTTAACCTTCACAGACCAAACTTACTTGCTCTTTTCCCCTCGGACACGGCGGTGAGCGCAGGGGCGTAACGTGTATCTCAGTTGCTAAACAGAACGCTGCCCATTTAGGAGCATAAGAGCTGCCACCGGACGGCTGCTGCTGCTGAATCATTTAACTCTAACGTTTTCTTCAGTGAGGGTGAGGATTCCGTGCCATATGTCCTCTGCTCCTAAGAATGTAGGAAGTACTCCTCTGCCTCTGCAGCCCATCCCCCCTGCACTTGAGGCTCCTGGGCTCCCTGCTGCCAGCTAGAAACAGAGGAGGCGTGGCAGCCTGTGCTCTGCTTAACCCTGAGGTCTGTTTTGTCATTTTCATGGCTAATTCAGGAGGTACTTACCTTATAATTATCCCTGTCTCAAGTTTAGGAACTGTTCCAACACTCTCTTTTTTAAAGATGTAGGAACATCTGAGGAAATTTTGGGCAAACAGAATAGCTTGAACCTGTATGTTTTACTCCTGGGATTCCTCATCCACGTGTCTTGTAAAGATGCAGCGCTCAAGAGCCTGGGGCTGAAGGAAGCTATCCAGGCTGAGTCTAGATGACCAGTAATATAATCATCAGGTTTTCCTGCGGTTTTTGTTTTTTTAACATTTTTATTTTTCTGCATTTTGATATGTGCATTTGAATGAAATCAAAGCTCTGGGGGACTGTCTTCCTTTCGGGTATAAATTAGTAAGCTCAGAAACAGCCTTCCTATGATTTAGGGTTGAAATTGCTGTTTAAGAACAAACTCCAGAGTTTTACTGAATCACTTTGCTGTACAGCAGGAACTAAAACACAACATTGTAAATCAACTATACAGCAATAAAAGCTTAAGAAAAAAACTTTATTTTTAGGACAGTTTTAGATTTACAGAAAGACTGAGAGGATAGTACACAGAGTTCTCGTATGTCCTCCACACAGTTTTTCCTATTATTAATATTTTACAAGGATGGTACACTTGTCACATTTAATAAACTGATACACGTCAAAAAAAAAAACAGTTTTCCTGACAGTCATGCACTCCGCCATGGATTTTTCCTTACGTTTCCCTGAACTGTGTGATGATGTAATTTCCTGGGGTGTGAGGCAGGAGGGCCCAGACAGCTCAGCAGTGGTTGGACATCTTTGTTTTAAACGCTCTGGTTCTTTCCCAGGGTGTGTAGGGTTGAGGGCGGTGCCCGGTTTAAAATAAGATTTCTCCCTGCTCGGGATGGTAGAAATGAAGTGACTTTAATGGGAGTGTTGGTGGGCCCGTTTCCTGTCCCCCGTCCCCTGTCATTAGGAGCGGAGGAGAAAGGACGGTCGTGGTCTCTGAGCCACCCTCAGGCATGCTGTAAAGGTCCAGTCTCCTACTTACATGTGCACGAGCAGTGGGCGTGCCTTGTGAGACCCAGGCCTAGGGGGACCGCCGGTCCGCTCTGCCGCCTGGTGGCCGTGTGCACGCGTGCCTCGGTCTGTCCGGGTACCGGGGCTGAGAACACCTTTCCCGGCCTTCCCTTCGTCCCGTTACTCCCAGGGCTCGCGTTCGCTCTAGGGTCTTGCATACCACCAACCCAGCTGGTAGCTAGATGCAGAGATGAGAAAGAGGTGTGAAAGAAAGCAGTGACTTTGGGGTGTCCTCTGACCGAGGAGATAACAGGTGCCCCCCGGAAGGTAAAACGGCTGCACAGAGCGCACGTGGGGTGCCCGTGCGGGTGTGCAGCCCGGGAGGCTGTGACGGCTCAGGAGGGGGTTCCCTGCAGGCAGGGGGTTTGAGGGGCTTTGTGTTGGGCTGCACCACGCACTGCTGGCCGCGTGCATGGAAGGGGTGCGAGGGTCGGTGACGGGGGGCTCTGGGAAGCCAGCCAGGGGAGCCCTGGAGGCAGGCGGCGACAAGCTTCGGAAGTGCGAGCAGGTCTGCGCCCTGCGGGCGGCTGGCACCCCCTGTCCGGTCCCACCGGATGTAAAAGCTGGATTGATACAGCAGGCCATCCAGGGGCCCTTGACATGTGTCATGAATAATTCACTTGACTTTTTTTTTTTTTTGGATAGAGATACATATGAAAAGGATGCAGTGATTGATACAAAATCTGATGTATATAAATTTCAGGGATGTTTAAAATTTTGTAATTCTTGGCGTTCCTGTGTGCCTGTCTGCAGATCTCATAGGTAAGGAAATCAGCTACCCCACTTTTCAAGGGTCTGTATGTGCCGTGTGTCGTTATGAAACTGTATGTCATTTTGGTGACACAGCCCAGCCAAGTAGGTGGAGTCATGCTGGTGTGCGGACAGAGTCTCGGTAGCACGTGCAGGGTCTCACATCGGGCAGCAGTGGGGAGGACGGCCTGGGCTCTGCTCCATTTGACACCAGCGCTCATGTTCTTCCCACTATCTGTCCGAGGATGGCTTTTACGTGTTTCAGCGTAAAGAAGTGTGGCCTCTCCCAGGTGAAACTTTTCAGCTTACCCCCGTGTCGGTAGACATAACAAGGTGTGCAGACCTCTCCCCCTTCTGACCCTCCCCCGTGCGCTGTGGCCTTGAGCACGAGCCTTGGATAGTCTAGCTTTTAACCTCCTTGTTAATATCGTTCAGAACTACCTCTCTTGCCTTGCTAGTGGTCCCTGGCTGCTAAGGCTGCGGTACCTTCTTGTCTTGACGAGGGATAGCAGTAGCACGCTTCCTGGTCCCGGCAGGGCCGGCAGGACGCCCAGGTCACTCACAGCGTGGGCCTCCATAGGCCGCAAGCTCTAGCGCGGTCTTGGCCTTAGCTTCTTTGATGTGATTGAGATACAGTCTTTTTTTTTTTTTTTTTTTTTTTTTGCGGTACGCGGGCCTCTCACTGCTGCGGCCTCTCCCGCCGCGGAGCACAGGCTCCGGACGCGCAGGCTCAGCGGCCATGGCTCACGGGCCCAGCCGCTCCGCGGCATGTGGGATCCTCCCGGACCGGGGCACGAACCCGTGTCCCCTGCATCGGCAGGCGGACTCCCAACCATTGCGCCACCAGGGAAGCCTGAGATACAGTCTTTTTAAAGGAATCAACCTTACTTGTTTTTTGTTTTAAAAACTTGGTAACCTTTGTTGTACCTTTGTTGTACCTTTGACCACCTCGCTTCTGGTTATAGTTCAAATATGTAGCTTCATAATGTGAAACAAAACTCACTTTAAAGGAAAAGGATATATTCTTTCTCACAGTACAGCGCAAAATATGCGTCTGTGGAGGGTGGGGGGGAGGTGGAGGGTGCGTCTCCTCTTTCAGCGCTTCAAAGATCGTGTTAAAATAGACCGTAAGTTGTTAGCCAATCCCCATGCTGCTGAGCAAGGAAATTAAAACCTGGTTTTCGGTGAATTGTAAGTCTGCCCTGAAGCCGATTATACCCTGAGTGAGCCTCTAAGGAGGTGCTAGAGAATGTGACCAAGATGTAGGAGCTCTGCCTGACTTCTTCCGGTTGAGCCTGGGTTGTGTTTACACACTCTGGGCAAGATGATCCTTTAGGTTGTGAACAGTCATTCTCCCAAATGACTTAGAGGATGCTTTTGGGTTTCGATACATTGTTTACATTTGAGACTAAAAAAAAAAAAAAAAAAAAAGTCTTTTTCATGGAAAACTGCATTGCAGTTGGCTGGTCAGTGTTCTTGTCTGCTGGGCTACAGTGGTTTTATGACTTTGCCTTCAAATAACATCTATTTTTAAAAAAGGATGTCCTTTCTAGAAAAGGCCTATTGTTCTGAAAAATCCTGCTTCCTGGTTAAAGCAATCTGTTCCTGTTTGTATCCAGGACTAGAGAATTGCGGGGGGTGGGGGGAATAGCTTATATTTTTTGAGGGCCCTTTAAAATAGTAATAGTCGAATGGGTTTTATTTGTCCTGGGCGGTGCGGTGGGGAGGTTTGCAGGTTGTTTGCACATCATGGTTTCTGGACAGAAATGACACAGTTGGATGCTTTAGGTGAGGTACTGCTGCAGCATTTTTTTTCCTCTAGTCAAGTTTGTTGAAACATAACTTCACTCTGAATGTCTCATTTGTGTAGAGAGAAAAAAAAAAAAAAGAACCCAAGAGTGTAAGTCCCTGAAGGGCACGCATTTCCCTGTTCCCCTTACGAGGAAGCTTGCTCTGAGATGCTGCCCATGTGGCAGATACCGGCTTGGTTTGAGCAGCAGGACTCCTCAGCACCCACCCTTGTGCCTTTTTGTTCCCTTGCTGGGTGAAGGCCGTTCCTTACCAACTCCTAGGTTATTTTAACAAAGGCCGACCACGAAGGGGAGATGAGGGTTGAAACCTCCACGTGGAAAGTGGAGGAAGCGTGAGGGGCGAGCTCGGAGGGGTCAGGCAGCTCCTGGCAGAGCCTCTGTCCCCGGGTCTCCTTCCTCGCGCCCCCGGTGTATTTCATTTCTGAAACCTCCTACCACCTAGAGATTTGTTTGGACTGTGGAAATGCAGATGCCGACCGACAGGTCCCCGGGGAAGGTGCGGCAAAGCCCTATGGATCACTCACGTTTGTGTTCACATCATCTCCCTTTAGCTTCTAGACCAAGGCAGGGCGTCCAGAGTGACGGCGTGATGCGAGGTCGCTGGACACCTGGGGAGAGGGTAGCAAAAAATTGATAAGATGATTCAAAAGGCCATATTTGCCTATTTCAAAATACCGCCCAATCCACCTTGCCCCTAGGAAAGAAGAAAACGTGTGTTCCTTTTTGCCTTTCAGTGTCGTTCACGTCACCTGCAGTCCCTCATCACTGGTAAACCTGCTATTTGGCCACCAGGCTCTGTGTTGCAGGGAAGTGTGGCTACAGGGCCGGCCTTCCTTTAGTTTGCAATCTCCCCGGCTCATCTCTGCTCAGTTGTCTTTCATCCCTTGGAGTCCGAGAACAGAGATTTTCCCATGCCTTTTTCCTAAGCTTTCCTACTTACCCAGACCTGTGCTGGTCCCAAGTGAAACATTGCATGGACTTGTTTGTTGCCTGCTGTCTAGATGTCAGTTTTCTTACTGTTCCTTCTGTTAGTTACAAAGACGAGATCTCAGGTTGAGGTGGAATATATTTGTAAAGTCGTCTAATTCCAGCTAGATGAACCAGCCTTCAGCGTGAAGGCTTCGTGTTAGAATAATGACGTCCGCGCCTCGAGTTTCCAGGCTCCTCGTGGCATAGACCAGGTAAAAGTTTCCTTTGAGATGACTTCTTCTAAGAGTAATAGAGAAACTCTGGACGTAATTGTTGAGTTCACTGAAGAAGCTCATGGTCTGGCCACACATCTAAGATACGCGGCACAGTCGCACCAGATTCTTTGGTTCTGTGTTGCTTGACAGACACATGTTTAAACTTACTCTGCCCCCAAACATCAGGATTCTGTGCGGTGCAGGTGTTTTATGCAGCTACACACAGACAGAAGGACAAACTGCATTTTAAATTCGCTCCTGCAGTAATGGTGTAACGCACACGCTCAGTGCACGTTACAGGCCCTGAAACAGCTTCCTGACCTGTCACTTATGTCAGCGCCTTACTGGTAAGGGGCACGCAGTGGTCCTGCACGTTTTTATGAACTGATAAACAGTCGTATCGAATCTGCAGGTTTTAGTTACGCATATTGTCTTAAGATGAAGGAATAATGGTAGTAGTTATTGTTCATGGATAGATTCTGTGTAATCACGCAGGTTATGCATTCATACTCAAAGTTGCTAAGTTTATGGATGCAATGCTGACACTCGTAATGGGCGTGACATCATAACTTATCCAGGAAGGTGCCCTCGTCCAACTAGGAAACCCCATAGTGTTAAAGAGCGACAGGTGAATGAAGTGCCACAGCATCAAGGGACGTGCTTTTTTACTTGGCTTCTGCTTTGCTGGTTTGAAGGAGGAGACATTCGGTTACGTCCAGGCCTGTTGTCTTTGAAGGGTTAGGGCTGTTCTTTTCCTCCACGCTGACTCGAATCTTCCAAATTCTTGTTCCTTTCAGGTTTCTTTCAGACTTCTCCCTTCCCCAGCTTTCGAAAACCCCTATTTCTTTCTACTCCTTTCCTAAATAGACATTTTTGGTCAGTGTAAATATTATATATGCCCGATGAAGGTTAGTGAACATAAGAGTCTTGTGTGTTTGCTTAGATGGAAGTACTGTGGGCCTTGGGCAGCTTGTAAGGGGCTGATTGATATTTCAGTGAAAAAAGTGTAAGACTTTCGTGTTAGATTCAGATTATAAGCTCTTCAGAAATGGGAGGGTGGCCTTCTGTACTATGTAAGGACTGCAAGTAGCACATATTTGTAATACCTAAAAGAGAATGTGAACCTTAGCGTTATTCAGAAGGACTTTCTGTTATAAGTATTAAAGAAAACTCATTGATTAGGACATTTTTGTTGGCTTTCCCTACCTGCAAATAGAATATTAAGACTGGGATACGACTGCGTCTAAAGAAGGGATTTTTTTTAGCTTTAGGAATGCACTCTGGTAACTGGATGGCGGGGAAGGTTTCGTTTTAGCTTTCTTATTTGTATTGCATTTTTAGGTCTAGACTTAGATTTCAATCTATAAATAGCTTTTAAAAGACTTATGGGAAATAACAAAACTACAGATGAATAAAATTAAAGTCCATCAGTTTATTTGAAAGTTGACCGTTAGAGGGCGACACTTTAAACTTCTAGTATTAATAAATTTTAAATTGGGACAATTGAGAATTATAAATGAGGTATTTTTTTCCTCTTAACACATCATAATATTGTTTTAAGGTGTACAATATTATATTTTAGGCTGAAAACCTTCTTGGAATCCTCTTAGAAAGGTTTTGAATTCCTTACCTAGTTATTCTGTGAGCCACTGTCCCTTCCCTGTGCCCTTGATACATGAAATCTAAGTGCACAGATAGTTTGAATTGTTCTCAAAGGTATCCCTAAGGTTGCAGAAATTTTTTCTTAACCAAAGGAGAAGATTAAATTTAACCAAAGTAGTGCAAGATTTGTACACTGAGAAGTAGAGAACATAGTTGAAAGGAATTAAGGACCACCTAATTCAATGGAAAAACATCCCATGTCCTAGATTGGGAGACTTGATACTGTTATGGCTGTACCACCTGAACTGATCATCAGATTCAGTGCAATCCTTATTAAAACCCCAGCTGGCTTTTCTGCAGAGATGTACAAGCTGATTCTAAAATTCAAGTGTGAACGCAGGGCACCCAGAAAAGTAGAATAAGGTTGGAACACTCACAGTTTCTGATTTCACACTTGCTCCAAAGCTGCATAAGTGAGACAGTGGTCGTGGAACGAGGATGGACATACAGACCAGTGGAATAGATCTGAGTCCAGAAGTGAACACTGGCATTTATGGTCAGTTGATTTCCAGCAAGGGCACCAGTACAGTTCACTGGGGAAACAATAGTATTTTTAACAAAGGGTGATGGGATAACTGGATATCTGCACGCAAAAGAGTGAACTTGGACCCTTACCTTACTGAATATGAAAGTAACTAAAAATGGATTGTAGACTTAAACGTAAGAGCTAAAGCTGTGCAAGAAGAAGCTCTTAGAAGCAAATATATTAATGAATTGTGACCTTGGATTAGATCATGGTTTCTTAAATGTGACACTAAAAGCATACGCAGAAAAGAAAAAATAGGTAAACTGGACTTCATCAAAATTAAAAACTTTGCGCTTCAAAGGGCACCATCCAAGTGAAATGACTGACCACAGAAAGGGAGAAAATATTTACTGATAATGTACCTGATAAGGGTCTTCAATCCAGAGTACGTAAAGAATTCTTAAAATGCAATAATAAAGACACATAACCCAATTAAAAAATGAACAGCAACTGACAAAGGATTAATCTCCAAAATATACAAGCATCTCATGCAGCTCAATATCAGAAAAACAAACAACCCAATCCAAAAACGGGCAGAAGACCTAAACATACGTTTCTCCAAAGAAGATATACAGATGGCCAACAGACACGTGAAAAAATGCTCAACATCACTAACCATTAGAGAAATGCAAATCAAAACTACAGTGAGGTATCACCTCACACCGGTCAGAATGGCCATCATTCAAAAGTCTACAAACAGTAAATGCTGGAGAGGGTGTGGAGAAAAGGGAACCCTCTTGCACTTTTGGTGGGAATGTAAATTGGTGCAGCCACTGTGGAGAACAGTATGGAGGTTCCTTAAAAAACTAAAAATAGGACTACCACATGACCCAGCAATCCCACTACTGGGCATATACCCGGAGAAAACCATAATTCAAAAAGGGACATGTACCATAGCGTTCATTGCAGCCCTATTTACAATAGCCAGGACATGGAAGCAACATAAGTGTCCATCGATGGATGAATGGATAAATAAGATGTGGCACATGTATACAATGGAATATTACTCAGCCATAAAAAGAAATGAAATTGAGTTATTTGTGGTGAGGTGGATGGACCTAGAGTCTGTTATACAGAGTGCAGTAAGTCAGAAGGAGAAAAACAAATACCGTATGCTAACACATATATATGGAATCTAAAAAAAAAAAAGATTCTGAAGAACCTAGGGGCAGGACAGGAATAAAGACACAGACCTACTAGAGAATGGACTTGAGGACACGGGGAGGGGGAAGGGTAAGCTGGGACGAAGTGAGAGAGTGGCATGGACATATATACAGTACCAAATGTAAAATAGCTAGCTAGTGGGAAGCAGCTGCATAGCACAGGGAGATCAGCTCGGTGCTTTGTGACCACCTAGAGGGGTGGGATAGGGAGGGTGTAGGGAGACGCAAGAGGGACGGGATATGGGGATATATGTATACATACAGCTGATTCACTTTGTTATACAGCAGAAACTAACACAACATTGTAAAGCAATTATACTCCAATAAAGATGTTAAGAAAAGAAAGAATAAATAACCCCTGGGGGAAAAGAAAAGTGAACAAAGAATTGAATAGGTATTTACCCAAAGATGTACGAATGGCCAATAAGCACATGAAAAATGGTCAGCACCCTTGGTCATTAGTGAAATGCAAATCAACACCTTCAGACACACCTGGGAAGGCTAAAATAAAAAAGACAGACGTTAGTGTTGACAAGGATGTATGTGGAGAAATTAGAGTCCTTAGACCTTGCCGATAGGATTATAAATGATGTAGCCACTTAGGTAAACAATTCGGCGGTTCCTTGAAAAGCTAAACACAGAGTTACCATATGAATGAGCAGTTCTACTCGCAGGTATACACATACCCATGAGGACTGAAGACGGGTGTGCAAACAAAAACGTATGCATGAGAATTCACAAGAGCATTATTCGTACCGGCCGTAAAGTAGGAAGAACCCAAATGTCCATCAGTGGATGAGCGGATAGACAAACTGTGGCATCTCTCTATAACGGAGTACTATTGGGTGATACAAAGGAACGTATCGTTACCTGCTGCAGCCTAGATGAACCCTGAAGCTATTAGGCCAAGGGAAAGAAGGCAGTCACAGAAGGTCGTGTGTTTCCCTTGTGAGATTCCATTTGCACGAAATGTCCAGAATAGGCAAATCCATAGACACAGAGCAGATTAACAGTTGCCAGGAGCTGGGGGAAGGGAGGATGGGGAGTGAATGCTAAAGGGTGCGGGGTTGTCTTTTGGGTGGTAAAAATGTTCAGGAATTATGGTGGTGATCGACAAACACAAACCACGGAATTATTCACCACTGATAAATCAGTTCTGGCAAGTCCGGCAGCCCTGGGCCCACTCACAGCGGCTCATCTCTAGGAGGAGGGGGCAGCCCGGGTGGAGCCAGGGGCCAGGGAGGGTCCTGCCCACTTCCTGGATTTGGGTCCTGTGCACAGTGCGGCTGTGGCCCCCTGCAAGAAAAAAAGAAGAGAAAATGATGTGTGAATTATATCTCAGTAGAGCTATTATTTTAAAAGGGTAATTTTACAAAGTTCTTAAAATACATTTGTTTTACATTTTGGCTAAGATTTGGGGGAGGAGTAAATGTAGATTTGTATTCTTGAGATCAGAAACTGCTAGATATTCACTGGAGTCTTTCTTTTTAAGTTTGTTTTTTTTAATATTTGGCTGCATTGGGTCTTTGTTCCAGCTCGTGGACTTTCTCCAGTCGTGGCGGGCGGGGACTACTCTTCCTTGCGGTGCGCGGGCTTCTCATTGCGGTGGCTTCTCTTGTTTCGGAGCACAGGCTCTAGGCGCGTGGGCTTCAGTAGTTGTGGCACTCGGGCTTGGTAGTTGTGGCTCGTGGGTTCTAGAGCGCCGGCTCAGTAGTTGTGGCGCACGGGCTTCGTTGCTCCGCGGCATGTGGGACCTTCCCGGACCAGGGCTTGAACCCATGTCCTCTGCATTGGCAGGCAGATTCTTAACCACTGCGCCACCAGGGATGCCCCCTCATTGGAGTCTTAAAATACTAACTTTTGTACATCCAAAACTTATATAATATTGTACATCAACTATTCCTTAATTAAAAAAAATACTAATTCCCTGCTGGCTTGCATATAAATGAATATAAACAGGATTTTGAATTTTTACCTGTTCTAAACGTTCATGAGTAACTCTGAATCTTTTTTCTATGTATTGTAATATGATCTGGAAAAGCAAGGCATGTCTCTTTTTCTAAAAGAGAATATTTAAATTTAAATATTTCTGCATATGAGAAATGTCTTGGTAAGAGTAGAAAACAATTGAATTTGTGCTCATTTGTAAGTGTAGGCATGAAATAACATGCATTAATTTTATATTGACTAAGAAAATCATCTAATGATGGAATTGGTAAATATTTATACTTGAAAATTAAAACTTTACATTTGATATTTTGATGTAAAAGCTGGGAAATAGGTGATAACAATTTATGAGGAATTTATTTTTGTAAATTTGAGCCGATTTCGTTTGTATTTTAATGGCCTTTCTGTGTATCCCAAAGGCAGTTGTGGTGCATGACATTTTGTGCAGCCCAGCATTTCTCTGAATAATGTGATTTTTGATGTCTAAGAAACTTGTATTTAAAAAAAAGCTATTTTGAATTTGGTCTGTTAATATAATGCCTTATTTTAGAAGCCTCCTTTCCCGACAAGTTTAATAATTTCTGTCCTTCTTTTCAAACAGGATCTGGAAATAGTGTATTCCTATTTACATGGTATGGAAGCCTTATCCAACCTGAGGGAGCATCAGCTTAGGTAAGTCATTTTAATATGAATAACAGTAGCACGCTTGGATTTTATGTGATTATTTATTATTGTGAGAAGTAGGATTAAAGATGACTTACTTGTGAAAACTCTGCCTCATCTGGCCTTGTAAGTTTTACATCCATATAATGATTTCCGACGTTTCTGCCGGAGTGATCACCTCTCTGCTTCCCGTCCCTCTCCCTGCCCTCCCCACCTGAAGTAATAAACACCACTTGGTGAATACACCGAAGGAGCATTATTTGCCATCCTGGCAAATAAAAACCTACTTCCTAGCACTCAGCTACATAAGAAGCCAGAATGTGTTTAACTGTTCCAAGAATGATTCAGTTCACTGTTTTAGTGTGTTCTAGGTCTTTATATATAACATATTTATTGCATTAAGTTGACTGCCCTTTTCTGGGAAATTCAGTTTATACCATAGTTGTTTTTTATATAGTCCATTCATATAAAAATCTTACCACTTCTCTTGTACAGTGATACAGCAACCTTATTTATGGTTATCTGGGCTTACATTAAAAGATCAGAAACATCTTGTATAATCCAGTGATTAACTGGAATAGAAAATAAAGGACCTTAGGAAGATGCATTACAGATAAACGCCAACTAGGACGTTATGGGAAAGTTTTGTTGTCTCCAGCTACTTTTGATACCAGCAGTTTTTAATTATGAAAGGAATACGTTTTCTGTGTATTTCCCCTTTACTCTTTAAACACTAGTTAATTTGTGAGCATGTCAATTTCATATTTAGTTGTTAATTGAAAAAAGTGTCAAGAGGATTGAATACTTCTAAAATTGAATTTGTAATGAAAATGATTTAAATTAAAGTTTTATTAGAAAGGGCAAAACCATTGGGAATTTGGAAGATGGCTCAAATTAAAGCAAGGATAATTTCTAAAGTATGTAACTTTCATTTTATGTTTTTTGATGACAGCTATCCTAGGAAAAAATTATAGTGCCAATCGCCTGTTTAATTGAATGCAGTTAACCTGCAAATGCAAATGAATTAATTAATATGAAAATACAAATGTCACATTGCCATATGCATATGACTACACATGGATAATATTTCAATAATATTCAGATATATTGATTATATGATGTGTGTCTATAGTATATGTAGTTATAAAATTACTTAGGTAATAGTAATTTGGTATAATAGAAAAAGGAAAATTTTAATACATCTTATGAAAATTTTTAAGATTACGAAAGTAGAGGTAATACAATAAAGCCCCATACACCCACTAACCATCTTCTGCTATTTCAAAAGTAAATTTTGGTTAGAAACAACTGATAACTTCAACAGTATAGCTTAGCAGACTTAGACTTAAAGAAGTCTATTTTGGAGACTATTCAGCTTTGTTGGCATGAACTTACAAGGAGTCACCTTTAAGATGTGTCTCTTGTTCTGCTTGTGTCAAAAAGTCGTTTGTTTCTCATATTTATGCAAGACATCAACTAACTTGAGTCCTTTTTTAGAAGAAGATCAGGATAGCAGAATGAATAATAGCAAGAAAAGAAGCACAGATAAACTCGAGGACTTGGATAAAGTGCTTTGTTATAACTACCCTTTCTGGGAAAAGTACGTCTTAATTTAGAGAAGTTATTTCCTTTGAATTTTATAAATAAAATTTTACCCCTGGGATTAATAGAGAAGAGTTAAGACTTCCACATAATACAGTTTTCCAATTTTAGCAAAAAAAAAAAAAAAAGCTCTTACTCAAGGTTTTCCAGGTCTGTTTATTGAGTGCTGGGCAGTGGAACACTGGTCTCCTAGGAAGGAGGGGAGGCTTTCCTCTTTGGGAACCTCACTTTGTGCACCGTGGGGCTGTCCGTATGCAAGCAGTGCGTTGATCCTGAGCAGTTGGTGACGTGCAGTTAATTGGCTGTGTTGCTGTAAGGTCACACACTCTATACAGTGGGAAGGTTTCCAGGTCCTCACTGACATACTGTATGTCTTTTCCAAAACAGCATTATTTTTTTAAGGTTTACTCCCTTCATACAGGTGGGTCAGAAGCAGCATATTTGCCAGAGGGGAGGAGGGAGCTCCAGTGGGAGTGGAGGCCAAGAATCTGCAAAGAGCAGAGTGACTGGGGCCACTCAGTGCGGGAAGCAAGAGCCTGCCGAGTTATGTGTGTGTGTGTGTGTGTGTGTGTGTGTGTGTGTGTGTGTACGTGTATACATACTACATATACATAGTATGACATGTATGGTTATGTGTGTGTACACATATATATACACTACATATATATAGTATAACATGGTTATATGTGTGTATACATATATACACACTATACATATATAGTATATATATGGTTGTGTGTATATATACACACTACATATACAGTATAACATATATGGTTATATGTGTATATGTATACACATATACATATGTATATATAGTATACCATATATGATTATGTGTGTACATATATATACACACTACATATATAACATATGGTTATATGTGTGTATACATATATATAGTATAACTTATATATGGCTATGTGTGTGTACATATACATACACACTACATATATATAGTATAACATATGGTTATGTGTGTGTACATATATATACACACTACACATTTATAGTATAACATATATGGTTATATGTGTGTACGTATATATACATACTACATATGTATATATAGTATGCCATATATGATTGTGTACATATATATACACTACATATATAATATAACATGGTTATATGTGTGTATACATATATATACTACATATGTATATATAGTATAACATATGGTTATGCGTGTGTACGTATATATACACACTACACATTTATAGTATAACATATATGGTTATATGTGTGTACGTATATATACATACTACATATGTATATATAGTATGCCATATATGATTGTGTACATATATATACACTACATATATAATATAACATGGTTATATGTGTGTATACATATATATACTACATATGTATATATAGTATAACATATGGTTATGTGTATGTACATATATATACACACTACATATTTATAGTATAACATATATGGTTATATGTGTGCATACATATATACATATATAGTATAACATGGTTATATGTATGTGTGTATATATGTACACTGCCTATATATAGTATAAAGTATATATGGTTATATGCATGTGAGTTTGTATACATGTATATATATGTACACTGCCTATATATAGTATAAAGTATATATGGTTATATGCATGTGAGTTTGTATACATGTATATATATGTACACTGCCTATATGTAGTATAAAGTATATATGGTTATATGTATGTGTGTATACATGTATATATATATGTACACTGCCTATATATAGTATAAAGTATATATGGTTATATGCATGTGAGTTTGTATACATGTATATATATGTACACTACCTATATATAGTATAAAGTATATACGGTTATATGCATGTGAGTTTGTATACATGTATATATATGTACACTGCCTATATATAGTATAAAGTATCTACGGTTATATGCATGTGAGTTTGTATACATGTATATATATGTACACTGCCTATATATAGTATAAAGTATATACGGTTATATGCATGTGAGTTTGTATACATGTATATATATGTACACTGCCTATATATAGTATAAAGTATCTACGGTTATATGCATGTGAGTTTGTATACATGTATATATATGTACACTGCCTATATATAGTATAAAGTATATATGGTTATATGCATGTGAGTTTGTATACATGTATATATATGTACACTGCCTATATATAGTATAAAGTATATATGGTTATATGCATGTGAGTTTGTATACATGTATATTCTTTAGCATTATGGGTGAGCGTAATTATTATTAAACAGGCAGTTTTAGACATTAAGGAACAACTAAAATCTGGCTGGTATATTCTTTATGAATTCAGGGAAGATCAGTATGCTTTTGATGAAACATTCCTTAACAATGTTTAAAGGAAAAAAAAGCATTTTGATACTGTTTCCATTTATTTAGAACATTGTCCTATAGACGATTTTATCATGATTTTCTCGTGGCGCTAGGTTAGTTGTTTTATGCAGTCAGCAGTTATCCACTGCAGTCCTACTACCTGCTAGACATCCAGGCAGGCCATGAAGAAACAGCAGTGAACTAGACCAAGCCCCTGCCGTTCCTAGTGGGGCAGACAGGATTTAGATGTTAGCATGTCGGGCATGGTAAGAATGGACGCTCGGCTGCTTTGACTTTGTGGCTGAAAGGAGGGAACACTTGGGTTGGCTCAGCTGTGCGGAGAGCCCTGCAGTGCCGATGGGCCCCCGATGCTCCACGGTGGGAACAGGCAGGGGCCGTGGGAGAGTAACTATAGGATGCTAAGTGTAGTCAGCAGTGCAGGGCTGCGTATTCAAGGATAGGAGTTTGGATTTTCATGTAACGGCAGTGGAGATTAAGAGCAGGTGTGAGGTAGGAGCCTGCACACCGCAAGGAAGAAAGATCCCGCGTGCTGTGACTAATTTATCTATTTATCTATCTATTTATGTTGACTATTCAGCCAACATAAATAGATAGATAAATAGATAAATTTTAAAAAGAGCAGGTGCGAGGTGATGTGACGTCATGTCTGGAGAATGGACAACAGGTGTGCAGAACAGACTAAGAATCTACCTGTGTGGTCCTGGTAGGAGATGACAGTGGGATGGTGGCTGAGACTGGGTTTTCACCGGCAGGTGGTGAACGTGGTCTGCCTGGGAGGGTGGATTTTGGAAACAGGACGTGGCGGAAAGATGGGATTTGAAGGAGAGGGAGGAGAGTCAAGGATGGCGACTCCAAGGTTTTGGCCTAGACGATTGGGTTCTGACTGTGGGAGAGCAGATTTTGGGGGAAGGAATTTAAGATCTGTTGGACGTTTTGAACATGGAGCGGCTATTCCACCGAGTAGGCATTTGGATGCGTGGTGTCACGGTGAGAGGTTAGGTGTGGGGTATGGCTTTGGAGCATCAGCTTACGAATTACATTAAAAATCACAAACTGGGGCTTCCCTGGTGGCGCAGTGGTTGAGAGTCCGCCTGCCGATGCAGGGGACACGGGTTCGTGCCCCGGTCCGGGAAGATCCCACATGCCGCGGAGCGGCTGGGCCCGTGAGCCGTGGCCGCTGAGCCTGCGCATCCGGAGCCTGTGCTCCGCAACGGGAGAGGCCACAACAGTGAGAGGCCCGTGTACCGCAAAAAAAAAAAAAAATCACAGACTGGATGAGGTTACATGGTGCAGAGGAGAAGAGGGCGGACAGCCCCTGGAGACGATGCATTTCGAGTCAGGTAGGGGAGTGAGAGGGGCAGGGAGTCTAAAGGAGACTGAAAAAATGACGAATAAGAGGAAAACCAGGAGACTTAGAGCAGAAAATGCTGTAAGGAAAAGGGAGTCATCACGTGTTGCTGAGAAGTGGCATTAATACAAGGTCAGAAAAGATTTAGATAACACAGAGGAAGCTGACAACTCTCAGAGTTGTTTTTGTTTTTTGGCCGCACGGCTTGTGGGAGCTCAGTTCCCCAACCAGCGATTGAACCCGGGCCCTGTCCGTGGAAGCGTGGAGTCCTACCCACTAGGCCGCCAGCAGCTCCCCCTGACCCCCCTTTTTGTTGAGTTTCAGGGACCCAGTGATGGAGGAGAGGGAGGAGGGCGAGAGAATGGAGACAGTGTATTCCCGTAGACAGCTCTAAAAGGAGAATTTCTGTTGTGGGAAAAGCGGATGAGTAGCTGGAGGGGGATATGGGACCAAGCCTGTCTCCTTCCCCACACAGTGGGCGGTGCCCATAAGGTGTGTTTGTGTATTAAGGAAGCAATTTAGGAAAGAGGGGAAACGGATGATGATGTGGGAGGGGTGAGCCTGCAGGAGTACAGGGTCAACCGTACGTAGAAGGACCAGGATCCAGTGAAAAGGGTGTAACAGGAAACAGGGCAGAGCCTGTTACATAATTTAAACACGTGGTATTTTTAGACCCATTACTTGTGTCTCTCATCCTTTCCTAGGAAGAATTGGTACGATGCAGTCTATTAACACTTTGTTTAATGATGTGTATTCAAGGTCCGATGCTACCTTCTGGAGTTAAGTGAAAGTTTCGGGTAAGGGATTGAGAGGCTGAGGGGGCCTTTGGAGCAGGGTGCTGCTTCAAGGCAAAAGAGAACCCAGGAGGCTCGTGTTCAAGTGAAAAATCAAGAGCGTGCAAACAGCGGAAAGATGGATGTGTGTTGATCCCAGTGTTTTCACAGATGGGGACTGGTAGCCCCGCTGACCAAAATGGCACTGCTGTTGAAACACTTTTTTTTTTTTTTTTTTTTTTTTTTTTGCGGTACGCAGGCCTCTCACTGTTGTGGCCTCTCCCGTCGCGGAGCACAGGCTCTGGACGCGCAGGCTCAGCGGCCATGGCTCACGGGCCCAGCCGCTCTGCGGCGTGTGGGATCTTCCCGGACCGGGGCACGAACCCGTGTCCCCTGCATCGGCAGGCGGACTCTCAACCACTGCGCCACCAGGGAAGCCCGAAACAGTCACTTTTACAGCCAGCCTTTTCTATTTCCTAGTTCCTTCTTAAGAAGAAATAATCCTTTTCTCTTGCATTTCTGTAACTTTGGGGAAATTTTACATGGGCTTAATATAATAAGATGCTTTTTGAAGATGCTGCTCTTGAGGTAATTTTGAATATTTAAACATTTATTCATGTTTTCTATAATTTTCATAGTTTATTTTCCTCAGGGATGAATCATTTGAAGTAAATAAATCTTTAAGTTGTAAAGCATTCATTTAGTCCTTAGTCATAAAAATACGCACTTTAATAAAAGCCTACTTTTGTCTGAAATTCCATACTCTTAAGTAACATTAATGTTAAACTGTGAATTATGTTATCACTTTTTAAGTTAATAGGTTTTCCTTTCTCATTTTCTGTTTACCTTGGAGAACATTAATTTGTCCGCATGTCATTTACAAAGTATAAAACACATACAGTTTTGTTCCCTATGAAATAAACTAGGTGAAGCTGACATCTAACAAAATGTTTCTTTTCTAGCATCTCTTTACCAGATTTCATTTTATTTTGTTAACCTAGGCACCACAAATATTTATCTTGAGGCCAATGAATGATTGTGACAATTCATAAAAGTAATGTTAATTTTCTACATAATGTCTCATTTACGTTTTTAAACTATTAGTGTGTTTTTTCATGACAAACGATGAACTCGTGTCTTTATTTTTTGTTTTACAGGTTAATGTGTGAAACTGTGAGATACGAAAGACATGAAGCCAATGAAGTTTTATACTAGTAGGTGTTTCCTCTGTCTTTGCACAATGTGTAATGCAGTGGCGAGATGATGTCCTTAAAGTATCAAAGAAGTACTAGGGGCACGTTGTCAAGTCAGCACTGCCTTAATTTTGCATTAACTTTTATTGCATAATTTAGAAATGTGAAGCATTTCAACTATTTCAGTCCTTTGCTGATAAGTTCACATCAGCATCTATATGTTACTCAAATGTGGTTGGAGGTAGTATTTCACATTATGGAGTATTTTGACTTCTATGAAATGAGAAATAGTGTAGAGTCTTTCCAAAGGAAAGTTTCTTCTTTAAATCATATTGATGTTCCTTTTAAGATCTGTAACGTACTCCTTGAAAAAATGGCAACTAATTTTTTAAGCAATGTGATAAACATTCAGTAGATAAATATTGGTGTGTTACGGATACTTAAGCTCTGATTTACTAGACATATTGTTTTGTTAATGTTTGCTGTGAATGACGGTTGTTCTGTTGACTTTCCTTCCTGTTTTTCAAGGCACTCACTCAGTAATTACTACTTTCCATGCATATTATAGGGAATCTTTAATGAAATAAATAAAATACAGCTTCTGCCCTTAGGGTGGCTATAATCTTTTGAGGGAGGTAGAAATAGAAAAAAGGAAAGCAACAACAATGAAAACTAACCCACCAGAATAGCTGAGACTATAGGTTTGTACAGGAGGGGTGCAGGGGAGGGTCTCGGAGAAGGGGCCCTTTGCCCTGGATCTCCTAGCGTGTCTGGTGGTCTCGCGGGACTTTCTTGGCAGGAGGCACTGTGTGTACAGGGACAGAGCGGGAGGGGCCTGGCGTCACGTGTTGAACAGTGCGGCCAGTTTAGAGCGCATGGCCTGGGGTGTGTGGAGTCAGGAGAAGGGGCAGGCCACAGTCACACTTGCGTGTGAATGTGTTGTTGAAAAAGTCATCCTCGATTCTTTAGACGACTGGAAGTAAGTGCTTTTCCTCCTCAATTACATTTTATTCTGGAAAATTACAGATGTTCACAGTATTAGCGACAGTAGTAAAACGGGCCCCTGTGGACTCACCTTGCCACATTGTCGACTGACAAGCAATGATGTTTCATCTCTTCCTCCACCTCTGGTGGATTATTTTGAAGTAAATCCACACATATCAGTTCAGCCATCAGTGTTCTGATATGTGTTTTTATCTTTAAAAGATAGACTTAAAAAGAAAACACTTAACCACAATATTATCATCAAACCTTAAGAAATAATTTTCATATCATGAAAATAATCAAATTTCTTTGTCTCAAATTTTTTTTGGTACAGGTTGTTTATTGGTTGTTTATCTTTCTTAAGTCTCTTTTAGTCTGTAGGTAGGCGGCCAGTTTTCAAGCAGCAAAATGATGTGACCAGATGCCTCCCAGCCCCACACATCCCCTCAAAGGGTGGATTAGGTTGAGTGGACGGGCAGGGAAATCTGTTAGGAGAGAATTGCAGTCATCTGAGGTGACAGGGCTTGAACTTGGGCAGATGGAGGAACGGGGCCGTCACGGATGGAATTTAGAAGATATGGGTGGATCTGATGCAGGATGGTTCTTGGCTGTCAGTATCCATCTAGGGCTTCAGAGAATATACATGCGACAGAGAAGAGCAGTAAATAACCCAGACGTACGTGGTAATGAGAAAACTCACACCAGGGGCCAGTGCCCTTAACATATTTATCCTTGGAGGAGTCATGATGTCAATAACTTAAGACTATTTGTCCTCTTTCAGGAGCAATTAAAAGCTATCCGTTTAACGGGTGTACACCTGTCAGGGTTGGCAATCTCTGATGAATGTTACTGACGTGTATTTTAGCAGTGCAGTGGCAGTCAGCGTCAGCTTTCTCTTACTTTGTCCTTTCCCTCTGAAACATGGTTTGGGCCGTGTCGAAGACGAGGCAATAGCAAACGTGTAACAAGCCCTTCGTCCGTCCCACACGCTCGAATCCGTGCTCTGTGTGCATTGATTTAATTCCTCCTTGCAGCCGTCTTGCAGGTAGATCTTTCATCACCCCCGTTTTAGATACGAGGTGCTGAGGCTTGTGTCACTGCTCAACTCGGGATCTGGACTTGTGCCCAGACCTGGTGACTCTGCAGCCCTAGCTGCCCCCCACACAGCAGCATTTCCCAGCCTTCTTCACGCCTCTAGAAAATGATGCTGTGTGCGTGCAGGCACGAGGACTGCATCTCTCCCTGGGGTGGCCTCCCCAAGGGGTGGTGGCGGCCCCTGAAACCCACCAGCACTTCGGCCCACATTGCGCCGGCTTCCTGACAATTATTATTTATTATTCGTTTAAATGGAAGGTAGATTGCAGTGTTTTGAACATATTTGCTTTCTCTTTTTAAAGTCAGTTAAGGCAGTGAACATGAGCCCTGCGAATCATGCAAAGCCATGACTTGGATAACCCTAAATTGAATGCATTTAGGAGTTTGCAGCGAGTTGATTGTAGTAATTGTTTGTTTCGGACTAATTACAGTGAGGTGGCAGTGTTCCTAAGCAATGAAGAATCTCTGGGTATTTGGTAGATCACGATTTCCTATGACCAAAAATTCAGAGGCTAAGTGCAGATACCCTCAGTCAGATTCCTAGTATTTGGTCAAGCTTGTGTTGAAGGGTAGTGGGAGGATTTTCCTTGTGATCCTTGAACAGACTTGTCTCTGCTCTGAGCAGTTGGTGTAAGCACGGTTTTGAAAATTAAAGAACACTTGTATTTGGGGTGTATATAAATCTGCAATAACTTAGTAATACCACCCCTCTTTTTTGGGACCTGTTGTCATTACCTCTTAAGGGGAATGAGTCTGTGCTTGAGCCTGGAGAACAACAGTGCAGTTGGAATATCAGAGACTTTCAGAATTTTGTTTTATGACCAAGAGATGAGTATTCATTTTCCTTACTATGTTTGCGTGCTGGTGACTTCCGAGTCTATGATTCCAGTAATTTCACCAGGTAAATATAGTACTCTTCTGATCCACCTCTATGCCTCCTTTTTATTACCTGTAAAGTGGGGACACAGTGATCACAGGGTGCAGTGTTTCCGGCTGGCGTGAGGCTGAGATGCAGGGCTCGGTGTGAAGGAGGTAGAGCAGGGCGCATGTGGTCGGCGCACAGAAATGTCAGCCGCGGGCAGCGTTCTCACTCCATTCACTGTTTTGGTAATTTACGTTTTGTTCTCCCAATGTTTTAGCTGCTTTAAACTTTCTTTAGGAAGGAATGATGACAGCACTGTTCTAATTCCCCTGGTGTTACTGTTTTAACAGGAACAGTATGACAAACAGTATGCCCTTTAAAATTATATTGTGATTCAGGAGAGAGCTGTGGTTCTGATAAAACGGAAATTTTAAAGTGTAGACTTGCCCATTTAATTAGGTACGATTAGTTGAGCTTTACACGGTGGACAGGAACATCAGGTAATTTCTGCCTTTCTTTCATTTGCTATCTATTAGATGCTGGGTATTTTGCTAGCTTGGAAATACTAAGTGAGATAATACTCATTTCACCTGAGGCACTTATTTTAGAGAATTTAAGAAAGGAGATAAACAAGTGCGTTCGTTCTCCTTACTTTCTCTTTAATGGCCAGCCATCCTCACCATTTCAGTTTAATATATAGTTACATGTAAAGTGCTAAAAACCTTTAGATCAGAAATCCGACCGTTCAGATATATCTTTTTTACGCCTGCACACACAGCCGCTCTCTAAACACGGGTATCGCTGAACCATGGGCGCGATTTCCACGCATGGGTCGGACTGAATGCTTCGGTTTCCAGAAGAGTTTTCAGAGCACTTCGTTACGGGGTTTATCTCCCCTTATTGCAGGAGAGGAAATCGTTCCTTTTTCAGAGGAAGCTGCGTGGAGGCTCGTGGAGTCTTTTCAGGCATTTTCACTGAAATCTGTAACCTCCGAACCTCCGGCCCAGCTGCCCCTCTGCCTGCGCTTATCGGTCTCTTCACTCCACGGCTGGGTTTCCTGTTTCCACCGCAGCGCGCCCTGTCCGCTCCGCGTGCCCCTCCTCCTCCAGTGGCCCATCTGGGCTCAGAGCTGCCTGTGCTCCTGTCCCTTCCCCTCCTGGAGGGAGAGCTGCCCTCCCTGCAGTGTTGCTCTTCCTACCCCCTGGGTCCCGCCCTGTTTCCCACACAGAGTGAGGTGCCATGTCTCCGTCCTTAGGAAGCTCTCCTGGGCTCTGGCCCATACCCAGTTATTGTACTGCTTTCTCCTTTCGGATGTGGCCAAGCTTTTATTTATTTTTACGTCGTAGTCTTTTTATTTTAATTTTTTTTAATTTTTAAAATTTTTATTACTTTTAATTAATTTATTTAATTTATTTATTTTGGGCTGAGTTGGGTCTTTGTTGCCGCGTGCGGGCATTCTCCGGTTGCAGCAAGTGAGGGCTACTCTTGGTTGCGGTGCGTGGGCTTCTCATTGCGGTGGCTTCTCTTGTTGCGGAGCACAGGCTCTAGGCGCCTGGGCTCAGTAGTTGTGGCATGCGGGCTCAGAAGCTGTGGCTCGCGGGCTCAGTAGTTGTGGCGCATGGGCTTAGTTGCTCCGCGGCATGTGGGATCTTCCCGGACCAGGGCTTGAACCCGTGTCCCCTGCATTGGCAGGCGGATTCTTAACCACTGCGCCACCAGGGATGCCATCTACATCGTAGTCTTTTAAGAAAATTTTTACAAAAGCACTATCTACTACCTAGGTTGCTTTGCTTTTTTTGTTTATTTTCCCTCAGGAGACAAAATACTTCAAATCTGCCTTCCTTTCTTCCCCAGCAATATGTAACCACTATTTGGAGTGTCCATGTTTCCATAAGTTTCCTGTGCTTGTGTGTGTGTATAAGGAAAAGGTGAAACCTGAGGTTTTCGTTGACTTGAAGGCATGACACCTCTAAAGACTTAGCCTTTGCACAGACTTGTAGGATAAAGATGCTCAGCCCTGAGCTTGGTGTGTTGTGATGTACACGTGTGCTCTGTGTATGACAGTTCAAATAGGCGCGCATGGATACGCGCATACCCGCAAATAGACTTAAGATTGTTTTACGTACATATGGCGATACTTGAAGCTTTCTTGCCAATAATGATATTTTTATATTTACTGTTAGTCTTTGAATGAAAATGTTTTATTTTTGTGGTGAGTGAAAGAGTAGTAAAATAAAAACAGTAACAAATGTATTTAGTCTGTAAACTCCATCAGGGCAGGGACTGTGTTTAGTTCAGATTTACATGTGCCGTGCCCAGCATAGACATTTGCATCTTGTCTGTTCTCTGTTGTTATTTTTTGCATTTATTTCAAGGGATATATTCCTTTGCTAGATCAGCAGGAAGAGACCTTCTTTACGGCCTGACTTCTGGGTAAAACAGCCAACTGCAGGTTAGGTGTTCGGTTCTTCCGGTCAATTCTCTGTGAAACTACTTAGTGAATAAAAACCTCTGAACTCCTCTTAACTATAGGTGTTTATAGTAACATGTAGCTCTCTCCCTATGCTTTCTGGTCATTGCGGGTCACGGTGCTTGTGAGCTGGTAGTGTCATTCCCATCACCCGGGACCTTGGCAGTGAGTGGGAGGATTTGGTCTCTGGATGTCTGAGTTCTCTTTAGCAATTCGGGTGCCAGTTTTCTGTAGAAGAGGGACAGGTTTGTCGTGCAAATGAAACTGCAGTGTGTAACTGAAAGATGCAGATTTGTGAATTAATTTCGTGACCCATTGGTAGTTTTCAGAAGAGTTCATTTTGGCTGCTCTCTTAAATTTGAGAAATTGTCGAGCCCTTGGGTGTAGCCCTCTGCCCTCAGTCTAGCTGCATCATTGATTGATGGATTGCCATATGTATGTACTCTGTAGTGAGTTTTTTTCTTTCATTCAAAAATAAGTTTATTGAGTAACTTCATAACTCCCAAGACATCACTCCCTCATTTCATTTTTAAAATGGATTTTATAAATGTAAGAAAGACTGCACAGTGAGTCTATAGAATCTTTGGCTTTACTAATTCTTTAGTATTGTTCTTTATATTGTTCCCTCTGCTTGTTAAGTGAATTATCACAGTTAAAAAAATTATGTCCACTTATCCCCTATATTTTCAAAATATTAATTTTTTCAAAACAAAAAGATTCTCAAAATACTTATAAAATATTTTCAAAATAAAGGTGAAATAGCCTCAGTATTTCCATCAGTTTTCAAAGTTTTTATTGATGTTACTGATTTATCCTGTTTGTTGGTCTAGCCCCTATAATTTATTCAGAGGAGGCTAAGAACTTTCTGAAAAACCTAATGTTAAAATGATGCTCTTTTCCTTCAGAGTTTTAAGTGATAAAAGTGAAGTAACTTCCTTACAATTTAGAACTTTCAGGAAATGGAACAAAAAGTTACCCTCCACTTGTAAAATGTGTTGTTTTCATAAGTGTGAGAATTTGGATTAAATATTATGACGTGCATACTTTTATAGTACACTATTGCTATTCTGTACGTCAGAAATGTACATTTTAACTCTCCATAGAGCTCTTTCTATCGTACGGTCTACACTTTATGCCTGAGTACATCCTGCTGGCACTTCACCTTTCTTTTGACCGTGACCTGGTGTTGTCAGGGCCCACACTTGCCACGTTGCATTAACTTTTCTCGTGAGCTTACTTTGTGCCGTTGGCCGTACAGAAATACATAAGGGGCTTCCCTGGTGGCGCAGTGGTTGAGAGTCCGCCTGCCGACGCAGGGGACACAGGTTTGTGCCCCGGTCCGGGAGGATCCCACATGCCGCGGAGAGGCGGGGCCCGTGAGCCGTGGCCGCTGAGCCTGCGCGTCTGGAGCCTGTGCTCCCCGACGGGAGAGGCCACAGCAGTGAGAGGCCCGCGTACCGCAAAAAATAAAAAAAATAAAAAAAAAAAAAAAGAAATACATAAGACATGTTCTGTCTTTGAGCTTAAAGCTTAGAACCCCATCAGAGGAGCAAGAAAAACAATTATTAAACTTTTTGATAAACCCAGTAGCAGAAGTGATGTAATGTATTTGTGAAAAAGCGTACAGTTACTGTGTATCTGAAAGGCCATCTGCATCTTGGAAGGTGGCCATTTGTTAGGACTTCTGTTTTAAGCCCTGGAACACTTCGTTCATAGGAAATCCGGCTCGGATCCATTGCAGTAGCTGTTAGGGTGGGAAGAGGGCTGGACAGGCTTCTGTCCCAAGGGGCTCGCCACGTCCTACTGAATCAACTGCTGGATTCCCAGGAAAGGGGTAGAGGGTAAATTATTGTCAACAGGTAAAATTCTCCCTGCTTTGGTTATCGGCATAACTGTACATTTGAGAGTAGAAGCCTGTGCGCACGGTCAGAGGAGTCTAGGTAACAGTGTAGGCGGCCAAGAGCGAGGCCGTGAACTTCAGCAGAGGCTTCCGAGCGGAGCCCACAGAGTGGGGTGGGGGGTTGTGCGGAGGGAGAAATTTAGGAGGACTTTCTGTTTTCTGGTTTTATCCTTCCGTTGGATGACGCTGCTGGGACAGCAGGTACAGGGAAAGAGACGGGTGCTCTCCTAGCCGTGGTCACGGGTGGCTGTCCCTGTGGGTTCCTTGCTAGCGGGCTCCACTTAACTTCGTGGAACTTTGTATGGCTCTCGTTTTATTGCCCATCTGGCTTCTTACCTCGAGATGTGGAGCCAGTAGGCCCGGGTGGTAAGAATCCCGTTCCCATCTCTCCCAGGTGCCGCCGGCTTTGTCGTTTGGACGTGGCGTGGCATCTGGGTCGTATATATAATAGAATGCAGCCTCTCTTTCTAAACCGCCCCGAGTCCTGATGCATGTTGGCCCACGCGGCTGCGTGCTCCCACCTCTCCCTGAGTGGGCGTCCTCTCCACCGTTTCTCCACCAATACGTTTCCGCCCGTATTAACCGCCCTTGTTCCCGCGCGGTGGCCGCCTCGTGCGTCTCCGGGCCCTGCTGCCGCCGTAGCTGTCGCCCGCATGCAGCGCCGCAGGGTGCCCTCTACCCCAGGCCCTTGTGCCGTGCCAGTGCCGTGCTGCCCCTCATCTGCTCACCGGGAGGAGCCCCTTCCCGTACCCGCGACGCCCTCCTTGGGCACTGATTTCTGGTCCCAGACTGTTTGGGGTTTTTTGCATGGGGACCGTTCCTTAAGTTTCTGTTGGCTGACTCACCCGCCCCCTGCAAACACACACGCAGAGACGTGGGTTAGGTGTCGGTTTGTGGCCGGCAGGAGGTGGGTGTCAGCTCCGCGTCCACTAGGACATGTGTGCCCTTGCCCAGAGCCCCTCCCTCGCCTCTCCCCGCCCGGGCCCCGCAGCCTTTTGGCCAACTGGGCTCCACTTAAGTTTTCTCGTATTAACAACTGAATAAAGTAGCTTTTTCCCAAGTTGCTTTTTTGCCCTCGCATAATCGCCTTAATTTGTTTTCTTGTGATGTATTAGCTTATTATCCTTTCAGCCCCCTTGTCAACTTGGACTTGGTCCCTCGTATTCTCCCCCGGCTTCGTTAATGGGGACCGCGCAGCTGCACGCGCAGCCCTTTCGTGGGGAGACACTGCCACCCTGTGCACCTCTAGGGTATTGCTGAGGACGTTCTTTAAGCCTCGCTTCATTTCTCCAGTCCCCGGTAAATTGAAACTCACGTCTTTGACTTTCAGTCGTTTTAACACCATATCTGAGTTGGTGTCTATTCAACTGTTAATGCATTGGTTAATAAAATGTCTGAGTGCCAGTCGAGCCATGTCTAGTGTGTCTGCTGGGGGTACTGGGGCGCTAGAGGAGTTTAAGAGCTAATGGGAGAAGGCTTCCGAGGTAAACGATGATGTCACTCTGCTTCGTGTGAGCAAATCCAGAGTGTCTGGGAATCCAGGACAGAGGGACTCGCTTTATTTGGAAGATACTGAAACGTTGCTCAGAGGAAGTGGTCGTTAACCTGGAATTCAAAGGGCGAGTGATGAGTTTCCTAGGCAGAAGGTGCCCTTTAGGAGTGGGAACATCAGGTTTGTTCAAAGGCCTTGAGGCCTAGGTGGAGGAAAAGGTGGAGGATGGTGGAGCAGGGCGCAGTCTGAAGCCCAGGATCTGCTGGGGTTCGGAGCAGAGAGTAAAGGTGTAGGCTGACCCTTTCAGGGTGGGTCTCCCACCCTTGATCAGGTACTGGGGTGTTGGCGGGATGGGTAGAGCCTGGGAACATGCATTTTTACTTCGCATTCCAGGGGACTCATGTGTACGTTAAAGCTTGAGGACTGCCAGACAGAATCGAGTCTCAGTATTAGTCCTAGATAATATGAATAATAATAATTATTATACTAATCAGTCTTCTGTTAGCCAGCTTCATTGCCAGTGTGTCTGCAAGCAAGGTCTCGGATTCATTTTGCGTCCCCTCTAAGTGTAGACAAGTTTGATGCTGTTACTGCTAGGTAATTTCATTTTCATCTTTTCTTTTAAAAAGCAAACAGTCGTCGCTTGGCACCTGTAGAGCCCCGCAGGTGACAGGTGCCCTGTGAGAAGGGGCGTATTTGCAGACCTTGAAGGGAAGGGTCGTGCCTCATGCTGAAACACTTGCCTGCCTGACGCGTAATTATACGTGGGAGGGGAAAGCACACAACAGGCTAAGTGAGATAGCACAGTGATTTCAGATGAGGTCAGGAGACTTTTCTGGCCGATTAAGACTGAGTAAAACAGATTTTATGGTGGCATCTCACAACGAGGAACTTTCAGAACAGAAACCAAACCTGAGTCCTGTGGGGTGTGGGTGTGAAAGGTGAGGGGGTGTGTTTCTCTAGCTTACAGCTGTTTCCAGAGCATCTTTAAAATGAGACTCATTGTTTTTGTATTCTTAGTTCTGATTAGTTTGCTTTTGTAAGACATGAATCTTTAAAAGAGACAACTCACTAATAAAGACATCGTGACTGTCTTATTTGGCACGGCAGGTAGTAAACGCTCACCAGATCCAGTCAGCGTTCGAATGGTCATTCTCTGCAGATGCCTCCACCAGCAGACACAGCTCTTGGGAGTTAAGATTTGAATTTTTTGGAAAAGGGAGAGAAACAGGCAAATGAAATTATAGTAAGTGACAGAGATTGGGGACCAGGTTCTTCTCTTCACTTCCTTAAATCTTTGCCAAGGCTCTCCTGATACGAAGAGTCAGCCCTAATTGTAGGGTAATCGGTGGGTATTCAGGGGGCCAGACTGTTTGCTGTCACAAGTGTTTTATCCATTTTGGACATGGGTTGCCTTTGACTTCACGCGTGTTTTCTGATCAGCTCCAGGAAAGCTGAGTTTACAAACATTGTGTTAATTTTGTCCATAGTAATTTTACTTTCTAAAAGGACAGATGTGGAATAACTAAAAAGCCAGGGAATGTTTGTTATGTTCTCTGCGTCACAGTTCATCTGGACCATGGTGACATTTATTGTGCCTCTTACCGTGATAAAAACTACGGGATGGTCATTATTTGTGTTTACTGAGCCTCTGTACAGCTCTGCTCACATGCCTAGTTAGTGGTGATCAACCTTGATTTCCTACTAGATTTCATTTCTCTTGACCAATCTTTTGGTGATAAAGGGAACATGGTAAGTGCAAGAGCAGATTAAAAGTTTACAAGATAATTCCTTTTTTCTTCTTTTTATTTCAGTGTTTTATTACTTGTTAAAAATTTTTAACTATTTTTGCATCTGACAACACATTTTTACTTGACAGAAATCAGAATGAATAATAATGCTGTCACCTTATGTTAAGGAAGACAAGTACATTTTTTCCCCTAAGCTAGGTGAATGATTGTTTTAAACTTATTTATTTATAATTTATTTATTTATTTTTGGCTGCGTTGGGTCTTTGTTTCTGCGCACGGGCTTCCTCTAGTTGCGGTGAGCAGGGGCTCCTCTTTGTTGCGGTGCGCGGGCTTCTCATTGCTGTGGCTTCTCTTGTTGCGGAGCACAGGCTCTAGGCACGCGGGCTTCAGTAGCTGTGGCATGCGGGCTCAGTAGTTGTGGCGCACGGGCTTCGTTGCTCCGCTGCATGTGGGATCTTCCCGGATCAGGGCTCGAACCCGTGTCCCCTGCATTGGCAGGTGGATTCTTAACCACTGCACCACCAGGGAAGTCCTAGGTGAATGATTGTTGATTGCAAAAGCTCATGACTAAACACTAGAGAGAAAGGGGTATAAATTATTTTTTGAAGTACTTTGCATTTTCATTTGGGAAATCATTTTACTTTGATGGTTTCATTGGAACTAAAGTCTATTTGACAATATTTTCCTTCATGTTTTCTTGAGGCTTTGCTATTGAGGACTAAGCAGTTGTGAAATTGGTAAAGAACGGGCTTGGGAGGAAGCAGTGACGCTGCTGATTTGCTCTGGAAGCAGATAGCAATGAAAGTGATTAGGTGATATTGATTAGTGTGTTAAATAACTTAATTATTCAGAATTTTAAATACAACTTGGTAGTCTTTGGCAACTTCTGGAATCCATGTGCCAAAAGGAAAAAAGAGAGTAAAAAGGTTCGGCAGAGGTTGCGGAAGACTGCCTTGCAACGCACATGTGGTTTGCTGGGCTGCAGCTTCCAGGCTGTCCTCGTAGAAGAGATGCGGTAGGCTGTGTGCCTCCTGCTAGTGGTTAGAATGCGGACAGGTGTGGGTTAGGAGCTGCCCCTTAGAGTCTGAGATGGAGGCCACGGGCCAGGGAGAGCGAGCCACACAGGGAGAGAGCCTGGGTTCCCGACACCAGGCTGTCACTACATGTGTGAGAGAAATGGGCTCCTCCATTGTTCGGCCACTGCTGTTTCGGGCTTTCTGCTTTGTTTTCATAGTAGCTGAGCCTGTATCCTGACTAATAAACTTGATAAACTTGCCTCTATAAAATAAAACAACTTAAGACATGGCAAAATCAGGATAAAGTTCAAACAGAAGCAGCGAACTGGGGAAAAGGTTGTCACAGCTCATGGCTTCAGAATGCTAATTTGTATAAAGTGCTTCTAGATAAGAAAAAGTCTCATGATTTATAGAAAATTGGTTAAAAGTTATGAACTGATTTCACAGAAAAAGAAATAGGTAGGCCTTATGAGCATAAGAAAAGAGATGCTTTTACAATAAAGAAGAAAAATAAAAGTACACTAAGAGGGCTTCCCTGGTGGCACAGTGGTTAAGAATCCACCTGCCAATGCAGGGGACCACGGATTCAAGCCCTGGTCCGGGGAGATCCCACATGCCGCGGAGCAACTAGGCCCGTGAGCCACAACTACTGAGCCTGCGTGCCACAACTACTGAGCCCACAAGCCACAACTACTGGAGCCCATGTGCCACAACTACTGAAGCCCGCACGCCTAGACCCCGTGCTCCGTGATAAGAGGAGCTACCACGATGAGAAGCCTGCGCACCGCAACTAGTGAAAGCCCAGGCGCAGCAAAGAAGACCCAATGCAGCCAAAAAAAAGTACACTAAAATACAGTCTTCGGGCTTCCCTGGTGGCGCAGTGGTTGAGAGTCCGTCTGCCGATGCAGGGGACACGGGTTCGTGCCCCGGTCCGGGAAGATCCCACATGCTGCGGATCGGCTGGGCCCGTAAGCCATGGCCTCTGAGCCTGCGCGAACGGAGCCTGCGCGAACGGAGCCTGTGCTCCGCAACGGGAGAGGCCACAACAGTGAGAGGCCCGCGTACCACAAAAAAAAAAAAAAAAAAAAAAAAGGAAAAAAAAAAAAAATACAGTTTTCATCGAGCAGATTGGCAAAAACCCCAAAGTGTGATAGACAGGTTCAGGGAAGGAACACCCCTCAGCCCTCGCTTCAGCTGCACCCCTGGCCACCCTGCCCAGCTGCCTGCTGGCCTGTGGCCTCTGCACGCATCCCCCTTCCCTTGGCCGAGAATCCTCGTCCCTCGGGAGCCATTGTCTACTCACTTCCTTTGTTCAGATCTGCTGTTCTCAACGAGACTCGTCCACCATATGTTTAAAATTATAACACCCCACCCCTATTTTTCTTACCCTACGGTAACTTATTCCCAGAGCATGGACTTATAATTTACTAATCTATTATATTTATTATTATGGGTACTGTCCCACCAGAATACAAGTTCCGTGAGGGTGGGGATCTTTGTTGTTGTTTCCTGAAGTGTCCTAAGCACCTAGAACGGACTTCGTCCTGAAATGGTTAAACTTTTGTTAAATAAATGGACAGACTCTACTTGTAAGGCCGTGGGAGGGTGGTAGGCACGTAAGTTACTAACTAACCACCGCGACACTATTTATCAGAGTCACAGTGTCTGTGCCCTTTGACTCAGCTGCAGGTCTAGTTTTCTAGTCAAGGTTACTCCTGTAGATACAAGATTACTCATCACAGTTTTCATGTTCTTGTAAAATAACTGCATACACGAGAAACCACTGAAATGACCAGCAGTAGGGGCTTGCTTAAGTCAAATAAGGCACATCTAACAAGACAGCTGTCTCCTGTTGGAAAGATCTCTGCGTTAGCACGGAGGGAAGAGCTCTGTAGTGTGTGCCATCTTCTCTGTAAAAAGGAGAGGGTGGAGGGGTAAGAATGTATGTCCATCCCTGTGTGTGCATGAGGAAGTTCTGAAAGATGCCAGCGAGTGTGGTGGAGAAATGTAGGGGCTTGGGAGATGGGGGAAAGGGTGGGAAAGCTCAGGTCCGCTGTTTACCTCATTGTATTTTTGTTTTGTGAAGCAAGGGAAAGTATTTTCAGCTCAAAAAAATGAAACTAAAACCCAAAACTTGGAATGGTAGGTGCTATAGGTCTAATGAACGTTTAAAACATTTAAGTTTGCTGATAAATATCTTTAGCTTATTTAGGTGTGAAAAATAATGTTTAATTCCAGTAGTTGAAGAATGGTATTTTAGGTGTGTGTTTTGTAACGTCATTGTTCTTCAGGATTGTACGAGTAACATGGATACTGTGTGCTTTGTATGTTATTATTTTTATTTTTTTTGTTGGAGATAATCATCTGATTTTATTATCTTTTCTTTTCAGTCCTGATGATATTGGGACCTGCTGGTACATCCTCCTCTCTGGTTCCGTGTTCATCAAGGAATCCATGTTTCTACCACGAAGCAGGTATTGCATAGACATTCTGGAGTAGAGTTTCCGTGGAGCTTGAAACCCTTTTGCAGAATGAGTTCTTTTCCCGAATTCCTCTCTCGTCGGATTTCCTGTTCTGCTGACACAAAGCAAGGCAGCACCTTGGGGTGTTGGTATAGAAATCTTAAGAAAGGACTCTTGTATGTTGTAAACACTGATTCAACCTCTTTAACAAAGGGCAAGGACAAAGGACGTGCTGGTGACGTGTTAACGTGGACGTACCCGGCTAGTTGAGGACTCGTGTGTTCAGAGGGAATGAAAACTGCCTCTCATACATGTCTAAAGAGAGGCCGAGAGGGTTCCCTGGGCTCACGTGGGACTAGAAACAGAAACCAGGGACGAGGTCAGCCCTGGGGACGTTCTCCCTGGGACTTTGGCTCCTGGGTGCTGACTGTTGGTTTATGGCCTGTGTCCCTAAAGCTTGCACCATTTGACGGCCGTGCCCATGTCTTTTCTTCGGATCTTCAGGCCACGGTCTGGTGGGGCCGGGGCAGCGGTTACCTAGTTCCAAGCAGCTGTGGCCAGAGAGGGTCAGGGCTCCCCTGCCACCAACGTACTGCCCCTGTGCGGGTTCCTGAGGGTCCCTGGAACCATTGAGTTTCCGGAGTGATTTTTTTCCCCCTTGTTGTGTGTGTTTCACAATTAAGTATGTTTATTTTGACATTTAAAGATTTTAACTGATTAAGTTAAAATTACTGAGTAAATAAATTGACTAACTTTATCACAGCAAAGCAATCTACGCCCCTCCACTCCCCACCTTCTATAACCTAACTCATAAAAATATTAAGATACATTCTTGATAAATCATTCAGAATGGGTCAGGGACATGTGAAGAATGTGTTTTAGAAATTTTTGTAAAAAGAGTAAGCGAGACGGGGAGAGGGCATTTGTATCGGTCTGCCGAGGTGCAGGAGGTGCTGGGATGGGCCCGGGTGTCAGGAAGGAGGCCCGAGGTGGTGTCTCCGATGGGAGAAGCCTCCGGCGTGGTTCCCAGGCCTCCCCACTCTCGTGCTCCTCCCAGATCAGCTCGGCAGGCGCTATTCTGCTTGGAGAATGGCCCCCTGAGGGAGGGAAGAGCCATTGCCTGTTTGTTTGTTGCTCTTACAGTAGCACTACTTACAGGATGGTAGTAGCCCCGGGGTCATAGTCGTAAACAGAAGTGTAGTTGTAGTGGTACTAAAATGATGAGAGAACAGTAGCAAGGCTTTGGTAGGTAGTGCTTTCGGTCTGCCAGGCATCATTTGAAAAGCTTTATTTATATATAAATCATTTAATTTCATGACTGTCGTTTGAGGTAGGTATGGTCGTTACCTGCATTTCTTTTTTAAACTTTTAATTTTGAACTAATTTTAGACCTACAGAAAAATTGCAAAAAAATAGTAGAGTTCCCATATACCCCCTCATCCAGCTTCTCCTAAAATTATAACGTCTTGTGTGACCACAATACAATGAATAAGACCAGGAAGTTCACTTTGGTGCAGTACTGTGAACTAACCTACAGATCTTTGAATTTCACCGACTTTTTTCCAAGCTCCTCTGTAGGATCCCGCCTTGCATTTATTTTTTATTGCTCCGTAGTCCCCTCCAGTCTCTGGCAGTTCTTCAGTTTTTCCTTATCTTTCAGGACTTTGATATTTTCGAAGAGCCAGGTGTTTTTTATGCTGTTCCTCAGTTTGGTTTTGTGTGACGTACTCACATGATTAGAATGAGGTTTTGCATTTCTGGCAAGATGTTACCTGCATTTTGTAACGGAGGAGACTCTGGCAGTGTAGGCTGGTGGGTGGTTTTCCATCCTCGAACTCTGCCCGGGAGGCTTGGTGTGACCCCGTGAATGAGTCCGGTCATTCAGGGATTCTGTTTCCCAGAGGAGTTGAACAGAACACTCTTCCTTCAAACACAGGACCTACTATTTGCTCTCTTTCTGGGGGCTCTGACTCTATTTCCAAACTTGGAGGTGGGTAGAGGCAGCTAGTATGTAAGCATAGGCATGTTTTTAAAGTTACACATAATTTTAATGTGAAAAGTAATGATAATTGCTATATAAATGCTCAAAGGGAAAGGTAAGGAACGATACCCTCTGAAGTCCGTCATCCAAGGTAGTCATCCTTTAATAGTCCAGTCTTTTCCTATCTAGCCTTACATGTATGTGTTCTACATACTTAAGAGCATACTTTATAAACAATTGAATGTCTTGCTAATTTCAGTGAAAGAGTATGTATTCGCTTGACTCATTAATGTAAAAACCCTTTGTAAAGCCTTACTTGTCATGCGTTAGGATGTCTGTTTAATGTTCAGTTATCTGAACGTTCCACAGTTTGGTTACTCATTGTAAAGAGTAAGTTTTTGATACTTTTTATTATAAATAATGGTATAAGGAATGCGATTTGAAGTTTATGCATCTTAGAGAGAACGAGGTTAGCGACGTCGTGATACGAGGTCTGTTGTACGAATGAAATCTATAGACCAGGTCCCCAGCACGGTACAGGAGCCTGTGGCCATCTTTCCTGACTACCAGCCGTCGTCAGCTTCAAGTGACAGCTTGTCCTAACTCGTGCAACGGGAACCCCGTGTTCAGAAAACTGCTGCTCTACAAGAAAGAGGACTTGCAGTTCAGGCCTGTTTGATGAATACGTTGGCTGTCCACGTCTAATTATTTTCAAAGATGACATGCGTTACTCTTTCTCTGGCTGTCTGTCAAATGCCGGCGAGTCGGGGCTGTAATGGGGTGAAGAAGGGATGGTGTTTCTGACTGAATGACAAGCCAGCGCTATTTATAGGTTATTTCTTCACGTTGCGCCTGGTGACCTTTGCTGCGTCCATCCGAGTTATTTGTTTCCTTTGGAGATGTTGCCTTAGGGACAGTCCTGAGATTGTTTTCGTAAGAAGGGCCCTCTGCTGGTCCTACCTTAAAGGTTAACATCAGTGACCTAACATCAGTATTTTCCTCCAGGAAACACTGAGATTTGATTAAAGCGTCGTGTGGACGAGGTGTTAGTAGCAGTCTGGTTTTATAAAACAGCTAGTTCACAGATGACTCTCTCCATTTACCATGTTAGCCTGGAAATTGGTTATCCTTGTGTATAATAAGTAACCTGACCATTCTCTTGAAAGTTTCAACTCGTTTTGACGGGTAATTCACCCCGAACAGTTAGTTTTGGATCAAAGCACCTTGGACAACATTTTCACATTTTTGACTGATTCTCATGAAATTGCCTTGGCATGTGATATCATCCGGTAGGAAGCCAATCCTGCAGGTTGGCTTCCAGCTTTCATGAGCTTTATTGAATTCCTCAGTTGACATTTAGGCCAGCATTTTATGGTTTCGTTTTTATTTTTAGACAGGTAAAGATTGTTCTGTATTTTGGCTATTCAAGCATGAATATCATTCCTTGATGAGATTTTTAACATTTGTGGAGCTCATGAATCCCTTTGTGACTGTCAGTGACAACCTACTCACTCTGCCTCAGTCCACGCCATGTCAGTGAGAAGATGACGTGTTATGGGTTTTACTGTAAACCTATTAGAAATGTACCGAGTTGTGAAACATGGATACTTGCACAGGCGGCTGTCCTGTCACTTACAGCGTTGCGTGTAATGCCGTTGTTACAATTCAGTGTCTTTGCATGAGCAAAGAAGGCGGGTAAGCAGAGGCGAGGTAGCAGTGCGGCAGAGGCTGTCCTCATTCTCACTGAGGAAAAGGCCAGAGTGGACACTTGCCATAGATGAACATAGAAATGGTAGAAACGGCATGTGTCTTTCCAAGCCTGTAAGCAGAGCAGTTAGCAGTTGTGGTCCAGGCTGTGCCCCTCTGTTCATGTCCACAGTCGTGGTATGTAGATTGGTGTCTTAAGACAGAGACGGGCAGAGGGTAGCGAAGTGTCTTGAAGAAGGTGTTTTCCCCCCAGAGTTTTTCAGAGCCATCATTTGCAGCAGCCTTGGGGCTGGGAACTGAGAGAGGAAAATTATCTTAGCTGAAGGTGCAGGTTTAGAAATCGTCTTTAAAAGAACATTTGGTTTTCTGTACACAATGGGCAGGAAAATATTAATAGTGTTTATTGCCCTAATGTGCTCTAAATCAGTGTATTTAAGGAACTGTAGGACCGAACGTGGGCTGGCATGTCGGCTTTGACGCGGCTAGCGCCTTTAGCGCGCGTTGGAGGCCACTTCTTCAGGGGCCTACGCGCGCGGGCGGCTGGAGGCGCTGGAGTCCGTCATGCTGGTGGAGGTGTGCATATCAAGCCCCAGTACAGGCAGTTTCCCCAGCTGACCAGATCCCAGGTGATCAAGGCAGAGTTCTTCAGTGCAACCATGTGGTTCTGGATTCTCTGGCGCTTTTGGCATGACTCAGATGCCGTGCTGGGCCACTTTCCATATCCAGATCCTTCCCAGTGGACGGATGAAGAATTAGGTATCCTTCCTGATGATGAAGACTGAAAATGTAGACTCAACTCTTTCCAAGAGCCAGGTGAGAATTTCAAGAAGTTACAGACATCATATTGTATATTAAGTTGTAAATTAAAGTTTTGGTCAAGAATGAAAAAAAAAAAAAAGGAACTGTAATAGACATTATTATATTCTTAAATCTTCTCACTTTCAAAAGTGCCCCACTCCACAGTGCTGAAGCGTATTTATAGCAAAGTCACAGAATAGTAACTTGGATTAATGTTATTTTTTGACTACTGACTTCTTTGAAAGGCTGATAATTCTATGCAGTAATTTAGGTAGTAAAGATAGGCCCAGACTGTGTTTCTAAACTTTCAACTTGCTGTTTGGGTTGTTTATTAGAGAAGGAAATAGCTTCCCTAAGTGTGTTGTTTTTTTTTGTTTTTTGTTTTTTTTTTGGCTGTACCACACAGCTTGCGGGCTCTTAGCTCCCTGACCAGGGATTGAACCCAGGCCCTCGGCAGTGAAAGCGCAGGGTCTTAACCACTGGACGGCCAGGGAATTCCCTTCCCTAGGTTGCATATTAACTCATAGAATTGGAATCTTTTTCTACCAATATAGCAATCATTTTTATACTTATTTGCAAAAAAAAAAACCGATACACTAGATGTTTTAGATGTGAAGCATTATTGTTAGACTTTTCTTGAATTTATGTTAGTCACAATCCTGAAAAAAAAAACCAAAGCACTCCTACTAAAACATTGAATCTGATTTTCTCAGTAGAATCAATTTTATCATAGAGGCTCCAAGGAAGGCCTCTTAATAGAAATGATTGTGCACACCATATTTAATCATAAATAGATAATATTTTTATTGCTCTGACAGTCAGAAACTGTCTCTGTTTTTCACATTCAGGGCAATCAGTACGCAGTCTCTTCCCCTTCATATCAGTGCAGTACCAGGGTAGGGCCTGTGAGGCTGAAGGGATAGATAAGCCCAGACTAGCCGTAAGCCTCGGAACTTGGAAGATGCCAAGAGAAGGTTCATAATTAAAGCCAGGAGCCAGAGGGAATGGGGACAAAGGCCTGTACAGAGGGCGAAGCTTCCAACGCATGGGCCTTAGGGTCTAGGTACCAGGTTTTGTCAGGCGGCAGACCTAGGAGGCAAAGCAGTCTGTACGCTACACGTGGCGTGAGAGATCAGTCCTGTAACTGGAAAAGTGCTGTCCGTGGGAATGGCTGAACACTGAAATGCCATCAAAATTTAGGGTTGTTTCACGGCCCTTTTCGTGTTTATGGGTTATTCTATCTCATTCTGAAGTAGGTTCGGTAGAGTTCCAATTTTGAGGCACATTTCCGTGTTATTTCCAACTTTGGTTGAAACTCGCAGGAAGCCCTGCTCTTTGGTCTCTGAGTTCTGGTGTCTGCACGGAAGCAAGGTGGTCTCCTCCCTGCGGGCAGGTAATTTAGTACCTACCTGGCTGGGGAGACGAGGCTGTCGTATGTGCAACATGAAAAAATTGCCCAGGGGTCATTAAACGGTACGGTGTGAATGGGTGTAGCAAAGGCCACAGCGAAGGCAAAATCCCCTCAAAGACAGGGGTGTTTTAATGCATGTGGATGGTAGTCGAGGGTGGCTGTTGAGGAAGTGAATTTTGGGTTGCGTTGATGGTTTAGACTGTGGGGCAGTGGTCGGAAAGGAAATCTGAACATAGTAAAGAGCATGAGTGACGGCACGGAAATAGGAGTCAAGGACGCCAGTGCAAAGATGTGTAGGAGCTCAAGTAGGGCCACGAGAGGAGGACTACTTGTCTGGAATAGACGTGCACTCCAGGCGTGGAGTAGCTGCCAAGCATCAGTGACGGTGCCGTTCACAAGAGCCCAGTGTACAAAGCTGCATCGCGTAGCTGAAAAGCCCAGGGCTGCTGGTCCCTTAGGTCTCCGATAACACTGGCACACGTCGGAGAAGGGCGTGCGGCGTTGGTTTGCATCGCGGTAGCTGTGTCTCCCCCTACGGTCAGTGTTTCTCTGCCGCCAATACCAAATACACCCACAATTTAAAAATTAAAATTTTGTCACGGTACTCTCGATCATCACATTTTAAATTAGAGCTGGCAGCTATGATGAGGATAAGTGGGGAGACAAGACATTTAACTAATCAGTGCTGAGAGGCTGAAATGCTGTCCTCATTTTGACTCACATGACAAACAATGAGCTACTCGAGATGAAAAATCGCAGGCCTCCTTTCTGCTTGCCCGCGCTACGTGCTAGGTTAATTGATTGCTCAGAGAACTTGCTAGTTGTTTGCAGTAGTGAAAGAAGGTGAAACGGTGGGAGAATGATTCTGTGTCCCTGTGGTAGGGACTGAAGGCACAATTAAATATTCCTTATTCCACGTAAAGGGCTGTATAGGATTAGAATATCGTATTCTTGGAGGGGGCACAAATTCGTTTCGTCATGTGATGCCCTATGGGAGATGGACGATGGCATCTTAAAAACAACTCACGTGTCATGGAAGGGCGCCCTCATTGGGCATGTGTCTGAAAGGTGTGAAGAGAAGCGGGGGTCAGTTCTGGAAGTTGTCCATTACAGGTGAGGTTTACCTCCAGGTGTTGGCAAAATCCCAACAGTGACGGCACAGATTCAGCTCAGAGGGAAAGCGTGGTTATGGAAGACGGGATGGGAAAACAGAAAGACAAAGGAAAACTGAATCATCTGAAAACTGCCTCATTGCGTTTTAATGAGGAGATAAAAAAGATAAAAGATACCTTCTCACATGGGGAGACATCAGTAACTTACAACAGGATTTAATGAGGTGATAATAAGCTTTTCTAGTTTTCTTTATATTTCTTTGCTGTTAGAAGTTTCTCGTATTTCTTGAAAACATCCTCCCTCCCTCCTTCCCTCCCTTACTTCCAAGAGAAACCGTAAGACTCTGTTTACTGGTTATTTGGAGTGACCTAAAGTGAGTGGATTAACAGCAGAGTAAGGGCTAATAGGAGCTACTTATCTCGGCCATTATTTTGTATAGTCCGTTATCACATTGTTTTGTGGAAGCAGGTGACTGGACCTGTCATTGACCAGTTAATAAATAGTTAATGAAATAGTTGGTTAGGCATGGAGTCCCAGAAATGTACTTCTATTTTAACTTCTAACTTAAAAATGTTCGGTTTGATCTGCACATGGAAACATGTATAGCTGAATGTATAATTGGATTAAAATATACACCTGCATGCATAAAGGGTTTTGTGTGTGTGTGTGTGTGTGTGTGTGTGTGTGTGTGTGTGTGTGTGTGTGTATGTGTGAGAGAGAGAGAGAGAATGTGAGAGCTGGTCCTCTGGGACTTGACTGTTTTCCCTCAAGCTTCTACAGTTATTTCCTCCACATCCAGCCCAGCGGCAGTTAAGCTGACATACCTGTATCAGATCACCAAAACATTCTACTTCACAGGTTAAGTAATTATTAAGTTAAACAGAGAGTTATCAAGAGTAAATGGAGACTGTATTGTTCTTTTAAATCCCTAGGAGGGATAGTGTCCTAACGCCTTCATATCTTAGGAGAATGTTTGCCACAAGGGTGATCGATAGTGAAGAGCAAAATGACTGGAACTGATTTCCAGAATCAAACCTCACCCTCGGCTGCTAGTTGTGTCTCTTTGAGGGAGCTTGATGCTTAGTTAGTACGAGTGAGCCTTTCTGTCCTGCCCTCCGTCCTGAGTGGCTCCGCTGCTGGTGTTTATATGCGTCTCCTTCTGTGTTACTCAGCCACCCTACAAACTGTAATGGAGCCTCCACGTGCCTGCCTGGACCGTGGCGCCGACACGGGGACGCTGCTGTGGGTCCCCAGAGCCGAGGGATAATGGTGTTGTGAGCAGAGAGGCGGGGGCGGTCTGCTCGTCTGCTGCTTCCTGGGGCATCAGTAGGGTGGGACTGGAGATGAGACTTTGGGTTTAACAACCTGCAGGTCACAGGTGGCCTGAGTGAGCCCGTCTCAGTCAAGTGGTAGAGCTCGTTGTGCCCATGAGCACTGGAGAAAGAGAAGTTGCATTATTTCCAGAAGTTTCACTGTAAAGAGGAGCAGGGAAGCAGGGTGGTGGCTGGAGGTCCATGGGGACTTGTCTCTTCAGAAGAAGCCAGAGCGTGTTTGTGGGTGGATGGGAGTGACCCAGCAGAGAGGGCTTCGTACAGGAAGGAGGGGGCTTGCTGCAGAAGTGGCTGAAGCCTGCAATGGGGCAGGTGTTGGCTCTGGAAAGAGTGCGAGCGCTGCATCCTTTCATGTGCTCTCGATCAGAGCCACAGATACGTGGGTGGGTGTGAGAGCCCAGTGGTGGGCGCTGAGGGGTTTTGACAGAGAGGGAGGTGGTGAAACAAAGGAAGTGTTGAGTGCCCACTTAATACCAGTGGTCATTGAGATGTGGTCATTTATGTTCCGCCCACCGCCCGGCAGGTGTTTGGGGGCAGGTGTGGAGCAGGTGGGTGTGGGCACTGCTGGCTTTGTGCTTTGCCAGGGACGCGGTAACGGGGCCAGGGGAGCAGGGTTTACGGGTGCTCCCAGGCACTGGGACTGAGGATACATGTCTGGAATTCCGTCTCTGATGGCTTCATAAACAGCTTGTCACCTACTCCAGAAATTTCTTTGAGTCTCAGTTCTGACCTCTCTTTGCTCTCCTGACAGTTGCTTTTTGTTTTCTTTTAGCGAGTAACCCTTCAGAGTTAGGAATGACCGCACCTGTCAAGTCACCTGCCTCGGTCACCACCGCCAGGGCCTTTGTTGTCACCTGCTCTATCAGAGCACCTCCCCACCTGCCCTCAGGACCGCTTCCGTATGAAGCCATATCATCGTTTAAAAGCTCAGACTTTGCTTGTTGATCCCTTGCCTAAGGAGCTTAAGTGACATTCAGCCGCCAGACAGATAAAACCCAGCCTCCGCAGCCAGGTGTGTAGGGCAGCTCAGGACGTCTTCAGGCCCACCTTGCCGGGCTGCTCCCTCTGCTGGGACGGCCACTTCACCCCTCCTCACCTGTGAAAGCCACATGCTTTCTCAACTGTGAGAGTCTTTAAAGGCCTGGGCTGTATTGTCCATCTTTGCTTCCCCGGTGCCTAGCACAGAGCAGGCATTCAGTAAATATTCGTTGAATCGTACTGGTTCAGGATTATATATTTAACGTGCCCTTTAAAAAATCACTTTAAAAAGGAGCTTAGCAATACTATGCTAAGCTAATTGATGCCTGTTAGAAATCACTTGTAATAAGCTATGATTTATTGGAAGTCAGGTTAGTATAGAGGAGAAGAGTTGGGAGGGAACGGGGCTGCAGTGTGTTGGAAGGACGGGTCCAGGGAGCCTGGGGTGGAGGCACCGCGTCATCCGTGCAGGGCGTGGGGAGAGGGGAAAGGGCAGACGGCATCTTACTGGGTATCGTTCGTTCGCCGTCTGTATTAATTACAGTGAAATTATTAATACTGGTTGCATAAAACAGTTGTATGAGCATAGCAGGAGCTACTTTTTCTCTCCCGTAAGAGAACCCTGAAGGTCCACGGCCAGGACAGCCCTAGGTCCCCATCCTTCTTCTCGGCTCATAGCTTCCACTCAGGGCACAGGCTGGCTGCCAAGCTCCAGCCATCACGTCTGCAGTGGGAGCTAGAAGCAGGGGAAAGGCAGACGAGCAAAAATGTTAACTTCCATCTTTGAAACAGCATTTCTCTTCACATCACCTTGTCCAGGTGTGGTCATATGGCCGCTTCTGGCCGCCCAGGAGCCTGAGGCATGTAGTCTTTTATTCTGAGATGAATTATGCCCCCGAAAATAATAACATAAAAATATCCTTCTAAGGAGAAAGAGGAGAATGGATATTGGAACAGACAGCCAGCAGCCTCTTTATAGTCTCCCTCACACTCTCTTAGTTTGTCGGTTACCTTACTTTACGAGACGCGTCTGTTGCTCAGCCCTGTACCTTTCTCCTTCGGCTGTTACATCATCTATAACTTCCACTTGTCCTACCTGAGGTTGACTCAAGTCCAAGTATTCCCAGGACACACACACACACACACACACACACATAAGGTAAACATATATATTAAAGATTTTAAGGAAGCGTTGGGAAGGAGCTCCAAATAAGGCAAATACATCTTGAAATAAATGTGAGCTTGGTTGGACTAGAGTTGATGCTGTCAAAGGGAGAGTTTAGTTGCACTTGATGTAAATATGTGCTGTGTTAAATTTGCAATAAGGTAGACGTATAAATTAAAGGAATAGGGTAAAATACGTTAAAAGATACAGTGGGATATACCAAAACATTCCCCCTTTGGGTATCAGCTATACTTTCTGCCCCAGTACACAGCATCTTCATCTTGGACAGCTAACATGATTTTAGCATCATTTAGACCGTACTCCGATGTGATACCCGATCCTCAGAGCAGTACTGTTCTCTAGAGAGGGAGCTCAGTGGCTGGGTCCAGTTGGGAATTTGGTTGCTATAACTACAGCTTCACAGGTGAGCGGTACATGTAAGTCAGGCTTCCATGGTCCTTGGACTTCTGGCATTGGTGGTGTCCTAACAAAGTAAGTAACCTTCAAAGGAAGATCTCTGATGTGTTTGTGTGTAGAGATCATGTGGTATCACAGGTCACCTGATGCTTGAAGTCTTCAGTCGGGGAGTTTAGTCATCTATGGTCTTCGTATAACTGAGTGTGTGATTTCATCCTAGAAGTCCGTATTTGCAGTGATGTTTGGATTTCTCTTGCAAAAGTAGATACTATATTTCATAAAGGTTTTCAAGTCTGACATGCATGCGCCAATGAAATACAGTATTGTTTTTCTCTGTAAAATGTTGGAATTATTTGTCTGCTGCTAAGCGTAAAGGAACTCCCCACCCTTGTGTGTGCACACTTCTTTGGGGAAGGGTTGGTTTGGAGGGGTGTGTGAATTACTGTTTCACCTGTATGAATTCAAAGTGTCTTAAAATACATAGCAACTAAATTGGGTTTTGTTTAAAGAAATATACTTTCAGTATTGGGGACACTGACAGAAAATGGCGAGAGTAAGGCTGTCGCTAAGAGAGAGATTCATAGAAGAAGCAAATTATACTTGGTAAAACTGGAGTGTCTATTAAAAGAAAATTTCCAGTTAACCGTAGTTCAGGGACCTTCTATTTTATTTTACATTGACTCTAAAATTACATATACAATATATAGGTACATGTTATATATAATAGACAACACCAGTCATATATTTGAATGTTAAAGAAAATGAATTTATTCTGTACTGTGAACCCCACTTTATTTTTTAGATATACTAAAAAAATTTTTTAAGTACTTCAAGAATTAAGAAATAGTTGTGAAATAATAGCTTAGACATGTATATCACTGCCTTTTTTATGTCAGAATCTAATTACATATAGTGTGGGTTTAAAAGCTGCCAGCTTAATATTTATTACTGATTAGAATATTGAACTGTAAGTTCAAAATATTTTTAAAAATGTATTTCCTTAGATATTTTCGCCACACATTTATGGCTTTATAGGTATTGGATATTTTTGCTGTTAAATATAATTTCTGGTGTTGAATGTTCATGTGTTATATAGATCTACATAAACATCAGATAACTGGATTTTTTTAGTTCTGCTTTTCAAAGGTTTTTTTTGAGCCAGACATTTAAGGATAATTTTTACATTATCTTACTGGTGACTCACTCTGCGTCTTACAGCTGTAAACTGCTTAGTGTGTCGGCTTCATTAAGATAACTTTGTTATTTCTTAAACATTTTCAGATAATTTAAAAAATTAGGGCCATGGCCAAAATCTGTCCAACACTTTCCTGTATTTTTTTTTTTATTATTATATTTTGGTTCATTAGGGTGCAGTTAGAAAACCACCATTAGTATTCATACTTAATTCAGTTTTACAAATAGGAAAACTATTTTCTTTCATCAGTCTAAATCATATCCAGAATGTATATAAGTATGTATGTATGTATATCAGAGGTTTTCTGCTGCCATGGTAGTTTTTATAGTCTATAATAATAATAATTAATTCTTATTCAGAATTTTGAGACCATTTCAATTTACCACTTTGTCACCTCATCTTGGATTTTAACTAATATATAATTTTGGAAACAGAGAATGCATAGGGTCTTCAAGGTTTTATAATCATTATCCTATTTAAGTGAACTTTAAAAAGAATTGAGGTAATATTGACATATTAAGTAAACTTTTGTATGTTAATTTTGTATATAGTTAATTTATATAGTTATATGTAGTTTATATTATATATATATATATATATATAGTTAATTTTGTGTATGGAAGCATCATTGTGGCTAAAAGCAGAGATTTTTTTTTGGTTATTTATGTCAGAGTACAGAGTAATTATTGTCCTTCAAATAAATGGAGAAGAGCTACCTGATAACCTCTCAAGCCTGAGAAGTATGTTTTAATTTTGCTAAGAATGTGCTTGTGGAACAAAACGTAGAAAAAACCTTGTTTAGAGTCCTTGTATTTGGCAGTAAAGATGGTTAGGAGATAACCTGAAAGGTTTGACTGAACTGGGCCTGTTACTGGATTCTCCTGGCTTAGAATGGGTACAGCACTGAGGTCCAGGCTCTGGAGGTTTTCAGTCACTACAATCTGGGCTGGACTTTATACTCCTGTTTTCAAAGCTTACAAGCATTTGGTCAGTCAGATCTGAACTGAGCAGCTGGGCTAATGACCATGGAACCAATGTGTAAGCACTGGAGTTTTAAGATGAGTGAATGAGGGGACCCTGGAAGATGCCATAAAGCTGGGACTGGAGATAGGAACCCCATCTCTGTGGCCTTGGTTAGCCAAGGTCAAGGGCCTGACCAGTGTTTTCATGGAAATAGAATTCGATGTGAGAGTAGTTTAGGAGGACTGATGATGGAATTTAGTGACTGAAATTATAGATAAGGGAGAGGATGGACTAAAAGATGCTTTGAACTTGCGTGTCTGGCGGTGTGATGCATTTGACAGCTACAGCCTAATCCAGAGGGCTGAGGTGGGTGGATATTAGAGGTGAAACGAGTATTTTTGATTTTAGGGCAGGTTATGGTTCGTGCTTTGACAGACAGGGGAGCTGCAGGGAATATGAAGACATGATCTGGGCATTGAGTCACCTGAAAAGCTTTGGGGGAGGGGGGGGCAAGGGAGGGGAAGGTGGAGGGGCAGGTAAATAGGGGGAATACAGAGGCAAAAAAAGAGATGCGTATCATGTCAGAAGGCTATAGGGACAGACTCTGACAACTAAACTTTTGCTTTACTGCCCATTCCAGTCCTATTTTGAAGCAAGTCATGCAATATATTGCCAATTCTTATATAAAGGGGATGCCAGATATTATAAATCCTATTGAATTTTGTAAGTGAGGTAGTATTAATTTTTACACAACATAGTTTGAAACTGATGGTTTGGGTTGCTTCCAGTTTTTGGCTTCTGTTTGTGTGGATGTATGTTTTCATGACTTCTTGAATACATACCTAGGAGTGGAATTGCTGGGTTATGTGGTAAATGGATGTTTAACTTTATAAGAAGCTGTCACACTGTGTTCCATAGTGGCTGTAACATTTTGCCCTTCCCACTAGCAGTTTTTGAGAGTTCTGGTTGCTCCACGTCTTCTCCAACACTTGGTATTGTCTGTCTTTTTAATTTTAGCCACTCTAGCATATATGTGACGGTCGTCTCACTGTGGTTTTATTATGTGTTTCTCTGAAGACTAGCATTGTTGAGAATTTTTTAATGTGTTTATTGGCCATTCACATATCTTCTTTGAAGCGTTAGTTTACCCGTTTCAAACACTTTTTTTTAAAAAATTGGATTTTGCCCATTAAAAAAATATTGAATTGACTGTCTTATTTTTGAGTGTGTTCTTTATGTATTCTGGGTACAATTCCTTTTTTAGATATATTTAGCAAAAATTTTCTTCCAATCTGTGGCTTGCCTTTTTCTTAACTGTGTCTTTTAAAAGCAAAAACTTTCCACCTTAATGAAGTCCATTTATGTCAGTGTTTTCTTTTATAGTTTGTACTTTTGGTATCCTGTTTAAGAAATCTCTTCTTCACTTGATGTCAGAAAGGTTTTCTCATGTTTTTCTTCTAGAAATTTAATAATTTTAGCTCTTCCATTTAGGCCTGAGATCCATTTTGATTTAATTTTTGTGTATGGTGTAAGTAAGGGTTGAGGTTTGGCTTATGTTTCTTGATACAGATATTCATCTGTTCCAGAACTATTTATTGAAAAGAACATTTTTTATGCATTAAGTTGCCTTGGCACATTTATTAAAAATCAGTAGACCAAATTTGTTTCAGGTCTGTTTCTGGACTCTTTCTTTTCTTCTGTTGATCTATTGATACATGTCAATTCTTATACCAATACCACATTATCTTTATTTGAGTAGCTTTATAGTAAAAATCCTGTAGTATAAATCCCTCACTTTTGTTCTTTATCAAAATTATTTAGCTCTTGTATGTCTTTGCTTTTCCATATAAATTCTGAAATCTGCTGGTCAGTGTTAGGGTTTGACTGGAATTGTATTGAATCTGTAGATCAGTTTGGGAAGGTTTACTACCTTAATATTGAGCCTTCCAAACCATGAACATGGTATAGCTCATAATTTATTTAGATCTTCTATTATTTTCCTTTGTAGGATTGCATCCCCTTTTGTAGTTTTTAGTGTACAGGTCATACACAGCCTTCATTAACTATATTCCTAAATATTTTTTGATGATACATACTAGGTTTTTAACTACCTCAGTCTATAAGAACAGATCTGAAAAAGGTTAAACAATATTGCCAGGGTTACTGTTGGTAGAATTAGAAGGAACGGTTATTTACAAAACAAGGGGAAACAAGATAAGTATGGTTTGTGAAAAATGTCCACATTCCATGCAGTTGAATTCAATAAATTGACATTTTATTACTTGATATCTTTGTAAGAAATCACACATATGTGTGAATTTATGCTTTTCCTTTCTTGGAAATGTGTTCTTTTAACTTCCAAGAATTTTGTGAATGCAGTATTATTCAAGTGACCTGAATTATTGTTTAGGTCCTATTTTATAAAGACATGTGTGCTATTTCAACATCTTTTATGATATATACCAGATTTGGGGGAGGCTGGTGGCTGGGTTTGGGTGCCATTCGTATAAGCCTTTAAAGAATATCAGATGTTTCTGTTGGCATTATTTGAATGTTTGATTCTTGAGATCAATTCAGGTTTTTACTGGTTAGGACTAATCTGAACTATTCATTTGAATTCATCTACCATTTTTCTCACTAACAAAAGTTACATAGGTCTGTTCAGTTTTTTCTTCACGTGATTGTTTATTTTACCTCTAATGAATTTTACAAAACTCAAGTTATTTTCTTTTTTGGTGTTATTTTTTATATAAATTTGTTTATTTTATTTTTGGTTGCGTTGGGTCTTTGTTGCTGTTCATGGGCTTTCTCTAGCTGCGGCGAGTGGGGGCTGCTCTTCATTGCGGTGCATGGGCTTCTCACTGCAGTGGCTTCTCTTGTTGTGGAGCACGGGCTCAGTAGTTGTGGCATGCAGGCTCAGTAGTTGTGTCCTGTGGGCTCTAGAGCACAGGCTCAGTAGTTGTGGCGCACGGGCTTAGTTGCTCCGCGGCATGTGGGATCTTCCCGGACCAGGGCTTGAACCCGTGTCCCCTACTTTGGCAGGTGGATTCTTAACCACTGCGCCACCAGGGAAGTCCAAAAATCAGGTTATTTTAAAATAAGACCTCAGAGCTGAGCTTCCTCGCCTCTTCAGCTCATCCACAGTGTGCTTTGCACAATGAAACAGGGAAGATTTAACAAAGGCATTTTGGATAAGGCATGTGTCCAGAAGCTGATGGGAAAGCTGTTATGGACCATAACTTTTCTGCAAACTGATCAGCTGCCATCTGTGTACAAAGCTCTGTCATCAGCAGAGGGGCCTGTTTGTGCCACTGAGTAGACTGATAGCAGCACATCAGTTTAGCTGAGCTGTTCCCCAGCAGTTGGTCACGAGGACACAGACACCACCAAAGTGTGGTCATCATCACACTACTGGCCTTTGCTGCTTAGATTGTGGCAAGAGACAAAAACTGCTTGCTCCCTTCACCCCCGTACAGCTGAGGTAAGAGCCACCTTTTTTCTCTAGAAGGGAAAAATAAGAGCAAAAGCGGCCTCTTTCAACTTTTCCCACGTTGTTTTGATATAAATTTATGCTTGTCTTTTCCACGGTAATCATTCCAGCCAGGTGCACAATTCAGCATCCCTCTGGTGGTGGAGAGCAGTGTGTGTAGTAGAGCTCGGGTGAATTTTAATAACAAAATTGCATGGCCGAGCCCACCTAGGCGTTTGACCTTGAAGGCTCAGAGGAGAGCAGACATGGCAGATTTCCCTACGTGCCCTTGGCTTAGAGTGGGTAATGAATAGAAATTGATAAAGAGTGTCTGTCAGGCTGCCGCTGAGGTCATGAGGCTGGTATGCGGAAACAGTGCCGGCAAGACAGACACGCGTAACTCAGAACTGCAGCCCGGAGGGTGGGTGGGTCACCGAAGCAGGAAATTGGCCATCAGGCGGAATGCGGGCTCCGAGCACAGGCTGCAGCCGCGTGGACTCAGCCGGAGAAAACACAGGGGCCATGGGGCGGGCTCGAGGCTGCAGACACCTAACTCCTCTACAGCGAGGCAGCACTGTTGCCGCTGCTTCAAAGATATGGAAGCCAGTGCAGGTTAGATTTGTTTTAAGGGATTGAAATGTTAACAGCATAAGTATCAGATGGCTAGTACTTCTGTAGTTACTTAGATCACAGGCTACTGAGGAATGAACAGAGGGGGGGAAAACATAGCTCTGAGGCTTCGCTTGTCATTTTTTTTCCCTGTGCTCTGTTTTTATAAGCGAAGGTTAAAATGTGGAGGTTCGCTGTGTCGAGGAGCCAATCTCTGTTCATCTGTGCAGTGTGATGACTGTTAGAATACTTCTAAATGAGCCTTGAAAGAAACTGTTTAGTTCTCCCAAATAGTTCTGAAATAGCCTGTTCACACACACAGCTTCTATGTGTACTCGGTGTGTGTATGTTTTTGTTTTAAATAGCTGTTACTTTTTTTTTTTGCTTGTTAAACTAACGAGTGAGGACAAAATATTTTTAAAAGATTAAATGCATTTTTGTGATGTCTTTAAAGCCACTGTCTTCTTCTGTTAAATGTATTCCCGTAGAGTCCACTGATTTTTGAGAATGGAGTTGATTGCATCAGCAGTTACTTGTTAGGTTTTTTTTTCCTTAATGTGTATTGCTGTTCTGCTATCTGAAGACAGGGGCGTGTGAGTATTTTTCGTAAGTCCTAAATAAATGAATTGGTTTTGGTTTAGGAGCATCAGGCCAGACATTTTTTAGGTTTTAGTAACTGCTTATCATTTCCTAGAAATGAAGATATGAAAAATGGATATCTCAGAGAATCACGTTTTCAATCATTTTGTAAATTAGGTTTGCCTACCAGTGTAGTCACGGCTTGATTGTTGTGTATTCCCTCTCTGGATGTAGCCTGACATGAAAAAGTTTACATTCCAATACTGAGGGGTTGCATTCCACTGGGCAGTTCTGACGTACCACAGGAATGCAGAGGCCCATACAAAGGGCAAGCTTAGGGCCACTGACGGAAGAGGCTTCCGTGCTCAGCGACTGCCTTTCGTGGAAACTCACACTCACAGCAAGTGCTCATGACTCAACTTGGATGGGGAAAATGTGGTCACAGGAACGCAGGACAGGATGGCCTTCCCTCAGAAGGAGCCTGCAAAACCCTGTCCGGTGAATCACAGCCTGTGGGTATTTGTGAAAACTAGGTAAGATTTTATATTTGCAGGCATTGGTGCTGTCTTCCTGTGAGCCTTGAACTTGAAAGTTTAACAGGCTGTTAACGTTTTTCTCTGTTTTACATTATGTAGAAGACTAATTACTTCCAGTAAATTTTTTGTCTGCATATTGTGGGCACTATCAAGTCATTCCATTTTGCACCTGTAAAAATATTAAACTTAGTTTATTTCACTTTTAGGAACAATTTGTAATTTTTCATTTGTTCCGTTAAAATAACTTAATGGGAGTGAACATCTGGATTGTTAAACTGTCTTTGGAGCAGCCATTCCTCAGTTAGTTTTACTGGGGGAATATGAGCATTGAGTAATACTCTGTTGTGCTGCAGGTGGTCTTTTCATTAATCATTTGCTGGGAGTTTAACTTTTTTTTTTTTTTTTAAATAGCGCAGAGAACCAATAGGTCGATGCAAAGTGAGTCTGCGTCACTTTTAGTTGTCACCTTTGGTTGTTTAGTGTAAGATTATCAGGACATTCCGAAATTGCATTGAGGTTAATAGTTGAAAGCCAAGCTATACACCATACTTTTACGAAACAATTTAGAAGGATTTAAAGACTATAGTCATTAAATGTTCACACCTTGTTGAATCAGAAGCCTGTCAGCGTTCTTAAAACACACATACCGTACTTCTCCATTTCTCCGCATCTCTTTCTAACTTTCTGGCCTTTTGTGAAAGGCTGGCATCAAGTAGAGGAAGGGCTAACAGGTTTTTAAGTATTCAGACCGTCTCATTGATAACTGTTACCTACATCTTTTTTTGAAAGACAGTTATTATATATGTATTTTAATAGTTGTATCTTTTATGTAAATGCCCATGTACACAGAAAGACTGAAATTACCAGAAGACAGGGATAATTTCTTTTTAAGTTTAAATTCAAAGTTAAAAAAAAGCTGTGTCACTTTAAACATTGAGTTTAAATTTTTAAAATATCCTTGTTTATCTTGGTACGTCGTATTATGAGAGCCATTTCAAAGGAGCAGATGTGCTAGGAGTTGAATTTCTGGCAGCAGCTGCCTGAAGAGGCTTGGTTTTTATAGATTTGACATTTACATCTTTGAGTCTCCCAGGGTAACCCTCAGGCTCTCGATGGTCATTTGTAATTTTGCTGAATTCGAGTTGCCTTCTGAATTACAACAGCTGACTTGTCTTTTTCACTCAGCTAGCCAATGAGTGAGCAACCTTCTGAGGATCCACCTTCCCACAAAGCTCTGTTCCCCACTTGTCACTGGGTTTATGCTTGACTGGTATAAGAGATGCACTATAGCGATATTCCTGAGGAGGTCTGGGAATTATTCCTTGTACATGGCAAGCTTACCAAAGACCAGAGTTCTTATATTATTGAGTGTGGAAAAGGGCTATAGCAGAAAGTCAGAGGAAGGGTCAGGTCGGTGTGGGATCCCAGAACCCTGGGTGATGGAGTCTGATGGTAATTTGGGGCATCTCTTTTAACCTACTGTCAGGTAGGTTGGCTTAGTTTCTCCACTTATGCAATGAAAATTGAACTGGAGGGATGGTTCTCATGGGAAGAGGAGGATGGTGGGTCATACATATTATAAGCACTTGGGGGCCTTTTCCTAAATAGAAATATTTGAGGGCTTTTGATGTAGCACATTGGACTCTGACATACTTTCAGGTGTGAAGCTGGAGAAAAAAATGCCAAGAGACCCTATACTATGTGATTTTCAAATTTTTTTCTCAGCGCTGACATTCAAGAAATGCATTTTGTTTTTTGAGGTGCACGGGCCTCTCACTGTTGTGGCCTCTCCCGTTGCGGAGCACAGGCTCCGGACGCACAGGCTCAGCGGCCACGGCTCACGGGCCCAGCCGCTCCGCGGCACGTGGGATCTTCCCAGACCGGGGCACAAACCCGCGTCCCCTGCATCGGCAGGCAGACTCTCAACCACTGCGCCGCCAGGGAAGCCTGCATTTTGTTTTTGAGATGCATTGTAGGCAGCAAATATGACATTCTTTTTTATTAAACTCATGGCGCTCGCTTTTCTGCCTGTTATCACAACTCTCTGTGTGGTCATCTTCCATGGAATACAAACTATTTAAGAATAGGGGCTATATTTAGTGAGCTTCTTGTAAGCTCTGTATTGATTACATAGTTCATGTTGATTCTGTAGTACGTGTCCAGTGAGTATTTGGAAGAGGGATAAGAAACAAAATTGTATGTGTGTGTGCATCTCTCTCTCTTTCTCCCTCTCTCTCCATATATATGTGGACGCGGGGCAGGGAGACGCCCTAATTTATGACCAGGGATAAAATTAAAAATGGGATAATGCTGGATGAGAGGAAAATGTAGGTATAATTGACTCTTCAAAACTGATTTCAGGTTACCAGGGGGGAAGGGTGGGTGGGAGGGATAGACTGGGAGTTTGGGATTGACACATTCACACTGCTATATATAAAATAGTAACCAACAAGGACCTACTGTATAGCACAGGGAACTCTGGTCAATATTCTGTAATAACCTAAATGGGAAAAGAATTTGAAAAAGAATAGATACATGTATATTTATGACTGAATCATTTGGCTGTACACCTGAAACTAACACAACATTGTAAATCAACTATACTCCAATATAAAATAAAAATTAAAAAAACTGATTTCAGATATTTCAGTAACATTTGTTTACCATCTCTTTGTATCTTCCTAGTTCTTTCACCCATGACCTCTATCACTTCATTGCTAAATTAGTGTAGAAAAAGATTGGTTCCAAGTTAATCAGTGGTATAGCTCAGTCATCAAACTTAACTCTTCCTTTGCCCCTAAGGTTGGTTCTTGTTTGGTCAAAGTGGAATTACTCCTTTTTCTTATTCAAGTCCTGAATTTTGCCAAAATGCTCAAAACCACTAAAACAAACACACAAATCTTCTTGATAAGTTTCTCTTATATACTTTAAAAAAAAAAATGTGGATATGCGCATGTGTGTGCATAACGTAAAATATGCCACTTTAACCATTTAAAGTGTAGGATTCAGTGGCATTATTGCAGTCACACTGTGGTGCAACCATCATCACTACCTGTTTCCACAACTTACGTCGCATAGCTCCAAACAGAAACTTTGTAACTTCGCATTTCCCTAACCCCTGGAAACCTCAGGTCTACTCTCTGTCTTTATGAATCTACCTATTCTAGACAGTTCACACAAGTGGTATCTTACAATATTTGTCATTTTGTGACTGGCTCTTGCACTTAGCATAATGCTTTCAAGGTTTGTCCATGTTATAACATATATGAGAACTTCCGTCCTTTTTATTGCTGGATAATATTCCATTGTATATATCACATTTTGTTTATCCACTCATCAGTTGACACTTGGGTTGTTTTCACCTTTTGGCTATTGCAAATAATGCTGCAGTGAAATATCTGTTTGGGTCCATGTTTTTGATACTTTTGGGTATTTATCTAGGAGTAGAATTGCTGGGTCTTATATTAATTCTGTGTTTAACTTTCTGAGGACGTGCCAAACTGTTTTCCACAGTGACGGCACCATCTTACATTCTGAACAGCAAAATTCAAGGGTTCCAGCTTCTCTAGATCCGCTTCAACATTTTTTGCATTCTTTGCATTTTTTTTTTTTTTTTTAATTATAGCCATCCTGATATCTCATTCACGTCTAGTATCAGGTGTGATATGGTATCTGGTTGTGTTTTTTGTTGTCTTTTTGTTTGTTTTGTTTTTATTTTGAGAAAGCACAGCAAGGATTTATTAAGCACTCTTGGGGGAAGAGTGGGCAACGTGGGTGAGTAGCTACGTTGTAGTTTTGATTTACTTTTCCCTAATAAGTAAGGATGTTGATACATATATCTTCTTTGGAGAAAGGTCTATTCAAGTCCTTTGCCTGTTTTTTAATTGGGTTGTCTTTTTGTTGTTGAGCTATAGGAGTTCTTCATGTATTCTGGATATTAAACCCTTCTCAGATATATGATTTGCAAACATTTTCTCCTGTTCTGTAGATTATCTTTTCAGTTTCTTGATAATGTCCTTCAATGCACCAAAGTTTTCAGTTTTGATGAAGTTCAGTTTATTTATTTTTCCTTTTGCTGCTGGTGCTTTAGGTGTCGTCTCTGAGTCCATTGTCAAATCCAAGGTAATGGTGATTTATCCCTCTTTTTCTCCCCCAAGAGTTTTATAGTTTTTGGCTCTTTTATTTAGTCAGTGATCTGTTCTCAGTTAATTTTTGTATGTCATGAGAGGTAGGGGTCCAACTTCATTCTTTTTCACGTGGAAATACAGTTGTCTCAGCACATTTGTTAAAGAGACTCTTCTTCCCCCATTGAATGAACTTGACCTTTGTCAAAATTAGCCATAGATATGGGTTTATTTCTGGGTTCTCAGTTTTATTTCGTTGGTCCATATGTGTCTATCCTTATGCCAGTACCACACTGGTTTGATTACTGCAGCTTTGTAGTAAGTTTTGAAATTAAAAGTGTGAGTTCACTAACTTTGTTGTTTTTCAAGATGGTTTTGGCTAATTAGGGCCCCTTGCAATTTCATATGAATGTGAAGATTGGTTTTTCCTTTTCTGCAAAAAATATTTTTGGGGGGATTTTTATGGGAATTGCATCAAATTTGTAAGATCACTTTTTGTAGTCTCTTATAAGACTTAATAATAAAAAAGAATGCATCTGATAGGACTAACTTCATTTCTGACAGTGACACCAAGGAACATTTGGAGGAGAATTTAGGCAAATGGTTTTGGAACAATCATTTATCTATTTCTGACTTTTCCTAAAACCCTCAAGGATTGTAGGTGTACTTTTTAAGTTAACGAAGTTCTTATTTAATCTGTATCATTTCTACAATTCCTTAAGTCATGATTTTAGAAATTTAAATGATACCAACTTTCAGCTGCTATTAATAAGATTGAATGAAGTGTTCTTTTAATTTGTGCCTCTGGTTTTACAGAAAGCCCTTTGGCTACCCTTAATTTTTTTGGTGGAAACTTTTTAGCTTTGTGTTTTTCCCCTTAGAAACTCTTCTGGGGCAGTGCTCTATTGTAGATTTATGTGGTTTTCTATAAGGGTATGTATAGTAATTTTCATTTTTAATTTCTCGTAGTGTGTCCCTCCTTTTGAGGTGTATCTCTGTTTATTATTTGTTATTTATTATGTTAGCAGTTTACTGTGCTAATGCCTTGAAAGACTTCTAGTTTTCATTTGACTTTTAATTGAAACATGAGAACTCTTTGCTGTTTAATCTTATCTTACACACTTTGTGCATTTGATCACTTTTCACATAGAATATTTCCTTGTGCAGGTTGGGTCCTTCCTGCTTTTTTATACGCACATAAAACTTTATAAAAATGGCTTGTACTTTATTCTTACTGGCTTTGTTTTGTGCTTTACTCTCTGAACGTCTCTGTGTCATTTGTAAACCTGAGGATTTCTCTCCGTTTCTTCCTACTAAATCATCTAAAATATTTTAAAAATTTGGTCTTAATATCACCTGTGGGAGATCTTACCTGCTGTATGTCTCTATCCAGTTACCTTTTTTATCTCTAAAGTTTTCCAGGACTGTATTTTTAAAATTATTTTATGTGTTTGTTTATTTTTCTTGGAGTATAGTTGCTGTACCGTGTTGTGTTCGTTTCTGCTGTACAGCAAAGTGAATCAGCTATACGTATACATATAGCCCCTCTTTTTTGGATTTCCTTCCCAGTTAGGTCACCACAGAGCCTTGAGTCCAGGACTGTATTTTTAAAACAGTTTATTTATATAGAACTTGGTCAGAGATTTTTTAAAACTTAGTAAATAATGGTGTTTACTTACTTTTGTTTCTATATCTATTGTTTCAAAGAATCAGAGAGTAGAAGCAGAAGTATTTTGTGGGCTGAATGGGTTTCTAGGTGACGTTTTTCATTCCTCCCTGACCATTCCTACCTTACAGCTTCTGGTTTGTAAGCTAAGAGCCAAGGGACCTTGTCATTAGGCCCCAGCGAGTGCATTCATGACTTGCGCTTCAGCTCTTTTCAGGCCACTCTTTCCTTCTGGGTTCTTGGCTGTGTTCGAAACAATGGATTTTTGGATAAATGAAATAATTTATTCTCCCTTGCTGGAGTGGGTTCTCTGTGCATTTGCCTTTTCCCCCTCAATGTAGTCAAAGAATTAACCTGACAAGAGTCTATTTTTTCTCCTATGGTTCACATCTTTGTGATGGTCAGTAGAACCTGAGTCTTTTGGGGCTTCAGAGAGAGTTTTGTTAGGTTTTAGTGCAGCTCACTTTGCAAAAGGCATAGAGATATTTTTTGTAGCTCATCTTAGGGGATGCACACTTTTCATCCCTAAAGTAATAGTGTTAGTGCAACTAAATACATGAATATCTTCTCAGCCATAAAGTTCTGTTGAACTAATGGCTGATTGGTAAGGGGTCTTACAGCCTTAATTCTGGAGTAGGGAGTGGTTGGTACTAGAATTAGGCATAAAATAAATAAATACCACATAGTTTATTCATGTTGATGTCACTACTTCTGTTGCTGAAATTTGTGAGCAACTCAGTTCTAGCAGTTTTTATTTTTTAAGTTGTCATCTGAACATCGTATGCATTATAGACGTTTGATCTTTTTTTTTTTTTTTTTACTACATGAAATTTTAAAAAAGGAAAACCACTCGATCATGATGATTATGAAGCTTGTCTGGTTCTGTAATTTAATAAAATACGAAAAAACTTAGAGTCACATGGTTTTCTTTAGATTTTAATGCTATTTTATTTAGTGATAAAACTTAAACATACAATATATGTTTTTACCTAGTCCTATAACAGGGTTCAACGGGCAATGATGGCATGAAACCTGCTACATATTTTACTAACAGTTTGTAGTGCATCATTAAATTATAAGCTTCATTGTAAAAACTTAAATTGCAAGTAGGTAGTTTCAAAAACCAGAAGCAAATTTTTGTGTGTGTTGAGAATTTTCCGCAACTTTAGTGGTTTTTAACTGTAAACTAAGAGGAGAATATGTAAAAATTTAGGTCATTTTAATTGCATGTGAAATAACATGACAAAGAAGATAAGATTATTTTATTTTTCTTGGTAGATTTTTTTCCACTTAAAAAAAGCACTTCAGTATGTATGGTTGTGAGAATATGTATGTATGAATATTTTTTGAAGGATTTTTCAGATATGCTAAGTATGGTTCTTTTTGATTTTCATAGAAACAATTTTGGAGCAAGAAATGACTTCACTGATGGCCTGGGCTCACCCGATAACCTTAAAAATGAGTATAGTTTAGACTATGAGGATGGTCAAGTTGGTTTGCTAGAGGTCACACAGGCTGCTAGAGTGAGAACGTTGACTTTCTTGTTCTCTTCATCTTACATGACTTTTTTTTTTTCCTAATCCAAGTTGGGTTCTAATATGTGAAACATTGTGTACTACCATGACATAGAGAGAGTTATAAAAGGGATGAGAATGTCCATTGGAGCCGCTCAAATGTCTAATTGATTTGGGGAAAAAATGCTCGGTAAAATAGCTCTTTGGAAGCGTTTCTTCCTCATATTTTTCTCAAAAGTAGGTTATTAAAAATGATTACTGGGACTTCCCTGGCAGCCCAGTGGTTAAGACTCCGTACCTCCGCGTTTCCACTTCAGGGGCCGCGGGTTCGATCCCTGGTTGGGAAATTAAGATCCCCCATGCTGCACGGTGTGGCCACAAAAAAAAAGGGTACTAAGATGTTGACTGGAGGGAAGGGAGGCCTTTTGGAGTAGTGAATGAGCAGACGTAGGTGGTACGTTAGCAGAACAAGTCATGACTACTTAGAACTCTTCGTGGCTCTACTTGGCATATAGCTATGCCAGAGAGAGCAAATCTGCTCTAGTGTTAGGTGGGTATTTCCACAGATGGGGCAGAGGTGCCGTGTCTGAAGTCGGCAGTGCAGTGGAAACGCGGAAAGGGGCTTTGGGAATGCATGTCCACTTAAGTCACTGTGTAGCTGAAAGCCCTGAGTTGAACACCTTTTCCCTTAAACTGATTTTGAATAAGTTGATTTGAAAATTTAGAAAAATAACTACATTTTTAAGTGAAAGAAATGTTTAACCTAAGCAAATTAAGTTAAGGAAGAGGATTATATGCATTTTATACTTTGGATATTTTTATAGTTTGCCACTGATCCAATTCCCACCCCTGTTAGAATATTCTAAATCTTCACCTGACTGGGAGTGGTTTCAAAGAGCCTAACCCAAAACACATTCATAATGATTCTTCATTACTTACATTATGAATTCAAAAACGTTATATTGGAATTTTCCAGAAAAATATATCTGAGATTTAAAAATTTGAATGGTTCCTTGTCATTCTGTGTAAATAATGGTTTGAGATAGCTCTCTTTCTTCAGTATATATTTTTTATAGTTGTTTTCTTCCTTGTTTTTATTCATCTGAAGGGTTAGCTTAAATTCATAATTTGTATTACTTAAATCTTTTTTTTCTTTCTAGTTTTGGCAAGCGTTCTGCAGGAAGCTTTAGGCGTGGCTGTGAATGCATTGTGTTAGAGCCTTCTGAAATGATTGTGGTAAGAATACTTCTGTGAAGACTTTTTTCCCTTAAAAAAGTTATGAAATAAAAGTATTTTCACAAAACTACTTATAATAGTGTATTATATATTCATAACTTTAGGTATATTTATTTCGTAACTTTTTGAGTTTTAAATTCATAATCATTATAATTATTTACGGGATTCAAATAATGAAAAAAGAAAGTTTGAAAGGGTCCACGTACCTAAATGTTTGGTGTTTGAACTTTATAAATCAGTCTATGAAAATGCCATTTAATTTAAACTTGGGGAGAATCTTGGAATTGCAGGATTTTAGCTCTCCAAATATTGGTTGGAATGAGTGAGATACTTTAAATGAGACACAGTGATATGTATTCAGGCAACAATTGACATAAGGAAATCAGTTCATTTCCTTTATCTAATTGAAAGAAATTTGGAGGACTTTTATGCTGGTTAAATACTCTGTTGAGATTTTTATCTCTTTTTAATTGAATAGTGTGATTTAAAAAGTATATTGAGGTAAGACATATGCAAAAAAACATAACGTTAGAAGAGATATTAGCAACATAATTATTTTTACTGATGCTTTAAGAAAAGCCTGTCACATTCTTCCTTACTATATAAAAATGATTTTAAGATGGGACACTATGTACCCCTTAAAAAAAATCAGCAACAAAAATAAGATTGGAGGGAGTGCCCAGTAGAGACATTCAGTTGGCTGATGTGCATAATATTTCCCATCCAGCATCTGTCTGGGCAAGGAAACTTTTTGAATAAATGATGGCCTAAAATAGATGATGGAGGCTTTTTTTCATATTTAATAAAATATTTGGTAAATGCCTATACATCTATTTTCAGAGGAGATGTAGGTTTTTTCCCTGTGATGGAGGAGAGGATTTGTCAGAAATGGGAACTTCCTCATCAAAAGCTAGTGAAAACTTTTGGTAAAATTTCCCAAAATTTACTGTTAAGTGAGAAAGTGGCATGGTGGTGAGTAAAGATTTAGGAGTGGAAAAATGTAGGCAGATACGTTGGGCTTTCCAGCCACAGGTCTTGAAAAGCATTTTAGATATTCCCTCAAGATTTTGGTCTCCGTACTGCTATTTTGTGTTGATCTGAAGGATTTTTGACCTCCAAAATTCCTTGAGGATTTTGTCCTTGTCCATATGATGCTAACTACTAGGTTTGTCAGTGTGAGAAACCATCTTAGAATCTAATACGCTCTTGTGAGCCAGTACATTATGTAAGTGTGACGGGATTAACCGGAACGTAACTTTTCTTCTGTTAGTCCATTCATCACTTTCTAAATGTTTAAAATGAGGAAATTATGTTTGAGAGCAATGCTATTTATAATAATAATAAAAAAAAAAAAACGAAACTGAATCCGTAGAGTGAAAGTTAGGAAGAGAAGCCCTTAAGTAATCTACCAGAGGTCATTCTGCCAGTAGTCGTGTCTGAGTCATTTGGGATTTGGGTGTTTGTTTGTTTTTTTTAAACAGATTTACTTCATGAGAGTTTTTGTGCTTTAGTTAAGACAATGGGGCAGTTGCTTTCATAATGCATGGTGATGTATCCTGTGAGATCTTTCATTAATAAATCAGAACAAAGACTACTGAAAATATCCTTCCCTTTGAGACTGCAGGAAATTCAGGAGTTACCCATATTGTCCTAAGTGGAACTGAAAATGCCTCTTTTCTTTTATAAAGAAAAGTTCCTCAGAACCAGTTAGTTCTAGGGAAGTTGAGAAACATTGAAGTCTGTCGAGATAGTTTGTCTACAAATGTCTTTGCGCTGTGAATGAATGTACACTATCCATAAGTTTTATTCTGCGTCTAATCTTAATATGGAACATGGTGTTTGAAGAAATGAAATCTTGGGGGATTTTATTTCAGGTTAGACTATATGGATGAAAATGAAGAATATTTCAGCGTCAAGCTTCTCATCGACAGTCTCGAAGGAGATTTAGAAAATCAACCAGAAAGGGGAAAGACAAACGATTATTGATACTGTGGATCCTTATCCTGTGGGCAAACACACCTTTGCCTAGAGGCTATCATACGGTAAGTTATACAAGTATAATAATTATCTTTATAGCTTTTTGTTGGGAGTTTTGTGAAAAGGCATACATTTTCCGTTCTTGATGAATAATTCCTTTCTGTGGTATACTTATTCAAAGTGCAGATTTTTCTCTGAAACACATAATATGAATAGTTTAAGGAGCATTGAAATAAGATAAAGGTTTAGCCTTTTTATTTCTTAACATGGTCTCTGAGGATCAGCTTTGTGGTCAGCATGTACAGTTGTAACTGGGATATTTTTAGGTTCTTATCTTAATCTAAAATTTTGCCCTTTCCCTTCACCGTCCCCAGTGACGGGTATCATACCTGTTTTTTATTCAAAAGTTAGATACTTAAAAATTACCTATTATTTTCATACCATTGTGAGAATATTATCTGAGAATTTTTTGTTTTAATATGATGAAGTGAGAGCATAATTTGAAATGATGCTTCTGTAAATCCCGGTGTAAAGATGGTCTGAAGCATTTCTAATAGGTTCAGAGGTCCTCTTTAATACTTTCACCACTTGTCGTCATTTGTTTCGTAAATACTAGGTGAAGAAACTACTTACGTTTGAGGAAACGGAGGCACAGATAATGAAGATGATTTGTACAAGACCCCAGCGTGGTCAGTTTGGGAGCCTTATTTTTCTCACTCATTTCTCTCTGCTCAGCTGCGCTGTGTCCATGTCCCCTGGTGGCCCACCCAGAATAGTGGCAAATATATTTGAGGATTTCTGTTTTCAAGAAGAAAGTAACTTGAATTCTTCCATATGTCATAATAAGGTCAACTATGGTTCATCTATACTTACAATACCATTAAATGAGCACTCATTCGTGAAGTTAATTTTAAAATAAACATATGAAAGAATAAAAATAGGTAAACGACAACTATTTTACATTTCTTGTTTGTTTGTCTTCCGTATCCTCTTCTTTCTTTTTGCAAATAAGTATAAATGCAAACCGCATGGGGAAATGTATATAGACTTGAAACTATGTACGTAATTTTCTGGGAACTTGGAGTGGTACATCTTACACCCGCACTTGACGTGTTCCATTTCTGAGAGCCCTTTGTATCTGAATATTCAGGCAGTTTTGGCCACCAGCTCTCAGCCTGCTCCTCTCACTGCCATGCGCACAATTTTAATTTCCCATGAATTTCATAGTTGAATCATTTCATTGAGCTCATTTGCAGAGGGTTGCTTTTTGCTCATCATAAAGTCAGCTTTGTTTGCCTGCTGCAGAGCCTTGGTATTTTTTTGAAAAAAACCTATGAAAGGTTTTTTGTTACCATTGTCTATACAAGAAGGTAGTATTTTTAGTGTCGATGCAGCATCGTGGAAGAAGGAACTGTGGATTAAAAATAGCTGTACACATTACTAGTACAACCTACTAATATTGTTAATACTCTTTCTGCTTTGGAACTATTTGCCCAAATCAGATTCTATACCAAGATATTTAGCGGCAGTGTGGGTTACTAAAAATTTAGCGTTCAAGCTGACTGGTTTGATTTTATAGTTATACTTGTCCCATTTAAGTTGGGGGGTGTCATTTTATAATTATTTCTCTCTCCTATCCCCATGTTTTCCCCCTTTATGGGGAAAACACCCACCTCCCCTACATGACTCCCCCTTTTAATCTGATTTTTTTGTAACTGTGTAGTTTTTAAAAATTATTCAAGATTCCTTTTTTTTTTAGTGGTTTTAAAAAATGTCTTACCTGGTCAACAGGTACTTTTATGAGGGAAAATTCAGTACTAGGGTGAAAAATTTAACTTGCTCACTGATGGATCAGGTACCAGTTTGCTAATATGTGACATGGTGGTATTAATTTTTCTAAGTGAGTTCAGATGGGCAACAAGTGTCATAATTCTAAGTGTTGAATCCCGTCTTTTCATGCAAATTGTGTTTTAATTTCATTTATATAATTATTATTTTGCCTAAGTACATGATTTTAACATATGAAAACAACAAAATTAGCCCTAAGTCACATTTACTTATTCTGAGCAGAAATACTCCTTTTGAAAGAACCGTAGTAAGGTGGGAGCCAGGGTGAAAAGTTTGTTGACAAGGTGCATGGTCCTACTTCACAGGCGACCTACATGGTTGCAGGTGCGTTTCAAGTGCATGGCTAAGGAACATAAAGGACATCATCCGTGTAGCCAGCGCTGTATGGTCATTCTTAACCTGATTTAACATGACCTTCATTTTGGCAGATGTACTGTATGTAGCATGTCTGATAATGTCATCTTTTCCTTTCCTCCTCTATGGCACTCATTTCATTTTGGCTCAAAGGAATGCACTAAATCTCAGGTATTGTAATTTGTGTGTGGTCTCCTAATACTAACCTCAGTTCATTTGTGAATTTGCATTGTAACTAATGAGTGTATAATATTGATGTGTTTTGCTTCGTCTTGTTCTTTTGTATTTTGCCCTGATTTAGTAAAATCCCTTACAACTTTGAAACTATCGGTGGTTTGGTTGATGTCACAGGCTGCTTTATTTGTGCAGACCTAGGGATAAATTGCTCACTTTCTTTGAAGAACGAATAAAACGCAGACTACGTATTTTAAGAATGAGTGGAGCACAGTTCTTAACTAACCTGCTTTGCGCATAAAGAAATGGAGAGAGAAAGACAGGCAGATAGGCATCGTGGGTGTTTAACTGCTTTTTGTGTGAAAGTTTTATGGGAAATCCATTAGACATTTACATTTTAAAGGCTGTAGGTGAAAGCTTTAAATTTCAGGAATCCCAGTGTGAAAGCATTTTGGGAGACCACTGGTAAAATTTTAGTCAGAATAAAGGCTTTGTCAAAAAGGAAATAAGAATTTAACACTTCGCTTGCATTTCTTATTTGCGCTTGATTTTTAACCAGATTTCATGCTTTTATTTCATTCTATATTTTAATTGAGGCCTATAATAATATCTTTGCTCATTTGTTTCATGCCAATATATGACTAATTTACAGTTTCAGCATTACTCGTTTGAAATTTGGGGTCAAATTTGGGGTTATCAGGGAATTTGGAGTCAGGGAAGAAAAACTCATTTATCTCTGCAAACTAATTGGTTAAGTAACTAGTGAAATGTTATGGTTGTGTTTTCTTATTGCCCAGGAAAAAGATCATGAATAATTTAATTCACATCAGAGGAAGGCTACTGTCAATGTAATATCTTTGGCTATTACAGTAACCTCGCCTGAAAACACGAAATATTTGTATAACTTTTCAAATTAAGTCCATTACTTTACGTTCTATACAATATAATGCATATTAAAATGTCACAGGTGACATAATAGCTGTATTTTATTTTAGAAGCACTGCTAATTTTTCAGTGATGTGGTAAATCTAAAAAATGTTGATAGTTTTTAAATTCGATAAGATTCTTGTAAAATTGTATAAAATTTTGTTAAATTGCGCCAGTGTTTTGAGCTTTTATCTAGTACATGTATACTTAAAAGGTATATAACTTTAATATTTTAAAAGGTACGCCAGTATGTAATTAGTCCTCTTGTTCAGTATGAGAAATTACAGGTTAGTCTAATTCCCATGTAGAAGTAGGAATTGAATTTAAAATGTGCACTGGGTTATGACGTATACCTTATGTACGCTTTTAAAAATTAGACGTGTTGAGCAGTTTAAGACAGATGATAGTAATTTCTTCAGAAACACGAACACTCGCACAGTCCATGTAGAGTGCTTTCAGGTCACTTTTTCAAGGCAAGTGTGTGAGGTTTGCAGAGAATAAGCATTTTAAAATGCAGTGAGAAGGCAAGATTGGAGATGGCTTTCATTAGCATTTTCTTACATTTTGCTGAGTTGGGTTGAAGCTGTGTTTAAGACTGCCAGAAAACAGGATGCGGCACGAATGTTCAGTCTTTGAGTGGGGAGAGGCAGGTGGCAGAGTCAGGTCATGGATAAGGTTCCCGGCGGAGGCTGGGGAATTCGGGGTCATTTCTAGACTGACTTGGGACTTTGGACAGGTTTACCTTGTCGACAGGCTCGGAATAGGGTGGGGCGGGGGGAAACCTGTTTATTTTACCCCTAATTACAGGCCCCGTCTGCATCGATGGGTAATTTATTCTAGAAGTTTGGGTGGGTAGGGAAATGTGAGTTCCATAATAAGAATGGAGAGGAGAGGGAGAGGACTTAAAAGGGAAGAAGGGCCTTCTTACTTTCACCTGGATGCCGGGATGGGGAAGCTGGCACATACCTGCACATACCTGTTCTGTCATCTTTTTATTCCTTTTTTTTTTTTTTTTTATGGGAAAAAGAAAAAAACAGCTCTGTTCTCTTCCTCGTTTAGAAAGTGTGAAAATTGTACAGAGGTATTAGACTGAAGACTGAGGAAAAGTTGTCCCGTCTAAACTGTGGAGGTGCTGTGTACCGACTGACGCTTCCTACCGTTGCAGCCTTCCAGGGCTGGTTGCGTAATTAAAATGCTCTCCACTCTTCGAGGTTCCGAATGACTTTCCACCTCCACTCCTACTTACCCCCCAAAGTGTGGCTTTACTTTATACAAATTTGAATTAGGAGGATTCAAACACAATATAACATAAAACTTATTTATAAAGTTTCCAATCAGTGCAAACTTTTGGAAGTGAGGAGAACCCATCAGTCATAGAAAAAGGTATTTCCCACACATTCTGTTAGTAATCCTGTTCTACAATGGGAATATACACTTCAGGGCACCGTTTAATAATTATGTATTGAATTTTTCTGTAGGTCAGGCTTAGTTTAAAGTTCTTGGTGCAGGTGTGCAAAAGAAATGAAAATACTGCATAAAAGTAAGTTAATATAATCCAAGTCGGATACAATGTAATATTACAAAAACATCATGGAATTAATTTTTATTATTATTAATTAAATTATTATTAATTTAATTATTTTTATTAATTATTTTTATTATAGCCATAATACAGTATCTTTAACATAGCACCAATGTAGTAAGGTTGATTCTTATATGAGGCGTATGAAAATGAGTCCTATTTTTAATAAGCTTATTCTTCATAATATAAGACAAGTACTATTTCTTCTAATGGTAATCATTCCTAAGTTATATATATCTTATATATTTCTGAATATAATCTATCACTTTGTTTTAAGTGATGGATTTGATTTAAGTTGGTTTCATCTTTAGTTAAGGACTTCTTAGTAGGTTAATTTCAAAAAAATTTAAATATTGAAACATGAAAAAATTACAGTGTTTGTGTGATTATGCACATTTATTTGACATTAGACTTTTTGACGTGAGCTGTTGTTCTCGCATTAGAAATAGGCAATATTTTCCCTCATGTTACGGCTCTGCTTTGTCACTAATTCTTTACTTTTTCACTGAGGTCTTCCTACTTTGATCCAGTATATGCTACTTAACAGTAAGAGCATGTGTTGTGTATCAGTGACTTGTGTGTCTGCTAAATTTCCTAGAATATTAAGGTCTTAAGATTTTTAACTTAAAACAGTCAGTTCATATCCCACTTGACTAATTTATTCAATGATGATATTTAAAGTCTGTTTATGTGCATATACAGAAATTATTCAAGTATGGGGAAATTTCTTAATTATTTGAATATTTTTATTCTTCATCTTTCATCAGGCGTTTGTTTGCTTAATTAAATCTAAAGCCGTTGTCTTCAGTATGGTCCTCAATCCCTCTCTGTGAATTATAATAGGATGGAGTTTCAGAAAATCTGTCTATTCTGTTTCTTGTATCATAGAGGAAAGCTCAGTATTTTCATTTATATGTTTTTATTATTTTAATGAATATTATTGAGCGCCCACCTTGTTTCAGGGCTGTGCCAGACTCCATGGCTGTAAAGGTCTACAGGACAGACAGAATCTGCCCTCATTGACTTTATGGCCTCGCACAAAATAAGATAAATCGACGGCAGTTAAGATAGAGGGAAATCCAGGTACCGTGGAGGCTCAAAAACCAGGCATCTTGAGGAATCAGGCGTGGCTTCCTGAATGGCCTTACTGTCTTTGCTCAAAGGAAAATCTTCTTTAATCCAAGAAAGCCCAATAGAAATGTGAAAAAGAAATGAATTGGGAAGTAAAGAAGGGAAAGAGGGGATGTGGATAGACTGTTGATAGGAGTGATAGATACAAACCTGCCCTCCCCACATTTTGGTAGATACTGTTGTATGCATGCCCCGAAGTCTTTATATTTGCATCAGAGAGTCTTTTAAAGAGAAGTGGCAAAAGTATCCTTTGCTTTTCTTGCTTATTCTCAGCAGGTTTACTAGCGCCTCCTCACCTAGACCATGTTGCATTTTAAAATCCTGCAGAAAGCTTCCTGCGGAAAGGTCTTTGAACAATAGGTGGACATAACAGCGTTGCATTCCTGGCAAAATGCAGCCTGTTAGAGCTGCTGCGGTGGTCTCTGCCTCCTTGCTTTGGGGGGAGCATTTCTCTTTCTTGCAGTTATAATCAGGTATTTATGTTGATTTAATTTATACAGATTGAGAAATTATACCATAGAGTCTGTTTAGAAATTGAAATGTAAATCAGGAAATAGTGTAAAATATGAAATGATTAATCTCGTGTTATTAACAGCATGCACTGCAAATTCACGCAAGGCAGTTGAGAAGAGTGTGCAGTGTGCTGTTTACACAAGTTTCAGCTTCTGTTAGAGGATGTCTATTTTTATATATGACATCATCGCTGCTGCAGAACTCCCGTGGCCACTGGGATTTACTGTTCTTTCATTCCATTCTGAAAGAAAGCTTGTATTGATGTCATAATTGGACCCATCTTTTGGTTGCACTTGGAAATTGAAAGTAATCGGGGTGTTGTGTAGCATGTCATGGCAATATTTCAAGCAATTTATTTGTCAGAAAGATCGCTGCCACTTTGTCCTGCCTCTAACTGTGAACATTGGTGGCTCTCTCGGTGCCTCTTCATGTTTTAAGTATATTTTGGCTAAAATTTAACTTTTAGTCCCAATAGCAACAATCCTTTCATCTTCAGCCATTTCATTTCTTATGTGATTTTTCCTTTCTTTCCTTTTCTTTTCTTTTCTTTTCTTTTCTGCCATGATATTTTGCAGTGCTACACACTGATTTGAAAGATGTCTCTTTTCTTTGGAAAAATCTACTTTGATATTCAGACCTATTTCCTACCAGTGCTGAACTGGCCTTTTTTACAATTAACTGATCCATTCTGAGTTGTCTGTTTTCACTATTTGAAACATTGGGTGGCTAGAAATGTTCTCTTTTGATTTTGAATCCTCTGTTAAAACATTATTAACTTTGAAATACCTTTCTATTAGCTAGAAGATATTGTTGACCAACCTCTGGAAGAAATTCTAGCATGTGATTGGATGTATGGGTGTTAGGTTGACATCACTCATGAAAGGAAAATTTTAATGATTCATATTAAAATAATTTTTAAATGTCTACTAGATTTTGTACATATTTCTGTGTATAAATTTTCCTCCTTATCCTCTCAAAAAATTAGTCATTATCCGTATCTCAGTAGGAAAGTTTTTTTCCCCTTCTTTTACAGAAACTAATTAAGAACAAACTACAGATTAAAAAAATAACAGGTTTATTAAGTTACAGCTCACATGCCATACAGTTCACCTATTTAAAGTGCATAATTCAACTCTTTTTCTTTTCTTTTATAAAAAACATATAACACTGAGACTTCCCTGGTGGCGCAGTGGTTAAGAATCCGCCTGCCAATGCAGGGGACACGGGTTCGAGCCCTGGTCAGGGAAGATCCCACGTGCCGCGGAGCGACTAAACCCGTGTGCCACAACTACTGAGCCTGTGCTCTAGAGCCCACGAGCCACAACTGCTGAGCCCGTGTGCCACAACTACTGAAACCTGCGCCTAGAGCCCATGCTCCGCAACAAGAGAAGCCACCACAGTGAGAAGCCCGCGCGCCGCAACGAAGAGTAGCCCCCTCTTGCCGCAACTAGAGAAAGCCATCGCGGAGCAACAAAGACCCAATGCAGCCAAAAATAATAATAATAATAAATAAATAAATTTATTTTTAAAAATATGTAACACTAAATGTACCATCTTAACCATTTTTAAGTATACAGTTCAGTAGTAGTAAAGAATATCAGTAGTAATGACTGACTTGAACATACCCAGTTCACAGGTGTACCTCACAGCCTTTGTGATAGTTTAAATTACACATAGGCTGAAAAATAACTTTAAGATATTTAGGAAAAAAATAATTATAGAATCTATTGAAAAAAAATAAAAGGCTTACTGAACAATTGTATTAGAGCAATTTCTTATGAACTTAGTATGGGGTCAGTAGCCTTTTATTTTTTCCTGTGTCTTCCTTTCTCACTTTCAAGTGGAATATTGGTGGTGGTTGGATGTGATGCAGAGTTCAGAACTGCTAGCCTAGAGGAGAAATGATGTGACCACACACAGAGTGGGCCAGATCTGAGAAATGAATCGCTAATTGGAATAAATGGCGGAGGAATTCCGAAGGGAAAGGTTTGAAGATGAAAAAGAAAGTATTCGGGCTGTCTTGACTTTTACTCAGATGTCTGTGAGGATAACAGTGATAACTGGTCACCTGTGGCTTTGGTACAATCCGGAAGGCATTTAGGAGTGTTAGAAAGTAAGGTTAAAATCTCAAAGTAAGTTGTAGCGTTTCCCTCGCACTAATTATTTGTGCACGTCCACTTTCCGTCCACTTCTTTATCCAGAATTTTAAACCGAACCTTCAAAAAGCTGTTTGAATCATCAGGAATTTCGGAATACTCAGGAACGTTTTCAAGAAGAAGATCATTTTGCCATTTGTTACTCTATGAAGTATGCACATCCCAACCAAGTGTGATGAAGAGAATACTTGGGCCTCGGCAATAGTCTTGATGCCCTCGACGGTAATGGGCATTCTTAACAAGCACTGCAGTCTTTTTATTCCTCCTTGGCACGAAAGTTTGCCTAACTTTTGGTACTAACTTTAGTTAGATGGGGAAGGTGTGAGCAGCTAGCCTTCCTACAAGTGGATGTGCTGTTAGAAGGTTCAGCTGAGGTAGGACCTTACAGGGTTTTATCTTAAAGGAATCTAAGGACAGCCGACAACTGGGTTTTTACAAAGAGCCAAGAGGCTGATCATTTTCTGGTTCATCTCAGAGCAGCAGCTGTCAAACTTGTCCATCTCAGGACTTGTTTACACTCTTAAAACTTTTTGAGAGGGACTTCCCTAGTGGCTCAGTGGTTAAGAATCCACCTGCCAATGCAGGGGACACCAATTTGATCTCTGGTCCGGGAGGATCCCACATGCCGCGGAGCAACTAAGCCTGTGTGCCACAACTACTGAAGCCCGCGTGCCTAGAGACCGTGCTCCACAACAAGAGAAGCCACCGCAATGAGAAGCCTGCGCACCGCAACGAAGAGTAGCCCCCGCTCGCCGCACCTAGAGAAAGCCCGTGCACACCAACAAAGACCCAATGCAGCCAAAGGTAAATAAATAAATACACTGGGCTTCCCTGGTGGCGAAGTGGCTGAGAGTCCGCCTGCCGATGCAGGGGACACGGGTTCGTGCCCCGGTCCGGGAAGATCCCACGTGCCGCGGAACGGCTGGGCCCGTGAGCCATGGCCGCTGAGCCTGCGCGTCCGGAGCCTGTGCTCCGCAACGGGAGAGGCCACAACAGTGAGAGGCCCGCGTACCGCAAAATAAAAATTAAAAAATAAAAAATAAATACACTTATTAAGGAAAAAAACTTTTTGAGGGCTCCAACAGCTTTTGTTTATATGAATTATCTACATCATTACTTGGCATATTAAAAATTGAAACTGAGAAACTTAAAAATATGTACTCATTGGTTAATTAAACATAATAAACCCATTATACATTAACATAAAGATTTTTTTAGTGAGAGGTAGCTATATTTTCAAAACAGAAAAAATGAGAGGAAGGGTGGTGGTGGTTTATAGTTCTACAAATATGTTTAATGTTTGGCCAAGTAGAAGGCAGCTGGATTCTCATATCTGCTTCTGTATTCAGTCTTTTGTGATGTCCTTTTCTGGCTGAAGTATATAAAGTATGGCCTCACACAGATAGGTAGTTGGAAAAGGGAGGAGAGTTTTAGCAGCTTCCGCAAATAATCTTCCTGATACACTACACCAAAGTTTGACAAACGGTAGTTCCTTAAACCTGCTGTTGCATTGAGGAACATAACACTCTGTCAGTTCGCTTTTAAAAATTCTCTTTTATTAAAACCCATTCGTCTTACTTACACACCGAATGGGTCATTCTATTCATGTGTGATTTTATAACATCATGCATTCGTCATTGAATTTAGGTCATTGAATTTAGAATTTTGGCGTGTTACACAATATAAAATAAAAATCACATTTGTTAGCATCACTACCAGTCTCATGTCAAAAGGCCTTAATTATTGGGAAGCTGTCAAGCCTATGGGATTGGACATGTTTTCCTAATGTCTAATTTTTACTTGAAAGCTAAAATTTTATCCTTGGGAAAGTGCTACCAGCTGTTTTCCTTGAAGTGACAAGCTCAGTTTGTCCATTTTCAAGAAAATATCGGCCAAGTACCCTAGTCTTAGTAACCACAATTTGTCCATTTTTTGTTCCTTCCCACAGAAATAGCTTTCCATGAAAAAACCAAGTGCCGGACCCTTCTGAGAGCAGGGCCTGTAGACGGCTGAGCTTGCAGACCTGTGAGGCTGCCCCACCCTTGTTTCCTGTGTGATTCTTCCCCTTACTTCCTTTTCCTTTCTGCTGCTTAATCTCCTCATAGATACAAGGAGAAAATGGAAAGCCCTCAAGCTAACTTGGGATGGAATCAGAAGAATTTAAAAATGCTTTGTATGAAATAATGGTTTTAAATATATTAATTAATTGGTTTGGATGGTCACCAGCAGTCCTTTTTGTAGTTACTGTAGTAATCTTTAAAGGTACATATTTTTACTTAATTTATTTAGCATTTCTCATTTAGAGAGTGTTTCTCTTTAGGAATTTTATCTTTGGAGCCCCTTTTCCCCCCAGAAAGTTCTCTGCCTCCTCTTCCCTATTAAGATAATTATGAGCCATTATGTGGAATTATAAAATATTTAAACTTTTCATGCAAACGTTTGTGTGATATGAAAGTATGACCTAATCATAACTGTAAAGAGTGTGTTAGACAACATTTTTTTTTTTTTTTTTTTTTTTTTTTTTTGTCGGTACGTGGGCCTCTCACTGCTGTGGCCTCTCCTGTTGCAGAGCACAGGCTCCGGATGCGCAGGCCCAGCGGCCATGGCTCACGGGCCCAGCCGCTCCGCAGCATGTGGGGTCTTCCCGGACCGGGGCACGAACCCGTGTCCCCTGCATCGGCAGGCGGACTCTCAACCACTGCGCCACCAGGGAAGCCCTAGACAACCTTTAAAACTGAGTGTTTGGTCTTATGCTAATACCGATAAGACTAGTTTTTGGTGTCCTCACCCACTGCCATACCCTCAAAAAAAGATCCTCACCAGGAGTAATTTCAACAGCCTCCTGTGTGTGATTAATACTTTAGATTCAGGATAATGTAATGTATTACAAATTGTTTCAGTTTGATAGTGCGAAATAAACAAACAGTACCCCGCAATGTATTTAAAACTTCTCTAACCTTCTTACTGTTTTTCTCGAATTATATCTTTGTTATCCTCTAGTTTGAGTATCTTTTTTTCTTTTTTTCTTGGCTCCCTTTTTCCTTTTTGGTCTAAAGAAATACGCTGCCTTCACTCTTTCCACTTGTCCTGCTTATGTTAAGACACCAGTGGTTGGTGTCCTCTGTCATCACAGCGTGTGGTTTACTTCTCGTAATGGTGCTCTGAGATTCGGTGTGCTTCAGTAATCAGCTACTGCAGTAGAATATCTGAAAGGGTAGCGCTGCCTTGGGGAAGGGACTGGAGGTTTTCCCGCTCCCAACTTTGAGATGATAAGTTTGCCCTGGTAAGAGCTGAAATGTCCACTTGTACATTCTATGAAGTCAGTGTTCACTATAGATTCCTGCATCCCTTCTTGCTTAGAGAAATTCCCCCTTTAGGTGATTGTCTCACTTTCTCCCCTACTGCATTTTTATCTTTATTGTAAATACCATGCTTTCTGGTAGTGTGTATGATATTTTTTAATTCATTTTTTATTGAAGTATAGTTGAATTACAGTGTTGTATTAATTACTGCTATACAGCAGAGTGATTCAGTTATACGTATGTATATATCTTCTCTTTCATATTCTTCTCCGTCATGGTTTATCACAGGATACTGAATATAGTTCCCTGTGCTATGCAGTAGGACTTTGGCGTTACCTAGTCTATATATATTAGTTCGCATCTGCTAACTCCAAACTCCTAATCCATCCCTCCCCCACCCTCCTCCCCCTTGGCAACCACCAGTCTGTTCTCTGTGTCCCTGATTCTGTTTCTGTTTCGTAGATAGGTTCATTTGTGGCATATTTTAGATGCCACGTATAAGAGATATCATATGGTATTTGTCTTTCTCTTTCTGACTTAATTCACTTAGTATGATAATCTCTGGTTGCATCCATGTTGCTGCAAATGGCATTATTTCGTTCTTCTTTATGGCTGAGTGTATAATACTAATATCTTATTAGTTTTGGTTTTTGTTTTTAAAAAGTCCACTGAATTGAATGGTATGTTGTAAAATTTTGGCCCAACAGATTTTTTTTTTTTTTTTGGCTTCACCTCCCTGAAAAAGCATTACCTATAAAATACAAGCCATCAAGAAAAATAGGTTTTGTTATACATTTGCTCCAAGGCAGCCTTTTAGTAACCGTTTCATATGATGCACAGTACATTTTGCTTATGTCCACCACACTATTGAACTAACCGGGATGATTTCTGAAGGTCATACCTGATTTCTTGTATTCCTGTCCTGTCCCACTTTGTCTTGGGGGTTAAGTGTAGAATGAATGAGTGAATGCTACTTATTCTGTTTAGTGTTTCATTATAGATTTATGGTTGTGTGTTAACACAGTGAACTGCTACTTTATGGCACAATCAGGAGGTATAATCTTCCGTGATTGTGATTCATCTGGCCAGTTGTGAGCAATTCTAACAATTATAGTTGTCTGAGACATACAGTTAAATATTCTAGTCTTGTCCTTTAAAAACACCAGCATGGTAGTAATTGAACATTTCAAAGCGCAACTAAAATATGAATAGGGTAAAATACTCTGTTTGCCTTTTCAGAGCTTTTAAGGAGAGGGAGAAATTAGATGGGTGGTTTTGTTTGTTTATTCATTTATTTATGAGAAGGAAGATTGAATATTGTCATCTTAAACTCACGTGGTCATGGTGGGAGGCTGGCTTCTTTTATAAGGGAACATTTAAAAAATTTCTGTGGCATCTAAAATATTTTCTATATTGAGACAGGCTCTTCTATATTTAATTATTTTCCAGGCAAATTTACTTGGAAGCATTTCCTGTCTGGAGTGTATTTAATTACATCAGATGGGCAGTCACAATTCTATTCTTGGTCGTGAAGTCCACTGATGAATGCTGCTGCTTATAAATACTGTTATTTTCATTTAGAGTGAAGATTATTGAACCATTATGAAAATTTATACATATTTATTTGAAAACCTCAGATTTAAAAAATGAAAATATGTTTGTTAAAATTAAGTTCCTGAAGAGTCAGGAGAGTCTTTGGAAGCAGACAGTATTTCGTATGCCTTTGTATACCTTTTGCACAGTGTGTATGCTGTTACGGTAGGTCCTCAGCAGTGTCCTGGTTCCATGCTGGTGTCAGTCAAACTCCCAGAATTAGCATTAGTTAACATTTCTAGGAGAGGCATCATAGATCCACCTGCATTAACGCATCGATACAACATTAATTAATGGGTTGCCCAAACCTTGAGTGCAGCTGAATTTTTAGAATATCTTGGAAGGAATAAAATCAACCCTTATTGGATCCTTATGACATATACCAGTCGTCAGGGTGCTTTTTCATGTATTTCGTCAGTCAGACTTTTCTGCAGCGTTGAATGTTTGGTGATGGCATCTCCACTGTTAGGAGATAAGCCTCCTAAGGTCAAAGGTGTCAGGCAATGTGTTCGATGTTCATGGTCACAGAATCAAATAAAGACATAGGTCTTCTCTGTCCCTGACACAGAACATTATTTATTTTTTAAAATGAATTTAACATACATTGCTTTTATGTTACTTAAACTTTAAATTTGATCTAAAAGAAATATAATATGTATCATATAATTCACCCACTTTAAATGCCTACAATTTAAATACCTTTAAAGGAAAGAGGCCAGAGCACAGAATGTCCACTCTGGTAGGCTTTGGTTGATTCACCAGTCTTTTTTGTTGCAACTGGGTGTTTTCCCCTCTCGAACCATGCATCCCTCATCAATAAAGCACAGCATTCCCCCCCCCCCCCCATTTAAATAACCTTTCTAGCTTCATTCCAATACAGAAATGGGTTTTCACTGGCAATCAGTACTATTTCATAACAGAGCATAACTATGTAATTAGTGTGTTTTAAAACTTAGGTCCACTAATATTATAAGTAACAAGCCAAATCTTGCCAGAAGATCTTTTGTAAGTATGACTTTTTAACGAACTAAAACAACTTACAGTTGTCTAAAGGTAGTCATCATTTTTAGAGATAAAAACACGGGGGCTTCCCTGGTGGCACAGTGGTTGAGAATCTGCCTGCCAGTGCAGGGGACACGGGTTCGAGCCCTGGTCTGGGAAGATCCCACATGCCGCAGAGCAACTAAGCCTGTGCACCACAACTACTGAGCCTGCGCGTCTGGAGCCTGTGCTCCGCAGCAAGAGAGGCCGCGACAGTGAGAGGCCCGTGCACTGCGATGAAGAGTGGCCCTTGCTCACCGCAACTAGAGAAAGCCCTTGCACAGAAACGAAGACCCAACACAGCCAAAAATAAATAAATAAATTTTTAAAAAAACAACAAAAAACACACCGCCACAAAATTACTAACTTCTGCACCAGAAAATATTGGAAGTGTTCTGGCAGTATTTAAGGATATTGAAAATGTCTATCAAATAATTTCAGGGGGTTTATAAACCTTCTGTAAAACTGATGATGTAGTTATGTACGACTTTTAATAATTGAAATTATTGCTACCATTAAGAAAAACACCTTTTACTTACCTTTTTCTAAGTTTGACAGCATTTAATTTGCAGAGTAAGCGATGTTAAAAAGAAAACCTCTAAACTATTGTCCAATTATCACTAATTTTTAAAAAGTAAGGGCATTTTAATATTTCCTCTCTGGCTGCTAAAGTAGGAAGATAAAGGTTTCAGAATAAAGGATAGTTACCACCAGGAAATCTTATCCCAAGATAGACCATCTGAATGGAAATATTACCCCTCTACCCCCATCTTGCTACTAGCTAACGTTTGGGACCAGCCATATAGTTAAGATAACTTTAAGAACGTAAAAAGACTTTAGGAATCTGCCAGTCAAACCACTTAATAAAATTTATTTTTTTCTATGTGATCACTGACGTTCATCCTCTGCTTTAAGATTTTTAGTTACACTTAGCACTGATATTTGTGAGACAGTCCATACGTAACGTGTGTCAAAATTGTACCCTACCGCCTGGTACAAAGAAAGGGTTTTGTAAATCATAGCAGTTATTGTTGCTTGTAGGAAAGGCCTAATTATTAAGCAGCTTCCCTTATGTTTAGTGAAATCTGCCTCTCTGTACCTTAGTCTGTGGTTCTAGGTATCTCTTACAGCAGCACAAATGAATGTTCGTGTTCCATTTCCATGTAACTGTGCTTCAGGTATTCAATGAGACCCTGCTCTGTTCAGCCTGTTCTCTAGGTTACACATTCCTAACTTCTTATAACTTTTCTGAACCCCTTACCATCTTGACCTTCTGTTGTTTGAACGTTACAGTTACTCATTATCGGTCCTAAGTCATGATGTCTAGACTGGGTTGCTGTAAACCACATGCAGGCTACAGCAGAGCTTCCTGTCCCCCTCCCTCTGGGCCTTATGTGTCTGATAATGTAACCTGAGATTTTATTAGGGTTTTCAGTCACCTTGGAGCTTTTGGCCAGCTCCCTTTTACAGGTAGCCCCTCCAGCCTCCTTCCCCCCCTCCCACCTCCCCCCACCACCACCACGAATTGTTCCTCCAGCCTGATCTTCCCTCTCCTGTACTTGTAAGAGTGACACTTTGATGGTACACTGTTACATTTAGATTTGCTGGTTTTCATCTACTCTTTTCACCTGCCAAGTTATTTAAAACACCTGATTTTGTCAGCAAGCAAATCGGACATCTTTCGTGGTTGCACAGGTATCCTGTGACTGTTTCCTCAGCTTAAAGTAAAGCTGCTGTAATACTGCTTCACAGGTGACTTTTGAGACTGTGTAAGTGGAATTACTTATGCATTTATTCTTTGAGCAATTACTGTGTGTTAAGTACGAGAGAGAAAACATTTTATCATTGACAATATGAGATAAAATGTTGTATGGTCCCTGCTTTCGGCTAACTTACATTCCAGTTTGTGGTCAGTATTTCTCTTTTTGTTAAATAAAAATAAGAATGATAATTAACTACTGTGTTCGTGCAAACATATTAATCATAAGGGAGTAGGTTACATGCCAAATTAGTCATAAAGATAGTAATTGCTTTTATTTATTTATTTATTTATTTATTTTTGCGGTACGCGGGCCTCTCACCGCTGTGACCTCTCCCGTTGCGGAGCACAGGCTCCGGACGCGCAGGCCCAGCGGCCATGGCTCACGGGCCCAGCCGCTCCGCGGCATGTGAGATCCTCCCGGACCGGGGCACGAACCCACGTCCCCTGCATCGGCAGGCGCACTCCCAACCACTGCGCCACCAGGGAAGCCCAGTAATTACTATTTTTATTTGGAGTGGTGCTCTACGAAATACTGAAGTCAGGAGCCCACTTGCGAGCCTCGTCCTTAGGACAAAGCAGTGAAATGATTTGCAACCAGTGTACAAGGACTTCCCCTCTGAGGCTGAGCATTTTGAGGTGAAGTCTGGTCTCGTTAAAACAGGTTCTTGGGAATGAGGTAAGCTTTGTGAAATCAGCTGTTAAAGTCTGTGCATTTTGAAAAGCCCCATTCTGTATGTTGGAATTTCTTACTCGCTTACAGCCTTCTTTATTTTTCTTAGTTTTTCTGCATGTCTCCATTTCATGCCATCTTTTTTTTTGGCCGGGGAGGTGGGGGCATGACCAAGGATTGAACCTGGGCCATGACGGTGAAAGCGCTAAGTCCTAACCGCTGGGCTGCCAGGGAACTCCCCATTTCATGCCATCTTTTAATCGTTCTCTTCTAACGTGGCCCATGTAAATAGTGAGCATATTTTTTATAGACGGGTTACATTAGTTCTCCAGTTACGAGTCAGGTGCAACATAAGCAGTTTGTTGTCAGACAGTTTTTGTTTATTAAAGACATAGCCTAAAGATTTCTTTGAATATATCTTTAGAGTATATCTGGGTGATCTTTTTTGGACTCATAATTCAATCTAAGTGCTAATTCAAGTAATGGTTCCTAGTATTTCTAAAGCCTTCATTTAAATTAAACTCAGATGTGTATTCAACAGTTATTATGTATCAGGCATGGTGTTGGTGTCTCTCATTTTATTTCGTAATTAAATTATTTTAAATAAAGAACCTGAAGTACCTTTTTATTGGTCAGAGTAGAAAAAATAAAAATTCTAGCCCCGATTTCCTCTGTGAGGAGGGTGTGTGGGGGGACCTGTCTGAAGTTCACCCGAGGATGAAACAGATTATGTGAAAGGTAAGGATGAATTACGGTGTGAAGAATTTGTCAGATAATCAACTTTTTTTTGTTTTGTTTTTTGTTTTGTTTAGAAAGAAATCGTAATACTAATGGGATGTTTTGGGTTTAGGAAAAGAGAAGTGAAATTTCTGACCGTACCTTGCACGGTTTTGCATTGGCTTGGTGCTCAATGGGTTTGGTGAGGTTGTGTAGAAAATAGCACTTTAAAATGTCATTTCTTTGATGAACAATAAAACATTAGGGTTCAAATTTGTAAAATTTTATGTTTCCAGATACTGAAGAATAAATTCTTCCTGCCTCTCCAAGAGATTTTTCTCCAACCTCTGTAGTTTTTCCTCTGGGGAAGGGAGAAGAGGGAAAGCAATCAACATACGTATAGTGGATAAAGTAAATTATATTAGAAACCTGGAGTTCTATTTTGTGCTCTTCCAAGCTACTAACTCTATAATCGCATACACTTTATTTTTCTGGGAAAGGACGGATACATTATTTTACTGCTTCCTTGGGTGCTGACCAGGCTTAATTAAATGTTTGCAAAGCACTTGGAGATCTATGGATAAACACTATAGATGCTCTACATAAATAAACACATATTAATCCTAAATGTGGTTGATAATTACTGAGACGAACAAACCATTTTTCTCAATTTCATAGTAATTAAAAAGGGCATACTTTAGGTGGAAAAAAGTATAAATGAATATGATGGGCTTAAGTTTAGCATGGAAAGGCTTAAGTAATTTCTTGAATTGTGTTATGATCTATCCTTTGGGTCATTGTTGCTGATAATTTAGAAGTCACTAGAAGTTCTTAGGCAGAAAGCTGTTACGTGGTCCTTTTTCTAGCTGGATCTATTTAATGCTATTTGCTGAATCTAGATGGTTAAGGAATAGGGTAAATAGAACCAAAATCAGCCTAAGGGTGATTTTTTTCTTATTTGTGTAAAATCTGTAATATGGGATTCTCTTAAATCTTCAGTTCGTATTTTATGTTTGGCATATTATAATCTGGTATAATTGTATTTCATTGTACAAGGTAGTAGGGATAGTAAAATTTCAGTACTGCAGTCATGAGTTTTGAAATGTGTAGGGTGTAGGCGTGGAGCCAGGTTGGGAGAGAAATCTCACCACAGAAGAGCATGAGTGCCTGAGGATGTGGGACTCTGACCTCATCTCTCGGGGTCCCCGATGAGGTTAGTTTCCTCCTCCAGAGAGGTGACAGGTTTTTCTGCAAAGACAAGCAACGCGAAATCTTCCCCTAAAAGGTCAGCCGCCGTCAGCATGGAGGTGATTTGACTTCACCTTGGAGACGGGTTTCTGTCGCGTGGGCCTGTGGGGCACGGGCTGGATGGGTGAAACTTGTGCGGCTTGATCATTTAGTTCTTGAGTTGCCACTGGCTTTATTTGCATGTGTAGTGAAATACACATAACATTTAAATTTATCATTTTAACCGTTTTTAAGTGTCCAGTTCGGTGGCATTAAGTACATTCACCTCATTATGCAGCCGTCACCACCATCCATCTCCAGAACATTTTCATCTTCCCAGAAGAAACTCCATACCCATTAAACATGACTCCTCATTTCTCCCAGCCCCTGGCCACCACCTTTCTCCTTTCTGTCTTTGAAGTTGATACAAGTGTAGTCATACAGTGTTTGTCTTTCTGTGACTGAATCATTTCACTTTAGCAGTGTCTTCAAGGCGTGTCCTTGTTGTAGCTCCTTAGAGAATCTTGTTCCTTTTTAAGGCCAAATATCCCATTGTATTGATATGTATATACCACATTTTGTTTATGCATTCATTCATAGATGGACGCTTGAGTTGCTTCTAGCTTTTACCTTTTGTTTTTTTTTTCAAAGTTTTATTTTTTAGAGCAGTTTTAGGTTTACAGCAGAATTGAGAAAAAGGTACAGAGATTTCCCATATATCTCTGCCCCCACGGATGCATAACCTCACTCACAAGGATAGTACTTTTTTTTTTTTTTTTTTTTTTTAACCAAGGATGACCCTACATTGACACATCGTATTTGTGCAAACTCCATAGTTTACCTTAGGGTTCACTCTTGGTATAGTACAAATGGGTTTGGACAAATGTATAATGACGTGTATCCATCATTATACCATCATACAGAGTATTTTCTCCGCTCTAAAAATCCTCTGTGCTCTGCCTGTTCATTCCCAGTGCACCTCCCCTCCCTCCACCACCACTGACCTTTTACTGTCTCTATAGTTTTGCCTTTTCCAGAATGTCGTGTAGTTGGAATACATACAGTATGTAGCCTTTGGAGATTGGCTTCATTCACTTAGTAATATGCACTTAAGGTTTTTCTATGTCTTTTCACGGCTTGATAGCTGGTTGCTTTTTTAGCGCTGAATAATGTTTCACTGTCCTGACATACCACAGTTTACTTATACATTCACCTACTAAAGGACCTCTTGGTGTGGTTTCCAAGTTTTGGCAGTTATGAATAAAATAGCTATAAATATTCATGTGCAGGTTTTTGTGTGGACATAAGTTTTCAGTTGCTTTGGGTATATATCAAGGAGTGGGATTGCTGGATCATCAGGTAGAAGTATGTTTCGCTTTGTAAGAAACCACCACACTGCCTTCCAAAGTGGCTACACCATTTTGCATTCCCATCACCAATGAGTGAGAGTTCCTGTTGCTGCATATCCTAACCAGCATTTGGTGTTGTCAGTGTCTGAGGGTTTGACCATCCCAATAGGTGAACAGTGGTGGCACCTCGTTATTGTTTTGATTTGCATTGCCCTGATGACGTATGGTGTGGAGCATCTTTTCATGTCCTTATTTGCCATGTGTGTATCTTCTTTAGTGAGGTTTCTATTAAGGTCTTTGGCCCTTTTTTTTTTTTTTTTTTTTTTTTTTTTTTTTGGCGGTACGCAGGCCTCTCTCTGTCGTGGCCTTTCCCGTTACGGAGCACAGGCTCCGGATGCGCAGGCTCAGCGGCCATGGCTCACGGGCCCAGCCGCTCCGCGGCATATGGGATCTTCCCAGACCAGGGCACGAACCCGTGTCCCCTGCATTGGCAGACGGACTCTCAACCACTGCGCCACCAGGGAAGCCCCAGAGCAGAAGTTTTTAATTTTAGTGAATCCAACTTATCCATTATTTCTTTCATGCATCATCTTTGGTGTTGTATCTAAAAAGGCATCACCATACTCAAGGTTGTCTACGTTTCCTCTTATTATCTTGTAGGAGTTCTATAGTTTTGCGTTTTACATTTAGGTCTGTGATCCATTTTGAGTTAATTTTTGTGGGTGGCGTAAGGCCTGTTTCTAGGTGATGATGATGCTTTTTGCGTGTGGATGTCCATTTGTTCCAGCACCATTTGTTGAAGAGACTCTCTTTGCTCTATTATATTGCCTTTTCCCTTTGTCAGAGAACAGCACTGTTTACTTTTAAATAATTCATTTGTCTGTTATAGAAAAATATCTGGGACTTTTTTTGTTAGGGACTGGTTTACAGGATCAAATATGGTCTTGCTAATGTCCATTCCCAGTCACTGGGGGTTTCATTCATTAAAAAAGTGTTGATTGTATACAACACGTAGTGTGCTATGCACTGCAAGTCCAGTAGCACGCAGGCAAGCATGGTGTCAGCCATCAAGGAGTGGGGTGTGTAGCAGGGGAAAAGCAAACACTAATTGCACATAAGTTCGTGATCAAGCATGAACTCACGGCATGACAGGAGAGTGATGTACAACATGATGGTAGTTTTGAGGGCATTTCACCAGTGGGTTTTGAGGGGTGGCGTAGGAGTCGATCAGGAAAGGGAGGGTGAGGGCGAGTTCAAGGCAGAGGAAATAACACGTGAAAAGGTCCTCTTGCCCCTTGAAGGAAGCAAGAGCCGCTGAGGTGACCTGAGGGTCTGAGTGTGGGGTGAGTCTTGAAGACACGCAGGTCTTGCAGATACCACAAGAGCTGTAGTCTGTGCGCTGAGAGCAGTGGGAAGCCATGCGTGTGTCTGGGTTTGAAAAGGGGGCTCAGTGGATTCAGATGAAATGACCAGATTTTAGTTTTTCAGAGATCTCAGAGGCAGTCTGTCAAATGGGTTGAGTGGACGAGGTTAGAACTGAATCCAGACAGTTCAGTAAGGAGACTTTTGCAGTTTTCGCGGCAAAAAAATAATGATTGGAGTGGGATGGTAGCAGCGGAGATGGAGAGAAATCTGAATTGTAGGGAAGGTAGAGACGTGGTTAGTGGGATCCTGTGACGGATTGGATGTGGACAAGGGTGTTAAGGGTGACTGGTCAACGTCTCAGGCATTATAACAGGACCGTGGTGGTCCTTCCTTTGAGAGGGCGGTGCGGTGAGGGAGTGACGGAACCAAAGTAGGTGATTCCTCAGAGGTTTGGGTGTGAAGTGGGGAAGAGGTCAGACAGTAGCCACGGGAGAATGCAGGCTCTCGGCGATGTTTCTGGTTTTGGTTTTGTTTCTGAGATGGGAGTGACCTGAACATATTAAAAAGTGGAGGGCTTCCCTGGTGGCACAGTGGTTGAGAGTCCACCTGCCGATGCAGCAGACACGGGTTCGTGCCCCGGTCTGGGAAGATCCCACATGCCGCGGAGCGGCTGGGCCCGTGAGCCATGGCCGCTGAGCCTGCGCGTCCGGAGCCTGTGCTCCGCAACGGGAGAGGCCACAACAGTGAGAGGCCCGCGTACCGCAAAAAAAAAAAAAAAGTGGAGAACCTCTAGTTGTGGGCGAGAGGTTGAGTGGATGATATAAGAAGTCTGTGGAAGGGGCATGCTGGGGGTAGAAGGATGCCAAATCGAGAAGTGGAGGGCCTGGCTGCCTTCAGGTGTGCAGGGAGAGGAAAGAGAATAAGTGGTGTGGGAGCCAGCTTAGGGAGCAGCGGGTACGGGCAGCTCCAAAGTCAGGTACTCAAGTAGCTAGATTTTCCATAGCTGTTTTCGATCGTGGATACCGTTTATAGATAGGCGCGACCATGAGAACCGGACCAGGGCTTCCAAGCTAAAATGTCAACAGTAATGCTGTCTTTTCCAATAACCTACTAACCCGGGTGGAATTCAGTGTGGTAGAATTACACAACCTTATTAAATTTCAACTTTCTACCTCTGAAAGAAGTTTGATTTGGTTTTTATAAAAAAAAAACCTGAGTGGGTTTATTTTGATATAATTTGCAAGGTGCTGTGTGCGTGTGCCCCAGTGTGTGTATGGGCGTTTGTGAAAAATCACATCTTCTAAATTTATACAAAGCTTGCATTTTGTGAATTTTTGGTGGGTACTTGTTTCCTACAGCACGGTGATATTCGAGGGTGGGGACGAGGTCACAGCCATCCCTGTTTCTTCCCCTTGGTGAAAAATCATATTTTAGTTCAAAGCTGTTCAAGTGAGTCCTTGCTCTGCTCTCCCACCCTGTCTTCAGAGATATTATTTGGAGTCAGCAATCAATGGATTCCATCCCTCTGAGACTTGCTTAACCTACAGCCGCTGATAAAATACAGGCAAGAGCTCGTTACTTTATCTGAATTGTCCATTGCTACCTTAATGAGTGAAATGGTTAAGGAGAGGAGGGGGCGAGCCTTAAGGAATGTGTGTACCGTTTGAGCTGAATATTTCAGTGTATATAGGGAGAGGGAGGGCGAGAGAGAAATCCACTTACATCACTAGAACTGCATTGAGTGTGAGCCTTGCAGGTTAAGAGACAGACTCCAGTGTCTTGCTTTCTGCAGGAAGCAGCAATGCCGCCTGTTTCCTAAGAGGAATTTTTTATTTAGAAAAGGAAGCTTTCTCTCTACCCAGGAAATGGCTTTCCTTGTGCGTTGCTATGCCAACTGCCTGCAGCCATGGTCCTCCAAAGTAAGCACAATAATGTAATTATATTGGTGTATTGCATTCAGACTCGTGCTTCTCAAGACTGTGTGTGTGCGTGTGCCGTGTTTCTGTTAGTGACTCTCTTGCTGGCAGTCATGCTTGTGTTGAGTGTAAGGGACAGACATCATTAGATCAAATGTCCATCAGTGTCATGCCGCCGAGATTAATTGTGCAAACTTGGTTAGTGGAGTGGGACAGAGATGACTGGTCACCGCTCCGTCAGCATCATTGGCAGCCAGGGAGGAGGTCCCGATTCACACGCTCTGCCCTGGTTCTTTCTTTCTTTCTCTTTCTCCTTTCTTCCTTGGTCGAAGGGGTCCGTATGTGTGATTGCAAATGAGACAAGAGTATTAACAATGCTTGGCTGAATGCTGAAGACTGGTTCCTCCACCACCCTGACCGAGATCATTCTCTAGGAAGCCTTTTGGAGGGGAGTCTGTGTGCAGTCAGCCATTTTAGCTTTTTTTTTTTCCCCCTTTTCTTTTGCCTCTCGTTCTTCGGTCTCAGAAATGATCTTGTTCTCCGGGAGGACTGAGAGCTGGATAAGGTTTCCTCAGTCCCGTCGTAGCCGGAGATGGCTAGAGTTTCAGCGTTATAAAAATGGAGACCGGCAGGGTCGTGTGGATCCCTTTTCTGGTCCACAAGTATGAGGGTTTTCAGCTCACCGGTAGTGAGACTTGAAGCTGCAGCTGGCTCTCCTCTTTTTTTCTTTCTTGCTTCTTCGTTTTTCTTTTAATTCAGTGCTGTCAAGGGTGACTTGGCATCCATGAGAGACTGGTACATGATGTGTAAGTTCAGTCCAGCATATGTTTCTTCATTATGAAACCACTAGCAACCCCAGCTAACCATGGAGTTATGGGCCAGCAGGAGAAACATTCAGTAAGTACTTCAAATGCCGCTGTGCTTCCACCTTGCGTCATAGGGAACGGCTTTAAAATGGGGATGATCGCTGTGTCTCTTCAGGGGAGGCATGTTTTCTAGAGGGTCTGAGAGTCTGCTTGGAGGAGGGAGGGTAAGTTACAGATGGCTTGTTCTTCCACTTCTGTTGTGATTTAACCATTTTTTCCAACAAGACCAGCAGTCCATTTAAAGCAAGATCACAAACATTGTGGAACACTGGACGGCTGATTTTTAAAATCAGAAATTAAAACTTGGCAATTCAGCTTTAACTCAGCACTTGAATAGTCTCTTAAAAATATTTTGTATCATTGAATTTAACGAGAGATCATGAAAAGGTTATTGGGCACAGGCGTCTGTGGTACGGAATTCACATGTAGGCTTGAAGGAGGGAGGAGAGCTCCGGTTATTGATTTGGTAATAAAACCATCAGGGAGACTCATCTGACTTCTTCACAGGAATTAACAGGTGATGAGAACACGGAATTTTGTTTGTTTGTTTTAATGCCACAAGTATTGCTTCTTTACAATTGATCCCATGAGTCAGCTCTGCATCTGTCACGCTGAAATCCCACAGACAGCTACTGCTGTTTGTGAGAAACACTTTTCTCCGGTTAATACCAAGTCCCAGCCTCCTGCTCTAGGAATGTGAGTTCTCACTTTGCTGCCTTTGTACCACCATGTTGGAAGTTTTCTGCCATCACGCTAATTCATACGTGCGTGTCTCACATATATATTTAAATGTCCCAAATGAAAATGCATATATTTAGGCAGTATATATAGTAATTAGCCTAAGTATTTTTAAAATGCCTATTTTTATATTCTGGCATCTAGCAAGTACCCTATTAGGGTATAGGAATTATCTTTTATGTATGCTAAAAAGATTGAGCTGTTAAACTTTGAAGATGGAGGTAAATCGCTGAGGCTTTGCAAATTTATAGACAGAAGGCCGTGAATTAGAATATTTAGATGCCTAGGTTTATGGTCTAATTTGGTTTTGTTCACCATCACGAACAAAATTGTTAACTAAATCCGAGAGGTTTCCTTAGATGAAGCTACCCATAAGGCATCGCCCTGCACGCCCAGAGAGTGGTGGGATGTTCCCGGGCAGTGGCTGTGTTGCAGGCGTGTTGTTATGATGCAGGGCTTGGAGCCCAGCCCCCTCGTAATGAGATTCTTGTGGTACCTCGCTAATTAAATCTCTTCGGATCAGGTCCAAAAACAGACCAGCCTTATACTTAATTTCACTAATAAGAAAGGTTGTTATAGAGAAGTTCTACTCTAGTTAGACTTTAGTAACAGGACCTCTGACGTGAAGCTCCCCTGCGCTCTGGATTTTTTCCGGGACCAGTAAGGTGTGTTACTTAAACTGCACTTGACGAACCTTAGAAGCAAAGTTCAAATCACAGGCTCTTTGTTTACCTTTTTCACATGTCCTTTCTCAGAATGGGGGGAGGGGGGTACTGAAATTAATAATAATATAATTTTAATGAACAAAGAAAATAGTTTACTGGCGGGGGAGGAAAAAGTAGGACTAGATTTATGAAAAGGAGCAGTTGGGCCAGGTAATACCAAATCGTGTGTGCACGCCTCTTCCGTAAAGCGTATTTATTTCCTAACACGTGCTTTACGTTTTAGTGAATTCCAGGGTAATGCTTTGACAGAAGTAACCGTAGCCATAAAATAGCTTTGAGTCAAGTGATATCTAGAAAGCGTGTCAGTGGTATCTCCCACCATATTTCTGTTACCAGTTGAGGTCCTGGAGTTCGCCGCCCAGATCATCCTCTGGGGCAGGGTTGTCAGTTGGTGCCCTCAGGATCTTGCTGCGTGGTCCTTGTTGATGAGGCCTTTGGTTATGTAGACTTTGCTGGTTAATGAGCAGACCTTTAAGACTTTAATTTCATGCAGGAGGTGAACAGGAGAACGGTGTCCCGGCTGTCACATAACAGGTGACTCAGTAAAGAGCTGCTGAGCAAACATGAGTGGGACACCCCTCTTCTGACCTATGAGGCTTTACGAGGATAATGTCAGAGCTTATTTTAAATGCGTGAAGTTTGGTAACGTCACAGATAACTTCCATTTTCGCCTCTTGGAGAAGTTTGTGGCTTTTTAAGTGGCTTTGCTTCTTTGACTACAGAAGTGAGTGAGACACTAAAAGGAACAACACTGAATCGGGGGCTTTTTTTGAAGCTGTGGTTGAGCAGGGGTAAACTCGGTTTTCTACTCTGTGAGAATCTTTCAGATCTCACGGGCTTCTATTCTTCCCTGTCGGGCGCCGTGCGTTCTCTCAGCTGCTGGCGCTTAATAGGTGCACAGTAAACACTGCTTTCTCATCTGAATGAATTTGGGTTAGTGAAGCCCCATGTACCCTCTACACTAGTGCTTTGTATACGTTTTGTCACCTCTCCTCCCTGTCGCGGTTCCACCTGGCCAGGTGTGAACACCTGTGCGTCGCCAAGATGGCCCCCAGCACTGGGCTCTGTTCTCACTGCCGCCTGGCGCTCAGTCCGTCTCCAGGGGAGCCTTGTGATTTGGGGGCTTTTGACAATAAAAGGAGATTATTAACGTTAAAAAAAATGTATGCTAAAACTACATTTCAAAAAGACTGCTCTGGAACACTGGTGGCACAGACCGTTCATAGATGTTACACGAGGAAAGTTGCACAGGCTTAAGAAGTTGCGGAAAACCTGGGGGTGACAGGAAAGGCCATTGCTCCATTTACCAGCTGTTCCGTGTTCTACCCGCCCCCCCCCCCCCCCCCCGCCTTCTTACCCACCTCAGATGAACTGGCGGGAGGAGGGTGCCTTCAGCGTGCCTTTGAAAGTTGTGCGGTATACGATGACTTAGAAACTTTGTAAATTTTTTACATGAATCACTTAAAATAAATCAACTTGGTATTATCAGACTGATCATCTAGTTTTCCTTTGCACATCTTATAGAAATTATTGATATATGTAGTGCGCTGTACTTACAATAAATGAGACTTCAGTCGTGATGAAATGATGATTTTTAAGAAGTGGTTTATGTTAAGAACATGCCTCCTTGAGTGCAGGGAATAAACAGCAATAGCTATCATTCGCTGAGCACTTATTGTATGACAGGCACTGTGTACTACATATTATCTGAATTATCACAGCAACCCTTTAAAGAAAGACTTATTAGCACCTTTTCAGAGACGATGAAAATGAGGCTTAGCGAGATTAAAAAATACCTTTTTCCCGGGACTGTAAGTGGTGGAACCATCACTGGAGCCCAGGTGTGTCTGATTTCACAGCCCTGCTTTAACCACCACCCTGTACTGCTTCTGTGGCTAGATTTAGTCTAAATCAGGTGTTTGGATTGTACACTTATCAGAGCTGATGTGAGTTATTGGAATGCACGACTTGAAAAACATGCTTGCTTTTCTTTGGCTACTCTTGTTTTTCCTGGTATGTGTGACATTCCAAGTTCATATAAAAGGGCAACAATATCATGATCAAAATTATTTTACAAACTTAGAAAAATAGTTTTATAAAACTATTCGATAGATGCAGTCAATAAGCTTCTGTCCTTTTTTTTTTTTCCCGCGGTACGTGGGTCTCTCACTGTTGTGGCCTCTCCCGTTGCGGAGCACAGGCTCAGCGGCCATGGCTCACGGGCCCAGCCGCTCCGCGGCACGTGGGATCTTCCCGGACCAGGGCACGAACCCGCGTCCCCTGCATCGGCAGGTGGACTCGCAACCACTGCGCCACCAGGGAAGCCTAGTACCTTCTCATTTTTAATTGCTGCTTAACTCTTTAAGCATAAACTTGATGCCTCAACTTCCTCTGCTCCCTTTGAAACTTCAGACGGCCTGACCGTGGCCACCTGTGCTCCGTGGGCAGCCCTGAGCCTGGCTGTTCCACGCCCCCATTTCTGCTTTGGTAGAGTCTGCATCTGCCATGGAGCCCGACTTCTGCTCACGACCACCTCTCTGAAGTCCACACTGGCCGTGGCTCGTCTGTAGCCATAAGTCATCGTTTCATGAGTCTGACTTCCTGTTGGTCACCGAGGACCTCTGTCATCTACATTCTCTCGCTTAGGAGCATATTTTTTTCCCAACTGTGCTTTTTTCGGTTAGGACAAGGTGCTCTGATTACAGATGCTAAGGGCCCCTTTTCTTTTCCGATTTTTCAGCCTGCAGTGCTCTGTGCTTGACCTCCATTTGCTCCTTGTTTCTGTTCATATTTATCTCTGCTTCCTCTGAATAATGATTTAGTGCCACTTAATATGTAATTCTTCATTTTATGAATTGTTGTAATTGCTTTGGTCTCTGCGGTTAGATGAGACATCGTATCTGGAGTGAATTCGCCCCCTTCCTCATACCAGGTGTGAAGAATATGGTTGGAATTCAGAACTCTTTATCAACTGTTAAGAGTACAGAAGAGAGAAGGCTTTTGTAGGATGGAAGAATGGCAAGTGAGGGTCCAAAGATATAAGGAATTAGAAGGTTATGAGAAAAACAATGAGATCATCACTATTGGAATAGATTATGTCAGCGAGAGTAGGTCAACACAGGTGACAGAGAGGAAGGTGTTAGGACACTTGACAAATTAATGACTATAATATGAAGATCCAGCGAAGGAGTGTAACCTCCTTCTCCCTCCCACCCCCCTCCTGTCTTTAACTAGAAAAGATTCAAGGAAACTCAATTTTGAAAAAATTGCTTTCATCCTACCATGACAATCTGACCTTGTCTGTAAACACTGGGGAGAGTGTCTTTTTAATATAATTTGATTGATGCATTTTCCTTAGCAGGGTAGAAAATAGCACCAAGATTAATCATAGGTGTTAAGTTACACCTCTTTTGGGTTAAGACTCTACCTCTTCTTTATCTGATCTTTATTTTGTCTATTACGACAGATATATTTCCCGAGATGAAATAAACTATCTCTTACTATCTCTTGGAGAGATTTTCCACTGTGCTAGCTAACAGAGGCCTGAGAGGAGGCAATATCCTATTGTTTTATTCAAGGACAAGGTCATCTTGCCTTGGATTTGGGCCAAGAAACCCTGGCAACAAATAACAGATCTTTTTACCCTGTTAGAAGTAAAGAAATATATTTTAAGAACTTGCCAACGCATTGCATGCACAACTTGCATGTATAAGATTGAAAAAAGCTCTATCTCATTGTAGGACATGTTAAAGAACAATCCTTACTTTTAGTCAAAAGAAGAAGCATACTTTCCATCCTTGCTTTTAAACATTGTTTGGTAATGATCGATTTAAATACAGACTACATAAAAAATAAAATCAATTAAGATTAGTTGGAAAAGAGAATGATCAATTAAAAAAAGAATGCTCAAAATGCACCTTATTAGAATATCAAGTATTTCTTCTTTAACTGCTTAACCATAGTAAGACTAGAGTTACAGTTTTATTTCTCATTTAAAATATCATACTTTATATGTTTGAAATACTGATGTTAAATTTAAACCAAAATAAATACTCTGTAAATTTGGTCCTGTAGATATAATTATCCCTGAAATATAAACTGAAATTTCTTTAGTCCATTTCCTTGATTTTAGGCCTGACCATACTCTTAAATATTTTATTCAGGTAATCTGTTTAAGAGTTCTTTGAAGAGTGATGGTTGAGTTTCCTTCTTTTTTCCTGTGCTTAATAATCATGTAAAAATTATTTTTATTTAATTTAAATCCTTAATGAAGTACCTTTTAGTGCTTACTTTATGTACCTAGTGAAAAAAAAAAGGCAACTTACTACTGTCAGGTCTGTAGCAATCTTCTCTAAACTTTTTTTTTTTTTTTTTTTTTGCTGAACGCGGGCCTCGTGCCTCTCCCGTTGCGGAGCACAGGCTCCGGACGCGCAGGCTCAGCGGCCATGGCTCACAGGACCAGCCGCTCCGCGGCATGTGGGATCCTCCCGGACCGGGGCACGAACCCGTGTCCCCTGCATCGGCAGGCGGACTCTCAACCACTGCGCCATCAGGGAAGCCCCTTCTCTAAACTTTTGAAAATTTTTTCTACTTAGCTCAAATGACCATTTTATCTTTATCCATATATTTTATTTGGATTATGATTTAGTTATGAGCTTTTAAAAATTTTTTTAAACAAAAGAAAATGAGTGCCGTTATATACATAGAGATATACTCGTGAGGGAGAGCGGGGTGCAAGTGTGTGTGTGTGTGTGTGTGTGTGTGTGTGTGTGTGTGTGTGTGATTTAAATGAAAGTAAATTTCCTCAAGGTCTCTGTTAATTTCCTTGTCCTAAGATCTTTGCTTTCTCTGACGTCCTTATTTCTCTTCATCATTAAGAAATGGTCTTTATTTTCAGAGGTCTGACTGACACATGCTTGTGATCGTTTCCATGTACGGTATTAAAATGCCAGGGCTGTTAGTACTGTCTTAGGTGTTACACAGAACGAGGTAAGTAAAAGTGTCTATTTTGGGGAACATAGATAAGAAGCTTGTTCAAAAACATACAAGAGACCATAAATGCACATTTACACGCTAAAGCACGTAAAGAGATGATGCAAGGGAGCACCCGCACTGAAGCATCACATAGAGTGTAGCACACACGCTGGCCTCTCGGGCCCTTGGTCCCTGCCCCTCCCTTTCCTGCTGGTCTAGAAACACCCTGGCCACGCAGAACTGGTCACTTGTCAACCTCTGCCATTTCTTCTTGTTGACCAAACCTCCAGCATGGGCCTTTTATGTTAGTTATGCTGTGTTCCTCTCTCTCTCTCTCTCTCTCTCTCTCTCTCTCTCTCTCTCTCTCTCTCTCTCTCTCTATCTATCTATCTATATATATATACACACACACACACATACACATGGCGTGTGTGTATATGATACATAATGATCTTATTTACTTGTACAGTCTGTGATAATGCCATATCCGCATAATGTATCGGTCAACCCCCAATCAGTGTTTCTTCTGTAAAGTCTTTACACAGATATTCCCCACGTGCTTCCAATCTCCTCACTTCACATCAGTAATACCAGATCCTCTTTATCACTTACACTACCTGCTCATTATAAAGGCTGTTCTCAGAGACATCATAGGCATGGACTCACTTTACAGTTTTTGATCAATAAAGTGACACTGAAAAACACTTCTGAGTTAGTAAGGTACATATTCCTCTTTAGTGAACTCCGAAGAAGTACGCTACTGGTTTATAATATTGACTTGGTTTGATTATAAAATAAAACATACCCCCCTTATGTATGCATGTATTTCATGCATGTGTGTGTGTTTGTGTAAACATGATTAATCCAGAATCTCATCTCTAATTTAGGTATGTAGAAAAAGCTAGAATTCTGTTATGTATTGGTAGGGGGTAATTTTCAGAGATATCTGAAAATATGTGTAATCTCCTCTGATAACCATTTTATTTTCTTACAGCTCTAATTTAAAGATCTTGAAAACACAGATTATGAGGGAGCACCTTATTATGGGTTATCTCCGACAGGTGAACATTTCACTAATTTTAAGTTCTAGTGCGCAACTTCACACCTTTCATAATAAAAGACAGTGAGACATGACTGTAAAAAAGGCGTAGAATTGTAACCTTTGATTGTCTCTATTCTGCTAGGAAAAAAAGAATGGGTTCAACCTGACGTTTTTACTCTCTAAGTTTTAATAGTGAAAGCGCTCTCTTTTTTACTTTTCTCAGTAATTAAGAAAAATTTGGAGTTAAGTGGGAGTGTCGTGGCATGTAGTTTTTCTGAATTTTCTGAAACCGAGAAGTTCATAGTACCTTTAATATTGGTGAAAAAGATTGCTTCAGGTTGTCAGTAAGGATCTGGAAGGATTCTGTAGTCACTGGACCTACAGCATCTGGGTTGGTGGGGATGGAGCGAGGTTGGCAGAAGTTGAATGATGAGCACAATTTACATGTCAGGTTTCCAGTAATCGAGAATGTGAAGGATGAAATTAACTTTTTCTTTATGGCTAATGAATCTTAGACTTACTTGTTTTCTTAAAAGTATACTTTTCTTATTTTAAATGGCAATTTAAAAATATGAATATAATACTTCAATATTAACATATAAGGCCTCCTGTTTCTTACTGAAATTCATTCCACTTGTGGAAACAATCAAATGTCAAAATCATACTACTTTAGGGATAACATTTACCTAAATATAAAACTATTTTATTTACAAGAGTTACCCTTTGAATAGCTAAGCTAAATTTCAGTGCTTGCTTTGTGTTATGGCTGTTTAGGTGCCAGTTTGGTCTGTGGTTTGTCCCTTATTAGTTTTGTTCATTATTTATAATTTTAAAAAATACATAGCTATACATGTATTTATGAAAGAAAAACTAGAAAACAGATGAAGACAAGGACAGAAAAAGAATCACAATTTTACTACCCAGATAAACCATTGGTAACATTTTGATACATAGCCTCTTATTGTAGAAATGTGTTTTTTTTTAATTTATTTAATTAATTTATTTTTGGCTGTGTTGGGTCTTTGTTGTGGTACATGGGCTTCCCATTGCGGCGGCCTCTCTCGTCGCGGAGCACGGGCTCTAGGCGCATGGGCTTCAGCAGTTGTGGCTCGCAGGCTCAGTAGTTGTGGCTCATGGGCTCTAGAGCACAGGCTCAGTAGTTGTGGCACACGGGCTCAGCTGCTCCGCGGCATGAGGGCTCTTCCCGGACCAGGGCTCGAACCCGTGTCCCCTGCATTGGCAGGCGGACTCCCAACCCCTGGGCCACTAGGGAAGTCCCAGAAATGTTGTTGATATTATACCATAGCATAAAATCTGGCACTGATATTTGCTCTAGATTTCTCCCAACCCCCAAATATATGTAGAAGGTATATTTAAGGACAACTTATTTAAGAGACACATTGTAACTATCATGAACTGCTTTGTCTACTTTATAGTTTTAAAGTTTGCCATATAATATACATTAATATGTAACATGATACGTGTATTATATATAATGTAGTATATATAATACATACATAAAATTGAGGGAAAAGTTACTTACTTAAAACCTTCTTTAGTTACTGTTAGGATTCCATTCCAATATGGGAAAGAAAGAATCCAGTGTGATTTTAATAAAGTTTACTGTAGTCATACCATTGTGCCTTTCTTGAAGTGGATGCAAAATTTTAAGATACAAAAAGTCAACATTAAAGTGTCAAAAGAAAAAGAAGTGAACTTTCAAATAGCTTAGCTAAAGAAAATATTGATATAAACACCTGTGACAACATTCCTTTCCTCTTCCCATTCCACTGGATAGCATGTCTTTTACCACTGAAATCCTTTGTGTTCCTTTTAGTTGGGCATATTTCCAGACTTCTTTCCCCTTCATTATCCTGTTTTCGTTTTGCCCCCCCCCCCCGAAAAAACTTAACAAACTGATATAAGTAAGATTTAAAGAATGTCTTTGAAGAAGCAAACATCACAGAAGTTGATAGTAGTGATATTAAATGAAAAGTTCATTTTGTTCTAGAAAAAGAGCTATGGGTAACCTAAATGGCTCTCAGTTTTTTCTCAGAGCAAGAAACTACTTAAGGTCTGTCTTTGAATAGAAGAGGAGAATAGAGGCTGTAGTTCTCATTTAACAAAAGTATCTTTCAATAATAGTGGAATAAAGTGTCAAAATAAACTGAGTACTTTTTAAATTAATAGCTGGTAAGAAGTAAGTCTGTACTGATATGAAAAGTATGTGGATTAAAAGAAATACATTAAAAATTAATGTTGGGGCTTCCCTGGTGGCGCAGAGGTTGAGAGTCCGCCTGCCACTGCAGGGGACATGGGTTCGTGCCCGGGTCCAGGAAGATCCCACATGCTGCGGAGCAGCTAGGGCCGTGAGCCATGGCCGCTGGGCCTGCGCGTCCGGAGCCTGTGCTCCGCAATGGGAGAGGCCACAACAGTGAGAGGCCCGCGTACCGCAAATAAATAAATTAATTAAAAAAAAAAATTAATGTAAAATTAATTAACAATTACAGAAAGTTATTAACGTTACTCTTGTCCTTTTTTAATCTCAGTTTAATTTTGTCCATTTTGAAATTATATATTCTACCTATTGCCTTTTGAAAAGAGAAAATTAATAATGAAACAATATATTTTGAATGTTTTCTTGTGGGTTTTATCTAGATTTCTATAAAAATGATTTAAAAATATGGTTTGAAAAGTTTGCCTCTGGTTGGAAGTAACATATATTTAAATGCTGGGTGAGCAGTAGGACCAAAAAAATACATAGGAGCCCCCTGGCAGGAATGTCATTTGTGACTCAAGTAGATGAAGAAGGAAATAAGAATTGAGCTGTGCCACAAACAGGGGTAAGAGACAAGCGAGGTGTAAAGAGAAAAGAAAACGGGGCTTTTTGCAAGGCAAGAGGAATGAGCTAAAGCAGTGACTCGAAAGTGTCTGTGTACAATTAAGGAACAGTGAGTGGGGCACTTCCCTGGTGGCGCAGTGGTTAAGAATCCGCCTGCCGGTGCAGGGGACATAGGTTCGAGCCCTGGTCCGGGAAGATACCACATGCTGCAAAGCAACTAAGCCTGTGCGCCACAACTACTGAGCCTGCACTCTAGAGCCCGCAAGCCACAACTACTGAGCCCGCAAGCCACAGCTACTGAGCCCATGTGCCACAACTACTGAGCCCGTGTGCCTAGAGCCCGAGCTCCCAACAAGAGAAGCCACCGCAATGAGAAGCCCGCGCACCACAACGAAGAGTAGCCCTCGCTCGCCGCAACTAGAGAAAGCCTGCGCGCAGCAACGGAGACCCAACGCAGCCAAAAATAAATAAATAAATAAATTTATTTTTTTTTTAAGAAAGGAACAGTGAGTGGATTGGTATGGCTGGCGTGGCCGGCATGGAGGGGCAGCTGGGAGATGCAGGTTGATGAAGGAGAGGCCTTTGAATGTCAAGTCAGAGAGCTTTGGCCTCATGCTATCGATTTATGTAGTAATTAGAAAGCCATCAATAGTAAAATGTAAGGAAATAAAAGTGGGATGTGGGATAACCGTGTCCCCGATTTTGGTTTCTGAAGTCTGGGCTTTGTGTTAGGGCTTCCTTTAGGGTGGCTGGTAGTCACACCATCTCTGTTAATCTGCCCGTCGTTGGCTGGTGTAAGGCACTGGGGGTCAGTTCGCTCGACTTTCAAGGACCCAGGATTTTCTTTTCATTGACTGTAAGACGGATCCCGGTTTCAAAGATGTTAAAATTAAAAAAGTAACCGTGCACCTTAGAATCTGTGAAATGTACTATTAGCTACGTTAGTATACTGGTGTGCTTAATGTGGCCGTGTCTGTATATTACAGTAAGAGTAGTGGGCTTCCAGTTGTGGAACTAGATATGCCAGATGACTTGTTTGCGGGAACCGTGTTCTGTGTTTGGTCTCGAGTATTTGAGTGTGAGGACGTCTTGGCTCCTGTCTTAGACCTGCTCACAGACTAGTAGCAGAGAGAGACCCGCTGACACGTGCCTGGAGTCTTATGGATGGGGGTGGGGTGGGCAGGGAATGTGCCGGGCAGCTGGAGCCCACCAGGTGCATAAGGTTGGACGTGGGGGGCAAGAGCGTTTCAGGCAGATGGATTTGGAGGTTTTAAGTAGAGCACCAGAGTCATCCTGATGGAAGAGTAGAAGCCCAAGGTGAAGCGGGGTTGGAGATGCCCTGCCCTCACGTTCAATGCCATACTCTCATCATTGATAGAATGCTGTTGTTCCTACCCCAGAGGAGCCCGAATCCTGAAATACACTGAAATACTGGGGCTGGCCAGAAAGTTCCTTCGGGTTTCCCCAGCCGTTATGGGGGGATCCCGAACGAACTTTTTGGCCAACCCAATAACTACCCAGGGATCTGCAGGACCTCCCAGGACTTATCAGGGGCTGGGTTGCGGGGGGGGGGGGGGGGGTTCTCAGTGAGAAAACGATGCTGCTCCTAGAGACCCGTCTGCACACACAACCCAGTGTGGGAAATAGTTTGTACCTGTGGTCATGAAGGCCGTCATCTGACCAGCTGTAACCCTTGTTACACGAAGGGAAGGGATTAATAAGAACCGTAGACTCATGACCAGAGCGAGGCTGCAGAGCCAGGAGCCCGGATCTGCGTTCTGGCTTCGCCACTCGCTGTGTGATGCTGACTAAGCGTTTAGCTTTTCTATTACATGGAGTCCTCCTTTGTCACATGGAGATAAATGGTTGTGTGACGATTAGAGGTAAAATCTAAGTAAAGGCTTAGAGCCATGCATGGCCCATCACAGGCACAGTTCTTAGGTTTTTTAAAGATGTTGTTTATCCAGAAGGAAAGGAGAATTAAATCTGTCACGCAGGTGGGTCAGAGACTGTGTGTTAGGTTTTCCCTTTGCTTAGACGACGTGTCCTTGAGTTGATTCGCTTTGTTTTCTCTACAGTTCCATACTCAGCAAGCAACCTTCCGTTGATTATTCAATATTAGAGTAAAAAAACAGTAGCAATAATGTCATTAGCTAAAGTGGAAGGCTTTCTGTGTTCTTAGGCGATGTTCTACAATAGAAGTATATCCCCTTTTTATATATGAAGAAATTAAGGCATAGAGCGGTAAAGTAACTTTCCCAAAGTAATACAGCTAATAATACATGGTGAAGCCAGTGGCAGTCTCTCCTTGTACATGCAGACACACCCACCCGCACATGTGTGCCCGTGCAGATCTATTTTTGGAAGCTACATGAAATACCTAAATTTGCTTCTCCTACATCGTTGCCAAGGATGGACCAATTCCTTGTTTTCTGTGTGTCCCGTGGATTATAATTCTCATCAGACAGTTTGAGAACAGGTTATTCCTCCCCCTACATTCCGAGTTGATTTTCTTTAGTGTAAGTTTCAAAGGGATTTCTTATGCGTGATGTAGTAACTACCATTCTTACCATAGAATATAGAGTGCTTTGATGTTGAAGGAAATAAACCCTTCAAGTTTGGCCAGAATGGCAAGAATACAGTTTTGTATTGAAGAATAACTCTTTACATGAAAGTTTTCTCTTGTTAATGCAACTTTTTACAGGAAGGTCACCATGCTTATCTGACATTTCCCATCTGTGTGGTTCTCCAGAGGTCTTTTACAATTACTCTGTTTTTCGACTTGACTATAGAAGAGAATCCTGTTTCTGACTTACTGTTTGGGTGATATGATTGCTCTCTTCATTTGTTTCCAGGTAGATAAGTAATTCATAAGGAGCTAATTTTACCATATAGCCAGATGAAAGAGTTTTCTCAGCCAGACAGACTTAGCAGCACTTAGACATTTAAAATACAGGTGTGAATAATAATTAAGTCCATCTTTATTACAATTTTGACATCTCTTCAGCCTTTATCGCTGTAACACATATTCTTGGGACTGTGGAACATAGCTATAACTTGTAGGGGGCTGTACTTTCACACGGCCATCATGAAGTGACCTGGTATCCAGTGATGATGCTTCTCCTTGCATTAAGAACAGTTTTGGGGCTTCCCTGGTGGCGCAGTGGTTGAGAGTCCGCCTGCCGATGCAGGGGACACGGGTTCCTGCCCCGGTCCGGGAAGATCCCACATGCCACGGAGCGGCTGGGCCCGTGAGCCGTGGCCGCTGAGCCTGTGCGTCCGGAGCCTGTGCTCCGCAACGGGAGAGGCCACAACAGTGAGAGGCCCGCGTTCCGCAAAAAAAAAAAAAAAAAAAAAGAACAGTCTTGTCTTGTAAATAAGTTCATTTGTATCTCTTTTTTTAGATTACACATATAGGTGATATCATATGATCTTTGTCTTACTTATTTGGGATTAACGTGTGCACACTGCTATATCTAAAATAGATAACCAACAAGGACCTACTGTATAGCACAGGGGATGCTACTCAATATTTTGTGCTGGCCCATATGGGAAAAGAATCTGAAGAAGTATAGATACGTGTATATGTGTAACTGAATCACTTTGCTGTACACCTGAAGCTAGCACAACATTGTATCAACTATGCTCCAATATAAAATAAAAATTAAAAAGAACAGTTTGTCTTGGCTCTGCTACTGGCCCTGGATTCAGTATCCATCCTTTGTAAGGAGGAGGGTGGGCGGGGCTTCCCCATCCTAGGCAGGGTTAGAGAGCATCCTTCAAGGCACATGTATCAAGTACTGGCTGTGTTAGCCATGGATATATTCATTACTACGTATTAGTTCTTCTCTCTATTTTGTTCCCTTCTTCAAGTGTTATCCAAAGATGCCGTGGAAAAAAGATATCGCCGACGATTGCTTTACAGTAAAGTTGACAAGTGTCTTTGCAATGTTAGCCTGAGCCTGAGAGCAAAAGGGATGCACACGAAAGTGTCAGGTGCAGCAAAACTCACTTATGACCACTGCCCGGTGCCTGACACCGTCAAGCGTGCTGATGAGGACATTTAAAGCAAAATCCCCTTCATTTCAACCGTGAGCCTTTCCCCATAGTACTAGGAAGGAAGGAACTACTTCAGCTAGGTTTTGTGTATAGTAGAACAATAAAATATGTACCGAGACCTTGCTTTGAGTCCTCGTTCTGATGTTGACTAGCTGCGCAGCTACTAGGCAAGTCGTTTTTTAAAAATTTTATGTATGTATGTATGTATTTATTTTTGGTTGCATCGGGTCTTCGTTGCTGCGCGTGGGCTTTCTCTAGTTTGCAGCGAGTGGGGGCTACTGGGGGCTACTCTTCGCTGCGGTGCGCGGGCTTCTCACTGCAGTGGCTTCTCTTGTTGCGGAGCACGGGCTCTAGGCGCGTGGGCTCAGTAGTTGTGGCATGCGGGCTCAGTAGTTGTGGTGCACGGGCTTAGTTGCTCTGTGGCATGAGGCAAGTCATCTGACGTCTTGAAGTTCCTGTTTTCTCAGTTCACCGCGGAGATCATGATTACAATACCAGTCTCCCCACAGCATGCATTTGAATGATTATGGTAATAGCTGCATTATTTTACTAAGTGCTTTACATATATTATTTTCTTCAATCATCAAAATGATACTAGGAGCCAAGTGAGATTCTCCCAGTCTTACAGATGAAAAACTTGAGGTTTAAAGGAGGAAAATATAAAGAGTTAATGTCTTCAGAGTCTTTTTGCAAACTCTAAAGCCTATGTGGGTGTCAGTTATCGACATTAGATTATAGTACTCCAGGGTCAGTCCTCTGTGGGTTGGAGACCTGTCTCTTCTGTGTAGCTGTGTGGCGTTGAACAGATGACTTGAATGTTCTGAACCATTTTTCCTAGTCCGTAAAGTGCTCTTCATGATGCCTCCCTCCTAGGTTGCTTCTGGGGGGTTCCATATATGGCACAGGATCTCGCACACAGTGGCATCCACGAGCTAGATTCCCACTTTTCCAGCCAGAAGATTTCCCTTTTTTGGTTTTTAAATAGAATGTTGACAGTGATTCAGACATGTATTTTCCCTTATCTAATTTTAAGTTCATAGAACGTGATTCTCTGTCGGACATCTTTAGATCCATTATGATTTGCTTTAAGGTCCATCATTAACTACTTTTTACAAATTGGTACTGGTTTTCAAAATAGCTCATAAAAGATCATAGCTGCTAAGAAAAATTCCTGTTCAATTTTTCACAAGTACTTAAAAAATTTTCCCCACTTATTAAGTGATTTTGTGCAAGCAGAGCTGCTTAGTAAGACCTGTCTTTGTAGTCATTTCGCGCGCGCACGCGTGTGTGTGTGTGTGTGTGTGTGTCTGTGTTTGCAACGAGGTATTTTTAGATAGTTTAGCTGAACAGCAATCTGACGTCTTTAGAGGAGACATCAGTTCATTATGTGGATACAAATTCTATGCTTTCAGCTTTTATACACCAAGTCTTAATTTAAATCTGTTCTTCTTGCCGTTTCTAACGAAAGAGACTATATCATGGTATGTATTCTATTTTCTTCCTAAGGCTGGCCCTTCTAGTTAACCTTTGCTTAGAGAAACGATCAAGGTAGAAATGCCTGTATTTGCTCACAACTTAATATAGATTATACAAGTGTGGAATTCTGGGTCGTATTTAAATATGCCATTATACAGCATGCTACACAGTGTTTTTCTATTGCGATGTGATTCAGGGGATTTAAAATAGTCATTATGGGCTCATAAATGCTGCTTTCTCATAAGAAGAACAATTTAAAGGCCAGGATGTGGGAGTTCTATCCCTCTAACTGTACATATTGCTTTATCGGTTCAAAAAATGCCTTTTGCTTTGTGAAAGATAATTTAATGCTGAGTATGTAAGAGGAACGTGGTTATTTGCTCTTGTTGCTCTAGACAGTGTCATGTATTAAGTTATGACATCTTCTTTTATCTGTTTTGTGTTTTCATCTTTTTAAAAATTCTGGGAAAAGAAGCTCTTGCAGGTTAAGCAAATTAATGTTAGTTGTTTGTGTTACTTGTTCTCACAAAAAGGATGCCTTTGGTTACTAATAAGCATAGACCTGATATGTTTGTTTTTCTGATTTTACTATAGCTAATTTTGGGAACATATTCATATAGAAGTTCAAAAGATTTTTTAAATTAATTTTCAAAAATTTCCTTTATTCATTTTCCAAAATATAAAATCTGTTTCTACTTCGTGTCAACATGTCACAGCTTGAGTGAAAACTTTTGTTATTCATTCAGATGTGTTATCTGTGTGTTGTGAAGCTTCCAGGATTTGAGGCGTGGTTTATAATTTTTAATTCAGTTATTTGATAGTGTGTGAACCAGCTGGGATCTCAGTGATATTTTAATTATTGCAATGGAATTCTTCATATTTTCCCTGATTTTGTAAACACGAAGTATTATCATAGAGAGATGACTTACTTAACCTAAAGAAAGTCGTGAGCTTGGAGAGTCAGGTTAATGATGGGTTGTATCTAAAGATACAGAAAGCTTTCATTCGTCAAGAAAAAAGCAATAAGCAATATGTACATATATGGAAGGGTCAGACAGGACATTTCTGTAGTATGAAAAACAGAGGAAATCCTAAAGCCCTGACATTAAAAAAAAAAACAAAAAACCCTTTCTTGTTCTTAAAAATTAGTGGTGTTATGTAACCATTTAAGAATTTAGCTGAAGCCTGATATTAAGTGACTCAGATTCCTAGCTTCTTAATGATGCTTCTTTACAGTGAAATCCAAGCAGTTGCCAGATTCTTGAGCCATGAGTTCATTCTCCCTCTCCCCAAAATTTGCATGCCATCAAAATTGAGACTCAGTGCCAGAGGAGGTGTGAGCGCTGCAATTCTTATATGCTGAGTGTGATACACTGCATGTCATGCTGTTCCTCAGTGGAATCACTGATATTTCAATTTAAGAGAAGTGACCAACTTCGGGCTAAAGTTTCTTTACTGGGAAGTGGCATAAAATCTCCTGAATCTGGCTTTATTGGCCCCTTTTCTTACTCCCCACAGCATCTGCACCAGAATAGCCATTGTTCTTTCAGAACCGTTCTCCCCAAATCAACTGAGAAAGAGGGCCCTGCCCTTCCTCTGACACAGGGGTGTATTAACCGTATCAGCTAAACATGCTCTCCTCACCTCACCAGTGTTTTCCGGTCTCACCCCTGACTTCGAGGAAGACACTTATATAAGCTGTTTCTTACACACATCACCCCAGCGACTGTGAAATAGAACACTTCAAGATTTTTCCTAAGGTGCCTGGTGGTTCTCACCACCCTAAGGAGGATTCAGGTTGGAAATATTAAGGATGTAGTTAACTGTCACCCCATTCCCCAACACACACACACACAGAGCCAGTCATCGGCACTGAGATTAGCGAAGCAGTGTCCTTGTGGGGATGTGTCGTACCTGACTTCTCAGGTGTTCATTCAGATCGACACCCCCTCCCCCCTCCCCTGAGTTAAAGGTGATTAAATCTTACTGTTTCGTTCCATTTCTTTCAAAACGTCTTATAGATCTGAACCATCAGTACCTGGAATTCTTGGCCATTGTGTCATGTGTCACCTTTCCCTTCCTTTCGCCTTGTCACTTATTCACTTTGGAATTAAAGATGTCTTAATTCACTTCTTTCTGCATTGACTAGAGATGATTTTTCACCTCCAAAACTTCATGGTTTATTCTCCACGTTTCCATAATTGGAATATATTTCTCATTCCCCTGTTTCCCATCGTTGGTAGAATACATTAGAATAAGCCTTGTTCATTCATATGTTAAGATATGCATATATCTACTTTGATGGGAAGGTATCTAGCTTATATGCCTCAGAGAGTAACAGAGAGGACGATGGCCTTCAAGGCAGGAGGCCACACAAGAGAAATTAGGGTTTATCTGGTTTGCTCGATAGGTTTTGTCATTGGTGTCTTGGTTACTACTTCGTGTTTCTCAACTCTAATCTTCAAGTGAGTTCTCCGAATTGATACATGAGAGGAAGTAGCTTTCTGTCTCAGGAGGTTTCTTAATCCTGTTGATAAAACCGAAGGCATTAAGGAACCGATTTCATTTACACGGGCACATTAAGTGAGATGGCAAACATCTAGCCAAGTTCATATCTCAGCTGAACTTTTATTAGGTTGATACATTAGGAGGAGGCCACTAGGTGTTTCTCAAGTTCTTTAAAAGAGTCTGTGAGCAAAATCCTAGATGTTGAAGCTAACTTTACTTTAAAATATAATTGAATTCTTGTTTTACATTCCTGTGGGGCTCTTTTGTCATGCCTTTGCTAGTATGTATCTAACACCTTCACAGTTAATGGCTTAGCTCAAAAGGGACAGAAAACTTGAGACCTTTTACCTCTTATTACCCCATCTGTTTGCTGATTTCAAGAATCATTAGCTCATCACAGGATGGATCAAAATGTCCTCTTCCTCATTATCATAACCATCTTGATCATCATTTATTATTATTTTTGTATGTACTAATATTAACCTGGAAGCGCTTAACGAGCAGGTGAAAACTTTTACAAAGTCCCCCCCCCCCCCCCGCCGCCAAACCAGACATCCGCTCGTTGATTATAATCAAAATTCAAGACTGTTTATTCCATTGCCCGCGAGATGACTGTGGGGTTGTCACCTCGGATTTTTTTTTTTTTTTTTTTTACTTTTTATTGGAGTCGAGTTGATTGAGAATATTGTGTTAGTTTCAAGGGGAGCAGCAGAGTGAATCAGTTATACATATAATACATATATCTACTCTTTTTTTTTTTTTTAAAGATGCTTTTCCCATATAGGCCATTACAGAGCATCGAGTAGAGTTGTCACCTCGGACTCGACACAGCCAAAATATGGCTTCTGAGTGTTCTCCCAACCAGCCAAGCAGGCCACAAACACTCATGGTTCTCCAGGTTTCCTCCTCTCACCGTCCTTAGTGTTACCATTTACTGAGAGATGAAGACCCCAGACCTGCGAATTATCTTTGGTTCTTTGGGTGGCCCAGACTCCGTGCTCTTCCGCAAGTCTTGTTTATCCCTCCCTCCTGCTGGTGGCTCCCCCTCCATCGTTGGCATCCTGGTCCAAGCTATCAGCACCTTCTCGCTTGGACGCTTCCCGCCGACTCCTGGCGTCCCCCTTACTTCTAATCTTGCCCTTCTCTGTGCCATTCTTCACAAAGCAACCCACCGTATCTTAAAAAAGCAGAACCGGACCATGTCATTTCTTTTAAAATTCTCCAGTGCTTAGAATAAAATCTGCCCTCCCTGCAAAGCTGTGCATGAATTGGGCTCATCTCGGTCTCCTCTCTTAGCCACTTCCCTCAGCTCCTCGACCTTCCTTATGTTCATAGAACGGACCAAGCCATGGAGTCTCTCCACAGGTTGTTCTTTTTTGCCCGAATTCAGTCTCCTGTGGCCTTCATCTGGCCTGTTCCTAGACGCTCCGATCCCAGGTGCAGGAGAGTCTCCTGCCAGGCCTTCTGGGGTAGCCACGCAGGCATTTCTGTTACAGCACATTTATTTATTTGTTTATTTATTTATTTGCGGTACGCGGGCCTCTCACTGTTGTGGCCTCTCCCGTTGCGGAGCACAGGCTCCAGACGCGCAGGCTCAGTGGCCGTGGCTCACGGGCCCAGCCGCTCCGCGGCATGTGGGATCCTCCCGGACCGGGGCACGAACCCGCGTCCCCTGCTATCGGCAGGCGGACTCTCAACCACTGCGCCACCAGGGAAGCCCTACAGCACATTTTAAAAAGTATCTGCCAAGCATTTATTATTATGTTTATGTTGTTCTTGCTGTTGTTTATGTTTTTACTGCTTATTTATTAAGTGTCTCTCCGTTGAAACGTAAGCCTCATGAAAGCAGGGACTTCATCCGTGAGATTCAGCACTTAACCTGGCGTGTCTAGGATATGTTTACCATGAAAAAGCCATTTAATACATAGTTACTGAATGTGTGAGAGATGATTTACTAAGAAGTACAATAAGGCAGATATGGACAGACGTCAGAATGAGTAGATAATTGTTTCCCCTGGAGAAGATATTTTCCCCCCTATGCCTAGATAGACTTCGATGAAACTGAATAGGGTCTAAAGACTGAAGGCATATTTACATTAGCAATCGTGATGATAAATTAGGATTAACATTGCTAACTATCAGCATTTTGTTATAATAAGTCATGTAGTTCTTTAACGTTTACATAAAATAAGGAAGTAAATGTTATTCACCTAAGCAGCTAAAACTTTCTGGGATAAGCTGTTTAGGAATTTTGGCTGATATGAAGTTTTAGGCATTTGGACATTCTATCTAGAAGGAATATTAACATGGATTATATGAAAGATCAAATTATCTTTGAAGGCCTTCAGTATAATTCAGTGCCCAAACCAGGTCAAGGTACTTGCTTGTGTTTTTACATGGTGGGACCTCGACTGTCTAACATTATGAAAGTTACATGCTTTTCTAAGAGCGTTTGTCTTAATATACATAAATCATGGAATTGAGGTTAAAATTAATTTTGGTTTATGCAACATAATAGATCATTAGTAATGAACTCCAAGTTACTTTTCCCTTTCAGTATTTATTTTTCAGAATACTTGTTTAAAAATAATAATGCCACAATTTACATTGTAGAAAATTGGGAAAATATTCCAATTAATTTTTTTTATTATATGAAAGTAAGATCTGGATTCAAGTTTTGACAGTGCCATAACTAGTTCATTTTTCTTGACATCAATTCCCACAACTGAGAAATGAGGAGATTATGCTAAATAAATCCCTAAAAATCCTTCCAGGTCTATAATTGTACTATACAAACACTTGCATTTGCATAATGCTTTATATTACTAGAGTTCTTTCACGTTGGTCGTCTGTTCTCAGAGCTGCCTTGTGAGACAGGCAGGATAGACCTTGTTATGTCTACTCCACACTGGTGAGAAAATGAAGCTACAAGGAATTACAGTGATTTCTTGGGTCACACAAACTGCTTGGATATAGCCATGTATTGTTTCTACAATTTCATATTATAATTTATGACCTCCTAATGCTAATCGCTGGTTAGGAACTTGGTCAAAATAAGTATTCATTTTGTTAGTATATTTAATAAATTACCACTCTGTAAGAAGTTGAATATTTTTATAATCTGACCCCTTGTACCTGGGAAATTTGGTCAGGTACCCACATAACTTAGAGGAGGCCAGAACTAATTACTAAAGTGTTGCAGCAATCAGTGACACATAGGTGATCGCCCTGTTGGAACTTTACGTAGATGGGATTTTATCTTTTGAGAAAGTTAAGCAGTTGATTGCAGAGGCCCCTCTAAACATGACCAGGTTAGCTTTCGAAAGCTGTTAAGTTTGTTTGCTGTGGTCCCAGAGGCACAGCCCACTCCATCCTGACTCTCTCCCCGTCTCTATTCTCCCTCCCCACCACCTGGACATAATGATTTACCTTTCTTTAGAAATTTATTTTATTGAAGTACAGTTGATTTACGATGTTGTACCCATCTCTGCTGTACAGCACAGTGACTCAGTCATACGCATGTATACATTCTTGTTCTTTTCCATTATGCTTTGTCACGGGATATTGAGGATAGTTCCCTGTGCTATAAGTAGGACCTTGTTGTTTATCCTATATATATATATATATATATATATATAAAATTGTTTGCATCTGCTAATCCCAAACTCCCATTCCTTCCCTCCCCCAGCCAGCCTCTCCCTTGGCAACCACAAGTCTGCTCTCTAAGTCTGTGAGTCTGTTTCTGTTTCATATATAAGTTCATTTGTGCCATATTTTAGATTCCATATATAAGTGATATCATATGGTATTTGTCTTTCTCCATCTGACTTACTTAGTATGACAATCTCTAGGTCCATCCGTGTTGCTGCAAATGGCATTATTTCGTTCTTTTTGATGGCTGAGTTATATTCCATTGTCTATACGTACCACATCTTCTTTATCCATTCACTGGCCAGAATAATTTGGAAAACGTTACTGGATCCTGTTAGTTTCCTGTTTAAAAGCCCAGTGGCTTCCCATTGCCCTTAACAAGCCTCCTTTGTAGTAGGATTGGTTCCTACTACTCTGAGCTTGTTTTTACCCCTCTGCCCTCCAGTAACCTTGAACTTGGTTTCATTTCCTGAGCATCCCCAGGTTCTTCCTCCCTCGGGGCCTTTGCCCTCTGTATTCCTTCCATCTGTCGGGCTCTCCCCCAGATTGCGTTTGGTTGGATCCTTTGTGTTTATTCACCTCTCATCTCAGATATCACTTTCTCAGAGCAGCCTTCCCAGTGCCCCGTCTAAGTAGTCTCCCCAGTCCCAGCTATCATGGTCCATTGCATCACGCCCCCCCCACCCACTTTAGTATTCTCTATATAGTACTGATGATACCTACATTTATTTTATTTGTTTATCATTACTTATCGCTTCTTTCACCTTCCACCCTGAAGCCTCCTGCCCCCAGAAGGAAAAATTCCAGGGAGCAGGGCTTTGCCAGTGCCCATCATTGCCTGATAACGAGCTCCTATAACTATGCCTGGCTCGTTGCAGTCGGTCCGTGAATACTTGTTAAATAGTTGAGTAGATGAACGAATCTTACAATTCTGAGGAGAGTTCAGACACTCTTCATGTGCCAGGCTCCTCTGTTGGAATCTATACAGACGGGAACTCAAAAAGTTTTGAGTCCACAAGTTTTGTCCCGACTTGGAGGAAATCCAAACTGAATGCATTGCTTAACTATGCTTACCGTTAGCCTAGGTTTAGTATAATCTCATCCTTCTTTTATTGCTTGTCGTTTCGCTTTATTCTGGCAGTCTTACCTGTAATTGCTGGCAGAGAGGAGTGGCTGTTGAATTAGGACAGGAGAGGCCATCCTAATTCATTTTCTCTCGGCCTCAGTACCCTGAGCTGTAAACTCGGCTTAATCGTTCAGTGATGTGTGTGTCTGTTCAGCACAGACTGTATTTCAGGCCCTTTGAGGCAAGGGAAAGGGTGAAGGGAAGGCAGCCGTGCTCCCTTTTGGACTTAACTCCGGGAAGGCTGGGATGTTTAGAGCAGCAGCTGCTGTAAGGGGCGACTGAGCTCTGGGTGACACAGGAACCTCTGACGACAACGTCTCACCTCCAGGAGGCGAGCTCAGGAATTAGGCAGCCCAGGGGCGCCCTGCTAGGAGGAAGTAATAGCAGAGGCAGAGGAGAGCGAGAGACAGGGTGTGGCATGAGAATGAGCTGAGAGGGGTGTGCAGAGATCACAAGGAGAAGAGGTGCGTGCAGTGGTCGGAGGTGTGAACCTGTCCCTGCGGTAAAGAGGGTCCCTGACAGGCTCCTGGCCAGGGATTGGCGTGATCAGGTGCAAGTTTTTCTATCCTCTTCCAGAGGTTCACTGAGCTGCAACGTGGAGAAGAAATAAAAGGGAAACAAGAGATTGTTGTAGGAAGCAAGACAGGACGATGGTGGTGCAGTGGCATTAGATGAAGTAGGAGAATGTATGTAAATCCCCATCAGAGGGTCTCACGCACAGTGGGCGCTTGGCTAATTTTCTAAGTTCTCGTTTCTGCTGAAGGTGAATCGAGCCTTCGAAACTTCTAGGCTGCGGAAGTTAAACTGTTTATAGTAGAGGACATTTTCAGGTTGTTAACGCGTGTGTGCGCACACACGTACATGCACGCACTGATGACACCACAGGTTACATGAAACCCGTTGTAAGATTCCCTAAGTGTATCTTGATTAACGTGATTCTGTTTCCCTGATTTAAACTTGGGATTAATAAATTAATATGCATACACATACGTGCTTAAAAGTTCAGAGAAAGCAGTTGAAGTTTAAGGAAAGTAAAAGCTTTCTAGAATACTAGATGTTGGTCTTTGTTTAGGAGGAATGTGCTACCTGAGACAGTTGATCAATTGATTATGTAAATAAATCCTTGGAGATGACGAGAAGGTCACGAGAAATGCTGGCACGTTGACAGAAGTGAGGGTATTACAAAGGAGTCTCCTTATGAGGTCACACGCGCTCAGCTGTGTCCTAGTCATTCAGACTCGTCACCAGGTGATGTGGTGTCTGAGGTTTACCAGTCTAAGCAAACAAGCAAGCAAGCCAGAAAGGAAAGGCGGAGGAAAAGAAAAATCTATTAGCCTTTATGCAGTTTATGCAGGATATATTTTTGATGGCCCTGGGCAATGAGTAATGCACCACAAATGTTCAGTTAATTCTCCCCCAGTGCCCTCTAGACAAAGCTAAAGCAATGAAATTATCTGGTGTGCCTGGGCTGACACACAAAGCCCTTGAAAGTAGACGTTAAATTAGATGTCTTATCACTGAAGTCCTTAGAAATAAATGCCAAAATGAATATGTTTATCACTGAAGTAAAAGGAAAAGCTGATATTCTAGACACGTAAAATTAATGCCCACTATTTTGTGTGAGTAACTTAAGAGGGATAACGTATAATTATTTTTTGATTTAAGGATTATTGTCTAGCTAAGTTGTAATACTCATCACTGGAAAAGCGGCAGTTGTGGTTGTGTTTGAGTGAAATCTAGAAATGGAAACATTAGCAGTGGAATCTGAGATGTTGTTTGAATTCTAGGTAGTCTCGTGTGTGTGTGTGTGTGTGTGTGTGTGTGTGTGTGTCTCACACAGATATAAGAGGAACAGGGTGGGATTTTTCAGTAAATAAAGTTGTATAGCCAGTGTACCCAGAAACCATGACTTAGAACAGACATGGCTTCACAGTTGAGGCACTGCCCGTGGGACATCAAGTAAGATGAGCTACGAGGTCCTTGTTTGTCAATGGCCTCTTGGTACAAGTTGTAATAAACATCTTTTACTCAAGCTATGTGGAATTACTATTGAATATTTCTCCAAAAGGTAACATATATCTGCATTAAGCATTTTAGGAAAATGTTTTAACTTCGTGATGAATGTATTGTGAGTGCTAAGAACCCCCGATCTTTCCATCCCACTCAGGGTGAGATCCAGCGTCAGTCCCACAGCTTTCCCACATGATTTCACCGTGGCGTCTCTCTCTGCTCTGATTCCCTCTGGGCTTCTCAGGGCTGGTGCTGACTTCCTAGCTGTTCCTAAAACACGCCAAGGCCACCGTGTCTTCGGCTTGTGCCCTTGATGGCCTTGTACGTGGGACCCCTGTTTCCGCATGTGTACCTGCAGGGTGCAGGCTTTCACTCCACTGAGGTCTTTGCTCAGAGGACACCTTAGCAGTGAGACCTCCTACCCCCTCTGTATCCTGTGTCCTGCTTTATTAATTTTCAAATTACTTATCTCTGTGTGACTTTTTTTTTTTTTTTTTTTTTTTTTGCGGTATGCAGGCCTCTCACTGCTGTGGCCTCTCCCGTTGCGGAGCTCAGGCTCAGCGGCCATGGCTCACGGGCCCAGCCGCTCCACGGCATGTGGGATCTTCCCGGACCGGGGCACGAACCCGTGTCCCCTGCATCGGCAGGCGGACTCTCAACCACTGCGCCACCAGGGAAGCCCCATGAGTTCCTATTTTTCACAAGAGTATAGCTTACATTGCAATAGAAGTGTTTTTTTCCTGAGCAATCAGTCTATTCAATAAATTTTTGAGTACTGTACTCAAAATCGGTGGAGAGTAGGTAGCTTCTAGACTTAACTTTCCCTTGAACCTATTAAGCGGTACTTTTGGAGGACAAATAGTTATTTTGGAAGCCTTATATTTCCATTGTGTAATATTTTGCATCTTGAAATTTGACTAAGTGCTCTCCGACTCATAGGGCAGTGAACAAAGCCAAATCTATTTTAACTTTTTTTTTTTTTTTTTTTTTTTTGCGGTACGCGGACCTCTCACTGTTGCAGCCTCTCCCGTTGCGGAGCACAGGCTCCAGACGCACAGGCTCAGCAGCCATGGCTCACGGGCCCAGCCGCTCCGCGGCATGTGGGATCTTCCCGCACCGGGGCACGAACCCGCGTCCCCTGCATCGGTAGGCAGACTCTCAACCACTGCGCCACCAGGGAAGCCCCAAATCTATTTTATACTGTCTTTGATTCCTAAGGTACTATGATACTTAGTTGATTTCATTTTGAAGTTGCATGAAGAGCCCAATAATTTTTCATAAAATGTTTAGTAATTGGATTCCTTTGGCTTAGGGATATACTAGACTTCTCTCAGTTTTACACAAAGACAAATATAACATATACTTCATAAATATATGAAATATAAGTATGTGTTAATATATAAAGTATGTATGTATGTATACTTGTATGTATGTCTATGTGTCTAAGATATAGATCTATAAGGTATATGTGTGCGTGTATATATATATATATATATATATACCTAGTAAAATGGTATATATATCTGATAAAGTGGTATGATTAGAACTATCCCTTTAGGAAATAACTGAGAATATAAAAACAAGTTTTCTCATCACATTGTCACATCTTCAGTCTTTCTTGGCTATCCTTTTATTTTTAAAGATTTATTTTTTTATTTTATTTATTTTTGGCTGCATTGGATCTTAGCTGAAGCACACGGGATCTTTGTTGAGGCGTGTGGGATCTTTCGTTGTGGTGCGTGGGCTCTTCGTTGTGGTGTGCGGACTTCTCTCTAGTTGTGGCATGCAGGTTTTCTCTCTCTGGTTGTGGTGCGCTGGCTCCAGGGTGCGTGGGCTCTGCAGCTGTGGCGTGCGGATTCCATAGTGCATGGGCTTTATAGTTTGCGGCACGCGGGCTCTAGTTTTAGGCACTCGAGCTCAGTAGTTGTGACGCGCGGGCTTAGTTGCCCCGCAGCATGTGGGATCTTAGTTCCCTGACCAGTGATCGAGCCCGTGTCCCCTGCATTCTAAGGCGGATTCTTTAGCCCTGGACCACCAGGGAAGTCCCCCCAGTCATCCTTCTGTCACATCAGTCTCTTTTAATCTTTGCTGAATGCAGCACTTATCACTATTTGACAGTTTTCTTCGTTAATCTTTTATTATTTATCTTGCCCGCTAGTTGTAAGATCCATGAGAGCAGGGAGTTTTATCTTACTTGCTGCTGGCTTAGAAAACTGGGACCAGTGCCTGGCATACTGGCATAAAGTGGGTTTTTAATAAATGTGTTTGACTGACTAAAGGAGCTCTAATGTGATTTTATCCAAATTGCATACAGCACTGTGAGGTCAGGGTGTCATCAGAGCCCTGCCTACTTCTCTTTAGGAACTGAGAATTTCACTGTGGAAGATTTTTTTACAGACAGGTCACAAAAAATATCATCATATTTGTATTTGTATGAGTTAAGATAACGCTAGCCATTGTATCAAACCAAGCAAAATACAAGGGTTCAAATACAATAGAAGTTTATTCTCTTTTGCTTAAGATCTGAAGCAAGTACTCTGGATCACTTAGTGGACAGTTTTCCTCTAAGCAAGGATCCAGGGATCCAGGCCCCTCCGCTTTATGGCTCAGTTGTCTAAGCTTCGGCGCAAAGCTTCTGTTGTCTTCCGTCAGAGACTCTTGATGCAAGGGGAAGGTCTCGGCGGGTCTGTAGAAGATGCTTATGAGGAGGGTGTGGGCACAGCATCCATCACTTCTGTTTGTTCATACCCTGAAGGCGTGAAGTCAGTTGTATGGGCACCTATGTGACTGTAAGGGAAGTTGGGAAATGCAATCCAGCTGTACTCCCTGGAAGAGGAGGACATTGGTGAATAGCTCGCCAGTCTCAGCCCTTTTTTTGGCATTTTATTGTATAGAGACCTAAGTGCATTTGCATTTGGATGTCACGTGGCTTTTATAACTTTTTTTTAAAGAGTTAAACATTACTTGTGGGGTAACGTCTTTAATTCTGAGTGAGGCTTTCTTGCCAAACCAACTATTTATTTTTGTTCAAAAAGAAGGCAGCTTAGGATCATCCATGGATCCCATAGGAATCTTTTTCCTTGGCTTTAAACGCTCGTTTCCCTGACTCCACGCTCCCTTGAGCATTTTTACAGCTGGGGATAACTGCCCACAGTCCTCTGCAGCTCATCAGAGTTGTTGTCTAATTGGTCCTAGAAACTGCCTTCTCCTATCACGAGCGGCTCCCCTCCATCTTCAGGCGTCTCCACTTCCAGAGCACCGATCCCATGTGGTCCTGGAAAACACGAGAACTCAAGTTTTAGTAACTGTAGAATATGATCAGTATTACTATATGGATAATCACCAATTTTGCTAAAAAATATATTTATTGGGTTGGTTTTTGTATTAGACAATGAAGCTATGGTGATATTAAAGTTTCTTAGGATATTTCCTGTTTAAATAAGGGAGAAGATGGGTGTCACAGTTGACTTAGAATATGGCCCCAAATAACAAATTTCTAGAGTCCAGATGCAGAGTGCAGTGGGTATAGATTTTGGGAGCTTTGGACCTGGGAGCTTTGGACAAGCCACTTGAGCTGTTTGACCTTCTGTTTCTCCGTCCATTAAGTGCAGTATCTGGGCTCTTTATAAGTATCGGAACAAACAGGCATCAAATATTCACCACGTTGCTCATTAGGTACACATGTGCCCCAGATAATGGGGGAATTATTCCTAACGTGAGGAGAAAGTGCGCATAGGGGTTAGGATTTCTGTAGGTGAAGTGCTACCCAGAAGGTGACTTTTCAGTTATCTGACTCAGTGCCAAAATTTGCCATGTATTTTATTGAAAATATCTTGGACTAAGTGATCTAGACATTTTTTTTGAAATTCCTCAGAGAAAGGTGTGCTTTTCAGATCCCTGGTTATTGATAGCTGCAAATAAACTGAAAAGGAGAAGGGATTATATGGGTGTGTGTGTGTGTGTGTGTGTGTGTGTGTGTGTGTGTGTGTGTGTGTGTGTGTGTGGAGTGAGAATGGAGTGGCTGTCACTTGAAAACCATCATAAAACTGTATTTTTAACAGACCACGGGACATTTCCTTTGGTGATACATACATGTTAATTAACTACCTCGGTATTTCTGTGGAAGATTATATAGTTTGTACTATTTTAGCTCCCAGATAAACATTTTCATTTTGAAAAACTACAACTGTCTTTCAGAGGACAAACTTTTAGTGGTTCTGATATTTATTATAGAACTGTTCTCACTGTGCCAGGTGTCTTTCTTTAAGGTGATGAAATTAGTTGACTAGCTTATTTGTGTGTGTGCCTGCACCCACATACTTTTTCTCTGATTGTCAGATGTTAGGGGTATTGTATAATATATCAGGCAAGATTTCGTTCTGCAAGTTACCTACCAGAGAAGGAGTTGCTTTTGTCTCTTACATTATGAGGTTCTCTCTCAATTCATTTTACCTTTTTTTTTTTTTTAAACAAAAATAGTACTCTTCAGTAAGGAACATAAGGCAGTAATGACCTCAAACAATGCCAGCTTGGAATGTTGTAAGGGTCATATTGTGGAACGTGGGATGAGGGAGTTAAAGAAGTTTTCTGTTTTACACAGATTTAATTATGATTCTTGGATATGTGATCTCAGAATTGCAAATACTGGTTATTACCATAACATTTTAAAGGTTAGCTTATAAATAGTAAATGATTTTGTAAAGAACCTACAAGACAATGAAAAATCACCCTCACTAATGTTGCACAGTATATCACAGAGAGATGCAAAAAGTGGTGCATCTCAGACAATTTAGAAGGAATGAAAACTCTATTGGATGACTCAACAAGTGGCAGTGTGATGTCAAAATCGTTGACATTGGAGATGCAGATTTTGTTTTATGAGTGAGAAATTGTTTTAAATGACTATTTTCCTATATGATTTTGAAATTTGTACAAGAAACTACATTAGTAAATTGATATAAGCAGACATTTCAGAGTTTCATCAGTATTCATGAGAGTTTTCAAGTCAACCAATAAGTCAATAAATAAAGTTCAGTGCTTAAGTGTATTCAGTACAGGGCCAGGCAGCCAGGAATCTCTCTCTGCCACCTTTTCACTGTGTGATCTTGGTGCAAATAGCTTAACTTTTCTGTGTCTTAGTTCCTCTTATCTAAAATAGTCATAATAGGGCTTCCCTGGTGGCACAGTGGTTGAGAGTCCGCCTGCCGATGCAGGGGACACGGGTTCGTGCCCCGGTCCGGGAAGATCCCACGTGCCGCGGAGCGGCTGGGCCCGTGAGCCATGACCGCTGGGCCTGCGCGTCCGGAGCCTGTGCTCCGCGACGGGAGAAGCCACAGCAGTGAGAGGCCCGTGTAGCGCAAAAAAAAAAAAAATAAAAAAATAAAATAAAATAGTCATAATAATAACCTACTTCATGAGATTCTTGTAAGAACAGGACTGGTGCGCAGGTGACCTTACTGTTGCCTTACATCTTGGAATAGATGGTACTTAGATCATACACTTTCTCCTCATACTAAAGGATTCCACTTCTCTGGTTTGAAGTGAAGTTCACATGAGTTTCCTATTCAGTGCTTCCTATGGATGTCCGATAGAAAAGGCTTCTTAAAAGTATTTGCTTGAAAACATCAGTCGTGTGACTGACAGCTTTTCAGTCAGTTTACTAGTTTTGCTTATTTATTTTCCTCAACAGAGGTCCGAGTTGTTCTGTTTGTGTTCCGTTTATCCTTATTTCATAAATGTAGGGATTAAATTTTAGATTGTAATTCATGCCACTGTAGCCAAGGAAGCTTATTGTTCATTCATAGGTCACCAACCCTAAAAAACACGCGGGTAGCCTTTCTGCCCTGGGGAGAGGGCTGGGTCACCACCACATTCCAGGAGATATTTCTAACATATAAAAAGACTTTAAGAATGGTCCACATCAAAAAATCTTTAAAAAATAAAATATAATATGTAGACTTTTGGGGGAAATATATATAATAAGTAAAGTACTATAATGGTGGTGTTACGTATGAGAGTGTCAAAAATAAGTTAGTTTTTTTTTTTTTTTTCCCATTGAATTTGGAAACTATGTGACCTAAGATGGAAAAATGGCAGAGGGAATGGAAAGGGAGAGAGACAGCTAGCTGCAAGTGGATTCTACAAGTTATTTCATTTAGTCACTGGACAATGTTATATTCATTTTACAGAGGAAACTAAGGTGCACAGAAGTTAATCAACTTGCTCAGGGTTGCTTGACTTAGCAGGAAGTTGAACGGAAGGTTGAACGGAAGATAACTTGATATGTACAATGAGACTTACATCTTTTGAGCCTGCCAGGAAGCTGGGAGAATATTAAGTTCTTACAAATTGCTAATCTTTTGGCAGGTTTCTCCAGTATATATAAAGCAAATTTTTGTTGAACCGTTCCTTTAAAGCATAGTCATACCAACATTTTAAAATGTCTACATGTATTTTAATGAGAAATATTATTAAATCTATCAGTTTATTAAATTATTATCTCATGACCCTTTGGGGAAAGCTTTGTTTCTTGCCTTTATGTATATTTACAAACAAAAGAAATTGTATACTGTGCATAAATCTTTCTCTTTGCTTTGTGGAATACTGATGGATGAAGTATTATTTCAAGGATGAGTCCTGGGTCTTGAGCACGTCTTAATGGGATATGAGAGAAGTACAAATGATTTCTGATGAATAATATTCAGGAGTCCAAATGCTTACTTTTTCTGGTGTTCCTAAAGAAATATTATGGGGTAGAGAAATAAAAGTTGACCACAGTATAAAGTGGTCTTTAAAACGAGCTACCAAATAATATTCCTTGCCTATGCAAGCTGTATGTAGAAATAGGTCAGAGCGTGTCGGAACTCGTCGTATTAGAAAAGATCAGTCTTAGTAAAAGAAAAGCTGTGTGTGTGTGTGTACACAGAGAGAAAATATGAGTTGCTTTTAAAGTACAACCTTAGTCCCACCATGGCTGAAGGAACAGTGTCTGGAGCTGGGTGATGACTGGCCCCTGAGGCCCTTTCTGAGAGCAGCTCCGTCCCTGCTGGCATCCAGACTAGATTCCAGGGGCAGGAACCCACAGCTGGGAGCCCCTGTGTCTTCCACAAGTCTGCACGTGGTGGTTTATGGCCGACACCCTTCTGTCTGGTTCTGGGTGCCCGGCTCTCCTCTGAGTGCTTTCTACCCAGTTGTTCACTTAATCCTCACCACACAGGTCTTTAATAAATGATGAATGAATGGGAAATAGAGGAGACTATTTTCACGGACACCTCAGGAAAAAATGGGCAATGTGTCCAGGAATATACCAGCTCCTGCCCTCAGAGCCTGAAAATGAGTGTGGAAAGCGCTCACAGAGCTCCAGGGATGATCTGGGGAGAACAGCACTCATCTGGGTAAATTCTTAGTGTTGTGTCTTAACATGAAGCTGGTGTTCAGTCACTAAGTGTGATACTCAATTTACCTTAGTACTGTTGTTACTCCAGGTGAACTGCCAGGGAGGATTGGATAGATTCTAACCATTACCCCAAACCTTGTGTGTTCTGTTGTAGCAATTTCTTGAAATAAAAGTGATTCTGGGGTTCGTTGGGAAATTTTTAGTGAGGTAAACTTCAACTGATGGTGACAGTGTTTTTTTGTTTTGTTTAGTTTTGAACCGTTGGATTTCTCAGCGGTCCTACAATGCTAATGCATCACGGAACATACAACTCTACTGTGTTTCCATTACATAACCAGTGTAATGTACCAATGTATTACCAGTGATATACCGGCCCTTTCTTGTAGAGCTGGAAAACATAAACTTAAGAAGTTTTGGGGAGGGAGAGAAGGAAGGGGAAGAAAGGAAATGCCCTAGTCTCTACTATGTTAGCACCACTTTGAGGAATTTTACCAGTTCAGCAAAGTATTTATTTAGCGGTGTCAGAGATTTCAAGGCGTCCTCACTCACTGGATTTATGTTCAAAACAGAGTTCATTTATTAGCCGGTACTTTTATGAATGCCAGTCATTAGATTAATTAATAAACCAAAGGCTATCAAGTGCCTGTTCGTATATGGGCCTTAAGTCTTCTCTAGTACTTCTTACTTAAAGCTAATTGTTATAGCACCCCTGTTTCTCCCAAAAAAGAAAACAGAACAAGCTATCATTTAATTGATACCCAGATTTTACAAAACTGTGATTAATATTGTTTATGCTTACTTTACGCATTTAAGAATCTGATTTAAATACGTATTACCATTGTTGTTTCTTATGTAATGAATAGCGTTTCTGGTGAAACTATGACTCAGTCATTTGCCTGACACTAGTTTGTTACAATTGTGATTCACGAGTGCCCTATCTTTAGGAACGTAGATTGCTTGATCCAGGAAAAATATGAGCAGTAATATATTCATACAATCAAATATGAAAATAAAAGCATTTAAGTGACAAGAAAAATATAAGGGATTTCCTTGAATTGCGTTCGTAATGAATTGCTGTTAAATATTGACTATATTGGTGTTAAGATCAAAATGTATAAAATATATTCATCTCCCCTTTAATTTATTTAATTATTATTTAATTTTATTCAGGTAACTACTGCATATAGCCCCAGCTTCAAACCATTTTCTTATTGCTGAGCAGAATTTCTGTTATAAGTGGTGGCTAGAGCCACAAGATAATTCCCAGCTCCATTTAATCGGAAATTTGATTAAACAGCATGATGACAGTACCTTAAAAAGGCCCTGGATCAAGCGTAGAAAAGCTGGGACAAGTGAGTCTTTTGTCCTTGGCGTGTGGCCCCCTGCTTCGGTATGTTTTGCTCAGACAGTGAGTTACTGGCTCCCAGCGTTCGGCGTTACCCTTTTGCCCTGAGGTTGAACGCGGTGCCTGTGCCTGTGTTGCCACCCTGACTCCCAGTTCCCGGCCAGTTCGTTTCCTCTGAAACCGCCGCTTCCCTTAGGCCTGGGCTCAGGTCTCCAGTCTGTAGAGTGTGAGGCTGGGCCGCACCGGTGCATTTCAGGCTCTCTTCTCTCGCGGCAGACAAGCTCCACACCCCTCCCATTCCACAGCCGTGGCCGACGTGGCCTGTTGATAGCGTTTAATCACGGGACTCTCATCCCCATCTATGGGGAAAAATGCGAAGCTTTCTCAAGCATGGCCTCTGTTCTCATACAAAGAGATATTTAGCTAATGCTGAATTTTATATGCATTAACTTTAACATCATTTCATTGTCTGCAAAGCACACAAGCGGTGGTGGGGAGATAAAGAGCCACGTTAAAAAACTATGTTTGAGGGAGTTCCCTGGCCGTCCAATGGTTAGGACTCCGCACTTCCACTGCTGGGGACCGGGGTTCGATCCCTGGTCGGGGAGCTAAGATCCTGCTAGCCGTGCAGCGTGGCCAAAAACAAACAATGTTTGACTTATTTTTCTATTGTGCATGACACCTACTACAGTGACTTTTGGGGTAGTAGAATTTACATTTGGAATTGGGGGTGTCTTATTCACTTGATATTTCCTGTCCCTAACAGAGTGTCTGACATAGCAGCTACTTAATAAGTATTTATAAAGTAGAATTGAATTCTTAAGAATGAAAGTGTTTCTTCTTTTCTCTTTACACACAGACTTTATGGTTCTTAGCTTAACAAAGCCGTGTACTTCTGCTCTTTGTGGGTGTAAGTGAGCGTAGATGAATAGATTGCGGACTGTCTCTTCACACTCCACAATCTGTTTAGAGCTTTAGAGCTTGAAGGCTCCTGTGCTTTCCCCACAGTGCATTTAGTCAGGAAAGACGACCAGTTGATGGACACTGTCCTGCGAGACTTGAGTAGATAACTGTCTGGTGAGTAAAAATTCATCAGATGGATACATCTTTATTTGACATATTCAAGTTAATTTTTAAAAATCACACTGTGTGGCACATGTCGACCTGAGTCATCTCTATAAAAGATAATCGATAGAAATCAGTTTATTGTTCCGTAAGTACATGTATCGACTGATGCCTTTTAAAGTCGCTGAGCTACAGAGCCTTGGTTCTTCAGTTGCCTTTTGTGGTGAGTGACTGCATTAAACGAAACGTAGCCAAGATGAGGAAGGGTGTTTATCCTGGCTTTGAACCCATTGTTTTAATATCTGACATGTATTACTCAGCTACAAGTAAAATACAGCTTGGCAAACTTTTGTCTTCCGACTGTTCCTGAAGAAATCCTGGAAATATTTCGCTATTCTACATTGTGAATAAAATATATAAATTCTCAAATTTGGGGGTTTTCGCCTATCTGTTCCTTGCAGGGAAATTGTTATTTTCCCAGTTTTATCTATTTCAAATCATCTTCAATTATCAGTTAAAAAAACATTCCTAGTGAGATATACATCATTCTTGCAATGATTTCACACATTTGAATAAACATCTCACTCCTCTGAGCTTCTCCAACATTTTATCTGTTTATTTAGCATCTGTTTATATGCCCCCCAATAAATTTATGTTTAAATCTTTTCTTTGTATATTTTGTCTCCTGTGATGTTAAAAATATTATTTCTATGCAGACTATATTAAATGTTTTTTTTTCTGAAGGAGTATAATTTTACTTTTTTAACTTTTTTAATTTAATTTTTTTTATTTTTTATGCAATTTAAAGGTTGCTTTCCATTTACAGTTATTACAAAATATAGGCTACATTCCCCACATTGTACAGTACATCCTTGAGCCCATCCCATACCCACCCCTCTTCTCCACCCGCCACTGGCAGCCACTAGTCACTAGTTCTCTGTGTCTGTGAGTCTGCTGCTTTTTTGTTATATTCACTACTTTGTTATACTTTTTTAGATTCCACATGTAGGTGATGTCATACTGCGTTTGTCCTTCTCCGTCTGACTTATTTCACCTAGCACAATGCCTTCCAAGTCCGTCCGTGTGTTAAGTACTATTAAGTGTCATAGTCCGTTTATTGAGTCAGGTCTGAATGGGTGTGGGTGTCAGCAGCCTGCTCACGTCCCCTGTGGGACTTATTCTAAACTGTGAAGTGGCATCTTGGTTTTGGAAGGGGAGGAGGGATGAGGGTCACAGGAGAGAAGGCAATATTGCCGAGGCAAGCTCTTACTCAAGTTTGATTTTAACAGTTAGTCTTTATTATTTATTATTCAGCAGCCAGATAGGATCAATATGCCAGCAGGAAAGAAAGATATTATCAGTGTGCAGGGTGTCAGTTAGCATATATTTTGAAATGTCAGGTTTATTATTGGCCAATAGTGTCTTCTAAGTGTGATGCTGTAGATACATAGTGCCCTTTTTGAATTCAAAAGAATTGCTAATAACTTACGAGCGTAAGATTTTTAAGGGCAGCGTTTTCTTAGCGTCTCATTCACTAACTAGCACACAGTAAGAGGAAGAGGGCTCAGTAAATATTTGTTGAATGGGTGAATGTTTCCTTTTTCAGTGCATTTCCTCTGCTGTATGGGGGGTGATAGAAGCACTTGGGGGATGCTGAGGGAATCTGTTCAATAGATGCAATTTTTACTTGGAGTTTAAACGTGAACAGGTAGTACCTATGTGTCTGTGATAGGTAAATGTTGTCCATAACCTTCTCGACTCTGCGTTCTCCGAGAGCATACTTTCCTGTTTCCTCCGTAGTGCCTGTGTAGTTACTTGTATAACAATACACTTTGTTCTAAGATGCTCATCTTTTTAACCTTTAAACATCATTTGGGCATACATGAACCTCAAATCTGTTTTCTTATTTAAGCTGTCTCTTGCCACAGAGTTGCACTTTGCTGGCTAACAAATAGTAGAAGACTAATTTGCTCATTGGTGTATAATTTGAAAGTTGTAGCCCATTGGATTCAGTGCTCACCAGGTTAATCTTAACCGCCAAACCCACCTATTTAAGCGTTGAATTTAGTATGATTTAAGGCTCATTGAATGCCCATAAACTTTACAAATTCATTTTGTGATTTTTGGTAAATAGGACAGTATTTAGTCATGGTGAATTTAAAAAATGAAGGACCTTTCGTGGCCTGGAGTAGAGTGTGACACAATTTGTAGATGCCTGCTTGGAGTTCTTGGTTTCAGCTGTAACACAGTTTCTCCTGATCCTTCCCCAGCTTCCTGCAGATTTCACAAAGCTACACCTCACCGACAGTCTCCACCCACAGGTGACTCACGTCTCCTCCAGCCACTCAGGATGTAGCATCACCAGTGATTCTGGAAGCAGCAGTCTTTCTGATATCTACCAGGTAGGAAGGTGTTTTCCTTGTCATTTGCTTCATTTTCATGTATTCTGAGGAGTTCTGTGATTTTTCATGGATAGAATCTTAAAGGTAAATATATGTGTGTGTATTATATGTGCACACATGGACATAAAATGTTAATGTTTATGCTTCACACAGACATGTAGTATGTTGTATGTTTGTTTTAGGAAGTCGAACTGCAGTCTATATGCATTTGCCTCTGCTATTACCAGTTACCAGAATTTTAAATGGAGTGGTTACAATGGAAATGTGTCCCCGGACTGTAAATATTTTATTAATTTGACTGTAGGTGTAGTAGGCTGATGACGCTTTCTTGAATAAAATTGTAGGGGAAAACTTGAGAATTATGCTTCCATACTAAGTTTTTCTTAATAAAGTCTTGGGTGTGACAAAAGGAAGAGATTATTAAGATTCGATCACTGAATTATTTTTCTTGCATTATTTTTATTACCTATAGACTTACATGTTTCAAATAAATTATTATGATAGTGATGGATAGAAAAACTAGAATTATGGAATTTCAAAAATGTTTTAAAAGCAAAATAATTTTAATTGTTAAGGAATAGTTCATTGGCTTAGAAAATGCAAATTTCGGAAAAGTGACTGAAATATGCAAGAAAAGGTCCCTTTTTTTTGTTACAGCTAATATGGGATTTCAGATGGTTTCAAACAAAAAGAATGTAATACTCACTTTACAAAGTATAATTCTTGGCTCCTTAGGAATCGTGATATGAGATGGCGGCAATCTCAGGCCGCAAAAACCGTTCTCTAACGATATTACAGTGATTTCCGGATCATTGATACATTCAGACAGCGCTCAGTTTCTGTCTTTTTAAAAAATTACTAAAAGTATCTAAACAGAATACCATCAGGGCAAAACATGTCTGTTTAAGTCCTAAATTTAGTAGATCTTAGAAAGTGAATTTTCTTTTCAGGAGGCATTAGGTACCCACCTTTCTGTAATTCAGAGGTGTTGTGGAGAGCTCACTGGCTAATAAGTGATAGCCACAAATGCAATTATCTGCAGATTCTTAGCTGATTAAGAACTTTTTTTTATTATTTTGCAAAAAGAAACATAATGACCTGGCCCTTTAAAGTAACTTTTCAAGTTTCTACTTTGAGGCATTAAATGTTAACTTGTAATTAAATCTTTAGGAAGTAGTCCCATTTTCAAATGTTAGAGGAGGAAAAGGTGGTGGATCAGGGTAAAATTATTCCCCCCCCCTTGCATAATGCCTGTTTTTAGAAGCTGATTTTTTGAACATGTATTCAAGAGTATCCCTTATAATAGAACAATGCACAGTAGAAGTAAAAGTTGTGCTTTAGCTTCTGTTCATTGAAACATCATGATAGAGCCTTTGTCTTCTACACTTTGAGATGATCACGTGCTTTAAAGACCTGTAGTAGGAACACAGCTTGAGGTTGTAGCAGTTACCCCTGCTATTCTTCGGGTGTAATTCCAGGCTGAATGGAGCCTCCTGGAAGGTAAATTTATAATAAGAATGAAGTGAGTCGTTTGTATACTTTATGGAGGCGTATTCTGAGGGGAACTTCAGCTTTATGTGTTATTACCTTGGGTAGGTTGGGGAAGGGTGTCAGGAGATTCTTGATGGTACTTTGGCTGTCCCCAGCCCCCATCAGGCTGTCTGAGGATCCAGACCGTGGTGAGAACTCCACCTGGTTCTATGGGAGTTGGAGTTTGCAGCCTGCAGTCCGGCTTCAGCTTGGGGTGTAGTTGGAAAAGAGGACCCCTGTGTGTTTTGATTCATTTTAGTTGAGTTTCACAGCTGTTCATTTCAAACTTGATGACAGGCATGTAGCCTGGGAAGTTTGTATCCTTCCTAAGGAAAAATCCATAGATGTAACTAAGGATTTGGTTACTGACTGTAGGGCCAGCATTGACTAGAGATCCCCTATTGTCTTTAAATCAGAAATTCTAAAGGTGAGAAGAAATCTGCCAGATGCGCCTGGTTTGGCGACCAGCCTTGTGTTTGAATCCTCTACTCTCTTCCTGTCAGTCAGGTTGATTCTTGAGCGGCTCCAGTGATGGGCAGCTGTCTCCCATGGCGACCCCTTTCTCGTGCATCCAGTTCTGACTTGGGAGGAAGCTGTCACGTTGGAGCGAGTATAAATGCTCAGGAGACGGATACAAAGAGGTTGTCATGGAATGCCATGTGCCGGAGAGAAGAAGTTAGAATAATTTTTCTGAGCGAGCTGGAGGAGAGGAATTCAAGAGCAAAGTGGAATCACTAGCTTATTTAAGAAAAGAAACCTCCTCTCTTTTAACAGGGGCATATGATGGTGGATTTGGAGTGGGGAGTTTGGGAGTTGAGCGAGTTTCTGCCTGGTGTCTCTGAGTTCCTTCTTTCAGAGTGAGAGGGTTGGCAGGTGGAGAGTCTCAAGGAGAGACACATTTTGAAATCATAGTTTTGGAGAGAAGGGGAGCAAATTGACCAGGGCATCAGAGGCTCAACTGGGTAGGTGCCCTCAAATACAGAGTGATCTCCCTCTGCCCTGGTAAGTAGTTTTCTCCACAGTGAGCACAAAGAAAGCAAAGATTTGGCTTCCCCCAGGACCGCCTCTTTATTCAAGGAGTGTAGTGGAAAGACAGACGGAGCAGCACAGCACGCCAGGCTCCTTGTAACGCAGGGCTTTGTTTTTGCAGGCCTTCTGTCCAGAATTTTCTCTCCTTTTCGGCCTTCATTGATCCCTTTCGGCCTTCGTTTCCAAGGACCGCTTTCTCAGAGAGTTCTTCCCTTCTTACCCTTTGAAACGCAGGTCCTACATGTTGGTCCCGTCCCTGGCTGGTCTTTTAGACTTTAATTGAAGTGATTGTCACTTTCTAAGTTAGGTCTGTCCCCCAGCATGACTGCTTCAAGAGGCAGGGACTTCTCTTCTTGTCTTCGTCTTCTCTCTAGAGCCTGGAATAGGGCCAGGAAGTCGTAGGCCTTCAGGAAAGACGCGTGGAAGGAATGGGACTGTGGTGTTAGACTAGGGGGCAGAAGCTGGAGTGTGAGAGCCAGGCACGAAACTCAGAGAGCCTGGAAGACTGAGGAACACGCTTGTTTTGAAAAAGGGCTGCCTTGGAAGGCAATGAAAGCAAGCTGAAAAGCGGGAGGCTACTGGTGACAGAAAGCAGAATGCCTAAGCTGGTGACACGAGACAATGCAATTTCCAGTCACGGTAAGGTCCTGGTTAAATGGCGTGATTGTCAGAGCAGTGACTTGGGTGGACTGGAAACAACTACGAAAATAGGCAGACTGATGGAACAGAGTTCAAGCAAAACGAAATTCACGTGTAAGCATGCAACATGTAATAGAGGAAACCTCAAATCAGTGAAGTGATGGATTATTCAGTAAATGGTCTTTGGGGGAGGGGGGCCCACTTTAATGACCATACTTCATATCATAATTAAGATTAAATTCCAGATAAAGAGTTAGCAAACTTTTTTGGAAAGTATTTATTTATTTACTTACTCACTTTACTTTACTTACTTACGGCTGCTCCGCAGGGCACGTGGGATCTTAGTTCCCCAACCAGGGATCGAACCTGAGCCCACAGCAATGAAAGTGCCGAATCCTAACCACTGGGCCGCCAGGGGATTCCCAGGAGTTAGCAAACTCTTAATGGTGTAATGAATGATCAAAACTTTTAATAATTAAAAGAGCAATTGAGACAAAGATTTAAAGTCAGACTTTTGGCTTCCCTGGTGGCGCAGTGGTTGGGAGTCCGCCTGCCGATGCAGGGGACGCGGGTTCGTGCCCCGGTCCGGGAGAATCCCACGTGCCGCGGAGCGGCTGGGCCCGTGAGCCGTGGCCGCTGGGCCTGCGCGTCCGGAGCCTGTGCTCCGCAACGGGAGAGGTCACAGCAGTGAGAGGCCCGCGTACCCCAAAAAAAAAAAAAAAAAAAAAAAAAAAAATAGCATAAAGTCAGACTTTTAACTCACTTATGCAAATTATAAGAAAAATACTTCACTCATAGCATAACGATATTCAAAGGACAAGGGTAGGTAATTTGCAGAAGAGAACACGCACGTGTCTATACCTTAAATAAATATTTAAGACATAAGTGATTGAGTATATGAGGATTTAAATGTGAAACTATTTTTCCTATCAAATTAGCACAGACTTTCTTACTTATAATAAATATTAATAGATAGACATTCTTACACCTGTTAGGATTGTAGCTTTTGGAAAGAAACGGAACAGTTTACATTAAAAGCTTTAAAGAATTGTTCTTCTCTTTTAGGTAAATCCTATATTGAAATTTAAAAAAAAATTCCTAGTGTAAAATTAGGAAGAGCATAAATTATGATATGCAAACTGGATTTAATGCAAGCATTATACTTATTTCCAAATATATTTTCATAGTTTATGCATATATATGGCTTTGTCTGCAGTGCCTACTCACTTTGTTGTCTCAGTTAAATTAGCATCAGCGTTAGCCTTCACCATAAATTTCTAGCCTAAATTTATAGCAGGGTCTGACTCAGGTGCTATACATACGTATGTTTGAAATTCTGCACAAAGTTTGTTTCAAGATTACTTATAAAGCAGCCCTCCTAAACATGGGGATATGTGTGGGTGTGGGATATTTAATAGGCAAAAAGTTTTTTCATAAATGATTTTTAAGTACTTAATGCTAAACGTGTAGTAGTTACATTGTTTCTTTTTAAATTAACACTTCACTGGCGCTTTATGGCATTTAATATTTCCTCAGTTTCTTCATTTACTTGATATCCTTAAAAATGCCAAATAAACTGGTTTTAAGAACTGTATTCGTAATAACAAACTATATTTAGTCCCTTTTTATTTAAATAAATCATAGAGCTTTCAGCATTGATCTGAGAATATTAATAGTTTTTTTTTGAGAATAATACTGTGTGGGTGTGATGTGCACCTAATCTACGTTATGTTATTTATATATGTGGAAGGTAAATTAATTTAGAACAGGAGTTCTTTGCCTAAATGACATTGTTCTATACCTTTTACTTATTTATTTTTTATTGAAGTACAGTTAACTTACAATATTGTATTAGTTTCAAGTGTACAGCAATGCGATTCAGTTATGTATGTATATTCTTTTTCAGGTTCTTTTCCATTATAGGTTATTTCAAAATACTGAGTATAGTTCCCTGTGCTATATAGTAGGTCCTTGTTAGCTATTTTATATATAATAATGTGTGTATGTTAATCCCAAATTACCCACATACCTTTTAAATATAAAGTGTGTGCATATCTTTATTGAGAATGAAAGGGTTTAAAGTCTAGCATTATCTCAGTAATATTGTACTTTGGAGGAAACTAGAAAATAGCAAGTGTTTAATGTTTATGTACAAATGTAAATTGTATGTTTTATGACTTAGCAAAGCAAGACACATTTTATTACTTTATTATATTTTAACTGTTTTCTTTATGAAGACAGTCTGTTTGGAAAACTGGGTGAAGTGTTATAGTGCAAAGTATTTAGTAGTTTGTGTTGGTTGGACCCGATTTTGAGTCCTGGCACAATTACTAGGTTTTGTTTCGTTTTGAACAATTTAGTTAGTTTCCCTTCGTGTTTTCTCATCTGGAAAATAGTGGTAATAATCCTAATTTGCTGAATTGATATGAAGATTATTATGTACTAAAAGCATCAAATGTAGTGCTAGACACACAGTAGTCATTCAATATAGAATCACTGTTTTTATAATTATCGCGTGAGCCATTTAGCCAGAACTTAATGGGTGCAGTTAGCCTGAGGGAAGTTTTTAGTGTGTAAGGGGTTGGGATATTTAACAGAGTGTTGTGTGGGGGGGGGGGGGGGTTGGCAAATTCTGCCAGTGTAAATTGCGTGCAAGGCTCATCGCTGGGGTAGAGGGGTGCCGGCACAGAGGTGGAAACGTGTCCCCTTGAGGAAGGGACTTTAATGTGGCCTGTAACTGGCTTTCTTTCCCCATATTCGATCCAAGAACAATCCTATGAATGGTGAGATGTAACTCCAGCTTCCTGGTGACAAAACTGGGTCTGCAGAGGATCAGCGACTTTGATAAAGCCTCTTGATGAATGCTAGAGCTGAGATTTGAACCGCTAACCTCTGCTTTGCCTGTTCATTCAGCGGATGTAAATGCAGTGAGTCCCAGGTTCCGCGCACTCAAGTTTAGCCCTCTCCCCACCCGCCACAGACCAGTCAGTGCTCACTAAACCTTGGACTCCACTCAGTCTCCAAGGATCTCGTTGTTCACGAAATTAGTAGATTCCCAAAAACTTGTTCATTGAGTTCTATTTAAGATGTATTATTAAAAGGAATTCTGTAGTATTTTAAAATAAAAATGGGTATTTTATTTTATTTTGAATTTTATTTTATTTTTTTAATACAGCAGGTTCTTATTAGTTATCTGTTTTATACATATTCGTGTATATATGTCAATCCCAACCTCCCAGTTCATCCCACCCACCACCACCCCCCTGCTTTCCCCCCTTGGTGTCCATACGTTTGTACTCTACATTTGTGTCTCTAAAACATGGGTATTTATTTTAAATAAAAATAATCTTCTAAGTTACTGGTTTCATAAATGTTATTTTATGAATAGTTTCTTAAGCAATGGAATACACATAACAGGAATAGAAAACAACTAATGATTGTTTACACAGATGGGGTGGTGGGTTCAGTTTTGGAGAGATTAATCCAACTCACATTGGAAAATCTTTTTGTTCTATTTAAGACTTAAATATCATTCATTTAAATGATAGGAATGATTTATTTGGGATCGTGTAAAATATATCTTCCATCTCTTACCATATATTAGATGTTTAAAAGTTAAGAAAACCTTAAGTTATATCGCTATATTACTTAAAAGTGTTTTGTTCTTATTTTTGTCTTCAGTAGTGCCTCTTCACTCTAGGCTAATATTAAAGAATGTGGATATAGAGGACTGATTGTATCTTTGAAAATATAAGGTGACGAATAATCATCTTTGATGTTAAGATGAAACTGAGGTGAAAATGTACCCGTCGCAACCATTAGCAAATTGTCATGTTTGTAGGCGATAGAAATAAGGTGGTGATAACAATAATATTGGCCTAGTTTCTCTGCTCACAGCCTTGGCATACCGTATCACATCCAGTGCCGTTTCAGTGTCATTCTGGAATCTAGAGACGATTTAAGTTAGAGATATGAGCAGATACACACTGCTGTGTATAAAATAGGTAACAACAAGGTCCTACTGTAGAGCACAGGCAACTATACTCAACATCCTGTAATGCACCATCATGGAAAACAATATGAAAAAGAATATGCATGTATATGTATAACTGAATCACTTTGCTGTCCACCAGAAACTAACACAACATTGTAAATCAACTATACTTCAGTTTTTAAAAAAATCATAAATGAGAGGTGCGCTGCTGACTGTGTCACAATTAATTAACTCTCTGGCCTTGGCTGCAAGGCCGTGTTGCTGTCCCACCTGGAGCATCTCTGCTCACCGTGGTCCTACCCAAGCAGCAGTATTCACTAAGGCGACTGCTGAAAGAGCTTTTGTAGAGGTTAGGCTTTCCATTTTCACTCATGCTGTCTTCATTAGGTATTCCGTCTTCAATTACTTTCCCCATAGGTTTTTCTTATAATGTGTGATAATTCTTATAATGTATGGTGTAATGTATGTTCAGGAAATCGTACGTAAGGAACTGAAATGTGATTAAAATTCTTTTTGTTAAACTTCAGAAAGTATTAACACATACTTGTATTGCTTCAAAATGTAGAATTAAATATTCTATGATATAAACTAAGACTTCAGAAAGCTGAAACTTTGTTGATAAGAAAATAATATGGGACTTCCCTGGTGGTCCAGTGGGTAAGGCTCCATGCTCCCAATGCAGGGGGCCCAGGTTCAATCCGTGGTCAGGTAACTAGATCCTGCGTGCGTCCCGCAACTAGGAGTTTGCATGCCGCACCTAAGAAGTCCACATGCGGCAGCGAAGATCCCGCATGCCGCCCCTAAGACCCAGAGCAGCCAAAACAAGCAAATATATATATGTGTTCTTAAAAAAATAATACAATTTATTCTTTAAACATTGATTTAAACTAAATGGTAGAAAAAGTATAGATCCTTCTATAAGCTGCACTCATGTGTTAAGTATCTCTTACAAAGAGGCAGGTTAGGTTGTAGTTATGGCTCTGGAGCTGGAATTCCTGGCTGTGTTCTTGATTCCACAATTACCAGCAACATGATCTTGGAGAAATAATTTCTTTTTACCTATATGTTTGGAGAATAGTAAAAGTCAGTGACTTACTTCATAGGACTGTTGAAGGGTTAAACAAGTCAATGCACGTGAGGCACTTAGAGCAGAGTTCCTGGCACACTGTCAGCATTTGGTGTTGGCTTTCTGTTATTAGGTTCAGCGTTTTATATTTTCATCTTTCATTTATTTATTTTTAATCTGTATTTGCCTATTCTTAAAAATAAGATGTCTTTATTGTCTTTGAAAATCATGTGGACTGTGGGTTATTTGAAGTTGGTAAACTTTATGTCTTCTACAAAATTAATAGTTTTACAGTAAAGCGTTTCTAAGCGTTTACTATTTTATCTGGAAAACCACGTTTGTGATGTTCAAAATGGATATAGTTGATATTTAATTGTACTCATTCTTACTGTGCTTAAGCAGTTAGTAAGTTCTGGGTACATGTGTCAGATGAGGCCAATATGATACATAGTACATGATCGTTGAGATGATCATTACAAAAGCATATAGAATAGCCTAGAAAGGATAGCGCATCTATACTTGAGATAGCTCAACAGAAGAGACCATTTTGAAACTTGTGACTCTTGATTCAGACTAAATATTTGTTTTTAATCACAGAACCATAACAGGCCTTGGAGTCTCTTTCCAGAATTAAAAACAAATTCTAAAAAATTTAAGAGATCGGGTCATTGCATTTATTTAGCTTTTTTTTTCAGCACTAGAGAGTAGCTACAGATTTGCAGCTATGAATAATGACAGGAGCGTACTTAGACTTCCTTCCTTCTCTTCATTCCTGGTATACCTGGTTCCTTCAGACGTTCCTGAGCTCATTTTACGTTTGCCTCACTCTTTCGTTTGTGCTTCACTCAGCGGTGTTGAGGAATGGGAAGAAAGACTGTGTCACCTACAGGCATGTAGGGCCTTTCACACCTTTGGTGATGTATAGTTGGAGAGTGGACACGGGGGTCATCAAAGTAATTATTAATGTTTTGTTGGCATAGTTATCAGGTTACCTTTGATTTGGGATTCACTTTTTCACAAAGACTGTCTAATAAGAGAGACGTGGTTCAGTCTTCTTGGCATTAATAAGTCTACACCTGTTCTTTGGGGGAAGGAATTGTTCAGAATTAATTGTCACCCTTAAGCTCTTAGCTTAAGCCATTCTCTTTGAAAAATGGAGTGAAAACAGATACTTTTTCTTATTCTGCTATGTTTCAAATGCCGTATGACAGGTAATCAGAATTATTGATAGTCATTAATCCTAACTACAAATTCCAGCAGTGATAAAAATCACTCATATTTTGTTGAAGTAATTCTTTTCTGTAGTGCCTAGTGCATGACTATTTGTTAACATTTAATACGTGTAACTTAGTTCTGGAAAGTTAATATGAGAAAAAACAATATTTCGGACTAGACTTGTTTTTATTTCTTTTGGGCACAAAAGATTTCCTTAAGAAAGTTGGTCTGTCTGTCTGTCTATACATCTGTCTATTTATTTGGGGTCTGTTTTAAGGCCACAGAAAGTGAGGCTGGTGAGATGGACCTGAGCGGGTTACCGGAGACAGCAGTGGACTCTGAAGATGATGACGACGAAGAGGACATCGAGAGAGCCTCGGACCCTCTGATGAGCAGGGACATTGTGCGAGACTGCCTGGAGAAAGACCCCATCGACAGGACAGACGATGACATCGGTAAGTCTGGGCGAGAAAGCGAATCTCATAGCAATTTAAAGAATGCAGAGGTAAGACTGTGTAATACAACGGAGCCCAAGAACAGTAGGCTCTGAAAGGTCAGTAATGTATCAGTCAGTGTTCCTTGGCATTTGTTGTTGAAAACATTTTTGAAACAATTAATTTTACTCAGGCCATAGCTTCAGGAGACTACAGCTAATAAAAGTTGCTAATAAAACCCTTCCACACGAGCCGTTCCTTAGCTTACTCTCGGACAAAAAAAAGAAATATAGTCTTCCAAACATTATTACTTCTATTAATCGTCTTGCGCGCACTATTTCTAGGAAGCTCGAGTTTTTCTTTGTGAGAACATCAGTCGGGTGGTGGTCGGGAAAACGGTCATGCAAATGACTTTTCTTCTTCTCTGGTTCCGTGGGAAGGTGAGCCTCAGGGGAAGAAGAGAGCAGAATGTCAAGTGAGCCCCGCGTGAACCTGGGGGTTGAGGCTTTAAGTGCGCCCTAAGGTTAAGAGTCTAAGTGGCTTTGTGTCCACTTTTTCCTTCCCCGGGGTCGCCTTTACCCGGCTTTGCCATCAGAGTGACAGTTGACAGTGTAATGGTGCTGTAGCATTCATGCCTGCCTGATGGGCCCTGCTCCTTCCTTAGATGCCGGGGGCAGTGAGAGCAGCTTCCTCTGAGAGCATCTCTGCCCCGTAGTTCTGGAATCTGATTGTCTGCTCTTCCACACCGTTGGCTCTTTTTGGGCCAATATGTATTTGAAAGAAATTCAAGGAACTGGGTCTAGTGGGATTAGATATAGGACAGTATGGGCATCATCGTATGTGAGTGGCCGGTTGCTTGTGTTTTAAGGGAGCCAGTATCATGTATGAGGAGGCCCTTGTACCGTTTAAGCACTGCACGTATGCTAGGGAATTAAAGATGGAAAACCAGAACCTTGGATTAGGTATCTAAAATATAACCAAAGCCATTGATAGGAATCGCTGGCTCTTTAGAGATGACTGCTGTGTGGAGTGAGCATTCAGTCATCGGCGGATGTGACTGAGCGCCTTGTGGGGACTGAGGGTTTCCTAGGTCCTGGCAGACCAGTGGGAACAAAACAGGGAGCCCTGGTCCTGCTGGGGTCTGAGGAATAAAGTGGGGGAGATATTTCGGGGAGCGCAGCGAACAGGGGGCTGTTTTAGGAAGGAAGGACTGTCAACGCCCTTTTAGAAGTTCAGACCCAAAGGAGGTGCTGGGAAGCCAGCCGTTCCTGCACCCCCAGCACAGAAGTGCCTCTGCCGTCACCCTTCCGGGGGCATTAACCTCTAGATTTCTGTTGGAGGAAAGGACGTAGCTGCTTCTCACACGCCCATCCCTGTCCCTCCTCAGGTTAGCCCACTCCCTCCTCCACCTGGTCCACTCCCCGGTCCTGACGTGCTCTTAGTCACAAGTCTTCTGAGGCTTCCGCAGCATGAAGTGAAGTGGTCCTGTTGCATCCCTGAAGACGTAGGGTTTAGCTTCCTCCAGACTGATACCACACGTTCATCTGATTTCCGTTGTCCAAAATTTATTCCACTCCCTTATTCTCTTTGTCCTTGCCCGCTTCTTTTTCATTTTTAAAAAACTTTTTAGGGCTTCCCTGGTGGCGCAGTGGTTGAGAGTCTGCCTGCCGATGCAGGGGACACGGGTTCGTGCCCCGGTCTGGGAGGATCCCACATGCCGCGGAGCAGCTGGGACCGTGAGCCATGGCCGCTGGGCCTGCGCGACCGGAGCCTGTCCTCCGCAACGGGAGGGGCCACAGCAGTGAGAGGCCCGCGTAACGCATAAAAAAAAAAAAAAAAAAAAAAAAAAAAAAACTTTTTATTGGAGTATATTTGACTTATAATGTTGCGTTAGTTTCAGGTGCACAGCAAAGTGAATCAGTTACACATATACGTATGTTCATTCTTTTTCAGATTCTTTTCCCATATAGGCCGTTACAGAGTACTGAGTAGAGTTCCCTGTGCTCTACAGCAGGGCCTTATTTGTTATCCATTTTATATACAGTAGTGTGTGTGTGTGTGTGTGTGTGTGTGTGTGTGTGTGTGTGTGTGTGTGTCAATCCCAGTCTCCCAATTTATCCCTCCCTCCTATGTTTCCCCTTTGGCAACCATACGTTTGACTTCAAGATCCTCCTTCTTTTTCAAAATCGCTTTATTGTAGTTTTAAAGAGAGAATGAAATTGGAAGTGTGTTTGGTTTCCCATCTTAAGAATCCTTGCTCACAGGGTTTTTAAAAAATGAGACTGAACACTGCTTATGAACGTGACATGGAGGTTATCCTTTTTGAGTATGCTCATGTTAGTATCGTTATGGAAGAAAATTATGGTTACGCAAATACATGTAGCATGTTATTCTTGGAAATTTAAGACTTTCACTTCATATCTGAGAAGTTTTCTCTCTCAGAATTTCTAGAAAGCAAGAGCTATGCTGATTCCTACAAATGAACACCACACTATTTTTTTTTTTTAGTGTGCTTGTTGATACAATCTCTGGATGAATTACTTACAGTTGAATACTGCCAATACGCTTGTAAACAGTGACAACTCAGATGCATGCTCCTATCAAATACATTTTTATTTAAAATAGTAAATCATTATCACGAAAGATAAGGTCTAGGGACTTCCTGGTGGTGCAGTGGTTAAGAATCCGCCTGCCAATGCAGGGGACATGGGTTCAAGCCCTGGTCTGGGAAGATCCCACATGCCACGGAGGAACTAAGCCCGTGCGCCACGACTACTGAGCCCGCACTCTAGAGCCCGCAAGCCACAACTACTGAGCCTGCATGCCACAACTACGGAAGCCCACGCGCCTAGAGCCCGTGCTCCGCAACAAGAGAAGCCACCACAATGAGAAGCCGGCACACCGCAATGAAGAGTAGTCCCCGCTCGCCGCAACTAGAGAAAGCCCGTGCACACAGCAACGAAGACCCAACGCGGCCAAAAATAAATAACTAAATTTTTTAAAATTGCTAATATTTAATCATGTTTTTAAAACTGCAGGAATTAAAACATTTCCCTTTGGGTTCCCACAGATTCTTGGGTATACCTTTGTTTCAGTACTTTGAAGAAAGGGACATTATTGATTTTTGCGCTTCAACTCGTAACTCTGTAGGTACTCAATTATTGAATGGTTCCAAATTCAATATTTTTGGTTTTGAGGCCTTCACACATTAAGGTAGAGAACTACTTTGATCCCTTTCAAAGAATTCCTTTTTTTTTTCCCCGCTTGGTGTACCACACACACATACAAATCCACAGGTTTTTTTAAAAAAATCTTAATATTAATTATTTCTTATATAAAATTAAACCAAAGCAATAAGATAAGAATTTTCTGAATTGACTAAAGCTTCTGGTGTCTGTAAGTTGATTATTTAACTTTTCTTTGTGTTACATTGACTAGAAAAAAGTTTTTTTTGAATGTCTAATATTTTTCATAAACAGGAATATTTCTTTCCTAACAAAGTAAGATAGATCACATTAATGTATTATTCAGACAGATTCTTCCAAGCCGTGTAGAATAAAGCTGTCCTGTTTCTCCCTTCCACACTGCTTCTCTCCATACGTCCTGGGAACTATCTCAGTACTCATTCCACGCTCTGAATTCTTGGCTGACATAATCCCTGTAACTCTGTATGCTTCCTGGGGCATCATCAGGGTTTATGTTGACCTGCTGTAGTCAAATGCTTCCATTTTATATTTATTATTTTTTTAAAGATTGGTGATACAAATTCTTTATTTTTTTTAATTGCTGTAGTCCTCCAGTGTAATACACGATAGAATAGAAGCTATCACGAAACCAATGATACCATTATTGAGTCTTTGAGAGTTTTAAAAATACTTGGATGTTGTCTGGTTAAGTGTTTATTTTTAATTTTTCAACTGAGCCTGGAGAATTATATACATTTACTATTACTCTATCTTCTCTGTCTCCTTTATTATTTATCCTTATATGTGATACACAGATATTTTCTATTCTCTTGTATCTTTTAATGTTAATCACTACTCACATATCACAAATTGACTTCATGACCCACTAATGGAGTAGGAAACTGCGAGAGAGCAAGACAGATGTCCATGCAGGCACTTCACACCATTGCTGCAATATTAGTGGATACGTTTTATACTTCATATTCACATGCTTCATATTCTCCTATCGTGTGTGGTGGTAATTTGACTTTTATTACTGTCTAAACATGTTAAATTTAGAACATTTCTGACAGTTAATTTCTGGTCTCATATTTTTCTTAAGAGCATGCATCTCTGCTTGTCCAAGGAAATTTAGCTCTTACTAGGAGAGGAAAAAAATGAAATGTGTGTTCTAATACCTACAGCTAGTATTTTAATACCTTACAGTGAGGGGTGTGGGGTGTGATAGCCGAAGAGAACAGAGGCTGGTTGGTAACAGCAGAACTAACGGGGATGTGCCAGCCAGAGGACCATAATTTGTTCATTTGCCTTTATGTTTCATGTCAAAAAGCCAGTGCACTTGTAAAACACTGAGTCCCACCTCCCGCAGTTAGTAGGTGTGGGTCATCTTGCGGTGCTATTCAGAATTGCCTTATAGCTGCCCTCAGGCGTAAACATATTTTATGACAGGACACAAACACATCTTCTCATTCCAGAAATGAAAGTTTCGCTCACCAGAACTTATTCTTTCTGTAACTGATGTACTTTGATACTCTCGCTCCTACTCTTTTAAAAATGCTGGTTGCAACAGTAAATTGATGTCCTGACCCATCGGTCTGGATCAAATTGAAGAGCGCTGTCTTGTTGGACAGAATCCCTGGGTACCACGTACCACTGTTATTCTTTCTGATTACCAGAGCCACCCCCGTAATGAAAAGTCTTGTACAGGAGGGATGACGTAGGGTCTAAGCAGAACAGACGTTACCACGCTGGACCAGAAAACACCACCTAGTCTGACCTTGTGGAAAAGTAATGTTTTCACAGAACATATCTTTGTATTATACATTGTTTTTGCAATTAACAGACTATATCCAACAACATAAAACTTGTCACTAAATCCTAATAGACAGCAGGAATGAGCACAGGGACAGTGTCGTTATGTGTAGACAAGAAAAATGTAGTAGAATTTTTACTTAGCCAAAAGTTTGAACAATACCGTGAATATAATAATAATGGTAATAACAGCAGTTCCCATGTATTGCGTATCTACTCTCTGCTAAGGACTTTATCATCTTCATTCCTTTTGATCCTCAGAACTGTCCAGTGAAGGTGGGTATTATCTTATTCTTTTCCAAATGAGAGAAACACGCCTTAAGGAAATGAATCGTCTTCCCCAAAGTAATTCAGCTCGTAAGTGTTCACAGGCTGGCACACGCCCTGTGGTCTTTATCACCACCTGTGATGTCCAGCCTGAGCGTGGAGACACACAGTCCTGAATCGTGTCACTGCCACTTCCTAATTGTATGCCTTTGAGCCACACGGTTTCCTCCCTGTGAAATGCGTCGCTGACAGCCGTGGTGAGGAGTGAGGAGAGAACTTAGTAAGGAGTTCTTACCAAGAAGAAGCTGTTTGTCCGCAGCATTGCCCATAGGAAGACTGAGCAAACTTTGTTTTCGTCAATCTGTGGGGTCAGAGATAATATGTCCATTTTCATTCGCCTTTATCATATAATGTTGTACACTTGTTAATGGATTACTTTTTATGGATTTGTCTGACCCACGGAAAATATTCCCTGGTTTCTAAATCCTGGAGTATCTTTAGAGTGAAGGTGGTGGTTTCTGCTGTGTGTTTCGGGCATCCACTCGCCCCAGAGGCACCGGAATGGACCTACTGACTTTTCTAGAGAATTGTCAGAGCTCCGTTTCATTTCAGCTTATCATTTCATCCCTTAATAAGCCTCAATAAGATCACAGCTCATTTTCAATAGAAATTCCCCGTTTGAAGTTTATTAATTTCTTCATTCCCACTGGAAGTTGAATTGCACTGTGTCCTGTTGCTCCTGAATCAACAAGGAAATGTCACCATTTCCACAGTGACAGAATTCTTCGTTTACCTGCAAGAAATTCAGCGTGTGCTGAAGATAATTGAAAGTCTTTGTACTGTTCACCAGGCAGAATTGTAGGACACTGAAAAAGAAAGAGCCATAGAGCATTCTTTCTGAATGCTTGTTTTGGGAAATGGTTGTCATTTTTTCACACGCCTTCTGCTTTTCAGAGCAACTCCTTGAATTTATGCACCAGCTGCCGGCTTTTGCCAACATGACGATGTCGGTGAGGCGGGAGCTCTGTGCTGTGATGGTGTTTGCAGTGGTGGAAAGAGCCGGGACCATCGTGTTAAACAACGGTGAAGAGGTCAGGAAATGTTTCTGCCACTTATAACGTCTCTGTGTGAGCCTCACTCGATGCAGCAAATGAACAAAAACCCCGTTCTTCTTCTCTCCTCCTTACAAACCATGGGCAGCAATAAGTTTCAATCATTCGGGAATTATGATGCACTCGTTGTGTCAGAGTCTTCCAAGTTCATTATTTTATTTTCTATTATTTGCGGTATTCCAGATGATACTCGTAGAAACATTTTTGACATTTTAACTTTTCAGATTTTGCAACTTAAACGTTCATAATATTATGCCTCTTGTCAGAACGCAATGCTGTTCTTATCAAGGCTGTGGTGATCGTTTTATATTGTTTACATGTGTTTTGGGGAACAGAAGACACTTCTTCCCTCGTGTCGTTTAAGAGAGGAAGAGCTAGAGTCATTAGGAGAGCGGAGTGCCGTGCAGGCACCTGGAAACCCGTGGGTCCGTGGCTGTGCTTTAGTTCTCGTTCTGTGAACTTGGCCAACGGTCAGCTGTACTTGGGTTATTTGTTCCCTCTTTAAAAAATAAAAGATGTAAATCATTTTTAGGGACCGTTCCAGCATTTACAGCTTCACGATCATGATGTTATATTTTCTGCTTTGTTTTCATTTTTTGGAACTAGCTGGACTCCTGGTCAGTGATTCTGAATGGTTCTGTGGAAGTGACTTACCCAGATGGAAAAGCAGAAATACTATGTATGGGAAATAGTTTCGGTGTCTCTCCTACTATGGACAAGGAATACATGAAAGGAGTGATGAGGACAAAGGTGGATGACTGCCAGGTATAAACTGTCATTATTCTGTGCTTAATATAAAGAACTTACGTATGCAGTTGAGGTAAGATTTTTCAGCCTGTATAAACAGGTCATCTTTTAGATTTATAAAGAAGATTTTAAAGTAGAACTATGACTTTTAGTGTTATCACACTCCAGGAAATTAAAAACAAATCTCCCTTAAAGTTACTTGGGCTCCACAGAGCTAAGCATTCTGTAAATGTGTTCTATTAAAAAACAGGTGTTCTATTAATACAGTATTTTTAATTTCCATCAATAATAATTTATAGTCTAGTCAACAAAAAATACGGAAGTAAAAATGCCCATGATGAAAAGAAATTAAATGTAGGTTAGTAAAGGTGCTGTGATACAGTTACACAGTATTTTTATTTAAATACATGGAAGATACGGAATTGATTTTAGAAGTCATGAAAATTAATCATGGTATGAATCAGTAGAAACACTTGATAGTAAAGAAATGATTGCTAATAAAAAGAACAATGTCAGAATTGATATTATGTTAATATTCATTATTTAAAAGCATTTAATAAAAGAATAGAGAGAATGTTGAGACCAAATGTGAAATTTAATTAGATCGATCTAACAGGTAACCTCTATATTAGTGTAAAAAAAAAGTTAAGATGCTTTTATCATTATTAAGTATTTATAATTTATGTCTTAAAAAATTGTCCTTGAAAGATAAAATATTTTAATATAAATAAACCAAAAGAGTTGACTTAGACTAATTAATGTTAAGTGGTCCTTGTATTTATTAGTCTACAGTCTAAAATACGTCATCTGAATATAGTTTATGCTAAAAGAACATCATTGAATTTTTATAATGTCTGATAAATATAAAATAGTGCTCATTTAAATTTTCATTTCAAGTGTTTTACTTACTAAAAAGAAAAATGACCATGGCTATAAATAAAATCATCTTACTTAGAGAATAATTTTGCTAAATAATTCCTCCAGTGAGCACCATAGAGAGAGGGAAAAAAAAGGCTATAAATTCAGTTTTTGAATATGTAATGCCAGAAGAGCTTTCTTAATATAGCCAGCTCTCAATTATTTGGCAAAATGGAGGAAAACAGAATGGTACATAAATCTCAAAGTCTATATTTGGCCTCAAAATGTTAAAAGGGGTCATATGTGATATTTCAGCTTTAGAATTATATTCCAAAAAAAATAAAGCCAAACTGAGTCAAAACGAACTGGAAAATTGTTAAAGGTTTCTCTGTCCTGTTGTTGCTTCACAGTCTCTCCTTGGGCCCTTCTGCAAGTCAGGATCACTAGAGCATCTGGGTCCGTTTCTGTCCTTAAAGGGCGAGTAAAAGCTGTTTTATTTCTGAGGATTCCGCTACTACGTTAGCGCCTCATAATTGGCCAACCCCTTTTGTTAGAAATTTTGTAATCTTGGGACTGAAGTGATGTAGGAGGCATAGAAATGTCTCAGAATAATTGATAAAAATATTATGAGTTAATATTCCAAGAGTGCTGAAGTAATGTCAGATGTAGCAGGTAACATTAAATATTTACCCGGGAGTCCTGGGAAAGGAGGAGGAGGTAGATGTAAGGAAGAGAGTTCATCTCTCTGCTGGATGAGGAATCAGCGGAAACTCCAGAGTGACAGTCATCAAGGTAGACGCCAAGAGAAAACTCTAATGGAACACGAAAACTCTGATTGAAGTAGTGTTAGGCTCCTATGGTTCCTGATACGAGACTCCCGGATGTACAAAGGGGGTCAAGGGTGCAGTGTCTGCCAGACAGAGTCCTTCTCGCTCTGCAGGCCTCTCCACACGTTGTAAAAGGAACGTGAAATCAGGGGTTCAAGAATCACCCTTGTGATTCCCAGCCATCTCAGGCCCTGCGTTCCCCCCCTCCATATTAGAACAGGCATGGGGGGATGAATTTAGATATTTTAATGCAAATGCTTGTTTGCATTAAATTATGTAGCATTTTAGCGTATTTCTGCTAAAATGTCATTTATTTGTCAGGAAGTGCGCGTGCCACATCCTCCTCTTGTTGGGAGAACTAAACAGTGAGAATCACATTTTTGTCCATAACGTGATCTCCACAAGGGTGTCATTGTACTGAGCACGTTGTAGGCAATCAGAGGTTACTGAATGAAATGAACGAAAGTGGTGTTCCCTTTACCAAGAGGAAGCAACCTTGGCTAGGTTTGGCCCTCATTTCCTTACAGTTCAGTGGGTTCCCAAAATACATCTTGGGTAGTGTGGTATAGAGTCGAGCCCAAGTTCAGCCTGAGGACACGGCATGAGTGGATTCAGTTTGACATTTATTTCTGTCTGTTTGGAGCCCGTGATGTGCTCAGTGCTCAGCACTGCTTAGCCCTGCTCCCTTCTGTGTGCCTCTCTTCCCATTCTCTTTTTCTTTTTCTTTTTTTTTTGGCGGGGGGGAGCACACCACTCGGCATGCGGGATCTTAGTTCCCCAACCAGGGATTGAACCTGCCCCCCCTGCAGTGGAAGCACGGAGTCTTAATCACTGGACCACCAGGGAAGTCCCCTCCTCTTCCCATTCTTGTCCCCTGTTGGGTTTGAAGGACAAGGGCAGGGCCAGGCATAGATGTCCTTTGGTACCAGGTGATCGGTTTTCCATTCCCCATCCACGCCTTTTCCTTTTGTTTTTCCCTCTTCCTGTCCCTCTTTTTCTTTCCCGCTCTTCTACTTCTGTCTCCCCTTCCTCTCTCCACCACCTACATCTAGGGCCTGCCAGTGACACCCAGGCATGGCCTCGCCCTGCCCTGCACCCTTCAGCGGGGAGGGAACACTTGGATGCCTGTGTGAACAATTAGGTATGAACTCCCTTGCAGATGCAAAGTACCAGTTTAAACAGATCTAATGTCTTAAGGTAAATCTGTTAGACTCGTGTTTTCTTGAGACCATGAGAGCTAGTGATGCTTTGAATTTTAGCAGTAGTTTTGGAGGAGAAAGCAATTGCATGGATATAGTGAAAGCTGACTGTTTTGTATGTTGATAAAAGTTTAACTTTACTTCATTCTTTTATCATTTTTAATATTTTTACTAAATAAAAGTTGTGAGGTCATGTGCCCAAAAGAAAATTATCCTGGGACGTAAGAAATGAAATGAAATCATTGCCCTTTTATAGATGAAATCTTGCTTGAATTTTTATTTCATATCAGAGTGCCAAGATCATACAGGACTTTCACCTGTGAACACCTGTCTGAAAGTATAAAACCTCACTAAAACAATTATGTGTATAACTCACAAATTTTCAACTGGTTTCATCATACCAATTAAAAATTATATTTTTCCTATAAATTTCATGTTATACCTAAAAACTTCTTAAAGCAAAAATAAATTTGCTAATAAAAAATAAATGTTTTCTTGTAAAAGTTACTTCTTTTGAGATATCAGTTCTGTATGGCCATATTAGAAATTCAGTTTGGGCGTCTTTCTTTTTTCCTTTTTGGATGGTATTTCAGTTTGCTGCAGAAGAAATGCCAAGGATGTCTGTCTAGACACTAAGAATTTCAAATCAAACTTATTCTAATTTCTTTAAGTCCTTAGTCAAGAAGATTAATTTTAGTACATTTCTCTTCAGAAAGCATTTTCTTTTTATCTCTCTACTTACTTGTTTTAACTCAGGGATACATTTCTTTTTTAGGAGATAAATGATATAATTATGTTCCCTAAAATTGAGTATAAGAAAGAACACCTAAAATTATTTGGAGACCTGGGGAACAATTTTGCTACCGTGTAAAAAGAAAAAAGTTTAAAATATGTTTGAGGCAAGAAACTAAGGACCATAGATTTTAAACATACACACACCTGTGGTCAGTGTTAAGGATATGCGTCTGTAGGGGGTTTTTTGGCATTAAAAAAATTTTATTAAACTATCCATAATTGCTTACAACAAAAGCCTATGCTTTTCGAATTTTAACTTGTTGATTCTAAACTCTTAATAGAAAAGTTAGTGAGATGGTATCAATCAACTTGACGGAAGAAACCTAATATCATAGTATGCTCGTTCTTGAGTGTGAACTGCTGCTGCTACTTCTGTAAAAAAGCTTTACTGAGTGTGCAGAAAGTATGGAGAATACAGAAAAGTATATCAAACAATGAAAGTCACTTGTAAATGGCATTGCTCAGAAATAATCATTATTAGCCTTTTGTTATGCCAAGATTCTGATATGCATGTATAATTTTTTTAAATTAGCAAGCACGTACTTATGAGACATTGGTTACATTAGCATGCCGAATGCACAGCTGTGTCCTCATCTGTACAGCGGGGATAATAGTAGTACCTTCCTCATGGGCTGGTTGGGAGGATAAAGTGAGAAAGTTCCTATAAAGCTGCTACAATATCATGATGATAATAATGTCATCGTTGTCATTAAAATCATTATTACAATATTTGGTTTTAAATTTTTTTAAAAAATTAATGTGTTATCATGAATATTGAGCCGGAAGTCTAAACGTCCTGTGAAAATATGATATTAGATGCCTATAGCATCTTTTATCTTACGTACATTATAATTTAACCATTCCCTCTTTTCATCTTTTCACCTTAAAGGAGAAAATGTCCATCCTTTCTTCATTCCTAACAGATTTTTAAAATGAGAATAAATTATTCAAAATTCAGAGAAAACAGTAATTTTTATTTACGAATCTACTGTTGCTTTCTCACAGGCCTCTGGCTAATCTGTGTAACAAGTGATTTCTAGAATTCATTCATAACTTTCTTTAAAACTACTAAGAAATGTAATTAAACGGTTTGCCCTGAGCCCTGAAATTTTTTATCTTTGGGGTCGTGGAGGAGTAATTGCTTGAAGTGCATATTTTTGTTAACTTTTTCTTTAAAAGAGCAAGGAGTAACCTTCATACCAGTTATGAGGAATAATGATTTGAGCTTAACAAGTATGTGGCTTGTTTTGTGGACCTTTTTTGAACAGACTTTCTAAAATGATTTCTTTTATCAATTATAATTAGCAAATTTGTTATATCTACTGCTTGGGTATCTTTGAATTTTGATATCTTTTATTAAGTTCATCTTTATTTTTAAATTGCTGCTCTGAAAGTCTTCAAATTTTTAAAGCCCACTAAATGATAATTATGTTTTAATATCTGTTTTTTAAATAAAAAAATTTATTGAGCACATACTGTATATCTAGCACAGTTCAGGAGTTTTACCTGGATTATCTCACTCAGCCTCCACAAGGATCCTATGAGGCTGGTGCTCTTATGACCATCTCCCCTTTTCAGATGGTAAAATGAGGCCCACCGAGTGATTGTCCCAGGATCCCACAGTGAGAGGTAGTAAAGCTGGGGTTTGAATCAGTTCACCTGACCCTAGAAGTCACAGGCAGGAAGGGTTGGGGCAGGTAAGAGAATTTCTTCTGACAAGCAATTTTATGGTGCTTTTATTAGCACGCTCGGATTTCCTAAGCACCAGAGAGTCCCAGGTTTGTACCTGCCCACTGATAGTACCGCAAAAAATCACAATCTAAAAAAAGTCGTGGTCACTTAGCTCAGTCCCCTGGGTTCAGGTTGCACATTACAATTCTTAAACTAGAAAGACCACCCAGCAGCTACCCTGATGGAGTGGATTACAATCCATCATTAACATCATTCTATTCTGAACTCTTTTCATAGTCTTCCCTTCTGCTAGGGCCATAATTCTAACAGATACTTAAACGACCACGTATAGACTCTTCAGAGCTTTTTTGCTGCTCTGCCCACAGTTGTGTGTGCTCTTTTTTTTTTTTTAATTTTTATTGGAGTATACTTGATTTACAATGTTGTGTTAGTTTACAGTGTCCAGCAAAGTGGACTGTCCAGATTCAGTTATACATGTACATATAGCCAATCTTTTTTTTTTTTTCTTTTTAATATCTATCCTGAGAGTCCCCTCTCTTCCCCCAGTGTTTTCTAAGTGTCACAGCTTGGGGGGTGGGAGTGGTGAGAAAGAACTGTTCTAATTTTATCTTCTGATATTTTTCATTGTTAGGATTTTTAATATAAACTACATATAAATATTCTAAAAATGAAACTTTTCTTGACCAAGGAGGAAATACATTAAAAAGTAGAGAAGTCCGATTAAGGTTCATTACTGCCCTCATTTAGAAAGTATGGGAGAGACATGGGAAAATGTCAGTGTTAAATAATTAAAACACTGAATCATTAGCGCTGCTATAGGTCTCTCGCAAGCACTTTATCATTAGCATGTGACTTACATTTTATTCCAGTTTGTCTGCATAGCCCAGCAAGATTACTGCCGTATCCTCAACCAAGTAGAAAAGAACATGCAAAAAGTTGAAGAGGAAGGAGAGATCGTCATGGTGAAGGAGCACCGAGAGCTCGATCGAACGGGAACAAGGAAGGGGCACATCGTCATCAAGGTGAGACAAACACGCCTCTGCCCCGTGGCAGGAGGGTTTAGGTAGTACCCGTTAGGACGGTGTAAGATGCCCCCACTCCGTTTTTAGGCGTAACTTCTCTTAAATGTTAGCAATTGTTAAAAATCTTTATCTTTCCTGAAGAACAGCAGTCTTAGTCATTATTGTGTATGTTACTGTCCAGTTCATCTTAGGCTGAAGGTTTGAAATCAAGGTACCATATAGTTGCCATTCATGCGGGATGCTGGTGACGCCTTTGATTTGTTGCAGGGCACCTCAGAAAGATTAACGATGCATTTGGTGGAAGAGCATTCGGTGGTGGATCCGACGTTTATAGAGGACTTCCTGTTGACCTATAGGACTTTCCTCTGCAGCCCGATGGAAGTGGGCAAAAAGTTGTTGGAGTGGTTTAATGACCCGAGCCTCAGGGATAAGGTTGGAAGTTGCGTTTTAGTTTCCTTTCAACTATGAAACATTCAGATACAAAGTTAAAGAGACTTTAATATATATTTGTCATGCCACTTATGTTCAAAATATTTTGACGGGATAAGAGAATGTACTTCTTAAGCCAGAAGATAAAAACAAGGTGATACACATAGCAGTTCTTGTTACAGATTTCTAAGTTCAGCCCTAGAATTTTCTTGTTGTTGTAAAGCCTTGCCTCTTGGGCTTGCAGTTTACTTATTTGTTTGTTTACTTATTGGGCCGCGCCGTGTGGCATGTGGGATCTCAGTTCCCCGACCAGGGATCAAACCCACGCCCCCTGCGTTGGAAGTGCGGAGTCTTAACCACTGGACTGCCAGGGAAGTCCCTAGAAATTTTTTTCTTTTTAACGCAAAGGCCGATACATAGGCCAGCAAATGTTTCAGCAGGTATTCTGTGAGAATCCTTCCCTATGTGGATGTATTTTTGATGTATTTGTGGGAGGAGGTGAGTTCCGTGTCCTTCTCCTCCGCCATCTTGATTCCCTTCCCCCCAGCAAATGTTTATAAACTTTAGTTCCGTTGCAAATTCTGTTAAAACGCAGCCCTCAGCCACCTGGGTTCCATGGGAATCTGCATCCTCTGGTTCAGCGGACGGCCAGTGTACACCACATAAAAGTTAGTTTTCCAGTTGGCACCCGAGCAGCGTCCCCTCAGAACCATCGCGGGCAGGTAGGCCCCAGGCATGTAATTCTGAACAAACCCTCTTCAGCAGCTCTTGAGTCAAGCTCTTTTTCAAGGCCAGAGTGGGTGATAAAGTACCTAGTCTTGTGAGGTTTGAGAGTTACTCATGGCCTGTACTCGTTTCTCCTTCCACGTGACGGCCTGGTTTCCATGAGGCCGACTTGGGAGAGTCAGGGCGTACAAATCCAGAACTGGGCACTAGCAGCAAAGGGCCTCCGGCTCCAGGGCTTCCCTGGTGGCGCAGTGGTTGGGAGTCCGCCTGCCGATGCAGGGGACACGGGTTCGTGCCCCGGTCCGGGAAGATCCCACATGCCGCGGAGCGGCTGGGCCCGTGAGCCATGGCCGCTGAGCCTGCGCGCTGTGCTCCGCAACGGGAGAGGCCACAACAGTGAGAGGCCCGCGTACTGGGGAAAAAAAAAAAGGCCTCCAGCTCCAGTGTTGGCCCTGCCGCTGACTCGCCCGTGGCCCTGGAGCAATCGTTTGGACAGTAATGCTCTTCATCTCATAATCTGAGGGTCACAGGCATAGAAGACCTCAGCCGAGGTCCTTAGCCTTAGCATTGCCTCTGTCATTTACCTTCTGTGTCATCTCACCCTCCTGCTACTCGTCTCTTTACTTGTAAAACGGTAATCAGCCTCCTTCTGGGCTTGCTGTGAAGGTGGATAACCGTGTAGGCCTGGCTCCCAGCAGCCTCTTAGTGCATCTTAAAGCTGTTGTGGTGGCGGTTGGTAGTATTCAGTTTATGATTTATGAATCTCGTTTTTCTAACCTGGAATATGGCTAGTCGACTTCTAAGTTGGCTTCTCAGCTACAAACTTTTAATGTTATGAAAAGGTCAGGTGTTAAGGATATAGTTTCAGGGGAGATGGTCATCTGGGTTTCCTAAACTTGAAAAATGGGCGTTAGTGGAAATAAATGACAAAAAAATTAATATAAATATCAAGAGTTGACTCCTGAGTGATTAGTCAGGTTATATACTATAATTTGTCACAGCGTACTGACTATAAGCAGTATTTTAACTGCAGTTTGAAGATTAACTGTCTACTGTGGACTCTGTTTCTTCACTGCTAGAATGGCATGCTTAATTTTCCCACTTTAAGAGGTTAGTTAACGCTTGAAAACAGTGCTATGGAAAATTTCTTTGATCGTGTTATTCAAGATTTAGAACATTGAACTCATATAAAATAAAACAGGTACTTTTAAAGTTGCAGTTATACTCACTTCATATAGTAAAATTTTACTGAGAATTAGATGTTGTTATAAATATTAAGGATGCCCTTAGAACATAACAGGTAAAGTTGTTGTCCTCATGGAACTTATAGTCTAATGAAAGTCACACAGTTCTTGCTGATACAAAGCTAATACTCCATAGCTGTGAGTGTGTGTCTTGTTCTGTATAAAGCTCAGTGTAGGGCTCAGTGAAAACATGTGTGCAGGGTAAGAAAAGGCTACTCATTTTCCCTGCACAATTGTAGATGTTAAAGTTTCTGTCTTCTTTTGTATTATTTTGATTTTATTATAGTTTTTGTTGTGACCTATTTCAAATATATTTTGAGATGAAGCAAGATAAAAGTTAGTTACCGTCCTTCACAGATTCAAAACCCTTCGCGGTCAAACAGCGTAAAGTCCACATTCAAAGTATTACTGTATATTTTTAGAAGGTCATTCTCTTATGAATGAAATCTGAGAGTTTTATTGTTACCTTTCTTGCTCATTGTTATTAGGTAAATTGTTTGTTGGATAACTTTTTTGAAATGACTTTAATCGTCAATTTTTAGCACTAGAAAGAAGAAAACCTATTAAAAATAATTGATCTTGCAGGTTACACGGGTAGTATTATTGTGGGTGAATAATCACTTCAATGACTTCGAAGGGGATCCTGCGATGACTCGATTTCTAGAAGAATTTGAAAATAATCTGGAAAGAGAGGTAATATTGGGGATTTTTAAAAAATAAACCATCAGCTTTAAGTTCATTTTATTCAGCCCATCTTTGAAACCACTCTTTTTGAACTCTTGTAGAAAATGGGTGGACATCTAAGGCTATTAAATATTGCTTGTGCTGCTAAAGCAAAAAGAAGATTGATGACACTCACAAAACCATCCCGAGAAGCTCCCTTGCCTTTCATCTTACTTGGAGGCTCAGAGAAAGGATTTGGAATCTTTGTTGACAGTGTAGATTCAAGTAGCAAAGCAACCGAGGCAGGCTTGAAACGAGGGGACCAGGTATGGTATTTCTGAATGCAAGCATAAGGGTAAATACTGGTGTCTTTTTCTCCTTCAGTCAATTGGGAAACTGAAATTAATTTTATAACTTTATTTTTAGATATTAGAAGTAAATGGTCAAAACTTTGAAAATATTCAGCTGTCAAAAGCCATGGAAATTCTTAGAAATAACACACACTTATCTATCACTGTGAAAACCAATTTATTTGGTAAGTGGTTTACATTTTTGCATACTTTCATTTTCCTCCTTTTCTTTGGTCTTTTTTTTTTAGCATTTAGGTCTTAATCATGAAAAAAGTCATGTTTATCATCCAAACATCATAAGAATTGAAAATTTATAGTAAAATGCATAGATACAGAATTAATTATGTAAGTGTATAATTAGATCTGAATCAAAATCTACTTACTTGAGGACCATAACATTATTTTTATCGATGTTTTTATTGATAAATATTTTAAATATCTATACATTTAAGGAGTGTACTATTTTAACTTAATCTGAGTAGAAGTGACAGAAGACATACAAAAACAGATTCTTGGTGTCATTTGTTCATTGGAGTAGTGTTTTTCTACAAGATTACCATTTTGGTAGCTGCAGTCTGTACTTAGATAATATTTCCAAGTTCTACAATCGCCTTTGAATTGTTCAGATTTCTTACAATGGGTGTTTTGCGGTGTTTGTTTCCTTTTTAGTGTTTAAAGAACTTCTAACAAGATTGTCAGAAGAGAAGAGAAATGGTGCCCCTCACCTCCCTAAAATTGGAGACATCAAAAAGGCCAGTCGCTACTCCATTCCAGATCTCGCTGTAGACGTAGAACAGGTGATAGGACTTGAAAAAGTAAATAAGAAAAGTAAAGCCAACACTGTTGGGGGAAGGAACAAGCTAAAAAAGATACTGGACAAGACTCGGATTAGTATCTTGCCACAAAAACCATATAAGTAAGTGTCTGTATAAGTTTTCTGTACATTATGTTATTGTGTTAAAATGACATGCAAAGGTGGTGATGTAACTAGTGTTTGCACATGAGTGTAAAAAATGTTTTCAAGCTTTTATGGCTGAGCTATCTTAGAAGCGATATTGAACAATTAAGTTTGTTTTAATCCCATTTTTGCCACTTACTTGCCCACTCCGATCTTCATTGAAATATTTTGTTTCTCATTCGGACTTTTAAAAGGCAAGAATGTGTGTTTGCTCCTGTCTCCGCCATGGTGTGGCGTCATTTCTGCTCCTGTTTCTGGGTGTCTCCTCCACCATCAGCATCTGCTGTGTGCCAGTCAGGTCATGGCTGCTCCCAGTTGGTTCCGTTCACGCTTGCCATTCTCTTGTTTCCTCTCTCTCCTGTTTTCAGTTATTTAACTGTTGCCAAGACATCACCAACCAAGCACAGAATTCCTTTCCTTCCTCCCAGTGGGCTCTGCAGTCAGAATGTCAGGTGTATTCTTGAATCTCTTCTTAGCTGTTTACTTAACGCCAGGACAAAATTGCAGGTGTCGCACTTTTTTAGCTTTGCTTGTCTGCTTGCTTTTGTTTTCATTTTAGCTCCTTCTGGGTCTGTGGGTGTTCTATAAAACCCAGTTACCATCAGCCAAAATTCTTTAAAGTATTAAATTACACGGGGGCCCCAAATTCATTTTTTATTGATTCCTCAAACTACAGAGGTGTAAGAGATAACCTAAAAACATAAAGGTTATTTCTTCCTTTGATAATCTAATGGGTCCTCCAGAGGAGCAGCACATATAAGCATTCAGGAGTGTATCGAGCATTTTTTTTAAATTCCACTTCAGATAAAAGTTTCATCCAAATATTAGAGAGATATGGTCTAGGATGTGCTGTTAATGGGTCGAGTGTCAAACTTGTGTTTTCCCCATTAAACTATAATGATTGGTGGTTTCATATCAGCTAGAAAAGACTGCTACATCAGAGTCCTGAGGATAAGCAGTGAGTAAGATGGCTTTATTTATAGACTTGAGAGTATGATTATACCAAGTAAGTTTCTAAGAGACAGTGGATTAGGCCTGCTGGCATTATAGAGAATAGGAATCGATTTTTTAAGTGACCCTTCTTGATGAAAAAGTCATTTTTAAGTAGATAAGAAAAGTTACTTCAGTTACTTTAATGTTGAATTATTAGCAGGACGGTAACCAAAAAAATCTTAGAGTCAGTTGACCATGAGTTAAATATGAACCTTTAAAACAATCTAACACAAGTCAGCATGACCCTGCCGAGTATTAATAGAAACGTGACATGTCAGAGCTGGGACGTAATCCATCCCTGGTACAGGGTGTTGGCGAAGGACGCAGGATGAGAATACTATGTATAATGTTATTCTGTGTATTTAGAAAGATATTCAAAAGCTAGAAAAGGGAAAAGAAAAAAGGATAATAATTAGACATGATTTTAAAGCACTGAGGAAACATCTTAAACTTGCCTTGAAGAACATAGATGACTCATTTAAATCTTTATGAAATATTAAACATTATTATGAAAATTATTTGAAATAATCCATATATGTAATGTAATTGAAATGAAAAGAATAGTTATATTTAAAAGAAGGCTCAGTAAACCGTAGGATCTATTATATTGGTATGATAGACTTTATTTAATACTAGTTACTACTAAAACTTTTCTCTCCTAGAAATAAGCATATGTTTAGAAAGATTTTTTTTTTTGACAAAGCTACCAAAGTAGTCAAGCAGATGAATCTTCTAGTACGTTCTATTTTTTAATTTTTAAATTTGTTTTTTATTTTTTGGCTGCGCTGGTCTTCATTGTGGTATGTGGGCTCTTCGTTGCAGGCTTCTCTTTAGTTGTGGCATGCGGGCTCTCTAGTTGAGGCACGCGGGCTCAGTAGTTGCGGTGCGCGGGCTCTAGAGCACGCAGGCTCAGTAGTTGTGGCATGCGGGCTCTCTAGTTGTGGCACGCGGGCTCAGTAGTTGCGGTGCGCAGGCTCTAGAGCACGTGGGCTCAGTAGTTGTGGCACACGGGCTTCTCTCTAGCTGTGGCGTGCAGGTTTAGTTGCCCCGCGGCACGTGGGATCTTAGTTCCCCGACCAGGGATCGAACCCACATCCCCTGCATTGGAAGGTGGATTCTTAACCACTGGACCATCAGGGAAGTCCCAGATGAATCTTCCAGATATACTGTTTTTTTTTTTCTCTCTCTCAAACATTATCAGTATCACAGAAGCTAAGATGTTGGATGGTGGCAGCCTGACAAGGATAGGCCCGGAAGAGTGATGTGACTATGGGGTGGGTGGGCAGGAGGCTGGTAAGGCTCAGGTCTGTTTGTCCGGTAAGTGGAGAAAGACTGCAAAACCCTGAGGAAAGAGAGAATAAACCAACAGACTACATATAAAGTTAACCAAGGTCAAAAAATCTCAGTAGCAATGAGAGAGTTCTAGAGGTCCAACAACAAGAGAATGTGCTCAGAGGTGGACCTTTCTGAACTAAGCCTTTAAAATAAAGTAGTTTCAGTCCGAGAGTAACCCTGCATCTGTGGACGGCAGAGATACAGCTGATAGTAGAGCGTTAGATCATCATGCTTGGTATTGAAACGTTGCTGAGAAACAGCTCGGAAGAAGGCTGCTCATTGGGGGATGCCTGGAGTGCGCCAGGATTGATAGCATCTGTGCCAGCAAAGGCCCAGTTGGCTCTGTCTTTGGTCTGAGTCCATAGCAGTTGTCTCATGTACGTATGACATCTAATATTTTTGGCAGTAAAGCCTGGTTTATATGGTTGAAAAATGAAATTCCACTAAAAATGTGAAGGTTTTAATGTTGCATAGAACATGAGTCCTTTTTGTCTGTATGTACATGCCTCTATGCACTTAAATGGAAATTTAGTTTTGTTGTGGACTTGCCTTTGAATCTTTTTTTTAACTGTTACTGCAATAGAGTTGATTTACAATGTTGCGTTAGTGTCAGGTGTACAGCAAAGTGATTCCGTTTTATGTATACATACTTTTTAGATTCTTTTCCCATAAAGGTTATTACGAGATATTGAGTATCGTTCCTCAGGCTAAGCAGCCTTGTTGGTTATCTGCTTTATATATAGTAGTGTGTATATGTTAATCCCAAACTCCTAATGTATCCCTCCCCACCTTCCCCTCTGGTTACCGTAAGTTTGTTTTCTATGTCTGTGAGGCTGTTTGTTTTGTAAATAAGTTCATTTGTACCATTTTTTAATATTCCACATGTAAGCGATATCATAGATAATTTGTTGTTCTCTGTCTGACTTACTTCACTTAGTATGGTAATCTCTAGGTCCATCCATGTTGATGCAAATGGCATTGTTTCATTCCTTTTTATGGCTGAGTAATATTCCATTGTGTTTATATACCACGTCTTCTTTATCCATTCATCTGTTGATGGACGCTTAGGTCACTTCCACAACTGGCTCTTGTAAATAGTGCTGCTATGAACATTGAGGTGCGTGTATCTTTTCAAATTAGTGTTTTCTCCAGATACATGCCCAGGAGTGGGATCGCTGGATGATATTTACCTATGAAGTTTGAAGAATTGACACTAAAATCATCTTTGGTCTTGTGCTTGCTTATTTGCCTCTGTAATTTCTATTTCCCTCCCAAATAAAGAGGAAGAATGCTGCTAGATTTTTTTTTTTTTTTCTTTGCACAGCCATTAAAAATGGTAGTTATTGGGCTTCCCTGGTGGCACAGGGGTTGAGAGTCTGCCTGCCGATGCAGGGGACGCGGGTTCGTGCCCCGGTCTGGGAGGATCCCACGTGCCGCGGAGCGGCTGGGCCCGTGAGCCATGGCTGCTGAGCCTGTGCTCCGCGACGGGAGAGGCCACAACAGTGAGAGGCCCATGTAACGCAAAAAAAAAAAAAAAAAAAAAAATGGTAGTTATTTTGATCAAGCTGTCATGTCCGAAAGCCTAATTGATGCTAAGTGTCTTAATTTTATGGCACCTTGGTTGGTATCCCAACCTTAGTACGATCTTCTTTCTCCTTGTTTCAAGGTATTTATAGAAATTGGTCAGAGCTATAACCATTTGCTTGTGTTCTACTTATTTTGTGTTTGTTTGTGCTTATTGTTTCATGCTGATGATTTGTTTTGGAAACAGTTGGCCCTTCAAATCTAGAAATAATGTTATGTATTATTAAACCATGTTTCAAGAGTTGTCCCCAGGCTTTTATAAATGGAAATGAGTTTGTAGCTATCCATAGTAAGTAGTATTTCTCTGGGAGCTTAAACGTAGAACTAGAAATTTTGAGTAGTGAGTTCAAAGTGAAAGTGAGTCATTGGATTTCCATTGCCTCTTTTTTGATGCCAAGAAATGTCACCATGCACCACTGCTTTTTTAGGCTCTGTATAATTAAGAAATAATGTCTGTGTCAAGCTTTCTTTACATTTGACTCCATCATGATCTCATTTATTTCTCTGAAACACTGGAGAATGAAGTTGGGACAGTTTGGATTTTTTTTCTCTATTCATGTTTTACTCAATTTCTTCATTTCTTGAAGATTATAAAACAACTTACCCTTCTGAGGCAGAAGTCATCATTTGAGTGACTAAATGCCTTTTTAAAAATGTGCTTTTTCTTAAATCTATTTCCACGACTAACTAGGGCTTATCTTTTCTTGAATATATGTCTGTACTCAGAAACTACTGCTATTTGTTATGATTTTTCTTGAGCTAAAAAGGCAAAGGTTTTAGAGACACATGCTGTGCACTTAAGAACATGAGTTGGATACACTTAAGCAGTGGTTGCTTTTGCAAGTTCCAACCGAATTTATTAATCATAGTTGTACGTTAACTGCGGGTTTTCTGAAATACGGTTTATTTATTGTCCACGCTATCTGTTGATGAGTCATAACTTTTTAACTTGCCGATCGTCTCTTCTCTACCTTTCCTCTTGGTTCAGCGACATCGGGATTGGTCAGTCTCAGGATGACAGTATAGTCGGATTAAGGCAGACCAAGCACATCCCGACCGCGCTGCCCGTCAGCGGAACCTTATCATCCAGTAATCCTGATTTACTGCAGTCCCATCATCGCATTTTAGACTTCAGTGCTACTCCTGGTAAGCGCGGCCCGCACTGCTTTTGTTTGCTCGTCTTTTTTCCCCCTGACATAACGGTAATGCTGTGTGTATCTCTCTTGGCGTGGCATGGACTCTATCGGATGCGAAAAGTCAGGATAAAATGTAAATTGCCGACGGCTGGAACCGGTTCATTTTTATTCTTCAGCCCAATCTGATATGCCCATGTGCAAATGAATCTCTCTGAACTTGCATCCTTTTTCCTAAAATGAAGTTAGCACGTCCCATGCAGGTCTCACCAGGTCATGTTAAGTAAAGAGTGAGAGGCATATTTTCAGTCCGCTTCCTGGGCTCTTGAGTGTAATAAAGATGGACTTCAGATTTCAGTGTTTCATTCTCTGCTGCCAACCCTGCACGCCGCTCTTGTGACCTGACCTGTTTGCCCTTGTCTGTGGGTAACGACTGTCCTCAGGCAGTGTCCATGCAGCAGGCCTGTATACTGACCGAGCGGATCTTTGCAGGAGGGTTGAAGTAAGGGAGAGATGACAGTTCAGCATGATCTTCTCTGAGGAGACGCTTTCGGGTTGCGTTCCTTAATTGTACTGCCAGGTACTGAAATCCTTTCCACTGACGGATGGCTCTTCTTTCCCCCAGACTTGCCAGATCAAGTGCTAAGGGTTTTCAAGGCTGACCAGCAAAGCCGATACATCATGATTAGTAAGGACACCACGGCGAAGGAAGTGGTCATTCAGGCCATCCGGGAGTTTGCTGTGACCACCACCCCAGATCAGTACTCCCTCTGTGAGGTCTCTGTCACACCAGAGGGAGTGATCAAACAAAGACGACTTCCGGATCAGCTTTCCAAACTTGCCGACAGAATACAGCTGAGTGGAAGGTAGACGTCATCTATCCTGTTGGATTTCTTTACCCCGTCCTTAAACCCCCATCAGAGTCTGGTGAACGCTTTCTAAGGGTTTTTAAAATAAGTTGCAGATTAAAAGCAAGATTTTCCCCATTCACCAAGCATTGCCGTATCAAAGGAAATGCACACAGTAGACTGTGGACCCCTCGCAAGGATCTCTTAGGAGCTCGTGCAAAACAAGGGCGCTGTGACCTGACCGTTGTCACCGCCGGCCAGCGCTCACGCTCCCATAAGGACGCGCAGGAGGGCATCTCCCTTCTCCTGGCAGACGCACCTTCACAAGCACATCTTCCACTAGTATCCTCTGTCGCCCGCTCCTGCCTACCGGACTTTTCCAGGAGCTGCGTTTGTTCACGCGGAGATGTCTGTGACAGTGTGGCTGGCTGAAACTGCCTGTTACTGTTCGTGACACTGTGAAAAGCCCTTCTTAACTCTGCAGCCAAAGCTCATTTGCCTCAGAGTGTGGTCTGCTGCTGCCTGGTCTTCAGAGCGCTTCTATCACACAGTACTCGCAGGAAAATATCGTATGGGGTCTTGTCAGCCTCTTGCGTGGTGTTTCCATTGATAAAATGTAATTGATAGCCTCAAATCACAAAGAAGGGCAAGTTGAAAAAGTAGTTCGGTTTTGGCTCTCGTATAATGACTAGATTCGGCACTTAGTGAAAATTGTTTTCATAAGTCACTTTTTTTCTTTTTTCTCTCGCCATACGGAGTGTTTCATCGTATTCTTGACGTCTTCGTCTTGTGCATCTAGACCTGGTTTAATTCACTCAGAGCTTCTGCTTTCTTGCTGTCAACTATAACGTCCTTTGTCTTCTTCACTTTCACTTCATTTCCAGCCCTGACATCAGTGGGTAGGGTTGTTTTAGGAGGCCCATTGTCTCGTGATCATTTGAATGTGCGTTGACCTATGTGTAATCTTGGTGGAGTTCTCCAAATCTCACTGAGGTGCAGAGTCATGATAAAATTACAAATGGATTCACATCGTGGGCTTCATGAGTAATCAAAACTGAGAACGTGGGCTTCCCTGGTGGCGCGGTGGTTGGGAGTCCGCCTGCCGATGCAGGGGAGACGGGTTCGTGACCCGGTCCGGGAGGATCCCACATGCCGCGGAGCTGCTGGGCCTGTGAGCCACGGCCACTGAGCCTGCGCGTCCAGAGCCTGTGCTCCGCAACGGGAGAGGCCACAACAGTGAGAGGCCCGCGTACCGCAAAGAAAAAAAACTGAGAACGTGAAATCTGTGAGTGTCAAGGTCCCGAGGTCTGTGTCTTCGGTGATATATGCAGAAGGCCAGTTTAGCAGGACCACCCTGCTCATTCTGTTTCTTCCTTTATGGAATCTGGCTTAAGGAGAGCATCTTTGTATAAAATCGGGGGGAAAAAAATCACAGGGCAAGCATCTGGATTCTGTTTTCGTCAAGTCACTTAACGGAGAGAAAGGAGCGCTAACCCTGAGTTTGCTCTCTAGAGCTGGCGTACATCTTTGGGAGCCTCCGTTTCCTCATCTGACAAGTAGGAATAATACCTGTCCCACTTACTTGGAGGGTTTTCGTGAAAATGAGATATTTGAAAGTTAAAATCTATTTTGGGATCGTTCTCCTCATAGGATCAAATAGAGGGAAATAGCTTACAGGTTTCTCTGGTATTTGAATCAATAGGTTGGATTGATCAATCTTTCCTGTTTCCTTCCGTAGAGCTTTAAAATTTAGCTATTTTCTGTCCTTCTTAGCAAAAAAAAAGGTAACCTAGAAGGCAGGGAAGGACAAGACACAATGGATTGCACCTGGTACGGTTGCGATTCCATGCGATGCGTTAGTTGCTGTCGGTGGCTTCTGGGCCGGGTTCTGTGATCTGGTGACCGAGGAGCTGCTGCCTTCTCTGTCTGTCCTTCCGTCATTCAGTGGAGTGTTCTCACCGCCGTTCAGCAGACAGCACCGTTCTTTCAAGGAGTGTCGTGAGACTGCGCTTAGCCTCTGAATTCTGTGTCTCTCACAGGTATTACTTGAAAAACAACATGGAGACAGAGACCCTTTGTTCGGATGAAGATGCTCAGGAGCTGCTGAGAGAGAGCCAGATCTCCCTGCTGCAGCTCAGCACCGTAGAGGTGGCCACGCAGCTCTCCATGCGGAACTTTGAGCTCTTCCGCAACATCGAACCTACTGAGTACATAGATGACTTATTTAAGCTCAGATCGAAAACCAGCTGTGCCAACCTGAAGAAATTCGAGGAGGTCATTAACCAGGAGACGTTTTGGGTAGCCTCTGAGATTCTGCGGGAGACGAACCAGCTGAAGAGGATGAAGACCATTAAGCATTTCATCAAGATAGCTCTGCACTGCAGGGAGTGCAAGAATTTTAACTCCATGTTTGCAATCATCAGGTAAGAGCATGTTTGTCGTCAGGTTCGATTCAGTTTGCAGATTTAAACGTGCATCGATCCCTGAAGACCATAGACTCGGTGTGAGTGTAGTAGTTTTTAATTGCATCATATGGAAAAATTCCTTTTCTCTGAATCTTAATCTTAATCCTTAATTTAAAATCTCTTGTAGTGGATGGACCTAGAGATTATCGTGCTAAATGAAGTAAACCAGACAAAGATGAATGTCATATGATATCGCTTATATGTGGAATCTTAAATATATATATATATAAATGAACCTACTTACAAAACAGACTCACAGACGTACAAAACAAATGTATAGTTAGCAAAGGGAGAGGAGGTGGGGGAGGGATAAATCAGGAGTTTGGGATTAACATATACACACTACTATATAGAAAATAGATAACCAACAAGGACCTACTGTACAGCACAGGAAGCTCTCCTCAGTATTTTGTAATAGCCTATAAGGGGAAAGAATCTGAAAACGAATAGATATATTCTTTTTATATATTGATAGAATAGATACATATAGAGGTGTGTGTGTGTGTGTGTGTGTGTGTGTATGATGAATCGCTCTGCTGTGTATACCTGAAACTAACACAACACTGTAAATCAGCTGTACTTCAAAAAACATTCTCTTTTATGCTAATTTAAAGCCCAGAAAATCTATATTCACCACTTTTTTAGCTCTGTGACTTTGGGCAAATTATTTGAACTTCTCTGAAAGTCAGTTTATTTCTCTATAAAATAACAGTGACCCAAAGAGTTATCAAGTAGACTAAATGACACAATGTATGTGGCGTTCCATCAGCCAGCACAAAGCAGGGAGATGCCTAGTAAATGTTACTTTTCTTCCCTTTTAAGTGCTTAGACTGAGGCCGGAAGAAAGTGCAGACTGAAACAATGAGCGATACTGACGTTGATGGTGATGGTCCAGTTGGTCATTTTTTCTGTCTAGGAGTTTGATCGTGCTCTTATTGGTTTGTTTTTTTTTTTTTACGTGGCGTATAGTTGCTTTACAATGTGGTGATAGTTTCTGCTGTACAGCGAACTGAATCACTGATACGTATACATATATCCCCTCTTTTTTGGATTTCCTTCCCATTTGTGTCACCACTGAGCACTGAGTAGAGTTCCCTGTGCTCTACAGTAGGTTCCCATCAGTTGTCTATCGTATACGTAATATCAATAGCGTATACATGTGGATCCCAATCTCCCAGTTCCTCCCCTCCCCCCGCTTCCCCCTTGGTATGCATACATTTGTTCTCTACGTCTGTGTCTCTATTTCTGCTTTGTAGATAAGATGGTCTGTACCAGTTTTTTCAGATTCCACACATAAGCGTCAGTGTACGATATCTGTTACTCTTCCTGTTCTTATGGCTTTTGTTTCATGTTACAACGCTAGGATATTTGTCCAGTCTGTTTTATCAGACAGCTGCTTGGCACCAAGCACTTTACGTATGGAGATGAAGCAACAAAACACAGCCCTGCCCTCAGGACACCTGGCATTCCAGTTGTTCTGCCCACAGTAAACAGACCGGGAGGGTGTAAAGGGAAAAAGAGTAAAACCCCTCGGCCCTGTCCCTGGTTCCAGCTTCAGTTCTCATTACCCAGAATCATTACCACTCTTATGAATCCTGTACTTGGCTCTGCATACGCAGCACTCACACAGAGCTGTTACATGTTAAGAAATAAACAGCATGCTCTTCTACTTACTTCGTAAGGATGAGTCATTTAATTTTATACCGCTTTTCTTTTTTCCCCCCTCAGCGGCCTAAACCTGGCACCAGTGGCAAGACTGCGAACCACCTGGGAAAAACTTCCCAATAAATACGAAAAGCTGTTTCAGGATCTCCAAGACCTGTTTGATCCTTCCAGAAACATGGCGAAATACCGCAATGTCCTCAACAGTCAAAACCTACAGCCTCCCATCATCCCCCTGTTCCCGGTGATCAAGAAGGACCTCACGTTCCTTCACGAGGGTAAGTGTAACTTGGAGGATTTCTGTCTCCACTTGTGGAGGCGTAGGGTAAATGCCATGTGATTCCCTTTTCCTTCTTTGCCAATTACAGGGAACGACTCCAAAGTCGACGGGCTGGTCAATTTTGAGAAGCTAAGAATGATTGCAAAAGAAATTCGTCACGTTGGCCGAATGGCCTCTGTGAACATGGACCCTGCCCTCATGTTCAGGACTCGGTGAGTGTGTCCCCCTCAGCAGTGCTCGCGGGGTTAGAGGAGGTTGAGCTGAACGCTTCCTAGTAAATGAGAAGATTCTGAATAGGCCCGCCTGTAGCGTGGTGACACGAACCAGGCTGTGTGGGGAATCTCCGTCGAGCTCTGATTCGGAGTGACTGTGATTCCACATCCAGTGCACCGTGGGCTGTCGTGAAAACAGTTGGTCCCTCTGACATTTTTCATTGAACGTGAGGCACAGCTCTTTTTATTTTTCAGAACGCTGACTTGCAGAGCTAAAAGGTGTAACGGATAGTATGAACTAAAGTATGTAAACAATCCGAACAGTATTGTCTCACTGCCCACACAAGGGATTTAGCCGTCAGTGTAGCCGAAAGTGATGAATGCAGTGAAGGAGAGAACAGAAGTCTTTAGAAGCAAATATTTACATATGTTTGTCTTTTGAGCCAGAAAACTGTGGCTGGTCAAGTTGTTTGTGTGAGGAGGTTTGTGGGCTTCTAGTACTGCTTGTCCAGAAGTCTAGTCCTTTCTTTCTGAGCTTGTGATCTCTCTGTCTCTCTCTACACCCATGCTTCAACCTCCACGGCTCTCACTTACAGGAAGAAGAAGTGGAGGAGTCTGGGGTAAGTGGCGGGGACACACTGTTCTCGTCCCGCTCGTGGCATTGTTTTCTTACCTGCTGTGTTTTCTGATGCTTTGCATTTTTGCATTTTTTTCCTAACCCTCTTGCTCTAGCAGAATTTCAGTTGGCAAACTGACTTCAAGTTTCATCTACTGGGGCTTTTGCTTTTGAGGTCATGACCCAAGAGAGCTGTGAAATGATTGATGATTGTTCTGGGGAACAGTAGGCCAGGCCTACTCCTGAGCTTTCAGAAAGACTTTATTTTAATATAATTTGTGTGTTTTGAAATGAGAAAAATCTAACTTGGGGTGAGGGGAGAAAGGATGTCAGAAGGAAAAATTGTGCAGCTTAAACGCTATCGCACAGATTTTTGAGAAGGAAATATATGTCGTACAAAAGGTGCCCCTTGGTGTTAAAACTAAATTTTTTACAGCTCAACTAACTACTGTTTTCATCCTATAAACCAATTCTTTTCAAAAATAATTCTTAACAACTCATGTGCTAGTTTCCATACATGTGTTTTCACATTTGCATGACCATTTTATTAACAGATTGACCATATTACTTGACGAACTCACTACATTTAACCCAAGCAATAAGAAAACAATCGTGAACATCGTAATTTCTTTAAATTTATGTAAGACGTCCTCTTTAGGAGAAAAAAAATTAATGTCACTCTTAATGATTGCAACTGTGTGTTTATTCTTGCATGAGCTTTTACATATAATCATTATTACTTGCTGGCTTCTACGAGAGAGCTGCCTTGAATGCTCTATAGAGGCGAAAAGTAGAATTTTCTAGTTGGAACAGAACAAGTGCCAAACATACATGTGTATGTAGAGCGTACGTAGGATTCTTTTCAAACTTGAAAAAAAATTTTTTGATCTGTATGATTCTCTCTTCCTTCGTAAAGTTTACTTACCAGAATGAGGCATGTGGCCTTTTGAACGTAGACTATTTGTAGGTGTCTCGGCACGTTTCCAGTAGATAAAGTGATCCCATGCTGGAGCGAGCTGCAGCTCTACCTTTTCGTCTTCCAGGTCTCTCAGCCAGGGTAGTACAAACGCAACAGTGCTAGACGTTGCTCAGACAGGTGGTCACAAAAAGCGGGTGCGTCGTAGCTCCTTTCTCAATGCCAAAAAGCTTTACGAGGATGCCCAAATGGCTCGAAAAGTGAAGCAGTACCTGTCCAATTTGGAGCTGGAGATGGACGAGGAGAGCCTTCAGACGTTATCCCTGCAGTGCGAGCCGGCCACCAACACATGTGAGTTTCTCCTTAAGGTGGCTGCCGGGTCCGGCTGGAATGCAGATTGGTTTCCTGTGCCGATAAAGCAGGGCTGGGCACAGGGGGAGCTCGCATCCTGAGACACGCTCGCCTTTCCCTTGAAGGCGGCTCTGGAGACCACGCGGCGCTGTCCTGGGCTGAGCCCCGTCCGTGCCCAGCGGGGTTCGCATGGGGACCACGACACCGTAGGCTTCTTCGGGGTGACCGGCTTTGGTTTCATCCCGACGCAGCCAGAGTGCCGTCAGGGAACACAGGGGCAGGTGCAGCTCCCATTTGCATCCCTTGTTTTCTCACAAAGATACTTGCCAAGTGATGGGCAGCCTGGGAGCGGCACAGCCTGGGAGTGTGCTGGCTGCCTCTGACCCCCTCAGCTCGGCCGGCACTTGGCAATGAGTTCAGCTACCGTGTAAGGCAGGAATTCTCCACAGGGAACCACAGCTCAGCCTAATGTGTAGCTCCCCAGCCTTTGAAAGTGCGGCCAGGCCAGAAACGGGGGCTACTTTCTCTTTCTCGGCATCCATATTTGTAAGACAGAGGCGTTTTCCGTTTAGGACACTTTGGGGTCTTTTATGGGCAAGTTTGAAGATACTTTCTATAGGGCTTAAATGTTAGGTAATTTGAGAAAGATTCAGGTTATCAGACTTACCCAGGACACTCTTAAAGCACTGTGTGTCATGGGGAAGAGTTTGTCCTCAAGAGGGAGGTGGGTCTGAGTTCAGATCCTGTTTGTTCCTTGTGCTAACAGTGTCACCTTAGGCCGGTTACTTGAGCTCCATTATGTGTAAGATGGGGGAAGGAAGTCATTGAGTTGTCTTGAATGTTAATACGCTTAAAATACAGCATTTAATTGCCCTGTTAAATTGGCTTGCTTTCCATCTGCCGTGGAATTATACACTCAGTACAATACTCAAGGAGTATTGGCTGCTATTAGCAACATAGATAATTCTACCCCATTGGAGAGAGAATTTGATAGTGACAAGACTGCAGCTGGTATCATCTACTAAATTAAGACTAAGCTCGTTCGTATATGTCAAGACATTTTGGGTGTCATTTCAGAAAAATAATTCCTAGTGGTCTTCCTGTTGTACCTTGTATAATAGATTTGTGTTTTTCATAGACATACGTACAGCGTACTGAGCTATCCACGTTTTTCGTTTCTTTTTAAATGTGGTACTTGAAGCAGTATCATCTCTTGAGACGGCTTGTTTCATAAAGTGAATCTTGGTTCCGTCGCGCCTTCTTTCTGTGACGGAGGCTCTCCCCCCGCCCGCCCCTGTTTCTCTCCTTTATCTATGGGCCACAGGGAAAAAAAGATACGTATTTCAGTGTTCTAACTGTAGGAAATGCTCGTGCAGTTGTAAAAGTATCCCGTGTGTGGCCACTAACCTCTTAAACTTCTCGTTCTGTTTTCACACCGAACAATTACCAGTGCCTAAGAACCCCGGTGACAGAAAGCCTGTCAAGGCCGACACCTCCCCGGTGGCCCCGAGGGCAGGGCTGCAGCCGAAGCCGCCGCCGCAGGCTCCGCAGCCGTCACAGAGGCCCGGCCCGGGACTGCAGCTTCCCGCCGTGCCCCTCTATCCTTCGCGGAAGAAAGTGCCCCTACGGGATCTCCCGCCTTTCGGTAGGTGACTAAGTTCGCGCGCACTTTTTTTTTTTTTCCCCTCTTAATTTACTTTCTGTTGAAGTAGAGTTGAATTACACTGTTGTGTGAATCACTACAGTCAGTTAATCTTTGACAAAGGAGGCGGGAACGTGCGGTGGGGAAGCGACAGTCTCTTTGGTGAGTGGTGCTGGGAGAGCTGGACGGCCGCCGCATGCAAATCAGTGACGTCAGGACACATGCCCTCGCGGCCGGCGCAAAAGCGTGAACTCACAATGGCTCACAGACTTCAGCGGAAGACAGGACACCATGCAACTCCTGGAAGAGAACACAGGCAAAACATTCTCTGACATGAATCGTAGCAGTGTTTTCTTAGGTCAGTTTCCCAAGGCAATGGAAATAAAAGCAAAAAATAAACAGATGGGACCTAATGAAGCTTACAAGCTTCTGCTCAGCAAAGGAAACCGTGAACAAAATGAAAAGACAGCCCGTGGGCACTTCCCTAATGGCGCAGCGGTTGAGACTCCGCGCTCCCGATGCAGGGCGCCCGGGTTCTATCCCTGGTCCGGGAACTACATCCCACATTGCATGCCGCAACTGAGAGTTCACATGCCACAACTAAGGAGCCCCCGAGCCGCAACCAGGGAGCCCACCTGCCACAACTAATACCAACACAACCAAATAAATAAATATTTAAAAAAAAAAAAGAAGAAGAGGCAACCTGCGGTCTGGGAGAACATATTTGCAAACAATGTGACCGACAAGGACTTAATTTCCAAAATATACAGACGGCTCGTATAGCTCGACAACAAAAAAAAACAAACAACCCACAACCCTCTTTTGGCGCTGTTCACTCACTGCCTGCTTCTCAGACTAGGGAGCGATACTTACCACGGGTAACTTCATCTGGTATACTTGAGTGTCCCTCTGGTTGTTCCCTCTTTATAAGACATTAATGTTCACAGAGTTAAACTTTACTTTTACCCGTGAGAAGGACTGTTTTCATAGAGCATCTCATTTAATCATGCTCGTTTGTCATAGCAGTGGAGGCAAGGCATGCCATGGGGAAATTATGCTATTCCTCATTTAATTTTTAACAAGTGCAGAGGCTGTTTTGTCCATATACCTTGTTTAAACTAGCTTTGCCTTACGATCAGTGAGTTGCTGGAATTCAGGTGGAATATTTTTAAGTGAAATGATTCGTCTGGAGGCGAACTCTCATTTGTTGAATCACTGATTCTGTAACTTGGGAGGAAAATACAGTCAGTTCGTGAATGTTCAAGGAGCCAAAGCAGGGACTTCCCTGGTGGTCCAGTGGTAAAGAATCCGCCTTCCAATGCAGGGGATGGGGGTTCAATCCCTGGTCGGGGAATTAAGATGCCACGTGCCTCAGAGCAACTAAGCCCGTGAGCCACAACTACTGAGCCCACGTGCCACAACTACTGAAGCCCGCGCGCCTAGAACCCGTGCTCCGCAACAAGAGAAGCCACCGCAGTGAGAAGCCTGCGCACCGCAGTGAAGAGTAGCCCCCGCTCGCCGCAACTAGAGAAAGCCCGCGCGCAGCAGCGAAGACCCAGCGCAGCCAAAGATAAAAAAAATTTACATTGTTCCCCCTATCACAAATGAACTGAATTAGTGTTCCTTGGTCCACTGTTTCTTTTTTTTTTAATTATTATTATTGTTTTTGGCCGCACTGCGCGGCTCGCGGGATCTTAGTTCCCCGACCAGAGATTGAACCCGTGCCCCTGCAGTGGAAGCGTGGAGTCTTAACCACTGGACCACCAGGGAAGTCTCTCCACTGTGTTGTTGATATTCTTATATTCCCAAGTCCCCCGCAAGCCGACCTCTACTGCCTCTTTTCTGTCGAGCTTCTGATACGGACACAGCCTGTTAACCCCCATGTAGGTGTACCTGATGGAAAGCCATCCCCGGCCCCCTTCCCCAGAGAGAAATCTCTTTCCAATATTCTTAGGCCTATTTGAATGTATGACCTTTAGAAACGCGGATGGGATAGTCATGTGTGGTCTTAGGATAGTTTCGCATTTAAAGTCACAGAATATAACACAGTAACTTAGAGATGCTGGGCCCACCCCCATTCATGAAATAAATTTTGTCTGAATACTTCCTGTATTTTCCACTTCAGTGTCTTCGTCATCCCTGGAGCTACTTTTGAAGTGGAACAGCTTTTTCTGAGGCATAGCACCTTCACATCCATCTTCACTGTTTGAAGGCAGCACTTTTTGAATCTGTGAATGATGCTGGCTTGGAAATCTTTTCCAAATCAAGGCTATTCATTCGTGTAGCTTTAGTGTAGCTGGTATTTTCATGTACCCTGTATAGATCAGTATCTGCTCATGTAATTAAAAGATTGCTTGAAAAGCCATTTTTAAAAGATTGTATTAAAGTAGTATCGAACACTTACAGGTGTTGAGGTGAAATGAAGAATTAGATCTCCGTTAAATTTCATTGCCTCCTTTTTCATGGACTCTGTTAAGTCTGAGAACATAAAAACTGACGTTCACTGCGGTAGTGTCAACCTGTAATGCATTCCCTCCGGTCTCTTTGTTGTTCAGAATGAGGTACTTGAGAGTGCCTCATAATAAGGCTTAGTAAACATCTCTTAATGTGACTCCCTCATTCCTAAAAGTGAAATTTTAGGGGAAAAATCACCGGTATTGGCACATGGGATCCTTTTCCTTCCGCCCTACGTCATCCGACTAGATCATGCACTTGGCGCTGTGCTGGATGGCGTCCCCCTCCGCGCCCCTTTACCGCACTCCTGGGAGCCCTCCCCGGTGGCTTGCAGGACCCTTCTGGGACCCGGCACTCTCTGGGTCCCCTCCTGCCTTCTCTGTCATCCGCTTACTGATCAAATACTGGCCTGATTTCTTAGCGCTCCGTCAGGCTGTTTTCTCGCTACTTCCTTTGGGCTCTTGGCTTTCCTTCCATCACTCCCACGTCCCATGAGCTAACTTTTCCAACACCACCAAAATACCTGTTCCCAACCCAAACTTGAGTTCTGATAGATCTTCTGAGCTGCGCCGCTCTCACCCTAACTCAGAGTATTTCCAGATCGTCTCTTTGTTTCTCCATCGCTGTCTGATGTATTGTTGAAGAGGGTGGTGATCGAGGTTTGGAACCCAGAGTGGAATGGCAGCAGCAGCCTTTCTGGTCCTCGGCAGGTGTCAGCAGACACACGGCGGGCACCTGGCCCCCTGCGATCTCACTGTTTACACGGGCAGAGTACAGAGACCATCGAGCCTGGAAACAACCTGCCACGACATGTGACATTCAATCTTAACACAAAAAAAGTGGTTTTGTTCTTCACGGTAGTCTTTTCAGTCTTGGAAATGCATGTTGAAATCATTTTCTTTCTCTTACAGGTATAAACTCTCCACAAGCTTTAAAGAAGATTCTTGCTTTGTCTGAAGAAGGGAGCCTGGAGCGCCACAAGAGGCCGGCAGAAGACACCGTATCGGATGCGTCCTCCCGGCTCTCCTCCCCACCGACCTCCCCGCAGAGCTCGCCAAGGAAAGGTGACTGGGTGACCCCTCTTCTCCTTCACGGGGACCTGTGCTTTCAGCTGTGATCAATTCTAGTTAGAGATTACATCACTTCTGACATTAGAGTCGTTTGAAATGACCTTGGGAATTTGCTGGCGGTCCAGTGGTTAGGACTCCATGCTTTCACCGCCAAGGGTGTGGGTTCGATCCCTGGTCGGGGAACTGAGATCCTGCACGCCGCACTGTGTGCCCCCCCCCCCCCCCCCCCCCCCCCCGCCAAAAAAAAAAGACATGATATGTAACACCCAATGGATTTTTTTTTTCCCCTCGGTTTATAAATTTGGAAGAACTTTGGTACTTTTTAATATTATAGTTATAAATAAAGTGTCAAGCTTATATAACTATATAAGCCCCTTCAAAAATTCATTTCTTTACTGATTGTAAGTGTAGAAATAATTCTTTTTATACTAACAGCTGTTCTAACTAAATATAATTACATAGCATTCATCACAGAGTAGAGGCCTATAAAAACATAAGAAAAACTAATATCTCCCTGATTTATCTTTCATAGTGTTAACATGAGTCTGGATTATCTTTTTTGTTGCTGTCTTGTTTTATTTTTAAGGAGATTAAATTTTAGGCACTCAGGCTCTCCTTCTGATATTAATGCTTTCTCATCTTAGAATACTAGATCATCTTCTGCGGCATAACCTCGGGGTTACTTTCTCCCCTACCCTATAATTGAATGGGCGTAAGTAAGCCGGTAATAAACGGCCAGGACAGTTTTCACTAAACGAGGCCAAAGAGATTAATCCGTTGTTAGATTTCACTGGCACAACAAGTAGCTTTCCTGCTTTACTTTTCAGCTGTCTCAGACATGTGTGCGTTCTATGTGGGTATCAGTCTCTAGTCCTTGTTCAGTGGGTGCGTCTGAATTCTTCTCTCGTCCGTCGTTGGGTGGCAGTGGCAGTCAGCTGAGATCGTTTGGCTGCGGGCAGTTGGACTAAACCAGCTCCCCGTCTTCTCGTGGAAGCGAGAACAGTAACAAGAATAACAGTGCACCACGGACCTACAAGGATAGGTGGGCCAGCGGGAAAGACAGGGGAAGGGGCCATCTCATTAGCTGAGGAAACTGGGACGATTCCTCCCCATGCCTCATGCTCCACCTGAGGGATTATTTCTCTAGAGATTTTGTTTTTTGCGGGGGCGGGGGGGTAGACTGTTCAGGGAGGGTTTGAAATCTTGTCTGTCAGAACCTGCAGTGTGGTTTATAAGAAGACATTTCATAGGTGAACACGTGAAATCTTATGAAGACCTGTGCAACCTTTTAAAAAAATAAATCAGGAATTCATAATTTACTGAAAGGATGGGGAAGTACTCTTCAGAGAGTAAATCAGCAACATTTAGGTGCTCTAGATGGCATTTTTTTATTAGGTTTTCATTGGGTACATGTAATCATATAAAATCAGTATTTTAAGTAACATGAGATTCTTAATAACGTAAAAAATAAATGAATACTGAGAAAGGAGTATTTGGATTTTTTTGTTAAAAATGTCAAGACAAGCCTCTCTTCCTTTGTGACTTTCAGTTTTAGCAACAAAGAGTTAAGGGTCCTTCAGGCCAAAAAATGGACATCGGTTTAGACATAGTGATGGTCCAGGGAGAAAAATGGAGATTTTGTACATTATGTCCTTCAAAACAATTGGCTTTCATGTGATTTATCCAATATATTATTAATGCTGAAAAATCAAATGGCAAAGATCCAAAGATATCTTCTTCGGGTCTTGTTTCTTATTCATACATGTCCATTTAAAATTATAATGCAGGGGGCTTCCCTGGTGGCGCAGTGGTTGAGAGCCCGCCTGCCGATGCAGGGGACGTGGGTTCGTGCCCCGGTCCGGGAGGATCCCACGTGCCGCGGAGCGGCTGGGCCTGTGAGCCATGCACGTCCGGAGCCTGTGCTCCGCAACGGGAGAGGCCACAGCAGTGAGAGGCCCGCGTACTGCCAAAAAAAAATTATAATACAGGGACTTCCCTGGTGGTCCAGTGGTTAAGACTCAGTGCTCCCAATGCAGGGGCATGGGTTCGATCCCTGGTCTGGGAACTAAGATCCCATATGCCTCACAGCGTGGCCAAAATAAATAAATTAATTCAAAAAAACAAAAAACAGAAACCCAACATTAAAAAATAAAAATAAAATTATAATGCAGATCTTTCCAGTGGAGTTATTCTATGCTGTAAAGTTTTAAAAATGAAAACTCCATTGAAAACAAAATTGCTACTGACTTTGCAGGTTGAGAAGAAAACCATACTTTTAAATATCATCCTAGTCATTCTTCATAGTTTCGTTTACATAGACTAATGTAGTATAATTTGTAGCTAAGAGAGCAGCGTCGAGTCGTGCCGTGATCCAGTCTGCATCCATTCCTGGGTCATACGACAGTGCATTCTTTTTTCCTCTCTAAACTTTCATCAAACACACTAAACTGTATTTGAGTAAAACTTGACTGTAGCTCAGTCCCCAAGTAGAGTGTTTTCTCCCCAGTTCCGTGGTGGCACCCGTGGCCTGCATTCTGGTTTTGCTACTGAGGAGACGTCAGCTGGACGCCGTGAACCCTCGGTGTCTAAGGACTGATGTGTTTCCCACGCAGGCTACACTTTGGCTCCGAGTGGCACCGTGGATAACTTCTCAGATTCCGGCCACAGCGAAATCTCCTCGCGGTCCAGTATCGTCAGCAACTCCTCCTTCGACTCGCTGCCCGTCTCGCTGCCCGACGAACGGCGCCAGAGGCCACCGGCCGGCACTGTGGAGGCCAGCCTGGCCGCAGGCCGGCCGGAGAGGCGGCCGGCGGGGGAGCCCGACCAGTGCAGCCTGGGGTAGGGGCTCGTCCGTGTGCTCGCTCCTCTCTTGCACGTGTGCGGCGCTGTTCACGGGACGCCCAGGGGTGCTCTCCCAGCCCAGTTCTGACGTTCACCATTTCCCGATCGTGAAGCGCCATGCAGACTGCTTTCCCAGTGAGGTCTGTCCTTCGCTGGGACACGTTTGCTCTGCTCTGAGGGCCGGGGGTGACTCAGTCCAATGAGCTGCTTTCCCGAAATAGATTGTAGTGAACGCTGTAAGGAAGGTGCTCCTTTACTGTGAGCAGGTCATTGCTCCTTCCCCCGTGTTGATGTTGTGGTGACGTCATAGGGGACGAAGCTGGACAGGGCCGAGTGGCCACTGTCGCTCAGTCTGGTGGGGGCCTAATCCTCTCCTGGAAGGAAAGGAGGCCGCCTTTCGAGGAAAAAGTGGTTGTGTTTTAGCACAGAGTTACTAGTTAACAATCTTGGCCTCCCCCCCCCAACCCCGCTCCCCTCCCCTCCCCTCCCCCCCTCCCATTCCCTCCCTCCTCCCCTCCCCTCCCCCTCCCCTCCCCCTCCCCTCCCTCCCCTCCCCTCCTCTCTTTTCTGGCCACCCTCCCCCCTCCCCTCCCCTCCCCCTCCCCTCCTCTTCTCTTTATTATTTTTTTTTCTTTGTTTCCCTTTGGCCGCCTAGGTCCTGTGCACCGCTGTCCGAGAGCCGGGGCCTGTACGCTGCAGCTACAGTGATCTCTTCTCCCAGCACAGAGGAGCTTTCCCAAGACCAGGGGGACCGAGCCTCACTTGACGCTGCTGACAGTGGCCGAGGGAGCTGGACGTCGTGCTCCAGCGGCTCCCATGATAACATCCAGACCATCCAGCACCAGAGGAGCTGGGAGACGCTCCCCTTCGGGCACACTCACTTTGATTATTCAGGGGACGCCGCAGGGTTATGGGCCTCAAGCAGCCACGCGGACCAAATCATGTTTTCCGACCACAGCACAAAGTATAACAGGCACAGTCAGAGCCGAGAGAGTCTCGATCAAGCCCAGTCCCGGGCAAGCTGGGCCTCCTCCACGGGGTACTGGGGAGAAGACTCGGAGGGGGACACGGGCACAATCAAGCGAAGGGGGGGGGAAGGACGTTTCCCTCGAAGCTGAAAGCAGCAGCATGGTGTCTGCGACCGCCGAAGAAGCCAAGCCCGTCGCCATGGCTGCCCACGTGGCCGTGCCACCCAGCGCCACCAAGGGGCTTATTGGTAAGCTGACTGCGGGCTCTGTCATGTCTGGGTCGTGGCTGCACCCTGACTTATTTCAAAAGTGAAAGCGTGTGTTTGCGGTTCTTCTCCTCATTCTGCCCCACCCATTGACATGTAGGCCTTCCAAGTTAGCAGTGCACTCAGGATTTTGAAATGAATGCTGGTTAAGACCCCAGGTTCTGTGGTCAGGTGCTTATAAATACCCTGCAACAGTCAACCTTCCATGCACCGTAGCTGTCGGGATCAGTAGGTTTGTCCTTATGGGTGTTATCTGCTCTGACGTTGATCTTCTCAGCTGAAAATTATCAGAAAGGATGGCCACTCTCTCTAGAGGAAGAATATTTTTTTGTTTAATTGGAACTGTTCTAAATGTTTTACTGTTGTATTTTGTTCCCTTGAATTGTATATTTAGAACTTTACCCTTTGCATATTTAAAAATCTTCTGTCGATGTTTGTGATGCAGGTAAATTTTTCTGTGCTAGGCAAATTCCCTCTGCACAGGATAGAACAAGGAGGAGGGTGCGGAGAGGTAAGGCAGTGAGTAAGAGCCCGGGAGTCAGGCAGGCTGGGGGTCTGAATCCCTGCTTTGCCACTTTCCTCGCTTTGTGACACTGGGCAGGGCACTAAACAGTGTCTGTTTCCTCGTCTGTAAAATGAATTTAATAATTTCTACCAACGCAGTTGCTATGAGGTTTAAACGAAATCTCTGCAAAACACTAGTGCCTAGTTAGCGGTTCATAAGTACATGAAAGACGCTATCACTTTGCCGCTGCTGTTTCTGTTGTGAAGTCTCTTATGCTCCTTTAATGCTATCGGGATATATTCTCTATGGCATGTGCAACGTCTGTATAAAGTGTAGGGATACATCATAGGATACAGAGTGAGAAATTCTGGAATATAATCTTCACAGACATCACTTTCATTAATAGGGAAATTGTAGTTATTTTATCACGTAGTCATGGGTGGATGTCGAGTTTAATATCTTTTCAAGATGAATAAGGAGAAGACAGTTAACACCTATCCTTAGGTTGCAATTTTTAAAGCACTTTTTTTTTAAAATTGAAGTACAGTTGATTTACAATATTGTGTTAGTTTCAGGTGTACAACAAAGTGATTCAATTATATATTTTTTCATATTATTTTCCATTATAGGTTATTACAAGATATTGAATATAGTTCCCTGTGCTATACAGTAAATCCTTGTTGTTTACCTATTTTTATGTAAAGTAGTGTGTATCTGTTAATCCCAAACTCCTAATTTATCCCTCCCCTCTTTTCTTCCCTTTGTAACCATAAATCTATGAGTCTGTTTCTGTTTTGTATATAAATTCATTTGTATTATATTTTAGATTCCACATATAAGTGATATCATAAGACATTTGTCTTTGTCTGCCTTACTTCACTTAGTATGATAATCTCTAGGTCCATCCATGTTGCTGCAAATGGCAATGTTTCATTCTTTTTTATGGCTGAGTAATATTTCATTGTATATATGTACCACATCTTCTGTATCCATTCATCTGTTGATGGGCACACGGGTTGCTTCCACGTCTTGGCAGTTGCAAATAGAAAAGCACTTTCTTTTAACAAACTAATACACAGAATTTTTATTGCAAAGGAAAGAAGAATGATTTAAGTTCCTAACAGTTGAGTCTAGAAAGTTGAAGATAGTAAAACTTTGCTTTTACTTGCCTTTACAGATTCATGTTTTAAGTCATGAAATTAATATAAAAGGACTTCAAGAAAAATACATACCTCACATGCACATGGTTTTAAGTTTTGAAATTTGCATCATTTTTTGTACTATTCTTCCAAATTTATTGTGATTCCCTATTTTCCGAAGTGAGGCCCAAGACTTGAAAGTAACCTGGGATTGATTCTCTGCCTGGTGAGGGTAGATGGCCCAGCAAAGAAGAACAGCTCGCCTGGCCCCCGGGGCAGGGAGAGGGGAGGGAACCGCTGACAGGCACCACTCCCGTGTTGCAGGCGTGGGACTGGGTGCCTTTCTGTTCCCTTTGCTCCGTGTTTCCAGTAAACCCCAGGGTTGGGCGTTAGCCTGGTTACTGCGTGACAGGTAGAGTCGCTCTGCGGTGACCCGGTGAGAGTTACAGGTACTTAGATTGCTTAGTTTTGCCTGTGCCGCCGGAGATGACCCGGTGCGTGGCGGGTTTGGTGCGCCCCGCCCTGCGCACAGCCCCACACGCCTTTGCCTTTCACCGCGGGCGCTGTTCATCTTGGTCCTCCTCCTTCCCGATGAGCGCAAGTGGCCTGGGATGCACTCCCCCCGCCCTCCCATGCTGACCGCGGGCCTTGTCTCTCCCGCAGCGAGGAAGGAGGGCCGCTACCGGGAGCCGCCGCCCACCCCGCCGGGATACGTGGGCATCCCCATCACCGACTTCCCCGACGCCCACCCGCACCCCGCCCGGAAGCCGCCGGACTACACCGTGGCGCTGCAGCGGTCCAGGATGCTGGCCCGGCCGGCCGAGACCCCCGCCCCGGGCGGCGCCAGGCCCGCCCCGCGGCCGCAGTGGCACCGGCCCGGCGACGACCCGCGCCCCGGCCCCTGCGCGCCCCCGGGCCTTGCCGCCGAGGAGGACGGTACATGCGCTTCCCCCAGAGGCCCTGCTTCCCGCCCGGGGTTCCACGCCCGCCCCAGGCCTTGGTGCCAACCGTTGGGTTGCGTTTTGCTCTTTCCGAAGTGGCTGGAGAAATAACTAAAGATTGCGGAGGGGTCCCCTGTAATACCGTGTGGGCATGGGTGCGTTTCCCTCCTAATCCTCGGTTTTCTGGGGAAATGCTATGAGTCCCAGATGAAAGTCTGGTGGAAAAACCCACTTCTCTAGAGCTCTTTTGTCTTCTCTGTACGAGTCCAGCTGGCTGTGCTGGGGTGAGGTTGAAGGGGGAGACCATGCCCCCCTCCTTCCTCCTGCTTTTAAGGTTTGAGTTTAACTTGTTTTATTCTGGAAATAATCATTATAGGAAGAAGCAAAACACAGTTCATGAAAACTACTTGTAATCCTGCCACTTGCAGATAACTTCCATGAGCATTTTGTTACATATCCTTCTAGCCTTTTTTATATGTATACACGTGTACATTGCTTAAGAAGTCATGTGTTGTTTTATAACTTTTTTCAATGAATTTATCATTCATGAGTTTCCAGTCAGTAAATATACAATGTATTTTTATAGTGGGTATGTATATTTAAAGATGTGCATCCCATATACTTTATTTTAAACTTTTTTTTTTTATAAATTTATTTATTTTATTTATTTATTTTTGGCTGTGTTGGGTCTTCGTTGCTGCACACAGGCTTTCTCCAGTTGCGGCGAGCGGGGGCTACTCTTCGTTGTGGTGCACTGGCTTCTCATTGCGGTGGTTTCTCTTGTGGCAGAGCACGGGCTCTAGGCGTGTGGGCTTCAGTAGTTGTGGCTCGCGGGCTCAGCAGTTGGGGTGCACGGGCTCTAGAGCGCAGGCTCAGTAGTTGTGGCGCACGGGCTCAGTAGTTGTGGCTCCTGGGCTCTAGAGCACAGGCTCAGTAGTTGTGGTGCACGGGCTCAGTAGTTGTGGCTCCTGGGCTCTAGAGTGCAGGCTCAGTAGTTGTGGTGCACGGGCTCAGTAGTTGTGGCTCGTGGGCTCTAGAGCTCAGGCTCAGTAGTTGTAGCTCCTGGGCTCTAGAGCGCAGGCTCAGTAGTTGTGGTGCACGGGCTCAGTAGTTGTGGCTCGTGGGCTCTAGAGCTCAGGCTCAGTAGTTGTGGCACATGGGCTTAGTTGCTCCGCGGCACGTGGAATCTTCCCGGACCAGGGCTCGAACCTGCGTCCCCTGCATTGGTAGGTGGATTCTTAACCATTGCGCCACCAGGGAAGCCCCTTAAACTTTTTTATTATGATTAATCATTAGGTAGAAAAACAGTTGAGGATCTTAGGTGACCTGTACTAAGAGAACATAGCTGTGGTGTTTTCATTTAGCACGTCGGTGAACACGTTCTCTCTAAGCACAAGAAAACGACTTGCTTGCTTATTGATTTTTCTTTTGTTTCTTCCTTCCTTTCGTGGTTGTGTCGGCAGAAGATGAACAAGTGTCTGCGGTTTGAGGCACGGGCTCCTCTGCACCCGTGTTGGCCACCCACAGGAGAGCACAAGAAGACGTCCCCTAGCGTCAGAGCCTTGGAGCTCACACTCTGAGGATGGTGGACCCGTTTGCCTCCTTCCCTGCCTTAAAAGCAGCATGGGGCTCCTTCCCTCCTTCTTCCTGTCCCCTTTGCATGTGAAATACTGTGAAGAAACCGCCCTGGCACTTTTCCGCCTTGTTGCTTGAATGCACGGCGCAGCGTCTCCAAGCTCCTGTGGCTGCCTGCCACGTCACACAGCATCATTCCAGACTCCAAGGTCATCGCCACCCATGAGTCACTCTGGCTGCACTTCTCCACGCCTGGAAGGAGTTTTTAAAAAATCTTCCTTTTAGATTTCAATCCAGTCCTAGCACTTGGTTTCATTGGAATCGGGAGAAGAGCCAGCCATGGAACTACTTGGGGTCTTTAACCCACCGAGGAAGACAAAGGAAAACAATGAAATCCTTTGAGTACAAATGCTTGCCCGCTTGTTTACAGTGCCCTCCTCCGTTTTTTTGGGGTTTTTTTTCTTTTCTTTTAAATGAGTTTAATGATTGTGTTCAGAGAGTAAATATTATATCCATTTAATGATTTTACAGTATTATTTTGAACCTTTAAGTAGGGTTGCCAGCCGGGGTTTCTCAAAAACCAAATATGCCGGACAGGGTGTGGTCACACCGGGGAGAGGGAAGGCCGGCCCACAGCCCCGCTTCCTGTGTCCCGCCACGCCTGGGAAGTGCCCTATCCTGGAAGCGTGAGATATTAGCCAATTACCTAGACCCCAAGGCCCCCGGCCCCTCCTTCCCCAGGGGCTGGGGCTCTTCTTTACAACTGTTTGCACATGGCCGGGGAGGGAACTGGGACTCTTTGCGTCCTGTGTCTGAGCCTGTGGAGCACAGGGCAGTGTCACCCGAGGGCGTGTCCTGCTCCATCGAGACAGACGGCAAACCCCATGTTTTTTAAATTATGTTTCTTTGATTTCTGTTTATTTAGTTTTAGGGATTCTCTTGCTTGTTTTCAAAGAGCAACGTTTATAACTGGATAGCATTGCAGTGAAAGCAGCTCGGGGTGTTGGCGCTAAGGCCAGCTATTCATACTGCTCTTTCAAGACAGCCTCCCCGTATCGGTCAGTCGCCATGAGGGAATAAACAAGCCTGTAACGTGAAGATGATCAAAAGATCCAGAACCCAGTGCGATCCGCCAGCCTTTGTTTGCAAGGCGGGTTGGTCGCCGAAGACTGACCCGTGAGTGGCTTTACGGACGCCGAGACGGAGAAGGCCTGAGTGTAGCGACCACGTGTTCACAGCTGCTATTAACCCCAGAAGGACTGAGATGACCCCTCCAGTCTATTTTTGTGTTGTTTTTGCACAGACTCCGGAAAAGTGAAGGCTGCCAATCCGAGTAGTACTCAGATGTGAGGAACTGCTGGTCTTGGATTTTTTTTTCCATTAAATTCAGCTGATCATATTGATCAGTAGATAAACGTAAATAGCTTCCAATTTTAAAAGTCAAATTGCAGTGTTTTTTCACTGTATCAAAGCAATGTCAGTGCTTTATTTAATAATTCTCTCCTGTATCATGGCATTTGTCTACTTGCTTATATATGACATTATCAATGATGCATTTGTAATTTTACATGTAAGATGCGTTATTTGCCAGTTTTCTCCTCTAGGCCGTGGACCTCACGTGCATCTAGAAAGACAGAACTCTTGCTCTACACAAGTCGCACAAATGTTATCTAAGCATTAAGTCACCGTAGAACATAGGACTGTAACCTCAGTTCGCTCTGTGATGTCAAGTGCAGAATGTACAATTAACTGGTGATTTCCTCATACTTTTGATACTACTTGTACCTGTATGTCTTTTAGAAAGACATTGGTGGAGTCTGTATCCCTTTTGTATTTTTAATACAATAATTGTACATATTGGTTATATTTTTGTTGAAAATGGTAGAAATGTACTATGTTTATGCTTCTACGTCCAGTTTGTACAAGCTGGAAAATAAATAAATATAACATAATGCCTTGCCTATATTCTTAATGACTCGTGCATGCTTTTTCTTACTGAAGCATAGGAAAGCCCTTGGATCTCACTGCAGGAGCGAGTCCACAGGGCACTGAGGGTAGACCGACGATGTTGCCTAAAACTGCCCAAATAGCCTATTCTTTTAGGTAGCTTTCTGTTGATTCAGAGAAAAGAAATCGATATCATTCATGTTAACAGAAATTAATATCACTCATGTGTCCAGAGTTCATAGTGTTTGAGATTCAGTGAAAAGTTATGATATCACTGTGTATCTATCGAATACATAGCATTTGTCTCTGCCCAATTCTTTTCCAATAAAAATCTCTATGGGACATAATATTTTTGATTCCCAATATACATTCAAGATCATGGCCACTAAGTTAAGAGTACAATCTAGCAAGTGATTTGGAACTTCTACATCAAATATCATTGTTCTGTCTACAAGTCCTAATGCGTGATAGGTCTGAATAATATTTTGGTCTATGAGAAGGGCACTTACGTTTAAAAAGGTGAGAATCAGTTAAGCAGCAACCCTTTCGAGCACATTTTGAAGTCAAGGATTATTTCTTATCCTCAAGCAGGCGTTAATGAAAGTCCCGTCCATCACCCACCCGGAAGCCACAGAAGGCGGAGTGGCAAGGCTGTGGAAACACGAGCACGAAATGTGAGGAAATGTGAAGGCGTCTAGAAGGATGGCAGGCGTTCAGTCCTGATGCTAAAGGGAAAATGGCCAAACTTAAAACTCTTCCTGAGGCATTTGTGCTACCTTGGTGAGTAAATTTTGATAATCTGGCCACCAACACAGTTTGGAGAATGAAAACCATTCCTGTGGCTTCAGCTGTACCTGTTCAGAAGGCAGGTGCCCCGTGTGGACACATGTGTTCCCACGTGTCTGCCTCTATCATCTGTTCACTATAAAACCCTTCGCTCAGGGAAGCCCTATCACAACAGCAGCCCGTGCTCTCCTTAAATTTCTGTCATTGAAAAAGCCTGTTTTTGTTTTGTTTTATTTTTGGCTGAGTTGGGTCTTCGTTGCTGCACACGGGTTTTCTCTAGTTGCGGCGAGAGGGGGCTACTCTTCATTGAGGTGCACGGGCTTCTCATTGCAGTGGCTTCTCGTTGCGGAGCACGGGCTCTAGGCGCGCGGGCTTCAGTAGTTGTGACTCGCGGGCTCAGTGGTGGTTCGTGGGCTCTAGAGCGCAGGCTCAGTAGCTGTGGCACATGGGCTTAGCTGCTCCGTGGAATGTGGGATCCTCCCAGACCCGGGCTCGAACCCGTGTCCCCTGTATTGGCAGGCGGATTCTCAACCACTGCACCACCAGGGAAGCCCTCTCTAGTGTGTTTTGAAAAATATTAAAGAGCTGATGTTTTGAGGAATTACCTCTTCATCACTTTTTGTATTCTGCTAAAAATAAAGGAAAATGACAAATCAGACATGATGCCTGTTCTTCCGCGGTTATGTTTTAGGTTACCTTTAAGTAGCAAAGACTCCACTCCAGGTACTTGTAAGAAGTATGTGTTCATCAGATGTGATCAGTGGTAGTGACAGAGTTTACTCTGTGTCAGGTTAATAACAGACGTTTGCCACGTAGGAATATTGCAGAAAGCTCTCCTCTCTAATCAAAAAGACTATAAACGGACCTGGTTCTGTTTTCGTACATGCAGGTTAAAGCCCTCCAAATATTTTCCTCAGCTTTAACTCCTTCCCTCTTCTGGGAGGTGTAGAGTTCATGCTCATCTGTACTTTAATATATTTGATCACCAAGCCACTGATAATCTCTCAAAATGTTCTCAAAGGATGCAGGCTGCTGAAAAAGTGTGTATCAACACACCTGGTAGGTCTGTGTGCTGATGTATTTCTCAAGGAATGTGTTTCTCACTTCTATTCGTGCTGAAGAAAAAGAGGAAGCTCTCTGAGTCCTTGATCCCCTGTTACTCAAAGAATAAAGGAAGTGTAGCACTGAGGGGGTCAAGCTGTTGATTGGAGAAGCGAATGATCTTGCAAATACTCACAAAGATTGTCAGCCAGTGGAGGCTGAAAGGGGCAGTCATGGAATGTAAATGAGTAGGACAGGCTGCAGCCGAGGGGCCAGGACCCTTCAGAAAGGTCTTACAGTGAACGAGGGTTTACCCAGTTGACAGGGAAACAAAAACACTGACTGGAACGAAACAATAATTTGTGAAGTGCACGTTTTTCCACATTCATATCTCAGCCAAGGACAAGGCAAGTGCAATAAGACTCCTGCCTATGTTTTGAAATGATACTTGCCCAGTTAATTTTTACAGAGCCATGGCCACTTAACAGGGACATTTATAGAAGCGATCAAAACGTCGCATGCAAGGTTAAAGAATCTTAGAAAAGGCTTTATTTTATGGGCACTCCATACGATCCTAACCATTTTCATTATGGGAAAAATTAAGCATAGAATATAGTATCTGAAGTAAATTTACAAACGACCAATTTTTATAGAAGAGAAAAACTAGTGAAATAAATTCACCGTAGGGTGTTCAACACTTCAAAAGTCAAGGCTAGTTCCTTTTTTTTTTTTTTCCTGTAGCTAGTTTAATAAAATTTAGGAACTTTTCATAATATTAACTCTGACCAAGTGGTTGACATGCGGTGTGGTCTGATGGGAACCAATGAAGTAAAAGTATATCCCAGTATTTGAGGTTTTCCTTAATTTATATCGATTGGAACCTCTTTTTCAGACAAGACTATAAAACTGATTTAGCCACATGTAGCGTGAAGATGAAAATACGTACAAACCTACCAGGTGTAGTTTAATGAGCTAATTTCACTTGTGTGCACTTCCTATGATCCAGGCACTTTTCTTGATGCCAGATATTTACACATATCACTAAAGTGAACCAAAGTGCCTTCCAGTTATAGCCTTCTTTCGGCTGAAGGTCTCCCATTTCTCAGACCTGAGAGGGGAAAACAACTGAGTGATCCCAGGATCATAAATGAGTACCTTACCAAGCAGCCTTGATCACAGCTAGATCAAAGATATGAGATGCCTGGCCCACAAGCTGCCAATCCAGGCTTGCGAGCCATCTAGAAGAAGGTCCTAGAAGGAGCACAGTGACCGGTAGGGAAAGGAAACCAAATTGAACTCATCACATTCTCTTTGGGGAATTTCTTTGCGAAGGTGAAAAAGAGCAAAGGCTCACCCAGTCAGGATGCAGAAGCTGTGCGACAAGAGAAGTGATGAGAATGCAAGAAGCGTGAGTAAGAAGAGAGGGGGGCCACGAGGTCGGGAAAGTGAGGGGTCGAGGGCAGGGGCATTCAAAGCCGAGAACAGCAGACACCTGTTTCTTGGGGAACAACCAAGTGCTAGGGAGGGCATCGTTGACCCAGCGTGAATGTCCAGCCTCAGAACCTGTCCTCGCAGCTGGGCTCTCTGGGCTGTTCTTCCTGAAACCCGAATGGAGAGCTATTCCTCTCTCGATAAGCATTGTCCTCAGCACCTAGAACAGTGCCTGGGATAGTGTTAAAGGTTTCAGTAAATGAGCATCTTATCGGGGCCTCTAGAGGACCCAATTATAGATAGATTGGATAGTCAAAATCAGCCAACATGCATTCATGTATTTGTTATTAAAGCACTTATATTTTAGCCAGTGTTTTGGTTCACAGCAAATTTGAGTGGAAAGTACAGAGTCCCATACACCCCTCGCCTCCCTCACTCGACATCGTCCACCAGAGTGGTACATTTATTACAATGGATAACGCAACCTTGACCCGTCCTTATCCGCCCCATTCTACAGTTGACGTTAGGTTCACTTTTGGTGGTGTACATTCTACGACATGCATTTATTGAAGGGCGTCTATAACTGTGCCCAGTACTGGTGAATATTCAAAAGTAAAATAACTTTAAAATATTTCTATTTTCTTTATTGAGGTATAGCAGATAAATAAATGACTCTTGACAAGGCTGGCAAGGATTTACGATTAACCAAAAGGGAGCAAAGAATAAAAGACTGTCTAGGAGCTAAATTCTGTGTGGCTGAAGAAGTTCAGATGAATGAAAGGTGGACAGAGGCTGAGTTATCCAGGGGAGAGTCTTTGGCTGCCCCTGAGCTCTCCGCGATGCCTGGACGTCGAGGAGACATGCCTAACGAGACAGGGCTTTGGGATTTGGAGACACTGAGAAATTGGTTGGAACGAGGAAGGGAGTGTGCTATTACGCGGGACAAAAATGTTCTACAGAGATTGTATTTGTTGTTTTAGGGGCTCAGTAAATGTTCATAAAAAGAAAAAAGGAAGGGAAAGAGCAGAAGAAAGGATCTGTGCTGAGATAATGGTCTGGAGGGAAGATCTGATTCAGCTGGAGTACAGGTCGCAAAGCTGGGTGAGGAGACGGGGGTTACCCAGGCTGGGAGGCATGGGGTCGGGACAGGAGGGAGGGACAAAGACAGCTCGAGGGAAATATAAACCCGTAGAACCTGATGTCCAACGGGACATGAGAAATTAAAGGGAAAATCAAGCCCCTCCCCCAGCATTGAAAAAAAAAATGACTTTTAAGAGACTTAAAATTCCTAGTCGGAGTGCTTAAGGTGGAAGAAGCTACATTGACAAAGATGGAGACATTGCAGAAAATGATGCTGATTTTTATCTGTTCATCTGTCGATGGACATTGAGGTTGCTTCCATGTCTCAGCTATTGTAAATAGTGCTGCAGTGAACATTGGGTGCGTGTATCCATTTGAACCGTGGAATATTCCTCAGCCATAAAAAAGAATGAAATGATGCCATTTGCAGCCACGTGGACGGACCTAGAGATGATTATACTAAGTGAAGTAAGCCAGACAGAGAAAGACACATACCATATGCTATTGCTTATATATGTGGAATCTAAAAAAAAATGATACAAATGAACTTATCTACAAAACAGAAACAGACTCACAGATGTGGAAACTCACAGTCAAAAAAGGGGAAACGGGGGGCAGGGGTAGAGGGGTGGAAGAAAAAATTAGGAGTTTGATGAACATACACTACTATATTCCAAATAGAGAGCCAGTAAGGACCTACTGTAGAGCACAGGGAACTCTGCTCAATATTTTGTACTAACCTATAAGGGCAAAGAATCTGAAAGATAAAAAACATATATGTATAACTGAATCACTTTGCAGTACACCTGAAACTAACACAACGTTGTTAAATCAGCTGTACTCCAATATAAAATTAAAAAGAAAAGAGAAGATGATACTGGTTTTCAAAACCAAGTCAAGAAGGGTTCTTGTCCAGGGACTCAAAGCCCCAAGTGGTCTCCATGCCACCTCCCGCATCCGCGGGGAAGGAATGCATGCGCTGAGGAAGGGGTGTCCATCCTACGAGGTACAGTCCCTGGTGAGGCCATGTGGCTTATCCGCTGCATTTGCCAACACATGTTTGATTCATTCTGCTATGTCACTGTCTAGGTTTCAAATCACTACATCCAACCAAGCTATTTCTAGCCGTATGGACCCCAGGTTTTCTCTTCAGTGACAGAATTGGTGTGATCTCCGATCGGCTGGGGAGTTTGTTTTTTTTATAGCGCTTCGAAAGACCAAAAGCGTAGAAGAAACAAAGTAGCCAAGCAGAAAGTGAGTACATAGAATGGAAAGAGCCAGACAGGGAAGGTGAGTAGGAAGGTTAAGCCACAGCCCCGCACAATTATAATTTTTTTTTTTTTTAAAGAAAAGTATAATTCTTTCCTGGCACGCAAAACGAGGCCAGAAAAGAACATTTACTATGAGGAATTTCTAAGACTCACCTCAGAAAGGTACTCCAGGAGGATGAAAGCCTGCGGGTGGAGAGCCCTGACTCTCTGAGGGTCCCTTCTCCCGGGAACTTTCCTGACGGGGAGTATGGGGGGCGCAGGGGAGGATAGACTGGTGATCCCACCTTCCATGTGCTGCTGTCGTGCCCTCTGCCACCCAGGAGACAGGGCAGACGTCCTCTGCTAAAATCCTTACCCCTTCAAGAGTCCTGGGACCTGACCAAGTCTGCCGGATGCAGGTTCCCGAAAAAAAACAAACCAAAAAAAAAAAAATTTTTTTTTTTTTCAAAAAAGTAGCTTTGAAATGAATAGATGCCAAGGTTTCTCTCACAGTCCTGTCACCATTCTTCTTGGGTGCAAGGATTTGAACTGCCTGGTTTTGAGTTTTTCCTGTGTGACTCTGGGGAAGAACCTGAATTGCTTTTTTTTTTTTTTTTAACACCTTTATTGGAGTATAATTGCTTTACAATGTTGTGTTAGTTTCTGCTGTATAACAAAGTGAATCAGGTGTACGTATACATACATCCCCATATCCCCTCCCTCTTGCGTCTCCCTCCCACCCTCCCTATCCCACCCCTTTAGGTGGTCGCAAAGCACTGAGCTGATCTCCCTGTGCTATGCGGCTGCTTCCCACTAGCTATCTATTTTACGTTTGGTAGTGTATATATGTCCATGCCACTCCCTCACTTCGTCCCAGCTTACCCTTCCCCCTCCCCGTGTCCTCAAGTCCCTTCTCTACGTCTGCCTCTTTATTCCCGTCCTGCTCCTAGGTTCCTCAGAACCTTTTTTTCTTTTTTAGATTCCATATATATGTGTTACCATACGGTATTTGTTTTTCTCTGTATGACAGACTCTAGGTCCATCCACCTCACTACAAATAACTCAATTTCGTTTCTTTTTATGGCTGAGTAATATTCCATTGTATATATGTGCCACATCTTCTTTATCCATTCATCTGTTGATGGACACGTAGGTTGCTTCCATGTCCTGGCTACTGTAAATAGAGCTGCAATGAACATTGTGGTACATGACTTTTCCTGAATTATGGTTTTCTCAGCATATATGCCCAGTAGCGGGATTGCAAACCAGCACTTTAAATGTGTTTTTGGAATCAAGTGGGTTAGAAATGAATAATATATATTAACCATTGTGGTGCTTTTTTCTCTTTTGAATATTCTATTGATTTATTTCCTACCATAAAATAGTTCCTTCATCCCCGCACCACCCCCTACCCTGACTTAGGAAAACAGTTCCTTTTTTCAGGATTCTTTGGTGCTGAGCCATGTCTTATTGAAGGGTGGTTCTCATCAGAGAAATGTGTAAATACATGAATTCCTCAGGCTCAGTGTGAATCCTCTAGTGCCCAGTCTTTAGAGTCTATGAAACCAGCGTTTCCAAATCAGGTGAAGCGTGTGACTGACTGTCCTTTCTTGCTCGAGACCTCCTCTCATCACCCCGCAGAGAAGCCTGGAGAAAGTTCATTCCATCCCACCAACAAAATAAGATTTTGTCCTTCCCCCTTTAAAATAATTACAGGCAATGGGCATCGCCATTTCACTAAGTTAATTCATTACTTTCTCAGATCAGACTGGTGTGTGTTTGTCTTCTGAGAAGCTCCTGGCTGTGCAGGAAGAGCAGTGAATGTGTTTGATGCGGCGTAAGTGTGAGAGAGAAGACGAGGTGTGTGTTTCTGTGTGTGAGCGCAGGCGAGGAACGATGGGTGTAAATAGAGTGGCGAGGTATGGGGGAAGGAGGTAAGTTAAAAGGGAAAAAAGGAAACAGTGGACTCTTACAGCGGGCACAGTTTTACAGCTTCACAAAATGCTTTATTTTGTTGTTTTTTTGTTTGTTTGTTTGGCGGTACGCGGGCCTCTCACTGTTATGGCCCCTCCCGTTGCGGAGCACAGGCTCCGGACGCGCAGGCTCAGCGGCCATGGCTCACGGGCCCAGCCGCTCCGCGGCACGTGGGATCTTTCCCGGACCGGGGCGCGAACCCGTGTCCCCTGCATTGGCAGGCGGACTCTCAACCACTGCGCCACCAGGGAAGCCCTAAAGTGGGTTTTTAAAAAGGAAAATGCACTCTGGGTTGTTGGAGCATAAGTGTAACCAGCCGCGTTTTTTCCATGGAACATAACTTTTTTCCAAAAGAATAACTGCTTATTCGGGTTTGGATAGTTGACGTTATCAACTGAATGTTGTGTCCCCAAGATTCATATGTTGAAATGAATACTCTGCCCTCTGATGATATTAAGAGGAGGAGCCTGTGAGAGGCAGTCAGCATTAGGTGAGGTCCTGAGGGTGGAGCCCTCTGAATGCGTTTAGTGCCCTTGTCGGAGTCGGGAGAGAGCTTGCGGCCTCTCTCTGCTTTCCACCTATGAGGACACAGCGAGAATTCAGCAGTCTGCATCGGGGTAGAGAGCTCCCTCCAGAATTCATCCAGGCTATTGCCCTGATCCCAGACTTCCCGCCTCCAGAAGTGTGGGGAATCACTTTCTGTTGTGTGTGAGCACCCGATCTATGGTAACTTGTTATAGCAGCCCAGACTGAGACATACAATGAAATGTGTCAACAAAAAAAGGTTGAAAACCACTTCCTTAAGATTTAGCTTGGGCTCCTATTACCCAGACCATTTTGATCCTTCCTTACTAAAAACAAGTAGACGGAAGTCACACATGAAAATTATGAGTTTCTACTTGAAAATGACGAACAGCTAAGCTGTTAGGGTGAATTTGAAGGAGTGTGGACACCCAGGGTCACTTGAGGACAAGGTAAAACTCATTTATCTGTGGAAAGAATAGATATGAGACTCTTAAAAGTTAGTTCCATTTTTCTTGTCTCATTATAAGAGGAAGATCTAGAACCTTAACAATCCACATTCCACCTTGGTTTGACTATATTATAAATAGAATAGTTTCTGGTGTCACATAGATCTTCGTTTAAAACCCAAATCTTCCTGTTTCCAGTTATGTGACTTTGAGAAATTTACATCTCTGAGTCTCCAAAACAGCCCTCTGTGATCTGTTTCCTGGTTTTTACACCCTTGTGTCCCCTTCTGTGATGGATGTTGGTCCGTCTGACCCATAGAATATGGTAGAAGTGAAGGCATGTAACTTCCAAGGTTAGGTTATAAAAGACGGCAACGTCTGTCTTGAGTTCTTGCTTTTCTTTTGGAGCGCACACAGCTCTTGGGGAGAGCCAGCTGCCAGGCCCTGAGGCCACTCAGGCGGCCCCGGCAGAGGCCCAGGTGGTGAAGCCAACGGGCACACCAGTGAGCTTGGAAGAACGTTTCAGCTCCACGGAAGCCTTGAGGTGCCTGGTGCCCTGGTGGACAACTTGCCTGCAGCAGCAGGAGAGCCTGAGAGGCAACCAAACAGCTAAGCTGCTCCCAGATTCCTGACCACAGAAACTATTTGTTTTATGTTACTATGTTTTAGGAGTAATTTATTGGGCAGCAGTAAGTATTAATTTTCTACAGTTTGCTAAAATGTTACTTTCATTCTTTGAAATGTGTCCTGAACATTCCAGAAATGTTTTTCCCTAGAAATCTGGTAAATGTTGACTTAGTTGTGTGAATCTAAACTAGAAATGTCAGAACCACAAAAGCAAACAATCCTTTGCTTGAAATAGGCAGAAGTTTGTGGTCTGGTGCAAAATAATAGAGGTTTTCCTGGAAGGTAGGAGCCAGGCTCACAATCTTAGCTATGTTTCACCATCTTTATGATACTGTTTCTCTGGTCATTTTGGTTGTTTGAAGTTAGTTCTCTAGAAGGTTCATTAGGAAAGATTCATGGGGAAAGTTCTTGCTTTAGTTTGACTGAATCTAAAATCCCTAGCTCCCTTTTCTTGAGCGTCTTAAAGAGTATGCCATTATCATCTTGCATAAAGTAGTACTAACTCAAAATCTGATGATAAACTGAGTTTCTTTTCCTTTTAAGTACAGTTGTCCCTTGGTATCCACGGGTGATTGATTCCAGAACCCCCCTTGGATACCAGAATCCACAGATGCTCAAATTCCTAATGTAAAATGGTATGGTATTTGCATCTAACTTAAGCACATCCTCCTATATACTTTAAATTCTCTAGATTACTTATAATACCAATACAGTGTAAATGCTTTGTAAATAGTTGTAAGTACAATGTAAATGCTATGTAAACAGTTGCCAGTGTGTGACAAATTCAAGTTTTGCTTTTTAGAACTTTCTGGAATTTTTTTCCAAACATTTTTGATCCGAAGTTGGTTGCATCTGCGGATGTGAAACCCTTGGGTATGGAGGGCTGATTATACTGTGGTCTTTTTGCATTGATGCCTAAGATACATTTTTTCCCCCCTGAACAGTTATAGCTTTGTTAGAAAAAATCTTGTACTGTGAGTTGTTGGCTACTATTTCATACAAGCAGGGGGCGCATTCAGTAGTTTCACATCCTCCCTGAAGAAAGTTCTATTAAATTTTGGATTTCAGCATTTGTTCTTTTGAATTATTTGGTTTTCCTCTTCAGAGGCCCCCCGTAATACACATTAGATCTTCTTTTGCTGTTTTCTGTAGCTACCACTTTCTGTCAAATCCTTTTTGTCTCTTTCTTCATTGCCTTTTGATGTTTAAAAATAACCTCCTTTGCTATCTTCTACTCCCCTTAAAGCATTTTGTGTTGTATTTGTTACTGTGTTTCATTTGGTTTATCGTTGTTTCTCAAATGATTTTTTTCAAAATAATTTCTGGGTTCTTTCACTTTTCATTTAACACTTTCTTTTTTTCTACTTGTATTTATGCAATTTAAAAATTCTGGTTTTTGATGTTTTTATCAAAGCTTATAATAGTTTTCCTTATATTATTTTAAGATATTTTGAAATAGTAAGTTGAAGTTCTTATTCATTGCATGAGCTTGAATTTCTGGCATTATTTCACAGTATGTAAGGATTTAATATATTCCAAGTTCTCTTTTTCTAATAATAACAACTTGGTTTGAGATTTAATAAATCCTTTTCTGCAGCTCATTTTGAAGTGACAGGAGTATTTTTAAGAGGGATGAATGAGCCAGGATAGCTTTTCTAACTTCATGACTCTAGATCTCTCTGTTTTGTTGTTTTCAGAAAGTGAACTTCCTCTCCCCTGATCTTATCTGTGATCTCAGGTGGCCTCAGCCTGCAGGGGCTTGAAACAGGATTTTGGTTCCCGACCAGATATTGAAGTCAGGCTAAGGCAGTGAGAGCGCTGAATGTTAACTAGACCGCGAGGGCCAGTGGCTGGTAACAAGGCTCTGGCCTGTCGGCTTTGTAGAAATGAACTTCCACAAAGAGATCGAAAGTAGTGAAACAAGTAAAGTGTTTATTAGGAAGAAAAAGAGTACCTGTGAATAGGCTCCCAAGGCTGGACTCAAGAGAGAAAGTCGCGCCCCCCTGGTAGTTTGAATCACTTTTATGGGGCAGTTCTTCTGGGTTTCCTCTGGCCAATCATCTTCCTTTGTCTGGCTCTGAGTCTGTATTTGGTTTATCTCAGGGTCTTCCCCTGTGTGAGCACATCTCTTAGTCAAGATGGATTCTAGCAAAGAGGCCTGTGGGTAGGTTGACATCACTTACTATGGGGTGGCACACCCTCCCTTTTGACCCCTGAGGAGACTTTCTGCACATGTGTAGTTGGGAAGGTCTCCTTGACCTTGAGAATGAGAAATATGTCGTCTCTTTATGTTTTATATGAGCAGGACTCAGTTCCTCTCTGCCCCTGCCTTGACTGATATCTTTAAGTGTCCACAGGAGGCAAAGTTCAGCTATCTACCCTGTTCCTGTTGCTATTTTTATCTGGAAGTGTAAACAGGAGGCTGGCTGTAATGTCTAACCTGTCTGTCTCCTACCTCATCTGGACCTCCCCTTTCCTTCTCCCCTACTGTTCCTGCCCTACTCAGTGAGGACTCTGCTCTCAGCATCTTTTCCTCAGTGCAAGGCTTTGCCATGGAGAGTTGGTCCGGTTTGTCACCGTCAGGGATCCATAGGCACCAGCTCCTGGATGGATCCAGAACCCTCAGTCTTCCTGCAGCCCTGCTGGAACCTTCTGCACCGTGAGGCCTGCAAAGTGCCCTCCATTTCTGCTGCTGTTCTCAGAATAGTCTACCATGCTTTTCAGGGAGTCATCAACAGTAACTTAGTAGATCTCTGTCTTTGGTTTTGCTTCTTGGTTGCTCTGATTGTTTTTAATGGGAAATTCAGAGAGATTAAAATACTGAACTGCCATTACTACCTAATTCCCAGAATGGTATTTTCTTGCTTTTTTTTTTTTAATTAATTGATTAATTTTTGGCTGCATTGGGTCTTCATTGCTGTGCACAGGCTTCCTCTAGTTGCGGTGAGTGGGGGCTACTCTTCGTTGTGGTGAGTGGGGGCTACTCTTCGTTGTGGTGAGTGGGGGCTACTCTTCGTTGTGGTGTGCAGGCTTCTCGTTGCGGTGGCTTCTCTTTGTTGCAGAGCACAGGCTCTAGGAGTGTGGGCTTCAGTAGTTGTAGCACATGGGCTCAGTAGTTGTGGCTCGTGGGCTCTAGAGCACAGGCTCAGTAGTTGTGGTGCACGGGCTTAGTTGCTCTGTGGCATGTGGGATCTTCCCGGATCAGGGCTCGAACCCGTGTCCCCTTCATTGGCAGGTGGATTCTTAACCACTGCACCACCAGGGAAGTTCTCTCTTGCTTTTGTTTTGCAACAAAATTCCTTCAGAAAATTTTAAGAAACTTGTGCATCTATTTAAATTGTTTTTTAATTAGTTTAAAATAAATATTCATTATGTAAATTTTTAAACATACACAGAAGTAGAGAGGATAGTATTCTGCCACTCTTCCACAGGATCATTTTCAACAATTATTAACAGAAAAGTAATCTTATTTCATTTTTAACCCCATATACTCCTGCTCCCTTGATGGATTATTTTGAAGAAAATTCAGGACATCATGTCATTTTAACACAAAGTGCTTTCGTTTTTCAATTATTTTTGAATGCTGAATTTTGTCTATCCTATAGATAACATCAGGCTCAGGTGATTTACAGCTTCACATAAGCACAAGTGCATAGCGGAGCCTTGGTTTCACACAGTTTAGGAAAACTGTGACATCAAAATTATTCTTAGAGGTTTATGAGAAGACAATACTAAACAACAACAACAACACCTAAAACCATCCATCCAGTTTTTACATCAGTAAATCTGAGTCATCCTCAATTGCCTTTTCTCTCCTAAACAGAACCAGCATCCAAAGTTCTCTCTACCCAACATCCCTAGTATCTCTGTTCCCACCATTACTGCCTTAGCTCAGGACTCCACATTTCCTTCCTGGACTCTGGTGATGGGCTTCCAATGCATCTCGGGACCTCCAGTCTCACCACTGTCAGCTGCTCCTCCAAGAACCATTAGCAAGGTCTTTCTGAACTGTAAATCGATTCATTTGCCTCTTCTGCTTACAAGCACTTTGTGGCCTCCTGTCTTTAAAGCATAAAGAAAACACTGCTTTTGAAATAAACTAGGCTGCTCAGGACCTGGATCGTGTTTCTTTCTTCAATCTCTCCTCTTACTGTGTACAAACACCGCCTGTGTTTCGTTCAGTGCTTTAAATTAGACTTCTGTGCTTTTTTATATGTTGTTATATTTTTCCCTCCCCCACACTGCCAGCCAAGCTTCAGCAATGTCTCTTCCAGCTTTGAAAAAAAATAGCTGACAAAGTACAATGACTACAGTCTGTTCACAGAGAAAACGTGGATATTACTTTGGACTTTCCGTATCCTGCTTTCATTCTTATCTCATTCCTTCCTCCAGACTCTCCGTGAAGTAGGTGAGACAGGTGTTGGCTTCTGTGGATGAGTAACAGGTAGCAGTCAGCAGGAAGTAGGGGGAGAAGACACTGGAAAACTCCAGCAGGTGCATTCTGGAGCTTCCTGAGCATAAGGCACATCTGCCTTTGTTTCACGTGTATCATTTTCAGTGAACGCCGGGGATGTCTTTCATTCTGCAGCGTTTTGACTTTGCTTTTTCCTAAGCTGTTAAGACTGACCACTAATTATAAATAATAGGCAACTGAAAAGTTTTCTATTGGAAGAAGGTCAGTTTTTCCCTCACCTTCTTCACTCACAAAAGCACCCAGGTCAAAAGTTTAGGGAAGCTTGGTTTAAAATGGCATCTGTGTTTTGTTATTGTAATTTTTGATTTCTAAATACGGAAGAGATTTAATAGTAAAATCCCACTGGTCCAGGTAGAGGTCATGGGAATGCCTCTATCTGAAGGTGAAGAATTGGTTTTAAATTTTTAGACGGCCAAAGGCTGATACAGAACAGAGCTAGAGAAGCAGTTTATGACCTTTACCTACACTTGAACCGGAATGATAATCCGCATTTCCAAAGGCATGAAGAGTTCCCATTTGAATTTCTGTGGTGACACTTGGAAAGACTGATCACTCTATTCTGAAAGAAGGTGAAAGAATGTGGGTGAGAGGTTACAGCAGACAACACTGCCAGTTGGAGCTGACAGTCAGTGGGAATAGCTCCAAGAATTCCGTTTTTCTAGATGCAATATTTAACTCATTTTTTGGTTTGCATCTGGTAAACAAAAATTTAGAAATTCAAGTGTTGTGACATCTGCTGTCCTACTGCAGCTGACAAGATTTGCTAAAATGGGAAAGGTTTTTGTGTGTGTGTGTGAACTGCCTTTTTCAAGCTGTGGGAATAATTTAGGTTTTCAATGAATGTTTTTTGATGAAAGATACATAAATAATAGAACTAATTTCAAAATTCTGAAACCTTATTTTAAGTTTTACTTTGTAGTTTCAGATAGTAATGTCTTTACAGGCAGTGATGTGTTTCCTTCAAAGATTTTAATGAACATAACATGTCAAAAATAAACTGATTAATGTGGATGAATAATAATAAAACCACAGTTTACTCAGGCCTATAACCTCTTCCACTGAATAATGTAATCTTGAGAAAATAATTAGATAAAGCTGATTTTTTTCAAGATGAAATTTAAGAAAATTTGGATATTTAAGAACTGAAAATAAAACACCAATTTAGTCCTTCAGAATTATGTTTGAGAATGCTGAAAATTGGCCTCCCTTCAATTAAAAAAAAATTTTTTTTATAAGTATGTTAGAAGAGACCTCTAGTATTTATAGTAGCTTACTGCAGTTTCATTTTTTTTAAAGTCTACCTCTGGGAAGATGGAATAAATGTGTTTTCTTTACTCCTTCCACCAAGTAGAACTAAAAACCCTGACATTCTATATAAAACCAACAGATGATTGGTTCTTCTCAGGACCAGATTGGTTTGAGACCTCAGGACCAGAGGTGATGTGCTCATGGTGTTTTCTCTTTGCCTCACATATCCCAGACTTGGAGCTAAAGAAGCCAGCAACCCAGAATTGCCAGTGAATCCAGACCAAACAAAACAAGCCTGCTCTGTAGCCAAAGAACCAAGAAATGGGCAACTAGCAAGACAGAAAACTGTTAGACAGTAACTGCACTGCTGCAGGGAAACACTGCAGAAAAAATCGGAGCCCCGCCTTACCCATGCCAGCAAAGGCTGAGGTGGGAAGCCTAGTTTCCACTGTTCTCAGGCTGTAATGGCAGTGGCACCAACCTGCCCTTAAAACCCCCACTGGTCTAGCGCCAGAGAAAACTGAGCAGGAGCTGGGACCTTCCTCCCTCCCAGGCAGCGTCAGCGGGGACCACGTAGATTTCCGCACCTGCTTGGCAGTATGAACAGCAATGAGATGCCCTGTCCCTCCTTGCTGGGGTGCTTTCAGAGGAGGCTGGCTGGAGAGTTGGGCCTTTTATCTCCACCCAGTAGTAATGAGGCCATGAGGTCAGTGGAGGCCATGAGGGGAGCAGTAACAAGGCCCCTTGACCCCTCTCACAGGGAGGTAGCAGTGGAGGCTGAGTGCAGGAAAGGGACTCCAACACTAATGAGGAGCCCCTCCCCTCAGGTGTCAATGAAGATCAAGTGGGAACCTGAAATTCCACCCCATCTCCAGAAGGAGGCAGTGCAACCTCCACTTCTGTTTGCCCTTCTACAAGAAATTACCTAGACCAGAAATTTAAAGAAAATCCAAATCCTATTATATAATGTCTAGGTTTTAATAGAAAATCACTCATACCGAGAACCAGGAAGATCTCAAACTGAATGAAAAAAAGTCAATGAATAGATGCCAACATTAAGATGATAAAAATGTTTGAATTATCTGATAGACGTTTTAGAGGATTCATCATAAAAATGCTTCAATAAGCATTACAAATGTGCTTGAAACAAACGAATGTAGAATGTATCACCAAGGAAAGAGAAGACAAAAAGAGAAATGAAACCTTTAGAACTGAAAAATACAGTAACCAAAATAAAAAACTCAGTGAATGCGCTCAACAGCAGAATAGAGGGGATAGAGGAAAGAATCAGTGAACTTGAAGACAGGGCAAGAGAAATTACCCAATCTGAAAAAGAGAGAAAAATAGATTGAAAAAGGGTAAAGAGACCTTCAGGGACCTCTGGGACTATAACAAAATATTTAACATTCTTGTCGTCTGAGTCCTTAGAAGAAGCAGGCAAAGAGGACAGAACTGAAAAAGCACCTAAAGAAATAATAGCTGAAAAGTGAAAGGGAAATGGTATCCTAACTATGTAAGAAAAACCGTCTGAATAACAGATTTATCATGGGAAACCATGGAAGCCATAAGGAAGTGACTCAACATTTTTGAAGTGATGAAAGAAAAGAACTGTCAACACAAAATCTATACTCAGCTAGATACCCGTCACAAATTAAGAGGAAAGAAGGCATTCTCAGACGAAGAAAAACTAATAAGATTTCTCACCAATAGACCTACCCTGAAAGAACAGCTAAAAGAAGTTCTCAAAACAGAAAAGAAATGATGAAAGAAGGAAATTTGCAACATCTGAAAGGAAGAAAGAACAATGGAAAGAGTAAATACGATGTAAATGTAAAACATTGTTTTTTCTTATTTGGGGTTTTTCCCAAATTATGTTTGAGAGTTGAAGCAAAAGTCATAATACTGCTAGATGTGGTTCTGAATGCATACAGAAAAAGATTTAAGCCATTTATAAATGGGGGAGAGTAAAATGACATAAAGATAAGGTTTCTATACTTCTCTCAAATTGGTAAAATAATGATACCAGGAGATGGCTACAAGTTATGAATATATAATGTAATACCTAGCAATCACTAAAAAACTACATAAAAAGATACATTCAAAAACACTGGATGAACCAAAATGGAATACTAAAATATGTTCAGGTAACACACAGGCAGGAAGGAAAAAGAAAACCGAGAAATGAAAAACAGATCAAACAAAAAACAAATGGCAGATTTAAAGTCTACCATACCAATAATTACTTTAAATGCAAATTGCTTAAATGCACAAATTAAAAAATAAAGATTGGCAGAGTGCATTAAAAACCTGATCCACCTATCTGCTGTTCACAAAAAACTCACTTCAAACATAACAATATAGACGGGTTGAACGAAAAAGATGGGAAAATTTACATCATGCTATGCAAACACCAATCAAAAGAAAGCAAGATTAACTATATTAATATTAGATAAGTAGGCTTCAGAGAAAATAAAATTGCCAGAGACAGAGAAGGATATTATATAACGATAAAAGAATCAATCCACCAAGAAGACACAGCAATCATGAACAGGTGTCTACCACACAACAGACCCTCAAAGTACATGAAGAAAAAACTGATAGAACTGAAAGGAAAAAGCAGCAAATGCACAATTACAGGTGGAGACTTCAACACCCCTCCTTCAACAACTGATAGAACAATTAGGCTGAAATTCAGCAAGGATGTAAAAGAACTGAACACCCTCAACCAAAAGGATGTAATCAACATTTATAGAGCAGTCCACCCAACAGCAGTGAATACAAATTATTTCCAAGTACCCATGGAACATATACCAAAACAGACCATATCTTTAGTCATAAAGCAAACTTTACCATATTATCAGACAAAATTAAAAATCACATGATCATATCAATTAATGCAGAAAAAGCATTTGACAAAATTCAACACCCTTTCATGATAAAAACTCTCAGAAATATAGAAATAGGAACACCCTCACCTTGGTAAAAAAAAGCAGGAAATGCGTATGTTTTCAAAACTGGATCAAACCTTAGATAAGAAAACTATGATTTCAAAACGTGGACTGACCTACCCACAATTGGTGATAGAATGGAACCTATACAAGACTCTTACGTTAACCATTTCTCAATGAAATTAAGAACACTAATTCATCATATTATCTGTTACTTTCTATTGGAGATAAGAGGTAAGTGTGAGGCTGTTACCTGGGGTGGAAGGCTTGGAGCAGAGGGAAAAAGCGAAGTCCAAATTTGGAGCAGAAAACTAGCAAAGAGACTACAGATGCTTCCAAGAGCAATGAAAGCATTAAAGTCCACAAACATGGCCACTTTCAGAACCAGCAAGTTGGAGTTAACCAAATGCATCTGATGCTGTGGTAACATTGAATGAGGCTCTAAACCTGGTAATGTCAAGCAGTCTAAGGAGGCAGCCTGGGCCAACAGGACCATGACCAGATGACCATGGAGCCTGAGTCTTGACCCAACACAGCTCTGGGGTCAAGACTGGAATTCCAGACTGGAATGTAAGCACCAAATCCCGTGTTCCCAGAGCCTGGAACTGCAACAGCTTCAGATTTGGGAAGAGTAGACCACTGGCCAGCTATGTGTCTGTCAGATGGTAAATTCAATCAAAAATTTACCCTGGGTATTTATGGACACAACATCTGTGCCCATTAGCCTTTCTCTAGGAGAGGCAACCTTTTGCTGGCAAGAGGCTCTTAGCGTTACAATGATTTTCTAGTCTAAGTAAATACTTTTTTGTGAACCCAGAAATGCACAACATTATGCGTATTAGAGCTTATAGAAATCTTTCTACACTGTGAATATACTAAAAGTAGACAATATCCTAATGTCCAAAAGCACTGTGTCTATGTAGCCTCCACGAGAGTGGACATGAACGGTAATAACCGAGGTTCACCGAGCCTTTCCTATGTGCTAGGCACTTGGGTAAGCAGGTCACATTTAGGGACAAGTTGATCTGTCACAAGCCTGTAAGACAGATAATATTATTCTCACCACTTATCAGATGAAGACGCTGAGGCACAGAAAAGAAGGCATCTTGCTGAAGTTGCAGATAGACTGCTTAGAACTAGAATGTGAACCCAGCCGGGCTAGCTCCAGACTCTGTGCTCTGACTCCTTGCTCTGTGGATGATTAAACAGTAAATGTTTGCATTGCTACGTCCAAAAAGGTTGCACAAATGGCTTTCCTTGAAATTGCCTTGGCACACATGATTTTTGGTCAATGGGGAAGACTCTTTACTTCAGAGTCGGTTTGGAAGTTATCTTTCTCTTCACAAAAAGCAGATGGCTGTAAAACCCCTTCTAATCCTGTCTTGTTTGATGTCTCACAGGCTCGAACAAGAAACAACAGCAGAAAGTGCTGCAACGCCAGTGTCGAAAGTTGTAGAAACATGACGGACAAGCCTCAGTGCTGTGTAATATTCCTTGTTCCCTTCTCCCATTTACCTCTCTCTGGCTCCAGAAAATTTTGTTTTTCTCTGCAAAGGATCTACTATTCCTTGCCCTTTGGGGATTGTTTTAACTCGGCTGCTGAGTTTCCTAGTCTTTAGTCTCTTTCAGTATTATTCAATATATGAAAGAAAATATTGGATTCCCTTTAAAAAGTATCTTGCTTCCTGGTTGAATTGCAACTCTGAGCAGAAACCTGCTACAACAAGGGCCCCCTTGTTTTACTAGGGTTTCCCATAGTGTGACAGAGAAGGACCACTCCCAGTGGCAGACAGGTCATTGCAGGGATTTTACACAATGTTTTGAAGGGAAAAAAATTAACATACACACACTACTATATATAAAATAGATAACTAACAAGAACCTACTGCATAGCACAAGGAACTCTACTCAATATTCTGTAATAACCTATATGGGAAAAGAATCTGAAAAAGAATGGATATGTGTATATGTATAACTGAATCACTTTGCTGTACACTTGAAACCAACACAACATTGTAAATCAACTATACTCCAATATAAAATAAAAATTTTAAAAATTATTTAGATAGAGAATAAATACCTCATATTTAAAATTACAAGTTGATGCAACTGTAAGCTAAAAAATGCAGACTTCTTTTAAAATTAGAAAGAAACAGAAGAACCCCAAAACAAGAAAGAGAAAATATTCAATCAGAAAAGAGTAAAATACTTTTAACTGTCACAGGTTGACCAGCTCCTGAGAAGAGCTGGAATATCGAAATCTCAGAGTTCATTATTTCTTGTTCATCCTATGTGCTTGAGTTAATTACAATTATATATAATTCTCATTTTGTAATACAGGTTTAGTTATTTTTATTAACTTTTCAGTTGTTTATACGATACGCTCATTACAAAACTCCTTTTGTTATTCTCATAGTTATTCCCACTGGGCAAGTTAGATCCCCACTAAAAACTGCAATAAAATTCTGTCACTCAAAACAGGAAAATGAGGGAAGCAGCACCTCTCCAGGCTGGCTCCATAATTCAGCAGACACTTGATGTAACTGATTATATACTACATGTTATGATCATTTAACAAAGAAATGGTTAGAAACCAAGACTATAATTTTATAATAGAAATAACAAATATCAACATGAAAAATGTGTCGACTGTGATTTTGCAGATTCCTTTATCCATGTAATAATTTTTTCCTATTTCTCTAGGTCATCTTTTCTGAATAAGAGAAAAATTTAAATCAAACTAAGAAGATGTATCTACTCTTGGATGAAAAGAGAATACCTTATCTAGAAATAGTTTTTTTACTTCAAGAGTCTAAGGATTAGTTTGTGAAGATCAACTGTAAAGGCCTTTAAAGGCTATGGGATAGAAAGCTTTATTGGTGCCTTTTTACTTCATTTAGTAAGGTGAGTTTTGAAAATCAAGAGACTTTGGTTCAATTACTCTTACCATTCTGTCTTATTGGAAATGAGAGTATTGTGCTCTAAACATCATGTTTTCATTGTTGTTATTTAGTCTTTTGGACAACTGAATTGCTTATTTTCTTTTAAATATCCCCAGGGTTTACAGATCTGACTATGGGCTCAGATTTTTGTGATGTGGTTTTGCAATCCTAGAGTATTTGGTCATTTTAGTAAAAAAATAGTCCTTTCATGATTCAGCCCTAGGCATGGGAAAAGATCATTTCTTTCACTCCAGTGTTATCTGAGACTCCACAAACAACGGATTGACACTGTAGCTCAAAGACAGAGGTAAGGATCTGGATTTAGGAAGCAATGGTTAGGGTTATATTATTTGCAAATATTTTGTCCCATTCCATAGGTTGTCTTTTCATTTTCTAGATGGTTCTCTTTATGTGCAAAAGCTTTTAAGTTTAAATAAGTCCCATTTGCTTATTTTTGCCTTTTTTTCTTTTGCATTATGAGACAGATCCAAAAAAAAAAAAAAAAACATTGCTGCAATTTATGTCAAAGAGTATTCTGCCTATGTTCTCTTCTAGGAGTTTTATGGTTTCAGGTCTTACATTTAAGTCTTTAATCCATTTTGAGTTTATTTCTGTATATTGTGTGAGGGAATGTTCTTATTTCATTGTCTTACACGTGGCTGTCCACTTATTGAAGAGCCTCTCTTTTCTGCATTGCATATTCTTGCTTCCTTTGTCATAGATTAATTGACCATAGGTGCATGAGTTTTCTTCTGGGCTCTCTATTCTGTTCCATTGATCTAGGTATTTGTGATTGTGTCAGTACCGTGTTGTTTTGATTACTGCAGCTTTGCAGTATAGTCTGAAGACTGGACACTTTATACCTCCAGCTTTGTTCTTTTTTTTCCAAGATTGCTTTGGTGATTTGGGGTCTTCTGTGGTTCATACGAATTTTAGGATTATCTGTTCAAGTTCTGTGAAAAATGTCCTGGGTATTATCATAGGCATCACATTAAATCTGTTGATTGCTTTGGGTAGTATGGTCATTTTAACAATATTAATTCTTCCAGTCCAAGAGCATGGGATATCATTACATTTCTTTGTATAATCTTTGATTTCCTTCAACAATATTTTATAGTTTTCATAATATAGGTCTTTCACCTCCTCGGTTATATTTATTCCTAGATATCTTATTCTTTTTGATGTGATTTTAAATGAGGTTGTTTTTTATTTTCTCTTTCTGATAGTTCATTATTAGTGTATAGAAATGCAACAGATTTCTGTATATTGCTCTTGGATCCTACAACTTTGCGGAGTTCATTTATTAGTTCTAATAATTTTGGGGTGGAGAGTTTAGGGTTTTCTACATAAAATATCATTTAATCTGCCTAAGGGATTAATAACCAAAATATATAAACATCTCACACAGCTCAATATACAAAAAAAAGCCAGCCCAATCAAAAATGTGCAGAAGACCTGAATAGACATTTTTCCAAAGAAAACATACAGATGGCTGACAGGCACATGAAAAGATGCTCAACATCACTAATTACTAGAGAAACGCAAATTAAAACAGCAGTGAGGTATCGCCTCACACCTGTCAGAATGGCTATTATCAAAACATCTACAAATAACAATTTTTGGAGAGGATGTAGAGAAAAGGGGACAATTGTACTCTGTTGGTGGTAATGTAATTTTGTGCAGCCACTATGGAGTACAATATGGAGGTTCCTAAGAAAACTAAAAATAGAACCACCATATGCTCCATCATTTCCACTCCTTGGTATTTATCTGGAAAAAAATGAAAACACTAATTTGAAAAGATACATGCACCCCAGTGTTCACAGCAGCACTATTTACAATACCCAAGATATGGAAGCAACCCACATGCCCATCAACAGGTGAATGGATAAAGAAGATGTGTATATATATATATATATATATACACACACACACACACACAGTGGAATATTACTCAGCTATTAAAAAAAGGAAGGAATTTTGCCATTTGCAGCAATCTGGATGGACCTAGAGAATATTATGTTTAGTTAAATAAGACAGAAAATGACAAATGCTATATGATATCACTTATATGTGTATTTTGAAAAATAATACAAATAAGTATATATGCAAAACAGAAACATACTCACAAATATAGAAAACAAACTAGTGTTTACTGAAGGGGAGAAAAAAGGGGAGGGGGCAAATTAGGAGTATGGGGTTGAGAGACATAAACTTCTGTGTAAACAATAGATAAGCAACAAGGATATATTGAATATCACAGGGAATATTAGTCATTTTCTTGTAATATCTTTTTTTTGGAGTGTAATCTGTAAAAATACTGAATCATTATGCTGTATACCTGAAACTAACATAGTAAAATCAACTAGACTTCATAAAAAATATAAAATCACACTGTTGTACACCTGAAACCTAAAAAAAAAAAAAAAAAAGAAGCAGCAGCAATGGTTATTTTGCCTTCAGAGACTGTCTAGATATATCATTAGATGTTCTGCGTAGAGGGTGAACTTGGGTCCAACACGGGTGTAGTGGGCATGTTAATTTTGTTTGACCATTATCCATGTCTCCTATTCATTGCACCTTTATTTGGGTGAGGGAATCCATCCCCCTCTATTATGTGACCTGGACCATATATATGCTCATCCTAGGCTTTAAGGAGAGCACATGACTCAGCCTGGCCAATCAGAGCACCACGACCCACTAGTGATGAACTGGGTCAGGGATGTGCTTGTGACCTCAGCCGGGTCCAGGAGCATTCTCTCTGGAACTTTTGCTGGAACTTTTAGTAACAAGGTAGTGTGTTCTTCTGTAACAGAGCAGGACCCTATGGGACCTTCCTGGGACAGACCCCTCCCCCATATCCTCTGTTGTAGTTTTTCTCTGAAATACCCAGATAATAGTATCTCATGCATATTTCCTGAGTTTTTCAGATGCTAAAACCACCACCAAATGGAAGAAATTAACTACTTATGATCATGAGCCAGTAGTCTCCAGACCTACTGGTGCCTAAGAATTGACAGTGTGAACCCCTGTGACCCTGCCCTATTACCTCACCATCAACCAATCAGAGAATTGTGTACAAGCTGATCACATACCCTGGGGTGCCCTCCCTCACCTGGCCTTTAAAAATGCTTTGCTGAAACCCTTCAGCAAGTTTGGGGTTTTATTCGAGCGTGAGCCACCCATTCTTCTAGTATGGTCCGGCAATAAAACTTTTCCTGCTCCAAACTCTGACGTTTCGGTTTGTTTGTCCTCACCGTGCATCGGGCACGCAAGCCTGTGTTTGGTAACACTTCTGCTAGGGTGGCCAAGCTGGTAGATTGCAGCCTGGAACTTCTGGTAGCCACTTTTTTGCAAACACGGAGAAGCATTAGCCTTTGCCTGAGAAAAAGCCAGCCCAGAAGAAAGCAAATCAAACAGACGGTGCAAGTAAGACATTCCTGAAAATGTAATTGAGTCCTTGCTTCCCTCTGGGCCTGAGCCCATCCGTACCCCTGCGCTGTCAGTTTTGTGAGCCAATACTTATTATTAGGATTTTAACTTAAGCCAGTGTAAACTGAGTTACACTGGCCACCGAAAGAGTTCTGATTAACACAACTAGTTTTCTGTGAACGGGAAGAATTTGCCATGACAAGGAGTGAATTATTGTTATGAGATCTTGGGGTCCTAGAGGAGAGTGACTGAGGAAAATCAGAGTAAAGGACAGGATTTCAGGTTAGCTATTAAAATAGTGCAGGCTGCCTGCCAAATAGCGAAAACTAGGTTTTATCAATTGACCCATGCTGTAATGTGTGAAACAAGACATTGTTTAAAAAAAATAGTGCAGGCTGGTCCACCTTGTTCAAAAGGAACGAAAGCCGTATGTCTGAGGCTGAATAATGGCCTCCCAATGTTATCTGCTTTTTAATTCTCAGGACCTGTGTATGTTCCTTTATATGGCAAAAGGGACTTTCCCGAGTGATTAAGGTAAGGATCTGGAAATGGGGAAATATACTGGATTGTCTGGGTGAGCTCTAAATGTAATCACAAGGGCACTTATCAGAGGGATGTAAGAAGTCAAAGGAGGATTAAGGTGATGAGAAGACAGACACAGAGTTTGGAGTGCTGTGACTCTGAAGCAGGGGATGCCAAGGCAGCCTCTGGAAAAGGCAAGGGACAAATTCTCCCCTGGACCCTCCAGAAGGAGCCAACCTTTCACTGCGTAAGATGAATTTCAGACTTTTGATCTCCAGAATCACAATAGAATAAACTTGTGCTGTTTAAGTCACTACATTTGTAGTCATTTGTTAATAGCAGGACTAGGAAACTAATACCCATGTTGAATTAAATGGATCTTTTTGAGATGGACCAAATATTGAAAAATATTTTGCCACTTGAACTACCAGCAGCTATTTGGGGAAAACGATCTCCAAGTATACCTGGTCCTTATTCTCTGAGCTAGTTAAAACAACATTTCTAATTAGGGGTAAAGATGGGGATTTCCCAGCGGTTGGATGACTTAAAAGGATCCTCAGGTTCAGATTATATATGGTGTTCATGATTTTATCATCGAATTACCCAAGAGAAGCACATCAGGAGGCCTCAGGATGGTGGGATGATTCTCCAGCCGACTTGAAATGTGGAGAGACGAGAAGTTAAAATTCCTCTCAGGAGACAGTGTGTCAGTCAGGAAACTATTTCCTGTCTGTTGAAATATCTTTTTATAGCTGGGAAAATCCACTTGTGAGCCATGGAGAAAGGTTTCGGTTATTTATTGACTTCGGCTTTTGGAAGTTCATGTTCTTGGACGTGAGCAGATGTTGGCTCTGGGGAGAACAAGCTTGAGGACAGTTATAGGACAGATGTAGGTCTGCAGCGCGCTGGCGTCACCCATCGCTGCTCATTGCTGCCCGTGAGCGGGAGAGCGATGAGGGCCTAACCTTCCCGGAAAGAGGCAAAGCGTGCTTCACCTCAGCTGTAACTTAGATGCCATGTCCTACCTTGGTGAAGTGCCATTTTGTTTAAAAGAACACGTGGTGAGCATAGACAGCTGGAGACTCAGAAGAGACACACCCTGAACACGCAGGCCGGTCAGCGCCTTCACGCCGGCTCTTCTCTGCTATAAGCGCTTCTGGAGAGACAAAGCCTGGCTGAGTTGATCCTTAGATTGGTCTCAGCACAATAACTCTTGGGCAAATCTAGGGACAAGAGTCTCTCCTTAAACCCTCCTACACTGTGGGTGGCAATGTAAACTGGTGCAGCCGCTATGGAGAACAGTATGGAGGTTCCTTAGAAAACTAAAAATAGACCTACCATACGACCCAGCAATCCCACTCCTGGGCTTATATCCAGAAAACATGAAAACTCTAATTTGAAAAGATACATGCACCCCAATGTTCATTGCAGCACTATTTACAATAGCCCGGACATGAAAGCAACCTAAATGTCCATCGACAGATGAATGGATAAAGAAGATGTGGTGCATGTATACAATGGAATATTACTCAGTCATAAAAAGAATGAAATAATGCCATCTACAGCAACATGGATGGACCTAGAGATTGTCAGACTGAGTGAAGTAAGTCAGACAGAGAAAGACAAATGTGATATTACGTGTATGTGGAATCTAAAAAAAAGATACAAATAAACCTATTTAGAAAATAGAAATAGACTCACAGACATAGAAAACAAACTTATGGTGACCAAAGGAGAGGGGGAATAGAGGGATAAACAAGGAGTTTGGGATTAACAGATACACACGACTATATATAAAATAGATAACCAACAAGGACCTGCTGTATAGCACAGGGAACTCTACTCAAGACTGTGTAATGACCTATATAGGAAAAGAATCTAATATGTATATTTTTAACTGATTCACTTTGCTGAAACTAACACAACATTGTAAATAAACTATAGTCCATTAAAAATTGAAGGAAAAAAAATAGATAATGATGCCTCCAAGCCAAAGGGAGTCTGCAGACTGAGCTATTTCACGTCCATGGGCTTGTACTCCCTTGAATGGAAGATGGAGACACACTGGGTGACTCAGCCGCGGTCTGGGTGCGGAAGGGGCCGTCCTGCCAGCTCCGGTGCTGAGTAGGGGGTGTGGAGACGGGAATGATGCTCAGCACGGACTCTAACAGCCTGTCTCTGCCTGAGACGGGGCTGTCTGACTTCCCGGCATAATGGGATTCCGTTTGCAGTCAAACGAACTTGAATTACCTTAGCAAGTGTCAACGGTTTCCCTCTGAACTGTGTCAAATGCTCTTCTAAAATTAGACTAACACGTGAAACCCTTACACAGGCTTGGTTTTTTTTTTTTTTTTTCCTTTAACAAAATCTAGATCCTGTTTCAGGCAGGGATGCCACTGGATGAGGCCGCCGTTTTTCGTCACAGGGAAATCTCCCCCGAGGATTTTGATGCCTTTCCCAGCACGCGGGGACCTGTGGAGGGGGAATGTGTGCCCTGGGGGTGTTTCCTGTGAGCGCGGCTGTGCCCCTAACTCACCCTCTCGCCCTCTCCCCTCCAGAAGCGGCTGCGGACCCCGGTAGCGCCCATCTCTTTGAGAACAGCTGCTGCGTACTACCACACTTGTAAATGCTGAGAAATGGCTCGGAATGAAGCGAGGACTTTGGAGATGTCACCATTACTGTTTGGAGCCTTGGGTGTGGGCTGGCGAGGCAGGTAAGTCACCGCTTAGAAGGTGGCTTCGTGGGAAAGGGCTGCAGGGCCTGGGGAGACGCCCCGCTCCTTTGAGGCAACGTGGATGGGGAGGGATTTAGCTCAGGGGCCGTAAGTCATCCGTGCACATCCCTCCGCCGGGCAGGCAAGGGAGACCCCGACGGGAGCCGGCCGCCCGACGTGTGTGCAGAAGGTGGGTGTTCAGGTCCCAGCGGGCCCCGGGGCAGGCAGAGCACGTGGGGACCGCTCAGCACCGAGGCGACCGTCACTGTGATCTGGGCTATGGGGCGGGGTCCGCCAGACCACAGAGCCGGCCTTTCTAGGGTGTCCGGGAACACGGGGTCCGGTGAGCAGGGGGGCCTTCGTGTCCCCCCCACCCCCTTTCCCACTCCACCCTCTCTTCCTTCTGTCCTCGCCTTCTCCCCACGCCCCGCTGCCTGCTCTGCTGGGTTTGCTCCCTCTTTGGCTATGCTGTCCATATGCTTGAGTTAAGGGGACATCGATTTCACTGTTCTCTGTATTTTTCTCTAGTAAAACCCTGCGCCGTTCAAGGTAACGCATCCTGCCCATCCCCCGCGCTCTCCCCCAGCCCCATTTCCTCTGTTTCCGCTCTTCACAGCTGGCGGCGCGGGGAGGCTGGGAGTGTGGAGGGGCTCTGACCCCCTCCTGGCCTGAGCTATAAGGATCCAGGGGTTCTGATAACATGCCCCAACCCTTGTCTTCACTGCAAGTCACCTAAGAGATCGCCCCCCAAAGGAGGGGCACAGGAGACCCCAGGACAGATCCCTCCGGACTTCTGCCCTGCTTGCTTCAGTCACCGCCAAGGCCAGAAGCCCCAGTCCCCCAGGTCATCCTTTCTACTCCGACTCTTATTCCCATAAAGTTCAGGACATTCTCATCTGGCTCAGCACGCCCCTTCCTGCCCCCCTGAAACAGGAGGCAAGGGGGCTGGGCACGACCTTGAAAAGAATGACATAGCCATAGGACATAAAGAAACTGGTTAGAACCGACTAGGTCCAAGATGGCGGAAGATTTAACTTCCAGTGGACCTTGAGCCTCATTATACGCTCATTGTGACACATCAGCTAAATGACACACCCACCGGCGCTGTGACAGTTCTGAGCCTGACCATAAAGGTCAAAAAGTGGGCGGTGGCCCCGTTCCTGGAAATCCCCGCCCCTTCCCCAAAATAGCCAATCCTCCCACTTATTAGCCTATGAGATTACCCAGCCCATAAAAACTAGCCACGCCATATTTCAAGGCCTCTCCCCTTCCGAGATGGCCCATACTCTGTCTGTAGAGTGTGTTTCTCTCTAAATAAATCCACTTCTTAACCTATCACTTTGTCTCTCACTGAATTCGCCCTGCGACGCGACGTCAAGAACCTCAAATTCGGGCTTCCCTGGTGGCGCAGTGGTTGAGAGTCCGCCTGCCGATGCAGGGGACACGGGTTCATGCCCCGGTCCGGGAGGATCCCACATGCCGCGGAGCGGCTGGGCCCGTGAACCATGGCCGCTGAGCCTGCGTGTCCAGAGCCTGTGCTCCGCAACGGGAGAGGCCACAACAGTGAGAGGCCCGTGTACTGAAAAAAAAAAAAAAGAATATGCTGTCAGAGGGAGAGGGGGCAGACAGGTGAGGACCGCTGTCCTGGGTTTTTTCATCCAGCTCCACCTTCCCGAGGGGAGGAGGGACTTTGTCCTTATTTAGACTTGATCAGAGGTGTCATGGCGTCGGTGCATGATGGGAACTTCTTATCTGCAAGGTTAATGTCACTGTAATGGGAACATAAAGGGTAACAGGTTACATTCGGGCGCTGGAGATTCTCGCCTTTCCCCAGCTTTCTTTGCGTGTCTCCGGGACACTTATCATCCCAAAATGTGTGGTTTCCTGTCAGTCTGGAGGCTCCTGCTTTCCTTTGTCTTCCCGAGGACCCCCGCTGTTTACAAGCTGAGTGGTTTCCTGCCGTCTGGCCCCTGCCCCCCTTTCTCTGCTCACATCTAGCTCCCTGCCTGCTGTAACACATAGAAATGTGGATGTCCAGAGAGCTGGGCTCTGAGAGACTACCAGCCACCTGCCAACATCCATTATCCATTTCTCCATATTCATACAGGTATGATACACTCACTGCTGGCCTGTTAGATCACATTTCCCGGCCTTCCTTGAAGTTCACAATGACTGTTAACATGTAACTGTTCTAGCCAAAGGAACGTGAGCGATTTTTGGTCAGGGCCTCTCCTACGTTCCGCTTCTCCTTCCCATTTGCTGGAATCTAGTCTGAAGGTAGATTCATCTTTGATTGTGCAGGGGTTGACAATGGTGTAAGGGATGATGGAGCAGTGAGACTGAAAAAAACCGAACTATTCTCCCCAAACTGGCTGCTCATAGAGCTATTACATGAGGACAAAATCAACTTAGTTACTCTTTAAGCCAAGGGACTCTTGGAATCTTTGTTACAGCAGCTTTGCCCTCACCCTAGCAAATACAATCTGTGAAATAAAATTCGTATTTAATGGCATGACAAGAAACATGTAAACATAAAAAGTCCTTCTCTGCCCTTTGGCCCCCTCTCTCCCCACACTGTGCATTGTGTGTCTGCCCTATGCTTGGACCAGACCTCCCCCATCAGCAGGAATACCTGCTCAAGTATGAACAGCAACATTCTCCCAGCATCAACAAGACAACTCCTTAAAGATAAGATTCCTTCTTGATCTTCTAAGGAGCCACATGACCCACCACCATGACGCTTAGATCTGGATCATGTAAACGGTCAGTAAATACATCATTTGATGTGCAGTCCCCTGTGTCAAAAGACTTACATAACTGTGCCTTGGCTTCAAACAGGTGGAACAGTTCTCCGAGCTTTCTGAGATGCTCTTCGTGGGTTGTAATCCTCAGATTTGGCTTGAATAAAATTCTCCATTTCTTTCTTAGATCGACTGATTCATTTTTCATTGACGAGACCTTTATTACATTTCCCCTGAAGGGTAGCAGAATAGGCCACCCCAAAGCACACCACTTTGACGTTAGGATTCTTTTGCGTTGAAGGCAATTCGGAAGCAGATATAAGAAAAACTCTCTGCCTTCCCCTTATTTGCCTAATAGTGGGACATCAATTTGTAAAGGTGCCCTCCCGCCCCACTAGGAAGGACAGAGGTTTTAATCACCGGAGACAATTCTAGACCGTCATCAGCTCAGAGATGGCATCAGAGGAATCTACATAACAAACTTGGCTGAAACAAGCCCTTATCTTTCCTTAGTTTCCACATGTACTTACCTTCCACAACTTGCCATCCTAGACCCTCAGAGTCCTTTTTTTTTTTTTGAGGTACTCAGGCCTCTCACTGTTGTGTCCTATCCCGTTGCGGAGCACAGGCTCCGGACGCGCAGGCTCAGCGGCCATGGCTCACGGGCCCAGCCACTCCGCGGCATGTGCGATCTTCCCGGACCAGGGCATGAACCCGGATCCCCTGCATTGGCAGGCGGACTCCCAACCACTGCACCACCAGGGAAGCCCGAGTCCTTTGTCTCATCACTTCTCTAAACGTTTACTGTTCTTTTGTTAAGATGCTAGATAAGCCCAGATTCTATCCATCCACTGCCGAGTTTTCCCACGTGTATGTGCGATACACATGTTAATAAACTTCTGTTTGTTTCTTTCTTGTTAATCTGTTTTTTGTCCATTTAATTTATAAAGCCCCAGCTGGGGGACCTCTGAGGGTAGAGAGAAAAATATTTTTTTCCTTTTCTACACCCCCATGTGCTCATACAAGGAACTTGTGTTTATTAGCATTTTGCTAAAGAAAATACGCGAAGGATCACAAGAGTTTAACGTTATAGTGAAGGATTAGCATAGCTTAGAGCTTTAAACAGAGCGTTAGATTTGTACTTTCTAACGCCCCTTTCTTAGGACTCTCACGGGGACTTCTCATTGGCACCCTTTACTTGGTCCCCGCCTCCTAATTTCCAGGTCCAGCGCCTCAGCACTCATATTCAATGCTCCATCATCGTGTCTGACCCTCCTAACTACACTTTCCTTCCTGAATTGTCCGCTCCTCCGCTCGTCTTATTTTGCCCTAATGACAAAACTACGTGGCAATCTCCTTGCTGGCCTTTCGCCCCAGCCCTTTAATGAAAATCTCTCTCAAGGGGGAGTTCTTGGCTCTTTTCATTCTGCCCTGTCCCTAGGGAATCGTGGACATTTCCCTTCCTCAGAGGACAGTTCCGTGGGGATTTTCCCCAAACCTACTTCTCCGGCTCTGACTCCTCTCTTGGGCCCCATCTTGCATTTTGGACTGCCTAGTATCTCTGACATATAGGTGTTTTACCAGATCAAACACACGTATTTATACATTTGACAGATAATGTTTTAGACATCTATTAAATACTGTGCTGGGCATTAGAAGTACAGTGACAAGTAAAATGGATAAGATTTCTGCCTATTGAAGCTTGTAAAGTCTACTGAGTAAGGAAGAACTGGATGGTGTGGATTTAGAGAATGTTCTGGGCAGAAGCTATAAATAAACCTGAATACAGGCCCTGTGGTAGAAGGGACGGAAATGTCGAGGAGCTTAAACATCAGGGTGGTTCCAGCAGAAGGGAGAAAGTAAAGCAAGGTTCCAGAAGCATAGGACAGACCATACAGGGCTTGCAAACCACGTCAAGAGTTTGCTTTTTATATTGAGAGGTACTGAAAGCTGTTTTATACAGACTTGATCATATTTTCATTGAAAAGATCCCTCTGGCTCTGGGGAATGGAGCAGTGGTAGATTAAAAAATAAAGGCTACAAGGGGTATTTAGTAGGTAAGATAGGACTTGGTGAGAAACTGAATATAGTGGGGGGAGGGGAGAAAGGAAGATATTATGGATAATTGCTAGGTTTCTGGGCTTGGATAATTGAACAGATGGTGGTACTGTTAGACCCAAACGGTCTACGAGGGATTCCAACTCGCCCAAGAACCGCCAAGAGTCGAGAGCCGCTGCAACACGCAAGAGGTTTATTAGGAGCCGATGCACCGGGGTTCCCTGAACCTCACGCAGGAGGCCGATGGGGAACCCCTAAAAGCGGAATCACATACTTTTTATAGGTTTATTTACTCATAGGGCGGGTATATTCTCACAATGATTGGGTAAATGTGGTGACTTTTGAATTCATTGGCTTAGGAACTTTTGTCCCACCTTCTGGCCGTTATAGTTGTCTGTTCATTGTGGCGGTTAGGGCGTATACCTGTTACGGGCAACTGGAAAATTACCCGCTGTCTGGCAAGTCCCCGTCAACTGAAAAACTCCAAGAATTGGTTTCGATAGGGAGAAGGAGTGGCGCACGATAGGGAGAAGAATTGGTTTACGGGAACAAGTGAGGGGGTGGAAAGTCCCTAAAGGCCCCACAGTACATTCACGTAGACAAGAGATGTGGGAAGAGGACAAGGTTCGAAGGCAAATATAGGTGTTAAATAGGCAGTTGATCTAAGGGTTTATATCTTACAGTAGAGATGTGGGCTGGAGATGTGAATTTATGATTTTTTTTTTTTTGCGGTATGCGGGCCTCTCACTGTTGTGGCCTCTCCCGTTGCGGAGCACAGGCTCCGGACGCGCAGGCTCAGCAGCCATGGCTCACGGGCCCAGCCGCTCCGCGGCATGTGGGATCTTCCCAGACCGGGGCACGAACCCGCGTCCCCCGCATCGGCAGGCGGACTCTCAACCACTGCGCCACCAGGGAAGCCCTGAATTTATGATTTTTATATGGTAATTAGACCGAGGATGTGGATGGGATTTCCCAGGAAAAGAGTATATAGTGAGAGGGAGAGCAGCCAAGAGAGGAACTCCAAAATTTAATGGCTCCATAGAGGAGACTGAGCCAGGAAATACGGCTGAGAAGGGGTGGTCAGGGCAGTTGGAGGAAAATCAGGAGTGGAAAACAATGTTTTAAAAAACAGGGTACGGCTTCCCTGGTGGTGCAGTGGTTAGGAATCCGCCTGCCAATGCAGGGGACACGGGTTCGAGCCCTGGTCCGGGAAGATCCGTGGAGAAACTAAGCCCATGCGCCACAACTACTGAGCCTGCACTCTAGAGCCCGCGAGCCACAACTACTGAGCCCACGTGCCACAACTACTGAGCCCACGTGCCACAACTACTGAATCCCGCATGCCTAGAGCACGTGCTCTGCAATAAGAGAAGCCACCGTAATGAGAAGCCCACGCACTGCAACGAAGAGTAGCCCCCGCTCGCCGCAACTGGAGAAAGCCCGCGTGCAGCAACGAAGACCCAACGCAGCCAAAAATAAATTAATTAATTAAAAAAAAAAGAAACAGGGTATTATGGACTGAATGTGTCCCCCCAAAATTCATATATTAAAATCCTAACCCCCAACGTGATGGGCCTAGGAGGTGGAGGCTTTGGGAGGTGATGAGGTCATGAAGGTGGAGCCCTCGTGAATAAGATTACTGTCCTTAAAAGAGAGACTCCAGAGAGCTCTCTTGGCCTCTTAGATGGCCATCTCCAAACCAGGAAATGGGCCTTCACCAGACGCCGGTTCTGTAGGTGTCTTCATCTTGGACTTCCAGCCTCCAGAACTGTGAGAAATAGATGTCTGTGGTTTAATCCACCCCATCTACGGTACTTCGTTGTAACAGCCTCAACGGACTAAGACGGAACGCTCAGCACTGTTGCAGCAGCGCAAGGTGTCATGTAGGAGGCCCAGAACATCCACTGCAGTTTGCAGAGTAGAGGTCTCTTGTGACATTAGTGAGAATCCTTCCAAAGAATAAGTTAGGGGGCTTCCCTGGTGGCGCAGTGGTTGAGAGTCTGCTTGCCGATGCGGGGGACGTGGGTTCGTGCCCCGGTCCGGGAAGATCCCACATGCCACGGAGCGGCTGGGCCCGTGAGCCATGGCCGCTGAGCCTGCGCGTCCGGAGCCTGTGCTCCGCAGCGGGAGAGGCCACAGCAGTGAGAGGCCCGCGTACCAAAAGAAAAAAAAAAAACAATAACAATAACAAAGAATAAGTTAGGGAGATTGGGATTGACATGTGCACACTGCTATATTTTAAAATAGATAACCAACAAGGACCTTCTCTGCTCAATATTCTATAACAACCTAATTGGGAAAAGAATGTGAAAAAGAATAGACACATGTATATGTATAACTGAATCACTCTGCTGTACACCTGAAACTAACACAACTTTGTTAACTATAATCCGATATAAAATAAAAAGTTTTTTTAAAAAAGCGATAATGGGGTGAGAGCCAGATTAGAGATGTCGGGAAAGTGAGTGAGAAGATAGAAGGGAGATGGTTCTGGGAAGGAAGAGACAGGGCAGGGAGTGCAGGGTCTGGGAAGGTGTGCGCATTAGTTTTAATGAGAACTAGTTGGACATGTTTAAATAGGAAGGGGAAGGATTCAATTGGGAGGGAAAGATTGAATTCAAGATAAAGTAAGTCTGAATCTCCATCCTCCACTCTTCCCCCGTAGGCCCCTCAGATTACCTTAGAGAAGAGCTTTCCAGCTCGAACAGAAGGATAGCTAGAGCTGTCAGTAATGTGGTATGTTTGGTAGAAGTAGACAGAGGGTTCTAGTCTGATGTTTTTACTTTTATGGAAAATAGGAAATAAGGTTATTTCCTGAGAGTGAGAAAAGTAGTTCTGTGACTGTGTGTGTGTGTGTGTGTGTGTGTGTGTGTGTGTGTAGGGTGATGTTAGTAGGAGGATTCAATGGACTAGAGAAATATAGGGAGGTTTCCAGTTTTCTGTCACTGCTAAGAAACCACCTCAAAATGCAGTGGATTAATAATGTAATCATGGACTCCATGACTCAGGAATCTGTACAGAGCACATGGGGATACTTTGCCTCTACCCCATGATGTCTGGGGCCTCAATCAGAAAGATGTGAAGGTTCGGGGTAACCTGATGGCTCGGGCTGTTACCATATGGAAGATTCTTCATTCACATGTCTGGCGGTTGATCCTGCCTCTTTGCTGTGACCTCAGCTAGGTCTGTAAACTGGACATAGACGTGCGCCCATCCCGCGGGTCTGGTCTTCCTCACAGTATAGTAGCTGGGTTCTAAGAGTGAGTGCCTGAAGAGACTGGAAGAGGAAGCGGCCAGTTTCTAAAGCCTGGCCTCTCCACCTGCATGGGAGCCTTAGTTCCTGCCGAAGAACTCAAAGATATTGTTCTGTGTGTGCCTTGAGGATTCGGAACCAGGACCCTGCCCCCAGGCTGCACCATTGTTTCTTCACTGCCCCTCCCTTGTCTCCGCATCCCCTCCCTTCCCTGATTAGCAACTCTTTGAACCTGCCCTTTGGAACTCAGGGAAGGTCATGGAGGCTGAATGAAGCCTATTTCCTACAAACAAGAAATGGGGGACACGGAAAGGATATGTACCAAGGGGCCCCACAAGGTCCTGCTTGGTTTCACGAGGACTGACAAATGGGCAGTATGGAATTGGACATTTTATCAGTTGCAATCCTGGCTAATCACTAAACAATTGGATACTGGTCTCAATGCAGTCGTTAAAAATAGTTGATTCACCAGGGTTATAGCTAAGGACCCTGCTAAGTCTGTGTGTTACACGTGGGAAGCAGTTATTTTCTCCTCCATCCCTGTGTTACACAGCTCACAGTTGTAGCCACCGTCCTCCCCCTCCCCCCGCTTAAGTCTTTGTCTGCAGCTCCTTTATAATGCCAGGCACTTGTGCTAAAAATAGCCGTTCCATTTTCTCGTGATTCCACCCAGGTTCATCTGCCTGCTTTCCTTGCGTCCCGGGAGGCTGTATCCACAGTAAGGACTTTTTAGCAAGCCTTTGTATTTCTTCCCCTCCAACAACAGACGACCCACCCCGCCCTTCCTCCGCGGGGCTGCGGGGCAGCTTTCCTAAATAGCGCCTTAGAGTGGGTGCCCAGCAGCACTGGCGCCCTGACAGGGACTCTTGGAGGGAGTGGATACCAGAGGAAACATTCAAGAGGAAAAAGGTCCCTGCCTAGGGAAGCAGTCTCTTTGAATCTTTATAAAAGGTTGAGAGACCTTGCTAGAGAGATCAGGGGTGACACCACGTGAAAGGGAAGCCCAAACAATGGGAGGTCACCAGACAAAGAAACAGGAAGAGGCTTGTAAGGAATTCGTCCGCCCTGATTCTAAGATGTACTTTTTTTCTTTTTTTTCCATATTTCAGTGTTGCACATGTTGAGACATAGCTTACAATGGCTGGGTACGTTTCACATCATGGTGGTGTTTCTTCTCTCCCCTGCTAGCCTTCTAGCTCCACTCCACCCCAGAAACAAAGGCATTATTAAAGTGCAGGCGTGCCTCTTGCAATGGATGGTGAACAGATTTGATGAAACAATATATTCACCGAGGTAAATTCAGCACGGTCCAGGGTTTACCTGCAGCCTTGTGAACTAAGAATCTTAATTTGCAAGCACACGAAAGGACATTTTCTAAGAAAAAATCTATTTACTTGGCTTACAAAGATGGAAGTATAAATTTAGACTGTCCATTGAACAGACGTAATGGACACACTGGGAGGGGTGGAGGAATGTTCAGGTCAGACCAACAATTTCCCTCCTACAGTCGGCCTCGGATGCAGAAGCCTCGTTTTCATCAGGGAGCTGAGTGGGTCTCACAGGACAGAGAGCCTTGCCAACAGGAGTATGACACTCCTGGGCCTCTGTGACTTTCCTCTCTGAACCTCCTTTGCGGGCACCTCCACTAGCCCTTTCTGACGACTCTGGTTTTTTCTCTATATTTTTTCTTGGGAATCCAGGCACGTAGTATTAAAAAGCAAAAAACAAAAAACACTTTTATTTTAAAAGAAGAGTTTTTAAATCTCTGGGTAGAATTATTCTACCCTTAGGTGTTAATCCTTTGAAAGCACACACCCTTTGTTTTTTTTTTTCCTTTTGAAAACACAGTCTCTTAAATAGGACTATATGATCTGTATCCATATATGATCTATATGTATATATCTACGTCTATATCCATACAGGAAAATATTTTGCTTTAGCTACACTCAGAAATACAGCCTTGAGAGATTCTGTTTCTTTACAGTATCCATTATATTACATCATTGATTCTCAACCTGGGCTTCAAATGCGCTGTGCACCATACCCCCGACCCCTTTTCTCAGGTGAAGAGTGATTTTTGTACATTATATGACACGGACCATGTAGTATTACTCTTTTATGCCCGGTTTCTTTCACTCAACGTAATGTTTGTATGAACATCAGTGTCGTGGCATGTAGTTGTAGGTTGTCAGATGGCGTGAGTGTATAGGGTTTCATTGTACGAATACACCAGTTTATTTATCCCCTCAACTGTTGATGGGCATTTGGGTAGTTTCCAGTTTTCAGCTACTTTGAATGCTGTTATGAACATTCTAGCACGTGCCTTTTGGAGATCATATGTACACATTTCTGTTAGGTTTATAGCTAGGAGTGAAGCAGAAACCGTGCACCTCAGATTGGCACTTGAACCCACAGGGCCAGGACTCGAATCTGGCCCAAACACACAGTCTTCCAACTGAGATCACACACCTGGTTTCAGGACTTAATGAAGCTCAGGTTCTCGATGTCTCATCTCAGAAAGAATTCAGTGAGAGACAAAGTGATAGGTAAGAAGTGGATTTATTTAGAGAGAAACACACGCCACAGGCAGACTGGGGGCCCTCTCAGAAGGGGAGAAAGGCTCCAGGGTATGTATGGGGTTGTCGGTTTTTATGGAGGTGGGTAATTTCATAAGCTAATAAGTGGGAGGTATATTCCAGCTATTTTAGGAAGGGCAGGGATTTCCAGGAACTGGGCCACCACCCACTTTTTGATGTCTTGGAACTGGCATGGCACCTGGGGGTGTGTCGTTTAGCTTGCTGATGTGTTACAGTGAGCGTATACTGAGGCCCAAGGTCCGGTGGAAGTTGACTCATTCGCCATCTTGGACCCATCTGGCTCTAATCAGTTTATGTCATGTCCTCGGGCTATGTCGTTCTTTCAAAAGTTGTGCCCTGCCTCCTTCCCTCCTGTTTCAAAACTGATGAATTAAAAGGTTTGCCTATATTCAAGCTAAGTATATATAGACTATTTTCTTTGAATGAACATCAGGCCATGTGACTCACCTTTTGAAACACTCACTGACTCGCTTTTTTAAAAATTTATTTATTTATTTATTTATTTTTGGCTGTGTTGGGTCTTCGTTTCTGCGCGAGGGCTTTCTCTAGTTGCGGCAAGCACGGGCCACTCTTCATCGCTGTGTGCGGGCCTCTTACTATCGCAGCCTCTCTTGTTGTGGAGCACAAGCTCCAGACGCACAGGCTCAGAAGTTGTGACTCACGGGCCCAGTTACTCCGTGGCATGTGGGATCTTCCCAGACCAGGGATCGAACCCGTGTCCCCTGCACTGGCAGGCGGATTCTCAACCACTGCGCCACCAGGGAAGCCTACTGACTCACTTTTATAGTTTTTTTGAAAGTGAAAACATTATAACATACTTTTCCAAACCAAATATTAAAATTAATATTTAATTTTCAGCATAGTCTTAAATTCTACATACATAATCCTGAATGTCTAAACCATGTGTTAAATAGCTGAATACATTCTACTGACACTTCAGATCTTCAGACACCAACAATCTATTAATATAGCTGTTACTCCAGGACACGTTTGGATAGAGGTCTTAGATCATTTTTAAGCTCACTTGAAGAGCACCAATCATTAACAATCATTTTTGCATTTTATTCATAAACACTGATACAATTTATGTTAAATATTTTCTTTTAAAATGAATGTGTGTTAGTTTCAGCGTTAGAGTAAGCTTTATTCCAATCTCTTTGTTAAAAAGCACATTATTGGGGCTTCCCTGGTGGCGCAGTGGTTGAGAGTCCGCCTGCCGATGCAGGGGACAAGGGTTCGTGCCCTGTCCGGGAAGATCCCACATGCCGCTGAGCGGCTGGGCCCGTGAGCCATGGCCGCTGAGCCTGTGCGTCCGGAGCCTGACGGGAGAGGCCACAGCAGTGAGAGGCCCGCGTACCGCAAAAAAAAACAACAACACATTATTTTCACAACATCAAAATCTACTTTTCAGTGATCTGTGCCATCATTGCTACAGATACTTTTCTGAATTATCAGAATTATTTTTTGAAAAAGAGAAATGATCCAGTTCTGGTCCGTACTCCTTATACCCACTTTACATCTAACACACACAGCTCTACGGCTCATGCGATAGGCAGGGTCTGGCTAAAGGGCCCCGGAGGACCAGGCTGTGTCTAATTCCATCTCTCCGTCATGTTTTCTCCTGTTATTTGTCTGAATGCTTTTCCCTCTGTTTTGAATTTTCTTACTGTCCGATCCCCTGTCCTACACACCCACAGTCCACATAGCCTAGGTCCTAATGGGGAGACTCTTCTCATCCTGCAAACGTCATCTTTTTGCGATCATGGTTATCTAAGTAAGCACCTCCATTTTATTTTTGCTACTTCTATCAAATTTCTTCATAGCACTTGGGACACATTTGAAAGTCTACACTAATTTTTCTTTTTTGCTTATCTGTGTCTTCTTCTAGCCTTGGGGGACTTAAAAAAAAATACCTATGTGTATGCCCCACTCCCAGATATCCTGATATAATTCATTTGGTGGGGATCCTGGCCTTTTAAAAACAAAACAAAAAAACCTCCCAAGCTAATTAAAATGCCACATACACATCATTATAAATAAATACTGGAGGTGTGATATAAACAATTTTTACTGATGGATGTATACAATTCAAAATATTTGGAGACCACTGGAACAGCCCATACAGCACCTCATTTGGCATCTTAGGGAACCATATTACAGAGAATCTCTGCATTAGGTTCACTGTTATACAGCTGGTTACTGCTATAGCCGGGCCTACTCCAATTTCCAGTCTCATTGCTTTTGCACTGCAATGCAAACTCTGGGTGTCTCATATTCTAATTATTTGCGCATGTCTGTATCCCTCACTGAACTGTAGCAACTAGGACTGTGTCCTCTTCATAATCTCACTCTCCATAGAACAGTTACATATAATTCTCTGCTTGCAGTAGACTGTCAATAAAAGTGTTGAGAGCCAATAATATAACCATTTAGATCACTTACGTGACGTATATATAATATGCTTCACTGAGCTGGTTTTGACATTTTATACCTTGAGCACTGATCTTTCATCATTTCAGAATCTTTTTCTTTGCACAATAAAGAGTTGAATCAATTTTAGAGCCTTGAAGCCAAAGAGGGACTATCTTGGTCTATGGTTCGACGATTTTTAGCCGTAATATTGGGAAGTATCCAAATACAAAGATATATCCAAATATAAATGTATATATATATATCCAAATATGAATCAGACTGGTCACTTCAGTAACTACACAGTACTATGAATTCAGGGGCATCACCTGACTCACAGTATTTGACTCAAATTAAAAGGAAAAAAATCGTTGTACAGTTTTTTCTGATGATTTGTATTTTGTAAAAAAGAAAAAACGATAGTCAAACATACAGGCTATTGTCTTAATGAGGTAGTTCTGGCTCTAAAGATTTCTGGGCTGGGCTCTTTGCAAATAGAGTGAAAATATAATTGTCAATAAAATCCAAGAATTTTTGTGGTTGGAAATATACGGTAAGCTGCCTTCTCTTAGCTGGTATGGAGGTTGGGTTTCTAGGAAATAGAGTACCTGGTAATTTTTTCTTTGGCAAGATTAAATTCCATTAGAAAACAGAGGGTTAGGGGAAAACAATTAAAATAGCATTAAAATAATTTAATGTCAACCATATAACAATAAAAACTTAAAAAAAATCACAGTAAGTAAAAAGTGCGAAAGGAGCCTGTTTCATCAGTATAAGAGTCTGCTCCAGAATAATCCTCTTTAATTGAGGAAACATTGCTCTGGGCTTGATGATCTGCTGATTTGTTTTATATGAAATGTGCTGCGTTGAAAGTTTTCCAAGCTGGCCTTTGCTGGCTTGAACGGTAAAGTCTCACGCTCTTGCATTCTTGTTCTTGCAGATCTTGGCAAAATGCTAAACTCCTCACAAGTTATTGTGGTGCCCGAGGGCATGCTTTCCAGGCTCGATCTTCCGGCCATTTATGGAGAGAGTTAAGTAGAGACAAATCTCCCAGCACTTCTGCTCAGCCTTGCCCTCCTGAGAAGCAGGGATGGGGGGCGGGAAGCAGCGTGTGTCGACTAGGAACTTTAAATCTGTCGAATAACAATAAAACCCCGACTGTCGCAGAACCACTGCTGGAAAGGATGATGATATTTGCATGTCACCCTTTCTACCCTTAAGGTCCTCGAGAGCAGTGTTTTTCCATCTTTACATCCCTAGCTCTTGTTACAATGTTAAGTGACTGTCGCTTATTATGCAGTTGTTGAATGAATTATGCATGTGACATTGTGAGGGTTATTGTATGAGAATAGCCCCTTAGTTGTCTCTTGCCCCTTAACGAATCACCTTTTCTCTGTAATTTTCGCAGCCTTCTCGGGGGTCAGATCGGAAAGCAAATGAATGTTTGTTGCTCATTGTTAGTGGAAATTTACTCAGTGGAAGTAGTTTACCCACCGAATGAAATTTAGGGCACTTCCCATACCTTCTCCCCTCACACTCAGGGAATAAAATGTTGGTTGGTCAGTAATTAATTAGTCAATTAATTAATTAACATTTTAAAAATAAATTAATTAATTTATTTTTGGCTGTGTTGGGTCTCATTGCTGCGCGTGGGCTTTCTCTAGTTGCGGCGAGCGGGGGCTACTCTTCGTTCCAGTGCGTGGGCTTCTCATTGCAGTGGCTTCTCTTGTTGCGGAGCACGGGCTCTGGGCGCACGGGCTTCAGTAGTTGTGGCGTGTGCGCTCAGTAGTTGTGGCTCGCGGGTTCAGTACTTGTGGCGCACGGGCTTAGTTGCTCTGCGGCATGTGGGATCTTCCTGCACCAGGGCTCGAACCCGTGTCCCCTGCATTGGCAGGCAGGTTCTTAACAATTGCACCACCAGGGAAGCCCTGGTCAATAACTGAAATGCCCTGTTGCATTAATAGTAAAACTTCAATTCTACTTACACTAAATGAGTTCTTCCTGCTTAAAGAAAGGGGATGTGGTCAGGAGACAGGGAGAGAGGAAGGGTCTGCATTCTGATCAGATGCTGGTTTCCTCTGGGTTTGGCCCAAGTTCAAAGCTTGTTCTTTTCCTCGTGGTCCCTCCTGGACTCCATCTCTTGGGATTTCTCACCAGCAGCTCCCTTGACCCAGGCTAATGCCTCTTTGCTTCTGCCAGGCACTTTATGGTAAATAAATTCATGTTCTCTGCCCCAGTGTCTTCCTGTAGGGCATGCAAAGCAGCCACTCCTCATTCGATGAATCTCTACTCTGCGTTTTCCAAGGCAGATACTAAATCACCAAGGATCCTACGTGACCTCAATCATCTTTTGAATCCCTCTTGGCTTGTGAGGCAAGGGGGTGTTTACTTGGGATTGTCCTGGTTATAGCATGGACACTCCTGATTCCCTGGAGCCCCTCCCTGGGGTGCAAAAGTCCTGGTTTTCCGCAGTGGGTATGGCAGGTTGGGAGAAAAGCACAAAACCCACCCCCAAATAGGGACTGAAAACAACATAATTTCAGTGCTGAACAGATATGGCGCGGATTATCCGTCTCCCATAATTGCTGTCACAGTCACGATTTGTGGGACAAGAAGCGGCGACAGAGACTCTCTCCTTGACCAAACTGATCGGGCTCCTCTGCCCCCTCTTCTTGACCAGGCCCCAGTTTGGCCCATGAGAACTGCAGGCTCTCAGCACCAGCGACTTCATCCAGTCCCCACACTAGGACATGTGAACAAACACGAGTCTAGTTTCTAACAGCTCAAGGTCATGTCCCTAAGATGATGACTCCAGCTGCCTTAAGAATCTGCCTGTGAAAGCCCAGCACTGTCAAAAGGATTTACTGTCTGTTCCAGCCGATACCTCCCTATAGACCCTTGACCTCCCTTTTCTTAGAAGCATTTCCTTTAAAAAAAAAACAACGAAAATCTTGCAATTATAAATCCTTTCTCTATCCTTTTGCAATATATCTTTTTTTTTTTTCATCCTTGAACACAACCATTTTTTTATTGTTGCAATATATCTTTTACAACCCAGAGACGTCTTTCTCAAGAACCCGGGTCATCCCTTTGAAATGTCAGCGTCAGGAGCCTCTGTGGAGGGTGGGAGCCTGAATTTGGTAAGCACACAGGTGGCTAATCACATGGACTTCCCCCTTTTGAACCCTCAAAGCTTTTCCTTTAGCTCATCCCAGAATTTCAGAAGCCTCCTGCCTTTTGTTTTGGCAGAGATGAGCCGAGTTTAGACTGAGTTCTCTCCCCCATTGTAGAATTACTGGATTAAATCTGCCCTACACTAACTAGTGTCCAGCTTTGTTTCCTTCTGACAGTGTGAAACATAGTTGTGTGTAATCGTGACTGTTAACTGTCCATCTTTGATTTCGGATTGACTATGCTTTGTACTGAGATAGAGCTAGCTTAATTTTTTTTTTTTTTTTTGCGGTACGCGGGCCTCTCACTGTTGTGGCCTCTCCCGTTGCAGAGCACAGGCTCCGGACGCGCAGGCTCAGCGGCCATGGCTCACGGGCCCAGCCGCTCCGCGGCATGTGGGATCTTCCCGGACTGGGGCACGAACCCGCGTCCCCGGCATCGGCAGGCGGACTCTCAACCACTGCGCCACCAGGGAAGCCCTAAAGGCTATTCTTTTATGAAGTTAGATTGCTAGCATCAAAGAAAGGAAAAAAAAATTGATCTTTAAGGTCATCAGGCACCCCCATCTTTGAGGAGCTCTGGGTAATCTGTAATGCAGAGGCACCCTGCACATGGGGAGGGAGGGGTCCCAAACAAACACAGAGAGAGAATTTTATGTTTAATTTTTTCCTGTCCTGCCTTAAAATATAAGTTTTATTTCATCAAACCCCATATGGAGCTCGACTCTCACAAGTCTGGGATAAGCTGTGCAAGTACTTCTAAATCAATGAAAAGTTTTATTAGTTCCCCCAAAGGCACCAATGCTCATGAGAAAATATTTGCCATCGAATTAGCCTGGGCATTCTACAGGACTGAACATTATGGTTATTGTTCTGTTGATTGTTCTATGAAGCCCAGTGAAATCACATTTCCAGAGTGGAGGTTGCAACTTAAAATGTCTAATGGTTGAACAAAAAGGGAAACTTTGGTAACAGGTATTTTGACCCCTTTACAGGGTAGAGCTGATTCTGTCAGATTGCACCAACAATCATGCTTTCTACAGTGTATCACGTGATGTGTTGAACCATGGCGACAGAAAATGTTCCTGCTAGCACTTAGGTACCTTGATTCAAAAAATGGAGTTTCAAATCTTCTTAAACTCTTTAAAGATTTTTTTTAATTATTTTTTTTTTGGAGTATAGTTGCTTTACAATGTTGTGTTAGTTTCTGCTGTACAGCAAAGTGAATCAGCTCTACATATACATATATCCCTTATTTTTGGATTTCCTTCCCATTTAGGTCACCGCAGTTCACTAAGTAGAGTTCCCCGTTCCCAGTATGTTTTCATTAGTTGTCTATTTTCTACATAGTATCAGTAGTGTATACGTGTCAATCCCAATCTCCCAATTCCTCCCACCCTCCCCCTTTCCCCCTTGGCATCCATACATTTGTTCTCCACGTCTGTGTCTCTATTTCTGCTTTGCAAATAAGATCACCTTCATGAAACCACAGAAAATATTGAATAAAAGATTATTGATATCTTGCCTAAAAACAGACTAGACCTTGCTCATTCAGCTGCATGTTCCACAGCGCAAATGTAAATGTTGGCAGATTCTGTTCAATCCATAAACTTCTTACCTGCTAAACGTCCAGCACCCCTTGTATATAACACCGATAAGATGGGTGTACTTTGCTTTCCTGTGACACTGAGGCCTTTGTAATGAAAGGTTTTGGTCACTCTTCAGTTTCTCAAAATGCACAGAAGCGATTCATGAGATTTTGTGCAGAAACGGAAGGAACTAGCCCCTCAGACATGTGTCCACAAGCAGGTGTCAGAGTTGTTGGCCACAGAGAAAATGTAAAAATATCGGTCTGCTGTGAAATCAGCACATTTTCCACTTTAGCTTTTTAGAGTTTGGGTCAAGAAGAGTGTCTTCCTCTAATTGGGAAATGCACTGAGGGTAAAAAAGGAGAAAGGATTTTACGAAGAGGGACGTATGTGCTGTTTTTCCAAAGCACACGAGAGGCTTTAATAAGGATGATCTGACTGCACCTGGGTGTTCAGTGCTGCGTGGGATGCAACCAAAACTCATACAGAAAAAAAAAACAAAACCCAAAAGGCTGATTTCTTTGGAGAAAATACTGCTTCAAAACTCAAAATGAAGTCTCCAGAAGAGAACAGCCAAGTTAAGCAGAACCTTCTGGATTTATTCACTAAAACTGTAACTTACTTGGAATCCGACTCTGCTATCCAAAGTTCAAGTGACCTCTGTGCTTCAAAGCCATTTTTCCTGAGAAACAGGAGTTTCACTTATGGTGACATCTGATGTGCATATGTGTTTACAGTGAAGGGCATTTTAGACCTGGAAGAGCCTGTATGACAAATTAGTAGATGCAAAGGACCCAGCTGACAAACTCCTGGGCTACCTACACGACCCTGTAGATACAAAGTGGGTGGACAGTTTTGGAGATTTGGAAGCGCATTCCTACAGCTAAAACCCTGCTACTGCTAGTAGACAAAATCCCAAGCTTTCTCTACTCAAATGTGTTTGTCAAGAGGCTATCTAGCTCAATGTGCTCACATTAGACTCATTCGAGGAATCAGTGGAAGGTGGGCTTGGTAAGAGCAGAGAAGCAAGTCAAAGTGAACTGTGCATTTGACCCTATTTTCTTTCTTTTTTTTTTACATCTTTATTGGAGTATAATTTGACCCTATTTTCATCACTACCTAAAAGAGAAAGAAGAATGTCCCAAAGGCCACGGGCAGCTCAGAAAAGTATTATCGGAAAAGGAAACAGAAAGAGTAAAACTCCTGTGGTATCGTGGGACAGAAAGCAACATGTCATTGCTGTTTTTTATTAAATATGGGAAACTACCATATTGTATTTATTATCTCCTTTTAAAAAGTTGTACATGTGGGGATGCCCTGGCAGTCCCATGGTTAGGACTCTGCGTTGTCACTGCTGAGGGCCCAGGTTCAATCCCTGGTTGGGGACCTAAAATCCCACAAGCCTTGCAGCCAATAAAAAAAAAAAGAAAAAAAGATGGTAAAAAAAAGTCGTACACGCGTGTATCTTAAAACCACACAGTAATTTACCTACAAAATTTAAATACCTAAAAAAAGAGAATTGCTGTAGCAGAGGACAGAAACACAAAATCATTGTCATGTTTTTCTCATGCATATTATTTCTTTCATTAGCCCTACTCTTAATTTCTACTAATCGCCACTATTAACTAATCCTATTGTTTTCTTTCAATAATTTATAATTTAACATTTATGTAAATGTAGAAGAGTAAATACTATAGAATCAAAATAATTTTAAAGACAGCTGTTTTCATATTTTATGTTCAAGTACTAGCATGTGTATAATTACTTATTATGCGCTATATTATTATGTGGGGTTTTAGGTCTTGTACGGCTGTGCCACGATTGCTGTCTTAAACAGTCGATCATCTTGAGTACCAGCAACCTCTCTCCATTGGATGGAATTAGAGTTTGCCAACATGTCTCTTTCTAAAAATATCTCCCTTACACACACACACACACACAGAGCAAGCCTCCCAGGCCTGTCATATCATACCCTTGATTTGGGTGAACACTGAAACATTAGGTGAGCACTTCCATGGAAAAACCTTCATTAAGGTCTTGACCTTCACCTTGGTGCCTCAGGCTCTGTTTTCTGCATTTAACTGACATCTTTTGATTTATTTTCTAAATTTCTAATAAGCTTTCTCTCTCTCTCTACTGCCCTGTGGATGGTCCTCTCCCCGAACACCGATTCAGTAAAGCTTTGTGAATTGCCTGTCTTTGTATGATCAGGAACTGACGAACTTGGACCTTACCTTAGGGAACAGACTCTACCAGGGTGGTGGTTCGTGCTGTTCACGAGGGAAATGCCGCCGATGTTGGACCGGTCAGATCCAGGATATGCTCATCTGCTTTAGCAGATCCAAGAGAACTTTAATTATTCACTGCGACTGGTGTTTGAAAAGCTGCCCGTGTCCTTGTCCATGTTAATGCATAATTTGCTTAGAGTTTTTCAATATTTAATGTTTAGAAGAAAACCCTATTCGATTCATTAACAGAGGCTTTGTATGGTTAACTGCTCGTGGACGGCGTTGTTCTGGGGGCTCTGGCCTCTCTAGGTGTGTGGTTTTCTTCTCCAGGGGACCAGTCAACAAAAGCATATTGCTTTCCAAGTTTTTTAATATTTTCATAGGTAATACCTTCACATGATTCCAAAATCTAGAGTGTATAAAAAAGCCTATAGTACAAGTTCTTCATTCCTCTCCTGCAGCAATGACACCCTTTCCCCATCCACTTCCTTGGAGACAACCAATGATATCAGTTTCTTGCGAGCCTTCCACAGATATTTTATGTACAGTAAGTCCCCTACATACGAACCTTCAAGTTGCGAACTTCCAAAGATGAGAACGTGTGTTCGCATGTCCAATCACGTAAGTTAGTTCCCGTGTCTGGCGTACATTGTCACGTGCGTGCCTCGTCTACAAGTGGTTGTGCTTTTGTGACTTTACTGTACAGGACTGTATGGAGTAGTTCAGTATCTTTATTTCAAGCCCAGGATGTTTGAAGCAAGCAGTGGTGATGCAGCTGGTGCTACTGTACTTTTCAAGGTGCTGTGCTGTAAGGTTAAAAGTGTTTTCTTTACTTTTTGTTTGTTTTTTATGTATTATTTGTGTGAAAAGTATTATAAACCTATTACAGTACGGTACTATATAGCTGACTGTATTAGTTGGGTACCTAGGCTAACTTTGTTGGACTTATGGGCTTAGTTGCTCCACGGCATGTGGGATCTTCCCAGACCAGGGCTCGAACCAGTGTCCCCTGCATTGGCACGCAGATTCTTAACCACTGCACCACCAGGGAAGTCCCTTTTTATCCTTTTTTAAAGGTCTTTTGTAGGGACTTCCCTGCTGGCGCAGTGGTTAAGAATCCACCTGCCAATGCAGGGGACATGGGTTCGAGCTCTGGTCTGGGAAGATCCCACATGCCGCGGAGCACCTAAACCTATGTGCCACAACTACTGAGGAGAAAGGTGGCTGGAGCATATATCGCCACTGCTATGGCCTGAATGTTTGTCCCCTCCCCCGCCCCCCAAATTCATATGTTGGCATTTAATGACCACTTGGATGGTATTCCGAGGAGGGGCCTTTGGGAGGTGATGAGGTCGTGAGAGTGAAGCTCTCGGGAATGGGATTAGTGCTCTCATTAAAAGAGACCTGAGAGTCCTCTTGTTCCCTTTGGCCGTGTGAGGACACAGTGAGAAGTCAGAAGCCTGTGACCCGGAAGAGGGCTCTCTCCAGAGTCAGACCGCGCTGACACTCCGACACCAGCTTCCATGACAGCACAGCTGCCAGAGCTGCGAGGAACAGGTGTGCGTCGCCTATAAGCCAGCCCGTCTATGGTATTTGTTACAGCAACCCAAACAGACTAAGACAGCCGCTCTATACTAGATACTGAGAAAGACACTTTATGTGAGTTCCTAACATGTAGGGTTAGTTCTAGAAGGTTCGCAACGGGACCAGTGATGATGCCGACGATGCTACTGCTATGACGACTATGGCTAAGGATGATGATACTATCCAAAGACAGCAACACCACGATGATGATAAAAATAGTAGCTAATATTTACTGAGGACCTTCTATGTGCCAGGTACTATGCTAGGCACTTTTTATATAGCATCTCATTAAGTCTCCTCAACAATCTGAGGTAAGGACTATTATTTGTCAGGACTGTTGCCTTTTCCAGTTTTTTCATTTACGCCACGGAGGCAAATGTAAGTAATTTAAGTTGACAGCAGAGAGAAATATGGGGCTAGGAAATCAGAATGGTTTAGAAAGCAGTGGAGATTGAATGTGGAAATATTGGGGCAATGGCTTGTATTATAAACTGCTGTACAAATGAAATGTATGCATCATTTACCCTGATTTTGTTCCACACTGAAGGTAGTCAAGAGACCAGCGGGCAGGAACAAGTCTGCCCTATGCCCCTGGGAGATGCTGGCAGCAAATGCCTCAGCCGTCTGGCTTGGTCACGCCAGGCTAACACCTACCCCAGGAACCTGTGCAGATAAGAGGGTGGGAGGGAAAGCAGACCCTCCAAATACAGAACCCCCAAGTCCCCAAGGGAGACCAAAATATTATCCTTCTGTTTTTTTCCTAGAAGCAATAAACTCCCCCCCAACCCAGAGAAACGAGAGTGACCTCAATCCGAACAAAACTTCCCAGTCCAGTCTCATGCGTTGTGCAAGTTTAGCTTCTGACTCTCCAACCTCACTCTCTTCCATGGGTCCTGCTTGATGCTGCGTGTTCTGGAAATGGAAATGCCTGTGTCCCACGGGCTGCACAGAGGCGGAGGAAATCATGGATAAGAAAGCACGATGCTCACGAGATGTGGATTTGTACGACTACTACTGCAGTCAAGGGCCGGCTTGGGAATCTGCACAAATATTTCACTTCGGCAGATAACGAGATTTTATAGCGAAATCATGCAACTGGGGAAGGGTCCCCTCTGACTATGCTTCTTTTCTTTTCAAAATATCCCTGGAGTTCCCCAGTGCTTCCCGACAAGCTACAAATCCACGAGCCCGTCGAAACCAAACTCTAACAATACTTGTCAGTCACTGCCATCTCCTAGAAATGCCTGTGCGACCGGGAAAATGGTGGTGGAATTCACATCCTGGGGGTGGACCTTTGACCAAGGGGAGATCAGAATCCCCTTTCCACTTCCGCAAGATAACGCTTCTGACCTCAGATGCATTTTGCCCCACAGAGGCAGCAAGGAGCTGCACACAGCAGTGGTCAACTCAAAAACACCGTCGCACTGGCTCCCCTCCCTTCTGCTCCCTGATACAGCAATAATGGAATAATAGTGCACAAGGGCTGCCCTGCCTTTGGCTCTGCTTTCTGAAGAACCCACTTAAGGCATCCTCGTTTCCACCTATCAAAACCCTCACCACTCATTCAGCCATCTTATTTTTATTTATTTATTTATTTATTTGCGGTACGCGGGCCTTCTCACTGCTGTGGCCTCTCCCGTTGCGGAGCACAGGTTCAGGATGCGCAGGCTCAGCGGGCCATGGCTCGTGGGCCCAGCCACTCCGCAGTACGTGGGATCTTCCCGGACCGGGGCACGAACCCGTGTCCCCTGCATCGGCAGGCGGACTCTCAACCACTGCGCCACCAGGGAAGCCCGTCACCGGCTCTTTTAATAACGAAGGGGTTCTTCGGGGCTCAGCCCCTTCTTTAATGGCTCACACCCTCCCTCTGGTGGTAGTTTCCGGCAACCGCAGATTATTTCCTCGTGATGCACGGAAATGCTGAGTGTAAAAGCCCTAATGTACTGAATTAACTTCGCCGTGTCAACTCCAAGACCCGCTGTTCTCGAAGTAAAATGACAAATGCATGCCTCAAATATACCAGAAGTTGCACTTTCCTGAGGAACTGAACAATTAAAGTGGCTTTGCTTGGTTACAAGCGAGGGTGTGGAGACGGGGAGGGTGCAGTACAGTCTAGTTTGATTTTGGACGATGAGAATTTAAGAGGAGAGGGATTTGGAGAAGTATGTGAAAGCGCATGTAAAGCATTGTGTACCTGTGAGCTTATCTGCATTAAAGTTAGCCTGACAGTCAATGTACTTTGCTTGTTAACTTTTTTCTGGTCATACTTGGCCCTATGTCTCTCTCATTTTTCTTCCCTGATAATAGACAACAAACGTCCATCACTATTTGCGCATTGTTCTTTCACATACTGATATTTTTAATTAAACTTTTCCTGTTTCTTACTTCTCTGAACTAAACAGCTCTTACTAGGTATACTGGGCATAGAATCGATTTCCAATGCCTTTGTTTCACTCATTCACCATACGTGCCGTAACTCTTTTCCAGGTACGTTAACATTTTTTATGAAGCAAAGGCTATATACTCAACCATTTATTACACGAAGATATTTTAAATTTCTCTTTCTTTTCCAAACAAATCATCACAATATAATACTCATCGCATTTTAAAACTTAAACTCTATTTTTCTGAATACAATTTGGGGTGTTAATATTATATGTCTATCTTAAGGACAGATTATTCCGCAAGAAAGTGATCTGTCCCAGATGTCTGGTTTCTGGTCTACCTTGCTGCTTGCCTATAGATAATCTTGCCGCCAGTCTAAGTAGATCCTTCATTGGTTCTGAATCTGTTGTGAGGAAGACACCGGGCTGATAACAGAACTTGTTTCCCTTGAATTGTGGTGGCTGGTCTCCCTTTCTGAAAATAAGTGATCTTGTATATACATCTTGGGACAATGCACAAAGGCAATCTTTTATTTTTGAAATGTGATGTGAAAAGTCATTTGTAAAAAAAAAAAATCAGGTCTGAGTAAACAGTAAAAAAATTGAAAAGGAAATGCACAATGTGTCAACAGGAAAGAGGGTTGTAGAAATAGGATTGAATGTCAGGGAAAGGGTATGGAAAAGGAAGACTTCCGATACCTACATTGTATAATATTTAAACAGCGTACAAATACTTTGGTTCATTTTTACTTTTGGCTTTTTAAAAATTGGAATACAGTTGATTTACAATGTTGTGTTAGTTTCAGGTGTACCGCAGAGAGATTCCGTTATACACATACATATATTTACTCTTTGTTTTTGGAGATTCTTTTACTTTGGTGTTTTTTGCTTTTTAATTATTTTCAAATGATGTTTAAGAAAAGGAATGAATGAAAACGATATTCCAAGATTCAGGTAACTTCCATGTTAACACTGTGGGGGAGGAGGGAAGGAGTTTTGTGGGGACCATCAGATCTAGAAGGAGTCAGGGGTGCAGTCCCACTTGGTGGGCCGGCAATGGCATTCCCTCTACTGACCCTCCCGCGGGGGTGGCGGGTGATTGCAGGGGCTTAGAGCAGCTGAACTGCTCAGCACCTCCCCACGCAGCCGAGGTTGGAAGCAACCTTCTGCACGACACACTCCCCGTCAGTCTCCCCTCCTCTCCCAGCTCTTCTCCCTAACTTTGGTCGAGCAGACGCCTTCTCATCCTTCAGGTCTCAGCCTAAACCTTGCTCTCTCATGGAAGATGTGCCAATGTCTACCTCCCAACCTAAATCAGATCCGCCCACTGCTCGTGATCGTGGCGTTTTTTCACGGTGCTGCTGGCAGCTTGAATAGGTATGTTTATTTGTCTCTCCCATATTGTAAGCTCCACAGTGGAAAAGCCCCTATCCGTCTGATTTAGCACCGGATTCCTCACCCAGCACTACGTCTGTCCCAAAGCCACGCTCAATAATATGTTGAATAAATGAAGAGTAGCCGTATCTCTGAGATTGTTGAATGGTTCACGAGTGTAGTTACAATTCCCTGCCTTTAAGTGCCGCTTTTGAAATTCTCATCTGAATCCATTTTGCAATTACATCATTATCCTTTCTACAAGAGAAACATCCCGCTTATCCTCAGCACTGATAGATGCTTCATGGTCAGTGTATATCAAAGGCTTCCCTAAGAATATAAAATATGACGCGGAAGACATGGTGCTGAGAGTGTTATCAACACAGTAATTCCTACAATAGGTATTTGCTGACAGGCTCATATTTTCAAACCATCCCTTTCATCTCATTGTTTCCCTGCTCAAGAACATAGGATGGCTTGCCCTTGGGCAATCATATTAAATCAGAAGATGCAAAGTGGGAGGCCAGGTAAACGTCCCAGCTGCCTCACTTCTCTCTTTTGATAAGTCAAGGGGTTCTGGATCCAGGGAGGTCCAGTGGTTCATCTGGATAGGGGCCGCTCTTAGCCTGTCTCGTCTGTTTACCTTCTCAGGCTGTCCCTATTCCAATGCTTCTCATCTGCCTGCAGTCTGGTTCCTTGACTGAAATATTTACTTCCTCACCCAAGTGACTGAGCCCGGGTTAGGTCTTTGTTATTTCTGCGGCGACCTCGTGTTTGGGCTCCCTCGCCAGTCTTTTCTTGTTCCCATATAAACTTTTCTAGAAGCAGAGCTCTGGCACGTCCCTTCCCTGCTGGAAAATGTGGACATTGCCTAACGCCCAGACTCCTTAGCCTCACGATCTGATCTCACAACTTTTCTCTTTTAGTTTTCTCGTATACCCTTTCCAAAACTCTTTGCTCTTAGCCTAGCCAAGCAAAAATGATTTTGTGTTTGTCATGCATATCCTGTGACAGATTATTCTAAAATATGATCCCCTTTCTTATGAATTCACTATGTCAGGAATTCTTAGCCCCACCCTCTCTAGCCTTTTATGTGTCCTTTGCATGTCCAAATCCTACCATTTTTTAAAGTCAAGATATTTATCTTTTTGCTTTTTAGTTGTAGGAGTTCACATGTTTTGGAGATTAACTCCTTATCAGATATATGGTTTGCACATATGTTCTCTCATTCTGTATGTTGCCTTCTTATTTTGTTGATGATTTTTTTTTTTTTTTTTTTTGCTGTGCAGAAGCTTTTTCATTTGACATCATCTTACTTGTTGATTTTTGCTTTTGTTGCTTGTGCTTTTGGTGTCATATCCAAGAAATCATTGCCCAGACCAATGTCAAGAAGATTCTCCCTATGTTTTTTTCTAGTAGTTTTACATTTTCAGGTCCTACATTTGGATCTTTAATTCATTTTGAGTTGATATTTGTGTCTGGTGTAAGATAAGTGTCTACTTTCATTCCTCTGCATGTAGATATCCACTTTCCAAGCACCATCTGTGGAAGAGACTATTGTTTTTCCATTGTGCATCCTTGGCACCCTTGTTAATTATCAATTGACCATATATGTACGGGTTCATTTCTGGGCTCTCTATCTTGTTCCATTAGCCTATATGTCTGTTTTTATGCCATACCATACTGTTTTGATTATTGTAGCTTTGTAAAGTATTTTGAAACAAAGGATGCCTCCAGCTTTGTCCTTTTTGCTTAAAATTGCTTTGGCTATTCAGAGTCTTTCATGGTGTAATTTTTAGGCTTGCTTTTTCTATTTCTGTAAAGAATGTCATTGGAATTTTAATACAGATGGCACTGAATTTGTAGATTGCTTTGGATGATATGGAAATTTTAACAATATCTAGTCTTTCAATCCATGAACACATGATATCTTTCCATTTATTTATGTCTTCTTTAATTTCTTTCATCCATGTTTTATAGTTTTCAGTGTACAAATCTTTCACCTCCATGGTTAAGTTTGTTCCTAAGTATTTTATTCTTTTTTGATGTTATTGTAAATGGAATTGTTTTCTTAATTTCTTTTTTGGATAATTTGTTGTTAGTGAAAAGAAATGCAGCTGATTTTTTTCTGTTGATCTTGTATCCCAAAACTTAGCTGAATTCACTTATTAGTTTTAATAGTTTTTTTGTGTGTGTGGCATTTTTAGGATTATCTACATATAAGATCATGTCCTCTGTAGAGATAATTTTACTTCTTCCTTTCTTATTTAGATGCCTTTTATTCCCGTTTCTTGCTTAATTGCACTGGCCAGTACTATATTGAATAGAAGTGGTGAGAATAGGCATTCTTGTCTTGTTCTGACATTAGAGGAAAAGTACTATAGACTGAATGTTTGTGTCCCCAAATTCGTATGTTGAAGCCCTAATCCCCAGTGTGATGCTACTTGGAAGTGAGGACTTCGGGAGAAATTTGGTCATGAAATTTCCAAATGTGGAATCCTCATGTATGGGATTTGGTCTTTATAAGAAGAGTCATAAAAGAGTTAACCTCTCTCTCCACCATGTGACGATACATGAAGGGAGCTGCCTGCAAACCAGGAAGAAGGCTCTTACCAGGGACTGAATCAGCTGGCATCTTGATGTTAGACTTCCCAGTCTCTAAAGTGTGAGAAATAAATTTCTATTGTTTAGGCAATATGGTATTTGGTATAGCATATAGCATTTTTTTTTTTTTTTTTTTTTTTTTTTTAATGCGTTACGCGGGCCTCTCACTGTTGTGGCCTCTCCCGTTGCGGAGGACAGGCTCCGGACGCGCAGGCTCAGCGGCCATGGCTCACGGGCCCAGCCGCTCCGCGGCATGTGGGATCCTCCCAGACCGGGGCACGAACCCGTGTCCCCTGCATCGGCAGGCGGACTCTCAACCACTGCGCCACCAGGGAAGCCCGCATATAGCATTTTGTTGCTAAGACAAAAAGCTTTCAGTTTTTCACCACTAAGTGTGATGTTAGCTGTGTGCATTCATATACATATATGGCCTTTTAATTATTTTTATTTTCTTTGCAAACCAAATTGTTTATTTTCAGCTGTTTAGCTCTGAAAGATTTATTGAGAGAAAGACCCCTAGAATGACATCATTGGTAAACTTCCAGAAATTTGGGAAACTCTAGAGTACAAGATGATATAAATGTACTATATAAATAAATCTGCATTTACTTATAGAATAGCATAAATTGGAATTGTTAAAATACATATATTTCAAAATTTGAATTATCCAGACAATCTTTTTAAAAGACCAGAATTCTCCTCCAAAGTTTATTTTTCTCTTTTTTTTTTAAAATTGAGGTATAGTTGTTTTACAATGTTGTGTTAATTTCTACTGTACAGCGAAGTGGAGTTCCCTGTGTATATGGCCTTTTTATGTTGACATAAATTCCTTCTGTACTTAGTTTGAGAATTTTTATATGAAAGGATGTTGAATTCTGTCAAATGCTTTTCCCGCATTGTTTGAGATGATTATGTGATTTTTATCCTTCATTTTATTAATATGGTGTATCACATTAATTGATTTATGTATGTTGAACCATCCTTACATCCCAGAGATGAATCCCAGTTGGTCATGGTATAATCCTTTTAATGTGTTTCTGGGTTTGGTTTGCTAGTATTTTGTTGAGGATTTTTGCATCTACATTCATCAGGGATATTGGCTTGTAGTTTTTTTTTTCCTGGGGCATCTTTATCTGGCTTTGGTATCAAGATACTGGCCTCATACAATGAGTTTGGCAGTGTTGCCTCCTCTTCTCTGTTTTGGCAGAGTTTGAGAAGGATTAAAGTTAGTTATTCTTCAAAGTGTTGTTGGAATTCACCAGTGAAGCCATCTGTTCCTTGGCTTTCCTTTGTTGGAAGGTTTTTGATTACTGAGTCAATCTTGTTCCTTATTATTTGTCTGATCAGGTGTTCTGTTCCTTCATGACTCAGTCTTGGTAAGTTGTATGTTTCTAATAATTTATGCGTTTCTTCTAGATTATACTCTTTGTTGGCATATAATTGTCATCTCTTATGGTCCTTTGTATTTCTGTGGTATCAACTGTAGTATGTTCTAGGCTTTGTGCCAAATGTTCCCATACAATTACAATTTACCTAAAGATCTTATCTCATTGGTATTATAATATGTGACTATTTTCCTTAAGGGGGGAGGTAACATCGCCCAGCATAACACTGGGCAACAGAAATTCTCATACTCAAATGCTTGAGCCACTAATTTACAAGCCAGCTGGGTGACACATTACAGAGCAGCATAATAGGTAGTTAAGAGCCCAAGGCTTAGAGTCTCTCTGCCTGGATTGGAATCCTGGCTCCACCAACCATGGCTTCTAACATTTAGTCAGCCACTGTTGTAATATGGGTTTTCCAGAAGCAGACGCTGAGAAGTTTGGTGTTCAGAGCATTTAGGGATCAACACATGTGAAAGGAAGGGGAAGCAGGCAGGATTGGCAGAGGGAGAAATCAGACTGTGATACGGGCTTGACCAAGGCTCGGCCAAGCCCATCGGGAGCTCTGGAGGGAGCACACATGCTTGTTGTCACAGTGGCCCCATGGTGGGGTCAGGCCTTTAAACCTTTTTGTGACTCATTACTTGGTATGGGCTTTGCTGGAAAAGATGTCTCCTTGGGCAGGATGGCTCTCTGCAATTGGAGGAACAAGAAGGGTCTTGGTGGTTCATCACAGTGACCTGACCCTTTCAGAACTCATTGGCCAAGTGGCAATAATAATAGAACTGACCTCCCAGGCGGTTGTAATAATTAGATGGATTATTGTACAAAACGTGTTTAGAACAGGGGTGGGGGACACAGAGGAAGCTCTTGGTATACACTACTGAGGACGATGATACTGAGGACAATGCTTAGAACTTTTCAGCCAACAGGACAGTTGGAGTTCACCTAACTCAGGAGTTTCCAACGTTCTGCATGTATCAGAATCACTTGGAGGGCTCGTTCAAACACAGGCTTAGCCTCCAGAGTTTCTGACTCAGTAGATCTTGGCTGGAGCTTGAGAATTTGCATTTCTGATAAGTTCCCAAGCGATGCTGTTATTGCTGGGTTTGTCATCCCACCTTGAGGACCACTGGTCTAAACATTTCCTTTTCAATGGAAATCACAGGTTGTGATTGGCCAGTGCCCTGTAGTTAGGTTGTAGCAGAGGTAGAATTATATCCGGAATCAATATTCCCAGTCCGCTGGTCTTCTGCATCTGCAGTTATCATGTCAGCATCGAAACGGCTTCTTCTTCAGAGCTGAGACCATCTGCAGAGGATAAAAATATTTTGTTTGTATTAAGATTTTTTGAATGTGGCTAATAGCCTGTGTAACATCGGATTCAGCACATTGGTTCTATGAATTCCTGCAGGTAATTACTTTTATGGAATAATTCCTGGTTGTACATTTCTCTTTTCCAGCACTCCTGGGGATATCTGAAATAAAAGACAAGTAATTTTACTGTAAAGTTTAATTAAGAGAAGATACTATGTGGCATATATCAAACGTTAATGTGCTCTATGGATGCGAGTCGTGAGGGGTCCTGGCTCACCTGAGACTGTGGAGCACATCACGTCACCTGCAGTTATTGGAGAGCTGTTCTTTCCCGCACCGTCGTCTGAGACATTGGAGCCTTCTTGCTTCTGTACTTCCATCCTTCCGGCAGGTGTGACGTCCATCTCCCCTCCCACCCCCATCACATGCCCGACACTCACTCTGAATAATCTTCCCCGGGGACCAGTTGCTCTCCCCTTCTTTCTTTCTTCCTCCACTTGCATGTGGTCTGTGCTGAGTCTTAGGAAAGACCAGAGCTACACTTGCTAGCTTGCTGTCTCCTCTCTCTGTTGACAAAAGACAAGCCTCGTATTTGTTCAGGCTGCAATCTGGGCCGTCTTCTGAGATATCACGTGGGGCTTGCCATCCTGTACCTCCTGGTCATGTTCTGCCAGCAGGAGGGGATCTGGGCTATTTTCTGGGGACATCATCCTGTTTTTGCTTTTACACCTTTCTGAGTGTGGAAGGTCTAGTGAGCGTGAAAAAAGGCATGAGCTTACATTTTACTATTGATCAGCTTCTTATTTGAAATCAGAGCAGATGGTGATTGAGGAGTCAGAGGGCGTAATTTTAAACTGTGCTGAATGGCCCAGGCCGGGTGAAGGGGACTGAGGATGGAGAGAAGAAGCTTGGGGTCCCCACCTCCCTGATCGGCCATCAGCTGCTTTGACTTCACCTGACTCTTCTTTTTTCTTGCCTCACGACGTATACAGAGAAGAACTGACAAAAGAACTGGCTAAATCATTTGCAGGGTCCTATGCAAAATGAAAGCGCAGAGCCCTTGTTCAAAAATCATTAAGGATTTAAGATGGTAACAGCAGAACGTGACCGAGCGCGGGTTCTTCTGATGGTGCCGTAAGTGACTGCACAGGTTGTATCCCCTTGAAGCCAGTCTTGAGTGACAGTCAGAGCCTGCGACCATGTGTTACACTAGCTCCTGCGCCAAAGTCTTCAGGTAAACTTTCCTGTTCTGATTTGTGCATGACACGCAGTCAGACCTTTCTGCTACTCCACCTCTCTTGCTTTGAGCTGGTCAACTAGAAGGATTTGGGGCTGCTTCGGCCGTTGTCCTTAAATTGCAGCCTAAAGGGCCTTCAGGGCTGAATATTCACCTATAACGTCATAACTATTGTCCAAACTTAACACTGTCAGCTGGAAACAGTTCCTCAGGAAGCAACAGTGAAAAAGAGACAATAGTCTTAAGGCAAAGGTCTGCTCAGACTCTGGTCTTCCTAAAGCATGGAAGGGGATTTTTAAAATTAATTTTTATTGGAGTTTAGCCGCTTTACGATGTTGTATTAGTTTCTGCTGTACAGCAAAGTGAATCAGCTCTACGTATACATATATCCCCTCTCTTTTGGATTTCCTTCCCATTTAGGTCAGCACAGAGCACTGAGTAGAGGTCCCTGTGCTCTACAGCAGGTTCTCATTAGTTATCTGTTTTATACACAGCAGTGTACGTATGTCAAAGGGGATTTTGCACAGGGTGCTCTGCGAGTCAACAGGGACTGAACAGAATTCTTGTCTCAGAATTTTACAGCATTGAATGCACAGGTCTTTTGTCCTTTCTCCAGCAAAGCACCGCAGAAATGCCCAAAGTCAAGGGAGGAAGGGGAGCCCATGAAGGTGATCTGAATGGTGACGGTAACAGCCTCTCGCTCTCACGGTTTCCAGGAGAGAGGCTGGACACTTGTCCTTCCCAGACAGGTCCCTGAAATTTAGCAGAGAAAAAAACAAATACTAAACCTGCTGGTACGCGGGCTGACTCAGTGATTAAGTGCTGCTGGTACACACAGCTCTAGGAGTTTCAGGAGGTGCAGGTGGGAAGCAATCTCTCACAGGCTTTTATAAAATGATAAAATTAATTCCAAAGGGCACCTGAGATCATATATCTTGATTCTGTTGTCCCGCCCACCAGTCATGTTTGTTGTAACTTATTTTTTTCTGAAGTAAGAAGCAGTCCACATAAGATATGGACGTTTATTTTCCTTTAATTTTAAAATAATTTCTAAAACAGTTTTACAGAATGAAAACAAGGTGTTTAGAGCTGAGTCCACCGTTTTGTGAGCGATAGACAATCGGAACTTTGATTTCATTGTTCGTATAATGGCATAAATTGGAAGGAAGGAATGAAAGGATGGAGGAATATTTGGTTTGGTCAGAAGAAAGGCCAGGATCCCATCTGAATATTCTCCTGATTCCGCTGAATTATTCCCGTATTCCAGGATGAGGAACGCGGAGAGGAAGACCCAAGGCATCCTGGAGGAGATCAGTGGAAAGGCTCAGGATGGAAGGTTCTCTGCAGTCAAAGACAGCTCTCAGAAACTGAGCCTCTTCAGAGCAAAAAGTGCCTCCACTCTTGTTGTTTTTACCTCTAATATGGCTTCTTTCCTCAGCGGGGCCTCAGTGCCCCTGGGTGAATGAAAGGAAATTATCTTTGGAGTATTTTAATTGAATTACAATACACTGTGGTGAGGGCTGGAACACTGCATAGCCAGCTACGTTCGCCAACCTTGGCAGTTTATCTGCAGTTTCAATTCACAGGTCAGGTTTTAATCTCTGCAGGTTAGCTACTGTCTCTACCATCTCAGCAAAGTCCACAACCATACGTAACCTGTAAAAACAGCCAAGACAGCAGAGCCAGTAGCCAGGAAGAAGGGGGATGTAAAATGCTGGAGTTTTTCTTAAAAGAGGTGTGTGACATTATCACGACATATTTTAGTCTTAAAAATGTGCAACGGATCCTACTATATCATAGTAATTATTTTATTCTGATGCTTCTGGGGTTTATTCTATGTTTTTTAAAATTAATTTTTATTGGAAATGGATTAAAGACCTAAATGTAAGACTGGACGCTATAAAACTCTTAGAGGAAAACACAGGCAGAACAGTCTCTGACATAAATCACAGCAAGATCTTTTTTGACCCACCTCCTAGAGTAATGAAAATAAAAAAATAAATAAACAAATGGGACCTAATTAAACTCAAAAGCTTTTGCACAGCAAAGGAGACCATAAACAAAGCGAAAAGACAACCCATAGGATGGGAGAAAATATTTACAAATGAAGTGATCGATAAGGGATTCATCTCCAGAATATACAAACAGCTCATGCAGCTCAATATCAAGAAACAGACAACCCAATCCAAAAATAGGCAGAAGATCTAAATAGCCATTTCTCCAAAGGAGACATACAGATGGCCAAGAGGCACATGAAAAGATTCTCAACATCACTAATTATTAGAGAAATGCAAATCAAAACTACAATGATTTATCACCTCACACCGGTCCGAATGTCTATCATCAAAAAATCTACAAACAATAAATGCTGGAGAAGATGTAGAGAAAAAGGGAACTCTCCTACACTGTTGGTGGGAATGTAAATTGGTACAGCCACTATGGAAAACAGTATGGAGGTTCCTTAAAAAACTAAAGATAGAAATACCATAAGACCCAGCAATCCCACTTCTGGGCATATACCCAGAGAAAACCATAATTCCTAAAGATACATGCACACAATGTTCATTGCAGCACTATTTACAATAGCCAGGACATGGCAGCAACCTAAATGTCCATTGACAGAGGAATGGATAAAGAAGATGTGATACATATATACAATGCAACATTACTCAGCCATAAAAAAGAATGAAATAATGCCATTTGCAGCAACATGGGTGGACCTAGAGATTGTCATACTGAGTGAAGTAAGTCAGACAGAGAAAGACATCATATGACCTCACTTGTATGTGGAATCTCTATACTGTATGTTTTTGAATCTAGATCTAACTGAAATTTTGCTTTAAAGAATGAAATAGGGATCCAGCATTACTTTATAGTAATTGTTTTGTTGTGTTTGCATCATTATGCTTTGGTTTACAGGATTTAATTGTTTTGACCTCCAAATTATCTGTAATTAATGTCGGGGTCCCCTGGATCTCCTGGTTCAGCTGTTTTGATTGCACTAATTGTCAATTAATCAAGGTAGCTGCCTCTTAGTTCCCTGAACCCACTTCTCTATAGGATTTTGTTTCCTCCTTAATCTTATCCTCTTTCTTTTAGTCTCAGAAGATAAGATGTCATTTCTAATGGTTAAGGTCAGTCTGTCCTTTGACACTGTCCTCTCTCTCCTCCAGGAACTTGCTACACGAAGCATTCTTTCTTTTGTCTATATCTTCAACTTTATCCCCTTTAATGGTGCTTGCTTTCAAGACTATAAACTTGGTAATGGAAGTGTGTTTTACTACTTTATCCATCGGAAGTCTGGACTTTGTTCTTTACACTTCAACTTGAGTTCAGGAGCAGGGTGGCTTTCTCTTCCTAACAACCAAAGCCTCTTCAGGGCACCTTGGGAAACTTTGTTTAGGGGTTGAGATTTAAAGAGAATCTGGAGCAGTTGAAGAGGGGAGTGACCATACAATGTGGACTGGAACTGTTCTGGCCTTGCAAATCAAAAGGTTTGCACAACTCTTTTCTCTTAAATGGATTTCAGGGTTTTATCCTGAATTTATTGGAATTCTAGACCAGGAAAGCTAATCAGGAAAACTAATCTATGTTGGGAAAACCCCAGAATGTTGGTTTCCTCCTGGGAGGAAGAATTGACACAGAAGGGGAATGATGGAATTTTCCGGGATAATTATAATATTAGATATCTTGATAGGAGGTTAGGTTACACAGGTACATACAAGTATATTCACCCAGACATTTTTATATCTACCCAGATAGTTGTCAACTCTCATGCTCTAATGCCCTTTCTGAAGATCAAAGTTTTAGTCTGTATTATTTCTCTCAACCTGAATAAAATTTTAAAGCTTTTCTTGTAAAGGAGTTCTACTGGCAATGAATTTCTTAGTATTTTTTAAAAAATATGAAAATGTCCTTATTTCTTCTTCATACTTAAAGGAGAGTATTTTCACTAGATATAGAATGTTTAGTTGAGAGTGTTTTTCTTTCAGCAATGAAAAGACAATAAGCCACAGCTTCTGTTTGCCACAGTTTCTGTGATAAATTTTGAATTGTAATGTGTCATTTTCTAAATGTAATATGTCATTTTCCTGTGGCTGCTTTGAAGACTTTCCTTTAACTCCAGTGTCAGCAGTTTGCTTATGACGTGCCTGGGCATTTTGTTTGTTTGTTTGTTTTGTTTACATTTTTCTTAGGTTTTACTGAGCTTTCTGAACATGAAAATTTATGTATTTCATCAAATTTGAGAAGTTTTGGGGCATTGTCTCTTCTTCTTTTCCTTTTTTTAGAAATAGATCTTTATTTCTACAAAATTACTTGTATCTTTTATGGGTTGGTAGGTGCATGTATGCATATACATATCTTACCAAAATATTTTTTTTTGGTATTTAAATTTATTTATTGATATTTTAAATTTTTCGATGGAGAAAATACACTGAATACACATGCAGAATTTAAAAATACTTATGTAAACATAAGTATATGTTGCAAATATAAATTGCATTATAACTATATAGTTTGTTTACTTATTTTTCTTTATTTTTTTTGGCTGCATAGGGTCTTAGTTGTGGCATGCAACATCTTCGTTGAGGCATGTGGTATCTTTCAGTGCGACGAGGGCTCTTCATTGTGGTGCGCAGGCTCCAGAGTGCGTGGGCTCTGTAGTTTGTGGCATGCAGGCTCTAGTTGAAGCGTGAGGGCTCGGTAGTTGTGGCGTGTGGGCTTAGTTGCCCCGCAGCATGTGGGATCTTAGTTCCCTGACCAGGGATTAAGCCCGCCTTCCCTGAATTGGAAGGCGAATTCTTTACCACCGGACCACCAGGGAAGTCCCTGTATAGTTTCATAACCTGCTTTTTTTCACTTCATAATGGATCTTGGTCTTTCCATATCAGTGTATGTGTTTCTGCCTCATACTTTCATGGCTGCCTAATATTTCATCAATAATTTATTTAATTAATTCCCAACATATGGACACTTAGGTTGTTTTCCACTTTGCTGCTAGTGTTGGAGGGTCTCCTGAAGAGGCGGGGGGTGGCTGTGGCTCACGGCGGGGACCCAAAATATCTTATAACATGCAATTATGTTACATATTTTACAATACTTATCGTATATAGTCAACCAATTAAATACAAAAAACAACTGATTAGACCAACAGTTCTCAAATGGAGGCAATTTTGCCCCCCACCCCAGGGGAACTTGGCAATATTTGGAGACCTTTTGTTATTGGCAGGGGCATTGTCTTTTCAAATAAGTTGTATGCCTCATACTCTCACTGCTTCTTGAGTTTTATTCATGGCTGTTAGACATTGAAGATTGTCCTCGGGTCCTTGAAGGTCTGTTCATTTTCTTTTCCTATTCTTTTTTTCTCTGTGTTCTACATACATACATTGACTTATCTTCAAGTTTCTGACTCTTCTCTCCTTAATTTCCATTGTTGTTAAGCCAATATAGTAAACTTATAATTTTAGGAAATGTACTTTTCAGTTTTAGAATTTACATTTGTGTTTTTTATTGCTTATAGTTCATGGTTGAGATTTCCTGCCTTTTCATTCATTGCAAGCATATTTTCCTTTACTTCCTTGAGCAGAGTTATAAGAGCTATTTTAAAATTCTTGTCTGTCAGTTGCAATTTCTAGGTCATCTAACCAATGGTCTTAGTTGCTTGTCTTTTCTCTTAAAAATGGGTCATATATTCCTGTTTTTATGTTGAGTAATTTTGGATTTTATCCTAGGCTTTATGAAAGTTATTTTGTGGAAACTGTCAATTCTGCTATATTCCTGCTAGGAGAGTTTTATTAAACAATTTACTTTCTTGGACTCAAACTTAAAACTCTCTTTTTGGTGGAAGTTCAAGTCATATTTCAATTCTTTTAACTTAGCTGCACTGTTTTATTTCTGTTTCACGCCTGTTTTCATGGGGCAGCCAGAGACTTTGGTAGAAATTATGTACATAGCATGGTATTCAAACTCTCTGTTTCTCTTTTCATGAGATTTACCCCCTTATTTTCTAGTATCAATGGTTGTTATGAACTGCATCTTCTTTTTCTTCTGGCCAGAAATATATGAGTTTTTATGTCAAAGTTTTAGTCACTTTACTTGGTGTCATCTTCATCCCACTTGCAAGTTGAAAGCCATAAAAAACATAAATATGACCAGTTCTTCTTCCAATTGTTTTATTCCCTCCAAAATTTGCCTACTTTTAAAAAAACTCTCCAGTTCCTTCAGGTCATTATTTTATTTTATTTTACCTACACTTCATAGCTGATATCTGCAGAAATATCAGGTCCAGTAGGGATTTACTTAGCTGTATTGGAAGTGGGTACTAGTTTTATGTTGAAAAAAGTATGGTAACCATAAAAATTTCAGAGTTTAGGGCATTTACATCAGTCCAGCTATAGGTACACTGCATTTAATAATTTTTCTTTGTATTTAATTTTTGTTAGTTTGATTAATATGTGTCTCAGCACATTTCTCCTTGAGTTTATCCTGTATGGGACTCTCTGAGCTTCTTGGACTTGGGTGACTATTTCCTTTCCCATGGTAGGGAAGTTTTCAACTATAATCTCTTCAAATATTTTCTCGGACCCTTTCTCTTTCTCTTCTCCTTCTGGGACCCCTGTGATTTGAATGTTGGTGCATTTAATGTTGTCCCTGAGGTCTCTGAGACTGTCCTCATTTCTTTTCATTCTTTTTTCTTTATTCTGCTCCGCAGCAGTTATTTCCACCATTCTATCTTCCAACTCACTTATCTGTTCTTCTGCCTCAGTTATTCTGCTATTGATTCTTTCTAGTGTATGTTTCATTTCAGTTATTGTATTCATCTCTGTTTGTTCTTTAGTGCTTCCAGGTCCTTGTTAAACATTTACTGTATCTTCTCAATCCATGCCTCTATTCTATTTCTGAGATCTTGGATCATCTTTACTATCATTACTTTGAATTCTTTTTCAGGTAGGCTGCCTATTTCCTCTTCATTTATTTGGTCTTGTGGGTTTTTATCTTGTTCCTTCGTCTGCAACATATTTCTCTGTTGTCTCATTTTGTCTGACTTACTGAGTTTGTGGTCTCCTATCCACAGGCTGCAGAGTCATAGTTCCTCTTGTTTCTGTTGACTGCTCCCTGGTGCGTGAGGTTGGTCCTGGGCCTCGTGTAGGCTTTGTGGTGGAAGGGACTGGTGCCTGCACTCTGATGGATGGAGCTGAGTCTTTTCCCTCCGATGGGCAGGGCTGCATCAGGTGGTGTGTTTTGGGGTGTCTGTGAGCTTAGTATGACTTTAGGCAGCCTGTCTGCTGATAGGTGGGGCTGTGATCCTGTCTTGCTGGTTGTTTGGTGTGAAGTGTCCAGCACTGGAGCCTGCAGGCAGTTGGGTGGAGCCGGGTCTTAGTGTTGAGATGGGGACCTCTGGGAGAGTGCATGCCAGTTAATATTCCCTGGGCCTGGGAGTTCTCTGGTGGTCCAGCGTCCTGGACTCAGTGCTCCCACCCCAAGTGCCCAGGCCTGACCCCTGGCCCAGGAACCAAGAGTCTGCCAGCTGTGTAGCATGGCCAAAGAAAGAAAAAGAAAAAAAAGAAAAAGAAAAAAGAAAAGAAAGAAATAGACAAACAAAACTCAAGACAAATAGCAAAAACTAAAACAAACAAACAGCAACAATAACAAGGCACAAAAAAGAAAACAGACAACACCCAAGACAAATGATAAAAACAAAGCCAAATTAACAGAAATAAAGAAACAGACAAACAAGAAACTAAACAAAACAAGACAAAAAAACCCAAAGAAAACAAAAAACAAGAGAACAACTAAACAAAGAACCCCAAAATGAAAACAATCAATAAAGACTAAACTAACAAAAACAAAAAATAAAAAACAAAGCAAAAACAGAAGGCAAGCTATGAAAAAGCAAAGGAAACATAAACCACAGAAAAACAATCAAAAAACAAAAACAACAAAAACCCACACACAAAAAAACAAAGAACAAGAACAGGAAAAAGCCACAAAACAACAAAAAAATAAAAATAGGAAATATATTACAAAATTTTAAAAGGAATAAATAAATGACAAATTGAAAATAATAAAAGCAACAACAACTGAACAAAATGAAAGAAACAAAATAAAGAATAACGGTAATAAGAATCTTTTCCTGGGGCCTCTGCTGCCAGTGTCCTTGTCCTCACAGTGAGCCACGGCCAGCCCCCGCCTCCCCAGGAGGCCCTCCAATGTCTCTAGGTTGGTGTCTGGACCTGCTGTGGGCACGGTGGGGGCCGCTCAGACTGTGACGTGGCCCGACCCCCACGTGTACTTGCCCCCAGAGTCCACTGCTGCTAAGGCTAGACGAGACTTGGTTGTGAGAGCACTCACCGTCCAGTCAGATATTCCACGGATGCAGGGTTTACCAAGCCAGTCTCGGGGATTTAATCCACGGCGTGTGCAGCTGCAAGGAGAGGTTTCCGTCCCTCTTCCTTAGTCGCACTGCCCCAGGGGCTGTGCTTCGGTTTTGACCCCACCTCTGCATGTGCGCCACTCTCAGGTGTCTGTTCCATGCCCAGGTGAGAAGAAGCGTAAGCAGCGGCTGACCAGGGCACGCTTACGCGCTCAGGTCGGGCAGGGGTACGGCGGCCATGAGGGGTGTGTGTGCGAGTTGCTGCAGTGGTGGGGACTATCAGGCAGTTGTGACAGACTGGGGCACACTTGCTCCAGTGGGAGTCCCTTCCAGTGCCCACGGAGGCAGGGGCTGGCATGTGGGGAGGTGGCAGCCCTGCCCCTTGTGCAGTGCTCAATGATGGTGCCTCATTTCCTAGGCAGACCACACTTCCCCTAGGGGCATTCCTGGCCCCAGAGCCCCTCCCTCCCGTCCCCTCTGTTGTAACCACGCAGCCAACAGATGTCCTCTCCCCAGATCCGCTCTCCTAACCCCACGCTTTAGCACTCAGCCCCCGCCAGCATCGGTGGCTTCCTGCCTCAGGCAGGGGCACCCAGGGCTGATTCCCAAGGAGGCTTTGGCATGGGTGGCGCTCAGGACCTCGGAGCCTGTGCAGGCAGAGGAGGCCTTGGCTTGAGGGGTGGGTGAGGCTGACTCAGATGGGAGTCCCTCCCAGTGCCCACGGAGGCTGAAGAGGCCAGCGGGTGGGGAAGGGGGCTGTGATGGTGGCCCACCCCTTGCGAGCCACTCAAGAATTATGCCTTGCCTCTGTGGTGTCCCAGGCTGCTTCTGCAAACTTTCCTGACTGTGGAGCTCCTTACTCCTGTCCCTTCAGGCTGGCTCTTCACAGCCAGCAGCTGTCCCCTCCCTGGGTCCACACTCCAAACCCCACTTTCCAGCACCCAGTGCCCCTCTGCACCAGGAGACTCATGACACAGGCTGGGGTGTGCAGGGCTGCGGCACAGACCACGTGCACAGTTCTTACTCTGTCCTATCTTCCACAGACCATCTCCTGCACTCCCCTCCAATCTCCTGAAGATCCCTTTCTGTCCCAGCTGATTCCCCTGCTGTGAGGGGTTTCTCTGAGCACGGGGACCTCCCCTCACCTTCAGCTCCCCACCAGGGCTGCTGGTCCCTTCCTGATTGCTCTTTTCTTGTTTCTTTCTTTCATCCTACCCAGTGGCGAGGGGATTTTTCTTGTCCTTTTAGGTGTCTGAATTCCTCCGCTAATGTTCAGCAGGTGCTCTGTGAGAACTGTTCCATTTGTAGACATGCTCCTGACGTACTTGTGAGGAGAGACGAATTCCACGTCCTCCTATTCCACCATCTTGACTTCTCCCCCTCGGTACGCTGCAGATATATAACAAATGTTTGTTGAATGAGCAAATGAGCTAAACATCTGATCTGATTACTTTTTCACTGAAATATGTTGTCTGATCTAATTAGATACACTGACTCTTTGACTTATGTTATTCTGTTAACCCAACTGTGGACTCAGCAAGAGGAAGCAGTGTTTTCTGTTTATCTGAATGATGTTTGTTTGGTGGATTCTTGCTTTACTTAAATGAGCATTTCTGAGGACACCTGCTGTTGTTTCCTAGCAGTGAAAATCAATCAACCAGAAGAGAAATACATGTTCAGTTTTGGAACAATAAGATAAACACTCTTAGTTTGTCATTGTTCTTAAGAAACAGATTTCAATTGAGAAGCAAGTCACTTGGGTAAATAAGATTGCTTTAGCTTCTAGTAAAATAATGGAACAAGTGCTTTGTAGAAAAAAAACAACCTGCTCACTTAAGTGTTGTAAGGGACATGAAATATGAACAAATCAACAGTCTATAATTACGAGAAACTCATTTGATTGCTTTCCCAAAAATAATTCAATTCCTGAAGTAGTAGTCGAAAGAAATAGAGCAGATGTTTGATCTGGTACCTCCTAAAATATTTTACTTAGCCACATATGAATGAATTAAAATTGATTTTCATGGATGTCAATTCAGGAGCCACTATGCTGTGTAGCTGAACCCCAAATTACTCAGGAGATTCATTTTTCAACAGCGCTATGTAACTTGGAATGGGGAAAGTTCTGGAAAATTGGAGAGAGGATATACTGCTTATAGGAATATTTTAAATCTAGGAGCTTAAATAGTGTTTTAAAAATATATGCTTAATATTTACTCAATAGAGCTTATTACTAAATAGACAGGTTTAATAATCCTTACTAAAGGTAAAGTCTAATCCCTCCACCCTCCTACTCTGAAGATGAACGGACTTAGCGACTTTCTTCTCAACAAGAAAATGTAGCAGGAATTATGGTGAATGGCTTCCAGGGCCAAGTCATAAAAGCCAGTGCTTCTGCCTTGCTTATGCTTGAGTCACTCACCCAAGGGGAAGCCAACCCGTTGCATTAGGACACTCGAGAGACCCTACCAAGAAGTCCTTCTGTGATGGAGCTGAAGCCTCCTGCCAACAGTTTGCACAAACTTACCAGCTATATAAGTGAACCTCAGTCAAATCTAATTTCAGACAAACTCTTAGAGAACTTGAGGTGACTGCAGCTCCAGGTGAAACTTGACTAAAACCTCATGAGAAACCCTGAGCCAGAACAACCCAGGTAAGTTACTCTTGAATTCCTGACCCAGAGAAACTGCAAGACAATGAATGTTTACTGTTTAAAGGACTGAATTTTGAAGTAATTTGTTATGCAGCAGTAAGAAGTCACAAAAGTCTAGTTTCCCACTAATTTCCATTTATACTTAGAAATGGCCCGAGAGCTTACCTTACATTATATTACGTTTAACTAGATTTTTTCACTACTTCTTTTTAGGTTTGGAGGCCAGTTTCCTCAGATGAGGGCAGAGATTCTCCCTGTATCTCTCTGACAGAGACTGTGTGTTGGGGGGTGAGGTGATGGTGTTGGGAGAGAGAGAGAGAGAATATGTTAGAGACAAAGAGGGGTTAAATGGAAGAAAAATAATGCTCTTGAGTGGGATGTGGTGAAAGATGAATTGTGTACACAAGGGACAGAGTAGATCTGTTAGCAGTGCGTTCGGGACATGAAATCCAGGGCTGCTCCCCCTGAGTGGCTACGTCACTGATTAATTTCATGTTGTGCTCAGTAGTTTACACATCAGCTGGAACAGGCTGACACCTTGATGACATGTAACTGACTTTGACCTTCGTGAAAGATAGTGATTAAGAGACCAGGCTTGGGACCCAGACTGCCTGGGGTTCCTTCCCTGCTCTGCCACCTACCAGGTATGTGATTGTTACCCAGTCCAAGCTCGTACTGCTTGCTACACAGCAGGCAAATAAAACCAGAAATGAGGTGCTGGGACAAGGAATAGCAACCTTATTCAGAAGGCCAGTAGACCCAGTAGATGGTGGACTACCATCCCAAAGAATCGTCTTGGCTGAGTTAGAATTCAAGCTGCTTCTTCTTTTTTTTTTTTTTTCGGAGCACAGGCTCCGGACGCGCAGGCTCAGCGGCCATGGCTCACGGGCCCAGCCGCTCCACGGCATGTGGGATCTTCCCGGACCGGGGCACGAAACCCGCGTCCCCTGCACCGGCAGGCGGACTCTCAACCACTGCGCCACCAGGAAGCCCCCCAAGCTTCTTTTAAGCTAAAAGGAGAGGCAGTAAAATCAAACATTTCCTGGTTCTGGCACGACTCTGGAGAAGATGTGTGAATTTCTTTTTCCTGCAGCCATTCACAGGTGGGCCTGGTCAGGATGTTTTCCTGTGAGCTAAACAAAGGTATTTTAGCTTAATGCTCATTACCTGGGAGGCAGGTGTCCCAGAGATGGGCCATTATGTATAATTTAAGCTTATAGGCAACATCCCTTTAGTGATGAACTTGTAACAGAACATAAGCTTCCCTATTACATGACCTTGAAAAAGTTATTTAACCTCTTTGAACCTCAGTTTCCTCATCTTTGAAATTGGGTGGATAATGAGTATCTACTTCAGAAGGCTGCTATAAGGGTTATAAAAAGCCAGGATTTGTGAAGAGCTCAGACTGTCTGCTGTCTATGGCAAATTCTGCATGAACATCTACCCATACATACATATAAATCCACAAAGACCTGATACTTTTCTAGCTATGTCATTGGCCAACGTTTGTGACCACGGACAATCCCGTAACTTCTTCAGCTACTTTTTTTTTTTTTCTTCAGCTACTTTTTAGTCCTTATTTATACAGTAAAGGGGCTGGACTGAGCTCCATTCTAGCTGTGCAAGTCTGTGATTCTATCTTGGCGTTTGGAGCCAGTAGTAGAGACATGAAGAGCACCATGGAAATAATGATTGGAGTTCACACTAAATCATCTACAGAATGGGTGGAGATGACTCAACTGCCTTTCCACTCACCTGGTATTTGAAGGCACAGGATGGCCTGTAGGTGACCCCAGATTCAGGAGCTTATCTACATAGGCACCTGCCAGATAAAAGGAACAGACAATGGCATCAACCATAAGATACTTTTACACTAAAAATGAAAACTTGATGATACAGACTTTGTAAAGCCTGGCTATAGCTAAGATGAGGAAACAGCTATACCTTAGTCAGGAGAAGAATACAGCCAAAGCCTTAGAACAGCAGTGACACTTAGCCACTGTCCAGGCTGGTCAGGTGTGCCACCAATACAGACTGTCCAGCAGACTTCCACTGATGCCCTCAGGTGATACCCTCAGGTGATATCCAGATGATGTCCTCAGGTGATGCCCTCAAGGAAAAAACTGTAAAATGAAGGAACTGAGCAGGGTTTGTTTTCTTTTTTATTAAGATAAATTCCACGGTATTTGGAGAATTCTCATCTTGTGAAACTGAACAAAGTTTAAATTCTCAAGTGGGGTGGAAAAAGAGATACATCCAGAGACCACACCATTTCACTGCAAAAAAGAACGATGTACCTTATAATGTATACCTTAAATCGAGTCAGAGTACCTTTAGGATTCTTAAAATATTTTTCAATTTTTATTCTCCCTTTATTCTTTGGTTGAAATCAGAGGTATGTTTTGAGTATGACCTTAGCTCTTGCTGGTGAATTTGAGCTCCTTGCAAAGAAAAGAACATTGCTGAAAGAGCCATAAATAAACAAGAAGTCAGTGTAGATTTGCAAATGTTTCCTCCAAGTTCTAAGGGTCCCTGCAGTATTGGAAAATGGAACAAAAGGAACAGTTAAAAGACAGAACATCAACAAAAAATGAGAACTTCAAGGGAAAATACACAGAGAAGCAGAAATATTTAGTTAAATTAACGTCGACTGAAAGGGTCAAGATGTTGTAAGAACCACATAAAGTAAAGAGATCTTTGAGAGAGAAAAAGCCATGCCAATAAATAAAAAGCAGAGTTGTGATAAGACTTTCAATGGATAAAGCTGTGAATTTACTGTTTTCTAAACAGGCTGATTTTCAAACCCAGGCAAGGTCTTTACTATTAGAAAGTCCTGAAGACTTTTTAAAAAGCCTGGGGTATTGTATTCACTTTGAGGCATTTCACTGCCAGGTTGAAGGCAAACAGAGATGAGAATTCAGAGGAAAGAAAAAATACAACAGAAGTATTTCCGCGTCTATGGAGGATTGGCTTTTCAAGAGAAAGTACTGATAAATAGAAGAAATAATAGCTTGGTTTGCAAAGTCTAAAGAGAGGGAGGTGATATGCTATACGTGCCTAAAATTTAACAGAGGAAAATCACAAGGCAACAGGCAACGCCTCATTCAAATCCCACAAATGTGTTTAGTTATCAGTATGATTCTTCCATTCACGTTAGGGTTTGGACATCTACGTATGAGTATTTGTGTATACGGAACATTTGTACATATTCACACACACACATCCATGTAGCCAATGAGTATCCAATCTCCTTTCCCTTTTGACCTCTGAGACTACTGAAAATGTCGCGGCTCGTGTTTCCTCTAAAGAGATTTAAGGGACCTACGTCATTGGCTGAGCTAAAGTTTGCCCATCTCAGCTCTGGCTAAAGTGAGCTGCTATTAGTTTCCATAAGAGTATACAGTACAATCCTTTTAAAGGTGTAGCTTTGTTTACAGTGAGTTATTGGAGGGGGGTTGCTAGTCATTACAATATTAAGGTAATTAAGTATATGCTACTGCTTTTTCTCTCACTGTACAACAGATGAGAATCTCAGTAGAAGACGCTGACCTCCACTGAAATAAATTATTGAACACATACGAGCAGGTAAGAGGCTCAAAATATACAGATTTAATATTGTTGCAGCTAACCTATGGCTGTATTCTATTTTCTGTTTATTACCCATTCTCTTCCCTGCCCTATTTCAAGCCTTTTACACAGTAAGTGCACTAAACAAAAAAATTATTCAATAGACAAACGCCAATGGTTTTACAGATAGAAAGGTCCAGGGAGGCTAGGCTGCTGACTTCTGAAATGCTGGGATGTTTTTAGCCTCATTTGTAATCCTTTCTGCTGTGTAAGCCGTAGATTACCTTGCTCTATGGTTGGGTAGCTATAGATGTTCCATCGATGGGAGCAACCGGGCGAGGCTCAAGCAAATGTTTTGTGCCGCCAGCTGGGCTTCAGAACGTGTCAGTCCCCGTGTCTGTTGCCGACTAGTATTTTTCAAGAAAATATAAAAATTGTCATCTCCTCTGTCAGCACGAGATCACTGAATCATTAAGATTCACCAGCAGAGATGTTTTCCTTTGCTGTGAATTTCACCATTTTATGGGGAGCGGTTTTCAAAACCCTGAGTTTAATGCGATGAAAGTGACATTTATCGCACGACAGGTATTCATAGAAGCTGTCACAACTAAACAAAGGTGAACCGAGCAGTTCCAGCCGGATAGCTGAATTTAACTAGAAACAAGATGAGGGAAGGCGGCAACATCTCCCAGTGACCAGCAGGGGTCACTCGACAACCAGAAAACGAATAGAAGGCGCGTGCGTTCCGGCGGCTGAACCGCCGGGCCGAACACGCTCACATGCGAGGTAGCAGGATGTCCTCCGGGGACACAGAGGACCCACTCAAAACCCTAACTCAAAACCGAAAAACAGAAATGCACTTCTCAGGAAGGACGTTTTCCTCTGGATAAAAGGGGAAAACCTTGGGCCCAACTCTGGGGCCCTGCATGGAGTCGGTGGAACTGGGGTCCACGACGATGGAAGAGGCAGACGGGGAGAAACTCTGCTGCGTCGGATGCCATCGATCCGACTCCAGAGACGCCAACCAGAGAGCCCAGCCTCCAGCTAGGCTGCCTTTGCCACGTTCAAGTGCAGAACATTAAAAACGATTCCTGACCCCTTGTGTTTCAAAGGTTTTTGTAAAATGCATTTTTAAAACAGTTTTTAAAAAAAGTTCGGATGGCCGGGTTTTTTAACAATGATTCTTCTCTTCTTGCCGCTGCTCTGTATTCTCTTGCTCTTCAACGTCTGCCGTAAACACAGGTGTGTCCTCATTGATGCTTTGTCTTTGGATTCCTGAATCATTCTCTGAGAGATCTTCAAGGGGATGGATTAGTCGTAAAGGCAGCAGGGAACTTTCCTGAGAACGTGCTGTATTTGCCTCTGCCCTGAGCGCTCACTGACTCTGTGAATGTCTGATAACCCACAAAGGGGCCCTCTGATGTGCACACCACTTTAAGGATGATGGTAAAACTGAGCTTCACAGAGCCCAGGTTTGGTAGATGTGTGCTCCCAGCACCCATGCTGTTTGACTATAAATCTCAGGCCAGAGGACATAAAGGAACTTAAAATTCAACTGTTCCTATCACCTGTCTGATACTCAGATTCCTTTGACAGCACCTCTGTCAGCTGGTGGCCTTGCTGTGGTTGTACATTACGGTGATGGGGACCCATGGGTCTTTCTACATCTCCACCTGTAAGAGATGCCTTACGGTTGGCTGGAAAAAACCTCTGTGCCTAGAGGGTCAATAAAGGAAGACTGATTTCTCTTCCCCTGACAGTACTTCCCACATTTAAAGGGCGTTTTTCTGAATTTCCCATGTGTTAGTGTTCTCCAGAGAAACAGACCCATAGGAGATTTCCTATAAGAATTGGCTCACGTGATTACGGAGGCTGAGAAGGTCTATGATCTGCCGTCTGCAAGCTTAGAACCAGGAAAGCTTGTGGTGTGGTTCAGTCTGAGCTGAAGGCCTGAGACCCTGGGAAGCTGGTGGTGGTGTGAGTTCCAGTCCAAGCCCAAAAGCTCAAGAATCGGGGGCGGACGGTATAGGTCCTGGAGTCTGAAGGCCGATATCTGAGGGCAGGGAGGATGGATGGCTCAGAGAGAGCGAATCAGCCCTTCCTGCCCCTTTGTCTTCCATCCAGGCCCTCAATAGATTAGATGTCATCCGCCCACAACATCTAATGGTGAGGATGATACTCTTTCCTCAGTCTACTGATTCTAAAGCCAGGTCTGGCCTCTGTACCCCGACACATTGAATCTCGGAGACAGAGTTTTGGGTGAAGTAGAAAAAAATCGCTTTATTGCTTTGCCAGGCAAAGGGGGACACTGTGGGCTAATGCCATCAAAACATTAAACATTAATGTTAACATTAAACATTGTTGACACACCCAGAAACAATGTTTTACCAACTATCTGGGTATCTCTTCGCCCAGTCTATTTGACACATAAAATTAACCATCACACCCTGAGTCTCCTCTGTTAAATGCATTGCAATCTCTCAGAGGTCTTTTGGTTTTTTAAGCGTGGTATCATTTTCAATCCTTCCTCCATCTGAATGACCCTCATGGTCACCACCATACATGTGGTCCCCAGAGTGGATCTGAGGTCAGCATACAGCAGGTCTGTCATCTCTGTTTTCAAGATACTATGTTTCTACTGATGCCTGTTTTCTAAGAAACCCTTGGATTGCTATTTTCTTTTTTCTCCTGCTTCTTGTGTATTTTCTCTTTGCTTCCCAGAAATGATGCTTTATTTCTGGGTCCTTATAACCAGATAAAAAAACACACAACCATATGATGAAAAATAACTTAGCGATGGCATGTAACAAAAGGCAAAAATGTTTTATGTTTTTAATTTTTCCAGCCGTGCCACGCGACCTGTGAGATCGTAGTTCCCCCACCAGGGATGGTACCCGTGCCCGCTGCCGTTGAAGCACAGAGTCTTGACCACCGGACCACCAGGGAAGTTCCAAGATAAAAATGTTTTAGTAAACATTAGGCTCAGTGGTATTCAATGGTAGGATTCCACCTCTGAAACATTCCTTGACTTTTCTTATAACATCTGTGCTAACGGTGCCTTCCAAATTATGGTACACACACTAGGCTTGGTTGAAGTAATAAAGTTTAGGAAATTAACACGAAATTCCTGGCCGGTTATCTCTACGCTTTTATAAAAACTCATATTTAAATAACTTTAGATGTATAGGTTATAAAATAACATGCTAAAGCCTTTGCCTTCTTAGGAGCAATTTACAAGTATGATTTAGAAAACTATTCAGCTATTCCAAGGGAGTGTTTTGAAAAGTTGGAAAACAGAATTAAACACCATGTCATGCAAAGTGATGGCTGAGTAAATGTTTCTTTTTTCTTCCTAAGGGACTCTAGAGCATTACGAATATATGCAACGAGCTGGACTAAGGCCGCCTAAGATGTCAATTCAAATTATTAGAGTCATTTATAGGCATTAAAAAAATCACCTGGCGTTATCTTTTCGTTCTCAAATTTCGTAAGTGGACAAAACCTATTTGCACATGGTTGCACCCAGATGACGTTAATTTTTAATGTGGTCAAACTCCATTTGAATGTATGCCAAGATAGAAGCCATGATTAGCTTATTTTGAAAATGACCACTTCATTCTTCCCCATTATCAGATAACCTCTGGTGAAGAGAGAGCTTTCATAAAGTCTTCCTGTCTGAACTCTTGAATGGTCATAACTCTGAAGCTCCAAACCTGACCTTTAGACCTCATGCTGACCCATTGCGAATCAGACCTTCTTCAGGACTTGAATTGAAGGCTATTGAGCCAGTGCTTGGAGGAGTCATTATAGAGCTTAACTCACAGAGCAAAAGAAGGTGGAGAATGCAATTTAAGAAAATTTTCCTGCTGGTCAAGAAAAGGACCTTCCTGACATGAGAAGATCAAAAGAGAAGGATAGAAGGGATAGAAGCAGGTGAGGCCTGAATTTCTCAAAAGGAATCCAGTGCCATAGCTCTTTGGGTCTCAAACAAGACTGTCTATGTGATGGTCAAAACCTAAGATAAGTTGAGGGGCATCCAAACAAAATAGAGATCTGTGTCCACATGAAATCCAGAGAAGAGAGAGCCTTACCAAGTGCTTCATACCACATGGGCAGCTTTAGAAGAAGAAGAAAAAAATGTGTGTTCTGAAGTAGTGAAGGTCTCACAAAATCGCACGGTTCCTGAGATGGTACAGAGGGGTCATTTGTGCTGTTGGCAGGTCTGGGGAGGGGGGTAGGGGTGTGGGGTAGAGAGGGAACAGGTCTGAGGTCCAGGCCAATGGGACATTATCAGACACGGCCTAATCAGAGACCAGGAGAGAACTTGGAGTAGCTCAGAAGTTACAAATGCAGATACTAATAGGGGCTGGTGTGTAGCTAGGATGAGCCAGTTGGCTTGCCCTGTCTTCCTCCTTCTGCAGCCCTGAGTCCACTCTGGGAAGGAGCATGGGTGAGCCTCCTGGAGGGTGAGACAGCGTATGGAGCAGAGGCAGCCTCCAGCTGAGGCCCCTGAGACCAAACTGCCTGTCTACACATGGCGTGAGAGTGAGGCCATCTTGGACCATCCAGCCTCAGCAGAGCCATCAGCTGACCACAGAGATTAGCCCCGCTGGCCCAGACTAGAGGAACTGCCCAGCCAACCCAGAGGATGGTGAGAAATAACAAATGACAACACATATATTTAAGTACTGGGAAGCTCCCTTCACTGTCTCATAGACCAGAGCAAGAGTCACCTGTGTTTCAAGTTGTGTTCATTTGCCTGTTAAGACGAGGGCTGAAGATACACTGACCGTGTGTCCACTTTATCTTCCTGGTCTTGACTATGCCAATTTAATCAAAATCCTCGATCTACAATATTGCCTTTTACTTAAGGAAAGGAATTTTAGTGTGGTTTATATACAGCATCAAATAAAGAATATTTAGCACTTCTCACATTTTATAGATGATCTTTAAGATCAGAGGCTTTTAAAATTCACTGTGACAGGGTATGTTAGCAGAATTTGTTAAAAAACAAAATAAAACAAAGCAAAAAAATAATAAATAACGTGAGAGGTAACAAATGCTTGGTAATTTAACAAAGACCCTTTATTATTATCCTCATGTTTCATAAGTGGAAAAAATCTATTTGCACATTGTTTTAATATAACATTACCCTGATGATATTGATTTAATTTAATTACTTTATTTATATGATTTTTTATTGAAGTACAGTTGATTTACAATGTTGTGTTAGGTTCAGGTGTACAGAAAAGTGATTCAGTTATACACATATATACATATGATGATGTTAATTTTAACATAGTTAAACTCTATTTAAATTTGGGTCAAGATAAAAGCAACAATTTAGTCTTAGAAATGACCATTTTCAGCCTTCACCACATTGGACAGGTTCAAACCTTACAAAAATGAAGTTAATCATATATATTGATGAAGTATTTATTTGCTGAAATTTGAAGGACACTCAGAGCAACCTGACAGTTCAAACTTACGTTTACCTCTGGTCTGCTCTGGAGTCTAGAATTCCACAGTTTTAAGGATTACTTCCTGAAGGTGAAAACATCTCAGATTTTCCCCACAGTTAAAGAACTAGAGAAAAGCCTCAGAGATTGTCCAATCTAGAGGGTGCCAACCGGTCATTCCCAGGCCACTTTTGGCCGACAGCTGTGTTTTTTTTGGCCTACACGGAGCTGGCTCACAAATTTTAGAAGTTTGAATTAGTTACACTGCCACATTTTTGGAAATTGGATAATTACATAGAAAATCTGCATATCCAGATTCTCTTGAAAAAATGTGGAGGTGTGTCAACACTGAGCACGCAGGACAGCTGTCTACTGAAGCTGAATACTGGTGGGAACTGGCGAGGTCCCTAAGGAGACCGCCTCTGCCCGCTACCTGACACCCAGTTTGCATAGCTCATCCACAGGACACACTCAGCCTCCATAGGCATGTGAATGCATAACCTCTGATCTACTTCAATGACTTAACTTTTCAGATAAGCAAACGTAGGTTCAGATAAAAGTGACATCGTCGTCGTCAGCCAGCGGTGGACTTAAAACTATGATATAAGGATAAAGTGCTATGAGCTGTGGGACTGATGTTAGCTCTCCTTCCCACCCAGCAGCTGGCTGAGGGGAGAGTTGCCTTTGAACAGATGTGAGCAGCATGGAAGAGTCGGGGATTGTCCAAGACAGCAAGGCTGGAGGGCAGCTCGGGGACCCCAGCGTCAGTGTCAGGCCCTCCGTGGTTAGAGGGTGGGGGACCCCAGAAGGCAAAGCGAGAGCTAGACGATGTGGAGGGTGAGGGAAGCAAATACCTCTTGCTTCCTTAGGTTTGTCCCCGCCTGCCACGTTGGGCTTACTATCTTCACTGGGAAAACATTGTACATTGTGCTACTGATGATGTTGACAGACTTTAGAATTCATGAAAGTCTCTCAAAAACACAAGAAAGACTGTGAGATTCCAGTGAATCTCACTGATGGCCAAGTCTTTTTTTTTTTTTAATTTTATTGGCATATAGTTGATTTACAATGTTGTGTTAATCTCTGCTGTACAGCAAAGTGATTCAGTTATACATATATACATTCTTTTTCATTATGGTTTATCACAGGATATTGAATATAGTTCCCTGTGCTATGCAGTAGGACTTGGTTGTTTATCCATTCTGTATATACTAGTTTGCATCTGCTAACCCCAAACTCCCAGTCCCCCACCCCCTCCCCCTTGGCAGCCACAGTCTGTTATATAAGTCCGTGAGTGAGTCTCTTTCTGTTTCGCAGGTAAGTTCATTTGTGTCATATTTTAGATTCCACATATGAGTGATATCATATGGTATTTGTCTTTCTCTTTCTGACTTACTTCATTTAGTATGATCATCTCTAGGTTCAACTGATGACCAAGTCTTGATAAAAAAAATATGCTTCCTGAAAGTTCTTTAAAAAGATGTTTAAAGTTCTAAATACTTCCTAGAAATCTGTCTTCCCCAATATCCAGTCATTAGCCAAGTTCCATCTCACAAGCGTCTCTTGAATGTCAGCTGTCAGCTTTCTCCAGTTTTTTTTTTTTTTGTAGTACACGGGCCTCTCACTTCTGTGGCCTCTCCCGTCGCGGAGCACAGGCTCCGGACACGCAGGCTCAGCGGCTCACGGGCCCAGCCGCTCCACGGCATGTGGGATCTTCCCGGACCGGGGCACGAACCCGCGTCCCCTGCACCGGCAGGCAGACTCTCAACCACTGCGCCACCAGGGAAGCCCCACAGTCACTTTTAATTCCTGGAATGAGCCTTGATCTCTACAACCTCCTGAATTTTGCACGTACAGTGTTTTCCCTGCCTGGAATACGTATTTCCCAACTGTTATGGACTGAATGTTTGCATCCCCCCAAATTAACATGTTGAAACCCTAAGCCCTGATGCGATGGTATCTGGAGGTGGAGGTTTGGGGAGGTCACTGGGGTTAGATTAGGTCATGAGCGTAGGGTCCTCGTGAAGGAATTCATGCACTTACAAAAAGAGGACAAGACATGAGATCTCCTCCCTCTGTGCACCCACCAAGGAAGGCCAAGGGAGGCTGTGAGCAGGAAGGGGGTCCCTCAGTGGACCAGGCTGGCTTGCTGACCTTGGACTTGCAGCCGCCAGAGCTGTGGGACATGTTTCTTATTTAAGTCATCTAGTCTATGGTCCTCTGTTATATCCTGAACAGACACAGACACCAGCCTATCTGCTTCAATTCTTTCCATCTGTCAAGTTTTATCTGATAGGTTGTTTCCCTGAGATGTTTTTACGACTCCCCGAGACTGGGTTGGTTACTCTTCCTAAGAGTCTCCAAAACACCTTGTATTCACTTTCGCACGGTTACTTCGCTGTATCGTAAAATCTTACTTACTGTTCTGTATCTTCTACTTGACCAGAAGCTCTGTCAGGGCGGGGGTTGTGTCTGGCTGGTTCACAGTTTCTCCTTAGCTTTTAGCAGGTGGTAACAAATATGGAAAAATTAATAAATATTGGCTGGATAAAGGAATAAATTAGGCAGCAGGGAGAAGAAAAGACATTTAAGAAATCAGTCAAGCAAAACAAAAACAACGAAACCCTTTTACTTCTGATAGTCTTTATCTTACATCTTTATTTTTAAATTTAATTTGACTTACTTTAATTGGAGTAAAGTTGCTTTACACTGCTGTGTCCGTTTCTGCTGTACAGCGAAGTGGATCAGCTATACGTATACATATAGCCCCTCTCTTTTGGATTTCCTTCCCATTTAGGTCACCACAGAGCACTGAGTAGAGCTCCCCGTGCTGAACTAGCAGGTCCTCACTAGTTACTACTTCATACCCAGCGGCGTATATACGTCAATCCCAATCTCCCGGTTCATCCTACCCCCCTCCCCCCTTGGTATACATACGTTTGCTACTTACATCTTTGAAGACAACTTTTACTTGGCCGTGGTCAGGTGTAGTAATTGGCTGGTGAATTTGTTACGAATTTCCCGTCTTTATTTTCTGCAACTTTTAAAATCCCACACTTTAAAAACTCAGTAATAGAAGGACTTCATAGACTGTGTCTTCCAACAATTATATTTCTGTATACATTAGGCACTTACCCTTTGCAAGCTTCGGGAGTCTTAGGGCCCGCAAGTGATTATGTTAACCTAAACTCTAATCATTTCCTTTGGCATAAAAAGTCCAGCAGTCGGGAAGAGGCCAAAGGCGCTAGCAAGTGTCTCAGTACAGTTTGGATGGATGCGGATGAAATCGCACTCACATTTTGTGTGTTGTATGCCGTCCCAGTTATGAGCCTAGTCACATCGAGAGTTCAGAGGGTTCAGAGCAGGGGTGGGGGGAGGATACACGGTTCCTAGTAATTATTCCGGGACAGAATGGGCTTTTCTCTGCTCTGACCAACATGGAGGTGAGCTCTGACTGTCTGATCCTAGGTGGATTAAAAAAAACTTCCCTAATCTTCCCCAAACATTATCTTTACGAAGTTTTACGCTTGGGCAGCTGGTTGTGGGGAGGGGGAAAGGGAGAGGTGGCGTTGCGGGAACGGCTGTTCAGATGTTGCAATTATTTCGGGACTGGAAACAGAATTGAAATGACCCAGATGGTTGGCCTAATGAAGCTGAACCAAAATCTATGCCAAGAGGAGCCAGAGCCACGTTTCGTCTCTCTCTCTGTGTGTGTGTGTGTGTGTGAGACAGAGAGAGGAACCAGCGTGCATGCATGGTTGATTTTTAGTTGAAAAGATCTTGCGGTTGTAGGAATGAAAGTGCAGCATGCTGAGATGGATGTGCTTATGCAGAGAAAAGAAATCACAACAAAACACAGCCTTTTTCTGCCCTGGTCTGGCCTTGGGCAGGCCTGTTCCCTCTCAGTTGCACCCATACGGAAAATCCACTTTCCTTTGGCTTTTAAAATAGACCATATTTCCTGGGAGAGTATGGTGCCCTTTGGAGAAGGTGCTTGAAGTGATTAAGCAGAGCAGGGGACATCCATGCTGCCGACTTGTGCCAGGGCATTCGTCCAAAACTGCATCGCTGGTGGAAAACACATTGTGTTACATGCTGGAGCGACGGGCCCCGGTCACCTTGTCTGTGGACTCTGACTTACCGACACCAACCCCCCATACCATTTCTGAGCTTGAGTCAAGAGTGAAGACAGGGCTTCCCTGGTGGCGCAGTGGTTGAGAGTCCGCCTGCCGAGGCAGGGGACACGGGTTCGTGTCCTGCTCCAGGAAGATCCCACATGCCGCGGAGCGGCTGGGCCCGTGAGCCATGGCCGCTGAGCCTGCGCGTCCGGAGCCTGTGCTCCGCAATGGGAGGGGCCACAACAGTGAGAGGCCGCGTACCGCAAAAAAAAAAAAAAAAAAAAAGATATAATAAAGAAAAATCACGAGGGGTTGACAAGTCTACAAACAATGGGAGATGGTGACGACTCTGACCCCCTATCTCAATGATTAACAGAGTACTTCACTTTTTCCCTTTAAAAAGTTTAATGGCCAAGCAGAATCTTTAGAGTTGGTTTTGGGGGACACTGAATCACCTTCCCCCCAGACTGTGGGGCTTTTCTGATTAAAAGCAACTTTCCTTTCTCCCAACACTTGCCTCTCAAGCATTGATTTTTGAGCAGTGAGCAGCTGGATCTGAGTTTGGCAACATTATTATTTATTGTTTATTTAACGTCTTAGCTACAAAAATGCTGAGTACTGCCATCAGCCCTCTGGTGGATGGCGGTGTGCCCATCCAGTCCGCTAAATCTCTCTCGAGTGACACGAACACAGGGCCTCAGGATAGGACGTTTTTGCAGACACACTGCTTAAACCACAGAGCAGATCGTGTTAGGGGTCTGGCTCCAAGAAGGGAGGCAAATGGAAAGAGATGAGGCCATAAAAGCATCATTTAACGCTGCGTCCTGGGCTCCTGAGTCTGTCATGCACGTTCTGCAGTGTTTCAGTGCCTTTCTGTTTAAAAGTTGCTTCCTCAGAGTGCAAATCTTTACTTGCTTTTATCTTTCGAAACAAAACTTATATCCTCAAGTTGAGTTGCATATTCCCATAAGAAGAATTGTGCCGGATGTGCACAATAGAGATAGGGGCTGTTTCTGCCCCATCTTCCTGTGTGCTTGGTTCAGACAGAATTGCTCTGCTCTCGGCAGTGATCTTGGAAGCTGCTGGCTACCGTGGGTTCCTAAATGGTTTTGGAAGCTGCCGGAAACCATCGGAACACGCAGCAGAGGGGAAGCAGCTGTGCTTGCTGCAGGGGAATTCAGGGTGTGGGCTCCTGGCTCTTCCTTGTATCAGTCACACTCACGGTGGCTCTGTGCTGATGGTGAAAAATGCCTCTTTCCAGTGGGATTCTGTTCCATCCATCAGTCTTCAACACGCAAATGGTGAGCTGCTTTCAACCAAAATAGTTATTCCTTCACTTGACAACACATATCTAACTTTTAAGATCTAGTTAAGTGTTCTCAATGATGTGTAATTGGCTGTTTTAAAATTAGGATGGGGGGCTTCCCTGGTGGCGCAGTGGTTGGGAGTCCGCCTGCCGATGCAGGGGACATGGGTTCGTGCCCCGGTCCGGGAAGATCCCACATGCCGTGGAGCGGCTGGGCCCGTGAGCCATGGCCGCCGAGCCTGCGTGTCCGGAGCCTGTGCTCCGCAATGGGAGAGGCCACAACAGTGAGAGGCCCGCGTACCACAAAAAAAAAAAAATTAGGATGGAGACAGACATTCTTTTGTTTTCAAGAAAGGACTCTTTGATGTCCAGAGCTGGAGTGTTGCTGCTTCTGGAAATGTCTTTGTCCTGGTTTCTGTGGTACCACACTCTCCTGGCTATTTCTCATCAATACGTTTTTTTGCCGGCTTCCGCTGGACCTCTAATAATGTCGGACTGATTCAGTCAGTGCTTGGTCTTTGACCCTCTTCTCTTTTTGGACCTTCTCTAACTAAATATTGGGAAAGCATTAAATATTGATGACTCTTAAATTTATAACTTGACCCCTGACTTCTGCCTTGATTTTCATTTTCACATATCTGCCTGAGTCTCCACTTGGATATTGAATTGGAACTTTCTTCTTTTTTTTTGTAATATTTTTAAATCGAAGTATAGTTGATGTTCAATGTTTTGTTAATTTCTGCTGCACAGTGAACTGATTCAGCCATACATATATATATATATATATATTCTTTTTCATATTCTTTTCCATTATGGTTTATTACAGGATATTGATTATAGTTCCCAGTGCTATACAGTAGGACCTTGTTGTTTATCCATTCTGTATATAATAGTTGGCATCTGCTAATCCCAAACTCCTAATCCATCCCTCCCTCACCCCATCCCCCTTGGCAGCCACCAGTCTGTTCTCTATGTCCGTGTGAATTGGAACTTTCAAATGAGCACGTCCAGAACTGAACTTTTGATTTCTCTTCCCCCAAAGCTGCTTCTCTCCCATCTTCCTTAAAGGCAACACCATCCGACAGGTTGTTCAGGCCAAACACCGAAAGAATATCTTGGGTTGCTCTCTTTTCCTTCTTTTCCTGTTCAACCCATCCACAAATCCCCCAAATTTGAATCCCAACACTTCCCACCATCTAAATTGCCAATAGTATGGTTTAAACTACACTTATCTCTCCTTTGGGTTGTCTTCAAATAGCCTTCTAAATCGTATACCCCTCGACCAGTCTTATCTCTTACAGATTATCCTACCCATGGCACAGAAGAAGTTATCATTCAGGTTTATTATTTATTTATGTTTATAGAAGAGACTTGAAGGAAAGATTGGCTTGTTTCAGATCACATAGGTGTAAGCATGGCAGAGGACTTGAATCCAGTTCTCCATACTCCTAAAAAAAGTGAAACTTTGAATGATTTTTTTTATCCCATCTCTTAATCATTTAAATTAGAAAGTTTACTTTCATGATTCTACTAATAATGGCTAACAATTATATAACACTTAGTACGTGCTGAGCAGGGTTTTGAGAACTTTACATAATTTAGACTCATTGATCTTACAATAGCCAAATGGACCATATACTGTTATTTAATATGCGGAAACTGAGGCCCAGAGTTGTTAAGTGACTTGCCCATGGTTACACAGCCAGGAGGCAGCTGAGGCAGAATTCAAACCCAAGCACCTGGCTCCAGGGTTGTACCCTTGCCCTGGGTTACACTGACCCTCAGTTGAAGCCACGAGTTTGATCCAACGTGATTCATTAGTCTGTTTGTAGGCATTTATTTTTCTTTGTGGACATTGGTTATTTTATCTGTTAGAGAAATGGACTGTAATAACAAAAATTATCCATTACTCTAACAATTAATTTTTAAGTACAGCTAAGAGGAGAATGGGAGGAACTTTTAGAATTTTTTCTACATACATATGATCTGTGCCTCACAGTTTTGAGCTTTAGGTGATATTTACCTCGGGGGCAGGCTCAAAATGAACTCCCAAATTGCCACAAATATTTTTCTATTTAGTAACATTTCCCCAAAAGGCTCTGCCTTGAAAGCTGCTACATGAAACAGCAGATCCTATTATGTCTCAGTTTAAAAATAGTTGGTCTGTCTCTCTTTCACCTGTGCTGTGTGCTTAGTAGATTTATTTAGTCAGGAAAAAGTTCGGAAAGGACTGCGCTTTGAATTGAACCTAGATAAACTGAAAGAATTTTAAATATTGAAGGGAGAAAGTTTCACGCATGCCAACTCCACACTGTGCAATGTGCAGAAACTATACACCTGTTTGACATTTAATCTAACTATTGTGATGCTAATACCTTTATGTCCCAAAGGCGACACACCTCTTGTTCACCTGGTCATCATCTGTAATGTCACATCACCCAGGAACAGAATTTTGCTTCCTTTCAATCCCTACCTACCTCTCCACCCACTCCATCCTTGTGAAAAGTTCTTTGCTGATAAGGAACCAGTATCAATATTATGTTTTGCCATCTTCGTTGGATGTGGGCGAGTCCTTTGCTCATTTTAATCTGTCTCCAGGCCGTGTTTTTTTTTTTTTTTTTTTTGCGGTACGCGGGCCTCTCACTGTTGTGGCCTCTCCCGTTGCGGAGCACAGGCTCCGGACGCGCAGGCTTAGCGGCCATGGCTCACGGGCCCAGCCGCTCCGCGGCATGTGGGAGCTTCCCGGACCGGGGCACGAACCCGCGTCCCCTGCATCGGCAGGCGGACTCTCAACCACTGCGCCACCAGGGAAGCCCTGCTTTACTCTTTTAAGATGATTGTCTGGCAGTAGCTTCCACTGGAGTGACACTTGTAATTTACACAGTAACCAAGTAAGCTGATTATACCAGCCAGCACCTGGTGGAAAACAAAATTTAACTTAAGTGATGCAAGATATTTTAATGGAGAGGGTACTTACAGGGATGTGTGTATTTGGGTGTACGGGTGAGAGAACCCAAATAAAAGAACTTGGTTGAGATACCAAGACATTAGTAACAGCAGTAATAGCATTTTTAGTTTTGAATTGGCAAGGAGAGGAAATAGTATCAACAGAGCCCAGCGTGAGATGGGAACTAAAGAAACGGAATCACAGATAGTAGCTGAGCCCATGAAATGATGCAACCACTGCTGTAAAAGTGGCCCAGAATGTGTAGGTAGGGGACAAAATACCTCAACCTCTTTTCCTTCTGCTAATAAAGCCCATTGTTTGACCCCAATCAGAAGTCAGCTAGCCACTATGGAGAGCAGTATGGAGGTTCCTTATAAAACTAAAAATAGAGTTAGCATATGATGCAATCACACTCCTTGTCATATATCTGGAGAAAACCATAATTCAAAAAGATGCATACACCCCAATATTCATTGCAGCACAATTTACAATTGCCAAGACATGGAAGCAACCTAGGTGCCCATTAACAGGTGAACAGATAAAGATGTGGTGTATATAACAATGGAATATTACTCAGTCATAAAAAAGAATGAAATAATGCCATTTGCAGAAACATGGATGGACCTAGAGATTCAAACTAAGTGAAGTAAGTCAGACAGAGAAAGACAAATATCATGATATAACTTTTATATGGAATCTGGAAAAAAATGGTACAAATGAACTTATATACAAAACAGAAAGAGACCCACAGACATAGAAAACAAACTTACGGCTACCAAAGGGGAAAGGGTGGGGCAGGGAAAAGTTAGGAGGTTGAGATCAACATATACACAGCACTATATATAAAATAGGTAACCAACACCTACTGTATAGCACAGGGACCTATGCTCAATATTTTGTAATAACCTATAAGCTAAAAGAATCTGAAAAAAAAAAATGAATCACTTTTCTCCTCACCTGAAACTAACACATTGTAAATCAACTATAGTTCAATTAAAAAATAAAAAAAAGTAAAAGAAGTCAACTAGCAAGAACTAGCTTTCCAGGGTGATGTAATCTTATATCGGTCAGGCTCCCAAAGTAGGAGCAAGACAGAGAAGGACAAAGAAGAAATGAGGAAGGATCTCAGAGGAGGGAGACTCCTTCAATGAAAAATTTCAAATATTAGAATTTACGGACATGGATACCTGGCTTACTCTTCCCTTAGAACTGGAGAAGTTTCATTCAATCTTTTCTTCTCTCTGCTGAGATGCAAGGAAATGAGGCACATTATTTATAAACTTTCTTTGTTTTTCACAGCAACGTGCCTTTAGAAACTGAATCAGAAAGTAGAATGACTAGAAATGGATCATTTAGTATTATATGCTAAAAGACACGAACATTTAAAATTTCCTTATGTCAAACTCACTCCCAAGGAAGAGCCTAGAGCTGCTCTGTACAGGCTGTAGTCACAACTTCTCTTCCTGGACAATATTCATGCATAGATGAGGGGAAATGCTGGCTCAGGGGAAAAAAGTCAGCTGAAATGGAAGAGAACCTGTCAACGTTATGAAAAATGAACTCTATGGACTTTTAGACACACTGCATGACCAGATGGGTAAAATTAGAGATTGTTTGAAGAAGCTGTTATAAAGGAAATGTGATTGAATGAACGTATTTTGTGATATGCAAAATACAAAAAGTGATGCATATGTGTGCATGTGTCTGGGGAAGGGTGTGAAGGGGAGGGAGAGTAGTAATACTGATGGCAACATGCAGAGAAAGTGTAAGAATACATAAGAGCTTTTCATTATCTAGGAGGGTAAGTGACACTCTCAAGAAACCTATGGTGAAAGAATTTCTATATTCATAGAAACTTTCACTGTTTTTTTTTAACTCTTTTTTTTTCATCTTGTAGAACTTCCATCAATATCACATCAATTCCCCAATTTTCCAGGAAGACAATAGCAGAGTATAGGCAATTACAGGGCTGGATTTGCACATAAGAGAGATAGAGATAGATTCAAATTCTGACCCAAGTTGAGATTTCAACAAAACTTTCTGCTGCTGAAAAAGTAGATCTTGCTGGCTTTCATCGCCCTTAGATTACACCTGCCCTTTTGTTGTAAACACGTGTGTCTTTCACATCATCCCAATACAATTTGCCAGGGGTGACCCCATCTCAAAGCAATGTTTGTTTAGCAAAGGTAGTTTATCCTGGCAAAGTTTTCTAAATAATTCATAGGTGATTTGTACCAACTGAGAAAGAAATGTTGGTCTCCATATATGAAAAAATAAGTAGTAAATGTCCATCTTTAATCAGACAAAGAGTGCCTTTATCAAAGGGTATAATATGTACCTAAAATGTAGAAATAATGAGTGCAATTTTCATAATGTCATTACCTGTCACACAAAGTGAAAAAAAATTACCGAAGCCTGCAGAACAACGGGAATTATTCTACAGCTTGGAGCCCTAAGCCTCCTGGTGGGATATTGGGCTCATTTGTATTTATACCATCAGCGAATATTTTAACAGTTTGTGAATCTGTCCTTAAAATAATATGCTACCAAATTACTCTGGCTCACCTACAAATTTGAAATAAAAATTAAAAGTGGAACGAGGAAGAAGCAAAAAATACTGGGAATCAGGAGACCTTGCAAGTTTATCCTCTGCCACTAACAGCTGGTATGACTGCTTAGAATCAGTCTCATTTGAAAATTTTGTTGTGATTCTGTGACAGCAATGAAACAGAATTAAGCCCCCAACACTTGTCTTAATGAAATGAAAGATTCTTTGACATCACTAAGTATAGAAACTAATAAGTAATTTAGAACTCTTTATTTACCATGACTTTAAAAAATGGATTATAGATAAAAAATCAGTTCTTAAACAAGTCAAATTATATGGGAATAATTGTGTATTTTATGGCTTTATCCTAATGTGAATATCTTTAGTCCTCTCAACCACTTGCAATTCTTGATAGCTTCATGCTTTTTTTGCTTTTGGGTCTTTGCTTATACTTTTTTTCTCTCCCTGTGTCCTGCCTTCACTGGGTAAATCATATACATTCTGAATCCCCTCCCCAAACTGGATTCAGTGATGCTGAATGAACGTCATATTTGTATAGGCAGTATGTCTCTGTCAGGGTGGTAGTAATGAATAATTCCAAACCTATTAGGAGGGAAGGGAGAGGGGTACAACCTTTAAAAGAATGACATAGCCATAAAACATGACAAAAGCTGGTTAGAACCGACTAGGTCCAAGATGGCGGAAGATCTAACTTCCAGTGGACCTTGAGCCTCATTATACGCTCATTGTAACACATCAGCTAAATGACACACCCACCGGCGCTGTGACAGTTCTGAGGTTAACAATAAAAGGTCAAAAAGTGGGCAGTGGCCCAATTCCTGGAAATCTCTGCCTCTTCCCCCAAATAATTAGAATAATTCTCTCACTCTTTAGCCTATGAAATTACCAGCCCATTAAAACTAACCACGCCATACTTCGAGGCTCTCTCGCCTTCTGAGATGGCCCACACTCTGTCCGTGGAGTAAATAAATCCACTCTAAATAAATCCACGTCTTACCTATCACTTTGTCTCTCACTGAATTCTTTTTGCAATGAGACATCAATAACCTCAAATCTACTGGAAACAAAGTCTCAATAGGCTTAATGTAAAAAGTCTTTAATTCTCACCTATACGACACAAATGCTGGTTCACAGGAGTTTTCTGCTCATTGTAACTACTCAGGCACCCTCGCAATGGAAGCTTTATTTGGTATACATGTCCATGATCACCTGTCCCCCAAAGTCTCCAGTGGGACTGACACATCACTGCTGCTCATTTATCATTGGCCAAAGCAAGCCCGTGTTTCCAACTTCAATATTTGTTCAACAGCATCAGTGAGCACCAGCTATAGCAGTGGTAAAGAGTAAGACGTTGCTATCTAACCACTTGGCTCAAATTCTGTCTCTGATCCTTGCTGGCTGTGATTTTTTTTTTTTTCTTTTTTTGCGGTACGTGGGCCTCTCACTGTTGCAGCCTCTCCCGTTGCAAAGCACAGCCTCCGGACGCGCAGGCTCAGCAGCCATGGCTCACGGGCCCAGCCGCTCTACGGCATGTGGGATCTCCCCAGACCGGGACACGAACCCGTATCCGCTGCATTGGCAGGCAGACTCCCAACCACTGTGCCACCAGGGAAGCCCCAATGGTGGAAGTTTTAGAGGTCAGACTTTCTGAGAAAAGGAACAGGACTTGTTCGCTCACAATAGTTCTGAACTCAGAAAGCTGTTCATCAACTCTTTTGAATCACTTTTCCACCAAAGGCTCAAGTAAAGAATGTGGGTTAGTAAAACTGGGTAGTAGCAGGAGACGTGGGGATCATTATCCTGTGTCTTTTAACTGAGTTTAATGTTGCGTCTGGAGAGAAAGTAAAAATACAGGAAAACTACCAAAAAAGTGCATATGTATGATAAACATATCTGGTTCAAATCTTTTTTTTTTCTTTATAAACTCCATTATTGTGGATCAGCTTTCTTTAAATACCTTCCTCCTTTCTGAGATTCATGGTTTTTGAGGGTGGATCTATATTCCGAATAAAATGATTGGTGGTTGTCAAATAATTTCAATGTTTGATGTAAAAATTAAATGTTTCTAATATCAAGATAAGGGCCAGTTAATAAGGAAATATATCTTTTGGCCGATAATTCTTTCTGATATGAGCTTTTCCACAGTACTTTGTGTCCAGGAGTTTAGAATGTTTTGTGAGATACATCATTGTAGCATTCCTTTCATTTAATATTAACTCATTTTTATTCATTTAATATCCAGTAGATATGGATATTGACCCTGTAAAACCATATGATAATAAACATTGGGATGAATTAAAAAGTCATCAATATTTTCCATTGAAAAGAATACACCTGGGGGTTTTAAGATTGCCGGCATAAATATTTTTTAAAACCTTTATCCAGGTATTGGTATTGTACAGACTTAGATTAGAAAATAATTTCTACGTTGTGGGCCTGTGGCAAATCCTGGCTACTCTGCTTGCTGTTCTGAAATCTGGCTCACTACTGTGGCAGCAGGAAGATTCACCATTGAGGTGTCACCAGATCTCCTGCAGCTCAGGGGCACACCCTTCCTGACAATTCTCAGAGGCATAGAAATTGGCTGCAGGCTACAGGAATGCAATACAAGTTTGATCTGTTGGAATAAACATCTCCTATTTCACAGAACAAGAAGAGTGGTTGCCAAGGGCTGTGTGTGTGGGGAAATGGGGAGATGTAGGTCAAAGTGCACAAACTTTCATTTATAAGTGAAACCAAGGGGGACCGTGTGGGGCTCCTGGGCACAAAAACCTTTCTGGGTCCCCTGTTTCTTGTTTGTAGGAAATAAACTTAATTCAGCCTCCTTGATCTTCCCTGAGTTCCAAAGGTCAGATTCAACAGTTGCTAATTAGGGAAAGAAGGGGATGAAGAAACAAGGGGGTAGCAGTCAAGAAACAACAGTGCAGCCTTGGGGCGGGACCCTGGTTCCTCCTCAAGGAATATATGTAACAGTATCTTTGAGTTCTTCTGCAGGAACTAAGCAACTTCAGGCTGAGCACAAGGTTCCTGAAACATGGCCCTGTTACCTCACCACCAACCAGTCAGGAGAAAGTCACACCTCCTGCAGCCCTCAGTCGAAATTTTGCCTATAAAAACTTTCCCCTAAAAACCATCAGAGTTTGGGGTTTTTGAGCACGAGCCACCCGTTCTCCTTGCTTGGACCTGCAATAAACCCTCCTCTGCTCAAAGCTCTGACTTTTCAGTTTCTTTGGCCTCCTCACTGTGCATCGGGCACACAGACTTGTGTTTTGTAACATAAGGAGAATTAAGTTCTGAGGGTCTTACGCACAGCATGGTGACATAGTTAATAATGCAGTGCTGTATACATGAACGTGGCTGAGAGTAGGTCTTAAGTTTTCTTACCACACACACAACAAAGAGTTAACTATGTGAGGCGATGGATGTGTTAAGTACCTTGATCTTGGTAATCATTTCATGATGTCTAGGTACAGCAAGTCATCACCTTGTACACTTTAAATATATGTGACTATATTTGTCAATTATTACTCAATAAAATTGGAAGAAAGAAAATCTGCTATTTTAGTCTACTGTCTCTCCACCTCACTTCAAGGTTTTTCCCTGTAAAAATGTTTTGACACATTAAATATTTTTCTTTGATGTTTGGTAGGAGGATTGCAGAAGTGAATATTAAAATCCTATAATTCTTAGCATTTAAATAATGACAAAGTTGAAGTTCACTTTTTTTTTTTTTTTTTTGAGGTACGTGGGCCTCTCACTGTTGTGGCCTCTCCCGCTGCGGAGCACAGGCTCCGGACGCGCAGGCTCAGCGGCCATGGCTCACGGGCCCAGCCGCTCCGCGGCATGTGGGATCTTCCCGGACCGGGGCACGAACCCCTGTCCACTGCATTGGCAGGCGGACTCCCAACCACCGCGCCACCAGGGAAGCCCGAAGTTCACTTTTAAAAAAAAATTTATTTATTTTATTTATTTTTTGCTGCATTGCGTCACTAGTTGCAGTGAGCGGGGGCTACTCTTCGTTGAAGTGCGCGGGCTATTGCAGTGGCTTCTCTTGTTGAGGGAGTGCAGGCTCTAGGCGCATGGCTTTCAGTAGTTGTGGCGCATGGGCTCATAGCTGTGGCTCGCGGGCTCTAGAGTGCAGGCTCAGTAGCTGTGGCGCATGGGCTTAGCTGTTCCGCAGCATGTGGGATCTTCCCGGGCCAGGGCCCGAACCCATGTCCCCTGCATTGGCAGGTGGATTCTTAACCACTGCGCCACCAGGGAAGTCCAAAGTTCACTTTTATTTATTTACATCAGGTAACTAATTTCTTGCTCCAGTGGTTTCTTCTCAGAGACTAGATAGGAATATATTATCAATTGGTTTTGACTTACTTTTAAAAAAAAATTATTGGAGTATAGTTGATTTACAACATTGTGTTAGTTTCAAGGTGCACAGCAAAGTGGTTCAGTTATATCTATCTATCTATCTATCTACCTATCTATCTATCTATTCTTCTTCAGATTCTTTACCAATATAGGTTATTACAGAATATTGAGTAGAGCCCCCTGTGCTATACAGTAGGTCCTCGTTGGTTACCTGTTTTATGAAGTGAGAATGGGGACAGAGGTCAGGAGTAAGAAAGCAGGATTTAAGGTTCTCTAAATACCAGTGGCCGCCTATCACAGTTGGAATATGGAAAGTCTAAAATGACATTGTAAAATTCTCCCTTGTTATCTAATAAAACTTTCAACAATAGTTACACCAAAGCTTAGATATACACATTAACTGAAACAAATTTGCCTAATCTATTTTGCTAGTTATGAGTTCATAGAATACGTGACATCGGATGCTTTGTATTTCTGAAGTGGAGGAGGGTTATTATAGACCTGAGTGAAAGGGATGAGAATCTGGGTAAAGAGGCTAAACAATTATTTTTCTCAAAATAAAAATTAAAAAAAACCCCTAAAAGCAAAAACGTGCATTCATCCTGCTCACGTTTTGCAGTCAAATGTCTAATTGCATCTCTCAGCCTTTCCATGTGTAACATTCCAGGCAGGTGTCACGCTAGCCAATGTTTATCGTAATTACACCACATCTTAACACCTGAGTAGAAGACTACTGAAACGTTGCACATAAATGTTTCAGTGTAATAAAATCGCATATTAGGGCATACATCTCAAGGTAGAGAAGATGTGAACAGAGCACTATATATGTTACTAACAGCGACTATATAATTTCTTGAAAGATTCAAGAAGTCTTGTTCCCTTTCTCTTATCCTTACTCTCTGGACTAGAGTCCAGCAGATGTTCAAGGTCACTGTCATTCATTTTCCACAGTCCCAGGGACCTTTGAAGGATTCAGCATAACCGAGTGGCCATACAGTTGTAAAAGACATTAACATTCCTATTAAGCTCTTGAGAATTTTGACCTTTCTGAAATGTCAGAAAAGGGATATTCTGCAGGTAACTTGTGATCGACTAGATGCATAATATACCAAGTGTTTAGGTTCATCTGTCTACCTCAGACCCGTGGGGGTGATAGATTGAATAAAATGCTGTTTTCTATTATGTGGGAGTACTTGATAATTTTCTTAGGGGCTCTCTTGGTAGAGAAAATGCTACAAGATCTGACACTGGTGATCACAGAATTGTATTCACCCTGGACTGCACTGTTTCTCCCGTGTACTTTTTTGTCCTTTTATGCAATTTATTATATACTGAAGTTCCAAGAAGAGGAATTTAATTTCTCGTTATAATTTTAATAAGGTGCCACAAAACATGAAATTCACATTTTTTTTTTTTTTTTATGCGTTACGCGGGCCTCTCACTGTTGTGGCCTCTCCCGTTGCGGAGGACAGGCTCCGGACGCGCAGGCTCAGCGGCCATGGCTCACGGGCCCAGCCGCTCCGCGGCATGTGGGATCCTCCCGGACCGGGGCACGAACCCGCGTCCCCTGCATCGGCAGGCGGACTCTCAACCACTGCGCCACCAGGGAAGCCCGAAATTCACATCTGAATCCCAATTTTCTTTCCTCAACCGTAAAGAGTTCTGAATAGTAAGGGCAAACCTGACCACATAAATTACCATTGTGTCTGGACTTCCCAGTTGTGATGGTTATATACGTGTTACTATAAATCCAAACACATCTTTGCCTTTTTAAAGTTTACAAGCCTATATCAGGCTAATTATCAGCCCTGTTAGATCTTTGACTAATTTGGTTTTTTTCTGGTTCAAATACTCCTGGCTTGGGCCCTAGAAATCTCTTTGGAATCCTTGAAGAATAGCAAAACATTTTCCAGGAAGACTGAGAATGTGTGTCTGAGTGTGTGTGTGCATGCTTATATGTGTATCTTTTCCCTCCACAAAACACAAGGAATTTACTTTCTCCTCCACAAAACCCCCAAAGTATCACCGCTTTCTAAGTGTTGATTCTCCTGCACTTAAATTGCTGGCTTCCTGCACATACAAGCCTGAGTCCAGTTGTCTTTAGCAGTTGCCTATATGGTTGGCATTCACTGGGGTTAAGTGAAAAATCCATTGCCTAAAAGATGACATTTTAAAAAAGAATGTTCTAATCCAAATAGGAAACTGCACGAAGTCAGATTTATTCTTTCTTAAAATTAGCTGGAATCCCTCTAGACTGCACTTTAATCTCAAAGAACATACTGGTAATGTTATCTCTGAAGCTAATTTTAACCTATACGTGGTATTTTAGAGTTCTGAGAAAGTGCCTTTATCTGATTTAAATTGATTATACAGAGTGAAGTACCATTGTTTGGACAGTGTGCCAGTTTTCACGTTATCAAGATAAATTTCACACTGAAATGGCTTTCTCTGGCCTTCCTGCTGGCCGAGAGCCTCCCCACTCTTACTGTCAGCTCGAAAACCACTTTGCCTTTTGCCCAAATCCCCTGCTGGGTACAATCATCTCACCAGCTGAGGGACAGCTCTGGTTCTATCTTTTATATACAACCAGCCCCCTTTTCTAGGTTCTCAGTAGAGAACCATATATTCTTACTGAAATAAATTGTTAAAACTAAAACGGCCCTTGACAATCACTCAGCCCCACCCTTTTATTGATAAATGAGGACCAGGGGGTGTAAGAGCCTTGCCCACATTCAGTACTTCTTAGTGGCATCGGTGGACACAGAACCCATGTGTCCCAACTTTAACTTCCTGTCAGCTCTGCTTTTCCTGTTCCTCTCTGTCTGATAGGCTATAAAAATTCAGTCACATTTGGTATGATAAACTCTCGATAGATCGGATGGGTCACTTAAAAGTAACAAGACTTTATAATCCTCAGAAAGCCCCAAAGTACCCAGAATCAGCAATCTTCAAATATTTCTTCGAATGTGACCAATCGCACCTTTTTGTGTGGTTCATCTGATATCTCCATCTAAGGATCTCACCTTCGCACTGTGAGGGGTGCCTGGAGGTCTGCTGGGGGGACCTGCCAGGAGGATATTCAAGTAAGGGATTAAGGAGCATTTTGCAAATGAAAGGAATCTCTGCTACTGGATGAAGAGGGAGTGAAATGTGGAAGCTGGCTCGATAGCCTGGCTCAGTGAGGAATGAATGGGGATGAAAATAGGGGTGAGCCCTGATGAGAACAGCCAGGGTTCCCTCAGGGATATGCGTCCTCTAGCCATTCCGCATGAACCAATGGACACATCCAAGGGAGAGAGGGGCTAAAAAAAAAAAAATCTACAAAGAAATTAAATCAGAAAAAGCTATTTTAACTAAAATCTCTCTGAGACATTTGGTATGTAAATCGACACATTCTTGGTACTTAAGTTAAAACTGGAACACATAGAAAAGCACAAGAAGGCCAGTCTTTAGCTTCCATGAGGAATTCAGCACTGCTTAGATCTCTGGAGGTCTTTTGATAACTCACAGCTCTGGGTATCAGTGGGATCTGTTTCTTTTTCCCTGGATCAGACCCCAGACACTTGATGACGTTTTTGTGTGAGAAAGATGACAGGCAGCTTGGAAAGTGTAGGGTCTGTTTGGATAAGGGCCTGGAGAACTTTCGGGTGAAGGACTTTTCTGGAAGGTCTGGGCAAGAACAATGGTGCTTTGAGGTCTGTCTTGGAGGATGTGGCAAAAGGAAGGTGAAGACACCCCCTCCTCTTTGCCACCCACAGCCCCTCAAGTTTTGTATTTTGAGGGGCCCATGCTGCCGGTAATGGGAATGCCCAGCCTTGCCTGCTGGAAAATGACAGCCGTGCCCGGTGGACAGCGTGGGAATTTCAGGGCAGACTAGCAAAGCAAGAGGTGACTTGGGAGCTATTCACAGTGGAGGGGGCAGCGTGCCCAGAGGAGCCAGGACACTAAGAAAATGTGGTCTTGGTACCCGGGGGTGCTCACCAGAGTCTCTGCAAACACTTGTGACACCTTTCAGGGGACTCTCAGAGGCTGTTCTGAGTCTCTGTGATTGGGTGAAGGGGAAAGAGGGTGGAAACTTGAGTTACGTTTGCTCTCTACTTCTCAAGTCTCTTGATCCTACTTGTGCTGAGGTTAGAAGCACATCTGTTTACTTGTAATTTCAAATTTATAAATTAAAGAACACTTCTATGGAACAGATTTGTGGTTGCCGAGGGAGAGTGGGTGGAGGGAGGGATGGATTGGGAGTTTGGGATTAGCAGATGCAAACTATTATATATAGGATGGATAAACAACAAGGTCCTCCTGTAGAGCACAGGGAACTATATTCAACATGCTGTGATAAACCGTAATGGAAAAGAATATTAAAAAAAGAATGCATATATACGTAAACCTGAATCACTTTGCTGTACAGCAGAAATTAACACAACATTGTAAATCAACTATACTTCAATAAAAAAGAACACTCCTAGGGCCTCCCTGGTGGCGCAGTGGTTGAGAGTCCGCCTGCCGATGCAGGGGACACGGGTTCGTGCCCCGGTCCGGGAAGATCCCACATGCCGTGGAGCGGCTGGGCCCGTGAGCCATGGCCGCTGAGCCTGCGTGCCCGGAGCTTGTGCTCCGCAACGGGAGAGGCCACAACACTGAGAGGCCCGCGTAACGCAAAAAAAAAAAAAAAGAACACTCCTAGGAATGCTAGCATTATCGTGAATGATTGCAATATATTACTAGTATTTTCTTGATTCTCCTAAAATAATATCCTCTGAATGAAAAAATCACGTTAACTGCTCCATACTTCACACTAGAATCTTATACAGTTTAATTTATTTTCTCTATTATAACTTTGCACACCTAGAATTTTAAAAGAAAATTTCAGTTTTCGAATTTTCAGTCGCCTCTTTTCTGCAATGACAAAACAGCATAAGAATCATGAAAGAAACAGAATAATTTCATGAACAACCTTTTCAGTGTCTGTGTCTAACTTTCCTTAAGATCTCACGTCCTTGGTCAAACCAAGTCTCCAGATGGTACTGCTGTCAGAAAGATCTAGGAAAATGGATGACCCAAATATATTTTTACATTTGTGTTTACATTTGTATTCTTTACATTTGTAAGTCACTTGTTCTGTTTTTGAAATGTTTTTCAGGTCAAAGCAGTTTTAAGATCCCTCTTCAGCAGTTACTTGCCATTCTCACCCTATTCTTCCCATTTTCTGTGTATTAGATGAATTTTCAGTCTGGAATTTATAGTTCCCAGTGCAATACAGAGAGCTTTTGAGAATCCACATTTTCTTCCCTGGTAAAGTTTCTTTTAGCAACAACGGAAGTACTTAACTAATTTTGTTTTACAGAATTTTTAATCAACATAAATTACCATTAACAACACAATCACATGCACCTGTGGACCCACAATCGTGTCCTTTTTAAAAAAATTTGTTGTAAGAATGTTTAACATGAGATCTACCCTCTTTACAGATTTTTAATTTTAACTAATGAGGTTTTTAAAATTTTTATTGAAGTATAGTAGTTGATGTGCAATGTTGTGTTAGTTTCAGGTATACAGCAAAGTGTTTCAGTTATACAAACAATATATAAATCTATTCTTTTTCAGATTCCTTTCCCTTAAAAGTTATTACAAAAGTATCGAGTGTATATATGTCCATGCCACTCTCTCACTTTGTCACAGCTTACCCTTCCCCCTCCCCATATCCTCAAGTCCATTCTCTAGTATATACACTACCAAACGTAAAATAGATAGCTAGTGGGAAGCAGCCGCATAGCACAGGGAGATCAGCTCGGTGCTTTGTGGTCACCTAGAGGGATGGGATAGGGAGGGTGGGAGGCAGGGAGACGCAAGAGGGAAGAGATATGGGAACATATGTATATGTATAACTGATTCACTTTGTTATAAAGCAGAAACTAACACACCATTGTAAAGCAATTATACTCCAATAAAGATGTTAAAAAAAATGTATTGAGTATAGTTCTCTGTGCTATATAGTAGGTCCTTGTTGGTTATCTATTTTATATATGGTAGTCTGTATATGTTAATCCCAAACTCCTAATTTATCCCTCCCCACCTTCTATGGTAACCTTAAGTTTGTTTTCTATGTCTGTGGGTCTATTTCTGTTTTGTATATAAGTTCATATGTATCTTTTTATTTTTTTTTTGGCTGCACCACACAGCTTATGGGATCTTAGTTCCCTCACCAGGGATCAAACCTAGGTCCCGGCAGTGAAAGCACTGAGTCCTAATCCCTGGACCGCAAGGGAATTCCCTATCACTTTGTTTTAGATTCCACATATAAGTGATATCATATGGTATTTGTCTTTCTCTGTCTGACTTCCTAAACTTAGTGTAATCTCTAGGTCCATCCATGTTGCTGCCAGTGGCATTATTTCATTCTTTTTTATGGCTGAGTAATATTTCATTGTATATACATCACATATCACATCCTCTCTATCCATTCATCTGTCAATGGACATTTAAGTTGCCTCCATGTCCTGGCTATTGGCAATAGTGCTGCTATGAACATTGGGGTGTGTGTATCTTTTCGAATTATAATTTTCTCTGGGTATATGCCCGGGAGTGGGATTGCTGGGTCATATGGTAGCTCTGTTTTTAGTGTTTTAAGGAACCTCCACACTGTTCTTCATAGTGGCTGCACCAGTTTACATTCCCATCAGCAGTAACCCTCTTCACAGACTTTTTGCTTTTTTACAGACTTTTAAGTGTACAATACAGATGTGTTAACTGCAGGCACAGTCTGCACAGCGTGTCTGTAGGACTTAATAGAGTGTGTGTGCTTGTGTTTGAGAGTATTTCTGAACCCTTCTCCAGGAGCCTCCTTTTCATGACATATTCTTTATCTTGCAATAACTTTTGCACACATCAAATATCCAGCTTGTAAGCAGAAGCAGAAGCTTCTGTAAAAGTTAGCCAAACGTTGTGTGCTTTCTTTCCATGCAAGTGAAAGGTGAAACACCTCTGTTCTTGGACTTACTTCTTTGGGCCAGGATAAGCTTTTGTCCATGTGAGGACAAGAGAGCAAATGTTTTCAGATGTGTACTATTTTGCAGAATTTGTTCATTCCTGTTTCTTACAAATAGGATCCCATTAGCATGACAAAGCCCAGTGGCACAGTCTTTGTAGAGTAAGTGATTCAGACAGTTGCATTCATACATGACCTTGGTGTACTGCAAGGTCCTCCCTCCACACCACCTGCCCTGAACCTAACCTCATCCTGTTTCATCTTAGCCTCCTCTCCAACAATAACTTTTGTGTCAGGCCCGGTGCAAGGTCCCCTGGATGCCCTGTCAACTGCGTGCTGCAGGGGAGGGACAGGAGATGTGTTTCATTAGCACATGCTGGCAAGCTGCCATCTTCAGTCACTTCACATATAGTAACTGAGCTCCTTTTGTGTGCAAGGCTGTGTAGTCAAATGAGGAGAGAGGTGGCTCCCTGAGGCCATGCAGAGTTGTTAATATTTGGCGGCCATGAAAGCAAAAAAGAAAAAAACCTGAAGCCCGGGGAGGTGCTCCAGGGCTCAGAGACACCTAGACAGATTGCTGCAACGAGGCTCACTCATACAGAAGTGGGTATAAGTGGGAGTAGAGGGTGAGTGGAAATAATATTGAAATGGAGGCAATGGCATTTTTCTAGAGACTTTCTATTCAGTCAGCAAATAGTTATCGGAACTTTTAGGCTAGTGGACAGTCTGTAAACATACGGACATGTAAATGTGTAAGGGCAAATAGTGATAAAGGGAATAGAGGACAAGACAGTGAGGTGAGGGAGATGCACGGTGAGAGGTGACAAGGGCTGGGGGGGCCGGGGGCCGGGGTAGTTTCTGTTTTGTTCGAGGAGAGCGGGTGAGTCTTGATGGAAGTTAGGGACCAAGCCTGCAGCTATGGGAGGGAGCAAGGTCCCCTCGGGGGGTAGGAACCACGGTTCGATGGTCAGAGCCAGAAAACTACCTGGCGTGTTCAAGGAAGAGGAAAGAGGCAAATGTGGCTTAAGGAGAGGATGCTAGGAGGAGAGTTCAGGAGAGGTAGTTAGACAGGAAGGATGTGGGGTGCAGATACAGAGAACCTTGAAAACTAGTATAAACTGTGGATTTTACTCTGAACATGCTGGTAGTTGATTGGAGGATGTTTGCCAGAGGAATGACATCATAGAACACATTTTAAAGGGGCACACTGGCTGCCGTGTTGAGATTAGATGATATGGGTTCAAGGGCAGAAACAGGAAGATAGAAAGTATTTACAGAAATCCAGGAGAGGAATGATGGCTTTAATCTGAATTGTATTGGTGGAAGAAGTGATGAGAGGTCAGATTTGGGATTTGGGGGATTTTTGTTTGAAAGTAGAATTGGGAGGACTTGCTGTTCTTTGTCTGGGACACTACATGTCAGCGCTCTTCTCCCTTGAGGAGGGAGGTGCGCGGGGTGAGCTCTGAGCAGGGAGCAGTCCTGTGCTTCCCTTAGCCAGGACTTCGGAATACCCTGCAATCATGTGTAAAATACCCAGGACCTGAAACTGCCTTCCCCAGGATTGCAGTCTATTCTGTGCAGATAAGAGTGGAGGATATTGAGAGCCCATAAGCCGTCCTAAAGAGCCCCTTGCTAACAAAAGCAAGATCCAGGTTGGATATAGTGCAAGCTACCATTTTCCTCTAGTTCCAGTGTGGCTTAGGAATTCAAAGTCTTCTGTCGTCTTTCGGGAGTTGTGATGGTTAGTTTCATCAGTCAACTTGGTTGGGCCACGGGGTGCGCAGACGAAACCTTACTTCCAGGGTGACAGTGAGGGCGTTTCTGGATGAGATTAGTATTTGAGTCAGTTTGATAGGCAATGGTAGCTTATTTTACTTTGCCTTTTTTGGTTTGTTATGAAGTGAAATTCCTCAAAATACTAACTCACAGTTATGACTAAAAGGACCTTTAAACCATGCATAGCTAAAAGCACATGAAATGGTTAAAAGACAAGTGTATTTACAGGAATCATGTACCTGGATGTCAGTCTTTATCTGTATTAGTTGGATGAACTTTTATGTCATTCTGTCTCTTTCTATAGTTTGCACATCTGTCAAGCAGAAATAAGATTTGCTCTCCTAACTGTATTGTAGGAATGTACAAAAGATCAAACGAAATTACGAATGTGTGTTAAACCACAGTGATGTTACGGAATGCAAATTTGCACGCCTGACACACTGTGAGGTCAAACAAATCAAAACGTTGGAGTTTGGAGCAGAGAAAGATTTATGGCAGGGCCAAGCAAGGAGAACAGGTGGCTCATGTTCAAAAATTTGAATTCCCCAATGGCTTTCAGGGAAAATTAAAAAAAAAAATGTTATTTATTTTTTTGGCTGCTTTGGGTCTTCGTTGCTGCACATGGGGTTTTCTCTAGTTGCAGCAAGCAGGGGCTACACTTTGTTGTGGTGTGCAGGCTTCTTAGTGCAGTGTTTTCTCTTGTTGCGGAGCATGGGCTCTAGGCATGCGGGCTTCAGTAGTTGTGGCATGCAGCTCAGTAGTTGTGGTGCATGGGCTTAGTTGCTCTGCCGCATGTGGGATCTTCCCAGACCAGGGATCAAGCCCCCGTCCCCTGCATCGGCAGGTGGATTCTTAACCACTGTGTCACCAGGGAAGTCCCCAGGGAAATCCCCAGGGAAAAGTTTTTATAGGCAACACTTGGGGTGAGGGCTGCAGGGTGTGTGACTTTCTTTACATTGGTTGGTGGTGAGGTAACAGGGCAGTGCTCCTGGAATCTTGTGCTCAGCCTGAAGTTACCACCCTCCAGCTTGGTTCCTATAGAAGAACTCAAAGATATTGTTCTGTATATCCCTTGACGGTGAAACCAAGACCCTGCTTTATCACCGCACTATTGTTTCTTTTTTTTTTTTTTTTTTTTTTTTTTTTTTTTGCGGTATGTGGGCCTCTCACTGTTGTGGCCTCTCCCGTTGCGGAGCACAGGCTCCGGATGTGCAGGCTCTGGACGCGCAGGCTCAGGGGCCATGACTCATGGGCTCAGCCGCTCTGCGGCATGTGGGATCTTCCCGGACTGGGGCACGAACCCGTGTCCCCTGCATCGGCAGGCGGACTCTCAACCACTGCGCCACCAGGGAAGCCCCGCACTATTGTTTCTTGATGGCTTCTCCTTAGTTTCTGCATTCCTTCACTTCTCTGATTAGCAACTGTTTGATCTGCCCTTTGGAGCTCAGGGAAGGTCAAAGAGGCTGAATGAAGCCTATTTCCTGCAAACAAGAAATGGGGGACACAGAAAGGATTTGTATCTGGGAGCCCCACAGCGTCCTGCTCAGTTTCAGTAGCCCACTGCACGTCTGAATTTGGACTCTAATTCTAACACCTCTAATCTCTGTAATACTCTTAGCCTCAGCTTTCCCTGAATGAAGATGATAATAGTGTCTATCTAAAAATAATTAAGTGAGGTAATATTTATAGTGTTCAGTAGGGGGCTTGACCCTTGTTAATACCTAGTAAGTGTAAGTAATTAGTAGTATTTAAGTATGTGAAAACAAAATATAAAACACTTCATAAGTGTAAGCTTTTATTAATTTATTATTCAGATAGTAAGTCAATTATCTAATTTGCTTAGGGGTTTTATTTCTTTCCCTGGAGTTTTGGCTTTGCTTTACATAGGAGATGTTGGAATGCTTTTACTAATAAAATGTGTTTTGAAAATAATCATGGATATAGAAACCATAGTGAAACCGTGCACCTCAGATTGGGACTTGGACCCACGTGGCCGGGACTCAAACCCGGCCAAAACCCACAGTCTTCCAAACTGAGATCATACACCTGGTTTCAGGACTTAATGAAGCTCAGGTTCTTGATGTCTCATCGCAGAAAGAATTCAGTGAGAGGCAAAGTGATAGGTAAGAAGTGGATTTATTTAGAGAGAAACACACTCTACAGGCAGACTGGGGCCCATCTCAGAAGGTGAGAGCAGCCTTGGGGGAAACACATTCCACGGACAGAGTATGGGCCATCTCAGAAGGTGAGAAAGGCACCAGGGTATGGGGTTGTCAGTTTTAACAGGGGTGGGTAATTTCATAGGCTAATGAGTGCGAAGAGTATTCCAGCTATTTCAGGAAGGGGCGGGGATTTCCAGGAACAGGGCCTCCGCCCACTTTTTGATCTTTATGGTCGGTCCTGGAACTGTCATGGTGCCTGTGGTGTGACATTTAGCTTGCTGATGTGTTACAGCGAGGGTATACTGAGGCTCAGGGTCTAGTGGAAGTGACTTGTCCACTATCTTGGACCCATTTGGTTCATATCAGTTTATGTCATGTCCTCCGGCTATGTCATTCTTTCAAAGGTTGTGCCCTGCCCCCTTCCCTCCTGTTTCAATAGTATCATAGTAGCAAAAATACATTTGCTTGCAATGCATATTACCATCAGAGTAATATGTTATATTGAACATGCCTGGTCATATTTTCCATTTATTTTCTAAAATTATGCAGTTAATTTAAAAAAGTGAGTCGATGAAGACTTTCTCTTTTGACCAAACATGATTTAGGCTCCTCTGAGTCCTCTTTTTGACCTGCTCATGGGCTCTGTCCTTGGCCCATTTAGTCAGGTTTTAGCAAGAATACTGCTGGGTCATTTCATCTAAAATCTCCTCACCTTTGATGGTCTGATCAAATTCCTAAGCCCCACTCTTGGTATCCTATCATCCTTACCCGCCTTCAGCAAAAATCCTATCAAGTCGGTTTAGCCAGAATCCCCCTCGCCTTGATGTTTCCTCTTAGTAATTTTCCATCCACGGACCCTCACCCTGCTCCTTGGCTATAAATCTCCACTTGTCCTTGTTGTGTTTTGAGTTGAGGTTAATTTCTCTCCTTTACTCCCAGACCCCTCCTTGAATAAAGACTGTCTTGCCATCTTTAACAAGTGTCTGAATAATTTTTTCTTTAACAGAGTTCAAAATCATGAACTGAGCAAAAAAAAATTGAACTCAAGCAAATTTGAAGTAATTATTCACAGAAATCACGGAACAACAGAGGGGGGAATCTGCATTTTACAAATGGGTTGGGCAGTGGTTCTTTCAAAGGAAAAAGTCGGAACAATGACTCTGGTTGATCTTTGGTCCTGGAGTTATAAAGGCAGGAACACAAATGGTTGCTATTAACATAGCCTCGGGGAAGAAAGAAGAAAGAAACTGATGTTCAATTTCCAATATTGCTGTGTCTGCTCCGATATTCTGGAAAGCAAGAAAAAAATGGAGGGGACAGTACAAATCTGCATTTCCCCCACATAGAATGCCTTTCCTGCTATTTTCATTTGGCCTCAAGGTTTTGGAGAGATCAATACAGATACTTTCCAGGGAAGGAAATAAGACAAGAACATGCGCCCTGTTGGAGGTGTTTAGAATATTGAATAGTTTTTGACATAAGTTGATGGAGAGGCAAGGTATTACTCTCCAAGGAGGGAATTGCTACTAGAGTGTGAAGCTCATGGGGGAAAAGAAACTAAATGAAAACTGGAAGGAGAATGAGTGGAGGTTTTCACTCCTCCCTACTTCTCAAGTTCACAAATAGGATGGTGAGTTGAGAATACAGGAGCTCAAAAAGAGCACTTTCCTCTGTTGAAAACGGTTTCCCACCCCATCATCACTACAGCAGAGGGCAATGAAAATGCCTCTGCCTCGATTTTAAATCAAAATCCATTCTTTAGGGTAGTATTTGCTTTCCTTCCTGTTTCATTTGATGGTTGCACTGCTGACATGGATTCACAATGGTCATTAAAATATTCACTGCAAAGAACTGGTGTGAGCTCATTTACTGCTACTCCTTTACTCATCTGGATTAACCTTTCTCAAGCAATCACAGCATTGTAAACACCTCTCAGCGTTAAATACAAAACAGCAGTGTGCAGATTTTAACGACAACGCTTCAGCATTGTCTCTGGCCCAATGCGTGACTTGTTTCAGTTAGCAGTTTCTGCATTCCCCCACTGTTTAACAATCACGCACAGCTGAAAGCTTTGCCTTCACTGTCTTTCCCTTGTTTAATGAGGCCCGAGATAAAATACTCTCTCCTTCCATTTTTCCCTTAAAGGTCAAGACTTGAATCAGAATCAAATTTGGAAGGTCAGTGTTCAAATGTTACTGCTTTAGCTTACATACTGCCAAGAAAAATCAGAAGTCAGTTGTGTAGAGAGTGGCAAAAATTAAGTCAATGTTGGTTAAGAAACTTGTATGTATTAATGCAACATTGTGGCTGAGAATTTAAACTCCTAAAAGTCAAGAAAGTCAAAAAATTATGATCCTTCCAGCTACGGTTATTCATTCCTTGCACACATGACAGTATTTTATGTACTACAGTTGCTGTTATATTTATATAGAATAGGCCAAGTTATAGTTACTAGGGGAAGCATAACTTTTCATTTTTAACTTTCCTGCATTCTAATTCTTCAGCACAATTAACATTAGCCTTCCTTCACTTTCCCCTCATTTTGTTTCTCAAAGAAAAAAAAAATGAGATGACCTTGTATCTCCCTGTTTTAACTGTTCACTGACCTGTGGGACATATTCTGTATCTGTGGGTCAGGGTGACAGTAATGTAGAAAATTTCCTTTGTTTGGGAGAAGAGCCTTCTGCAGCTTGCAGAAGGCGAGCAGAAACTTGATGGAGCTCTCCAGGGTCCTGATGCTCTGTCTTCGTACTGTTCCTAGATTTGTATGTGCTGCCTTATGTTTAGTTTGGCAGATAAGGTAAGATTTAAAGGTAAAAACGTAGCAAGTAACAGAGTACAGGTCTGTGCAGTTTCAGAGTAAATATTTAAGAGAAAATAACCAGTTTTTACTAGATTGGACATTGTTCTATTTTCAGAAGAGAAAGTGTAACAGGGAAGAACAAAATCTGACTCCATGTTGGATCTGTTTCTTTTACTTTAACCTTTGCTCTCTGTTGCTTTTCGTTACTATAATCACTAAAAGGATGCTGTCTATAGCTATTGGCATATATAATGGCCTCTGTTGGGGAACTCTGCTTCTCTGCCTAAATGTTAAACTAAAGTGCCTTTGTTCAGCCCACAGGGGAACATTCTGACCCTTGCCCACTTGTGAATGACTGCAAGAAAGGAGAAATTAATACACCCGCTTCCCAAGGCTGGCCAAACCAGGAGATGCTTTGCAAGACTTATGGACTTTTTACTTTACTTCCTCACTCCTCCCTCTTCTCTGTTCTATAAAAGAAACTAGCACCCAGACCCTGAGAAGATGGTACTCTAGGACACTAGTCAGCCATCCTCTCAGACGCCTGGCTTTCTGAATAAAGTTGCTACTCCCTGCCTCAACATCTCATCTCCCGATTTATTGGCCTGTCTTGCAGCAAGCAGAGTGCGCTTGGACTCAGTAACAAAAGTGCTTTGGAATACTTGGTACAGATCATCTCAATCCACCTTAATCAAACTGGGTAACTAATGTGTGCTTAGAGACAAGAGGTTTATTCAGAGTCACTTTCAGGCTCTATTTTTTCAGCATCATGTAGCTGGTAGTGGAAGACATTTTGGAGCAGATGGATCTGGATTCAAATCTTGATTCTGATACTTACTAATGGTCCCATTTGGACAAGTGACTTAAAGTTTCTGAGTCCTGATCTCCTAACTTTTGAAACTGGTAACAATGGCACTTTCTCATAGGATTGTGTAAAGATTACATATGTAATTTAAATCATCTATCAGGTGACTGGTGCTCATATGTACAGCAGAGTGATTAGAAGCAAGGTTACCAAAAGCAGACTGCCTGGGTTTGTATTCAGGCTATACCACTCAGCTGTGTGACCCTGAACACACAAGTTAGTCGATCTCTTGTTTCACATTTCCTATCTGTAAAATAGGGATAACCATGAAATTCTTGTGAAAATTAAATGAGTTAATTTATGTAATTTTTTTAGGACAGTGCCTGAATGTTAAGCACTCTGTCAGCTAATAATACCATTTCTCCCTTCTAGATATTTCGTGTCCGATTGATTCACAATCAAAAATAACTTGAGAGATTTACTCCTTACTAAATATTTTGCAAATTTTCAAATTGCCTAATTTGTTTTTCAACATTTAGAATTTCCCTCTCTGATAAATAATTCACTTTCAACTTATTTCTAACATCTGGTAAAACTAATGGGTATTTGTTTCTAGTTAAAATTTGAAACAAAGGCAAACTTTGTGTAGTCAGTATTTACAGCCAGGTTAGGTATGATGCCCCTAGTCACCATTGTTGTACCTTTTAAAATAATTTTTTTCTTTTTATATAACCTTTCAGAAACTATTAAATTTACTAGAGTCAAATTTTGATTTAACTTCCTTAAGTCATGACTTTGCATAAATTACTCTTGAAATAAGTGGCCCAAATTTCACATAAATTATGTTGCTCTTTCAATTACATTGTTACCTTCCTTATGAACAATATATATTGTATATATCACATTCATTTCACTGTATCAATATCTCTCCCTTTGTCTTTGGTTTTGCAACTTCAACCAATACTTACTCTTTGTTTTAAGTGCAATTTCTTTATTTTCCAAATGTATCTACCTTAACACTTGCCTTCTTTTAGGTCTCAAACATGCAAATTATTCATTCCTGCATGCTTTGGAACATTTTTATTTCCTTGGACAAAATACACCTGATAGGTAAGAAATTGTTTTCACTTTCATTTGTCATTTTATGTAATAAATACTTACTAAGCACCTATATTATGCCAGGGATTAGGGGTTTTAAAGCATGTGCTAGGCCTTGGGATATAGCAAAGAACAATGATTCTAACCCTTGTTTGATACCGTTAAAATGTCTATATCAGTATGATATCTCTCTCTCTATATATAGTATAATATATGCCAAATATATAATTGAAAAAAATTTGTAGCTATATAAAAAAAGTAAAAAAGTTGAAATTGGGCTTCCCTGGTGGCGCAGTGGTTGAGAGTCCGCCTGCCGATGCAGGGGACACGGGTTCGTTCCCCGGTCCGGGAAGATCCCACATGCCGCGGAGCGGCTGGGCCCGTGAGCCATGGCCGCTGAGCCTGCGCGTCCAGAGCCTGTGCTCTGCAACGGGAGAGGCCACAACAGTGAGAGGCCCGCGTAAAGAAAAAAAAAAAAAAAAAAAAAAAAGTTGAAATTAATTTTGATAATGTATTTTATTTAGCCCAATACATGCACAATTTTATCATTTCAATATATAATTTATATAAAAATTATTGGTGAAATATTTTACATTCTTTTTTGCACACTAAATTTTAAATTTTTTAGCTTTGTTGAGGTATAATTGACAAATAAAATTGTAAAATATTTACAGTGTGTAATGTGATGATTTGATATACATAAAAATTGTGAAAGAATTCCCCCCACATAATTAATTAAAACACATCCATCACCATACATATTTATTTATTTTTCTTTTTGGTGTGAATACACACTAAGTCTTTAAAATCCAATGTGTATTTTACATTTCCAGCACATCCCAATTCTGACTGACCACATTTCTACTGCTCAATACATGCATGTGGCTGTTGGCTACAGTACTGAAAAGCACAGGCTCCTTTAAGACAGGAGGCTCATATCAAACACTGTAGCATAATGTGGGATTAAATAGCACCTATGCAATAAAAGGATCTCACTGTACCTTCAGTAAAATGGTTTTGGATATTTCCCCTAAATCACTGCATGTTGGTATTCCCAACATAGCAATTAGCATTAAAAATAAATTGTTCAGATCAGTGATTTTTGGTGAAGATGTTACAGTTAAATTATAAAAGCCATTTATAGTTGAGATAGTCTTGGGGACTGATACATTATTACCTCTGATGAATTTTTTTTCTGGAGTTTAAAAAATAACTTAATTTTAGATTTTAGGGTAGCATAAATTTAACTAGAAGTAAATTCCTGGAATATAAATTGTAATGACTTTTTTTTTTCCTTAAAGGACATAACATAGAAGCACACAAGATCAAAGATAAAGTATACACAAGCAGGAGACATTGGCAGTGAAAGATGTTTCATCTTCGAGACACTCACATTTTCAGGTAATCTAGAAGAGCTCTGAAATTCACCTATATAAGCCCAACAGTAATGGCTCGCGCAGCACTACAGACAGGAGCCCTGGAGGTGTTTCAGAACGCTGGTGAGAATACTATCTTATATTTCAAGGTGAGTCCAATGGAAATCTACAAGTGTGAACTGCAAGTCAGGCATTTTAAAACCATAAAAAGGGGACCAAGAAAAAAAAAAAAGGAAAATGGAAAGTCTGAAAAAAAAAAAACCAAAACAGTGATCTCAAGGGAGGCCAAGATAATATACACTGAAACAAAATACACAAACTTTTTTATTAGTTTAAAATGAAATTTTTTCCATTAAGAGAATTTTGTAAAGACTGAAATAAATGGAAGTCTGAAGGTGCAATGCCTGGTGAATACGGCGGGTGAATCAGAACTTCTCAGCCAAGCTGTAACAATTTTTACCTGGTCATCCAAGAAACATGCGGTCAGGCTTCCCTGGTGGCCGATGCAGGGGACACGGGTTCGTGCCCCGGTCCGGGCAATTCCCACATGCCGCGGAGTGGCTGGGCCCGTGAGCCATGGCCACTGAGCCTGCGCGTCCGGAGCCTGTGCTCCGCAACGGGAGAGGCCACAGCAGTGAGAGGCCCGCGAACCGCAAAAAAACAAACAAACAAACAAAAAGCATGTGGTCTCGTGTTATCCTGATGGAAGATTATGCGTTTTCTGTTTACTTCTGCTTTTTGTCGAGTGGCGCTTTCAGTTGGTCTAATCGGGAGCAGCACTTGTTTGAATTAATCGTTTGGTTTTCTGAAAGGAGCTCATAATAGAGGACTCCCTTCCAATCCCACCATATACACAACGTCACCTTCTTTGGATGAAGACTGACCTTTGGTTGGTGGTGGTTCATTTCACTTTCCCCACAGTCTCTTCCATTCCACATTGTTGTACAGTATCTGCTTCTCATCACCCGTCACAAATTGTTTTAAAAATGGAAGGTTTTTCATTACATTTCAGTAGAGAATCACATGCGCAAATATGGTCAAGAAGTTTTTTTCACTTAACTTATGTGGAACCCAAATATCAAGGAGATTCACGTAACCAAGCTGGTGCAAATGATTTTCAGTACTTAATTTGGATATTTTGAGTATGTCGGCTATCTCCCGTGTGGTATAATGTTGATTGTTCTCAATTATTGTTTTGATTTGATTATTGTCAACTTCAGCTGGTCTACCTAACCGTGGAGCATCGTCCAGTGAGAAATCTCCAGCACGGAACTTCACAAACCACTTTTGACATGTTTGATCGGTCACAGCACCTTCTCCATACACTGCACAAATCTTTTTGTGCATTTCAGTTGCATTTTTACCCTTCTTGAAATAATAAAGCATAATATGCTGAAAATGTTGCTTTTTTTCCTTCCATCTTCAATATTAAAATGGCTACACAAAAATTCACCAATTTTGAAGTCTTTTTTGAGACATAAGCTGATAGAACAGCTGTCACATAAAATCTAACACAATTGTTTCAAATGAAATTAAAGACAACTGTGTGCTACTAGAGCCATCTTATGGAAAAAACCAAATGAAACTTTTGGCCCACCCAATATGCCCATCTCCAAGCACAGAATGAATATTAATCTGACTTCATATTGCATCAGAAAAAAATCATGAAACTGATTCATAGAAATTCCATATATTAAACGGAAGATAAACCTTTATGACGTTGTATTTTTCCTCCAGTTTTTCATGTGTTTTCACTTCGCTTGGTGAATCTTGCCATGCAGAAGTGTTTGCTATGTAGGTAGCTGAATTTATCCATTTAACAATCTTAGGACTTCTGAGACTTAAAATCATGATTACAATGGTCTTCCCCCTCTGAGATGATGGTAAATTCTCCAAAAATGTCTAGTACTTCTGTAGTCACTCCCTTCCTTTAGAAACACACCCACACACACCAAAAAACCCCCCACAAAACACTACGCCTCCTAAAGGTGGCTGAGGTACAAATATCAAAAGGAAAAAGGAAGCCCTTCTGGCACAGACACAATTGAAACAGACCTTCCCGCTTGGCTCTGAGAGGTTTCTCCTTGAATCTGCTTTCCGGGGTCATCTGGTCCTGCCCCTGCTTCCCTCATCTACTGCTCTTGAAGTGGAAGGCGGCTGAAGTTGACAAAAGTGTTATGCAGGTTATAATTGAGGGTAATGTCTCCCTCCTGCCCACCGATGGTAGTAAAATGAGAACATGATATTAGTTTGTGCAGGGCTGTAGAAAGCAATTGGAGACACATACACTGTGGGATAGATCTGATATCATTAACTTTAAGGTTAAATGCCTTCGCAGTGAGTTACCTGTGCAAGTAAATTAAATCAAACATTTAACGTTAGCTGTGCGGGTTACTTCATTTATGCAGGTTAAATAGCGGAATTTCAACATAATTGCTTAGCTTCTGGGTGGCGGAGATCTGGAAAGGGTTCCTGTTGTATATACCCTTCTAAATCGCTTCACGAAAGCATCCATGCATAGTAATAACTTATTTTCTCACCTTTTCAATGTGGTAATGAAATGCCTGCAGGGGGCAAGTGATATAAATTAGCTACTTATCTGATTAGTTAAAAAAGCACAAAACAAAAAATGATCATCCTTCCTTGTAACTATGAAAGTAACATAGTTTATAAAGGAAATACTAAATACTGATTGCTTAAAGAATGCCAAAAAGATTAAAAAAAATTTTTCCCCCAATAAAGGGATTTTTCAGAGCTTGGGATATTTTAATTTTCATCACTGTCAAATATTTACATTAAGATTGCATAGCCATTGTCAAATACATGATACACTGCTCTCCGAAGTTGCCATTTCTATTATAGCAGAATGACACTTTTCTAACACCACACTCAACCTGATGGGGTCAGGCTGAGGTTCCTTGATTGGTGGTGGAAAGAATGGGAATGTGACATTTATGGCTTATTCAACAGACTTGTTCAATCACACAAACCCAGTGTCCAGCAATTGGAAAATAATGATTTATAAACTCCCAACGAGCATTGTACTGAGACCAGGAACTCTAACACAGTATCAATTATTTATTAACCACTAAGCTAAAGAATTAGCTTTACAGCATGAGATTGGTACTCTGTGCTTTTGACCCATAACCATGGGATCTACATTTTGGAATGATTCACGAATGTCATGGGTTTCAAAGCCCCAGTTTTCCCCGAGGGTTGGAAAGCCGTAGAAGGTGGGACTGGAATAATTGTGCAATATTTCCCACTGTGGAAATGTCACAGAATGAATATTAATCTGACTTCATGTTGCATACAATCAATTTTTTCCTGTAAAAGCTAAAGTTACCTGTAGGAGAACCTGGTATCACGTATAAAACAGATGTAGTTGTGTCCTCCATATCACGTGTACGTGGCATTCAGCCACGGACCTTGAATTTCCTGAGACTTCAGTGTGTATCTCTCCTTTACAGCGTAGCTTCTTGTAAGTGAGTGAAGCATTAATTCCCATATTTTGACCTCCTCAAAGGAAAAGTCTCTTAAAATGCCAAGTTATAACCCCTACAAGGTTCAACTCGACAGTCTTTAAAAGTAATAGCCCGAAGCAGTAATTTATTGTTAAGAAAGAAGAAGTGAAACAGAGTGAAGTCTCTAAATTGACTGCATTAAAATGGAATCTCTCTTCCCTGGCTCTCTTTCTAGATTTAATGGTTAATCAACTATTAACATTTTCTAGTTATTTTAGGTTGTGCCTGTACTTTACTGCCACATGTTTTACAATTATAAAATAAGCATATAAATAACTTCTAATGTGAGCAAAAACCTTTTATTAGATTAGCTGTTGACAGAAACAAGTTTTCTTAAAAGGGCAGAGGAGTTACGTGAATTTTATGTGACTTAATCAGCCAGATTTCTGGGTGTGCTTTTTAAGATGCAGTATCATCATTGCAGCTGAATTTAACACCTAATTCTTGCTTGCATGTACGAGACTAATAGCAATAGGTCTCTTTTGGATATGGAGAGAGCAAAATTCTCTCCATTTCCGCTCTCCAATTTCCTTCCTTAGGAAATTTAAGGCTCATCGATGGCGAAATCCATGCTAGATATTTTTCTAGTTGGGTATAGGAACAAAACATCTTTATATGTGGCATAAAAATATATCAGTTGCGGCCATATATATGGTCATTTGTTAATGTTTTGTCTTCTGGCACACCTGAATTTTCATAATTTATGCTGGATCTGCTAGGCTGAGTGCCAGTGGTTTGCAGGCATTCAGTGCTGCAAAGTAGAATGTGCCTATGTAGTGGGACAGCTTGTTTTGGTGGCCTGGGCCACGACCCCTTTCTCAGAGAATCAATCCTTACCTTCCTGACCATAGATACGGGCCACAGCAATCATCTTGATAGCATGTTGTCACTTTTCTTTGCAAAAGCGGCTCAGAGCAGTAGTGAATAGCAGACCATAGTGGTTAAGTCAGATTTGCTCTTAGAGACCAAAACCAGCATGTAGAAAACAGCATGGGGTGGGGAGAGGTGCTTTGCTTTCTGATCTCTTCCCAGGTCTTAGATCTGTTTCTTTATGAGGCTTGGTTACATTAAGTCCTTTTAGAGAAAATTCCTCCTTGTGACTGAGCTAATTTGAGTGGATTTTTGTGTCTTACAACCAAAAGAAACTTGACTAAGTCAAAGGGAATAGTGACTGAGTGGATAGCATCCCTTTTCTTGGTATTCCTTCTTTCTTACTAAGTCAAACAAAAAACAGTAAGAGAACCGATTGTTGTATCATTTCAAGGTGATTTGAAGAAGTTTTAATACTGACAAAAACTCTCTCCTCTGACTAAGCTTGAGCCAGGATTCTCTGAGCCCTCAACTGACTAGGCCATGAACTTGGGCTCTGTCCTTGGATGGCTTAGTTCAGGTTCACCAAGAATCCTGTTAAATCAGTTCATCAGAAATTCCTCATCCTCTGTATCTGATCAAATTCCTCATCTCCCACCCTAGGCGGTTTACCACTCTGATCTACTTTCAACAAGAACATTGAGTCAGTCTAGTAAGGATCCTCCTAGCCTAGATGTTTCCTCTTAGTAACTTTCCATCCACTGGCCTCACACTGCTCCTTGGTGGTAAGTCTTCTCTTTCTCTTGCCTTTGTTCTATTCAGAGTTGAGCTCAGTCTCTCCTTGTTAGGGAACCGTTGACTGAAACTGCCCGCCTTGGCCAGGCATGATAATAACTACTTGCATGAGTTGTCTCACAACAGGAAGTCCCCATAAGAGACATGCCACTGCCACCAAAAACTAACTGGGAGAATTCAGGAAGGGCCAAAAGAAGGGAAGAGACAGCCCATAATATGTCCTGCCAACCTCCCAGAAACCCTCACGCTGGAAACCATTTTGACTGAGAGATTCAAGCACCACCAGGAAGGGCCTTGAATCAGACCAAATATGGGCACAGGCAATATAATTGGCCAGAGACAACTTGGAAAGCTAACTGCCTCACCGTAAAACCTGAGACTTGAGCCATGTGGCAGAGCAGTCCTCCTGCGTTCCCTTACGCTGCTGTTCTCTGCCCAGGAGTCCCTTCCCAATAAACTCTCTTGCGTCTCCTTGGACAGTTCATTTTCAAGTGTTAGACAAGAGCCCACTCTTGGGTCCTGGAAGGGATCCCCCTTCTGGTACCATCCCCTACTGCAGGACTCCCATTGCAGGATCCCCCCTGAATAAAACCTTCTTTACCATCCTTAACAAGTATCTAAATAATTTTTTCTTTAACTACATACCTACATGGAATTTATCCATCTCAAGCTTCCTCATGAAGAGAGTCTTTTAAAGAAATGAAGTTCCAACAGATCTCTGGGGAGGAGTGCTTGACCCTTTGAGGAAAGTGTTTCATGTTCATCTAGCGTTACCTAAGAAGGTAAGACGCATTTAGTGTTGAGGACTAGGTGAGATGGCAAGGCAGCAATGAATCAAGAGGAGTGGTTGACGGCAAAAGTTAAGGATTTTATTATCACAACTTGATAAAAACTTGGTAACCTCCAAATTAATTTTTGAACAACATGAGACTACATCAAAATGCCAACTGAGCATTTAGCACACTGTATCATTAAATCTGTCGTGAGACTTTGCTTTCCTGAGCAACCCAAATCAGGATCTGGCAAGCCTGTGACACGCGTCAGAAAATTCCATAAGAATTTATGGAATTGTTTTCCTTCCCTTAGGCTGTGGTGTTAGGATCCAAAGCATTGTCTGGGTGATATTTTGTGCCTATTATCCCCCCAAATGATGCTAAAGCGAATTCATTAATTTTTAACCTGAAAACACTTTAATTCAGAATATGAAAGGTTAGTTTGAAAATAAGGTGTGATACAAAGGGGATGGCAGGCACCCTGTGTGTGCAGAAGATTGCCTCTGATCTTTTGCAATCCAGACGAGAGAGGCTGCTGTTCAGTTATGGATGAAAAGGCTCATTATCTCAAAGATAATTGCCCAGATGCCATGCCAGTGAGGTCACACTAAACAGGGCTGTGGTTTCTGAACCAAATACTTGAACTAATAGTTAAAGGTGTAGGGAATCATTTTTAACGTGCCGTAGAGAACAACCAACAAATACTTCCCTTAGCCAAAAGGTTTAACCATTCCTGGAGACTGGATGGAGCTACGTTGTGAATTTGCAATAATTAGGAAGAAAGGAAAAACCACTTTTTCATTCTAGAATGTGGTCACATGTTTTCTCTACCGTTCAAGTTTTGTTGGACTTTTCTCCAAATGTGCAAATACTTCTGTCAACTTTTAAAGAAAGTCATGCAGTACATGTGAAATAAAACTCATATTTTATGGCAAGACAAAAAAAAGTTTTAAACATAGAAAATTCCTCTCTGCCCTTTGCTCAGTCATAAGTAGCAACATTCTCCTAGCGTCAGCAAGATGACTCCTTAAGAGACAACATTCTTTCCTGGTCTTGTAAGGGTCACATGACCTACCACGATGATGATTAGATGTGGGTTATGTAAACTGTCGGTAACACATCTTTTGATGTACAGCACTCTGTCTCCAAAATCTTATATACCTGTGTCTTGACTCTTAATAGGCAGAACTGTTTTCAGAGCTTTCTGAGATGCTCTTCCTGGGTTATAATTCTCAAATTTGGCTCGAATAAAGTTTTCCATTTCTTTCTTAGGCTGATTAATTTTTCATTGACACATAAAAGGATAAGTAGTAAAATATTTTTTTTTTTTTTTTTGCGGTACGCGGGCCTCTCACAGCTGGGGCCTCTCCCACTGCGGAGCACAGGCTCCGGACGCGCAGGCTCAGCGGCCCAGCCGCTCCGCGGCATGTGGGATCCTCCCGGACCGGGGCACGAACCCGCGTCCCCTGCATCGGCAGGCGGACTCTCAACCACTGCGCCACCAGGGAAGCCCCAGTAGTAAAATATTTTAATATATTTTCGTTCTAGTCTACATTCTTAAGCTAAGCCTTTATGTTACAAGGTTTGTGAATATTTGAAATGTTGAAGCCCTAGACATGGAAATTTTCTGGAAAACTGCAATACAGTGGGTGAAGGCAGGGCTGAAAAAAACATAACAAGTGAGAATCTGACCTCTTACTTCAGTCTCTGACTCTTCCAAGTAAATGTTACGCTTGCTTGGTTTTTTGAATTGCATCGTCTCATAATGACTCGGCAGGTGGTGCTATCTCAATTGAAATTAAATTTTATAGTTAGTCACAGGGTCTTCTTCTGTTAGAAAAACTATTAACACTTTCAAAACTAAGCAAATTTAATGTGGGTTGTGCGATTTGTATGTGATAAAGATCAAGGCTGACCATCCATAATCGTATGTATAATTTCGTCCTGCTCCATTTTCGCAATTTGTGGAGCAGACAATTAAGAGCAGCAATATCTATAGTAAAAACCAAGTATGGGGCTTCCCTGGTGACGCAGTGGTTGAGAGTCCACCTGCCGGTGCAGGGGACACGGATTCGTGCCCCGGTTCGGGAAGATCCCACATGCCGCGGAGCGGCTGGGCCCGTGAGCCATGGCCGCTGAGCCTGCGCGTCCGGAGCCTGTGCTCCGCAACGGGAGAGGCCACAGCAATGAGAGGCCCGCGTACCGCAAAAAAAAAAAAAAAAAAGAAAAGAAAAAAGAAAAAAGAAACCAAGTGTGGACTTTGGAGCATTTGCAGATAAGCACAAGGAGGGAAAATTTGGATAAAGTCTGGTGTGGGATATGAAATCTACTGGAACACAGAATGAGACAAATTAGCATCATAGAACCGACACAGTGAAAGAATCTTTTTCTCCAAGCTGAGACTGGCTTAAGGTTTTACCGATTTTTGCTTTGTGAGATGACTTAGAACTTTAGTACAGGAATTGTAGAGGATTTTTCTTATTGTGAATAATTTTTTAATACGGAGTGTACCTAGTTATCAGCCACACTGGAGTTGTTTTTTGGAAAAGACTGCTTGTAATGAAACCCTTCTCTCCTTCTGGGTAACAGACCCCTTCTTCATGACACAGTGACACAGTGAGTCAGTATCATTTTCCTGGCCACAGTGATTGATTCAGCCATGCGCCAAGCTAGGTTGTCTTTTTTTTTTTTTTTTTTTTTTTGCAGTACGCGGGCCTCTCACTGCTGTGGCCTATCCCGTTGCTGAGCACAGGCTCCGGACGCGCAGGCTCAGCGGCCATGGCTCACGGGCCCAGCCGCTCCGCGGCACGCGGGATCCTCCCGGACCGGGGCACGAACCCGCGTCCCCCGCATCGGCAGGCGGACTCTCAACCACTGTGCCACCAAGGAAGCCCTAGGTTGTCTTTTGGATGAAAGTGATGGGGAATTATCCACTTCCTCTCTTTTGTGGGATTGTAAGCTTTTGCCTGCAGACATGCCTCCAGCAATGTCACCCTTCACAAGGAGAAACCCTGAGAGAGTGAACCTGATGCCCAGGTCCGGGCTAGCCCACGAGTCTTGATACTTTCTAAATTCCTAGCTCTAGTCCTGGAGGTCCTCAGGGCTGCCCTGCTTTCTTGGAGCTCTTCTCATTCTGTGGCTACCACAGGAGTGATGGGGTTTTTGACACATTACCCTAAAGTTTAGCACCTTGGCTTGTTGCCTATTTCGAGCTAAAAGAGTCTGAGACATGGTAGGTGCAGGAAGGACTTTCTGACCTTCCCCTGAATCAAGTCATGAAACACTCATGTGAGAGGTGCCCTTCCTATGCCCAGAAGAAAGGGGCATCCTTATCTCCAAAGAAGAAAAGGAACTCAGGGAGGGGCTAAAACCAAGCAGGACACTGTGGGGTCCTCCTGGGCACACAAACTTGTCTTGTCCCCAGTTTCTGATTTGCAGGATAAAGGCTTCAGCCTTCTAGACTTTGCTGAGTACCAAAGAGCAGATTCCAACAGTTACTAATCAGGGAAGTAAGGGAACGCAGAAATAAAGGAGAAGAAATCAAGAAACGATAGTGCAGCTATTAAAGCAGGATCCTGGTTCCTCCTTAAGGGATATACATAACAATATCTTTGAGTTCTTCTGCAGGAACTAAGGCTCCCACCGAGGTAGAGGATGGTAACTTCAGGCTGAGCTCAAGATTCCTGGAGAACTGCCTTGCTACCTTACCACCAAGCAATCAGAAGAAAGCCACACACCCTGCAGCCCTCACCCCAAAGTTTACCTATAAAAACTTTCCCCCAAAGCCATTGGGGAGTTTGGGATTTTGAGCATGAACCACCCGTTTTCCTTGTGTGGCCCTGCCATAAATATTTCTCTGTTCCAAACTCTGACATTTTGGGTTGTTTGGCCTCACTGTGTGTGGGGCACATGAACTTGTGTTTGGTCACAGGATCTGAACCAACAGGCCATGCTAACTTTCTCCCAGTTTACTACAGTCAGCTCAGTTTTGTCCTGTCATACCTTTCTATGACTTTCCCCTCTTTATCAAGCCTAGCGTAAAAACACACAGGTTTAACTGTTTCTTCAGGTCTCTATTTCTTTATAAAGACTCCCATGTCATGTAGAACTTATATTAAATAAATTTGTATGCTGTTAATCTGTCTCTTGTAACAGGATTCCCAGTGGAGAACTAAAGAAGATAGAGGAAAAGATATTTTCCTCCCACAGAGGAGCTTTACGATGCTCCTTTTAAAACTGGTTTGTCTTGGTTTCTGCTAATGGCAGTATACTAGGGCAAGTCACCAAATAACTTCATGAAAGAGATCAGATCTACTGAGGGGAAGCAGACTGTGCCACCCTAAAATGTGCCATGTTGGCTTGTGGATTGTTATGAGGTGAAGGCAGTTAAGACCCAGCAGACTCAGGGAAAGCTTGTTACTTCTCCCTTAACTGCCTAAAAGAATTTAGACAGGGGGTCTGTACCAGAAAGAGAGCTATTTCCAGAGATAACTTCTTACATCAGAAGAACTTCCTGCATGGCAGGACAAACACTGGCCTACGAAACATTTGCTTTTCTCATCTTCCTGTGAATTATCCTCCTCCTCTTTGCAGCCTCAGGTCCGTGTCCCCTTTTTCCTTGGCTCCGGGTGGTATATAAACATTAGTTGCTGACTACCATTGAGTCTCATGTCTCTGTGGGGCTCTCATATGGACATAGTTAAATTTGTTTTTCTCCTGTTGATCTGCCTTATGTCACTTAATTAGCAGGCCAGCCAGAGATCCTAGAAGGGAAGAAAGGAAACTTTTTCCTTCCCAAAAATATTCAAGGGGAATCTCTCAGCTTGTTGCCACTTACCTGCACCTGGAACCATTCTTGCTTTCTTCTCTCTTGAGTCAGAAGAGGAGGTGTCCGTTCTCACACATGACACCCTCTGTCCTGTGTCAAGACTTTCTCATGCTTTTCCTTCTGCCCAGCATACTGTTTTCTATTCATTTCCTTTCATCTTCAACTCCCCAGAGAATTCTGAACCACAGAATTCCGGGGCTTCCTCCCCATATTATCCTCTTACTATGTATGGTTTCATATCCCTCACACTCATCCCAATTATGTTTATGTTCTCATGTGTTGGCTAACATTTTCTCAGTCTCCTCTACTATAGTGGAAACTCTGTATGAGCGGGGACCATCATTTATGTTACTCTAGCACCTAGCTCGTTTTTAAGGCATTGATTAATAAATAAAAATTCTTTTTGCTCTTGCTGAAGATAATTACCTAATCAGAGTGAACTTCCACCATCAATTACAATTATGATTCAATTCCTTAAAATGGGCAGATCTGAGAAAAAGTACACATGGGACTGATTTCATTTGGTTGACTATCAAGCTCCCCTTGTCTCCCATCCCTGCAAACAGAACTTTGAAATTTTCCAGATGTTGGGCATCCATTTGCTTGGGAGAGCAGGAGTCGTACCCTCCTCAGCATCAAGCACCATTGTGATTAGTAGAAGATGACACTGATAGCTCTAGTCCCTTTGCCAATGACTCAGGAATGAGCATGGCTAGGGAGGCTTGTTGGCCTGCTCTGTGGAAGCTTCCCTCTCTCTTAAGAAAGGGGGTCCGGGCTTCCCTGGTGGCGCAGTGGTTGAGAGTCCGCCTGCCGATGCAGGGGACACGGGTTTGTGCCCCGGTCTGGGAAGATCCTACATGCCGCAGAGCGGCTGGGCCCGTGAGCCATGGCCGCTGAGCCTGCACGTCCGGAGCCTGTGCTCCGCAACGGGAGAGGCCACAACAGTGAGAGGCTCACGTACAGCAAAAAAAAAAAAAAAAAAAAAAAGGGGGGGTCCAAGGAGTTAAAAAATGATTATAGAAGATATTTTAGGAGATACAAACAAACTTTATTTAATACTTAATGAAGTGAGCAGTCTCCATTAAGAAAACTGCAGGGAATAGCTTTAAGATGGTGGAGAAGTAACATGTAGAGATCACCTTCCTCCCCACAAATACATCAAAAATACATCTACACGTGGAACAACTCCTATAGAACACCTACTGAACACTGGAAGAAGACCTCAGACCTCCCAAAAGGCAAGAAACTCCCCACGTACCTGGGTAGGGCAAAAGAAAAAAGAAAAAACAGAGACAAAAGAATAGGGACAGGACCTGCACCTCTGGGAGGGAGCTGTGAAAGAGGAAAAGTTTCCATACACTAGGAAGCCCCTTCACTGGTGGAGACGGGGGCTGGGCGGCAGGGAAGCTTCAGAGCCACAGAGGAGAGCGCAGCAACAGGTGCGGAGGGCAAAGAGGAGAGATTCCCGTACAGGGGATCGGTGCCGACCAGCACCGAGAGGCTTGTCTGCTCACCTGCTGGGGCAAGTGGGGGCTCTGAGATGAGACTGGGGCTTTGGAGGTCAGATCCCAGGGAGAGGACTGGGGTTGGCTGAGTGAACACAGCCTGAGGGGAGCGAGTGCGCCACAGCTAGCTGGGAGGGAGTCCGGGAAAGTGTCTGGTACTGCCTAAGAGGCAAGAGACCATTGTTTCGGGGTGCATGAGGATAGGGGGATTCAGAGCACCACCTAAACGAGCTCCAGAGACGGGCGTGAGCTGGGGCTATCAGTGTGGACACCAGAGACAGGCATGAGACACTAAGGCTGCTGCTGCCGCCACCAAGAAGCCTGGGTGCGAGCACAGGTCACTATCCACAACTCCCTTCCGGGGAGCCTGCGCAGCCTGCCACTGCCAGGATCCCGGGATCCAGGGACAACTTTCCCGGGAGAACGCAGGGCGCGCCTCAGGCTGGTGCAACGTCACGCCGCCCTCTGCCGCCGCAGGCCCACCCCGCACTCCATACCCCTCCCTTCGCCCCCCCCCGCCCCCCCAGCCTGAGTGAGCCAGAGCCCCCGAATCAGCTGCTCCTTTAACCCCGTCCCGTCTGAGCGAAGAACAGACGCCCTCTGGCGACCTACACGCAGAGGCGGGGCCAAATCCAAAGCTGAGCCCCGGGAGCTGTGCAAACAAGGAAGAGAAAGGGAAATCTCTCCCAGCAGCCTCAGGAGCAGTGGATTAAAGCTCCACCATCAACCTGATGTACCTGCATCTGTGGGATACATGAATAGACAACGAATCAGCCCAAATTGAAGAGGTGGACTTTGGGAGCAACTGTAGTCTTGGGGTTTGTTTTCTGCATCTAATTTGTTTCTGGTTTTATGTTTATCTTAGTTCAGTATTTAGGGATTATTATCATTGGTAGATTTGTCTATTGATTTGTTGCTTTTTTCCTTTTTTACATATATATATACATATAATTTTTTCCTTTTCTTCTTTTTGTGAGTGTGTATGTGACGCTTCTTTGTGTGATTTTGTCTGTACAGCTTTGCTTTTACCATTTGTCCTAGGGTTCTGTCTTTCCTTTTTTTTTTAAACTATAGTTTTTAGTGCTTGCTATCATTGATGGATTTGTTTTTTGGTTTGGTTGCTCTCTCTTTCTTTTTTTTTCACCTGTTTATTTTTAATAATCTTTAAAAAATTTTATTTTAATAACTTTATTTTATTTTATTGTATTTTTCTTTCTTTCTTTTTTTCCTCCCTTTTCTTCTGAGCCGTGTGGCTGACAAGTCGACTGCAGTGAAGGAGCAAATTTAGAGATGATTTCCTAGCTACAATGTGGCCCACAGAGAGTTTATAGCAAAAAGGTAGTGCTGTCACGCACAGTTTGGAATATGACAATGGCAATTGTTCTTATGATGATTACAATCTATTTCTGCTGGATGTGAATGGTCCAGCCAACTGGGGAAGTGTTCTCACACTTGGACTCTGTCCGCTTTCCTGCTGTGTCTTCACTTTCTTGTTCTCTATCTGTTCTGTCCTGGCAGCCTATCAGATTGAAGTTATGAAGCCTCGTGGCTTAGTTAATGCCTCCAGTTAAGCTTGGGGAAGAAAGCAGGAAGCAGCAGACTGGCTTCCTAAGCAGGTTTAAAGGGGGTAAGAACGCCCTTAACAGATGGCAGTTTGACTCGTGGAAAAGTCAATGGCGTCCTTTCATTTCCAGCAGGTATTGAGAAGAGCTGGATGAAGAGTCCACAGAGCAGCCTGGATAAAATGCCACCGAGCGTAGAGAGAGGGAACAAGGAACTTCTGAGCCACATCAGATCAAAGGATGTTTGAGGCTGGGTTAGCACCGGAGCACTTCAAAAGTGTGACGTGAGCCCCTCTGCTCGTCTCCAGCCTCAAATGCTAATCCAATATTCTGGGATAAGCTTTCATATGCAAAGCAAAAATGAGAACTGGCTTTCCCAAGAAATGCCTTGTTATTTCTTGTCTTTCATTAAGCTGGGACCTGAGAGCACCCAGAGAGGAAAAATATAATGATGAGGTTAAGCTGATTTTTTTGTGGAGCTGAAGCTCTTGTTAAAACTCAGATGCTTAAGTGTGGCTAGTGACTGTTTAAGACGATTATTTCAAATGGTAACCTTGCTTCTCCCTGCTGAACTCATTTACTGATTATCTCACTCTGGTTTGGAATTTCTGAATAAAGAAATGAATGATGAAGAAAGAAGAAATGGAGGAGTATATGAATAAAAGGCCATCGCTGGAACTTTAATGTTATGAGCTTGCAATGCCATATTGAACAGGAAAAAAGGAAGAAGAAAGCTTTCTATTCAGTGACCGTTTGAAGCTCACCAATGTGCAATATGTTTTCATCACATTGAAAGCATCTGACAATAGAAACGTGATATGCAGTTTCTTTCTTGCTCTCTCTCTTTTTTAAATTGAATGGCTGAGGTATATCACTCTGCTGTATCGTGACCTTGACTAGAAAACACTTGGAGTATTTTAAAGCCACAACAGATGGAAGGGCTTCAGCTGAACGGAGTAAAACTGAGGAGTAAAACTGAGGAGGTTTTTGAATCTCCTGATTCAACTTATTCACAGGAAGAAGGGAAGAAATAACTATAAAAATAAATAAAAAATGCATTTGTCTGAATAGAATACAGACAAATGCACAGAGCAGCAACTGTAATATTATAGTCAAATTACATTTTAAAAATGTTAATCGATTGTAGGTATGTACCACATCTTCTTTGTCCATTCATCTGTCGATGGGCATTTAGGTTGCTTCCATGTCCTGGCTATTGTAAATAGAGCTGCAGTGAACATTGGGGTGCATGTGTCCTTTTGAATTATGGTTTTCTCAGGGTATATGCCCAGTAGTGGGATTGCTGGGTCATATGGTAATTCTATTTTTAGTTTTTAAGGAACCTCCATACTGCTCCCCACAGCGGTTGTATCAATTTACATTCCCACCATATTACTCAGCCATAAAAAGGAATAAAATTGGGTCATTTGCAGAGATGTGGATGGACCTAGAGTCTAGTCATACTCTAGGTATGTGAAGTAAGGCATAAAGAGAAAAACAAATATCGTATATTAACGCATATATGTGGAATCTAGAAAGATGGTACAGATGAACTTATTTGCAGGGCAGGAATAGAGACGTAGACATAGAGAATGGACATGTGAACACAGGGTAAGGGGAGGGTGGGACAAGTTGGGACATTAGGATTGACATATATACACTACCATGTGTAAAGTAGATAGCTAGTGGGAACCTGCTGTATAGCACAGGGAGCTCAGCTCAGTGCTCTGTGATGACCTACATGGGTGGGATGGTGGGGGAGGGAGACCCAAGAGGGAGGGGATAGAGGTATACATAGAGCTGATTCACTTCATTGTACAGCAGAAACTAACACAGCATTGTAAAGTAATTATACTCCAATAAAAAAATACATAAAAAATAAAAATATCAATCGAGAGTAAGACAAATACAGAGCTAAAACTGTACTCCTTGGATGGGACTCAAACCCAGCCACACCTCAGACTGGGACTTGAACCCACAGTCTTTTGTTTTTTTAATACATTTATTTATTTTATTATTTTTAAAATTTATTTTTGGCTTGTTGGGTCTTCACTGCTGTGCCTAGGCTTTCTCTAGTTGCGGCGAGTGGGGGCTACTCTTTGTTGTGGTGCACGGGCTTCTCATTGCTGTGGCTTCTCTTGTTGCAGAGCACGGGCTCTAGGTGAGTGGGCTTCAGTAGTTGTGGCGCACAGGCTCAGTAGCTGTGGCTCGCGGGCTCTAGAATGCAGGCTCAGTAGTTGTGGCACACAGGCTTAGCTGCTCCGTGGCATGTGGGATCTTCCTGGACCAGGACTCGAACCTGTGTCCCCTGCATTGGCAGGCGGATTCTTAACCACTGCGCCACCAGGGAAGTCCGATCGAAACTGCTCACCCGGTGTCAGGACTTACAGAAGCTCAGGTTCTTTGTCTCGATGCCGAAAGAATTCAGTGCGAGGCAAAGTGATGGGCAAAGAGTGAGTTTATTAACGTAGGATGCTTGTGAGAGGTACAAGCAGGCAGGCAGGGGAGCGCAGCCCTGAGAACAAAGAGGGCTACATTTTTACAATCAAAGAGAAAGTGGGCAGGGAGAAGACCACCTTCTTCCTCATTTTGGGGTAGAGGTCAAGGTTTACATCATTGGTTTCTCCTTTGACCCTATATGGTCTAACCAGGATTGTCATGGTGCTATTTAAGTCATATGTATATTAGCAAAAGGATGATGACGTAGACTAAAATATGGTAATTCATCCCATGTTTTGGTATAATGTCCCCTTTCACCTGGTTTTTTTCCCCTTTCACCTGTATTCCTGTCTTGGCTACATGCAGAAACACTACTCTTCAAGGACGGTTAACTCCTTGACTTCATTTAACAAGATTCAGACCCCATATCTACTGTCTTGTGTTTTAACTATCAGGGTTTTTGGCTTGAGTGTGCCTGGTGCTTGAATGCACCTGGTCTTCCTTCAAAGTAGTGTAGATTGTTGCTACGTTACTGGATTCTTTTCTTGAGTGGTCACTAGCTTACAACAGTCTCCCAAAATTCCTTAAAATTCCTTTTCTGTCTTTAATCCACTAGTGAGATTTCTAAACTATTTAATTATCCTACTCTATCAGAACCGGTTGTATTATGTTCAAAGATTTATGTTTCATTCTGAGCTATTGACAAACTCATTCATAATTCATTTTCACTGAACAGCAGGCTGACTCAAAGTTCCTGATGGGACTCACCCGTAGTTTTGATGATAAAAGTGCATAGGTGAAGCAAATTCGTAGACCTCATATATCTTGTCCTTCTTGAGGCACCAAAGGTCAAATACATGGCCTGTGGCATGAAGCAGCCAGCTGAGACCTTCTGCTGTGATGTTTAAGGCTAGACAGCATCCTTGTCCTTCCTAAGTGTCAGAGGGAATACCGGTGAGTCTTTTCCTGAGAAAATGGCCAACAGTATTGCATATCTGGATGGATTATCAGACTTACTCTCTGAGTCTTTGTTTTCTCATCTATAATGTGGGGATGATAACAGTAAAACTCAGTGGAGTATTGGAGAATTAAATAATCTGTGTAAAGCACTTAGCCTGAGAAATAGCACATGTTCCTTGTCATGATTGTTTTGCTGTTCTTGCTGTATTTATCTGTATTTATCCTTGTGGTAACAAATGACAATTTTTAATTACCTTTATGCTGAAGAAAGCTGTATGTGCAACGTTTTGCTCTTCAAAGTGTTCATTCTTTCAAAGATACTGTTTCATGTGACCACTGTTCTAGAGGATGCTGTGGGATGCATGAAGGAAGTTGTCTCTGACCAAGAATGCATAGGGAGGTTTCCACGGAGGAGGTAATGTCTCCACTGAGTTCTGGTGTACCAGTAGGAGCTGGGGGGAGGCTAGATGAAAAAGCAGGAAAGATGGTTTGAGGCAGATGGCACATGTGGACGGACAAGGACCTAAGGACTAGAATTATGGAGTGCAGTGGATAAGTAATTTCCAAGGATGGAGGGGAGGGAGAGGTGAGGGTTAAAAGGTAGTGTCATACATATACTACAGGCTGGGTGATTATAAAGAATGTCAGTGCGAGGGTAAGCCATGGAGAGCTCTTGAAGGGTTTTCAGAATGTGACAAGACTGCTTGATCATGTTTGTGATTTAGAGTGGGGGTAAGATTGGGAGGTGTGGGCAAGCAGAGTCATGGAAATCTGGAAACAATTATTGCAGAGAATTATGTAAGAAATGATGATTTGGGACTAGAATATACACACGACTATATATAAAATAGATAACCAACAAAGACCTACTGTAGAGCACAGGGAACTCTACTCAATATCTTGTAATAACTTATAGTGGAAAAGAAGCTAAAAAAGAATATATATATATATATATATAAAAACTAGATATATGTAACTATATATAGAGCTGCATATATATAAAAACTGTATGTATATAAAGAATGTATATATAACTATCACTTTGCTGTACACCTGAAACTAACACAATATTGTAAATCAACTATATTTCAATAACATTTTTTAAAAATGTGAGAAAAAAGCAATGAAGAGACACTGACTTAATACTCCACAAGTGGAAATAAAGAGTTAGGGATCCATAGGAGAGGGATGAAAGGCAGTGTCCAGGAATTTGTGACTTTTCGATGGTGTGGAATTGTGGAGAGAAAGAGGCTTCTGCGCCCAAAAGGTAGTAGTACGACTGAGTTGACAAAAGGAGACGTGAAGTGAGTTATGGCAGGAAGTGGTTTATTTTGGATATTCTGCTTTTGAGGTGCCTAAAGGATATTCCCAAACGATTTCTATTAATCACCCTCAGAGCCAAGGGGATCTCTAAGGGTGTACATACAAATAAGACTGTCGGTGGGTACACAGGTTTATATAAAAATATACGTACATGCTCCAATCACCAAAAGTATTTAATTGAAATAATTTCTAAACAAAGTTGCATAGATTTATTGTCTTGAGCATTAAAAATATTAAATCTATTAGCAGCCCTACTGACGCCTCTAGAAATCCAGTGACCCAAAATGGAATGATCTTTTGCTCAAGCAACTAATTCAGACAGAATTGTGCCCAAACCAAACAAAATAGACATTAAAATAGGAAAACAAGCTGGTTCTACATAACTTAGTTGATGAAGTCTAATCATATTGGGCCCATTGCTTTAATATCAAGAATACATAGAATTACGATAAAATAATAACTCTCCCTCCCTTAAGAATAATTATATATATATACACACACACACACACACACATATAAAGGCTCCCTCACAGGGGCCTATAAGTTAACTAATGTAAAGAATAATAAAATTTGGAGGCAGTAGTCTAGCATGATTAGCTGGAAATAAACAGAAAAATAATTATTGCAATATTGCGTTATGTAAAGGATATTCCTGTTTTTAGGAGACAATGCCAGATTCTTGCTTTGGACACAGAAAACGTCAGCCTTTTACTTGTTCATTGTAATTTGTTGGAAGATAAGGCTTCCTTAATATTTAGTATTAAGGTCTCTGATATGTTCACCTGTTTATTAGCTTGGTGTCTTAGCAATTGATCAGTAAAGGGCCAGATGTACACAGTATGAAGCGTTTATTTCTCATGCGTTGAGATCAGACAGGGGTAGAGCAGGCGACTCTTCTGGGTTTTGCTGGGATCTCTCACATGTTCAGGGGCTGATCTACGCTGGCTGTAGGGTGACTGAGTCCTACAACAAGAGCTTCTCAGCCTCCAGCCGGCTGGATTGGATGTGTTCTCTGGCAAAGGCAGAAGTGCAAGAGAAGGGAAAAGCTATTCACCCAGGGACAGGCCAAGTGCCCTGTGCACACAACAAGGAGTAAAGCATAAGTAATGGAGGGCTGGGAAGTGCTCTCAGAAGACACATTATTCTTGAGGGAAATTCGGGACCATTGGACATGATTCCTTTTGTTACATTTTACGAAGACTAAATTACATTAGCTATTATGTGTATGTGGAAGTGATTGCTTTTAAAACATATATATGACTTAGAAAATGTTATTATTACCAGTTTGCATTTATGATATAATTGATTTGTTAACTCACAGCATTTTAATCAGTAAATTTTTTTATTCTCATTACTTATAGGAGTTTTGAACACGATCTATTATGAAGTAGCAAAAGATACATATATCTATATGTATTAATAAAAATCACATGTTTTGTTATGCTTATTAGAACTCAGGGAAACAACAAATTTGATACTAGTACTTGTTTAAATTGACAAACGACACTAAATCTGGCTTTAGACTGTTACAACACTTTTCTGTCATGAAACTACTTGTTCACTTCTTCTCCCAGAAATCAATAATCCCGAGTGATAATGTTTCTGGCAAGTCTTTTGATCTTTCTTCCTTTGTGTAAATAATGGGTAGACATTTTTACTTTAAATTATCTTGGATTTTGACTTATTTTAATAGACACTGCTACTTTAGGGTAACACTCTTCCTTGTCAAAGTGCAATCATCTGACAGCTCAAGCAGGGATATTCTAATGAGAAGTCATCACCCTGTATGTAAATGGTTTTCAGTGTTTAAATGGGACACAGGCGTTTGGATTGTCTCCCGCTCAAAGTCCGATCCTGCTTCAAAGATAGCGCCAGGGAACACACGTCACCACTACTAAGAGGGGCTCAGTGTCTCCAGGACAGAATCACTGTTTCTCTCGTTATCTGTAATCTCCATTTTGCCATAATAATTGATATTGAATATCATAAAGGATTCTGGCAGGAGACTGAAATAACCTTTAACTGAACATCTGATACATGGAGAGAGTGTTTGTTATTATAGATTTTATTATTATTAACACATCAAACATTAGCCGAAGTATTATTTATGCCAATATCAGAGCATTACTATAAGACCTGTTTTATTCATGTGATTCAGTCTCTTTTGATTTAAATATAAATTGAATTTACATAAAATGGCTTTATGCCAGTTAATCTAAATATAAGGATAAGATTTCCAGAGACTCTGGGAATATTGTTAAACATATTAAGCATTCTTTGGGAATCAGGATTACAAGTTACATTTAGGAATGTGCTATAAAGCGGAGAGAATAAATCTAAATGACGGAGAGTAAGTTTAAATTCAGACGTATTAATGTATTTTTCTTTAGTTGAAATACGAAAATGAAGCGCAGTGTGAGAACGTTTTTTTTTTTTCCTGGTTGAGGGAAATGTAAGGAAAGTGGGAGTTTTGTGCTCCTTAGACCCTGTCCTGGGAAGTCCAACTAAGCCAATTTGAAGGTTGTTAAGGCATATTTGCTGATTAGTATATGGGCTTAGAAAACCAAATTCTTAATTTGCTTTTCTATTGAAAGATGGGCAAAGGAAAACTTCTCAACAGTGTCCTAAGACTTGGGAGAAAGGCACCACGTGGGGAGAAGCTAAGAGCTACTGGCAACTTTGCTCAAAGGTAGTTGGATTCCTCTACGGGGCACTGTTACATTTTGAAACACGACACTGCCAAATTAGTCTGCTTTTTAAAAAACAATTATAGTCTACTTAGGTTTTTGTTTCCTAGCCAATTAAAAAAAAAGATTATCATTCCTTTTTCAACTTTTGTTCTTACCAATTTATAATTTCTGCTTTTATTTTTTTGAATGAAGTTCATTTCTCCCTTCTTCCCCTGCCCCCTTATATAAAAATAATATATGCAGGGTAGACTATTAAGGGAAAAAATAGTGTTGAACCCTGAATACTTCTAATCTGCGATTAGCACTGGCTCTTAAGTTGGCATATTTCATCCCATTTTGTTTAACCTTGTTGAAACTGTCCTATAAATAGATACTTTTATCATGCTTTTTCTTCATGACATTGTATCAAGAATCTTCTCATGGTATTTCCAACATACCAAACATTATAAATCCGTGTCTATGTCTATATAATATTCTAAGTGTGGATGTGTTTTTACTTTATCTAGGGCAACTCACGTGTGATTTAAAATTTGGGACTCTGTCATTGTTTCATTTTCTTAAGCAGCTAACTGGGTGCTCTTGCTTTATGCAATTTTAAGTTATTTAAAATTTGTTAAAGCAAAATTTAAGCTACCCGTGCATTCCATCCTGAAGTCTCACTTCTGAAAACTTTCATTTTAGCCAAAAACATATGGCACACATGGCTTTTCCTTAAGAATATTTATCACATATTCTCAGAAAGATTCCCCTTCAAGATGTTTCTATATATGGAGTTAACTTTTGCTTATTTTATACCAATATCTTTTTACTCTCCTTAAAAATAGCCATCCTGTAGACTGTGCCACAGAAACAAATGATCGGCTATCATTTATCTTATTCCATTGTTGAGGAAAGATTTGGAATTATGACTGGTCATCAAAAAATATCTGAGAGTCAAAACGCAGCCTCAGGATAAATTAGGAGCTTGGGATTAGCAGATACAAACTACTATACCTACAAAAACAACTTATCCTGGGACTTCCCTAGCGGTCCAGTGGTTAAGAATCTGCTCTTCCACTGCAGGGGGCCTGGGTTCCATGATGGGGGAAGTAAGATCCCGTGTGCTGTGTGGTGCAGCCAAAAATAGAATGAAAAACGAAACAAAACAGAAAAAAAACACTCATCTTTATGAAACGCACAAGACTGGTTATTGGCCAGCAAAACTGACAAACAGTTTGAAAGAGCGATCGGTTGACTTTAAGCAAATGAAATGGTCAGGAGAATGTTTCTTTCTTTAATTAAAGAGATGGCCCCTATTGCAAAAACACTTCCACTAATTCATGGATGTGATATGTGGCACTGTGAAATCTCAAGTCGTTTGTCTAAACCTGTGCGTTGCACAGAACAAAGGCAGGGCCCTGCCTGCAGTTTTAACCTGAAGGTTGATGTGCTCCCATAGGACGATGGCCAGTAAAGCCTGGCTCACAGGCAGCTGGGGGAACGGGTGTGTCTTTCCAGTTCAGCAATCGATTATTTCCCACTGGTAGTGTGGCTGTAGGAACGATCCTCACAGACCTACTAGGGACCTTGGGACTTTTCTTCTAGTGACTGAGTTCTCCTTCTGCTCTTCTGCTGGGTGGGATTTCAAGTAGGGAAGCCTCAGCAACAGGCTGAGCCAGTCCAAGGTCGAGTGCAGAACCTAGAACGTGTAGTATGTCCTAATGAGTACTTGCTGAGCTAACGCTGATCCATCAACACGTCTTTCAGAATTTCCAACAGAGATGGCTTTTAGAAAACGAATTTCTTTTTAAAATTAATTAATAATGAATGGCTGTGTTGGGTCTTCGTTGCGGTGCACGGGCTTCTCATTGCGGTGGCTTCTCTTTATTGCGGAGCACAGGCTCTAGGTGCGCGGGCTTCAGTAGTTGTGGCATGCAGGCCTCAGTAGTTGTGGCTCACGGGCTCTAGAGCGCAGGCTCAGTAGTTGGGCGTGCAGGCTTAGTTGCTCCACAGCGTGTGGGATCCTCCCGGACAGGGCTTAAACCGTGCCCCTGCATTGGCAGGCGGGTTCTTAACCACTGCGCCACGATGGAAGTCCAGAAATGAATTTCCTTTATGTTAAAGAGTTATATCCCTTTCCATTTCAGATGTATTCTTAAAAAAACTTGAGAGATAAGGGCAGATTGCCATGTCATCTTTGCTAATGTCAGGGAGGTGGGTTTTAAGTGTTTAAACCCCTGGGAGATAAAAGGCTTTCACCTATTTCCGTTTTGTTCTGCAGTGAGACAGACGTGGGATGCAGTAAGGTTCTCACCCTCCTTCCAGTGGCGACCGGTTACACAGAGCTGTGCTACTCACAGTGAAGTCTGTGGACCGGGCTGGTCCACAGTAAGATAAGTTACCAGTCTGCAGTAAGATAATTGGGAGATTCAGAACCAGTGAATAGAAACATTTATAGCAATCTGACATTGTTCAAACACCCTAGCATGCGAGTGGACTCATCTCCTTGAAATATGATATAGACCAAAAATATGAGTTCACCCCATGTCAAAAATGAAGTGAAAATAAAGGCAAACAAAACTGGTCTTCTAACACAGATGGATTATGAAGCACTGATGCGCTTAGATATGTGACCTCAACATGACAGCCTTCTACCCTTCTTATACCCTCTGTGCCTGACGGTTAAGGTGATTATTTCTGGAGATCTGAATGGCAGACCTGTTAGTGACAAAGTCTGAGGTTTGCCCATATAATGTAGGATCTTGAGGGCTTTTTCTTTGTTTGTTTTTTTTTGTTTTGTTTTGTTTTGTGGTACGCGGGCCTCTCACTGCTGTGGCCTCTCCCGTTGCGGAGCACAGGCTCCGGACGCCCAGGCTCAGCGGCCATGGCTCACGGGCCCAGCCGCTCCGCGGCATGTGGGATCTTCCCGGACCGGGGCACGAACCCGCGTCCCCTGCATCGGCAGGCGGACTCCCAACCACTGCGCCACCAGGAAAGCCCGAGGGCTTTTCTTTCTCCTCGATGAGTCCATTGTCTAGTAATTGTTATGTGACTTCAAGAAGAAAGCACCTGGTTGAATTCATTAAAACACTAATTTAATGTCAAGCAAGTGAAGAATCTTACAGCTGGTTCCCTGGGAAGAAATTTGTACCTGGCCACCTGGCACTGATCCTTTCTCACCTCTAGGGCAAGTGCCTCAGGAAAAACCAAACCAGTCCACACTCTGATCTTGGACTCCCAGCCTCCAGAACTGGAAGAAAATAAAATTCTAGTAGATAAGCCACCCAGTTTGTGATACGTTGTTAAGGCAGCCCCATACTGTAATACACGCAGTAGGCGCTAGATGTAGCCATATAGGAAGACTTTTATAATAAGCTTGAATTCTGCCATCAGGCACTCTGAGATTAATTCAAACTCCTTCTGTGTTTTATTAAAAGCATTAGGAGAGCGTAATTAGTAGTACCCTCTCATCTTTGTAGTAGTTATAGTGATGACATGTTGGTTTTGCATAGCTAATGTGTCACCATTCAGTCATTTATTCAACTCCTGAAGTATGAGATCCGCATTCAGCTCTATATCAAAAAGCTGACTTTATTACTTAAGAAAGGGAGAACTATGTCTGTTAGGCACAGTCCCTTCAAACAAGACTGCTGATCTTATACAGCATTGTTGAGAAGCATGGAATTCAAGCACTGGTGAACTTTCAGTGTCAAGGAGCTTGGTCACTGGGATGGGATGTCGCTGACAGGCTGAGTTCCAGAAACGTATTCATTGACGTGAGGCTGTCCCTCACTGGCTGGATGTAAAAGGTGGGAGGATGGCACTGGTTGGCTGGCTTTCAGAAGCAGGTTTGTCGATGTGAGTCGTCATTGATTTGAGCAAACAAATTTAATCCAGTTCTGGTTGTTACTGTTTACCATGACTGTAAAGCAATCAATCTCTTCCTAGGAGTGTGGAAACTGTGACTTGCAAATAGTGAGTGTCAATAAATATTTGCTGAACTAATTGACAAATGAAAGATAGGCCTTTAAACACCCAAGTCTGGGCTTCAAGGGAGTGTCTGGGCCTTCAGGAGTCGCCACTATATGGTTGGGATTTAAAGCCTGATTCTGGATAAGCTCACCTTGGGAGTACAGGTAGGAGGAGGGTAAGTTGGAGAAGTGATCCCTGGGGCGTTCAGGGCTTTGCAAGGCTTTCTTCTCTATAACGTGTTAGTTTACAACTTCAATAGCCTGAAAAGTCAAAAATATTAACAAAGGTATAAAATTAATTGGCATATGGCTTAATTACTATGCCAATTTCTTGTGTTTTTTTTGAGTTCTCTGGAACCATTCTGCACTCCGGGTTACTGAGCACAGAGAAATGAGAAAAGTGATGGTAGGGTTCAGTGACCCCTTTTGAGCCCCGAGATAAAACTGAGTAAGAAAGATCCACGTTTGTTCCCACCCTCCTCTCCCCAAGTTGGAGCATAAATAGAAAATTCGTTGGAAGACAGTGTTCTTTCCAGAAAGCAGAGATTACAGAAAAAATAGTGTTAGAACGTGATCCCGCCCAGCCACTGGATGACGAAGGGCAGCTTTCAACTCTTCCTGCTGCGAGGAAGTGCTCCGAAGTATTTCTCAGGAAAACTGGGAGCAATTTAAGCCCAAGGGATGGTGCCCACTTCCTGGCCTAGAGGTGTCCCAAAGGCCCGTTCTCACGGTGTGGGGGTTCAACACTGGTCTTTGGGGAGAACGTAGCTGGAGTAGCCTGAGTCCACAGCCGCAGGTGGATGAAGGTAGATGGGGTTGCCTGGGAGTAGGCAGTGAGCTTTGGAACTAGAGGAGGCAGGGCATGCTGTCACCACAGCAGACTGACAAAACGAAAGAAAAATCAGCCTCAGTGGGATGCATGGAGACCAAGAACGAGGCCAAAGGGAAGGCGGTGGCCTTGCCCCCATGGCATTACCCATCCCAGAAAGCTGTGCAATCAAATGTTTCATTGGAGAGCCAGTCATAGGCTGCTGGGACTGGCGGCCAGACAGGAGGAGTAGACTGGTGGTGGTGGGCAGCCAGGGATGAACATGAAGCAGGCGCATAGCCTCCCTGTCCTCCATCACCTCGTGCAGGGGGTCACTGGGAAGACCCTCGTACTCCGATGCTGGTACAGCCAAGAAACGCATGAAGGGGAGAGCTCCCTAGGAGTTCAGAGTTAGGTGGGAGGGGGAAGGAGAAAGTGCAAGAATGAGAGTTTTGAAAATCAGTCATTTCTTCATTTTCCACTAACTGATTTGGATTAAAAATGTCTTCCTAAACTGAATTTACTCAAATGGGATGCACTGTTATTAGCTCTTGGGATTTAGCACAAATATAAGAGAAAATGATCTTGACAGAGACGCAAAATTGACCAAGGTAAAGAACGTTCTGGAACAACGTTAGGCTTTGCTCTTTCTCGTTGACTTTAGATCTGTGCCTGACGTACAGCGAGAGCTCCGTGGACTTTTGTACCCTTCGTAAATAGCCCTGCAAGTTATCCAGAGGCATTAGGATTGATCTGAGAATTAGACACAACGTTCAGCTTGTTCTTTTAATTTTTAAAGTAGGCTTTTTTTTTTGAGGCAGTAAAAAGCATTAATTTTACTAAATTTCGACCCTTGAATATCTTTCTTTTTACTACCCTGTGTGACAAAATGGGATGTCCGTAAAGCATGCAGTAGGCTTTTGAAACTCATGCTAGAAAAACTAGATTTGAAAAAGGAAACTTTGATTTGCAAGATATGAATTCTAAGAGAAGAAAGACTCTTATGAACTAAATAGAGGCCGTGAAGGAAGCAGGGTGTGGACTTCACACTATTGCATTAAATCCAGCAGAGAGCAGGGCAGAGAAGGTCCCCGTGCTGGAAGCAGGAGGAAAAGGGTCTTGGACCCTGAGCTGGAGAAGCTCCGTGGTGTCTGGTCCAGGTGCCTGAAATTAGCGGAGCAGCAGAAGCTGCTTGGAGAAACTGCTGAATACCTTAGGTGACCGGCACCAGGGAGCCAGGCAAATGTCTCTTTTCCTTCTGATAAGCTTGGGCTGCTGCTCGGGGGTCCTTCTAGCTGATCGGCTCATGGCTGCCTGTTGTCTCGCCTCAGTAGAAGCCTGTACGCTGTCCACAGGTTGTCTAGCACAGGTGATGCATTCCCTGCCCACAGATGTGATGAGCTGCAACCAAACTCTCCACGTTCACGTCCCTTTTCCCAATGTCCGGGCCACACCGCAAAATAGCCAGCGAAGCCTGTAACATACACACTGGTGGCGGTCTTGTGGAAGGAAGGCTCTCAGCACCGGTGGCTAGGTGGCGCTGGAGCGCGGAAAAGCATCTCTATTACATGTTCAATTAATTCCCGTTATAGCTTCTTGCGCTCTTTCTTATCTGCCACCTCATGTCATCTGCAAATGTCAACGATTACGTTTAGGATGGATTAAACAACGTGGTCCTACTTTAGAGCACAGGGAACTATATCCAACCTCCTGGGATAAACCATCATGGAAAAGAATATAGAAAAGAACGTCTGTGTGTGTATAACTGAGTCACTTTGCTGTACAGCAGAGATTGGCACACCATTGTAAATCAACTACACTTCAGTGAAAGAAAAAAAGAAACAAATCTTACCAACCTTTCAAATGATCACCAAGTCACCTCTTCCGTGAAAACCCATTCTTTACTTCGCTCCCACGCCATGCTTTCTTGACTCGTGTACTAGTTTAAGCAAACAAGGGAGTTTGTTGCCTCTACCATCCAAGACAGAGAATGCACAGGGATGGGGATGGGCCTTTGGAATGACTGAAATCCAGGGTTCATAGCCCTCACTCTGCATCTTTTATTTATTTTTTATTTTTTGCATCTTTTATTAATGTTTCACTTTAAAGCAGTATGGATTTGCCCAAGCTACTTCTCCTCATGAGGACGTAATCCAGGCTACCAGAAGAAACCATGGCTTATATTTTTCCAGCTTCATCACTGGAGAAAAATGGAACGTGTCTCCTTGATCCCAGTTCAGTATAATGTTACGGGATGGACTCTGCACATGACCAGCCACGGGGTTATGGTTTTGGGGTAGTGATTGGCAGTCCCATGGACATGAGGGGAAGCGGTACCCAAACAGTCGTGATGGTTTTCCTGAAAAAACAAAACAAAACAAACCCACTCTGCAAACCAAGGCAAGATAAATTAAATACAGGGAGAAAATGGAGTAACACTGTAATGACTAGAAAATTATATCACGTTTCACATAACTTTGTTATAATAGTTCCATCTCTGATGGTTTGTATTGCTGTATTAAAAGTATGAGGACGTTATATTAGATTAGGAATTGAATGAGGTAATAGAACTTTTGTGGTTTAGTGATTTATCTTTTTTTTTTTTTTTTTTTGCTGTATGCGGGCCTCTCACTGCTGTGGCCTCTCCCGCCGCGGAACACAGGCTCCGGACGCGCAGGCTCAGCGGCCATGGCTCACGGGCCCAGCCGCTCTGCGGCATGTGGGATCTTCCCAGACCGGGGCACGAACCCGTGTCCCCTGCATCGGCAGGCGGACTCTCAACCACTGCGCCACCAGGGAAACCCTAGTGATTTATCTTTATATCTCAAGACTCAGACTGAAATAAGAAGGTATATTTTCTATTTTTTGTTACTTTTTTACTTTTATTAATTGAAGTGTAGTTGATTTACAATATTGGTTTAGTTTCAGGTGTACAGCAAAGTGATTCAGTTATCTATCTATCTATCTAGATAGATATATTCTTTTTTTTAACATCTTTATTGGAGTATAATTTCTTTACAATGTTGTGTTAGTTTCTGCTGTATAACGAAGTGAATCAGCTGTATGTATACATATATCCCCATATCCCCTCACTCTTGCATCTCCCTCCCACCCTCCCTATCCCACCCCTCTAGGTGGTCACAAAGCACTGAGCTGATCTCCCTGTGCTATGTGGCTGCTTCCCACTAGCTATCTATTTTATATTTGGTAGTGTATATATGTTAATGCTACTCTCTCATTTCGTCCCGGCTTACCCTTCCCCCTCCCCATGTCTTCAAGTCCATTCTCTATGTGTGCATCTTTGCATTATTTGTAGTGAGGTGGATGGATCTAGAGTCTGTCATACAGAGTGAAGTAAGTCAGAAAGAAAAAAACAAATACCGTATCCTAACACATACATATGGAATCTAAAAAGGGCTTCCCTGGTGGCACAATGGTTGAGAATCTGCCTGCTAATGCAGGGGACACGGGTTCGAGCCCTGGTCTGGGAGGATCCCACATGCCGCGGAGCAACTAGGCCCGTGAGCCACAACTACTGAGCCTGTGCGTCTGGAGCCTGTGCTCCGCAACAAGAGAGGCCGCGATAGTGAGAGGCCCGCGCACCGCGACGAAGAGTGGCCCCCGCTTGCCACAACTAGAGAAAGCCCTCACACAGAAACAAAGACCCAACACAGCAAAAATAAATAAATTGATTAATAAACTCCTACCCCCAACATCTTCAAAAAAAAAAATCATTCTGATGAACCTAGGGGCAGGACAGGATAGATATATTCTTTTTCAGATTCTTTTCTGTTATAGGTTACTACAAAATACGAGGATAGTTCCCTGTGCTGTATAGTAGATATATTTTCTATTTTATAAGTTAATATACGTGTTACATATCCAAACATTCAAATTATTTATGCATCATATAAGGAACAAAAAGGCCTATTTGGTTTCTTCAGAAATTAACTGCATAAGATAATAACTCAGTTATTTGAAGAATATTTCATAAAATAGCTTATGCAATGAAAACAATCAACCTCCCTATATATTAAGTATCCAATTTATAATCTGTTTATAAAAAATTAAGTTTTAATTTAAGCAATCTACTCAGTTGGTCTACATAGTAGACAATTCTGACATTTGATAGATCTAATCAAATTGGAAACATAAAAATTGTAACGTATCTGTAGGGTCAAAATGCAAAATTATCACCGTGAAGGCAGAATACTGGTTTCTGGTTTCCAGGGGGTTGTAAGTGGGAGGGAGTGGGGAAAAACTGCTTCATGGCTAAGGGATTTTGCTTTTGGAGTGATGGAAAAACTTTGAACTTAGGTACAGGTGGTGGTCATACAACATTGGGAGTGTACCAAATGCCACTGAAATACTTACTTTAAAATGGTTGATTTTATATTCTGTGAATTTCACCTCAATAAATTACTTTTTCTAAAAAAATAAGAAATTAACTGCGTAATGGGTCCATAATGAAATCAATATCGTCGGTGCCTTTGGGATATGCTGATACTGTTTTTTAAACGAAACTTCCCTTGACGCACAGCAGAATTTTAGGTGAAATTTGTCTATCATCAATCAGTGTGTACACAAAGAAGTGTACGACTTGAAGTGAGTTTACAAAAACTATCCCATACTTCTGCAAACAACAACAACAAAAACTGTTTAGGCTCAAGCAGCAGTGAGAATAAGTTCTAGAATGGCTCCTTTTCATAGTCTTTTCACCCTTCAAAATTTTCAATTGTATTTCTCACTATCACGCCCATGAGGAAGGACCAACATTGACAGCTGTGGTGGGATTTGTGATCTATTGTAAATTCAGAGCCACAGCCCAGGATCATTATCACATATAAAATTGTCATAATTTTAGTTGAATTCTTTACTTGTTAAAGATGGCTGCCCTGAGGGCAACTCTTACAGTTAGATTTAATTTTACAACGGTCATTAAGTGACCAGGTAACTCATTTACAAAGGGCCAGTTTGTAATGCAATTAGGGGAGAAATAAAATCCTAGTATTTTAAAACTTTTCATATTAGATCCAAAGACTAAAATGTAGTTCCTGTGTGAGAGTGTGTGTGTGTGTGTGTGTGTGTGTGTGTGTGTTGTGTGTTTTGATAAAGAATAGCTATTCCAGGGTGGTCTAGGAGAATTTCCTTTGCCATTTAGAGAAATGAAGCTGAACTTTATAATTCACATTTGTTTGTTTTTTTCATTAGCTAGACAACAGTTTATGGTTCCTCATCATTGTATAAGAAGTGGTCAAGAAAAAAAAGTCCTGTCATAGATATCAAGAAAAAAGAATCAGGGAGTCTTCCCACAAGTGGTTTTTTATACCCTCCAACTCATGCATGTCATCCTGGTGACAGCTGTGGGTGCAGAATTGAGAAAATAATAACAAAGCTTAATGAGATTTGTAAATTATTATTATAAAAAAACCCTTCAAGCACCAAGCTCAGTTCTGCAGTTGCGTAAAGCTCTATTGCAGAAGGGACTTGGTTTAGAATAAATAACATTTTTCTTTCCTGAAAAGAAACAGAAAATTTAACAGATCTTTCTGCATATGAATTGTTAAAAATCTCTTATAGTTGAGTGTCCTAAGCTGAATTATGATCCCCTAAAGATTTTCCACATCTTAATCCCTGGAACCTGTAAATATATTACCTCACATGGTACAAAGGATTTAGCAGCTATGATTAAGTTAAGGATCTAGTAATGGGGAGATTATCCTGGATTATTTGGGTGGACCTGATGTCCTGAGTCACAAGAGTCCTTATAAGAGGGAGCAGGACAGAGCCCATTGTAGATGTGACAAAGGAAGCAGGAGATGGGAAGGATGCCGGGAAGGGGCCACAAGCTAAGAACAAAGCTGGTTTCTAGAAGCTGGAAAAGACAAGGAAAGATACATGCACCCCAATGTTCACTGCAGCACTATTTCCAATAGCCAAGACATGGAAGCAACCTAACTGTCCATCAACAGATGAATGGATGAAGAAGACGTGGCGCATATATACAATGGAATATTACTCAGCCATAAGAAAGAATAAAATAATGCCATTTGCAGAAACATGGATGGACCTAGAGATTGTCACACTAAATGGAGTAAGACAGACAAATATCATATGATATCACTTACATGTGGAATCTAAAAAAAATGATACAAATGAACTTATTTACAAAACAGAAATAGATCCACAGGCATAGAAAACAAACTTATGGTTACCAAAGGTGAAAGGGAGGGAGGGGAGGCATAAATTAGGAGTTTGGGATTAACAGATACACATTACTATATATAAAATAGATAACCAACAAGGACCTATTGTATAGCACATGAAACTCTATTCAATATGTTGTAATAACCTGTAAGGGAAAATAATCTGGAAAAGAATATATATATATATACATATATATATATATATATTAAAAAAACTGAATCACTTTGCTGTACACCTCAAACTAGCACAACATTGTAAATCAACTATACTCCAAGAAAGAAAGAGAGAGAGAGAGAAATAAAGGGTGGAAGGAAGGAAGGAAGAAAGGAAGAAAGGAAGAAAGAAAGAAAGAAAGGGAAAAAGACGAGGAAATGGATTCTCCCCTGGAGGCTTCAAATGAACCAGTCCTGTGGACACTTTGATTTTAGCTCCGTAACACTCATTTCTGATTTCTGACCTCCAGAAGTGTAAGACAATAATTTTGTTATTTTAAGTCACTGTCTGTGGTAATTTGTTACAGTAGCAATAGGAAACTGAGTTAATGCTGTGACATTTACACAGGAATCTTTGCACCATTTCATGTGCAAGGGTAAAACACTCAGGAGCAGCACCGATTACTTTTAATCTGATTGCTTGTGTTATCACCTTAAGAATAGGGCTTCCCTTCTGAGAGCTGAACTGATGCTAAGGTGATTGTTTACGTAATTAACTAACTCATGCATTCAACAAACAGATATTGAATACCTGCTATGTGCTTGGTAAACAAAACAGACGTGACTCACGCTCTCACATGGATTAGTGGGGACCACAGGAAGCCTGAAGTGAATGATTTTCACATGAATTTGTTATATTTTTATACAGTTTATGATACCATAAGTGTTCAAAACAGGGTAACTGATTTAGCCTGTGATGTTAGGGAATGCTTCCTTGAAGAAATGTTTGTTTGTTGAGACATATGAGTAGGAGATAGAGTCTTTTGGTTATTAAAAAATAATTTTATAACTTTATTTTAAGAGATTTTAGAAGGGGTTCATGGCTTTTAAGAAATACTTGGGGCTTCCCTGGTGGCGCAGTGGTTGAGAGTCCGCCTGCCTATGCGGGGGATGCGGGTTCGTGCCCCGGTCCGGGAGGATCCCACATGCCACGGAGCGGCTGGGTCCGTGAGCCATGGCCGCTGAGCCTGCGCATCCGGAGCCTGTGCTCCGCAACGGCAGAGGCCACGGCAGTGAGAGGCCCGCGTACCGCAAAAAAAAGAAAAAAAGAAATACCTGGCTGCAGTGTGGTTTGGAAGGAAAAAGAAATATAGAAATACCAGTGATGAGCTGTTTAATCAGCCTAGGAACATGAAAATAGTGTATTCTGATAGGATGGTGCCAGTGGGGATGAAAAAATTCAAGAGAAATTTAGGATACAGAATGAACAGAAAGGGGAGGGGCAGGTAGAATGTGAAGAAACACTCGATACATACGTGCTCAAAGTAAGCAATAAAGAAACATGTTAGCACCTTGCTTGTTCTGCAACATTTCATACCTTACATGTAAATAAAAATGCAGAATTTTAAACCAAATATAGACAGAAACAACTCTTTAGAAAATTCAAGTTTGTTATTACCGGGTTGTTAGGAGGAATTGTGGGGAACGGGATTGGAGACGGAGACAGAGGCCCCTTTGTGAGGCTTTGCGGGTCATGACAAGGAGCTCGGATCCAATCTCATAGCACAGCTTGCCATAGAATGGTTTGTGAGCAGGAGAAGGGACTTGTGCTTTAGAAGTCTTATGGCAATGAAAGCAGACTAGGGGGCTTCCTGTAGAGAGGGAAGAAGGCCACGTGAGAGGCGCTGTGTATGCGTGAGCTTGCGGAGCTGCAGGCTTGAGGTGCTCTAGGTATGCACCTTCAAGAAATTCTTCAGAGCCCATGTGGAGCTCAGAAGTGGGTCTCTCCAAAGCTTGGGCTGTGGGAGAAGGCCAAGATTTCAAGTGTTCAAGATGTGTCTGATAGCAGAGGTGGTGGGGGAATTAGATGAGCGTGAGAGAAAACGCCACAGTGACTTCCAAATGTCCATCTTGGGTGGCACCACCAGCTAAGGTAGGTAATACAGAAGGGGCAGTCGATGCAGAAGAGAGATCATGACTGAGAATGATGAGCTAGCTGTTTATCTCATAATGGTTAATCTTTATCTCATAATATTTTATTTAAATGGTTCATGAAGGAAATATAACATCATCAGTGATGTCTTTCCATTTGTGGCATATGTCAGAGTGAAGATGTGATGCTGTATCTTTGGAAATGAAGCTTGATTTCAATATTCATTCCTGGCACCCTAACATGGTACTTTACCATGAATTCATAGATATATTTTCAATAGCATTTCTGTAATTTCTTAGTCATTTGCAGAAACTTGGCTCCAATTTGAGACTTTAAGAGTTATACAGTGATACTTGGAATTAGTTGTGTGTTGGAACTGGCTTGTACCATTTCACAAAGAATGGATTGATTAACTTTCAGGAATTTAGTGAACCATTTGTTAATAACTCAGCCATTATTAAACTATAAATTGTTTAAAATTATAACTAAGTTATATCAAAAACAAAAAACATTCAAAACCCATCACTTTCTAATAATTTTATTACACTTTACTATTATCCCAGCTCTGGAGGTTATTTACATCTATTGCATCTGTGTGGTGGAAAATTTATACAGGGATGTGCTACTAACCATGTCTTCCAAACTCCATTACCAGTGATATAACTCTGATAGCTGGAAACTAGTCATGATAGGAGTATTTACATCATGGAAATCAGCAAATGCTACAAATCAGGGCTTCATTGAGTGTTTTGTTCACTGGGTAAAATTAAGAAAACAATAGAGAGAAGATTAATAATGCACATTAAACTCTAAAAGTGTGCACGTCTGTAGCCATTGTGTTGCAAAAAGCAACAACAACCAAAAAAGGGGAAATATTCTGCCAGTATTTGAAAATTATTACCCTATTCAGCAAAGAATTTGCTCACATTATAATAGAATGAATGAAACTCCAACACAGATCTTTGCTTCACTTTCGTCCTAATTATTAATGTAAATGAAAATATCAACCAACGTTCATCTTAAAATTGTACTTACTCATCACTTGCAACCAGTTTGGCTCCTGATAAAAAAATTTGGCAAAAATCAAAGAAAATATTCTCTGAGAATTGGTTGTCTAAATGGGATTTACATAACAGTAATATATATTTTATTATTTATAAGTTGTGTGATGTACAACTTTATTTCAGTAAACTTTGCGATAAACTTATGCACCATGTATATAGGCAGAATTTTTTTTCTTCAGAGAGCTTGTTAAACATTTGTCAGCCTGGAAATATAACCACAGAAGATACTAAAAGTACCATTGAGCAGTTTTAAATTGGAACATAGGTCTTACTGTAAAAATTCCCAGAGTCTTAATTCTCTTTTCTATTGATTCTAATCCTTATGATAATGGCTTGAATTTCTCCAGGAAAAGCATGACTTGGACTCATCTATCCTGGATACCATCTCAAGAAGAAAGAAGTGCTTTCTGTTGTGTAACCTTAATCTTGGACTCAGCCTGGAAACGCTGGGAAAAACAGAGGAAGAAGGGCCAGACAGAAACATTGTAATCACCAAGACCCATGCCCCCTGTAACTGTGGCCCCTAAGAACGATGGGGTAATGCAAAATGTGGCAGAGACCAAAGGCAAGCCCAGTGAGCAGCTCGCATAGGGATTTCCTTACGTCCTTTTAGTGTTATTGGTTTAGTTGGTTTTTTGACTCTATCTGGAGTCAGTTTTGGTACTTGAATTATCCCAGAGTAATATCTGTTCTGTCATTGTTTTTAAATTGATTGTTCTAGCTTCTCAAGTTGAATTCTTATTTGTTTTCTACTTTGATTTAATACAAAAATATGTAAAACCATAAATTTTCTCAGGAGCAAATTTTTTACCATGTTCCCAAATTATTGACATGTTAATTATAATCATTTTTAAAAAGTTTTTGTCTATGGGAACATATGTATAACTGATTCACTTTGTTATAAAGCAGAAACTAACACACCATTGTAAAGCAATTATACCCCAATAAAGATGTTAAAAAAAAAAAAGTTTTTGTCTGTCTCAAAATATTTGTTTCCTCACATAAATGAAAGTTGGCTGTTGGAATAAACTGTATAGTAAGTAGGCTGTTCATCAACATAATATTGGTAAGAACACAAGTTCTTTCACGGTGTTCCACCATTTTGCGTCAGTTTCATCCTGAGACTGGCTCTATTCTTTATCACAGCTAGTTGCTTTCTTGTTCACATGCAACAAGGCAGATTGAGAGAATTTCTCCTGTAACCGTGACATATAAGTTCTTTCCTCCTGATTGGACCACTATGGTCACATGACCACTCCTGAGACAAAAGCAGACACAAAAAGCCAGCTTTTGGTGTGCTCAGACTAGTCAGAATCCATTCTAGATTTGGAAATAGATTCAGCCTTCCTCAAAACACAAATTTCTGAAGAGACAGAGGAGAGACACAATAATATGGGAAGAAAGAGGAGGGAAAAATATGCTGGCTAGGAACCCACCTTGGTCTTTTTCATCAGTCTATGCCTATTATGTTGCTTTATGTGGGTTTTAAATTTGTTATTATTGCTATATGAATGCCTTTTATATTAAGGATAGATATGGAGCTGAAATATATGCTTAATTATTTTTAATTTATTTCATTTAAATTATTTTTTTGATTTTTTTATCCAAAGTTTACAATTTTATACAACTAGATCTATCAATTAGAATTTCTTCTATTTCATCAATTTGTAGAAGTTTTTTTTTCATTCATAGATATTTTCCTTATGGATGGTTCCCGTAAAAATTATTTTGGTGTGTTATATGTAATGAAGCTCATGTTTATTTTGTTTTCCAAACTGTTAATCTGTTTTCTGGTTTCATCTACTAAGGAGTCCTTTGTTTAGCCACTGGATTTTTTAAATGAGAAGAGGGAGGTATTTAAAAATTTTTGTATTCAGTGAGGTTGTCACAAAATAATTTGTGATCTGTCATGAAACATAGTTCAGAATATTGGTGTTCAAAGTTGATTTTTCCAGCTTTATCTGTGAAAAACCAAAAATATATAGATCACCTAATGTGTGCCCTGTGATTTCTGTATATTATCTTATTTAATATTTACAGCAATTTTGGGGAGCTAGTAATCTTTCTCATCTTATGGGTAAGGAAACCAACAGGTTAAATAACTTGTCCAGAGTCTTATAGCCGGGAAGTGAGGTGGTACACCTAGGATGTCAACAAAAGATGCCAGGGCTGTCTGCTGGTGACACACTTAAGGGTACTGAGGCTTCCTTACATAAAAGTCAGCTGAGACACTTGTGAGGAGTCCAAATATGAAAGCATCTTATTAAAAATACTCTTGGAAATTTTTCTTCTACCCATTTCTGCCTCATTTTTTTTGTAGCTGAAAAGTTCTCATTTGGTAAACAATTATTATTTTATTGCCATGTCTCCCCACCCTACCCCCTGTAAGGTGAGATATCCGTGACGATTTTGGTCTTCAAAATACACTTGAACACAGTGGGGTCTCGATAATTCATTACTTTCCAAATCACTGCTCAATTCAGCACTCTACATGAATTTTCCCCTCCTGAAGTGGCTCAGGAGAGTTTATCCTTCATGGAAGAAAAGCACAGCAGAAATGGGATCATTGTAGGCATAGCTTTCACTTTGCTTCTGGGATGGGTACATCCCATTCTTAGGTGCTTAAGTGAATCTAAGCATCTCCAACATGATATTCTAAGAAAATAATAAATTCACTTTTGATATTTCTCTCTGTCTCTTTCAGTGCAAATATCTGGTATATTCAAATGATATAAGAGACCATTAAACTTTTTTATAAGTTAATTTCCTATTGATTCCAAGACAAGGGTCACTGATATATGATGCCATTCCTGGAATCCTAAAAGGCAAGAATTCCATGAAATCGATTTTAGGAGTTAACGTAAAGAAAAATTCTCTTTATTAAAGGACGACAATGCTTTTGTCTGTCAAATAATAAATAAAACACACAGAATTGGCTGCATTACTAATTTTGCTTTGTCTTCAGGGAAAGTTCAGAGCTAAATGTCATGCTAGCTCAGAGTTACTGCAGTCGATTTCGTGGTTACCATGTTTATTTCTACCTATATATAATGGCTTGGAGTTTTATATGTATAGTTTTTAACAGCCTTAAAATAAATATACCCTTTCTTATAAGCCAACTCAAATCCAATTTAAGAATCCAGAAAAAAGATGTAAGTTAAACATTATCAGATGTATTCTTCTTCCAAATGTTGGGATTTACTAGACTACCAAAAAGCCAGCTTTTCAGATTCTGCCTTCTAATTGGTTTGCTTCGCAACAGAATGAAAAACTCTCTGCATGAATGCCATAGAAATTCAATTAGCTAACATCAGTTTCAACAAGATATTGAAGGAGCTCAGACTATTGAAATGTCTGAGTGGAGAATAACTTCAACCACCTGCTTAGAATAGAGAATAGATCTGTAGTAGAGTTTTAAAACCACTTTTATCTCATCTCACTCCCACCAAACAAAGAAACTTAAAACTAAAACTAAACCAAAATCAATTAAGCAAACCACATACGTAACACCCAGAATCCCATCTTTCTCATCGGGACCTTGCTGTGGTCCATGGCAGTGATATACAGCCCTCCATCCAGACTTTCTTAATTGTTGCAACATTCCAGCCACTTCTCCCTGTGTCCATGTGCCTAAACCACTAAGGGATGCAAAACAGGCAAACAAAAGCAAAAACAACCATCTAAACTTAAGAATACTAAACTACTTCCCCACCAGGTACTCATGATTCTGACTTAGAACACAGGGCGCCATCACCTAAATGATAAATTACACTTTATCTTGAAAATAGACTCAGCACGTAAGGACTTCATAGCCTGATGGAAATTATTGATATAAGTACATTTGGAGATATTTGACACACACAAGCATAATAACTTTTGATGGATTTGTGACAACAAATGTATCACAACTGTTTTATAATTCATCCCTCAATTGAGGTTTGTCATCTTGGCTTAGAAATGTGTATCTTTGCTTAGGAACAAATTAAAAAAAAAAAACATTTGTTCATGGATCTGTAATAGAAACCATTGTGTCTCCTAGCCCTTTGAAAAACATATCATGAGTTTCAAAGCATCTCTTTAAGTAACTGACTTTGAGAGTTTCTAAACTGAAGAATTTGATGTCTTGACATACCTTTTCCAGAAACAAGAGGTGCCTTCTAGGTTTTTCGGTTGGAGTTTCTGCAGTGTGTCAGCTACCTTTATGAAAGAGGGAGCTATATATTTGGAAAGGATTCAGCAAACCTCAGATTGTAATTGTTTTCCCTGCCAAAAAACACAGAGTTCTGCTGAAGCCTTGACAGCTGTGTCCTTGTCATGGAGGAAGATCTTCAACAGGAAAACAAAGAAACATTTATCCCTATCATATATTCTGCTCTAGCAGTGTGAATAATCTGTCCATCATTTTATAAAACTTTGTACATAATTATTTTAAATAATCTACCAAGAAGCAACAATATTAAAGTTTTTTCTTCCTATCTGGCTTTTAAAAAATCATAAAATTGTTTTGGTTGGGGAAAAGAGAAGATAATTATACATAGATCATTTTCCAGTATGTCAGGGGGCAGAGTTACAAAAAGTAGTTTTTCAGTTTTTATGGGAGCTTATTCGTATAGATGACACATGGAATTTAGGCATTTTCATCATTTCTATAGTCAGTTAAAATCAAAACTCTACTGTTATGCTATTACACCTTCAGGTTAAAGTCTAGAATCACTTGCACGATTGTTCATGACTCTTTGCTTCAAAAGCAGGAATTTGTATTTTGACAAAATGGTTTCCTAAAAAGTCTGACTACAATTCAAACTCTTTCTCTCAAAATGGTGTTAGGGAGAATAGATATGAGCATTCTGGAATATTAGAAATCAGTGGACTCCTGAAATAAAAAGTTGATTTACACAGATTTTTGGAAATGCGTCCAGAAATCAGAATACATGTTAACAATTTTAGGTAAGAAAAGACACTCTCTCTGGACCCAAGCGCTGGAACACCCATCACAGTTTCTCACGTGGACACAGTTTAAGTTCAGCTGGGATGGTTTCCTCCAGAACCTCAGTGGGCCAGTCACAGTACATCATGCTCTTTTTCTAAAACTAAGTAAATCTAACTTCAAATGATAGGAAATGCAAGCTCAGTTCTTTCTTTATCTGCAACCTAATCATGGGACAATTACTAGAGGTCCTACTCAGAGTCCTACAGAAGAGGAGGTCCCTCTGTGCTTTAGACATGGGTAGTGATGTCCAAGCTGCCACGATTCCTTGAAAATGAGAGGCCTGCCGTGCTGGGGGCTGGGTGGGCGCATCTGTCAGGGCTAAGCGTGCGGGAGCCTCTGCTCAGCCTTCTCTGGGTCCCTCAGTTGATCACATGCTATTTCTTTTCTCTCTGAGTACTTGTGTACCTGAGGACCCCAAGTGGGAATGGGGAACCCACAGTCTTCTCTCACTTTCGCAGTTGTGAAAAGTCCCTTGCTCTCATCTCTTTTTGTCTTTCTCCTTTCTACCTCAGAACTACTGAGCTAGTAATCTCCTCATTGGGTTACCCTTTGAAAACAAAAAACAAACGAACAAAACGAAGGAAACCCCCTCCCCTCATCAGGGTTATTCTATTTTTCAACCTATAATATAAGCAAACATAAAACATAAGCAAATAGGAAAGGGCGCATTAAGGAGAGACTGCTTTTCCAGGAAAAAGGGAAGGGGGGAAAACACAAGAGAAAAACAGCAATTCATACCCACCAGAATTATCTTTCTAGTTATGTGGAGTTTGGGGCAAGCTATTTAAACTATCTGCACCTAGGTTTTCTCATCTGTAAAATGGGATAATAAGTATACCTACGATGAAGATGAATGTCTGTACTACACTCAGAGCCACACCTAACACATCGCGTAGCTATTATTAATATTCTTGTTCTTATTTTGAGAAAGTATAGCAGAGTGCAGGAGAGAACCGCACTCTTCCTGGGTTTATACCCGTGAGCCATCTGAATCTGGGCAAATTTACCTGTCAGAGTGTCGGTTTCTTCGTCTGTAAAATGGTGGGGCTGATAAACAAGCCAGCTCATAGATTTTGGGGCGTGTAAAGTGCTTGGGAAGGTGCCTTGTGCAAAGAATTAAAAAAATCTCTTGATAAAAATGTACCTCCCGGCATACCAGTCTTAGACCAAATACGTGTATCATATATCACAATCCAGTGTGTGGGTATGATATAACATCATGATATTATACATGTTAGTGAACACAGAAAAATCAATTAATTTGGTTTTTTTTAAAAGATTTTTTTGATGTGGACCACTTTTAAAGTCCTTATTACTTTGTTACAATATTGCTTCTTGTTTATGGTTTGGTTTTTTGGCCCTGAAGCATGTGGGATCCTAGCTCCCCAACCAGGAATCGAACCTGCACCCCCTGCATTGGAAGGCAAATTCTTAACCACTGGACCGCCAGGGAATTCCCAATCAATTTGTTTAAGTGTCTTCTGAACTTGATAAAATGAGTTACAGAGCAAAAATTAAAAAAAAATGTTTGAATTGCTCTGAGCTTTTGCCCTCTTGTATTGATTAAAAACACCACTAACAACAGCAATAAATCTAGGGTCTAGGTAGTTCAGAGTTGTGGATATAGTGGAACAAATTCTGGGGATAAATGATCAACTTTTAATAAAGGGTGTGTCTAATGAGTGAAGTCAGACTTTGAGTGACATTTTTTCCAGAACAAGTATTGGATTTTATACTACTGAAAATGTTAACTTTTATTGTAGCTATAAAATATATTTTGGAATTTTCATACAGTCGAGAGTTTGAAGATTTTAAACATCACTTTTTGCTCTCCTCCCTTTTCATCACCAAGAATAACTCCTAATAAACATAAGAAAACAAGAAAATATGAAGAATAATTGGTCTCTGCATTTTACATAAATCTTTACAAAACAATTAAGCTTCCTGAAAATGAACCATGGTTTCAAATACATCAGGAATAATGTGAAAATACAGCAAAATCTGAAGTGTCTGAAATATCTACTGTTACTCTAGTCATTTTTGATATCCCATAGGGTTACATCAAATGTCTTCAATAAAGTATCTGAACCATCAAAGCCAGTTTGGCTCATGTGGTAGAGAGAATAAATTCAATTATATGCTCAGCTGTAGAGCACATACTGGAAGCCAGAAGAAAAGCATTGCCGTAGCAGCAGGTACAAAAATGGAATCAGGTTGCTTGTATGATTTCCGAGGAGTAATTCTGAATTGTTTAGGACAGTTTTCACATAAAAATAGGTTATCCACACACGAGTAAGATTAACATACGGCATTAAACAAGGGTGATATGTGCACAGGAAAAATCTTGGGAATTTTTTTCCTCCTAACAATTTAAGGTAATACTCTGTGTGTGTATATGAAAAGAGATTGCTAACTTAGCAACTCAGCGTACTTGGCTTTTTAAAAAGGAATGAAATATTACCACTTGTAGCAACATGGATGGACCTAGAGATTACCGTACCAAGTGAAGTAAGTCAGACAGAAAGACAAATATTATATGATATCACTTATATGTGGAATCTTAAAAAAATGATACAAATGAATTAATTTACAAAACAGAAACAGATTCACAGACATAGAAAACAAACTTACAGTTACCAAAGGGGAAAGGAGGGGAGGGATAAGTAAGAGTTTGGGATTAACAGACACACACTACTGTATATAAAATAGATAACCAACAAGGACCTACTGTAGAGCACAAAGAACTAGATTCAATATCTTGTAAAAACTTATAATGGAAAAGAATCTGAGAAAGCATATATGTATGTATAACTGAATCACTTTGCCGTACACCTGAAACTAACAGACACACACACACACATGCACAAAAGGTACCTGACTTTTATACGTTTTAAAGTTATACTTGACATAACTTTTAAATTCAGTGTTTTTTTATACTTTGAGTAATTTTATACTACTCAATAGGCTGACACACATGGTGAATTGAAAAAAATGATCACACTTTAAAAACAATAAAATAAGGCAAGATTTAAAATACTGTTGATAATAATTGCTTTTTAAAAACAGGGAGATCAGCTCGGTGCTTTGTGACTGCCTGGAGGGGTGGGATAGGGAGGGTGGGAGGGAGGGAGATGCAAGAGGGAAGAGATATGGGAACACATGTATATGTATAACTGATTTACTTTGTTATAAAGCAGAAACTAACACACCATTGTAAAGCAATTATACTCCAATAAAGATGTAAAAATAATTAAAAAAAAATAAGTGAAATAAGTCAGACAGAGAAACACTAAAAAAAGAAAATCAGTTAGAGGGATTATACTGCTTTTAATCTTTCAAACCAAATACCTGCTTCTGCCTGATGAGCCATAACCAGAGTCGAAAGATCTTCCAATGGCACGTTTTCACTAGCAAACTCTTTCCACAGTGATGGCGCATGCAATGAGAAAACCTCAGTGGTGTACCAGATAAGTCTTTCGTTCGCCACCAGTTTATGCATCTGGATCTGCTACAGGTGTTTTGCTCCCTGGGTCAGCGGGGGTCGCTTTGCTGCATGTGTTCTTCATCCTCCTTTGGCCAGCAGGTGGGTATCCTGTGCTCTCCTTGTGAAGACAGCAGACATGCAAAAAGGAGCGCCTCCCTGGACGAGCTCATATCACACTCTTGCTTGTTTGACCAACACAAGTCCCAGGGTCAAGACCAAAGTCAAGGGCTGAGAATAAAACATTTACCCTCCTCTCCCAAAATGAGGCCATCCCAGGGGGTTGGACGCAGAGAGGGGTGAAGTCTTGTGGCCAATTATTGAATCTGCCACATGTAGCTATTGCTACAAAGTTAGAAAATCTAACTTAGAAGGACATCATTTATGGAAGAAATCGATGGACCCAAATTTTGAATACCGTGGATGGACACTTGCGGTTCTAGGCTCTATGACAGTCGATGACTATAGTACTTCACACCTGGAGCCCTGAATGGTTTTCAACCTGGAAGGTAATAGGAAAGTGCTTTGTAAGCAAAACTAATGGATTTGACTCTGGAAAGCATTCTTCGTGTTCTGTGATGCATTTTGAAATTATTGAGAAACACGCCTAGTAACTAGCCATTGGTTACTTTCACTAATGAGTAAGTAAATATTTTCTTTATAGTCCAGTCTGCTTAGTATATTCTAGCCTTGAAATTATTAATGTTTTCTATTCTGAAGTGACAACTTTTAGGCTATTCAAGGGAATTCATCTTGTGTGTGTGTGTGTGTATGTATACACCCTGTTTTATTCCCTCACTCCCCAACCTGTATGCACATCTTTTCTCTTAATGGCCAGCATACTCTAACAGGAAAAAGCAGGATCTCATATCATTGTCTATTTTTTATTGGGCAGCCTGAAAATACTTATGCTCAGGGGCACAATCTCATTTCATTCACATTTTTCACAATTTCCTTTAATGTTGAATCAAGATTAGGAGGCAGTGTCAACTGTTCTCTATGATTAATGGAATGTGGTAATTGGCATTAAGGAACAGACTTGAATTTGAGTAGCTAGACTCTTTACGGCTGCATTCATAGCTGCTACTCTGTTAGTACTGATCACAACATATTTTTTCTTTTTCTATTCTACATTTTGGTGCACAAAGAAATCATTAACTAAAGTGAAAAATATCTCTTCTACTGTGTCATGAATTTTCAGCAACAGAAAAAAAAAAGCCAGCAAATTTGCTCATAAATTCCTGCTGTGTGTGTGAAGAGATGGTTGAAGCTCTGCCCATCTGTAGCTTTATCCAACTCTAAGGATCTGTGGCTTTATTCAACTCTAAGGTGGAATCTCTCTGACGTGCATTGGAAATAGTACTTGGTTTTTCAAATTACACGCTCTTGTCATCCGGTGCCATTCGAGGAAGGAATTCTGCCAATAACTCAATGATATTTAACTAATAGAGATTGTTAGTGAAGTACTTATAATTTTTTTCTTGGTAAAACACTTTCCTGACTGTGTGCGTGTGTGTACATTTAAAGTGGAAGGAAGGCACATGAAGGTGATGTCACACAGTTTTAACTTATTTATTAATTTAATTCCATTTAAATGATTAACTTAAACGTAGCACTTTTAAGTTTTATTCATTTATTGGAACATTTAAAAAATTGACTGAAAGATTCTTTAAATTCTGTAATGCTTTACAATTTTCAAAAGTTTTACACACATGATTGCATATAATCCCATAGTAACCCTTTTTCTCCCTCTACCCCTATCTTGCCCTCCCTCCTTCCCTCTGCCCACTGGTAACCACTGGTTTGTTCTCTACATCTGTGAGTCTGCATATAGCACTTTTTAAATGCCAGGCAGTATTCTAAGTGCTTTGAAAACATTAACTCATTTAATCGTCATAATACCACGATGAGGTTTATACTTTTATTATTCCTGTTTTTGGAGGTGAAGAGACAGAACCATGGACAGCCCCCCGGCAAACTTGCTTTTACACAGAGGAGCTGGGATTCAACACAGGCAGTTTGGCTTCGGGTTGTCTATATAAACACATTTCTTTAATACAATACCATTGTATTCTAAGTCTTTCAATTTCTAGTGTCTTGGTACACTGAACTGTTCTCATGAAGACAAGATGAGAAGAAAAACTATTGCCTAAGAGCAACCAGTTAGAACACATTGCTGAAGCAGTAGGTGAGCAGAAAGCAGTGAAAGCGGATTGGAAGACAATAAGCCTACAGTGATATTATTTGACTGCTCTGGAGCTGGACAGTACAATGCTTGACAATTTGGAAAATGGAATAAGAGACTATTTGCTGAAATCAAGTATCTATTTAAACTTGTTGGTAGTGAAATTTTAAAAGAAAGTTAGGGCTTCCCTGTGGCGCAGTGGTTGAGAGTCCGCCTGCCGATGCAGGGGACACGGGTTGGTGCCCCGGTCCGGGAAGATCCCACATGCCGCGGAGCGGCTGGGCTCGTGAGCCATGGCCGCTGAGCCTGCGCGTCCGGAGCCTGTGCTCCGCAACGGGAGAGGCCACAACAGTGAGAGGCCCGCGTATCGCAAAAAAAAAAAAAAAAAAAAAAGTTAAATATGTGAATACATGTTTGTTATAATTAAAAGGAAAAGTAGGTAATCACAGTTCAAAAGGCTACTTTGTAAATGAGAGTTTATAACAGCAGGCATATATATTTTTTAAATGCAAAGGACACAAGAGGTGACCCTGTAGTTTTAATATGTATCTGTAGCTACTTTTTATTTGTTTTTGGATAATTTCATTTAAGGAACTAAATGCTAACTCTCCCTATTTAATATTAACTTTCTTATGTGTGTTTCAACACACACACCGATGAGATCTGACAGGACGCTCTTCAGTTACCTACTAGCTATCATAATAACATGATATAATGTTTCAGATGAACATAAATAATGTGTCCAAACGGTGTATTTATATTTCAAACTATGCATTTAACATGACATAGTTAAGTACTTAATAAAGTGGGAAATTCTAAAGATATGAGAATGTGTTGGGTTTGTGTGTGTGTGTATGTGTGGGTGTGTGATGGCTTGTGAGATCATTCTCACTGTTTCAGTGTAATTTCCTACAAGCGTAGGAAAGTAAGTATAAATTAAGATCCTGTTTACGCTTCACCTGGAAGTTTCATATTTTTGGTTTCATATACTTTATTTTAGCTAAAGCCATGAGTGACCCAGAGGAAAGAGAAAAAAATCTTTGATAATGTACATATTTGTAGTTTAGATCAGGAATTCCATCTCAGCCAACAAAGCTTATACAGTAAAGCATATGGTCTATCTTAAACTAAAGTAGCATTTCATAAAGGATAAGGAGGCTAAGAATGATTGGGAATTTCATTTCACTTCTATGATGACAAGGGTCTCTTTTTTTTTTTTTTAGTACACGGGCCTCTCACTGTCGTGGCCTTTCCCGTTGTGGAGCACAGGCTCCGGACACGCAGGCTCAGCGGCCATGGCTCACGGGCCCAGCCGCTCCGTGGCATGTGGGATCCTCTCGGACTGGGGCACGAACCCGTGTCCCCTGCATCGGCAGGCGGACTCTCAACCACTGCGCCACCAGGGAAGCCCGAAAACAAGTAAGTTCTAAGAAAGAATTTAGTAAAAACCTTCATTGAACATGTATGCTGTTTTTATTTTATTTTTTAATCGAAATATAGTTGACTTACAGTGTTGTGTTAGTTTCACATGTTCAGCAAAGTGATTCAGTTATATATATACACATCTATTATATTTCAGATTCTTTTCCCTTACAGGTTATTACAAAATATTGAGTATAGTTTTCTGTTCTATACAGTAAGCCCTTGTTGGTTATCTATTTTATATATAGTAGTGTGTATATGTTAATCCCAAACTCCTAATTTATCCCTCCCCCCTCCCCTTTGGTGACCATAAGTTTGTTTTCTATGTCTGTGGGTCTATTTCTGTTTGGTAAATAAGTTCATTTGTAATTTTTTTTTTAGATTCCACATGTAAGTGATATCATACGATATTTGTCTTTCTCTGACTTACTTCACTTAATATGATAATCTCTAGGTCCATCCATGTTACTACAAATGGCATGATTTCATTCTTTTTTATGGCTAATATTCCATTGTAGATATGTACCACACCTTCTTTATCCATTCATCTGTTGATGGACACTTAGGTTGTTTCCATGTCCTGGCTACGGTGAATAGTGCTGACATGAACACAGAAGTGCCTGTATCTTTTCGAATTATAGTTTTGTCTGGATATATGCCCAGGAGTGGCATTGCAGGATCATATAGCAACTCTTCTTTCAGTTTTTTAAGGAGCCTCCATGCTGTTCTCCCTAGTGGCTGCACCAATCTACATTTCCACCAACATATATTCTCCCTAAAACAATGATAAAACAAATTTCATCCACAGGTCCTTGCTGACAAATGCCTACAGAGTTTTCCGTCTGTTGGAGACAGTTGATGCAATCTGGTAATCTATGTTACGGATTAATAGGCTTTTGGGTTTATCATATTTGTTCACGTGGTCCGGGTGGAAAGAGTCTGTTGTAATGCCTAGAAGGTAATTAAGGTGTCTGCACCTGAATCAATAAGGAGAGATAAAGGATAGCGGATTAGTTAGTTGGCTCAGAAGATAAATTTGAGAGGTGACGATGTCAGTCTTCAGGCGTATGGTGAATTATCAGGCAGTGTAATTTTTCTCTTTCTAGTACGATGTAGTAGGAGGTGGAATTGGTCGATCTTTCATCAAATATATATTGAGTGCTTATTTTTTGCACGGTGCTGTAGGCAACACAGAGAAATAAAGCTATCCTGAAGTGTGCACTCTCAAATACAATTTTCAAAACTTGATGATCTGCCATGTGTAAGTTTATGAATGTGTATAACTTCTCCATGGTTTATTTTCAGGGAGAGAGTAGCAGCTATTCTACTTCATATTTTGACAGGGACCAGAAAATATTGTGATCTTTGGTTAAACATATGGCAGCCTAGAACAAACCACATTTTCAGTCTCTTCTGTAGCTTGATGGGGTTAAGTCTCTAAGTTCTGATAAACAGACGTGAGCACAAGTGTGCCTGAAGGGAGGAGTGTTTCCTGTTCTCTCCTGTGGGCTGAATTGTAGAGCTGGCCGGAGTATCACAAGATGAGGGTGTCATGGGTCCTTCATCACCCGAGACGGTGCCTTTGTGTGAAATAGATGGCAGGCATACCTCATTGAGGAAATCTGCTTCCATCTGTGTAAACCTGTTAATAAAAATCTACCGTGTCTACGATCTGAATGACACTCTTCGGAATCATGCAGTGCAGAACCTGTACAACCATACTTGGTAGACCTGCTTGATAACTGCCACACCATAACTGGTCCTGGACTGCAAACACATTTTACAAGTTTGTTTGTTTTCCACTTTTTTAGTTCTTTCGGTCATTCAAGGCCAGACCTAATCTTAGTTAAAACACCTTTCTCAAGAACGAAAGCTCCCCCGCAGCAAGGACATTATCTACTTTTCTCATGGTGTTTTCCAGTGCCTAGAACAGGGCCTGCTATAAAGAAGATGCCAGAATATTTGTTTTGTTTGTTGGATGGCTTACTGAAAAAGAGAAAGGAAGGAAAGAAGAAAAGAAAGAAAAAGAGGTTTTTCTTCTTTATCTTCCTCATATATCCAGAGGGAAAGGAAGAATATTTTTTTATTTGCTAGGAGTTTGTGGCTCTTTGAGATTATTATATGTAAAACTACTTTCATTAGAATTATATGAAAAATGCAGTTGTAATCGTAGCATTCGTATCCACCGCACTTTGTGATTAACACTATCACTTTATTTTTTTAGAGTAAGGTTTTACATGTAAGCTAACCATGTGTCTAAAATAATTTAGAAAAATACTTTGTAAGCCACGGCCTGCCTATTGACGTATGTTGAGAAGTCAGGCATATAAAAATGTAAATTTTGACCATTTTTTGAATGGTTGACGAAAGAATTAAAGTTCTTTTTGTCAACCATTTAGCATTTACTACACTCCTGTAAGTGTAACGCTGTGTGGGCTCCGTGTAAAGCATGGAGAGAATGTGTGATGTGTGATTGCCAACCTCATTGATCCTTTTTAAAAAATTTTTATTGGAGTATGGTTGATTTACAATGTTGTGTTAGCTGCAGGTGTACAGCATAGTGAATCAGTTATATATATATAAATATATATACTCTTTTTCAGATTTTTTTTCTCATATAAGTTATTATAGAATATTGAGTAGAGTTCCCTGTGCTATACAGTAGGTCCTTGTTGTTTACCTATTTTTTATATAGTAGTGTGTATCTGTTAATTCCCAACTCCTAATTTATCACTTCCTACCCCAATGTTCATTGCAGCACTATTTACAATAGCCAAGGCATGGAAGCAACTTAAATGTCCATCGAAAGATGAATGGATAAGGAAGATGTGGTATCTATATACAATGGAATATTACTCAGTCATAAAAAAGAATGAAATAATGCCGTTTGCAGCACCATGCATGGACCTAGCAATTATCATACTAAATGAAATAAGTCAGACAGAGAAAGACAAATATCATATAATATCACTTATATGTGGAATCTAATAAAAATGACACAAATGAACTTATTTACAAAACAGAAACAGACTCACAGATCTCAAAGTCATTGATTCTTTTTATAGGTTCTGAACAAATGGAGACATCTATGAAGGAGTTTAAAATGCTCATTAAAAATGCTTGTTTCTGGGCTTCCCTGGTGGTGCAGTGGTTGAGAGTCCGCCTGCCGATGCAGGGGACACGGGTTCGTGCCCCGGTCCGGGAAGATCCCACATGCCGCGGAGCGGCTGGGCCCGTGAGTCATGGCCGCTAAGCCTGTGCATCTGGAGCCTGTGCTCCGCAACGGGAGAGGCCACAACAGTGAGAGGCCCGCGTACCGCAAAAAAAAAAAAAAAAAAAAGCTTGTTTCATTGCTGTTAAAGCTGGATTGGAGCTTCCAGTCTCTGGAGCTTCCCTACCAGGTGCAGCGGGATTAGGAGAAAGTGTGCACGTGGGTTGTCGGCACTGCTTACCCAACTATTTCCCAAAACTACCAGGAAGCATCTCTGATAAGCCCCTGACTCTCCCTGTGTTTGGATGTAGGTTTCTCCAGTGTTTATTTTCATCTGCTGATAACATCCTCCCTTGTTTTTCCAGTAAAGTTTTGGACTTGTTTTCAAATATATTTGTCATTTCCCTGAAATCTTGGGACAGGCATGAAGTCAGTGTAAGGGTCAGTTTTTCTTTACATTATTCTATAGATAAGGTCACCAGGATTTGTGTATTTTTTTTTCTTTTTACCCCACACATCTTCTAATGCAATAACCGTAAAGAAAAAAATCATTTGTTTCCATAGTCTTATATGTTTTTTTCTTTAGTCCTATATATTTTGAAATGTATTTTGTTCCTGCCCTTCTTCAAAACTGTTTCTGACTGTGAACTCCATGCCACCTGGAGATAAGAGGAGAGACGGTCAAAGAAAGGTGCTTGAAAGCCGTGTTTGATGTGGATGAGAGGGTGTGTTTAACCAAGTGCTTAAGTAATAAAGTCACATCCCTACATGCAAAGTTAAAAGTTGGCAAGGCTATTTTGAGATTCATAGGGAGGCTTTCATTTAATCCCTAGGCAGCCTTGGTAAGATTTACACAAACACATTTTTAATGTTGATGTGACTCTTACCAGGGTGTCATCTCAGATCAGTAAATTGGAGACTGGAAGAGGGCCCTGCTGGACTGAGAACTCTAGGTCATAAGGGAAAGCTTGTCCCTTTCTTTATATGGGTTTGTCCCACTGCAGACACCTCCTCAAAGCACTGATTGATAATATGGCCACTTAAAAAAAAGCTCATGAATGTTGATATATTCTCCAAAAGGTTCTTCAACATGGGGATTTTTTAAGCAGTAGAAAATCTGGTTTATTAACAGAATATATCTAGCCATCCAACAAGATTAGAAAACTTATCCAGGGTTTTTTCTTTATTATCCAAATAGTCAGAGGTCCCCAACACCACCAGGTTCAGTGATTCTAGACTATTGTAGACTATTCTGAGTTACAGGACTCAGGATATACTCAGGGTATGACTTATTAGAGCAAAAGGCTACAAAGCAAAGAGGAAACACACAGTATACGCTGAAGCAAACTCTTAATTTTCTTATGAAATATGCAGGAGTTGAGTGGAAAAAAAAGTAGCAAGATTAGCTGTAACCTGCAGTAAATATATATGTATACGTATTTCTGACATCACTCTCTATTAAATCTTTAAGCAATTTACTCATGGGAATTCAAATGGATTCATTTCTTCTACTTTTCCCTATTTGTTGCCTGAAAGTTACTAAAATGGGACATACTATTAATCAATCACACAGTAGGGAGTAAGAGACCTAGTATGCAGTGAAGGGTCAACCCCAGGCCTGAACTGAGACAGCTCTCTACGCTTAGAAATATCTATTTGCAAGGTCAGGCAAAGTCCAGAGGAAACCAGGCCCAAGCTTCCAGGGGTTATTCCCCAGAGGAGTCACACAGAACATGCTGGATTCCTCCAGCACTGAGTGGTGATAAAATGTTTTGCAGGGAAGCTGCATAGAGACTCAGGGCCCAGGATTTTTATCAGTGCTGGTCACAAGGTCACCCTCCGCTGAGCACATACCTGAATCCTAGACTGCCAGGAGAAAAGCAGGTGTCCAGCACAAGCCATATTGTTTGTACAAACAGATTAGGCTCTCAGCATATCACCTTTATCTCTAGAGAATCATGGGAACACTCTTGAAACCCAAGTTCCCAGATGCCAGCCAAGGACCGACCTTGCAAAAAGACTTTTCTAAGCGTAGAGAGCTGTCTCAGCTCAGACCTGGGGTTGAGACTTTACTGCATAGGAAGTCTCTTCCTCCCCGCTGTGTGGGTGATTAATAGTGTGTCCCATTTTAGTAACTTTCAAGCAACAAGTAGGGAAAAGTAGAAGAGATGAATCCCTTCGAATTCCTATGGGTAAATCTTTTAAAGATTTAATAGAGTGTGATTTTGGAAATATGCATACATATGTATTTTCTACAGTTTGCCTATAGTCTTGCTACATTTTTTTCCCCACTCAAGTCCTGCACATTTCATAAGAAAGTTGAGAGTTTGCTTCAGAATATACTATATTTTTTATTTTATTGAATTGTGTGATTTATTAGTTGTTTTTACTATTCATTTATTCTTTTGATACTTAAAGTTTTTATTTTGAGATAATGGTAGATTCAGATGTGATTGTAAGAAATAATGCAGGGAGATCACATGTACCCTTCACCCAGTTTCCCCCAATGGTAACATCTTGCAAAACAATAGTACAATATCACAACCAGGAAATCGACTGAGTACAACCCACAGAACTGATTCAGATTTCATCCGTCTTACATGGATTTGTGTGTGTGTGTGTGTGTGTGTATGTCTCTTTTGGTTCTACGCAATTTTATCATATGTGCACATTCTAATACTACCACACCTCCATCATCAAGATAGAGAATATCTTCATCCCTGTAATGATTTCTTATGCTGCCCTTTTAAAACCACACCTAGGGGCTTCCCTGGTGGCGCAGTGGTTGAGAGTCCGCCGGCCAATGCAGGGGACACGGGTTCGTGCCCCAGTCCGGGAGGATCCCGCGTGCTGCGGAGAGGCTGGACCCGTGAGCCGTGGCCGCTGAGCCTGCGCGTCCGGAGCCTGTGCTCCACGGTGGGAGAGGCCACGGCGGTGAGAGGCCCGCGTACCGCAAAAAATAAAAAAAATAAAAAATAAAAACCACACCTATATTCTTCCTCACCCACCTCCCCTCCACCTTCCCACTCCCAAAACCCTGGTGACCACTAATCTTTTCTGTATCTCTATAACTGTGTTATTTCAAGAATGTTGCACAAATGGAATCATATAGTATGTAAACTTTAGGGTTGAGTATTTTTCACTCAGTTAATTCCCTTGAGATCTTTCCAAGTTGCATGTACCAGTTGTCCATCCTTTGGATTGCTGAGTAGTATTCCATGGTGTGGATGTACCTTAGTTTATTGAACTATTTACACATGGACAGACATTTGGGTAGTTTCCGGTTTAGGGCTATTACAAACAAAGCTGCTATGAACATTTACAAGTTTCTGCAGGAGAATAAATTTTCATTTTTCTGCAGTAAATGCCCAGGAGCGCCGTTGCTGCGTTTTATGGTAATTACACGCTTATTTTTATAAGAAACTACCAAACTGTTATCCAGAATCGTTGTACCATTTGACCTTCTCACTAGAAAAGTTTGAGAGATACAGTCTTTCCACATCCTCACAAGCATTTATTGTTGTTACTTTTTAAAAAAATTTAGCCATTCTGACGTGCAGTTTTACTTCATTTTGGTTTTAATTTTAACTTCCCTAAAGTCTAATAACTTTGAACATTTTTTCATGTGTTTATTTGCTATCTCTAAATCATCTTAGGTTAAATGTCTATTGCATATTTTCTAACTGGATTCTTTTTATTGTTGAGTTTTGAGAATTCCTTACATATTCTAGATACCAGTTCTTTTTCAGATGCTTGCAAATACATTTCCCAGTCTGTAGCTTGCCTTTTGTCTTTTCATCCTCTTAAACAGAATGTTTCACAGAACAAAAGTTTTTAATTTTGGTGTCTAATTTGTCGATGTTTCCTTTTGTGGCAAATCTAAGAATGCTTAGCCCTAGGTACTAAAGATTTCTTCCTAGTTTTTTGTAGTTTATGTATTTAAACTGACTGCCTAGAGTGATAATTTTTAGCAAAAACACCACCTAGAATGTCTTTGTGAGTGGTGACACACTAGACGTGTTTTGTCACTGTATAACTGTCAGGTTTGTGTGAACACATCCTATTTATTCTGTTCTAGCACACAGGATGCTGTTAATGTTAAGTGAGAAATAGTAAAGTGGGGTAGAAATAAACTTCAATTTTTTGTTAAACTATATTTTGAATTACATTTTATCACATTTGCTCACCTCAGCCTGTTTCTTTATTGATCTGAATAACTGAAACAATGTCAAACAAAACACAGGAAACAGTGAAACATGTGGGTGTTCCTTATTGTTTTCTGGAAATTTAAAACTAAAGCTATAATATTTCAGTAGTAGAAAGATCAGTTCATCTTGTAGAATTATACCTTAAAAGCATCTTGAGAGTGCTTATTCATAGATGTCTCAGGAAAAAAAATTCTCGCTTTCATTTTAAATAAAATACAGAATAACTCTTGACTATCATCGTGGCTCTTTCTCCAGGCTGCACTTTACCTCCCATCTTGTTCAGCTTTAACGAGGTCAAGTACATCTACAAACTCAATCCCACAGAAATGTCTAATTCTGGATGTTTTTATTTTGCTTGACACAGAAAATCATACCATAAAATTTGGCTTTTAGCCTGCAACAGCTTTCTTTCCATACTTGTCACGTATTAGAATATGGTTTCCTTCCTGACGTCTACCCAAGGATTTTTAATCTCTCTCAGAAGAAAAAACTCCCCCTTTATATTTTTTAACTTGTTTATTTATGGGTTTTTTATTTTTAAATTTTATTTTATTCAAGTATAGTTGATTTACAATGTTGTGTTCGTTTCTGCTGTACAGCAAAGTGATTAAATTATACATATATATGCATTCTTTTTCAGATTCATTTCCACTATGGTTTAACACAGGGTGTTGAATATAGTTCCCTGTGCTATATGGTTGGACCTTATGCATTCTATATATAATTGTTTGCATCTTCTAATCCCAACCCCACCATTTCCCTTCCCCAGATTCCCCTTTTTTAAATTATAGAAGTTGAATTGCAGGGAAGGTTTTCCAACCCTGTGGGTCTGGAGTCGGGGACTAGCTCCAAATACATCAAACTGGTGAAAATGACCTGATGGCCTGTAGATGGCAGACTGCCACTATTTGTTCTCAGTTTTAGAACAATCCCTGGTTTTTAGTCACCAGGTAGCACAGGTGCCTGTCCCCAGATGCAAGAACGGTTCAATTTTCCAATTCTTTTTTTCATTGTTTTCTTTGTATTCTGAAGTTGCCTTGGACTTCGGCTGCTTTGTTTTGACTCACATTCTTGTGAACACCTCTCGATGTTCAGACATTCTATGTCAATTGTTTGCAAACATATCACTGTTTCCACCCTAATAAATTTGATATACACGCTCTAAAATCATTCTCTGGCATCTTTGTGCTGAATCTGTCTAATAGCATCACTCACATAAATAAAATGTAAGTATGTAAATAGAAAACCAGTTTACTTCATGACATTTCTCAACCAAATAGTGTTATATAAGCAAGGTATTAACTTCCTTTCTACCTAAACCGCATTTTTATTCCATATATAATTTTTCTTTAACCTATCATTTATGTGAAGGGGATATGCATTTGAATGTCAGAAACAGTGACAGGGGCGCAGTGACAGGACATACATTGACAGTGTACGTCCAATAATCTCCTCATGCGTGAATTCTCTACCAAAAAGGAAAGTGAAAGTGCTCTTTCAACGAAACAAGAGTTTTATGCTTTCCAGCCCTTTTAAAAGTCGACTTATTTCACAATAACATTTGAAGAAAGAGATTAATTTTGAATTACATTTTAAGTGTTACAGGATTTTAAGGTAGAGCTTAGAATTTAAATTGATTTTATGACTTAGTATGCCATTTTGAAATGCAGTTTTAGCTGATATAAAATTTCAGGTTGGTTTATTTTTAGTGATTGTAACAAAGTCAGAAGACGTTAGCAACAGCAATATTTACATTGTGTCATAAGAAAACGTTTGGAAATATTACTCTCTCTAGGCTTAAGGTATTCTGTGAAACCAGATATAATGGAATCATATCTAGAAAACACATTTCAGTGCAAGAGCCACGTCCTGAGATGATATCACTCACAGGAATGCGATGGAGAAACAAGCTTTCCCAGGTGCATGATGCTTTTAGTCACTGTGCCACAAGGCGATTAAACTTGGGAATGATGATAAAATGTGGTAGGAATTTTTCAGCTTTAAAATGCTCTTTATCATTGTTTCCAGCCCTGAGATTCCATGTGAGTCCCAGTGAGTCTCCATATTTCTCCTCAGAACTTCTGACTGTTGATTAGATTGGATGTTTCCTGGAGGAAATAATGTAATTATGTATGTGTCATGTCAACATTCTCCTATTTTTTATTTTTTATAAAATTTATGTGCTTGAGAAAATAATTGTTAACCACATATCTGACAAAGAACTTGTAGGGACTTCGCTGGCGGTCCGGTGGTTAAGACTCCGTGCTTCCATTGCAGAGGGCACAGATTCGATCCCTGGTTGGGAAACTACAGACCCCGCGACCCTGCATGCCACTCGGTGTGGCCAAAAAAAAAAAAAAAAAAGAAAGAACTTGTACCTAGAATATATAAAGAACTCTGAAAACCCAGTAATAAAAATACAAACAGTTCGGGCTTCCCTGGTGGCGCAGTAGTTGAGAGTCCGCCTGCCGATGCAGGGGACACGGGTTCGTGCCCCGGTCCGGGAAGATCCCACATGCCGCGGAGCGGCTGGGCCCGTGAGCCATGGCCGCTGAGCCTGCACGTCCGGAGCCTGTCCTCCGCAACGGGAGAGGCCACAGCAGTGAGAGGCCTGCGTATGGCAAAAAAACCCACAACACACACACACACACACACACACACACACACACACACAAAAACACACCCCAAAACTGATGTGCCTATTTCTACCTGGAGATCATGCCATGCTAATTAGTTTAATCACACCATGCTAATTATATTAGATTAGATGAATCCCCCTCTATTTAGAGGCTATTGTTATTGTTATGATAATTATATCAAAAGAAACACACGTATTGGATATGAAAATGTTACATGCAAAAAAGTTTCATTTAAATAATTTTCTTCAGGAATCTGTACTCCTCTTAAGCCTTTTAATGTGTCAAATAGTCTATGACAATTCTCACTTAATAGTTTCTTAGGATTCTGTTTCCACGTCACATATGAGGTGTAGCCTTTAACTTTTTCTTTTCCATCGGATCTAGATTATGTTATTTGGATCCTGCTTCTAAGAACACTTCAAAATAGTACAAATGAAAAATGAAGAAACATGACAATTTGCGTATAGACTTTATGATCCTGGCAGAATTCTTAGTGCATTCTTTGTGGAAAGGTTAACTTTACTTAAAAATAAATTTCTCATGTAATACCATTGGTATTGCTAGAAATTTCCTTAAAAAGTTTCTAACAAAATATAAGTGGTTTACCTAAAAAAATGTCTATTTCCCTAAGACCGACTTTGAATCACAGTATCATGGTGACAGTAAACTTGTGGGTTTGCAAAATGATCATTTATTTTAGAAAGCATTAAACTTGGACATTTTGGCACTTATCTAGAATGAATCTCCTTTGAGACTGATCTTCTTGAATTAAGGATGTATGTCTGGGCCAAATTCACCAGTTTGGAAGCAATTAAAAATCTTTGACCTATTTACAGACCTCTCCAGGTTTTCTTGGCTTTCATTTTATTCTTTCTGTCTTTCTTATCTCTCTATCCTGAGAGGCTTTGGGCTGAGCCCAGACCTTCTGACAGATGACCGGTCTGTTAATAGATCAAATCTTCTCCCTGCTCAGAGTAGGAGCTATTGCATGTGTGACCCAGAGGTAAGCAGTCAGAATTAGACCTGAGCGGTGTTTGTTAAGCCTCTTCCTATAGCGTGTGTAGGAAGCGGGGCTGGGAGAGCTGGGCTGGGGTGTGTGGGTATGGAGAATAAAATGGCTAAAATGTATACCAAAATGGACAGGCTATTTTTTCCGTGTTGCACATCATACCATAGATTAGGCCAGACACTGAAATTTCTCCATGTTAATTTAGAAGCAAATCTATAGTTTAAAGACTTTAAGCACCGTGGCAAGATTACTGGGTTTAGAATCAGAAGATCTGGGTTAGAGTACTGACTTTCCAATGTTCCAGCCTTATGACCCTGAACGAGTAAATCCTGTGTTCTTCAATGATCTCTTGTGTAAAGTGAGGCTTGTAATACTGTTCTAAACCGGTTTTCAGAGGATTAAATTAGTTAATGTATATGTGAAAGAAGTCTTCAAAATATTAAGGTCTGTTTAAATATGTTATTGGCCTTAACGTAGTGTATGCAAATTTGTGTGTGTGTGTGTAAATTTGCTTCATGAAGGCTGAGAACAAGCTTCCCCCCTTTTAAACCAATATGTATCCATAACCCATCATATAGAAGGTACTTCTAAATATTTTTAAAGTAATATATATAATGTATATGTCTATATACATATTAAATGAGTGGGTGAGCACAGGAACTTTTAGAGCAGGAACTGAATTACAGTGTCTCCTAGTGAAATTAAATACTTTTAGAAAAGATGGTAAGTGTTTTTTTTAACAGTTTCATTTTACTAGTGCAGGCATAGCTATGAGTGTCAATCACAATGTTATTCCGCTCATAAACCTTAAATAACTCTTACTGCTCAGAAAATAAAATCCAGTTCTTTAGCCTGGGGCTAACATTTTCAGATTTATTTTCCCATGTTACTGTCTGTCTCTTTTGGATATTTCCTATATATCACCCAAATACCCCTTTCCCTACTCTTCTGTCTCTTTGCCTGTGTCCAGGCTGGATCCTCATTTTGGAAAGCCCTTCAGTTTATTTCCATAGAATCAGATCCCACCCATCTGTCAAGTTCTGTCTTGAAGGTCACTGTCTCTGAGAAACCTATGCAGATATCCTCAGTTAAAGGGAACCTCTTCCTGCCTGAATATCCACTTCATGTTTGTCCTCTTGAAACCCTTGTCACTTCAGAGTCTAGATAGTACGTTTTTGACAGCAGATTTTATGAATGATTTGCCTGTGTATTGTCAAGATTGCCTACATTGTAAATACACACCAATTATTTGTTTATTGAACAAATTTAATACATACACATTTTAATGTCTGCTTGTATTGCATTTATAAATGTCTTGCATTTATCAGTAATTGTTATTTACAAAACGGAATATATAGGTGTCCATGATTTTGACTTATCATTATTACAACTAATTGATTTTGGCAAAAGTACAAGGTAGTTCTTTTGGGAAATGATAACCTTGTCTACAAATGATGCTGGAAAAATTGGTTACCATATGCAAAGAAAAAGAGAAAAAACGACAACAAAAAAGGAAATTTACATTCTTAACTCACCAATAACAAACATTAACATATAATGGATCACATACTTAAATGTAAGTGTAAAACACACGAGAAAATCTTTGTAATCTTCAGTTATACAAAGAAATTTTAGATATGATAACATCAAAAGCATAATCTATAAGAGAAAATGTGATAGACTGGACTTTAAATTAAAAAGTCAAGTTTTGCTCTTAAAAAGACACTAGTAAGAAAGCAGAAAAGCCAGAGAATTCAAGAAAGTATATCTTGAATATATTGATCTATCTTGAGTATATCTGGTAAAGAACTTGTATCCACAATATAAGAAAAACTCTTACAATTCAATAAGAAGAAAAACAATCCAAGTAAAATATGGACACATGTTTTGAATAGGCATTTCAACATATGGGTAGCAAATAAGCACATGAAAATATGTTCAACATTGTTAGTCATTAGAGAAAAAAAAAAAAAGAAGCCAAAACGGCATACCCATTGCATTCTCTAAAATGGCTAAAACTAAAAAGAAAATAGCAAGTGATGTCAAGAACATGGAAAAATTAGAACTCTGATATACTGTTCGTGGGAAGGTAATATAACAGAGCTACTTTGGAAAGTAGATGTATCATGTCTTAAAAATGTTAACCATACGCTTGCCATGTTACCTAGCATTTCTACTTCTAGGTATTTACCTAATAAAAATGAAAACTATTATCCACACAAAGACATCCCTATGAATGTTGATAGTAGCATTGCTCAAAATAGCTCTAAACTGAAAACAAACCAAATGTCCATATCCAATTGATGAATAAACAAAATGAAGCATATCCTTACAAGGGAATATTATTTGCAATTAAAAGGAACAAAATATTGTTATATTGTTGCATGTAACAACACCTGTAAACTTCAGAAACATCCTAAGTGAAAGAAAACACATGAAATGGTTCAGTATAGTATATGAAGTTTCTAGATAAGATAAAACTATAGAGACAGAAAGAAGATCAATGGTGGCCTGGTTCTGGGAATGTAGATTGCTTCCAAATGGATGTACTAGAACTTTTGGGGGAAATGGAAATGTTTCAAAGCCGAATGGGAGTGTTGTTCGTAAAACTACATCTATTTACTAAAATTTATTGACTGATACACTGATAATGGGAGAATTTTATGGTTTATAAATTATACTTTAGTAAAGCTGGATGGGGGGTGGGATTTTATTTAGGTTTTGATATTAGGAAAAGTACGTATGGGAATAACATTTAAGCTTAGACCTGAAAGATGAAAAGGAATTAAGAAAGACAAAGAGTATTCTAGGCAGGAAAGAGAAAGGACCTTTTAGGTGACCAATGAAAAGTCACAGTGTCCAGAGTTTGGTGACAGAAAGGATGAGTGATGAGGGAAGACACTGGGGAATTAAATAGAAACAGTCATATAGAGCATTCAGAAAGCACTAAATCATTACTTGTTGAGTGAATGAGTAAATGAGTGAATGATGTAAGGATTGGAAACTTCAGTGATAAGACCTCACAATCTCTCAAAACCATTACGATTTGAACAATTACCTTGTTAGAAATATGTGTTCTTCCTTCTGTTGGTTCCAAATCTGCTTTCCTATGGATAACATCCATTCATTCTGCTTCTATAATTCTGGGGCTATGGTACAGATGTACAGCCCTTCAAAGGTTTGTATAAAACTAACACGCCATTTTATATCTTCTCCAGAGCATAGTTTTTAATTCCCCTGACTGTTTTTCATCTGACTTGTTTTACAGATCCTTTACTGTGGGATTGATGGTAACTTGGATGTGTTCTCTCTCCCTGTGCAAACATGATCCTTAGAACAGAGAGCATTTTACACATAGACTTGGAGGTAGCTGTAATAGAGCAGCTCCATCCCATCCCCCTAGTTACCTGGTATTAATAGGGCCCAGGAGCACAGTAACTTTTTAATGACTACAAGGTGACGTTGACTAAAATGGTGTTTAGTGTCAAATAAAATGTTTTTCTTCCTAATATATGCTGCTGCAGCTCAATTCCTTTTTCTCTCTCACATTATTCTCATAAAATTAAATGTCAAAACCTTATATTTATTTTTGTTTCCATTACTCTAGGAGGTGGGTCAAAAAGGATCTTGCTGTGATTTATGTCATAGAGTGTTTTGCCTATGTTTTCCTCAAAGAGTTTTATAGTGTCTGGCTTTACATTTAGGTCTTTAATCCATTTTGAGTTTATTTTTGTGTATGGTGTTAGGGAGTGTTATAATTTCATTCTTTTTTTTTTTTTTTTTTTTTTGCGGTACGCGGGCCTCTCACTGTTGTGGCCTCTCCCGTTGCGGAGCACAGGCTCTGGACGCACAGCCTCAGCGGTCGTGGCTCACAGGCCCAGCCACTCCGCGGCATGTGGGATCTTCCCGGACCGGGGCACGAACCCGCGTCTCCTGCATCGGCAGGCAGACTCTCAACCGCTGCGCCACCAGGGAAGCCCTAATTTCATTCTTTTACATGTAGCTGTCCAGTTTTCCCAGCACCACTTATTGAAGAGGCTGTCTTTTCTCCATTGCATATTCTTGCCTCCTTTGTCAAAGATAAGGTGAGCCTATGTGTGTGGGTTTATCTCCGGGTTTTCTATCCTGTTCCATTGATCTATATTTCTGTTTCTGTGCCAGTACCATACTGTCTTGATTACTGTAGCTTTGTAGTATAGTCTGAAGTCAGGGAGCCTAATTCCTCCAGCTCCTTTTTTCTTTCTCAAGATTGCTTTGGCTATTCAGGGTCTTTTGTGTTTCCATACAAATTGTAATGAAACTTAAAAGCTTTTGCACGGCAAAGGAAACCATAAACAAGATGAAAAGGCAACCCTCAGAATGGGAGAAAATATTTGCAAATAAAGCAACTGAGAAAGGATTAACCTCCAAAATATACAAGCAGCTCATACAGCTCAATATCAAAGAAACAAACAAGCCAATCCAAGTACGGGCAGAAGACCTAAATAGACATTTCTCCAAAGAAGGTATACATATTGCCAACAAACACATGAAAGAATGCTCAACATCACTAATCATTAGAGAAATGCAAATCAAAACCACAATGAGGTATCACCTCACACTGGTCAGAATGGCCATCATCAAAAAGTCTACAAACAATAAATGCTGGAGGGAGTGTGGAGAAAAGGGAACCCTCTTGCACTATTGGTGGGAATGTAAATTGATACAGACACTATGGAGAACAGTAGGGAAGTTCCTTAAAAAACTAAAAATAGACCTACCATATGACCCAGCAATACCACTATTGGGCATATACCCTGAGAAAACCATAATTCCAAAAGAGTCATGTACCACAATGTTCATTGCAGCTCTATTTACAATAGTCAGGACATGGAAGCAACCTAAGTGTCCATAGACAGATGAATGGATAAAAAAGATGTGGCACATATATACAATGGAATATTAGCCATAAAAAGAACTGAAATTGAGTTATTTGTAGTGAGGTGGATGGACCTATAGTCTGTCATACAGAGTGAAGTAGGTTGGAAAGAGAAAAACAAATAGCGTATGCTAACACATATATAGGGAATCTAAAAAAAAAAAAAAAGGTTCTGAAGAACCTAGGGCCAGAACAGGAATAAAGATGCAGACATAGAGAATGGACTTGAGGACACGGGGAGTGGGAAGGGTAAGCTGGGACGAAGTGATAGAATAGCATTGACATATATACACTACCAAATGCAAAATAGATAGCTAGTGGGAAACAGCTGCGTAGCACAGGGAGATCACCTTGGTGCTTTTGACCACCTAGAGGGTAGGACAGGGAGGGTGGGAGGGAGATGCAAGAGGGAGGGGATACGGGGATATATGTATATGTATAGCTGATTCACTTTGTTATACAGCAGAAACTAACACAACATTGTAAAACAATTATACGCCAATAAAAATGTAAAAAAAAACCGTATATTTGTCTCCATTATTTTAAATTTTTTTACAATTTTAAAAAATGAAGTATATTTGAATACAATGCTATATATAAATTACAGGTGTACAATATAGTGATTCATAATTTTATATGTTATACTCCATGTATATGTATTATAAAATATCGGCTATATTCCCCGTGTTGTACAATATTCTTTAGCTTATTTTATACCTAATAATTTGTACCCTTACCCCCTACCCCCCCAACCCCTATCTTGCCCCTTCTTCCTTCCCTCTCCCCACTGGTAACTACTAATTTGTTCTTGATTTGTGAACCTTCTCTTTGTTATGTTCATTAGTTTGTTGTTGGTGGGAATGTAAATTGGTGCAGCCATTGTGGAGAACAGTATGGAGGTTTCTCAGAAAACTAAAAATAGAATTATCATATGACCCAGCAATTCTACTCCTTGTATCTGAGAAAAACAAAAACACTAATTCAAAAAGATACATGCACCCCCATGTTCATAGCAGCACCACTTACACTGCCAAGGTATGGAAGCAACCTAAGTGTCCCTCAAAAGATGAATGGATAAAGAAGATGTGGTGTATATACAATGGAATACTACTGAGCCATAAAAAGAATGGAATTTTGTCACTTGCAGCAACATGGATAGATTTGGAGGGCATTATGCTAAGTGAAATAAGTCAGACAGAGAAAGACAAATACTGTATGATCTTACTTACATGTGGAATCCATTACTTTTTTTTATAAAGACCTGTTTTCTGTATCCAGACTGAAACCGTTTTGGATGCTAATTCATTCGCAGAATATTTCTTGAGCATGGTCAACAAGGAGGTGAGGTGCTGGCTATCAAAGAGCTCGTGTTCTAGCAGCTTTACATTACTCTAAAATATGATCAGATTATTGGGTTTTTTTCTAGCTTTATCCAGGCTTTTAAAAGTAAAAAGTTCAAGATTAAGGGTGGCACGTTTCTGGAAACTGTTCACAAAACTGACTTTAATAGATTGATAAGTACTATTTCATTCATCTAGCACAATAATTATTCCTGAACTTTCAAATTCAGGCTGAATTCCAGATACATTATGACTTCTGTCTTTCCCTGTGCCATACCTTCAGTCCCATTAAAGTGGAAGTGAATTTAATGTATCTTTATGAGATAGAAGATCCTAGTTAGTACATCTTCTTCTAGGACACCTCCCACATCCCCTGGGACCCTAATTGGCTTGAAATAGCAATAGAAGTAGTTGTAGTATGGGTAAAAGTAATGGTTAATATTTATCGATCAGTTGCTAGCTTTCATACTCAGTATCAAATGCTTAAATAAGTTATTTCACTTACTCTTTATAATAGCTAAATGACATAGGTCCTGTGTTATCCTCATTTTATGTATGTGGAAGTAGAATCATTGCAGCATTAAGCAACCTGTCTAAAACCACACAACTAATAAGGGCTGCGGCCATTCCCTGGCATCCTCCCCTGTCACCTTATACTGCCCTTCTTGAAAATCAGAACCATTGCATCTCTTGTCTAATGTGATGTCTCAACGACTGCCTGTGGGTTACCTCAGGGAGACAAAACCATTAGTAAGTGAGTCAGGAATGTTCAAAGATGGCTGCGCATAGAAGAAATGAGGACTCTAAGGTCTATGCTCACCGCTGTACCTTGCTTTTGTGCAAGTTTTGGTCCGTATGGTAACATATCCTCCTTTTTGCACTTTAGGCTAGAGGACCCGCAGTCTAAGCTCACTTTGTGTAAGTGAGATATGAGCTGAGGGCCTCTCTCCATCCAAGAGCTGAGTGAAGTTAATTTCACAGCCCCCCAAGTTTCATGGCCTCATCAAGATTTTTGTGAATTTCCAGTGGACTTACACTCTCAGGGTCACCTTGTCCTGACTCTCTTCTACCCATGGGAAATTCAGCTCCCTTTTTGATTTCCCACAGAAAATTGCATGCGTTCAAAGCATTTTGAGTTGAAGAGGTTTACTGAATGTGTTTTGAGACAGTGTTTACATGTTGCAGAGAAAACAACTTGAACTGGAATGGTAGATATGATGAGGTATGGATTTCCATGAAATGAATGAAGTTTTATGGGCTCTTACTTGCCCATGTTTCTTTCAAAGATCTGCCCTGATTTGAAATTTGGGGTTCTTTTATTCTTAACGAAGACCACCAGAATTGTGTAAGCTCACCCCTACAAAACTTAGATCAGCTTCTGGTCGTCATTATTAATTTCTTTCAGCTGTCCTTCTAGCATGGTGTTTTCTCGGCCTCTACTCCCCAATTTTCCCAATCTCTCTCCAGCTCTAAGTTCTTTCCTTTCCTCCTACTTTCTTCCTTTTCTCTGTGAACAAAGACATTCTATTTGTTTAGCTTGGATGAATTTAGTTCTCTTCTCCAATGTTTTAGTGCTCCAAGTGAACACTGCCCCAAGTAGGCTATTTTTCTCAAGAATAGAGCCCACAAGAAAAGGAATTCTCGTGTCAACTCTTAAGACAAAAAAAATTTCTCCACCTCATTACATAAGATTTTACCTCCATTCTCTTTCAGCACCTATTATAGACGCCAACTGATTTCCATGAAAATATCTGTCTTTGATCCAAACAGGTCTGCTTCTTGTGAAAAGGGTATACACATCTATCGCTGTGTTCTAATTTTGAGCCACCTTTCTGTCTTCTTAAGTGGAATCTATAACTTTGTATCAATTCTCTTTTTTATAATTCCGAATTCATTTTGGTGCTCATGGATGGGTGTTTAGGGTTAAAAGTACTATTTCCATTTCCTCCCTAATTCAGTTCACATATGAATCACTTCTTATACTCTAAGCTCCCAATCTGTTTTCCTCTAGTCGGTGTTACAGGGATCGACTAGAAAGAGGTCCTTTAATCTTTTTTGGATCCTGTAGATCACTTTTAGAATATGACGAATTCTGTGGACTATGTCCTTAAATATACACATATATAATTTTTTTTCCTACAATATCAGGGGCTTTATCTACACTTTGCAGCCCACCCATGAACTCCCAGGCCCATAGACATCAGACTAAGTATCCTTGTAATACAGTTACCACAACCCGGAATGTGTAGCAATATGTGCTGAATTACTTTGAAAATTTATTTTTATTTGTTATCATTTCAATTTCCTTTTTCTGTTCTTTGAGATCCTTTTGAGATGTTCTGCATGAAAGCAAGGTGTGGAATTACTATATCCTTTACCATTTTGTGGAGCAGACACTATGTATTTGGTTGAAGTCTCCCACAGGTTTTTTTTAATTTTTATTACCGAACAGTGACTCTTGTCTTTTAAAACACATTAAGGGTTGAAAGAGTCGTTAGGATGTGAATGCGTTTATCTCAGGAGTTGATGTACTACAGTTGGAGCTGTTATATTAATGAGAGGGAGATTGTCATAGAAATGAATCATATAGTCATAAACATGTAACACACAGTGCGGTCCATTAGCATGTCAGTAGAAATGATGTGATGCTATCAAAGAAAATGGGTTTTGTCTTAATGGAGAGCAAATGCGAGCAGAAAGTGTAGGTGAATTTTAGGAAACCCTAAGAGGACTTAAGCCAAAACTACCCCTATATATTAAAAGTCATTAAAATTGTCTATTGTCGAAATGAGTATATTGAGATGACGATATTATTTATTATATGAGCTAAGAAAGGTAGAAATTAGCTACTCTAAGATTGTTACTTTCTACCTATCTTTTAATATGCACAGAATTTCTGCTGATATACAGATGCATCTTTTCTGCCTGCGTCTGTCTTGGCAGCCTAAGAATCTGACATAAATTCCTTTCCCTGAAAGCAATTCAAGTCCTCTGTTTAGAAAAGTGGCTTTTGAAATAGATGTTGGGGCTAAAATCAAGATATTAAAAATTCACCTCTTATTTGCTGTGATTGCAATTAAAGTGGAATCGCGACTTGCATTCTATATTGAAAATAATGTGAGTAGAATTTGTTTAGAGGAACGCATAGTAATTAATTAGTCATCCTCAAAGTGGGAAGCCTGCTCGACTAGGTCCAGTGTGAGTGCTGGGACAGAGATGAGGGCTATTGACCCTGATGAGAGAATCTGGAGTCATCGTCTAGTACATTTGTGATTCAAAGATCTCTGAGAAGTCTCACACAGCTAAGTAGTATTTGGAAGCTTATGACTCTACCTTATTACCATCTTGTAATTGACTCAGATACTGAACTGAAGGAAATCTCATATCTCAATTTAGAAATAATATCTTCAGATGATTTCATATTTTCCATTTGTATTTTGGAAAACAAAATATTACATGAAGAAAATATATTTTCAGTGTTTAAGCCATCGTAGCTGTGAATTGTTGAAAACTAATAAAGTAATATATAATCTGTTCAAAAATTTGGGAACTCATAAACTAAGGCTAATGGCCAAGGGGAAAACTTTCATGGAAATTTTAATGTCTTAAAATAAAATTGTGATTTTTAGAAATAAAAGCTGAATCCTTAGTAAGACGATCAATTGATATTCATTAAATTGGTACAATCATGAATAAGGCAAAGGAAACCTTCTCGGACTCCACAAGACAATTATTTATTTACTTATTTATTTATTTATGGTTATTTAATAATAACCATAGTTATTATTAAGACAATCATTTAAATAGATATTTTAATTGTGGTGCGATAAGTGCTAAGTGAAGGGAGTATAGCAAGTGATAGAGGTACTCATACCTCGGGCAGGGAGTTTAGTCTGGAAATTCTGAGATCGCTACTAGCTTGTCCTCCAATTGTATCTCGATACAAATCACAGCACCCTGAACACTGCGGATGTTAACAACTGTTTATCAAATGAATAAATGAAGATATCATGCCTGCCCTCTAGTAGCTAACAGCTTAGCTGGGGAAACAGATACATAAAGGTGTCTTGATTATATACTTGTAATAATAATGATGATGACCTTTTAGTGGGTATTTCCTTTGTGGTAGAAACCATGGTAGGTGTTTTACATCTATTATTTCTAGTCTTTTAAACAATGGTGAAAGATAATAAATATATAAACTAGTAGCTGACTTTCATATGATACATACTAGGTGTTAATCTTTCTGTTTTCTCCGGTTGAGAGAGGATGAGTTAGAGAGAAGAGAATAAGGGGTGACCCTTTTTCAGGTGAAGGGTACGTTGTGAGCAAAGGCAAAGAGATACACGAGTGAATGGTTTGTTCAGGTATCGAGGTAGTTACTTTATTTCAATGATCAAATGATTTGTAAGAGATGTTGGAATTCAGTGTTACCCTGGACCTACTGCCTGTTTGACCTTCATGTGACATGAGTCATTATTTTCCATGAAAGGTGAATTTTCTAATGTTAGATCAAACCCTACTCTTTCTCCAGTATATGCTGGTATATACCATGGTCTTGTCTTCATTATGCCTGGAGGGGAGAAGGTCCTGATTCATCCTCTGTTTTGCCAGAGGAAGTATGAGTGTGACATCAGTGAGATTCACAGGGGAAGGAGAAATTATACGACTGAATCTTAAAAATCTTACCAAATGTTTCTCACACTGCTGAAGGCTCAGGCTCCTATAAATTGGTGAAAAGCTGCTGAAATCACTCTCTGTCTCTCTTCCCTGTTTCCCACCACTGCGTTTATGTTAGAATAATGCAAAGCCAAAAAACAAGCCTGTGATCTCAGCTGCTCTAAAAAAGCCACTTTCGATTTCTCTGTTTTAAAAATATGGCAAAAGTGACTTAAGCAAATTATTAGTCACATTAGTGTGAGGATGTGACAAATTATAGGTGAAAATGAGAAACCCCTCCAGGAGAGGTTTATAATAAAATTGTCAACACTCTCTTTAAGGGGCCCAGCTGGAGGCGGCCACAGTCTTCAAGATCAGTATCCCCAGGTTGTCTTTTTTCTCCTTTACTGAAGCACTGACATCAGCCACAGGTGGTAAGCAGCAGCCCATTAAGCTCCCACTTTCAAAATTACCAGCATTTTGCAGCCTGACAGGCTCATAGCCTTGGCCTATGTGTGGACCATCAGGCCATGGTTACTTCTCTTTTTCACCAGGGAATATGTTAAATGCAGCAGCCAGAGCTGACCAGGGAGCCCAGCCGTCTCTCCTTCCTTCCCCTAATGAGCTGCCAGCCCTGTGCGAGCGGTGACCCTCTTCCTAGAACCAACCTCAAGCAGCAGTGCCTGCTTCCGGCTCCCACCTCCGGCTTCTGGTGTGGATACACGTGTCCATGGAAATCTAGTGGAAATGTCAAAGGGGCCGTAGAGATGTCTTAGCTTTACATGTTTCTTGCTTGAGATTGCTGAGACAGAAAGTAGACATGCAACATCTGTATTTTTTAAATTGAAGTAGTTGATTTACAATGTTCTGTTAGTTTCAGGTGTACAGCAAAATGATTCGGTTATATACGTGTGTGTGTATTCTTTTTCAGATTATTTTCCCTTATAGGTTATTACCAAATATCGGATATAGCCCCCTGTGCGATACAGTAGGTCCTTGTTGGTTATCTATTTTATACATAGTAGTGTGTGTATGTTGATCCCAAACTCCTAATTTATCCCTCCCCCGGTTTCCTCTTTGGTAAGCATAGGTTTGCTTTCTATGTCTGTGAGTCTGTTTCTGTTTTGTAAATTAATTCATTTGTATCATTTTTTTAGATTCCACATATAAGTGATATCATATATTTGTCTTTGTCTGACTTACTTCACTTAGTGTGATAATCTCTAGGTCCATCCATGTTGCTGCAAATGGCATTATTTTATTCTATTTTATGGCTGAGTAATATTCCATTGTATATAGGTACCACATCTTCTTTATCCATTCCTCATCTGATAGACATTTAGGTTGCTTCCATGTCCTGGCTATTGTAAAGAGTGCTGCTATGAATATTGGGGTGCATGTATCTTTTTGAATTATGTAAATGCAACATCTAATTAGCTGCATTATCGCCTACTACCTGACGCTGTTTTAATTAGTAAGGTTGAGAGATTTATGTACAACTTACAATTCTATTATAATTAGTCTTCATGTTTATCTCATAAAGCTCGTATCCCTGTTTTCTTCAGACTTTATTGTTGTTGCTGTGAGTCACTTTAAGCCATGTCTTCACCAGGGGAAGGTCAGACGACTGCAATAACCTTCTAAACTGTAGCATTCCCAAGGCACCCCTACCTCCATGGCCAGTTCTATTCTGTCCTGTACATTTGAGACAGATTAACCATTATGTTATATCTTCCGTTTGGAGACTTTAAATTTTTCCACATTTCTACCACATTAAATCTAATGTAATTCAGGGAGTAGCTGGCAGAGTACCAGGACGCTAAAATCCTCTATTTGGCTTCAATGATCTACTTACTCAGTTTCTTTTCTTCTTTCCTTACGTATCACTGTATCTTCTTTATTTAAACGTATACTTTGACCACTGCCAGACCCAATTCTACCTTTCCTGATAAGTGATTTGCAGTATTTTCCGACAAACTGCCCTTATTGTTCCTGGTCCATTACTTCATGTTCTGAGATGATTTCAAAGAACAAGCTTTCATCTGTCATTTAAAAAATGTCCACACGTTTTGCATTATAATCCGCAACATACTTGTGTTCACCTAAAAAAAAATTTCAAATCACTTGCCATTCAGTCAAAGTCTAGAATATGCATCGTATTTACTTTGTGGACTTTTGAGGACTCACACGTATTCCCTATCATTTTGCATGCAGGACAGCATCTTTGGCTGAGAAGTTGGTCTCTTCATTGTTTACTTCTTCTGTGTTATGTGTTGTTTTTGCTTTCTTGCTTATTCAAATCAAGTCAACCTCATCTCTCCTTCTTCCCTGAAGCCTTCCTCATGTCCTTTAGGCTTTACAGGTCTTTTCCCCGCTTTTCAGCTCTTAAAAAACAAAACGCTGTACCGTGAGTTTATTGGGCATCAGATTTGAGAAAACCTGCTTATTTACTGTCTTGCACATTTCATCTGTTTTAATCAAAATTTCCAGTTAGACTCTAAATTCCTTAAAGGCAGAGGTTGTATCTTAAGCTGAATGAGTATCACCAGAAATACTTCATACTCAGTATGAAGTAGGTACTCAATAAATCCTTTTGGAGTGAATTAATGGTTGATCGTGGAAGGTTTCTCAGTTACTGGTGTGAGTTAAAACAGTGCAAATCATTGATATTTTGTTTTGATAGTTGGACTGTCTTTTTTAAAAATCAGTTACTGTTGGTATTCTGAGCAGAAAACTCTTCAGAGGGACATTTTTGTCAGAAGAGTGATAAAATGTGCTTTCATTTGGATTTGTCTAGTTAGTTTTGTTTACTTTGTTTTTCACGTGTTAAAAGCTCTTACTGATGACCGTCACATAAATAAGTCATTAGACTGAGGGGCAAAGTTTAGTGTAAGGATGATCTAATTAATTTCACTCTGACGTCTAATGATTATTCCCTTTTCTGAATCTGTGTTATGCTTGTGGTCTTACCACACCACTTAGTAGTTGGCTACAGGCTGGGTGTTTTCCCTCTAATAATTTTTGTACAGAATTATTCCACCTCAGAAAGGCAGAACCTGTTTTTGTAAATACTTGTGCACCCCGCTGTGCTGGGGACCCTAAATACTTGACAGATTGTTGTTCCAACCTGAGCTTAGAGCTGAGAAGTAAACAATATACCTAGAGAAGAAAGTGTCAGAAGGCTAATCCCTTATTTCATATTCAATGTGCATTTCATAATAATGCCATGACCTTGTAAGTGTGTATAAACACTTACCTTTCAAAAGCTTTCAAATTATAATCTTATTTCATCCTTTTTTGTATTGTATTCTACTGGTTCCTTACCTTTTATGATAATAGTTGATTTTATAAACGACGCATGACACTTGTAATTCAGTTTCGGTTATCCTTTGTGGCGGAGCAGTTTTAAATAATCTTGATATAGAAGCATTTTGCTTTTGAAAAATCAAACCCCATTTTCCTCAGTTTTATAGTTTAGAAGGTTTTCTGTGAGCTTTTAAATATTTTTAGCACTCTAAATTTTCTCAGCCTATCCAGTGATGAATTGTAACCCACAAGGTTTACACATCACCATCATTAGAAATCACTCAACCTGTTGTACCAACAATACAAAGTTGCCATCAGAAGAAACACATTTGTCTATCAATCACTTTATCTGCCCACCTATCTACCTATCTCTCATGTTCTATGACTCCCAGGGTCAAGAGGTGGAGTAGATATTATATCTGCTTGTCAGTGTCACATGCATCTCATTTTCCTCCTTCCTCCTTCAAATATCTTAGTTTCTTTGAAGTTTACAACACTCACTAACCACAGCGTCTAACAACCTCCTGATTCCTCTCATTCACTGAAAAATTTAGCTCCCAGCTCTTTGTTATCTTCCTCTTAATGCAGTCATTATTCAGAGTCAATTCCACATTCACATGGAGAAGCCATCCAACATCCTGGCCTTCCAAATCATAAATCTTCTCATTTCCAAAGGTCTGTTCTCCACCTACCTTGGTCATCCACTGCCATGATCATGTATAGCCCAGACCTTGCCATGTGCATACTTACAGCAGTTCCTGTTCTTCCAATTCAGTTATTCTAGTATACTTCCCAATTCCAAAAATCTTTTAATCCAACCAAAATTTCATATCTACATATCAGTGATATCATATGGTGTTTGTCTTTCTCTGTCTGACTTACTTCACTTAGTATGACAATCTCTAGGTCCATCCATGTCACTGCAAATGGCATTATTTCATTCTTTTTTATGGCTGAGTAATATTCCATTGTATATATACCACATCTTTGCTTATATGTGGAATCTAAAAAAATGGTACAAGTGAACTTATTTAAAAAACAGAAATAGATTCACAGATATAGAAAACTAACCTAAGGTTACCAGGGGGTAAGGGAGGCAGGGATAAATTGGGAGATTGGGATTGACATATACACAATACTTTATATAAAATAGATAACTAATAAGCCTAATGTATAGCACAAGGAACTCTGCTCAATACACTGTGCTGACCTATATGGGAAAAGAATCTAAAAAAGAGTGGATATAGGAAGATATATAATCGATTCACATTGCTGTATACCTGAAACTAGCACAGCATTGTAAATCAACTATACTTCCATAAAAATTAATTAAAAAAATAAAATAACGTTTATATCCATTTTTATTTTCCATCCTCCTTCTATTTTGTTTTTTTTTTTTTTTTTTGCGATACGCGGGCCTCTCACTGTTGTGGCCTCTCCCGTTGTGGAGCACAGGCTCCGGACGTGCAGGCTCAGCGGCCATGGCTCACGGGCCCAGCCGCTCTGCGGCATGTGGGATCTTCCCAGACCGGGACACGAACCCGCGTCCCCTGCATCGGCAGGCAGACTCTCAACCACTGCGCCACCAGGGAAGCCCTATTTTGTTTTTTAAAAACATCTTTACTGAAGTATAATTGCTTTACATTGTTGTGTTAATTTCTGCTGTATAACAAAGTGAATCAACTATACATATACATATATCCCCATATACTCTCCCTCTTGCATAACCCTTCCTCCCTCCCTATCCCACCCCTCTAGGTGGTCACTAAGAACTGAGCTGACCTCCCTGTGCTATGAGGCTGCTTCCCACTAGCTATCTATTTTACATTTGGTAGTGTATATATGTCAGTGCCACTCTCTCACTTTGTCCCAGCTTACCCTTCCCCCTCCCCGTGTCCTCACATCCATTCTCTACATCTATGTCTTTATTCCTGTCCTGCCCCTAGGTTCTTCAGACCATTTAAAAATTTTTTTTAGATTCCTTATATGTGTTAGCATACTGTATTTGTTTTTCTCTTTCTGACTTACTTCACTCTGTATGACAGACTATAGGTCCATCCACCTCACTACAAATAACTCAATTTCACTTCTTTACATGGCTGAGTAATATTCCATTGTATATATGTGCCACATTTTCTTTATCAATTCACCTGTCGATGGACACTTAGGTTGCTTCCATGTCCTGGCTATTGTAAATAGAGCTGCAATGAACATTGTGGTACATGACTCTTTTTGAATTATGGTTTTCTCAGGTTATACGCCCAGTAGTGGGATTGCTGGGTCAAATGGCAGTTCTATTTTTAGTTTTCTAAGGATCCTCCACTCTTTTCTCCATAGTGGCTGTATCAATTTACATTCCCATCAACAGTGCAAGAGAGTTCCCTTTTCTCTACACCCTCTCCAGCATTTATTGTTTGTAGATTTTTTTTTTTTAAACATCTTTATTGGGGTATAATTGCTTTACAATGGTGTGCTAGTTTCTGCTCTATAACAAAGTGAATCAGCTATACACATACATATGTTCCCATATGTCTTCCCTCTTGCGTCTCCCTCCCTCCCACTCTCCCCATCCCACCCCTCCAGGCTGTCACAAAGCACCGAGCTAATATCCCTGTGCCCTGCGGCTGCCTCCCCCCAGCTATCTACCCTACTACGTTTGTTAGTGTGTATATGTCCATGACTCTCTCTCGCCCTATCAAAACTCACCCCTCCCCCTCCCCATACCCTCAAGTCCGTTCTCCAGTAGGTCTGCGTCTTTATTCCTATCTTACCCCTAGGCTCTTCATGACATTTTTTTCCCTTAAATTCCATATATATGTGTTAGCATACGGTATTTGTCTTTTTCTTTCTGACTTACTTCACTCTGTATGACAGACTCTAGGTCTATCCATCTCATTACAAATAGCTCAATTTCATTTCTTTTTAAGGCTGAGTAATATTCCATTGTGTATATGTGCCACATCTTCTTTATCCATTCATCCGATGATGGGCGCTTAGGTTGTTTCCATGTCCTGGCTACTGTAAATAGAGCTGCAATGAACATTTTGGTACATGACTCTTTTTGAATTTTGGTTTTCTCAGGGTATATGCCAAGTAGTGGGATTGCTGGGTCATATGGTAATTCTACCTGTAGTTTTTTAAGGAACCTCCATACTGTTCTCCACAGTGGCTGAACCAATTCACATTCCCACCAGCAGTGCAAGAGTGTCCCCTTTTCTCCACACCCTCTCCAGCATTTATTGTTTCTAGATTTTTTGATGATGGCCATTCTGACTGGTGTGAGATGATATCTCATTGTAGTTTTGATTTGCATTTCTCTAATGATTAATGATGTTGAGCATTCTTTCATGTGTTTGTTGGCATTCTGTATATCTTCTTTGGAGAAATGTCTATTTAGGTCTTCTGCCCATTTTTGGATGGGGTTGTTTGTTTTTTTGTTATTGAGCTGCATGAGCTGCTTGTAAATTTTGGAGATTAATCCTTTGTCAGTTGCTTCATTTGCAAATGTTTTCTCCCATTCTGAGGGTTGTCTTTTGGTCTTGGTTATGGTTTCCTTTGCTGTGCAAAAGCTTTGAAGTTTCATTAGGTCCCATTTGTTTATTTTTGTTTTTATTTCCATTACTCTAGGAGGTGGGTCAGAAAGGATCTTGCTGTGATTTATGTCATAGAGTGTTCTGCCTATGTTTTCCTCTAAGAGTTTGATAGTTTCTGGCCTTACATTGAGGTCTTTAATCCATTTTGAGCTTATTTTTGTGTATGGTGTTAGGGAGTGATCTAATCTCATACTTTTACATGTACCTGTCCAGTTTTCCCAGCACCATTTATTGAAGAGGCTGTCCTTTCTCCACTGTACATTCCTGCCTCCTTTATCAAAGATAAGGTGTCCATATGTGCGTGGGTTTATCTCTGGGCTTTCTATCCTGTTCCACTGATCTATCTTTCTGTTTTTGTGCCAGTACCATACTGTCTTGATTACTGTTGCTTTGTAATATAGTCTGAAGTCAGGGAGCCTTATTCCTCCAGCTCCTTTTTTCGTTCTCAAGATTGCTTTGGCTATTCGGGGTCTTTTGTGTTTCCATACAAATTGCGAAATTTTTTGTTCTAGTTCTGTGAAAAATGCCAGTGGTAGTTTGATAGGGATTGCATTGAATCTGTAGATTGCTTTGGGTAGTAGAGTCATTTTCACAATGTTGATTCTTCCCATCCAAGAACATGGTATATCTCTCCATCTATTTGTATCATCTTTAATTTCTTTCATCAGTGTCTTATAATTTTCTGCATACAGGTCTTTCGTATCCTTAGGTAGGTTTATTCCTAGATATTTTATTCTTTTCGTTGCAATGGTAAATGGGAGTGTTTTCTTGATTTCACTTTCAGATTTTTCATCATTAGTATATAGGAATGCCAGAGATTTCTGTGCATTAATTTTGTATCCTGCTACTTTACCAAATTCATTGATTAGCTCTAGTAGTTTTCTGGTAGCATCTTTAGGATTCTCTATGTATAGTATCATGTCATCTGCAAACAGTGACAGCTTTACTTCTTCTTTTCCGATTTGGATTCCTTTTATTTCCTTTTCTTCTCTGATTGCTGTGGCTAAAACTTCCAAAACTATGTTGAATAAGAGTGGTGAGAGTGGGCAACCTTGTCTTGTTCCTGATCTTAGTGGAAATGCTTTCAGTTTTTCACCATTGAGGATGATGTTTGCTGTGGGCTTGTCATATATGGCTTTTATTATGTTTAGGAAAGTTCCCTCTATGCCTACTTTCTGGAGGGTTTTTATCATAAATGGGTGTTGAATTTTGTCAAAAGCTTTCTCTGCATCTATTGAGATGATCATATGGTTTTTCTCCTTCAATTTGTTAATATGGTTTATCACATTGATAGATTTGCGTATATTGAAGAATCCTTGCATTCCTGGAATAAACCCCACTTGATCATGGTGTATGATCCTTTTAATGTGCTGTTGGATTCTGTTTGCTAGTATTTTGTTGAGGATTTTTGCATCTATGTTCATCAGTGATATTGGCCTGTAGTTTTCTTTCTTTGTGACATCCTTGTCTGGTTTTGGTATCAAGGTGATGGTGGCTTCGTAGAAGGAATTTGGGAGTGTTCCTCCCTCTGCTATATTTTGGAAGAGTTTGAGAAGGACAGGTGTTAGCTCTTCTCTAAACGTTTGATAGAATTCACCTGTGAAGCCATCTGGTCCTGGGCTTTTGTTTGTTGGAAGGTTTTTAATCACAGTTTCAATTTCAGTGCTTGTGATTGGTCTGTTCATATTTTCTATTTCTTCCTGATTCAGTCTTGGCAGGTTGTGCATTTCTAAGAATTTGTCCATTTCTTCCAGATTGTCCATTTTATTGGCATAGAGTTGCTTGTAGTAATCTCTCATGATTTTTTTTATTTCTGCAGTGTCAGTTGTTACTTCTCCTTTTTCATTTCTAATTCTATTGATTTGAGTCTTCTCCCTTTTTTTCTTGATGAGTCTGGCTAGTGGTTTATCTATTTTGTTTATCTTCTCAAAGAACCAGCTTTTAGTTTTATTGATCTTTGCTATTGTTTCCTTCATTTCTTTTTCATTTATTTCTGATCTGATTTTTATGATTTCTTTCCTTCTGCTAGCTTTGGGGTTTTTTTGTTCTTCTTTCTCTAATTGCTTGAGGTGCAAGGTTAGGTTGTTTATTCGAGATGTTTCCTGCTTCTTAAGGTGGGCTTGTATTGCTATAAACTTCCCCCTTAGAACTGCTTTTGCTGCGTCCTGTTTGTAGATTTTTTGATGATGGCCATTCTGACTGATGTGAGGTGACACCTCATTGTAGTTTCAATTTGCATTTGATGAGTGATGTTGAGCATCCTTTCATGTGTTTGTTGGCAATCTGTATATCTTCTTGGGAGAAATGTCTGTTTAAGTCTTCTGCCCATTTTTGGGTTGGGTTGTTTGGTTTTTTGATATTGAGCTGCATGAGCTGCTGTATAATTTGGAGATTAATCTTTTGTCAGTTGCTTCGTTTGCAAATATTTTCTCCCATTCTGATGGTTGCCTTTTTGTCTTGTTTATGGTTTCCTTTGCTGTGCAAAAGCTTTTAAGTTTCATTAGGTGCCATTTAGTTATTTTTGTTTTTATTTCCATTTCTTTAGGAGGTGGGTCAAAAAGGATCTTGCTGTGATTTATTTCATAGAGTGTTCTGCCTATGTTTTCCTCTAAGAGTTTTATAGTGTCTGGCCTTACATTTAGGTCTTTAATCCATTTTGAGTTTATTTTTGTGTGTGGTGTTAGGAAGTGTTCTAATTTCATACTTTTACATGTAGCTGTCCAGTTTTCCCAGAACCACTTATTGAAAAGGCTGTCTTTTCTCCATTGTATATGCTTGCTTCCTTTATCAAAGATAAGGTGACCATATTTGCATGGGTTTATCTCTGGGCTTTCTATCCTGTTCCATTGATCTATATTTCTCTTTCTGTGCCAGTACCATACTGTTTTGATTATTGTAGCTTTGTAGTATAGTCTAAAGTCAGGGTGCCTGATTCCTCCAGCTCTGTTTTTCTTTCTCAAGATTGCTTTGGCTATTTGGGGTCTTTTGTGTTTCCATACAAATGGTGAAATTTTTTGTTCTAGTTCTGTGAAAAATGCCATTGGAGTTTGAAAGGGATTGCATTGAATTTGTAAATTACTTTGGGTAGTATAGTCATTTTCAAAATGTTGATTCTTCCAATCCAAGAGCATGTTATATCTCTCCATCTGTTTGTATCATCTTTAATTTCTTTCATCAGTGTCTTATAGTTTTCTGCATACAGGTCTTTTGTCTCCTTAGGTAGGTTTATTCCTAGGTATTTTATTCTTTTTGTTGCAATGGTAAATGGGGGTGTTTCCTTAACTTCTCTTCCAGATTTTTCGTCATTAGTATATAGGAATGCAAGAGATTTCTGTGCATTAATTTTTTATCCTTCTACATTACCAAATTCATTGATTAGCTCTAGTAGTTTTCTGGTAGCATCTTTAGGATTCTCTATGTACAGTATCATGTCATCTGCAAACAGTGACAGTTTTACTTCTTCTTTTCTGATTTGGATTCTTTTATTTCTTTTCTTCTGTGATTGCTATGGCTAAAACTTCCAAAACTATGTTAAATAATAGTCGTGAGAGTGGGCAACCTTGTCTTGTTCCTGATCTTAGTGGAAATGGTTTCAGATTTTCACCACTGAGAATGAGGTTGGCTGTGGGTTTGTCATATATGACCTTTATTATGTTGAGGAACATTCCCTCTATGCTTACTTTCTGGAGAGTTTTTTTTATCATAAATGGGTATTAAATTTTGTCAAAAGCTTTTTCTGCATCTATTGAGATTATCATATGGTTTTTATCTATCCATTTGTTAATATGATGTATCACATTGACTGACTTGCATATATTGAAGAATCCTTGCATCCCTGGGATGAACCCCACTCGATAATGGTGTATGTACCTGTTTAATGTGCTGTTAGATTCTGTTTGCTAGTATTTTGTGGAGGATTTTTGCATCTATGTTCATCAGTGATATTGTCCTGTAGTTTTCTTTTTGTGACACCTTTGTCTGGTTGTGGTATCAGGAAGATGGTGGCCTCAGAGAATGAGTTTGGGAGTGTTCCTCCCTCTGCTATATTTTGGAAGAGTTTGAGAAGGATAGGTGTTAGCTCTTCTCTAAATGTTTGATAGATTTTGCCTGTGAAGGCATCTGGTCCTGGGCCTTTGTTTGTTGGAAGATTTTTAATCACAGTTTCAATTTCACTGCTTGTGATTGGTCTGTTTATATTTTCTATTTCTTCCTGGTTCAGTTGCGGAAAGTTGTGCTTTTCTAAGAATTTGTCCATTTCTTCCAGGTTGTCCATTTTATTGGCATATAGTTGCTTGTAGTAATCTCTCATGATCCTTTGTATTTCTGCAGTGTCAGTAGTTATTTCTCCTTTTTCATTTCTAATTCTGTTGATTTCAGTCTTCTCATTTTTTTTCTTGATGAGTCTGGCTAATGGTTTATCAATTTTGTTTATCTTCTCAAAGAGCCAGCTTTTAGTTTTATTGATCTTTGCTATCATTTCCTTCATTTCCTTTTCATTTATTTCTGATCTGAACTTTATGATTTCTTTCCTTCTGCTAACTTTGGAGTATTTTGTTCTTTTTTCTCTAATTTCCTTAGGTGTAAGATTAGGTTGTTTATTTGAGAGATTTCTTGTTTCTTGAGGTAGGATTGTATTGCTATAAACTTCCCTCTTAGAACTGCTTTTGCTACATCCCATAGGTTTTGGGTAACTGTGTTTTCATTGTCATTTGTTTCTAGGTATTTTTAGATTTCCTCTGATTTCTTCAGTAATCTCTTTGTTATTTAGTAGTGTACTGTTTAGCCTCCATGTGTGTGCATTTTTTACAGATTTTTTCCTGTATTGATATCTAGTCTCAGAGCATTGTGGTTGGAAAATGTACTTGATACGATTTCAATGTTCTTAAATTTACCAAGGCTTGATTTGTGACCCCCAAACATGATCTATCCTGGAGAAGATTCCATGAGTACTTGGGAAGAAAGTGTATTTTGTTGTTTTTGGAGGGAATGTCCTATATATATATATCAGTTAAGTTCATCTTGTTTAATGTATCATTTAAAGCTTGTGTTTCCTTATTTATTTTCATTTTGTATGATCTGTCCATGGGTGAAAGTGGGGTGTTAAAGTCCCCTACTTTGATTGCGTTACTGTTGATTTCCCCTTTTATGGCTGTTAGCATTTGCCTTATGTATTGGGGTGCTCCTACGCTGGGTGCATAAATATTTACAATTCTTATATTTTCTTCTTGGATTGATCCCTTGATCATTATGTAGTGTCCTTCTTTGTCTTTTGCAATAGCCTTTATTTTAAAGTCTGTTTTGTCTGATATGAGATTTGCTACTCCAGCTTTGTTTTGATTTCCATTTGCATGGCATCTCTTTTTCCATCCCCTCACTTTCAGTCTATATGTGTCCCTAGGTCTGAAGTGGGTCTCTTGTAGACAGCATATATATGGCCCTTGTTTCTGTATACATTCAGCCAGCTTATGTCTTTTGGTTGGAGACTTTATTCCATTTACATTTAAGGTAATTATAGATATGTATGTTCCTATTATAATTTCTTAATTGTTTTGGGTTGTTATTGTAGGTCTTTTCTTTTTCTTGTGTTTCCTGCCTAGAGAAGTTCCTTTAGCATTTGTTGTAAAGTTGGTTTGGTGGTGCTGAATTCTCTTAGCTTTTGCTTGTCTGTAAAGGTTTTAATTTCTCTGTCAAATCTGAATGAAACCCTTGCTGGGTAGAGCAATCTTGGTTGTAGGTTTTTCCCTTTCATCACTTTAAATATGTCCTGCCACTCCCTTCTGGCTTGCAGAGTTTCTGCTGAAAGATCAGCTGTTAACTTTATGGGGATTCCCTTGCACGTTATTTGTTGCTTTTAATGTTTTTTCTTTGTATTTAACTTTTGATAGTTTGATTAATATGTGTCTTTTGTGTGTTTCTCCTTGGATTTATCCTGTAATGGACTCTCTGTGCTTCCTGGACTTGATTGAGTACTTCCTTTCCCATATTAGGGATGTTTTCAACTATAATCTCTTCAAATATTTTCTCAGTCCCTTTCTTTTGCTCTTTTTCTTCTGGGACCCCTAAAAATTGAATGGTGGTGCATTTAATGTTGTCTCAGATGTCTCTGAGACTGTCCTTAATTCTTTTCATTGTTTTTCTTTATTCTTCTCTGCAGTAGCTCTTTCTACTATTTTATCTTCCAGGTCACTTATCTGTTCTTTTGCCTCAGTTATTCTGCTATTGATTCCTTCTAGAGAATTTTTAATTTCATTTATTGTGTTGTTCATCATTGTTTGTTTGGTCTTTAGTTTTTCTAGGTCCTTGTTAAACGTTTCTTGTATTTTCTCCATTCTATTTCCACGATTTTGGATCATCTTTACTTTTGTTACTCTGAATTCTTTTTCAGGTAGACTACCTATTTCCTCTTCATTTGTTTGGTCTGTTGGGATTTTACCTTGTTCCTTCATCTGCTGTGTGTTTCTGTGTCTTCTCATTTTGCTTAACTTACTGTGTTTGGGGTCTCCTTTTTGCAGGTTGCAGGTTCGTAGTTCCCGTTGTTTTTGGTGTCTGCCCCCAGTGGCTAAGGTTGATTCAGTGGGTTGTATAGGCTTCCTGGTGGAGGGACTAGGGTCTGTGTTCTGGTGGATGAGGCTGGGTCTTTTCTTTCTGGTGGTCAGGGCCGCATCTGGTGGTGTGTTTTGTGGTGTCTGTCTGCAAACTTATTATGATTTTAGGCAGCCTTTCTGCTAATGGGTGGGGTTGTGTTCCTGTTTTGCTAGTTGTTTGGCATGGGGTGTCCAGCACTGTAGCTTGCTGGTCGTTGAGTGAAGCTGGGTTTTGGTGTTGAGATGGAGATCTCTGGGAGATTTTCACCGTTTGATATTTCGTGGGGCCAGGAGGTCTCTGGTGGACCAATGTCCTGAACTCGGCTCTCCCACCTCAGAGGCACAGGCCTGACACCCAGCCGGAGCACCAAGACCCAGTCAGCTACATGGCTCAGAAGAACAGGGGGGAAAAAAAAATAAAACAAAGTAAAATAAAATAAAAAAGTTATTAAAATAAAATTTAAAATATTATTAAAATAAAAAAGTAATTAAAAATAAAGAGAAGAGAGCAACCAAACCAATAAACAAATCCACCAGTGATAAGAAGTGCTAAAAACTAAAGTAAGATAAACATAATAATCAGAAACTAGTCAGTCACATACAACAAACCCCAAGTCTACAGTTGCTCCCTAAGTCCACTGCCTCAATTTGGGCTGATTCGTTGTCTGTTCAGGTATTCCACAGATGCAGGTACATCACGTTGATTGTGGAGATTTAGTCCACGGCTCCTGCGGCTGCTGGGAGAGATTTCCCTTTCTCTTCTTTGTTCGCACAGCTCCTGGGGCTCAGCTTTGGATTTGGCTCCGCCTCTGCGTGTAGGTCTCCTGAGGGCGTCTGTTCTTCGCTCAGACGGGACGGGGTTAAAGGAGCCGCCGATTCGGGGGCTCTGGCTCACTCAGGCCTGGGGGGAGGGAGGGGCACGGAGTGCGGGGCGGGCCTGCGGCGGCAGAGGCGGCGTGACGTTGCGCCAGCGTAAGGTGCGCCGTGCGTTCTCCCGGGGAAGTTGTCCCTGGATCCCGGGACCCTGTCAGTGGCGGGCTGCACAGGCTCCCGGAAGGGGGTTGTGGAGAGTGACCTGTGCTCGCACACAGGCTTCTTGGTGGCGGCAGCAGCAGCAGCAGCGTCTCATGCCCGTCTCTGGGGTCCGCGCTTTTAGCCGCGGCTCGCGCCCGTCTCTGGAGCTCCTTTAAGCAGCGCTCTGAATCCCCTCTCCTCGTGCACCAGGAAACAAAGAGGTAAGAAAAAGTCTCTTGCCTCTTCGGCAGGTCCAGAGTTTTCCCCGGACTCCCTCCCGGCTAGCCGTGGCGCACTAACCCCCTGAAGGCTGTGTTCACGCCGCCAACCCCAGTCCTCTCCCTGCGCTCCGACCAAAGCCCTCTGACCACAGCCCGAGCCTCAGCTCCCAGCTCCGCCCGCCCCGGCGGGTGAGCAGACAAGCCTCTCGGGCTGGTGAGTGCCGGTCGGCCCCGATCCTCTGTGCGGGAATCTCCCCACTTTGCCCTCCGCACCCCTGTTGCTGTGCTCTCCTCCGTGGTTCCGAAGCTCCCCGCCTCCGCCACCCGCCGTCTCCGCCTGCGAAGGGGCTTCTAGTGTGTGGAAAGCTTTCCTCCTTCACGGCTCCCTCCCACTGGTGCAGGCCCCGTCCCTATTCTTTTGTCTCTGTTAATTCTTTTGCCCTACCCAGGTACTGGGGGGGGGTTCTTGCCTTTTGGGAGGTCTGAGGTCTTCTGCCAGCGTTCAGTAGGTGTTCTGTAGGAGTTGTTCCACGTGTAGATGTATTTCTGGTGTATCTGTGGGGAGGAAGGTGGTCTCCGCGTCTTACTCGTCCGCCATCCTAAAGCGTTCTCCCATCCTCCTCCTCTTATCTTTGCTTCCTTCGCGGCCATCAGAGCGTCCACAGTATAGTTTCTGCAACGATCTAAACTTCTCTGCCTTGTTCTTCCTTTATTTCCTCAACTGTCAAAATTCCAAACGTGATTGATATCAAATTATTTACCTTCTCTGTGGCTGCCCTGTAAAAGCTGAGTAATTTTTTAAAATAAAAAGCATACAACACTGTATGGTCTTTACAGTAAATGGTATTTTATATTTTTTTATTTGCAAATTGTAAGCTGTCATTTTTGTGGGAGTAAAATTTATAATAAACTTGTGTTTGAGATATATTTGCATAGCTCTTCTACCTGGAGGGTTTAACAAATGTCAAACATTTTCTAGCACACCGCCGCTAATATATGGAGCATATCTAAAAAAGACCTCTTGATATTCTGTCTTCTCAGCCCTCCCTACACCTCCCTAACCGTCCCCATCCTGGCAAAAGGTATAATCATCCCACCTTTTGGGAAATCCTAAAACCTAGTAGTCATGCTTGATTACTCCTTTTTCTTGCCTTCTATATCCAAACAATCAAGTATGTCATCTCTACTTAAAATAAAAATTGTGCTGCACTTCCACTGCCGTTATTTTAATCCAGGAAACATTTGTCCATTGCTTAGACTATTGGAAAATTCTCTAAACTAGACTACACTCTTCCAGTCTTTTCCACCCAGCACAGTGATTTTTTTTAAAACTGTGCATCAGATCATGTCAGTTCCTTGCTTAAAGCACTTTGGTGACCTCTCATGCCTGTCATAAGAACTGAGGCCTTAGTCAGACCCACTTGGGCCACGAGACTTTTTATCTTGTAATAAAATATAGTAGTAATGATATAAAAGTATTTCTTTTGAAGACTACTAATACACAAAGGACACACTGGAAGCCATTATTAAGCAATATGGTCTTGCTGATGACTCCCTGCCACAAGGGGTGAGATCATGCCAAGCCTGGATGAAATACTGGAATTCACAAATGTACTGTTTTCTACTGCTCAGGTTGGTAATTTTCAGTTGCATTCACATATAAACCTTCCCAGTCTTCTCTTGGCTTAGACTGTTTTTGGCTGCCTTGCACAGGGGGTGAGATTTTCACCAGAAGTGGTGTTAGAGCACCTTTTATTTGGATTTATTTGCTGTTTTTGCAGAGATAGAAGCATAGCACTGGCTTTGGAACGTGAAGGGGTGTGTGTGTGTGTGTGTGTGTGTGTGTGTGTGTGAAAAAGCAAATGCATGCAAGTCTCTCCTGCACAATGACAATCCCAACCTTACATGATAAAGACCCTGCTTTCCTTACCTATTTGTCTTCTCACAACACTCTACCGCTCACTTACTATGCTCTCCTCCTTTTTTTTTTTGTGGTACGCGGGCCTCTCACTGTTGCGGCTTCTCCCGTTGCGGAGCACAGGCTCCGGACGCGCGGGCTCAGCGGCCATGGCTGACGGGCCCAGCCGCTCCGCGGCATGTGGGATCCTCCCGGACCGGGGCACGAACCCGTGTCCCCTGCATCGGCAGGCGGACTCTCAACCACTGCGCCACCAGGGAAGCCCTGTCCTCCTTTTAAAACATAGTTTGGGCTCTTTCAAGGGCCTTTCACTTGATGTTATTCATGCTGTTTGTCCAGAGCCGAAGAGTGGAACATTCTTTCCTCCACTCTTGTACGTCTGGTTCTTTACCTTTCAGATACCAGTTCACATATCACCTCATCAGAGAGGCTTTCCCAGACCACACACCTAAATTAACCTCCCCTCATACCCACCCTGCTATCAACCTATCATCTGGTTTGTTTCCTTTGCATCACTTACTAAATTCTGGAATTATTTTACTTGTTCACCTGTGGGATATCTATTTTCCACACCATAACACAAGCTTTATAAGGGCAACGCTTTTGTCAAGACCGCTCACCAGAGTGTGCCCAGTGTTTATAATGACACTTACATATGACAGGTTATCAATTGTTGGAGGAGTGAGTGAGTGAGGGGAGAACAGTGTGCGACATTAAAATCAGAGTCCTTAGGAAAGAGTCCCCATGAAGAAATGAAGTTTGTGAAGGACACTTCTGGGATAGTAGAGATACCCAGGCTTGGGTTGGATGCTGACTCATAAGACGCCTGGTTCCAGGGGCGAGGCATGCTGATTACTAATCGCTGAGATACCTTCTCAAGCACAGCCAGCTGCCACAATTTCCCCTTCTTTCTTGGCTGGGTTCCAGAGCCTCCATCTACTCATTTCTCTTCTGGTGGTGTCACTAACTTCTCTATGTATTGTTTTCTGTTTCTCCCAAGGCTGCTCTCAGTGTGGAAGACAATACTTTAGCTCCTTATTTCAGTTGCCCTTCTAAGTACATACTTATGAGTTCTATCCATTTTAGGGATTTCCCTATTAATTACTCAAGGAAGGGGATTGCACAACTAGACAATACAAGAAATTCTGGAAATTAAGGGAGGTCAAAAAGTGGCCTAGTGAAACTCATAAAGCCATCCATCCTGGTTCCCTTGCAAATATGATTTTATCAAGATGAGAATTTTATTATGTTAGTGGGATGACTGTGAATCAGTGAGGATTAGCCACTGTAGGTATTTCAAGCAGAAAGGGATTTAATAGAGTGAATGAAAGCCTTGTAAAACCACTGGAAGGGCCAGAGTAGTGAATGTCAGTGAAGGTGGCATGAACTTTCGGTATGGGCTGAAAATCAGGAAGTTGATGACGTATTATCTTCAGGAATCACTGGGAAACTCCCTCATCTACTCAGTTTCCCATTCACATCCAGGTGGGTTCTGTCAGGCGGGAACTTAAACAGGTGACATCTGAAGGCCGTGTAAACCCTCACATCTGCTAAAGTCCATGCATCCCTTCACCGCTGCTTCTGGAAGATAAAGGCAATGGATTCTGTTTCTCTTCTTCTCCCACATCTCACATAAAGTTACCTCACTGGCAGAATGTCAATTGCATTTAGGCTCTGGAACCAAGAAAGTAGGAGAAAGATATTTCTTGGGCTTCTAGCCCCTGACATTCAAGGAAGAACGTAGACAGTGGTAGGGATAAATCCTGGTTGCCAAAACAAACAAACAGTAGCCAAAACTAAATAAATATTTTCCTCCCCCACCTACAGAAGCAAAGCAGATCCCCTACAAAAACTGTTTTTTTCCTCTAGGGAGTTGCTGATTGAAAGATTCTTGAGCTATGGAATGTCTTAGTTGGACACAATCTTTCACATCCATCTTCTCTTTCTGTCATATAGCAAAAACGATAAGATCATATTATGAGAAAAGGTGAAAGGGTTAAAGGGCCAAATGGAATTTCCATTGATTCTGGACAACGCTTGCCCTTTGAAGATTTGAGAAAGAAGCAGAAATATTATTTCCAACATGACGCTACTTGAAAACCTAGCTGAGGAGACGAGATTAAAGCACACAGAACAAATGGAGAGCAAGTGTGCTGTCTGATGATGATATGCTTGACTTTGTAGCTGTCTCACAAGGAAGAAAATATGGTACCTTTGGAATAATGGTAGAAGGATTACTGTTTAAGCCTTAAAGGTCGATAGGGCTTGGAGTGTCAGGAGGACGGGAAAAACATTTGAAGCGTGTGTACAGAGAGGAGAACCACGTAAGCAAAGGCTGGAACAAGCACACGGAGAACTGTGGAAGATTTACAATTTCTTAGAATAATTTCTGTCTCTATATTTGGCCCTGCAATTCACTTGTTCTCCATAACAACTACCAGTGGCGCTCAAATTTTTTTCCCCACCTTGACACATGAAGACCATTATTTTTAGGACATGTTCTCAGGGATTTACCCAGAGTCATGCAAATTTCATGTTCGCTCTGAGCCTGCCCTTCTCTTTCCCTACTGGAGAAGCATATCAGAAGGTAAGTGAAAAGTGATGACGAATATTAGCAATGACTTCCAACTTGAAATTGGAAAAACGTGTCAGAAACTAAGTGAATTACTGAGAAATAATTGAGAGGATGGTTACTTTGCTCTATTATAATTTTTTAAAGAAAAGGTTTCATAAACCTTCCTACCTTATGAATAATGAATAACTCTTGACATGCCTTCACGTTTTGGAGACACATCTGTGAATTGTAATGCCGGAATCGGGGATGGGTGTTCTATCCGGACATTCGGGAGATGGATGCAAAATGCAAATCTGGCTTTGCCACCTTTGTAGAAATCATTCAGTGGTTTCCTCTCATGTCTATGCATCTTAACATGTCATCAAATCTGGCCCACTGTCCCTTTGCCTCCATCTTTCACACGTGCCCCAAATGTGTGTGTGCTCCAGTAACACTGTGTTTGTTGGCTGCATGCGTTGTGCTGTTTTGTATCACACCGTCTTAGCTAGTGTTTTTCCTCTATCTAAAAGAGTCCTTCCCAAATCTGTTTTTACCTGGTTACTTTTCTCTCATCCTTAGAAATTTGGTTCAAGCATCACCTGCTGTGCAGAACACTTTCCTTAACCTTTTTCGGTGAGTTTAATGTCCCTGCTTTCATAGAAACTTGATTATACTTTTATCACTGCACTTTCCATAGTTTATTGACATTATCTATTCGCATTTCTGTCTTCATCACTGAAATAGAAACTGTGCAAGAATAGGAACCATGTCATTTTGAATATTGATCTTTGGATTCCTTGTACTTGACAGAATCCTTGACATATAAATTGAACTTGGAGCTTGAATTCAACTGAATTTTTGCAAAGTTGGGGGAATTCTCTGAAAAGCCAGATAGCTAGTTTAGGGAGGTTGGAAATGCCAGGCTCGAGTTCAGGTGACAGGCAGTGGAAAGCCACCTTGATTTTGTGACTTTGTACTAGGTACTTAAAAGGTGCTTTATTCATACTTGGTTTCTTCAACTATTTCAGGAGGCAGGGATTATTGACATTTTATAGATATAAATAAATGATGCTCAGAGATGATAGGTAACATTCTCAGCATCACAGAGCTGGCAAAAAAGGGACTGGAGCTTTAAATGAAAATCCACCTGCCTTTAAGGCTTTCTACATCATGTTGAACAATGTAAGGGAAGCAGTTGATGAAAATGGTTATTTTATGTAAACACTCATTCACTGACTCCTCTCTAGAAAGTTTAGGTCATTTTTGAAAGCTTACACACAGCACAAGTGAGCTCAGATTTTTTCAATTCCATGCTGCTTTTTTGGCCTACTAGAAGCACGCATCCACAGAGAGAACCCGTAGAGCACACAGCCTACTGCATTAGGTGGGATACCATTCAAAGTGTGGCTGGTAAATACTTCAGCCAAAGGAAATTTCAGTACAAAACTGCCGCTGCTGTAGGCCACGGTGCTACCTATTTGTAAGAGCTATCTGAAGGCATTTTCCTTTTCATTCTGTATCACCAGAGGTGGCTAATCCTTTAGTTCCTGTATTGTTGTTCTAACCATGCTTCTCAGAATGGAAGGCTCCCTCAGTGTTTGCCTGGGATGTGCCCGCCCAGGCTCTTACTTGATTGTGTCCTGGTGATGTCAAATGATAGAGGTTGAAAGAGGTGAAACTGACCTGCTGACTTAGAAGCGAAATCAAGCAGCGTTGGTTTCAGACAGACCGCCCCATGTACCTCCAAGAAACATTGCATAAGCCACAACTATTTCCCAAATTTGGGTGAGAAAAACTGAGTTTAGGTAGGTCCTGCTTTTATGTATTCCTGTATTTCTCCGTTCACAGCATTTATTATCCTTTCAACTTTTTAATTCATCTCTTTATCTAGATCCTCAACTCTATAAGCACAAAAACCTTACCTGTCTTTCAGTACTTTATTGTCAGCATCTCAGTTCATGGCACACAGTAAGCACTTAAAAGGATAGTTATTGAATGGATGAGTAAATTATGAACACTACAGTTTTTTGATTATTGTGAAAATTTTCACCGTATCGCAAAACAAAACCAAACCTAATCGCCTATGTCCTTTAGAACAGTGATTCTCAAAATTTCATAGATATGTGAATTACCTGAGGATCCTGTTGCAGTGCAGAGTCAGCTTTAGTAGATCTGAGGTGGTGCCTGGAACCCTGCGCTTCTAACAAGCACCTGGCTGATGCCATGTGCTGACTCCCAGGGACCACATTTAGAGTAGCAGCTGTTAGAACACCTCAACCACCAACCGCTGTATTCATGTTAACACTTCTCCTCCACGATTTTGCATTTGCTAGCTGGTCTAACTGGCCTTCCATTAGAAATTCATTCGCCATCTGTGGATGGGGTAAATCTCGGTGGCAGCTCAGCCTGAAGCGCTCTACACGACTCCCTCTGAGAAGCAACTCAGTTGCAGGTGATTGCCTTACTGTATCTGTCTGTGACTTTTGATTTAGGGCTCAGATCTGAAATCCCCATTAATTTTCTTGGCATCACTCTCTTAATACAAATAATGCATCTCTCCTGCCAGCAGATACTCAGGTCTGCCTGTTTACCTTATTGTCAGCTGCTTTGAAGGGTCTTCCAGAATAAAAGTTGTGTGCATGACATAGCCCCTGGCCCTACTAAATGTCCTAAAAATCTATCCAGATATTTGATAGTAATATAAAGACAAAGACCAACAAACAGGCTCAAGACATGCAAACTTCACTTTCTTTATGGAGATTCTCCTTCTGTACAACGAGTGTGAATAATGGGCTTCAGGGGTGACTGCGGGGAACGAGTGAGATAACGTATGCAAAGCCTCGAGCTCAGCTGTGTAATCAGAGCCCAGTCAAGGGAGCTATTAGAATATTTTAATCATGGTTATTGTTTAATTTTATTACTGTTGCCCTCAGGTGTGTCCAGTGCTACATAATATAGGCGATTTATGGATTCCAACTGGGCAAAAGAGCCCTTTTAATATAAACTACTTGAAAGGGGACGTTCTATTCCTAGCCTTAATGCTAACCCAGGCTATTTACTGACTGTCTCTGGTTTAGTTATTTATTTTTATTTATTTTTTATTGAAATGTAGTTGATTTACAATGTTGTACTAGTTTCAAAGTGATTCAGTTATACATACATATGTATCTATGTATCTATTCTTTTTCAGATTCTTTTCCATTATAGGTTACTACAAGATTTGAGTATAGTTCTCTGTTACACAGTAGACCCTTGTTGGTTATTTTATATATATTAGTGTGTATATGTTGATCCCAAACTCCTAATTTACCTCCCCCCACTTCCCCCTTTGGTAACCATAAGTTTGTTTTCTATGTCTGTGAATCTATTTCTCTTTTGTAAATAAATTCATTTGTATCATTTTTTTTAGATTCCACATTTAAGTGATATCATATGATATTTGTTTTTGTCTGACTTACTTCACTTAGTATGGTAATCTCTGGGTCCATCCATATTGCTGCAAATGGCATTATTTCATTCTTTTTTATGACTGAGTAATATTCCATTGTATCTATCTATCTATATATATATCTACCACATCTTCTTTATCCATTCATCTGCTGATGGACATTTAGGTTGCTTCCATGTCTTGGCTATTGTAAATGGTGCTGCTGTGAACATCGGGGTGCATGCATCTTTTCGAATTATAGTTTTCTCTGGGATTTTTTTGCCCAGGAGTGGGATTGCTGGGTCATATGGTGGCTCTACTTTTAGTTTTTTAAGGAACCTCCATACTGATCTCCATAGTGGCTGCACCAATTTACATTCCCACCAGCAGTGCAGGAGGGTTCCCTTTTCTCCACACCCTCTCCAGAATTCTGATTCATTTTTAATAGAAGAGGAACAACCTCTCCCTTTATTAAATTCCAGTCAGGCTATTTTTCTTTCCTTTTTAACCTTAAAAAGCATTTAAGCAATGACTTTATTTTCTGAGCTCTGTCAACTCCCTTTGCACACTTAACCTGATGTTTAGGCACTTTTTTTTCTTTTCTATTTTTGATTTATGCTTTAATTTCATGGCTTCTACCCCTTTCTTAACATTTTATCTCATATTTAATATTAGGTTACAGTTTTCTTCTCCATTGCAGCCATATTTTACTGTGGTCTTTTCATTATCTGTTAGCACATCAATCAAGGCTTTTTCCTTTTGTTCTCAGGGTATCATTTCATGTGTTTGGGTGGGAATACTCTCTTTTCATGGCTCGTGATGGGTTTTGCTGTATTCTCAGGAGCGGGTTCCTGGGCAGATGTGGGTTTTTGCTTGAGGACTTCCTCATCTGTTGTTACCCCAAAGTTTGAAAACATGGCCTCTCTGTGCAGATGTGTCCTCAGACCTGAGATCCACCTTCTCGGCCCCCTTCACATCCAGCAATGAACTTGATGATGTTCCTGACCTGTTCAATCTGAATTCTATTCCCTGCAGGTGTTTTCCCTGCAGGGTGGGTTTCTGTCTTTCTGGAAGGAGATGACACCGGGTGTCTCTGAGATGCTGAAGGGCTTAGGCGGCCGCAGCATCTTCGGGTCTCCCTAGAAACCCTGATGGGGTCCATGCGGCCTTTTCTGATTGTGCTCAAGTATGTTTGCTAATTATTCCACTCAGAGTAGAGTCGTTGCTTTTGGTTTTTTTTTTTTTGATATACATGAAATGAAATTCGTGGGCCCTCAAGATCACCAGGATTCCCCGTATCTTCTCTCCATTATCTCTGCAAAGCTGCTAAGTCCATGTACTCATCTTCTGGGTATTATGGACACTGGCTATGCTGTCCTCCCTGCTTTGGACGCTCTGTAAATTTTTTTTTTTTTTGTGGTACGCGGGCCTCTCACTGTTGTGGCCTCTCCCGTTGCGGAGCACAGGCTCCGCGGCGGGGCTTCCCTGGTGGCGCAGTGGTTGAGAGTCCGCCTGCCGATGCAGGGGACACGGGTTCTTGACCCGGTCCGGGAGGATCCCACATGCCGCGGAGCGGCTGTGCCCGTGAGCCATGGCCACTGAGCCTGCGCGTCCGAGCCGGTGCTCCGCAACGGGAGAGGCCACAACAGTGAGAGGCCCACATACTGAAAAAAAAAAAAAAAAAAAAATGTACAACGAATAGAATTTGACCATAGGAAGTTGGTACCAATTTTTATATACACAAATAAAAAATCTTTCCCCTATATAACAGTTACATTTCCTTATGTTATGAGATAATATTTAACTTCGTTAACTTTAGTACTTGGAAAATATATGGCATAAAGCTTCATTTCTTCTTCGCTGAAGAAATGAAGCTTCCAATGAAATGAATAACTAAAGTGTCAAAATTCATTCAATTAATATTTTATTAACATAATAAAGGGCCTCTATTTCACTCCAAATGGTGTGCACCAATTGTGCAAATGAAGAGTTATTTAGTGGATATGCTGTTTAAGATCTGAATTTAATAATTTTGTTAGATTCAAACACTACACAATTTTAGAGACAACAGAGAATGTGTGATTAGATTGCTTAGGTTTAGAAAACAACTTCAAGGAAAAACATAGTGTGTCATAGAAGTAAATAAAAAATCCACAGATGTAGACAACAAGTGTATGGACACCAAGGGGGGAAAGTGGGGTGGTGGTGGGATGAACTGGGAGATTGGGATTGACATGTATACACTGACGTGTATAAAATGGATAACTAATAAGAGCCTGCTGTATAAAAATAAATAAATAAAATGAAATTCAAAAATTCAAAAAAAAGTAAACAAGAAAAAATTAAGAGAACAATGTTTAAAAGTAAAGGATATATTTAGAGTGTGTTCTTTAGGAGAGTGACTTAGTGTCCAATTCTTTTTTTTTTTTTTTGTGTGTGTGGTACGTGGGCCTCTCACTGCCATGGCCTCTGAGCACAGGCTCTGGACGTGCAGGCCCAGTGGCCATGGCCCATGGGCCCAGCCGCTCCACGACACGTGGGACCCTCCCGGACCGGGGCACGAACACGCGTCCCCTGCATCGGCAGGCGGACTCCCAACCACAGCGCCACCAGGGAAGCCCCAGTGTCCAATTCTTAGTGAACAGATCATGCAAATGTGAATCTTTGATTTTCATTTTCTTGTAAATGTTTATCCCTTTGTCTTATGTATATTTATACACATATATACATATATAATATATTCATAAAATATGCATTTCTATAAAAGATGAGTTGTTTGTCCAAGACACAGCATATCCTATTTATACATCCAGGCTTCTTATTTTCAAACCACTGCAGTGTTACAACTATGTGTTCTTACTTTTAATCAAGTGTCTTCTCATATCCTTAGTGAGGTGAAATATGGTCTAAGTGAATCGATCAGTCCAGGAAGGGAAAATAAATTTCGAATTTCAAGAAAAGCTTTGTTTGCTTTGAAATATGACACAACATCGTCACTTACCAGAGGGCTTTATTAATCTGTTTTATGCCTCTTATAAGGATACATTTGAACTTGCTAAAGACTGCTTTTACAATATGAAATAGATTAGCTCAGGGTGTAGGAGGTATGTGTATTACCCAGGAATGAGAATACATTGTTTACGTTAGCTTTGTCTTCGTTTTTCAATCGTGAGCTTAAATAGTAGTTATCAGTATCTGTAGGTTCTTAATGACATTAAAAGTAGCAGAGTCTATTTTATACTCTTTTCAGACTCCCCAAAGGGGGAACTCCTTATGATTCAGCTTATGGGCCATTACAAACAGAAAAGGTGGCACAGGTGAGGAGTGAAATAGTGGCCCTTTGTTATGTTGATAAAATATAAAGCTGTCTCTCTTCTTTTTCTATCACAAAAGGCAGAGCCATGAGCTTCGTATTGGACAGTGCCATGCTTAAGTAAATGTCAGGAGTGATCTTGATTCAAAATTTAGCAGAAGACACTGTATTAGAATTGATCACCCCAGAGGCTGTAAATACAAAACGTCTGACAGAGGCCCTGACAAACAAGAAATTTATCAGAAAACAAGCCAATTGCAGATCACAAGAACAAAACAGCAGCGGAGCTTTGTAGAGCTGTCTTTTCTCTGCAGAGTAGAGACAAGATTGATTGGTGCAACCTTCAGCACTGCTCCCTTAGGCAGCAAAAAGAACACAAAAAGCTGTGGTTAGAGGGGAGATGGTGAAACCTACAGTTGGGGAATTTCCCAAGGAAATGGGGAAAAATCAGTGAGAAAGCTCTAGGGATCGGGGACCAGCAGATGGCATGCCACACAACTCATCACTTATCACGTTGACTGTCATCATCTCTGTGCCTTGCGTCTCATAATTAGACACGGAAAGTGACCTTTTTTCTTCGGCAAAAAGGTTCTTGTTTTTCAAATATAGAATATAAAAATGACTAGATTCTAGTTACTTCATTAACACCCCAAACATTTTACTTCTAGTTCTTTTATATGGGAATCTTCAATGTGGTTACATTAGTAAACTAATCACTGCTTTACTGTAAAGCAGTAAAGAACCTTTAGAATTAATTCAGATAAAGCAGAAAGGTACATTGTGGTTTTCTGATTAATTGGTAATAGTGAATGCTTGAGAAACAGGAGGCACCTTGAAAATATTTTTAAAACATAATTTTTTAGAAGTTTAGTTATTCTAGAACATATACCTTATTTTTATTATTCAAAATATCAAAAGGAACCAAAGAGAATTTGTGTGTGGCTAGAGGTCTTTGCTTGATTAGATACGCCCCTCTGGAGGAAGAATAATCTATGCGTTCTAAAACTGCAGTTCTGTGAAGCAAGATGATCGTCAAGGTACACGAATTAAATCAATATTTTAATTTTCAGATACATTATAAAAGTCTAGGAAATATGTGTTTAGGGAAATTATTTCTAAGACATATTTGTAAGGCAGTCTTGAGGATGTATATCAGTGTTGTCACATAAATTGTTACATGGAAAATTGATGGTTGAAAGTAGCCCGGCCATTTCTTTCCATTAAATGTGGTAGAAAAGTATCAATCTTCCGAGTATCTTTACTTATGTTATCTAATGAAAACACTGGGAAGTAGTGTGTCATAGTGGATAAGGGCATGAGTTTTGGAGTCTGAGGGACCTTGAGTCAAATTGCAGCTCAGCCACTTAAGGGGGTGAAACTGTGCGTGTTTGTTTTAGCTTTGTTGCCTCTGCGTTCTGATCTGGAAACTGGGACCAACCAACGAAGAATCCCAGCTTTATGAAGATTAAATGGGTTAATGCATGTAATGGATTTAGCCCTGTGCCTGGCATAGAGTAACACAATGATATGTCGTTCTTCCTGTTTTAGTTTTATTTCTTTGAATCTTAAGATTTAGCAACGCTACTTGGAAAAGAAACCTTGATTCTTCAAAAGCATACATAGGAAGAACACAGATTTGATCTAGTTAATTTTTTCCGCTCAAAAACTTCTGACCTTTCGAGGCTGTATGTAAATAATGTTCCATTGAGGAGCTTGCCATTTCAGGCACCGTGAGTCCTCGGGCTCTGCCCCTATGGCACACCCGCTCCCACACGCCCCAAGCCCGCTCCCTCCAATTCCATCTTCCGGGAAAAATGGCTCGCCTTGGGTAAACACACAGTCTCTGTTTCCACCACCTTTGCATTGCTCACATTGCGTCCTTTGCTGAGAATATCCACCTCCAGGTTTTTACAAGCTTAAATATTTACTAATTTTTAAACTCCTCTACAAATCCAATTTTTAAATCGCCAGTGATGCCTTTCCCACCCCTGTAGCTGCCACGGTGGGAGAAAAGCACCCTCCCTCCTCTGACTTAGAAAATTCCACGTGTTGCTCTTGTTTATGGGTCCTGTCTTCTTGCTTCCGTCTGCCTGGAAAGAAGCACGCGTCTTAATGTCTGTATACTCCCTCTCAGCACAGCCCTGTGTCCCGGGAGATGCTCTTGCAACACTTACTGAATGAATGAATAGATACTGCATTTGTGATGTACTTAAAATCGGTGGCTTTTTACTCACCCTGACTATAACTACTTATGACATGTTAAAGAAGTTCTTAAGAGGAAATCAAAATTTTGTTTTAATAATTATTATTGTAATTTTGTAAAGATTCTAAATGGCCTCAGGTGACCTAACCCTCATTTGGAAATAAAAGCTGAGGTTTTATTTTTATAGAATAGGCCTCGAAGTTGAATATTTATCTGTGCCGATTGCAGAGAGCCAATCCTGAACTTCTTCTTTTCCTTTTTGCCAAAAATATTAGCTTGCCTGGATTATTTAGGTAATTGTCTTAATTTTTCATTGGTCATTGTTTATTTTAATTACTGATCTTAGTTTTCTGATCGTCTTCCTTTGGCTGACAACAGATTCTCTCACTTGCGAAACCCTTTCTAGTGTCAGCAATCAGATTGTGATGTGGCCCCCAAATAACCCTGTTCCTGTTTCATGAACTGATGACTCTGTTGGAGATCTCTGTCCACATACCAGCTTTCCCAGTGGTCAGTCTGGTCTCCGTGTTTCCTGTGTACCCAACAGCCTGGTCACTTGTGATGCAGGCTAATAATGAAGAAGATGGTAAATGTATCTCAGTGTTGTTTTTTTTTTTTTCCTTTAAGAAAACGCTTTCATATTTGGTGTGGTACAGACAAATGAACAGACTGTGTTTTTTCACCATAATGAATATAAAGTACATGAAGAAATGTGAGGATGGGACAAGTCCTTCAGCACTTTGGCTAAGAAGTGTGCTAAATCATGTCCATCATGAATACACCCATTTATTCAGTGAGCATCTACTTTGTGCCACACACCTTTTTAGATTCAACTATTTTTATAACAGTTTTCTAGTCAATGAGATTCATTAATTTTCTTTTTTTTAAAAAAACATCTATATTGGAGTATAACCGCTTTACAATGGTGTGTTAGTTTGTGCTGTATAACAAAGTGAGTCAGCTATACATATATGTATATCCCAATATCTCCTCCCTTTTGCGTCTCCCTCCCACCCTCCCTATCCCACCCCTCTAGGTGGTCACAAAGCACCAAGCTGATCTCCCTGTGCTATGCGGCTGCTTCCCACTAGCTATCTGTTTTACGTTTGGTAGTGTATATATGTCCATGCCACTCTCTCACTTCATCCCAGCTTACCCTTCCCCCTCCCCGTGTCCTCAAGTCCATTCCCTACGTCTGCATCTTTATTCCTGTCCTGGCTCTAGGTTCTTCAGAACCATTTTTTCTTTTTAGATTCCATATATATGTGTTAGCGTACGGTATTTGTTTTTCTCTTTCTGACTTACTTCACTCTGTATGACAGACTCTAGGTCCATCCACTTCACTACAAATAACTCAATTTCATTTCTTTTTATGGCTGAGTAATATTCCATTGTATATATGTGCCACATCTTCTTTATCCATTCGTCTGTTGATGGGCATTTAGGTTGCTTCCATATCCTGGCTATTGTAAATAGTGCTGCAATGAACATTGGGGTGCGTGTGTCTTTTTGAATTATGGTTTTCTCAGGGTATATGCCCAGTAGTGGGATTGCTGGGTCATATGGTAGTTCTATTTTTAGTTTTTTAAGGAACCTCCATACTGTTCTCTATAGTGGCTGTATCAATTTATACTGATGTGTTTTTAATGTTTAATTACTTTTTTCGCTCCTTCAGGTTTATTGATACGTAATTGACAAATGACATTGTGTAAGTTTAAGGTATATTCATGCCAAAATGTAATTAACCTAAATTATATCACCCCATTTGGATGGATTAGGAAAAAATAATTCCTAGTAATTAATAGATAGTTATTGAGCATCCACTTGGTACAAAGAATGATAACACACTGATGGTCTAAGTGGAAACCAGGTAAGGAAGAATTATAATTGGAGAATTATTCGTAGCTAGGGATGTACACAACAAATTTGGGGTAAATTTGGAAGAACAAAGGGAAAGTGAGAGAACAGTCAAGTAGTTAGAGGGACAGAAAAGCCCAGGGCAGTTTGTTAGGGGAGACAGTTTGTACATAATTAAAGACAGAAGAAAGGGGGAGAGAGAGCAAGAAAGCAGCACAAAGATGAAGACATGGGTTCTAGAAAGAGAAGAAATGAATCCAATTAAAGTAGCTTCTCAAAGTGGAGGCAGAGAATAGGCAGCTTATTTGGAGGGATTTTTTGTTTTCCTTACAGGGTGGAGTGTTTGTTTTTCATGAGCAATGTGTGAGTTAGATTTGGGGGGAAAAAATAAAGGGACTGAAGCTGTCAGCTTAGTATTTGGAAGTCAGAACTCAAACTCACTGTGCCAGAAGGGAAGCTCCCAGCAGCACACCTTTGTCCTGAGTGAACCAGCGGGTTGGTGGCGGTTGTTTAGAGATCCTGGCAAACCGTGTAATTTGTTCACTCGGGACATACGCTGGTTTACAGTATTGTTTGGAAATCTAATTGAGGACACTTTCAGGACTTCAGAGCGTGAATGAGGGACAATAAAGGGTGTGTGGAGGATACGTCTTTTAAAAGTGATCTAAAAACCTTACCCGAGTCTGTCTAAATATACATCAGTTGTGTAAATTCTTAAAGGAACACATTTATTTTAGTGCTATCAGTGAGGAAGCTCAGATAAGACTAAATCCCATTAAAATGCTTTCTGAAAGCTAAATCAACATTGTTTACAGTGGATTAGCTCTGTGATGTGTTCAAACACAAGGCTTCTGCCAAGTGCTTTTGCCGCCATATGTGCACCTATTAATTAACTCCTTGTAAATATCTTCAGTATTCCCTTGGGTTCGCTGAAGTTTGCTGTTGAACCATCACTTTTCCCACAAATCCTGTTTCTCTCAATTTTAAAATTGGAGGTTTGAGACGACCCACTAAAGAGCACCCCTCTTTTTCATCCAAGTTTGTAACCATCTGAGAGAGAGAAATGGAAATTAGGCAAGTAGGGATCAACATATCAACTTACATACAGATGAAGCAGATACTGAAGGGCATGGCTAATTGTGAGACCAACTAGGACTTGCTAATACTTCCTTTCTGAGTTAGAACACCTTCCCCACCCAGGCACCAATGCTGGATCGTAGCAGGCCACTTCTCCTTGAATGAACACGAAGAAGAAGGAGAGAATATATACTCCCTGCAGTTAGGCAGACCTCAAGAGAGAGAGGAAGTATAAAGACTCTCCCACTGTGTTATGTAACATCTTTAAGGCATTTGAGATAGACATCATTCTTGAAATGGGGCTCTCCTTGACCTTCATGCCACCACTCTCTCTGGGTCTTTTCCTACATCTCAGGACCTCCAAATTAGTTTCCTTAGGTTCCTCTTTCTTATTATACTTTAAATGTTCCACAGAGTTCTGTCTTTGGTTCTTCTCTCTTGGGATCTCCAGAGTAGTACATTCAGTTGTCCATAAGATACTCTGATCTGGTAAACTCCAAAAATAGCTCAGGGTCATCATATTCAAACTTGCTCAGTGTCTCCCTCTCAATTCTGCTCCCATCCGGCATTTGCTGCTTCACTGAAAAGCATCACCATCAGTCCCTCCATTTGCCAGGCTGTAACCTGGGCATATCCTCAGTGTGCGTCTTTCTCACAAGCCGTGAACAGTTGGTCTAGTCCCACCGAACTCGCCTCCTTCATGACTCCTTAGTCTCCATTCCCCAGCCTATTCATCTGCCTTTGAGTGGACTTTCTTTTCCTCCCAACCATTCAGCCATGCCAAGTCTACCCAATTGGCAAATTTAGCTAAATAAAAATGGAAGCTAAGCCTTTCACAGTCCAGCCCCAGTTTCCTCTTTGAGTTACAGTATGTATCACTTTTCTTCCATGCCACGTGCCATGGACTGAATTGTGTCTCTCCCAAAATCCATATGTTGAAACCCTGACCCCCAATGTGGCTGGATGAGGAGATGGGTTTTTTAAGAGGTAGTTAAGGTTGGGAATTCCCTGGCGGTCCGGTGGTTGGGATCCGGCTTTCACTGCTGAAGGGCCAGGGTTCGATCCCTGGTCAGGGAACTAAAGTCCCACAAGCCACGTGGCACGGGCAAAAAACAAAACAAAACCAAACCTTAAAAATAAAAAAAAGAGGTAGTTAAGGTTAAATGAGGCCATAAGGGTGGCGCACTGATCCCCATACAGAAAAGGCACTGTAAGTGGCTTTTCTCTGCCCTGTGAGGACACAGTGAGAAGGCGTTCGTCTACAGGCCAAAAGAGCTCTCACCAAGAACCAGACTGGCTGGCCCCTTGATTTGGGACTTTAGCCTCCAGAGCTGTGAGAAAACAAATTTCTGTTATTTAAGCCACCCAGTCTACAGTATGTTGTTGTGGCAGCTGGAGAAGACTGATGCACCAGGTCCCAAGCAAGCGTCAGTTAAGGTCAAATGTTAATTTCTGGCCACTCTTATCGCACAATACCGTGTCTTTGCACCCTCTCTGCCGGCTGTCCAGAATTCTCTCCCCTTTCCTCATGTAGGATTCTCATCTTCCAAGAGCAAGCTCAGCTATTTCTTCCTTTGTCTTTCCTAAGTGTTCTGACACTCACAGAAGCAGTATTAAATAACACTTATGTTTGGAAACTACATACTTGTATTATAGCAATTGTAACATCGTGTTTTCATATTTTTCTGCCTTAAGAGTAACCGTCTTAAGCCAAGAAAAACCTCCATTTTATTCTTCTGTCTATTTCTAGGGCTAATTCCTCTGGTTTGATAATGAGAAAATACTGTTGAATGAAGTAATGGATTGATGAATGAATGAGAAAAATAGAGGTTGATGAATTTCCCTAAACTACCGGTACTAAATTAGAAGATGAACTAATTTAATTCCCTGGAGTCTATTTTCTTTCTGTGCTACCTACTTACTAATTTATTCAACAATTATTTATTAAATAGCTGCTACCTAGTACCATTAGTCTGACTCTCTTCAGCGTGGTGAGGAAGCTGGTGAGTTGAAACAAAGGGGAAAAATTTGCTCCATAAATAGTTCGGTTTTTGCTTTTTTAAATAACATGTTTAAATTATCAAGGGAGAAAAGCATAACTATCTATTTTAAATGTAAGACCTTCCAATAAGGACTTAATGTGTCACTTCTATGGGTCTCAGAGAATAACAATGAGTTTATGTAAAAACAGTGAAAAGTTTCCTCTTTAATAGCCAAGATCTTATAAAAAAAAAAAAAGGGCTTCCCTGCTGGCGCAGTGGTTGAGAGTCCGCCTGCCAATGCAGGGGACACGGGTTCGAGCCCTGGTCTGGGAAGATCCCGCATGCCGCGGAGCGGCTGGGCCCGTGAGCCATGGCTGCTGAGCCTGCGCGTTTGGAGCCTGTGCTGCGCAACGGGAGAGGCCACAACAGTGAGAGGCCCGCGCGCCGCGATGAAGAGTGGTCCCGGCTCACCGCAACTACAGAAAGCCCTCTCACAGAAACGAAGACCCAACACACCCAAAAATAAATAAATAAATTAAAAAAAAAAAAATAGCCAAGATCTTCCAGTTATCCTATGGAAAAGACTGCTAATCGGAATCTTAGCTACAACAATAAAAGAAATTTAGAGTTTGAAAAGAGTATTTGCAGTGGCAACAATAATCACCAAAATGATTCTGGCTAAAGACAAAATATAGTCTTAATATTAACAGCCTCATAATAATGCAGTCAGTGTAATTTCATGTTTTTAATGGGCTAAAAGGAAATAATGATAATATATCTTAGTATTGTTTCCAAAATTTTAGCCTGATACAACTTGCCCTCTCATTTTCTAATATAATGTTACAAATAACTTCAGTTATATCTTCCTGTCTTTGTTCTAATGAAATTTGTGATCCAGTAACAATACCTTCAAAGTTAAGTTCTTTTATTATCAACATTTGCATTGATTTATCAGATCTTATGATTTAAAAAATAGAATTTGAGGAAGTCCTAGCACTCATTTAATCTAAACACTTTATTGATTAGGTGAGGAAGCTTCCTGGTAAGTATTTATATACCTGGGGACACATAGATAGTTCATGGCATAGAACAGACTTGACTTCGATCTTTCAATAATATTCTGTAAGAAGGCACTGCTAAGACTCAGTTATAGTAATTTTTCAAATTAAGTAAGAGTCAAGTGCAATAATGGAACGAATGCAGGATTTGAGTCCAGCAGTCGAGGATTTGTCGTGGGGGGGGGGCGGTGTGCCTTTCTTGCTGTCTCAGCCTTGAGTAAATGACTTATTTTAACCTCTGCATCAGCACTTGTAAAGTAATACCAATAATTCCCATTTTACCGTAATGTTCAGAAGTCAACGAGGGCTTTCATTTGTTCACCAATTTTTTTTTTTTTTTTGCGGTACGCGGGCCTCTCACTGTTGTGGCCTCTCCCCTTGCGGAGCACAGGCTCCGGACGCGCAGGCTCAGCGGCCATGGCTCACGGGCCCAGCCGCTCCGCGGCACGTGGGATCTTCCCGGACCGGGGCACGAACCCGTGTCCCCTGCATCGGCAGGCGGACTCTCAACCAGTGCGCCACCAGGGAAGCCCAGTATCATTCTTTATTAAGCTAGTCTGTAGTTCTGAGAGATATTCCTATATGTAATTTGGCCTAGCTCTCTCTTCAGAAAGACAGAATAAACTTTTGTGTTATCGATTCAGTGGCTCATTCAATAAACACTGACTCAGTGTGGTGCTCCAGGCACTGTACCAGGTCCTTGGATTCAAAGATGAATACGACCCAGTCTCCATCCTCAAGGAACTTATAGGGAGACAAAACATGCAAGTCTGCAGTTCAGAGTTACTGAGGCTATGACAGGCATACGTACAGGGCACAGTGGGCATTACTGGGAAAGGATGATCACTTCTACTCTGGATTTCTTGAGCAGTTGTGAATGGATTTATTTCTCAGAGAGATGGTGGTGGGTGAAATGGAATAAAGAGGGAAGAATTCTGTAGGCGAACGATGCAACATAAACTTGGAAGCCTGATGTGGTCTGGAATGTTCAAGAAAATAGAAGTAATTTCTAAAATATGGAACACAAGATGAGATGGTTTTGGGGAGAATAAAGGTGAAAAGACCAGCCAGATCATGGATGCTTTGTATGTTACTGTATTTTGTCCTAGGCGTGTGGATACCATAGGGAGTAGAGAGAAACTGAAGGAGAGAACTGAGGTCAGAGAAAGCTCGCCCTGACTAAAATTATGAACAGTGTCAGGAAGTGCAGAAGTTGGAGGCATGGAAACCAGACAACTGCAATATTGCAAGCAAGAGGTAATGGAGGACTAAAATAAAGCAATAGGAGCAGAAATAGAGCAAAATGGATGGGTTGGAGAGTCATTAGGGTGGCAGAATCAATAGGATGCAGGGATGAGTCTATATGGGGGGATGTTTGTTTTTACGGAGGGATGAAAGGTAGGGGCTCAGGGACAGCTCTAAATCTGAGAAAATTCTTATTTTGTTTGGGAAAGTGAATGAATTGTAGCTATTGTAGCTCTTGTCATACAATATTATTGCTTATCCATACAGGTAGATTTGCATTTATGTGATCAGTATAAGTTCCTTACTTATCAAGTGAAATATAAGTTGAGAGTAGGTCTTGTCTTGAGATATTTGTGTTAATATATTATGGGAGTAGGAGGCTGGGATTAATATTACATGTTACTATATGTAAAACAGCTAATCAACAAGGACCTTCTGTATAGCACAGGGAACTCTACTCAATACTCTGTAATAACCTATATGGGAAAAGAATCTGAAAAAGAATAGATATACGTATATGTGTAACTGAATCACTTTGCTGTACACCTGAAACTAACACAACATTGTAAATCTACTCCAATATAAAATAAATATTAAAAAAAAATATATACATTATGGTAGATTAAATTTTAGAATTTCCACTTGAGAAAGTTTTCTTAGAACATCTATGAGTGACAATGAAGTACTACAGCAATTAGTTTGTAACTGTTATGATCTAAGGCATAGATCAATGTCAAGAGCTTGATGTCATATCTCCATAGACTGACTCTCCTTAAAGTTTGTATTTAATTTTGTAATCTAGATATACACTACTCATCTTGAGTTCTGGGGATTTTCAGGTCTGTAATGAACCACTGAACTGATTCCAAATTGCCTGGAGCAACGTGTAATCGTTTTTATGTTTTATTTCCTATCAAAAAATTCAGTAGGCGGTAAGAAAAGACTTTTATGTTTACTTGTCAAGCTGAGAAAAATTAGCGCTTTAGAGTTACAAGTCAACTGAAATCTTAGGAACCGTTTCTTGCAAGCACATCTAATGAAAAAGAAGCGATATTTCATATAAATAACCAAGGTGACTCAAACAGTAAGCTGCTATGAAAAAAAATCTCAAATATTAAGCTGTAAAAAACCTTTTGATAATTGTTTTAATATGCCATTAGGTATTTGTAAATAATTACATATGGATTAAAATTAGGAAAATAACTCTGAAAAATTAAGATTTAAAGTGTGTCTTTATGTTGAAACATTGATTTAATTCTCTATTCATTGTTTCTAAATATATGAATATTATTTCTACTATTTAGAGAAGAGGTTACTATAAATGGTGGGAGGTTACTATAAATGGTATTATTTCTCTATTTAACAACAAATTACTTCAATTAATTTGCTAAGGGAGATTAAGGAAGTACCTTTTGAATTTCTTATTTAAATGCACTTTCATCAATGGGATAGTCAGATTATTTAGCTCTACGTGTTTTTGTTTTTACTTTCTGTGGTTATTGAGAAGATTTTAATGTTTAAATATCTTTCAAAATATTTGTGCTATTTAATTTGGGAAGTTTTGAAGGGGTTATATTTTCTTATAATAGGTCTAAACCAAAGGCCCTTCATAAATTATAGGTAGACAGTCACTTGTCTAGTAGAAGTGGTAGATTTTGATTTGTTAATTTTTTAGTATTCAATTTGTACAGCTTTTGAGGAAGGAGGATCAATGACATTTTTTAATTTTCGTGGAGTGGGTTATAATGGTACTAGGGTTACTTCATGACTCACTGTTGTTTTCATTGTGCTCAGTCTTAAATTAGTCATGCAGTTGAAGCACAATTTGTAAGGATAATAGTTAGAACATATTGAACCTTCTGAATAATTTACTTAAAAAATAGAGTGGACTAAAGGTTTTTTTCCCTAACATCACTAGGATGTATGGGTTATAGATAGTATTGTATATTACCAAGAGGCTATGTTTGTATATTTGAGAGGAACAAAAATGTTAAGAAAGCTGAACCATTGGAACCACTGGAAATTATTATGTTTTTACTTTTATAACATATAGATATTTTTACCAAATATATTAATTAGGTACTTCCTCACATTTCATTTACTATTAGAACATTTATTAGTATCCGCTAAAAGGGATTGGACTGAACAAAATCTGAATCTTGGCACAAGATTTTGATTATATTGGTGAAAAAACAACAATAAAAGGAAGGCCTTTAGAATAGCCCCAGGAATCCAGGGCTCCTCTAAGACATGGGCTTTTAAAGCTCTACTGTCAGGATGTGTTGATCTTTTATATTCTTTTAAAATCCACAATGTGCTTTTAGCAATGAGTTTTGAAATATTTTCTTCCTTATCGCAAACTTCTGAATTGTCATTGCTCCTGCCGTACAATCTGCTACAAAGAGTTTACAATGCAAACTCCTTGCTGACTGCTTTGTACCACAAAGAAACCCAGACGTTACGAGGCTATTAATGCGTGTTTGTCAATATTCCACCAAAGCATCCCACTTCGTTCTTTCTGCTAGTGTAATTTTCAAGCCTTTTTGCTGTGATGTTAACTAAATTGTCTCTAACTTTAAGCCTGAAATATTTTCGTGATCTGGATAGATCATTCAGTGAAATAGAAAGCTCTCGTTTTAAAATTTGGGTTTTGCATGCTATTTGATATTGTACAAATGTCTATCAAAACATGTAATCTGGGATATAGTCCCTTCCTTTTGTGTTCTCACTTGCATTATTCTCCTTACTTTACATGTTAAAATATCTGTTCTTAGAAGTTTCATATCAAACATGTATTGTGTATATATATTACATTTATATTTTTACACACACTATATAGAATATATACATATCTTAAAAAAATATATAGTATATGCCTCTATATAAAGCATATATTTCACCGTGAAATGAACTTTATTTTCCTTTCAGGACGAAAATGTAGTTTCCTATGTGGGTGCACCAAAGCAACTTCCAGCAGATTTTCAGACTCCTGGGCTGATGGAAAAATAACAAAATATATTAGTAGGGGAAGAGGAAAGGTAGTTTTTACTCTCTGCTTGAAAAGTGACAGAATAAAAGAATCCTTGAGCAATGTGTCAAATAGATCTTTTTTCCCCTTGTGGAAGAAAAGAGTCTGTAGCTAAAAAGAGGAAGCAGCCCTCGTGAATCTTACTTGCAAACTGTGCCAGCCTACCTAAGCTTCTTGTTCATTCTTAACATATTGAACATTTTGAAATATCTAAGAATATTGAGATGGAGAACAGCAGTGCAATCTAAGGTAGAATATCATTCTAATTATCATTTCTGAAGTGGAACATTAGTATTTTTTTTGGATGCTTAATAAGTGGTTCAAACTTTGAAACACTTCCAGCATTTTTAAAAACTCTAAGAAGATATGCATGTGAACACCGGATCAATTAATTGGACTCCATGAGTCCTGTCTTACAGGACCAGAAGCTGTGGCAATGCTTTTATACATTTGTTTCAAATATTCATCACTTCAGTCATCTGAAGAATTTTGAGCTGGCCATATGTTCATTCTGACACTCAGGAAGAAATGCATTGTTCTAGATGGATGGATTTCTATGAGAATGTTATTCCCTCAATATTCTCTTTCCCTAAATCTCCTAAAAAATTAGAAACACATTTCATTGCATAAAACTTGCGACTCTGGTAATCTAATTCAACATATCCTCAATGTCCTACACAAAGTGAATATTTCTGCTATGATGACAAATTCTGTACATGGTGATGAGTTCTCACAAAGAATGAGAATGTTGAATGGATTCAAATGAATGGAGAAGTTTTAATGAACTGTAAGATTTGCAAATTCACATAAAAATAGATTTACTTTTTATTATTTTTAAAAATTTAACCTAATGTTTATTTCACACACCTATTTCACTGCAGTGGGAAAAACTTAATCTTAGCCAATTCCAGAATCTTCCACTCAGGATAGATATCTAAATTCTTGAAATGAAATGATAGTGGCTTAACAAAATTCCATGAAATTTGGGAGGGTGCTTGCCTGTGCAAAGATCTAGTGAGATGTCAGTTGTCCCATTTGAACCTTGATCTTTGATTCTGAAGCTCACGCTGAGGTGTCCCTGGGGCTCGTCTGCCCAGTCCCGTTCCATCTTGGCTTCTTTGCTTCTTCTTCTTGGAGACACAGAATCATTCCAGTATACTCATGCTTTGTTAGTGACATAGGCCCAGAGTAGCTGAATATATTTTCCAGTCACACCTGCTTATGAGGACTCTCCCCAGGGAAGATGCTCTGGCCTTCTATGCCCTTGGGTCTCAGACCCTAATTAACAGCGATCCTGTCTTCCTGGCAAGGCAGGTTTCATGAAGTCTTTATCTGGAAACCATATTCATCTGTGCTGTTATGAATTCCTCCTCTCTATCTCTTTCTCTTCCTGTCCCTCCCCATTCCTGCTTCCAGCTCACCTGTAGAATCTTTTAAAAAATATATGGCCCCCAAATATTTTGTCTTTGCTTTCACATTCCTCTAAGAAGTTTGTTATTTCAAAAACAAAAATTAGAAAAAAATGAGTACTGCCCCTTTCTCCGACCTCTGCCCCTCACATCCTTCATTTGAGGAAATAAGCAGGAAATAGGCTAATGGGAGAGTGGGGAGTGAATTTGGGAGGATGAGAAATGTAAATTGCCCAGATTAACGTTTAGAAATGTTACTTTGCTACATGAGCAGCGAAACCTAGCATTTGGTAGACTGATGTCATAGGAAGTAAACATCTAGATTACCTGACTGTGAAAGATGGATTATTGAATACATTTATTATCAAGAGACTTTATGGATCATGGGTAGAATTAAAAAATACTTTTATGTGATCAGAATCCCTTTTAAGGCAAATCTAAAATTCTTTTTAATACAATAATTACATGCTGCTTATATGGGATCTCTCATCTGGTCCCATCATAAATTCAAATGAATGAGTAGGGCTATTTTAAAAAGCCAAACTAAAATGTTATCAGAAAAAAATTGGTTCTGCTTAGTTTTTTTTTTTGTGGTATTTGGGCCTCTCACTGTTGTGGCCTCTCCTGTTGCGGAGCACAGGCTCCGGACGCGCAGGCTCAACGGCCATGGCTCACGGGCGCAGCCGCTCCGCGGCAACGTGGGATCTTCACGGACCAGGGCACGAACCCATGTCCCCTGCATCGGCAGGCGGACTCTCAACCACTGCGCCACCAGGGAAGCCCGGTTCTGCTTAGTTGTTTGTTTATTTATTTATTTTAACATCTTTATTGGGGTATAATTCCTTTACAATGGTGTGTTAGTTTCTGCTTTATAACAAAGTGAATCAGTTATACATATACATATGTTCCCATATCTCTTCCCTCTTGCGTCTCACTCCCTCCCACCCTCCCTATCCCACCCCTCCAGGTGGTCACAAAGCACCGAGCCGATATCCCTGTGCCATGCGGCTGCTTCCCACTAGCTATCTACCTTACGTTTGTTAGTGTGTATATGTCCATGACTCTCTCTCGCCCTGTCACAGCTCACCCTTCCCCCTCCCCATATCCTCAAGTCCGTTCTCCAGTAGGTCTGTGTCTTTATTCCTGACCAGCCTATCTTTTTCGACCTTCGTATGATAGAGAAGGTTATATGTAACACATTGTATAAGGATGGTGCAGCTCTCCTTGCAGGACACCCTGAAAACCTTGGGAAGAAGACGTCTGGGCTCCTTTTTTTAAAAAAATTCATTAATTAATTTTTGGCTGTGTTGGTTCCTCGTTTCTGTGTGAGGGCTTTCTCTAGTTGCGGCGAGCGGGGGCCACTCTTCATTGCGGTGCGCGGGCCTCTCACTATCGCGGCCTCTCTTGTTGCGGAGCACAGGCTCCAGACGCGCGGGCTCAGTAGTTGTGGCTCATGGGCCCAGTTGCTCCGCGGCATGTGGGATCTTCCCAGACCAGGGCTCGAACCCGTGTCCCCTGCATTGGCAGGCAGATTCTCAACCACTGCGCCACCAGGGAAGCCCCTGGGCTCCTTTTTTAATGGGAGTCTCTCAAGCTGCAAAAAGCTTACAGGAGCTCCTCTGGAAACAAACCCCAAAGATAGAACCTTTCAAGATGAACGTTCTCTTCTGTCCTGGGGCTCGCCTTTAAGTGGCAAGGCGCTAGGGGGTGCACGTAAAGAAAAGCAGGGTTTTATTCCTTAGTCCTGCTCTGAGTAAGGTGAACAGACAGAACTCTGATGAAGGCTGAGGCCCTGGTGACATATTTCGTCATTATTAAAGTGCTAAATGGCTTAGAAAACTTGGCTGTGAATTCATTCTGCTATTCTGCTCATGTCACTTTGAAAAGTTTTGAAAAGTATGTGTAAAATCAACCCTGTGTGTTCCAATACATTTTTATACGAAGCGGATCATTGCTTGGAATTAATTATAAAGGTGTGTCCTTTCGGGTAGGAGCCAGCGCTGCCTCTTCCCCTTCGTGTCCGACAGGGGGCAGCAGACAACAAAGGTAGCCTTACCATGCACAAGTAAATGGAGTTTGATCCAACTAATTCTTAGACAAGTAATGGCATTTGCAAAAGAACTGGCGTAAAGACAGGCCATGAGAAAAAAATGGCAGGAGCGAAGCATGAAGGGCCTTGAATGCCATGCTAAGGATTTTTAGCTTCATTTGAACAATCACTAGAGGTTTATAAGCAAATGACATGACTGTGAATTGCGTAAAGTAAGATTTGCATTTTAGAAGAATCATTTTGAAAACAGCTCCCCCACTTTGAAACAGCTCCCCCCTTTGAAAAAAGGCTTCCCCACTCTGAAGTCAAAAAAGCAAGTGTTTCTTTTTTTAATTAGTTAATTAATTAAAAATTTTCATTGGAGTATAGTTGATTTACAAAAAAGCAAGTGTTTATTCTTTCTAGGTACAGTACTAGGTGCTTTACCTGCTTACCTACTTTAATAATTTTTACTCTAGGAGGAGAAAAATTAAATCGCTTACCCAGGCCAGTCAAAGAGGAAGTGACAACTTTTCCTACAGTACCATGATGTCTGTTGCTCAAGATGGGGGGACCAGTTAGAAGGATCCTTCAGTAATACAAATCAGAATCCATGAGATCCTGAACTAAATACAGATTGTCAAAAGATAGAATTACCTGAACTCCGTGCTTCATTGAGCATAGTAAAGAAATGTCTAAAATTACTCCTAGGGTAGGGAATGGGTGACATGGGCAGGTATCACTGCTAGTGTCTGAGACAAGAACTGTGAATTACGAACACAAATTTGTGTGTGTGTGTGTGTGTGATACGGCAGCGGTCCCCAACCTTTTTGGCACCAGGGATCGGTTTCGTGGAAGACAGTTTTTCCACAGACGAGGGGCGGGAATGGTTTCGGGATGATTCAAGCGCATTACATGTATTGTGCGCTTTATTTCTATTACTATTACGTTGTAATATATAATGAAATAATTATATCACTCACCGTAATGCTGACAGGAGGCGGAGCGGTAACGAGAGCGACCAGGAGCGGCTGTAAATACAGGTGAAGCTTTGCTTTCTCGCCCGCTGCTCACCTACTGCTGTGCAGTCTGGTACCTAACAGGTACAGGTCTGTGGCTCAGGGGCTGGGGACCCCTGTGTTAGTGGATTATGATTCCAGTGGGACGTGTAAGTGCAGGTATCTAGTAGAATGTTGATAACGTGGACCTGGAGAATATTCTGGGCTGGACAGAGAGAGTTGTGGTTCATACATACTTAAGTGGTAGTTGGAGAAAACCACCTTGCACGCAGCTGTCCTCACCGTGCAGAGAGAGGAAACATGCGGCACAAAAACTTTCGAGGCACAGATTCTTTCTCCTGAATAAAAATCGCGCTTTGGTAGCATAGGAGAATACAGCTTTCCAAACTCTATATCCAGGGATTCTGATTAGCACCCAGGAGAGGAAGGTAACGAAAATGGTAGGAAACAGCAGGGCAGTGTCAGTTCCAGACGCCGAGGGAGCGTTATCAGCAGTGTTGGAAATTTCAGAGACCATTAAGCGTTGGGGATGGAGGGTAACTAATTCCTACTGGGTGTTACAGCCTGTTGGTCAGTTTTCTACTCTGTGACGCAGACCTATTTCCTTTCAGTGCTACCTCCTTCCCCCCATTCTTTTAATACAAAAAATACTGAAGTGCTTTTTAAAATTTTTTCTTTGACTTTTTTAAAAAATTGAAGTATAGTTGATATACAGTATCATGTTAGTTTCAGGTGTGCAGCAAAGTGATTCAGTTATGCATATATCTATCTCTATATATTCTTTTTCAGATTCTTTTCCCTTATAGGTTATTACAAAATACTGAGCAGAGTTCCCTGTGCTCTACAGTCGGTCCTTGTTCGTTATGTATTTGATACATAGTAGTGTGTATGTTAATCCCAACCTCCTGATTTATCCCTCCCCCACCCTTTCCCCTTGGAGGGCTTTGATTAGGGCTTGCTGCCATCATTCTCTGTTTCTGGACATGAACTTCAACCGAGAAAGCAATTCACTTTCAGCAACAAATCAGTTGGAGTGTTGTCCAAAATAAATACATACATACATGAGGGTGGACTCACCATTTATATCACCACCATCAAGTTTTGTGTCCACAATGTAGGGGCACTTAGTCCAGAAGTAGACTGCTGCAGGAAGATTAGAAACGGCATGCGTGTCAGACATCCTTGTATCCTCACATCAAATGCGCTACTTGAATCCAGGAGGTTACTTCTTACTCAGAATATTTGTTTTGGCTTCAAGTGTGAGGGTGCTCAGTTTTGCTGCATGAAATCATCCTCCAGTCCACCTCGCTCTCCTACTTCCCAACACACCTCCAGCCTGTGGAAATCACCCACAGGGATCAGAAACACTGATGTGGTCAGCAAGCAAATAGTAAATGCTATTCATAAAGCTCTAAGTCAAGCCTGAAGCAAACTCACACGGAACACCAGAAAATGAATTTAATTTTAAGTTGAGATAGGGATCAAAAGATATAGCTTGGGATTTGGGGATAATTAAGTGTAGGATTCAGTTAAGAGCTTTCACCTGTCCAGAAAATAGAAGTCAAACAGTCCGATGACTGACCTATAGATCTTTGCTGTATTTGACATAATAACATGACAGATCTGGTCATGTATTGCTTTAACAGGCCTTGTACGACTTGACTGAAATGTTTAATTCAGAACATAGGCAAGTCAATTTTAGGTTCAGTAACAGAGATTTTTGGGGGATGGATTTAAACTTATTTTTGCATAAATTTGTTTTGTAATTCTAATGAGCATTGCCTTTGACTGAAATAATAGAATTGACAAGAACTCTGGGGCTTAGAATTCTTTTCAGATGCTTCTACAATTTTTCCTAATAGAATATAAATGTTGATAAAAGCAGCATATCCAAAAACATCTAGATGTAATTTAAACATTTATTTCTACCATTTATTTTATACTATGTGTAATCACCTGGATGCAGAAAATTGATAGTGGCCGAAAAATTTATTGTATGCAATCTGTTAAAAATATCTTGAACGATAAAATTAAAAAAACAAAGGAAATGGAAATCTGATCTAGGCTTATGGGAGCAGAGAGAATTCTTGGTTCACAGAGAGGGATGCTTGGTGCCAGCCTTTACTTCCTGATCATTACCTTCCCATGCCTCCTCCCCCAGTTTCTTCTAAATGTTCATTAGCGCACATTAATAAAATTTTACTGTCCTTCTTGCCTTTGTACAATTTTAATTTTATTTTTTATTTTTTTTTGCGGTACGCGGGCCTCTCACTGTTGTGGCCTCTCCCGTTGCGGAGCACAGGCTCCGGACGCGCAGGCTCAGTGGCCGTGGCTCACGGGCCCAGCCGCTCCGCGGCATGTGGGATCTTCCCGGACCGGGACACGAACCTGCGTCCCCTGCATCGGCAGGCGGACTCTCAACCACTGCGCCACCAGGGAAGCCCTGTACAATTCTTAATAGTTAAAGACAGTATCTTTCTCTCTTTCAGTGACTTTACATCTTTTACTAAATGTCTACTCTTTGGATAAGTTCATATTGCTGAAATAATCTGCATATAAAATTAAAGATCTTTATGTTCTAATTAAGAAGTGTCCCATATCCGTATTATGCTTTTAGTATGTTAAGGAGAAGAAAACAAAACAAAACCCAGCAACATGTAGATCTCTAAGGAGCAGGGAGAGAATAAATAGAAAAGCTCTGGCTTACAAAATAGTGCAGTGGCAGCTGCTTTGGGCTCATAAATGAGACGTTTGAAAAGGGCATGAATAGGGCAGTAGAAAAAATACTTTGCTTAGCAACACACCTGTTTTGTTTCTTGTTATAGATTCTTGTGAGATAGGTTTCTTCCATTAGGACTCGTCTTGGTCTTACCTCTTTCTCTCCCTCGCATTGAGCTTTCTAACACAAAGCTAAACACCAACATCAAAGGAATGTTGGATTTTGGAGATGTTTTGTATAAAGTCAGCAAGGAGCGCACCTCTGCCAGATGTGTAATTCTTACCCAAAGGGGTGAGTGTAACAAGAGGCACACAGTAATTAGACTGATACAGGCTATTTACCTGTTTTTAAAATTATATACAGTAAAAAATACAAAATAATTATGAAGCATAGCTATATAAGCTTTTAAGAACAGGAGGTTTAGGTTTAATTTCTGGATAAAATCTGTTGCTTTTCCCCCTTTACATATATTATTGGGGTTATGAATTAGATAAAAAAATTAATGTACTAGCTTTGAAAATAGTTTTTTTTTTCCTGACATAGTTTAATTTCAAGGTTTCTTCCAAACCTGAGACTCTTAGATGTGAAAGCCCCTTCCTTCAGTGTCAACTCAAGCATGCTTGTCTGTTTGGAGATTTATCTTTTTTTCACATCTAAGGAAGTAGGTAGCTACAGCCTCTCTGAATCTGAGAAACATTGGCTGGCTAGATGGAATCTAGGTGGCAAGCCTTACCTAGGAAAGATGAAGCAGGTTTGTGGTCAAATGGGAAGATTTGAAGCAGTGCAGAAAGAGAAGACCCCTGTGTCTTAAAATGTCAATGCAGCAGGCATCACTGCAGTGCTGTACTACAGGGACGTTGGAAACCAACCGTGTCAGGAAAGTAAACTTCAGTTTTCAAACTCCAGTGACGATGGGATCCTTTATTTCTCTGTGGGAGAAAAGTTTCTGACAATGCTATTCATAATTAGCTTCCTTATTTTCATACACTTGAGAATAAAACATTATACATCCCTTACACCAAAGGAAATAAAGAGCATTTTTGCATGTTTTTAGTAGGAGTCGCCACGAATCCACCGTGGAGGGACAGTGTACAAGGTGTATCCAATTCAAAAGCTAATGTGTATCCTAGGCTTTCAGTGAGTTGTTTTTTTTTTTCAATTGTTATGTGATAGCTTCATACCTCAGAATTAAATTTCCAGGATACACACAAGGAGAGATTTAAAGCTGTGCTTTCCAATCTTTGGGGAGCCATATGTCCTCACAGTAGTGTTTCTGTGTCTTAACTAGAGAATTTATCTATAGAACAGGCTTTTCATAGCACTAAGGAATGTATCAGGCACCTCTGGGTCAGGCGTGCATACAGGTCTTGCTGCTTGCCCCTGAGGAGGCTTTTGGTTTAGTGTGTGAAGCAGAGAAATAACTGAGAAATTAAAATATAGAATAAGTGGTACAGCAGTGGTAAACATAAGGATCATGGTAGCATATAAAAGGATGCAAAGATTCCTGGAGAATATGATTACTTGGCTGAAAGATGAATCCACGTGTGCCGGCAAAGAGAGGGAAGATATTCCAAGTATAAAGAACAGTGTGTAAAAGGCCTGGAGGTAAGAAAGAGTCTGCAGAGCTGCAACTAGCTCAGAATGGCAAAAGCAAGGAGCAAGGGGCTGAGGGGTGAGAGAGAAGACCGAAGAGGAAGCAGGGACCAAACCCAGAAAGAAATCAAAGACATTTCAAATGCAAATGTCTAAACGGAACTCTCATCCTCTCTCCCAAACCTACTATCACAAAGTCTACCACAGCTCACCCCATGGCAAGTCCATCCTTCCATTTACCTGCATGTCATCTTTACCCTTTTCTTCCTCTCACAGTCTACAACCAATGGCTCAGCCTTTGAAATATATCAAGAACCCAACCACTTCTCTCTCTCTGTTTAAAAAAATTTCTTCCTTTTTTTAATTGAAGTATAGTTGATTTACAATGCTGGCCCATCTCTACTGTACAGCAAAGTGACTCAGTTTTACACATATATACATTCTTTTTCAATATTCTTTTCCATTATGGTTTATCCCAGGAGATTGGATACAGTTCCCTGTGCTATACAGTAGGGGCTTGTTGTTTATCTACTCTAAATGTAATAGTTTGCATCTACTAAACACAAACTCCCAGTCCATCCCACTCCCTCCCCCCACTCCCTTGTCAACCACAAGTCTGATCATATAACCCTACAAAACTATAATTCAAAAAGATCCATGCACCCCTATGTTCACAGCAGCACTATTCACACTTGCCAAAACATGGAAGCAACCTAAATGTCCATCCACAGATGAATGGATAAAGAAGATGTGTTTGTATATACAGTGGAATATTACTTAGCCATAAAAAAGAACAAAATAATGCCATCTGCGGCAACATGGATGCAACTAGAGATTATCATACTAAGTGAAGTAAGTCAGAAAGAGAAAGACAAATACCATAGGATATCACTACATGTGGAAACGAAAATACGGCACAAACGAACCCATCTATGAACCAGAAACAGCCTCACAGACACAGAGACCAACCACTTCTCTTAACCTCCACGAGCTACAGCCCTAAAGCTTTCCTCCACCATCTCTTGCTTAGACACAGCAAAGGACCGCAAGTTCGCTTTTCTGTCATTTCCTCCTGCTCCCGCCTTTCTGATCTTGTGTTGCCCAACTCATTTCAATATTTAATTATTTCTTAGCAGTTTCTGAAAGAGGTTTGTTAAAAACTACCACTAGGGCTTCCCTGGTGGCGCAGTGGTTGAGAGTCCGCCTGCCGATGCAGGGGACACGGGTTCGTGTCCCGGTCCGGGAGGATCCCACGTGCCGCGGAGCGGCTGGGCCCGTGAGCCATGGCCGCTGGGCCTGTGCGTCTGGAGCCTGTGCTCTGCGACGGGAGAGGCCACAGCAGTGAGAGGCCCGCGTACCGCAAAAAACACACAAAAAAACTACCACTATAACTATGGATTTGCCTAGCTTTTTCCTTCGTTCTTTTTTGCTTTATAAGTTTTGAGGACATGTTATGAGGTATATATGTATTTAGAACTGTAATATTTTAGTAGTGCACTACTGTTTATAAAATATCTCTTTATTTCTAGTATGGCTTTTTCATTTAAGTGTACCTCATCTGTTATTATACCGGCTTTCCTTTGGTTAGTGTTTTCATGGTACCAATTTTCCAGTCAGGAAGACAAAAAACCATTAGATAGTTCAAGAAGGAGATTTAGTGAGGGGAATTGGTCACATAGGTTTAGAGAGCTGACGTGCTAGAGGGAATACTGAGGTAACCCAGAGATGATGCCTGTAGGAAGCGGCTACTATTCTTAGCCTGGGAAACAAACAAACAAACAAACAAACAAACAAAGCTGAGGTGAAAGGAAGAGCCCTGGAGAGATGCTGCTGCTAAGATCTTGGGGGGAAATGGAGCCACTCAGGAAAGGAGGAGCAGTCAGTGGAGCTGTTGCTCAGACCCCAGATTCAGCTCTCCCAGCGCCTTCCGGTCGGCTGAGGGTCCTGATGAGGCTGCTCCTGGGAGAGTCCGTGGAAGCTGACGGCTTCGGCCTGCCACTTCGGAACCGTCTAACACTGATCACTCTTAATGTAAATAGGGATACGGGAAGGCAGCCCTTTCCCCCTTTCTTTGACCTTGCAAATTCTCTCTAGTGACTCTTACTGGAAAGCTAACAGAAATCCATTTGGCAGTCCAGAAATGTAGTTTGCAGGATCCCAGTCCCGTAATCGTAGAGTAGAAGGAGAAGGGGATTTTTTAAACGTGAGAAGTGATTGATAGATAACCAGAAAATATGATATATATTTTTTCTACCTTTACTTCAGCCACTCTACGTTCTTATACTTTAAAAGCATCTCTTTTAAGCAGCATATAGTTGCATTAAAAAAAAAAGTGAGTCTGACAGTCTTTGTTTTTAAATTGGAGAATTTTTTTTTTTTTTGCGGTACGCGGGCCTCTCACTGTTGTGGCCTCTCCCATTGCGGAGCACAGGCTTCGGACGTGCAGGCTCAGCGGCCATGGCTCATGGGCCCAGCCGCTCCGCGGCATGTGGGATCTTCCCGGACCAGGACATGAACCCGCGTCCCATGCCTCGGCAGGCGGACTCTCAACCACTGCGCCACCAGGGAAGCCCTATGATTTTTTTTTTTTAATCCTGCTCTTCTAGTTCTCAGCAGGAAGATTGTTCTGAGTTACCTAATCTATTACAACATACTGTAGACCCTTTTACAGTCTGTTCTCCCTAGAGAACAAACAAGTCAGATGGCATCGTTGCTCAGCTCACAACCTTGGGGTGGATCCTTATTGCAGTCGGAGTAGACGCGGAGTTCTAGTGACCCCTCCCCTCCCCCACTTCCCCGCTGACGTCACCTCCTCCTAGGCTCATCACTTCTCAGCTGCACTGGTTTCCACGTGCTTGTCAATCCTGACACGCTTGTCCTCAACTCTGGCCATTTGTATTTTCTGTTCCTTTTGTCTGGAATTGGATACTTTTCTGTCAGATATCTGCTGGTCTGGCTCCTCCCATAATTGCTGAACTTCTACTTTCTCAGTGAGCTCTTACCCAGCCATCCTAGTGAGAAATTGAACTCGGTAGGCACTATCTTCTTTTGATTCATTTTCCCCCTTAGAAATTATTATCTTCTCATATATTTTATAATTTGCTATTATTATTACTTTTTATCTGATTCCTTTCATTAGAATATAAGTCCCAATAGGGCAACCATTTAATTTTTTTATTCACCATGTAGCTCCAGCGTCTAGAATAGTGCCTGACACACAGTAGATGCTTAATAAATATGTTTTGAATGATGGGATGAGTAACATGGCTACCAGTGGGGCAAGAGTTTGGGGTTTAGGTTTGAGAAATACTAAGCAGCTATGGTTAATTGCATCTTGATGACAATGTCGGAGGAGTCCAGGAGGATGACCAGATTTCTGGCCCAGCAGCAACTTCCTTTCCTCTGAACAAACAGGCTCCTTGTTTACCAAGTGACATTTACTGTCTTTTTCTTCTCTGGCTCTATTTGACTGTAAGGATGTTTCATATCACTGTTTACCCCAAAGGCAATAGCTATAATAATGACGGTCTCCATGACACTGACACTGATGTCAAAGGCCAAAGTATATCCTGGGGGCTATGTTCCCTGTATTTACTGAATTCAGGTAGGATTTCCTAAGTGTCAATTAAATGACAGAAATGATAAGTGCTACTGATATAGAAAGGAAGGAGAGGTTTCTGTGGTTTGAGAGTCTGATAAAGACGGTAGAAAAGAAGTCATCTTCCATGTGTTCAGTAATATTTGGGTAGGATGTGGCTATTTAAAAGATTGGTCTTTCAGGGCAGAGCATGGAACGAGCATAAATATGGAAGTAGAAATGGGGTAAATACAATGGATTTTGGAAAAATGTGGAGCAGCTGGAGTGGGGTGTGTAGGATGAGCATAGATGTGGAAGTAAAAATCTTTCAATTGTTTTTGAGAAAGACAAATATATCCATTTAAGGTGCAGATAATTTACAATCACACAGAATGTTTGTTTTGAGAGCAGTGCAAGATGAAGCTGGAGAAAAGATAATAGACACATGGTTAATTCAGTTCACTTCAATATCAGGCAGTTTTGAAAAATATAAGATAGGCCATTTGATATCATTTTCTCCATTTTCTTACTTTTTATTTTGAATAGTTTCAACAGAAATTGTATTCTCCACATTAGATGAATATATCATTGGGATAAGAGACTCAGTTTTAGTTCTTTGAGATTGATATTCTCTATAGAGCCCTTCTGTAAGAAAGGAAACCAAATAGGGATGTACATTCTTGAGAAATGTGGGTGTGCAGACCCTGGATCAGAAAAATAGTCTGGTTTGTTAAAAAACAAACAAACAAGCAGAAGGAGAGTGAAAAATAAAAAGCAGACTATGTATAAACGAAAGTCAGTTGAAAAGTAAAAATGCCTCATGGACTACTAAAAACCTTTGGCGTATTAATGGAAATTGTTTTGGCTTTCTGTAGAGTTGTACCAATCAGATCAGCCAGACTCAGTAACCTGGCTCTGGCTAGCGTCTCCGTTTGGGTTTGGGGCTTTGAGCTTTACCTTCCCCTGAGCTCTCTCAGGTGCTTTGTGTAGCTGGAGGCATCTGAGAACTGACTGTGCCTCGTACGTGTCAACAATCTTGGGAAAGTCGAGTGACCTCTCAGCCTTGTTTCCTCTTGTGAAATATCAGTGTTGAAGATGTTCTCTGTGCCCTCTTTCAAATCTCATACTGTCTTCCTTCTGCAGGAGCCTTTCCCTGGAACCCGTCCCTCCTCCGGGCCCTTGGCCGCCTGCATCAGGGGATGCCTGGGACAGACCCAGGACTGTGTTACCACCAGCCCAGTATTTATAGGGCGACTTCCTTCCTAAAATAAACAAGTCAACTTGATGCATCTGTATTCACTCCTGGCTAGAGCAAGTAAGCTATAAAATGCCATTGCAGGCCCTCTTCAATTGGGTGTTACCCGTGAGGGAAAAGTGTGTTATTTAAGCAAGTTTGGTGCTACCACATATTATTGCAGTGCCCAAGGAGAGGTGAAGAGCCTGGCTGGTTCCTGTCATAGGGGAGAGGGTGGAGATCTGTCTATCCTGTGGAAACATGTGTCTGGGTTTAGCTCCTGCAATAACTCTGGTATCTGTAAATGCAGACTCTTTGCCTTCAAGCTGTTACAGATTTCACTGCAGACTGTTATTTATATGAGGTGACAGAGACAGACTCAGCAAGACTGAAGCCTTTAATAAATTCATCATTTTATTGAGTGCCTCAGACTATAGTTGTTAGTTATATAACGATGTTCAGTAATGCAATTTTAGGTAATTGGTTTGTATAAGGGTCTATATTGTTTATCAATGTAAAGTAAGTAATTTACGTTTATGGGTTTTGTTTGTTTGCATGAAGGAGCCTGGTGAGATGGAAAAAGCATGGACTTTTGAGATAGACAGGCTTGGCTTCAAATTTTAGCTCCACCATTTTCTAAGTGTATGACCTAGAAATAGTTGCAAGGCCATCCCAAGACTTGGTTTCCTATTCAAAAATGGTATAACCAAACCCAACTCAAACTTGCTATGCAGACCAAAAATATCGTGTAAGTCAAGTTCATAGCATAGTTTCTGAGGCAGAGTAGATTCTAAAAAATAAGCATTGGGCTTCCCTGGTGGCACAGTGGTTGAGAGTCCGCCTGCCGATGCAGGGGACGTGGGTTCGTGCCCCGGTCCGGGAGGATCCCACATGCCGCAGAGCGGCTGGGCCCGTGAGCCATGGCCGCTGAGCCTGCGCGTCCGGATCCTGTGCTCCACAACGGGAGAGGCCACAACAGTGAGAGGCCCGCGTACCGCAAAAAAAAAAAAAAAAAAAAAAAAAGCATTAAATGAGTGAAGTTAGTTCCCTTCTGCTTTTGTTCATTCCTCAACCTCTTTAGTTCCTGAAAGTTGTGAAAAATAATATAATAATAATAGCAGGTATGAATGATTAAAACAAAATCCTTTCCCTCAGGGAACTCCCACTTGACCAGGGTAAGGTAAACAGAAATGTTTTCCTTGAGCAGATAACAGCTGTGTTATCTAAGTGTCTTTTGTTTTTTTATCAGTGTGTATGTACACCTTCTCTTACGTGGTTGCAGGATGAAGCACTTGTGCCAATGCAACTTAATAGCCTGAGACTGATAGCAAATAGGAGGAAAATCTTTTAACCCAACTGTCTTGATCTAATATCAAAGGCAGAGTAGATATGACAGAACTGAGTCAATAATGTTTAACTACCAAGAGGTTCAAGACCTAAACTAAATGTGTGGGATTTTGTTTTTGATAGGTATTTCGCAAGGAGTATTATCTATTTTAAGAGACTTCTTAAGTTTGAAGTAATGGCTTGCTATTCTTTTTCTCCAAAAAATAAAGGAGCGAAGGATTTGGACTTTATGTCATTAACACTAGCGAGTTGTTGTTAAGGGAAAAGCAGTAGACGTTCTTGGATCAGAAAGATGAATCACATGTTATTGAGTGAGGGAGTGGAGAAAGGGAATGGAGAAAATGATAAAAGTAACTAAAATCACTAGAAGTAAAGTTACAAAAGAGAGAGACTTTTGTTTAGTGGAATAAGTATCAGGCTATATCTTTAAAAATAATAATGATAGTTATTAATTTAAAAAGGGGGGGTCCTTAAAAATTCATTACCCAAATCTATTTCCTCTTCTCTTCTGTTTTGATAACATCACCAATGCATTAATTAAATATATCACACCCACACAAAGTGGATGCCCCACCAGTCACAGCACAGGTACAATGGTCCATATAATGAAGGTAGGCAGGTGGCAAAGCTGGAAGGTCAGAATTTAGAAGGTCAGGTTGTAGTTCGGTTTGGGACCTCTTCAGCCACGCGTCATCTGGCTGAGAAATGGGCACGGTCGAGCTTGTTCTGAGCGGACATCCCTGAATGGTAAAAGCAAAAAGCAACCAACCGAACGAAAACAGACTTTGGCTTGAGACAGACCTAGTTTTAGATTCTCCCTCTGCCTCTTCGTAGCTTTGTGATCCTTGGTGAGTGACTACTCATCTCTGAGGCTCGGTTTATCTTCTGCAAAATGGATCAATAATGTGTGTGTCCAAGTGACAAATGAAGTGCGGTATCGAGCACGTGGAAAATAAAAGGTGCTCCTTGCCTGGTGGTTTCTTATTTTCTCCTTAGGACGAGACACCGAGGTGTTCCGTAAATATTTCCGGTATTAAATTGAATATTTAACTCTTGGGATGATTATGAGGATATATTTGTTAACAAGTACAAAAGACTAACAACAACAATTACAAGAGCAGCACAAGACACAAAGCCTGACACACACAAAGGATCAATAGCTGTTGGCTTCCTTTTGCCCTCGTTTGTGAAAGAGCAGCGTTGGACTAAAGGGCATTCGAGGTCTCTCGGTTTTGAATATTCTGCGGTTTAGTAGATTCTGATTCTCTTCATAAGAAAGGATAGCTTTGTGTGCTCTTTTTTTAATAGAAAAAACATCCAGTTTCAATAGGGCGCTCTATCTGGCTGTACACCAAAGTGGAAATACAAGTCCTCCATAAAAACTGATTTTTTTGTTAAATCCTCCTTCCCTTACTTTTCTCGTGAAAGTAAGCAATAAGGAAAAGTTGAGAGAAAATGAATGGGTACTGAACTCTAAAGACGTTGAAAATGAGGGAGAAAGAAGATTGAGCAGTAATTGCAATAATGGATGGAACCTAAGGAGAAAATGTTAGCAAAATCCTGTTTGCGGGCAGAACAGAAGTGCCTAGATGTGGATGAATGACTGAATGCAAGAGGGCAGTGAATTTCAGCACGACAGAGGCGAGGAAACATGGTCAAAGGAAGGTAGGAAAGCAAGAAAAGTATAAGCTGAGTTTTCTGACAAAAAGAACAGTTAAAAAAAAACTCAAACTAAGTGAAAGGTGAAGGTGCGCCATGGTTAAATGCTTCTCTACTTGGCCTGCGTGTGGTGAATGAAGTTCTATTTTTGTTTTTTTTTAACTGAAGTATAGTCGATATGCAATGTTGTGTTAGTTTCTGCTGTACAGCAAAGTGATTCAGTTATATATATACATATACGTGTATCTATTCTTTTTCAGATTCTTTTCCCTTATAGGTTATTACAAAATATTGAGTAGAGTTCCCTGTGCTATACAGTAAACCCTTGTTGGTTATCTATTTTATATATAGTAGTGTGTATATGTCAAACCCAATCTCCTAATTTATCCCTCCTCCCCTTTTCCCCTTTGGTAACCATAAGTTTGTTTTCTGTGTCTATGAATCTATGTCTCTTTTGTAAATAAATTCATTTGTATCTTCTTTTATATTCCACTTATAAGTGATATCATATGGCATTTGTCTTTCTCTGTCTGACTTACCTCACTAAGTATAATAATCTCTAGTTCCATCCATGTTGCTGCAAATGGCATTATCTCATTCTTTTTTTACGGCTGAGTGGTATTCCATTGCATATTATCCGTTCCCCTGTTGATGGACATTTAGGTTGTTTCCAGGTCTTGGCTATTGTAAATAGTGCTGCTGTGAACATTGGAGTGTGTGTATCTTTTCGAATTAGAGTTTTCTCCAGATATTTGCCCAGGGGGAATTGCTGGATCATATAGTGATTCTATTTTTAGCTTTTAAAAGAAATCTCCAGACTGTTCTCCATAGTGGCTGCACCAATTTACATTCCCACCAACAGTGTAGGAGGGTTCCCTTTTCTCCATACCCTTTCCAGCATTTATTTGTAAACTTTTAGATGATGGCCTTTCTGACTGGTTTGAGATGATAAATCAATGTTCTATTTATTATTGACATAGTTTTCTTATGAGTTAACAACTGACGACCTGTTCTTTTCATGAGAACATCATTGTAAGCCGGGTTCACCTCTGACTTGCCTCAGAACAGCTAATGAGGTCACAGAAGCAGTGACTATGTGGATAATGGAAGGAAAAGTATAATTAATAAAACTAAAGTGAGGCAGTGAAGATTTTGGTGGGGTTCAAATTAAAGTATAATTTGGTAGAGGTAAATTAAAGCACTGTGATAACACAAGCATAGCTTTTAGGAAGGAAAACAGTGATTGTGTTTGTTTGGGATTTTGGAAGACAGACTCTATTAAAGAACAGGTGAATAGCTTCCTCAGGATAGCATTGCCACAATAAAGTTTTATACCACTTGAGAAAAAGTACGAACATCATGCCTATGGGTTCTCCAAAAACAAATTGAAATCCAAACCATATGTTAAATGCTAAAATTAAAATCAATTTTCAACTCAAATAGCTTTCTAATTTACTGGGCACTTTTCTTTATAAAATAAGGATTGATAGTAATATGCTACTCCATTTAATTTGATGAAAAAAAAATTCTTTAAAGTACCTGCATCTCCTGTGCGTCTCCGGAATTACAGATTTGTCCCCTGTCCTTAGCGTGATAAGCCTTTCCTATTTCCTTCCAGAGTTGTCCCTCCAGAATTCACTTCCATTTGTTTTGAATCCAGTTATCAGATTCTTCTTAACGTGTGTTGTCCTGGACACAGCACATCATTCTTGGTGGGAGCCTAGAGTGCTAATACCCCGTGGTACTTTTGCAAGATTAATTTGGCAGCTTTGGGTAGGATGGATCAGTGTCTGCAAATTTTTACAACACTGTGAAAGTCTATAATGTCAAATTTTCATTCCAAGGGTTTGGTTTCTTGTTTCAGAGCCTTTTATTTGGCCTCACTCCTCTTCAGCCTTTAGAAAACAATCTTCATTTAGCTTCAGGCTGTCTTGTTGCCTTGATGATTGCTGTGGTCCTTGGACAAACTGCGATCTCGGAGGAGAGAATCACTCACTCTCCTCTCGGGCCCGGGTGACAGGTGGCTGTTTTAACACTGATTGTTGAGACTACTTAGTATTCTGGACAGTCCGTGGCATAAGCATGAGAGAGATAGTGAGGGGGACGAGAAGAAAATAAATATAGGACGAATGACAGAGAAAGGAAGAGAGGGTGAGAGAGAGGAGAATATCAATTAACAGGTCAATCATAACTATCATTCATCCATTTATGTTTCTATTATTATGTGATTTTCTTTGCCTGTAAATGATGGCATTGCCTATAAAAATTCTCTTCATTCTTTAAAGAAAAACTTAAAAACAGATTTTTCGTAACTGTTTAAAGCTTGCATGAAGCTTTTTTAGTGTATTTTAAAACATTAAAAAACACATGCAAATGAAAAGCATTCCTTTTGATATGGGACCATTGTGTCCCCCTATTACAACAGCATTTGCTCAGTTAATTCTTCTTCCGACTTTCTTTCAGATCTCAGCTCAAGCATCCTTAGAGAAGCATCTCAATTAAGATAGATTTCACAGAAACACAAATCTTCCTCTCTGGCTTCTTCACAGGGGTCACTGGACAATTTACAGATGATTTTCATTAATATTCATCTCCTTCACTACACCGTGAACTCCACGGTGACAGGGACTCTTTTTTTTTTTTCTCCAGCACCAAGCGAGCACCTGGCGTACAGTGGGTGCTCAATGACCACTTGATGAAATAAAGAAATTTATGATGAGCTTGCCAGACCACTGAAGGACATCAGACAAAATCTATTTGCTGAATTTCAGCGAAAACTTTCGAAAGATAGGTGAGATGGAAAAATATCATGATTTACTATAATAACGTATTTCTTCCACTTGTAGATTTTGAGTTATTTTTTTCAGCTATGCTTGCTAACAAACCTAGAATGAAAACAAACTGGATTTACAACCAGAATTGCCGAATCGTAAAATGCTAAGCCAAAATTTCTAAAAGAATAAAACATTTTTTTGTTGTTGTTGTTGTGGTACGCGGGCCTCTCACTGTTGTGGCCTCTCCCATTGTGGAACACAGGCTCTGGACGTGCAGGCCCAGCGGCCATGGCTCACGGGCCCAGCCACTCCGCGGCACATGGGATTTTCCCGGACTGGGGCACGAACCCGTGTCCCCTGCATCGGCAGGCGGACTCTCAACCACTGCACCACCAGGGAAACCCAAAATAAAACATTTTCAATCATATTTCTGTCACTGAAAACTGTCATGAGTGGTCAATTTATACTGTTAAATAAGACAATTATTTTTAAAACATTGTTTTATAGTCATTCTTATTCCTTTATGTTTTCTCTCTTGTGTGTATATATTTTAAAATAAATATAACATACTAAAACACTAGTACATGTGGGTAAGAGGCACATTCATAGAAGCAACTTTATTTCCTGCCCACTCTTTCCTTGAATCTGCTCTGTGGGTCATGTCTTTGTCTACCTTGGATGGAATTCCAACCAGATTCTATCGTTTTCTGGTAGCCCTTTATGTAATAGAAACTTCTCTGATCAGTTCTAATCTCAACAGATACTGACTTCAGTAATTAAAACATCCAGCTCGATGTCAATAAATACCCTTTCAACTTCTTTTGAACTTAGAGTTTCCCCGTCCCCCTTTCAGGGTGGCTTCAGCTGGAAACCTGAGAAGGAGATGGTACCCTGAGGGCCCCTTTATTACACCCCATCTTGCCTTTCTCATCAACCAGCCCTCCTCCAACCCCAAGGAGGCTCCTCTGGACCTTTCCGGATTGGGTGGGAGAAGGGAGCCCAGAGCTGGGTGAGGAAAGGAAGGTGGAAATCAGCAAAGATCTTACTTAACTGTGGAATGTTACATTCTGGCATTTATGCTCTCTGGGCTGGTGGGTGTTCAAAGCTATTCTTTTTCTCTCTTGTGGAGCTTTTATGGGTTTCACAGAGACTCTTCTGTACTACCTGTGATGTGAACATCAGGTCTCCTGGTCTGATTGCTTATAGTTTCTCCCTCAGGCCCTGGGCATCAGGCTGTCCACCGTTTGTACTGAGGTCCCATAGCTCCAGGCTGGCACCCTGTGTGGATTCAGAATTTGGCCCTGGATAAACATGCTCCCTTAACTTGCCATTGCTGCAGCTGCTTTCCAGTGATGCCCTGACCACCTTGTTAATCAGGAACCAACTAACCAGCCCCCAATCACTTGCCTTTAAAATTCCCAGATGTGGGTCTAAGTCTGGCATTAGTATGTGACTCCACCAACTCCTGGGGACAAGGTCAAACTTGCCTTTTGATTTGCTTTAAAAGAAATTTACTGAAGGGCTTCCCTGGTGGCGCAGTGGTTGGGGGTCCGCCTGCCGATGCAGGGGACATGGGTTCACGCCCCGGTCCGGGAAGATCCCACACGCCGCGGAGTGGCTGGGCCCGTGAGCCACGGCCGCTGAGCCTGCGCGTCCAGAGCCTGTGCTCCACAACGAGAGAGGCCACAGCAGTGAGAGGCCCGCGTACCGCAAAAAAAAAATTTACTGAAGTATAATTGAGTTACAATATTATGTTAGTTTCAGTGTACAGCATAGTGATTTGATATTTTTATAGAGTATACTCCATTTAAAATTATTATAAAATATTGGCTATATTCCCTGTGCTGTTCACTACATCTTTGTAGCTTAATTATTTTATACCTAATAGTTGGTAGCTCTCAATCCCCTTCCCTTATTTGGCCCCTCCCTCTCCCCCTCTCCCCAGTGGTAACCACTAGTTTGTTCTCTGTGTCTGTAAGTCTATTTCTGTTGTGTTACATTCATTTGTTTTATTTTTTAGGTTCCATATTTAAGTGAGAACATACAGTATTTGTCTTTCTCTGTGTGACTTCTTTCACTCAGCGTGATGCCCTCTAGGTCCATCCACGTTGCTGCAAATGGCAGAATTTCATTCCTTTTTATTTTCTCACACCATATAGAAAAATAAACTCAAAACGGCTTAAAGACCTAAATACGAAACCTGAAATTGTAACACTCTTAGAAGAAAACACTCTTTGACGTTAGCCTTAGCAATATTTTTTTGGATCTATCTCCTTAGGCAAAGGAAACAAAAGCAAAAATAAACAAATGGGACCTAATCAAACTTAAAAGCTTTTACACAGTGAAGGAAACCATCAACAAATGAAAAGGCAGCCTATTGAATGGGAGAAGATATTTTCAAGTGATATGACTGATAAGGGGTTAACATCTAAAATATATAAAGAGCTCATACAATTTAATATCAAAAGACCCCACCAAACAACCCAACTAAAACATAGGCAGAGGATCTGAATAGACATTTTTCCTAAGAAGACATACAAATGGCCAATAGACACATGAAAATGTGCTCGACATCACTAATCATCACGGAAGTGCTAGTCAAAACCACAATAGGACATTGTGTTTTGATCCTCTTGAAGTCTCTTTTAGTCAGCATGTGGTAGGGGTAAAGGTTGGGAGAATGGTTTTTGATCACTTCCTTTAAAATTCTGCCTCTTTGGTCTAGGCTTCACTGTGGAATATGGAAGTAATTGACCAGACTGTTTTATGTTTGGTCTTTGGGTCTTCCGTTTGAGACTGAGACAGCATCTCATTTTAACCTCCTGTGACAAATACAATAAATAAATAAGCAAATACATTAAAAAGTATATAAATAAAACATGTTCAAAGATTTTTATTGATATGAATGTATAATTAAAGTGCTTTGCAGGCCACTATGTTACCACGTGGTTTCCCAGACTCATTTTTTATAGAACACTGTTGCAGGAGGTGTATAAGTTTGTGTTACAAAACAAACAGACAGACAAAGAGAAAACAGTGAAAAGTCCCCCAAACCTATGCATAGAATTTAAGAATATAATTATTCTTTCTTATACACTGTATCCTATTAGTATCTCTTGGAAATGCACATTATCTATTAATAGCATAATGCAAGTTTGAGAACATCTGTAATTCTTTTAATTTTGTTTATGACGTATTTTCAGAAAAAAGCCTTTGAGTTGTATGTGATTAAATCTAGTAGTCCATGTTTTCTGTCTCTCTTTTTACGTGCCCAGCTTTTCTTTTCTAGTATGTTTTATTGTCTCCCTCTCTCTCTGTTTTTTTGCCCTCTCCTTAGTCCCTTAATTTCCTCTTACAGTCTGTCTGTTCTGGTTTTCTCCACTCTGATCATTACCCACTGTTTCTATCAAAATTGATTGCTCTCTGGAGAGTCATTCTGCTGAATGGAGTTTTACTAACATCTCATTATTAACACACTTATTAAAATACTTAATATGTGCGAGGCACTCCTGAGTGCCTCAAATGCAGTATGTCATTTCATCTTAACGTCATTTGGGTTAAAGAATTTAGGTCACTTGCCCAAGGTCACACGACAAGTGAGTAGCAGAGATTGGATTTGTGTTGCTAGAACTTGAACTATTAGAATCATTCTTCTGGGAGATAATTTGGGTGAGGACCTTTCCAAAGCCACTTAAAAGACAACGCCCAGGCTAACTCAGTTTGGCGGTGCTAGCAGCGCAGATGCTAAGGGCGCTCTGAACCCTGGAGTTTGAATTTCCACTCAAAATATGAAAATCTCTCTTCTAGATGGTTCAGCCACAAAGCATCCATGTCCTTCTATTCGTCTTTGGTATAATGTAGCAGAATCAACTATTATTCAAATGGAAAACTCTGTACCTCCCTCCAAGTGAAATGTCTTGCTTTTGAGACTTTTCTTATTTATAGGCTACTTCAGGAGTTATTGGCACTAATATTGGGGTTGACTAAACATCCTTCTGAGTTTGATGCCCCATAGCCCTATAGTAGCGTTAACCACTTTCTATCCATGGATTCACTACCTCCTTGTTCCTAAGACCTTAAGGAACTTGTATTATCCTCTATTTGATTCAAATTCGACTCGAATCCCCTATTTGTTCAAGTCTTATAGACCAGAAAGGTGTTGTAAATACATGACTCTCATCACTGTGCCCTTTTTCTACACAAAACAGTGGATTTTGAACAAAAGGGGTAACAAAGCTCAGTATGGAGTCTGTATGCATGACATGTGGACTTAAGTATTTATGTTTCAAAGATCAGGGTAATTCTGGCTTTTCTACTCACTTCATTTTTAAGCTCTTAACATCATTCACATGAGTAACCATCAGAATGATTATCCCCCCTTCGAACAGATAAATACACTCCTTATCAATTTTATTTCGTGTGTAATTTTTTGGGGGGTGGGAGGAAATAACAATATTCAGGTTTGATCTCATGCTATGTATATCATTGTGAGAAGAAAACAAAGAAAAACTGAATCAGACAATCATTTCTCTCTGTGATTGCAACATCTGATAATAGACGGCTTTTAAAAGAGAAACATCTGGGACTTCCCTGGTGGTCCAGTGGTTAAGACTTCGCCTTCCAATGCAGGGGGCGTGGTTAAAATCCCACATGCCTTGCGGCCAAAAAACCGAAACATAAAACGGAAGCAATATTGTAAAAAAAAAAATTACTTTTAATTAAAAAAAATAAAATAGAAGAGAAACATCCATAATAATTGAACTATCATTTTCTTTTTTACAATGGGATAGTAACTCTAAAAGAACCAGGGAAGATCACCTGGAATCACTTGGGACTATAAAATAATAACATAGTTTGTGGCAATTGGACTAGGGAGTTTTCTCATTACTTTAGAGCCTGATCCAGTAATTTCCTTGTCCATCGACAAGGCCATTTGTAGACAGTCACAAAGAAAAAGAGTGTGTTTAGAGGGCTTCAGAGTGAGAAATCCACTACTTGTTTTTAGGAATACTTTTTATATCAAAGAAATCAGTATCAGGAAGTGTTTCTTTACATTTAATCTGAATGATAAGAAGCAATATACACAACTCTCAGAAGCGTGGTACAAACTCTCGACACATCTTTAACTTATTTCATCTTTATTTCTTGATAGAGTCTCTAAAGCTTTGAAAAGGCATGAGATTTAACTCCTATGTACAGTGATTCTAAAATTGTAAAATAAAAACTCTTTCAGCTAGGCATCCCATGATATGTATAGAAATCTCAGATGAGGAGATACAAATATATTCTTTTTGTTGAATGTACTATTCTTGTTAAAGTTTGAAATGCCCTGAGAAGTCATCATTCCCTCTGCAAAAACAAAATTAAACTCAATTCACTTGCTGTTAAACACGGTTGCATTACCTTGAGTCAGAGGAACTTAATCCTTTCCTTTTATTGTTTTGCTCTACTTACTTTTTACTAATAAAATTCCTTAGACATAAATACATTGTTCTTATTTGGGAGGTGGTGGAAATTATAAGTACTAAGTTTAATATTTGCCAAAGATTTTAATTTTACAAGAAAGATTGACCTTGCTCAAATGCCATATTAAAAATCTTTTCCTACCTAAATAAGGTTGAGTTCATCTTTTGGAAAACATTATTTTTTAAACAATAAGTCATAGAGATTTTCCTTGTCTTAGGTTGACTCTTTAGAGTACATTGGTTAGAGTGATGTGAGTTTAAGGTAGTCGGAATGGGATGGAAGTGTTGAGATGTATCTGTGTTTCCATATACATTACCCCATAAATCTGTAAGAAATGCTTGGGGTGTGTTTGTGAATAATGCATTGTGCTTCCAGTGTGATACATTTGTTCCTGTGCCTATGCATTTTACAGAGCTCAGAGTGAGTCTACCGGATTGCATTTGAAGATGTGTTACCTGTGTACAGTAGGTTACTGGGTGTACCCAGGTGACCGGTTCAGGCTTAGTAACATCTTCCATCTTCCTTTTGGGGGCCAAAATGCTCGTATTTTACTGTACTTGTTGCCATTCATCGAACCATATGAAAGTTGTTGGATCAAACACCAGATTTTCAGTTCCTGGAGCTTTTATAATACCTGTACAACTCTGAATATTTCAAATTTATAGATTTATTATACGGTGGGAAACAGATTTTTATAAACTATCGTAGGCAGCATTGTATATTAAAGAAGTCCTGTGCATGTGATTCTATTCAGTCCTCCAAATCTCAAGAAGGTAGTACATCTTTATACCTTCTTACACCATGAGGTGGCCTGTGTTTACACTGATGAAAATTGTTAGGTGTGTGATTGTGGCACATCTCTTTAGAAAACTGAAGAAGATTTGTGCGGAGTTTCCTTCAGATTCTTATTCTGCAAGGTTTGCCTGCAGAATTACATTTATATTAAACTGGGTTTTGGAATGCGATGGGGATGAAATCTTCCAATTAAAATCACGATTGACCTTTTTACAACTTTTCTAAACCTTATTAACTTTTGTGAATTAAAAAAAAAGAACTGCAGACCTTTTTCATGTTTGCTCAAATTTCATCTGAGAAATAAATACCAAATGTGTGCAATCCATTGTATATATTAAACTTAAGTTAGCTTGGCTCGAAATTTTAATGATGTTATTCAACTTTCTGCAAAACACAAGTCAATAATCACTCTCTGTATGCTAATTTTTAATTTAAAAAACCAGAAACAGCAATGGTCGTCTTTTAACTTCATCATTAATATAGTGGCAGCTGCATAAAATGATACCTAGAACCACATATGCTGTCTCTATAGAAAATCAACTCTTTCACTTTGTAACCAACTAGTAAGTAGGGTTTCTCCATAGACGAATGTGGAGAGCCACATGGTTCTATCTTCTGGAATGTACAGATTTAAATTTAGGGAGTGTACTAAATATATAACCTGTAATGCTTAAGAAGTTTTGGGTAAATTGTAATCAAATTATATGAGAAAGGTAGAATTAGGAGGCCAGTGGATGGGGGTTGATTGGTTTTGTTTGTTTGTTTGTTTAGCTGGAGTTTAGGTCTGAATTACTTTGAATCAGAGCTTGGTCTGTAGACTGAAATGTGCCTTGGGTTTCTTAATAGCTGCAGAACCTTTGGGCAAGCTACATAACCTTTACCAAGTTTTAGTTTCCTCATCTTGTGATATGGAAATAATATATAACAATACCTATTTCAAAGGATCGTGAGTTGTTTGGGGCAATGTTTCTATTTTCTTTCTTTTACTATTGACTCTTCTTTGGGGATCTCATCAATTTTCAGGGATTTGAATCCCGTCTTTAAGAAAATGATGATGTCTCCACAACATACCTCTCTTTTGTGCTTTAGACTTGCATCGTTAATTTTTAAATTTATTTATTTTCACTTGGGTTTCTCACAGATACCTAAAATTTACCATACCAAACAAATTTCTCTTTGTTTTTCACTCTGATTCTTCCAGAAACTGAGTCCCCCTAAAACTGAGTTCCCCTGCCGAGTTTATGATTTTTTTAAAATGAGTTTATGATTTTTTAAAACTTGTTATTTTATATTGGAGTATAGTTGATTAACAATGTTGTGTTCATTTCAGGTGTACAGCAAAGTGATTCAGTTATACGTATACGTGTATCTATTCATTTTCAATTCTTTTCCCATTTAGGTTGTTACAGAATACTGAGTAGAGTTCCCTGTGCTATACAGTAGGTCCTTGTTGGTTATCCATTTTAAATATAACATGTGTACATGTCTATCCGAAACTTTATTCCCTCTCTTGTCCTGCCCCTGTTCCCCACAGGATTGAGGAGTGTCAAAGAAAAAGTGGGATGGAAACCAAGCAGGACCTTGTGAGGCCCTCCCAGGTACAAAAACCCCTCCATTTCCCCTATTTCTTGTTTGTGTTAAAAGCCTTTAGTCTCCTAGCCTTTCCCTGAGTTCCAAACTCAGTTATTAATTAGGGAAGTGAGAGAATGCAGAAACAAGGCAAGAAATGTAATGAAAATAGTTCAGAGGTAAAACAGAGTCCTAGTTCCTCCTCAAGAGATATACATAGCAATCTGGTGCGTATCTTTGAGTTGTTCTGCAGAGACTAAGACCCACCCCGCCCAGGTGGAGGATAGTGACTACATGCTGACCACAAGCATGTAGACTCCAGACTGGTTGGAACCAGAAGGTTGACGATGGAGGTTCCTGAAACATCACCCTGTGACCTCACCACCAAGCAACCAAAGGAAAATCATGCACCCGGCAGGCCTCACTCCTTTGCTGAAAGCCATCAGGGAGTTGGGGCCTTTTGAACACGAGCTGCCCGTTCTCCTTGCTGGGTGCCTGTAATAAATGCTGCACATTCCTTCACCACAGCCTGGGGTCAGTGGATTAGTTTTGCTGTGCGTTGGGCAAGTGCACACATGTTCAGTTCGGTAACATTCCCTCCCCTCACACCCCGACACTGAACCATTCACAGTCCTGATTCTATTTCCAAAATATAACTCTATCCTCTCCCTCCACCTCCAACACCAGCTCATTTGTCAAACCACAGTCATCTCCTGCCTAGATTGCCCTCAGCGTCTATAGTCTAGCCTGCCTTTTCCTATTGTTGTGTCCCTCTTATGCAGACTCCAGATTGTTGCAGCTGTGAGATCCTTAGCATCTAAACTGGATCACATTCTGCTTTGTATTCTATAAGGGCTTCCCCTGAGTTTAATATAAAATACATATTTCTTACCATGGCCCACAGGGTTCTTTATGACTCTCCGGGTCATATCTTTTCAAATTTATGTCTTTTTAACATGTTTTATTTATTTATTTGGCTGCACTGGGTCTTAGTTGCAGCATGTGGGATCTTCATTGTCGCACGTGGGGTCTTTGTTGTGGCACGCGGGATCTAGTTCCCTGACCAGGAATTGAACCTGGGCCCCCTGGGAGCATGGAGTCTTAACTGCTGGACCACCAGGGAAGTCCCTCAAATTTATGTCTTGCTACACCCCTTCAAGCTCGCTACACGCAAGCCAACTGTGTTTCTTTCAGTTCTGTGACCCTCGCTGGTCTCTCTGGCCTTGGCCGTTTGGCATAAGCTGTGCTGTTTGCATGGTATGCTTTCTCCCACTCCCTGCCACACACTCACCCCAACTCTCCATGTGGTTTTCTAACATGAGACTTCAGTTTAAGGATGTCTTCCTCAGAGCCCTTCCCTGACTGTCCTAAATAAAGAAGACCCTAGTGTGGGATTCTCTCTGTCTCACGTGTGTTTCTATGATGACACTTATAATTGAAATTATTTTATTATTTATCAGTTTGCTTTCTTTTTTGATTGTATTCTCCGCGAGAAGTGAAACCAAATGAAGACAGAAGTAGCATCTGACTAGATACTATCTAGTATAAGACTTTACCCAGTAACTAGCACAGTCCCTGGCATATAGTTGATATCGAAAAATATATATTGAGTGAGTATATTTAATGAGAATATGCAAGGAAAGTGCAATACACAGTGTCCTGTGTATATCAAGTGCTTGATGCTGAAAACTTGGCGTCTGTGCACCATTGCCTGGTGACAGAGTTTTGGGTGAAGTAGAAAAGAACAGCTTTATTGCTTTGCCAGGCAAAGGGGGGACACAGTGGACCCCTGCCTCAAAAGCTGTGTCGCAATCAGGAGGATTTGGTGAGGAGTTTTATAGCAATGGTTCAAGGGTGGGATTGCTGATAAAATTAGGGTGTGTGTAGGGCCTGAATTCCTTTAATCTGGTCTCAGGTGATCTCTTGATAAGCTTCTCTGGTTCCTTTAATCTGGTCACTGGTGGTCTTCTCTGGAATGAAAAATGCTAGCATCATCCATTTATTGGGGGTTTTAGTTCTGTAATGAGCTCAAGATATTGTTCTGTGTATCCCTTGATGTGGAACCAGGACCCTGCCCCAAGGCTGCACTGTTGTTTCGTAGCTGCAACTCCCTTGTCTCTGTGGCCTTTCCCTTCCCTGATTAGCAATCTGCCCTTTGTTCGAATCTGCCCTTTGGAACTCAGGGAAGGTCATGGAAGCTGGAGTCTGTTCCCTACAAATAAGAGACAGGGGACATGGAAAGGCTTCTGTGCCCAGGAACTCCACAGGGTCCTGATCAGTTTCATGTTCAGTAAAAGTTAGCTAAAAGAACTTGAGTTCCTCTCTCAAATCTTTGTTGTAGGATAAGAGAGTGTAAAGAGTCCTGTTAAAACAATAGCAATTGACCCTGATGCTTTTTTGTTTGTTTGTTTACTCTTTACAGTCTATTATAAAACAGTTGTGTAGCGATAGGAGGGTTGATGGTCTTCAAATACATGAATTGACCACACAGTCTTTTGATTTAATAGGTCAATTTTTAACTAATTATAAACATAATCAATCATCCAGTTCAGTTGTAATCATTAAAATGCTTTGTAACCATTAAAAACTCTGAAAGAACTTAGAGGAGATAAAAGAAAAGTGGTAGAAATAGTGTTTTAGACCCACCTTTTCTGTTTTTTTTCTTTTTAATTAATTAATTAATTTATTTTTGGCTGTGTTGGGTCTTCGTTTTTGCGCGAGGGCTTTCTCTAGTTGCGGCGAGTGGGGGCCACTCTTCATCGCGGCGCGTGGGCCTCTCACTGTCGCGGCCTCTCCCGTTGCGGAGCACAGGCTCTAGATGCGCAGGCTCAGTAGTTGTGGCTCACGCGCCCAGCCGCTCCGCGGCACGTGGGATCTTCCCAGACCAGGGCTCGAACCCGTGTCCCCTGCATTGGCAGGCAGATCCTCAACCACTGCGCCACCAGCGAAGCCCTAGACCCACTTTTAAAAGAAAAACCTCTGAATTGATGACCTTTTGTCATCTCTAAGAATGGTGAGTAAATAATCTCTGTGGAGAGGTCGTGGCTTCTGTTTCCTAGGGTGGGAGATAGACTGCTGCCTTCCGTCTCCTGGACCAGGTCCACCTGGCTGACGTTTGTCATGTTGGCATCTGCAGTTCAGTTCTGAAGATGATGTAACTTGTGAGTTGGTCACTTTCAGTTTGGGCAAAGCTCCATCTCACCTCAAACATGGGCCTCTGTGAACTTTTGCTGTTACTTCTTTTCAGCCCAATCCTGGGTAGGGGTATAGGTTTCTCTTATGCAGCTCTTGCTGTAAGCACTCTACTTTGCTAACATAGACTCTGTAGCTGCCTCCTTAAGCTGATACTTCTGGATTTTATCCACCCAAAAAGGAATCAAATGGCTGCCCCTTGGGTTGGTTTAGAGCAGTTTGAAAGGGAGTGTCTTTTCACGTTCTTTGATAGAAGGTTGGGTTGGGGGGTGCTACATGAATACCTCCCAAACCATCAAAGACATTTCCCTTTCACCGAAATGAAATCCCAGGGAAGGATACTTGGATGAAGATATTCAAAAACTTGTTTTCCCTTCTCTTCTCTCCCTCTCTTTCCAATAATCTCCTTGAAACAGAAGAAGGCATATGTCTTTTCTAGTTACCTTATTTTGTAGGATAACACATATGGTCTCATTTTCCCAAGAATAAGGGGTACTTTCTCTACTTGAGGAGAGTATAGGGTGATTTGAGTCTTTCCAGGCTTAAGCTTTATTACACTGCTAAAGGGGAAGGAATCAGAGTATCTTCAAAATCCTTTCTCAAAACAACAACCCAACATCACACTTTGTAAGACATTTTCTTCCTGCAAAATTCTATTTTGTTTAACAGGCAAAGTATTACCGAGGCTTTCCCCTCTCCCCTTTAGACTCTTTATTTGAAAAGTTCTAATCTTATTCCATAGGCCAATGGATGCCTTTGGCTGAATAGATAAAGATCAGATACTCATAAAGGTAATCATAAAGAAAAAAGAGATAATTGCATTCAGAAGTTTCTAAATATAGCCTCCTTATACTAGGCATTCACATTGAACATAAAATTAGGAGGAACAGGGGAAAATTTGGTACAGATGTTAAGTTATTCAAAAGAAAAAATATGGAAAAACAGAGATCTTAAAGGTATTTCAACGTACCGATGAATTCAGTGGGCCATATATAAGTTATGCTGAGTTAGCAGGTAATTTTAGTTTCTGAAGTTCAAGGGGCTGAATGTGACTTTGCCTTCAGTGCACAGTATAGCCTGTTCTGGTTGGAAACATTTAAATTCAAAAGGTGTCATCTGCTCAATCTTCTCAACCTCAAATTCTCCTCTGCATATCCTGTACACATTCAATCCCTTGTCCTTGGTTTTGCCTGTTTTAGTGAGGCTCAAGGTCTGTGGAAAGAAGTTGCTCAGTCATCACTTAGAAAAGGAAGCAAAATTTGTAGCATTGGCTTTGCTGGTAGATAAGCTGTAAGAAAAGATTGCAGTTATTCCAAAAAGATAGTGACTCTTAGGTGCCTTTGCGAAGAAGTTGATTATAATAGGATATGGATCCTGTTAATTAACTCAGCAAAACGTACTAAATCTAGAAGGTCCTTTCTGGAAAATCTAGAGGAGACAATTTATATGCTCTAAAGAGTGTTATAAAATTGACACCTTTTCATTCAAAAATGAGTAGTGCCTACTAGGTGCCATTTACTCTGCTGGTGAGCAGGAGAAATTGGACATTTGACTGAGGTACCAGGATACAATATCTAAATTGCAATGTAAAGGTCCAGGTGAAAAAGAGAATTTTTAGAGGCAATATCAAGATTCAATTGCATACCCTTGAAATGTCTGACTGACTTTGAGCTCATAAAATTATCAAGAATGGATATTGAATGAAGGAGCTTTGAAGATATTTTTCAGAGTAGTGGTGGGGGTGATGGTGGTATATTTCTAAACCTGTGCTCTCCAGGAGAGCTGGTATGTATCTCCAGGTGTTATGGAAGAGGGATGGATGATGTCAGACATGGCGGAGCCATCTCAAGGCAGGAGGCTGCCACCGTCAGTCTAAGGCTGAGGCAGGTAGGAGGGAGTTGGTGTCACACTTGAAGAAACTCCACTCTCTTTCAATGGGGATGCTGTGCTGGAAATGCCAGCCCTGGTTCAATTTAAAGGGCGTTCTCCCCTCAAAACTTTCTACCAGAAGGCAAGGAGATTCCAACAAAGAGGTACTCTTTGCAGTGACCACCAAAAAGCCAGAAGTTGAAGAAGACAAGAGCTGGTGGGGAACAGCCAGGTGGAGAGAGGCAGTTGGAGGGCCTCTGTGGGTGGGTGGGGGGAGCATGTCCACAAACCCATGAAATCACTTATGAGAGAAAAAGTCCACTTTAAACCCACTATGCCCAGAGAATCTAAAGCCGGTCAAACTTTCTGTGCAAATGTTTCCTTCTGTTCTCCTGCGCTCAAATTGTAGAGGACACAGAAGGTGTAGACAGAGAGTCGGATGAGGAAAGCAGACAACGAAAGACTGTTTATGCCCCTCTGCAGAAGGCAGCTGCCTGCCCAAGCCCAGACCTAGCTGGTAGAAGAGAGAAGGCTTAAATGCAGCTCACATTCAAAGTTTTTATTATTGCACTGGATGTATATTTTAATGAATGTACTGAAATAGTTCTCACTTAAGTTCGTCTAAGAGTCAGCAAAAAGCCATAAGTTCTACCAGGGTTTTCATTCCGGTGAAGAGAAATCTTTCCCTAGCTGAAGGTGTATAAAGGGAGACTAGGAAATAAAAATAAAGTTGCATTATAAAAACATCATTCATGATTACATTAGCTCTCAGAGAAACAAAAGATGTGATGTAGTCCCCGTCCTCAAGGAGTTAAGTCTGTATATTTAAAAGAAGATTGATACTTAAGTAGGGTACAGTGGAGACACTTGGGAGGGACATTTAACCAAGACAAAGAGGGATAAGAGAACATTTCCCAGAAAGATGCAGCAAGAGTTGAGTCTTGAAGATGAGGTGCTGTGGGCTGTGTTCTGGGTAGAAAAAGCAGCGCAGGCAGCAGCTTGATGCCTTTTTCTAAAGAGAGCCTTCACCTAAGTTGATTGCCCCTCCTGTTCTATCCAATGAGCTGAGTTGGGCCCGAGACCTGAAAGGAGCTGCAAAGGTTGTTTCTGCCTTTGAGTCTCCAAAGGATGCAGCCCTCTGCTCTCTGCTTCCTCTCTTCTGCTCTCCACCCTCACCTTCCACGTTTCTGGGTTGAAAATTTCCTAAAGACAGAGGACATTCTTAGCCTAAACTAGAGCATAGAGAGACTCATTAAGAATTTGAGGTCCAAGAGGATTCTTCCAAATCTCTCCAGTGAAAGCCCCATTCCTCACCCTACACCAGTTCTAGGTCTTGATTTGGGGGGTGGGTGTGGGAGAGAGGTTGTTGACCATTTCTGACCCAAAGTAAACTATCGTTCTTTCTTCTCTCAACATTTTCTTGTTTTAGTGGGATGCATTGTTTCCACTTACTTGGAGGTCTAAATTGGCTCTTTACTTATTTTTAGTTCTGTTCATTTATTGTGTATATAGTATACCTACAAAACTCCCATGAGAGGGAAATAAGGTGGGTCATAGGAAGGCAGATACTAGCTAATAATCCCTATATATTTGAGATTCTTGAGATTTTGCAAGAGGATATAGTGAACTAAAACCGTTGGCAAAGAACCACAGGTGTCATGTGAACTCACAGGTGGGAATAGTTGAAACAAACAAGTGACCATTTTATCCCACAGGTCTAGATTCTGGTTCTCTCTGCTAACTCTCTGGTGGGCAACAAAAAGACATACAGAGGTATGGACACCAAGGGAGGACAGTGAGGGGGCGGAGGTGGTGGTGGTGGGATGAACTGGGAGATTGGGATTGACATGTATACACTAGATAACTAATAAGAACCTGCTGTATAAAAAAATATAAAATAAAATAAAATTCAAAAAAAATTAAAAAAATTTGAGCTTCAGGTCAGGTTTACACAAATAATTACTTTTAATAGAATTCTTTAAAAATACCATGTGGTCTTAGATGTAGATAAATTATAAAACTCGTATAAATTTATAACTTAAAATATGTATTAGGGCTTCCCTGGTGGCGCAGTGGTTGAGAGTCCGCCTGCCGATGCAGGGGACACGGGTTCGTGCCCCGGTCCGGGAAGATCCCACATGCCGCGGAGCGGCTGGGCCCGTGAGCCATGGCCGCTGAGCCTGCGCGTCCGGAGCCTGTCCTCCGCAACGGGAGAGGCCACAACAGCGAGAGGCCCGCGTAACGCATAAAAAAAAAAAAAAAAAAAAAATATGTATTAGATTTCTCTGAGAGATTTAATACATATTTATTGAGAACAATAAATAAACACCTTAAGGGAATATGTTGGAAAGATATGAAGATCAAAGCTTGGCAATGACATATATCAGGGAGCTCTGAAGGGTCTCATAGAAATATTTACAGGACTTCCATGGTCTTCTCCATCATGGTCAGGCAACCAATCCCAAATTCCCCATGTTACTGAGGGACTCTTGGCTGCTACATCGTCCTGGTACCTCTGCATTAATCTACCTCCCTTAGCAAAAATGCCATTTATTGAATGGATATTAGGGATTCGTCGAATTGGTTGGAGGCTGAAAGCTACATTGGAAGAATAGGCAGGAGCTTGGGAAGTCCTCAATGCAGGATCCACAGGTGTGGTCACCCTGCGGAAACACTGTGTTCCAAATGCTGACGCTGTGATGAATGTGACCTGCAGCCCCAAGACATCAGTGTGGTGACTCAGGGTTCAAAGTCTAGGATGAGAGCTTCTGACGAGCCTGTTCAGTAACTGTGCCAGAGCTGGGAGAGAAAGCTATTGCTTCCATAGAGGGAGGTGGGAGCTACCTTGCAAGACACTACACAAAGACCCCCAAAAGAGAGGGATTGGCACTAACAGGGGAGGGTTTGAGGCTGGTCAGTTAATAAACAGCACATGTTTATGACACAGATCTATCTTTTTGTTTCTTGACCATGGGATACCTGCAACTGACATATACATCAAAGTTTATTTATTTATGTATTTATTTATTTATTGGTGATGAGATGGTGGCTAATGATGATGTCTGTAAATCTCGTTATAATGGTTACTTGAGGAGTATGCTGTCTCTGAACCAAAATATGTAGTGGTGAAAAAATATATCAATCATCAATCTTCTGAAATATTGGCATTTTTCTCTTCTGACATCTTTTCCTATCTTAACTTCATTCTTTTAAGCTTCACTTATAAATTCCTCATCTCCTTATTTTTCCCCTTACTCCTCTCCTCTGTCATCACCTAAAATTTGTCCCTTTGGGTGCATTTGAACTAATATAACTGTCTTTGAGTTAGCCTATCCATGAACCAGGCCCGTATATAAGGATTTGACTTAAGTAGTTTATTTGGGAGGGGATCCCAGAAAACTTCATCAGGGAATGCAGAAGTATGACAGGGAAGGGAAGGCCTCCAACAAAGAGTGTATAACCAAGTCACCACTATGGGTAACTGGAGTTTGATCCCACTGGGGAAATCTGACAGCCAGGGCAGAACATACACATCAGCACGATTCCAGGTAAGGAACATGAGATCTGAGGTATTTTATATTCCAGTTTTCCTCAGTCATTGGTTTAGATTCTCCCGGGCCTCCCTGGTTTGCATACAGGTGGGCAAAATGAACTCTTGGAAAACAGAGAAAGTCATAAGGCAATGAAAATACAGGGCTGACAGTTGGAATTCACCCCATGTGAAGTGAAATGGTAGGGATGACGGCTTACAGGTGGGGCACGAGCTGCATCCACTACAGTCACAGGACCTCCTCTTTCCCTGCCTCTAGGGATGCACCAGGTCCCTTATGGACCACACTCAGCTGGAAGAAAATGAGAGTCCTGGGCAAGCACTGGAAGGGTCGGCGAGTATTTAGGGACATGGATAAGCAGTAAGCCATCAGGACCAAGACTTGTAAAAGGGTGTTTAGATTTAAGAGAAAAGGGCAGTTGAATAAGATATGGGAGTGGCATTAAGTAAACAGAGAGAAAGATACAAAAGCTGGGAACCAATGGGAAGGTCTGGTAGATGCAAAGATTCCCCGTCCAGCCCCCCCATCAGGGCGGTGAGCCTCATCTCCAGCTGTTGATGTCCCTCTGCTGAGTCCCACTCTGCCAGTTGCCTTTGAAAAAGGAAAGAGAGATGTCTCGCCTGGGGTTAAACCACGGACCCGGGAGCAGCCACTTCTACTGACGCATTAATATAGGGTTACAAAGTCCCTGATTTCATCTTGGGGCATCTTCGAAGGGCCAGACCTACTTGAGAGTTCTCTGTGAGATTGGCTGAGGCCACTTCTGAGACTGCATCAGAACTCAATGTCTCCTTCTGCCCAATCCCACTTGCCTCACTTCCTTAAGACAAGGTTTTATTATTCCCCTGGTAATAATAACTGGTGAACCTCCCATAAGCAAATTTCCTTCTAAAAGTCTGTTTTCTGGGAACCCCAACTAAAACAGAAACAACGGTGGAGTGGACTGTTGACGGAGGTGGAAATAATAATTCCCATCGGATTCTGCACAGGCGTAGTAGATGGTAATTGCTGTTACTCGCATATGTTTATTCCAAGCGTACGCAGAAATGAGTTCTGATGCTTAGTTTTAGCCCATGTATAGTTGTTAGTGTTTACTGATGCATATCCTACCTGTATTCTAATATCAAACACTTACAGCTTACTTTGAATTCTGTTGTATACAAATACCAAATAAATGTTGAACCGTGGGACATGAAAAAGGAATTATTTTATGGCTTGTCATGAATATGAGCGATTCAGAAAAGAGTTGGAAAGCAAAAGTAAGGTTGTTATCTAGGGACTTCGGAGTTGTTAAGTGTATCACTTATTTGTCAGGTCTCATTTTGTTAGTGTCAATCTCAAGAAGATGGGGAGGGAAATGCTAAGTAGGTTATTGCAATTACTTTTCTGTAAAAGTAATGGCCTGCATTCCTGAGAATCTTAATGTCACCTTGTTATTTACCTTCCATAGTTTCTGGTTGAAGGCAATTAAAGCCTGCTTCCCATCTCGAATCAAAAGAGGACTTTTACTTTCCAGTGATTCTGTCTCAGCAAAGCTATGAAATCTCTTCTCTACTGTACGAACTCAGATATCTTGCTGAAAAGGCTCTCTCACCGTTAAAAACTCATTTCTTTCCTATTTATCTTAATATATCTTACAATTCCAGAGGCAAGGGAATAGGAATGAGGGTGAGGAAAAGTACGGCAATTCTCAAGGCCTTCTTTTCTGAGGACTGAAAAATTAGGTTTGACCTTTTTCCAGCAGACTATCATGGAATACTTGGGGCATGTTATGGATTTGAGAAATAAAATATCGTGTCAGAAAGACGGGGACAAAAGACCCTTTATATACTCCCGGAGAAGTAAAAGCCATATTAACTTCAGATAAAAGATTTAATTAGAGGAGAAAGCCTAATATGATTGTCTGGTGTGTATTTTTACTTTTTGTCCAGAGAGAAAATGGAAGAAGCTTTAGAATTTCACCAAAGTGATCTCATGGAGATAATGAGGTTAACAAGCTAAAATTAGGCTCTTGGGCTTAGAAAAGAAAAGAATTCACTTATGAAAAGAACTGTTAATTAAATGGAAGTGCCTTCATCCAAACAGCACAATTTGCTCGTCAGAGATGAGAAGCCGAGATAGGCCTGATAAGAGAAGATAATGATAATGTAATGTTGCCTGAGATCAAGAATGGTGCTCATTTCAACACTCCTGCACCCATCAGCAGTCTGGAACTGCTGGAAAAAAAGAAATACAACACGGGAATGAGCTCTGAGAAAGACAGAAGCACCATTTTCATCCTGGTACATAACCCACCCTGCAAATCTGTATGCATCTGTATGCATTCATTTCCTAGGGCTACCATAACAAATTACCATAAACTAGGTGGCTTACAACAACAGGGATTTGTTCTCTTACAGTTCTGGAGGCTAGAAATCTGAAATCAAGAGGTTGGCTGGACAATGGTGATCTCTAAGGCTGCTAGGGAAAGACTTTTCCTTCTGGTGGTTGCCAATTGCCTTTTCTTGGCTTGTAGCTGCATCACTGCAATCTCTATCTCCAGTGTCACTGGGCATTCTCTCTCTCTCTCTGTCTGTGCCTCCCTCTCCGTCTCTTAACTCCCCTCTTCTCACTGCGTGTCTGTTTCCTTTTCCTGTAAGGAATCCAATCATTGGATTAGGGCTCACCCTATTCCAGGATGACCTCATCTTAATTCAGCTAATTACATTTTCAAAGACTATTTCCAAATAAGGGCACATTCTGAGGTTACTAGTGGATATGAATTTTGAGGGGACAATATACAACCCAGTACACTATGTAAAAAATATCTCTGAGAGAACTCTTCAAATCAGGGCATTTCTTCAAGGTAAATGATAAGATTTGACTTCTTACTCTTTCTTCTTAAACACACCTGTCATAATAATTTAAAAAGAATATGCTATCTATAACATTTTGTGCATATGTGTGCATATTTGAGTTTCCTAGTTAAAACAAAAGAGACATCTAGGGTAAAACTCTTTAAACCTCTGTTCAAATTATTATTAATAATTCACTTGGAAAAGAGAAATGAGAATAATTGGTTCCTAGAAAATTGGAGGTATATTCTGTTGAGTTTGAATTTGTGCCTAACTTTTAAGAACACCAATGGGGCAATGAATTTTTTATAACCATTTTTAAAATTGAAGTATAGTTAATTTACAATGTTGTGTTAGTTTCAGGTGTACAGCAAAGCGATTCAGATATATATGTCTATATATACACACACATATATGTATATATATTATTTTTCAGATTCTTTTCCATTATAGGTTATTACAAGATATTGAATGTAGTTCCCTGTGCTATACAGTAGGTCCTTGCTTTTTATATATTTTATATAGAGTAGTTTGTGTCTGCTAATCCCAAACTCCTAATTTATCCCTACCCACTTTACGCTTTGGTAACCATAGGTTTGTTTTCTCTCTGTGAGTCTATTTCTGTTTTGTAAATAAGGTCGTTTGTATCATTTTTTTATTTTTTTATTTTTTTTTTAAACATCTTTATTGGGGTATAATTGCTTTACAATGGTGTGTTAGTTTCTGATTTACAACAAAGTGAATCAGCTATACATATACATATGTTCCCATATGTCTTCCCTCTTGCGTCTCCCTCCCTCCCACTCTCCCCATCCCACCCTTCCAGGCTGTCACAAAGCACCGAGCTAATATCCCTGTGCCTTGCGGCTGCTTCCCCCCAGCTATCTACCTTACTACGTTTGTTAGTGTGTATATGTCCATGACTCTCTCTCGCCCTGTCAAAACTCACCCTTCCCCCTCCCCATATCCTTAAGTCCGTTCTCCAGTAGGTCTGCGTCTTTATTCCTATCTTACCCCTAGGTTCTTCATGACATTTTTTTCCCTTAAATTCCATATATATGTGTTAGCATACGGTATTTGTCTTTTTCTTTCTGACTTACTTCACTCTGTATGACAGACTCTAGGTCTATCCATCTCATTACAAATAGCTCAATTTCATTTCTTTTTAAGGCTGAGTAATATTCCATTGTGTATATGTGCCACATCTTCTTTATCCATTCATCCGATGATGGGCGCTTAGGTTGTTTCCATGTCCTGGCTATTGTAAATAGAGCTGCAATGAACATTTTGGTACATGACTCTCTTTGAATTTTGGTTTTCTCAGGGTATATTCCAAGTAGTGGGATTGCTGGGTCATATGGTAATTCTATTTGTAGTTTTTTAAGGAACCTCCATACTGTTCTCCACAGTGGCTGAACCAATTCACATTCCCACCAGCAGTGCAAGAGTGTCCCCTTTTCTCCACACCCTCTCCAGCATTTATTGTTTCTTGATTTTTTGATGATGGCCATTCTGACTGGTGTGAGATGATATCTCATTGTAGTTTTGATTTGCATTTCTCTAATGATTAATGATGTTGAGCATTCTTTCATGTGTTTGTTGGCATTCTGTATATCTTCTTTGGAGAAATGTCTATTTAGGTCTTCTGCCCATTTTTGGATGGGGTTGTTTGTATTTTTGTTATTGAGCTGCATGAGCTGCTTGTAAATTTTGGAGATTAATCCTTTGTCAGTTGCTTCATTTGCAAATGTTTTCTCCCATTCTGAGGGTTGTCTTTTGGTCTTGGTTATGGTTTCCTTTGCTGTGCAAAAGCTTTGAAGTTTCATTAGGTCCCATTTGTTTATTTTTGTTTTTATTTCCATTACTCTAGGAGGTGGGTCAGAAAGGATCTTGCTGTGATTTATGTCATAGAGTGTTCTTCCTATGTTTTCTTCTAAGAGTTTGATAGTTTCTGGCCTTACATTGAGGTCTTTAATCCATTTTGAGCTTATTTTTGTGTATGGTGTTAGGGAGTGATCTAATCTCATACTTTTACATGTACCTGTCCAGTTTTCCCAGCACCATTTATTGAAGAGGCTGTCCTTTCTCCACTGTACATTCCTGCCTCCTTTATCAAAGATAAGGTGTCCATATGTGCGTGGGTTTATCTCTGGGCTTTCTATCCTGTTCCACTGATCTATCTTTCTGTTTTTGTGCCAGTACCATACTGTCTTGATTACTGTTGCTTTGTAATATAGTCTGAAGTCAGGGAGCCTTATTCCTCCAGCTCCTTTTTTCGTTCTCAAGATTGCTTTGGCTATTCGGGGTCTTTTGTGTTTCCATACAAATTGCGAAATTTTTTGTTCTAGTTCTGTGAAAAATGCCAGTGGTAGTTTGATAGGGATTGCATTGAATCTGTAGATTGCTTTGGGTAGTAGAGTCATTTTCACAATGTTGATTCTTCCCATCCAAGAACATGGTATATCTCTCCATCTATTTGTATCATCTTTAATTTCTTTCATCAGTGTCTTATAATTTTCTGCATACAGGTCTTTCGTATCCTTAGGTAGGTTTATTCCTAGATATTTTATTCTTTTTGTTGCAATGGTAAATGGGAGTGTTTTCTTGATTTCACTTTCAGATTTTTCATCATTAGTATATAGGAATGCCAGAGATTTCTGTGCATTAATTTTGTATCCTGCTACTTTACCAAATTCATTGATTAGCTCTAGTAGTTTTCTGGTAGCATCTTTAGGATTCTCTATGTATAGTATCATGTCATCTGCAAACAGTGACAGCTTTACTTCTTCTTTTCCGATTTGGATTCCTTTTATTTCCTTTTCTTCTCTGATTGCTGTGGCTAAAACTTCCAAAACTATGTTGAATAAGAGTGGTGAGAGTGGGCAACCTTGTCTTGTTCCTGATCTTAGTGGAAATGCTTTCAGTTTTTCACCATTGAGGATGATGTTTGCTGTGGGCTTGTCATATATGGCTTTTATTATGTTTAGGAAAGTTCCCTCTATGCCTACTTTCTGGAGGGTTTTTATCATAAATGGGTGTTGAATTTTGTCGAAAGCTTTCTCTGCATCTATTGAGATGATCATATGGTTTTTCTCCTTCAATTTGTTAATATGGTTTATCACATTGATAGATTTGCGTATATTGAAGAATCCTTGCATTCCTGGAATAAACCCCACTTGATCATGGTGTATGATCCTTTTAATGTGCTGTTGGATTCTGTTTGCTAGTATTTTGTTGAGGATTTTTGCATCTATGTTCATAAGTGATATAGGCCTGTAGTTTTCTTTCTTTGTGACATCCTTGTCTGGTTTTGGTATCAAGGTGATGGTGGCTTCGTAGAAGGAATTTGGGAGTGTTCCTCCCTCTGCTATATTTTGGAAGAGTTTGAGAAGGATAGGTGTTAGCTCTTCTCTAAACGTTTGATAGAATTCACCTGTGAAGCCATCTGGTCCTGGGCTTTTGTTTGTTGGAAGGTTTTTAATCACAGTTTCAATTTCAGTGCTTGTGATTGGTCTGTTCATATTTTCTATTTCTTCCTGATTCAGTCTTGGCAGGTTGTGCATTTCTAAGAATTTGTCCATTTCTTCCAGATTGTCCATTTTATTGGCATAGAGTTGCTTGTAGTAATCTCTCATGATTTTTTTTATTTCTGCAGTGTCAGTTGTTACTTCTCCTTTTTCATTTCTAATTCTATTGATTTGAGTCTTCTCCCTTTTTTTCTTGATGAGTCTGGCTAGTGGTTTATCTATTTTGTTTATCTTCTCAAAGAACCAGCTTTTAGTTTTATTGATCTTTGCTATTGTTTCCTTCATTTCTTTTTCATTTATTTCTGATCTGATTTTTATGATTTCTTTCCTTCTGCTAGCTTTGGGGTTTTTTTGTTCTTCTTTCTCTAATTGCTTGAGGTGCAAGGTTAGGTTGTTTATTCGAGATGTTTCCTGCTTCTTAAGGTGGGCTTGTATTGCTATAAACTTCCCCCTTAGAACTGCTTTTGCTGCATCCCATAGGTTTTGGGTCGTTGTGTCTCCATTGTCATTTGTTTCTAGGTATTTTTTTATTTCCTCTTTGATTTCTTCAGTGATCACTTCATTATTAAGTAGTGTATTGTTTAGCCTCCATGTGTTTGTATTTTTTACAGATCTTTTCCTGTAATTGATATCTAGTCTCATGGCGTTGTGGTCGGAAAAGATACTTGTATCATTTTTTTAGATTTCACAAGTAAGTGATGTCATATGATATGTGTCTTTCTCTGTCTGATTTACTTCACTTAGGATGATAATCTCTAGGTCTACCCATGTTGCTGCAAATGGCATTATTTCATTCTGTTTTTATGGCTGAGTAATATTCCATTATATATATCTATATATCTATATCTATAACCATATCTATATCTATGCACCATCTTCTTTATCCATTCATCTGTCAGTGGACACTTGGTTGCTTCCTTGTCTTGGCTATTGTAAATATTGATGCTATGAACACTGGGATGCAAGTATCTTTTCAAATTAGAGTTTTCATCTTTTCTGGATATAAGGGTAATGTATTTTTTAATAATCTCTTTTATTTTAGGAAAATTTTAGATTTATGGAAAAGTTGCAAAGACAGTATAGAGAGTTCTCTTACATTCTGCATTTTGTTTGCCTATTGTTAACATCTTAACTTGGTCTGAAACGTTTGTCATAATTAGCCTACCAGTATTGATGCATTATTATTAACCTAAGACCATACTTTTAAAACTTCTTTAGTTTTTTTCATTTTCTGTCCCAGGATCCAAACCAAGATACCATGTTAACATTTAGTAGTTATGTTTCCATGGGATAGTTTTGGCTGTGACTGTTTCTTAGACTTGCCCTGTTTTCAGTGAGAAGTACTGATAAGATATTTTGTAGAATGCCTTTCAGTTTGGGTTTGTCTTACTTTTCTATTTCCCATGAATAGACTGGGGATATGTGTTTTGGGAGAAAGATCACAGAGATTAAGTGACACTTGCATCAAATCACACCAAGGGTACGTGTTCTCAACATGACTTATCACTTTTGATGCTAACCTTGATCACCGGGCTCAGGTAGTGTTTGCCCACAATAGTTTCCACCATAGTTACCTTTTTTGTCTCCTTTCCCTACTGTATTCTTTGGAAGCAAGTCACTATGCACAATCCACACTTAAAGACCAGGGAGTGGCGTTCCACCACCTTGACGGGGCAGTATCTATATCTACATAAATTATTTGGAATTCTTCTATATAGGACATTTGTCTATTCTCACCCATTTATTTATTCTTGTTTTAAAAAATGTATTTCATGTTGGAGTAGAGTTGATTTACAATGTTGTGTTAGTTTCAGGAGTACAGCAAAGTGATTCAGTTATACATATATATTCCTGTATCTCTCCATCTTTATTTATATTAAATTAAACATGAGTTCATACTGACAGCACGAAATCTAATCCATGACCACATGTGTCCTTCTAACCTCTCCCTTACTTCTCTGTAAACTCCCCCTCCAATGACGAGGCTCCTGGTTCCACCATCTGCCATCTACTTACTTACTGTTCAATTCCAGCATACATCTACAGTTTTAGGATTGTTAACCTATACCCCCGTAAGAAACAATCTTAGCTACTGGAATACAGTACTTACACACAGTTTCTTTTATCTCCACTCACTTCCAAAGTTACTTACTTCGAAACATCTCCCCCATCCTCATCAGTGAAGCCATATCACACATTTGTAATAGAGCTAGGTGCTCTTGCCACAGTTTGTATTCCGTCTTGGGATCCCTGATCTCCTTGATTTTTTATTTGTTTGTGTGTATACATTAAGGTTTACTTCTTGTGGTGAAAAATTCTATGGGTTTTGACAAGTGCATAGTATCATGTGTCTAACACTATAGTATCAAACAAAATAGTTACAGCACTAACAATTCGTTTGTGCTTCACCCAATCAACCTCTCCCTCACCTCAAACCCCTGACAACCACTGACCGGTTTTCCTTCTCTGTAGTTTTGTCTTTCTCAGAATGTCATATAAAAGGACTCATAAAGTATGCTGCCTTTTCAGACTAGGTTCTTTCACTTAGTAATATGTTTTTGTGGGTTGATAGTTCATGCATTTGCATCACTGAGTAGTATTCCATTATATGGATATACCATAGTTTGTTCATTTATTTATCTATTCAAATGCATCTTGGTTGTTTCCAGTTTTTGATGATGGTGAATCAAATTGATTCATAATTCATTCATGTGCAGCTTTCTATGTGGATATAGGTTTTCAAATCAGTTAGGTAAACCTGGAGTGGATTGCCAGTAAAGTTATGTTTAACATTACAAGAAATTTCCAAATGTCTCTCAAAGTGGTTATAACATTTTGCATTCCCACCAGCAATAAATGGGAGTTCTTGTTGCTCCATATATCCATTAATAATGGATACTGCCAGATTTTGGATTTTAGCCATTCCAGAAGGTGTGCGGTAGTATGTCATTATTGTCTACTTTGCATTTCCTTAATTGTAGATGATGTTGAGGGTGTTTTCATTGTCTACTTAACCATCTGTATATTTTCAGTGGTGAGTTGCTTGTTTACTAATTTTTCCCCATTATGAAACTAAGTTGTTTTCCTATTATTAAGGTCTAAGGTTTTATTATTATGTAGTTTTGTATATTTTGGATACAACTCATTTATCTGATAAGTGATTTGCAAATTTTTATAGTCTGTGAGATCTCTTTTCATTCTCTTAACAGTGTTCTTTGCAGGGCAATTTTTTAAAAACTTAAATAAATTTCAACTTATAAATTTTTTCTTTCATGTACTGTGCTTTTGGTGTTAAATTGTATCTAAAAACTCATCATTAAACTGCAGGTCATGCAGATTTTATTGTATGTCTTCTAGAAGTTTTATAACCTTTCATTTTACATTTAGGTCAATGGTATATTTTGAGTTAATATTTGTGTAAAATGTGAGGTCTATGTCTAGTTCCTTTTTTATTTTTCCTTTCTTTCTTTCAGTCTTAAAAAAATATGGACTGCCAATCATTCCAGCACCATTTACGGAAAAGACTATCCTTGTATTATATATATTATATTGCCTTTTTGCTTTTGTCAAAAATCAGTTTTCTTTACCTGTATGAGGTTATCTCTAAGCTCTCTATTTTATTCCATTGAACTACGTGTCTGTTCTTTCACCAATACTGTGCTCTCTTGATTACTATAGCATGACCGTAAATATTGAAATTGGGTAGTGTGAGTCTCCCAACTTTGTTCTTCTTTTTCTGTATTGCGTTTGCTTTACTAACCTATAAATGTTGGAATCAGTTTGTTGTTACCACCAAAATTTTGCTGGTATTTTGATGGGGTTGTATTAAATCAATATATCAATTTGGGGAAAAAAGATGTCTTCTTTGCTATTTGAATTTTCCAATCCATGAACACAAAATCTCTTTCCATTTACTTAGATTTTCTTTGATTTTTTTCATTAGTATTTTGTTGTTTTATCTTTTGGGTACAATTGTAAATGGTATTTTAAAATTTAATTTTCTGATTTTTCTTTGCTGACATATAGAAAATCAACTGACTCTAAAAAAAAAAAAAAATCGACCTTATATCCAGCTACCATGCTGTATTCACATTCACATTCAGGAGTTTTTTTGTTGGCTACCCATTTTGTTGATAATTTTTTGGGCTATCTACACAGAAAATCTTGTTATCTTTGAGTAAAGAGTGTTTTACTCCTTCCTTTAAATTTTGTATACCTTTACTTTTCTCTTCCTTGTCTTATTGAATTAGCTAGGACTTACAGTACAATGTTGAATGGGAACGGGGAAAGAGGATATCCTTGCCTTATTCCTGATCTTATGTGGAAAGTGTTAGTCTCTCTTCACAAAATATGATATTAGCTATAAGGTTTTATTTTTTTTTAATATTTATAACCTTTATTAAGTCATTATACTCTAGTTTTCTTTTAAAGTTTTTATTATAGTTGATTAATTTTTTCAAATGGTTTTCTGCCATGATTGATATGATTATATATTTTTTCTTATTCAGTGTGTAATGAGATGTTACCTCGATTGATTTATGAATGCCAAATCAGCCTTGCATTCTTGGTCATGATGTATTACCCTTTTTATATATTTCTGGGTTTGATTTGCTAACATTTTGTTAAGGACTTTTTGTCTCTGTTCATGAGGGATATTGGTCCTTTGTAATATCTTTGTTTTGATATTAGGGTAATGTGGGACTCATGAAATAATTTGGGAAGTTTTTCTTCTTTTATTTCTTTGAAGAGATTGTTGATAATTGGTATTATTCCTTCACAAAATGTGTGGTAGTGTTAATCAATTGAACCATCTGTCCCTGGATATTTCTTTCTGTAAGGATTTAAAATAAAATTCAATTTCTTTCATAGATATGGGCATATCTATTTGCTTGTCCTTGCATGTATTTTGGTAGCTTGTATTTTTGTTTCACTTTATCCAGGTTATGAAACTTGTGGGTATAGAGTTGTTCATAGTGTTTCCTTATTAACCTTTTAATGTGCATGGGATCAGTAGTGATAACCCCCCTCTTTATTTGCTGTAATATGTATCTCCTTTCTCTTTATCTTGTTTAGCCCACATAGAAGGATCAATTTTATAGATCTTTTCAAAAAAACAGTTTTTTTCTATTGTTTTACTGTTTTCAATTCCATTGATTTTTTGTTCTAATTTTTCATTATTTCCTTTCTTCTGATTGTTTTAGAGCTTTGTTCTTTAGTTTCCTAAAGTGGGTGTTTAGGTTGTTGTGGCCAATGTATTTTGTGCAAAATCAAGTTGTATAATGAGATATGTGGTGGGGTTGTCCTGAGACACACATGGAATTTGACATTGTTTTGGTGAGTTTGGAAGGCAGAGAGACTAGCAGTCATCAGATGCCTCTGATATTTCAGCCTTAGTTAATAGGTCAACTCTGATCATATTGCTATGAGGGTAGATGGAGAAAATAGAGGACTAAGAACGTATTAAAGGTCTATAAGGTCGATATGTTTTCCAAGGCAAATTCAACTTCTGGTCCTTTTGAGAGAAAGGATTCTCCTGCTTATGATTTCCACACATTCCTGCTGATATGACAACCCCAGGATGGTATCAGGGTTGACTCATTATCTAGTGAATTCAGGATTTCAGACCACCCAGAGGATAATGAGTAGCATCCTCAGTGAGCCATAAACTTCCAACCCTCTGAGCAGAAAAAGACTTCCACAGAAAAGGTGTTGTTCATGGCTGCCACAATTCTGCTACCTAAAGCTGATTTACAGGACTATGTGGCAGTTTTATACATTTACATGGATGTAGAATAGAATAATGTTCAAAAACTCTGATTAAGCCAATAGGCTGGTTGTCGGGGGAATCGTTGCCAAGGTCTTATTAATGCTGACTCCTCACTACACCCCAATGGAGGATGTGAGCTTTCGTTGTGTTCTCCGTCTTTTACTCTGGAAAATGTCAAATTTCACAGAACACTGTACATATTTCTGATTTTATTTTGAAGGAGCATGACTTTTGGACAAATTTGTACGACTTCTTTGTCTTGAAGCACAAATTCTCTTATTAATTCATTATTTATTTTAAAAATATTGAGTGTTTACCACGTGTTAGGCACTGTTCTAGGCCTTGCTCTCTTAAGACCTTACTTCTAGAAGAGGAATCAGATTAAAAAAAAGAAGTAAAGAGATATGTAATATGACTGTGGTTAGTGCTACGAAGATAAAAGCAGATTACATGACTGGGACTGACATGATTGTGTGTGTGTGTGTGTGTGTGTGTGTGTGTGTGTGTGTGTGTGTTAGGCAGGATGTTTAGAATGGGTATTTTGGGGAAGTGATGTTTAAACAAAGACTTGGAGGAAGTGAAGGAATGAGCATTATAAAGCTTGAAGGATAAAGGGTTCTAGGCAGTGGGGAACCCTAGTAAGAATAAGCACGGCATCTTGGAAGAGCTGCTCCAGTGACCCCAGAGCAGAGTAAGGGGTGATGGTGGGAACAGCAGACAGGTAACAGAGCCTGTAGTGCCTTCCAGGCCACATGGAGTTTAGATGCAACATGGTGAGAGTGTTTTGAACAGGAGAGTGAATGATTACTCCGGCAGCTGTGAAGAAAATCACTGCTGACAAATTTGCTCAGCTTTGGTAAAAACAAGACACTGATATGTAGCATTTTATTTGAAGTTCAGAATGACTTGAATAGATACTGTATTAAAAATAACAGTGGAGAAGTCCTGCTATTCTTCAGTAGGGTGTTTTTAGCAAATTCTATGGTCTGCGCCTCAGTGCTCTGTCATTAAAATAATCAAAGAGGCAGAGAGGGTTATTGGAGAAAATGACGAATGGTTTTAGTCTTGTCTCAGTTGTTCTGAGACGATCACATCAGAGCTAATGGCTGGAACTGGAAATCAGCTGGTATAAGAAGTAATTGTGCTCTTGTGCCTGGAGAGGGAATGCATCTCCAAGAACATGAGGTGACAGGCAGTGACTTGGGACACTAGGATAGTGACTAGGACAGTGGGGTTTCCTGAGGCCCGGTTCTGGGACTGAATGAGATGAGCTCCGTGGGCCTCCACCTTGGATTTCTCCTGTACTGTTACACCTCTTAGGTGTTGCCTCAGCAGTGTGGAACATGGATGGTGTCCACTCCTGGAAGGATAAATAATCCCATCCCTAATTAATAGAGTATGTACAGGTAGCTGAAGCTTCGTAACTGCTTTAAAGTAAGGACATAAAGGTTAGTTTCTGCTAAACTGGGTGATACTGTCCTGTTTTTGGGCTCCTATACTGAAGAACTTGAGGAGAACTGTGATAGATCATTAACCCAGGCAGATCCTCTCCCTAAAATTCATCAGGTTCAATGCTCACTTTCAGGGTAACAGAACAGGGTAAACTAAACATGTAACAGGTAGGCTCTAAAATAATACAGTTTGGTCCTGTACTTTTTTTCCAGCATGCAATTTGGCTTACTTCTCCTTTAATGTATAAATCTGCTAAGGTTCAGATCATGTTTTGTTTTGTGTTATAATCTCTGAAGTTTTCTACCACCCCTACCACAGTGTATTTTTGTTTTACTTATTTATTTTGTTTTTGCACTGTGGATATTTAATAAATTGTGACAACACTAATCTCATATTGTATGAAAATTTGCACAGAGTGTTTTTTCTATTTAATAACATCAAAATTAGAGAAATAACTCATTATGGAAAGCGTTGCAGTTCATTAATTTAACTATCCTTTTTTATTCATTCATTTATTTACTGTCTTATGTTTGATAAACACCTGGTATATATCTGGAAGAACACTAGAGGACACATTTATAAAAGATGAGTAAAATATATCAATAGTTTGCCTTAGCTGAGCTAAGTGATTATAGTAGAATTTAATAAATACTTTGTGACATAGGAACAAAATGAAGAAGGAGCATAGATGTGAGAAGCATTTCTTGCTAGGAAGGATAAGGAAAGTATTTTGAAAAGAAGTGACATTGAGGGAGATCTTCAAAGAGAACTAGGATTTGTTCATGTAGAGAATGAAGATGACCCTAAAGAGTACAGAGGCATAAAGACATAAGGTATAATCAGGAGAAAGCAAATTTCTCCAGTGGAAGTGAGCTATGGGATATAAAGTAGGGAAAGTATGGAGGACAGGACTGGAAAGTTGATTGGGACAATTTAGTAAAGGATCATTATGCCATGCTAAGGAATTTGGATTTTATTTGATAAACCAGGAATAGTCAGTATCTTAGTACATTTGGGCTGTTATAACAAAGTACCATAGTGTAAGTGGCTTATAAACAGTATAATTTTATTTCTCACAGTTCTGGAGGCTGGGAAGTCCAAGATCAAGGTGCCAACTGATTCAGTGTCTGGTGAGAGCCAGCTTCCTGGTTCAAGATGCTTTCCTTATAACCTCATATGGTGGAAGGGATGAGAGGGCAATCTGGGGCCTCTTTTATAAAGGCACTGATTCCATTCATAAGGACTCTGCCTCAGGACCTAATCACCTCCCCAGAGCCCCACTTCCAAGTACCATCAAATTCAGGATTAGGTTTCAACTTATGAATTTTGGTGGGACACAAGCATTGTCGATAGCATTCAATAAAGGTTTGACCACTATTATCGATTAAATTGTGTCCCCTCAATTCATATATTGAAGCCCTAACCTCCAACATGAATGTATTTGGAGATAGGACCTTTACAGGTAAGTAAGAGGTAATTAAGATTAAATGAAGCCATAAGAATGGGGCCTTAATCCGATATAACGTGTGTCTCTATAAGAAGAGGAAGAGACACCAGGATGTGCGTGCACAGGGAAATGTCCATGTGAGCAATGAGGAGAAGGTGGCCGTCTGCAAGCCAGGGAGGGAGCCTGCAAAACCAAACCTGTCAACGCCCAGATCTTGGGCATCCAGCCCAAGAATGAGAAAATTAATAACTGTTGTTTAAGCCACCCAGTCTGTGGTGTTTGGTTATAGCAGTCCTAGAAGATTAGGACAATCGCTAAATTAATTCACAGGTTTATTCCCTCTCTTGTACTCTGTCTGGTCATCTTCCTGTCCCCTCCTCATTGTTACTTTCCTTTTTCTTCTTCGGCTCACTTTTCTTCTTAGTCTCCTTAAATGCTCTGTTTTTAAATGTTGGTATTCTCCAGGTGTTTGCTGGTGTTGTTGTTGTGGCTTTAGCCCGTTTCCTTCTCAGTCTGCATGCTCTCCCTGTTCAATTTTACCCAATTCTGTGACTTAAATACTGCTCATACACTGATGAATTCAAATGCATGTCTTAAATTCACACTTTCCTTCTGGGCTCCTGACTGATACAGACAGCTCCCCACTGCACATCTTCATGCCCATATGTCACACAGGTGGCTCAAACACAGCACATTCCAAAATGAATTATTATGTTCCATTCCCAATCTGTTTCTATTTCTGTGACCTAATTCAGAAAATATGATTGCCGTCTACCCGGTCACCTAAACGGGAATTATGAGAGTCATTCTACACTCCTCCACTAGTCCACATTACTGTCCACAGGTCCAATTAATCACCGATATCCAAAGATGCTACCTGTATGGCATTTCTACTGTTAGATTTTCCTGTCAATTCTGTGGGTACTGCTTTAGATCGGGCATGAACTGTTTCTTAGCTACACTGGCCTTTCTAATCAATGGGCATTTCATTCTATGAAAGCCAGTTATCTTCTAATATCTTATAATTTTGAGATAATAACTAGTAGAAGATCTCTGTGATTGGACCATTAAAATTCTGTTTAGTTTCTGATGTTTCATATAATGTAGGGTTTCCTACACAAGATGGGTAATCGCTATGAAGTTGACATATGTGCCTCCAGGGTTATTTCAGATTAAAAATTTTAGATTGCTCGGTGTGGTATTTTGTAGTTAAGGATCATTAAGTTGGAAGAGCTTACCAGAGTAAGAGACATATTTTTCCCTGATGATGTGATCTTTGCCTTATAATTTACATGTGTGACACACTGACATTTGAACAAAGCCTTTTTGGAACTCTTCGTGCCCTACCTTCCTTAAGCAAAACTGCAAGATAAACATAACAACTAGTTAGTCAGAAACGAATCGACACATTCATTCACCTAAACCACTTGGTCCGTCACCATTGCCCAGAATTTTTAACTTCTAGAGTCTTCTAACTTTTTAGTTCATTCCTTTTTTCTACAAGATAGATTCAAATCTGCTTTATAGTTCCATTCATTTCTTTGTCCTGTTGTATTTTTGTTTTTCTAGGTCATAAAGCCAGTAAAATTTCCAAACGTCTTGGCCTTCACAATTCATGAGTGGTGGTAGTTTAGATCTTTCAGCCTGGGATATAGTTGTGTGTCAACTGAATGTGAAAAGAAAACCATAAACTTTTGAACTAGAAGCCAAACGTACACAAATAAAAATTCTTATTTGTTCTGTAGTTTTATTTCATACCAAGGAGTTTCTTATATCATTTTCATGAATTTTGTTATGCTTCAGCAACATACTGTGAACTATTCAGTTGGAAAAACAGCTACTCAGAAAATGCAAATAGCAGTAGGTGTCATTTTTTATTAATTATTTTTATTTATAGCTGACTTTTAATTTTTGTCATGTTTTCCCATTAGATATGCATGCTTTTGTGTTGCTGTTGTTTTTATAGGTGAGAAAAATCAATGGATTAATTGGTTGGGAAAATCAATAAGGTAGTATAGTTTGCTTGCCTGTGACAGAAAGAAAAGCTCCCTGATTCTGAAAGCACAGCATTTCTGTTACCCATAAAGAAGAATTACTGGTATGCAAATGACAAAGAACCTACTTAGAACTGTTTACCTCATGCTTGATGTTGCAGTGAAAATTGACACAAAGAGGAGGGGGCATTTCCCCCCCTACCACCTTACCCTTCCTCAACCGAATATAATTTAGAACTCAAGAGTAAGCCATGAGCAGGTCTGTGCCTCCAGTCTTGACATAATGAAACTGAACAGCCCCTCTGTCTCCCACTAAGAGTTAGCCAGTTGAAGAGAAAACACAAGTAAAAACAAGTGACTTCTCAGATTTGGTGCTTGCTTTCAGGGCTGCCATAGCTTTAGGCTAGCGCGAGATGCCAATGTTTTAGAAAAAGGTTACTTCTGAATAGATGGCTGGTTAGCACTGTCCAGTTACTGAAAGAAAATACAAGTGTGCTGGGCAGAGAAACACTGCCCTTATATTTTTTCTCTCGATACATGTATTCCACACAAAAGAAATCATGGATTATTGGTAGTAAAATCCTTGAGAATGAAAAGAAAAAGGTAGAGGCATCATCCTTTAAGCAAGAAAGACCTAACGTTATCTCCAGTAAGTTACTTTCTGCTCTCTCATGATATGTAACACACCACTGGATAAAGTACTGTCAGCCCTCTGGATCTGCAGTTTCCATATTCCACATTTTCAAAACAAAATTTTTTTCCAGAAAGTTCTAAAATGCAAAACTTGAATTTGCTGTGCAACAGCAACTATTTACATAGCATTTACATTGCATTAGGTATTATAAGTAATATAGAGATGATTTAAAGTATACAGGAGGATGTGTGTAGTTTATATGCCAACACTACACCATCTTGTATAAGAGACTTGAGCATCTGTGGATTCTGGTATGGCAGGTGGTGTTCCTGGAGCCAATCCCTCACGGATACAATGAGATGACTGTATATTATAGAGTTAAGATTTTTGGTCTTTGGATGGAGAAATGCTCGGTTGTAAGATCTTTATACTCTTTCTTAATAACTGTGCTTTCCTAAGCGAGTGAGCTAAGTTCTCTAAGCATCAACTTTCTCATATGTCAGGTGAGTAAAAATACCTGTTTAATCAGTTTGTTGTAAGGATTAAGGAAGATTATGTATATTAGTGCTTACTGAATATTCAGTAGAGGGCAATGATGAAGAAGGAAAGATGAGGATGATCAATGAAACAGAATTTCCTTTAGAGTAAGTTTACAATTCCTTTTTATTAAATGGAACAAAGAAGTCCTGATAAGACGTATTTCCCTGCAAAATTAGATAGTCTGTAACTACATCTTAAAGTCTCACTGTTCTGATTTTCTTAGTATTACAGCTAGATCTGGACTAGGGGTATTTAAAACAGATCTATTTAAGACAGTATTATAAGAGTTACCATTTACTGGGTATACATTTTGCCCCATATTTTAGTATGTGATTTACAGGCAAGTTAAAAAATGGACTGAAGTCACATAACTTAGAAACAGCAAAGATGGTATTCACATCCCTATCAAAACTCATGCTCTTAACCAATTTTGATAAAGTTCTAAGTTGCAGATTTCCCTTTAAGCTCTAGAGTTGCTAGTGCCAGAAATGTAGATGTATCTGGTATCTCAGGTGAGATTTGGTATGAAGTTGGTGGATAAAATTGGGCCAACCTTTTGGGAACCATAAACCACTTTGTGTTCCCAAGTTATTTTCAGGATCAAATCAAACTATTCTTGTCAGTGAGTTCTGATTACTTTGCAATAGTCATTTGAGGACACCTTGGAAACCAGCTTCTCTGTGACTCAACATAATTTATCTGGTATGGACCCTCACAACTTCAGTTTGCCTTGAACCACTCATTGTCTGAGGCCCATTCAAAGAAAAAACACAATCTCAGTGACTTTCTGGAATGCTGATATGAGTGATGGACCACCCTACACCAACTTGGGCTTTTAGGATGTGTCCAACTCACATACTGATTGGAGTGAAATCTTGTCCCTGTGCAACCTCGCATGTCTGCTCTCTTTTTAGCAGATAACACTACAAATTATACACTTGGTCCACTTGAAACCGTTACCAACCACGAGTGGTGACGGCCCTTCTGTGAAAGCAAAGTCTTTCTGACTCTGCATACGCAAGCCATTTTTATGACTGGTAATCGAAGCTGAAATAGCTGTTAACTAATAGATGTTAGTTGTTAACATCATATACATTCAGTTCCGGAAAAGGTAGAAAGTGTTATTGGGCCCTGAGTACTTCCCGAAACTCGGAATTCCTTTGTAGGAAAAAACACCAGCAATCTCATACACGCCTCTTCTTCGTACTGATGATTTGGTCAGCCTTGATCTTGTGTAGAAAGCTGCAATCTCTCTTGCACAGAAAAAGAGATGAGAAGAAAAGTTGGCTTTTTACAAAGCAGAAGGAAAATGGCCTCCCAGGAATGGGCATGAGAGAATGAAACAGATCAAACATATCTTTTGCTTATATATTATTAACATGACAGATGGAAGGTAAGATGGAACCTCTCTCTCAACGCAAAGATTAAGGAAGTGAAGTAAGGACCATATAGTTTGTGTAGATATATGAACACACACAAATAAAACACTAGATGACTGGTTACATACCTGCTTTCCTAGTTTGATCACATTACTTTTGATGGAGCTTTGTTCCAAGTGGTACATAAATAATAATTTGGCATAGACCAGAATAGAAAAAGACACCCAGTTCTGAGAATCTTGGTCCTCAAATTTGAAAATCTAGTTACACATTGAGGTCAGTTAGAGGTAGGGTAGAAAAGTTAGTGAAGCTGGAAATTTGGGTAGAAGAGTTTTACTGATTTGATGAAAAAATCATCTGAGTACTTACTGTATTCAACATTTATGTTAAACTCTGTCAAGTAGAAATGTGCCACTAAAAGACATTGCTTCTCTTGTAATTTGCCCTGAAATATCTGACAGAAAATGAAAAACCATTATGGCTACCTGGTAGCAAGTCCAATTACAAATGACTCCAGAGCCCTCTGTCATGTGACCTGACTCTAAATCGTCCTTTAGGATTGCCATCCGGTCTGCTGGCCCTCGGCTTTCTGCCTACTCCTGGGTAATTGGGAGACGGAAGGCACTTATCTGTCTTGTTTATGGCACCGTGCTCATTTGATAACAGTTGCTCCACAAGCGCACAAGAAGGAGAGTATATTTGCTGGAGCTCTAAATTCACTCACTGGAGTTATTAGATCCTGGGTATTGCAATTGGACAAACAGACATTGGGCAAAGGGGGTAAGGCTAACGGGACTTCTTCTTTCTTAAAAAGAAAAAAAAAAGCAATAAAACAAAGCTCTACCGTCACCCTCTTTTCCTGACTTCTGTGATCTTATTCATGAAAAGTACGAACTAAAGAAGAAAGAAAGAAGAGAGTAGCACTGAGGACTTAGGAAAGACCCAGACATCTGTATTCTTAGCAGAGGGAGACTCTCAACATTAGCAGTAGATTTCAGACTCTTTTTTTTTTTTTTTTTTTTTTTTGCGGTGCGTGGGCTTCTCACTGTTGTGGCCTCTCCTGTTGCGGAGCACAGGCTCTGGACGCGCGGGCTCAGCGGCCACGGCTCACGGGCCCAGCCGCTCCGTGGCATGTGGGATCCTCCCGGACCGGGGCACGAACCCGCGTCCCCTGCATCGGCAGGCGGACTCTCAACCACTGCGCCACCAGGGAAGCCCCCGATTTCAGATTCTTAATCCAGCTATCCTTCAAGGATTCTCCTGCTACCATCTGAGGTTCTTTTTTCTTGCTGTCCTGTCACTGCACCTAAAAATGCTCACTACTTTTTTGCTCTGACAGGCTGGTAGGGAGTCAAGGCTTATTTTGCAATGGAATCCTGCATAGGACCCATTTCATGTTGGCCTGGTGAACTGCAGCTTTGTAAATACTCACTGCAGGTGCCCGGCCAAGGGAGCCGATTTTCACTGACTGAGTGGGCAGTAAAGGAGTCCATTTAGATGTAAGAATCGAAGGTAAGGGTTTTAGGTTTCTATACATTTTTTATGAATTATAAAAAGTAAATGAACACAAAACCACATCTACAAATAATCAGAGACATCTAAAACCATGTTTAGAGTTGAAGAGAAGAATTTTCACCTCAGCAAGCATCAAGGAAGAGTTTTGCTAATGTGCCATCATAGTCATAAAAGCAAGGATTTTACATCTTTTATTAGCACTTCTGATTTAGGAAGCTGGAGAGAGCACTTTGACCATACGTGAAAATGAAAATACCCAAACCCAAGCCGCTTTCTTTTTGGCAATAAATCTTTGTCTACTTCTGAGGGTTGTCTCATATACCTTTGTGGCATCTTAGTAGAAAAACTCTTCCAAACTGAAGCAAATACCTTTACATGTGTCTTTGCAAGAATGCTTTGTTTCTTAAGCAAAAAAGAGGAGTAGTATTCGGTGAATCCATAGGCATGTTGCTTCAATGACTTAAAATTCTTTGAAGAATTCAAATCACTGCTTTCCAGTCAACATAGTATCAAAGCGTCAGAATACTAATAATACGAGTAATAAGTGGAAACCATATAACCTTGATAAATCCTTTCCAATTTAATATTACAAAATCCCTGATGTTTTCTAGCACTGCTGACATGGGCATTCTGAGTTTCCTTTTACATCTGAAGATTTGTAACGTGGAGGCCCTTGTCCCAAGCCCCAGACAGAGCCAGGGTTGAAATGATTGAGTCCTTACCCTTGGTCTTACCTTTCTCTTCACTTGACAGCACATCACCCAGCAAAGGAGCAAATCAATAATAATGAAAACTTCCTCTTTCTCCCTGGAGTGTTAAAGAGAACAAGTTCACAGAGCAGTACCTATAGCAGTGCTGGCTGGTCCTTGACCAAGACCTAGCCGTTCTGGTGTGGAATTGGCGAGGAGAATGAAAAGGGCAGTAAATCATGACAGTGGCAGAGAGTACAGCCCGGTGGGCTAAACACAGGCCATCTGAGTTCTGACACTGACAGGCTGTGTGACTTTGGGCTAATTCCATAACCCCTCTGTGCTTTATCTTGGCCACAAGCAAAATGGGACCTGGAAGCATAACCATCCTGCTTTCCACAGTTGTGGTATTAAATCTGTCTTTGCCGACTACTTTCAAAACCCAGGTGCCGGCGGTGGTCTTTTCTCCGTTGATCTTCGTTTTAAATCAAGTTGGCCTTTAAACAATCTTTATTAGAGGGTTTATTAACGTCTAACTTGTTCTGATAAAGTATGATGGGTTCGAAAACAATAACAAGTGTAAATGAGACCAATATGGAGAGTGCAAAAGTGAATTAAAATTCACTTTTAAATTTTTAAATGCTAAAAGGAATTTTAAGTTTTTTTTGTCTAGGATAGTAGCTGTTTAGATGAAGTGTCAGCCTAGCACAAATTTCCCTAAATGAAGCCTGTACACACTCTTTCAGGAACTGCAATACACCGATTCCAATATTTCCATTAGTCACCTCAGGGTCTGTTGCTTATGTTAAATTAGTCCTGGACTCTGGTGCTCTGTCCGCAGCGTCCACTGGTGAAAGGACCACTGGAACGTCCTCCTGGCTGTTGCCATGTTCATCTCTTGGTGGCAGCCTAATCAGGATACTCTCTCCCAGTGTTTCCGGAGGTTGAAATGATCCCAGAGCTAAAATTCTTTCAAAGGTTCCGAAATGTGTCTATTTTAACCCACAGAATCCATGGGGAATAAATCCCTCAGTCTGTACCTGCAAATTCTTCGCTTTGTTGGGACTTGGAAAAACATTTCCTACATCGGGGTGGAGGCAGGGTCTGAAATCTTCTGTGCTTTTCTCCCTGTTCAGTGATTTTTGCACGAAATTCCTCCATTTTTTTCCCATGCAAAATGGAAACTTAAATAAAATTTTAAAACAAAGTATTAATGACTCAGCTTATAATAGTTGATGGGATGCTGTAAGAGGACGGGAAAGGGATGAAGTTGAAGGATTGTGGGAGTCAATATCCAACGGCAAAGAAGGGGCCTTACAGGTGTCGCCTTTTAAAAATACATGGTGCTGACGTACATAGAACAGTCTGTACGGATTCCCACCACTACCGAGCTATAGCAGAGGGCGGTGGGACCACTCCTTTGCTTTGGGAACAAGTGCACACACCCCCTCAGATTTCACAGGAACACCTTATGATTTCTTAAGCTCTTCAAGACTTCCTGAGATATTGATTTTGATATCACTTAGACTACGTAAGAATGTCATGGTTGTCAAATGAGCAGCAGCGAGAGAGAGTCCTGCAAGATTGAGTTGGAAAACTGTAGCATTGGAACCAAGCAGGACCCTGAGGGGCCTTCTCGGGGACAGACACCCCAGGTCCCCTGCCTCTTCTTTGCAGGAAAGCTTTAGCCTCCTAGGTCTTCCCTGAGTTCCAAAGAGCAAATTTAATCAGAGAAGTGAGAAAATTCAGAAACATAGGGAAAAAAGTAAGACAAAATAATAACAGTTTAGCCATAAAACAAGGTCAAAGAACTTTAGTTTCTCCTGAAGGGCTGTAGATAATATCCTGAGCCATATCCTTGGGCTGTTTTGTGGATGCTGAAACCCCTACCAGGTGGAGGAAGTTAACTGCATGCTGACCACCGGCAGGTAGACCCCAGATAGGTTGGAACCAGAAGGTTAATGACTGAGATCCCTGAAACACCACCTGTTATCTCGCCACCAACCAGAGAATTGAGCACAAGCCGATCACACACCGCATGACCCTCTCTCTAACACTGACTGTAAAACCCCTTCCCTGAAAACCATCAGGGAGTTGGGGGGCTTTTGAGTATGAGCTGTCTGCTCTCCTTGCTGGGCCCTGCAATAAACGCTGTACTTTCCTTCACCACAGCCCAGTGTCAGTAGATTGGCTTTGCTACGCGTCGGGTGAGCAGACCCAAAGTTGGTTTGACAGCAGCACTTGTGGTCAGAACTGATGAAGTCATGTCTCAGGACAAAGATAATTTGACATCTGACCTTTTATACATCTGCTATTGAATGTTGGTGGCTAAGGTCTCAGAGCTGTGCACATACAAGGATATTTTAGTTATGTGGAGGGAGGGAGCAAAGTGATTGTAGGTCTACTTCAGGCATGAGTGAGCCAGATGGGAAAGAGGAAATGTGGCACTTCAGTACTTCGAGGACTAACCGTGCTCAGTGCATCATGGTTTCCAGGACTAAAATGCTCAGAAGGATTCTGAGGCTCTGCTCCTTGACCACAAGATCAGTCCTAAAATATTGTCTCCTTTCTTCTCGTGAAAGAAACCTTAAAATATGATTTTCTGAATGGCTTTCTTCAAGAGATTTGTGTGTGTGTAACTCTATTTAGACCTGTCTCAGTCATATCTTTTAAGATTTCCTTTTCAGTTACTATTGCCTCTAAATCCTCATTCTAGTTTTCTCATTTTTGTGAGGTCCTCTTCCCACAGCCCTCCGCCCGCATTGTCACTGTTTCTGCAATTGTTTGTTACTTGCCCGAGCTGGCCGTGAAGTTAAACCTGCTGGAGAGTGGGCACTGTGGACCTAAAAAGTTGGAGCTGTCAGCTGGTGTGGATTCCGGGACGATTCCAGCAGCCTGTCTGCTCACTTTCAAAAGAAAACACATTATCAGCAGAGTTGAAGCTGGTCTCCTTAGAAAAATAAGCAGATCTCTGAAGTCTCTCATAAAACTCACAGATCTGGTCAGAGTAAGTTTGGTGTTGCTGACAGATCGTCAGTTAGAGGGTGCACGTGTGAAAACAAATGTGGGAAGTGATTGGGGTGTGGCTTTTCGTAGGGGTGACAACGGCTCTCACCGGTTTGGGAGACAAACTCAGCTTTGGCTGAAACGCAGTAGAGCTAGATTTTATTAATTTACTAAACCTCACCACCTCCTCCCTTTAACCTATGTCTATGGATTCCAGAGAAGTGCCATCATAAAATCAGTTAATACCGCATCTTGTCCTTACTTAAGACTGCTATTGTTTATCCTTACGGCTTGTATTAGTTCTGTTATAGCAACAGGGCATGATTTAGACTTTGCTACCGAGAAATTAATCAGATTCATGTCTACTGTAGAGTAGATGGCTTTGATTCACTAAGGCATGGCTCTAAGGGCTTATTGGTGATTATTTCAAATTTTTCTTCTTTTATATTTCATCAGAATGACAAACTCTTTTTGTCCCATCTACACTGGAGTGGTGCTTATGCGTGAACTCAGTAAGATGCATTGGGAAGAGCGTCCTGTGGAGGCAGGCTGACCTGTGCTATGCTGCCTAGAAACTGTGTGACTTGGGCAACTTAGTTACTTTCTTTGAGTTTCACCATCAGTAAAGTGGGGATAATAGTATCTAATTGCAATGTACTGTTATTAGAGAGGTCAAACAAAACAACACAGAAAAACATCTTTAGTCCTTGGCACGTAATTAGTACTTAATGGTTGTTACTCTGTGTAAGGACCACCAACACGACCACAACAACAAAAACACACACTACTAACAATTTATTGAGAATCTGGGCACCAGAATTCAGTGATGAAAGGCACTGCATTTAAGAGTTCAGGAATTTACAGCTTCGTAGCACAGGTTTATCTTGAACCATTTTCACAGGTTAAATTACTAGAAGTAACCACTGGGATTTCCTCGTAATTCCTGTGTAACACAATCCAGAGGCACGGGCCTCTGAATTAATCTTAAGGCCATATATAGAGGCATCAATAAAAATAATCTGCCAAAAAGTTTTCACCTCTAGCAAATGAGACTGTCTTTAGAAAGAAATCACTTTATAGATGTTTTGCCCAAGTTTTCACAAAATATTAGTTTCAAAATGACTGCATTCTTACTTTCTAAAACAGTAATTGAGGAACAGAGTTTTAAAATTGTGTCAGGAAGACAGATTTCAGGCTTTGAAATCTCCAAATCTTCTGCTATCCATTTTTACTCACTGCTTACCTTCTTTTTGTTTCTTTCCACTGAAGAGATGAATGTTTCAAACAATATACAAGACGAGGTATAGTTACTCATCAGTGATTTAAAATATAAAAGCTGACTTTTGGTATCCATCAGAGGCTTACGGTTTCAACAGGCTTGTATCTTTACAGGTTTTTAAAGAATATAAGAGAAAACTGAATATTTGGAGGTACACTTTTCTACTATAGTGATAACATTTGTTAGAAGAAAATAAATGCAATGCGTAGGTTAAAAGTTGAGAAATGTAGTTGAATTATATTCTTGCTTTGATCATATTTCATGAATGAATTTAACTTAGTAAAATATTTTTCTTTGAGACAGGCAAAATTAAATTTATCCAGGACAGAAAAGTATTAAGGAGGCCTACATAATTACTTAACTTTATATTGGTGGTTATGAAAGCAATTTTAGGACACGTGTGTATATAGTCAATAAGTTGCATTATTGGGACGACCTTAACTTGAATATATGTGAAGTGTTTATGCAATATTTCTGGGGTATGATATATTTTTATAACTTCCATCAATATCACCAAAAAGGCAAAAGAAGACAAGATATTCTAGTTGTTCTGCAAGGTTTAATTAAACCCATCACACAGGTAATTGAATATATAAATATTTCATTGAGTGATAAACTTCACACAAGGAACTCTTCTAAGACTTGGTCGTATTGCACTTGGTGACACTGCAGGTTCATCAGAGAGCTAATCTATGTGAATGACTGTGTCTTTAAGAAAGAACAATGAGTTTAAAATAGAAATAAAAGCGACGTGAAAGATGCCTTGGAGCTTGAATTTGACTCATTCTTGAACTGCTTCTGATTTATACCTATTTCTTTTTCAGAGAGTAATTGTAATTTTTAGCATCTCTGCATTTAAAAGTGCCAGAAAAAAATATCAGTATGCTATTGGAGATGCAAATGTCTTTATACGGAAAAATCTTGGCATCATTGAATTACAACCTAATTTTCAGGACTTTCACCTACATATCTGGATATGTGATGTTTCCAGATAGATAACTGATAAACACAAAGACATCTTTATTTTTTCTGAACCTAGATCTACATCCTACAACTATCATTCACGTGCCTAATGAACTTGATAAAGAATCTTCTTTATATCACAGAACAAAAACCATTAGACTTACCCTACTTTAATAATTCCTTTCTGTACTACCTTTTACTGCATCTTAACACCCAAATCTTGACTCAGTGATGGTCATAATCTGGAAGCCCCTCATACCGTATAATCTTCAGAAACTGGTTTAGCTCCTTTCGATGCCGCAACACATATACCTGCCAAATGGCTTTGTAGGGGAAACAGAGCCAAGGAAAGTGAGTGCTGAAAAGAAGAGACACCTGTTCCCAGCTGCACAAGGTACTGGAAACTGCAGACTTCCATTCAGCCTGCTCTGGTTTTATTAAATGTGGATGGGTCACTTTGTGTCTGCCGTTCATCCTCTTCCAAGTGCCTACGCTTGCACTTTAATGTCATATAAGGCTTTGCGTTAAAGTTTCCACATGTAATTCAACAGGTAGTATGGAAGCACTAATCTTATTTCCAAACTGATAACATTTGGAATTCCTTCCAATAGTAGCTAAAGCTATAGTCTGCAACCGTTATTGTTTGGTAGATTTGCCTTGTAGGCTGCCTGATGTCTGTTGAAAACTCATCTGCTTTCAGACAATATATTAATATTTTGTAGCCTTTTGCATCTTGGTTCAAAGCCAAGGATAGGAAGGCAAAAGATATAAAAAGCAGGAATCATACAGATTCTAACCTGGTTTCCACAAGGTCTCGGGGGCCTCGGCTCTGAGCATCAATAGGGGGATATAAATATAGAGCATCCTTGGGAAAACTCACTCTACAATCAAGCCTTGGTTGCTAGTCTAAAAATAGTACCCACATCTTAGAATTAATGAGTGTTAAAAAGACAATGAATTTAAAGAACATAACTAGTTTCAGGTATATACGAATGAGTAAATGTTAGTTATTGTTATAATATAGTTCGATCATTCAGGAAATTAAGTTCCAAGCTTCTCGGCTGTAGTAGAACATGAGTTAAAAGACCTCCCCTCCTCCCACTGACCCCCATCCCAGAGCCCCATCTCCAGCAGTCAGTCTGTCTTGTATTTCTTTTAGATTTGCAAGCTGGAATTCGTTTTGCACTTAGAATGCTTGATGAACTGGGAAGTATTAATAAAGCAGCATCTTATTCACTTACTCAACACCAAAATGTAACAGACTGATTAAACAGAAAGAAGACATGAATAAAATGACAGAATACACATGAAATTTTAATCACTGCAGGTTCACCTAAGGCATGTAGCCGACATGCTGTAAAGGAATTATACTTAGGTCATGGAGGTGGCAGTGTTGTTTAAGAAGCTGGTTGAATTCATCCAAGGTAGTGGAAAGGTAGTGGCAGGATTAGGCATGAAGAATGCAAACATCTTTCTGATTTTTAACACAACGACTTAGACTTTTTGAGTCCCAAACAAAGCCGGATGGTGCTTTTGGTGTCAGTGTATTTGGAATAAAATTGTGTATGAAATTCAAAGAAATCTTACTGGGGTCGAATCCTCTGTACCCCATAAATTTAACTGAAGAAAAGTCCCCAGAAAGTCTGGGAGGAAAGAGACACCAGAAACAGTCCCTATCTGTCAGAGACAAGCAGTAAGATGAATTTCAAGGGACAAAATGTTATTACAGAATGCTAGGCTATCGATTAGTGCGAAAACTATACATTTTTTTTACCATGTCATTTAATTGATTCCTTCAGAGAAACTGCCATGTTTGTCAGAATGAGGCATAAAGCTATTTTAACTGCCTACCTAAAAGTGTTCAAATTCCTTAGCATAAAATTGAATGGAATCCACAATCTGAACCCAACTTGCCTTACAGCCCACTGCTCTTTTACAATTTCAATACCTCATTTACCCAACGGAGTATCCACTCTCCTCAAACAGTGGGGGAGGGTGAGGGAGAGCAGGGTCATGCTAGAAAAATCCACCCGTTTTTTTTTTTTTTTTTTTTTTGCGGTACGCGGGCCTCTCACTGTTGTGGCCTCTCCCGTTGCGGAGCGCAGGCTCCGGACGCACAGGCCTAGCGGCCATGGCTCACGGGCCCAGCCGCTCCGCGGCATGTGGGATCTTCCCGGACCGGGGCACGAAACATCACATATCCAGATATGTAGGTGAAAGTCCTGAAAATTAGGTTGTAATTCAATGATCGGCAGGCGGACTCTCAACCACTGCGCCACCAGGGAAGCCCCACCCCTGTTTTTCTTAATGATCAAAGTGTATGTCGCATTCAAGGCTGAACGCAAATATCTCATTCCAAAATCTTTTCTGCTCTCTTACCATTTTATCTTCCAGGAAAAGAGTAAATAGTCTCTCCTTTCAAGCTTCTGACAGTTTATCTATATCTATCATTTGGAGCTTATTACTTTTGCAAACTAAAGAATGTCAGTCGCCATCTGGCTCTACAAGGATTAGGTCATTAACCACTGCAGTTGCTGGCCTTTAACACCCCCTGAAAGGAGTTCAGGGCAGAGATCAGGAATGAGGCCCTCTGTGCTCCAGGAAAACTGGCAGAACAGGCTTCAGACAGTAGATATTTTGGGGGAGAAGAGTTTATGAACCCAGTTTCTTGTATCTTCTCATACCTAGAAAAGCACTAAAATCATTAGAGAGACATCTGTTCTGCGTGACTAGCAGCAAAACTTCTACTGAGATGTGTGCTTGATTGCATGTATCCCCTTCACCAGGATCATATATATAATATTGTACTGACTTCCCCCTCCTACTCTTGGAGCAGTTTCTCAGAGCTCTCTGAAATGCTGTCTCTCAGGCTCTAGTCCTCCTTTTGCCCCAAATAGAACTGAACTCACAGCTCTCACATTGTGCTTTTTTTTTTTCAGTAGACAGTTTTCATCTTTTATAATAAAGATTAAGGTATATCCTTACTAATCGCTAAAATATACGTTGAAGAGCAAAGAACCTTGTCTTTTTATTACTGTATAACACCATAGGCTACTAAAAGTCATCTATTCATATATTCATTTAATAATTCACTTATTTGCTCTAAAAATGCTTTATGTATCATGAATGTTTGGAGACACACAGAGACAGAGACAGAGAGGTCTTGTTCTAAAGAGCTAATGCTCTAGGAAGAGACTGTACACGTTACCAAGTAATGATGCTTTAAGTGCAGTGACATTTGAGAAAGGAAATGATTCAGCATGATAGGAGCAAAGGATATTCATGAGAGATGGTAACAGAAAGCAGAAGGGTTATGATGTAGTTGTGAAGCCTTTGTACACTGTGCAACATTTTGATTTTATCCTAAAGTCAGTGGCATTTGCTAAAGAGTTTGAAGGTCCAAAGTTATGCTCTCTAATTATGTGAAAGGTGGTTCTTAGGAATTTGACCATTGAAGTAGTGAGTCCAGTTTAAATGTAGCTGAGGTTAAAAACAACAAAGCAAATAATAAATAATAAAGCTCAAACCTCAGACAGTAGCAAAGGTGATAAAAAAGGAGAGAATAGATTTGGGAGCTAATTTTTATAAATGTCTGATAATGTTCGGTCATTCATTTGTTACGCTAAGGATGGTGGTGAAAGGATTAAGGATGGCTCCAAAGTTCCAGGCTCAGGCAACTACGTGGTGATATTAATGGAGAAGAAACACGTGCAGGAGGGGTAGGTTTGGGAAGAAAAAGAAATGAGTTAGTTTTAAACCAGATGAGGTGTGTGTGTTTGTGTGTGTGTGTAATGGAGTTTGAAAGTCACTGGAATTAAACAGGTCAGACAACTGTAGGATTAGAACCTGTGGCGGCACAGAATCTGACACCCCCAAATATGTCTCTGTGGCATATTAATTATTTTAAGCTAGTTATGTTCTAAGAAACAGAAGACTTGGGAAAAACTCTGAAAACCAAGTAGGAGTTACACTTTTGTAAGAAACATTTACATGTACAAGGGAAATCTCCATTTGTAAAGGTATCTCCCTTGACGGACCAGGAAGAGGCAGGTGACCAAACCTGTAGAAACTCCTTTCAGTGGGGAAGGCAATGATGGAAAGCTGTGTAACAACCATACCCTTGTTTACTGTGCTTTTCCTGGTTGCCTCCCATAACTGGCTCTCCCCTCCCCCCATCAACATCCTCTTTTGTCTTCAGCTGAGGATGAGGGCTTTGGCCATTTTGGTGAGTTACTCAGTTCTCCTGGGTCTCTCCCATGTACACATGGTGTTAAACTTTGATTTCCTCCCGTTAATCTGTCTCATGTCAACTGAATTCTTAGATCATCCAGAAGAACTTAGAAGGGTAGAGGGAAATTTCTCCCTCCTTGACAGATCCTACGTGACGGATTCACAGGAATGTTTAAGTTGACTGGTAAGGTAGGAGGTGTTGGGTAAGTGGAAAGGACTATTAGCCAATGGCAAAAATTCTTCGGAGAAAGTGTGTAAATTACCAAAGGCAAATCCATGGAAACAACATGGAAGAATTTCTGAAAGGACTGATCCCTCAAATATATGAGTCATGAAATCTACCATAGTAGCATAAATTACTAGCATAACCATTGCTTGGTTAAGAATTGGGTCCCAATATTTCTATTGTGAAAAAATGCAATTGCATTACCTCGGAGGGAAAATGCACCACCAAGTACCACATTAGCATCAATGATGGACCTTGATAAAAAGAAAAAAAGAGCCGAAGGAGAAAAATAAGGAAACTAACATTCACTGAGCACCTGTTACATTATGTCACTTAAATTGCACCTCAACTTTGTGGTTTTACTACTTTTTAGAGATGGAAAGGTATATTCCAAGTGGCTAAAGGACTTGCCCTGTGTCATACAAAAATGACTCAGCTCCTAAAAGAATTCTCTTTCTATCACAACAGCAAGATAGTAGTAAGAATGATCAGTGTTGAAAAACACCATTTTCCAGGTACTATGTACCAAGTGTGGTGCTATGTGCCTTATACACCATGTCTTATCTAGTCCTCATAACATTCCTAAGTAGTAGGTACCATCCTGGTTTAAATGCAAGAAAACTGAAGCCCAGAGGGTTTGAATAAGCTGACCACTATCATACAGCTAATGAAAGTGGTGAAAAGATTCAAACCTGGATGGGACTGGCTTCTCCTAGCCCAAGTCTTTAACCATTATCCACACTGTTTCAGGGCCCCGTGATTCCTAGATAAAGACCAAGAATGGAACAAGCTGACTTTTTTAAACCTCGTGATTCAATGTTTTGGCAGCATCTTTTATTGTTTAAACATACAGTTAAGAAATCCGGTATTTTAACAATTGAATCCTTGCCAATGTCAGCTCTCATTACATCCTACTGCCCTTCACTCAAGAAAATTCACATCATATCCAAATAGGATATAATATCTTCCAATAGGACCTTGTGCTTCACCTGGCAGCTCATCTGAAGCTCGTTAGGAATGTCTATTTTCATCAGTGTCTATCTTGTTGCACCAAGGAAGAACCATCTTAACTATTTTTTGACTACTCAGAGAAGGTATAGTTGATTTGCAGTTGCATTTAGCACTGTCATTATGCTCTCCCATTGGAATGACTCATATTTATTCAAAACCAAAGAGTTAAGTGTGCTGCAAAAGCAACACTGGGCCGTGACTTTCCCAGTCAGCAAAAAAATGTAGCTGAGGCAAGTTGTTATATTGGAATGAAACACAAGAATATGAGAGAATGTGGAATGCTGACATTTATAGATGAAATCACGTTAATTATTTGCCAATCAGCCCAAAGTGAACTATATTTAAAGATAGAATGGCTCATTAGGCAGTCAATTAATTCCAAATAGATGGAGTCAGACATCATTTGTTCTTTTCTTTCAAGATGGTTAAGAAATAACATAGGCGTTTTCACCTCCTAGTGGCCACTAGGGTATTAATGGAATATGTTTAAGAGATTAGCATACCTAGTAGCATCCTGGATTTAGAATCAAGAATCAGAAGATTAACAAACACTAAAGGTAGATAGGAAACCCTGGAATGAACTGAACAGTCGTGGAACAGTCTCCTTGCATTCAGAATGTAAGTATTATACACATCATTTTCAAGCTGTAATGCTTCTCTTTCAACGTGTTCATGCAAAATGTTTCACCTCTGTTGCCAAGGAGTGAGAAAACCACTTAGTGTTTTAAAACCTTAAAAATTAAAGTTTTGCTTAAATGATAAAAGCTGTACTCTCATTGTAAGTTCTGCTCTTTTTACAAATTATACTTTAGTTCCGTTTAAGTTGGGTTATTTTAGTGGATTCCAAGGAATTTTAAGTGATGCCAGAGGTACTTGATAAACTCATAATTAATCCTATGCAGAGTACGGTGGGCTGCATCTAACTGGTATTCATATTTACCACTTAATAATGTTTTCCATTCATAGGTCATTGTTCTTCCAATGGTATCAGTGATAGAACTTCATTATTTTGCACAGACAGTGATTTTCTTATGTTATGAAGGGAGAGACAACACCTGTCAATTTAAATGCATTATGCATGGTGCATAATAAAGTTTAGACAAATTGAGATTGAAATCAAGAACTGTTGAATGAAGACTCCATCTACAGGGCAGGAAAGACTTAATTGGGAGTAAAAATTGCAAAGCTATTTAACTGGTCATTAGCTGCACTCGTTTCCTATTGCTGCTGTAACAAACGACCACCAGCTGAGCAGCTAAAACAACACCCATTTATTATCTCAGTCTCCACAGGTCAGCATTTGGGCACAGCCTCACTCAGCTGTTTCTTGGCTTGGTCTCGCAAGGCCAGAATCAAGATTTCAGCCAGGCAGCATTCTTTTCTGGAGGCTCTAAAGAAGAATCCTGTCCCAGGTTCATTCAGGTTATCAACAGAATTCAGTTCCTTGTGATTGTAGGACTGAGGTTCCCTTGCAGCCGTCAGTGGTGTTTGTTCTCAGTTTGTAGCGGTTTCCTGCGCTCCTTACCTCATGGTCCCCTTCATCTTCAAAGCCAGCGATGACGAACCAAGTCCTTCTCACACTTTATCTCTCTGACTCCCTCTGCCTCATCCCTCTGTCCACTTCCTCTCCTGCGGCATTTGTCTGGCTTGACCCTTCTGCCTTCCCGTTATGCTCCTAAAGGCACAAGTGATTATACTGAGCCCACCCAGGTTAATTTCTCTATTTTTATACTTAGCTGATTAGTAACCTCAATTCCATCTGCAAATTTTCTTCACAGCAGGATCTAAATTAGTTTTGACTGAGTAGCCAGGTGACTGGAGTCTTGGAGGGGACACCTTTTGAATGCTACCTAATAAAACAGCTTATTCAGGGTATTAGGCAACAGAGGGAAGAATACAAGGAACTCTTTGAAAAGAATCCAATTCTCAGAGAAAAAGAGTTTTATATTTTCTATAACTGTGGGGACTGAAGAAAAAACAAAGCACCCGAAGAATTAAAAATATGTCTCTTCCCCTCTTCCCATCACCCGTCCCACACTAAAATTGATCACACATTTGGTAATATACAAAATTTTTACTGTGCTTGGCTAACATTTCCATACCTCGTTAAAGAAACAGGTCATTTTGAAGCATTACACATTTAATTATGTGATTCGATCAGCTTAAGATGGTAAGTTAAATTGTTCTCCAAACTTTAAACTGTGTACTGCTCTCTATAAAATGTAACTAAATATATACTTAAAAAATTCTGTCGACAGAAAATAAAAAGAAGAAAAAGGGAAAGAAAAAATCAAGGAGCAGATGCCTATCGTGACATTTAGAGGTGATACACAGATGCATCTCCAGTGCACTTTGACCTCTCCACAAAATATCACCTTTCTGTTAGACGTAGTGTCTGCACCAGTAGACCAGCAGCCGGTTAGTGTTTCCACGGCTTGATGATGCCCTATTTGTATAGCTCCTTGGGTTTTTTTTTTTTTCCATTTAGGAAAACAAGTCTGTTTTAGGTATATTCCATAGGATGGAACAGTGCTTGTTTCCTAAAGGGGTTCTTTCTATAAGTTGTTACTCATTTTGTCTACTTTACAGAAGAGGTTTTTTTTTCCCCCTTGAATTCTCGCGGCTGACATTCTGCTCTTCTCTTACGTGTCACTTTTGGCAGAGACTGTCGCTTTCTTTCCTGTGGCTGTTTTTAATCTCGGCTGCTATCTCTGTTCCCTGATGCATCTGCTTTTCACTGTTACGTTTCTTCTCTGCCCAACAACACTCTCGTCACCTATTTGTTCCCGTTGTAGCAGCCATCTCTTCTTTCCTCCAAAGTTCTTGAGAATAAAGGTTACCCTTAACTGTCCATTTTACTTGTTCACTCAGTTCACAGTGCGGTGCCTAAAATATGGCCCCTCTTCAGGAGTACCAAAGCCATTTAAGTGCCAAGTATGGTGTATATTTTTCCATCCTATCTTCCTGGGTCAGTGTGCTACATTGTGGATTTGCCTTCCATCTTAAATGTTGGTATTTCCTTAGATTCTCTCTTGCTATTTCTTACTTCTATTCTCACTTCCCACCCTTCTTCTCCCCCAGAGGACAGCATGGATTCTTAGGGTTTTGGTGTCCATGTATGGCAATCCCTCCCAAAAAGGTATCTCCATGCCGAGACGTCTCTCCTCAAGGTCCACACTGACATGTCTATTTCTCTGCAGAACGACCCTGCTGTCGCAGGTTGTATTCTCCAGAAGCAGATGCAGAGAACTGAATTAGGTATGTAAAGTTATCATTAAGCCTCGACACCTGTGAGAGGAGGGGATGGGAGGAAGGCTTGGGCAGAGAGAAATGTTGGACCGCGGTGCAGGCTGACAGAATCTCAGCCGACCCGATGGGATGCTCCAGAGCAGTTACTGCCCATCAGAGGAGATCTGCAATGTCTCAGAATAAGCAGGTTCTTAGACTTCCAATTTGCTCAGTTGCTAGATGTGAGCCACATGGGGAAAACTGTGATTCTGGCTGTCCGAGGCCGACCGTGAAGCAGCTAATGACTGCAGGCTGTCTGCTGAAAGCATTCCCTGCGGCTGGGGAGCTAGTTTCTCCTTGAGGGAGGATCTGGGTAGCACATCACCATGTCTCAATGTGCATGTTTCCTAATTAAGTCAGCTTCACATTTTCCTGATGTCATCTGAGGTCTTCACTGCCCCTTGGTTGGAATTAATTAGACTCTCTCCAGTGAATTGATTAATTCAACTAAAATGTATCCAATACCTAACAAATGCCAAACCCTGTTCTAGACGCTGGGGATTCATTAGTTCACAAAACAAAGTCTTTCCTCATGGAGCTTACATTTTAAACAAGTCATGAATATGCAGTGTTTTGGGAGCTGCAACCCCCTTCCCATTTCCGTATTTCCATGGGTGAGCTTAAGCCCGTGTCACTTTCCTGGCCTCTCTCCACAGTGGAGATTCGCTCTTGTCCTTGCCCTGCAGCAGAGCACGTGCAGCAGCCATTGGGACAGGTAAGCTCCACAAAACATCCAAGCCAGCTGCCTGCTGGGGTGGTGAGCAGAGGACCCACTACTGGCTTCATCAGCACTAAAGTTGATGTCTTGAAATTGATCCTCTTTTTCCTTGCTTTAATTTTCCATCTGATCTAAACGTGGGAGGATAAGGATCGGGTATTACATTTCGAACTCCCTATCCGTCGAGTGGAGAAGAGTGCCGGGAAGAATAATAAGAACAGGTTAAAAGGACAGAAGTGGAGGGGAATACGTGGTGGCTATTTTGTATCCGGTTATAAGGAGATAGATCGCTGAAAGATGACATTTTGAGCAAAAGCCTTCTTGGAGTGACACAAATTCACTGGCCTGTGGAGGCTGACACTGCAGTCCTCAGGTGTGAGTCTATCTTCCCCAGGTTCCTCTGTCTTTGATCTTGACTTCCACAGGGCTGGCTGCCTTTCACACTCAGCCACTTCTCCAGATTCACAAGAACAAAGGTCTCACCACGCGTTGATCAGTGGAGTTTTTACTGGGGATGGGGAGGTGTTCACAGCGGGGCCCCATCCTTCAGCTTTGTAACCTTCAGCTGGCTGTCTGCTCCCCTCACCACCTACCCTCTACTCCAAATTCTCATCCCTTTATAAAGGAGAAGAATCTAAACGCTGAAACTTCTAAAGCCCCTGAAGTAGGGGTATAGCATAGCAAGGCTCACCTTCTATCACTCCCTGATACAAAATTATGGCATTTTTTTCTCATAATAAGACAGCTCTTTCCTTATGGATCGTTTTAGTAATAGTTAGTTGAGCAATACTGCTTTCTCCACATTATTTCATAGCAAAAAAAAAGTGTTGCATCCTTATTCAAAACTGTTTCACAAACCACCGCTTAAATCATAGGTGGAGGGAGATCCAGGCACAAAGTGGAACTCGGTAACTTACACGCCCCTACCCAACCTTCCCGTGTTTGCCCAGGGCTGAAGAATTTCCTGGGTACCTAGGAATTTCAGGACTAAACCTGGGGAATCTCAGGAAAAGCCAGAGTTTTTCAGGTCTCCTTTGACTTAATTCCCAAATCTCCTGCTTTGAAAGGTGGGAGAAACTCCATGAGGGCCCTAGTAGAGTATAATTTCTTAGCTCAGTTCTAAGCTCATTCCTGGAAAGAGTTGCTTGCCCACCTGCTCCGGGGCGTGAACTTTTCCCATTGGGCCTCAGACAGAGGTCCTGCTGAATGCCCAGAAGTCTCTCATATGCCTTGTGTGATAGAGACGCAGCTTTGAGAGGATTTAAATAAGACTGAAAACAAAAGCAGGGACCAGTCCACGTCTTCTGCCGTACATTCTCTGCTCTAGGAAACAGTGCTTACTACTGTTCATAATCTTCCAGCACTAGGATAAACTATAAATGGGAAATGCCTGTCCTATTCATCTCTTCCATATATATATTTCAGATTCTTTTCCCTTATAGGCTAGTAGAAGATTGAATATAGTTCCGTGCTCTACAGTACGTCCTTGTTCTCTATTTTATATCTAGTAGTGTGTCTATATTAATCCCAAACTCCTATTCTATCCCTCACCCACCTTTCCCCTTTGGTAACCATAGGTTTTTTTTCTATTGGACTTATTTCTCTTTTTTTTTTTTTTTTTTTTTTTTTTTTTGCGGTACACGGGCCGTCTCACTGTTGTGGGCCTCTCACATTGTGGAGCACAGGCTCCGGACGCGCAGGCTCAGCGGCCATGGCTCACGGGCCCAGCCGCTCCGCGGCACGTGAGATCCTCCCAGACCGGGGCACGAACCCGCGTCCCCTGCATCGGCAGGCGGACTCTCAACCACTGCGCCACCAGGGAAGCCCCTTATTTCTCTTTTTAAAGAGGGTTCCACCCCACCCCCTGCCCTAACTTTCTTCCCCAACTTCACTTTCTGGGTAACTAGATAGAGATTTATGATGGCTGAATTTCCCAAACGAAAATAGAAAGATATTTGCTTCACAGAGGTCTTTGCACTTTGCTCCCCCAAACAGAAAGGAGCATTTTTGCTAATAGGGTTTAATTTTCATGTGGTCACAGACATTCTGGCTATAACCATCCCACAGTAAAGGAAAAAAAGAAAAAGTGGTGCATGCAGTAACTGACTTGAACCAACTTTAATAGGGGCAGGAATTTCTTAGGGGATTTGGGAACCCCACCTGTTTACGCTACTCCCTGAGGTCTTGCTCAGCGGGAATAAGTCCTAGTCTCCCCCAATGTCAGGTGTTCACATCTGCACTAGGGCTTCTAGCTCCAGCTCTGTTTTCGTTTCCTGCCATTAAATGTTAGCTCCTTCTCTTCTGCTTCCTTCCAGAAGAACTTTGTTTAACATCAACAAACTAGGAGACCCTTCCATGACTCTTGGGAAATTTTAGCTTTCTAGGAAAGTTTTCAGATGTTTTGTTCCCAGATCACTGCCTTGAATGAAGCCGGATTGTCTACCTACATTCTGTAGCCCACTGTTACACTGATCCTCTCAAAACACCCATATGCTTAACATTTGTGCGGAAGTCTTTCCACCTTCCGCTTGGAAAAGAGCAACAATTTAGTAGGAGTTCCACCAATTCTCAACATTAGTGGACCAAAATAATATAATAATGATGATGATAATACTAATTATATCTGAACTGTTTTTCGAATGGCTTTTTTATCTTCATCATAAGAGGTCACTGAAATTGTGATGCTGTTCTAGAATCTACGATGTAAATTTACTGTGTAATTTCACACTATTTTAACAAAGAAACCATTAACTGAATATCTGCCATTGTTTAAAATTAAATCCCATTGTTGGATGATTATAACTGGAGTTTCAGAATGATTAAAAGTTTACACACACAGACACACACACTTACAAAGAACCACTGGCTAAATTAGTGAATAGCCCATCCCTTTGGCTATAATCAACTCAGTTTCCAAGAACCTCTTTTGGTGTTTCAGTTTCTCAATTAATTATCAAATCCTAATTGAAATAATGGCCTTGAGTTTTTGGAACTGCATCTGTGTCATGCTGAAAAAGTTTTCTTAGAAGCAGTCTCTTGAGGGGTTGTATTGTACGTACCTATGTTATAAATCCATTTGAGTTACTTTCTTTTTAAGCTCTAGAAACAGGATTTATAAGGCCCGACAGGCGTTTTCTCTTTGTGGACTGAATTTTCTTTTCAACATTTTGAATGAGTGTCATCTGTCTTCAGCCAATTTGGATCCATTCTGGCTTATGTCAGAGCAGATGATGTTTGTCTTTAGTCTCAGCCGTCTTGTTAATATGCCTTGTTTCCAGGTAGCAGAGCAGACTCTTACCACCTTCATTTTGCCTAGGACTTACTCTAAAGGTGCCTCAGTGTTTTGTTGACTAAAACTGCTTTTTATTCAAAATTTCTAAACGTAAACTTATAAAGAAAATATTTAACTTCTAAAACCACAACCTGTCAACATGTAATTAAACAAATGTAAGTCTTTTTGGTTTCAAAGTGCTTCAGTTTTAAGATATTAGAAATAATAGCAGTAAGTCGATGTGAAACCACCGGGCAGTCTCTAAAACAAACATGCTATGGTGCTGCATAAAGGGAAGCCAGGAAAATGGAAAAGGAGATGGAATTGTAGGGAATCTCCTGTTCTGGGAATCGCCTGTCTCGTAGTTTTACTGTTATTCTTCTCACATTCGCTTAACTCTCATTTGTGTATCATATAGTTTAGCACTTACCTTGCTTTTTATTTTATGCTTCTCCTCGGTTAGGTTATAAGCTTCTGGAGGGCAGGGACTGTATCTAAAACTTGTGTTTTTCTCTCTCAGCATCGCCTTACACCAAGATCAGCACTTAAAAGATGCTTAACATTCTTGGTTAACTGATTTTTTTTTTCCCCCAAACTGACTGATAGTTATTTTCCCCCGCTCACTAGATTAATTGAAATCCATTTGAGAGCAACTATGCTTGTGACTCTGATCCAAGAGAGGAAAGCTTGGGAAGTCTAGGGTGAGTCATTCATCATGATGGAGTACAGAATGGGTTTCTTGTAGTAGGCTAAGGGTGTCTGATTATAGTATATTCTAAGTGGGTGACAAACAGACCGAATGATAAATGGGGTCATTTTACTATTCCGTGGGAAACTTGGTTTAGGAACATAGACCCAGAGTCTTTTATTGCCCTTTCGACCCCAGGAAATTGTTCAAAACCATATCAGGTAAGGGCCTCTGGTGAGGAATTGATAGTTACATATTTGGTGCAATAATGAGGCCCTTGTGGTTTGTTGCTTTCTGAGTCGTCTTATTAAGCTTTGATTTTCTATGTTCTAAGTGTCTGCCAACCCAGGCTGACATTCCAAAACAGAGTTTAAACCAATTGAAAGCTCAGAAATATTGCTATCGAGAGACATAACTGGGGGCTGAATACCGTAACCTATATTTGTATGGGATTTTTACAGTGTTGGCAACCTGTCAATTTTATTTGATGGTTGACCACCATGAAATGCTGTAGGAAGAAAGTTTCTGAAACTCCATTGTAAGGTTAATGCTGTATTACCACACATCCAAATCCCACAAGCCCTCTCTTTCTCTTACTGTTTGAATATTTATACATAAGCTTCCAAGGTAAATTAAACACCAATACACTCAAAGGTTGAGAATCTATTTTATGGGAACATTAATAAATGTGAAGGTGAAAGAAAAATTTAAATATTTTTTGGTAGGGGAACTGTTTATACCTTTTGTTTTGCTTAGGCAGAATCAGTTTCAGTTCGTTAGTTTTTTTTGCGGTACGCGGGCCTCTCACTGTTGTGGCCTCTCCCGCTGCGGAGCACAGGCTCCGGACGCGCAGGCTCAGCGGCTATGGCTCACGGGCCCAGCCACTCCGCGCGCGGCATGTGCGATCTTCCCGGACTGGGTCACGAACCTGCGTCCCCTGCATCGGCAGGCGGACTCCCAACCACTGCGCCACCAGGGAAGCCCAGTTTGTTACATTTTTTAATGCCTGGATTATAAGAATAAAATTTATTTCAGAAATCGGAAGCAATAGTCTACAGCACATATTGCCTTCCTCTTCTTAGTTTGTCTCAGTCCTATTCACTCTTAAAAATATAATGGCCATATCTTTCATTTCCCCTTTTTTTTAAAGAAAAACATACAAAGCATCTCTTTAATTATTTTTATTTGATAACACTTTTCAGATATAGGTTAATCTAAATTTGGTATCTGTATATTAATTTCAGAATTAAGGAATAATTTTTGGATTCCATCCTCCAAAAGTATGACCAAGTTACCAAATGCAAGACAGCATATGGATTTTATTTTAATAAAAATAATTCAGCTTTTAAATAAAGAAGCAGTATTTTGAGCTAAGAATCTAAAACTCCTGGTTTAGTTTTAATTTGTTGCTCCTGCATTCATTTATTCACACTTATTTGACCCAGCTTTTGGAAATACAAAGTAAATAAGGCAAGATCTCTGCCCTCGGGTAGCACGTGACACTAAGTAAAAGCGCTGATAGATATAAGTTCAAAGGTTGACAAGACTAAAGATGCCACAAGAGGAAAGCATGGTTTACAGAAAAACTGATGACTGAGAAAGAAGAAAACTGAGCAAATTAAGATGGGGATTATTAAGTTATAGTTATAATTGTTAGAAAAGAACATTCTGATGAACGTAAGCCAAGTGAGAAGCAAAGACAACTTTGGCATTAGGAGGAAGGGTATATAAGCCTAGAACCGGGCCACCCAAGTAAGTCATTGCTGGTTGTTCAGAGTAATTGGCTAATTCTAGAAAGTACAGTTCCATGTTAAAGCAATGTAAAATGTAAGTAAATCATGGAAACAATTCCTCTCACTTAATTCTTTTCTTGAATCAGTTTTATGTCTTTGGTAAGTGGTTAGGCTGATGCCATGGTATGCAATGCATACGGAATGTAGTATTTAATGTGTGTATATATACACACATTGTATGCATCTATCTATACATCTATCTATCTATCATCTATTTATCACCACTGGACAGTAAATCTGTTCCACTACTTTATAGATATGTTATAATAATGATTCACAGTTCTTGTCGAGAGCCATTTTCATAGTTAGATGGTCATTCTCTTTAAAGTTGTTGTGGACATAGTATGGGAAGGGGGAAATTCCCCTCTCTACGCTTCTTGAGTTCTTATGGCTGGAATAATAATAAAATTGACACAAGCCAGATGAATGGGAGAAAAAGAAATAAATTTTAATTCATGCTCATGGAGGTGTTATAAAAATGGAACCTAAGAAGTGGTCAAAGCAGGCAGCTTTTATACTTTTTAAGCAAAGAAACGATACATTTGTGAGGAACTGACAGGACAAAGAAACTTAGGCTTTGGGCGCTCAATTAGTGAAGAATCTAAACAGTGTTTGGGCTTGGGGTAGTAAATTTAAAAAGAAATATGGTTTGTTTATACAGGCTTCTCACCCAATTTCCCTGTCGCTGACAGTAAGGATGTCCTTCCACCTCTAGATGCAGGGAGATCACCTTTCACAGGGGAGGTTTATTTCCTGCTTTCAGGGAGAAAGAAAGGAGGGTCAGAGTGTCCCTCTTGTGTTGGCCATTTCTTAATTGACTTTAATTCAAAGTAATCAATATGATTTTGTGGCATATTTGGAGGAGGCCCACCCTGAACCCCAATAGCTAAAATGAAGAATTATGCGACTATTTGTAAAATTCAAGCTGAAATTAGATTTTTCTAAATATTCAGATAAGAGTGGCATATGCTTGTCTCTCACTCGGTTATGTGGATAATTGGCATATAACCAGTGAACATCTTTCTGTAAATTCCCAGATCAATTTATAGGTTCCGACTCTCATATGAACTCCAGGCCTTAGTCGGAATATTTAGTTGGCTGTCAAAACGATTAGAAATCATTGCACTAGCTTTCACCCGATCATATATTTCTCTCCCAACCTGCTGGTCTGATACTCTCCATCTTTACTAAAGATCCCCGGCACCCCATCGCCTAAGCTGAAATGCTTGGTATCGGCAACTATTGATTCACTCCTTTTTTATCTCCCACATCCAATTGTTGGATTCATTCTCATTGAATTCATTCTATTTATTTATTTATTTTTGGCTGCATCGGGTCTTCGTTGTTGCACGTGCTTTCTCTAGTTGCAGCGAGCGGGGGCTACTCTTCGTTGCAGTGAGTGGGCTTTTCTCATTGCAGTGGCTTCTCTTGTAGCGGAGCACAGGCTCTAGGCACACGGGTTTCAGTAGTTGTGGCGCACGGGCTCTGGAGCGCAGGCTCAGTAGTTGTGGCGCACGGGCTCTGGAGCGCAGGCTCAGTAGTTGTGGCGCACGGGCCTAGTTGCTCCGCAGGATGTGGGATCTTCCCAGACCAGGGCTCGAACCCGTGTCCCCTGCATTAGCAGGAGGATTCTTAACCATTGCGCCACCAGGGAGGTCCTTGAAATCATTCTTGAATTGTTTACCTAAATACTTCTATATATCGTCTTATCACAATCATGGTTCAGAATTGAATTTGGATTATTGCAAATGTCTCTCTTTGCTTAACTGTTTTTCTCCACTTCATCTTATGCTCCATAATTCCAATTAAGACAAGCAAAATCAAAGCAGCCCATGGCATTTCTCACCTTGAAAACCCTTGGTTTGCTATTACCTATAGGATAAAAATTTAATTTCTTAGCAAACCATATTGAAGAGTCTGGTTCCTGACCAGAAAACCTATGTGTGTGATTTTTCAGTCCTCAGAGAGGAAGCTTGGTTTATAATCAATGCATTGCAGTTGAGGACACAGGCCTCCCCTGGCGGGTCACATCCTTATGCTCTCTGCATTCCTATCCCAGGTGCCTACATTTGGACCTCTCCTTATTGGGGAAACTAGAAGATATTTTCCCCACTCTCACTCAATACTCAGTACTTTTCCACTCCTGCCTTTCCCCCTCCCGCTTCCCTTCTGGGTCCAGAAATACACAGGAGTCTTTTGTTTAAGGCTCCCTCAACAGGGAGACAATCTGTATTTCTGTGCTGAGCCATCTGACCCTTGATAGACGCTATTTCATGGGAGGAAATGGAGCAGGGGGACAGTTGGCACTTCCTCTGGTTTCAGCCTCTTACACTATCACAACGATGAAAGGCTTTACTGATACTTCCGTTTTCGCTCGTTGTTTTTGATTGGCTACTCTGACACGGCAAAGCTCAGCTCTTTCCAGATCACCTCGCCCTTCGGATGAATTGACTTTGTGAAGGGATTAAGCATAAGGCTTTTCAGAAAGACCAAAAAGGCTGACAATCCCAACGGGCACCTTTGTGGGCTGCTAGAGGAGTCCACGGGGCATTCTAGAGACATGCTTGTGGTTTGCCTGCAAGACTTCGAGGGTTCTGTGGACATTTTGCCAGAGGGTCCTGGGAAGTGCTAGCAGAAGCTGTGTGCCATTCTTGGAGGATGCTAGGGCACTTATGCATGTTTTTTTGGTGCTGGGGGGAACGTTTGGTCTTCTCTTTAGTCTTGATCCTGGCTGAACGTGCCCAGTGAGTCAGATCAGGCATACAACAGAAGGGCTCAGAAAAAGCTAAGGAAGCAGTTCCTCATCTACTGCCTGAAGCCTCCTCAAGCGGGGCTGGAGATGGTCAGTGGGTTCCCATGAGCTGGGTAACCCTAAGCACATCCCTGGCACTGGTACACTCTCTGTAGTTCAGAAAGTTGTTGGAACTTCATAAGGGAAAAAAAGTGCAGAACTCTTTGTGATTGCTTTGCACGGTGGTCCCTAAGAGACCTTAAAGACTTAATTAGATCCCCTCTGGAGGTAATTTTGCCAGTTAGTGAAGGAGAGGGTCACAGCATGGGACACAGTACTACAGACCTTCTCTCTTCAGAACACCCTGACAGCAGCCACTGCCAAGACAACAGCATGCAAGCAGAAGCCACTGCCTCCTGGGCACCACCCCCACTGGGGAAGCAGGGGCTCCTCTAAACCAACTTGCCCTGCGACATCAGACCGACAAAAGCTGTCTACCTCTGTGGGCCAGTGGCTGGGCCACTGGATCCCTTGCCCACGGAACTGGTGAACACATCCTGACAGGTGGCCCCTATAACTGAAATGGGTGTTCTCTCCACCCTTCTCTGGGGGCCTGGGGATAAGTCTGAGGACTTCACTCACTTCTGTCCAGACCTCTTGGCTTTTGAAAATAAACAATAATAAACATTAAGCTGATGGCTCTCAGTCCCCAGGAGTGACCAGAGGCCCTATGCCAAGGTTAGAGTTCAGAGGGCAGGTGCGGGAGAATGCATTTCTTGGGCTTACTAGATAATGGCAGACAAGTGACTGTGTGTGGTCCCTGCAACCCCTGCACCAGGATGAGGGGAAAACGGATAATTTTGTCTGGTTTGGGGTCTGAGGCCATCACCACTGGGACCCTTGCCCAAGTCTGACTGTGGGTGGGTCCCTGTGGGCCCCTCTGAGCCTCCACTGTTATGGCGCCCATGACTGCTGCGGTGTTACTGGTATCGATGCATTATCTATACACACTCCTGCTTGTCTTTGTCCTCGTGCCGGGACAGGGGTTGCTGCAGTCGGGGACCTTTTGGTATGGGCATATGGAAGGCTGTGAGCCTGCTAGACTCACAGGCTATAGGTTGTGGCCTGGCCATGTGATTGGACCATTGGGCAGCCTCAGAGTGACATGTAGAACAGCCCCTGTGTAAGGACAAGACATTTGAATGAGAACCAGTTCTGCTCTTAAAGTTGTTTTGTTCCCCATGTGTCTGCTCCCTAGACAGGCCAAGAGGACATGACTATTTTTTTTTTTTTTTGCGGTACGCGGGCCTCTCACTGTTGTGGCCTCTCCCGCTGCGGAGCACAGGCTCCGGACGCGCAGGCTCAGCGGCCATGGCTCACGGGCCCAGCCGCTCCGCGGCACGTGGGATCTTTCCGGACCGGGGCACGAACCCGTGTCCCCTGCATCGGCAGGTGGACTCTCAACCACTGCGCCACTAGGGAAGCCCCATTTTTTAATTTAGTGTCATTGTACAGACTCTTTCCTCTCTCATTAGTTCTCTTTCTCCCTTAGTAAACTCATGTTTAGCCTGAAAAAACCTAGTTCGAATCTTGTCTTCATTGTCAAGGCGTCCTTATATTCCTCACTTAGGACTTCAACTCTGAAGGAGCTGTTGTTTCTATAGCAAGAGCACTACGATAGCCTTTAGGTGGAGAAACAGGCATTTTCCAATCCAATGTGTGCCATCCCCGTAAGTCTGTGTGTTTCTTTAGGAGAGGCACCGTGTCTCCCTCATCATTGTGTCCCTGGACCTTTGAACACAGGCAGGTAAATAATAGTAGGTTTGCAACAATATTTGTCGGCTAAATAACAAATTCCTGAGTAGACTGAGGTTCTTTATCTATGTAACTCATAAACTAGAACCATGGCATAAATAATATAGTTCACATGGTTGGACCCTCTTAATATTCACTATTGATTAACATTGCTGCAGCTACATCAACCAGCTTTCTGTAGAGGCTAGACTATTAGAAGCAGGAAGAAATCTGAGATATCCTCTTGTACAACTCTTTAATCTGAATGATGAGGAAACCATGACCCCCAAATTAAGTAACCTGACCCATATCTCACAGCTGATTGTTGACGGTGTTTGTAATGCTTGTTAAACACCATACTCGTTTTAATTACGCTACAGTTGATGCTTTGCTGTAAACAGGGAAGAGCCAACTTTTATGTATTATATTTATCACATCTCTCATTTGAGCCCCGTCAGGGAAATTAGATTTATGCTTTTTAATAAACCCTGCATAATATTCAACCCACTAATAGTTTATTATTGCTAGTTTTTCTTTTACCTAATAACATGTTGTGGTAAAATTGCTTTATCAATTTTGTATCTATGAAACAGAATTTAATCAACCAATAATAATCCATAGTTGATTATTTTATCAGCTTGTTCTAGGCTTGAAAATATCTATTTCATGGCATAGTTTAAAGTTACAATAGCCATATTTCTGTAAGACTAGAGCAAATTAGACTACTTTTTTTTTCTTGAAGAGATGCCCTTGTAAGTGGTTATTTCAAAATGTATATTCCTGTTTTTTATCTTGATATTCCTTTTCGAAATTCAATGAAGTCGTTTAAATATTACTTAAGCAACTATAATATCTATATTTGTTTTTTAAATTTGTGCCTTTTGGTGGGGTTTTAGCTCTAGCCTTTCAAAAGTCTTCATTTATAGAAGTAAACACATATGCTCATTTCAGGTAAAATGTAGTTACCAAAGCAGTTCACAGACTCATTACCATTCCATCTTGCAACTGTTAGGCTCTGGTTCAGAAGAACAAAACGAGCATTCATAGAAAGGAAACCTGGGTTGTCATCCCGCCCTCATCTCTAAAGAGCTCTGAGATTTTAGGTAGCTCATTTGACTTATCTGTTTTCAGTGATCTCATCTATTAAATGGATTTACAAGGCAAAATTAAAAAAAAAAATCAATGTTACACTAAATTAGTTGTCATCTTTATCCTTCTCACTGAGACAGCGCAGTGTCCTGTTTGAACGCCCCGGAGCCATGCTGCCTGAGTCTGTCATTTATGAGCCATTACCTTGGGCGAGTTACCTAAGTTCCCTGTGCCTGCGTTCCCTCCTCTGTAAAACAGAGGTAACAATAGTATCTATCTCATAGGGTTGTCATGAGGATTATGGAGTCGTTACATGAAAAGCACTTAGAGCAGTCCTATCATGGGGTAGTTCCTCTTCCTCTCTTGTACCTACCTGCCTATTATCTATCGCTGTAATGACATAGATTTACTAAGAAACAGCCAGTTCACAAGTCTCTTATCATAGCTGGAAATGACTTCGACAGAGAGAGGAAAAAAGAACTCCAAGGGGAGAGGACTCTATCCATGCACACTATTCCCCTCTGCCAGGAGGAGCAGCTGCTGAGGCTTAAGTACATGATGGGTCCTTAAGGAGGCAGTTGGGTGCTGTAATGAACAGTCACAGAATCAATATACCTGGAGAAGGTAATGCCGACCTCTGCTTTACCCAGCCCTGATACTCTGAGCTCTTAACCCAGTTCTCACATATTGTCTCTTTTTTTCCCTTTAAATCAATAAAGAACTTCAAAGATCTTTTAGAGCTATAGATTGAGGCTGTAAATGTTTCAGAATTTTAAAAGGTAGTCATAGCATTGAGGCCGTTATGCATTCAGGTTTCAACCGTATCCTTGAAGACTTTTAAAGTACAAATATATAGGTTCTTTCTCTAAATGAAGTGGGTAACTATAACAATAGCAACAAAAGTAATTCACTGTTCCTGAGGACTAACCACGTATCAGGCCTGATACTAAAGGTTTTATAAGTGTCATCTAAATAAATGAACAGAACCATCCTTTTTGGTATTGTTATCTGCACTTTTCAAATGGTGAAATTGAAGTTCAGAGATTTAAGTAAAATGTCCAAGAATACAAAGATACAAAGTCAGGAAGTGGTGGAAGCAGGATTCAAAGCCCCATTAGTCTGGCTTAAAAGACCGTGTTCTCAAACAATCCCCTAGAGAGACTCATCCCCTAAGAAAGGACAACGTGCCTCATCCGTTTACTGATCCCGTCTTCACAGACAAGCCTAAATGGGAAATGGTCGCAGCATCTGCTGCTCTTTGTACAACGAATATAACGATTCTCATTCACGAAACAGGTGCACTAAGAAATGGCTTCCCAGTAGTTGTGACGTTTAGAGTTTTTTGTATATTGTGCATGACTGGTACCATGGTATTGAGCCATCTCAGGGACGATTGGCCTGATTTTCTAAATAAACTGTCCTGGGAGAATAGGTTACTCGGAGCTAGGTGACCCATTCAGAAGAAAGTAGCATTGTTCTTGTCAAAGTGATCATTGATTTTTCTCTCGGGTTTCTGTAGGGAGTTGCAGGATAAATTTCTATTTGCTACAAAATGAAAAAAGAGAAGTGTTCTCGGATGGACTTCTGTGTTCCAGAAATACAATCTTGGAAAGGAAAAGAAGTCTAACAGAATAATCAAAGTTTTCTTAGAATTTTTTTTGAGGTTTCTCAAGACAAAATGGCTTGGAAGAAAGGAACTATAACCAATTCCAAATTTCTTTTCAGTTGTAGGAGGAAAAAGGATTTGTAACAGCAGTTGAATTAGAAGAAAGTCATCTTTTCAGTTAAACTTATGGCTATATCATAATGTAATTTGTTATATACTTGCATTTATTCCTATATTGACATAAAGCTTTTCAAATTTGATGGGCCAAATAAATCATCAGATCTTTGAAATCAAAGAGGAACACAATTTGTTTTATTCAATATGAATGTGCTACCCAGGACTTCCCTGGCGGTCCAGTGGTTAAGACTCTGCGCTTCTACCGCAAGGGGCACGGGTTCGATTCCTGGTTGGGGAACTAAGATCCCACATGCCTTGTGACCTGGCCAAAAAAAAAAAAACAAAAAAAAACAAAAGAGGAAAAATAAAAAGAGAGGGAAAAAAAAAAAAAAAAAACCAATGTGCTACCCATAGCCAAAGGGGCATAATACCATGATGTGAAGCATTAAACAGAAAAGTAGTTTGCAATTAAATCTTTTTTCTTTCATTCTTGTCGCTTTTAGTGACCTAAAGGACTATTTTAAGTACTAAGCATTTTCCTATAAACATACAAAGTGGTATCCAGAGGGATTCTCATCAAGCCTATAAGGCTTTTGTTTGGAATATGTTACGAATATAGTTCATGAAAATCTTAAACCCATTGTGCACTCACGTTTGGAAGCCATAGACAGGGGTAATTTTTAGCAAACCTGCCTATTTCACTTCCCCACTGCGGAGGATCTATCCTGCCTATTGCCACAACTGCTTGAACAGCCTCATCATCTGTAGGTCAAAGATGCATTTTTAAAAAAGAACCAAAAGCCTCACTTACAGGACATAATAGAAAGTAAGAGCTGGGAAGACACTCTTCATGTCTACTGGGTAATTAAAATGAGTTCTCAAGATAAGCACAGCAACTGAAATACATATTCATTTGAGAAATCCCAGTGGCTCCCAAAGAGCTCTCAGGGGCTGTCAGGTACATAGCATCGTAAGTAGGAAAGACGCTGTAGTGCAGCGTGTGACAGGTACCGAAGGTGTTGGTTTCTTGTTCCATGTCTGATATGCTCCCTTGTGCCACTCATGGTGTTAGCTGTACTTTGCTCCCTCTGCCTGTGCATTAACAGGTCCTCCCGTCTTTTCACATTATTGTGACATTGAGCGTTTTGGGCAAGTTACACTTTAACCCACTGAGGAGAAGGAAGGAAGAGTGGAGTTAGTTAAGTGGGCATAGAGTGATTGGGTCAATAGCAGAATAGAGCATCCATAAGCTGCAGACGGACACTGGCAGAAATGCAAACTGTTACCAATGCAGGAGAGAAAAAAAATTTGACTGTGAACTATTGAATATTTCTACCTTTCACTGAACTCATACTTGAAAGGGTCTTTAAGAAAGATTCGTTCATTTGATGTTTTGAGGAACTTTACTGAAGAATTGAGGCCCTTCTTGCTGTTTATACTGACTATAAAGCCCTCTACTCTATCCCATTCAAAGAGATATTGGCTTAATAAAAATATGATAATTTTTTTTTTTTTGCGGTACGCGGGCCTCTCACTGTTGCGGCCTCTCCCGTTGCGGAGCACAGGCTCCGGACGTGCAGGCTCAGCGGCCATGGCTCACGGGCCCAGCTGCTCCGCGGCTTGTGGGATCTTCCCGGACCGGGGCACGAACACGTGTCCCCTGCATCGGCAGGCGGACTCTCAACCACTGCGCCACCAGGGAAGCCCTGATAATTTTTTTATAACAGTGTATTAATATCTTCCGTCTCTCCATCCATGGTCGCAACCTTTGCTTTAATGAAGAAGATATTCATTTGATATTTTGGGTTTGATTTGCCAAGAAAGCTCGGGTCCCATTTCTCTCCTCATAGATCTCTGTAACATGATGAATCACTGTTTGAGCTTAGTGAATCTAAAACTACACTTATTCTTCCCCAAAGATTCTGATTTGCATCATTCCTGTTTATATTAATGATATTAATATTTGCCTCCAAAATTTTTTAAGTTAACTTTGAAGTCCTTTTCCTTCACATTTCATATTCAACCTATTACTAAGTTTCCCACGATTACTTAGATTTCCAATTTAAATTTATATTTCAAATTTCTACTCTTGCTTTTGCCATTTGCCTCTGAAATTTCATTTCTGATTCAAGAAAAACAAGAGCCTTCCTAAATTGTGTCACTTTTCTACTGATAAGTTAATAATAAATGAAAACAAAATACAAAAGACTCATTCGAAAATTCAAGAACTTACGTTTATTTAATTTTGGCTGATATATAGAGCCTGAAATATTCACCATGCTTTGCAAAGTACCGCACTCTGAAAGCTCCACAAAGTGAATTATAAGGCACAGTGTGTCTGCCACTAACAAAATAAGGTGTACATGTTAACTTAGTGTTTCATGGTTGGATATCTTCATTTACGCAAGAGAATTACCTTGCAACCTTTTTTTTTCAAATGTAAGAAACTCATAATTGTAACAGACTATGGAGTAGGAGAAAAATTAGAGAGAATTTTTTCTTTCAGATCAGTAAGAAAGTGTATGTTGAGAGAAAATACCCTATATCAGAGTAGGACATTTGGACCACATTAGGCTCTAACACGGATATGCAAATATAAGATGTCCTCCTTATTTTCAACCCAATTCCTGAGAAAACACATGCATACCCAAAGCAGCCAATTAAAATGTAAGATAGTAAATAATTAAGGACCAATAAGTGGAAGTCCTAGTTCTTGCAGAAATGTTATGCTGGGTGAATCATTAAGCATCCTATACAATGTCCAACAGAGAGATGTACGTCACATGAATCCAGTGTAATTCTAGAGCAGTGGAAGGATGAAGTTGTAAAACTAGAGTTATTTTTAAAAATATTCTTTTGAGGGCTTCCCTGGTGGCGCAGTGGTTGAGAATCTGCCTGCTAATGCAGGGGACGTGGGTTCGAGCCCTGGTCTGGGAGAATCCCACATGCCGCGGAGCAACTAGGCCCGTGAGCCACAACTACTGGGCCTGCGCGTCTGGAGCCTGTGCTCCGCAACAAGAGAGGCCGCGGTAGTGAGAGGCCCGCGCACCGCGATGAAGAGTGGCCCCTGCTCGCCGCAACTAGAGAAAGCCCTCACACAGAAACGAAGACGCAACATGGCAAAAATAAATTAATTAATAAACTCCTACCCCCAACATCTTAAAAAAATATATATATATTCTTTTGAAACATATATCAAATCATTACACTGTAGGCTTTAAATTTCTTACAATTTCATTTGTTAAGATAGGCATCACCTTTGGGTGATAGAGGGTTGGATCCCGTGAACCTGGGTGCAGGTTCACCAGAACTTGCCAGTTTCTCTTCATGATCACGGACTGAGAATGACTGAGAATGTGTTGGATTAGGGAGTTTGAAGAGAATAGGCGAGATCTGAGAGAGTTTTGTAGAAAATGGCAGATAACATCAAGGAAGAATGAATAATGGAGAAACTGTGCGTGTGTGAAGGTGTGAAGTAAAGTGTGAAGTAAAGTTTGTTTCTTTTCTCCCCTCCTGTTTCTTATCTTCTTCCTCCCCCACCTCCTCCTCTTTCTTCTTATTTTAGCAATTTTAAGCAGCTCTGATACAGAAGCAAAAAAGGCAGGGCCGTGAAGGTCAGGGAGTTACTTTGCTGAGTGTCACACTAGGACAAGGGGATTGAGGGTATTGACAAAAGGTTAGCTTAGGTGGGAAGAAAGTGAGAACTCAAGGAGTTTTCAGATTAGGAGAAAATGACAAGTTAAAGGACCCTTGAAGGACAGGACGTTATAGGCTGTGAGGACTAAAAAAAAAAAGAAAACTGGAATAATAGGGATTATAATTCGAGAGAAAGGTATTATAAGGTAAGATCTCAGAGGTGGAGTGGTTCTGGGCGATGCCAGTCTTGGGCTGACAGCTATGGGTGTGAAGGGAAGTGAAGTGGCATCCGAGAGCTGTGAGAAACAGGCGTCACATGTGTTACTTACACAGAATGCAAACTGTGTGCCAACATTCTCTGAGAGACTGGGGAGATGACCAAACTGGCAGAGGATGAGGGAGAAGAAGGACTTTTAAGTAAAAGGGGTCGGGTTTGAGGGATCTGCAGGAAGCAGTTAGGAGCACCCTGTAGACCAGGGTGGGAGAGGGTGTCCTGTCCCTGGGGGAGGGCCAGGTTTCAGTCACAGCAAGGAGACAGAAAGAGAGCTCTGAAGAAAGGGTAGATGACATAACTGGAGAAGCTGTAAACCCCAGAGATGGGTCTTCAGAGACTGGTTAGACCAGAATGTGAGAGAGAGAAGGAAAAGAGATTTTCATTTTGGCTTTCTGGCCTCGAGGCTCCCAGCGCAACTCTGAAGAGAGATGTGTCGGTCCTGGAGGAGATCCTGGTCAGAAGCCTGCAAGGATTCCAGATCAGGAACTCTGCTCAGGGTTCCATAGAGAACGCTTGTGTTACTTATCACGCTTAGAGGTCTCCACAGACACCACTTACAGCGTGAAAGGGACAAAATGGAGTTTGACAGTCTTCCTGGAAGAGCCTGATGTCTGTTTTAGCGTCATCATTTGTCAGTTTAACTGTATGTTAAAGCAAGGCTGGTTGTCTTAGGTCACTGGGCCCCGTAGCAGCCGCTGATTGGGCCATATGTCTTCAGCTCTCCTATTGTTTCTGGACCACACGGTCCGAATTCCACATGACGGCACTGGTATCTCTTTGAGCAGTTTTTCTGTGCTCAGAGCCTGCTCTGCCCTCACGTATGACATCCTCTTGCCAAGCGTGAGCGTCCTGGTTTCCTCGATGCTTGGTGGGGGTGGATCTTAGCCCCCTTTCTGCATTAACTCCTGGAGTTGCCCTGCAGGGTAGACTCCAGGTACCCACAGCAGAAACTTGCTTACTGGCTCCCTTTTTTTCTCAGCCTCACTTCTCCACTCCTCACTGGGTTCACCTCCTAAGTTAAACAGGCTCTGTGTGCCCTCAGTTCCCTGTCACGGGTAAAGCCAACTAAGAGAGGCCCCAAGGTAAGAGGTGCCACCATCCACGTTCCAAATGGAAGTTTGCTAGAACACTTAAGAACAGCTTGCAAAGGAAGTGGCTAGGAACAGTTTGCAATCCTTAGTTACCAGACTATAAAAAGCACTAGGGGACCAAGAGTGGACTTGAGTGGAAAGAATTTCTTTGGACAGAGTTGTGAGTCTGACCCCATCACGGCGAAGGGACCGTTTGTATTGCCTCCTGGCTCAAATCTAGAGATTAGGGTTCCAAAGAGATATCTAAGGAGCTGTCTGTGTTTCCCATGGAGTCTGTGGGCACAGAGGATAAACTGTGGCTTGTTAGCTGCTCTGATGGATTAGGAGATGGGTCTGCCTTGAGAATGGACTGTACACACTCCCAGAATTTCTGGAGGGAAAGGCTGTTCATTTTCCATGGCTCAGAGGTCACTTGGAAGAGTGAGCTGGCCTGGAGCTATGGTAAGAAACTCTGCCTGAAAGGATACTGGTGCATACAGCAAATTTAAGGAGGCTTCAGGTCACACGGCAGAAGAGGGCAAGGGAGGAATCATAAATTGATGACGAGACAAAAGATTTCCCTGCTTTAAGGGAACTACATGTTACAGAGGCCCGAAGATGCAGAGGGGTGGGGAGGGAGAGGACAGAAAGTGGGGGGCAGGAGTGGTCTTCAAAGTTCCCAAGTTGACTGGAAAGGAAGAAGCAGATCTAAGTATGGCAGGGCCAGTAGAAAGTACTGCAAGATTAGATCCATGCCACTGAGGAAGAGAGGACGTTTCTGAACTTTATTCCCTACCTAACCCCCGCTAAAACCCCGGAGGGGCCCCAAACACAGGCCAGCTCTGCTCCCCTCTTAACACAACGCCCCCTCCTCCAGTGGATTCACGGGCTGAGTAAAGAGAAGCATTTCGGTCCTGATGATGATTGACAAATACTGGATATTTCTATTAGACAATGATGACTGTTCTGTGACTAAGAGTGGTCAAAGGAATTTTATTGTCACAGACAGACAGGAGATCACGGGATGAGCCCCAGTTTCACCCAGGGATAGTCTTCTACACAGGGACAGAATGCAGGAATAATTGGTTTGGCTGTTTTCCTGCTTTTAAGCTTTAGAGTTACACTTTTCAGCGTACCTGCTACAGCCTTTTTTGTTCCTCATAAATTCACATTCGTGCCTTGGTAACTAGAGAGTCGAGGGTTTCAAGCCGTGTTTGACTAAAACTCATGGAAATATTCCGGGAGTGTGCATAAGGCCAAAATTACGAATGATAATCAATGTTGAAAAGTTAGGGAATGCTTTACATCTTCAAATCCTAAATAGACTAATCTACGACTACTTTAGCTATCATTTCTAGCTGTATGCTTAAATCCTGCAAACGATTACGTTTCTCAGTTTGTGAATCATAAGACTTTTTTACATATTGACATATACCTGCTTTGCATGAATTAGAAACAACTACTTACTGAACTGCCTAAACCCACAGTCTGGCTGGCTCCTCCAGCCCTGGTTAAGGGGTTCAGCTCACCGCCAGGGCAGATTTCCTTCATTTCCTGCTGGCCTCTCTCCAGCGTTTTTTTTTTTTTTTTTTTGCGGTACGCGGGTCTCTCACCGCTGTGGCCTCTCCCGTTGCGGCGCACAGGCTCCGGACGCGCAGGCTCAGCGGCCATGGCTCACGGGCCCAGCCGCTCCGCGGCACGTGGGATCCTCCCGGACCGGGGCACGAACCCGAGTCCCTGGCATCGGCAGGCGGACTCTCAACCACGGCGCCACCAGGGAAGCCCCGGACGGTGGCTCTTTGTACTCCTGTTGTCATCCATTTTTCTAAACAGGTTTAGCTCAGTGGGCTGTCAGTGCTGATGGACTGCCTGGCTTCCAGGCCCTTCTTGTTGGTGATCTTGTCGGACCATTACATGCTGATTACGGTTTTTTGATGATGCCTACAAAACTGCTTAACAGGCCACAGGTAGCATCCCTGAGCAGTGGAAGCCTCACAGCTGGTTAGTACCTTGTGCGGCGATTCTGCTTTCTATACTCCATGGTGCTGTATCAGTGACACGGTGCCCAGTAACTTCCTGAAGGACGTGTAGCTCTTGACGGATTTACTTTCTGGTCTCGAGATGTTTCAGCCCACATTGCTACCTAAGCAGAAACTCACAGAAACTCTGTGTACTCACCGGTATTTCTTCTTTCTGTAATACAATGTGGGTTTTTTTTTCAGTCTTCCCTGACCACAAACAAGTTTTTGAACACTATTTTCATAGTTGAAAGATGGTATATGAGTAAATTAAAAATTGGAATCCTTGAATATTCAGGCTGGGGTGAGGATGGATATGTGTGAACTAAGCTTGGACTTATGTCATCTATTTTATTTGTATCGCAAAACTCTGGAAGGATTATAACCATACATATTCCAATATGACCAAGATACACAATTAGTTATAAAGATTCTCTGAAATTTTATTTCACTTATAAGACTGAGGCATTGCTAATATTATGTGAAATATCAAGAGCTATTTATATGATCCTATTATCAAACTTTTTACAAGTGCCACTTAAGGTTTATGTAAATACTAGAAATAATTGCAAAACAAGAGGTCCACTCTAAAATAGACAAAGTAACTCCAAAAAAGAGTTTAGTTCTGCATATGAATGTTTCTGTTATTTTAAGAATTACTAAATGTGCAAGCACTCGCTTAATATTCCACTTCTACTTAACATACCACGCTTATCTTGTATCCTACTAGCTAGGAACACAGTGACATGTGTCTTCATCCTACGTGTCTTAAAACAAGGGCTTCCGATCTCGGCGATCTACGCAGTAAATTAGCTCCTGACCACTAGATGGGGCTATGAAACCTCTTGCGTTATTAACAGAGCTCTTGCAAACATTTGCTTTTCTTGAATGGAAAAAAATTTTCCTTGAAAATTTCTTAGTCTTTTTCCTCTCATGTTTAACCCCACCTCTTACTGATGATTGAAAAATGCTCCAGATTCTTTGTAATAATGACAAAGCAACATTACGATAATGACATGCAAGGGTAGTCGTCATATTATGTTCTAGGAGGGAAATGGATATATTGCCAAGGTCACCTTACAGTCAATTCAGACTCTCCACTAATAGTAATAGGTTCATCATGGTGACATACTAACAGTTCTTCCTTCCTTTCTTTCCCTATTTATTGGTCCAACACACAACTCATTAACTTCATCTGTTTGGATTGTAGACCACAGAATGCTTCTAGGACTCAGGAGGCTATGAAAAGTGTGATTATATTTGGCGTGGGTATATAGACCTCTGTCAGTATAACAACCATACACAATAAGTTTTCTTTCCACCTTATCAGTTCCCCATCAAGAGTAACTTTGTGATAATATGCAGGTCCTCAAGATTCTGGAGGAGTGAGGATCAACCCTGAAAAATGATTAGCGTTGCCTCTGAAAAACACGATTCCACTATTGTGCGACTTAAATGTTTATCTTTACTTCAAAAGAACGATTTATTTCACTTTAATTTAGAAGCAGTCATTTCACTGTTTTGGCTTTCACCTATTATAACCAGCAAAAGAGAAGAAATTCAACTTTCCCAAATATTTTGTACTCCCTGGCGGAGAATATAATGCATAAAGTAGCCATTCAATAAGAGCTTATTATATAAATGAAAGATTCAAGATACTATGATTACATTTTATATTATGGAATCAGGGCAATTTCATTTGTCTTATTAGTATCCAAATTTTAATTTATTGAATTATCATATAACTTCAAGGAACAACTATGTTTTGAATAATATTAGATGTGGTATTCCATATTTAAGACGGATTTAGGGCTACTGAAATAATAATTTAAAATCCAAGGGACCACGATGTTCCCCGTTGATTCAGGTACTTGAAAAAGAGATTCATAGACTTAAGTCATTTTAATCAAAGGTCTTTCTTTTGACTCTAAGGTCAGGTAGAAACTGGTAAATGGACAGAAGAGCTAAATGTCAGTCAAATATATATATATATATTTGTGGTACGCGGGCCTCTCACTGTTGTGGCCTCTCCCGTTGCGGAGCACAGGCTCCGGACGCGCAGGCTCAGCGGCCATGGCTCACGGGCCCAGCTGCTCCCCGGCATGTGGGATCCTCCCGGACCGGGGCACGAACCCGTGTCCCCTGCATCGGCAGGCGGACTCTCAACCACTGCGCCACCAGGGAAGCCCTGTCAAATATTTCTGATGGAAAATATTTGTGAAGAAAGACATAATCAGAGGGTTTTTTTTTAAGAAGTGAAACGATTTTGGTAGAGCAGGGACATACAATGGAAGGATGCTTCACACAGATTCTTGCTTCTAAAATGAGGCAGTCTTAGAAGACCATAGATAAAAAATCAACCATTAATCTCTACTGGCATTCGAGCCAATCTGATACAAATATAGGAGCTAAAATGAGTCGATTTTACTTCTGAGAGTAAATACAAACTCAATTTCCTTTCAGCCTATAAAAGGCTTCTAAGAAATGTGATGACACCTGGGCTCACACAAAAGAAACACATTAAAATCTATGTTTCATTTTCAGAATGAAACTAGCATACTCCCCTGACTTTGGCAGCAAGACAAATTCATAACAGAACATTCAGAAAATGCAAAAATCTCAAATAAGAATTACCCATAATTCCACCACTCAAAGAAAGCAACTTTTAGAGTTTTATTTATGTGTTTGTGTATTTGTGGGACCATACTGACTATATTTGTCTAATTTGCCTTTGCTCTTTTTTCATGTAATATATAGAGAGCTTTTTAAAAATCACTAATCTACCTTTTAAAACAGGATTTTCAAAGCTGCAAAGAACTCTATTATATAGATATACAATGATAATTTGACCAGGTATGCATTTTAGATGATTTCTTAATTTTGACTATTGTAATCAGCGCTACAATAATTATTTGTTTGAGCTGATATATGACAAAAGTCTGTCTCAGAATACCATTTTATAAATTAATTGTTGTATAATGTTTACATGGTAAAAGACTGGTGCGTATTACACACTCAACTGTATTTCATTACTGTTTTTTTTTTTTTTTGCGGTACGCGGGCCTCTCACTGCTGTGGCCTCTCCCATGGCGGAGCACAGGCTCCGGACGCGCAGGCTCAGCGGCCATGGCTCACGGGCCCAGCCGCTCCATGGCACGTGGGATCCTCGCGGACCGGGGCACGAACCCGTGTCCCCTGCATCGGCAGGCGGACTCTCAACCTCTGCGCCACCAGGGGAGCCCTCATTACTGTGTTTCAATATGTAAAAAGGGAAACCTCGTACAGCGCTCTTATTCTTCCATTGACACAGCATGATGGAAACAACAGGGGCAGGTAAAGGGTTTGTTCAATTGTGCTTTTCAAACAGTTGGCAGAAATATATAACGATTATGTCTATCTATACTTCCTAAGGTATTTGAACTCCTGATTTCCGTGGAGAACCTAAACACAAAATAATCCACCCAACACAGCTACATTTGTAAGCCGTATCAAGGCAGGGTTTATCATAGCAGTGAGTAAAGAGAATTAATGTAAAGATGCCACTCTCAGTAGGCCTACCGACAGTAAGCATTTTAATAATTTTCTGTATTTGTCCATAACTTCAGCCAAAATCCCATTTGTAGCAAAGCTCCCATAAACTTACTTTCTCTAGAAATGCAATGAAATAATGACAAAAGTTGTACTGTGTTCACCAACGCAACATTACCAAGCAACTGTCATTAGCTGATCTCCTTATGAAACTATTTTGTTATTTTCTAAAGGAGAATTTTTAGCTCTGCTTTTTTCTCTTTTTATTTGAAAATAAGTTAAAACTTAGAGGAAAGTTGAAGGATAGGTGAAGGGTGGATACCCATAACCCAGATTCCACAGTTGATGACATTTAACCACACTTGTTTTATTGAATTCTCTAGGTACCTATTTATACCTATATCTGGCAGAATATCACCTAAGTGATGCTGTTTTCTCACTATACTTTATTCAATAGGTGGTTATAATATCAATACTCCCATTCTTGTTCTGGTGACTTTAGCTCTGGTCACTTGATTAAAGCGATGTCTCCTAGGTAAAGTTACTATTCTCCCTTCGTAATGAATAATTACTTTTCATTCTGTGGGAAGACACTATGAGAGTCTGTAAATTTAGTTTTCCTTATCACACTTTTGCCCACTAGTTTTAGCAACCATTGAGGAGTCCTGCTTGAAACAGTTGTTACTATGATTTTTGCCAAATGGTGGTTTTCTAATTCCATCATTCTTTACATAAAGTGCCAACTAACACTACCATTCTTTATTCTCATGCTCAAATCTGGCCAGTGGAGTAGCTTTAAGCTGGCTTCAGTGTCATTTTTAACATTTTCCTGTCATTCTTTGAGGACTCCCTTGTTTTCTAGCACATCAATATTTTCTAGGTTTATTTGTATTTTTCTTGCTCTGGTCCCTGAATAAGCCATTCCTCTATTGAGGCTAATTTCTGTTAGTGCAGAATGATATTTAGAAACCAAGACATAATAAGCTAGGTGTGTTTACTGACACTGAGTTCACTATTTCCAGTCCCACTCTGTTGGCTAATTGAATGAACTAGGAAAATAATGTGTACGTGTATGTATATGTACATGCATACATTCAGACACATGTATAAACACATTTATATCCATGTTTCTCTCCCTCTCTTTAAATTCACACCAATGCCTAAGTTCACCAATTCCAACCCACATCCACAGTATACATTCCAGCTTTTCTCGTGTTTGTATTTCCCTTTTCTGACAGTAAGAAACCTGACTTCCATTTGTTGATTTTTCAATACCTGTGAAATTAATCCATTTAAATGACCCCTTAGAGCTACTGCCCCTAACCTCCCCCAGCTGTCATTTTGCAAGGGAGCCTAACTCCTGTGGCCACCTCCAACAAGTACTGGAGAAGGGGTATGACAAAAAGAAGAACAGAAACGAAAGCTCTCTAACGGCTTCTGGACTAAATTACCCAAAGAATGAAGGAAGAAAGAAAGCAAGAGAGGAAAGAAGGAAAGGTTATCTTTATTTAATGGATAAATAATTTTTTGGAAAAAAACCCCCTTACTTTCAGCTTTTCTTTGAGTGGTTTTATTTCAATCAAACTAGATACATGACATTTGAAGAAAAAAAAAAAAACAGCCTCCCAAAGAGCAAGATTCAGGTCTTTGATTAATAACGAAGGCCAAGGTCATGTGAAATGATCTGAGAATTCATGCAATTTATCTCCAAGTCATGATTTTTCCCTTTACAATTTGATCAGAGCTGCATAAAACTCCAGGGATACCTAGCTGGCATACCTAGGATTATCCTTAATTCATCCTGATGTGGTCAATTTTGTTGAAATGATATTCAAGCATTAATGTTAACCATCAAGAATACAGATTTTTGGAGCTGTATTCACTCAGGAATATGAGTTTCTTTTACAGAACATCAAAGATATCCAGAGCATTATTTGATGATTGATAGAACATAATGAAATAAAAGTTGTCTTCCCTGTTGCTTAATAAGTGACATGAAATGGAATTAAAACTTAATAGCTCAAGTGCTCAACTTTTGACCATTCAGCAGGGCTGCTTACCAAATTCTTCTATGACACACAGGAGTTGAAAGCAAAGAAAGAGAAACTGAAACAAAAAACCAGGGTGTAAATTGAACACAGTTTTGTAAGAATATTGCACACAGGACTGAGTCACGTCAAGGGAAGAAAACTATTTTGCAAATCAAATTCAGTTATTAACATTATGTTAGAAGGTACAATGAATGGGATGTAAGCATGCATACGTTGCCTTTTCTAGTCTGTTTACTTACAAAGATCTGGTTACAAAGGATCTTATATCTTCTTGCATTGTTATCAGTGTTTCAAGGAAAGAAGATTGAATGCTATGCAGTGGTACTGTCACACAGTTTTGAAATTGTTGACGTGTATTTATTCAAAAAAATTTATTGAATGCCTACTATGTGTTAGGCATTATTCTAGTTCCTTGCAATACAGCGCAGTGATAGATAAGATATACAGTACAGTGATAAATAAGTGATACCCTGTGCCCTTATCGATCTTCATTGGGAAAGAGGCAGACAGTAAACATACTAAATATACATACACACACATACACATAAAATACTTCAGATAATGCTAAGTTTTATCAGGAAAAACAAAGGTGGATAAGGAGGTAGAACGTCAAGTTAAGTGCTAAGTCTACTACAAGCGCCAACCACTGCAGAGTAATTTTAAAACTTTTACATACTAGAACAGAAAAAAATCAAGACATTGTTTAGTTCAACTCCTTTTTTGCAAATGTTGATTCTGAATTCCACAGAGATTGTGACTTGCTTAAGGTTCTGTAGCTTTTTGGTATCTTTGCTAGGATTTGAGTTCCCTCGTCGAGTAGAATGTCAGTCACAGATTCTACCTAATAATTTGCTACTTCACTATAAATTTACATGGAGCCCTAGAGCTTCATCTAGTTTCTTGGGATCAAAACTCTTCCCACGCTTTTTAAAAATGTATTTTCTAAATTTCTCTCATTTTTATCAAATTATCGTACATAGTTTGAAAAGACAAATAATGCTATATATTAATATAGTATCATATATTGTATTTCAATAATATTTATGCTAAAAAAAATAATGAAAATCAACAGTATCTATCCCCATGTCTCCCAGTGCCTGCCTCTCATTCCTAAAGGTAATCCCTTTCCAATTTTCCGTAAGTCTCCTATGGAATGTGCCTCCATATATCTAAAGAATATGCTCGCACTTCTATTTCTTGGGTTTCCGGCTTTTGCACTTAACTAGTCTCATTGAACTGGCACAGTTCCTGGCACGTTACAACAACAGGAATAAAAAATCTCTCCTCTGGCTTCTTTAAGTTTATTTAGTAGAACTAGTATTTTCCTTGATTTTTGTCTTAGTCTGCTTTGGCTTCTGTAACAAAATACCAGAGACTAGGTGGCTTATAAACACTAAACATTTATTTCTGGAGTTCTGGAGGCTGGGCAGTCAAGACCAAGGCACTGCAGATTTAGTGTCTGGTGAGAAGCAGCCTCCTGGTACATGGATGGCTGTCTTTTCTTTGTGTCTTCATGAGGGAGAAGGCACAGGGGATCTCTCTGGGGCCTCTCTTATAAGGACACTCATCTTATTCATGAGGGCTTCACCTTCAAAAGCTAGTCACCTCCCAGAGGCCCCACCTCCTACTGCTATCACATTGGGCATTAGGATTTAGCATGTGAATTTAGGGGACCACGAACGTTCAGTTTATGGCATCCAACCCCTTGACCACCCAAAATCCATGTCCTTCTCACATGCAAAATATATCCATTTCCTCCCAATAGCCCCAAAGTCAACTCATTCCAGCCATCAATTTAAAGTGTAAAGTCCAATGTCTTATTGAAGTGTCATCTACATCAGATATTGGTGAGACTTTAGGTGTGATTTGTCCTGAGGCAAATTTCCCTCCAGCTGTGAACCAATGAAGTCAAATACATTATGTGCTTCCAAAATACAATGCTAGGATAGGCATAGGATGGATATTCACGTTCCCAATGGGAAAAAGAGGAAAGAAGAAAGGAGCAACAGGTCCTAAGCAAGTGCAAAACCCAAGAGTACAAATTCTGTTAGACGTTGAGGTTCCATAATAATCCTCTTTGATTTGATGGTCTGCTCTCCAGGCCCACTGGGGTAAAGGTCCCACCTGCAGGGCACACTGAGGTGTGGGTCCCACCTTCGGGAATGACTGCTCAGTAGCCCTGTTCCCATAACATTGCTGAGCAGAGATCGGGCCCCTTAAGGCTCCAGGCTGCCCTGCCCCTATGGCTAGACTGGACCAGCCAGCAGCACCCTTCAGCCTGGGCCCTACTCATGCCAGCTGGAGCCCACAGAAACATCCCATACCTGTGGCTCTGCCGGGCATCCTTTGAGATTCAGGTGAAAGTGGCACACGGCCACAGCTCATGCACTCTGCGCACAGGCAGAAAAGGTGTTTCCTTGATGCCACCAAGACTTGCCACCTGTGCCCTCCAGACGGGATGCTGCTATGGCCCTTGCCACACTCAGGCCAGCTGCACCTGGGTCGGCTGAGGAGCACAGGAAGTGGAGCCCTTGATGGCCGGCAGAGCGCCACAGGTGCTGGTGGTCCCTCCTTTGAAACCCCTCTGATGAACTCTGCATTTTCTTCAGAGTTATTCTCCCATCGTCTTGGGGAACAGCTCCTTGCTTCTTCTGTAGAAATGGCTGATCCATCGTAGCTGCACCCTTAGCATTCTGCTCTGATCACACTTTTTCATTTTTTATAATATGGACGTCCTGAGAATTTTCTGAATCTTTAAGTTCTGCTTCCTTTTTTCTTAACCATCTGACTTGAAGTCACGTCTCTCTTCTCACGTTTTACCATAAGCAGATAAGAGGAGCCGGGCTGCTCCTTCAACACTTTGCTTAGATACAGCTTCAGCTAAATATCTGCTTTCATCACTTTCAAGTTCTGTCTTCCACAAAACACTAGGACACAAGCACAGCTTAGCTAAGCTCTTTACCACTTTGTAACAAGGATGGCCTTTCCTCCAGGCACCAATAGCATGTGCCTATTTCCATCTGAGCCTCACTGGGATGGACTTTGTCGACATTCGGTTCGGGATTGCTTGCATGTTCTCTAAGAAGACTGAGGCATTCTCTATAGCTCTCCTCTTTTCCTTCTGAGTCCTCACCTTAAAGGTCTGTTCTTGGCAATCTAGGCTTTCTCTAGCCTTTGGCAGTTCAGTGTCTGGTGAGAGGCCACTTCCTTGTTCATAAATGACCATCCTTTCTCTGTGTCTTTGCACGGTGGAAGGTGAAAGGGATCTCTTTGGGGGTCTCCTGTATAAGGGCACTAATTTCTGCAGTTTTTCTAGGGACGTGCTATTACTTTTGATTTACTCTTTTCCCAGGTGGGCAGTTCTAAGTTCTTCCACTTGGCCTCTTCCACTATCATAGCCCTCACTCCACAGGTCAGGGAATGAATGTGAGAATTCATACAAGGGCTTCTGAATCTATAAACTCTCTCAAGTCTGGTGACTGACTGATTGGCCCTCTGTTTTTTTTTTAAATTCAAGTTAGACGTTTTTGTTTTCCTTGACCTAGAGCTCTTCTACTTATACGGATCAAGTAAGAATTTAGGAGGCTTCCTACCCACTTCGCCTCTAGCAGCATCAGGATTAACTAGTCAGTGCTGTAGGTCTGTGCAAGTCAGAGTACTCTGACTGCTGCCTTGGCCCTGCTGCCCACTACAGTATCCAAGCCACCTTGCCTTTGGCAGCTGTTTCTTCACTCGGCCCCTGTCACCTCCATTTACTCCCATCACATTTAGGCTTTCCAGCTGAGTGGCTGTAGCTCCCACTGTAAGATCTGAACTGCAGGGAAGAACAGTCACAGAGCTCTTCAAGGATGCTGGGGTTTCTCACAAACTTACTTGTCAAAGTAGTGGTGAGGGCTTCCCTGGTGGTGCAGTGGTTAAGAATCTGCCTGCCAGTGCAGGGGACATGGGTTTGAGCCCTGGTCCAGGAAGATCCCACATGGTGCGGAGTAACTAAGCCCGTGTGCCACAACTACTGAGCCTGCACTCTAGAGCCCGTGAGCCACAACTACTGAAGCCCGCATGCCACAACTACGGAAGCCCACACACTTAGAGCCCGTGCTCCACAACAAGAGAGGCCACCGCAATGAGAAGCCCGTGCACCGCAACAGAGTAGCCCCCGCTCGCCGCAACTAGGGAAAGCCCGTGCACAGCAGTGAAGACCCAATGCAGCCAAAGATAGAGAGATAAATAAATAAATAAATAAAATTAAAACAAACAAAAAAGTAGCGGTGAAAATTATGTCCTCTGAACCTTCCCAGTATGGGTAAGTAGGTCTTAAGTGAGAAATCCAGTCTAATCTTCCAGTCTCCCTAAGCCTCTGAACCCCTTCCACTATGTTAACCAAGGGGGACTGGGCATATCCAGTCTGCATCTTTTAGTCCATGTTTTATTTTAGCCAACCAACAAAACAACCTGTTAGAGCCCTTTCTAATTCTGCAAGCTGCAACACAAAATCCAAAATCTCTGCTTAAGGAGCCCGTATCAATAAATTTGTCCTGATCCAACTTTATGTTTTTAGAGAAAATTTAGGGCAATTACTAGTTAATCAACTTCAGGTTAAAAAAATCTCTCTTCAGAATGGAGAAATTCGTAAAGAAGATGTGGTATATACAGATATACAATAGAACATTATTCAGCCATATAAAAGATGAAATCTTGCCATTTGTGACAACATGGATGGACCTTGAGGCATTATGTTAAGTGAAATAAGTCAGACAGAGAAAGACGAATACCATATGATTTCACTCATATGTGGAATCTAAAAAACAAAGCAAAAAACCCCAAAATAAATGAACAAACCCAACCAAACTAAACAAGAACAAACCATAGATACAGAGAACAGAGTAGTGGTTACCAGAGGGGGCAGGGACGGTGGGGAGGGAGGGCAAAATGGGTAAAGGGGATCCACTCTGCGGTGATGGGTGGAAACTGAATTTTTGGTGGTGAGCACACTATAGTGTACACAGAAGTAGAAATATAATGTAGTACGTATGGAACATAGAATGTTATAAATGAATGTTACTTCAATAAAAAATAAATCTAAAATAAAAGTCTACATTCAAGAGTTAATAGGCCTATTCTAAATAATAGTGAAACTCCTAAATTTCATTTAATGTTGAGGCACGCAAGCTGTCCTCCTCCTGCTTGGGTTTGTTGTAGGCTGGCAGCTTGTGGAGTTTCACGCCTCCACGGGGAGGTTTCTTTGATCTCTCTTCCCTTCCCCCTTGGACTTCTAAGCTTTTTCTGTCTTATTTGCTGGTAACCCTTGATCTTAGGGTGGGAATGATAGTAGAAGAGTGAATTAAAATAAATAAAATTTAAAGCTAATATAATAATTAATAATAAATAAACATGAACTATTATATATTATAGCAAGGTAATAGTTGCACTGTGAGTTTGGCATAGACTGACCTGTTCGCTTGTGAGGTCACTGAAAGGACTCTTCTGACATCTATCCTGATCAAAGTTCTCCCACCTGCAGATCAGTTCCTGGGAAACCAACAAGTCACCTCCTTCTAGGGGAACCTCAGCTTTCCAGTGATCCAGTCCACAGGACATAGGATATCTATCCCTGTGCGTGGCCCATGGCTGGTCTGCAATAAACGGCCATGCATCACATGTCCTGACAAACTCCGGGAGTGCAGTCCCCCAGCTCAGCAACTTCTCTTGCACAAAGGTTGAAGCTGTTTTCTCTAAGCTGGAGAAGGGGCAAGCCCACTACTTTCTCAAGGTGAGGAGATGGGATTCACAACCTATCACTAGACCTCTCAAGAATCCTCGCCTCTGTTTTCTCTTTGTCACATTTCTTTGCCTCTCCAACTTCGCTTACAGGCTGCAGTGAGATGTTCAACTGAGTGTTGAAAACATACTTTTGACAACATTTTGGAATATGTCGCATATTATTTGGGGGTCCAAGCCTAAATTAAGAATTAAAAAATTCATTTTAAACATTTGATTACAAATATTTTCTACTAACTCCTACTAAAGATAAGAATATAGCGCTTTTCCTCATCTCTTTTCTTCACATAGTTCCTTTGCCTCCATCCTCCCAAAAAAGTCATATCGTGTTTTGGGTTGAATCAATATTTTGTATATACATTATTGTGATTATAAATATTTAAAGCCAAGTCATAACTTTTACAGCTTTTTTTCATTCTATGGAGTTTTTCTCTGGTTGACTTTTTTTTTCTTTTTAAAATTGTTTATGTACATATCACTAATTAATTCCAAAAAAGTCCAACTAAGCCACAAATATTGCTTTAATAAGTTAAAAAATCAGGAAAATATCCATTTTCTTTTGTGGAGAAAACTCCTTATCTTCATGCACCAATCTGGACTGCCCTCTCTTTAGCCTGCTCCAGAGTTGTGGCCTGGGATTTCCCTTGATCACCTTCCTTCGGATTCTTACCTTTCTTCAGCATATCTTGGAGCTTGACTTTACTTTTTCTTGGTTTACTCACTGATTTTGTGAGAGTAAAGGGGAAGTTTATAGGTGAGAGCTGAAAATGCCTTTAGTCAACCTTCATGTGTGATTGACAGTAGAACTGTAAAGGCTTTGACCCACTGTTTTCTGGTTACAGTGTGCTAGGATGCATTTGATGACTTTCTAATTGTTGATCCTTTGCGTGTTCCTCCCTCTTTTCTCACTGAACGTGATGATTACTGAGTGGCCCTGCCTTTCTGTTCTGGCAGCTCATGTCTTCAGTTCCGGGAAGTTATAACTTCTTGGATAATCGCCCCTCCCATTTCCTCTTCCCTGTTCCCAATTTCTCTTTCCTTTTTTGGAACACCTAATTTATTACTTGAATATCCTTAACAGGTCCTCTATTTTTTTTTAACAATCTTTTCTCTCCAATTTCCCACCTCTCTGTCTTTTTCGTTTCTAATGTCTGGGAAATTTCCTCAACTTTTAAATTCCATAACTTTGATTGAATTTGTATTTATTTTATGAGTCCAATATATTCCAAGAACTCACTTTTCGGTCTTGAATATTCTTATTGAAAGCAAACAAACAAAAAAGCAACCAATGTCTTCATCTTATGTATAACTTATCTCCTCTTATTTGAAAATCTTACTTAGTTACTTTTCTATCACTTCCTAGATTATTTCTATTTCCTCTGAGTTCCTTTATTTTATTTTGCTCTCTTTCCAGAATGACAAACCTTTTTTTCCAAATATGTGTTATCCTCTTTTCTGTTCATCTTAAATTTGAAGCACTAAAATGCTTTTTGGAAATTCTGTTTATGAGGTTATTTGTGATTTGTAGTCCTACAGACTTTATTACAGCAATAGCTGTAGAGAGTCTGCCAGTTTGATGGAGTAATCCCAGATGGCAGCCTCTGTGGATCTTTTCTTTGAGGCAAGTCAGTTTTCCTCGAGAGGATTCACCCAATTTCCTGCCTGTGCATTTGTAAATGAGGCTCCCAGCATCCTTGGAGCCATCTTATTAAGGTAGCCTATGGTTTTCAATGTTCAGGAGGTCAATTTCCACTTAATCCCACACCTCTGAGTATAGCATTCCATCTAACTAACTCCATCTTTCAACTTGTTAAGTCTGTCTACTTCAAGGTCTCTAGAGAGTAAAGCTCTAGTCTTCTGTCACGGTGGTGAAGGATGAGAACTGCCTGGCTGCACTGGAGGGGTGAAGGTTTCTCAGGCATCTAACCACTACCTAGGGAGACTTTCAAACAGTCCTCCAACTCTTTCTTATTAGCATCTAGAAGACTAAGTTCAGAGACATATAGGGGTCCGCTTTTCTTAGTCAACTATGTCCTTCTCCACTCTTACACCCACTTTTGAGCCTTCAAGTTTTGTTGATATATCTTTTCCACTGTCCTATTTTGGACTCTCATCTTTGGTTTTGCTGCTTTATATTTCTTTTATTCCTTTATGGTATTATCAGTGCAGTTTTGAGATACAACAGAAATAAACACATTATTTAATCTATCACGTCATATGGAAGCCTCAAGTCTCCTCATTTATATTCATTGCACTTTTGAAAGGGTCAATGTCAAATAAATTAGTGTAATTTAATTTTTTAAACATAAAACATGTTAGATATAAATAAAGAATAAAAATAATGTTTATTTAGAATTATTATACATGATTGGGAGAGGCATATTATATGAAATTAAAATGATAAGACTCATTTGGCTGTATCCTTGTTCTAGTAAACAGTTAAATCAGTATCTTCAGAAGAACACACGCTGTGTTGGAATACATACAGTATGTGACACAAAGTCCATGTTACTACTATTTTTGAATTGTTAATAACTGCCATTTGCGTTGATATGTGTATTTCAGAAATGAATTCATAAAAGATCTACTGAGGATAAGATAGGTACAGAAATTCATGTAAAATGATTTTAAGTGAATATTCAATCATGAATTTGTCATGTATCAGCAAAACAAACCCTATTATCTCGTATTCCTTATTGTTACGATGTACAGAAATTTTTACTCAATAACAATAGTATTAAATTCTAAAAGTATTTCCATGGAAAGATGAAAAAAAGGTAGCTGTATATGGCTTCTGATCTACACTCCAGCTCTGACCTGCTAACCCTTCTTGATTTAGTTCTCTTTTTTAATTTGATTCTTGTAAGGATTGACGATCTATTAGTGAAATGTCAGTCTTTTATCAAAAATTCCACTTCCTATCCCCTCTGCTTCCCCAAGTTCCCACATCTTCAAGAGCTTGACCTTGTCATGCAGACCTTGGCTATAAGTGGTCTTGGAATAGCTGAGTTCAAGCAGTACAGCCCTGAATATGCCATCTGCTCTCTTGGAGATACACTATATAGTTCATGACTCAGACTATATTTTGTTTTGCTTTGATGGAGTATTGCTTAGTAAGAGTGGGTCCAGATGTTTTGTAAATTAATAAAGGTTTATAACTTCTTGCTGTAAGACTATTATTGTGAACTGATCAGGCCTTTTCCTGCAATACAGAGTAAAGAGTTCTTTATAAATCAAGCTCTTGGCATCCTAAGTTAGGTAGTTAATTACAGATGAGTTAAATTGATGAGTTTTTCATTCTCTAATATGAAGTATGATTTTAATAAAACATAATTCTGGGAAACAGGAAAAAATTAGAAAAGTGAGTGATGAATATGATGATATAGGACGATAGAAATCTAAGCACCAAAGTGGAAAGTGAAAATAAGAAAAAGAAAAGAAAATTCACAATGTAAGAAAGGGAGAAAGCTAACATTTTTTGAAAGTGCTTAATCATCATTACTGATAACAGATATTTATGAAGCGCCCAGCTAAGATGGAATAAAAGTGAAGGGAGATTTAAAGATAGCTATGATGACACACTCCATTATGGTTATTTCTCCATCAATAATTTAAGAAATTTAGACTGTACTGGGAATCATCGATTTAGTATCCAACAAAGTTCCATTGTTACTAAATATTCTGTAGCTTTGGGTAAATCTAATCTTTTAAATAGCCCGAAACCTTTCTGATGTCTGATGTCATATAGTAACTGTTTTCAAGACTAAGAGTAAAAAGAATACAATTGGTCAAAATGAAAAAGGTTATAAGAAATCTAATATTTTTAGAGGAAAACAGCTACCACAGCGTGATCAAGGAGTTCATTTATAACAGCTGTTTGTCAGAGACAAACAGGGAACCACTATGAGGTACTCAGCTTCTGTAAGATATATACTCCAATTGCTTCTAGACTGTATTTGACATTGTTGATGTTCTTTGCTCTTTGGAAGTGAAGGGCTCTATTACATAACAAAAGGCCCTTCTGGTATGGACTACTGCCTCCAGTTTAGGTTATAAATTTCTGCACATGGCAGTTCAAAGTCAAGACAGTTAACACCATAAACGTTATTACCGTCAAGGTGTGATAATTTTAAATGTTGCAGCTGATTTGTATGATTTAACTTAAAAACACTGTATAGCTGCTGTGTTTAGTAGAAATTTAAAATATTTTTATTATTGATTGGGAATTCAATAGGAGTTTTGGTGTTCTTAAATAGTTTGATAACCATAGAGGTAATTATTTTATTATTTTCACAAAGAGGAGAGAAGAGCTGGTGGCAAAATCATACTGAAATTTCCCATAAGCATCACAGACCTTCTAGACACCGTAGAATACATACTATCCAAAACTCTCCAGACCTATGTAAATCTGATAAATTGATAATATTTTTAAAATGATAAAAAATTGAAACTGACTTATGCAGAGCCAACAGATAAGAGCTGATTAAAGTGTTGTGTGTTTGAATAGGATATAACTTGAACTTTCTTCTCTCATTTCCCTTTTTTGTAAATGTCAGAGGCTTCATACTACTAGCATTATAATACTCAGTTTATGATATAATTTTATCATTTTCATTGCAAGTACTAGTTTATTTTTATTTTCCCTTAGTCGTCTGCTCTCACTTCTTTTCTCCATTCCCCACAGGTTCTCACATTTATGATTTGATTTATTACCCGTGCGTATGTGTACATGTGTGTGAACTTATCAAACATACTGTAATGTTTGCGTTGTTTCACTGTACTTTAATTTGCACAAGTGATACTGTGACCTTGTACTTTAATCTACACATGGTTCTCATTCTGGTTTGGGTTTTTTGCTTGTTTGTTTTTACTGCCAGATAACTTTCAAAGTGGCTGCAACAGTTTCCACCATTAGTCTATGAAAGTCCTCCATCCTTTACAGTCAAGTGTGGTATTATATGCAATCCTAACTTCTGCAAAATTCACTCATGTAGAGATAAGCCTTTCTTGTATTAATCTGCATTTTGATGGGAGCAATGCAACTTTACTTTTTCAGTATTAGTAAGATTTTGCAACTTCGTTTACTACATAGCTCATCTTTCCCTACTGAGGTGTGTATCATTGTAAAAATCTATCAACTTTGCTTATAAACAGGGCTGTTTCTGAGAGTTGAACTTGAGTTTTTCTTTTGCTTAGTATCATATTGTATTTATTATACTGATCTTCAGCATAGTTTTAGTATTTGATAGTGTTAATTTATATCTGCATTAATTTTTTAAAGATAACTATTTGTTGAGATTTATTCTAATGTATAAATTTCAATGAATTTGTTTTCAGTTTATTTTTAGTTAGCAGCAGATTTTGTTTAGTTATTTTTAGTTACCTAACAGATTTTTGTTTGTTGTAAGTATTTTAGAATTTTATTTGATACCATTTTAAATTCATGGGTCACTTACGTTAGGGTTGGTACATATACTTTTATTTTGGTTTTTGATTTTACTTCCTATTTATTTGTTATTTACATTACTATTGCATTATGATTAAAGAATATAGAATGTTCCTTTTCTGGAACTTACTAAGGCATCCTTTGTAAGCCACTTTTAGTTTCTTTTTAAATAAATGTTATTTATATCAAAATAATCATCATATTTTTGCTTCCAAGCTGCCAAGTTTATATCAACTGTCGCTTTCAAATATTGTGTATCTTTGCTTATTCTTTGTATGTCTCAGATGTCATATTCTGAGCATAGTGCTAAAATCATCTATTAAATTTGTTGACTCAGTTTTTTACATAATCCTAAAAAATCTTTATAAAATATATTTTAAATCTATATTGTTAGCTGTATGCATGTTCATAATCGCAATATCTTCTGGATCTAGTGTAGCTTTTTATCGTGATATAATGCCTTTATTTGTCTCTCAGGGTATTATTCATTAAGATGGAATTTTCTTGTTTATAAAATTGCTACAGGTTTATTTTTGCTTAATTTTTGCCCGTATATCCTTATTCATCCCTTTACTTTCAGTCCTCTTGCTCTATTTCTTTCAAGAACATCTACTATACACGGTACATTGCTGAGTTTATTTTTATAAATTCAATTTTAGAGTCTTTGTGCTTTGGACTGGAGAATTTAATTTATAATTTCCATAATTTCAATTAAGTTAGAACTATTCTTTGCCACCTTATTTCATACGTTATCTTCACTATTATTTATTTATTAAAAATTTTTTTTTTATCCCAGCTTCCTCCTACTTCAAAAGTTGTACTTTTTTTTTTTTCTGGTGGCAAATTCTAATGATTAAGATCATATTTATGGTAATATTTTGCTTCTCAATCTTGTGTAATCTCTCATGATTTACTTTTCTTTCTTGCTGTCATAAATATTTCAAGAGTGTACTCACATAGAAAAATTTAGATTTGTCTTTGCAATCACATGTTAGTTTGTTGAGATAAATTATAGATTGAAAATAATGATTTTCAACTATGTAAGTATGTCTTTGTTATTTTTATATATCCAGAGATAGTGTTGAAAGTTTTATAAAAATCTTAATATTTTTCCTTTGCTTGTTCTTCTGGAAGCTTGTAGGAATTTCTCAATGTCTTTAATTTTCTTAAAAGAAGAATTTTATTTAAGTGTAAGTACAAAAATAGCTGTTTAGCCTTCTCTAACTTAATGACATTTCATCTTTCTTTAATTTTCACCGCTTATTTTCATCTATTTATTTTTCTTTCTTGATTATATAGTTATATATAAATGTTGTCATGTTTAATTCTATATTTATATCAGTTTGGTATTTAAAAATATATAATTGGCATATTTTTTCAAGGGGAGTTTTTAACCTGATGTTCTAGTTAACTAATTATTTGTCTATATTCATCCTATTATTTAAATTATCAATTTATACCTTTAGGTCAATTATATTTTTCTTACAGAATACAATTGGACTTATTTAAAATTATTTGTATTTTTGGATACTAGTAGCTAATGGTTACAAATAAAAATTTACAATATCACCATAAAACATAAAATACTTGGCAATGAATTTAACAAAGGTTGTATAAGCCCTCTACACTGAAAACTACAAAACATTGCTGAGAGAAAAATGAAGAAGACTTAAATAAATGGGTAAATATACCATATTCATGGATTAGAAAGCCCAATATTTTTAAGATGTCAGTTTTCCCCACACTGATCTGTAGATTCAAAAGAAGCCCAATCAGAATCTCATTAGGCTTTAAAAATAACTTTGAAATTGACAAGCTGATTCTAAAATGTATATAGAAATGCTGGGGACAAAAACAGCCAAGGTAGTCTTAAAAATGTAAGACAAAGTTGAAGACTTACACCCTGTAGTTTCACAGCTTATTATAAGGCTATTGTAGTCAACGAAGGGTGATATTGACATAAGGAAAGACAAATAGAGCAAGGAATCCAGAAATAAACATATACATACACAGTGAGTTGATTTTTGACAAATCTGTCAAAGTATTCATTGCTGAAAAGAACATCTTTTTACTTATTCTGTCTGGAGTTTGCTGAACTTTTAGAATCTAAGAGACAATGGTTTTCATAAAATTTGCAAAAATTCTCAACCATTATTTCTTTAAAAATTGTTTTTCTGCTATAGTAACTTTCTCCAGTCATTCTGGGAACTAGTTATACATATATTAGACGCTTGATATTTCTCACATGACATTAAGTCTACGTTCATTCTTATCCATTCTCTTTTCTTTCTGATTTTCAGGTTGGAAAATTTCTAGTAATCCTGTCTTCAAGTTTATCAGCCCTTCCTTCTCTATCTCCAATCTGTTAAGACTACAAAATCAATGTATTACTTCAGCTAAGGTACTTTTCAGCTCTATAATTTCTATCTGATTCTTTTTGATGGATTACATTTCTCTTCTGAGATTCTTCTTTTATTCAATCATTACAACCATCTTTTACTTTAAATCCTTGAACATATTTATACGAGCTCTTTTATAGTCCTTGTCTGTTAATTGTGCTGCGTCATGTTTCTACCGTTTGCTGCTCATTTCCTTGATTACACGTCACACTGCCTTGCTTGTTTATATACCTAGTGATCTTAAATTATATGATGGATATTATGAATGACTTATTGGAATGAGTCTGGATTAAATAGTGGTCCTCTAAGTGATGGTTTTTTAAAAAAATTTTTTTTCCTGGAAGGCAGTTAAATTACTGGTGGATCTATTTAATCTTGTCAGTCTTGGGCACTTCTTTTTCTTCTTCTTCCTCTTCTTCTTTATTTGTGTGCCTGCACTTTATTTTATTTTTATTTTTTTTTCAGTTTTGTCTCTAGTAACAGGGTATGGGTATTACTTTAGGTTACTCCCAAGGCATGGTCATTTTTGGGGTCTCAACCAAGTGCTTGAGATTCACTGCAAAGTTTCTAAATACCCTGCATTGTATAGTCTCTCTTTTGCTACCTCTTATTAGCTATCAGTTCTATAATCTTGTCAAGTCTTGCCATTCAAATAGTCTTTATTTTTTAATGTTTTCCTCAGTTTTACTGAGGTATAACTGGAATATAAAATTGTGTAAGTTTAAGGTGTACAACATAATGATTTATATATATATAGTGAAGTGATCACCACAATAAATTTAGTTAATATACATCACCTCACACAGTTACATATTAGTCTTGACAAAGAACTTGCACAGCCCAGCCTTTGGTCAAAAACTCTCTGTGAGGAAGACCTCCCAGTGTCCTGGCCTCTTCTTATTCTAGCCTTTTATTGGCATGCTTCTTTGTGAATTTCAGCCTCCTTAGTTGTCTGAGTACTAATATCTGTCTTTTCAGCTCAGTGAGTTGACTTGTTTTATTTGAGTTCCACTTCTTTGGGCTATAGAAAGTACCTGTGGCAGAAAACTCCAGAAAACAGGCCTAACAACCCTAATCTCCTGAATTTCCTTTCTCTCAAGAATAACATTTATGCATTGCTTGGTTTCTAGTGCCAGAAACACCTGTCACATGTATTTTGTCCAGTTTTATTCTTATTGAGGGCGGGAGGGAAAGTTTAATCATGGCTCTCCCAATTTCATTTGTGAGGACTTTCAGTATATTTGGAGCTTAAGCTCTGATTGGAGCTTAAGAATTAATGGCATTTTTGTTAATATTTTATTTAATATTCTATTGCTATATAAATTGTTATTAGAATGTAACATCACAACAGGTAAACATAGAATTTAGTGCTAAAAGATTTTCTTCCTTATAAATACCTGTAGGTTTATAAATAAATTAATTAATATTTTAGTTAGGATTCAGTCAGGGAAACAAAAGTCACTCTGTATTTAAGCATGAAATGTTTGAATACAGACTGACTTCTTCTACTCTTATTTTTTTCCAAATCTCATGTCTCTTTTTGATAGGCTCCAACCTGGAACGACATAGAGAAAAAAATTCTGGGGAATGTAACTCCTGGTGTCTCCTCTGGGCTGTGTAGAGGGGAACCATGTAAAAAAGTAGTTGTGATGTTGAGTTGATAACAAACAGTGAAGCACAGTGTGGTTTGCCTCAACATCTCACATATATGTATTTTTCTAAAATGAAAAAAGTTTTGAAAATTATTTTTGTTGTCAGAGAATTCTGAATGTATTTTGTTTCTTTCAATTTAATTTAATTTTTATTTTATATTGGAGTATAGTTGTTTTACAATGTCATGTTAGTTTCAGGTGCACAGCAAAGTGATTCAGTTACACATATACATATATCCATTCTTTTTCAGATTCTTTTCCCATATAGGTTATTACAGAATATTGAGTAAAGTTCCCTATACTATACAGCAGGTCCTTGTTGGTTATCTATTTTATATATAGTAGTGTGTATATGCTAATCCCAAACTCCTAATATATTTTGGTTCTTTAAACATATTAAATGCTTAATAAATCTTTCCTGAGTGAACACTGCTGCACAAATGTTATTCAGATATGTTTGAGAATGTTTAAGTTATTTTACATATGGAAAAATAATAATATTTTCAATCAAGTTTTAGAATAACTATGATAGTCTTAAGATACTAAATATTTAAAATTCAACTCTCCATATATCTATAACTTTAAATGTTAATCTAAAATGTTTCTAGTCTTACTTATGTATGTGAAAATGTCCTGGTTGTATAGCACTTTAAATAAATTTTAAGGAACCAATGAAATAAAAAGCAAGTACTTACAGGGCACAGAAATATAAATTTTGGTCCCTGATTTGACACATGTCTTCATTTCAAGACATATGAAAACTCAATGTCCATTAAAAAGTAACTCGATATCTCTGTCACCTTTCGTGGAACACTACCTCTGCAACATAAACTAGGAGGACCTCGGGAAAGACCACGCATACTGTTCTACATGCATTCTAATTGTTATGGCTGTGTGTTAATTATGCCTATTGCAGGTGTGTCAAAGGTAAGAGATGCAAATAGCTCTTTAGTATTTTAAATCACTGCAGTGTTTGTTTACTATGGATATTCCCGGAATACAATGGGGAAAAAGAACTTCAGAGCATGGTGGGTAAAAAGAGAGGGAGAGAGGGCAGTTCATGCACAGTGAGCCATGGATCCCTTCTCTGATGGTCTGGGTTTGGCTTTCCATGGGCTGAACTATACCCAGGATACTCTGCTCTTAGCTTCACTTTTTCCATTGTGTCAACTTTCCGTATTACAGTATGTCCCCTACATAAGAACCTTCAAGTTGTGAACTTTCAAAGGTGTGATCGTGCATTCGCATGTCCAATCACGTAAGTTAGTTCATATGTCTGGCGGACTTCGTCACATGTGTGCATCCTTGACAAGTGGTTGTGCTTTTGTGTACTTTACTGTACAGGACTGTATACAGTACAGTAGCACCGTATCTTTATTTCAAGCCCAGGATGTCTGGAAGCAAGCATTAAAGCAGTGGTGATGTAGCTGGCACTGCTGTACTTTTCAAGGTACTATACTGTAAGATTAAAAATGTTTTCTTTATTTTTTGCGCTTGTTTGTTTTCTTGTGTATTATTTGTGTGAAAAGTATTATAAGCCTATTTCAGTACAGTACTATGTAGCTGATTGGTTAGCTGGGTACCTAGGCTAACTTTGTTGGACTTATGAACAAATTGGACTTATGAACTCATTCTCGGAATGGACCTCGTTCCTGTGTAGGGGACTTACTGTTATTGTTTTCACTTCCTGCCCTCAACTCTGTTGGCCTAGGTGGTCTGATGCCGTCATTCCACTTTTCAATTATTATCATAGTGTTTCTTTACTGTGGTCATTCAGCTATACAGCAAGTATTTATTGAGTGCTTACTGTGCTAGGCATGGTTCTAGACTGTGGGTATACACAGGTGAACAAATAGTAAAAAAATCCCTTAATACAGAGGTTCTATTCCAGTATCTAGAGTCAGAAAATGAACAAAATAAATAACGAAAATATACACTATGTTAGATAGTAAGAGCGGCGATAGCAAAAAATAATTCAGGGAACAGGTATTAAAAGTTTTTGTCAGGGAGGCACTTTTGCAATATTAAATAATGTAGTTGGAGAAGGTTTTACTGAAATTCTAACATTTAAGTCACTTGTAGAAGTTGATCACTCTGCCTCACATTTCTCCATGTTCTTCTCATCCCCTGTATTTTCTGCTCTCCATTCCTTCTTTATGTTTTCTCCTTAGTATTTACATTTCCCTAAATATAAATATATATTTATCTTTTTTACTGACCCCATTAAATATAAGCTCCATAAAGACAGTGATTTTTTAATGTTTTGTTCACTGTTATATTCCCAGCTCCTAGAAAGTTCTTATCTCATAAAAAAGTGATATAAACATAATTAAATGAGAAACTGAATGAGTGAATGAAGAAAAGCATTTCAGATAGAGAGACCAGCAAGTGCAAAGGCAGTGAAGAGAGAGTGTGTCTGGTGAATTAAATGAAAAACTAAGAGGCCAGTGTAGCTAGAGTGCGGCGAGTCTGCGAAACAATAGTAGGAGATGAAAATAGAAAAGTAATGGTGCAGGAGGTGGGTGGCAGCTAATGTCGGGCCTTAGGCCACTGTGATGACTTTGGCTTCTACTCTGAGTCAGATGGAAAGCTATTTGGATGGGTCATATCAGTGGCAAGACCTCACTTTTGTTTTTACAAGTTCACACTGACTGTTGTGTGGAGAATTGACTGAAGAGCCAAGAAGGAAAGCAGAGAGACAAGTTAGGAGATTATTGCAATAACGGCCTTCTCAATATTTGCTATTGCCCAATACCTGTAAGTGTACCTACCTCACTGTCCAGAGTACTGTTTCTTCCACTCGGTTCAGAGCAGGAAAAAATAAAAGCAAATATAAAGTGTCATTATATATAAATTAAGGTGGACAGAGAAAGGCACTGAAAACTATATGACTTGGCTTAAATCATGTACATGGAAGTAAGCCATTTATACCTAATATTAATTATTCTTAATAATTCAAAAAAGTAAAATTTCAGTGACTGTAAATGTGAATGGAAGGCACACTTTAATACAAAACGCATCTGGCATAAGAATTTTTTAAATACATATTTTTGTATTTGGGAAAAAGTCCCTTCAATTATGTTTGAATGACAGTAAAATATTTCCTAGTACTGATACAAAATAAATGTTTTCTGGACAGTTAAATTTAAAAATGAGGCTCTTACATTCAGTCAATACATTTCTTACACTAAATACTTTAATCATAAAGGAATTACTCTAGGAAATTTGTTTACCCCTAATTTAAGATCAACTCAAATAATTTGATCTTAAATCTCCATTTCAATGAAATAAATGGCAAGTAGTCATAAACTTGACTGTGACTGCAACGTGAATGCCAACAGTTCTTTCCTGTGTCAATAATGTTGGAGAGCCTTAACACTCTATGACACGATGCACTCTATGTTCGTTATCAGACACTCTACATTTGATAAAAGGGCTTTGGTAAAACCTTGTGCATCAGAGACACAATCTTCCTTTCACACACACACACTCAGTAACCTCCAATAATTTACCAGCTCCCAGAAATCACTGACAAATATTCTAACAGCTAGACAATAGTGAACCCTGTTCTTATACCTCGTATTTATATATTGGAAGATATTTTAATTACATGTTTTTGAAATTTCCTTCGTTATTAATATGTTAGAGATGAACAATAACTAACATTTAATCAATACTTATCATGTGCTAAGCAACGTGCTACATGCTTTACATATATGCTCTTATTTAAGATTCACTAAAATGCTGTGAGTAACGGGCCATCATAATACTCATTTCAGAGATGAGAAAACAAGGCTAAACGTTAATTCTCTAGTTCATGCAGACTGTAAGTGACCTGGCAGAGATTCCAGCTCTGATTCCATAAAGCAGCTATTACCCAAGGCCATAATTTAAAACTATATAATTGGCTATAGATGTTAAAAATAAAGCATCTGTTAACTTAAATAATAAGTAATTGCTTACTTTAAAAACATTATTTCTCTAAAAATTAACTAGCTTCCAAATTCTACCCTTGGGGCCAGTTAAGAAGATAGGTCCTTTCTCCCATCATGAAGGGTCAGAATTCCACAAAGAAAACGTGAAAAAAATGCTTTGCTTTTAAATTTGAAAATAACAACTGGAATCTGTCTGCAGAAATGGTGCTTAGGCACAGAGTCAATCATAGGCCAATCTTATTGTTCCATTACCTATTTCTGTGTAACAGACAATGCTAAAATATGAGCTTAAAGTCAATGACTCAAAATATGGAGTTAAAGGGCTTCCGGTTTGTGACTTAGCCCTAAGTTAACTTCCAGCTTATCGCCAGCATTTCTGCACCTCCAGTCGTGTGAGTGGGCAATCTTAGACACTGAGCCCAGTCAGACTTCAGAGGAATGCAGCTTCAGTTGCTGTCTTACTACAAGCTCATAAGAAATTCCAAGTTTGAACCACTCAACCAACTGCAGTCAACTCACAGAACCATGAGAAATAATAAATTGTTATTTTAGGCTACTAAATCTTCTGCTGGCTTGTTTTGCTGCAAAAGCTAATCCAAACAGAAATTAGCACCCAAGGTTTAAGTGCTGCCATAACAAAAACTATAACGTTTGGCATTGTTTGGGGACAGGTTTGAGGTTGTGAGTATCTGAAGGAGACGTTTAGCAAAGGATGGAAGACAGTGAGATTTTGTAACTGGACCCTGGAGAAAAGAGGGTCCATATTATGTAGTGGCTGAAAGTTTGGCAAAACTGTTGTAATGTTGAAAAAAATAAGACATACCTATTAAAATGGTAGATTTGTCTAAAGAAATTACTAGGCAGAATGTTGAAAATGTCAAATGGTTTCTTTAGCCATGTATGATAAGATATGGAAATATAGAAATGATCAAAAAGGAAAATATTCAAGATTCAAGCAGAATTTAGAAAAATGTAATAGAGTTAGGAAATGCTTGGTTCAAAAATCAAAATATTTATTATCTCCAAAGAATCCCAACAAAAAGTTGCTTAAACTAAGAAATGACCCCATTCTATACTTCCCTTATCCTGTTCAAATTGTATTTCATGTTCCATTTCTTCAATCATTAATTTGCCAGTACTTTAAACTACTATGCACTTCTGCCAAGCAAAGATGGAGAAATTTTTATAATCTCTGACATGTGGTATTTATAATTAGAATCGAAGCTAGATCTTGAAAAAATACTTGGAATTGTAATGAGTGCTAATTTAGAGTAGGAGTTACTTAGGCAGGTCTGGGTTATCCAAACCCTGAACATTCCAAAAAATGTTTTGACCCTTGACCATCTCCTGGGAGATAACCTCTTGGAATTTCCTGCCTGATAAGAGTGTTTCTGTTTACCTGGGTCTTTGGGCCATGCCAGATGGCTTACGCTAACAATGTGATTTATGCTGCAGGCCTTGGGCCATATAGTACTAATTTGTCCACTGGAGGAGCTTAAGACTGAGACATAAAGGTCAGTTATGGGGACTCTCTGGGCCAACATGACCAATACCCAAAAAAGTCCCTGGACACTAAGGCTCCACGGAGAGCTTCCATGGATGATAACATTTCATGAGTGTTGTCACACATTGTTGCTGGGAGAATTAAGTGTTGTCCATAAGACTCCACTGGGAGAACACAACTGAAGCTGTGACTGGGCTTTTTTAGGCTCTGCGCTACGTGCTTTCTGTCTTTGCTGCTTTGTCCTTTCACAGTAGTAAACCATAACCATGGGTATAACATCTTTTCTGAATTCTGTGAATTCTTCTAGAGAAACACTGACCTAAAGGTGGTCTTGGGGGTCCCTGACTACAGTTAGGGAGGCCACAGACATGAAATGACTGAGATATGAGTAATGAGTCAGAGTTACCTAAATGAAGATGGGAGAATGCTTATTTATTGAATCTCAGGTAATATGTGCTTTACTTACAGGTTTGAATGAATGAATGAATGAGCATACAGAGCAGCTAATCTAAACATGGTGAATCTTAGGAATAGGAAATAAAGTTTAAAAAATGTAAACGGAGGGCTTCACTGGTGGCGCAGTGGTTGAGAGTCTGCCTGCCGAAGCAGGGGACGCGGGTTCGTGCCCCGGTCCGGGAAGATCCCACATGCCGCGGAGCGGCTGGGCCCGTGAGCCATGGCCGCTGAGCCTGCACGTCCGGAGCCTGTGCTCCGCAACGGGAGAGGCCACAGCAGTGAGAGGCCCGCGTACCGCAAAAAAAAAAAAAAAAAAATGTAAACGGAGAAATTGAAAACAGCGTAACCAGCTTATTAATATTGGTATGAAAATGTTCTTGATAAAATCAGAGTATCATTAGGAATGGTTAATTAATACTTCTGACCAGTGAAAATTCATAACTCTAGTGTGCGTATGACTAGACTTGGAGTCCGAGGACCTAGACTTGAATGACTTAATAGTCAAATATTGTTTAAAAAAGTCACCAAAATGTTCCGGGCCTTACGTTTCCTTATCCATGAAATGAAAATAATGATAATTCTTCTATCTTTGTCATAAAGTCATGAAAGTAAAAATATGATATTAGTAAAAGTGCACTGAAAGTTACAGTGTATGACTCTATCATGGCTTCCAAATACATTCTCCTTCTTCTAATGATTTACCCACCATCACAACCACTATTCTACTATTATTAACCCCTATTATTACTATTAACTATAAAACTTAAAAGGCCTAAGACATTGAGATAGTTGCTTTAGCAAAACCACTTTGAAAAAATAATCTCCAGCTTTTGCCCTCAAAATGATGTTAAGGGAATGATATTCATTGGAGAAGCTAATTGTGTTAACCATATTTCTTGAACAAAATGTATATATAGCCACCATTTTTTTTTGAGAAGGAGAAATATCTTCTACTAGGTGGTGTTAAATAGATTTTTTTTATATTAGATACAATACTGAAAATATCATGAATATTTGTTTTTGGTCAAATCTGTCTTTCTTCAGGAGGACAGTAAATTTAAAGACAAGCTAATAAGGTGTATTATTGTATGTCTTAGAGAACTGTGGAAAAAGAGAAAATTGTCATAAAGAATAGGAATTATTCAAGAAATCATGGAAAATAGGGACTGTCTATGAGAAAAAAACAATTCACCTCATTGCTCCTTACACTTTACTTGAGGATTTTATGCACTGTTAATTTATTCATTGAGCTCTGGTTCTAAATGCTCTGACAGAATCAAGACTACTTCTATCAAGGGGCAGGAAAAATGCCACAGGGTTTTCAAATCAGAATTCATGTCAATCAGTCTAAGAGCAAAGGCTTGTCTGCTGAAACAGGAAGATTAACTCTGCATGTATTTCTGTCCCTCACCTTTATCTTTCTTTCTTTTTTTTTTGGCATTAACACAAAATGTGCTTTGTTGGCTCATGGTGTGTCATATTAGTTAAATTAAACATCAAACATCTGTCTGATTTTAAGATCCCAACATGAGTATGTTGGCAGTCTCGGTAAAACTTGAGCTGTTAAAGGCCCTCAATCAGTCAAAAGGATAGAGCTGCTGTAACGGCAAACTCAGCAAGCAATTACATCAAAGGATTTAAAATCTATTTCAGTAATGCCTTCTGGATAATGACATTGATCTCAGCACTCCCCTTGCAGATTTCCCGGTATTGAAAAGCAGGGTTCTGCATGGTTTCACATTTAGAAAAACACCATTCACCATTTCTTTTTATGTGAACATAGTTCAGTTCTCTTGAATACACCTAGACAGCTATTTCTGACATAACACCTATAAGCTAATAGACTTTTATTTCATAAAGCCAAAATTCATGCTATGCACACAATTTTTTCTTTGTTCTTTTCTGTCATACCAATTTTGCCAAAGTAGGAGAAATAACGAGAGGATTTTACTATCTTTTACATTCATGTTTTTCTCCTATGCTAAATCAGGTATTATAAATAAATAGATCCATCAATCAATCCATATTTCTCTTTATATTTTAATCTTCGCTTAGTTTGCTTATCTTTTGGAGTTGATATGAATAAATGAAATGATTGCAGAAGAGAATGTTTCAAATTAAAGAATTTTCATAAACTTTCTTCCTCTCTTCTCTTTCTTCCCTTCCTTCCCCCTCCCTCTCTTCTGTCCTTCCCCTTCTCTCTCTCTCTTTTGTTTTTGGTTAGGGGAAACATTTATTTCGGGACTTTCATGAGCTATCTGTAGATTGTTTAAGTGGGTTCTAATGCTGGCAAGGTCTTTAATTTTATTTTTTAAGTAGTTGCTCTAGTAAAGAAATATCTAGGTGTAAATTAATGCTTAAATTTGCGTGCTTTAAAGCAGCTGTGTAGTTAGTCAAAAACATGTAGTAACTTTCTACTTTAAAATAAGTAAAAGTAAAAATTGATTTCTACTAGAGAACTACTTATTTTTCATGTCATATAGGTGATGCATGTGAGATAATTTAATTATCTGTTATTTATTTACTTGTTCTTTGACTCTAGAATCTACTCTCTGCCAGAATCCCCAGTGTACCATTATACAGTAGTGGAATAAACCTTGTATTGCTAAATCTCTTCGTATTATCTTCTAGTGGAAAGATGTCTAACTCTACTTCCTTCTTAATAAAGCTATTTGGTCACTCAGTGTGACTATCCTCAAAAAGAAATTCCCTCCTCTCAGCTACTTCCTGGCAATGATCAGAATAAAAGGCGTAGGGTCATACAGACCTACTCTGAGAGTCTGCGAATTCTCTGTGACCATTCCTGGATATGCTACTTCTCTTTTACCCCTAACGGCAACCCCAGGATGGCCTGGTTGGTACATCTTCTGAGTGGAAGCCTGGCCATAAGAGGGTCTAGTGAATTCAAACTTGATTCTGATTCAGCCACAAAGATTCTCTTGTTAGACTGGCATGTCACATGTCATATGGGTAATGACCATTTGGTTGAATATATTACTTGTCAATTCCTTCTATAGTGGAACATATGAGCCAAAGTGAAGGAGCTTATGAAATAAAAGGAACAAAAAGAATACATGATTTAAGAAATAGAAGAAATAACAGGATTAATAAATAAATGAAAGATCTGGTCGTTAAAAAGCACAATCTAAATAATATCTGTGAAGCTAATATCTGTAAGGATGGGGTCACAGGGGTAAGAATAAGGGGACATAGTAACTAGAAATTGAGTCCTGGTATAATCACAGGTAACACAGATCAGATGCGGAATGATGAAATTATTAGTTTATGTATCCTAAAATATGTCCTGAGCAGAGGTAGGGTTTGTGGATCATTTGAAAAAGGGTTGACATCTTGATTACGGAATAGGTTGGATTCTCCCATACCTTGTGAAGATTGGACGATAACATGTGCTATTGTTTTGAATAGGACATTGTTTTGGTGGTTTTTTGTTTGTCTTTTTTTTTTTTTTTTTTTTTTTAACTTTGTAGTGTGACACAAAAGGGTTCAACGTGTTGGGGAAACTTTATCAATATTGTGATTTACATTTTTTGATATATAAGCTATTTTGAGGTACAAATAAAAAGAGACTCTGGCAAAGTATATTTTCCCAAGAAAACATATGTGTTTTGAGTGATCTTAGAAATACCTTTGTCTTTGACTTGTGTAATGTTACTTAGGTGACTAGGTATCTCATTGAATAGCATTAAGTTGATCTGTGTTTAATTTTTATTCTTAAAGCTATGACAGAAGAGAAAGCAAGAAAAGCAAAGATTTATGGAAAGCAAGTCTCGCCTTACCTTATATTGAGAGTTATAGTAAATTCAGGGTCACTGAGAATTAAATACTCTGTTATCAAAAAAGTAAAAGAAATTAATTTTTAAATTATGTTAAAATGACTTCTTATCCTTAGCTTCAACACACTGCAGACTAGTGTAATGATGTCAAATACTGGTAACAGAAAACAAACAAATATCAAAAAGCACAATCTTCCTCTTTTGTCTGCCCTATGACCCCCCCAAAATAAGAGTAATAGAACTCATAAACCACACTGAGCACACAATTGAGAGCTCATAGGAAGAGTACTGATACAAAAGGATGGTGGTAGCTAAAATGAAACCTCTGAAAGTTAGACTAGTTAATAGAATGCTCACTGCTGACACAGTTTCCATTAGTGTATATTGTAGATTGCATAATGCTATTTCAAGCATGGAATATGAAAAATTAGTGAACTGAAAATAATGAAAGATAATTTGAATTATGGTAACGTCATTATTTCCCATCTAATATTTATACCATATTTGCAATTTTGTATTCATCCTCATTACTGCCAAATGGCAACAGCAAGAACAGAAACAGGCTTCACTGTTTTCCTGTAATGTATCTTCGCAGCCAGTTGGAAAAAGAAAGTTCCATTTCAGTAATGACATTAGAACCCCAATCCTTTATCGGAGAGAGAAATACTCATGCTGTAAGTTAGTTTTGTGACTCCCCAAAGAACAGTAGTTGAGTTTCATTCTATTATTCATTTGAATTTTTCTTATAAGCACAAGGGAGTAAGGGATGATGTTCCCAAACACAGATAAAAGAAATCGTGCTACAAAGAGTCCATCAACCTTGCATCTCCTTTTGTTCATGGATATGTGGCCAAAGATAATACTTATTCATATACGAATTATTGACTAAAACGTGATGCCAGAGAAAAATATTTTGGTTCTGGATATCTGCCTATTTTACACTATTGTTTTTGAAAAAAGGCATAAAAGAATAACACGTCATTGAAAATATACACTTAGAAAGCTGCAGAATATGTATGGAATGTACATGCCCTGATCAATGTATATGCTCTTATCAGTAATGCTACTTATTCTTCTCTCGCTTTTGCAAATAATTTGCCCTGATAGCTTTTTATTATTATTTTGCAATTATTGTACGTGTGCCTTATTCATTGTCATCATTGTCGGATTGTGTATTACTATATGTAATACATAGCCTGCACTCAAAAAATATAGAAATTATAAAAAGATAAATAAAGTTATTACAAGAACAAGGCACCAAAAAAGGGACACCGATACACATATTAAATCATTGCTTAACATAATGCCCTCAAGATGTATCCATGTTGTTACAAATAGCAGGAGTTCCTCTTTTTCTCATGGCTGAATAATATTCCATTATATATATATATATATATATATATGCTTTATATGAAAAAGTGGCAGCTAATCCTTTAGTGGAAACTTGATCCCCCACTTTGCTTTCTGAAGCAAATCTGCTGTCTCAGATTCACAGAGGTTCTGCTGACTGTCTGGACCTGATTCACTGATGGTTTAGCTAAGCTGGAAGTTGATGGTGTCCTTGGATTGGGCAGTATTCAACAACAGCACCAATTGCAAAATTAAAAATGGTCATGGCCACTCCACTTAGTGGGCAGTACTGACAGTAGTTCTTATAGTTCTGGCTAATGCTCCCCTTAATAAATATTGTTACATTTCTACTGACCCTAGCTGGTTTGTCTGCCGCTTGCAGAACTACAGAGTAGTGGATAAAAGGCCTTCTGGAGTAATGGAAATAAAAACAAAAATAAATAAATGGGACCTAGTGAAACTTAAAAGCTCTTGCAAAGCAAAGGAAACTACAAACAACACGAAAAGACAACCCTCAGAATGGGAGAAAATATTTGCGAACAAATCAATGGACAAAGGATTAATCTCTAAAATATATAAACAGCTCATGCAGCTCAATATTAAAAAAACAAACGACCCAATCAAAAAATGGGCAGAACCTAAATAGACATTTCTCCAAAGAATACATACAGATGGCCAAGAAGCACATGAAAAGCTGCTCAACATCACTAATTATTAGAGAAATGCAAATCAAAACTACAATGAGGTATCACCTCACACCAGTTAGAATGGGCATCATCAGAAAATATAAAAACAACAAACGCTGGAGAGGGTGTGGAGAAAAGGGAACCCTCTTGCACTGTTGGTAGGAATGTAAATTGATACAGCCACTATGGAGAACAGTATGGAGGTTCCGTAAAAAACTAAAAATAGAATTATCATATGACCCCGCAATCCCACTACTGGGGATATACCCAGAGAAAACCATAATTCAAAAAGACACATGTGGAGACCTTCAAGATGGTGGAAGAGTAAGACATGGAGATGCTCTGTGGTCTAGACCAACTTAGTTGAGATCACTGGGCAGGCTTTATGCTATGCATTCAATTCCTAAGCTAATCCTGACCTCAGCACAAAAACTTACCCACGGCCTTGGTTGGCCATCATGTGGGGCCTTCAATTAAAGTTGCTGCCATTAACTCAGTATTTTGGAAATGAATTCTCAATAAATCTATGGCTTTAGAATAATAATCTTTTTACATCTCTAGCTATGTGCCAGAGTGTTTTCTTTAGTTCTTAAGCCAATATGAAGGTCTTAATGACAATGAAATCTTCTCAGTGTGCTTGGTCAGACATTATTTTTAGCTCTTCTAGGTCTTTCTTTTGTTTTCAGAGACTAGACAATATCATACCCCTGATTACTGTTAAGGATCCTGATTCACAGTGATATTTGCTTGAATTGGGATGTTACTGCATCCCTGCCTATGGCTCCCATCACTCATCCTCTGAATTGGACTCCTTTTGCCCTGATTTTTGCCAAAACTATGTCAGAGTAATGAAACTTCTGGTTCCAAAAAACATGTCAGGATTTAGACGTCCAAATGAATGTTGCCCAGGCCAAAATAGTCAGGTTGGAAGCTTTGCATTTGTTCCAATAATGCTGCCATGACTTTAAACATTCTGGAATTAGTCTATGAGAATTGCTTTCACAGCTTGAACAACGCAGGATTTAGGAAGTATTTATTTAGCATTTGCCACGTGCACTGCAATAAGATACTGCATAGGATGTTCGGACGTAAGAGCAGTTTCTATCCTTAGTGAGCTTGCAGAACAGGGCTAATACGCACATATTAGCAAAACTGTCTGCAGTGGAGAAATGCATTTCGGCGATAGTAAAAAAGTAACTCATTCTGTTGAGTAGGAAGATGATAAGCTCTAACATATACTTTGGTGTGTGTTAAAATGCGAATTGTGACTACTGTATGGGTGTTTTAGTGTCTCTAAAAATAGTTCCCAAATATTCAATGGTGTGATAGATGCACCACTGACATACAGCATAGGCATTCCAAATAACCACCTTGGAAGACATGCCTAATTTACAGTATAACTTTTATGTATTTGTTTTAAGATGTTTTGTTGTTTTGTAATTTTGAATACATGAATACTGGCTCTAAGACATAGAACAGTAAAATTTATCACTTTGTTACTGTCTGAATATTTAGGAATCAGTCAACTGGCAGTATTGTTTTTAAAAATTATCTTCAGTAAGTAACAAGCTAAGTGATTTTTCAAAATATTAAACTGTTACTGAAAGGATTGAACAGTATGAGGAAAGACAGTACATACACACACACACACACGCACATTGAGAGGGAGACAGGGAGATGGAGACAGAGACCAAGAGAATGAATGGCTTCACAGGATTCCCAGAATATTCATTTATTTTCTGTGTCTCAGGTGGATTAAAATTAATCATTTAAAAAATAGCTACATCTGGCTTGGCCTCCATGCATGGTGTTATACAGAATTAGTTTCCATGCATGGTGTTATAATTTGTTTATGTCCTCTAGAAGAACCTGTTTTATAAAATGGTATTTGTAAAAAATAATTTAATCTCCACTACAGAACAAAAACAAGGAACAAGAAAGGCACATGTTGAGGTATGAAGAACAATGCCATGGTTTAGAAAGAAAAAAGCAGGTTATGATGGCATGCTATGTCCCACTTGTTTACCCATATTTCATATGTTTAAGGTTTGTTTTGTTTTTGACTATATAACTATGCTAATATTATTCTTTACAAAAGAAAAAACTTGCAGCATAAATGGTTATTAAAGGTCTAATATTTCTGAATATCCTTCTATATTTACAAGAAAAAGGTAAACATTGGAATAAAAAAAATGACCAAAGGTGTGCATAAGCATGGCAGAAAGAGAAACTTCAAATGGTTAATACAAAAATAAAATACAGAGGCTTAAGCTGGTAATCGTCAAGGAAGAAAAGATGAAAACATGAGGCCGCCATTTTTGTTCATCAGATGTTTGATAACATTCAGTGCTAGCATGTATGTGGTAAAATCAGCACTCACAAACAGGTACTGCCCAACAAACTTGGACTTGCTTCAAACTGGGAAAGGGAAACACCAATAATCATCTTTATATTTAGACCACCCCTTCTGCCTTTTTCTCCTTCTAAGCATCCAGTCTTGTAATAGCAGTTATGTGAGTGGTAAAGGGCCCCAGATCAACCTTCTAGTTACACGATATTTTCAGGAAACTCACTGTTTGTCTGTTAAGGGGTTTGTCTACACAAGTCCCATTTACTGTATTACTTAAATTCTCATGATTTTAGCTCTCCTACCTGTGTGTACAGCATCTTAGATCTCTAGGCAATTCCCTCTACTTTCAAAAGAAAATAATTGGGTAATATTTATTTAAATTAAAAAAATGCATTTGTTTGGACCCACCTAAATATTAAATAGCTAGAAGTGAGAACCATGGGATTATTTGCTTTTCTCTCAGACACTTCTTTACTTAGATTATTATAATGTTCATGAATAAGTCATTAAAATAAAGCTGAATAAACAGTGACTCCTAAAAATGATTAATTTAGATTCTATTAATCATAATTTAAGTGAGACACCTTCCCTAATTAAGATGGGTCATGATGCAAACTACATAATGCTTCACTTTCTATTACTGTCACAACTACATAAAGCCACAGTGAGCATTTGTAATTTTGCTTTGAACTTTAACATTATGGTCGGTATAGGATGTATGTAATATATTGATATTAATGTATGATGACAATTCAATTATGGGATTTTGCTACCAGGATGTGTAATTAGTAGTAAAAATACCACATTTTCTTTCACCCTTTTGTTTTTTTTCCTCAGAAAATAAGTTTTAGAGATTAAAAAAACAACCAGTTAGTAGATCTTTGGTTCTTGATATACAGTGCTTCAGATAATTGCCTATTCACTCTCCCAAAATTTTCCTTTTTCAATTTTCTTTCAATTCTTTTGATTAAATTGAGAAGAAAACATCAATGGGTTTATTTATGGCTCGTAGCTTTGACTGTTAATAGCAGCTTGTTAAATCTGCTCAGTACTGCTTGCAGCTAAAACCCAAAACTCATGAATCCAAATTTCTGAATCAGAATTCCTATAAAGGGTCATGTAAAATTCAGATCAAACATTGAAGCGTATGCAAATACAACAAGCTCTTCTTCTTTACTTTATTTGATTTGAAGTAGTTACTGTTAAGGGGTGTAAAAGGAAAAGGGCAAACTTATACATAACAGGCACATAAATACTTATTTGAAATATAAGTTGACTTCTATCTAATTTTGCTTAGAGATATTGCCAATTTTAAGCAAAAATATTTTTAAGGAGACTTTTCAAACAACATACCATTTACTGCCCGAATCTTATCAAATACTGATAGATTTAGCTTAGCGTGATCCAGTCGGCACACTACTTAATTAAAACATATATATCAATTCTCACAATATTGAGCTTTATTCTTGGCAAACAAACAAGGCAGGAGACAATTCAAGACACATACCAAGCCTGGAGCAGTATTTACAGAGTTTCCTGGGGAAACATAGAGAAAGAAGCAGTAGCTGTTACATGGTTAGCTCATTATTCACAGAGATCTGAAAGGTTCATACATTAAGACTTCAGGAAGGAAACGCGAGTCTTTGTGCTAAGGGTCTATAGGCTACGTGACTGGGAAGCCCCAGTCCTTACCCTGGTGTGGCCAGGAATTGAGGTCCAAGCTTGTGGTTGTAGGAGGGACCAGAGGTTTCCAGGGCTGATCCCACACTTCACCATCTTACCAATATCGATTGTCCCAACACAGCTGTAACTGGTCTCTGAGTTTTGCAAGAGGACTGACTTCTCTCTAGAAGACCACTTTGCTGAGACTCATTCCTGGAAAAGTGAATACTTCTGTCATGTGTTAACAAGAACTTATTAAGTACCAGCAACAGGTAGAAATAGTAAGAAACTAATTTAACAGTATGGAGGATCTGCTACTATCAGAGCTCTCAGAAAAATTACCAGTGAGTAAATAATACCCTTGATTCTTTGCTCTTTCCCTCACCACATCCTTTCACCAGCCTTCATAGGCATCCAATGTTTACATAGATATTCCTGTCTTTAACTTGTCCCCCAGTGCAGATGACCTCTACTCAAAACCCACTTCCGGGCTTCCCTGGTGGCGCAGTGGTTGAGAGTCCGCCTGCCGATGCAGGGCACACGGGCTCGTGCCCCGGTCCGGGAAGATCCCACATGCCGCGGAGCAGCTGGGCCCGTGAGCCATGGCCGCTGAGCCTGCGCATCCGGAGCCTGTGCTCCGCAATGCGAGAGGCCACAATAGTGAGAGGCCCGCGTACCGCAAAAAAAAACCACCCACTTCCATTCCTAAATAACATTCCTATTTCTCTGTGTAATTCAAGAAATAAGGATGTGCCAGGAACTCTGCTAGACACCAGGGAAACAAAGGTAGATAAGACATGGACTCTTCCTTCAAATAACTTAAATTTGGGGGAAGGAACATGCATGGTTACAGAACACCAGTTTTAGACAACCTGATGAGGAGATTTGAATAATTCACATTAAGGTACAAATCAGTCTAGTACAACAGGCTTAAGTTATCTAGGGTATTTATAGGTTGAGAAAGTCTGCTAATTCAAATTAATTTTTGTTGAACAAAAAATAGATGTTAAAATTTTAGAGTGAATTTTTAAACAGCGCAATGTAATTCAGTCACTTTTTCAAAAAGCCATTTCCTAATCACACTAATTGTAAGCTTTGAAGACGAATTTATCACGTACCCTAAAAGCAAATGGGCAAGAGGCAAAGTGTCTTGATTTAAAGGCCAGGAATTCAAACACAATAAAATATGCAGGCCATGGGCAGCCTTATTGCACTGATTACTGATGCTATAATTCTCATTGTAATGTCTTCTTCAGTAGAGATTCTTAGGTAGATTCTCCTACAGACATTGCCTAAATAAGCCTGTCCTTTATTCGAGGCAGAAAAGGGTTCTATGAGTCATATCTGTCTTTAGGATTCCCATTCTATATTTTTCTATCCATCCAAGCATCCAACCCAATAACATGGGCTATACAAGCGGAAAAGGATCCCCACTCAACTTTCTGTTACGTGGTACCCTTAAGGAAACTTGATGCTTGTTTTGTGGGACTCTGAAACAACCCCATTTAAGATTCTTTTTTTTTTTTTTCCTCCTTTCGGTAAGCGAGCCTCCCACTGCCGTGGCCCGCCCCTGTTGCGGAGCACAGGCTCCAGACGCGCAGGCCCAGCGGCCATGGTTCATGGGCCCAGCCGCTCCGTGGCGTGTGGGATCCTCCCGGACCGCGGCACGAACCCGCGTCCCCCGCATCGGCAGGCGGACTCCCAACCGCTGCACCACCAGGGAAGCCCTGAAACAACCCCATTTATATTTCAGTGACTAGTGACTATAAACCCCATTTATATTTCAGTGACTATCAGCTTGGGCAGCTCAGACAGGATTAGAACCCCAGTAACTACCAATTTGGGGCAGGAAGTCTTTCCCAATATTTCTGAGAGTCTCTGGGGTCTCACAGAGTGGTCGGCGAGGTCCCTGCAGGATATTGTTTTGTCTGCTGGGCTTCCTTCCCATCCCTTCCACAAAACCATTTAGCTTACATTGGGGGTCTTCAAGTATACCGTTGAGGAAACACCAGTGACACACTAGGGGGGTTCCCACTATGTCAGCATGGTGCTATTTTCTACATTAAAGTAAGGAAAATGTTCAGTAACCTCCAGCCTGACCACAGTTTATCATACAGAGACCAAAGATGAACATTTTTTGAAAGGGGAAGGGGTTATTTGTCACAGGGACCAATAAAGCAATACCATGTTTACAAAGGTAATTTAAAGTAGAAATCGTAATGCTGCTAGAATCGTGGCCTCTCTGATGACCTTGAGTGTATTGAACAGGCTAGTACAATAAACAGAATGCCTTACCCATCAAGACAAGTTTCAGCCTTTCCAATTCAGAAAGTTTCCTTTGACTTTCATGTTGCATTTTCGAGATGCAAATTTTTTAAAGAAATAATGAAAAACTTTACTAAATCTCACAAGGTTAAATGATTTGTACAAAGATACTTAGCCAGTGTGTGCAAAAACTGACTTAGCCAGCGCGTGCAAAAATCCAAGTCCTTCATTGGAGTTCTGTGCTCATGACACATAGCGTAGTCAGAGCATTTATTAACTCTTGGAACTAAGTGTTCATTATTGTAATCACAGTTATTATTAAATTCCAGTAGGTATAATTTGTCTCTGGTTCAAAAAATGTACAATTTAAGTCATTACTCTTATTTTTATCTAAAATTATTAGATATTTAGTTTTATACTTTTAAAAAATATTAATTAATTAATTAATTTATTTTTGGCTGTATTGGGTCTTCGTTGCTGTGTGAGGGCTTTCTCCAGTTGCGGCGAGCGGGGGCCACTCTTCATCGCGGTGCATGGGCCTCTCACTGTTGCGGCCTCCCCTGTTGCAGAGCACAGGCTCCAGACGCTCAAGCTCAGTAGTTGTGGCTCACGGGCCCAGTTGCTCTGTGGCATATGGTATCCTCCCAGACCAGGGCTTGAACCCGTGTCCCCTGCATTGGCAGGCAGATTCTCAACCACTGCACCACCAGGGAAGCCCCCGTTTTATACTTTTTAATAGTTAATTTGACATAAAAGCGTGTTTTACAACTCTGTGTTTCCCTTGAAAAGGGGTTTATTTTAGACAACTGAACACGGTGTTACCTACGTCTATGTATACAGTTTAATAAATGATTAGTTAATACGCTTAACAATGATTTGCAAAGTTTCTTTTTGTTACAACAGAAGTGGTGACTAATTTAGTTTCTGTCACTATAGACTAGCCCCTTCATTTATTCAGTTGTTAAAATTCACTTTTAATTGTTTTTGTTTCCTTAAAAAAAAGCCCAGTATGGTCTTACTAGGTGATATTGACTACTATTTCCTGAATCCATCTTCTGATGACCAGGTGTTGATTACTGTTCATTGAATAATTCACAGATTACCCCATCTACCTAAAATTACTTCTGTGATGATCTCATAAAACTTTCATTTTTAATCACCTATAATAATACTCAAGAGAAAATAAAGTGTGGTTCTATTTTTTAAAAAATAGACAATGACAACATGCAAAGACATATTTAATATCTGTACGAGATGCTATTCACTTCAGGGTTGTTCAATAATTTCCATTGTTAGAATATGCTCCCCGGGAATCACAGAATGAAGATTATGTGGATAGGAAATGTTAATAAAACCAAATGGAATAAAGTATTTCCTAAATTACAATGATCTGATCTAAATAGTGCCCTAACAAAAGTTTTTGTTTTGGTAAACTTGGGGCCATTTGACTTTATCAGGCTACACTGTCCCTCCATGTTCAGGGATATATTGATTCCCATGGCTACGGTACCTCTCAATACATCCTTATATGTCCAAATGCTCTTCCACAAATCCAGCCATCTTGTTGCTACCCAGGGGGAGCTGCTGAACAGCTTGCAGTTTTCAGTTTCATTTAACTACGTTGTTATGCATTCTCAGAAAAGAAACAAGGCTTATTCTCATTGACAGATTTTTCCCTCTTATTGCTTGTACAGTATTTTGATACAAGCATGGGTATAACATGTAATAACCACAGTCAAAGTCATATAATTATTAAATACTTTTAATTTTGTAAGTTAGTAAATTTAAGTATCCTATTTGAAATTGAGGGACGTATCTGCAGTCTAATTAAACTTTAGTGAAATGAAAAATTTTTTTCATTTATATTTTTATTAGAATATAGATTATAAGCATTTTTCTATTTTATACTGTATTCTATTCTATATCCATACTGATTGCTGAAACTATGGTGTAAGTTTTTGTTTGTTTTTTTAACTTTGGAGGAAGGTTTTTAAAAAGTTATTTTATCATAACATTTTTTACCCCCAATGAAACTTCCTAATTTCAAGCAATTTGAGATTTAGCCTGGAAATTAAGTTCTTCTTCCCAGATTTCACTATTCACTGAAGGAGATTATTGTGATCTTCCTTTGCGGGAATTACCTCCTCTGAAATTGCTCTTAGATGTGAAATGGAAATCCGGGGCTCTACTTATGCTGTTATTAATATTCAAAATAGTAGAAGATGCTTCGGTTCTTAACATATAATAGATTTCAGTTATCCTTTTGGTTGATAGAACTGTGTCTAATTTGAGGAAAAAGGTATTTTAGGGATTTCACCATAGTAGACAACTCCTATGGAGAGACGTTAGCAAATAATATTATAACATAATATTTTAATCTCTAATCCCTAGAAACACACCTCTGCACTAAGAAGAACTATAACATTTCTAGTACTTCTCTTGATGGAGATTATACAGTTTTATGGTGATACAATTTATCATCAAGAACTTCTTATTTATAGCTGAAATTCAACATGAGATCATTTTCTTTTTAGCAGAAACAGGAACCAGCCAACATGTAGATTTTTCAACATGTAGATTGCTTTATATTTTCACTATGGTTAAGAAACGTCGTGTTTAATTTCCAAATACTTGTGAGTCTTCTAGCTATCATTCTGTTAGTGTTTCAGAATTTAATTATGTTATGATCTGAGAAAATACTTTGTATAATTACTGTTCTTTAAAAGTTGTTAATATGCATTTCATCACCCGGAGTGAGGTCTATTTTGGTGAATGTTCTATGAAATTGAGAAGAATGTGTGTTCTACTATTGTTGGAGTATCCAGTAAATGTCAATGAAATCAACTTGATTGCTGGTGCAGTACAGGTCAAGGGTATCTTTACTGATTTTATGCCTGCTTGATTTATTGCTGACCAAGAAATGTTGAAGTCTCCAACTATAACTGTGAGTTTTTCTATTTCTCCTTTCATTTCTATCAGTTTTTGCTTCATGTATTTTAGTGCTCTGTTCTTGGGTATATATGGTTTTAGGATAGTTATGTCTTCTTGGAGAATTAACTACTTTATCCCTATATAATGTTCCTCTTTATCCCTGATAATTTTCCTTGCTCTGATGTTGGTTTTGCCTGATATAACTATAACTACTCCAGGCTTTTTTAAAACTTGTGTTTGCATTGTGTATCTTTCTCCATCTCTTTATTTTTAACCTATGTAAGTCTTTACATTTAAAGTAGTTTTCTTATAGACAACGTATACATGGTTCTTTTTTTATCTACTCTTGCAAACTGAGTCTTTTAATTGGGATAGACCATTCACATTTAAAGTACATTTTTAATGTAATATGATTAATAATTACCATGTTTATAACTGTTTTCTGTTTTTTTCATTCATTCTTTGTTTCCTTCCCTCATTTTCTGCTTTCTTTGGTTTTAATTGAACATTTTGCATAATTCAACTTTGTCTCCCCTCTTAGCATATCAACTATACTTCTTTAAAAAAAAACTTAGTGATTGACCTAAGCTTTATAATATACACTTTTAACCTAAGTTCACCTTCAAATAATGCTATACCACTTCAAGAGTAGTACAGGTGTCTTAAAGCAGAATATTCTGAACTCTTCACTCCTTTTCCTTGTGATATTGTTGTCATTAATTTTACTTAAACATAGGCAATGATCACCCAATACATTGGTTACTATTATTACTTTTAAAAGAGTTATTTTAAAAAATTTATTTATTTTTGGCTATGTTGGGTCTTCATTGCTGCGTGCAGGCTTTCTCTAGTTGCGGCGAGTGGGGGCTACTCTTCGTTGCCTACTCTTCGTTGCAGTGCGCGGGCTTCTCATTGCGGTGGCTTCTCTTGTTGCAAAGCATGGGCTCTAGACGCACAGGCTTCAGAGCACAGGCTGAGTAGTTGTGGCACATGGGCTTCATTGCTCCGCGGCATGTGCGATCTTCCAGGACCAGGGCTTGAACCTGTGTCCCCTGCATTGGTGGGCAGATTCTTAACAGCTGTGCCACCAGGGTAGCCCTAAAAGTTATTTTTTAAATCAATTAAGAATAAAAATAAAATATTTTATTTGTTCTTAATTAATTTATTCTCTGATGCTCCTTTTCTTTTCCTTTACATAAATCTAACTTTCTGACCTATGTTATTTTTCTTTTGCCTGAACTAATTATTTTAACATTTTCTTTAGCATAAGTTCCTAGTGATGAATTTCCTTTGTTTTTGTTTGTCTGAGAAAGTGTTTATTCCTTCTTCACTTTTGAAGAATAATTTTGCTGTGTATACAACTCTAGGTTAGTGTTATTTCTTCATTTCAAACTTTAAATGACACTTTGTCTTCTTGCTTGAATGGTTTCTGATGAGAAGCCTCCTGTAATTTTTATCTATGTACCCTGTAGACATGGAGTTCTTTCTCTGATTTCTTTAAAGATTTTCTTTTTGTCTTCGATTATCTTGAGTTTGAATATGATATGTTGCTATGTCCAATGCTTTAAAATTTTTTTTCCGTATAGTTATCCTGTTCAGTGTTCTCTGAGATTCCTGGATCTGTGATTTGGCATCTGTCATTCATTTTGAAAATTTCTCAATCATTATTGCATCAAATATTACATCTCTTTTCTTCTCTGGTGTTCCAATTAAGTGTATGTTATAGAATTTGAAATTCTCCACACTTCTGTTAAAAAATTCTTTTTCTTTGCATTATATTTTGAACGTTTCTATTGATCTATCTTCAATCACACTGGTTCTCCTTTTGGCTAAGTCTAATCTTCCTATTGATGAGCCCCTAAATCATTCTTCATTTCTGTTAACAGTGCTTTTGATTTCTAGCATTTCCTCTTGACTCTTTCCTAGAGTTTATCTTCTTATATTACCAATCTTTTATCGCATGTTGCCTACTTTCACCTTTAGAGCCATTAATATGTTAATCACAGTTAATTTAAATTCAATTCTCTGATAATTCCAACACAGTAAGTCCCCTACATATGAACCTTCTTGCCGTGAACTTTTAAAGATGCGAAAGTACATACGCATTTCCCATCATGTAAGTTAGTTCACGTGTCTGGCGTACACTGTCACGTGTGTGCATCCTCTATAAGTGTTTGTGCTTTTATGTACTTTACAGTACTGTACAGAGTACAGTAGAATAGTACTAATAAATAATAGAAGTGTTCATTTCTTTGGTACTAATGTAGAACTTCTTAGAATATGCAACCTTAGAGTAAAATATTTCTTTAAAAATTATATTTCAAGCCCATAAAATAACTTAACTCTGAAGAATTTTGAATAGGAATGTACATTAGTTATTATAGATATTGGATTGATAGATAAAAATCAGAAATTATCTTTCTAATCCAATAACTTCAATGTGACCACATTTGTTAAAACTGAGATCAGGGCTTCCCTGGTGGCGCAGCGGTTGAGAGTCCGCCTGCCGATGCGGGGGACATGGGTTCGTGCCCCGGTCTGGGAAGATCCCACATGCTGCAGAGTGCTGGGCCCGTGAGCCATGGCCCCTGAGCCTGCGCGTCCGGAGCCTGTGCCCCGCAATGGGAGAGGCCACAGCAGTGAGAGGCCCGCGTACCGCAAAAAAAACCAAAAAACAAACAAAAAAAACTGAGATCAATATTATGTGTGGTCTTTATGATTTCTTTGGATCCCTAATACCTATATTTATTTCAGCAGACATAATAAACTTGTGTGAAAAGTATTATAAACTTATTACCATACAGTACTATAGAGCCGATTGTGTACATTGGGTACCTAGGCTAACTTTGCTGGACTTTCATACAAATTGGACTTACAGACGTGCTCTCCAAATGGAGCTCGTTTGTATGTAGAGGTCTTACTGCATTTGTGTCATATCTGAGTCAAATTGTGGCACTTGCTTTTCTCTGTAGACTGTGTTTTTTCTTGTGTTTTGGCACACCCTGTAACATTAAGTCGAAAGCTAGACATGTATGAGGCAGCAGGGACTGCAGTAAATAGGCCTTCAGCATGAAGATTTAGGTCACTCTAGCTATAGGTGCTGTGCTCTGTTTGATCTTTGCTGTAGAATGAGATTTTACATCCTGCTAGTATCTTTGTTTATGTGTCCCCTCTTGACTTTGTGTTTTCTTATGTACTTCCCCTCAGAGATGGTCTCTCTCCTGCAACTCTTTCAGCTTTAATCCATGTATTATACTGGAGCCCTGTTGATGTGGTCATAGAATATGAAGGACAGAGGAAGTTCTATAATTTTCCAAATGAATCTCAGTGCGTAGTGCACCTGTGTCTTGGAACGAGTTGTGACATTTATAAGCCTTCTCCAGTAGCATAGCTTTCCCCCATTGTTCCCTACTCTCTTCCCTGCCTGCAGTATTCCCAATGTATTTCACTGAAGTCCTGATCATTCTGGACCAGGTTCCTCCTCCTTTTACCTGAGAAAGAAGTCTAGAGGGGACCTGGATGGAGAAGAATGCCCTTCACTCCATGGGGATAAAGCTCTGGCAGAGGCTTTCCCTTGGAATGTGGGCGTTTGTTATGGAGGAGTTTTTAGTTGTGTTTCATACTGATTGCTCTTCCCCTCGCTTTGTCAGAGCCATCAAGAGGTCTTTCTCAGATTGTCATTGTGAGGACCTGGTGGAACTTCTGGAGTAAAGTCCACAAATGCTGTAGTCCCCAGGAATTTCTCACACTCACGCTTTCAGCAATACTTCAAAATTATTATTTATAATTTTTATAATGTTCTTACCAGTTTATCACTCCAGTGGCTTTTACTCCAATTAAGGAGATCTTGGCTGTGTCTGGAGGAGTCTGTTTTTCCAGAGTTTGGGGTGTTTTTCCTTGTGACTTCGTTTCTCTAATGGGTCTAATAAAATAATCGATTTCCAGTTTGTTCAGTTTGTTTTCTTGTTGTAAAAATGGGTGTGAAGACTTCGGAGCTCTTTACCTGTCAGAGCTGAAATAGGAAGTCTCTTTTTCTAGGATACTTGAAATTTGCATTTTCCTCAGTTTGAATGAGGTTGAGCAACTTTTCCCATGTTTAAGAGCATTGTGTGTTTCTTTTTCATGCAATTCTGTTCATATGTTATTTCTCTTCTAGTTCTCTATTGCTCTGTAAAAATAACTCCTTAGATTAGTGGCTTAAAACAAGGATGTGTTATCTACCTCGTGTTTCTGTGGTTGATGGGGCTCAGCTCAGTGGTTCTTGCTAGATACTTTATGCAGTTGTAGAGTGATGGCGGTTACGGAGCTAGAGGTGGAGTCATCTGAAGACTTAACTGGGCTGGATGTCCAAGACATTCAATGCCTGGTAGCTTGGTACTAGCTTGGTACTTACATTAGTTTTCTATTGCTTTCTTAGCAAATTACCACAAACCTAGTGGCTTAAACAACACAATTTTGTTAACTTACAGTTCTGCGGGTCAAAATTTGGACACGGGTCTCCTTGGGCTAGAACCAAGTTGTTGGTAGAACTCGGCCCTAGTAGATTTGGAATTTTACTACTGTTGGAGGACTGAGGTCCTGTTTCCTTGTTGACTGTCAGTGAGGACAATTCCCAGCTTTAGAGGCTGCTTGCATGCCTTGGTTTAGGGTGACTTTCTTCCATCTTCAAAGCCGGCCACAGCAGGTTGGATATGTCTCTTGCTTTAAATATATCCTCTTTTTTACTCTGTTGTGTTTACCTGACTTACTTTTCTGCCTTCCTTTTCCACTATTAAGGGCCTATTGATTACATGGGGCCTGCCCAGATAATCCAGTATAATCTCCCTATTTAAGATTTGTAACCTGAGATACATCTGCAAAGTCTTTTTCCTCACATAAAGTAACATTTTCATAGGTTCTGAGGATTCGAAATGGACATTTTGGGGGGTCATTATTCTGCTCACCTAGAATTCTCCTCTTTCTCTAGATGGCATTGCATTTTCCAGGGCATGGTTTGTCCTTCTCAGGGCATGACTGTCACACTTTTTACATAGTAGCTTCCTTCCAAGAGGGAATTCCTGAAGAACCAGTGTTCTAAAGAGGCAGAAAATAGCAGCTCTCAGATCACTGAAGGACTGTATCGGGAAAGGGCACAGCAACACATACCTTCTGCTGGGTTGTTCCAGGCAGCCACAGGGCTTATCCATATTTAATCAAAGGAAGACAAAAAAGTCAACAAGGACGTTTTTCTTGGTGGAGTCAAATTGCAGCATGTGAGATGAAAACATACCAAGCCACAATTCTCATTTTCTCTTGCTATATAAAAATTGAGCCTAAAACTTAGTCGCTCCAAAACCAGTCTCGTGATTTGAAGAGGGCAGGTTGTTCTTTCTTGGGGCCTCTTAGGCATTCATGGTTAGATGGTATATGAGACTTCAGTGTTCTGAGTTCTCCACTAGTCTAGACGCCCAAGTTCATACACTCACATGTCTGAGAGTTGATGCTGGTTGTTTGCTGGGAGCTCAGCTTGGACCACTCACACACCTACACTTGGCCAGTCCACGTGATTTGTGTTCTCATGACATGCCAGCTGGGTTCTGAGCAACACCCTGACAGCGAGTGTTCCAAGAAGCCCATTGAACACCATAAGGCTGTTTATGACTTTGCCTTAGATGTTCCAGAGCATCGTTTCATTTGTATTCCATGTGTTAAGCAAGTCAATTAGGTCAGCTTAGATTGAAGAGGGAGAGAATTACCATACATATTTTTCTCATTTTTCTGTTTTGTTATTGGATTATTCTATGTGCTTCATAGGAGCTCTTTTCATATTTTTCTGGTTATCTATTGCTTCATAAACCTTCCTGGAAGCTCAGTGACAAAACAATAACTTATTATTACCTTTTATGGTTCTGAGGTCATCAAATGGGTGGTTTTTGTTTAGTGTCTCTTATATGCCGGCAGTCAGACAATAACGGGACTTGAGTCATGTGAATGCGTCTTTATGCACATAACAGCTGGGGACTGGTCAAGCATCTTTCTCTCCATCATCTCTCAATGTGGCCAGCTTGGTCTTCCTCATCACTTTCATGGCCTCAGGGCTCCAGATGATCAAGGCAGAAACTGCTGACGGCTTTAAAGGAAAGGCCTGGGACAGACATAGCATCACTTTTGCTTAACTCCAGGATCAAAGCAGTCACAGGTTAAGTTCAGAGCCAAGGAGAGGAGAAATAAACTATATCCCTGGAAGGATAGCGGGTTAAATGTACAGCCATCTTTAATCTGCCATACACATAAAGGAAACAGTCCTTTCCCTGTTATACAAGCTGTAAGCGATGTTCCCAGCTTGTTTTTGTCATGATGCTTCTGTACTCAACAACAAAAAAAAACAACCACCTTGTCTTCAAGTCGGATGTATCTTCATAGTTCTTTGTTTTGTATTTAGCGATACCTTTCTCATTTAAAATTAGTTTTTAAAATTCTCATGTTTTCTCCTAGTACTATTCTTTTTGTGTGTGGGTTGAAATCACTGCATGTAATTTATTATTTAAAGTTTATTTTATGAATCCATTTTTTTTCTTTCTGGCTGCCCTGTTTCTAATACCATGTATTGAAAAGTTTATCTTTACCCCTCTAGTTTTTTACCCTTATTATGTACTCTATTTTCTTACAACTATTCCATTTAGGACATTTTCTTCTGTTCTTTTGATCTGTTTATCAATGTTCAAGTGAAAAATGGTTTTAATAATTGTGGTTTTATATCATCTTGCTTGTTTACTTCTTTCCATTAGAATATCAGAATTAGTTTGGTTCAAAAACAATTCTGTTGGGTTTTTCTAGAGGAAATATTTACATTTTTATGATATTGAGTGTACCTATCAAGAAGACAGTGTGAATTTAAACTATTTTCCTGGCCAGAGACTGTTTTGACCAAAAGAATGAGGTGGAAGGGATGCTACTTTCTTCTTTATTAGTCTTGTAAATTTTCTTTCACATAGGTATTATACATGCTTCTTTTAAAGATATTCCTAGGAATTCTTTTTATCCTACTTATTGGAAATGTATCTTTCTAATCATATCATCTAATTTATCATCATATGTATATTTTCCCAGCCATTTTTCTGATTTCTCTATTCATTTATCTATTTCTCAGTTTATTTTACTTTTTTGAGTAAAAAAACTATGTTAACCAAACTGATAATAATTTTATCTTTGAAAGTATACATTTTAAAAGACAATTTATGACTATTTTCTCAAGTACATTTGTCTATTGGAGTGGAAGCCCACATCATCCTTAAGTGGAAAGCTTCTACATGCACATATAATTAAATAGATACCACATACTATCCAGAACATGAATTTACAACTGGAGTTCCATAAATTTTGTGTTTGGAAGCTAATCGATCTAGTTCAACTTGCTTATGTTACAGATGAGCGAATAGAGATGCAGAGAAATGAAATGACTCAAGGGAAATCTAACGCTCAGGTAGGACCCAGAATTAGGATGACCAAGTCACCCAGGTGAGAATAGCGCTGACATAGTATATTTTCCCCTCCTATTTCCCCCCTTAGTGTACTTTGTGTCCCAATCAAACTAAGCTGTTTGCTTGCCCTGCCTCCACACCTTTGCCTGGTTAATGTCTCTGCATATAATGCTAACCTCACATGTCCACAAGTCCAGTTTCTACCCATCATTTTAAAAACTCATGTCATTTTAAATCATCCTCCCATGATTCTCATTCTCCATAAAATGCAACACTATCCTCATAAACCAAGTATCGATGTGTACCTTTCTCACAGCTCATACCATTTGTAACTTACGTTCACGTGTGCGCATGTATTGCAACCCTTCCTGGGCCATATGTTATTTGTGGTACTCAGCCTCGTCCTCCTTCAAGTGCTTAGCACAGGGCGTTGAACGTAATAGAGAAGTGAAACTATTTCTTGGGTTAATGACTAATAGTCATATTTATTGAGCCATTATGTGCACATGTATAATCCATCTGCACTAGAATTGAAATGTAAGTATGCAGGATTTTGCACACATCTACATACACGTACAGATATAAATTCTGATGTTAGTAACATTCCATGTACTTAATTCATCAGTGGAGATGTTCTTATATAATGTCTCTGATGAGAAAGACATATTAAGTGTTTTGAAGGTCAGAATCTATTGACCTTAGCATGTGAAATGGTAATTAAAATGATGTAGATGAATGTTTCTTTTTGTAGATCTATCACTACAGGGAGAAGCATTGAACATTTTAGTATCTGTAACTGTTCATCAGACAACGTAAAATTGTATAAGGTGAAACAAAATGTTTAGAAAACAGCACATTTTAAATTTATTAATCTATTAATTTTTAGGACAAAGAAGCAGCACTTAGAAATGTCCTAAATGGAATAGTTGTAAGAAAATAGAGTACATAATAAGGGTAAAAACTGGGAAAAAAAACTGGAAAATAGTTTATTCTATTTATTTGGATAATTTTTTTCCACAGATATATTTCATACTTGATATTCAAGATTCTGCAGTTAAGAGGCTAACCAAGCAAGCTTCCTTGCTTGCTTTTGGAATAAAATTTATTTGTGTTTTATTTTTGACTTTCAAGTGAATTTCTATTTGTCAAAAGCTGACCGTAATATCTGTTAGAGCAGATCATATGCATCATCTAAACACCGAAAACCCAACAGGAATGTGTACAAATAGTCACCAAAAATCATGTAAGAGAATGTTCATCATATCAGTATTTTTTTTAACATCTTTATTGGAGTATAATTGCTTTAAAAGGGTGTGTTAGTTTCTGCTGTATAACAAAGTGAATCAGCTATATGTATACATATATACCCATATCTCCTCCCTCTTGTGTTTCCCTCCCACCCTCCCTATCCCACCCCTCTAGGTGGTCACAAAGCACCGAGCTGATCTCCCTGTGCTACGCGGCTGCTTCCCACTAGCTAGCTATTTTACATTTGGTAGTGTGTATATGTCAATGCCGCTCTCTCACTTACCCAGCTTACCCTTTCCCCTCCCCGTGTCAAGTCCATTCTCTACAGCTGTGTCTTTATTCCTGCCCTGCAACTAGGTTCATCAGAATCATTTTTTTTTTTTAGATTCCATATATATATGTTAGCATACGGTATTTGTTTTTCTCTTTCTGACTGACTTCACTCTGTATGACAGACTCTAGGTCCATCCACGTCACTACAAATGACCCAATTTCGTTCCTTTTTTATGGCTGAGTAATATTCCATTGTATATATGTGCCACATCTTCTTTATCCATTCATCTGTCAATGGACACTTAGGTTGCTTCCATGTCCTGACTATTGTAAATAGTGCTGCAATGAACATTGTGGTACATGACTCTTTTTGAATTATGGTTTTCTCAGGGTATATGCCCAGTAGTGGTATTGCTGGGTCATATGGTAGTTCTACTTTTAGATTTTGTTTCTTTTTTTTTTTTGCGGTACGCAGGCCTCTCACTGTTGTGGCCTCTCCTGTTGCAGAGCACAGGCTCCGGACGCGCAGGCTCAGCGGCCATGGCTCACGGGCCTAGCCGCTCCACAGCATATGGGATATTCCCAGACCAGGGCATGAACCCGTGTCCCCTGCATCGGCAGGCGGACTCTCAACCACTGTGACACCAGGGAAGCCCTACTTTTAGTTTTTTAAGGAACGTCCATACTGTTATCCATAGTGGCTATATCAATTTACATTCCCACCAACAGTGCAAGAGGGTTCCCTTTTCTCCACACCCTCTCCAGCATTTATTGTTTGTAGATTTTTTGATGATGGACATTCTGACCAGTGTGAGGTAATACCTCATTGTGGTTTTGATTTGCATTTCTCTAATGACTAGCGATGTTGAGCATCCTTTCATGTATTTGTTGGCAATCTGTGTATCTTCTTCGGAGAAATGTCTATTTAGGTCTTCATGTCCATTTTTTGATTGGGTTATTGTTTTTCTAATATTGAACCACATGGGCCATTTATATATTTTGGAGATTAATCCTTTGTCAGTTGCTCCGTTGGCAAATATTTTCTCCTGTTCTGAGGGTTGTATTTTTGTCTTGTTTATGGTTTCCTTTGTTGTGCAAAAACTTTTAAGTTTCATTAGGTCCCATTTGTTTGTTTATATTCTTATTTCCATTTCTCTAGGAGGTGGGTCAAAAAGGATCTTGCTGTGACTTATGTCATAGAGTGTTCTGCCTATGTTTTCCCCAAGGAGTTTTATAGTGTCTGGCCTCACCTTTAGGTCTTTAATCCATTCTGAGTTTATTTTTGTGTATGGTGCTAGGGAGTGTTCTAATTTCATTCTTTTATGTGTAGCTGTCCAGTTTTCCCAGTACCACTTATTGAAGAGGCTGTCTTTTCTCCATTGTATATTCTTGCCTCCTTTGTCAAAGATAAGGTGACCATAGGTATGTGGGTTTATCTCTGGGCTTTCTATCCTGTTTCATTGATCTTTATTTCTTTTTTTGTGCCAGTACCATACTCTCTTGATTACTGTAGCTTTGTAGTTTAGTCTGAAGTCAGAGAGCTTGATTCTTCCAGCTCTGTTTTTCTTTCTCAAGATTGCTTTGGCTCTTTGGGGTCTTTTGTGTTTCCATACAGATTATGAATTTTTTTGTTCTAGTTCTCTGAAAATTGCTATTGGTAGTTTGATAGGGATTGCAATGAATCTGTGGATTGCTTTGGGTAGTATAGTCATTTTCACAATGTTGATTCTTCCAATCCAAGAACATGGTATATCTCTCCATCTGTTTGTATCATTTTAAATTTCTTTCATCGGTGTCTTATAGTTTTCCGCATACAGATCTTTTGTCTCCCTAGGTAGGTTTATTCCTAGGCATTTTATTCTTTTTGTTGCAGTGGTAAATGGGAGTGTTTCCTTAATTTCTCTTTCAGATTTTTTGTCATTAGTGTATAGGACTGCAAGAGATTTCTGTGCATTAGTTTTCTATCCTGCAACTTTACCAAATTCATTGATTAGTTCTAATAGTTTTCTGGTAGCATCTTTAGGATTCTCCACATCATAGCAGTATTTGCGTTAGTCCCAAACTGTAAGCTACCCAAATACCTATCATGAGAGCAACAGGTAAATATATAGTAATATTCTCACACAATGGAATACTGTACAGTGATGAGAATGACCAAACTTCACTGTAATTAATGGTATAAATGAATCACACAAACCAACACCCAGTGAAAGGAGTGAGATACAAAACACTGCACACTGTATGAAATCAATCAAATAAAATACGAAACGGGTAAAACTAACCTATGCTGTTAGAAATAAAGATAGAGGTCACCCTTGGCGGGTGGTGACTGGAGGGGACATCAGAGAGAATTCTGATTTCTGGTAACGTAACCGTGCTCGGTAAGGGCATTCTTCACTTGCGTGTGCTCTGTTACAGAAAATAATTAAGCATATGGACTTGTGTGTATTGTTCTGTACATATATTTTAATTCCATAAAAGTTCTAACAGTGCTGCTAATCAATCAGCTGGAAAATCAGATTTGTACACTTACAATCTAGTTGTTGGGGCTACTTTCCTGCAATTGGCATAATTCACTCGTTTCAACACTTAGGAAGTGAATCTGCCTTTGTCAACAGTGGAAATAAAAAGGGATCCCATTTTCTTGTATAAATCTAGAAAAAAAGAAGTATAATACCAATATACATGTGTGGTATTTTCCAGGTCATAGAGGGATTTCAGATACATCATTTTAGTTTATCCTCACTCCTGTACTCTTTAGGCTACATAGAGACTATTCCAATCTTGGGAACAAAAGAACTTTTATTCTAGGAAATCTATGGCCCCTGCCTAAAAGTAATATTTCTTTATGAAGCTGCTATTTCCATTGTATAAGTTAAAATCATAGAAACATCTTTAACATAAAAATTCTGATAAATTTTATTACAGTTGGTAGAGGTGTTGGTGCTCAAGTTTGTATGATCTTTCCAAGGTTTGCTCTGATAATTAGTGGCAATATTTTTAGGTCCCTTTGAGTGAGGCTAGCGTTATTTTTCACTATTTGTAATTGTGAATTTTAAAAAGTTTTCTAGGCCTTAGAATGATTGAACAGAGCATATTTGGAGAAATCATCTTTATATTTATTCATATGTGCTGATAACATTAACTCAAATTAGGTATTTTCATAAACATTCTGGATATACTCTTATCTAATTAAACTTTAAAAAGCAACCTCTCTTATTGATATAAAGATGAATCATGTAGTTTTCACCAGGAAATAAAAGCTTGAATTCACATGACTTATGCCTTGATTCTGTCCCACCTCTTTGTCTGCCCCTGCAGTTAAAATGAAAGCATCTGTAGCTGTAATCACTGAAGCAAAAAGACCCAAACTTAAACCACATGCTTGGAATTACAGTTCCAGCTTTATCTTGCCTCAGTTGCTGAATCTATTAAACCTATCAGCGCTATTTAAAATTAAGACTCACAGTAACTCTCTGTACTTTCCAAAGGCAAAACCCTTGTTTTGTTGTTATGGGCAGTATTTTGTTTATTTATTTATTTATTTATTTATTTTTACTGTGTAGCTTGTGGGACCTTAGTTCCCCGACCAGGCGTTGAACCCTTGCACGTGCTGCGTAAGTGCAGAGTCCAGACCACTGAACCGCCATGGAATTTCCTTGTTTTGTGGTATGACTAACTAAGATAATGCATGAAAAATAGTACTTACCTCATCTTTACTACTTACTAAATATCAGGTGATATTATTATTTTTATTATTATTTTCATCAGTGGAAATAGACAAGATAGATAAGATATTAGGTGCTTGATAAATGCATGGTGAATGAAAGAGTCATTATAGATTGCTCTAAAATATTCTCTAGGATTATCTGTAAGGAGCGAGAGATATGGCTGGTCTAGGAAATGTATTCTAAACAATTTTATAGTGATTGCTTCTGTATAAAAATGGATTTTTTCCATTTTCCTGATTTCAGAAACATTTCACATTACTCTTCTAAAAACTATACGTTTTATTTACAGCAGTTTTAGCTGCAAAGATACCACATATACCTCACACAACCAATTTCCCGTGTTGTTAACATTTAACATGACTCTGAAACATGTGTCACAACTAATGAACTAATATTTACTAAGTTATTATTAACTGAAACCCATAGTTTATTAAGATTTCATTAGTTTTGCATTAATCACAGTTTCTGTTTCAGCATCCCATCCAGGTTACCATGGTTACATGTAACCATGTAATCCATTGTATCTCCTAAGGTGCTTCTTGGCTAAGGTGGTGTCTCAGGATTCCTTGCTTTTGATGACCTTGACAGTTTTGAGGATTACTGATCAAATATTTTGTAGACTATCCCTCAAATTGGGTTGTTTGATTTTTTTTCTTGGTTAGATGGAGGTTATGGGTTTTTAGGAAATAGATCACAGAGATAAAGTGCCATTTTCATCACGTCATCTCAAGGGTACATACCACCACTGTGAATTTTCACCATTAATGTTAACCATTACTGGTGAAGGTAATGATTACCAGGTTTCTCCAATGCAAAGTTACTTTTCCTCCTCTTTCCATACTGTGTTCTTTGGAAGCAAGTTACTCTGTGGCCCACATTTAAGAAGTGGAGAGTGTACAGCAAAGTAACATTGTTAATCAACTATGTGCCAATGTAAAATAAAAATTTAAAAAGGTAATATATTAATAATTGTATTTTACATCTATGTTGGTGTAAGGAAGGATACAATATTAATATAATAAAATCATTAATGGTTAAAAAGAAAAAGTGGAGAGGATGCCTCACCTCCTTGAAGGAGGAGATACATGTAAGTTATTTGGCATTTTTCTACACAGATTTTTCTCCTCTTCATTTACTTATTTATTCAATCATTTACTTGTGTCAGCATGATATTAACTTCATACCTTTATACTCTTAAACATGTACTTTGGAGTAATATATAGTAATATGTTAATTATTTTTCCTGATTGGATTGTTCTGTCTTTGAGCATTTGGAGGCTCTTTATTGGCTCCTGTATCCCTTTGACATACCTCCATCCTTTGCTTTTTGACCAGTCTTTCTGGCACTACAAGATGCTTGAGGCTTACCTTGTCTTAGTCCTAGAATCAGTCGTTTCTCCAAGGAACGCTGATTTCTTTGATTGGACAATGCCATCAGAACAGTGCCAGATGTGTATTTCCATATTTATGGTTAGAAACATAGATGCAAATTTATATTTACCCCACCTTTATTATTTTAAAATATATTTTGTGTTCCAGCTCTAATTTTTGAGGGAACATTAAAAAAAAAAAGAAACCAAGATTAGGCACTGGGTTCACAGTGCTTTTTACACTAAAAGATATTTCAGAATATTGATATTAAAACTATATCAATTAACAAATTATTTCCAATAATTAGGTTCATCTTAGTTTCATAAGCTTACTAAAATTCTACTATAAATATATTTTGCTCGAATTTTGGTTAGATAATAAAACTAAGAGATCTTTTCTGTGAGATAAAACCTTGTTCACTTTGAAAGGATTGTTAACACACCATAAGTGAACTAGGCAGATATGAATCACTGCAGGTAAAATCCTTAAGAGGATGTGCATTTTTATGAGGCACATCAATATTTTCCTTACTTGAAAAAAAATTTCAGGTATTTGTTCTATACAATAGAAAATACACTCTTTTCTGAGATTCCATGGCAGTATCTTTGATTACACAAACTGGTAATAAGGTAAAGAAATAAAATGAAAATATGAAATGTAGAAGTTTAGGACAAGAAATCACTCACCCATAGGAAGAGTGTACGGAACTTTTTCTGCTTTCATGATATATATATATATATATATATATATATATATATATATATATATATATATTTTTTTTTTTTAAGTACAAAGCTTATTTACTGCTGATTTACAGACTCTGTTTGCAAAAGTGCCTTTTTCTTACCTTGGTTCTGTTTCCTATTGTAAGAGGAGAGAGATAAGCGTCTCTTATTTATTTACTTTGTCTTACTTATTTTTTGTCTTATTCAAACTGCTCCTTAAGGGACTTCCCTGTTGGCGCAGTGGTTAAGAATCCACCTGCCAATGCAGGGGACACGGGTTCAAGCCCTGGTCCGGGAAGATCCCACATGCCGCGGAGCAACTAAGCCCGTGCACCACAACTACTGAGCCTGCGCTCTAGAGCACATGAGCCACAACTACTGAAGCCCACACGCCTAGAGCCCATGTTCTGCCACAGGAGAAGCCACCGCAATGAGAAGCCCGCGCACCGCAACGGTGAGTAGCCCCCGCTCGCCGCAACTAGAGAAAGCCCACGTTCAGCAACAAAGACCCAACATAGCCAAAAATAAATTAATAAATAATTGACCCCAAAAAAAAAAAAAACCCAAAGTGCTCCTTAATGCTCTATAGTTACAACTTTTCTAAAGATGAACAAGTGGATATTAGCCCTGCTTTTGAAGCTAAACGGGTGTCATTTGAATTAAGATATCACTCAATAAGAGTGCCCATTTCCTTTAATTTTATACTCAGAGAAATGGAAATAGAAATTCAAATGTATAAACTTCTCTTGTGTAAAATGAAAATGAATTAGCCATGGGACGACTTTTTAAGTCCCATTCAGTTTTGAAATTTAGTAAGTCTGCAGAGAAACTTAAATTTAATGGTCATATGCTTTGCTAAGGTTTCCACAGCCATCATAAAGGTGGAAATTCTCAGAATAAAGAAAACGCCGTTTTTTTTTTCACTTTAGTCTAGCCATAGGGACATAGGCTATGTCACTACCTCCTTTGCAAAGTTGAAACATGCTTTAGAAGTGTGATCTTACTGATTTCAGAGTTTGAACTTCCTGATTGATTTGTAGACTTGCTCTCTGGTGGCTGAAAATTTGAGAATCAGGAAAATCTCAAGAAGGCAGAACAAACTACTAACTTTTAGAATAAAATAGTAATATGCTTGAAGCAGGAGTCATTTCTCTTGTTACTTTTATTACCATTTTCTCAATGCTCCTTAGTCCTATTCTGAACTGCTTTGGAGTCTATGCATTGTAAGCTGTCATTCATTTACGCTGGTCCCTCCTGATTTCTTGGTTGGCTTTCTAGTAGATATTTCTAACATAAATGTAGAACTCTGTATCAAAAACCCAAATTCAGCTGATGTTGTGAACGTAGGATAGTATCTTAACAGAGACCTGAATTCACCCAATTCTGATGGTCAGTTATTATTTGACAGGAGAGGAAAATATGCATTTGTTTGTTCTGATCACATATTCAGTTATTCAGAAGGCATAAGAAGGATTCAGGAGATGCATATTTTAAATGAAGATCAAAATCTGAAATAAGTGAGGGTTGAATGAAAGGTGATATAACCATAATGTCCTTAGCATTCCATCCAAAATTGGGGGATTCATTTTGAGTTCTCATTTCATGCAGCTCATCGTGCGGGGTCAGGACAATTTTTGGTCCAATTTTAGCATGGGGGAGGGGTTGGGTGGACTGGGAAAGAGAGAAGAATAGGTTTTAAAGCACCTATGAAATCCTGAAAGCAACTGTTTCGCTTTCACAAAAAATAAAGCAATAAACACAGTTCATAAAATATATCAATTCCATGTCTGTATCTTATAATCATACTAGTAGATATTGTATAGTTTATCATCATCTCCTCTGTGATAGAAACTTCACATGACCCATATTATTGCTTTAATAAGTTGCTTGTAAATGGGTTTGACTTTGCTGTGAATTACTGAAGATGTTTAATACCAGGCGTTTTGGGTAAGGCGACTTTCTGTATTCAAATGTCCAATGCCTTCCTGGTGTTTGACCCTTGTTCACTGTGGTCTCAGAGTAGGATGAGCTTTTTAGTTGGAAAATGCTGAATAAACTCTCTCTAATCTACAGAGCTGCACTGGCATCTCTCCCTGATATACAATAACAGCCTTCATCTTGTTCATGTAAGATAAATCATGTTATAGTACATATGACAAAGTGACTGACACATAGTCCAACGGTCTCTTTTCTAACTTAAATGGGAAAGCAGGCCTAAGTTTATGTTTCCTTAGTTTCCCTTATCTCTCTCCCACGTTCTGTTGAAAAATCCTTTATTCTTGCTCTTTTCTACCTTATTTCACCTCATATTCCTGCAAGAGCATTACTGCTCTTTCACGTTGTGCTCCATATGAGCACGGCATTCGCAAACTGTATATTGATGGAGAAGTGGACAGTCATCTGTTCTTATATGTTTGAATTTCAAGTGGAAAATCACGCTAGGCAAAAATTACTATAGAACTCCTTCTACCAAAGCCAGAGGAATCCAAGTGTGATCAGCTCATGGTACTTCGCTTAATGCTGGGACTGAGGTTTCAGGTTTGGTAAAGCTCAGCACTAACAAGCAGGAAGACTTTGCACACATCATTTCTCGTCTTTGAGATTCTGATTCCCCAGATGTAAAACAGGTGTGTGAGACTATGATTCTGATTCCTTTCAAATTTAGCACTTTATGGTTTATTATTTCATTAAAAATAACATGGATTTAAAATAGGCTTAGTATATTTAACATAAACACAGACAACTTAGAAGATAAAAATTATCCACACTTCCTTTGCTTTTTTTTTTTTCCGGTACGCGGGCCTCTCACTGTTGTGGCCTCTCTCGTTGCGGAGCACAGGCTCCGGACGCGCAGGCTCAGCGGCCATGGCTCACGGGCCCAGCCGCTCCGTGGCATGTGGGATCTTCCCGAACCGGGGCACGAACCCGTGTACACTGCACTGGCAGGCGGACTCTCAACCGCTGCGCCACCAGGGAAGCCCTTCCTTTGCTTTTTTAAAAAAAAAATCATGGAAATATAGTTGATTTACAATGTTGTATCTATTATTGTTTAGATTCTTTTCCCTTATAAGCTATTACAAGACACTGAGTAGAGTTCCCTGTGCTATACAGTAGGTCCTTGTGGGTTATCTATTTTCCATATAATAGTGTGTATATGTTAATCCCAGTCTTCCAGTTTATCCGTCCCCACACCCCTGTCCTCTTTGGTAACCAAAAGTGTGTTTTCTATGCCTGTGGGTCTACTTTTGTTTTGTAAATAAGTTCATTTCTATCTTTTGTTTTTAGATTCCACGTATCCACACTTACCCCGCTGTAATACAGCCATGGAAAGAAACATAGAGAACGATCCAAGGCACCTGAGGACTGTAATGCTCACGTACATGTTCTTGTCATGGTGCCTGCATCAAAGTGGCGCTTGATAAATATTTTACTTCCTCTTCTTAAGTTTCACTTCATTGTTATCTATCCTGAACTTCTATTCTCCAGTTACTTATCTTACTACCCAGTCCTTCCTATGTTTGTTTGTAAATCTATGGAGTTCAAACACATTTATTTTTATTAGAATTGTTTTCTCCAAAGATGAACAATAAAATGTGGATTGATTAATGTTTAAATAGAATGTGCTGGAAACGATGAGTAGTCTCATTGCCTGGATATACATGAATTATTCTCTCTGATTTTACCCCCCATTTTGATCTTCCTTTATTCTTGACACTGAATTTTTTATCTTTTGTAATCTTACTGAAGTGTTTTTATTTCTCTAAGCCATAATAAAAACCTTTTGGGATATAAAGTCGAGTATAAATAAATAATTGATATGTTCCCCCTCAACTCTAACACTCTCTGGACTCTCCAATTTAAGTCATATTTCTAGATCACTGTGAATGCCATTTTCTAAGATAACTCCAACTGGCGCCATCATTAGAACCCATTTTTTTTGTTAAGACTCATCTTCATCCTGAAAAAATGGTGTCTGGAGGCCCTCCTAACTGGTTCATCTGACTTAATACCACAAGGTTACTCTTTTGAACAATGCCTGTTTCATCAGGCCACTTTCATTCATAAATTCCTAATTACCAACACAGTAAAGTTAAAAGCTTTAATATGGCCTAAAACTTCCTTAATAAATTTCCTTAGTTCTTAGTAGGTTTATTTCCCGCCATACCCTTCTGTCTACCTTATACATTCCGCTCATATAGATCAATTTGCAATTTTCTTAGGAGTTGTGATCTTGAATGCCTCCAGGTAATTTTGAAGTATAAAGGCATTCCAGCACCCCATTTGAGACAGGGAAAGCAGCCTATGAAATCTCTATATCTTAAAATTCAATTTCTATTACCACATGTACAGCTTTCCTTAATTCCCCAGGCAGAATTATTTCATTCCTTTGTATTCACATAGCACCTATTCATACCTTTCTTATGGCATTTATCACAATGTATTTTATTTATGTGTTACTTTTTCTCACTAAACTCTAAACTCGAAGCTAATGCCTGTAGTAGGCACTCAATAAATGTTGAATGAAACAATGAATATGGAAATGAATAAATTAATGAAGTAGGAAATAGTTCATTTTAGGTGTCAAGGTAAATTAAAACTTTTAATAGATTAGAAACACAAGATAACATCTTTGGTTTTTCTGTCTTCATTACGGAGAATGGAGAAACTCAAGCAGAAACAGCCACACTATGTAAACACAAACCTGTGTTCAGAGAACTTGAAGGAAAATATAGAAGATTTTATCTAATCTCAGCTGAATTTAATGAAAGAGAATGGGAAAAGATGGAAAGCTATATATTGTTTCTAGTTAATTGGTAATTTTGGTGAACTTTTGTCAGAATACAGGATCAAAAATGAATGAGACATGGTTCTGATGCATTTTAGTTAAAATAATAAATGTTTATAAAACCTAAAATGTTTAAAATTGATGGCCCATTGTCTACACACACACACACACACACACACACACACACACACACACACACACACGCACCACACCACACCAAACATAAACACACACAGAGGTATACACATATAAATGGGAATAGACATACACATGAGGGTTTCACGTTTCTTTGCAGGATAAATGAGTCTGTTAGTAATTCACTTTACTCTGTTACTGACAATTTAACATTTTTAACATTCAGCTGATACGCTGTGTTAGAATAAGTCTAGTCCAATAAATAGTGCGGTTTGCTTCTTTATGGCTTATTTGTTGCGGGTTTTATTGATCCTTCCCTTTTGACCTCAGTGAAAACAAAAGAAAATATTAAGAAACAAGTCAAAGAGAAGATGTAAAAGTCAAAAGGTAACATACTTACTATACGTCCTAACCTAGTGAATTATGACTCCAAAAGAAAGGGGAGAGTGTGAGTCAGAGTGGAAAAAAAAAATAGAGAGAAAATAAAGGTTTGTTCCCCTGCTTTGACACTAGAGAAGGCAGAATGGATAGAAAATAATTTGGACTTTCCAGGAAATAAGAGGAAACTACTTTCACGACCTACAGGTACCTGTGAGCCCCATTTTTCACACTCTGCAGGAAGGAAAGTCAGACAAAGAGGCAGCTGACTAGCTTTCCTCTAGCCTCGTTATTTTATATTTGCAATGTTTTCCTAACTGCCAGGACTGTAGAACTGCAGCATTTGTATATTATGTACATGCAAAGTGCAAAGACCACCTCAGCTACTGAAGACCTAATTTTCAGACTACATAGATGCACTTTATAAAAACCTTAACAATGAACTGGTTAACGTAGGAGAAATTATTATCTCCATTGACAGCCTCTGAAATAGTTGAATAAATTAATTTAGAGCCCAGAAGCCGGACCTCCCTCTTGGGTATACATTTCAAAGACGGCGAGCCATAAAAGGTGGGGTATTTACATCTTACTGTTCTGCCCCTTAGCCTTCGTTTAGGTGATACATTGTAATGATATCCTGGTCTAAACGTGAGAGAAATGACCGATGATGCTTTTAGCCCTCATGAATGAGAAGTTAATCATGTCACAATAGTAATTCTGTTTAAAATATGCCACAGCCCTTTGACGATCACTTGAAATTTTTCTCAGAGAAATATGCTTGTGTTACATCTTAGTAAATATGACTGGAAATATCATAAGTGGCCATAAAGTAACTGGTAATAAAATTCTATGAAATACCGCGTATTCTCTGGATGCATCCTAGAACTCCTATTAATGTTAATTGGAATAACTAAGCCAGCACAAATGGGAACAAGATGTTCTAACATCTAACACTTTGGAAACTTAATAGTCATAAGCAAAATCAATAGGACTTGGGCCATATGTTACATGTGAATCCATCCTTGTAAATGGCTGCAATTTGGCATGAACACAGATTCTTCTCTTGGCCTAGCTAAGAATAATTTTCTTTCTGCCTGTGAGTCAGTGTAGAATAATATTGAACATCCTTATGCCATTATTCTTTAAGGAAAATACTATATGACTACAAAATGCTATATATTTTAAAAATCTATTTGTCTTATAAAGTAACATTTAGTAATTGCAAATAGTGTCGAGGAATGTGGAAGCCATAATTTATTTTTCTGGCTCAATCATTGACTTGCTTTGGGATTCTAGATGAGATATGCAGCCTTTATACGTGCTTCAGCTTATGAAGCTATAAAATTTGTACAAAGCAGCCATCATGCTCTGTATTAACTTGATGAGGAAATAAATTTAAAATATAATTAGGTTACCCAAAATGAACACTTTGCTGGAAATATTTCTACTCTTCACACGTGGGGCACACATTTGAGGTGGCACCATAGATTCCCTTCCGGAACTTGCCACTACAGGATGGTTTGGGACTTCCTCTTTTATACTGTTGCTTTGGGATAGTCAATCCCCTTTTCACCCTTTCTCCTCCCTACTACTCTTTATATAGTATTCAGCTTGATAATCTTTTATCATCCTAAAATATTCCTACTTTATTCAACAGCTATATATTGAACACCTTTCAAGAGTTGGCAATGAATCTTTGTGTTATAGAGTCAACAGTCCCTGCCCTCAGTAAGCTGACATTCTGGGGGGTGATCAGAGACAATACATGAGACCAATAAATTGTGTAGTATATCAGAAGAAAAATATTATGAGTAAAATGAGGCAGTGAAAGAGACAGAGAATGCTAATAGGATGTGTTGCAGTTTTAAGCAGAATTGTCAGGAAGGTTTCCCGAAACGGTGATGGCTGAGTAAAGACTCTCTCGAGAAAGAAGTAGGGAAATACCTGGGGGAAGAGAATTCTAGGCAGAGGTTGGAGCAAGGGCAATTCCTTGAGTTGGGCGAGTACAGCAACGTACTTGTGTAAGAACAACAACGAGGCCAGTGAAGTGTTATAGAATGAGCAAGGGGCTGGTAGGAGGGGAAGTGGTCTCATAGGTAGCAGGTGAGAGGGCTTTGGCATTTACTCTGAGTTGGGTGGAAAGGCATGGGGAGGTTTTAAGCTGCGTGTGATATGGTATGAATTACATACATATTGAGATAATCACTCCGCCTCTTGTTTTGAGAACAGATATTGAACGGACAAAGATGAAAGTAGGGAAGCCAGTATGGAGGCTGTTGCAATAATCTACAGGAGAGATGATGGCGCCTTTGACTAGAGTGGTAGCAGTAACAATGCAGAGAGATGGTCAGATTCCTGATATGTTTTGCATCTAGAACCAAGATGATTTGCTTTTAGATTGAATTCTGGTGTGGGAGAGAATACATCTCCAAGGAGTTTGGCCTGAGCACCCAGAAGACTGAACTTGACATTCATTGAGATGTAAAAGACTGTAGTGAGAGGGGAAATCAGCAGAGTCATTTTAAGTACATTGGGTTTGAAATATATCTTATCATCGGGACAAAAATGGCAAATGGAGGGTTGTATACAGTATTCTAATCTGGAATTAAGGAGAGGTCCAATCTGGAGATATAGATTTGGCAATCATAAGCAGAGTAATGTTATTTAAAGCCAAGGAACTGGATCAGATCACCAAAGGAGTAAGTGTAGACCAAAAAAAAAAAGGACCAAGGCTTAAGTCCTGAAGCTCTTCAACAGAAAGAGACCAGGCAGATGAGGAAAAGCCTGTGAGTCTGGAAGATATTAGCCAGTTAGGCAAAGGGAAATCCACAAGAATGGTTCCCGGAAACAAAGAGAAGAAGGTATTTCAAGAAAGAGGGAGTGATCTATTTTGTTAGAAGTTGCTGACAGGCCAGGTGGGCTGGGTACTGGGAACTGACCTTGGGACATAGAAATGCAGGGTTGTTACTATCGGTGACAATAGCATTTTTGGAGTTGTCATGGGAAAGAAACCTGACTCACGTGGATTCAAGATTGAAAGGGAGGAGAGGAATGGGTGACAGTGAGCACAGGCAGCTCCTCTGAGAAGTTTTGTTCTGTAAAGAGGAGCCAGAAAAGGGGGGAGTAGTTACAAGGAGATGTGGAGTCAAGAAGACGCTCTTTAACAAGAGTTAATAGAATATTTCTAGGTGCGTGTGTGCTTGCTATTCTGTATGCTTCTTAATGAAATAAGGACCAAAGTTACCATCTTACAGTAAATACAGGGAAGGCATGTTGGACGTCTGAGGAGTGGAGAGTTAGAAAGTAAATCAGCTAGGAAAACATATGGACCATCCAGAATGATGCTGAGCATGATGGAAGCTAATGTCCCAGTTATGGAAGGATGCAAGTGGAGGATGGCTTTGAGAATCACCTCCAAAGCTCCATGTTCTTTTTCCTTCAGTTTCTTTTTTCTTTTCTTTTTCTTTTCTTTTTTTTTTTTTTTTTTTTTTTTTTTTGCGGTATATGGGCCTCTCACTGTTGTGGCCTCTCCCGTTGCGGAGCACAGGCTCCGGACGCGCAGGCTCAGTGGCCATGGCTCACGGGCCCAGCCGCTCCGCGGCATGTGGGATCTTCCCGGATCAGGATACGAACCCGTGTCCCCTGCATCGGCAGGCGGACTCCCAACCACTGCGCCACCAGGGAAGCCCTCTTTTTCTTTTCTTTTCTTTACTTTTTTCTTTTCTTTTCTTTTCCTTTCCTTTCCTTTTTTTCCTGCCATTACAAAACAGGTATGACATGGCATTATACCATCCCAGGCTAGCTTGACAGATGCAAAGGATATGTCAGATTATAAAATAACAGTGTTTAAGCAATATTCTCAGTGACTCTATACTCTGACAACCTCCTAATTCTTAAAAAGAATTCAGTGACCACTTCTGGGGACTTTTATTTTTGTTGTTTATGTAGCTGTATGGCACACACACACTTTATTTCTGATTATTATTCTGTTTTTAGATGATTCTTTTCTCTAGATCCTCGTTGCCTGAACCTTACTTTGTGCCCTCATTATCTTTCACGTGGACTATGGTATTTTCTTCGTGAAAATGTTCACTGCTTCTCATTTCTGCATTCTGAAATTCAGTCCACATGCTATGTTTTTTTAATTGAAGTATAGTTGATTTACAATGTTGTGTTAGTTTCAGGGGTACAGCAAAGTGATTCATATATATATACATATACATATATATATATATATATTTCACATTCTTTACCCTTATAGGTTATTACAAAACATTGAGTCAAGTTCCCTGTGCTATACTGTAGGTTCTTGTTCGTTATCTATTTTATATATAGTAGTGTGTATCCGTTAATCCCAAACATGCTATTTTAAAACTACTAATTATGCTTCTTTCTGGCTTAAAAACATGCAATGGACAGTAGTGCCATTATGATAAATTTTATTTTATTTATTTAAAAAAATTTTTATTGAGGTATAGTTGATTTACAATGTTGTGTTAATTTCTGCTGCACAGCAAAGTGAATCAGTTATACATATACATATATCCACTCTTTTTTAGATTCCATTCCCATATATGTCATTGCAGAGTATTGAGTAGAGTTCCCTGTGCTATACAGTAGGTCCTTATTAGTTACCTATTTTATATATAGTAGTGTGTATATGTCAATCTCAATCTTCCAAGTTATCCCTCCCCCTTTTCCCCCTGGCTACCATAAGATTGCTTTCTACATTTATAGTTCTATTTCTGTTTTGTAGATAAGTTCATTTGTACCCTTTTAATAGATTCCACATGTAAGCGTTATCATATAATATTTGTCTTTCTCTGTCTGGTTTACTTCACTTAGTATGATAATCTCTGGTTGCATCCATGTTGCTGCAAGTGGCATTATTTTGTTCTTTTTTATGGCTGAGTAACATTCCATTGTATATATATGTACCAAATCTTCTTTATCCATTCCTCTGTTGATAAATTTTAAATTTCATAATCTTGGCTGACCTTCCTGTTCTCTTTCTTAGATTACATACTTGCTTCCTGTATACCTCACTCATTACAATGCATCTGCTCTTTTCCAAAAGTACTTTGCTTTTTCAGCCTTCCACCATGTGTATACGGATCTCTGTGCCCTTTCCACCTAGAAAAGGATAGGCCAATAGACCTAACTCAAGCATCCCCTCCAGGACAGTCTCCCTTCACTTATTCTGTGTGCAGTTACCAGTTCCCTCATCTGTGCTTCCTTCTCCCCCCTTGAATTTTGTCTCATTAGGGCAGGATTTTTGATTTACTGTTATATCCCTCATGTCCAGAAGTGTTCTTAGCTAAATGGAGGTGCACAAAAACTACCAGATAAATAAAGAGCACCTTAACCCATATGGCAGGATCTGGAACATAGCAAATACTTAGAAGGGGCTATTGAATGCTTCTCACTACTGCTAAACATTTTACTAACTTTAGATGCCTCATCATCATTTCTCATACAGATCCACCACAAAGACTGTAGTTGTGGCGAGATAACTCATATAACTCAAATGTGAGGGTCACAATATCTTGTTCGTGGACAGCCAATACTTTTTATTTGATAACCCAGATGCAGAGTTGACCCTACTTATATATTCCCCTCTGATAGGCCCTCATTTAATTTTTGGCATGATTGCAGATTTATCCAGAAATAAAGGAGCAACAGTTTATACAAGGAAACACAACTTATAAATGGAGTTACAGCTGGCCAAAATAGACTAATTACTTATATATTTATTTAATATTTTATATATATATTTAGATGGCATGCACAAGGAAGTAATGGACACAAGTTTCCCATCTCTGTGGTTTTAGAGTCGATTCGAGAGCATGGCCATCTAAAAAGCTCTGCCTCTTCTCTCTCAAGATGGCCATAGATAGCAACACATATAGTTGAAAGTTAAGTGCCTTTTGATGAATGAACAAATTGTTTTGAATAAAAATTTTAGGCTTTGTTCAGTTCGGCTCTCTTCTAATGACTTATTTTAACTGGGAGGAAGTGACATTGTTAATAAGTATTAATTATTCTTATTAAAATAATAAAAAAGTATTATTTTTACAGTGGAAGAGGCCAGAAAACTATTTGCAGGGATATATCTTGTTGTACAAACCTAAAAGTAATGAGAGCAACCATTTATGTTTCTGTGGGCCATCTTCCCAAAGCTGACAGCTTTTTCACGATTGAAGTTTTCTAGGTATACAGAGTACGACATCTTTAATCCTGCACAAGATGGCAATAGATTAGCCTGCCACAGGCATTCTTCATTTACCTTTAATATTTGTATTTCTTTATATTCTTTCCTCAAGAAGTTGGGGCTCACCATTATCTGACAAAATATAGTGTTAGCGAGAATGGAAAATGGTGTTAGCGAGAATGGAAAGATAGTAATGACTTTGATTTGTTTTTAACTAATAAACCTCATTTTCAAGTTTACAAAAATATTGACTGGAAAGTAGAGAGAGTTTCCTTATATTCCTTCCCCCTCCCAAAGTTTTTATTATTAACATCTTGTATCTGTGTTACAAGTGATGAGCCAATATTGATACATTATTAACTGAAGTCCTTAGTTTACACTAAGGTTCACTCTTTGTGTTGTACACTCTATGGGTTTTCACAAATGTATAATGACATATATACAACATCATGTAGAATATTTTCATTGCCCTAAAAATCTCCTATGTTCAATCTTTTTATCCCTTCCTCTCCCCAAACCTCCGGCAACCACTGATCTTTTTACTGTCTCCATAGTTTTGCCTTTTCCAGAGTGACTTGATTTTCACCAACGTATGTGACGGAGTTGCTTGAAAAAGGACCAAGATGTTTCTTTGCTTGATTTCAAGTAGCAGTTTTTTATGACAAAATCTTCTTATTCAAAATCAATTGTTTAAATAATCCATTTCTGGTTGGAATATTCAAAGGTGATCTGTGTGCTGCTGTCCACCAGAAGTCAGCCAGCAACTACCTGTCATCTTACATCGTCAGTTTAGACTTACACAATCCTTTCCCAGCAACATGGTTTAGTCTATCAACCTTAATAGAATACTACATGCATGCCAATCTTATGAATTTAATTTTGTTACTGACAAAATTAAGAAACAGCTTAAAAAATGGAACGTAACATCTGTATGTATAAGTAAATTTCACAACTATTTGGGAGACTCTGGTCCCACGAGTTTTAAATTTGATCTGAAATTTAATGCACCTGATTCCATCAATTTTCTGCCAGATTGCCAAGATGTTTTTTTCCTCTTCTTCCATTGCTTTTCTCCAGAACTTCTTTCTTCCTTCCTTCTCCCCTCCTTCCTTCCTGTCTTCTTTCTTTCCTTCCTTCATTCTGAATATTTATTAAGAAAGTTCTACATCCTAACTTCCCTCCTTCCTTCCTTCTTTTCCTACTTGCTATTGTTTTAACAGGTGTTTATTTAGCACCTACCACTATCAAATAAGTTATATGAGTATGGTGATTATTACGGACTGAATGTTTGTCCCCCTAGATTTACACATTGAAATCCTACCTAAATCTTAATGGTATTAGGAGGTGGGGCCTTTGGGATGTGATGAAGTTGTAAGAGTGGATCCCTCATGAATGGGATCAGTGTCCTTACAAAAGAGACTCCAGAGAGCTCATCATCCCTCTCCATCATGTGAGGGGATGAGAAAACAGCAATCTGTGAACCAGGAATGAGCAGCCGTCAGACAGCCTTAGCCTTGGACTTCCCAACTTCCGTAACTGTGAGAAAGAAACGTTCATTGTTTAAGCCACCTGGCCTTTTGTACTTTTCTTACACCAGCCTGAATGGACTAACGCAGTAATTGATACCAAGAAGCGGGGTCCTATGGTAATAATATCTAAAAATATAGAAGCGTCTTTGGAACTGAGTAATGGACAGAGGCTGGATGAGTTTTGAGATGTGTGCTAGAAAAAAAACCTAAATTGCTGTGGATGGACTTTTAAAGATAGATTCTGGTGAGGGCTCACAAAGAAAAGAGGAGAGCTATAGAGAAATCTTCCCTATTCTTAGAGAACACTTAAGTAAGCATGAAGAGAATGTGGATAGAAATATAGTCAGTAAAGGCCATTCTATGGAGGTCTCGGATGAAAATGAGAAAGATGTTATTGGACAATGGGGAAAAGAAAGGGGACCTTTGTTATAAACTGGCAGAGAGCTTGGTGAATTGTGTTTGTGTTCTAGTGTTTTGTGGAAGACAGAACTTGCCAGTGATGGAAGTGGATGTTCAGCTGAGGAGATTTGTACACAGAGTGCTGACGGAGTGGCTTGGATCCTCCTGACAGCTTATGGTAAAATGTGAGAACACAGAAATAACTTTGAGATGGAATGGTTAAGCAAAAAGGAACCAGAATTTTAAAATTTGCAATTCTCTCAGCCTATCCATTTTGTAAAAAATGAAAAAGTATGCTCAGGGTATAGCCAAGTGACCATTTGATAAAGACCAAGCACCTAGCTAGCCATCTCAATAGAGGTCAGGCACTGCTCAAGACAAGGGGAAAATGACTCTCCAAGGTGATTCCGAGATCATCAGGCTGCCCTCAAGCCAAAGAGGATTCTTCTTGAATCTTAAGGTTTAGTGTTTTGCCCTGTTAGGTTTTAGGCTCACTGGGGACATATTACCCCTTTTATTCTTTTTTTTGGAAGAAAAGTTGCTTGTTATTTAATTTTTTAATTTTTTATATTTTATTGGAGTATAGTTTATTTACAATGTCATGTTAGTTTCAGGTGTACAGCAAGGTGATTCAGTTATACATATATTCATTCTTTTTCAGTTTTTTTAAATTACAGAATATTGAGTAGAGTTCCCTGTGCTATATAGTAGGTCCTTGTGGGTTATCCATTTTATATCCGGTAGTGTGTGTAGGTCAATCCCAAGCTACTTTCCTATTTATTCTTTTTGAATTAGAAATGTCTGTCCTGTGCCTGCCTGACCATCGTGCTTTGGAAGCACATGACTTGTTGGTTTCGCAGACTCACAGCTGGAGAGGAGTTTTGCCTCGGGATGGATCGTCCTTATGTTACAGAAGCCCAGACTGACTAAGACTGTCATGATCCCAAAAATCTCTTCCGGTCCTGACTTCCTGCTCCAGCTCCTCTCAATGACCCCCGTCACTCTGCCCATTCAAGTCAGCATCATCTCACACTCGTTTTACAGAAATAGGCTTTAAACTGGCCTCTTTGCCAAACTCTTGCCCCTCTTCAATTTTGTCCATGTGTGGCAGCATCCTCTACAAATATAAATTGGACAGTGACACTTCCCATTCCTTAAAACCTTTCAGTTGCTCCCCATCACAATTAGGATAAAACCTTAACATGGTGTTCATAATTCCGAGCTGAGCCCCACCTCCTACGCCAGCCTCACCTGGCACCGTTTTTGTGTGCTTCAGCCATGCAGCCCTTCTTTCAGTGGTTTAAACCATTCTGCTCTTTCTCATTCAGGATCTTTATGTGCTGCTCCCCAAGTGTACAAAGCTCTTCCCCTCTCCTTTCCCGAACCCACCCCCCATGTGCGTAACAAAGTACAGATTTTTCAAATACTAATTCAGTAGTCATTTTCAGGATAAAATAACAGAATAGCTGATGCTCTCTTGTTACAGAATTTAATGATATCTTGTCTTTGTTTTATATGCACATTTTTGTAATTATATATTTATTTGATTAACTTTTTTTCTATATTGAAGCGTAAATTGCATGCAGACTGGACCTATATTTGTTTGTGAGGTTTGAATTTGAGTTCAAAACCAAACTTAGCAGACTGCTTAGAATAAAGTAGGCAATATATATTTATTGGATGAGTGAGGAATGAATGAATAGATAGATCTCCATGGTCCTGGGATGAATATTATATCTTTTCTCCATCAGCTAATTCACTATTTCAGTTTTCTGCTAGGTAGTAGAATTCAGAGGTGCTTAGAATGAGTATTATTAAAGAGTAGGAAGTGGTTGGTAAGTAACAAATCAACTTTTTTTACTGGTAGGTGAATACTAATGAATGCTAGTAGGAGCAATTTCCTAGGCTACCGACTATTCCCATCGTAAAAATGAAGTTGTCTTTTACTGCTGAAGCCCCCCCTACCCATTTCAGAGATTCATAAACATGTTGGTCTAGTTTTTAAATGCCTCGGTGCTGCAACTAAAAATATACTTTAAGTATCAACACTGTCCAAATGAAATCTTCCAAAACACTGGTGGAAATATGCTCCCATTTTAGACCAAACTCTTATAAACACATCTTCTTCAGCTGCATGGGTGTTTTAATGGTCACTTCGCCCACCCCTCCTTACTATATGGACCACTTGAGTACTGCTGTTTTTCTGCTATTTCATTTCTTTTTTAATGTGTTCCAGTAGTTACACTGCAAATTCTACTTTAGATAAAGGAAACAGAATCAAAACTCAGTTTGGTTCACTCATCTCTGTTTCTTTCTCCTGCTTCCACACCGCTGGCAAGTCCCCTGGGCTCCTCTCCCCTTCTGCAGATCAATACGTCTCGTCTTAGTTTAATGAACACTCATACACTGATCTCTCTCAGGTGCTGCATTACTTTATGACAAGTTTCTTGGTTACAACTGGCTCTTAGTAAGTCAGTGGGGCACCGTGCCATTCCCTACACAAAGCAACCTGCGGAGATGGGAACTTTATTCACCACAGGTTGATGTGTGATTTTTTCCTTTGGAAAGGAACAAATAGATTCTTTTTCCAACTTATTCTTTAACTTCATCTGTTGGTTATATTCCTGGAAGAACTGTAAAAGCAGTTTAAAATGCTATGAGAAAACAGCAAGCAGAAGCTGTGAGTTTTTAAAGGCTTCTGAAACACTTTTCTAAAAAACTGAAAGTTACAATAGGCATGTTGGTTATTTTATTTGCTTTATGTCTTGTTACCATAGTAACAAGTCATTGAATACTTTCTGTCCCCAGGTACCAGCACCTGACAAGCCAGGGCTCCCATCTGAGTTGTCCTGTGCTGGTGGAAGGGAGACATGAAGAGAGTGAGTGAAGGGACAGTAGGCCCGTGGATGGTGTTCTTTTGTAAATTTATTTATTTTATTGGAGTACAGTTGATTTACCGTGTGTGTTAGTAGCTGGTGTATAGCAATGTGATTCAGTTATATCCTTTTTCAGACTCTTTTCCATTATAGGTTATTACAAGATATTCAGTACAGTTCCCTGTGCTATACAGTAGGTCCTTGTTGATTATCTATTTTATATATAGTAGTTGTATATGTTAATGCCAAACTCCTAATTTATCCCTCCCCCCTCAAGTCCCCTTTGGTAACCTTAAGTTTGTTTTCTATATCTGTGAATCTGCTTCTGTTTTGTAAATAAGTTCATTTGTATCATATTTAAGATTCTGCGTATAAATGATATATGATATTTGTCTTTCTCTGACTTACTTCACTTAGTAGGATTATCCCTAGGTCCATCCATGTTGCTGCAAATGGCATTATTTCATTCTTTTTTATGGCTGAGTAGTATTCCATTGTCTATATGTACCACATCTTCTTTACCCATTCATCTGTCGATGGACATTTAGGTTGCTTCCATGTCCTGGCTGTTGTAAACAGTGCTGCAGTGAACACTTGAGTGCATATGTCTTTTTGAATTATGGTTTTCTCTGGATATATGCCCAGTAGTGGGATTGTGGCATCATATGGTAGCTCTATGTTTAGTTTCTTAAGGAACCTCCATACTGTTCTCCATAGTGGCTGCACCAATTTAGATTCCTATCAACAGTGTAGGAGGGTTCCCTTTTCTCCACACCCTCTCGAGCATTTATTTGTAGACTTTTTGATGATGGCCATTCTGAGTGGTGTGAGGTGGTATCTCATTGTGGTTTTGCTTTGCGTTTCTCTAATCATTAGTGATGTTGAGCATCTTTTCATGTGCTTATCGGCCACTGTGGATCGTGCTCTTGACTCTCCATAGTGAATGACTTTTCATGAGTTCATTTGCTCTTGTGGCTTTTCTTTCTGTTATTACACTGTGTGTGGTGTTTAACGAAGTAACGCCCTGTCCCTAAGACATTCCAGTTCAATTTCATCTTCTGCTTCCTTTAGCTAGTTCACCTTTCTTTGCCTGGTGTACCTCTCTGCTGTGGTCATGATCCGAAGCAAACTTTTTTCCCTTACTGCTTGCTTAAACTAATTGCTAACTCAGTGGTCTTTAAAAAAATAAAAAAATAAATAAACAAACAACTGGTTTCTTAGAGGTAGATCACTTTTTGTTATTGTTGCTGTTTTTTCAAAAAATGAACACCAAGTAACCACCTTCTGGGATACTGCCAAAGCCTGACACGCTCAGAACAGGGAGAAGGTTCACCTCTTTGGATTGGCAGCAAAAATAAGAATCAACTCCAAGTTTCCGATTAAATCCTGATCAGTGCTAGAGAGACACAAAACTCAGCATCCACATTGACTACTCATTTTTTTTCCAGCAAATCCTTTGTATCTCCTTTCAAACAATACTCAGCATGCTACCATTTCTCCCAGCTCTATCCCCATTGCCTCTTCTCCAGAAGAGTATACAATACTCTCAATCTGATTCCACCCTTGCCCTTGAATAGACCAACTTCTGCACTGCATCCAGATGATCCTTTCAAACTGAGGTTAGATTATATCACCTTTCCTCAGAGGAATCTACCAATGCCCCATGTCCCTCACAGTAAAAGTCAACATCTATATAAGGGCCAATGGATACATACATGGTCTAAAGTGTTCGCCTCAGTCTGGATGTGCTACTCAACTTCCACACACTGGGTAGCTTATAAACAACAGAGATTTGTTTCTTCTGGTCCTGGAGACTGGAAATCTGAGATCAGGGTGCCGGCATAGTCGGGTAAAGGTCCTCTTCCAGCCTGCAGACTTCTCACGGTGTCCTCACATGGCGGAAAGAGTGAGGGATCCTGGGGGTCTCTTTTGTAAGCAGCCTAATCTCATTCACAAGGGCTCCATCTTCATGATCTAATCCCCTCCCATGGCGCCACCTCCCCACACCACCCTCTTGGGCATCAGGTTTTCACTGTGTGAATGTTGGGGGACACAAACTTTCAGACCGTAGCCCTGCTCTTACTTTTCTGTGACGGTTTCGTCTCTCACCACGTCCTGGGTCATTCTACGCAGACACACTCTCCTCCTTGCAGTTAATCAAATACAGTCAATGTAATTCACATCAAATTTGCACATATTGTTTCTGCTGGCTGAAATGCTTTTCCATTAGCTAATCACAGGGCTCAAGCCTCCTTTCTGGTAAGCCTTTATCCAAAGGTTAGCTTATCGCTAAGGCCTTCCCAATTGTACCCATTCATAGCCCTGTTTTGACCTATTCCTATCCTATTTATTTGGTTTATTTACTGTCTCCTCCAATTGGAATGTAAGCTCCCTGAAGTCAGAGCTTTTGTCTAATTTTTGTTTTTTTTTTAACTCTATATACCCCAAACCCAGAACAGTGCCCTGCACACGATACTTAATAAATGCTTTCAAATGAATGACATGCCATAATTAACAGTATTTTTTTTTTAAGTGGGAAAATTCACTTCCTACGTCCTAGAGCCCAATCATAACTCTACCCTCTGTTGGGCAAAGAAAGCACAGTTAAGACTCCTGAAGGGGTAGTATGTTGGGGATTGTGAGTACAAGGTCATACACTCGGGGCTGAAGTTTGGGAAAATGTAAGAGTAAGGGTTGAAAGGTACTGGATTTTCCTGCTGAGATCAAACCTTGGAACATATCTGACTTTGATCAAATCTCTGGTCACATCCTTTTTGGTCAGTCCTAGCAGCTTCCTTGGTTACTGCATAGTTTTTTTTCTGCAATGGACATCTCTTTTCATTACACTACTGTGAAATGGAATGCTATTTCACAGCTGTTTTACTAAATGTTGAAAGCAAGTTGAGTATATAATTTCCACCGAGGATGGGTAGAGGAGGAGGAAAGAAATAGTTGCAATAAAACTGTCAGGTAATCTCTTCCTTACTCTTACCCTGACCTCCAACTAAAGAGAAGCATTAAACTTCTAGTCATATGTTTAGTACTTATTTCTCATTTTATTTCATCTGATGATGTCACCAAGGAAACTGGCTTACTCGGAGATTTGGGAATGGCTGCTGTAAAGCACTTTCCAACATGGCAGTTTGCCATGAGCTTTATAACAATTTAATGAGAGAGAAAGAGAGAGACAGAGAGAGAGAGAATTTAAATCAGTTAGACAATTAGGTAACATGGGATGTGCTCCTACACAGTTCTGCCACATACAAGCTGCACTGATTTTGACTTTGGGAAGATACTACTAACTGCCCAAAGCTCGCTTTTCTCTTTTGAACATGGGCATAATAACACCTACCTTGCAGGGCTGGCAAGGATTAACATAAATGGGAAATACAAATGTAACTGTACATGTACAAATCTTTGGCACACAGTTTTGCTAAAAAGCCTTAATATTTTTAGAATTCTGATTTGTCCTCATTCATTTATTCAAACACATATTAGCTATGTTCTGTGCTAGGCATTCAAGATGCAAAGATGAATAAGACATAGTCTTGTATGTCTCTGTTTTACCCCCGGGTAGTTCAGATTTAGTCCTCGTTCTGCTTAGAGTACCTGAAATCCAAACCCAACACACACACCTTTTTATAATCAGTGACTTGAAACTCATTTTTTTTTGCTTTGTGATGTGTTGTAATGAGATCATCAGACTGTATTCATGTATTCAGATTCAACACATGAGTCACTTTGGAAAATAGCTAATCTCTGTCAAATAACAGATTATTAAAAAATACCTTTCTTTGGTACCCTCAAAAATGTCTTTGCTTCTTTCCCAGCTGAATTGAAATACACCTTAGAATTTAGTTTCCTCCTTCACTGCACATCCTGGAGATTTTTTTTCTCCCTGACGATTCGTTACATTGAATGGTACATGAAATATCCCATCTGTCTTTCTAAAGGCACATCAATATTGGCCTACTTTGATTGAACTATCTAGACCAGCAATTCGTTCACCTGTGACACACCAGGACTATTGTTTCATTATTGCTGCCTTAATGCTTCTCTGTTATTCAGAGATAACAGGAAGTTTCTCATTTTCTACTTAAATATTTAGCTTCTTAAAATACAATTATTTCCCTCTCTGATTCAAGTGCTAGACCATAGCCTCTAGATACAAGGCTATAAATAAGAATATCTGCCGGTCATTATATAATGCTGAATAAACATAAACCTTTTCACAAACTTTTCCTTTGTGTCTTACTGCATTTTCCTCTGTCTTCCTCTGCGATTTAAATTATTTTCCTTTATTCCAGCTCTCATATTTAATGAGGTTGTGGGTTAAAATGAAAACGAAGAGATTACTTTCATCTCCCTGGTAATCCACTGTCTTTTTATTTTTGGTGGTTAAAAGTGACAGTGGAATAAGTCATCAGATGTCACCTGGTACTGGAGGTAAATGTGCTAGTTGAAGCCTCAGCTGATATTCCTAAATGCCGTTGGGTACCCTCTACCACTTTCTTCTTATTGTATATGTCTCCTCTCTTCCTTTCTGCTATATCAGGATTATTCTGATTGTAAATGTCAGCTGAGAATATGCCATTGCTCCTTGACAGTTGATATTCTAATGGGCAGGAGGGAAAATAAGCAAACAGCTATTATGTCAAGTGATACATTTGATTTCTTCACAGAAGCTATGTCAACATTCCCCGACTGAGCATATCTGTGGGATATCCAAGACAAGACGGAAATACATGAAAGGGAGTTCAGGGCAGAGATTTAGAATAGAGATATTAATTTGAATTCAATAGCTTGTTGGCTGTAGGTGAAGCTACGCGGCTGGTTTGTCGTTCAAGGAGTATATGTCTAGGAAGAAGAGATCAGGGTCTAAGATAGGTTATGGGGAACAAAAACGTATTTAAGAGAATGTGCATAAAGAAAATTTACAAAGTCCCCTGAGCATGAGTAATCAGAGAGAGACACGTGACGTCTTAAAATCAAAGCAAGAGAGAGTTTCAGAAAGCAACTGGTCAATGATGTTCAATATTTTACATAAATGTTGAGTTACAAATCAAAGGAGTTCTGCTTGATTGACTGAGACAATTATTTGATCACTTGCCTTTAGAAAGGCAGATATGATATAAAAAAAGAAATATACTATTAGCTTCATATCATTTGGGTTTTTTCCCTTCATTCAGAAGGAAAGTGAAAATGTCTCCTGCAACTTCATTATGATTATCTGTGGAGTACTCATTCATATTCTGATGTACTAACCAGTATTGATCTAGAGTGAAGTAAAGATACTTACTGAGAAAACAGACATCAGGCAGTTTATTGCAAATAGAAATAACATAGAGCTCAATCTTGATTGGTAATTCCTTAGAAAATAAGTATTCTTTTAACCAAATCTATTTGGACAAGGAGAGAGGGTGTTTTATAAGTTCTAGTCATCTCAGGGCTGAGCTGTTGGTAATAGGAAATGCGGAAGAGGTTGTGGTAACACATGATTTTGTGGACCAGGCTCTGGTGTCCCCTAAAATGTGCAAGAACCCTCTGGGCCTTGGCTATGTGTAACCCCAAATTCTCGGATCAGAGGCCATTGTCAGAGTGCCATGATCATTGCTCACCTTGGCCGAGTTATGTAGGAAGAACTTTGCCTCCTATCTTGGTATAAATTGGGGAAATTATTCACATTTTATAATACATCTCTTTATCTTCTCTATCTATTGCCTCTGATTTTCATTTCTGAATACAACTTTTTAAGAAAGTGGTGACATGGAGACAATAAAATCAAAGGAGAGTGGTCTGGTCTCTTAATTTAGAAGAAACTTTGAGAAAATCCCAATGGTCTTGAACTGACAAAATAGATAGATAACCAGGGCATCTCGGTACAGTTCAGGATATTATTCTTTCCATTTATCTGAACAGATGGTTATGTTAGGAAAAACTGTCACTCTTATCAGTTCTGTGAAATCCCTGAGGATGCCGGCCCTTATGCTAAATATCCTTTTGAGTAAGATTCTCTAAAGTCGCTATCAGCTATGCTGATTTGTAACAGGTTTCGCTTTTTGACTTAATGCATTTTCCCCAAAATATCTGTTCGCAGTTTAGGAAAATGAAGCATGTTATATGCTGATGTGACAGTATAGTCGGACAAGATGTTGTTAATATAATTGTGTGGTATTTCTACTATCTCACACTCACCAGAACCCTTCCTGACCTGCGCATTACAGGGAGAGCTGGTGTGTCACAGCGAAAGGGCACAGAACTGAACTCAAAGCATTATTTTTTTCATACTGTGGCTTAGGCACACTAGATAATTTCTCTTAATTAAAAAAAAGAATGGAGTGTGGATGAAATTATCTATGGTGATCGTGTGCATTGTATTAGACTATATTAAAATACCTGTCGTAGTGCCTGACACAGAGCAAGACTTCAATGCACACCGTTTACGTTCTCTTGTCTCTTTTCTCCCTCGTCTCTTCCTTCCCTCCCTCTCTTCCTTCCTTCCTCCCTCCTTCTCTCCTTCCCTTCCTTCCTTCCTTCCAACTTTCCCTCTTTCTCTTTCTACTGAATATTCATGAAGCTCTTACTTCACATCAAAAAGTCCTACAAAGTCCAGTCTCTTCTTTTCCAGTCTTTTCAACCGTGTCACACCCTGTTAACATAAACATTTCATTCTAAGAAGGATAATTTATCCACGGCTCCCAAGTATGGTTTCTCTTTTCTGCTCCAACATTTTTGTTGTGTGGTTCCCCCTAATAGGAACGTTCTGTCCATTCGAATCTTTTAGAACAAGCTAGTAATCCTTCTAAGGCCATCTTGACAAAACAACCAACCAGCCAAAAAGATGTCTGTTCTTTTTGAACTTCTATGATTATATACCCTAAAATTCTAACTTAATCTGACTTATATCATTCTTTGATTCATCAAATGTAATTTATATATAAAATTATTTTATATCACTTTATCTGCTTCAAACTAATCACTGTAGAAATCAAACATGATAGATATTAATGTGCTCACCCTACAGATAATCAAACAAGCTTAAGATAAATGTTTTACCAAAATCATACAGCTTGTAGGGGCAGAGCTGAAACAAAAACCAGTTTTCCTGACTTCAAACACAGAGCTTTAAACCATGCAACTGCATTTTATATGTGTTATAATATTTTAAAATCACAAACCAATACATTATAGAAACCTTAAAGGGAAATATCTATAATTTAATATATGTATTTTTATGTGTATTTCAATCCCATCAACTCATTCATGAACATAGCAAGTATAAGGACAGTGAAGCAGATCGGAGCCATTCTTATATATTTCAGAAATATGTGGATTTTTTAGAAGAAGTAAAATCATATAACATTGTATGATTTGTTCATTTTTTTCCCTGGAAATAAAAGTCACTGTCGATAAGAAAAAAGGAGAGAACTACCTGTGTAATCATTTCTGAAGTTATCATCATGCTGATGCGATAGTTAGGTGTGACATTGATTATTACGGTTGTGGAGCTATGTCTAGAACGTGCCTTCAGGTTAGAGTAACAGGGCAGCCGATTGCAGAGCAGAAGCTGAAGTATCTTACAGATGTCCTCATACTGAGAATTAATACCTCATTTTTCACCAAATCTTGAATTGACCCTTAAGTGTATTTGCTCATATCCCTGCGAAGTCAATTGTTGCTTATTTCAATAATGCTGAACATTAACCATATATTTCTACTTCCTTCATTAGCAAATTGATAGTCTGAGTTGGTGATAATATTAACCAGTTTATGTGGTTTATATTTTGTTCAAATAAAGATGTTTTGCTCTATAGGAAAGATAAGTTTGTAGTGTATTGAGTTTCTCAGAGATAGATGATAAACAAATACCAAATACTGCTATTCCAACCGTCATCTTCTATCTTTGTATAGACAAACACATTTAAAGCTTAGACAGGATTCATAGTCAGGGCAGTCTTTCTTCATGTGCCCAAGGTATCACTAAAGGTACACACAAATAAGATCAGAGTCAGTAAGACTGAATACTTCTTATTTATATATGCATAGCTTCAGTCCAGACAGAATCTAAAGGAACATTATTTTATTAAAAAAATATTTTCAGTTACTGGTTGAAGGCTGTTGCATAGCAACTAATTGTTCATGGAGTACTACCAATAATACCTGACCCCATGTAACATTACATCTATTTTTCAAAATTTCAATTCTATTCCAAAAAATCAAGGTAGATAATTAGAGTGACCTGAACATTTTAAAGATAAAAGTTCATCCTTTTAAATTGATAATGATGAAGGTTCTCTTCAGGAAATTTATTTTTTCTTAGATGTGCGTGTCAGTTTAAAACTGTTTTAATCCAGAATGAGACTAAAAAAATTTGTTTTTCAGCCAAGATATTTCAGTCAAGCAAAGGAATTAAGAATTGATTGAGAGCTCACCAATAACCTGCTAACAAGGTTATAAAATGATAGGCAATGGTGATTTTTCTCTTTTGCTCTGCTGATGTTCTGGTGTTTTGAAAAATATTTTCTATTCTATTGCATATTCCAAATTAAAAATCCTGGAATTTATTTGGAACAATTATATGAATTTTCATTCTGGAAAAATCTGGTTAGTAACATATTTCAGGTCTTTTTATTCACAGGGTTATAGTAATAATAATAAAAATAAAACATCAAAAGGTTTGATTCCCACCTCCAACAACTGTAGATAGCTATGTGATTGTTAGGCAAATTGTCGTCTAACCATAGGTTAGTAATTTCATCTATGAAGATCACACATACCAAATAGAATGGAGGTCGTGGGGATTAAACATGGTAACACATGGGAAAATGCCTCTAACAGTGCCTGACAGATGGCATGTGATTAGTTCAAGTTGTACATCAATTCTTCTGTTTCACTTCCGATATGGTAAGTTGTTTTATTTACAGAACAATTTCCTGTAAGCCATCTTATTTTGCGGTTGGGATTTTGGTAAACTGGGTGGTAACTTTGTATTTTTGATGTAGTTCTAGATTCCTAGATTCCTAATGGAAAACAGTCCATCCTTCTCTTTTCTTCTTCTTTTTCCCAAAATTGTTAGAATGAAAGGAGCTAGAACTCAGCTCTATGCTATAAAGAGAGGAAGGAGAGTGTAGCAGTAGCTTATAGCCATGTCCTGCTTCAAAGGTAAAGACCAATCAATGCAGGTGGTAGATGATGTAAAACGAACATTCATCCCGGTATCACAGTTACATAACATAAGGTCTGCTTACCAAGTTCCAGAAGGAACAAAAGTGATAAGGCTGGTGATTGAAGTCAAATCAGCATTTAAAAAGGAGAAATGAGATCAATCTAAAATCTTAAAAGAACGAATATAACTTGCTTTATGGGGCTCCTAAGAATAAATGGCATAAGTACCACATGACTTAGAAGTGCTATGTATGAAGATGATTTAGGAATTATACTAGTTTTCTCTCACTGCTATAACAAATTATCATAAACTTGGTAGCTTTAAAAACACAGGTTTTTTACCTTACAGCTCAAAGGTTAGAAGCCCCCAAATTTCTCTTACCTTCAGAGGGACAAACCACATGAAACTGAGCCAGACATAAATGTATCATGAAGAAAACTGATTGCTCTCTTTATGAAATGAGAATTTTAATGCGTGGTTACAATAACTAATGTACCCTGCTACAGGACATTAATAAAGGTGCTTTTTCAGGCTAGAGTGTCGTGATGCTGTAATCAGAACATGGTTTTCTCCCTTTCTTCAGCTTCAAATGCAAATTCGTCATTGGGCTGACTTCTAAGAATTGCAGTGTTTCCTGCCTTGGGCTTATGAGAGAAGCCTGACAAAATAGTGTTCGCTCAGGCAGTAATTTAGACTTACCTTATTTGTGATTACTATAGCGATTACTATAGCTACAAGGTATAATTTTACTTTCTTATTTAAATTTTATGAATTTGAATGTCTTTTACACTAACTTTTCCCAATAAAGTCCAAAATGAAACCAAAAAAAAAAAAAAAAAAAAAATCAAGGTACCGGCAGAGCTGGTTCTCTGGAGACACTGGGGGAGCATCCCTTCCTGCCCTTTTCCAGCTTCCAGGGGCTGCCTACATCCCTTGGCTGTTGGTTCCCTTCCAGCAATAGCATCACCCTGACTTCTGCCTTTGTGGTCACATCTCCTTCTCTGACTCTGATCCTACTGCCTCCCTCTAAAAAGGATCCTGGGCCCAAGCAGCTGATCCAGGATAATCTCATCTCAAGTTCCTTAGTCTCATCCCACTGCAGAGTCTCTTTGCCATGTAAAGTAACACATTCACAGGGTCAGGGGATTAGGAAGTGACATCTTTAGGGAAGGGGTGTTATTCTGCCTACCACAAGTGGTTTGGGGGGATAAGTACAATACAAAACTACCATGGAATTGAGTATAAGTAAAGTCAATATGACATCAGGCTTTCAGTGACAGAAAAACAAATTTTTTTTTTTTTTTTTTTTTTTTTTGGTACGCGGGCCTCTCACTGTTGTACCCTCTCCCGTTGTGGAGCACAGGCTCCGGATGCGCAGGCTCAGCGGCCATGGCTCACGCTCCACGGCATGTGGGATCTTCCCGGACCGGGGCACGAACCTGCGTCCCCTGCATCGGCAGGCGGACTCTCAACCACTGCGCCACCAGGGAAGCCCAAAACAAATGTTTTTAATGGAAGAAGTAATCCAGCTCAGCTCTGCTGATCACAGAGCTTCTTACAGAAGACTGGGGCTAGAATGATGATTGGACCTAAGAAAAAGATATACGGTTGTTCAAATTTGAAAAGGTTTGTGAACAAAAAGAGGATACAATGCCTTTCCTCAAATATTTATAAGGATGTCTGTCAAATGAAGGAAGGACCATTGTTCTGTTAAGGGCAAAGAGCTAGAAACTGCGCAATAACCACAAATTGCAGTGTGGCAAATCTTTCAGTCAACGTGGAAGAAAACATGTTTCCTTCCCTGGAGGCTTTCCTTTTCTACATGTCTTCAAGCTTGGAGCTTGCCAAACCCTTTATGGGCACGTGGTAGTGGACACTGAAGCATCAGATAAGAAGTTGGGTCCAACTACATTAATCTTGAAGTTATTACTTCCAAAAATTTGATTTTATTATTTAATATTGCTATCCTCTGACTTATATTTAGGACAGATTCCCTCTAGAGTTTATGATTATTAGATTTTTTCCATCTAATGATTTGCTTGATATAAGTCAATATTGACCTTAAGTAAGAAATTTTCAGTCAGGGGGTGAGTTAATCAGAAATAAAACCAAAGGATCTCTATAAAAACTTATACACTGTATCATAAATGAGAAATTCATATTTAACTGACACAATGTAAGGTAAAGATTCACGCTTTGAAAATTCCATACAAATGATAGAGCAGGAGAGCTTTAATGTAGTTGTAGCAAAGAAGAAAATCGGAAACAATTCGTTTGCAAGTACATAAGAGGGTCACACGGTGAATGAGAATTGGATCTGTTCACTTTTGTAAAACTGTTGCAAATACTGTGTATAAAATATGTAATTAATCCACTGAGAGGAGGAAGCACAGATGGCGCCACCTAAATTTATATACAAAATAATGTATTTATGGATTATTTTCTTTGATGGAAATAAAATAACTGTGTCCCTTCAATGACATCACTGAATTTTGAGAAACAAGTTGAATTCTCTCTCCAAACTACAGAATCTGAAATGCTGAGGGAATTTTCTCTGTCTGTCTGCCTGTCTCTTTCTCATTTTATCTTAATTCTTAAGAGCACAACTTAAAAACTAACTGTAAGCTTCAAACCCTAAATGTAGTAAAAAGGACAGAAAAGAAAGAAAGAAAGAAAGAACGTAAAGATATGCGTTTTAAGTCTTTTTAATACAAAAATTACTTTGATGAGTAGTAAGGGAAAAGTTAATAACCAAAAAAAAATCACTTGGCAATTAGGCAAATAAAGATAAGAAGTTCTGAGTACACTGAAAAAGAAATAAAGAGTGAAAAAAACATGATTAAAAATTGCAGAAAGATAATATTTGTTATTTTTTTCATAAAACATTTTTTATTTATGATGAAGAATTGCCTTATGATTCTTTAAAGCTTGAAGAGTTGGAAAGAATTAGGTGTACATACAAAGAAGAAGGAAATTATCCAAAAGATACAACCAACTAAAAAGAAAATAGAAGTTAAATGGTTAAAATAGTCAAACAGGTAAAGGGCAAAGACAGCATAATTTAAGTATCATATGTTATTTATATCTAAAAGTCATATTTATCTACTAGCAAATTTAAATTTTATCTCAAAGTTTTTTAGAGAAAAGAAAAATTCACAGTGCTTCATAGCAAACAAGAAAGGCCTGGATGACAAAGAAATAGTCCAGCCAGGTTAGGGATACAAAAACATATTTTTCAAGTACCTACATAAAAGTTGAACCTTGACGTGATAAAAGGATGCACGCTTACAGTGGAAAAGCATCCAAGAGCTGTTTCCAGTGGAGAATGAAGAATTAAATTAGCTTCAAAACTACAAGCAGATCATTCTTCTCTTAAAAGCATACAACATCTCTTCTAACGTTATACTCTATTTCATCAAGAAAGACTCCAAACTACAAAACCAAGAGAGAAGCCAGATTCCATCCAGGTCCCATATCTGTCAAGCACATTCGTTCTATCCAGTAACTAAGAGAAGAGACCAAGACTATCACATGTCAATCTGATTTGCCTTTGTTGAAGTTAAGAAAGAATTGACTACTGAATATAACCATGTTTTAACATGTTTCTATTTAAAGTCCAAAATCTGATAAGTAAAGATAAAGTAACATGTCTTATGGTTGCGAATACCAAAGTGTCCTAGAAATGATCCCTTTAGTTTAAAAAAAGATGTGTCATAGTGATTTCCCTGGTGGTGCAGTGGTTGAGAGTCCGCCTGCCGGTGCAGGGGACACGGGTTCGTGCCCCGGTCCGGGAGGATCCCACATGCTGCAGAGTGGCCTGGGCCCGTGAGCCCTCGCCGCTGAGCCTGCGCGTCCGGAGCCTGTGCTCCGCATTCTTCAAAATTATTTATGCAAATCATTTTAAAACTATGAAATAAATCTTGAAAATGCTATAGTGACAAGAATTTAAACCAGCCCTTTGGAAGGAGAGTATTTTATACCACTTAAAAAAAAGAAGCTTATGGTTGATTGTAAACTTCCTTTGGAGACATAAACAATATTTTTCAATTTGATTTCCTTTATCATCACTGACTCAGAAATCAATTCTGCATGTGTAACCTATTAAACATGAGGTGATGTTTAAACAAAGAGGCTCAAAGTTACTACTGGAGTGGAAAGAGGGGTTGAACACTTGATGCTGTACAAGAAGCAGAGTTAAATTCCTGTGTGATGTGCAATCCATTTACCTTTCAAGTCAATCATGGAGTAATTCTTTCTGCCAGGAATAATTTAACACAGCAAAGAACTCCAGCCTCTAAAACACACGCACACAAAAAATATCTAGAGATGAAAGAACACTGAACCATTTGGGTAAGGTGTTGTCATTCATTTCTTGGTGAGAGGAAACTGGGGATTTGTATTAGATATCACCTAAGTGGTAACCTGAGTACTCAGGAAACCTGATGCTCCAGGCCCAGACTCAGAGATTCTGACTCCATATTGTGACAAATGTATAAAAACTATGGAATCTTTACAAGTCTTATGTCTCTTTGGATACTGTTATATTTCACCTAAACTCAAGAACTGAAGTTATTTTCCACAAGCAAAGGACTGACGTGGATGCAAATATGTCGTGAAGATCTTTTACAGGTGGAATTTGGAAACACATGTGTTTAACACGTGGTGCAAGCAATTACATATTGCCTCCAAATAGACAGACCTGTGGGTAGGTTATGACAACAGATGGTCTTTTCACCTAAAGACATTAATCTTAAGGAAAAGAAAGCATTCATCAGTTATACTGAGCAGGTAGCACTTTCCTGATATCTCTGTCCCCTGGTTGCCACCTGCAGAGCAAAAACGAATTGAATTTTCCTTAGAATGCTCTTATGACGGCAAAATGAAAACTGGTCAACTAAAACTGAACGGTTAAAAAGAATGTAAATCCAACGCATCGCCGATTTACCGCATTGAGTTTCCTAGTCCTGATTGGGTTATTTCGGATATTAATTTGAAAATGAGCTCATATTTGTTATCTTTTGTTTTACAGATAAGGATACTGAAACCAGGGATAAAGCTCAGAGGGAAAGGTGACAAGAATCCAAGATTTCTAGTATTTTGCCTTAATTTTTAATTTTATGAGGAAATCTAATTTCAAAGGTCCTTTCCTATAAAAACTGAAGGTCATACGTTTTTGGTGGTCCAAACCACACTGTCTGCCTAATCACTCTTCTCACCAGCTTTGTTGTCAAGATACGGTAGAAAGACCATTGGTGTAGAAAAATGTTTAAGTTGTGGGGATTCTGTCGCTGACTCATGGTTTTCTAAAGGTTAGTGTGACGGTTATTTACTATCTACTCCCTGCTGGAGGAGATTGCACACTAAATTTCAGACTTTGGGCAGGAAGGCAATAGAGAGAAACGCCTAAGGGACTCACTAGAGGGGAATGAGAAGGTAGGAAGAGGAAAGAAGAGACTACCTATTTTCAGTTTTTAATAAGTGTTGTTCCAGAGCATGGACATGGCTGCTTCATGCGCCACTTTCTTTGGGCACTTCCAGCACCAGCTGTGCTGCAGCCCCTCAGAGAGACGAGGACCAAACCATTCCATCACCTTCAATGGATCCAAGCTCTCATTTCACGTTCCCACCCCCAGCCCTCCTACCAATCTGTCTAAGCCCCAGCTATGTAGAGGGAGAGTCTCCAGTCCTGCAGGTAGAAGTTGCTGCCTCCTGCAATCACTCTATCTGGGGTATCTCACATGCAGAAAAAGATTAACTCAGCAGGCCTGGAGTGCTCAAACCCTGCACAGTCACGGGAAGGTCCTGTCTTTGGGACTGGCCCTTGGCTACCTCCAGAGATGGGTTCTGAGCACTTGGAATATTCTGCCTGATAAGATTATTTGCTTATGTCTGAGGTCTTAGAGCATGAGACAACTGTTTGATCAGATAGTCTATGCTAACATTGTGATTTGGGGTAAACACTTGTTTTTGTATGTCTGAGGCTATGGGGCTTGAGGTACCAGTTGGATTAGATAGTCTATGCTAACAATGTGATTTGTAACAAATGCCTGTTTTTGCTCTGGGATGCTAAAGCCTGAGCAGCTGAGGTGAGTCACTGCCTGCCTGCTTGCCTGCCTGACTCCCTAAAAATCCTTGTACACAAGGTGATGCCGAAAACTCGGCCTCTGTGCACTGGTGCCGAATCAAATCTTGGAGACGGAGTCTTGGGTGAAGTAGAAAGAATAGCTTTATTGCTTTGCCAGGCAAATGGGGACACAGTGGGCCTGTGCCCTGAAAAACTGTGTGTCCCAACCCGGGAGGATTTGGTGAGGAGTTTTATAGCAATGGTTCAAGGGTGGGGTTGCTGATAAGGACCAGGGTGTGTGCAGGGCCTGCGCTCCTTTAATCTGGTCTCAGGTGGTCCCCTGATGAGCTTCTTGAGGTTATCAAACTGACCTTCTCTGGAATTAAGAGTGCTTCATTAAGTAGTTAACATCTTCCATTTGTTGGGGGTTTTATTATAGCTCTGTAAAGAGCTCAAAGGTATTGTTCTGTGTATTCCTTAAAAAGGAACCAGGACCCTGCCCCCAGGCTGCACTGTTGTTTCTTCGCTGCCCCTCCCTTGTCTCTGCATACCCTCCCTTCCCCGATTAGCAACTGTTCGATTCTGCTCTTTGGAACTCAGGGAAGATCATGGAGGCTGGAGTCTATTTCCTACAAGCAAGAAACTGGGGACACAGAAAGGCTTCTCCGCCCAGGAGCCCCACAGGGTCCTGTTGGATTTCACAGGGCTTGGTGAGCTTCCTTGCCCATGTTGTCACTTCACTACTGGGAGGATGAAGTGTGTTTGTGTGATCTCACTGGGAGAGGACACATGGAAAAGTGTGCCTGGTTTCTCCTGGACTTCACTTCGTCTTTTCCCCTTGCTAATTTTAATCTGTATTCTTCTACTGTTTGTAACCGTGAGAATAACGGCTTTCCTGAATTCTGTGAATTGTTCTGCTGAGTGTGGTCCTGGGGACACCTGACACCCCTCAACTTCTTGTTTGCTCTGTCAGCCTTGGTAACATCTGTGTGACAAAGCTTTGAATTAAGTATCCACTCTGTTTGAAATACTTTGAATGTTTTCTATTCTCCTTATTGGACATTGACTGATAAACGGCAAATTAATTAGCGTCTTCAGTGCACAATTCCTTATAGACTTAGTGAATGACCTATAAGTGATCATCTCTATGAGTCTGTGCCTCCTTCCCCAGAAATAATTTTTTCTCTCTTTCTCACTGTCTGGGGCATGGGACATTTATGTCTCAAAGAAAAATCACTTTTAGTATTTTCTTATTCCATCTTCTAAGAGAGAAGGTTACATTATCTCCTAAACTAATATAACAGAACCCAGCTCTTCAATCCAAATTTCAGAATTGTTATTTCAGATACCTCCTCTTTTAATTTTTCTCCAACCTTCTTGAGGTATAACTGTATATATTTAAAGCGTACACATGATGGTTTGATATAAGTATAATCTGTGAAATGATTACCACAATCAGGTTAATTAACACATCCATCACCTTACATAGTTACCTTCTTTTGCATGTGTGTGGTATGGACACTTAAGATCCTCCCTCTTAGCAAATTTCAAGTGTACAGTACAGTATTATTAATTATAGTCACCATGCTGTATGTTAGACCCGCAGCACTTATTCACTTTATAACTGAAGGCTTGAACTGTATGACCAGCATCTCCTCATTTCCCCCACCCCAGCCTCTGATAGGCACTTTCTACTCTTTGTTTCTGTGAGTTTGCTTTTTTTAGATTTCACACGTGAGTGAGGTTATACAGTGTTTCCTTTCTCTGTCTGGCTTATTTCACTTCACATAATGCCCTCCAGGTTCATCCATGTTGTTGCAAAAGGCAGGAATTCCTTCTTTCTCATGGCTAAATATAGTAATATTCCATTTTGTGTGGAATCACATCTTCTTTATCCATTCATCCATCAATAGGTACTTAGGTTGTTTCCATATCTTTGATATTCTGAGTAATATTACATGGGAGTGCAGATATCGCTTCGAGATACTGATTTTGTTTTCTTGGGGTATATGTCTTTTTATTGTGGTGATGGTTTCATTTGCTATTGTTGGGCTGCACCCTGCAGACCTACAAGCCCTGTGCATGCCCAGCTTCAAGAATGAAGAAAGAGCCCAGAGTCAGCAACTGAGACATCAGTGGTTTAATGGATGGGGGACCTTACACGTCTGAAGCAAGGTCCTGGAGTGCATGGTGGGCAGGACATGGTGTCAGTCTTTGCTCCGGGGGAATGAGGAGATTGCCAGTTACAGGGGAATTGATGTCAGGTTGCCTTATCGGTTACCACGGAAACCAGCAGAGTGGCATGCCCCTCACTGCTCCTTTGAGAAGAGCAATCATTAACTGGGGCCTGGGGAAGGCACAGAGGAAGGTCAGTCATGTGAGTAGGTGTAGGTGAAGCAGGCACTGGTCGGGCAGGGGATGGACAGAGAGCAAGAGGACAGCCACCTTGAATGGCCTGACCATACATCTATGCAGAAGCCTTTTAGTTTGATGTAGTCCCACTTGTTTATTTTTGCTTTGGTTGCCCTTGCCAATCTAAAACCTTACCCCCTATGTTTTCTTCCAGGAGTTTTATGGTTTCCATCCTTCTGTTCGGGTTTTTGATCAATTTTGAGTTGATTTTTGTGTGTGGTGTAAGATAAAGGTCCATTCTCATTCTTTGGTGTGTGGATTTTCCCGTCCCTTTACTTTCTGTGTCCTTAAATCTGAATTGAGTCTTTTGTAGGCAACATACAGTTAGGTCTTTTTTTAAATTCTTTGATCCATTCTAGATCTTTTGTTTGGAAAATTTAATCTATTTATATCGAAGGTAAGGACTTACTAATGCCAACTTAATAATTGCTTTGTGGCTGTTTTGTAGTCCTTTGCTTCTTTCTTTCTCTCTGTTGTCTTTCTTTGTGAATTAACAACTTTCCAGAATTTTATGTGTTGATTCCCTTCTCCTTATCTTTTGTGTATCTACTGTAGGTTTTTGTTTTGTGATTACTGTGAGGCTTACATATAACATCTTACAGTTATAATAGTCTATTTTAAGCTGACAACAACTTAACTTTGATAGAATACAAAATTCTACCATTTTACTTCCCTTCCACACACAAACATTTTATATTTTGTTGTCACAACTTAATATTTTTATATTGTGTATTCATCAACAAATTATTGTAGCTGTAGTTATTTTAATACTTTAGTCCTTTAATCTTCATATTACAAATAAGTGATTAATACACCACCATATTACACTGTTAGAATACTCTGAATTTGACTATGTGCTTACTTTTAACAGTGTGTTTTATTTTTTCAGATGTTTTCATGTTATTAGTTAGTGTCCTTTCTTTTCAGTGTGAATAACTCCTTTCAGTATTTCTTGTAAGTCAGGTCTAGTGGTGATGAACTTCCTCAGCTTCTGTTTGTCTGGGAAAGTCTTTATATCTCTTAAATTTCTTTTTTTTTTTTTTTTCTTTTTTTATTTTTTTATTTTTTAAACATCTTTATTGGGGTATAATTGCTTTACAATGGTGTGTTAGTTTCTGCTTTATAACAAAGTGAATCAGCTATACATATACATATGTTCCCATATGTCTTCCCTCTTGCGTCTCCCTCCCTCCCACTCTCCCCATCCCACCCTTCCAGGCTGTCACAAAGCACCGAGCTAATATCCCTGTGCCTTGCGGCTGCTTCCCCCCAGCTATCTACCTTACTACGTTTGTTAGTGTGTATATGTCCATGACTCTCTCTCGCCCTGTCAAAACTCACCCCTCCCCCTCCCCATACCCTCAAGTCCGTTCTCCAGTAGGTCTGCGTCTTTATTCCTATCTTACCCCTAGGTTCTTCATGACATTTTTTTCCCTTAAATTCCATATATATGTGTTAGCATACGGTATTTGTCTTTTTCTTTCTGACTTACTTCACTCTGTATGACAGACTCTAGGTCTATCCATCTCATTACAAATAGCTCAATTTCATTTCTTTTTAAGGCTGAGTAATATTCCATTGTGTATATGTGCCACATCTTCTTTATCCATTCATCCGATGATGGGCGCTTAGGTTGTTTCCATGTCCTGGCTATTGTAAATAGAGCTGCAATGAACATTTTGGTACATGACTCTTTTTGAATTTTGGTTTTCTCAGGGTATATGCCAAGTAGTGGGATTGCTGGGTCATATGGTAATTCTACCTGTAGTTTTTTAAGGAACCTCCATACTGTTCTCCACAGTGGCTGAACCAATTCACATTCCCACCAGCAGTGCAAGAGTGTCCCCTTTTCTCCACACCCTCTCCAGCATTTATTGTTTCTAGATTTTTTGATGATGGCCATTCTGACTGGTGTGAGATGATATCTCATTGTAGTTTTGATTAGCATTTCTCTAATGATTAATGATGTTGAGCATTCTTTCATGTGTTTGTTGGCATTCTGTATATCTTCTTTGGAGAAATGTCTATTTAGGTCTTCTGCCCATTTTTGGATGGGGTTGTTTGTTTTTTTGTTATTGAGCTGCATGAGCTGCTTGTAAATTTTGGAGATTAATCCTTTGTCAGTTGCTTCATTTGCAAATGTTTTCTCCCATTCTGAGGGTTGTCTTTTGGTCTTGGTTATGGTTTCCTTTGCTGTGCAAAAGCTTTGAAGTTTCATTAGGTCCCATTTGTTTATTTTTGTTTTTATTTCCATTACTCTAGGAGGTGGGTCAGAAAGGATCTTGCTGTGATTTATGTCATAGAGTGTTCTTCCTATGTTTTCTTCTAAGAGTTTGATAGTTTCTGGCCTTACATTTAGGTCTTTAATCCATTTTGAGCTTATTTTTGTGTATGGTGTTAGGGAGTGATCTAATCTCATACTTTTACATGTACCTGTCCAGTTTTCCCAGCACCATTTATTGAAGAGGCTGTCCTTTCTCCACTGTACATTCCTGCCTCCTTTATCAAAGATAAGGTGTCCATATGTGCGTGGGTTTATCTCTGGGCTTTCTATCCTGTTCCACTGATCTATCTTTCTGTTTTTGTGCCAGTACCATACTGTCTTGATTACTGTTGCTTTGTAATATAGTCTGAAGTCAGGGAGCCTTATTCCTCCAGCTCCTTTTTTCGTTCTCAAGATTGCTTTGGCTATTCGGGGTCTTTTGTGTTTCCATACAAATTGCGAAATTTTTTGTTCTAGTTCTGTGAAAAATGCCAGTGGTAGTTTGATAGGGATTGCATTGAATCTGTAGATTGCTTTGGGTAGTAGAGTCATTTTCACAATGTTGATTCTTCCCATCCAAGAACATGGTATATCTCTCCATCTATTTGTATCATCTTTAATTTCTTTCATCAGTGTCTTATAATTTTCTGCATACAGGTCTTTCGTATCCTTAGGTAGGTTTATTCCTAGATATTTTATTCTTTTTGTTGCAATGGTAAATGGGAGTGTTTTCTTGATTTCACTTTCAGATTTTTCATCATTAGTATATAGGAATGCCAGAGATTTCTGTGCATTAATTTTGTATCCTGCTACTTTACCAAATTCATTGATTAGCTCTAGTAGTTTTCTGGTAGCATCTTTAGGATTCTCTATGTATAGTATCATGTCATCTGCAAACAGTGACAGCTTTACTTCTTCTTTTCCGATTTGGATTCCTTTTATTTCCTTTTCTTCTCTGATTGCTGTGGCTAAAACTTCCAAAACTATGTTGAATAAGAGTGGTGAGAGTGGGCAACCTTGTCTTGTTCCTGATCTTAGTGGAAATGCTTTCAGTTTTTCACCATTGAGGATGATGTTTGCTGTGGGCTTGTCATATATGGCTTTTATTATGTTTAGGAAAGTTCCCTCTATGCCTACTTTCTGGAGGGTTTTTATCATAAATGGGTGTTGAATTTTGTCGAAAGCTTTCTCTGCATCTATTGAGATGATCATATGGTTTTTCTCCTTCAATTTGTTAATATGGTTTATCACATTGATAGATTTGCGTATATTGAAGAATCCTTGCATTCCTGGAATAAACCCCACTTGATCATGGTGTATGATCCTTTTAATGTGCTGTTGGATTCTGTTTGCTAGTATTTTGTTGAGGATTTTTGCATCTATGTTCATCAGTGATATTGGCCTGTAGTTTTCTTTCTTTGTGACATCCTTGTCTGGTTTTGGTATCAAGGTGATGGTGGCTTCGTAGAAGGAATTTGGGAGTGTTCCTCCCTCTGCTATATTTTGGAAGAGTTTGAGAAGGATAGGTGTTAGCTCTTCTCTAAACGTTTGATAGAATTCACCTGTGAAGCCATCTGGTCCTGGGCTTTTGTTTGTTGGAAGGTTTTTAATCACAGTTTCAATTTCAGTGTTTGTGATTGGTCTGTTCATATTTTCTATTTCTTCCTGATTCAGTCTTGGCAGGTTGTGCATTTCTAAGAATTTGTCCATTTCTTCCAGATTGTCCATTTTATTGGCATAGAGTTGCTTGTAGTAATCTCTCATGATTTTTTTTATTTCTGCAGTGTCAGTTGTTACTTCTCCTTTTTCATTTCTAATTCTATTGATTTGAGTCTTCTCCCTTTTTTTCTTGATGAGTCTGGCTAGTGGTTTATCTATTTTGTTTATCTTCTCAAAGAACCAGCTTTTAGTTTTATTGATCTTTGCTATTGTTTCCTTCATTTCTTTTTCATTTATTTCTGATCTGATTTTTATGATTTCTTTCCTTCTGCTAGCTTTGGGGTTTTTTTGTTCTTCTTTCTCTAATTGCTTGAGGTGCAAGGTTAGGTTGTTTATTCGAGATGTTTCCTGCTTCTTAAGGTGGGCTTGTATTGCTATAAACTTCCCCCTTAGAACTGCTTTTGCTGCATCCCATAGGTTTTGGGTCGTTGTGTCTCCATTGTCATTTGTTTCTAGGTATTTTTTTATTTCCTCTTTGATTTCTTCAGTGATCACTTCATTATTAAGTAGTGTATTGTTTAGCCTCCATGTGTTTGTATTTTTTAAAGATCTTTTCCTGTAATTGATATCTAGTCTCATGGCGTTGTGGTCGGAAAAGATACTTGATACAATTTCAGTTTTCTTAAATTTACCAAGGCTTGATTTGTGACCCAAGATATGATCTATCCTGGAGAATGTTCCATGAGCACTTGAGAAAAATGTGTATTCTGTTGTTTTTGGATGGAGTGTCCTATAAATATCAATTAAGTCCATCTTGTTTAATGTATCATTTAAAGCTTGTGTTTCCTTATTTATTTTCATTTTGGATGATCTGTCCATGGGTGAAAGTGGGGTGTTAAAGTCCCCTACTATGAATGTGTTACTGTTGATCTCCCCTTTTATGGTTGTTAGTATTTGCCTTATGTATTGAGGTGCTCCTATGTTGGGTGCATAAATATTTACAATTGTTATATCTTCTTCTTGGATCGATCCCTTGATCATTATGTAGTGTCCTTCTTTGTCCCTTTTAATAGTCCTTATTTTAAAGTCTATTTTGTCTGATATGAGAATTGCTACTCCAGCTTTCTTTTGGTTTCCATTTGCATGGAATATCTTTTTCCATCCCCTTACTTTCAGTCTGTATGTGTCTCTAGTTCTGAAGTGGGTCTCTTGTAGACAGCATATATAAGGGTCTTGTTTTTGTATCCATTCAGCCAATCTGTGTCTTTTGGTGGGAGCATTTAGTCCATTTACATTTAAGGTAATTATCGATATGTATGTTCCTATTTCCATTTTATATATTGTTTTGGGTTCGCTACTATAGGTCATTTCCTTCTCTTGTGTTTTGTGTCTAGAGAAGTTCCTTTAGCATTTGTTGTAAAGCTGGTTTGGTGGTGCTGAACTCTCTCAGCTTTTGCTTGTCTGTAAAGGTTTTAATTTCTCCATCAAATGTGAATGAGATCCTTGCTGGGTAGAGTAGTCTTGGTTGCAGGCTATTCTCCTTCAGCACTTTCAGTATGTCCTGCCACTCCCTTCTGGCTTGTAGGGTTTCTGCTGAGAGATCAGCTGTTAACCTTATGGGGATTCCCTTGTGTGTTATTTGTTGTTTTTCCCTTGCTGCTTTTAATATGCTTTCTTTGTATTTAATTTTTGACAGTTTGATTAATATGTGTCTTGGCGTGTTTCTCCTTGTATTTATCCTGTATGGGACCCTCTGTGCTTCCTGGACTTGATTAACTATTTCCTTTCCCATATTAGGGAAGTTTTCAACTATAATCTCTTCAAATATTTTCTCAGTCCCTTTCTTTTTCTCTTCTTCTTCTGGAACCCCTATAATTCGAATGTTGGTGCGTTTCATGTTGTCCCAGAGGTCTCTGAGACTGTCCTCAGTTCTTTTCATTCTTTTTTCTTTATTCTGCTCTGCAGTAGTTATTTCCACTACTTTATCTTCCAGGTCACTTATCCGTTCTTCTGCCTCAGTTATTCTGCTATTGATCCTATCTAGAGTGATTTTAATTTCATTTATTGCATTGTTCATCGTTGCTTGTTTCATCTTTAGTTCTTGTAGGTCCTTGTTAACTGTTTCTTGCATTTTGTCCATTCTACTTCCAAGATTTCGGATCATCCTTACTATCATTATTCTGAATTCTTTTTCAGGTAGATTGCCTATTTCCTCTTCATTTGTTAGGTCTGGTGGGTTTTTATCTTGCTCCTTCATCTGCTGTGTGTTTTTCTGTCTTCTCATTTTGCTTATCTTACTGTGTTTGGGGTCTCCTTTTTGCAGGCTGCACTTTCGTAGTTCCCGTTGTTTTTGATGTCTGTCTCCAGTGGCTAAGGTTGTTTCAGTGGGTTGTGTAGGCTTCCTGGTGGAGGGGACTAGTGCCTGTGTTGTGCTGGATGAGGCTGGATCTTGTCTCTCTAGTGGGCAGGTTCACGTCTGGTGGTGTGTTTTGGGGTGTCTGTGGCCTTATTATGATTTTAGGCAGCCTCTCTGCTAATGGGTGGGGTTGTGTTCCTGTTTTGCTAGTTGTTTGGCATAGGTTGTCCAGCACTGTGGCTTGCTGGTCGTTGAGTGAAGCTGGGTGCTGGTGTTAAGATGGAGGTCTCTGGGATATTTCCACCGTTTAATATTATGTGGAGCTGGGAGGTCTCTTGTTGACCAGTGTCCTGAAGTTGGCTCTCCTACCTCAGAGGCAGAGCCCTGACTCCTGGCTGGAGCACCAAGAGCCTTTCATCCACACAGCTCAGAATAAAAGGGAGAAAAAGTAGGGAGAATTAGTAGAAGTATGAGTAAAGAAAGAAGGAAAGGAGGAAAGGAAGGAAGGAAGAAAGAAGCAAAGAAGGAAAGAAAGGAGGGAGGGAGGAAGGAAGGAAGGAGGGAAAGAAGGAAAAAAGACAGAAAGAAAGATGATACAGTAAAAATAAAATAAAGTATAATATAGTTATTGAATTAAAAAATATTTAGAAAAAAAAAAAAAAAGGGACGGATAGAACCTTAGGACAAATGTTGGAAGCAAAGCTATACAGAGAAAATCTTACACAGAAGCATACACATACACCTTCACAAAAAGAGGTAAAGGGGGAAAAATCATAAATCCTGCTCCCTGAGACCACCTCCTCAATTTGGGGTGATTCGTTGTCTAAAGGAGGGAAGGAAGGAAGGAAAGAAAGAAAGAACGAAGGTAAAGTATAATAAAGTTATTACAATTAAACTTAATTAAGAAAAAGAATTTTTAAAAAAAAGTCATGGACGGATAGAGCCCTAGGACAAATGGTGGAAGCAAGAGTATACAGACAGGATCTCACACAGAAGCATACACGTACACATTCACAAAAAGAGGAAAAGGGAAAAAAATCATAGATCTCGCTCCTAAATTCCACCTCTTCAATTTGGGATCATTCCTTGTCTATTCAGGTATTCCACAGATGCAGGGTATATCAAGTTGATTGTGGAGCTTTAATCCGCTGCTTCTGTGGCTGCTGGGAGAGATTTCCCTTTCTCTTCTTTGTTCTCACAGCTCACAGGAGCTCAGCTTTGGATTTGGCCCTGCCTCTGCGTGTAGGTCGCTGGAGGGCGTCTGTTTTTTCGCTCAGACAGGACGGGGTTAAAGGAGCAGCTGATTCGGGGCCTCCGGCTCACTCAGGCCGGGGGTTGGGGGATGGGGGAAGGAGGGGCACTGCGTGCGGGGCGGGCCTGCGGCGGCAGAGGCGGCGTGACGTTGCGGCAGAGGCCGGCGTGATGTTGCACCAGCCTGAGACCCGCCGTGCGTACTCCCGGGGAAGTTGTCCCTGGATCCCGGGAACCTGGCAGTGGCGGGCTGCACAGGCTCCGCGGAAGAGGGGTGTGGAGAGTGACCTGTGCTCGCACACAGGCCCCTCGGTGGCGGCAGCAGCAGCCTTAGCGTCTCCCGCCCGTCTCTGGGGTCCGCGGTTTTAGCCGCGGCTCGCGCCCGTCTCTGGGGTTCGCGCTTTCAGCCGCGGCTCGCGCCCGTCTCGGGGGCTCGCGCTTTTAGCCGCGGCTCGCGCCCGTCTCTGGAGTTCCTTTAAGCAGCGCTCTTAAACCCCTCTCCTCGCGCACCAGGAGACAAAGAGGGAAGAAAAAGTCTCTTGCCTCTTCGGCCGGTGCAGGCTTTTCCCCGAACTCCCTCCCGGCTAGTCGTGGTGCACTAACCCCTTCAGGCTATGTTCAAGCCGCCAACCCCAGTCCTCTCCCTGAGCTCCGTCCAAAACCAAAACCCGAGCCTCAGCTCGCAGCCCCGCCCGCCCCGGTGGGTGAGCAGCAAGCCTCTCGGGTTGGTGAGTGCCGGTCGGCACCGATCGTCTGTGCAGGAATCTCCCCGCTTTGCCCTCCGCACCCGTCGCTGTGCACTACTCCGCGGTCCCGAAACTCCCCCCTCTGCCTCCCGCAGTCTCCGCCCGCGGAGGGGCTTCCTAGTGTGTGGAAACTTTTCCTCCTTCACAGCTCCCTCCCACTGGTGCAGGTGCCGTCCTTATTCTTTTGTCTCTGTTTTTTCTTTTGCCCTACCCAGTTACGTGGGGAGTTTCTTGCCTTTTGGGAGGTCTGAGGTCTTCTGCCAGCCTTCAGTAGGAGTTCTGTAGGAGTTGTTCCACGTGTGGATGTATTTCTGGTGTATCCGTGGGGAGGAAGGCGATCTCCGCGTCTTACTCTTCCGCCATCTTCAAGGTCCCCCCTCTCTTAAATTTCTGAAGTAAAATTTTACCAAGTAAAGCATTCTTAGTTGGCATTTTTTCCTGCAATTTGAATATGTCATTTCATTCTCTCCTGGCCTCCAAGTTTTCTGCTAACAGTCTTATGGGGATTTCCTTCTACACGAGGAATGTTTCATTCTTGCTGTTTTAAAAATTATCTCTGTTTTTGATTTTTGAGTATTATTATGTCTTGAAGAAAACTTCCTTGGGCTGAATCTATTTTGGGACCTGTGCACTTCAAGAACTTGGAAGTCCCAATCCTTCCTCAGATTTGGGATGTTCTCACACATTATTTTTTTTTAAGTAAGATTTTTCTCCTTTCTACCTTCCCTCTCCTTTTGGGACTTTGATAATGCGTAAATTATTTTACTTAATGGTATCCCATACTTCACATAAGCTTTCTTAACTATTTTTTAATTACTTTTTGTTGTTCTCCTCTGACTGGATAATTTCAAATGACCTGTTTTTGAGTTCATACATTGTTCTTTTGTCTGATCAAGTCTGTTGATTCTATTACATTTTTCATTTCATTCATCGTATTCTTCACCTTCAGATTTTGTTTGGTTCTTTATATGATTTCTATCTCTCCATTAAACTTTTTGTTTTGTTCATGTATTGTTTTCCTGATTTTGTCAAATTGTCTTTCTGTGGTTTCCTCATAGGCCACAGACCTTCCTTTAAACAATTATTTTTAATTTTTACCAAACAAATCACAGATATCCATTCCTTTGGAGTTGATTACTGGATGATTATTGTGTTCCTTTGGTGGCATTGTATTTCTTTGAGTTATCATATTTTTGGAAGTCTTGTGTTGCTGTCTTTGCATTTGAAGAAATCGTCACCTCCTCAAGTCTTTACTAATAGGCTTTGGAAGAGAAAAAACTTCTGTCACCCTTGCTAGGAATTCTGAGGCTTTCTGTATCTTTCCTGTGGGTATGCCTGCCCCATGCTCTGTTCCCTTTTCATGGGGTATTGTTAAACTTGCACGCCTTCCTGAGATCCTGTAAAGTCAGGCCAATTACTGAAAGCCTCCCATTTGCTTCCTCCAGAGTGGTGCTAAATTCTCAAGTTTGTGTGCTGTCTCCCAACCCTGCAGAGTGGGGCTGGTTTTATGTGTATACTAACTACCTGTCTGCAAAGGCTCATAGTCACAGTTCCCAAGGTTGTGAACAGGAAGCTAGCCAGGAGGTGCATGGGTGATCATTTGGGATGTTGGGGGTGCCCTTGAGCCAGTGTTGGGGGATCTCAAGGTGAAGCCACCCCAGAGGCTCATGGGCAGGCTTCTGGGTGAACTCCAAGAAGTACTTAGCAGCTTATGCATCTCTTCCATGTCCTCTGAGCGCTCTGGCGGCTGCTACCTTAGCCTTTTCTCACCCCCGTCGTGCAGCTCATCTCCGTGCTCCAGATGGAGCAGAAGAGAAGTGGGCCTCTTGGGCAGCCTCCTGCATGGTTGTGGAAGCCGGGCACTCAAGCACATTCCCTGACTTTACCACGTGGGCGAAATGGCGGGCTGAGAGGTTCTGTCTTTGCACAAGTTAAGTCAATACGTTTAATCTTTTATATAAAATTCACGTTTCTCATTGTTTAATGTGAACTTTTAGAACTCAACAGTGTTAATGTTAGAGTTAAGAATAAAATCCTTAATTAGTTTAAGTGGGTAGATGACCTTCTGGGGGCAGAGATGAGGCACAAGCCTGGGAGCAGGGTGATGCAAGTACAGTGAAACGGTCCCTCTTTCCCTCTTCAGTGCATACAGTCTTGAATCTTTATGTTCCAGTGGTGTGCTGGAGCTTCTCCACTGGACTCTTAGACTTCCACAAAGGTACTCTGACCCATAGGCAATTGTCAAAACTGGAGTTCTTTGTGGACAAAATGGTAGGAAACTCCTATTCTGCTGTCTTGCTGATTTCTTCACCCTCCAGATACCTCCTGTTTTTAAAATTTTGGTAAAATAGAATGCAAGCATGGTGTTTGGAGTTAGATCTTTCACTTATATTGCGAAATTGAAATATTCATTTACTCCCTATAGGTTTCAGTTTTCTTGTGCTTAAAACGGTTACTTTGCAGAGTTATTGAGAGAATTAAATAAAATAGTATGTGATAAAAGCTTTTTATAAAATAGATATTCATAAATTAACTTATGACCATTATTTTAAAAGTGAATGTAGCTCAGTTGTTGAGAATACCGGCTATGGAGTTAAATAGATGTGTTTACAAATTCTGTTGTAAGAATTGGATGACATCTTGATGATAACTTGTTAAGCATTAAAGCCAGGTAGAGTTGCTGTTCAATAAATGGTGAATTATCATTATTATATTTTTTGACAATTGCTCTAGGTTCTGTACCTTCATGTGTAGAATTGTTGTTTCCTATATCTTTTTTCAACTGAAAATTCAGCTGCCCCATTTCTGCCACTAAAAGATCATCTACCCACTTAGATTAACTAAGGATTTCCTTCTTAACCACAAGAGTAACACTGATGAGTCATAAAAGGCTCACACTAAACCATCTAAAATGTTAGTTTTTATATTAAAGATAAAACTTGTCTTGAAATAATTTCCCCCTTAGGTAAACTTCAAAATTCTTGATAATTTGGGGAAAAGGCCATTTTTTTTTCTTCCTGACAGTGAAGGGTTTACAATTTGTATTTGGGCAGATCAGAAATGTCAAGTTGCTAAGTTTTCCAAGTAAAGTGAAAAGCAACAATTTTTACTGTTGATTTCATTCATTTTTTTTCATGTATATTTTTAAAATGATTTTCATTTTACAGATGGTACTATTAATGCACAAAGAGCACAATTTGTCAAAGATTTAGCGGCAGGTTTGTTTATAAACTATGAAAAACACAGTTGGATGTTTTGTAACATTACCTTTTGTTGGGAAACAAATATGATATAATCTATAGTGAGACAGATGCTGAAGGCATAATTTTAGCTTTACTGACATACTTTTTTTGTTCATGTGAAATCAGTGATGTATAAAACTACCATAATGCCTTAGTTATAATTAAAAGGACCAGTGGTCTACAGTATTACTATTCGTAGTTGTAGTTAAGAGTCCAAAGAACTAAGGGCTCAAAGATGAAATCAATGGAGAAAATAGAAAAACAAAAAAGCAGCTCTGGATAATAGGTAGGAAAAAGGTACTAACTATATACCAGACATGGTGTTGGGTGTACACATTAAAAGGCAATTACAGTCGTTTAGATTAGAATAAGGATATGGATGGCTTAGACTAGGCTAGTAGCCCTGATGGTCCTAAAAAGGAGTGAGAATCTGAATCTATTTTGAAAGGTGAAATTGAATTGGATGTGGATTGTCAGGAAAAAGAGGTGACTCTAGTATGACTACAAGTTTTGTTTTGCATTATAAACTGGAAGGATTGGGTTGCCACTTGCCCAAGGGTAGACAAGACAGGGAGAAGAACAATTTGGGGATGGAGTGGAAATCTGTATTACAATTTTGAAAACATTAAATAGTTATTGAAATCGTTATTTCGTAAGCCATTAGATATTTGAGTCCAAAACTAAAAGAGATGTAGGAAGGAGACATAAATTTGAGAGTTATCATACAGATTGCTTTTAAAGCCATGAAACAGGAGAGATTATAGGTTGAGAATGGTCAAATGGAAAAAAATAAAGAAGAGATTCAACAACTGAGGTTGAGGGTTACGCAAAGGTTTAGAGTTAAGTAATAAGAGAAATCCAAAAGGAGATGCGAAACAGTAACCACATGTGAAAGGTTACAGAAAGTCCAGGAGAAAGTAACATATAATAAGCCTATGAGAAAATAGCCTAGCTAAAATGATATTCTGTAAAAGTTTCTGTACATCTCATTTTCCTACTCTTGTTGCCTAAGATTATATACTCAATCTTAAGGTGACACATCTGTTCATAACAATAACTGATTGAGTTCTTCAAATTTGGATTTGATGAATATGAATAAGAACAGACAGGCGTTTGTTGAGAAAGACTGAATGCATATTATTTATGATAACTGTATACATTATACTTAGATGACCTCAGTAACTGTCACTATGCCATGAGGCTTTGTATCAATATTCAGTGCCTTTTTACTAGTAACTAGTGAAAACTATTCTACATTTTTCAGTAATGAGGTTGATTTTTGTCTTTTAAAGGGCCTCTTCCTCTCACTTAACATATTCATTAATCTGCATCGAAAAATTTGTATCCCTTAATTGATATAGAGATTATTCTCCCTCCAATGGGCTCTACCGGATACTGGCTGATGCGTCTGGATTGCAACTGGTAATACCTTGGTTTCTTCCTATTGTAGCACAACCATATAACCTTGTTTTTTGTTTTTATTTCTTTCGTATATGCTTCTACATTCTGCTGGTCAGTGCCAGGGAGGAATTTTGACCTTCTCTGGCTAAAAAGTAAATTTCTGATTGGAATGTGAGCTAAGTTGTAATTCCTTTCATTGGGCAGAAATTTGCTAATATATTTCCTACATTGCAAAGTTAAATTTACTCCCTGTTTGTAAGTTCAGTGAGTTTAGAGTTTTCAAACACATCATTGTTGATATCACAGAGGAAACACCAGAATATCCAACTGGTGAATGCAACACCATAATCCAAGACTTGCCTTATATCAAAGTCCACGTCCTTCCTGCTGCCACGGGATGACTCCAGCATGCTTCTACCTGCCCACAGCTGGGCCAGGAGGCAGCTAGGAGAGAGACAAACAAATCCACTCAATACACCCAAGTGGTGGTGATTTCAGTCAAAATTCATCGGCTTACATGGCTACTCCTGTGAAAGCATAAGTGCTCAAAGACGATTTTCCCTAATCCTATGATTATGAGTCTATGCTCCATTTCTTATGCAACTCGTATGGGAAAATACTCAACTGAGCAATTTTCTTACCATCGCCACTGTCTTGCCAACCTGAGGAGATATAATCATTCCTCAAATACTGCGGATCCTGCTTTTATAATATACAACACGAGTCAATCTACTAGTCAATATATGGCACTCTCTAAAGGCTAACGATTATAGTATAAGGTGAGAGAGCTTCTTTCCTAGAAGGAGGGAATGATGAACATTTAATTGCAGAAAAGCCAAAGATCACTGAGTCCGATATCTTAATTTGGCCTGTGAGGAAATTTAAATAGAGTCAAGCTACTCACTAAACCCAGGCATTCTGACTCTTGTTTTTACTACATACTTTTAAAAAAATATTTTAATTTTATGGGAGTATAGTTGATTTACAATGTTGTGTTAGTTTCAGGTGTACAGCAAAGTAACTCAGTTATACGTATACATATATTCATTCTTTTTTAGATTCTTTTCTCACATAGGTTATCACAGAATATTGGGTAGAGTTCCCTGTGCTCTACAGCAGGTCCTTGTTGGTTATTTATCTTATATAGTGTGCGTGTGTTCAACCCAAGCTCCTGATCTATCCTCCCACACCACGTTTCCCCTTTGGTAACCGTAAGTTTGTTTTTGATATCTGTAAGTTTGCCTCTGTTTTGTAAATAAGTTCATTTGTATCTTTTTTAAAGTTAGATTCCAGATATAAGTGGTATCACATGGTATTTGTCTTTGTCTGACTTACTTCACTCAGTATGATAATCGCTAGATCCATCCATGTTGCTGCAAATGGCGTTATTTCATTCTTTTTTATGGCTGATTTACTACATACTTTGAGTAGCGTGACAGACAAAAACGTATGTTCATCCGATTCTATTTCATATGACTTTTCCTTGGGCACATGGAAAACCACACTTCCTGGTTTGTTAAGCAGGTCAGATGACTATTTTTGACAAATGAGTCATGAGCATACAGGACATTTGTCACTCCTGGTCTGGAGCAATGGGAACTGGCTGTGCGCTTATTCAGACTTTCTCTTCCTTTGCAGCAGTGTCTTGAAACAATCCACTTTTTGAGCTGACAGAGCCACAAGACTGAAGCAATCTGCATTCCTGCTGCTTGAGTGAAGCTTTTTTATGCTTTGGTGAGTGAGAAAAAACTTTGGTTGTATTAAGCCACTGAGATTTGGGGTTGTTCGCTACCCAAGGAAAAGCCTATTCTATCCCAACTAATTCAGGTACTTAAAGATGCAAAGGGAAAGCCATATCTTTGTGACTGCTGGAGTCATGGGGATTTATAAAAATCAAAGCACTGACTTAAAGCCGGATGCAAATAGACAGTCTTGCAAACTGGGGAAAAATTATTATAAATTGAAGGCAAGCTCCGTGGGGCCTGGTACCTCTGCTTTGACATGAAATACTTTTTATTGCCTTTTAGATTTACTTCATCTTCTCCTGCAACTCCAATGTCACATTTAGGAAAGGAGAAATGCATATTAGAGGCATAAAAATAGAAATCTCTCCTTGAGTAGATACCACCTGCTCTAGGCGGAGTCTCTCCTTTTCTTTTCAATTTTAGCAAAGTACATTTGACAAGATTTTTCTGTCTGCAGAACGCTGTCAATGAGAGAAGAGGATCTGCTTTATTCTGGGGAAATGCTATTAGTCATGAGAGTCACAGATCAGCAGCAGTGTAACAAGGTAATGCAGGAGAATCAAATGATACCTGTGGACTAGCACAGTGATTAAAGAATCCATCATTGGCTCTTCGAGAATTTTATGGCTCTCTGTAAAATAATTTAAGTGTACAGAGGTATAGATTTTTAGTTTGAAAGTGCTTCTATGTATAGCAAACTGAACTATACATACATACATACATATAAACATAATTAATAATTTAAGGATAGTTTGATAACACAGAAAACTATTGTCATGTTGTGACCTTGGTCAAAATATATTGGCTTTAATTCGCCTCGGCTGTGGGAACACAGATTATTAAAGAGCTGTTTTCCTTGAAATTGTGTCTCTGGCAGAAGATGACTATTGACTACACAGTTAGACAAACTAAATAACTGAGATTTGTGTTTTAAAAAGTATTTCAAAGTTTTATAAGATTGCTAGCTCGAGATAACTGGAACCTATCTGTGGTGTATTCACAACATGTTCATGTCTCTTGAATGGATTTGCATGCCAATCATCTCAAGTAACTCTACTTTTAACTGACTGTTTTTCTCTGGGGAAACAATGTAATTAAAATGTGGTGCTACCCGTGTTTGAAAAAATAGACAAGATGACTTGTATGTTATTTTAATTAGTGAATATATTTTTATATATTTCTGCAGTGTACTATACATGTGTGTTATGTAGTTAAATGAATGAAAGGACACCTGGAACACTCTGAATGTCCTTAAAAAGTGCGTACATATTCTTTAAATTGAGACACAGTTGTAAAAAAAAAAAAATTGCTGAATGTTTGTGTTCCCCAAAATCCATACGTTAAAATCCTAAACCCCAAAGAGGATGGTGTTAAGAGGTGGAAACTTTTGGAGATGCTTATGTCTTGCGAGTGGAATCCTCATGAATGGATCAGTGTTCATCTAGAAGAGACCCCGCAGGACTCCCTAATCCCTTCCACCACTGAGGACACAGTGAACAGGTGGCAGCTGTGAGCCAGGAGGAAGATCTTCACCAGAACATGACCAGGCTGATGCCTTGACCTCAGACTTCTCGCCACCAGAACTGTGAGAAATAAACTTCTGTTGTTTAGGAGCTACCCAGTCTATGCTATTTCATTACAGCAGTCCGAATGGACAAAGAAAATAACATTTTACAGAATTCTGTGAACATCTTTCTTCCCAAAACAAGATCTGGACACAGACCTTATGAAAATTAATCTTCTGCCTTTTAATAATGTTCTAGAGATTCCATCTTCATCTTGGAACCGTCTTGGGTTGATGAAATACGAAAAGGATTTAAAGCTAGCCTTACACTCCTCTCCACTAAAAAAGTGCTCACTTCTAAGATGGAAGCACTGTTGTAGAATGAATTATTGGTCTCAATTCTTTACTCCTCCCCGTATCCATGTCCTTTGCTATGTAAATTTGCAGTCGACTCCACAAACAGTAGATTATAGTTCTCTATACTTTGAATTAGGATTCTTCCACATAACCTGCTTTGGTCAATGGCAAACTAGTGTATGGGACACAAGCAGGGGTTTTAAATGTATCACCATGAGGGGGTACTTCCTTTTGTGTCTCTTCAATCACTTGGAGAAAAACCATGTCTTTCCTGGGCCGCTGGTCTAAGAAGGGAGAGAGGCATGCAGAACAGATGCAAACTCTCAGATCTGCAGTGTTCAGTGCACAGCTGTGACAGCTGGCACAGAGCCAGCCACTCTACCCAGGAGAATAAGTGTTGCATTGTTTTAAGCCACGGACTGGTAGGGTCGTTTTGTCATGCAACGTTATTGCAATAACCAATGCTTGATAAATTCAGGGATGCCACCGTTTTTAAGAAATTAGCACTGGACCACTTATCTGGGATAAGTTGGAAATTCCTAAGATGCCAGAGAATTTACTATCATTTCTTAGTACTGTATTTTCATGTATGAACCTAGAGGGCACTATTTTAAAAGGTCATGTTCTTTTTATTATTTTTGCTCATAAGTGCCAACATCTACTTCCTGTTATTTTAGACATGGATTCTTTTATGCCTTGATACTTGAGACCTGCAAATCTTCTCCAACTTTTTAAAGTGCCTAATAGGACTTTAAAAAACTCCCATAAACTTTTGAAATATCTGGATTTCATTACCTGTCCTTTGACTTAAGACACCCATCTCATTCCTTTAGTCTTATATTACTAGATACTAGCTAAACTTGAATCTGCCCATTGCCCTGCTATGACATAAAGGCACCATATAGGTCTAGTACTGGTACTATAATTTCTTACATTCCTTAAAATTGAAACCCTTCAAATTATCAGGTGGATATCTGGCCACATCACCTGGTGATTTTTAAACATCTATATTTCTTTTCATTTTATCCAGATCTCATCATACATACCGCAGTAGATAATCTGTTGCTTATAAGACATTTCTGGTCTAGGTCTCAGTATACAATCTAAGATGTTATATAGTTCAAATGTTTATAAGTCATAAAGGTGGCTCTAGGATGATTAAACAACAAAACTGCTAAAATAACCTGATAATTTTAACATTAGAAGAAGTGTAGATAAAGTGGATCCAAGAAGAGAAAAAAGGGACTAAAGTGATCAAAGTCAGACGAGCAATGCTTGCCATCTGTCTTCCAGATTTACTATGGCACACCTTATGACTAACTCGTGGGTTTATGTGGGATTTTATTGTGAGAATCACTCTAAGATGTGTAACGTGAGCAAACGGAAAAGCAGAGGTCTATCCAAACGCATTTGAGCTATAGTCCTATCGTGAAAGCTGGCTTGTTTACAGATTTTTGATTCTTGTCAGGGGAAATCCCGGCAGCAAGAATCCGAAAACACTATAAATTTATTTCACTTTACACAAAGCTTTTCTTTAACAAAACATGATATATAACTATACAACTTTACTTTGCGGTATAACTTTAAATAATTTCAATCAAATATAGGTATATTTCAATAATTCCAGTATATGAACTTTGTGTGTTTGCACATTTTTAATCATCAGAGGCAGTTTCTAAAATCATTACATAGTATATTTAAAAACAGTAAATTGAACATGGGCGGTTACTTTGAGAATGCAGAGAAATATGGATCACCTTAGGGCCATGCGTGTTATAGAACCAGTCACTACTTTAAGCTCTAACTAAACACAATTATGATTTTGTTTGGGATCTTTTGTTTCTCTAAGAAATTAATGGTTGATATTTAATGAATGTTTATAGAAAAGTAAGATATTTACAGTCTTTTTAAAAATTGTTTTCCTCAGGGGTGGTGGTGGGATGAATTGGGAGATTGCGATTGACATATATACACTAATACGTATAAAATGGATAACTAATAAGAACCTGCTGTATAAAAAAAAAATAAAATTCAAAAATTCAAAAAAAAATGTTTTCCTACAATTTTTTTAAAGACAATTTTTTTAGAGCAGTGATAAGATCACAGCAAAATAAAGTGGAAGTGACAGAGATTTCCCATATATGTACCCCCTACCCTCACACATTCACAGCCTCCCCCATTATTGACATCCCCACCACATGCTACATTTGTTACAACTGATGAACGTACACTGACACATCATTATTAGCCCAAGGTCAAAGTTTACCTTCACGTTCGTTCTTGGGGTTGTACATCCTAGGAATTTGCACAAATGTATGATGACATATAGCTATGATTCCAACATCATACAGGCAGTGTTTCCACTGCCCTAAAATGCTCTGTACTCCCCTAGTCATCTTTCTTCCTGCACCTAACCCCTAGCAACCACTGATCTTATTACTGTCTCAATTTTGCCTTTCCCAGAGTGTCATATTGTTGGAATCATAAAATATGTAGTCTTTTCAGATTGGCTTCTTTCATTTACTAATATGCATTCGGGCCGATCCATATCTTTTCAAAACTTGTTCATTTTTTTGTGATGAACAATATTCCATTGTCTGGATGTACCATGGTTTATTGATTCCTTCACCTATTGAAGGGCATCTTAGTTAACTCCAAGTTTTTGTGTGAATAAAACTTCTATCAACATCTGTATGCAGGTGTTTGTGTGGACCTAAGTTTTCAGCTCTTTTGGATAAATATCAAGGAGCATGATGGCAGGATTACATGGCAAGAGATATTTCAGTTTTGTAGAAAACTGCTGAATTGTCTCCCAAAGTGGCTGTACCATTCTGCATTCCCACCAGCAATGAATGAGCGTTCCTGTTGCTCGACATCCTGGCTAGCATTTGGTGTTGTCAGTGTTCCAGATTTTGGCCAATCTAGTAGGTGTGTAGTGATCTCTCACCTTTTTAATTTTCGTTTCCCTAATGACATATCGTGTGGAGCACCTCTCCATATGCTTATTAGCCACGTATGTATCTTTTTTGATGAAGTGTCTGTTGACATCTTTGTCCTACTTTAGTTGTGTGATTTGTTTTCTTCTTGTGAAGTGTAAAAGTTCTTTGTATATTTTGAACAACAGTTCTTTATCAGATGTCTTTTGCAAATATCTCCCAGTCTGTGGCTTGATTGTTTATCACAGAGCAGAAGTTTTAAGTTTTAATTAATTCCAGCTTATCAATTATTTCTTTCATAGATCGTGTCTCTCATATTGCATCTAAAAAAGCATCTCCATACCCAAAGTCGTCTAGGATTTCTCCTAAGTTATCTGCTAGGAGTTTTATAGTTTTGAGCTTTACATTTAGGTCTGTGATCCATTTTGAGTTAATTTTGTGAAGGTTGTAAGATGTTTGTATAGATTGTTTTTTTCTGCATGTGAATGTCCAGGTTTTCAAGTACCATTTTTTGAAAAGGTTATCTTTTCTCCATTGCACTGCCTTTATTCCTTTGTTAAAGATCATTTGAATATATTTATGTGGATGTATTTCTGAGGTCTATATTCTCTTCTGTTGATCTATTTGTCTATCATTTTGCTATTACCACACTGTCTTGATTACTATAGTAAGTCTTGAAGTCAGACAGTGTCAGTCCTCCAACTTTGTTCTTCCTCTTCAATATTGTATCAGCTACTCTAGGTGTTTTTTGCTTCTCCATATTACCTTGATAATCAGTTCCTTAACATCCACAAAATAACTTGCTGAGGCTTTGTTTGGGATTGTATTGGCTATATAGATCAAGTTGGTAAGAATTGAAAACTTAGTAATAATGAGTCACCTTATCTGTGAACATGAAATATATTGCTATTTATCTAGATCTCCTTTCATCAAGAGTTTTATACCTTTCCTCATATAGATCTTGTACATATTTTTAAAAATTTACACCTAAGTATTTTTGGGGTGGGTATTAATGTAAATGGAATTATACTTTTAATTTCAAACTCCACTTGTTCATTGTTGGTATATAGGAAAGTAATTAAGTTCTGTAACTTAACCTTGTATCCTGTAACCTTACTTTAATTGCTTATTAGTTCCAGCAGTTTGTGTGTGGATTCTTTTGGATTTTCCACATGGATGACCATATCGTTTGTGAACAAAGACAGATTTATTCCTTACTTCCCAGTCTATATACTGTATATTTCTTTGTCTTGTTGCATTAGCCAGTAGTTCCACTGCGGTGTTGAAAGAGAGAAATTTTCAGTCATTATTGTTTCAAATATTTTTCTTTTCCTTTCTCTCTCTTCTCCTTCTGGTATTCCCATTATGGGTATTTTACACCATTTTTAGTTGTCTCACAGTCCTTGGAAATGTGTGTGTATATATATATATTTTTTTTTTCTTTTTTTAGTCATTTCTTCTCTTTTCAATTGTGGAGGCACCTCAAACTCAGAGAATCTTTTCTTGGCTGTGTCTAGTCTACTCATAAACCCAACAAAGGCATTCCTTATTTTTGTGGCAGTGTTTTTGATCTCCAGTGTGTATTTATTTATTTTTAGGATTTCCATCTTCCTACGTACACCACACATCTGATCTTTGCACACTGCCTTTTTTACCCACTAGAACCCTGAGCGTAGTACTCAAAGTTGTTTTAAATTCTTTAACTGGTGATTCCAAAATCCCTGTCATGTCTGGCTCTGATGCTTACTCTTTCTCTTCAAATTATGCTTTTGGCCTTTTGTTTGCCTTGTAATTCTATTTGGATTGTCAAGCATGGTATACTGGGTAAAAGGAACTGCTGTAAATAGGCCTTTAATAATGTGGCAGCAAGGTCCGGGGGAGGGATGTGTTTGTTCTATAGTTCCGTAATTAGATCTTCTTTTAGTGGACCTGTGCCTCTTGACTGTGAACTTCACAAATGCTCCTCAGTCTTTCCCCTCCTTAGGTAGGACAGGATGGCTAGAACAAGCTGGAGTTGAGTATTTCCCTTTTTCCAGGTCTGTTATGTTCTGATAATACCCCAACTGGTTAGGGTTTGGTTAGCTAGCTTGTCCTGAAAGGAGACATTAAGAACAGCATGCTCTTGTGATACACCATAGGAAATAGAATATATATATGTATAATTGAGTCACTTTGCTGTACAGAAGAAATCAATACACCAGTGTAAATCAACTGTACTTCAATAAAATGAAAAAAAAAAAAAACCAGAATGCTCTCATATATTTATAAACAGCTTCTTTTTCCCTCCTTCATTGGAAGTATGAGGACACTTTTCTCCTATATTTACTGTGGGAATCTGGTCAAGATCCTTGAGGTAAATCTCACAATATTGTGGAAGTCCCACAACTCCCCCTTGGAGTTTTGAACTCTCAGAAGTGTCTGCACTTTGCTTCTAGCAATTGGTTAATTGCAATATAGGTTTTCCTACCCCAGCACTGGTTCCCATGACAGTTTCTGCTTGTGCCTCTCTGCTCTAGTAAACTGGGATTCCCTGTCTTGGCCTGTCTGTCTCTCCAATCTTACAGGCACTGTTTTTCCCTTCACCCTCCCCTCTCTAACAGATCCAAGAAGAGTTGTTGATTTTTCAGTCTGTTTAGCTTTTACTTGTTATTATGATGGAGTGGCAACTTCCAAGCTCTTTACATATGGAACCCTGTTTACATACTCTTCAAATGCAATATTACACTGAAATATTATATCTGTATATAAATGGGCACAGATATATACATAAAGTGAATGTACCTCTTTAATCAGCATCTAGGTCAAGAAACAAAACATTACTAGCATCCCAGAAACTCCTTGCATGTACCTTTCCAGTAACTCAGTAACTACATCTTCACTGAGAGTAACCACTATTAACAGAGTACTTCTTTTTTTTTTTTTTTTCCTCTCTGGGTGGCTTGAGGGATTTTAATTCCCTACCAGGTATGGAATCCAGGGCCCCAGCAGTGAGTATGCCAAGTCCTAACCACTGTACTGCCAGGGAATTCCCCAGAAGTACTTTTTTTTTTTTTTAAATCATTTCAAAAATCAAATTTTCTGAAGTTTACTTTTCCAGCAAGCAAAGAATCTCTTTATTTTACAGAAAGGGACTGAGGGAGTATGTTAGGGTTTGCTAGTACATTTTACTTTATTATTTTCCCATTGTGGTGTTATTTTTTAAAATACCCCAAATTCTTCTGCACTCCTCCCATCAAAAAAAGGCAGAATCTGTGTTTCCTCCTTTTGAATCTGAATGACTTTTGACTATGGAGGAGGAGACACTAAGTACCTCTGAGGCCATATAGAATAGAGCTTCTATTTAATTGTCTTGGGGGGTTTACACTAACCTACAGTCACCAGCCTCTGAGAAAGCCAAGTAGCCACATGAAGAAGCCACGTGCAGATGTTACAGTCAACAGCACCAGATGCAGTTCCAGATGACAGCCATCACCACCTGCAGGATAAGTAAAGGAAGAAGCCTTTGTGATAATGCCAACCTCAGCCTCCATCTCACCATAAAAGCGTGTGAGACCCTGGGTGAGGGTCAACTAGCTGAGCACAGTCAATACTTAGAAACAAATAGTTATAATAAAATGGTAAATGTCTTTTATATCATTACTTCTTAGGGTAACCTGTTACACAGCAATAGTAACTGAACCAATTTTTGTACTTGAAAGTGCTGTAACAAAAACTTGCAACATGTGTAACTGGCTTTGGAACAAGAGAACAGCTGGAAGGGTGTTACAGAGTGTTTTAGTGAAAGCTTAAAGGGCCGTGAGGAGAGGATAAGCAGAAATCTAAAGGGATCAGGAGGGCATGGGGGCTCAAAGGAAAGCGATGAAATGTTTTGAGAAGCCAGAAGGAAGAGGACTTCATTTGGAAGAAAGTTTGGTGGACACTGTCATGTATGATAACATGGAAAATAGGAAATGTACCTAAGGACCTTGAAAGTCTAACAAAAATGTTATCCAGGCAGAATATTAAACATACCACATGGCTTTTTCTAGTTGAACACATTAAATGTGAGAATAGAGAGGCGAGAATAAAAGGAACTGCATAGTAAAATTTGAAAAAAAATCTAAAAAAGAGATAGAACCTCCTAAATTAAAAATACAATTCTTTTCCTCATTCCTTTCCAGATGGCAAAAATTCTCCAAGAAAAAAAGGAATAAAAAGCTTCCATGCCAAGATCACATCTAGAGCAAGACCTGTGAAGACTTCAAAGAAATATGGAATGGTGCCTCAATGAAACCTTTAGAAAGATAAAAGACCTTTTATGAATCTTAAAGGCACGTGCAAATCCTCTTAGTAAACAACAGGGCTTCTAAGAATCTCAAGGCTCGTGTCCAATAGCGGTTTCATTGGGAGCTAAAGGTCCAGAAGGGCCTGTCTGGTAGTTATTTATGGTTGTACATTTTGTTTAAAGGAATGAACTGCTGTCGAATTTATAGAAAACCCACAAAATTGTTAGGATATTGCTTCTCTCGGAAGCACTAAAAGAGAGAATAGAAAATTAAAATGTCTTTGGACCCTCGATGTTTCAGACAGAGAGTAGGCCGAGACTATTCAGTTCAATGTGTCTTCTCATGGAGAAAGGATGGATGACTCAGAGTGTTCCATCAAGAACTCAGAAAATGGAGCCACGATCCATGGAGAATCACTCCCAGGAAGCAGAACCAGGCTGTACCCAAGACCTGACAACGTGTGCCCAGCAGGTTTCAGTGTGTGCCCAGTCCATGGGACTATCCCATGCAGTCTGGTTTCCTCTTTTTGAACAGTGTTTATTGCTCTAATGCCTTAACACTTGCTTATTGGGTTTATGTAGGGAGGGCTAACTTGGTTTTTTTTAGTGGAGACTTGCAAGTGGAAAAAAATCTTATCAGAGAAGCTGTTTCCCCCCCAAAACAAACAAAAACCTCATCTCAACTTGATTTGACCTAGATGGCACGATTTTGAACCTAGAGCCCTGTCTGATGAGACATTTGACAAGTCTTAGAAAGGGGTTAAAAATTGAACTTTGAGTCTTATGAGATAATTCAGTCTGGTAGAATTATAGGAATTTAATTGACTTAGCACCTCCTTTTTCTGAGGGCCAAAATGCTTGCTGTGGAAGGAAGGATCATCAAATATATTAACTGATTTTGCATCATATAAGATGACAATTAACTTTTATATCATCTGAATTTCTCAATGTTTTAGGTAGGAAAAATGTGAATAACTCGTTGCCAGTGTGTAAATCATGACTCATCTATAATGTAGCCCCTGAATTCTTTAATACTGATCCCAGCAAGAGGTGGGGATCTTTGTTCTTTACCCTTGAATCTGGGTGGATTTTGACTATGGCAGGAGGAACACTGTACCATTTCTTTCTGGTTCTTTTGGCACACACGTATTGATCATGTTCTAAGGAAGCCAAGCAACCTATGAAGTGGTTGCTAGTTGCAGGTGGGTGTTGTAGCTGATGACCACAGAAAAGATCCAAGCTGACAGTATCAACCACCAGACATGTGGGAAGAAGCCTCTGTAGTGGCACCAGTGCCACCACCTACTATAACTGCGTAGACTCTAAGTCAAGAACCACCTAGCCAAGCCCAGTCAACCAACAGAACCATGAGAAATAGCAATGAAATAACTATTGTTGTTTTAAGCCACTAAGATTTCGAGTTGTTATGCAGTAGTAGGAACTAGAAACCTAGATATATGACTTGAGCCCAATTTAGATATGCTTTAACAGCAAAACATGCTATTATTATTCTTTGCCAACAGTTCAATTATACCAACAATTCATTTTATCTTTTAATAAAGTATCATTCTTCTTTGTATCAGGGGCCTTTGATGGTAGAATATCAGGTAATTATAGAAGTTAATAAAAATGGTTTTGGCATGGTTGTTGATCATATTTGGGGATCCAGGTCAGGTGGAACTAATTTGTCATCTTACATGTTAAAAAATCAGCTCATATATTGAATGCATCTTTCTTCCTGAGTACTTTGGAGAATAAAGTCTTATAGTAAGGGGTGGGTGTTATTTGGGGTGCTATTATGTTTCCAAGCTAAACTATTCCAGAATCTTTAAATCTCCTTTTGTACTTTGAATCTCTTCATATATTAAATCTTTGAATCTCTTTATATCCTCATTTTAAATGAATTTTAAAGTGTTACTTAGTCTTATTTTAACCCTTAGGTTCACTAAGAAATTATTTTCAGAAGTTGTTTTACTTATCTCCTGTTTCTGATATGTTAGTTCTTTGGTTTTTTTAGTTATTGTTTGATCTCAGCCAATTAGGATACCTAACTTCATTTTGCTAGTGTGTTCGAAGGTCACCAATGCTTTATGTTCCAATAGCTTATTCTGTATTCTCTGAAAATGCTTTCTTCTGTACATTGATCATTAACATAGAGTTTATAAACCATTTTAATTAATAAATCCACTGTTTTCCTTTGTGAATTAAATACACTTTCATGTGGGTAGAGAGGACAGTAAGCTCCAGTTCAAAGAGGCTCAGGATTTCACCTACAAAAAGTAATCTGGTTTTAAAACCTCATCTAAGCTTTATCTGGCATTACAAAAGCTCAAAATCCTATACACTGCTTTCAAGTAGAAAGTAATGGAATTTCAATTTTGCTAAATAGATTGCCTAGTGATGCCTGAAGAGTTTGATTTAACTAGATAAGTGAATTTCAAAAGAGTTGAAAAGGAAGTGCAGGAATGAATTTTGTGTGTGTATGTTGGGTTATGTAATAGAAGAATTTTGATAGTAGCTATACATCTTTATAAGAGATAGAAGAATTTGATTTAAATTCTAACATGTCACTATATACAGGAAATAATTTGTTGACAGATATTAAATACATTGGGAAAGTTATGAAACAGCTTCCCCTGGAAGTTAGTATTTTCTATGCAATTACATAGATAAAATCCTGAATGGAAAGAAATGTATATGTTCAGAGATCATTTAAGGTCTTCAATCATTTTGGCTTGTATTCCATTTGAAATAATTTTGAAACCTATGCTCTCTCTTATATATTTGTAAGCTTACAAACTTACAGAAGTCTTCATCTAAAATTTTCCATTACCGACTTAAATAGTTCCTAGGGATGTAATTTTTGGAATATTGTAAATGTTGGCACTAAAAAATAAAACTGTTACATCACTTTTAAAAATATAACCAATGGAATCTAAGTATCAGTTTAATTTGATATCTACCATTACTCAGATTTAAACATGACAGCTTATTATTAACATTCTGAAGTTTACATTTTTCTTTTACCCTAAACTTTATTTATATTCTTCTCCCTATAAAGATTTATATGCTAATAACCTAAGTAATTTTCAATCAATTTATCTTCTTGGGATCTCCTCATATAATAAAACATAGTAAGTTTTAAATGTTAGTATAATCTTAATCCTAACTAATGCCTTTAACTGATCTTACATAAATTCTTATATAGAACTTATACGTATATAAATTAATATACATATATTAATGTGTATTTATATTGCAATTTTAAAGTAAGTTTGTTTCCTGTGAAAAGAACCTATGAGGCACTACATTTCTTTTCCAGATTTAGATAATATTATATTATAATGATTACAAAATTAATCAAAATAAGTGATTTAAAATGCTTGATAAACAATTATTAAATCTAGAAAACTGGTACAGATGAACCGGTTTGCAAGGCAGAAATAGAGATGCAGATGTAGAGAACAAATGTATGGACACCAAGGCAGGAAAGTGGGGCAGGGGTGGTGGTGGTGGGATGAATTGGGAGATTGGGATTGACATATATACACTAATATGTATAAAATGGATAACTAATAAGAACCTGCTGTATAAAAAATAAAATATTAAAAAATAATAATAAAAATAAAAAGTAAAATTTTATTGGAAGTGAATCTCTTAATAAAATGAATCCTGACAGGTCTATTATTTTACTTTTTGTTGACAGAAATTGTAAATTATTCAATACTTTAAAAGATGAAATAATATTAGGAGTGACTCTAATTAGACTAATTACTTCATAGTACTAATTGTTAAAATAAATTTTCACTGTTTTCTTGAATAACATATAAATTAAAAAAAATTACATAAATGTTTTATCCTTGGGGTTTATTTATTCTATCCTAAGAATTTTAATTTCTAATAAAACATTTCAGTTACATTTAAAAGAATTAGTAATGGGAGACCTTCAAGACGGCGAAGGAGTAAGACGTGGAGATCACCTTCTTCCTGACAAATACAGTAGAAATACATCTACATGTGGAACAACTCATACAGAACACCTACTGAATGCTGGCAGAAGACTTCAGACCTCCCAAAAGACGTGTGGCTGACAGTCTTTGTGCTCCGTCTGGGTGTCAGGCCAGTGCCTCTGACGTGGGAGAGCCGAGTTCAGGACATTGGTCCACCAGAGACCTCCTGGCTCCACATAATATCAAACAGCAAAAGCTCACCGAGAGATCTCCATCTTAACGCTAAGACCCAACTCCACTCATCGACGAGCAAGTTACAGTGCTGGACACCCTAGGCCAAACAACTAGCAAGAGAGGAACACAACCCCACCCATTAGCAGAGAGGCTGCCTAAAAATCATAATAAGGCCACAGACACCCCAAAACACACCACCTTCACACATATCTTCATAGCAACTTTATTCACAATTGTTTAACTTGGAAGGAATCTAGACGTCCTTCAATAGATAAATGGATAAATAATATAAGTGACATCTATGTAATAAAATAGTACTCAGTGATAAAAGGAAATGAGCTATTAAGTCCCAAGAAAACATGGATAAATCCAAATGCAAATTTCTAAGTGAAATAAACCAATCTGAAAAGGCTACATAGGTAGGATTACAACTATAAGACATTCTGAAAAAGCACAACTATGGAGACAGTGAAAAGAGATCAATGATTGCCAAGGTTTTAAGGATAGGAAAGAGGGATGAATATGTGGGGAATGGGATTTTTATGACGGTGAAACTTCCGTATGACACCATAATGGCGGATATATGTCATCACATTTGTCAAAATCTGTAAAATGTACAACACAAATCTTGGGCCCTAACGTAAACTATTGACTTCAGTTCATAATAGTGTATCAATATTGTCTCATCCACCTTGAAATGTACCATATTAATGCTGGATGTTAATGATACGGGAAACTGTCTGCTGGGGAACAGAGGAGATGTGGGACAGAGGGTACATGGGCACTCTCCATACTTTCAGTTCAATTTTTTAAAACATAAAGCTGTTCTAAAAAGTCTATTAATTAAAGAAATGTGATACAGATTCCCAGCTGGAAGTCTTATTAGCCAAAATGACAGATTCCACTGCTAGTCTTCTCATGGACCTTCCTATCTCCTGCAAGGAAATATTCTGAATTCCTTTTTGGATACATTCCTAGATATTCATCTGTTTTGAGACTTTGTAGCCAGATAATTAACTGCTATAAAGATGAAGATGTATTGCTTTAAATATCATCTAGGCCAATATTTTTATCTTGCTAATTATGAAAATATGTACAATATTGAAGAATACTAAATGTTCAAATATTCCTATTCTTTTTCTGTGAAAAAAAATACAGACTGAGATTATGTTTCTGTTTCAAACTTTACAGGTAAAAGTACAAATTGGAAAATTATGTTTAAAAGTTAGTGGAAAATTTCACCAAACTCTATTAATAGTGATATTGAAAAAGATGCTTTTTCCTAGAATTGTTCACTAGTTTTTCTCAACATGTATTATGAAAAATTTCAAATATACAGAAAAGCTGAAGGACTTATATTTAGTTTGCTATATTATTTCTGCCAGGAAAAATCCCACAGACAATTTTCTGTTTTGACGTATGTAACACTCATGAAACCACCACCTGAACCAAGAAAATGAACTTACTTATCGCCCACAAAAATTTCATTCTGCCTCTTTGCTTTACTTCTTTCCTAACCTTCCCTTTTTCTTCTATCTTACCCCATTTTGGGGAACTACAGATCTGCTTTCTGTCACTATGTATTTGTTTGCATTTTGTGGAACTTTATGAAAATTAAATAATACAGTATGAACACTTTTTTGTCTGACTTCTTTCACTTAGCATAATCATTTTTTATTTCATCCATATTGTTGCATGTGTCAACAGTCTGTGGTTTCTTACTGCTGAATACTATTTCCATTCTGTGGCTATAACACAGTTGGTTTATCTATTCACCAGTCAGGAAACACTGAGCTGTTCAGAGTTTTGGGGTGCTACATGTAGATCTGCTATGTGAAAATTTGTGTACAAATCTCTGTGTGGGACATACACTTTTAAATACCTAAGAGTGAAAATGCTTTGCCATTTGGTAAGAAATGGCTCAATTTTTTCCAAAGTGGTCGTTTCATTTTACCTTCCTACAACCAGTGTAAAAGTCTTTTATCAGATAAATGGTTTTCCTTTATTTTTCTCCACTCAATGATTTGACTTTTTATCTTTCAAAGCCTAGAAGCTTTTAATTTTTATGTAAAATGTATCCACTTACCAATTTACTAATTTAGATTTGCCAACTTAAAGATTTTCTCTATATGTTCTTCCACATATTGTCTAGATTTAGATTTTCAACTTAGTCTACAACACACTTTGAATTAATTTTTGTAGATGCTGTAAAGTATGCATTGAAATTTATTTTTTTGCATATATATATATTCAATTTTCCCAGCATCAATTGTTTAAAAGGCAATCTATTCTCCACTGAATTATCTGTATATCTTATTTGACAATCAACTGAACAGATATATGTAGGTCTATATCTGGAGTCTTTATTCTATGCCAATATTCCTTTGTCTTTCTTTATGCCCACACTGTCTTGATTATTGTGGCTTTATAAGAAGTCTAGACATCAAGCAGTATAATCTCTTCATCTTTGCTTTTCCTTTCTAAATGTTTTTCTCTTTTTTATTTTTCACTGATTTAAGTTCTTTGCCCATAGTATCAATTGTTATCCTATTGTTATTCAGTCTTCTCACTAATAGCAAAGGTATATTTCTAAATTTACTTCTGTCAGCAGTGTTTTGTAGTTTGCCATGTAGAGGTTTTGCATATCTTTTGCCAGATGTAACTCAATTCAGGGAGAATACTGGGCTTCAATTGAGTTCCCCCTGTCATTGCCTGGAAACTGTCTCCAGAGAGTAAGGTGGGCAATCATAGGGCTCCTTCATCTGTTTCCTGTATCTTTGGCATCACTGTCTCCTGTTGCTTGTGGTCAATGCCATGAAAACCATGGTTTTATATATTTTCTTCAGATTTTAAAATTAATTTAGGTTGGAAAATACCTGTTAACACCAGTTTGGCTGGAAGGAAAAATCCTGTGATAGATTTTGAACAAGAAAGCTATTAGATTTTTCAACAGGTGTTTGCCTTTGGTTCAGAGAAGCAGCTTACTGTTAAACCATAGAAACAATGTGATCCTCTGTATTTGAAATTTACCAAAGGCATTTACCATCTCTTCTAAAATTTTTTCATCCTAAAAACCAATTATGTGCCTGGCACATAGACAGCTGAAAGACTCCTTAGGTCCCTGATTAGAAAGATAATTAGATAAATAATGGACTTTATCATCCATTAATATTCATAAAACTTAAATAAATATTTAACACATATATAATTTGTTTTAATTATTTTCTTAGTATAGATTTATTTGACCTAAATAGATTTAGTGAATATATAAGTATAAACTTTTCAAAAATTCCTACAGTTTCCTAGCCAGTGTTAAATGATAAAATATGGGTTAATCTTTTACAAGTTCTTCAGAAGTATAGGCTACACACTAATGACTAATAATTTTCTATAAACTTTATAATAATTTAAAAAATTACACTGCTTTTAAAAGATTCACATTATCTTAGTTGGTCTTTGCTAAAGAGAGTTACACACTTTTTTTTTTTTTTTTTTTTTTTTTTTTTTTGTGGTACGCGGGCCTCTCACTGTTGTGACCTCTCCTGTTGCGGAGCACAGGCTCCGGACGCGCAGGCTCAGCAGCCATGGCTCACAGGCCTAGCCGCTCCGCAGCATGTGGGACCCTCCCGGACCGGGGCACGAACCCGTGTCCCCTGCATCGGCAGGCGGACTCTCAACCACTGCTCCACCAGGGAAGTCCAACACACTTTTTAAATGATGTGTTACTTAATTATATTAAGTAAGATGAAAATGAATTAGGTTTTTGGCCTTTATTTATTGAAAAAAATCTAAAAGAAATATTATATTTCTCATAATGTTTTCTAGTCAAGTCAAACCAAAAACTCTACTTTGTAAATGACATTTTTAATGCTACGTTTTATCTCCTACTTTGCTAGCCCTTGGTTTTAATAAGATCCTTTTAAAATAGATCATTCTGCTTTGGGGAATGAAGGAAAAAGCCAAGATTCATGATTTATTGTTAGCTGAAGGAAGAATAATGGGTATCAGACTCATTGGCAACAACTCCAGCATTGTAGTGGTATAAAGTCTTGAAGTTCTCATTAGCTGTGCCATTCTGCTTTGAAAGCCTAATTCCCAGTACTTCTTCATTCAATTCTCATATGTTCTTATAAAAAGAGACTATTATAATAATTCTTTTCCAAGAAAATCTAAAGTCCTTTAACTATGAAATCTTACCTCCCATCAAACAGAATTCTTAGACCACATAATTTGGAATTCAATATTAATCTTTCCACAACTGTTTTTATGTATTAAACTCTCCTCTCCAGGAATATTATATGTTCACTGAAGGTGGGACTATATCATATCTTTGTGATTTTATTATACTTTTTCATGTATTCACTATTGAAGCAATTAAGCATTATTTTTCTAATACTAATAATAATATTAAATGTTTGCTGAATGCAGTTGAATTGAATAAAGGGGATATGATTGCTCTATTGAGTATGAAGGGAAAGTGTATTGCATTTAAATATTCAAGTGGTGTAGGGCGCGGCCGGATAGCCATTACGCATGCACTAAGTATGCCGCTAGGGCGTATGCACCTAATATGCTAATCAGGTTTTGAAGCAGTGGCCTATCCAAAGTCCGGCTTGCGAAATGCGATAACCATACGGACGAATCAGGGACTTACACGAGTCCTTAAGCCCTTATATAAGCAGACAGGCTCGAGCGTACGGGGTCTTCCTTCCATCCGCCCGAAACCAAGCTGTACTCCAATAAAGTGTGATGCGAGAAGAATCTAGCGTGTGGTGATTCGTCATTCTGCTGGTCAGAAGCGGCTCGCCGCAAGTGGTGCCGAAACCCGGGAACCTGCGCGCCCCGCATGGAGGACCGATTCAGAACTCGACACACGGAGTGAACCGCCGTTAAGTAGTCCAGTTTAGGTATGTTTTTGCTGCAATAGAGCCCGAGATTTTTATTTTCGCTTTCGTTCTCTTCGTAGCTGTCGCACTTTTTGTCTGCGTGTGGCTACGGTGCCATCAGCCCGACCGAGTGTGTCTCCCCTGGCCATTAGATAGGTCAGAGATCTTCCCGCTTTAGCAAGTTGTTCATATATGAGAGTGAACTATGGGGAATAGTTCATCCGCGGAACCAACCGTTGGATTCCATGAGCCCATCCAAGCCCTTCTGAACGATCGAGGACTTAAGATTTCACATAAAACTATTAGTAAACTGTTGCAGGATATTGATGGTGCCGCCCCATGGTTTGCGGTGTCTGGAAGCCTGACTGTTCCATCTTGGGAAAAACTGGGGAAGGACTTGGCTGATCGTCACAAAATGGGGGAGCTCTCTCGAGGCACGTTTCCGTTATGGAGAATGATACATTCGTGCTTAAGAGAAGGGAAATGCGAAGATATTGTACAGATGGGCCGTAAAGCTCTTAGCATACATCAAGATAGTGCGTCAGAAAGTGAAAATATAGGGACTACGGTAGATAGGCCTAAGAATCCTAGGAAAAGGAGAGAAAAACAAATAGAAAAATCGGATGCAACGCCAGGATTGTATCCACTTTTAGATGAATTTAAAGCGCTTTATTTGTCTCAGGATGAGTTGAATCCCAAGGAGGAGGCGGATCTGGAAGAAGCAGCTGCCGAATATGAAAGAGGACGATATGGCAGTTCCCCATGTGCTCGTCCGCCATTTTGTGCCTCTGCGGGTGCTCGTCCGCCATTTTGTGCTTCTGCTAAATCAAAAGCTTTAACATGTACTCAGACTTCCGCTTTTATTGCTAGCGCCCCCCCTGGCGCTGCGGTTCGGGAACCGCCAAAGTGTACATTCATACCCAGAGAAGTCTGGTCTCAGGTACCCAACAGCTTTTCCGGTGTTTGAAGACCCAGCCACGCGTCAAAGATATTATGAGATGGTGGATCATAAAATACTTAAGGATCTTGCAGAGGCTGCCAGGGGATATGGGGTTACTGCTAATTATACCTTGATGCTATTGCAGCGCCTTACGCGAAATGCATTGACGCCCACAGATTGGCATGATATTGCTCGTGCTTGCCTGTCCATGGGGCAATATTTAGATTGGAAATCAATTGTGGCTGACTTGGCGTACAGCCAGGCGAGAGAGAATGCCGCCAATGGGCAACCTGCCTGGAATGCCGAGATGCTGCTAGGACAGGGCCAGTGGTTAAATAATCAGACGGTGTTTCCGGTAGAGGTTTATGGCCAAATAAACCAGATTGGCATGCAAGCGTGGCGTGCCCTCCCAAATAAAGGAGAAGTTACAGGGAATTTGACTAAGATTATACAGGGAAGCACCGAGCCATTTTCTGATTTTGTAGCTAGGATGATGGAAGCTGCAGGAAGGATTTTTGGTAGCGTAGATGATGCTCTGCCGCTAGTAACACAGCTAATTTATGAACAAAGCACAAAGGAGTGCCGCAGGGCAATAACACCTATTAAAGGAAAGTCTTTGGAGGCATGGATGAAGATGTGTAGAGAAATTGGAGGGCCTTTAATCTAATGCTGGGTTAGCGGCAGCAGTAATGGCTGCCACCAATAATGCAAAGCCCTCTGGAAAATCAGGGGTTTGTTTCCAGTGTGGGAGGCCTGGACACATTAAGAGACAATGTAGAGAAATGAGCAAAAAACCAAATATGCCACCTCAAAAGACTCCAGGAACCTGTCCTAGATGTAAAAAAGGGAAGCATTGGGCAAATGAATGTAGATCCGTTAAGGATATTAATGGACAACCCATCCCGTCCGCTACAGCGTTTGCAGACTCAAGGAATGCTTATGCCTCCAGTTCAAAAAACGGGATGAAGGGCCCCCGGTCTCAGGGCCCGAAAATTTTGGGGGCCCACGAGAATGTGAGTTTCCAACCACCCAAACCCCGAGGCCAGCCACGTCAGGATCCGCAGGGTTGGACCTCCGTGCCGCCTCCAGAATGGTACTAACAATGACTATGGGTGTACAGCCCGTGGAGACCGATATGAAAGGACCACTACCTAAAGGGACGGTCGGATTGGTGTTGGGCCGATCCTCCTCTGCTCTAAAAGGGCTCATAGTCTTACCCGGGGTAATTGATTCTGATTATACTGGAATAATTAAGGTCATGTGCCAATCCCCAAAAGGAGTAGCTATTATAAATCCCGGTGATCGAATTGCCCAATTGTTGGTGTTGCCATCTCTTCATGAAAAATACCCTGCTCGCTCCAAGGACCGAGGAGATCGCGGATTTGGATCTACTGGGGTTGATCTGGCCTGTTTATCATTGTCTCTTGATGATCGTCCTATGATGGATTTAATTATAGAAGGAAAGGTATTTTCCGGTCTGGTTGATAACGGAGCTGATCGCAGTATTATTACTACCACCTACTGGCCAAAATCCTGGCCTTTACAGACCTCCTCTCAGACCTTACAGGGTTTAGGATACGCCAAAGCACCCCAAATTAGCTCTAAAACACTGACCTGGATTTTTGAAGATCAGAAAGGGAAGTTTCTTCAACCCTTTGTGGTTGAAGGATTGCCACTTAATCTGTGGGGAAGGGATGTGCAAAGCCAGATGAAATTAAAACTTACTAATGATTATTCCGAGGCTGCACAGCAAATGATGCTCAGGTCTGGTTTTATACCAGGCAGAGGGATAGGAAAAAATTTACAAGGTACTGCTGCTCCTATAGAAGCTCAGGGAAACCCCTGTCGCAGGGGGCTGGGTTTTTCTCAGGGGTCACTGAGTTAATGATTCCTATTACATGGAAGACCACAATGCCCGTGTGGATCCCTCAGTGGCCGTTGTCTAAAGAAAAGTTGGAGGCAGCATCGCAATTAGTAGAGGAACAATTACAATTGGGACACCTAGAACCCTCTCAGTCACCCTGGAATACTTCTATTTTTGTTATTAAGAAAAAATCAGGGAAATGGCGCTTGCTCCATGATCTAAGAGCAATAAATCAACAAATGCAGGTCATGGGACCCATACAACGCGGCCTACCGGCTTTGACAGCCATCCCACAGGGGTGGCCCATTATTGCCGTTGATATAAAAGATTGCTTTTTTTCCATTCCATTGAATAGCAAAGACAAAGAGAGGTTTGCCTTTACATTACCCTCAATTAATCATGAAAGGCCTGATAAGAGGTATCAATGGGTCGTGCTTCCTCAGGGTATGGCCAATAGCCCCACCATGTGTCAACTTTATGTTGACACTGCCTTACAGCCAGTACGGGATAAGTTCCCGGATGTTAAAATTATTCATTACATGGATGATGTTTTGCTGTCAGCCCCTAGCATGACACTGCTTGAGCAGGTCTTGGGAGATTTATCTGTGAGTTTAGAGAATAGAGGTTTATATTTGGCCCCTGAAAAAATTCAAAAGGGAGATGCCATTAACTTTTTAGGAGCTGTTATAAACAAAACCAAAATAGTGCCTCAAAAAATTGAAATTAGAACCAGCCGTTTGGTAACTTTGAATGATTTTCAGAAATTGCTTGGGGATATTAATTGGCTTCGACCGTATTTGAGTCTGACTCGCTTTGAATTACAACCTTTGTTTGCTGTATTGGAAGGTAATCCTGATCTTAATTCCCCGCGTCAGATGACCCCCGAGGCCCAAACAGCTCTTCAGAAGGTGGAACAGGCTCTTATGAAAGCACAATTACAGCGTTATGACAGTACCTTGCCTATTTGGATGTGTGTTCTTCCAACCTTAGGATTTCCAACAGGTGTTCTTTGGCAAGATGGGCCCTTGCTTTGGATCCATACCAAGTCCCTGGGGATGAAGACGCTGTCTCACTATCCATCTATGGTTGCTGAGGTTGCCTTCTTGGGTATTAAACAATGTGTTTCCGCCTTTGCAATGTTGCCGGAAAAACTTGTAGTTCCCTATACTAAGGATCAAATAGAAATATTAACTGCTACCACCTCTGAGTGGTCTATACTTATTTATACCTTTTCTGGAACTATTGATAACCATTTGCCCAAGAGTGAAATTTTGAAATTCATTATCCAGCAACCTGTCATTTTTCCAAGGGTCACTGTAGAGCGACCACTAAATGATGCCCTGACCATTTATACGGACGGATCAAAATCCGGAAAAGGGGCTTATATGGTTCAGGGTCAGCATCCTGTCGTTATAGACTATCGACCTGATGCTCCTCAAGTGGTGGAATGTCATGTGGTTTTGGAAGTTTTTCAACGATTTCAAGAACCCTTTAATTTGATCTCTGATTCATTGTATGTGGTTAATGCAGTGAAACATCTTGAAGTGACCCCCCATATTCGATCATCCAGCACAGTGGCATCCTTGTTGGCCGGGATAAGGTTTCAGATATTGCGCCGCCAACACCCCTTTTATGTTACCCATATACGGGCTCATTCCCTGTTGCCTGGTCCAATGGCAAAAGCCAATGAACAAGTTGATATGGCAACACGTGTTTTCTTATCCTTGGATCAAAAGCAGCAAGCACAAGAATTTCATGAGCTATATCATGTATCATCTGCAGTGTTGAGAAAGAAGTTTTTCATTACTAGAGCCGAGGCCAGACATATTGTTAAGTCTTGTTCCACTTGTGCCCAATTTTTGCCGGCCCAAAAGACTGGTGTAAATCCCAGAGGTTTGTCCCCAAAAGAGCTGTGGCAGATGGATGTCACTCATGTTCCCTCCTTTGGGAAGCTCCAGTATGTTCATGTGTCTGTGGATACCTATTCCGGGGTGGTACATGCTACCCCTCTCTCTGGAGAACGGGTTCAACATGTTATTACTCATTGCCTTGAAGCCTGGGCAGCCTGGGGCAAGCCTGCTAAACTAAAGACAGATAACGGCCCAGCTTACAGTTCCAAGAGCTTTGTTCTCTTTTGTCAAAAAATGCAAATAGAACATGTTACGGGCCTGCCTTACAATCCACAAGGCCAAGGTATAATAGAGCGAACTAATCGCACACTTAAAGAATTGCTTTTAAAACAAAAAGGGGGAATAGCGGAGAATTGCACCCCGAAGCAGAAATTGTCGCTTGCCTTATTTACTATTAATTTTTTGAATTTACATGATGAGAAAGAAACTTCTGCTGAACGCCATATGATACGTGAACAAAAGGATTACGGCAGAGTGATGTGGAAAGATGTGTTGTCCAATCAATGGAAGGGCCCGGATCGCGTTGTCACGCGATCCAGGGGATCTCTTTGTGTTTTTCCACAGGATCAAGATCCGATTTGGGTCCCGACAAGGTTAACAAGAGTCGTGGAAGATAATCCCAAGAACGATGTGGAGCGTTCAAGGAGTGACACTGGACTGGATACTGTTGATGAGCTTCCCCCTGCTCAAGGCGGAGATCAAGACGTTTTGGGGAATTAGCCGAACCTGGCCAGTCCCCATCCCCGTTCATTCTCAAAGTACCATTCTCCCAGTATTGTATTCCACTAGCTGTGAGATGAATATGGCTTGTGCTAGGCCACTAAGCACAGATTGGATGCTCTGAATAAGAGCAAGCAGATTGGAGAATTCCTAAAGGGAAATTGGTCCCGCGAGGCGGAGAAGATGATATTTAAGCAGAAGTTGAATATCCTGCAGCTGAATGCAACCAGAGTGGATCCAGTGACTCTTGGAGAATTTATCGCATGGCTAGCTAGAGCATTTTCCTTTTTTAAGGAATGGGTGGGTGTGGGACTGTTCGCAGCCTGCTGTTTGTTTGGGATAGTGTTGTGTCTCTGGTTGGTCTGTCGTGTTCGCATTCGAACCCGGCGAGATAGGATAATGCTCACTCAGGTGCTTGTGGCCATCAGTGAAGGCGAGTCCCCCGCAGCCTGGCTCTCCACCCTAAAAAACATATGATCGCCCTTGCACAGAGGGGCCTTGCCGCCATTGCACCTCTATAGGGGATCGGCCCTAGGGGCTGCCTCTGCACGGAGAGGTCTCGTTACCATTGCACCTCCATGAGGAGCCCATGCCACGTGAAGACAGCCCTTGCACCCTGCAGTTCGATTGCGAGCATTGCACGCAGGAGGGTGTCTGCGAATGCAAGCGGAAACTACCGGTACACCGTGTACATACCCCGGTATGAGCACTGGTACAGGTCAATGTCCGCTGCAATGGTCGAAAAGAAAAAAGGGGGAGATGTAGGGCGCGGCCGGATAGCCATTACGCATGCACTAAGTATGCCGCTAGGCCGTATGCACCTAATATGCTAATCAGGTTTTGAAGCAGTGGCCTATCCAAAGTCCGGCTTGCGAAATGCGATAACCATACGGACGAATCAGGGACTTACACGAGTCCTTAAGCCCTTATATAAGCAGACAGGCTCGAGCGTACGGGGTCTTCCTTCCATCCGCCCGAAACCAAGCTGTACTCCAATAAAGTGTGATGCGAGAAGAATCTAGCGTGTGGTGATTCGTCATTCTGCTGGTCAGAAGCAGCTCGCCGCAAAGTGGCCCATTGCTCGGCATATAAAATACTATGCACAACACTCTTAAATACTCTCTTAATTGTGAACTAGTACCATGTACCCCATTCTATACCACTTTTGAGATATTTAAATCAGATATTTAAATGTAGAGAAATTGGAGAAATATTTGAAGGCAAATAGAACACCCTCGGTCACCCTTTTCAGATTTAACTTCTTCCCTCCACACATTTGGACAAAGAAATGATTTGACTTTTCTAGCCAAAAAGTTGTATTGAAATAAAGTGAGACTTTCCTTCTATATATGCTTTCATTAAATGCCATACTAGATTTGGGACTACACTAAATTTGGGAATTCTTTATCTCAATACAAAGAAAATGAAAGAACTGGCTTTGAAAAGAAAGAGAAAATAAAGAGAAATCAATATTCTTAGATCAAATTTTATAACTTGTGTATGCATGTATTCTAACTCTAGTATGATTAGTTACATTAAGAAATATCTGCTAACATTGTTTCAGCCTCTAATAATATTCTGTATTTCCAATGAGGTATTTTGAGCATTACCTGTAGTCTTTGGAGAACTGCTGATGACAAAACTCCTGCTATAACTCAGATTAATTAATCAATTTTAGTCCTCCATGGATCCAAATGATGAAAATGTATCCACTTAAAACTAATTCTAACATAAGCAACGATGGCAAAAAGAAATTTATCTAGCATTTATTTACTTCTTTCCCAATATTTTGTTGTGGTAAAATACATGTAACAAAATGTATCATCTCAATCATTTAAAAATTTACGGTAATAAATAGAATCAGAGTCATGTGTAACCATCACAACCATCAATCTCCATAACTCTTTTCATCTTGTAAAACTGAAGCTCTGAATTTGTTAAACTCCCCATTCCTCCGTCCTCCAGCCCTTGGCAAACACCTTGCTGTTTCTATGATTTTTGACTTCTCTAAATATGTGATATAAGTGAAATCGTACAGTATTTGTCTTTTTGTGACTGGCTCATTTCACTTAGCCTAATGTCCTAAGGGTTCATCCTTGTTGTAGGAAATATAAAACTTTCCTTCCTTTCTAAGGCTGAATAATATTCCACTGTATGTATATATCAATTAGTCAATTATATGCAATTTATATCAATTATATTCCACTGCATGTATCAATATATATCAATTTTGTTTATCTTTTCAAAGAACCAGCTCTTAGTTTCATTCATCTCTTCTATTATATTTTTCAGTCTCTATTTCATTTATTTCTGCTCTGATCTTTATTCTTTCTTTCTTCTGCTAACATTGGGTTTTGTTTGTTCTTTTCTTAGATTTTTTTAGGACTCTGGAAGGGCTCATGCCAAGGAGTACTTCCTAGAGCTTCTGCTGCCAGTGTCCTCGTCCCCACGGTGAGCCACAGCCACTGCCTGCCTCCGCATGAGACCCTCCAACACTAGCAAAATGACAAAAGCTATTGTCGGGGCTTCCGGGAAGATGGCGGAAGAGTAAGATGCGGAGGTCACCTTCCTCCCCACATATACACCAGAAATACATCTACATGTGGAACAACTCTTACAGAACACCTACTGAACGCTGGCAGAAGACCTCAGACCTCCCAAAAGGCAAGAAAGCCCCCACGAACCTGGGTAGGGCAAAAGAAAAAGGAATAAACAGAGACAAAAGGATAGGGACGGGACCTGCACCAGTGGGAGGGAGCCGTGAAGGAGGAAGGGTTTCCACACACTAGGAGCTCCCTCGCGGGCGGAGACGGCGGGTGGCGGAGGGGGGAGCTTCGAAGCCGCGGAGGAGAGCGCAGCCACAGGGGTGCGGGGGCCAAAGCGGGGAGATTCCCGCACAGAGGGTCGGTGCCGACCGGCACTCACCAGCCCGAGAGGCTTGTCTGCTCCCCCGCCGGGGCGGGCGGGGCTGGGAGCTGAGGCTCAGGCTTCGGTCGGAGCGCAGGGAGAGGACTGGGGTTGGCGGCGTGAACACAGCCTGCAGGGGTTAGTGAACCACGGCTAGCCGGGAGGGAGTCTGGGAAAAAGTCTGGACCTGCCGAAGAGGCAAGAGACGTTTTCTTACCTCTTTGTTTCCTGGTGTGCGAGGAGAGGGGATTAAGAGCGCTGCTTAAAGGAGCTCCAGCAACGGGCGCGAGCCGCGGCTAAAAGCGCGGACCCCAGAGACGGGCATGAGGCACTAGGGCTGCTGCCGCCGCCATCAAGAAGCCTGTGTGCGAGCACAGGTCACTGTCCACAGCCCCCTTCCAGGCAGCCTGTGCAGCCCACCACTGCCAAGGTCCCGGGATCCAGGGGTAACTTCCCCGGGAGAACGCACGGCACGCCTCAGGCTGGTGCAACGTCACGCCGGCCTCTGCCGCCGCAGGCCCGCCCCGCACTCCGTGCCCCTCCCTCCCCCCCCCGCCCCCCGCCCCCCGCCCCCGGCCTGAGTGAGCCAGAGCCCCTGAATCAGCGGCTCCTTTAACCCCGTCCTGTCTGAGCGAAGAACAGACGCCCTCAGGCGACCTACACGCAGAGGCGGGGCCAAATCCAAAGCTGAGCCCCGGGAGCTGTGAGAACAAGGAAGAGAAAGGGAAATCTCTCCCAGCAGCCTCAGAAACAGCGGATTAAATCTCCACAGTCAAATCTGATGTACCCTGCGTCTGTGAAATACAGGAATACACAACCAATCATCCCAAATTAAGGAGGTGGACTTTGAGAGCAAGATTTATGATTTTTTCCCCTTTTCCTCTTTTTGTGAGTGTGTATGTGTATGCTTCTGTGTGAGATTTTGTCTGTATAGCTTTGCTTCCACCATTTGTCCTAGGGTTCTATCTGTCCGGATTTTTTTGTTTTTTAAAAAATTTTTTTTCTTAATAATTGTTTTTTATTTTAATAACTATTATATTTTATCTTACTTTATTTTATTTTATCTTCTTTTTTTCATTCCTTCTTTCCTTCTTTCCTTCCTTCCTCCCTCCCTCCCTCCTTTCTCTGTTTCTTTCTTTCTTTCTACTTCTACTAATTCTTTCTTTCTACTTTTTCTCCCTTTTATTCTGAGCCGTGTGGATGAAAGGCTCTTGGTGCTACAGCCAGGAGTCAGTGCTGTGACGCTGAGGTGGGAGAGCCAACTTCAGGACACTGGTCCACAGGAGACCTCCCAGCTCCACATAATATCAAACGGAGAAAATCTCCCAGAGATCTCCATCTCAACACCAGCACCCAGCTTCACTCAACGACCAGCAAGCTACAGAGCTGGACATCCTATGCCAAACAACTAGCAAGACAAGAACACAACCCCACCCATTAGCATACAGGCTGCCTAAAATCATAATAAGTCCACAGACACCCCAAAACACACCACCAGACGTGGACCTGCCCACCAGAAAGACAAGATCCAGCCTCATCCACCAGAACACAGGCACTAGTCCCCTCCACCAGGAAACCTACACAACCCACTGAACCAACTTTAACGACTGGGGACAGACACCAAAAACAACAGGAACTACGAACCTTTTTGCAGCCTGCAAAAAGGAGACCCCAAACACAGTAAGATAAGCAAAATGAGAAGACAGAAAAACACACAGCAGATGAAGGAGCAAGATAAAAACCCACCAGACCTAACAAATGAAGAGGAAATAGGCAGTCTACCTGAAAAAGAATTCAGAATAATGAACAGTAAAGATGATCCAAAATCTTGGAAATAGAATAGACAAAATGCAAGAAACATTTAATAAGGACCTAGAAGAACTAAAGATGAAACAAACAATGATGAACAACACAATAAATGAAATTAAAAATACTTTAGATGGGATCAATAGCAGAATAACTGAGGCAGAAGAATGGATAAGTGACCTGGAAGATAAAATAGTGGAAATAACTACTGCAGAGCAGAATAAAGCAAAAAGAATGAAAGGAACTGAGGACACTCTCAGAGACCTCTGGGAAAACATTAAACACACCAACATTTGAATTATAGGGGTTCCAGAAGAAGAGAAAAAGAAAGGGACTGAGAAAATATTTGAAGAGATTATAGTTGAAAACTTCCCTAATATGGGAAAGAAAATAGTTAATCAAGTCCAGGGAGCACAGAGAGTCCCATACAGGATAAATCCAAGGAGAAATATGCCAAGACACATATTAATCAAACTGTCAAAAATTAAATACAAAGAAAACATATTAAAAGCAGCAAGGGAAAAACAACAAATAACACACAAGGGAATCCCCATAAGGTTAACAGCTGATCTTTCAGCAAAAACTCTGCAAGCCAGAAGGGACTGGCAGGACATACTTAAAGTGATGAAGGAGAAAAACCTGCAACCAATATTACTCTACCCAGCAAGGATCTCATTCAAATTTGATGGAGAAATTAAAACCTTTACAGACAAGCAAAAGCTGAGAGAGTTCAGCACCACAAAACCAGCTTTACAACAGCTGCTAAAGGAACTTCTCTAGGCAAGAAACACAAGAGAAGGAAAAGACCTACAATAACGAACCCAAAACAATTAAGAAAATGGGAATGGGAACATACATATTGATAATTACCTTAAATGTAAATGGACTAAATGCTCCCACCAAAAGACACAGATTGGCTGAATGGATACAAAAGCAAGACCCATATATTTGCTGTCTACAAGAGACCCACTTCAGACCTAGAGACACATACAGACTGAAAGTAAGGGGATGGAAAAAGATATTTCATGCAAATGGAAACCAAAAGAAAATTGGAGTAGCAATTCTCATATCAGACAAAATAGACTTTAAAATAAAGACTACTAGAAGAGACAAAGAAGGACACTACATAATGATCAAGGGATCGATCCAAGAAGAAGATATAACAATTGTAAATATTTATGCACCCAACATAGGAGCACCTCAATACATAAGGCAAATACTAACAGCCATAAAAGGGGAAATCGACAGTAACACATTCATAGTAAGGGACTTTAACACTACACTTTTACCAATGGACAGATCATACAAAATGAAAATAAGGAAACACAAGCTTTAAATGATACATTAAACAAGATAGACTTAATTGATATTTATAGGACATTCCATTCAAAAACAACAGGATACACATTTTTCTCAAGTGCTCATGGAAAATTCTCCAGGATAGATCATATCTTGGGTCACAAATCAAGCCTTGGTAAATTTAAGAAAATTGAAATCGTATCAAGTATCTTTTCTGACCACAACGCTATGAGACTAGATATCAATCACAGGAAAAGATCTGTAAAAAATACAAACACATGGAGGCTAAACAATACACTACTTAATAACGAAGTGATCACTGAAGAAATCAAAGAGGAAATAAAAAAATACCTAGAAACAAATGACAATGGAGACAGAACGACCCAAAATCTATGGGATGCAGCAAAAGCAGTTCGAAAGGGAAGTTTCTAGCAATACAATCTTACCTTAAGAAACAGGAAACATCTCGAATAAACAACCTAACCTTGCACCTAAAGCAATTAGAGGAAGAAGAACAAAAAACCCCAAAGTTAGCAGAAGGAAAGAAATCATAAAAATCAGATCAGAAATAAATGAAAAAGAAATGAAGTAAATGATAGCAAAGATCAATAAAACTAAAAGCTGGTTCTTTGAGAAGATAAACAAAATTGACAAACCATTAGCCAGACTCATCAAGAAAAACAGGGAGAAGACTCAAATCAATAGAATTAGAAATGAAAAAGAAGTAAAAACTGACACTGCAGAAATACAAAAGATCATGAGAGATTACTACAAGCAACTCGATGCCAATAAAATGGACAACCTGGAAGAAATGGACAAACTCTTAGAAATGCACAATCTGCCAAGACTGAATCAGGAAGAAATAGAAAATATGAAAAGACCAATCACAAGCACTGAAATTGAAACTGTGATTAAAAATCTTCCAACAAACAAAAGCCCAGGACCAGATGGCTTCACAGGCAAATTCTATCAAACATTCAGAGAAGAGCTAACACCTATCCTTTTCAAACTCTTCCAAAATACAGCAGAGGGAGGAACACTCCCAAACTCATTCTATGAGGCCACCATCACCTTGATACCAAAACCAGACAAGGATGTCACAAAGAAAACTACAGGCCAATATCACTGATGAACATAGATGCAAAAATCCTCAACAAAATACTAGCAAACAGAATCCAACAGCACATTAAAAGGATCATACACCATGATCAAGTAGGGTTTATTCCAGGAATGCAGGGATTCTTCAATATATGCAAATCAATCAATGTGATAAACCATATTAACAAATTGAAGGAGAAAAACCATATGATCATCTCAATAGATGCAGAGAAAGCTTTTGACAAAATTCAACACCCATTTATGATAAAAACTCTGCAGAAAGTAGGCATAGAAGGAACTTTCCTCAAAATAATAAAGGCTGTATATGACAAACCCACAGCCAAAATCATCCTCAATGGTGAAAAACTGAAGCATTTCCACTAAGATCAGGAACAATACAAGGTTGCCCACTCTCACCACTCTTATTCAACATAGTTTTGGAAGTTTTAGCCACAGCAATCAGAGAAGAAGAGGAAATAAAAGGAATCCAAATTGGAAAAGGAGAAGTAAAGCTGTCACTCTTTGCAGGTGACATGATACTATACATAGAGAATCCTAAAGATGCTACCAGAAAACTACTAGAGCTAATCAATGAATTTGGTAAAGTAGCAGGATACAAAATTAATACAGAGAAATCTCTGGCATTCCTATACACTAATGATGAAAAATCTGAAAGTGAAATCAAGAAAACACTCCCATTTACCACTGCAACAAAAAGAATAAAGTATCTAGGTACAAACCTACCTAAGGAGACAAAAGACCTGTATGCAGAAAATTATAAGACACTGATGAAAGAAATTAAAGATGATACAAATAGATGGAGAGATATACCATGTTCTTGGATGGGAAGAATCAACATTGTGAAAATGACTCTACTACCCAAAGCAATCTACAGATTCAATGCAATCCCTATCAAACTACCACTGGTATTTTTCACAGAACTAGAACAAAAAATTTCACGATTTGTATGGAAACACAAAAGACCCCGAATAGCCAAAGCAATCTTGAGAAGAAAAACGGAGCTGGAGGAATCAGGCTCCCTGACTTCAGACTATACTATAAAGCTACATTAATCAAGACAGTATGGTACTGGCACAAAAACAGAAAGATAGATCAATGGAACAGGATAGAAAGCCCAGAGATAAACCCACGCACATATGGTCACCTTATCTTTGATAAAGGAGGCAGGAATGTACAGTGGAGAAAGGACAGCCTCTCCAATAAGTGGTGCTGGGAAAACTGGACAAGTACATGTAAAAGTATGAGATTAGATCACTCCCTAACACCATACACAAAAATAAGCTCAAAATGGATTAAAGACCTAAAAGTAAGGCCAGAAACTATCAATCTCTTAGAGGAAAACATAGGCAGAACACTCTATGACATAAATCACAGCAAGATCCTTTATGACCCACCTCCTAGAGAAATGGAAATAAAAACAAAAATAAACAAATGGGACCTAATGAAACTTCAAAACTTTTGCACAGCAAAGGAAACCATAAACAAGACCAAAAGACAACCCTCAGAATGGGAGAAAATATTTGCAAATGAAGCAACTGACAAAGGATTAATCTCCAAAATTTATAAGCAGCCCATGCAGCTCAATAACAAAAAAACAAACAACCCAATCCAAAAATGGGCAGAAGACCTAAATAGACATTTCTCCAAACAAGATATACAGAATGCCAACAAACACATGAAAGAATGCTCAACATCATTAATCATTAGAGAAATGCAAATCAAAAGTACAATGAGATATCATCTCACACCAGTCAGAGTGGCCATCATCAAAAAATCTAGAAACAATAAATGCTGGAGAGGGTGTGGAGAAAAAGGAACCCTCTTGCACTGTTGGTGGGAATGTAAATTGATACAGCCACTATGGAGAACAGTATGGAGGTTCCTTAAAAAACTACAAATAGATCTACCATATGACCCAGCAATCCCACTACTGGGCATATACCCTGAGAAAACCATAATTCAAAAAGAGTCATGTACCAAAATGTTCATTGCAGCTCTCTTTACAATAGCCCGGAGATGGAAACAACCTAAGTGTCCATCATCGGATGAATGGATGATGAAGATGTGGCACATATATACAATAGAATATTACTCAGCCATAAAAAGAAACGAAATTGAGCTATTTGTAATGAGGTGGATAGACCTAGAGTCTGTCATACAGAGTGAAGTAAGTCAGAAAGAGAAAGACAAATACCATATGCTAACACGTATATATGGAATTTAAGAAAAAAACTGTCATCAAGAACCTAGGGGTAAGACAGGAATAAAGACACAGATCTACTAGAGAATGGACTTGAGGCTATGGGGAGGGGGAAGGGTAAGCTGTGACAAAGTGAGAGAGGCATGGACATATATACACTACCAAACGTAAGGTAGATAGCTAGTGGGAAGCAGCCGCATAGCACAGGGAGATCAGCTCGGTGCTTTGTGACCGCCTGGAGGGGTGGGATAGGGAGGGTGGGAGGGAGGGAGATGCAAGAGGGAAGAGATATGGGAACATATGTAAAAAAAAAAAAAAAGCTATTGTCATCAAAATAAATAAATAAATAAATAAATATACTAGTATAATTCTAGGTGAAGTTCTAAGAAAAAAGATTAGATCTAAGATTAATATGTCCTTTTTGATTGTCAAGATCTAATTTTATAATATAGGTAGGTATTAAAAAAATTTTTCCTATGAACTTTTACATCTCTCTATATATTTATATATTTCATGTTTTGTGATAGGGAATTCTGGATACTTAGTGTCGTATTTTAATTTACACATTTAAAAAGTTCTGGAAATATGTTTCAAATTTTCTGGTTTCTTTGCACTTATTCACAATCCCCAATTGACATTAGGGATAATTCTTTCTTTCTCTGTTATAGCAAGAACATAAGTCAAAAACACATACCAAGTAAAATAAAATATTATATTAAAATAAAATGTTATATTTTCTGTATTAAAATAAAATATATTTTCTTTATTAAAATAAATTGTTATATTTTCTGTCAACACTCTATGAAAAGCAGTAAGTTGAACTTTAAGTTGCACATCAGAATCACCTGTTAGGTTTTTTTTTTTTTTTTTTTTTTTTGCGGTACACGGGCCTCTCACTGTTGTGGCCTCTCCCGTTGCAGAGCACAGGCTCTGGACACGCAGGCTCAGTGGCCATGGCTCACGGGCCCAGCCGCTCCGTGGCATGTGGGATTTTCCCGGACTGGGGCACGAACCTGTGTCCCCTGCATCGGCAAGCAGACTCTCAACCACTGCGCCACCAGGGAAGCCCCACCTGTTAGGTTTTTAAAGAACATACTTTTTTGAATCTCCACCATCAATGATTCTTGTGGTGGGCTTCATCCATTTTCTTTTTCTGTGTTCCCCAGATTATTCTAACACATATTCATATTTGAGAACAACTCATTTTAAAAATATAAGAGTTTTTGTACTCATTTAAAGTCTGAGTTTCAGTTATTAGTAATAACTCACCAGTAAATTATCTAACATCTTCTCTGCATTATCTGATAAGATCATTAGAGGTCTGGTTGGAATAAATTAGAGCACTTGACAACCATAGAATATATGTCCTGGATCCCTATACCCCTAAGGAACATTGGGCATATTTATCATTATCACAGACAACATGCAGGGTATAATCTAAAAGTTTGAGTTTCAGAAGTTACATAAACTTTTTTTTCTTTCTAATGAATCATCTCACATCTCTTACATTGTAAATTCAGAGCCCTGTTGGTTTGCTAGTGACCAGAATTACTTAATGCTGCTTCCTAAGATTCCATTTTACATAGAATTAATAAGTCAATACATGGGCTTACTTTATTCACCGAGAAGGACAGATTAGATAGAATAATATGAACAGGGAGTGAGAGATTCCTAAAGTGTGTGTCAAGTTGATTATGGGCCATAAAGCCCCAGAGCAGAGACACAATAATGATTTCTAACAAAGATCAGCATCAAACCAAAGTTTAAGACAATTACAGTACAAATGTTTATAAAAAAACTGTTAAAGAAAAAAAGTCACAAATTTCCAGCTAACCTAATGATGCATTAACTAATGACCTGCTTCATGAGAATATACTGTGACTTTGGAAAATAGACTTGTACTTAAATGGTTATTTTATATCATCCATGTATATAAAAAATAGTTTCCAAAGTAGGATTAACACTGATAAAAGCTGTCCTATATAACATAATAAAATACTAACACTAGAAAACAAAGAAAGAGCAACTTCCAAAGCTACTTTATCATTCCCTGAAAAGAACTGTTCAATATCCCACCTGCTTAATCACTAGCTCATATTGCCAAAGGGATGGACCTAACAGTTTGTTTTGAGTGGTATATCTTACAAGAAGTAAAGACACTTGACCCAGTCTCAGTGCCTATGACAAGAACATCGACCGTACATCACAATGATGGGAGTGGTGCTCAGTATACTTTCCTTTATCTCTCCCCTTCATCTTTGTCTCTGTTCCACTCTTCAGTTTATCAATTTGAATGTTGCTAATATTTACAGATTTACTTTTGAGGTTTAACATCAGAATTCAATGTTGACAACATCTTCTTGGCATTGAATTAGCCAATACATTTCAACAGTTTCAAAATATTACTTCAGCTCTACTATGTTTCAGATATCACTTTAATTTATTTGCATTTTGCTGAGTGTAAAACCTCTCTGTAGTTTGAAAAGTACAATAGAAAGTATTAATATAAATTGGATATATGTGTTGAAAAGTAGGTTGTATCAATCAAATACAATTGAACGTGTTCAAGAAATTTAGCTTTGGGAACAAATTTTAAATCATAGTAAATCCAGTTTTAATATGTGTTTATATTTTCTTGCATGTCTTTACCTTAAGTCAGATTAGGTTTATTATTTTTAAATTTTTATTATTTTATTGCTGTAGGAATATTTAACATGAGATATACCTTCTTAATATGTCTTTCGGTGTGTAATACAGTAATGTTAATTAGAGGCACAATGTTTTACAGCAGACCTCTAGAACTTAATCAGCTTATATACCTGAAACTTTATACTTGTTGAAAATAGCAAATCCTATTTCTCCTTCCTCTAGTCCCGGGCAACCACCATTCTGCTCTTGGCTTCTACGTGTTTGCCTATTTTAGAAACCTCCTGTAAGTGGATCAGGAAATATTTTTTCTTCTATGACTGGTTTATTTCACTTAGCATAATATCTTCAGGGTTAATAGATGTTGTCACATGGGGCAGGATTTCCTTGTTTTCTACATGTGTATACACCACATTTTTTTCGATAGCTGGACACGATGCACTGGGTGAAAGAATCTGCTGTAAATAGACGTTTAGTAGTATGTTGGTGAGGTATGGGGACCTGAGAAGCATCCTATGATTAGTCTATGATTAGGTCCTATGATTAGTCTCAGCATGGATTATGGATTTCAATTGGGCAGGATGGCTAAAGTGGGCTGGTATTTCCTTCTCCCACGTGGAAGGCTACAATTGACTAGAGCTGAATATATCCCTTCCCCGGGTCAATTAGGCTCTGATAAAACCCCAACAGGTTAAGCTCCAATTAGTTTCTCTGAAGGCAGAGCTTGTTAAGAACGGAATGCTCTAGCACGTTTCAAAATGCCTTTTTACCGTCCTCCTGCAGGAGGCATGAGGGAACTTTTTTATTATATTCACTGTGAGAACAAGGTCAAGCTCCTGGAAGAAAAAATGAGTGGGCCCCCCTATGACTAGGTCTCCCTGGAGTTTTGACTCAGTTTTGTCCACACTGAGCCTTCAGCCATTTGTTAATTACAGTTCAGGTTTCCTTACACTGGCAATGGGTCCCTCAGCAGTTTCCGTTCGTGGGTTTCTACTCAGCTAAGTTGTGATTCTCATTATTCGCCTCTTGGGCTTTCCAATTTTGCATGGTGTGGTGTTAGAGTCTGAACGTTTGTGCCCCCAAATTCATATGTTGAAAGTCTAATGCCCAGGGTAATGACGTAGAAAGTAGGACTTTGGGAGGTGATTAGGTTATGAGGACCCTCAAGAATGGGATCGATGCCCTTATAAAAGGCCCAAGAGAGATCCCTGTCCCCTTCCACCTTTTAGGACACAGAGAGAAGTCAGCAGTTGTAACTGGGTCCTTCACCAGAACCCAACCACACTGGCACCCTGATCTTGGACTTTCAGGCTCCAGAACGGTGAGGAATAAGCTTCTGTCATTTGTAAGCCGTTCAGTCTATGGCATTTGTTATAGCAGTCGGAATGGGCTGAGATAAGCGCTCTGCCCTGGGATCTTACTTGTACTGTGGACCCAAGAAGACAAGAAGAACTGGTACTTTTTCAGTTCAGTTTTTCACTTCGTGTTGAGACAAAGTGGTGCTATCCAGGTTTTGTAATTGTTGGGCTGGAAGTTTGACTTGATTTTTTAAACAATACATTTTTTCCTTAAAAATATCTTGTTGGAATAACCATAAACTGTAAGTACATTTAATCTGTACCATTTGCCTTCATTTCACATGCAATCATCTCTATAACCTATAAAACATGCACTAAATTTCTGGCTAAGGAAATTGCTTTTAATTCTTTCTTAAGCATGTAAGAAATTCTGTGCTTAATACCAAGAGAATTTTTCTACTTATTGCAATCAATTATTTCAGTTTTAGTTAGCACAATGATGAATTAAAATCTCTAATTAGTACAGACTTTTAAAATTTTAATTCCCACGAAGTGCCGTTAAATATAAGTTGTTCAGACATTTAAACATCAGTCATATAAATCACATTAAAGATGCTACTTAGTCCCTGATTTATTTTAAACAGCATTAAATCTTATTAACATTCCAGTTATCTACTCTTAATATTAATTATTATGGATATTTGTGAGATACCTTGTCAACTTAAAGTCATTAAGGGATGAATGGCACATGACTGTCTTGCACCAAATATTTCTCTGGTTGTATATATTGCAAGTCTTGTATGGAAAGATAAAATATAGAATTTGACAGCCAGCCACCTAAAATTAATTGAATATTTAGAAGAAAACATTTTATTTAGAATTTAGTATCCAAAGAAAAGTATGGTATGGCTTCAGTGATAATATGGAAAAATGTATCATGTAATTACAGGAACATTTTTGCTTCATAGTTTCGAGGATTATCTGTATTACTTATAAGATATGTGCACTATGATTTATTACATGATGGTACAGATTACATTTAACAAGGCAATAAAATCAAACAATTCACCACTAAGGTGACCTTCACATCCACAGGGTTGCTAAACAAGTTCTTTTTGGAAAATAAGTGTTTGGGGACCTTATTTGTACTAATAAAATCATTTATATTTGTATAATAAATTTGAAAATGACACAAAATGCATTTTTCCAATAAACCATAATATATTTTAAAAATTGAAATATTAACAGTAGGCTATACTCTATTCCAACTGCATTAGTGGCCATGCTGTTCTTTGAATGATTCCTTGATATTATCACATTGGATAAGCTAAGAGGATTGTTTCTAAATATATCAGTAAAGCTTATTCAATTTTATTTCTTTATGTATGGCTTCTTCCCACTTTTTGCTTTTCTATATATTTGTATCAAAAGGAAGAAATGCAATTAAATTATTTCATTAAAATACAGGCAAAAACTCAGTTATATTTTTCCACTTTATGCATTTGTATCGGATATTCCTCCCTCATGGAATGTCTTTTCCATTCCTCTCTCCCTAATCCTAGTTTTCACTTCTTTCACATTGGGTTGTCTATGGCTACTGCGGCAAACATTAGGTTTGCTCTGCGGGACTGCAACAATTTTTGTCTGCCTTATTAACCTTGGCCTTATATTTTTACCTTTCCCAGCACATAGTGAGCTTTCAAATAGGTATTGTTGGAATTAATTGAAATATTTCAGAATGTACCGGCTTCTGAATAGATTATAAACCTTGTAAAGATGGGTACAGGTTTAATACTGTTTTTACATCCCTCTAACACTCCTAATTCCTAATTCCACTGCCTGCTTTTCAGTTCTCTGCAGTGATCTTTTTACTTCTCTGCAGTATTTGACAATTTAAGCAATACTGTAATCTTGTACTTTTTGTCCCCTGGATTTGACCATATCATTTTTCTAGGCAATTTTGTTCATGTTTCTCCAGAAATGTCTTAGGTTTGGGTACTCTCCATTTTTTAATTTCTGCTTTGCTTTGCTTTCTTTCTCTATGTTTTTTCCTGGCCAATCTTACTTGCTTCCATTACTTAAATTATTATCTATTCCCTGACAAGAATAATAATGAGTAACTTTTATTACATGCTTTCCAGCTTCTAGAAACTTAATCTGCATTCTTTCACCAGACCCAATGACATAGATTCTCATACTGTTCCCATATCACAAATAAGGAAAATGAGAGATTACGTCGCATGCTTATGGTGACGTAGTTAATTGTGTCGGAGTCAGGTTGCAGACCAGATTCTGAGCGTCTATTACCCTGTATTACATTACTCTCTAATTATTTTAGACTGTATCTTTCCAATGCTCAGATTTCTCCTGACCCACATCCCAACCGTCTATTAAGTATATCTATTTGAGATGCTTTACAGAGAAATCAAGTTCTACTCTTGAACGTGAACATTTGTTACAGTTTCTCTATGTTTCCTGCTCATTTAATGATGCCTCAACCATTCAGCTGTCTAAGCTAGAAACCTCACAAGTGTCTTTATTAAGCCTTTTCACCCTCTGCAGGGAGTGGTCCTCGAATCCTTTCAGTTCTACTGCAGAAATATCCCTGACATGACTGCTTATCCCTAATCCAAACAATCACTGTTCCTTTCTTAACTACACTGTTGTCATAGTTTTATCTTCAAATTCAACCTCAGTGATGCTGGTAGAGTTATTTCTGTGGAAATATAGATTTGAATTTATCTTTTATTTAAAACCTTCCTTGCTCCCCTTATGTACATAATAAACGCCAACATTTTAATGGAAATATTCATAGCTCCAGTCTCTGTTTTAGACTTGCTTCTTGTAGCTTTCTCCCCGGCTCCACTTCCAAGAACCCTATATTCTAGACCCCAAATATTTCTAACACAGTAATGAGTTGGTCATGCTCTTTGTTCCTCTGGGCCTTTACTCATGCTGTTCTCTGTCTGAAATATTATTTCCTTCCTTTCAACCCAGTGGAATTCATTTATCCTTCAAGGCATAGCTCAAATTACATTTTCTCTCTAAGGCCTTTCTGCTACCAACTGCAACTCCTCCACCTTGGACAGAATCCATTACTACTTCCTTAGGGCTCCAAATCTCTTTGTACTCATCCTGACTGTAGAAATTATTACAATATATTTTATTGTTTTTTGTGCTTTGCGGCATGGCTGTATTCTCCCTTGACATTTAAAAAACTGGCTGTACGGCTTCCCTGGTGGCGCAGTGGTTGAGAGTCCGCCTGCCGATGCAGGGGACACGGGTTCGTGCCCCGGTCCGGGAAGATCCCACATGCCGCGGAGCGGCTGTGCCCGTGAGCCATGGCCGTTGAGCCTGCGCGTCCGGAGCCTGTGCTCCGCAACAGGAGAGGCCACAACAGTGAGAGGCCCGCATTCCGCAAAAGAAAAAGAAAAAAAAAAAAAACTGGCTGTAATCAGTTTTCTCTTTTAATCCTGAATATGAATACAAAAAGGTCAATATGAGGTAAGGAACAAAAATGTTTTCTATATATTGCACATAAAAATGTATGAAATATATATGTTTTCCTTTGGATTTTGTTTCCTTCTGTTATGCTTGTTAAGTTTAGCAAATTTGGAAATATTATTATAATGGTAACAGGACACAAAGAATTAGAATTAAAGTCATATAAACATTTATCTAACTTTATATGTATCTCTGAATGTTTGTATTTGGCCATTTGTAATAATAACTAAAGACATAAGGTTTAATTTGTTGGAGTTTTCTAACCGTATTTATACAAATAAAAATAATTTTATGGTTCCCATAGAGTCTGTGATATGAACAATTCTGTATCTGTTCCCTTTACAATTTTTCTTTGAGTTGTACATATATCAGTTTGATTAATAATTGTTACTAAAAGTTATTTGCTTTAGATTTAAAATTTATTTACTGACTATTATTAACGGCTTTACTAAGTACAGCTGCAAGAAGAAGTTTGACATAACTTAAGCATACGGGCTTTGAGATGAGCTAGACCTGGGATATAATTTCAGCTCTACTATTTATTCGTTGTTAGATTAAAGGCATGTATGTAACACCTCTGAATCTCAGTTTTGTCTTCTGTAATATAGGGTAAGAATGACTTTTTGGAAACCTGTTTTGAGTATTACAAATGATATACATAAAGGTCCTAAGCTAAGGCAGTAGACTCTCCATAATTGGTAGTTGTTAATATTGTTACTCATATCACTATAGCGAATAGATCCTTCCTGTAGTGTTTCTAAAAATGTTTTTTTTATTATCTTCAATATCATCATGAATTCTCCTGTGTCATGATTTATGGGAGGGTTGTCTTCAGCATTTGATTGAATGATGTCTGATGTGTCAAAATGGAAGTTGCGTGATGAATGTGGGTGTGGAAATCTCTGCCACACGGTTGATTTATGTGTGTTCCCTCTGAATCATCAGAGCAGCCTTACTAGCCAACGTGGAGGTTGAGGCACCTCCCTCTTCTGATTCTCAGTTGACAAGAGATTGAACATTGGAATGACAGCACCTAACTTCTTTTTCCTTTCCTTTCTAAAAACTTTATTGGAGTATAGCTGATTTACAATATTGTGTTAGTTTCAGGTGTATAGCAAGGTGATTCAGTTACACATATACATATATTCATTCTTTTTCAGATATTTTTCCCATATAGGTTATTACAGAATATTGAGTAGAGTTCCCTGTGCTATACGGTATGTCCTTGTTGGTTATCTATTTTATATACATATCTATATAATTCAGTGGCTATTGCTTAATTCTAGTCCACTACCTTAATATGGGCTTCAGAATATCCTTAAAACACTTGTGTAAAATATTTTTTACGTATTACTGAATTTCATCTTAATTACATGTTTTCAGGAAAAAAAATGAAGTGACTATTCTTTATAAGTTCTCATGCCTGTAAAGGGATTGTGTTTCTGATTCTTAATGTTTGGGGTAATTGCCTAATAATACAAAAGTGGGTGTGGCTATATCCCGTAACACACTAGAACAAAAGGAAATAGTTAAGGCTCCCATTTCATTGTTAAAGTTACATATAAAAAAGTGAAAGATGGGGCTAGAGGGAGTCATTTGAGATGGGATTAGCATTGGAACAAAGCATCACTGTGGGAGAATTTGGATGCAGTGGTGAGAATAATCCGGTAGGTTTACTCACATTTGGGTTTTTGTTTCCTTACGTGCACCTGTCTATTCCAGCAGCTCTACTTATATTTTAGAGGCTTAGAGGTTGAGTTGCACTCCAGAGAGCCTTGGTATTCCACTGATTTTTATTTTTTTCGGGAGAAATTCATGTCTATTTTTTCAAGACTTTTCAATGATCTCAGTAATAGAAACGGAGAATGCCTAACCCAAAAGGTTGGTTTTGCTACTAATCTTTTTTCCTCCTCTCGCTGCCAACCCCATTCCACTCCTGCACACCCCCTTTCCCCCACATCAGCATGTTAACCTTCCTATTTATTTTGTTTAAGCTAATTTCTTTTTTAAAATTGAACTAGAGTTGATTTACAATGTTGTGTTGGTATTCCACTGACTTTTCATTATACATAGGAATAACTCAACAAATATTCATCAGACAAATAGCAGATAGTGGCAATATTATGGGGGAAAATATAGCAAAGCAGGAGGATAAAATTCCCTGGTTAGTTTTGATGCAATTTCTAATAGGGTAATCAGAGAAGACTTAATAATAAGGTGGCATTGAAGAAAGGCCTGAGGAAATGAGGGAGAAATCCATGTGGGTACTGGAGGAAGCTCTGTAAGTAGAGAGAAAGCATGTGCAAAGACCCTGAGGTGGTGTATTCAAGGGGAACCAGGAACTCAGAGTAAGGGGGAGAGAATTAGGAGATAAAGTGAGGCCGGGTCATGAGGTATTTGTGGAAATTAAAGGTATGTTAGAATTTGCTCTGTATGAGCCAGAAAACGTTAGAAGAATTTGAGCAGAGGAATGCCATACCCTGGCGTCTATGTTGAGGGTGTACTGTAGGAGAGGCAAGGACAGACACAGAGACTATGATTAGGTAGAAGTTTTTGCAGTAAGTCAACTGAGAAATGATAATGGGTTTCTAGTGTCATTGGGGGGGTGAAAAGAGGTAGTTACACACTGGATATATTTGATGATGCAAGAGAAAGAAGGTATAGGTCAGAAATTTCAGGATTCAGGGTACAAGTAGAACGTTAGCTTACCTATGAGCAAAGACAATTGATCTCTGGGTAGAGACACAGGTGAGTTGGTGAGTGTGATGTTGAAAGCTTGTGAAAGTTCTCTTCCAACTACTTACATTTCTTTCAGTGAAAAAGGAAAGAGAGACACTGAAAGTGAGAAAGTGGATGGAGATTTTAGAACCTAGAAGAGAGGAGAAGTTGTAAAATAATCTGGGAGAGGAAATGGAGCATCTGGGAGGATAAACGGACTTAGGAAAGTAGTACAATTACCAGATAGTAAGTAGGGACCACTTGAGGTTATTGGCTTTGATTTTTTTTTTTTTTTTTTTTGGCGGTACACGGGCCTCTCACTGTTGTGGCCTCTCCCGTTGCGGAGCACAGGCTCCGCGGCCACGGCTCACGGGCCCAGCCGCTCCGCGGCATGTGGGATCTTCCCGGACCGGGGCACGAACCCGTGTCCCCTGCATCGGCAGGCGGACTCTCAACCACTGCGCCACCAGGGAAGCCCACTGGCTTTGATTTTAAAATCAGATCTTTTTTGCACAGGTGTGTGTCTTTCTCCATCCATATTCTTCTGAGTAGATGAGGTACAAAATATGAATTGCGTTGGATTTCAGTAGGATTAGAATTTTGTCCTGTGAATAGAACAAGTGTGTATAGCAAAGAGAGCAGGAGACCCGAGGGTCTGTTCAGGGAGTGATTTTAGAGATGGGCCATGTAATCCACACTGGATAGGAGGGAACTGAGGACATGAAGATCAGTTGAAGGTTAGTGAAAAGATATCTTGGTGTAATTGAAGCACTTTCGTGTGAGGGTACCAGAGAGCATGACATTCAGAGAGCTAAGATGCTTGAAACTGAGATTGTGTAAGGTATGGTCATTTGTCACTACAGGTCAGACATAAGATTGAAGGAAGGAGAAGAAGCGGTTAAAATGGGGTAGAAGATCATCGAAAGAGAGGAGATTCAGATACAAGTAGGTGGATATTGAAATCAATATACTATATTATTTTGTAATAAAAGAGACTAGTGTAAGAGAGAATTTCATAAACTAAAATCATCGAGAAATGACTTTGGTTTAGACATCTGTAGATTACCGCAGCAAGTCTGGGTTGATAACATCTGACCAAATGAAATTTAAAGACAGAGCTCTTAATCTCACTCTTAGCAACAAACCATTGTATTCTTTGCTAGTTTCCATAGTACGTTGCTATCTTTATGATATATTATCTTCTACTCCTTTTTTCCCATAGAGAGGACCTTTATGATGCTAATGATTTAGCTACTCTTCTTTTCCCAGAGTGAGGCTGCCCCCTGATGCGGCCCCCAGACACATTGTGGAAATTCTTGTAGCCACCCCCGTCTTACTTTAATGCCACTTGTGCTCACTTTTCTGGGATCCACTGGAGCAATATTGTTTCCAGGACATTAATAGTTTTGTATTCAAGTCTTATAAACAAAGAGACAAAACTGGGTTATATAATCAAATACACTTGGGGGAACATCAGTAAAATTGGTCTTAACCTCTCAGAGTCTTTAATAAATTGATGGGCTTTGTGAGTCTCTAAGACAGCTCTGATAAGCTCTGTTTCTCCAACATTTCGTGTCATCTTGGGGAATCAGTGTTCCTCAGAGCTAATATTTTGGTATATTCTGAACTGCAGCTGTGTAAACTTCATTTACTCTGTGCCTTAGCTTATGAATGAATGAATAATCATAATATCCGACACTTAAAAATCACTTTTTTGCGGAAAGACACTCTTTAATGTTCTTATATGTATGTTAGCCTATTCAGTCCTCAATACAACCCCAAAATGTGGGTGCTATTATTGATCTCTGTATTTTAGTTTATAGTTTATTTTATTTCTTAATTGTTTTCATTGCAGTTTCAATGACAGAGTCTTTCATGCAAGTTTCCATCATAAAAAACCCATTTTTATACCCATCATCACAAAGTCTAGGCCTGCACTGTCCAGTATGGTAGCCACTAGCCACTGATCTCTGTATTTGAGATGAATAAACTGAGGCACAGGGAAATTAAGTCACTACCCATATGCTCACACAGCTGGTAAGGGGTAGAATTCTGGATCCTGGCAGTTTAGCTTCAGGGTATGTATTCAGCCCACTAATAATAAAAGGAAATTTAGGAAATTTCCTTTCCTAAATGGAAAGGAGGTGAGGATACAAAATGATGATCAGAAAACCAAACATTAGTTATAGCAACAGTATATGTATTTCTTAAGATATGTGAAACAACCATAAAAGAACCAGTATGACAGCAACTTTTCTTTGGACTGATAAAATACAGACAGACCATTTGAAAATCTCTGCCTAATACACTTTGGTATGCAGAGCAGAAAGCCCAAAGACCTGATTGAAAAAGATTTCTATAATGGTTAAATCCCATGTATGTGGAAATAGCCCAGAAATAGTAATGACAATGCAGAGCATTGGATAAGAATTTGTTTATTTTTTAATGTTAAATTCCATGGAGATTGCAAACTCTATACAGTTAGATGTGAACTTACAGCATGTGTATGTGTGCGTGTGTGTGTGTTTGTACATATATGAGTGTTTGTTATTTTATTGTGTTTTTAATACCTTGTTGGATTATTGTATATTCTTATGTTGGCTGGGTTTGGAAAAACAGCCCTAGGTATTTAATCTTTGGGGGACTGATCGATTTTAATTATATTTGGTCGTAGTCAGACAAGCAAAGATGTATTGTTTTAGAACAGGCTTACAGTAAATTTCAACTAGTAGCTATAAAACTGAAGGTTCATAGACCCTACCACAAGTGCTCTAAAGCTAAAAGCAAAGTTGTTTGTACATAAATAAATTCACTAAATTGTTTGCTGATATGGACATTTTTCTATGGAAGATTCTATATCATTCATTAGATAACAGATCCTTTACTCCTCAGGCCTCCTGAGAGAGTAAAATTATTTCTTTCCAAAAGTGCGTGTGTACGTGAATATGTGTGTGTGTGCACGTGTGTGTGATATCTGGTTTTGACACATCACGGCCACCTAAGATTTGAAATATGGCATTAGGGATGAAAGTAGACATTTAGATTGAGTGTCCCCTTGAGTTTGGATACATTCCGCTGTCTCCAGTTTATCCTGGAAGGTGTGATTTGAGGGAGTTTGAAATTGACTTTGCTATGTAAATTACAGGCCGTGGCATTTCTGTTGAACTGCTTCAAATATAATTGAAGAGGAACCGGCTACAGTTAGAATCCATCTGCTCACAAATTTCTTATTTGGATCTTAAGTATAAACTTCCTTTTTTTGTTGGTAAGTAATTAAATGGCATAGGGAAAAGAAGTGCTGAAGCTAAAAGCGATCTGAGGAAGCTGAATTCCTCCCACCTTTTATGGGAAAAACACTCTAAAGAAAAAATATGCATTTTATGTTTTTTAATTATACATTATTTGGTTTCAGATCAAACCATGAGACAAATGAATGGAACTTGTGTTTAACATTAAGTTTCCCCTGAATAACTGTTAGTATCAGTTACACAGCTATTGTACACACCAGTGATTTTCTTATTTTTCTGCTCAAGTGGGAAGTGCATTTAGTATTGATGAAATGCCATCGTCTGAGCTTTTCCCATTGTTTGGATTATAATTTCAGTACTTCTTTGGTATGAGATAAACAACACTAAAGCTACTAAATAACTGCTCTTTTTGAACATGTTAATACCTGTTTATAATTATTTGGCAACTAATTTTAAAAGTATGTTGACTAATGTATTAAAGATCTCAAAGTCTTAGTTTACTCCGTATTGCTCACTTGTTTTCAATTCATTTATTTGTAAAATTAAAAATGTACTGCATTATTTATTTTATAAGTCTTATCATTGATAAGGGTAAAACAATTCCACTGCAAGTACGTTTTAACAGAATTATTGCACAAGGGTTAAGCGTAAGTATTGACTAAATTTGCACCTGTTTTATAGTGGAATGTGCAGAAAATATTTACTGGAGTTTTCAGTGCTTATTGGTGCAAGGTCCATAAGATTTGTTTAGTTTTCTTTTAAAAGGCTTCATAAACCTCATATGTTTGCAAATTTTATTTCCTTCCACTCTGTATCTGACCTACTACTGGCTTCTTTATAAGTGTCCTTTGCTATATCCAGTTATAGAAATTTAGGACACTTTTATCCAATTTGCATAGTACTTGTATAAACAATTCTCTTTCTTTATTTGGTATTTTTGAAAAAGCCCTTTTTCTTGGTATATATGTAATGTTACTATTCATCTAAAGGTTTGTTCCAGAGGTTTTGTGCATTATCACTCAGCCCCTTATTTGATTATTTTAAAATACTGTTGAAATTTAAATTTGTCCAATGGCTCTACATCTGATTTAAAAATAGTCTATAAAAAAAATAATAAATAAAAATAGTCTATTTTGGAGAATTAATGTAATGTAGATTTATCTTATATATGTTTGGAAACATACATACATATATGTGTTATATAATCTACATTTTCAGAATATAATTAGTATAAATGAATAAAAAATTCTTACTTGTCCTTCTGGGTGAACAATGAAATTGCACATGAAATGCAATCAATTATCCAATGATACTGCATGAATAGAGAGTGAATTATAGGAAAAACAAACCAACTAAAGGGATGAGTAACAGCAGGACCTATTCGACATCATAAAGCTCGCGTCTTAACTTCTGTTCTCTGATCCCTAGGAGATTGTGGATAGAAGTATATTTCAACACAGGGAGATCAGCTCGGTGCTTTGTGACCACCTAGAGGGGTGGGGTAGGGAGGGTGGGAGGGAGATGCAAGAGGGAGGAGATATGGGGTTATATGTATACATATAGCTGATTCACTTTGTTATAAAGCAGAAACTAGCACACCAGTGTAAAGCAATTATACTCTAATAAAGATGTTAAAAAAAATTCGGAGAGGGTTTGGCCCAGACATTATCAATCACCAAAAAAAAAAAAAAAAGTATATTTCAATATAATGATTTCCTTTATAGTATTATTTACTTTTAGGAGTACTTAAAAAAACATTATTATGACAAACATTTCACTAAACTTCCAAATGTGTCCATGTCACACCAAAGGTGAAAAACCTTTATTGGATATAATAAAAATAGCTAATATTTTATCATTGCTGACAAAGTGACACCCACTATTTTAAAAATTTTACTTATGTTCATTTATTAAATCCAACAATCCCAGGAGGTAGGTATCGTAATTAGACTTCATTTTACAGAAGAGGTAACTGGATCACAGAGAGGTTAAATAATTTACTGAGAGTCACACAGCCATAACTGCAATTCTGGCTACACAGATTGCATCTTAATATTTTACTGCATCTAGATATAATAGCAGCTTTTAAGATAAAATTAAAAATGTTACTGGGGGCTTCCCTGGTGGCGCAGTGGTTGAGAGGCCGCCTGCCGATGCAGGGGACACGGGTTCGTGCCCCGGTCCGGGAAGATCCCACATGCTTCGGAGCGGCTGGGCTCGTGAGCCGTGGCCGCTGGGCCTGCGCGTCGGGAGCCTGTGTTCCGCGGCGGGAGGGGCCACGGCGGTGAGAGGCCCGCGTACCGCAAAAAAAAAAAAAAAAATGTTACTGAATGCAAGTTCATGCACCCTTCACACAGTGAGGCCAAAACAAACCAATATGTCAGAGTTTGAAGCAGAGAAAGGTTTATTGCAGGGCCAAGCAAGGAGAACGGGTGGCTCTTGCCCCCCAAAACACAACTCTCTGAAGGGTTTCAGCAAAGCACTTTTAAAAGGCAAGGTGAGGGAGGGGTGTTGTTATTTGTTGCAAACTTCTTGGTGTAGGAATCCTTTGTTCTCACAACTGTCCACGAAGGTCAGGTCACTATGTTCCTGTAAATCTCCAACAAGACAAATGTTATTCTCGGTTCTGCAACTTTTCATCTCTATATGAATGGGAAAATGTTATACCCTTAAAGGTCAGAGCCTTGAGAATGGGCTATCCTGTATGTTTCAGGCTGTAGGCAACATTCTTAACCTGTAGCAAAAGTGATAGAATACAAAGACTAAAGTAAAATATGGAATCAGATTTGTTCTTCCCTATTACAAAAATATAATGGATTTTAAAAGATGTCAGAACATTTCTTACAGATATGTTACTAGTATTTTAATATGATTTCTTAAAATATAAGTTTTTTAAATAACATTTTGTTTACTTATATTTGTACAGCAATATATTTTGATTTGCATTTTTTGATTTATGAGAATTTCTATTCTCAGTTCAAAATCTCGATCAGTTACAAGAGATTATCAATGAATCATGATGTGAGAAGAAGCACACAGACAAATATCAATGATACACAAATGCATTGTTTGATAGCATTACGCCACTGATCTTTCCTTACCTGATTACCTTCCAGCAATCCTCATGAATTGGTTTGCAGTACTTTTACTTAACCCCTAATGAGTCTGATATAATAGTCTGCAAATTGTTGCAGGTTTATATGACTCTTTTAGTTAATGAGGTACCATGGGCTTACTAAATGAATGCATCAATAAAACAACTTCTATTCCTCTATATTTGGCAGAAAAATGATTCACGTACTGTAACTACTGCAGTTAGAGAGTAAATTTTAAATCACGTAACTTCTAACCATGAGAGAAATCTAGTGCTTGCTGACATGATATATGTTCTCTGTCTAACACAGGTGTATACATTCATCTTTTGAAAAGTCTGTTTTGCTAAAGGAATGGTAAACACTTGTATTTCTGCTTTTATTAGATTTTAAAGGAATAAAACGATGGAGCACAGTTGTTGCTTTTTTTTCTTTTTCTTTTTTTTTTCTGATTTCATTCAATGAGGACTGATGGCTATCAACCATCCACGCTACTGTTGCAGTTTTACTACATAGACCAGTTCTCGATTTATTAACTTTCAGACTCAGGCTTTGCTGTGTTGTTACATTCTTTGGCTCACACAGCACCTGTGCAGACCTCTGGTGATACAGTTTTATTTATTATTCATGCAACTTTCCAGGACAAATAGGAGACAAACTGGTTTGGAGGTCATCACCATGATTTAAAGTCAAGCTATTTGACTTCTGAAGTCTTTAGTAATATCCTTCTGATTTCCTTGTAAATGGGGCAGTCCAACCAGCTACAATGCAACATAGAATGTCCTGCCCTTTGGAAAGTGAATAAACTAAATGAAAAGGAATTTAAGACATGGCTTTCCTGTTCATTTTAACTCATCATTTTACATGTTGTTATATCTTTTGTAGAATGGGTGGGCATAAAGGAGCTGCTGTGTCATCAATCTCCAGAAAGAATTCTCTGAAAACAGGGGTTTTGCCTAGTTGAATTTGACCATTTGTTATCATTAGAGGACTGTTTGTAAGAAACAAGAATTTCTTCTTAGCTGACAATGCAGGAACATCAAAGGCCTAAATAATCAAGACTCAGGGAAGAGTTTTGGACTCATTCATCGTCCTCAAACACGAACTTCCCCTTCTAACTTGGCAACACACATATTTTTATTTATTTATTTAACACCTTTACTGGAGTATAATTGCTTTACAATAGTGTGTTAGTTTCCGCTTTATAACAAAGTGAATACATATACATACATCCCCATATCCCCTCCCTCTTGCGTCTCCCTCCCTCCCTCCCTATCCCACCCCTCTAGGTGGTCACAAAGCACCGAGCTGCGGTCACAAAGCAGCTGCGGCTGCTTCCCTCTAGCTATGTACTTTACATTTGGTTGTGTAGATGTCCAACACACATATTTTTAAGATCATGCTTCAATCATTGTTTACACACCTGCAATCAGAGTGACATTTGATTCGAGTAGAAAACTGCTTTAGAAACAATGAACCAAATTCTTTCATTTTTAGAGATGAGAAATTTGCGGGGACTACCGTGAAACAATGAATTGTATTACACTTATGAAGAAATCAACAGTTTAATATACCTCAGAACTCCCTTACATAATTTGCAAATTTACACATTTGGTTCCTAATATATGCATACCTGTCAGCAGTGGCATTTAGAGAATCTCTCTCTCTACAAATATTTCCTTCCCCTTCATATTTTATTTAACAAGTCTTTGAGCAAAATCCTTTATTTTTTCACAGAACACTTACTCCTCTGAAAGCTTCATCTCCTTAAATTGTATAACCATCAGCATGGTTGCTATAGTCAAAAGTGGAAGGTTCTTTCAGTCCCACTCTTAACCTCACCTCCACCTCTATCCTCTCATGAATTTGCTAGGTTCTAACTATAAATGTATCGCTAGTTTTCTCCCTGCCTCTGGTGTCACCTCTTGGGTGCAAGCCACTGTGTCCTCTTGTCTGGACCGTGGCAGTCCTAACTGCCTCCCTGATTTCCCCATGGCCTCTGTAGAGTCCATTCCATACCCAGCAGCCTAAATGGAAATCGCATTACAGGCAGAGATACTGCCTGTTCAGTTCCAGACTACCGCAGTAAAGTCAGTCACATGAATTTCTTCGGTCTCCCAAGTGCATATAAAAGTTCTGTTTACATTATACTGTCGTGTGTTAAGTGTGCACTAGTCGTACTTTAATTAAATATATTTTGTTGCTGGAAAATGCTAACCATCGTCTGAGCCTTCAGTGAGTTCTAGTAGTAACAACAGAGATCACTGATCACAGATGGCCATCAGAAATACAATTATATGAAAAAGTTTGAATTATTGTGAGAAATACTAAAACCATGACACAGAGACGTGAAATGAGCAAATGTTGTTGGAAAAATGCCGCCGATAGGCTTGCTCGACGCAGGGTTGCCGCAAAATTCAGTTTGTCAAAATTGCAGCATCTGTGGGGCACAAGAAAGGGAAGAACAGTAAAATGGGGTACGCCTGTATATCATTTCTGTGCTTAAAGCTATTTTATATCTTCTTATTCCGGTTGTGGAGAATTTCAGACTCTTCCTATGGCCTCCAAGGACCTCCGTGGTCTGCCCCGACGGACACCATGTCCTCTAGCTCCTACTGCCTCACTTCAAGAGTGATTTGTATTTGTGTAATAAAGAATCTAACTCCATTTTTTTGATGTTTGGATGCTGATAGCTTCCAAGCCTCACCTTTTCTTCTTCCCCCTTGGCCCATCATCTTGTTACCAAAAGTGGGGTCCAGCTGCCCACCCCTTGAAAGCCAGTACTCAAGAGGCAAGGTTGGCAGAAAGGAAAGTCTGCTTTATTACAGAGGCCAGCAACTGAAGGAGAGGTGAGCTAGTGTCCAAAGGCCTACTCCTCCCACCGACAATCAGTGGGCAGGAGCTTTGAAAGGGGAGTCTCAGAGGCGTATAGGTGGAGGGAAGGGGCTACGTGCAGAAACAGCACAGTCAGCTCTGACCGTCAGCTTGAAATTGGTCCTGCAGTGATCTGATCAGCGTCATCTTGATTGTTTTAAGTAGAGTTAGGCTTCAGTTCCAGGGTCGGTGTGTTCCCATTTCTTTGAGGCCAGTTCTTGGAATTGCAGCAGCTTATGTCATGGCTACAGTCTGGTCGTCATGTAGTTAACTTCTTCCTCCTGGCAGGGTTTTCGGTATCTACAAGACAGCTCACAGGGTACGGCTCAGAATATTATCTATAGCCCTTGAGGAGGAACTAAAGGTCCTAGATTTTGTTTAATGACTCAACTATTATTATTTGCCCTATTTGACTGTTTTCCTTTGCTTCTGCGTTTACTGACTTCTCTGATTAAACTTATTCTTTGGCTAAAGTTTTTCTACAGACAAACGGCAGGTGGAGGACATGGGGGCCAAGGACCATAGAGTCCTGGTCCATTTCAATCTGAGCAAGCTGATTAAAATGTCAGGGTAATCTCCCTGTAGTGCCAGTGAGAGATTAACACCACTGCTCAGAAGTGGGAATCGTCCCCGCTGTGTACCCCCTAACCACCATAAAAGCCCTAAGCCAGTCTCTTTTCCATTTTTTCTCCTTTCTGTTTTTGGACCTGTTGGGGAGCCACTGTTTGCTACTCAGAAAGCCACATTATGTGAGTAATAAAGCTTTTCATACACTCTTGGTGAGTCTCACCAGTCTCACAGTAGGAACCAAATTTGGAGTATGGGGGTTGTTTATCCTGGTTCTGTAGAGTGGTACTATGATTTCTTACTGTTACTTTGGGAAGATCATTCTCTTAGAAGATACATTCTAAAAAGTCAACAGTGATGTGTACAGAGACATAAAATTCTTCATTCTGTATCTTCAGGAGGAATCTAATAACCAGAGGATGGTTAAAATTCAATTAATTGTTTTGTTTAAATGTAATGTATATTCTCTATTAGTTGAAAAACAAGGTTTTGTATAGCACTACATAAATATGTCTATAATTGTGTAATGAAACCAATCCTGAAGCATTTAAATTTCTTATATAAATTCTTCTTTTATAGATGAGAAAGACCAAAATTATTTTGACTTCTTAAGCACCCTAATATGACTTTTAATCACTTTTCTATCACTATCCTGCAATTTTAATTTTTTTGTTACTTTTCCTCCCTTGAATAACAGTTGACATAAACAAAAGTATTTCCATTTTAGAGATAAGAAAATTCAGGCATGGCTATTACACGTTGAATTATAGTTATTTAGTGAATACATATTCCACCTTTCTGATCTATAGCTATATTATAGAACATATATGAGGTTATACAGTGCAAAATAACGTTTTACAAGTTTAACAGAAACCGTACTTTGAGTCCTCAAGCAAATTGCCTATGAAAGGAAATATTGGAACATTGCTGGAAGCTGGTCAATTTCTTTTAAATGCAGAATTTTGTTAAATAGTTACTCTGGATGCTAATCTGGTTGTTATTAGAAAATAAAGTGCATTGATAAAGCTAAAAAAGCTCGAGTTTGATTATTTTAGCACTAGACTTTTAAAGAAGTCTCTATTGCTCAATTATGAGTGGGAAAATCCTTATTTTTTTTCCTTCCCTAGATTAGGAATCAGCATGCTGGTGCCATGTGATATGAGGGTGTCAGGTTGTCTTTTAGAGTTACATTTAATCTGATCCACGTGGAAAATTTGAATAAAAAGATAATTTTCCTACTCTGACATAAGGGGCAACTACTAGCTTAGTTTGAAGCAAATCTTCGCAGGTGATGAGGTTACATTAGATTCTCAAATTCCTAAAATGATCATGTCAAGTTCTGTCAAGTTCTGACTTTTGAATCCAGGAATGGGATCATGGTGTAAGCCAGCCTTAAAAGACTGGAAATCTTAGATATAAAGATATGGTGAATTTGGGTGTGGGGTAAAGAAAGAGAGGACATGCTTACTTAGATATTTCACAGTGATGGACTGTAAGGAGAGGAGGTAGAACATTTTGCTGAATACCTTTAGAATTCTCCTGAAATGTCACCTCCTGGAAAGCATCTCCAGATGACCTATTTGCTGCACCCAGCACATCATAAACCAATCTCTAAGAGGGCAAGCTGTATTCTTATTAGAGTGTCAGACGATCTACCACACACTAGCTGGGGGAAACAGAGCAAGTTAAGTTACTTAACTTCTTTGTGTCTCAGTTTCCTCTTTTGCAAATTAGAAAATGCTATTGCACATTTCCTAGGTTGATGAGAAGTTTAATTGAGTTTACACACGTAAAACACTGAGTGCCTGCCATATAGCAATCTCTTGATAAAATATTAGTGTAGCAGATTAAAAAAAAATAATAGTAGTTTTGAGAAATTGTTGGATGTGTCTGTTTACACTTAATTGTCTTCTATGAGACTGTAAGCATCTTGACAGTGTGCTTTATAGATAACGGCGCCTACAGGTTCTACCAGGCAGTCTGTGTATCGTGAATGGTATCTCTATTGTTGGTAATATTCAACACAGATATTTACTAATCACCTTGGTTCTATTCTAAGAATTTAAAAGTAATCAAGAATATAAATTTACCTGAGAGAATACTCTAAGATTTACTAACCTAAGAAACCCCAAGGTAACCTGTTATTCATGATACAAACAGGTGACATTCAGGCCTGGTATGAAGAGGACAGGAGTTGCCCATCTATCCAGCCTCTATGGAAATTTTCTCATAAATTCAAATGTGTTTTGTAATGATTCCAGCTGCCATGCGCCTCAGCTACTTTTTGTTCCCTAAGACACTTCATATTTTTCTTTGTATTTTTTTCAATTAAAAAAAAATTTTTAAACATCTTTATTGGAGTATAATTGCTCTACAATGGTGTGTTAGTTTCTGCTTTATAACAAAGTGAATCAGCTATACATATACATATATCCCCATATCTCCTCCCTCTTGCGTCTCCCTCACACCCTCCCTATCCCACTGGAGACTTATATATATATATATATATATATATATATATATAGTTTAACATCTTTATTGGAGTATAATTGCATTACAGTGGTGTGTTTCTGCTTTATAACAAAGTGAATCAGCTATACATATACATATATCCCCATATCTCTTCCCTCGATATTTTTCTAACTAGGTTCATATCCTGGATTGGCATTGGTCAACCAGAGACCATTAGAGAACCTTGGAGAATGCTCTTATCTGTCCACCAGATATAATGCTGAGTGAGAACCAGGTTGTTAGCCAGCGTCCAAGGCTCCAATGAGTTTATAGATAATCTAGTTCCCATTACAACTATTATGTTCATTTACTCAACAAATGACAACCGAGTGACTTATACATACTGAATGAGATGGATAGACCTAGAGTCTGTCATACAGAGTGAAGTAAGTCAGAAAGAAAAAGACAAATACCGTATGCTAACACATATATATGGAATTTAAGGGAAAAAAAAATGTCATGAAGAACCTAGGGGTAAGACAGGAATAAAGACGCAGACCTACTGGAGAACGGACTTGAGGATATAGGGAGGGGGAAGGGTGAGTTTTGACAGGGCGAGAGAGAGTCATGGACATATACACACTAACAAACGTAGTAAGGTAGATAGCTGGGGGGAAGCAGCCGCAAGGCACAGGGATATTAGCTCGGTGCTTTGTGACAGCCTGGAGGGGTGGGATGGGGAGAGTGGGAGGGAGGGAGATGCAAGAGGGAAGACATATGGGAACATATGTATATGTATAGCTGATTCACTTTGTTATAAAGCAGAAACTAACACACCATTGTAAAGCAATTATACCCCAATAAAGATGTTTAAAAAAAAAAAAAAACGAATAAACTGGAATATACTCAGTTTTTTCCTAGGGAAAGGTTTGGTATTAAAAACTCAACTGCGCTATACTGCAGTTGTCAAGAGAATGGATAACAACCAGACGACCAAACCACTTATGGCAGACTTAAGAGAGATGGGTTTGTGCAGAGCACCGAGATGAAGTTCTTCAAGGGCGTACAAAAATGTATACCACTGTGGCTCTGCTTTAGGAAAACTACTCCAATAACATCACAAAACTTGGAGATAGATTTTCTGTGACTAACAGAGTTTGGGATTGAGCTACTACTGCACGTGGGTTGACTCAACTTGCAGGTCTGTAATTTGTTTGCAAGGAGTTGAGAAGACAAATGGGAGAGCACCGTAATGTTCTCCTAGAAGAGATGTAGGAGGGTGACAAAAAGCCAGTCCTCGTGGACCAACATTGCAGAAAGGGATGTGTATCCTGGTTTGTTTGGCTGTGTGGATTGAAGCATCAGGGACTCCTGATCACCACATTATTCATTCCTGCATCCTTATAGGGAAACCAGGTCACATCTATTTTCTGAAATTGGTAACCAGACGTACTCCTGCGCTACAGGGAAACTGGAAAGACTGCATAAAACAAGAATTGCTTAAATACCATTAAACTATTTCACCAATTCAAAAGGAAAAGGAGGAGTTTAAAAGATAATAACATAAAAGCAGTTTAAAAATGTGTTGAACTCCTGCGGTGATCGACACAGTTTTCCAGAAAATGGTGTCGCACAAGACATCAACAGTGACAAAATGCCTAAATGGTGGTACAAGCCGGTATGCAGTTCAGTCCTCAGGGACTGTCATTGTTGCCATGATCACACCTTCCGGTTAGGGCTGCTCTTGTGGAGCAGGGTTAGTTGGCAGGCCTGCTTTCCTCTCTCATAGACACCTCATTATTTATCATCCCTTCAGTACTTTTAATTGCTCTGAGCAAAGATTTCTTTTTCCATTTAGAAATGGAGACTGAACCCATCAATACCCAATTTAAGCAAGACATTCATAAAGACAGCAGTGAAATTATTGCTCTGCTGCTTTTCTAAATATGCAGCTAGTTTGGCTAGACATTCATAAATTTAAGCGAGTTTCGCATCTAAAACTAAAGCTTCTCCTTGATTGCCGAATGACTCTTCGGATATACAGTGTTTCTAATTAGCTATAGCAAAATCTGGAAAGACACATTTTGCATTTGGTTTAATGTATTTGTGAAACTGTCATTCACTTTTACTGGTGTATAACACACGGATAATTTGGGCCCATTTTTTTCAATAATAATTGTAAAAACATGAACAATTATATTGTTTGCTAAATACTAAATGCGGTTCAATTTTACACAAAATAAACTCTGTGTTATTTACTAAAACTTAAATCATACATCAGAAAGTTGGATTTTTTGATTTATGAATGTTTATTATATATACAAAATAAGATCTAAAAAATAATCCAATAAATTCAATTAAATATATATATAATATTGGATTTTCAATATGGTAAATGTCATCATGACTATAATTGTTATGTAATAGTATGTGCTATTGAACATTGCATATTTTAATTTCTATGAGTTGTAAAGTTCAAAATCTCGGTTACATTGTTGCAGTAGAATAAACTTGAAATAGAGGAACAGCTCAAGGAAGCTGGCTACTACTAATCCACTTGCAAAATGCTTAGGTATAGTTCTTAGAGTTTCCAACTGAATCTGTTTTTTCGTCATGCTCGTACGTTTAGACACATCTAATTTTCACTGATTTTTAAAAGCTCTGGTAGGCTTTATTTGTACCTGATTACTTCAGTTAATTAATATTTAAGCAACTAATAGTAATAATATAAATTTAGCACATTAAAAATGATACCAGCTACCTTTTATTATGTGCTTTGCCTATTTCCAGCTCTGTCCTAAGGAATTTAAGTCAGACGTCATGTCACATAACTCACAATAAACCTGAGGTGGGTATTTTTATCATCATTTTAAAGGTGCGAACTAAGACTTAGAGAGTTGAAGTGACTTGCCCAAGGACTGCTAGTAAGGACTAAAGAGAAACTCCAAATCCTACATATCTGACTCTGGATTTCAAGTTTGTATTCTAGTTGTTTCTTTTTTTTTAAATTAATGATCTTACTTTTTATTTTTTAATTAAAAAATATTTTTATACAATTTTTAAAGGTTACTTTCCATTTACAGTTATTACAAAATACTGGCTCTATTCCCCATGTTGTACCATACACACTTGAGCTTATCTCACATCCAAGTGTGAGCTTGTGCTCACAAGTGAGAGCTTGTGCCTCTCACTCACCCACCCCTGTATTCCCTCCTAACCACTGGTAACCACTGGTTGTTCTCTGTATCTGTGAGTCTGCTTCTTTTTTTGTTATATTCACCAGTTTGTTGTATTTTTTAGATTCTACTTATAAGCGACAGTATTTGTCCATCACGTTGGTTTTTAAACTGCAAAGCATAGGACCTTATCCCAGGCCTTACTGACAAAGGTAAGGAGTGGAAAGGGGGGGTATTAGGACAGGTTTGTGAGGAAGAAAATAAAGACAGGCCACGAGGTAGACAAAGAAGAGCCATGATCTTTCCACTCTATATTGTGGCTTATCTCTTAGTGGTTGGAGACAGCAGGGGAAGGGTGAGATGTGAATCGAGCAAAGATCTAGTATCTGCTAAGGGAGTTTGGGATGAGACAGTTTTCATAATGAAAGAACACTGCTTGTATGCTGAGAGCCAAAAGTTCACACTGCTTCAGATAAAGTGTCCATTTGAGAGCTACTGCCCACTCAAGACCCAATGATCAGCCCATACTTAAGGAACACTCTTGAAATACTGATAGCCTGGAGAGACTGAGAAGCTCAAATCCAGAAATCCAGACATACTGATGATTCAAACACACGACATAGCTCAGATTTTCCACCCAGAAAAAATGAATAGTTCATCCTATATACAGTAGCCAACCAGAGGAGGTGCTTACTGTTTAATTACCATGAGACTTTCCTGTACAACCCAAATTACTGTGTATGTGTGTGTGAGTGTGTGAATGTGAAAGTGTGTGAGTGTGTGTGTTCCAAGGGTGGGACATTGGCCTGTGATTCCCTCCAGACTTCAGTTTTCCATTTTCTATCACCCCCTCCCCCTTACTAAACCATAGGTATGTTTCCCCAAGTCTCCTCAGGAGAGAATTTTTAATATTCACTGCATCAATTAATCCATGGGCCTGTAAATTTACGAATATCAACACTGACAGATGAAAGACAGGTAACGTCTTTATATAAGAATTGTATGCATGTTTAATAGTTATTTGCTATAATTATAAAAAAATTACCCTAGTATTTCTACAATGTATAATTTTTATTTTTTTTTTACAATGTATACTTTTTAGCGTATCATTTATTTTGAACTTTATATGAAGCATAAATGTGGTAAAAATTTCATTTTATTAAAATCTGACACAGTGACAGCCTTAGAATCTATCTATAGACGTTGAAACTTGTAACTAATAACAAAAAACTTAATGCTCCTCCAGAGCTTAAACACTGGACTTATTAAATGTTGCATCTGAAAAGGAAATGTTGGTCAACTGTGGTTACAATAAATTGATAAATCAAAAAAGAAAAAAGACAGGAGGAAGAAAGAAAGGGAGGGAGGTTAGAAGAAGGGTAGAGTGAAGAAGCAGGAGGGAAAAGGAGGAAGAATGAGTACATTTTATAACATTTGAGATCTGCTTAGGTTAGCATGTTTTGCCAGAAGTACACAGTTGATGCTTATTTGCATGTGATACTAGACAGCACCAGAAATTTGCATAATTCAGTTTGGCTGGAAGTTTATCTTAAACTCGAGTTAAAAGTAAAACTATGGAGATTTGATTCAGGGAAATTTCTTCTTCAGGGACCAGGGAGCTTTGGAGAAACAGCTTAGGTTTATGCTGTGGGTAGATAGAATTAAGAAAATATGTTGGAAATGGCATGTTTAGGATGTTGAATTATAGATTTTCACTTAAATAAAACACTTAGAATATACTTGTGTTAGAATGCATTTTATTATCCTCACAAAATTTATTTTTTAATGAAAAAATTCCCAAACTAGAGAAGTAATGTTAAGAGTTTAAAAATGCAGACTACATGTTTAAATGATTTTAAGGTTTATTAAAAATAGATGGTCTAAACCACACTCAGCAGTTGTGTGATGAAAATTTCAATATTCTGTAAATAGATTTATATTGTCTGTTAGCTCTCATAGAATTGATTAGTATTATTCTGCCATTTAAAACTTACTGTATTTATAACTTGTGTCTATGTGATTACCTTTGGACTTAGCCATACATTATTTTGAAGCTGTAGTAATCCCAAATCATGCCATTGTTTTATCTTTGGACCACTGAATCACTCTCTCCCTTGGAGTTCAGTAATATATTAATAAAGCAAGAGAATTTATGTGAACATAAAAGCAATATTCCAGATACTTTATAATTTGAAGATAAACCAAAACAATGCAAAATATTTGCTCTTAGAAATTTTTATGGGTAGGATAAACAGTGATCTACCTTGATTCATTTAGATATAATTTCAAGTCAAGACAGGAAGCTTGGTTTTAAAACCTCAGAATTTTCTCATTTCTATAATTAAAATGACATTAGATATATTTTGAGTTTGAATGTTTTCCCTTAAAAAATCTTTTAATTATCGTACAGATGTTATTCAAACTTTCCCTAACTTTGCAATTTTGCAATAATAATGATACAATTTACCTTTCTTTTTCTCCTGAAGAGGAGAATGAAATTCAATCTCTTAGAAAAGTTAATACAGTAAATATAATTCTATGTTGCTGCTGAAAGATTTCCAAAAGTGGTTGTAAAGCCCAGTGTACTGGAGTAATCATTTCTTTCCCCAAAACTTTAGTTTGGCCCAGCAGGGCAGATGCCTCAGAGCTACTGAAAACACTCACTTGTGCTAATACCTCACTTAGGGTTATTGGAGCTGAATACTTGTTCCTATACAGAGGTTACTATTTCTTCAAATAAAATGTTATAACACATATTAATAAAAAGATCCATCCTACATTGAATACAAAAACAAGTAACAACCACAAAAACCTATGGCAGTAACTCTATCACTGTTGTGAGAGATGAATCTCCCTAAGCCACATTGATTTAGACATTTATTGGATCAATCATTCAGTGAATGTTTATTGAGTTTCTAATATTTCTGTAATATAGCCCTTGGCATTTGCTTGGGGGATGGATGTTGAGAAGAGATTCAGTATTCCTCATTTTTTTTTTTTTTTTTTTTTTTTTTCGGTACGCAGGCCTCTCACTGTTGTGGCCTCTCCCGTTGCAGAGCACAGGCTCTGGACGCGCAGGCTCAGCGGCCATGGCTCACGGGCCCAGCCGCTCCGCGGCATGTGGGATCTTCCCGGACCAGGGCACGAACCCGTGTCCCCTGCATTGGCAGGTGGACTCCCAACCACTGCGCCACCAGGGAAGCCCATTCCTCAGTTTTATGGTCTAAAATTTTGGGGAAAAAAAGCTTGCATACAATTTTTTTTTCCAAGTACTTTCTTCAGGGTTCTCAAAAGGAAAAAAAAAAAATATATATATATATATATTTTTTTTTCAAATGATAATAATTTATTCCCTTTACCTTGAGAGAATCAGGTTTAAATCTGGTTCTTAAAATGTGTACATGCTTTCATAACTATATTTTCTAAATATTCTATGTTTAATATTAACAAAATGATCAAGGACTTAGACCTATATTCAGCCTAAGTTTACTTATAGTAAAATATCAAAAGGCCATGCTGTATCATGAATTAGGTGTTATTACTTATAGATCAGGCCTGTTTTGTACATAGTGACAAATGCAGTGGAATAGGTCATTCACTCTTACTGCCATTCAGATGGCCAGTGATATCACTCTCCTTGTTTCTCCAAATTAGTTATTTTTTTTTAAAATTGGGGTATACTTGCTTTACAATGTTGTGTTAGTTTCTGCTGTACAACGAAGTGAGTCAGCTCTATGTATATGTATATCCCGTCCCTCCTTGACTTCTTTCCCAACCCCTCTATCCCACCCATCTAGGTCATCACAGAGCACCGAGCTGAGCTCCCTTGTGCCATACAGCAGGTTCCCACTAGCTATCGATTTTACACATGGTAGTGTATATATGTCAATCCTAATCTCCCAATTCATCCCCCCTGTGTCCACATGTCCATTCTTCATGTCTGCAACTCTATTCCTGCCCTGCAAATAGGTTCATCTGTACCATTTTTCTAGATTCAACATATATGCGTTAATATACAATATTTGTTTTTCTCTTTCTGACTTACTTCACTCTGTATGACAGACTCTAGGTCCATCCACGTCTCTACAAATGACCCAATTTCATTCCTTTTAATTTGTGTGAAAAATGAATGAAATAAAAAATGAACAGAATGATAACCTGCTAATGACAGTATATTAACTAATTATCGAGAGCCTCCTATGTGTCAGATACTGTTCAAGGTAAGCAAGATGTATCAGTGACTCACACAGACAAATTCCCATCCTGGGCAACTTATCCTAGGGAGACAGGCCATACACAAAGGATGAGGTTGTACGAAAGGAATACATTATTAAAGCGTGTTAAAAGGTGATAAGCGGGCTTCCCTGATGGCGCAGCGGTTGGGAATCTGCCTGCCAATGCAGGGGACACGGGTTCGAGCCCTGGTCTGGGAGGATCCCACATGCCGCGGAGCAACTGGGCCCGTGCGCCACAACTGCTGAGCCTGCGCGTCTGGAGCCTGTGCTCCACAACAAGAGAGGCCGCGACAGTGAGAGGCCCGTGCACTGAGATGAAGAGTGGCCCCCGCTCTCGCAACTAGAGAAAGCCCTCGCACAGAAACGAAGACCGAACACAGCCAAAAATAAATAAATAAATAAAAATTAAAAAAAAAAAAAAAAAAGGTGATAAGCCCTTTATGAAAAAAATATAAATAAAGAAGTGGAAAGAATAAAAATATTGGGAGTGTTGAGAGGACTGCATTTTATTTTTATTTTTTTACTTTTATTTATTTTTTTGCTGTACGCGGACCTCTCACTGTTGTGGCCTCTCCCGTTGCGGAGCACAGGCTCCGGACGCGCAGGCTCAGCGGCCATGGCTCACGGGCCCAGCCGCTCCGCGGCATGTGGGATCTTCGCGGACCGGGGCACGAACCCGTGTCTGCTGCATCGGCAGGCGGCCTCTCAACCACTGCGCCACCAGGGAAGCCCAAGGACTGCCTTTTAAAACCAGTGGTCAGGGTAGAGCTGGGACCTTTAGAGAATGGAGTTTACTATAGAATTCAGCAGTAATGCAGGGGAGTAGAATAGAAGCTGGTTACGGCTTTTTTTTAACATCTTTATTGGAGTATAATTGCTTTACGATGGTGTGTCAGTTTCTGCTGTATAACAAAGTGGATCAGCTATACATGTATCCCCATATCTCCTCCCTCTTGCGTCTCCCTCCCACACTGCCATCCCACCCCTCTAGGTGGTCACAAAGCACCCGGCTGATCTTCCTGTGCTACTATCTATTTTACGTTTGGTAGTGTACATATGTCCGTGCCACTCTCTCACTTCGTCCCAGCTTACCCTTCCGCCTCCCCAAATCCTCAAGGAGATGGAAGCAACCTAAGTGTCCATCACTGGGTAAGGCTTTGATATGCAGATGGAGGAGAGAGGGTTTTCTAGTTTCCATGCAGTAGGGAGTATTGTAAATAAAAATCACTCTAATTTTTCCCCTCGAAACCACAATAAGGCAGAGATTGTCACAATTTTTAAAGTTCAGTTAAGTGTAATAGGGCTTATGACTTGTAAACAAGATAAAGTAGAACTGTTAAGATTTATTTAATACATTTCTTAGGTTATGCCCAGATCAGTCGGATCCCAAGAGCGTTAAAGATCCTCGTGTGTCTCCAGGAAGTCATCACAATGCTGCTAGTTCAGGAATGTTGACACTATATAGCCAAGCCCCAAGGGTGAAATACTATACGTATGACAACGTAGCAGCTTACTGAATCCCACTGTTGAATATATATGCCTACATTTAAGTTAAAGCTTAAAACGAAAGAAAATGCGGATTGTCTTGAGGCGTAAGACTGAGGTTTCCTTTAAAAGGCTCAGTACTTGGTCTTCTCCCTCCATTGGACAGTATATCTTAGTTTTGGCCAAAACCAAAGCTACTCACGTATTTGGAACGAGAACTCACGTCTCTTGGATCTAATTTCAGAGACTGTACCTCAAGGTACAGCACTCACTTAATTCATGTATCCACTCAAAAAACATTTACCGAGGGTCTGCAATTTGTAAGGCATGTTGATAGGATCAGACGATTCAGCAGTGACTCAAGATACTCCCTACTTTATTCTAGTGGGGTAGGGGGAGAGGTAGTATCTGAATAATAGCTACCTTAATAATTAAATCCATACAGATTAGGTAGTAAGTGCTCAGTAATATGAAGAAACAAGAGTCATGGGTAGGTGCTTTGACTGTTACGATTGTTTAGTATGTACTCTCTCATTTGACCGTCGACAAAACCCTAGGTAGAAGATATTATTATAATCCCCATTTTGGATATTAAGGCAAAGAGAAACTGAAAATTAGACAGAAGATCTTTGTCAGAGGCCAAAGAAATACCAAAGCAAGTGGATTCTAAACCAAACATCCTAAACAACTTGCTATACTGCTTTCAGAGGAGGCCACTTTAGAGCCAAGCTGTGACCCATGTAGGGGTCTGCAAACTATTTCCCATAGTCCAAATATAGCCAACTGTTCTTGTAAGTAGAGTTTGATAGGAACACAGCCACACTCATTCAGTCACATATCGTCACAGGCTTTGGGTTACAGTAGTTGTGACAGAGACCACATGGCGCCCAGCCATAAATATTTACTATCTAGCCCTTTATAGAAAAGTAACTTCCAATCCCCGAACTAAAGCAAGGAACCAATCCATGACATATGAATAAAAATTCAGGCAGAGGGAACAGCAGGTGGAAAAGTCCTGAAGTGGGGCTGTGATTGACGCACCCAAGGGAGAGCGATAGCGCAGTGGAGCTGAAGCATAATGGATGAGGGTATATTACTGAGAGACAGTAGTCAGAGCGCAAAGGGGTCATCATAGCCCTGCAAAGGACCGTGCACTTGAATCTGAGGAATGTCAGAAGCCACCAAAAGGTTTTCAGCACAGAAGTAACATGAGTTGATGTAGTGGACAATGTACTTCGGAACCAAAGTTCTTACTCCTACAGGGATGAAAATGTTGTCAGCAGAAAGCTCTCAGCCATCAGTGCCCTCCTAGAATTGCCTTCCCTGGAGACACGTGCCTTGCCAAGGCCATCCCTCATTCCTGGGGGCAGACAGCAACATGGCTGGCTGGTGTGAGAATATAAAACCACAGTCTTGCTGCCCAAACCTGGAACCACTACTCAAGGCCCCGGCAATTTCAGGGCTCCTACAGGTTTGGCTGAGGTTGTCACTGAGACTGCATTGCCGCTCAGCTTCTCCCTCTGTCCCACCCTGATTCTTCCTCCTGCAGAGACAATGATGCCCAGAATGCTTTCTGATAAACCTCCTTCAAGTTCCCCTACCCTCTCTCTGAGTCTGCTTCACTGGGAATCTGCCTAGCAATATCTGACTGACTTGCTTATGAGGAACGTCACTAAATTCAAAGAATATTATAGGTGGGCCAGGGTGGAAGCAGCAAGGATGAATTTAAACCGTATTACAGTAGTTAATACAAGGTACGATGATGCATAGATCAGAGGATATATCTTAATGGTTGTTCTAATAGGAATTGTAGGTAAATTGGAGGCGACATATGAGAGAGAAAGGAGTCCAGGATCGCTACAAGATTTTTAACCTAAGTAACTGATAGATAATCAGAATCCCTTTGTTTTTTGGGTGGATTGGATAAGGAAGTAAATCAGGAATTTGTTTTTTGTATGTGCGCTAGACTCTAGTGATTAAGGTATTATTGTTAATGCTGTAACACATTTCTCAACAATATCATGAATTAACACAATAAAAATTTCTTTCTCACTCACATGTAATACAGCGTAGACGTCCAGGTTGGACAATTCTTTGGGCACTTCCCTTAAGAACTGTGTCTATTTCATGGATCTACCACCCTGTGACTTCATGATCACCTTGTTGTCCTTCCCCAGTAGACAGAGTAGTAAATCCTATTTTATACCTACCCCCAGCCTGTTAGGGAACAACAATGCTTCCAGCTCCATTTCACCACCCAGACTTAGGGACATCCATCCACCTAGACATGACATTAGGAGAGGGAAATGCCATCCCTGACTGATCTCCTCTTTCTCATCAGCTCTATACTTTAGGTAAAAGCCAAACCTTTGGCAATCACCGAGTCACCTCCGCTGCAGCCCTGTTAAGTCTGAGATTATATACAGAAGTGGAGATGTAAAAACGATTGGATATATATAGGTTTGGAATTCAGGGGAGATGCCTGGGATGAAGAAATAAATTGGGGAGTCTTCAGTGAATAGAGGACATTTAAAGCCATGAGACGGCATCAAGTTTCCTAGGGGTTGGGTGCAGGTTGAAAGGAGAAGCCATTCAAGCCCTGAACCCTGGGTCATTTCAGTGCTTACAAGTTAAGTGGATGAAGTGAAATAGAGAAGAAACTGAAAGGAGATGTCACCGAGGGGGAGGAGAACAAAGAGAGGGTGGCTTCCCTGAGGCTAAGCAGAGAACCCGTTCTGAGGCTGCGTCAATCAACCGTATCAAAGAGTGCTGCTAAGTGGAGTTAAGGGGAATCCAGAGAACTGATCATTCAATCTGCAATGTGAACTGTGCAGCAATGCGTCAGACTCCTGAAACAGTGTAAGTTTGGAAGAGACTGGACAGATGTGAAGTGGAAGCAGAAAATATTGCATATCTTTTGAGGAGTTGTATGTCAGGACACAGCAGTCCTTTTACTGAGTAAAGTCCTACAGTCAGTGTCTGAAATACTTAGAAAAGACTATGCATTGAAATACCTGACATTGCTCTAGGGTGCTAACTCATTAAGACATGGGTGATACATTATTTTAGCATCACTATACTGGACTTGAAGACAAAAAAAAAGATAAAGGGGGGATCTATATCTTTATTTATTTTTACCTCCTCACCTTCCATTTCTACCTGCTCTAGCATCATCCTTTGACTTTTGGGCATGTTTTTGTGTGTTTGAGCGAGTTTTTGAACACTCTACTTCTCTAATTCTTTGCAACCCAAATTATCCAGACTTGGAGAAGACAAGTCTCATTTCTACACAGTTCAACACTGAAATATTTTGACAAGAATGCTTACTAGGTGAGTAAGATAACTACAACAGAAAAATATAAGAATATATAGAAACAACTCTATTTCTGGAGTTCAATTCCATAGCGGAAATGTAGTCCAATTCTGATCTAGGTGGCAAAGTGCTTGGTGGAAAAACACTATTATTTTTCTCTTCTCAATCCCATGTGATCTGAACTCAGGGGAAAAGTAACTGGCTCTCCTCCCCTCTCAAAACGCTCACCCAGAATAGCTGTGATCCAAGCTGAGTAACCCAGAGAGACAGAAAAATGACAAGAAACATCTGCAGACTGAGAAAAATGCTCATCTCTTTACTGGAAATAAATTTCAGTATACACACACATATGTATAATATATGTGCTACATATATGTATATATGTATGCTTATATATATATTTATATATATCAGTTTAGATGACTATGTTTGTTGTTTCTTGGAAAGGCAGGGGGTAGTAATGACACAGCTTAATGATTCTCTCTTTTTTTGAATTTCTATCATGTAAACAATGAAAATACCTTAATGGAGAATATAATAGGAGTCATCATCTTCAAAATAATGCTTGACTATCTCCCTTAGTATACACACCAGCTTCAGATCTCAAAAAATATAGAAAGAAAAATTGTATGGCAGTGATGATTTTTACAAAGTTAGGGAAAAGAAAAAAACATCAGTAAGGTATAGCTAGGGAAGTGCCATTAATATTGAAAATATAAACTAGGTTTGCTCAGTAGCTTCTAGACATTTGAGGGCTCTTTTTTTTTTTATTAGAAGTTCTTTATTTGTCTCTCATGACAATATTTTTGTCTCCTCTACCCAGAAAATTTCCGGTAATTTATTTTAAGATCAATGTAGATGGCTGCTGAGGGAGAATTTCTTCTAAAGGGCTTGGTCTAAATGAACATCATCAGATTTTAGAAAGGATAGAGAAAGACACAAATTGACAGTGAAGGGAACATTTTTATTCTCGCCTCATTTCACTACAAGTCATGTAGACAATTGAAATCAAGTAGGGAAAAAGATATTTAGGAACAAATAACCCCCTACCCTTGAAAACAGAAACTGCGGAAGGAGGACAAGTGTGTTTAGATTGAAAGGGTGCCTGGCGCGGTTTCTTTGATGGGCTGTGACCGTGTGGGCTCCTGGGTAAAAATGATGGCAGAAAAATCCTGGCTCATTAGCACTCAGTGTAGATGAAGTGTCAATACGATGATTACTAGAGATTTTTTTTGAAACAGGGCTTATTTGAACCAGATGAAGAAGGAATTACAACAAATTGAAAGTGGCATAGGTTTTCATGTTGTAAGTCCTTGTGCTTTTCAGTGGCTGGAATGGAAGGATGATGGTCTTGTGACGCTTCTTTATTGCGCTTTTTTCTTTCTTTCATTTGCTAACTTTCCAGGCTCCCTTCTCTGCCTCCTGAGTGATTAGAACACAGATTTATACTCGTTGCTTCATTTCTTTCCATACTGTTACGAGCGCTTTATGGATAGAATCATTTACCGTGGAAGACGAAGAGTGTGATTAGATTTCCAAAAGATACATGACCCTGTGTGTGTCAGCTATACCATCTGTCCTTTTGGCACAAAATTCTTTTAAATGGATAATTTTAAAATTCCTTCCTCGCATGTGATTTTTCTTTTCTTTTCTCCTATTTGGATGACTTCCAAGATCAAGAACAGGAAGGACTGCATTTCAAAGTAGGCTGATAATTCAAAGTGCCAGAGTTGAACTGGGATTTTTGAATTTTAAAACGAACTTCCTGAGATTTCCTAATTGAAAGCACATTCAGGAGGCAGTTCTGCGAACGGTAACAGCGAGTGTTCTGCTCAGAAGCCTCCTTCACATGGCGGTGTCCCGAAGAAAATGGAATTTGTAACTGCAGCTTTTCTGGACTAAAATCACATCCAAACAGCAGGATTTCTAAACAGAAGGTGCCTTATAACTATGGTCTCAAAGTAAACCTCATTTAAACTACGTTCATTCTAAATGGAAAATGTACTGTAGCTGTTTTCTACGTTAATGTCAAATTCAAATCATTGCTCCCCGAACAGCTAAGTAGCTTAACCTCTGCCATGGATTGAAGACTAGTGTGTACTTCATATTAGGCTTGCAGAGTAATTTGGGGGAAAACGTTTTCCTCCTGTACATGTTTCACATAGACGATGACAGGAAAAATTCATTATTTGAGGAAGATTTCTCATTAGTGAGATGTGATGTTTGTTTCAAATTTCAACCTAGAAGACTAAACAATACGTGAAATGTCAATCAACCTACTTCTCAGAGAAAGAAACCATCTCAGGGACTTGCTGTCTTTTAAGTTCTATAGGGAGCTCAGAATACAGAAACAATATCGATGCACACTTTGTGGGGAAAAAGAGACCAAAATGACGGCTTATTAGTGAATTACTCAACAGAATGAGAAGTGAGAAGGAATATTAAAGCTACTGTAGCATTATAACTCTTCCTTTCAGAGATATGAAGCTGATTTTATGAAATTCATCAGCCCAGCCCTTGCTGTAGACCCTAATATGCCCCTTAATGGGAAATCCAACACTAATTGATAAAGCAGAAATTAAGTCTTTAACTCACTAGTCTTTCCTTACAAATAGTAAAACAAACAATATATTGGAACAGTAATATTAATGTATTACACACACATATATGTATATATATGTGTATGTATCTATATATAGAAAGCATTTATTTTTTCAAACACTTTCACATTAGCTCAAAATCCAAATAACATGTCCTAGTCACCAGCTGCAATTTTCTCTCTTTCAAAGTGCCTTTCATCCAGGTGTCTGAATAAAGAGGATGAAAAAGATCTCCCAGTGCTGTGTTCTGTATATTTTGTATGTTTTTTCCTAAAACTGATGCTACTTAACATACTCATTCTTAACTGCAAAATGTGTATCGAGGACTCTGACGACCCGTCACTCTTTGGCATTTTTCCTAGGTGGACTTCATGGCCTTTGACTTGTTGCTGCAGCTGCTGTGGGCAGCACCTGGTGTGTCTTCAGATGTGGCTGTTTATGCTCGTGTTCTGTCTGAAACGAGCTCGGAAAAGAAAAGAAAAGAAAGAAACCAATCATCTTTATCCCCCGAGTTCTTTCTATCAGGCTAGCGTGGCCACCCTAATGAATCACCAGAGTGCTATGGCCAAGCTTAAGTGTAAACCTCTTCAGAGGTTGCTTCTGACTCCTTATTTACGACTGCGGCATTTGAAAGCACCAGAGAAGCGCTGCTTAGACATTTTACTGTACGTGATTCAAGTATCTTCTTTTTCATTGCGATTGAACAATGTGTGGAGATGAACATTTTTTTGATGCTATTACTAACAGTAAGCAAAATGCTTTTTACATGAGAATGCCTAAATCAACCGAGGGAAGCTGAAGTGGAAGTTATTTGAGGCACTCGAGTAATATATTTTTAAATATGTGGTCCATATATTTGCATCCGATTTTAGGAAATAAGGTAAGGAAATAATGAATTATTTTTATTTTCAGAAAGGTGAATATAAAACATACACATTGACTTACCAGAAAAATATTTTCTATAGCTAAATTAAAGCTGGATCAAGTAAATAGTAATACAAATGGCAATGAGTTGTAGACTGAAATTTGAGGGAAGAGATTGAAACTGTGTATTTCATTGAACTATATTGTCAGCCATTATGTCCTTGGACCAGGAGGTTACAAGGAATCTCTCCAAAGTCAACTCAATTTTGTAAATGCTCTATTTGAGTAAATATTTGTGCCATTCTCATTGTCTTCCAGGTTTCATATTGTGGATTAATGGTTCTTTGTTGGCATTATTTAGGTATACTTACATAGAAGAAGATGTATCAGTTTTAAGTGTACAGTTCAATGAGTTTTGTCTAATGTGTATTCCAGTGTAGTCACCACTGAAAACAAAATATTTTTCTAGCACTCCTCAAAGTTCCAAGTTAATCCCAATTGCCACACCAGGGAACCACTCCCCTAATTTCTATCACTATACCTTAGTTTCGCCGGTTTGGAAATTCATGCATATGGAATCTTACAGCACATACTCATTTTGCTTCTAGCCTCTTTCATTAAACATGATTCTGAGATTCATCCATGTTGGTGCATATGTAAGCAGTGTGTACATTTTATTGCCAAGTAGCGTTGCATTACATGAAGAGACCACAACTGATTTCGACTCTTTTCTCGTTAATGGACATTTGTGTTCTATCAAGCCGCTACATGTAATGTTATACAGGTCTCTTTTCTTTTTCTTCCTCTGTTAGATATGATGTTAGCTGTAGTGATTAGTAGGTACTTTATATAGAAACTGTCATTCTTTTTCTAGTTTGCTGTGAATTCTTTATTTTTTTAATCATAAATGCATGCTGAATTTGTCAAATGCTATTTCAGTTCTATTGACTTATTATATTTATTTATCCTTTATTTTTTTAATGTGATGAATTATAGTAACATTTTTTATCACAGATTTATAATGTAATTCACATATCGTATAATTCACGCATTTCAAGTACATAATTCAGTTGTTTTAGTATGTTCATTATTACTACAGTCCATTTTTAAAAAATTAAAAAAAGTCTATTCACTAACACTCAATCTCCATTTCCTTCCAGTCTCCTCAGCCCTAATTTTTCTGGCGTCTCAGTATTTTGCCTTTTATGAACATTTCATGTAAATGGAATACAGTGGTTTCTTTCACTTAATATGTTTCCAAGGTCCATCCATGTTGTAGAGTGTATTGGAACTCCATTCCTTTTTATTGACAAATACTGTTCCACTGCGTGGATATACCACATTTATGTATTCATTCACTAGTTGATGGACATTTGAATTCTTTAACTTATTTCCTGTTATGAGTAATGTTGCTGTGAACATTTGTGTATTGCGTGGACATATATTTCCATTTCTTTCAGCTGTATATTTAGGAGTAGAATCATTGTGTCATATGTAACTCTGTGTTCAACCATTTGAAGAGCTACCAGACTGTTTTCCAAAGCAGATGCATCACCATACATTCTTTTTTAGATACAGGTTTTATTATTATTTAGGTATGACAAGTCTGACAGATCAGGAGACGACTGCCCTTGAAAAGATGTTTGTTATATCACACATTCCAAGTGGGAGGAGCCTGCCATACCCTGGGCGGGGCCACATGGGGAAGCACCAGTGTTGGTCAGAAGCCAGAGAAGAGTGAGGAGTGAGGAAAAAATGTGTGCAAGAGAAGAAACAGGTGAGGCATGGTGAACAGGTTTAGAATTAGCTAATTTTAATGATTTGAGCCTACTCTGGAGAATAGGGGCTGTCCCTGGTTGTCTGGTACTTAGCCCCTGGGTCATTATGGCAGGTGGGTTGTAGCCCACAAGGTAGTGTGAGAGCCAGGTAAAGCAGGTAGCTGGGGCTGTGGGCTCTGGATTGGTTGAATAAGATGAAGTTATTGATAGATTGTTTGCATACATTGCTTAAAATGAATGTTAGAATATTTGCATATGCAAGACACACCCCCAGGCAATTTATCTGCTACCTCTAGAAATTAGCTAACCCTGGAAAGGGCAGTCTCTCCAGGGTCAGCACAGCCCAAGATGTCAAAGCATCAAGATATAGGAAATAAATGGCATGGTTAATACAACATTGCCATTAGCAATGAATGAGGGTTTAAATTACTTTGCAGGTTCACCCAAAATAGCTTCACTAATGGGTGTGAAATAGTATCTCATTGTGTTTTTATTTCTAACTCTAAGATATCTAATGATTTTGAACATCTTTTTATGTGCATATTGACTATCTGTATGTCTATACAAATATCTATTCAGATGCTTTGCCCACTTCTGATTATTTGTCTTTTTTATTATTGAGCTGGAAGTGTTCTGTATTTAATCTAGAGTCAAATTTCAGATTTAGGATTTGCAAATATTTTCTCGCATTCAATTCAGTTGCCTTTTCCTTTCCTGATGGTACCCTTTAAAACACAGGAGTTTTTACTTTTGATGAATTTCCATTCATTGACTCTCTGATTCCTTGTGTTTTTGGTGTTATAGCTATTCACCATTTCATTAGTCTTCACTCTAACCTTTATTATTTCCATCCTTCTGCTTGCTACGGGTATAGTTTTCTCTTCTTTTTCCAATTTCTTTTTCCTTTTTTATTTTTGGCTGTGCCCCTCAGCATGCAGTATCTTATGTCTCTACTAGGGATCGAACCCATGCTCCCTGCAGTGGAAGCACAGAGTCCTAACTACTGGACCACAAGAGAATTCACTTCTTTTCCCAATTTCTTAAGGTGAGGGGTAGGTTATCGATTTGAGATATCTCTTTTGATGTTTTTATTTATAAATGTAAATTTGAGCACTGTTTTAACTGTATTTCACAAATTTGGGTATGTTGTACTCTTATTATCTTTCATCTCAAAATATTTTCTAATTTTCTTTGTCATTTCTTATTTGACCCATTGATGACTTAAGTGCATTGTCTACACCCCACATATTTTGGTTTACTAACATTTTTTCCATTGTTGTTTTCTAATTTCACTTCATTACAGCCAGAAAACACAATTTGCATAATACCAATTCTTTTACATTTATTGAGGCTTATTTTACTGCCTAACACATGGTCAATCCTGGAGAACAGTCCATTGGTCCTTGAGAAGAATGTGCACCCTGTTGCAGGTAGAGTGTTCTATAAGTGTCTGCTGGTCTAATTGCTTTATAGCGTTGCTTAGATTTATTTCCTTGTTGATCATCTCTCTAGTTGTCCTATTCTTTATTGAAATTTGGGTGCTGAAATTTCCACCTACTGTGTTTGAATTGTTTATGTCTCCCTTTGATTTTGTCAATTTTTGCTTCACGTACATTGGGGCTTTGTTGTTAGATGCATATACATGGATAATTGCTATGTCTTTTTGATACATTGACCCTATTTATCATTATAAAAGGTTCCTTCTTATGATCAGGAACACTTGTTTTAAAAATCTATTTATCTGAACTTTTTATAGCCTTAGCAGACTTTTTTATGGTTGCTTTTTTTAGGATATGTTTTTTTTTCTTCCACCCTTTCACTCACAACCTATTTGTATCTTTGAATCTAAAGTGTGTTTCCTGTAGATCACATATTGTATCTTTTCTGTCATTTTAAACCATTCTTTTGATTGCATTATTTAATTCATTCACATTTAATGTTATCATTAAAAGAGTTGGATTTGTCTGTCACTTTACCTTTTTCTTAAATGCCTCATATATTTTCCTCTGTATTCCAGTTTTATTGCTTTCTTTTGCACTAAATGGACATTTTCTATGTAACATTTTGATTTCTTTAATAATTTTTCTACTATATATAGTTATTTATTTTCTTATATTGCTTGCTCTAAGACATGATATATGCATCTTTTGTTACCAGAATCTACTTCAAACTTATTCTTACTTAATTCCAGATATATACAGAAATATTACTCCTACATTGCTCTATTTATCTTAGCTTTTTTTGTGCTGCTATTAGTTATACATATTACATTTATATATAAGTTATAATACATTATTATAATATTACTTTATAAAATTTTATGTCATTAAGAAGCTGAGAGAAGAAAGGAGAGCAAGAATATATTCATGGAGTGTGTTACATTAACTTTTTTCTTACCATTTTGGTTTCTCTTTGTTTCTGTGGATTCAAATTACCAGCTGGTGTAATTTCCCTGCCCCAATACCTCATTGCCCCTGTTCCTCTCCTTTGTGCTGTGATTGTACACATATATTACATTTCTATATGTTACAGGCCTACTGACCCAATTACACACTATTGCTTTATGAAATTTCTTTTTTTTCTTTTTTCTTTTTTGTGTTACACGGGTCTCTCACTGTGTGGCCTCTCCCGTTGCGGAGCACAGGCTCCGGACGCGCAGGCTCAGCGGCCATGGCCCACGGGCCCAGCCGCTCCGCGGCATGCGGGATCCTCCCGGACCGGGGCACGAACCCGCGTCCCCTGCATCGGCAGGCGGACTCTCAACCACTGCACCACCAGGGAAGCCCTCTTTTTGTTTTTTTTAATTTTTATTTTTGGCCTTGCTTCGAGTCTTGCAGGATCCTATCTCCCCAGCCAGGGATCGAACTGGGACCCCAGGGTTCTTGATGGTCACTTTATCCCAGAGGTTGTCAGAGCTGGAAGGGCTCAGCCAGGCTTCCCTAGTGGGCTTAGGAAGGAGCAACAACCAGGACCTGCAACTTGCCTCCTGCATCCAGGATTTCCCACCCCACAGGCCGTTCCCAGCCTTGACGGTAGTCAAGCTAAGCCACTCTTGTGCTGGGATACAAGTAACTTCCCATCAGGGCTCTTTCTCTTGTCTACTGTTTTCCAAAACATGTTCTCATGCGTTGATGATTTTTCATAGACTGATCAATGCTAAGTCCTAGAGAGGATAACAAAAGACAAATGGGGATATTAACAAATATATGTCCAATCTAGAAAATTGGTACAGATGAACCTATTTGCAGGGCAGGAATAGAGACACAGATGTAGAGAACTGGACATTTGGGGTGGGGGGTGGGAAGGGGGAGTGGGATGAATTGAGAGATTAGGATTAACATACATACACTACCATGTATAAAACAGATAGCTAGTGGGAACCTGCTGTATAGCACAGGGAGCTCAGCTTGGTGCTCTGTGATGACCTCGATGGGCAGAATGGGGGGTAGTGGGAGGTCCAAGAGGGAGGGGATATATGTATACGTATAGCTGATTCACTTCATTGTACTGCAGAAAGTAACACAACATCGCAAAGCATCTATACTCCAATAAAAATGACATTTAAAACATATGAGGGCTTTTCTTGGCTGGTGGGCATATCACAAAAGCAAATGGAAAGGAATCACAGAGCAGGGATTCTGGTACCACCCAGAAAATGGGGATCCTGGCAGTTCTGATCAGGAGTGAGGAAATCGGTCCCTCGAATGTGGAATGCAGTGGCAGAGGGACCCTGGGAAAGTCCGGGTGTGGTGTGTGCCTCCCTGGCACATACAGCTGGGTCTGCAAGCCAGGACTGACTTGCATCCAACAATGTGTGTCAGGTGTGGTTCCACCTGTTACGAGGTATTTGCCAGGTAACTTCACCACTCCAAGTGCTGTCCATCAGTTTTGTGGTGGTTGTGAAATTTACTTTAAGACACCTAACTCACACTGTGGCTGTGAGTCAGGAAAAGAGTGATTAGACATTGCTATGAATCGCCTGGGAGTACTGCAGGAAGAGGTTGAAGAAGTGAGGCTCCCATGTGACGAGGTGGCCGAGTGGTTAAGGCGATGGACTGCTAATCCATTGTGCTCTGCACGCATGGGTTCAAATCCCATCCTCGTCGGCTGGCTGAGTTTGTGAAGAGTTAATTTTCAGTTAGTTAATTCCTTACTCATCACTCAGCTGAGTAATTCCTTCGAATCCCCCTTTTCTCTGTTTCCTCAGTAACATTTGTCATGGCTGTGAACTTAATTTGTTAACTGATATACTTGATTCATGTTTCATTCTCCCACCAATTTTTCATTCCATTACAAGTTTTGCTGAGCAGGGATTCCCCATTGAGGAAATAATTGAAGAATTAATTGAGGGCCATAGAAAAACATTGCCTAATAAATTCAGAGGAGCTGATAAAATGATCTATAGAGAAATGTACACAAAATTATGGGTTATTTAAGGCATTATCCTGCTAATTTTTCTCTACGCAGTTTTCATCTTTATTTTCTTTCATAGTAATTTTATTTTTTATTTATTCACTTTTATTGGAGTATAGTTGCTTTAAAATGTGTTAGTTTCTGCTGTACAGCAAAGTGAATCAGTTATATGTATACATAGATCCACTTTTTTTTAGATTTCCTTCCCATTTAGGTCACCACAGAGCACTGAGTGGAGTTCCATGTGCTATACAGCAGATTCTCATTAGTTACCTACTTTATAAATAGTCAATCCCAATCTCCCAATTCATCTCACTCCCCCTTCCCCCTTGATAAATGCTGGAGAGGGTGTGGAGAAAAGGAACCCACCTTACTGTTGGTGGGAATGTAAATTGGTGCAGCCACTATGGAGAACTCTATGGAGGTTCCTTAAAAAACTAAAAATAGAGCTAGCATATGATCCAGCAATCCCACTCCTGGGCATACACATGGAGAAAAGCAGAATTTGAAAGGATGCATGCACCCTGATGTTCATTGCAGCGTTATTTACGGTAGCCAGGACATGGAAGCAGCCTAAGTGTCCATCAACAGAGGAATGGATAAAGAAGATGTGGTACATATATACAATGGGATATTACTCAGCCAGAAAAAGGAACGAAATAGTGCCATTTACAGAGACATGGATGAACCTAGAGATTGTCATACAGAGTGAAGTAAGTCAGAAAGAGAAAAACAAATATTGTACAATATCACTTACACGTGGAGTCTAGAAAAATGGTGCAGATGGACATATTTGCAAAGCAGAAATAGAGTCACAGATGTAGAGACCAAACTTATCCTTTATGTTCTTTAAATGTGTGCATTCCTCAGGATTTAGTCTAAGCCCTTTGTGTTCTTACTCTGTGCTCTCCATGTGTGAGCTTTGTGCCTGCAATACCTTTCACTAGCTTACATCACTTTCTCAATTTCCAAAATTCTGTGTTCTATTGCTTTCTAGCAACTCCACTAATATGCCCTATAGGGACAGCAGTCTCAACACGAAGAGCAGTGAACTCACCGCCTCCTGTCAGTTTGCCCTCCTATGGTCCGGAGCACAGTACCCCCTTGTTCACAGGTCCCCTGCCTCTCCTTTGTGTGAACAGCACCTACAAACTCGTTAGTTTGCTAGACTTGGCCTTGCAGGGAGTGACCTCTCCACACCTTTTCATCCGTACCCCTGCTTCTTAAACCCGAGCTATAGAGAGTTACTTAAACCCCATGTGACTACAACACAGGGGCAGAGATATGCACTAGGTGCCTCTGAACCAGAAAGAGGACACTTAGGGAGACGTTCCTTGTCAGAGGAATCATCTAACTTGTTTCGAGAATGCCCTCCATGCAGGGGGAGTTTGAAGCCTGTGTCCCTGGAGCAACGTGGAAACACTGACTACCGTGTTTTCATTTACACTATTGGACTTAGGAGCTCAAGGTCCTCCATGGTCTTCAGCAACGTCTCTTTGCCATGCAAATAACGGGCGTGAACATGATTGGGAGTCATTATTCTGCCAATCACAGGTGCCAAAGTTAGAATTGTGTGGAAAGAAAACCAAGTACTTTCTACACTCCAGCACTCTTGTCTGTTGTCACCAAGCATCTGTTGGGGACTTCCTACAAAGCCTGTGGTGGGTCTCAGCATCTTGTCACTCCTGCCTGGGATGGTTTCACAAGTTTGTTCTCTCCCGTCAACCCACATCCTTGGAGTAAGGTTCTTCCTCTTGAACTGACTACACTGTGGCTGACTTATACCCCAGCTCCTTAGATTGCTCACCCCCTGACATAGGCTTATCGTATTATGCATCCCTAACAGTCAGCCAAGTTCCCTGAGACTCGTTAACTAGCATCTGGCCCCTCAGACTAATAAGGAAGTGCCGACCAATTGTGATTTTAATCAACGTTCACCCACTCTTGTGTCAGCTCTCCTCTGTAACATTTTATACACCTCTCTTTCATCTCTCCTTCACTCCCTCCCTCCCTTCCTTCCTCCCTCCCTCTTTCTTTCTCTCTCTTTCTTTCTTTCTTTCTTTCTTTCTTTCTTTCTTTCTTTCTTTCTTTCTTTCTTTCTTCCTTCCTTCCTTCTTTTCTTTCTTTCATTCTTTCTCTCTCTCTCTTTCTTTCTCTCTTAGAATTAAGAATGATACAAAGCTAACTGGAATCTGACAAAATAAAAAAAAAATTTATCCTAAGCAGTGTCATAACTGAGATATACTTTCTAGAACAGGTGATAGAAACAGTCTTATAGAGCTAGATAAAGAACATACAAGTCATCTAGTGCCAATTCTTACTTGTTCTCAATTTATACACATGTAGCTTTTGTTCCTATTTACTTCTGAAAATATTGACCTCTAGAACACCACAAAAAATAATGAATTTAATTCTTCATTTTACTGCTTTATAAATTATCTTCGTCTCTTTCTGAAACATCATCCTCTGCTCTTTGTCTTCTCAAAAATATTGTGAGAATCTAACAACGTTCACACCACCTTCGCTGAGACCACCCACAATACCATCATCTTTCCCTTTGGTTATGGCGGGTTTTTACTCTACCTCTTGATAGGTATCCCTGCTTCCTGCCTTGACCCACGGCTCCCCATCCACACTCTAACCTCAGAAAGTCAGAGAGTTGTTTTTCAAATCAAAATCAAATTACAGTCATATCACTCATGCTTAAAATCTTCCAAAACTTTCTATATCTCTCAGGGAAAAGGCTACAGTTCTTACAGTGATAACAGACGTAAGTGATCTGCTGGACATTCTCAATGTCTACTTTCAGTGGCTGTAAATCTCCCCTCCATCACTCTACCCCAGCTCTGTGGCTTCTTTGCTGTTCTTTCAACACCCAAGGTATCCTCCTGTCTTACCACTGCTCTTCCCTCTGCCTGGAAATGTTTTCCTTTTTGTCCATTTGTCTTGTCTCTTCATCTCCATCAGGTTTCTGCTCTGATGTCACATTGTAACCGAGGACCTTCCTGAGTGCCCTATTTTAAATGAATCTTTTTCCCTGATCCCATATTTCCTGTCCTCACTCATTTTTTTTCTCCACGTCGCTAATCATTTTCTGGCATCCAATTTGCTTTATTTAGATTAAAAACTTTACTTACCATATAAACTTAATAAACTCCATGAAGGTATAAATTCTATTCCATTCAATATCCCCAGACACCAGAAAAGTGCCTGCCCATGAGAGGTGCTCCATAAATCTATTTTCAATTATGAATAAATGAATGAAAAGCTTTCTACCTGTTTGATCCCTTCTCAGCATCGCCATCATCCTCTCCCACCAGGGCATTCTTCTCTATTTCTTTTCTCTGGTCCTTCCCTAGGATTCCAAGCCATGGCCTTTTTGCTCCCTTCAGTCCTTGCCCTCTGTGGTTTCATCTATTCCCAGGTGCCTGGGCATCCGAACTGCTCTCTCTTCCTTTAGCTTCAGGATCCTGCATTCGTCTTCCACACCACGGACATGGTGCTCTTTCCAAAACAGTGATATTTTCAGATCATTCTCTTTAAATCACTCTCATTGGTTCCTATTTCCTATATTAAATAATACACATACCTTATTCTCCCTTGTACACCTTACTTTACAGTGTGGATGTCTCTGAATTTTCTAAACTCATGTAACCCCCCAGTTTAATCAACGGTATCCTCTACCAACATGGAATTCCAAATTCATATTTTGCTATCACTGACCTCATCATCTCTACAGAATTTGCAGTATTAGAAAATAAACATTTTTGACTTTAACAAAACTGGATATTTTTGTAAGAAAAAGAATCTTTACAATTAAGTAAAGAATATCAAGTCTTTATTTTTTTTTCAATTGGGGTATAGTTGCTTTACAATGTTGTGTTAGTTTCCGCTGTACAGCGAACTATATGTACACATTTATCCCCTTCCTCTTGGACTTTCCTCCCACCCACCAAGGTCACCACAGAGCACGGAGCTGAGCTCCTTGTGCTGTATAGCAGGTTCCCATTAGCCATCTATTTTACACATGGTAGTGTATATATGTCAATCCCAATCTCCCAATTCATCCCTCCCCCACTTCCCTCTTTGTGTCCACATGTCCATTTTCTGTGTCTGTGTCTCTATTCCTGTCCTGCAAATTGGTTCATCTGTATCATTTTTCTAGTTTCCACATACATGCGTTAATATACAATATTTGTTTTCCTCTTTCTGACTGACTTCACTCTGTATGACAGACTCTAGGTCCATCCACATCTCTACCAATGACCCCATTTCGTTCCTTTATATAGATGAGTAATAGCAAGTCTTTTCTTGTAAGTCCTTTTAAAAAATGTTTTGCATCTATACCTTATATTTTGTGGCCATGGTATTTATCCCACTATACTGAACAGCTGATGTACACGTGTGTGCGTGTTAGCAGTCCAGACTGTGAGTAAATTCTGGTCAACAGCCTTTCCTTATGATACATTCTCAGTACTTATCACCGTACATATGAAAGTAACCCTATGAATAAGCAAGTGCTATAGAAAAGTCTATCATAACATGTCCTATTTTGATGTATTTAGAAGCGATGAAATTCAGGAACTATCAATTAATTACATTATAGCAACATAGACTTGTTATATATTGTGGCATAAGCTAGTGTTTTCATATAATTACAGTATATTTCCTCTTGAGTACAGCTTACTTGTGCTGAATACGTTCATAGCTCTCATTTATTTGATGAATTTTATAATTGTTCTGTAAGGGAGAGACCAAGTGCTTTAAAAAATGTATACGCTCATTTTAAATTACGTATTCGTGTTAGAAAATAATAAAGGTACGTACAAAATACCAAAGGCAGCTACATTTCTATCATCCTGACACGTTAAATATTAATACCTGTATCGTATATTTTCCAGTCTCATTTTCAGTCATACTGAGCACAGTATGACTTTTAAACTTCATAAAAGATTGCTGCTTATAGCCTGAAATATCCAGGACAGCCCATTCTCACGGCTCTGACCTTTAAGGGTGTAACACTCTTCCATTCATATAGAGAAGAAAAGTTGCAGAACAGACAATAACATTTGTTTTGTTGGAGGTTTATGGGAACATCGGGGCCTGACCTTCGTGAACAGCTGCAAAGAATGAAGGAATCCAATACCAAGAAGTTTGCAGCAACTAACCTCGCCCCTCCCTCACCTTGCCTTTCAAAGTGCTTTGCTAAAACCCGTCAAGAAGTTTGAGGCTTTTTGGACTCCATCCACCTGTGTCCTTGCTTGGCCCTGCGATTAACCTTTCTGTGCTCCAAACTCCGATGTTTAGGTTTACTTGGCTTCCCTGTGCCTCAGGCACATGAACTTTCATTCGGTAACAATAGGACTTGGGAAGAGTCTCAAGGAATAATCAACACATGAATAGATGAAAAGGAGAGAGTGTGTCAGGTCCAGCTGCCTGGTAGTTTCACATGTGAAGGATGTTGGTGTGTTTAGGGATGTGTAAAGTTATCAACACCAAGCATATATTGCATGTAATGTCATTAATTTTTGTTTTAAATAACATACAGCTTCTTTTTTTTTAACATCTTTATTGCAGTATAATTGCTTTACAGTGGTGTGTTAGTTTCTGCTTTATAACAAAGTGAATCAGTTATACGTGTACATATATCCTCATATCTCCTCCCTCTTGCGTCTCCGTCCCACCCTCCCTATCCCACCTCTCTAGGTGGTCACAAAGCACCGAGCTGATCTCCCTGTGCTATGCGGCTGCTTCCCACTAGCTATCTATTTTACGTTTGGTAGTGTATATATGTCGATGCTTCTCTCTCACTTCGTCCCAGCTTACCCTTCCCCCTCTCCGTGTCCTCAAGTCCATTCTTCTCTAGTAGGTCTGTGTCTTTATTCCCATCCTGCCCCTAGGTTCTTCATGATCATTTTTTTGGGTTTTTCTTAGATTCCATATATGTGTTAGCATACAATATTTGTTTTTCTCTTTCTGACTTACTTCACTCTGAACATACAGCTTCTTTTTTTTTGTTTGTTTGTTTTTTAATTTTTTTAACATCTTTATTGGGGTATAATTGCTTTACAATGGTGTGTTAGTTTCTGCTTTATAACAAAGTGAATCAGTTATACATATACATATGTTCCCATATCTCTTCCCTCTTGCGTCTCCCTCCCTCCCACCCTCCCTATCCCACCCCTCCAGGCTGTCACAAAGCACCGAGCCAATATCCCTGTGCCATGCGGCTGCTTCCCACTAGCTATTTACCTTACGTTTGTTAGTGTGTATATGTCCATGACTCTCTCTCGCCCTATCACAGCTCACCCTTCCCCCTCCCCATATCCTCAAGTCCGTTCTCCAGTAGGTCTGCGTCTTTATTCCTTACTCCTAGGTTCTTCATGACATTTTTTTCCCTTAAATTCCATATATATGTGTTAGCATATGGTATTTGTCTTTTTCTTTCTGACTTACTTCACTCTGTATGACAGACTCTAGGTCTATCCACCTCATTACAAATAGCTCAATTTCATTTCTTTTTATGGCTGAGTAATATTCCATTGTATATATGTGCCACATCTTCTTTATCCATTCATCCGATGATGGACACTTAGGTTGTTTCCATCTCCGGGCTATTGTAAATAGAGCTGCAATGAACATTTTGGTACATGACTCTTTTTGAATTTTGGTTTTCTCAGGGTATATGCCCAGTAGTGGGATTGCTGGGTCATATGGTAGTTCTATTTGTAGTTTTTTAAGGAACCTCCATACTGTTCTCCATAGTGGCTGAACCAATTCACATTCCCACCGGCAGTGCAAAAGGGTTCCCTTTTCTCCACACCCTCTCCAGCATTTATTGTTTCTAGATTTTTTGATGATGGCCATTCTGACTGGTGTGAGATGATATCTCATTGTAGTTTTGATTTGCATTTCTCTAATGATTAATGATGTTGAGCATTCTTTCATGTGTTTGTTGGCATTCTGTATATCTTCTTTGGAGAAATGTCTACTTAGGTCTTCTGCCCATTTTTGGATTGGGTGTTTGTTTTTTTGTTACTGAGCTGCATGAGCTGCTTGTAAATTTTGGAGATTAATCCTTTGTCAGTTGCTTCATTTGCAAATATTTTCTCCCATTCTGAGGGTTGTCTTTTGGTCTTGTTTATGGTTTCCTTTGCTGTGCAAAAGCTTTGAAGTTTCATTAGGTCCCATTTGTTTATTTTTGTTTTTATTTCCATTACTCTAGGAGGTGGGTCAGAAAGGATCTTGCTGTGATTTATGTCATAGAGTGTTCTGCCTATGTTTTCCTCTAAGAGTTTGATAGTTTCTGGCCTTACATTTAGGTCTTTAATCCATTTTGAGCTTATTTTTGTGTATGGTGTTAGGGAGTGATCTAATCTCATACTTTTACATGTACCTGTCCAGTTTTCCCAGCACCACTTATTGAAGAGGCTGTCCTTTCTCCACTGTACATTCCTGCCACCTTTATCAAAGATAAGGTGCCCATATATGCATGGGTTTATCTCTGGGCTTTGTATCCTGTTCCATTGATCTATCTTTCTGTTTTTGTGCCAGTACCATACTGTCTTGATTACTGTAGCTTTGTAGTATAGTCTGAAGTCAGGGAGCGTGATTCCTCCAGCTCCTTTTTTCATTCTCAAGATTGCTTTGGCTATTCGGGGTCTTTTGTGTTTCCATACAAATAGAGAAATTTTTTGTTCTAGTTCTGTGAAAAATGCCAGTGGTAGTTTGATAGGGATTGCATTGAATCTATAGATTGCTTTGGGTAGTAGAGTCATTTTCACAATGTTGATTCTTCCAATCCAAGAACATGGTATATCTCTCCATCTATTTGTATCATCTTTAATTTCTTTCATCAGTGTCTTATAATTTTCTGCATACAGGTCTTTTGTCTCCTTAGGTAGGTTTATTCCTAGATATTTTATTCTTTTTGTTGCAATGGTAAATGGGAGTGTTTTCTTGATTTCACTTTCAGATTTTTCATCATTAGTATATAGGAATGCCAGAGATTCCTGTGCATTAATTTTGTATCCTCCTACTTTACCAAATTCATTGATTAGCTCTAGTAGTTTTCTGGTAGCATCTTTAGGATTCTCTATGTGTAGTATCATGTCATCTGCAAACAGTGACAGCTTTACTTCTTCTTTTCCGAATTGGATTCCTTTTATTTCCTTTTCTTCTCTGACTGCTGTGGCTAAAACTTCCAAAACTATGTTGAATAAGAGTGGTGAGAGTGGGCAACCTTGTCTTGTTCCTGATCTTAGTGGAAATGCTTTCAGTTTTTCACCATTGAGGATGATGTTTGCTGTGGGCTTGTCATATATGGCCTTTATTATGAACATACAACTTCTTGTTCTCAAAAGACCTGTTCATTTTCATTGAAAATGCCACAACTCCATTAAACACGAGTTTTCTCATCCTTATGTCACACCGTTCTTCCCAGTATCTTTATGTGTTACCACTTTCCCCCTGTTTCACACGCAGCATTTTGCATGTTCATTACTCCACTCGTTACTCCACCTCAGCCTTTGAACCCGTTCTCCCTTGCCTCTGTCATGACCTCCTTCTTCAAGCATTCAGCAGTGCCAGTTTTTCTTCAGGGTTGACCTTTTCTCTCCTACATATGTTTCTTTCAAGCAGGCATAAGTCTTTTTAACCTTGATAAATCCAAACTGGATTCAAAGCACGGAATTGCTATTTCCAACTCACAACTAGTTGTCGTGAGTTGACTAGCTGTCACTCAGTAACAGCCTAAAATCTGGATTCTTAAGCCAAAGATACTCTTTCTTGAACAAATATTATCAGGTTTCCTGTATAAAAGAAAAACTGTAATAGGGAAGAACAAACCTGACTCCATATTGGATCTGCTTCTTTTACTTTAACCTTTATGTTCTATTGTTTTTCCTACAAGTTAGTCACTAACAGGATGTAGCCTATAAGCTTACGGTGTACATAATGTCCCATCTCTGGGAACCCTGCCTCCCAGGTAATGAGCATTAAGCTAAATACCTTTCTCTAGCTCACAGGAAACATCCCGACCAGGCCCAGCTGTGAATGGCTGCAGGAAGGAAGACATTAACACATCCCCTCCAGAGTCTGGCTGGAACCAGGAAATATTTACAACAACTTGTTGCTTTTTTTTACTTTACTTCCTCACCATCCCCTCTTTGCTTTATAAGAGAAACTAGAATCCAAACCCTGGGCAAGATGGCTCTTTGGGACACTAGTCTACCATCCTTTCAGTCTGCTGGCTTTCTGAATAAAGTTGATATTTTTTGTCCCGATGAATTCTCCCTCCATGTATTAGCCTGTTGTGCAGCAAGCAGTAGGGGCTTGGACTCAGGAACAAAATCCCATCCAGGAAACTGCCTTTAGAATGGCAAACATTTGGGAATGGTATGTATGTTGTTGACACATCTTCCAGGAGTGTATATCATTACACCATTTGGGAGGGACAGGACAAGACAAAATATTTATTTTATACTGGCAAAGTTAGCTTCTCAGCTCTTTTCTTGCAAGCATGATGGTATACTCTAGGTCAGATATAATGCTAGCTTCAGATTTCAGAGGCTTATTTATTTATTTATTTGTGTTACGCGGGCCTCTCACTGTTGTGGCCTCTCCCGTTGCGGAGCACAGGCTCCGGACGCGCAGGCCCAGTGGCCATGGCTCACAGGCCCAGCCGCTCCGCGGCATGTGGGATCCTCCCGGAGCGGGGCACGAACCCGTGTCCCCTGCATCGGCAGGCGGACTCTCAACCACTGCGCCACCAGGGAAGCCGCAGAGGCTTATTTTTTGAATAGTTTTTTTAGCCACAAAATCAATGAACTCCACTTGGTCTTTAAGTCCTTGATATCTGCCTTCTTCGACAGGGCGCCAGCTATGTCTTCTCAATTGGTTTCCACAACGCTGCGCCTTCCTGGTTTGCCTCTGTTGACTCAAAACTCCTCTAATCTTTAAATGTCTTTATATTTTTCATGCTATAAAATCAATTTTTTAACCTCTACTTTTTCCATCTTCTTATTCAGTAAATTAGTCTATTCGCATGAATAGTGCCCCTCTCTGTATAAATAAATCTCAAGTCCTCTTCTAATCTTAACTTTATACTAATTTCCCATCTTTCTTATTACATACTCTACAGTTTATTTTGGATGCTACTCTATTAAACATAATTAGGGTTCCCATATAATTTATCATCCAAACCATGACATTTTTGAGAAAGGGAAGAGTTTAATTAAGCCTTGTTTAATTAATAAGACTTCTTTAATTGTATCTAGACAACAGATGTAAACTGGACTGACCCGGGAACCCTGGACATATGGTCAACCTACCTAAAATTCATCAGAGTCCCCACCAACCAGCCTGCCTCCTGGTCCCAGTTGCAGCAGTCTACTTGATTATGCAGATAAGAGTCATGAGAAAACAAAATGACCACCCCCCCACAAAAAAGAATAAACTGCTGAATTAGAAGTATAAACAAATGAATATTTTGAAAAAGACATTTTATTCCTTCTTTGAAGACAATATGCGCACCAGAGCTGTACAGCACACAAATCCAAGGATGCCAGAGTTGTACATGACAAAGTGTTCTCTCTGATATCATGAGTGCTCTGCTAAATAATTATGTTTATTTCAGAAAGCATGATGGAATAGTATAAACTGAGGATCCATCGAAAATACTGCTATAAAAGCAATCACATGTTCTGTCAAAAAAATGAATATTTAGCAATTCTAAAAAGAGCAGCTTCCCAAAGTAAAGACAAATGTATTTTGCTGCAACTATTTCAAATCATTTTGTTCTCAATTCCGAAGTAATGCATTTTGGCAGTGAAGGAATGGTAACAGAACACCGGCAAGCAAAGTGAGAGCACCAACTCTAATTTTAGAGCTGGAATTTAATTTTCCTGTTAGTTCACGTACAGATGAGTCGGTATGTTGTAAGAAAAATCAATGGTGCATTTGGAAAGTGCATTTCAATTGAGAAAAAGGAAGTTATCACCTGGAAGGCAAGGTTTACAGTAACCAAGATTAAGTACTAAGGTTAATTTTCAATTTTTCCATGGGCTTAGCGAATAGGAATCTTTAAATGGTAGTAAGAATATTGCTTCTTGGTAGGAATATTACATCTGATTTCATATGCTTCCGTGAACAAGTAGGTCAGAAATTTAATGCTTCAGTTGATACAAATTATAGTAGCAGCACATTCTTCTTGTCACTAAATCCTAAAAATAAAAGAAATAATTTCTTTAAATAACTAAAGGGAATTTGCTAAAATACTGTCACTACATTGCTTTTAGCAAGTCAGTCAATTTTGACTGAAGGCTACATCTGTACATTTTTTGGTGATACTTTTAAAAAAGTGTGGCTATGAACTCTCTCTGTTTTCTCATAACACTTTGGGTAGTCCATAGATGACAGTTATACAAGAACTAGGCAGAACTTAAGACCAATAATTATTTTAATTCACCTCTATTCATGAATGCTTAAGAACCTACTATCAAAATATGACTTGAGTTACCTGTTTTCTTTTTCACAGAAAAAAAAAATCAAAATGTAAAGAGCAAAGCTGGCATATTCTATAATAAATAATTAATGTCATTTGATCGTTTAACTTTGATTATTCTAGTTAATTATACCTTGTAAGATTAGTTCTTTAATCTTTCTTAGAGTATTGTATATTAGTGGATGTCTAAAATTGTTCTATTTGCTCTCTAGAATTTTGAGTACTACAATTTTTTGTTGAGGTAAAAGTTACATAATATAAAATTAACTATTTTAAATTGAACAATTCGGTGGCATTTAGTACATTCCCAATTTTGTGCAACCACCACCTCTGTGTAGTTCAAAAGTTTTACATAATTCTAAAAGCTAACCCCATACCCAATAAAGAGTTGCTTTCCATTCCTCCACCCCCCAAACTCTGACAACCACCAATTTGTTTTCTGTTTCTACAAATTTACCTATTCTAGATATTTCACATAAATGGAATCATGCAGTATGTGATTTTGCATATGGCTTTGTCTACTTAGTAGGTTGTTGAGGTTAATCCATGTTGTAGTATATATTGGAATTTTATTTCTTTTTATGGCTGAATAAATTTTGTTGTATGGCGATACCATTTTTTTTTAATCCATTCATCCACTGAAGGGCATCTATGTTATTTCCACTTTTTGGCTACTGTTAATACCATTGTACCAATGCCATTCACGTACGATTATCTGTGAACACTCATGTAGGGGTATTTGAGTACCTGTTTTCAGTTCCTTTGGGTTGAGTACTACTTTTACCAGGCTATGCTCTCTGACCAACCATCTAGGTTTGCCAGGGACTGTGGGGTTTTTCAGGGCTAAAACAAAAAGCAGTGCCCAGACAAACCAGAGCAGTCAAACTGGGGAAGTCTTTATGGATCTTCCAAAGTGGAATTAAGCATAATATCCAGAAATAATACCCTGATTTCTACGATTGATAAGCTGCATTTCATCACAGCTTGCCTTGCACTAGACCATGAGCCTCTGGAATCCATTTATGTTGGAGACTTAAAGCATCTAGCACACTGCTCAATAACAATTTTGGGGTTAACTTTGAAGTAAGTTTAAATGAAATTCTTAAAAAAGTATTTGAGAAGGAATTTGTTGGTTAATAACATGTACTACTTTAGAGCCATACTGCCTAGGTTCAACTCCCAGGTCAGTAAGTAGTTGGTCCAGAGTAAGTGCACTGGAAATGTCTTTATTATTAAAGTATTTACATTCATGGAAAAGGGACAGCAAGAATAAGGAAAACATCTCTTCATATACATTTATTTCATATATTTTTTCATATTTATATTTTCTTCATACTTTTTTCCACAACTACATAAATAAGTGAAACTTTAAAGCATTTTCCCCCCTGAGATCACATGAAGTGTATTAAAAGTTGTAGTTTTTCACAATCTATGCTTAAGTCACTTAACGTGTAGTTTTTTTCTTGAGAATGCCAATTTTTCTAATATAGAAGGAAATGGGCAAAAGCCATAAATGTAATTATTAAAACCAATCATTAATGGGCATTTAGAAGCCTCATTAAGTAAAACAGACACAAGTCAGTAACCTAGATTTGAAAGGCGTTTGATCTGTTTAATGATTCCTTAAGATCACCCATCCTTATCAGACTTGTGGTCTGCAAATAAGACAATTCACTCAATGCTTAATTCATCTTCCTTATGCAGGTCTAAACCCCAGCTGGGTTGACAGGCCATGCATTATGTTGAAAAAGTGGTGTCTCAGACAGTCTCCTAATTTGGAAATATATCTCTGTGCTGAGAGGACACAAGACTGTAGAATCAATGGCGGACTTATAGTTTTGAACATATCACATCTAGAAGGATGATCTTGTAACTTAGAAGCACTACACACTGTTGAAATTTCTCTGTCTTGATTTTAAAATAAAATAGTCAGGATTTAGAAGCCTATGATTGATAGTTCAAAAATTTCCTTATGTCTATTTTTATTTTCTGTATCAGTAGTGGTAAAAACACTGAAGAACCAAAACACTGCCCTCACACAGGTGTCCTCACCCACCCATAGGTCCTCTGTGTCTTCCAGAAAGATCTACTTTTGCCGCGTGTGTGTGTGTGCGTGTGTTGTAGAGGCCTTAATGCATTCAGTACAGTAAAACCTAAATAACTTAAGAGTCTGAAACAGAGATGATAAATTGGATTTATATTCAGTGTGTTAAGAAGAGTTGCCATCCCATTGTTAATTGAGAGCAAGACCAATATTCAGTCTTTTTTGTACATTGTATCCCAGGTTAAAAAAGTAATTTCTCCTGACATCAGCCTTTATTTAATTTTTATCTCACTGTTGCACAATGTATTGCTGAACTATTAATCTTTAAAAGTACTGAGAGCTTGTTTTATTTGTGGATGACTAGAAAAGTCCCAGAAACTACATTAAAAAATGAAATGGCTTGACCACTTGCACCAATTCTTATAAAAAAAAAAAAAAGATTCATCTCAGTTTGCAATTCAAGTGCCAGGTTTCAGGACATTACATTTTGAGCTGCTGAAATAGAAGTGCTCAAAAACCAGTGTTTGGAAGGGAAGCCCAGCACCTTTAAACCACGGTGCCATATGCATGGCACCGTAATTAAGAAACAATTCTTGATACACATTCCCAGAGAGATTCTTTCATATTATGTGGTTCCCTCAGGAGGAGATAAAAGATACTTCTCACAAACAAAATGCCATGGCTAGTGAAGAAATGTGTTTTACATGATTTGTAATTACGAATACTATTCAGGTGGCTGCCCCAGATGAATCTTTGAAATAAAACCAGTTTTTTATAACACATGATTCAAACGCTCTATCAGATCGGCACACAGCCATGGAAGGTTATGGCAACTTTTAAAATACGATGAGTATTTTATGAAAAATAAACTACTTGTTATGATATTTCATTTTGTTTTCATCTAAGAAATTAATATATATAATTCTGCAGAAATATTCATCATGTGATTATATGGGGTCAAAAAAGTTTATTTTTATGAGTAATTTTACCAACTTCTCTTGTTCTAATTTGGCTCTAATAAGTTGATATTTCAGATCTAGTTCTGAAAATCCTAATCCTAGAGTCCAATTCTCACATACTTCTGCACAATAAGCTTAAATGAGTTAGGAAATATGCCTACTTTACTTTCGTGGGTTTAATTTCTGAATATGTTTACTACAAATTCATTTTCCCTCCCACTAGGATTTAATTTACAGAAAGGTTACTGTGTCTCACCTCTTTTCTGTTTTAATACCTCGAATAGAGCAGTAACATCATAGACCCTTATAAATATGGAGAGAATGATTAAATTAATTTTAATTTATCAAGTTTAACTATGTTGATTGCAAATAACACATCTTACAGCATTTTTTCTAGTTGTGTTTGCTCTCCCACATTCTTCAAAGACTGTTCCTCACTTAAGCAGTGGACGTTCCTTTTGCTTTCTAAACTCTCTGGCAATAACTTTTTATCACATTTCACAGAGAAAATAAAACCTTTTAATACTGAATGCTTGGGCTTCCCTGGTGGCGCAGTGGTTGAGAGTCCGCCTGCCGATGCAGGGGACATGGGTTCGTGCCCCGGTCCGGGAAGATCCCACATGCCGCAGAGCGGCTGGGTCCGTGAGCCATGGTCGCTGAGCCTGTGCGTCCGGAGCCTGTGCGTCCGGAGCCTGTGCTCCGCGGCGGGAGAGGCCACAGCAGTGAGAGGCCCGTGTACCGCAAAAAAAAAAAAAAAAAAAAAAAAAAAGTGAATCCTGTTATCTTCCCTCTACCAAATGAACAAATTCTCTGCATCTATACCCTTTCTTTCCTTTTCTCTGGGTGTAATTTAAAGGTATGCCATCTCTCTCTGAAATGCCAGCTACTCTCTGGGTCTTCTAGATTTTCTTACAAATTGATTTCTTAGGGAGCTGAATTCTATTGGAAATCTATCTCTACTCAATCTCTAGCTGCTTCTTTATTAAGATCCCCAGTATCATTTTTAGGTACATTTTCATAACTTCAGTAATAGAAAAGCAAACCAAAAAGAGCGGAAACAAATCTCTAATAGCAAATCTAGCTAGCACCTAATTTTTCTATATGATTCTTCAACCACAATCCAGAGAGCCAAACAGTTTGAAAACCAAAAGTTTTATTTTTTACATTTCATTTAACGGGTCAAAACCTTATCAGACTTTAATTTACAAGAGGTTATTTATAGTCTTATGCAACTTAGCATGAATACTCATACATTCGTATTCAAATGACTCCAGAAAAGTCAATGAAAATTTTAATATAATACTTGATTTTGGGGTGCTGTTAAGAAGTCACGGGGTGTCACTTATATACAATAGGTGTCTCTCTACCTTTTAATTTATTAAACAAATTTATTTACTTATTAAATTTATTTATTTATTAAATTTACTTATTTATTAAATAAATTTATTTATTTGTTTATTTTTGGCTGCCTTGGGTCTTTGTTGCTGCTCATGGGCTTTTCTCTAGTTGCAGGGGCTACTGTTTGTTCTGGTGCACGGGCTTCTCATTGTGGTGGCTTATCTTGTTGCAGAGCACGGGCTCTAGGCACGCGGGCTCAGTAGTTGTGCCAGGCGGGCTCAGTAGTTATGGCTCGCGGGATCTAGAGCACAGGCTCAGTAGTTGTGGTGCACTTCCTTAGTTGCTCCACAGCATGTGGGATCTTCCCGGACCAGCGCTCTAACCTGTGTTCCCTGCATTGGCAGGTGGATTCTTAATCACTGCATCACCAGGGAAGCCCCATCTCTACCTTTTTAAAATGTGAAATATTCAGAATTCCGAGCACACCTAAGCCCCGCATTTTCTCATAAGGGACTGTGGACCTGTCATTTCCTGCTTCACGCACTGTTCCCTCTTTATTGACTGCAATTCACCATTCAGCTCACTCCAGCTTCCTCTATGGACGCTCTTCTTGCTAAGGTAACTCGTAATTTTCGTGTTGACAAATTCAATGACATTTTCTGTTTCTTCCTTGACCTGTGAGCCCCATCTGACTCAGTTGATCATCCCCTGCTTCCTGAGATATTCTTTCTCTAAGTTTCCAGGACTTCCTTCCTTGCCTTCCCTCCAGTCCCTTGGATCCTTTACAGTCTACTAAAGAGGCTTCTCCTCTACCCACAACCTTCTCCACTACCTCTGAAGGTTGGTGTTACTTATGATATTTTCTATACCTTTAACATTCTACACTCTCGAAACATGAGCATTTCATCCCCACTCATGCCTGTCAGATAATGAATTCCAGCTGAATGTATATATTTAAACTCTTTAATTTTGTTGCTATAAACCTACACAGACAGCTCAGTATGTACTAGTCTCCCTTTGGATGTTACGTAAGTATCTCAAACTTTTCTTGCGTCAGATTTCACTCACATTTCTTCCCTGCATCCTCCCTTGACAAAACAAAGCAAGACTAAAACTACTTATCTCTCCATTCATTAATTTGAAAGTTTTTGTTAAGTACTTACTATAAGCCTAGTACTCTTCTCGGCACGGGGAATATATTAGCGTGAGAGATGATTGTGGTCTCTGTCTGCATGGAAAAGACCAGACTGCTAAATCATAAATTAAAATAAGTTAAATACACCTTACAACTATTTTTGCGGTACGCGGGCCTCTCACTGCTGTGGCCTCTCCAGTTGCGGAGCACAGGCTCCGGACGCGCAGGCTCAGCGGCCATGGCTCACGGGCCCAGCCGCTCTGTGGCATGTGGGATCTTCCCGGACCGGGGCACGAACCCGTGTCCCCTGCATCGGCAGGTGGATTCTCAGCCACTGCACCACCAGGGAAGCCCGTTACAACTTTTTATATGTGGGATGAAGGACCAGGTCGCTGGATAGGGCACATTTCTTAGTTTGGGTCCTTTTGATACGGTGGTCTGGGAAGGCTTCTCTGAAGAGGTGACATTGATGCTGAGGTATGAAGGTGAGAAATACCTAATTAGGACCAGGGTGACAGTCAGGAGAAAGAAAGTGAAAAAGTCCTGAGTGGAATGGCAGGAGGGAGAACATGACGATGGCAGTAAGCTTCAGCTAGTTGTAAAAGTAAAGCTGTTGCATTTTGATTTAGCAATAGATTGTCTGCTTTAAAATTATTTTATGCCATTTGAGAAGGCACATTTAACAACCTTTTTTGATGATAGCTCAGAGTTGAGTTTCTTCCAGAAGTATTTTTTATGTGGTCCCCATTTGTTTCCTTGACTAACTTCCATGATGTGTTATATTAGAATTTTCTGTGAAAGAAGAATAAGTCGCCCTGACATTTGAAAACTCACTGAAAGGAGCAACTAAGAACTTTTGAGAACAATACATTTCTAACACCTCCTTTGAAAAAATGTTAAAGCCTTATCAACTGCTTATTTTTAATTTATTCTTCGATTGGTGTGAACCAATTATTGTCTTCCTAGTCCTAGTTCCAGCTCCTTTCCTCACATTGAGTTGAAATACAGCAAGTTGGCTCAAGTTACCACGCAAATTTACAATTTTAGGGATCCTAAGTGTTGGATAGGATTTGGTTGATGGCAGCATAGAGAAAAGTGCTGGAAAATATGATAAAACTTTACTACTTTATACAAAACACAATTTACTTTCAATTCACAATAATGATAATTAATAACTTTCAATTTTTAATATTTACCATGAGCCAACACTGTGCTTAACCCTGATAACAGTCTTACAAACAAGGGACCTTCCTTTTACAGATTTGCAAACAGATGGTAACTAGCTCACCTGTGATGATACATATGGTAAATCACAAAGCCAGGCTTCGAAGCCCCATCTTACTGAGAGGTCTTAAATGTCATTGTTCATCACTCTTGCATGAGTTAGATATAAAAAGAACAATGACCCAGATCAGGGTACATATGAACAAAAATTGAGTTCTTATTACCTTTGGGAGCACAATTTTATTTCTTGCTCAAAAATCTGTTATCTAAGTTGGGCGAGGTTTGAAACATTGTGAACATGGTAAGAGAACTCAGTAGAAGAACTGGTATCAGATTTTTATTTGACTGATTACATAATAATTATCGTTTACTCTTCTCATATAGCTATACAATCCAAGAAATAATAACTTAGTTAAACGGTAGAAGGGACAATAGACTTTTTAACCCTGAGTCATATACTCATTTAATTATTAAAATAAAGGATATACTTTTTTCTTTCCTAGAAAGTGATTCCAATGTAAACGCAACAAAATATATATGGATGTGAGTTATAGTTTTTACAGAGTATACAATTTAGATTCTTACATCTGATGTCATTTACCAGGTTTATTAATTTCAGAACTGAGTCATTAATGATCTGAGACTGTAAATGCATCCACCACTACACCAGAGCAAAGAGAAGTGCAATTACCATCAGCAGAAATGTCAGAGATATTAATGGACCTTTTTTCAACCTCTATTGTTTCTCACCTAGTTTTAATTGATAGTCTATGATGCTAAGAAGAGAAAATTTGTGGCCTGAATAGGAGAAAACATTCTTTACAAAGCTGTGAAGACAGAATCACTTAAATCCAATGTTCCATTTTTGACTTGCTGTGTAAGATAATGAAAAAAAATGTGAGTAAAGTGCAATAAAAAGCAATTCTGCGTTGACCTTGTATAGTGTCTGGCATACTATATGGAGTCAGTACTATATGCTCTTTTGATGATTGCTTTTGTATAGAAATGCTTATACCTACCTTTGTATGTACCTAGGACCTTCTCAGTTGGAATCAGAAACCAGCCTAAAAATTACTTTTTTAGCTAGGCTTTTCCCTACCCTTTTAGGTTAAGGAGCTAAGACTATCCCTGTTATTTTCTGAAATGGCAGCAGGAGTTGGCCACCTGGCACTTCCCAAATTTTCATGCACTAATTTTTTCGTTCACTTGTTTATTGTATGTTTCTTCCACTAGAATCTAAATCTAACACTTGCCACATAACAGGCTATTAATGCGTATTTGCTAAATAAGTGCTGTTGGGTAATTATTTACTTGTACTGTATGTAGGCTACATGTGTCCTCAGACCCTTAGAATCTCATGGATAAGAAACAAACAGATACTCTGAAGCAAGTGTCACAATTTTTATTTTTTTAAAGATTCTTTTGATGTGGGCCATTTTTAAAGTCTTTATTGAATTTGTTACAATATTGCTTCTGTTTTACGTTTTGGTTTTTTGACCACAAGACATGTGGGATCTTAGCTCCCTGACCAGGGGTTGAACCTGCACCGTCTGCATTGGAAGGTGAAGTCTTAACCACTGGACCTCCAAGGATGTCACACAAGTGTCACCAGTTTTAAAGGGTCATTTTCTGTCTATTATTTCTGATATAAACCTGGCAGTTTTGGATGGTTCCAAAAGATGCTACAATATGCTTCATACTCACCAAAACAGTGGGTTATGTAGGCTTAGCTTACCACTGGACTTTTAATTCTGTTTTTCAATGAAAGATTGATCAATTTCATTAATGACCTTACTCATGTTTCCACTATATTAACTATCTCTAGATGAACACATTTAAAATTAAGTTTCCAAGAATAGATCTTACAATGTTAATAAATACTGAGGATAGTAGAGGAAACTACAATTCCCAGTGAAATTCACAGAGAACAAGAAGGAGTTCCACTTGGATGAAATCCTCCAAAACCATTGTTAGCATAAAAGCAGAGTTCAGCAAGCTTAATTAAAGGAAAAGGAAGGAGACTCTCCATACTAATGTCAGTTTACCCATGGGAAATAGATTTCACCAAAGAAATAGATTTCTTTATAGTCTTGGATACTCAAATATGTGAATAAAACATTTCACATAGTTATATTTTGGAAAAGTCACTTTTTTTGTAAAAGTGATCTTTTTTTGTTTTGTTTTTTGCGGTACGCGGGCCTCCCGTTGCGGAGCAGAGGCTCCGGACGCGCAGGCTCAGCGGCCATGGCTCACAGGCCCAGCCGCGGATGTAGGATCTTCCCGGGCCGGGGCACGAACCCTGTCCCCTGCATCGGCAGGCGGACTCTCAACCACTGCGCCACCAGTGAAGCCCTGTAAAAGTGATCTTTATGCTAAATTTGTCACAAAGATAATTTATTTACTCCAAAGCACTTTTTACAGAATATTTTTGGTAAGAGAAAGTAACAAATGCACAGATTTGCATGTGAGGACTCCTCTGTTTGGTGAAATATTTCCTTCCCTGATTGTCCTACAATGTTGCTGAGAGAGCGTCCCTAAGTACTTTTCTCTACTTTGGCATATCTTTAAAGAGGTTGCCAAGTGCTGAAGAGGGATATATTTAACCAAACTTAATTGCATTTACTGTTTTAAAATTACAGAGCATCCAAACCGCTTACCAGCATTCTTTTGTGCGATACTAATACTAGTGCCATAGAAACTGCAAAATGAAAAGGGTGCTAAATGAAGTAGTTTTACTATGCTCTTAACCCTTCTCCGAAGCTGCTTAACTCAAATGTAATTTGTCCAAGAGTCTTTTAATTATTTGAAAGGGTTTATCTAAAGGTGTGTAGTTGAATAGGTGTTTTATTTATTTATCTATCTATCTATCTATTTATTTATTTTTGCGGTACGCGGGCCTCTCACTATTGTGGCCCCTCCCGTTGCAGAGCACAGGCTCCGGATGCGCAGGCTCAGCGGCCATGGCTCACGGGCCCAGCTGCTCCGCGGCATGTGAGATCTTCCCGGACCGGGGCACGAACCTGTGTCCCCTGCATCGGCAGGCGGACTCTCAACCACTGCGCCACCAGGGAAGCCCAACAGGTGTTTTTAAACTTAGAAAAAGCACAGTAGAAAAACTCAAAAGAATAATACCTCCCAACGTTGAGTGGAACTCATAGAACCTTCCAATTTTAGAGTCTTAACTGTGTTTAACTGTTTGACCAGTAGGAAAGTAAAGTGTTGCATTGTTATATTAAAATCATACTGGATAACACTGAAATAATAACAAGATCGTCAGTTTATTATAGGTCCAGTTGAGGACATAGATGTTTTGCACTGTATAGCTCAAAACAAAAAATGTAAAGTTTTAACAGTAAGAGAATTTTCATGATACTAAAAAAAACATCAGTTTTAAAAGATTGTTTACTAGTTATTTTTGAATTGACCAGAATTGTAGCTATTTTGTATGCAATATAGTCATAAGCATTACCCAATGGACATAAAATTATGCTGAAAAAAATCTAAATTATTCAAACAAAACTTCATCCAGGAATATACTTAAGTTTTATCTTCATTTCTGCAACATAAGATTGTACAGTTGGCAAATATCCAATTTTTGGCTTCTGATACTTTGCTACACAACAACAATTTAAATTTATTTTCCAAAATATAGGCTTTAAAAATATCCTAGCTGCAATTGTTTAGATAACTAATGAATATGCTTAAAAATCTGAAAAATACCTTTGTGGTTCTTTTTCTTGTGTAAATAATTTAGACAAGTTGGGGGAAATAAATTAAAAGATTGGGAGGGGCTAATAGATATCTTGAAATGGATTATACAGAATGGTGGTCTGCAAACAACCCTAAATCTCTGGTCAGTTCTCAAGTCTTCCATTTTCTCAGCCGTGTAAATCAAACTAAAATGATTTCCTTGGATCCCAGTGTGGCAGTAGGGAAGATGAGTATGGATGCTTTGATGCTTCTGCAAAACTAGTATAGCATTTGTTCCTAATCTAGCCCCTAGGACGTACAACTTACATCAGTGGCTATTAACTTGACCTCAGAGGGTGTGTGAACATTCCCTAAGTTATTTGCAAAATATTCTGAGGAATGAGTAAGAGGATTTGGGGGGTTAAGAATGGATATTTTTATCAGATTAATGAAAAGCATCCATGATCCTCCAAAGAGTGCTGAAAACCACTGGGAGCTAAAAATAAATCACTTTAAAAATGAGAAAAGAGAACTTTTCTTCAGGAATTTAAAAGCGTGTTGTGTTTACCTGCTTACTTTTTTTTTTTTTTTTTTTTAAGGTTCTCTGTTCATAAGCTCATGGCATTAAGGATCTGGAAGACATCAAGAAAAACTGCAATCAAATGTTCCAAAAAGTGAATAATAATTTTTCCTTTAAGTATTGGAAATTAAATCTAAGCACCATTCTTTATAAATTAATTCAGTATTGCTTGTAGTCCCAGCATTTTCCCTTCCACTGACTAGCATATGGAATTCTTTAATTTCCTTGAAAAAAAATGTCTCTCACACTGTCTGTGCTGAAAGGATCGCTTAGTCTACTAACAAATTTCTATTCTCTGTAGGAAGTACATTAATGTATTTTACCACTCTTTGTAATAGTTTCATCTTACCTTTAATTATCCACATTGCACTCCTTTGGCACTTTTTAAAGTGAGGGATACTGTGGATATTAGATCATTTATAGAAAAATATTTTTATATGTTCACTGCCAACTTTAAAAGATGACCAAACTTGTTATTTACTTTTTTATTTAGTAATTTTAATAATAAATTTAATACATATTTATTTAAAATATTTCTTTGAATAGTTCATGCAAATTTCATGTCATATGATACATTCACATTTCATATTCTAACAAAATTACTCAGAAGTATCTCATGGGATTTTTATCTTAACTGATCTCATTTCTACCTTTTTTTCTGACAGTTCATTTGGTCTCCTGCTTTACCCACCCCTTTGCTAAGCCAACTAATCATTTGCTCTCTTTCTCTACTTCAACCCAGTTTGCCTTTTCGCTCTCCTGGACTCATTATATCTCTAAGTTACTTCTTTTGCTAATTGTAACATGTCTAATTTTATCAATATTTAATTTCTCAAATTTATTTCTTTATCCATTTTTAATATAAACATTCAGTATTTTATCAATTTTTAACAATTATATTGTCTCAGACTATACACAGAATCATCAAATTAACAATTACCAGCTCTCTGAAAGGCATTTGTGGCATGTTTCATCAGGTTGGTCATATTTACTAGTCAAACACAATCAAATTAAATTATTAGACAGTATAAGTGGAGTCTTATTTGGACATGGCCAGCCTAAAAATGGATAGAGTCTGAGATCTAGACTTGATGATAACCATCTATATTTAATTTTAAAAGACAAATAATAACCTATTTACTATATTTCCTATGAAACAGGAATCAACTGTCTGGCAAAATGATGTTTTTAATACATAATAGCATTTCTACTGAAAATTAATTTAATGTTATTAACACATTTAAATAGTTTGTTTTTTTGTAATGTTCAATCTCATGCATATAGACATAACTGTAGAGTCTACATTTCACTTTTGCAAACATAAAGTAATTGATTTTAGAAATTTCTTCCTCCCTAAATTTTTTCTTCCTTTTATAGCCCATGCCCAGAGTTACAAGTGCTGGAAATAGCCAGTTCATCTTTCTTGTAGACCTTTCATTAAAATGCATAACTTGCTTTGAAAGGATAGATTGCAATGGCCATTGCAAACTTGGCTAAGGACATATGCTGATAAGGATATAACTTAGTAAAGTCACCAAATTAATGCTTCACAAGAGGGTTATATTGAGCAGCAGTAATGTTCTAGAGTTTTATTAATTTGCAAGAGAATTTTTCATGTTTGGCAATACTCATGCAAGAAAAAATACTTTATCTAAATATTTTTTCATTTAGTTTAAAAAGAAATGCAGAAAGATATATGTAAACAGAAAAAAAAAGAGAGACATCAAATGGAATCATTATTAAAAAAATCAAAGTTAGTCATGAGAGCCATAAAATTTCCTTTCATATAAAATTGGTTTTCCATTATCTCTGGCTTCACTGATCACTGTACAGGTGAGGTTATTGCTTTTTCAGTTTTGTTAATAAACCTATTCGTAAATAGCCTTCTGGCCTTTCCTGAACAAATGGAAAATAAAATCGTTTCATTATCCCCAGGGTTTCATGCACTCCTGGTTATAGAACTATCCCTGAAGAAATGGTTCTGTTTGCAAGAAAATGTTTGTCTTGAAAACTTTTCATATTGGACTCTAAGGGCTTCCCTGGTGGCATAGTGGTTGAGAATCTGCCTGCTAATGCAAGGAACACGGGTTCGAGCCCTGGTCTGGGAAGATCCCACATGTCGTGGAGCAACTAGGCCCGTGAGCCACAACTACTGAGCCTGCGCGTCTGGAGCCTGTGCTCTGCAACAAGAGAGGCCGCGATAGTGAGAGGCCTGTGCACCTCTGAGGAAGAGTGGCCCCCGCTTGCCACAGCTAGAGAAAGCCCTGGCACAGAAACGAAGACCCAACACAGCAAAAATAAATAAATAAACTCCTACCCCCAACATCTTCTTAAAAAAAAAAAATTGGTTTCTATATTTTTGTATTCTTTAGATTTTATAATTAGAAATGGAATATTATCTGAAGCCCTGCTATTTATTATAAAAAATATTTAAAAATTATTAGAGGCAATTTCAAAAAAGGTAAAGCATGGGTCCTGTCAAATTGCAAACCTACAAGGAAAAGAAATATGAGAATAGGTGTTTAGTGTCAAAGAAGGGTATTTTATTATATTGCAGGGATATTTCATAGGAGTTGAGTGTTTAATTTTCAAATGGCCTTCAGATCAAGAAAATAGGAAAGAATCTACTATAGGCCAGGCCTAATAACATGTGCTGGGAAATGAAAGAAGAATAACACTGCAACCATTCATTTATTGATTCATACTCAGATAAGCCTAACTATTCCCCAACCAAGAAGGTACCTGTCACCTGCCTTAAAGCCCCAGAATTATTCCTTAGTCTTTACACACCGAAGGTAATTCCTTATTTGCCACAAATCGGTTTATTGGATTGTGTTGCTGTGTCAAATTGCTCTGGTTGAAACACTAGTCAGAAAGATGCCAGAGATGATTTTTAACAGCAGTGATACTTACGTGCCTGCTTTGTGTACCATAACTGCATTATTATAGCAGGCTAGAGTTAATTGAATATCCCTTTAAGATACTGAATTTCAGAGGACTCAATGAAGCTGCAAGAAAGCAGAAAAGTGAAAAAGCAAGGAAGTGAAAAACCAGAGCTCTAAAGAATTGGCTTGATGGCTGATCTGCCATTTACTGTATGAGAAACATAGACTATTGGTTGGTTGGATAATAAAGTATAATGGAATAGGACAAGGGGATCACTGCAATTAAGCAGTTCTATACTCCATGCTTCAGTACGGGTAGTTTGAAAAGATTAGAGACAAATGATTCTTGTGAGTTCCTTGAAAACAACGGACAATCCTCATCTCTACAACTCCAACACTGAATTCAGTGCTTGGCAGATGAAGTACACTAAAATTTTTGTTGATCGAATGAATTAATTTATTAATAAAAATGAATATATGTGGAATCTAAATTATGACACAAGTGAACTTATCTACAAAACAGAAACAGACTCACAGAGAACAGACTTGTGTTTGCCAATGGGGCGGGGGGGGGGGTTGGATTAGGAGTTTGGGACTAGCAGGTGCAAACTATTACTTATAGGATGGGTAAACAACAAGGTCCTACTGTATAGCACAGGGAGCTATATTCAATATCCTGTGATAAACCATAATGGAAAAGAATATGAAAAAGAATCACTTTGTTGTACACCAGAAATTAACACAACATTGTAAATCAACTGTACTTAAATAAAAATGAAAAAAATAAAACCCATTATCCAGAAGGTGAAAAATTTCCATTAAAATACAATTCATTCTACTAAACATATTTATTGAGGAATCTTTGTATTAGATTACCTTATATAAAACTATATAGGTGACTTAAAACCAGTAAAATGCCTTGAAACATTTTAATCTTGTTTAAGATTATTGCATCCTAACTGAAAAGCTAAAACCTGAGTTACTTAGATCCTAAGTTACTAGGATCTCATATAATATATACAATGTGGAAATGAAAAGATGAAGAGTAAATAGTGACGCATGCCTGATGTGGGTTACCTAAACATTCAGAGAGATTTTGCCAAACACATGTTTAAGGTTCCTATCTAGCATCAGAAATCATACAGATCACAATTTTCTCTATGAAATTTCTACAGAACTGTAGGGAAGGTCAAAGTTTTTCTTACAAAAACTTAGGTGATGTACTTCCCAAAGCGAAGTATTGAACTCTTAAAAAATTGTCCAAGAACATTCATTAGCATTTTATTAATGAAAAATTGAGAGCATAAAAAGGACATTACCAGCCCATGAAAATTCATAAACAATTAAAATAATTGCTTTTAAAAGTACACAACTATTAAATATCATATATGCAATTGATAATAGAAAAATAATATATTATGGGTACATGAAAACCATGATGAATTTTGTTTGAAAATAATCTGAATGTATTGTATTCACTCTCTGGCATATAGGATATTTTGCTTTTCATGTTTGTTGGTATAAATGTTCATGTAACAATCACAACTGGGTAGCCTCTTGGTTGCCTTTCCAGGTTCTGGTATCTGCTTTGAAGAACTGTTGTGTTTCTTTATGTCCACACTTGATAAAGAGGAAGCTTAGCTATATGCCGTGTTCTATGATACCCATGCTCATATAATAAGAACTACACCATTTGCTACACATGAAGGAAGAAAATACCCTTTTCCACTTCTAAATAAGAACTCTCAGTATTAAAGGTCATCAGTGTTTTCTTAATTCATTTTTAGAATGCTTTCATAAACATTTCCCAACTTTCCTACTTTCCTGAAAGATACTACCTCCTGAACTTAGCAGGGACGTGATTCATTGAAATGGTAATTTACCAGATGTTCAGTTATTCCATTTACCTATCAATATTCCTTTTAGGATGCCTGGAGGAGATGCAATGTCTCTTTTTCTAGTCCCAAGAGACAGCAGGCAACTTATGCATAGTAACTATCTGTTACATTTCTCTAACACCTTCACTTTGCTTGTAGGAATGTTTACCAGGAGATTAACAATTTGTAAAAGCCCTGCCATGGAGGATGTGAAATAATATAATTCAATTTGAAAACCTATGATTTCATAGGATAAGGTTTTACCACTCTTCTTAGTCAAGGTAGGATAAAGCAACCTTCCTGTCAGAGATGATTGGATAATGTGATATATTACCTGATTACCAAGTGATTCTGGGAAAACAACCCATTTCTCTACATTCATCTGACTTGTTTAGCGTTTTTTCCCCTCTCTGCATTCAGTTGAGGTGCTCGGCACCAACCTAATTCTTTTTTATGTACATTGGCTGTTTTTTAAAGCACATTTTTTTCCTAAACTGCTTAAATAATGACAGTTTTGCAAAGTTCTGAATAGTTTTCCAAATGTCTTGAATTTTAATTTGGTGCATTTTCCTTCATGACAATTTGTGTGGGTGGAAACAAGAAATTGGAAAGCATGCAACTTGGTGAATTCCAGTAATATTTAATAATTTCTTAATGTTGCTGATATCACTTTGCATTTTTCTTTAGGTGCTTTCCACATATTTCATTGTTATTTTGCAATTATTAATTTTTTTGAAAAGGAAATTAGCGACACAGATGAAATAAAATTCCGTTTTACACAGCCAGTGAATAAATGACAAATATTAGACAGATGTCTTTTCTGAGATTTTTAAACATTTTCTTGAAAAGGGTAGAAATCATTTGTCTATTGTTGAACACAAGGACTTGCATATCTTGTACTAAACCTGTTCCCAATCTTTAAGGATCTATACCTTATGTTTTACGAGATACAAGTGTGTGTCCTTTCATCCACTATGCAAGCTGAAGTCACGCAACTCTTTCTCAATGTCGCTCAATACACTGTAATATATCCCTGTCACTAGAGTGCCAAATAAGGACTCTGATGTTCTTTTGCCCTTTATAGATTTGTTCTTAATGTTGTAATATTTTTACTCATGATCCTAGTTGTTTGTTCCTGTTCCAAGGTTCTTTTCCAGTGGTACAAGTGAAAATTCAAATAGACTTTATTTGCATAAGACAACTTAGACTTTTTGTCTCAAAGGAAACTTTAATGGCCATATCGTTTAACTCTCTCATGAATGTGGAAACTGAGGCACCAAAAGATGGAGGGCTTTCCTAAATCAAAGAAGAATTTAATGACAGAATTGTAAATTCAAAGGATATTCTTTATGCTGCTTTTCTAAAATACAAATGTTCCCACTCTTTGTATTCCACAATTATGTAATTAAGCCTGGGCCACTTTCCTCATGCCACAAAAGAGCTCTTTCTGTTTCTTGTTTTCTTCTACATGGAAATTTAACTCTCTAGCTAGATTTTCTACCCTTTGTCATATTTTTCAAATACTATTTCTTACATTATGTGTTTTGAACACTTTTTTCTGGATCACTGACCTTACTGTCTGGCTTGGATTTTTGTCTATTTATTCAGCTTTTGCTCAGTTGCCTCTATGTACAGGACGGAAGAGTGTTTTCTTTTGTTTTTGTTTTAAAACCACTTTATTGAGGTATAATTGACATATAAGAGGCTGTACATACTTAATGTATACAATTTGATGAGATTGGAGATAAGATTACAAGCTGTGAAATCATCATCACAATGATTGCCATAAACCTATCTATCTATTACCTCCAAAAGCTTCCTGTTGCCCTCTTTGTTTAAGAGCATCTATACCCTCTAAGGAAATTTTAAAATGTACAATACAGTATCATTAATCATAATCACTGTGCTGTACAGTAGATCTCTATGACCTACTCTCCTTGTATAACTGAATCTTTGTAACTTTTGGCCAACCCTCCCCCTTCCCCCTTCCCCACTGCCCCTGGTAACTACCATTCTACTCTCTGCTTCAATTCAGTTTGACTGTTTTAGATCCCTCATGTAAGTGGGATTTAGTATTTATTCTTTTGCATGTGGCTTATTTCACTCAGCATCAGGCCCTCCAGGTTCATCTATATCATCACAAATGACAAGATTTCCTTCTTTTTAAGGTTGAGTAAAATCGCATTACATACAAATACCATATTCTCTTTATCCCTTCACCCATCAGTGGACATTTAGATTGCTTCCATGTCTTGACTATTGTGAATAACGCTGCAATGAACACGAGCGTGCAGATATCTCTGGGAGATCCTGATTTCAATTTCTTTGGAAATACACCCAGAAGTGGGATTGCTGAATTATATGGTAGTTAGATTTTTATCTTTTTTTCAGTGTTGGGAAAGGCATTTTCATGTGTGCAGTTTTTCTACTCCAGCTCAGCCACAGGAGAATGAGAGCTGGGCCTGGAATGCTTCTTAAGCTAGAGATAAAAATCCCACACAGCCTTTACCAAGCTTATCGCTTTACATGGAAATATTTTTTCCTGTTCAGACTTGGTGTAGGTGAACTCCTTTGTTCATTTTAAGTGTGTGCATCAGTGGTCCTCAGCATGCCCAATATTTCAGTATTTCAGACTTCACGGTAGGAGGGGAGGGAGAAGTCCTTCTACTGCAGCGTGTAGGTCTTAGGTTCTCTCCCAGTTGTCCTGATAGCCATGAGGGACCTGTGAACACTTTTGGAGTTGACTTTGCCCTGTCTCTTCTCTACGTGAGTTAAAATAAAGTCTTGTTCCAGCTAATGCCTGACTGTTTTGTGTTTTTGTTGGAGATTCTAATGTCAGGTAGGCATAGTGATGATTTTCGCTGTCCTACATGTATTTGGAGTCCTCCCCTGGCATCGATGACTGGTGCATGGTGTTCTGTTCGACACTGAGGAACCTCCATAATGGCTGCACCAAAATACATTCCAACCAATGAGATACACGTTTCCTTTCCTTCACATCTTTGGCAACACTTATCTTTTGTCTTTTTGATAATAGCCATTCTACAGGTGTGAGGCTATATCATTAGGCTTTTGATTTTCATTTCCCTGATAACTAGTGATGTTGAGCATCTTTTCATATACCTATTGGCTATTTGAATGTCTTCTTTGAATAAATATTTATGTAGTCCTTTGCCCATGGTTAAATCATATTATTTGAGCTTTTGTTTGTTTGTTTGCTTTGCTATTGAGTTGTATGAGATCCTTAAACATACTGGATATTAATTCTTTGTCAGATATATGGCTTGCAAATATTTCTATTCAGTAGATTACCTTTTCACTTTGCTGACTGTTACTTTTTCTGTGCAAAAGCTTTTTTTTAGTTTGACGTAATCCCATTTGTCTATTTTGCTTTTGTTATCTGTGCTTTTGATATCATATCCATGAAATCACTGCCAAAGCCAATGTCAAGAGGCTCTGTCTATATATTTTCTACTAGAAGTTTCACAGTTCCAGGTGTTCTGTTTAAGACTTTAATCCATTTTGAGTGGATTTTTGTTTATGGTGTAAGATTTCATTCTTTTGCATGTGGATATCCTGTTTTCCCAACATCATTTATTGAAGAGACAAAGATGCCATTTGGGAGATCCTTAGCCTCAGAAATTTACATAAACTCTAATTTCAGACTTGTGGGATAAGATTTGTTGGGTGTGTGTGTGTGTGTTTGTGTGTGTGTGTGAGAGAGAGAGTTTTGAAGTGATGACACAATGATTTCATGAGATATCAAGGATCACATGGGTATCTGTTATTCCATTGGTCCACATAATGCCCTTTCTCTCCTCTTAGAGTAATCCAGTTTAAAGAGATTTGGGATGTTCCTGATATGTGTGGACCCATTACTGAGACAGTTTTTCTCTTATATGAACTTTCCAGTATACAAGAAGCTGAAATTGACCTGTGGTCAATGGGAATCCACTGTTCTGCACAGAATATTCTGGAACACCACTTACGTAACAACGAATCCTTAAATTTTATCTGGCTGCCAGTGTACAACTAAGTTAATAGATACTGAATAGAAAAAAAGAACGGAATCTATAATTCCACTGTGAGGGGTTGCAAAAGAAATACTTTTAGATCCTGACTGAAATACTCTTAATATCTGGGGCAGAAAATGTGTTAAGCACGACAGAAAATGTCACAAGTCATGGTTAGGTAGATAAAAACATGGAGTGCCTTAAGAAGTCTCCTCCAAAAATGGAGTATAAGCTAATGATTAGATTTGGAAGTCTGGTGATTGGGATAGGTCATGTATATGAGAGGGTTCACTGACTCATAATACAACAGTAATTAGAGATGTGTGGGTTGTTCCAATAAAGAAAATAAAGGCTGTAATTTTTAAAAAAATTAATTAGTGGCTGCATTGGGTCTTTGTTGCTGTGCGCGGGCTTTCTCTACCTGTGTTGAATGGGGGCTACTCTTCGCTGAGGTGCGTGGGCTCCTTATTGTGGTGGCTTCTCGTGTTGCAGAGCATGGGCTCTAGGAGCGTGGGCTTCAGTAGTTGTGGCACGTGGGCTCAGTAGTTGTGGCACGTGGGCTCAGTAGTTGTGGCACATGGGCTTCAGTAGTTGTGGCTCGCGGGCTCTAGAGCACAGGCTCAGTAGCTGTGGTATACGGGCTTATTTGATCTGTGGCATGTGGGATCTTTCCAGACCAGGCCTCGAACCCGTGTCCCCTGCATTGGCAGGCGGATTCTTAACCACTGCGCCACCAGGGAAGTCCCAAGGCTGTAATTTTGTAGTGAACATCTGTTACTACATAGCTTGTGATAAAAGATTCTATCATAATTTAGTGTCTATATATGTTCAAAATGCCTCATTTATAGACTGGAAGCATAAGGAATCTTGGTAATTATGTCTATGGGGCAGGCAGAGCTAATCTAGTGTTAGATTCACTACCATCTGGTCTAAAAATACAAAATCCCTGCTATTAATTAAATCAGAAATTTTAATTAGTTCATGTAAGCCAGTCTTAAAAATTGACTGATACATGATTAATATTGTGTGAGCATTTGTTCTTCTTATTATAATCAATTGGACATCCTAGCAAAGTAAGGAATGGATATAGCACATGTATTTAGGAGATTCAGACTATCCTCAAGAAAGGCAGTGTTTGCTATCCCCCCAAACGACAGTGTTTCAATTCATGCATGTTTTCAAAGTATGATAAAAGATCTTTACAAACCCTTAAAATGGCCAGCTAGTTTGGATTTTTGCTCTCAGATTTTCAACTCTAAAGCCAAAATTAGGAGCAGAAAGTTGGATAGTTGCTTTCAGAGGAATTCTATTTCTACCTTTTCTGTTGTATCATTACTCTTCATTGGCTAAATTTTCAGTATTTATTTCCAAACCTGGGAGTCACTTCTGAAAATAGCTCTGAGACTTTGTTTTCCACATGGCAATGTAACAGGGGTAGATTTGCATTTTAACACTTGCAATTACGGTATAAAAAGATAGTGCACTGACTTTGTAAGACATTTATTAAAACAAAAAGTTTATAAAGAAGACAATATCCAGTTATCTGACCATGTAGATGTGACATATATTCCTGTTTTAAAAAGTTGCTTTACGGGCTTCCCTGGTGGCGCAGTGGTTGAGAGTCCACCTGCCGACGCAAGGGACACGGGTTCGTGCCCCGGTCTGGGAGGATCCCGCATGCCGCGAAGCGGCTGGGCCCGTGGGCCATGGCCGCTGAGCCTGTGCGTCCAGGGCCTGTGCTCCGAATGGGAGAGGCCATAGTGGTGAGAGGCCCGCATACCACAAAAAAAAAAAAAAAAAAAAAAAAAAGTTGCTTTGTTTTTTACTAATTTTTATTGCAGAATAATTGCTTTACAATGTTGTGTTAGTTTCTCCTGTACAGCAAAGTGAATCAGCTATATGTCTACATATATCCCCTCTTTCTCATTTCCTTCTCACCACAAAGCACTGAGTAGAGTTCTCTGTGCTATACAGTAGGTTTTTATTAGTTATCTACTTTATACATAATAGTGTATATATGTCAATTCCATTCTCCCAATTCATTCCACTCTCCCTTCCTCCCCAGTATCTATTCGTCTGTTCTCTAGGTCAAAAAATAAAGAAGGAAAGAAAAGAAAGACAAACAAGAATTGAAAAAGCAAGCAAAATTAATTTCTAATATTTAAAAAGATTTGACTCTTTATTAACATTACTTAATATCTTCACATCGAAAACCAAAAGTCAAGAAATAAAAAAAAAATGGACAGTGTGGAAAAACAAATAAAAAGTTACTTTACTGAATTGGGTTTATACATTAAAAATGTATTTTTATTTCCACTTAATGCATATTCCATGATTATTTTGTCTACATATATGAGTTTAGATACCTCAAAAGACTAAACGTACAAGGTAAAATCTGGAAAAAAATGTCTAAAAGTCCCTTTGTGCAAAGAATTAGGTAAACTGATAGACTTGTTGTGTTGTTGCAGGGACCTCCTGCTTGGTTCCCTACCTCTTTTTGATGAGTTATGTCATAGAAATTACTCAGGTCTAGAAATTGGGAGAGAGATCTCGAGTTTTCCTTTGGCATTTACTGACATTTGCCTTCAGCTCTTGAGCTTTGTACAAATCAGAAATGTTTTTGTTGCCTGGTGGTATGTTTCACCCTCAGGATCATTATAGTCTATTTATCATTACCACAGGTACTTATGGGTCAAGAACCCTTTGTTATTTCTTCAGGCTGGCTGCCTATTTAAATAATTATGGAGAAATTAATTGTGTTGATTAGTTATCAACATCTGGCCTCTGATATTCTGTAGTCCTGTCATCCCACTGACCATAGGGAAGCTAGTTACAAGGTATTATCTTTTACCTTCTTTCCTGGACTTGGGGAAAAGACCACCAAGGACCGTCTCATAAAATGCTCTCTCATGGGTGCTATTCTTATTGCTTTAGCAACAAATTGTCTTCTGACCCTTTAGGAGAACAAAGTGAGCTGGTGGTCTTCTAAGAGCTTACTAATTCCTTCTTTGATACTCTAGGAAAGGGAGTTTTGGTATCTCTGCCTCATTTATTGAAACAATTGTCATTACCAACTTCCAAGGAGCCATCCAACAGGAAGTTAAGGTCAACCTCAGGTGTCTTTGTTGGGAAGCTCTATTCTGAATTATAGGAAAGTGTCACTGTATCAATGAACTCTCCCCAATCCAGTCATTTAATTCTGAATACTGGTCTCAATACTGGTGTCCAATATTCTCAAGATTGATTCCCACACGAGTTCTCCTAATTTCTGCTGGTTTATATTGTCCAGGAACTTCAGTTCCTTCTCTAAAGAACATATTTCCTTCTGCAATAGGGACTATATTTCCCTGCATGGTCCGTCCTGAGGCTTGACCCTAGTTACTGGCTGGAGGAAATCAAAACAGGACAGATTGTAAGGAGGTTAAGTATTATCGTGAGGCTTCCATCTCAGGTGAGGGCTTTGCATGTTCTCTAGATAAAGGAAATCTTTGCTCCTCTAACTGGAGCTTTAATTCTGGACCAGGGTTCCCATTTCAAGTCTCAGCGTCTTATTTCTTCATTATCTGGGACCTGAAATATTAACATGTACAAACTGCTAGTCGTTGTGTTCATTCTCCCTTGTATTTTGTTATACTTATGATCAAATTCCGGGCCTGAATTCTTCACAGCAAATAATCGCTTTAAAAGCAGCTATGCAGGACATCTGGTTTTTACAGTGTTCCCTGAGATGATAATTATCTGATCTGGGCTTTTTATTTTCCTTCAAAATTGGTAAGGCATCTCCACAACCTCTAAAATTATTTTTTGCCTTTTATCTTTCAAGTGCTGCAGGTGCTTCACAAACCAGTGCTTCCCATTTTACCTTCATCTTATCTCATTTATGAAGGATGAGAGTCTTGGTAGTTGTGCTACTATATCATGACATAGACTATTACCATCCCACCTGTCATGAGTGATGGGATCCTTGTTGCTATCTGACCAATAACTGATATAATTCCAGAATCCCATATGGAGTGTCTGCTTTCTAGGATGACTTCCAAATTACATTAAATTGGGTCCCTCCAAAACAGACCCTCCAAGAGGTCTTAAGTACAGGTGGTTTGTTTGGGAGATGATGTGGAGCTAGGAAATGAGGGAGGGAATAACACTAAAAAAGAGTGTATAAAAGATGAGCTGCTGTACTGGGTTGACTACCCCGTGGGACCCTCAGAAATGTTGTTGGGGAGGCTGTAGCATTTTTTCACCTATTCCCATCTCTCATTTTTGCTTGAGGGTTGTTCTTAAAGTCATTCACTCCACACAATTCTGGACTATGCTTAGGAGGAGCAAGGAAGCCCCTACCATGTGAGAGAAAGCTCTCAGGCTGAGAAGAAGAAAGACTCGCACTTAGGGTGCAAAGCTGTAAACACGCAAGAAACTGTGTATGACAGCAATAGATCAACCCAGAAAAAAGGCTGAAGGCAAGTTCTATAATTTTTCTATAATTGTCAACTTATGGTCAATTTTGTTTCTTTATACAACCAACACACCTTCAACCTCAGTAGGATTATAATTTTATCTGTAAATATGTAGGTATATAACTTTTAAAAAAGATCAGTTGTTTTAAAAATATAATCACAATATCTCTATGCCATGGAAAGGAACAGTAGCTCCTTAATCTTGTCAGTTAACAAGTCAAATACTTTGAGAGTTCAATTTTGTCAATATAGGGTTTACCTGAGTTTTCGTTTACATATTAGTGTCATGTTTTCTCACCTGAAAATTTTGGTCACTGGTGATAGTAACATAATAACTTTTTACCACGTGTGAGAGAACATTCTAAAAATTAATAAATAAAAACCACTATTAAAGTAGAGTTGGGAAGCCAGAAGGGGGAGGTCTCATGCCCTACAGTGATAGCAGAGCCTGACAGGAAGGGAAAAGTCTTCTATTCTTTCCTGGCAAGGACTCGGCCAATTAAAAACCATGGACTCTTCATTTACTATAACCCTCCCAATTAATTTTTCTCCTCTATACAAGTGTTCTTCTTTTGCCATGTGAGGTCTTGCATGTGCCTTGTCATGGTTGCAGAACCCAAGTTCTGCAAGTTTAACCCAAGTAAATCTTTGTTGATCCCAAATAAACACTTTTTTCCTCTTTTTTGTCTGGAGAGACAACTGTCTAAACATTTTAGTGACCTGTATGGGGATCCAGAGAAGACCCCTGATGACTCCAAGGCTGGTGAGCAAACAGGTGCAGTACTCACACAGAGCCCATTTTCGCTCACTGCTTTTCTCACCAACCCTGGGGTTTGAGAGGAAGTCTTTCTGATGAATATGAGCTTCCACCCTCTCTGTATTTTGAAGCTCACCAGGTTTTACTCAGGATGTCTTTTAAAGTTTTGTCCCTCTGGTTAAGGCCTTATTCTGTCTCTTAGTACTCATTTGGCACTTTGGTCTGACTTTTGATATCAGGAACTGACTAGTCTTCGGTCCATTCCTTAAGGAACAGGGCCTGCTTCATTGGAACTGTGCTTTGGTCCAGCTCCTTTAGAATTAGGCTACTCCACTACAGCTGTGCTGAGCAGCCTTTGGCCTTACTCCTTCTGGACCAGAACTGGGTGGTATTAGGCCTTCAGACTGTTTGAGCTGCAAGCTATTTAGACTGTTTGAAAATTATTCTTTTAATCTAGAGAAAAAACTCTTAAGATGGGATATCAGTTATCCAAATATTTTGAGTGCGCCATGCCTACGGGAGCCCCAGCTGGTTTTATGTTTAACAACTGTAATTCTTTCTCATGCACATTTGTAACTAAATGGACCAACCTAACCAAAGGCAATTTGGACTATCCATGACCATTATAAGGAACTTTTGAAATCCCCAAACTTACTTTTCTTAAAATCAACTGGACTACCATAAATCTAAAATTTCCCAAACTGAGTGGAATGCCTATTTCAGCTGATACTTTAAGGCTTCTATATGTTATCAGGAGCCTAGAGCTGTCTCTCTGCAAAATAAGATTTTAAGATTAACTGAGGCAAACAAAGAAAGAAAGAAAAGATGGCTTCCAAAGGCTCAAGGTCCTCTTCTCCAGCTCGTTTATCTTGGGTGACACCTCCATCTTCCTCTTTCCCTTCTACACTGACTATACCTCCTCTATCTCCACAGTTCCCCATACTAATTCTCTCACCAAATGTCCCTTTTTTTTTATGAAACTCATCTCAACCCCCTTTCCTATAGACCTATCAGAATGTGTCCAGTTAAAATGAAGCCTTCTGAGGATCCAGAGGATAAATCCTTAACTTCTTATTCTCCCTGGACTAAAGCTGAACAGTCAAAGATTTTCCCAAAGTAACCAAAGATCCTCACAGATTTTTTGAGGAATTTAATATAATCATTCAAATTTATCAGTGTGGTTTCTCTGATTTATATCAGCTAGTTCATATGCTTGCCAGTGAAGGCCAGGCTCAGCATTGGATGAAAATTGCCAATTGGGAAAGTCCTGATAGGTCTCTAGAATTACACCTGGGAGACCAGCCACTAACGTATATTATCAGGTTCAGGCAATTGCTAGGTGACTTCACTGAGCACATTCCTAGGGCTTTTCCAAAGAGAGTTAATTGAACAAAATTCAAGTTTGCCCACAAAAACCTGATAAAATGTATTCATATTTATTACAATCAACATCAGATTATTATTGAAAAAATGACTGGTCCTTCTTTGGACCTTTCCTTTCTAGAAAGAAGGACCAGGTATGAATGGAAGACTATGTCCACTCCAGAATTAGTTAATCTGGCAAAACCAATTGTCTCATAATCTACATGAGTCACCTCAAAGGAAAACCACCAATATTCTTAATCTTCAAATCCAGCAAATGAAGGTCCCTAAATAAAACCAAAACCCTCCTAGTTTCTGCTATTATTGCAAAGAGTTGACATTGGGCAGGAGATTGTTACAAATTTAGATATATTAGGCACATTCAGCCCTCCATATGGACCTGCCAACGTCCGCCCAATTCTCAGTGATGAGGCGCTGAGAAACCACAGGGGTCTTCTCAATCCTTCCTCTTAACTGGTTTGGAGAAAAAATTCTCCAGATTGGGGATGAATCTCTGCCAGTCCTAAGTGACACCAGAGCCACACTCTGGGTACTTAACCATACTACTATAAAGCAGTTCCTGCCTCAGAATCCTAAAAGAATTCAAATAGTGGGATCTCTAATGAACCTCAAGACGTTCCTGTCTCTGAACTTATTCCATTTGTTTAGGCCCTCTGAGAGATACACACTCTTTTCTCCTGAGTTCCTCCACCCTTAACCATTTACTAGGCCGGGACTTCTTAGAGTAGTGTCATGCTGGGGTTTGTTTCTCCTGAAAGGGGGAAATAATTCTGGAATTTGACAGTGGTCATCAAAGCAGCCAACAAGGTGAATTAAATGCCCCCTTGACATTTTTCTTTTTTCTTTTTTTTTTTTTTGCGGTACACGGGCCTCTCACTGTTGTGGCCTCTCCCGTTGCGGAGCACAGGCTCCAGACGTGCAGGCTCAGCGGCCATGGCTCACGGGCCCAGCCGCTCCACGGCATGTGGGATCTTCCCGGACCGGGGCACGAACCTGCGTCCCCTGCATCGGCAGGCGGACCCTCAACCACTGCGCCGCCAGGGAAGCCCCCGCCTTGACATCTTTTACTTGTTCTGTTTCTGAAGGTACTAGAACTGATTGCGGAAATACTGATCATTTGCCTTTTGAATCTGCTACCACCCTCCTTAAGGGCAAAATTTCCAACTAATATTGGCAAAATTCACAGCATACCTCCCATCAAGGTTCAAATAGGTACCTCACAGCCTCTCCCCAGAATTAATCAATATCCTACAATTAAAGAAATCTTTCAATGTATAAAGCCCATAATAGATTATCATTACACCTTGTACTAACCTCTGTAACACTTCCATTTTACCAGTGAGAAAATCTGAGGGCTGAGGATAGAGGTTTGTCAAGGACCTCTAAGCAATAAACAACACTTCTATCCCTTGACACCCTGTTATTGCTAATCTCATACCCTACTAAAATCCATTCCCACTGGAAGCAAATTCTTTGCTATAATTTATTTACGCAGTGCATCCTTTAGTATTCCAGTTGATGAAGCTTGCCAATACCTATGAGCCTTCACTTGGGAAGAAAAACAATTTACCTGGGCAGTAACGCCTCGGGGATTTACTGAGAGTCCTTATTTCTCACAAATTCTGAAGGCTGGTCTAGATGATATAAAGTTCCCTAAGCGTTCTACTTCGCTGCAATATATGGATGATTTCGTTCTTTTTTCTCTTTCTCGAGCCTCCTCGTGGGAAAACAGCATCTACTTACTTGCTAAAGCTTTTAGTCTTAAAGGGACATAAATTCACCAAGGGAAAAAAAAATTGCAATTTGCTCAAACCCACGTTTGATATTTAGGGCATCTGATATCAGAACAAGGGCTATACCTAGATCCAGGTCAATTTCATGGTGTCCTAAGTTTCCCAAACTCAAAACTAAGTCATAGCTATGAGCTTTTCTCAAGCTAGTTGGTATTGGATTCCAAATTTCTCTCTTATAGTCAAACCTCTGTATGTTTTACTCAACAACAACAACCCTGATCCAATTTTATGGGATGAACAGGACAAGGTAGGCTTTGAGGATTTAAAGGAGAGTTTGATGAACGCGCTTGCCCTTGGACACGCAAATTGTCAGATTCTCTGTTTCCTTTTTTTTTTTGTGGTACGCGGGTCTCTCACTGCTATGACCTCTCCCGTTGTGGAGCACAGGCTCCGGACGCGCAGGCTCAGCGGCCATGGCTCACGGGCCCAGCCACTCTGCGGCATGTGGGATCTTCCCGGACCGGGGCACGAACCTGCGTCCCCTGCATCGGCAGGCGGACCCTCAACCACTGCGCCCCCGGGAAGCCTTGTTTCCTTTTTTGTATATGAAAAGGGAGAGAATGTCCCTGGGGTTTTCACTCAAAAAGGTGGGGACCACCACCAACCCACAGGATATTATAGCCAGTAACTGGACCCTATGATAGGAGGATACCTCCTTGGCCTTAGGGCCACCATGGCCACTGTCCTTTAGGTTAGGACCACCAAGAACATTACTTTGGGATCCCCTGAACCCATTTTTGTATCTCATGCAGTAGAAGCCTGCCTGAATTTCTCATCACTCTCAACAATTTTCAGCCAGCCACGTCACCACCTATAAGAACTCCTCACGTGACTCTTTTACACTGTAGTAACTTTAACCCCGTTACTCGTTTTTCTGCATCACAGATGAATTCCCTCACAGGTGCTTAATGCTGATGGCTCACCTCCTGACTCCTTATAATGATCGGTAGGAAACTCATTTGGGTATTGCAGACGTCTCCTGGTTCATTGATGGTTCTTATTTAAAAGGTGACAATGGCAAATATCATGCTGGATATGCTCTTACAGCTCCTCTTGCTGTTAAGATAGGCTTTTTACCTATGGTCACTTTGGCCCAGCAGACTCAATCACATACTTTCATACAAGCTTGTACTTCAGCCAAAGACAAAACTGTCAATATTTGTACAGATAGTGGATATGCTTTCAGAATAGCTCATGGTTTGGGGATGCTGTGGAAGCAACATAAGGCTGCAGAAAGTGTCTACCTCACTTGTCCCACTTGCCAAAAGTACAACCCAGGGATGACTGTTTGTACTGCTTCCAGGCATGTTCAGCTGCCTAGTGGACCATTCAAGGTCTGGCAAATGGACTTCATACAACTTCCTCTGTCTGATGGATATAAACATGTCTCAATCATGGTCTGTATGTTGTCACACTGAACTGAAGCCTTCCCTTACAGACAGGCCACTGTCTCTCCTGTGGCTAAAATCTTTTTGGAGAAAATTATTCTTACCTACCTGGGAAACTCCTCTGGAACTTCATAGTGCTTGAGAAGCCCATTTTACTGGCCAAGGGCTCTGAGAAGTCTGTGCTGTTTGGCCAGTTTTACAACACTATACCTAGGCTTACCACTCTCAATCCCTCTTGTTTAGTCAAATGAACTAATGACATTATTAAGACTCAATTAGCAACCTTGGCCAAAGGTATCGTCGTTGGTGCTTCTAAGATTTAGATCCACCCATTTGGAACACATAAACTCGCAGCCTTTGAGATAGTCACTGGATACCCAATGCACTTGGCTTCTGCTTCTTTTGACCTACAGCTGATAAAAGGAGAGCTGCTCCAATATTGCAAAGGCCTAATTGGTTCTATTAAAAATAACCATTTTTTTGGTAGCGCAATCTTTTCACAGTGCGTCAATTTCTACAAGAATGTCAGCTGAGATTCTGATAAGATTTGCATTGAACCTGTACATCAATCTAGGGAGTATTGCCATCTTTACAAAATCAAATATTTTGATACATAAACATGGGAGATTTCCCCCTTTTATTTAGATTCTCTTTCATTTCTTTCAACAATATTTTCAAATTTTCAGAACAGGTTTTGCATTTCTTTTGTTAAATTTATTCCTAAGTATTGTATTCTTTTTGATGCTGTTGTACATGGAATTGTTTTCTTAATCTCATTTTCATATTGTTCATTACAGGTGTATTGAAATACAAATGAATTTTGTGTATTGAGCTTATATCCTGCAAATGTGCTGAACTTATTTATTATTTCTAATGATTTTCATTGGATTTCTTAGAATTTTTTATATAAATAGACATATCATCTACAACTCGAAATAATTTTACATTTTTCTTTCCAAATGAATATTTTAATTCCTTTTCTTCTTGAATTTCCCTAGCTAGAACTTCCAGTATAATGTTGTATCAAAGTAGAGACAGCATATATCCCTTTCTTGTCCACAGTCTTAGGGAGAAAGACCTAGTATTTCACCAATAAATATAATGTTAGCCGTGGGTCTTTAATATATGTTTTTAATCTGGTTGAAAAGTTCCCTTCTGTTCCTAGTTTATTAATTGTTTTTATCATGAACGGATATTGGACTTTGTCAAATGTTTTTTGTGTCTAATGAGATGATCATATGGTTTTTATTTTCGATTCTATTGACAAGTTACATTTGAATAAGAGACTTCTGAATGTTCTACAAACCTTGCATTGTGGAATATATCCTACTTGATCACTTTGTATAATTATCTCTATATGTTGCTGGATTTGCTTTCCTAGTATTTTAATGAGGTTTTATGTCTATATTCATAAGAGATATTGGTCTTCAGTTATCTTTTCTTGTGATGTCTTTGTCTGTTTTTTGGTATAAGGATAATAGTGACTCATATAATGAGTCAGACTAATTTCCTTTTCTTTTCTTTTTTTTTTTTTTGCAGTACGTGGGCCCCTCACTGTTGTGGCCTCTCCCATTGCAGAGCATAGGCTCAGCGAGCCCGCTCCACAGCATGTGGGATCTTCCCTGACCGGGGCACGAACCCGTGTCCCCTGCATCGGCAGGCAGACTCTCAACCCCTGCGCCACTGGGGAAGCCCTAATTTCCTTTTCTTGAATAGAAAAGTAAACTGCATAGAGTGTTGCTTTGATTGACTCTGAAAACAAAGTAACTTGGGTACATACTATACATCTCAAACTCTTTATTTCCATCAAGCAAATTGTCCAGTATCAAAAGATTGTCCCTCACTTTGAGCAAAACCCAGATTATTGCCTAGCACAAATTCTTCTAGAGGTGCAATATGTCTGGAGTTATGTCTTCTTTCACGTCCTTTTGCTAACACAAGTAGAAAAAAGGATTAAGTGCAGTTTTCTGTTTAGGGGTTGTTCATTTAAAGCCCAATCTCATTTCTGTCTACATTTCCATCTCATAGCAGAGGGTCACAAAAGAATGATGGAAGGCTAGTTTTAAGTGTGGTAGAAGATGAAACTGTATATTAAGTAAAAGATGCCCAACTCTTCCCCTCTGACTTCCACAAACAAATATCAAATCCACTTTACTTTGGTTGGGGAAAATAAAAACGACCTTAAGTTGTGTAATTTGAGTGCTTATAAGGGGGAAATAGTTACAGTTGCCAAAACTTCTATTTCTTTTCTGTCAAACAAAATGTTTAATTTTGATGTCATATGTTTCTGGGGAATGTAAATATTTATTGCACTAATACATGACTGAAAACATCTTCTCTTTCCTCTAACATAGTGTTCTAGAAATATTTAATTCCAGGTGTTGGAAATAACAAAGATTTAGCATTTTTAAACTTTCCTTTTTAGACAGGGCATGTACTTGCTAAGTCTACCATGTTAGCAGAGGTGATTTCTTGCTTAAGCTCTTCTTTTTTGGACAGAATTTCATCTGGACAATGTGTAAGCAATGCCATTGAATATGCTACAGGAAGTCAAGAATCAGATGATGATTTCCTTTAATAGCAAAAATTTCAAAGTTTCAAAAATTGTCCTATCTAAAACGATGTGCTGCTTGGAAGCAGCAAAGTGGCCTTAAATGTCTTGCAGATTTGCAATCATTTGCCTCTTTTTAAATGTAAAGCTTAGTCATGATTACTGAGAAATATGCATATCAAAAATGGAAATAAATTCTTCGAAATATTAAGGGTATTAGTTTTAACACTGTATTTTGAAAGCCTGGCAATGTTTTCTAGGGGCAATTAATGCTATGTATAAAGGTTAATTCAAGTGAAGTTTTACTCCTACCCTTGGTACCTGATATTCTTAGAAAAATAGAGGTATTTTGTGGTTGTCTAGATGTCTCAAAGTTTTGCTTCAAATTATATGTGAGATATGGTGTGTGCCTATCTGTGTTTATTACATTTTTGCTTTGCACTCCTAGGAGTTTGATGTGTGACATTGCCATTGCCCTGGAGAGGTTTTTTTTTTTTACTGTCTACAGGCTGTAAATAAATAATGTTCACAAAAAGACATGAATAGATTGAATATTTCATATTGTTATGAATATGGTCCCACAACTAAATACATTATTTTCAAATGTCTCATTAAACTTTGAAGGACTACACTAATAATCTACCTAATGCTCATATATTTTTAATAAGGTTTATAGCTCTGCTATGAACATATTTAACAACGGAATTTCTCTTTAAATCAATATTTTTACACACAAGGACTAGGTATTTGAAAAGAAGGAAACTCTATACATGCACCATCTCTAATACATCAAAGGACTTTTATTGGAATGGAAGAAAACTAAGTACAAACTATGACAGGGAACAGTCATCAAAACTAACAGCTGTAATAGGGAGGTATATTCTTATTTTATCTATCGTGTATTGGGTTGCTTTGGAAGTTATAAACACTGGTAAGTGTGGAAAAACTGTGAAATGTTTTGATATTATGCCACTTATGACCTAAAAGATACATTTTTCTGCCACTTTTCCCCATGGTGTAAACAGTCCATTATCAACGAATGGTACCTCAGCTTAAAACTGAGCCAGATTTTAGGGCTTAGATTTTTCTTTGTCTCTGGGCTTAGTGTCCGTGATCACCATGTTAACTCTCCTAATTCACCCAATCCCAGGAACCAGGATTCATATTTAAGCTTTTAAATTGTGTTACCTTTTATATTGTTCACGGGCTGCTTATTAATAATTTTTAATTCCCAACAATGCAAATAACGGTGTGTTTTCCCTTTATATCTCAATATTTTAAAAATTTCCTTATTTCATATATAAAACCTTTTATTTATGTGTATATATTATCCAAATATTTTATTATTGTGCTTTTTAGAAAAAGGTTTGTACATCTCACAGACTAAAATACCTACTAAGGGAGTATTAATCCTGTGTTCCCTTTCATGCTTTCCAGGAGCTAGATGGGTGTAGAATTTATTTGCTGTGGTTTCACTTGGTAACACAGTTTCAATCCATAACAAGTAATGTTGGTGTTTGCCTTAAATGACATAGACTCAATAAACAGAACTTCTAATAGTTAAGCCCTAAATGAACAAAACATGTGTTTTTAGGAATGCAATTAAATGCCTGAAAGGTAAGGAACTTGCCATGGAAGTACAGTTGTTACATGTTTTAAGTCACTCCGAAATGGACTGGATCCAATTAGCAGATCTGATAGTCTCCAAGTGGGGCGTTTCTTTGAGTGCATGATTAAGATACATCAAGGAGGCTAAGATAAGGAGATTTACAATCATAACATAGGTAATAAAAGGGCAGTTTTTTTTCTTTTACAGGTAAAATTTGAAAGACCATACTTTCTATGAATGCACTTGTTTTAAAATAGTAATCCTAACTTTGTGAAAACTGACTACATGTTTTGGGTCTCCAGAATTTAGTGTCAGTAGATGGCCAGCATCCAGTTGTTCCTGAAAATCAATTTCTTTCTTTTTCCCAAATGCACAATTACCCTGGTAAAGGCTACAGGTCCCTTTACGGAAGGCTGGGAGAAAGATTCACAGTATACATTTGTAGCAGCGTTCCTCAAGGGAACCCAGACTCCTCTGCAGTCAAAGGATTCTGGGTCCATAAGCTGGCTTGAGTCTGGGAATTGATTGAGGGATCGTGACGCTCTGATTTTATGATTTGCTTTAGACTTTTGTTCACTTGACTTAGAACTTTATCGTTCATACGGATCAAGTAAGAATTTAATATTCTTCCTATGTATTTCTCTGCAGGGACACCATGATTGACTAGTCAGTGTCTTAGGTCTGTGTGAGTTGATTATTCGGATTGCTTCTCTGGCTCTGCTGCCATTACCACAGCCACCTTGCTTTTGGTGGCTGAGCGCTGTGACTTGACTCCTGCTACCTGGGGATCCAATTACTCTAATTGCATTTAGGCTTCCCAGTTCAGTGACTGCAGTGCCCCCCTGTGAAGTCTGGCCTGCAGAAGCCTGCTCTTCCGTGATGCAGGAATTACTCTCACAAGTAAGTTTTCTCACAGAAGTGGAGAAAAGTATGTCTTCAGGATCCTTCCAGTGAGTCAGGAGATAGATGGGCTCCAGGCTAGGCATTTACAGCTAGTCTCCTGTTTACACTTCCCGAGGCAGGAGGCAGGTGGGCTTGAGGCTAGATATTTACAGCCAGCCTCCTGTTTGCACTTTGAGATGGAAATAACAACACGAACAGGGTAAATAGCTGGACTTTGCCTCCTGTGGACACTTTAAGATAACAGTCACGGCAGGGGCAGAGAGGGGCTAATCCCTGCTTGAGCAAAAGATCAAGATGTCACATATTTCCCATCCCTGGGGCAAGGGAGACACTGCACATGCGCAGAAAGGCTCCTTGGGGGTCAAAAGGGAGGGGGTGCCACCCCATAATAGGTGATGCCAAGGCTCCCCATAGGCCTCTGGGCTGGAATCCATCTTGGAAAAACGTTGCACATGCATGTTGGGGAGGGACCTAGGACAGGTCAGGTGTGGAAAAAGGAACCAGATATTTGGCTAAGGGTAAACAGAGACCCGGAAGAACTGTCCTATACGAATGATTCAACCGCCCCTTTACTGCGTTCCTTCTCACTAGCGGGGGACGCCCACACCCTTTCTCTCCGGTGTGCATCTCTGCCCTGCTTCTGTCTTAACTAAACAGTTTCTCTGTGTGCTCTCCCACTTTTTGTGCGGTGTCTCTAATAATAAACTTTGTACCTGATATTCTACAGATGCAATATAATTCGGTTATATATTTAATATACTGTTTCACAATTCGTGCATATTTTAACTCTAAAGTCTCACATGTTTTTTCAGTTCTGGAATATTTTTAATCACTCTTGGTTTTTTTTGTAATTCCGTTTAATCTTTCCTTCTGGAAGTTTTATTCTCTGGTTTATTTTGAATGAATTCTTCAGCATTCACTTCCAATCACTTTTTCCCCCACAGGGTTCATTCTAGAATATACTACATCTATTGAATTTTTTTAGTACGGTATTTTTTTTAGTACGGCTAATAATTCCAATTAATTCTTTTGGATGTCTATTTGGTTTTGATTTATATAGCCTGCTTTGATGTACGATTTCCTATTGTTTTTATGGATACATTTCTTCCGTCACTCCTTTGAGAGACTTCGTTGTCCTTATTTTTTTGCTGTACGCAGGCCTCTCACTGTTGCGGCCTCTCCCGTTGCAGAGCACAGGCTCCGGACGCACAGGCTCAGCGGCCATGGCTCACGGGCCCAGCCGTTCCGCGGCATGTGGGATCTTCCCGGACTGGGGCACGAGCCCGTGTCGCCTGCATCGGCAGGCGGACTCTCAACCACTGCGCCACCAGGGAAGCCCCGTTGTCCTTATTTTTAACATTCTTTGAGAATATGATGTAATTTACATACCATTAGTGACTTAATCTCCTCACTATTCAATTGGTGCTTTTCTATAATATTATTTTTCCTCATGTGCTTTTAATTTTAATCTTCCTGTTCTTCTTGTGTTTTACTTTTTATAATATCTAGGCTTATCCTTTCCTGTCTCACACTTTTGCAGTTATGTCAGCTTTTTTCTTTGAGATGCTGTGGGTAAGTAGCCAGGTTATATTGGCAGGTCAGATTTTCTTTCCTGTGGGGAAATTTGGAGAACAGGCTCTCAGACCTGTATGCTTAGACTTCCTTACTCCCATCCGCTAGCAATTGTGCTGTTCTGTGTGAGCCATAGACTTAGGAATGCTCAATTTTATTTAACCTCTTTTAAAGACCCTTTCTGGCTCCCTTCTGCTTTTCTCCCTTGACAAGTAGGTACTTCTTGTTTGACTACTGTTGTGTGCTGCTGCCCATTTCAGAACTGGAGCCCAACTGTCTGTTTTCACACAATTATCAATCACTGTGGCTTCAGACTGTAATTAATAAGTGTTTATTTTTATCTCAATATACTTTCTTTAATATATTTTCTTTCAAGGCCTCATTTAGGAAACATTTATTGTGGAATTCATAGAACCCTAATTCTTGACATCTCAAACACATTTTAGAACACGTTTTTTATATCATAAACCTTTTTTCTCTCATTTTAATACATTTTAATTATCCTCATCACATTAGTTCTTGATTATCGACTCTTGTGACTGTAACTACTGGCATTTTGGTATTGTACAGATTTCAAATGCAGAAACAATATGTATCACAAATGCGAAAAGTTAGAATTAAAATGAAGGCATGGAGAATGAAGAAAACAGAGAGCATATGATGAAAACGTGGAGCTTCTGCCAGTCTTAGTCAGTGATGCAAAACGGCTGCTTCTGGGACTTTGATATTTAGAAATGAATATAAAACGGGGAAAAATTTTAAGTCAGTGTTGAAATAGCGTTAGCATTTTAAAGAAGTGGGGAAAAACACTTCACTAACTTTACTTTTCATTCATGACCGCAAAAAAAAGCTCATGTTTTATATTACCGCATATTTTTGGTTAATGCCAGTTAAGTCCAAAAGTAACTGTCAACTCTACTTTAAAATGCCTTTTATAACTTGATAGCAAGCATTATTTAATTTTCTAGTTAATGAAAAGTAATCACTGTGATCATGAATAAAGTCTGATTATGATTTTTGGTTAATTAGAGAGATTTTTAAAAATGTTATCAGAGGAATTCATGTCTAAGTAGAATCTAACAGGACATTGCTAATTTTTTCAAAGGCGCTATAAGTGCGATAGTTATATCTGAACCCTGGATTGAGTAGGTTACTCAGTGCAAATTTTATCCTATTATTTGTGTCCTCTACTCAGTCAGCTGTTTAAAAATCAGTGAGTTGGGGGTAACGGCCACAATGAATATTGGACATAAGGCAAATACTTTCAATCTGAAATTGAGTTACTTCAAAGTAATGAATACTTTCTTTGACCTGAAAAGGGAAATTGCCTGTGAATTGAGGAGAATTTATATATGGAAAGGCTCCTCCCATGCCTACCTCAAGAATTTAATTCTTTATTTATTGAATATTTTATCTTTCCTTTCCTATATAGTAAGAGAGAATTATTATGTTTGGACTTTGTAGAAAGTTCAAATGACTTCTACTTACTCACAGATGTATTATTTATTAAATTAGCTGCATATTTTCTCACAATTTTATTTTAAATACATTTTCAGGTGTACTACAGGATGTCTATTGTCATTCTCATGGTTTTAACAGGGAGGTTAGAAGATTGAAATGCTTCCCTTGCTCTGCAATTTTCTGTAGTAAGAGTAGAATCAGGACACCGACGAGGTGTCCTGCTAAATAAAAGTATTCTGACAGCACAGGTGCAGTGAGAGAGTCCAGGTAGTTTGTCAAGATCTAAAGTCTGAACAGAAGAAAAGCTGCATTATAGAACAGTTGACCTAGGACAGACATTTATTGCTCTTTTTAATGTTTTATTCCCTTTGCTGGATATAGAAATCTTGAATGACAAAAGTAGATTGTATGTAGAATGAGGTTAGAGGTACAGGAAAGTCTGGCCCTTGATTGGATAATTTCTTCAGTCAAGATCTCCTTATAGTACTGTCTTGTTGTTGTTATTATCACAGTTTCTATTAATTCTGACTTGTCCTCATATTATCTATTCTCAATAGGAGGAAAAAGTTTAAGAAAGAAATAAAAAAGAGACATAAGTCTAGAGAGAGAGTGGAAGTACCAGTGAAGGACACCAAAGAACTGTTGAATGCTAAGTGTCATTCTTTGTCCTTACCTGGAATGAAAACCTCCTTTCAAAGGAGAGGATTAGTTAAAAAGAAATAGAGTGAAATGACATAGATATTGTTCTTCAAGTTATGGTGACTTTTTTGGAAGTTTCCTTCTTAGCTATATATTTCTTTCCATTCTAATTCTGAATTAATTGAAATAAAAACCAGGAAGAATACTTTCTCATTTTAATTTACATCCTATCAATTCAAATAGTAGGCAACAGGTCACTTCTATGTAAATATTTTCTAAAATATATGCTTTTTATTAAAAGTTTATTGAAAAAATTTGTTGTGTTTTTCTCCCATAGGGTGCCACCCATTTATTCAGAAAGTGGGAGACACCCAAAAACATGAAAAAAAGACATAAGAAAATTAATATTTTACTTTGTTCAAACAATGTCATTAGACACTTTGGACACGTTAAGCAAACTAATAGAGTTATTAATAAAGTTATGATATTTGTGTTTTTGGTGTCAGGCAAACAGTTATAATTATCAAAAAAAAGTAAAACACTAATCCACATTATTTGATACCTTGCTTAATAACTGTAAAGGTTACTGAGAGCAATATATTCAATTTACTTATGTACAACATTTATTTCCAGTACTCTCATAAAACATAAAGGTAATATCAGTAATTTTCTAAGTCAACCTTTCTCAAAATAAAGTTCAAACTTGACCAGACTGTAAAAGAAAAATTGCTCAGTGTTTAAGAGTTGTGGGTGGAGTTTTATTCAGGGTCTCAGTGAGGACTGTAGCCCAGGAGATAACCTCTCAGACAGCTCTGATGTAATGTTCAAAGAGGTGGGGCAGTGGCTGGTGTATATATGATTCTGGCCAGGGATTACATGCAGTCAGTCATGCATGTCAACAGATTGTTATTGCCAATCACGAGGAACAGGTATCTCTGTTAATGATGTCAGTGGTTTCTTTTCTGTTTGTTTGTTTTTTGTTCTATGTATGGGGAGATGCAAGAATTTGGGTTTATTAAAATTCTTCCTGAGATATATAAATACATAAGGTGCCTGCTTTTCCAAAACACAGAGTAATTTTCATCTTGAATTCCTTTCTGGCTGAACCATTGGTCAACGACTGCAGTGGCTAATTAATCCTTGTAGAACTGGATGGTGGGCAGCATTCTTTCTTTTATAATTCTCCACTTTCGGTCATAAATTGACCAAGTTTTGGGAGACATTTCATGACCAATTTCTCCCATAGTGCTAGTAAGGCTCATTCCTAGGTCAGGTGAGGATTTCATTGATAGCCCATTCAATATGCTATTAGTAGACAGGACCCTGCTAATGGTAGCATAAAAGTCTCCGGACCACTTGTGTTACTAGTCTGTTACTAGTCTGTTATGGTTCAGGAGGCGTTCTTCTTCGTTAATTCATATATCTAGAGTCACACTATTGCAATCATTTTAATCTTACACAGAACTAGGTATTTGGTAAACCATTTTAAGTAGCGTAGTCATCATTATTTTTGTTGGAGGCTCACTTACACATTGGGTAATACAGGAAACAATAGTCTTGCAGAATAGGCAGAATACAGCTGTCGGACCCAGTCTATTGCATGCCATTTGCTATCTTTAAAAGTAGTGGTATATTAACATTGCTGGTAAGGCACCCAACCTAATTTCCTAGTGTTATTAGGCTGATTATATGTAGTATGAATTAATTGTTCCCAACATAAGGGGGCTTTAAACTTAAATGAACATAACCTGGTGCTACCCATATAAATTAATCCCATAACTGAGGGAGGATCCTCTTAATAAGCGGGAGGTTATGGTTTTTGACTGAAATTTAGCTTTTTGCTCTGATTGAGCTTGAGTAACATTTAAAGAAAATTCATATTTATGGCCAAGGTCAAAGCAAGTATGAGTGATTGGCCAAGTGAGTGATTCCATCTAGTAACATTAATAATGGCCCAAACAGAGCTGTAACTTCATTCTTCAAGATTAAATTTCCTAAGAACTATTGCACTTTTATTCCTACAAGAAAGGTATGAGTCCCAGTTGTTATACCTTCTAGCCAACCTTGCGTTTTATTATCTGCTGAGGTTTTCATTTGCATTTTCTAAGTAGCTAATGATGAGCATCTTCTTGTGTTGTCATCTGTGTGTCTTCTTTAGTGAAGGGTTTGCTAAAATATTTTACCTTTATTAAGTTATTGGTTCTATTATTGAGCGATTAAAATATTTTTATAATGTGAATACAGGTCTTTACTAGATACTTGTTTTGTATATCTATTCTCTCCATGTGTGGCTTATCTTTTCATTTATTTGAGAGTGCTTTTAAAGAGTTTTTTTTTCCATTTAAATTTTGAAGAAGGCTACAAGAATTATCAATTTTTCATGGTTTGTGGTTTTTGTGTAAGAAATGTTTGCCTAACCAAAGGCTTCAAACAATTAGAAAACTGTTTTATTTACAAATTAGATATCATATTTAAATAACACTGACTGTGAAAAAAAAAGATTAAATTTCCTAAGGACCATTCAATCCGAGCCTTCAAGAGGGGAAATCTGCCAGGGTAACCAGAAGTACTGAATATAGATCATTGAACTTAAGCCCAATGATTGGATTGATTTTTAAACTCTGTATAGGTCTGTGACCATGATATAAAAACACTTGGTTAATAAGCAAAAGTCCAAAAAATCAAGAAAACACTACAAATAATCATACAGGTCAGGTCCAGCATCTTCGGATAGCTGTCTGTTTCTGATGTGGTCTTTTTCTTACCGTGATGCTGATGTCATATCTTCTCTGTCTGACTGTTGTTTTAAGGTGAGTTTGAAGTCAGTAGTCCTATTTATAGACTAGCCCAGTGAAGGGGCCCTTTTTAAGTGAAAATATGAATTCAAGAGTCAATTCCCTTCAGTTTTGCTGTGCATGAGCTAGTTAAAGAGTACCTGACAAGGGTCCTTCCATCTAGGTTGGAGAGAGTCCTTTAAATGATGTCTTTTCCAATACGCATAATCTGCTTGCACATCACGTGGCACCTGATCTTCATCTAAAAACATATTGCTATAATAAGCTTCAGAAACAAGCTTAGAATGTCCTTTTCATAATTCAGTTAGAGCTTACAGTAATGTAACACAGTAACAAGGAGCCATTTGGAAGTGAGTCTTAGGCAGTAAACATAAAATCTCAAACACCATTAACTACACTAGAATTTAATATCCACTGAAACATATTTTTTTCTCTAAAATTACCCTCATTTCTACAAAATGTAGCCACATTCAGACTAATTTGTTTGCAAAATAAGTCTGGTTTCCATAAACTTGGCCAGGTTTTTAACATAAGTGTAACAAGAATAGCAATTGATTGTATATGCTCTTTAAAATTTATTTTGCCAGAGCTTTTCACATAGAATCTCAGATTGACTTTTAAAAAAGCCTCTCATGTGCAGGAAATTCACTACAAGGACTTGCCACTATATTCTACCAGAAATACCTACAAATTTGGGTTGATTCCTCTCTTCTTGAGGTCCCTGAAATATCTTGAGGTCCTGTACCTACCAGGAAGTAACTTCTCTTATTTATCTGGTAAGATTGCTGGGAACCCTGTAAGCAAGGCACTGGGCTGTTTTTCTACTGGGCTTTATGGCTCCATACAGTTCACCTTAGCTGTTTAAGCTGTCTGATCATATCTGCTTCTTTGCATTTTTCTCAAATATGACATCCCAGTCAAAACCATTGTAATATAATCAATGTTTCAATTGTGATCTGTTACAAGGAGAATAGATTCTTGTTGAACTCATGCAAATGATGACATGGTCATGAAAATAAGAACATTCACAAAGTGTTTCCAAATTCTGGAGGGATCAGGTAGAGAGAAAAGATAAATGTTTTAATTCTGCTTACAAAGTGAAAATTTACCAGATTTCTGTAAGTCATAATTAGCTTAAGGTGAAAAGTTTCCTTATATCTGGAAAACAAAGTTTAAATAGACAGGTAATATTTCAGACAAAAAGTCATAAAAATTATCATTCAGCCCTATGAAACTATTTACTGTTAATCTTGATCTTCTGTTAACAGTTATATGAAGCCACCAGAATTTTCATTAGAATTCTGTAGAATAAGAGTATCAAATTAAATGAAAAGACGAGTAATTCCTATATGTTTTTTCACTAGAATTTTTTTTTTAAGATCTGTATTGGAGGATAATTGCTTTACAATGGTGTGTTAGTTTCTGCTTTATAACAAAGTGAATCAGTTATACATATACATATGTTCCCATATCTCTTCCCTCTTGCATCTCTCTCCCTCCCACCCTCCCTATCCCACCCTTTCACTAGAAACTTTTTTTTTTTTCACTAGAAACTTTTTAAGTAAACTTACTTTATATTCGTAGAGGGATGAAAATATATTCTCTAAATCTCAGTTTAATGATTTAATTTTGTCTCATCATTTCCCCCAGTTTTTATTCCCCTTTAAGAACCACATTTAAAAGCAAATGGCCAAGCATTATATCATTATACTGAAGACTGAATTGGTTGAAAAATTGCAGGGAAATTAAAATTCTACTGGAAAAGAATGTTTGTGATAGGAAACAAGAAAGGGTCTCAAATAACTAATATATAAGGAAGCACTGTAGATACATTGAAACAGAGTTTAATGATCTAAAGTTGACAAACAAGGTGATATGGACTATTCCAGGTAGGCTATTGCTTGACCTGTGAATTATTTTCTTAGTGAGTAGTAGTGTTTTTGGAGAATGCTTCAGTTCACAAATTCTTCTCAAAGCAGAAAAAATTAATAGTTCTCAGAGTCTATAAGAGGGTAATTTTAATATCCTCATGTTTTTAACATTGCATATTAATGTTTGTCAAAGTAAATTCTAAATGTATAAACAAAGTAGCTTAGAGGTATATTTTATTCTTGTTACCATTGTTTAAAACATATATAAACATTCTTTAAAATCTATAATAATCATGTTTATTATTGAATGTTTTGACAATATAGAGAAGTACAAATAAGAAAAAAAACTCCTTTAATTATAACATGCATTGATGTTTATGCTTAGTATTTTGGTATATGTTCTTCCAGTACTATTCTATAAAACTATATGTGTTTGTCTAAATATGTTATGTTTGAATTATATCACATACTGGTCTGTTACCCATTTTTCACTCGGTAATAAATATTGATCTTTAATATATTCTATATTAATATTTTAATAAAAATCTATATTAACATTTTAATGTTTGTTTAGAGTTGCGTTCAGTGAATGGACACATATGTGTCCAGTAAAGCCCTGTAGGCTGATATTTTGGTTTATATTATTATTTTATTGACACTGGAAATGATCCCACAGTAAACACAGATCATTTGGTACATATTTTTGTGAGTCATTAGTTTACATTTCTGGACATAAAATCTTTGGACACACTTTGTGATTATCTTAATAGTTTTGATAAAAGAATTGTGGTAACAATTTAAATTGATGATCCATTTTTCTATATACCTTGAATAACATTTTTAGGAAAAAGTGGAATTCTGTGACTGTAGTTTTAAAATTTTTATACAGATTATGCTTATTTTATTCCATGTATTTTTTTATTTGTGAAATTTCTCAAGTTGTTCTTTATTGTTTTTGGAAGGAGATGTTTGAATTTTCTTAATAATTTTTAACAAACTTTTAATTTTATTCATAGATGGGTCCTTTCATATATTTGTGTCTCGTTAAATTTATAGACTTTCAGAAATTATTGATGTCTATCAATATTGTTAACAAATAAAGCAATTTATTTTTCCCAATTTTCACTTATTACTAAAATTTTCCCGTATGCTGTGTAGCTCCTAATTAGAGCTTCTTATAAGCAAATTATCTAATAGCTGCAAGATAATAAGCTAGAAGAATGTATATTTTATTTACCCTACCATATATTTCAATTACTATTATTTACTACTTGCTCTTAATATGTTCACAGGTGGGCACTTTGGCCTTTGTTTATTTCATATCTTAATGGGAAGATTTTTGCATAAGAATGTGCAGAAATAAAAGCAGACACACAGATGGTATCATGCTTTCTTTGCTATACTTGACATATATTAGTAATAAAATTTTCTTCCTTTGATAAGGAAGATTTTGCTACAGATTGAACTCTATAGAAACATTTGTTCCATGTTCAAGAAGTCTGCATTTATTTACATAATACAGCATTTTGGGGGGCAAATTCTTAGAAGTATACACATATAAGGGATTTTTTGATTTGACAGATTTTTGAAAATATGATAATATCCAGTGTTGGCAAAAATTTTGGAGAAAGATGAATCCTACATACAGCTAATGGGAATATACAATTTTAGAGATTTCTGGAAAATAATCTGGGAAAATATTTTGTAATAATTACTAACACATTGTTATCACAGTATTTGTGAGATATAGAAAAGACAGAGGCTGGTGTGACTTCTTAACATTTTAATAATAATGAAAATGATTTTATAATAAAAACTAGGAGAATGGCTAAAGATATTTTCTGTCCACATGAAAATCCTTTTTATATTACAATATCTCATGATCTTTCTTTGTATTCCCTTCAAAATGGCCTTTAGCCCAAGACAGAGATATGTGTCCCCAGAAATGGAAGTGAATTTCTATTTTCAGAGGCAAACATTCTTCCATAAAGACTAAAATATTCCCAGGTGATTCTGGATTTTTTTGATAGTTTGGCAACAAAGACGTGACAAGAATTTTAGGTCTTCTTACAGTAGCCTAGTGTAATAAAATATATCAAATACTTACAGATTACCTAAAGAATATGTGAAAGTGAACATCTCTAAGGCACTTCATTTCGTATATAATTATATGCATTAACAAGTAATGTTACAGAACTAGGGGAGGAAATATTCATCAAAGCACCTGTACCTTCTGAACCGCACTACTTAAAATGAGAGCACAAAATAAATACAGTAATTCTTAATGGGAAACTCTAAATAAATATTTGAAAACCCTATAGAAATTGTATAATCATTTACCTTGAAATTCCACTTTTATTAAATTAGTTGAAATAATTAAGATGTTTGAAGTTTTTACTTAACAGTTAAAAGTGTAAACAATTTATACATGTAAAAGAATGAAATTAGAACACTCCCTAACACCATACACAAAAATAAACTCAAAATGGATTAAAGACCTAAATGTAAGGCCAGACACTCTAAAACTCTTAGAGGAAAACATAAGCAAAACACTCTGACATAAATCACAGCAAGATCCTTTTGGACCCACCTCCTAGAGAAATGGAAATAAAAACAAAAATAAACAAATGGGACCTAATGAAACTTCAAAGCTTTTGCACAGCAAAGGAAACCATAAACAAGATGAAAAGACAACCCTCAGAATGGGAGAAAATATTTGCAAATGAAGCAACTGACAAAGGATTAATGTCCAAAATATACAAGCAGTTCATGCAGCTCAATATCAAAAAAACAACCCAATCCAAAAATGGGCAGAAGACTTAAATAGACATTTCTCCAAAGAAGATATACAGATTGCCAACAAACACATGAAAGGATGCTCAACATCGCTAATCATTAGAGAAATGCAAATCGAAACTACAATGAGGTATCACCTCACACCAGTCAGAATGGCCATCTTCAAAAAATCTACAAACAATAAATGCTGGAGAGTGTGTGGAGAAAAGGGAACCCTCCTTACACTGTTGGTGGGAATGTAAATTGATACAGCCACTATGGAGAACAGTATGGAGGTTCCTTAGAAAACTAAAAATAGAACTACCATACCACCCAGCAATCCCACTACTGGGCATATACCCTGAGAAAACCAGAATTCAAAAAGAATCATGTACCACAATGTTCATTGCAGCTCTATTTGCAATAGCCAGGACATACTAAGTGTCCATTGACAGATGAATGGATAAAGAAGATGTGGCACATATATACAATGGAATATTACTCAGCCATAAAAGAAACAAAATTGAGTTATTTGTAGTGAGGTGGATGGACCTAGAGTCTGTCTTACAGAGAAAAACAAATACCATATGCTAACACATATATATGGAATCAAAAAAAAAAAAAAAAGGTTCTGAAAAACCTAGTTGCAGGACAGGAATAAAGATGCAGACATAGAGAATGGACTTGAGGACATGGGGAGGGGGAAGGGTAAGCTGCAATGAAGTGAGAGAGTGGCACGGACATATATATACTACCAAACGTAAAATAGCTAGCTAGTGGGAAGCAGCCGCATAGCACAGGGAGATCAGCTCGGTGCTTTGTGACCACATAGAGAGGTGGGGTAGGGAGGGTGGGCAGGAGACGCAAGAGGAAGGGGATATGGGGATATATATACATATGTATAGCTGATTCACTTTGTTATAAAGCAGAAACTAACATGCTATTGTAAAGCAATTATACTCCAATAAAGATGTTAAAAAAAAAGTGTAAGCAATTTAAAAGTTCAACAATAAAGGGTTTGTTAAATTTGACTATTCTAGAGCAGAATACTCTGCAATCATTACAAATGAACACAAAATGTCAATACTTATCATTTATATTTTGAATAAAAAATCTACAAACAGTACACTGACATCTTTTTAATTAAAAAAATGCACATAATCGTGCTTAGAAAAAAGATTTACAAGTATAAAAGCAAAAAAATCACCACTGGGCTTCCCTGGCGGCGCAGTGGTTGAGAGTCCGCCTGCCGATGCAGGGGACGCAGGTTCGTGCCCCGGTCCGGGAAGATCCCACATGCCGCGGAGCGGCTGGGCCCGTGAGCCATGGCCGCTGAGCCTGCGCGTCCGGAGCCTGTGCTCCGCAGCGGGAGAGGCCACAGCAGTGAGAGGCCCGCGTACCGCAAAAGAAAAAAAAAAAAATCACCGCTGCTTATCTATAAGTAATGAGTTCTTGAGGTCTTCTTTGTATATGCAGTTTGTATTTTTCCTTATAAACATGAATTATTTTATAACAAGAAAGATAAGGATAACTAACACGTTGAAAATATAGCTCGAAGAACTGAAGTGACCCTTTACTTTTGCAAATCACATAAGCAAGGTTATATTTGTTTAAGTCCACATGTGATTGAGGTAGAATTAGAGCCGTGTCCTTTTTCTTCTGGGTTTTGTTCTTTCCTCTGCACAGTAATGGTTTTTACACAGTCTGACCTAGTTTAAATATTCTTCGTCTACATACCACTTACCATTTGCCTCGACATACATTTATTCAGGTGCTGAATAGACTGCTAAAAATCAGTAATCTAGTCCACAGATTCTTTTCATGAAACCAAATGGAGTAAAATGACGTCACAGCTATGCCTTGTAGGTTTTACTTTGCTTCTATAATATCTATACTTCGTAAACATAAATGCAAATCAAATAGACGCAACAAAGGTGACATTTCGCTCATCCCACTGTCGCTGCGGTTTCATCCTTGTACTTGGAAAGCGTGACAGTGAAAAGAAATGCTAACCTTTGAAGTCATTCCCAGCAGAGCCCTCCTTCAGCTCAGTTTGTTATGCTCTTGAAAAGATTTCAAGGAGTAGGAATCAAACTTGAAAATCATTCAAACATCTAAACATCTAAATTCACAGGACTTGCTTTCGTTGAGACAGCTCTGCTCATTCTGAATCAATACTCTCTGATGTGGGACTTTTTGATTTTTTTCTGTTCAGACATTTGAATTAAATTTTATGAAGCCATACATGAAGGGTGAGTACATAAACCATTCCTCAGGTACAATTAACAGCAAGTATGGCACTCCAGCTGAGTTATTTTATCCAAAACATCAAAGGGACTTCCTTTCTACTGTGGTCCCTTTAGGGACTTAAGCAGTAATAGCCTATGAATTACTAGCTTTAAACTGCAGGCCCGGGGAAGACCTAATTGGATGAATTCAAACATCTTTATAATGTTGATATCTACAAACGAAGACATAATCTGAATTGAAATACAGAACACACATTGAAATAGAAAGAAAGGGGACTAATGAATATAAACAAATCAAAAGCTATAAGACCAGAAGGGACTAAAGCTATTTTTTTTCCTGCTTTATTCAGCACTGATACTGTCTGACTTTATCTTTTTAAAGGAACTGAGAATTTGTATTTAATATTCGAGTTAGCTAAAATTTGTAATAAAGCAGAGTATAAAGTTGATTCTCTCATTAGGGTGATAAATAAATATGTCAAATTAATATGGTGTAAAAGTAAAGATTAAAGACTCATTAGCCTAAAAAGAGTCCAGGTAAATTGTCACTTATTGTTTCATGACATTTGTTCAGAGTCTAGAATTTAGCCATGCAAGTTTCTCAACTCAGCTTTTAATGCAATGTATTCTCTCTTATGCTGTTTGTTCTGACTTTTGTTCTCATACTTTCTGTACTATTTACATTTCTCCCTTTTTCTCCTCCTTCCTCCTTTCTGAATTTCTTTTCTCTCTAGGTATCCTCTTTACATTTTGCATTTGTGTAATATATGTATCTTTGTATGTGCCTGTGAATGATGCATACATACATTTATAATATATATTCATATATTACATATGCTTATACACATATATAACTGTATACTTATATTTCATTATAATATAAAAAAATATATATGCATTCTAAGTTTTGTAACCTACATAAAACTTTCAAAGCAGATGGTATTTTAATTAATTTTAATAATTATATGACCAGTTTTAATATTTTTACCCAACACCTAAAGTGGAAATAAAAGTGCTTTGGAAAAGCATGGCAATTGTAATTCTTATTTGATATTAATAAAATTTTAAAATAATGGGTTTTGTAAATATATAACATTCATAGTGATTGTTCTGTAAATATTCTTTCTATTTCAGTTTGTTATTGATAATTTGTATTATTATTTGTCTACATTTAAGTAAAAAGAAGTTGGAAAATTCTACTCTCTTATCCTTAATGAAGTGGCCTGAAAATATTGGTTTAGAACATGCAGGGCAAAGACGTGTTTTCTGCTCTGTGATAGTAAAATGAGTCAAAATCAACACTTCTATAGCGCCGATTAGTATGACTTCTCTTGTATCAATATGTGTCATGTTATTTTTTATTTATTTTTTTCTTTTTGGTTGCATCGGGTCTTAGTTGCTGCACCCAGGATCTTTGTTGCAGCATACAAGCTTCTTTCTAGTTGTAGCACACGGGCTTCCCTCTAGTTGTGACATACGGGCTCCAGAGCACATGGGCTCAGTAGTTGTGGCACGCGGGCTTACTTGCCCCGTGGCATGTGGGATCTTAGTTCGCCAACCAGGGATCGAACCCAGGTCTCCTGCATTGGAAGGTGGATTCTTTACCACTGGTGCACCCGGGAAGTCCCAATATGTGTGTCATGTTAAAGAGGACATGTCCTTGAAACATTTCTTTATCTTACAAGTTCCCTGGTTTTCTTTTGAATTCTCTGGATGCTTGTTTTGTTTCCTTTTTTTGGTTTTCCTTTTATCTATGACCATTTAACGTTGGAGGAGTCACGGGCTCTTTCTTGATCTGCTTGTATCCCCTAAATACACTCACTCTGCTGGTGATCAAATGAAATTTCATGGTTGCAAACAACATCTTAAGGTGGAATCATCAAATTTTGTCTGCATCCCAAACACCTCTGAAATCAAAATTCAAATACCCAGCTGCTTACTTGACATTTCCATTTGACATTGAATATCTCAACATAGCATGCTCAAAATGAAATTCCTCATTATTCAGCTCCAACTTATTTTACTCTCATTCTAGCCCATCTCAGTTAATACAGTCTTACCTTTCTAGCTGTTCAGGTCAATCTTCAAGATTGACTGATATTCCCTATTCCCTTTGTAAAACAGATTGATTGGATACCCATCACACTCATTTTCCCTTATTAGTAGGTCAATCTTCATTAAGCCTATGCAATTCTGCATTGATCAGTTGAAAGAATTGTATATTAACAAAACGATAGGTACAATGGTATCAAATGATTAGTATGGCAATCATAAAAATTAATTAAATATTATATGAACTGATACATTTGTACAAAAATACAGTTAAACTATAGTTATGGTTTAAGCAACTATATTAAGCAACTATATGGTTGCTTTTTCTATGAAAGTTAAGTGGAAAGTTTTCAAAATGCATATAACAATAGAAAAATTCTTCTGGAATAGGGTGTTAAGACAATCTAAAAAAGCTTCTTGGAAAAGAATGACCAGCCAGGAAAGAAAGAATTCTTCAAAATAAGCTCAACTCCCAACAAGATATTTGCTTAATTAACAAGCTGTGTGGAGAGGGAGGCTAAAACTCTTCAGTAGACTGCAAAATCGGCTACAATAGCTTGCAGTTGCTTCCGCCAAAATGTAGGGAGTTTTTTCACTATCTTGAACTTAAACTAGCCGATCTCTTTAAAGACAATAGATTATTCAGATTTTCAATATCCTCTTTTGTCACTTTTGTGAGTTGCATATTTAAAATTATACACCTCAGGCATATTTCAAATAGGTTGAAAAATAGTTGTACAAAATGTGCCCTAACCATCCTTTGAATATATGTAGGACTTGTATTGATACCCTAATTTTATTCCTAATGTGAATAACATGTTTTCTCTATTTCTTGATTACTCTTTGTGGGAGTTTATTAGGTTCATTAAAGTTTCTATACAACTAAAGTTTGGCCTTTCCTTTAGTGTACATTTACTTTCTATGCTATTGATTTCTACTCTTATTTTTATCATTTATTCCTTCTTATTTCCTTGGGTGTGACCTGCTATTCTTTTTTTCTTGCGGTACGCGGGCCTCTCACTGCCGTGGCCTCTCCCGTTGCGGAGCACAGGCTCCGGACGCGCAGGCTCAGCGACCATGGCTCACGGGCCCAGCTGCTCCGCGGCATGTGGGATCCTCCCGGACCGGGACACGAACCCGTGTCCCCTGCATCGGCAGGCGGACTCTCAACCACTGCGCCACCAAGGAAGCCCAATATTTTATTATTTAATTGACAAAGTAGTTATATTTCTGATTTTAAAATGATACTTTTAGAGCACTAGTTATACCCCAAGCATGATTCTAATGGCATTTCATCATTCATTCCATTACTTCTCACAAAAATTCCCTGAAAGGGAAAAATTATTTTCTGTTTTTGCCAACAAGAAACTTGAGGCACAGAGAGCTCAAACATCTTGCTGAAGACTACACAGGTACTAAACAGAAGAGCCAAGATGTGAACATATGTGCTTTGGCTCCTGCATCCTTTGGGACACAACCATTTTTGCCACTATGATTTATCATTTAATTATTATTGATGATCTTGTTATCAATATTTATTGATAAGATATTTTTCTCATGTAAATTAAGAATAGAAATAAGTGAATTAAAAATAAGATGCAGGGATATTTAAAGTTTTTAAAAAAGGAAGGGGGATAAAACAAATTATCCAGTTCTTATAGGTTCTCATCTTCAGGATTTAGATGAGTAGATACCATAACACAAAGCAAATCAGGAAAGGAAATTAATTTTGTCAACAAGAACATTATTATGACTATAATTGCTTTCAAATATATTCTATTTGGATGACAGAGGATCTGACAGGAGTATTTAGTTCTCATAAGGTGCACACATAGGTGGTTAGATCATACTTGATTAACAGATGCAACTATATGAGCTTTCACGAATAAAGCCACGTTTCAGTGTATCGGGGAGAAAAATAAGTAATCAGTATTAACTTTAAGTATGAGTTCTCTCTGAGTTTTCTGCCGCTACTAAAGTACATACATGTTTGTTTTGCCTTTTTAACTGTGAAAAGTTATTATTCACCTACATTTTTCTTAGGATCAAAGCATGTTGAAAACACACAGTGTGGGTCCTTTGCCTTCAATAACTAGGAGGTATAGAAACATCTGGATAAATCTGACTAACCCAATTCTGTGTGCAAAGACTCTTCTCCCCTTAGAGAACCTCCTTGAGGTTTGTGACATTTGAAGATAACAGATCTTCTGACCTATTCTCTGGAGAAACGTATTGACCTTTCAAAAATACTATTTTGTCTCATCACCAGGAGGATATCTGCCCTCGCCCTTTTATGGCAATACTCACATCCCACCTCATCATCCTCCTGTCTCTAGCTCCTAAAAGTCTTTAATATGTTCTCCATTTCTATAATTTTGTGATTTCAAGAATGTTATATATATAATCATGTATTTTTTTACCTTTGATTGCATGCAATGTCAATGTACTTGTTAATATCTTGGGCTATGTTTCTGCAAAATGTTACCATTGTGGAAACTGAACTGGGTAAAGGAACACATATTATTCTTGCAACTGCATATGAATCTAAAATTATTCAATATAAAAACCAAATATTAAAACAAAAACAAAATGAAGGGATGCAAAAGTACTAATAGAGGTATATTTTAGGAAATATACTTATAGGCGTTATTTTTCTCAGAAGCAGCACCTGGTCCTAGACTGTATCCTATACTGAAGAAAAAAGAATACTATGTAAGACATTATTGTGTAAACTGACCAAATTAGAATATGGAGAGTAATTAGATTAAAATGACACATCAATGTTAAGTGGACTGGGGTTGGTAATTATACTGTGGTTATGTAAAATAATATCCTTATTCTTAGGAAATACACACTGAATTATTTAGAGCTAAAGAGTCATGCTGTAAGTAACTTAACCTCAAATGTTTCAGAAAAAAGTGTGTGTGTATGTGTATGTGTGTGTGTAAAGAATACACGTGCACAAATGATAAAGAAAATGAAATATTAGTTTGATCCATGCAGAGTATGTGTTTTCCTTGTAATAATCTCATTTTTACAATTTTTCATAGGTCTGAAATTATTTCTAAATCAAATTAAAACAATGCAACCGGGCTTCCCTGGTGGCGCAGTGGTTGAGAGTCCGCCTGCCGATAGCAGGGGACACGGGTTCGTGCCTCGGTCCGGGAGGATCCCACATGCCGCGGAGTGGCTAGGCCCATGAGCCATGGCTGCTGAGCCTGCACGTCTGGAGCCTGTGCTCCGCAACGGGAGAGGCCACAACAGTGAGAGGCCCGTGTACCGCAAAAAAAAAAAAAAAAAAAAAAAGAAGATATATATATATATATATGACAAATAAGCTTATGAAAAAGATCCTCAACATCACATGTCATTAAAGAATTGCAAGTTAAAACAGCATTGAGATATCAGTACACACTTGTTAAAATGGCCAAAATACTGACAACACAAATTATTGGCAACAAAGTGTAGCAACAGGAACTCTCATTCTCTGCTGGTGGAAATGCAAAATGGTACAGCCACCATGGAAGCTAGTTTAGCAGGTTTTTCAAAAGTAAACATACCCTTACTATACATTCCAGCCATCACATGCTTTGGTAATTACCCAGTGTAGTTAAAAACTTATGCCCATACAAAAACCTACACACAAAAGTTTAGAGTAGCTTTATTTATAATTGCCAAAACCTAGAAGCAACCAAGACGTCCTTCGGTAGGTGAATGTGTAAATAAACTGTGGTCCATCCAGACAGTGGAATATTATTCCATGTGAAAAAGAAGTGAGTTCTGGAAAGAAAAGGAGGCGCCTTAAATGCCTATCACTGAGTGAAAGAAGCCAATCCTGATAGGCTACACTCTGTATGATTCCAACTACACCATATTCTGGAAAAAGCAAATCTATGGAAATAGTCAAAAATCAATGGTTGCCCGGTTGGGGTCAGGAGGACGAAATAGTCAGAGCACAAAGGACTTTTAGGACAGTGAAACTGTGATATATGTACCTGCATACATAATATCATGGTGGTGGACACATACCATTACACATTTGTTCAAACCCATAGAAAGTACAACACCAAGAGTGAACACTCATGTAGACTATGGACTCTGGGCAACAATGATGTGTCAACATAGGCTCGTCAATTGTTATAAGTGTGCCGCTCCGGTGGGGATGCTGATAATGGAGGAGGCTGTATGTGAGGTGGGGTTGGAAGTGCACGGGGTCTGTGTGTACTTGACTCAGTTTTGCTGTGAATGTAAAACCGTCCTAAAAAAAATAAACTCTATTAAGAAAATGGAAGCTATGTATTATGCTTAATTGCTTCTTTTATTGTTGCTCTAATGCTTATAAACCCATATTTGTTTTATTAATAACCCATGTATTAAAAATAATCCAAATAATCATTTGGTAGATTAATTATAGATGCTTTCTCAGTTAGATAAGAATTAGAAGCTTTAATAGGAATTTGGATAGGTCTATGGTTATTCCCAATTTATGGAAAATGATTATTTCAGTGTGGTTATGATCAGGAATCTTATGTTTCTCTATAGCTGATCGAGTGAAGAGTGTAGAATTATTAACCACATTTGTAATATAACCGTTAGGCATTGAATAAATCTGTTTTTTCTAAGAAGTATTGCATAGATTGAAATGGCTATATAAGAACACTGAAGGGGTAAAAATATTGTAATACTATTTTGGGGAAATAAATTAATGTTATAAATTATCAAAATTTTTTTCAAATTTGTTTTTATGATTTGAACACCAGTCAGATCTTTTGCTTTAAATATATTAGTGTGGCTTAACAGACAATCAATTTAAATTACCAGCTTGCTCCCAATTACATACTGAATTAAATAAGAGATAAGAAGATCTAAGAGCTTAAAATTTATAGTTTCGTTACTCTGAAAAATTAAATCTAAAAATGTGTAAAAATTCACATTAATCATTTAGTTTCAGCACATAAATGTAAATGGTTGGAACTAAAATTCACTTCAGAATAAGTAATAATTACCCAAAAACACTTCATGAGCTTCATTAGATATTATGTTTAATAAAAGTGAGGAGCACAGGGGACCTGCCCAGATCTGCACAAATAAGAGGATTATAGTATTTAATCAGTATAAATTGGTCACCATAAAGCTTCATTTAGAAGCATTTTCAAAAAACGAAATCAGGGAAGATGATCTTGAAAATGAAATCTGATTTTCAGCTTGACAGTTTCCTTAACATAATGCAACTAATTTTTATGCAGTTGTCTTTTCATGTTCTTTTTCTATGTGTAACAAATTAGTAAAGAAAAAAGAATAAGGAAGTTATTGAAAACACCAATAGCATTCTGATCTCTGTTTAGTAAACGAGCATTTGTAAATGCCAGCAACTTTTTTTCAATTTCTAATTTTATATGACTCATGCTATTAAATAACATCTGTTAAGAAGTCACTTTGAGAAAACATTTCTAGTTTTTAGGGGATAAGGTGCACAAATCTTGTTAGAGGCAGTGGAAGCTATATTTCTGATTCTCTATGCAGAGTGAATCAGAGAACATGCTACGTTTACAGACAAACTGGAGGCTCTGAAAAAATTTTCTGTAAATTATTAGAAAATACAAATTTACCTTTAAGGTGTATTTGTTTAATTTAGTGGGTCATTTCAGTGATACAAAGTTTATATTCTTATAATTACTTGAGTGACACACTATTCATACCACACTGCTTTAGAGCTGCCTTATTAATGCAATAACTATGCCAAGATTTAATTTTAGAGTCTCTTTTCATGCTAGAATACATATTACCTTTTCTAAAAACTATTTATTTGGTTGGTTGCGCCGGGTCTTAGTTGCGGCAGGCAGGCTCCTTAGTTGTGGCTCGTGGGCGCCTTAGTTGTGAAGAATACATATTACCTTTTGATAGGCATTGAATTTAAAAAAAAATATGAAATCATCAACTGCCTAGTGCATATTTCTGGAAGTGCTTAGACAACAACTATACAATTTCATTAAAAAGTAGTGTGCACTCTGACTGGAGTCGTCACTACTTTGTGGAATCTATGAGCTCTCTGTTAAATATCTAATTACAATTCAATACCACGTGGCTTTTCAGCGACTTACTCCTGAATGTTAAAATTTAGGTAATTCAACTGGGTGGCACAGAATCTATGAGCTTCTATAAGAAATAAGAACCTAATACAAAGGTAACATATTGGCAATATGGATAAACTTTCATCATTTAAAAAAATGCACTCAAAATTTGGAATATAAAAAAGATTGCAAAATTACATGAACCCAGTGATTTTTAAAAGTAATTTGAAAACAGAGTAAATGCTTAAACATTAAATTTGGACTATTGGCTTGTTCTATGGTTTATGGAATCTCTTAGGATATTTAAATGAGATTCCAATTATAATACAGATTTGTACTTTTGTAATGTCTTTCACCAAAAGCAAGATTTTAGTAGGATTAACTTCAAGTGGCAAAATGTCAATGTATAATCCTTTAGAAGTTAAACACACACACACATACAGATATATATGTGTATATATAAATATATGCGTATATTTATATGTATAGTATATATAAATACATATGTGTGTACGTATCTATATAATGGGCCAGTAAACATTATCCTATATCTTTTAGCAAATAGAAAAAAATAACATAAATTATGTCAGAGTAATTACGGAAAAAGTTGGGTACCTGTTTTAATCAAAATATCTTATCATGCCAATCCCCTTCCCATTTCTCTTCCTGTTAACTTGCTCTAACTCTTACCTTTCCCACTTTGAATAACTATACTTCTTCTCTCAATCTCTAAGTATGTATTACAGTTCTCAAGTAAGAAAATATATAAATATATATAATTTATATATAATCTATATAAACATATTTATAATAAGTATTTAAAGTATACATATAGTATGATAGTATTTAAAGTGTTTGTATATACTTTATTTATTTATTTATTTGGAGAGAGAGAATTTCTATACCTATAACACACACGTGTATGTATGTTTGTCTCTGATCTTGGGGAAATATCTGAATATTTATAATTATATTTTCTCGCCACATGGCCGTTCTGAACTCAGAAGCATATAGTGTCTATCCTCCTATCGAATCATTTTGTTTGCAAAAGCAGATGGATACTAGCTCTTACCTGGTTCTGGGGAAGCTAAGTCAGTCTATAGAACGTGTTTCGTAGGCTTCAGCACAACTGAGCTGTGTCTTCAACCTGACAAGGCTCTATGATGTTGGTTCATGGAGAAGGGAGCTCAGTGCAGGAGTTAAGGTTCCCTTTTCACATGCATACATCCAAAGCCTAAAGTTGTAAGAAAAAATGCGGGCTTACAGACAGAGAAAAGATCATGTCATCCAAACATTTAGGTCTCACTGTTTTCTCTTCGGCTTCACATGTTCACTTATTCACACTTTTTCTCTTTAAATATCTGCACCTGACCAGAGTCTCTTGCTTTAAAAACAAATACATCTCTTCTCATTATTTACTGTTCAAAACGTCCCATTTTCCACATATCCACTAATCTAGAGAACATGAACATAACATTTCCTGATGCAAAAAACAATTATTCAGACATAAAGAAATTTCAATAAATTTTTATTGTAATACTTAGCAGTAATAAGATAAATAAAACTCAGAAAATTGAATAAATGTGATTATCATTATTTTCAATAACATTCTTTTATGTGTTAAAAATTATAGTATATAATTATATAATATATAACTATTATATATATGTGTATATATATTCATCATCATGGAACTACTGAAAAAATGCCAAATATATGTAAATGAAAATTAAACTGACCTAACATTCCAGGAGACAGAGGTAACCACTGTTTTCTATTTATTATGTTAATTATCGACATTTTCCCTATGTTTCCATGCAGAATTCTTAGGCTAAATTAGTACACGTGTGTGTGTGTGTGTGTGTGCAAGTGATAGATCTGTCTACCTCACCAAGCTATGGGTACAAATGCAACATACAAGTGCCAATAACAACAATTTTATTAACTTTTCTCACCTGCTACCCCTGTATCTCCAAGTCTTCTCAATTATTTCTTTTTCTGTTTATCTTAAGACATCTTCAGGACTGTCTCCCACGTGCTCAGTGATACATGTGGAGGAATTATCTTTTTACACACTACAGAGTGTATCCATATACTGCTTTCTTTTCCTGGTCACCTTGCTGTCATTTACTGCTAGAACTTCTCCCAGTACCAATAATCTTTACAGGCTTTGGCCGCATCTACTTGGCAATGTTATTCCATTTTCCATTCAACTTTTTTTATTGGCATGACTTCTCATTTGAGTGGATACTGAGTTTCTCCAATGCTATTCTCTTTGACACAGAAGATGAGTGTCCTTCTTATATCGCACACTGTGATGGAACCAGAGGAGTGGAATCTTTTCTCCAGTTTCAGAGTCCCTTCCTCAAGGCAGCTCTTTCTTTTTTTATTTAAATTTTTATTTTATATTGGAGCATAGTTGATTAACAATGTTGTATTAGTTTCAGGTGTACAGTGAAGTGATTAAGTTATACATATACATGCATCTATTCTTTTTCAAATTCTTTTCCCATCTAGGTTATTAGAATAAAGAGGTTATTAGGATATTCATATATACACTGGAATATTAGCCATAAAAAAGAATGAAATAATGCTATTTGCAGCAACATGGATGGACCGGGAGATTATCATACTAAGTGAAGTAAGTCAGACAGAGAAAGACAAATATCATATGATATCGCTTATAAGTGGAATCTAAAAAAAAATGATACAAATGAACGTATTTACAAAACAGAAACAGACTCACAGATTTAGAGAACGAATTTATGGTTACTGGGCGGTAAGGGGGGAGGAGGGATAGATTGGGAGTTTGGGATTGACATGTACACACTGCTATATTTAAAATAGATAACCAACAAGGACCTACTGAAGGCAGCTCTTTCTGGCCCCCCAACAGCCACCATGTGCTGGTTTTGGAGATCTGTGGCTTGCCATCTTCCCCGTTAATTTGGCCTCAGTATCATGGACACACTCTCCTCTACTTTCACCAAAACCCCCAATGTATTTCCACCACTGAAATGGGTTTGGAGGGTCCAAGTATCTGTCAATCTGTGAGGATATGTCCAAATCCCATTGGTGGGTCCAGGAGTAGGTCTATCTGGACTATATGCCAGATTATAACATATAAGTCAAACTCTTCTCAAGGATCTTTTAGAAAAACTTAACCTTTTGTAATACTTCAACCATTTGTGATTTGGTCTTTAATTTGTTTTAGCACTATTTTTGCCTCACTTTAGCATTACTTTAATTTGTAAGTAGTAAAATGTATTGATATTTTATTTTATATTAAGACAATGCACTCCTAAGTTGAGGTTTATTAAATAGTCACCTTTTCTTTCATCTTTTAGGATCTTGTATTTTCTGTTTATCTCGTTTATTCATCTTCCATTAGTTTGATGCCTGCTGAAGTGGAAGTACAGCTTAATATTCTTTCTGCACAATGAAATTGGTTTGGAGAAGCCTTCTAAAGGTACTGTGATAGCAATTGGGGAGTCAGACATGGGTATAAAAATTGGGGATTCGTACTCTCCTCAATGAGCCTGAAACCTTTAGGGGAAAACACATGTAAAACACAAATCTACCCAAATATTAAGCGATGCCAAAGGTGACAGTTTTGCTGTTACTATTTTTCATACTTTACGTTCACCAAGTGCTTTCTGTGAGCCTCACACTAGGAAGACCTATTATAAATTTTACTGATTAATACAAGGTCTAGAAAAGAGAGGCAAACATGCCATCCAGTTTTTCTGGCTTGGGAAACAGGGTAAGTGATAACATAATTAACAAATGCCCTATATGAACTGATTTAGGGAGAAAAATATAAGTTCGATTTTGGACAGATTGTTTGATATGCTCCTGAGAATTCTAAGAGATGTCTCAGAGAAGTGTCTGAGTGACCTTAGCAAGAACAGTCTCACTGGAATGATGGAATCAGAAGACAAGTTAAATTGAGTGGAAGAGTGAGGAGGAAATAAGTGATAGAAATGGAAAGCGCTCACAAAACTCCATAAAAAATAAGCTGTAAAGTAAATGAGAGCTAGAGTGTGAACTGGAAAAGAACAGAGTCAAGGGAGTGTCTGTGTTTCTAAGAAGAGAAAGAATTTTAATATGTAATAAACATTGAAAGGTAGAGTCCAGTATAGAAATACAAATGGGTATCCAGAGGCTGTCAGAGAAAATCTATGACCAGAGAGCTGAGAGGAAGAAAGGGATGTGATAAAGGCAGAGTCAAAGGAATTGTTACAGAGAAAACCAGAGTCATTCATACATTAGAACCGTAGGGAAGGAGGTCCAGGTAAATGCACATTGATTAATTTATCGCCATCGACTTGAGACCCTTTTGACCAGATCCCTTTAACGTGGATCTGAGGTCATCTGCTAAGGACCTCGAAGGAAAGTCAAGAAGGTTAAAAGTAGTGATTGAGGAGAATGAGGGAGTAGCATGAAGAAGGAAATAGAATGCTGCTGATAAAACAGAGGAGCTAATTGTGGGCGGTGACGTGACCCGGAGCTCATGGCAGCGCAGTTCCTCTGGGGAACGTGCTTGCTTCGGGTGTGGTTCAATTAAGCACAAGAAAGACATGGTTTCAACCAAGGTTGAAATTCTACATACAGATGGGATGGAGTGGTAGAGAGCTTGAGTGCTTTGTCAGGAGAATCTCAGTAATGGTGTTAAGGGGTGTGAGTGATGGATAGGAGAATTTAGCCTGGCCCCCGAAATGGCTTTACACATTCATTTCCTTAAATATACAAATTATAATTTATGCAAAAAACGATTTTTTGAAAAATGGCTTGGCAAATTGAAATAATTAAAAACCACAGGAGAAGGGCGAAGATAAGCTTGTTAAGGTTATTTATTTATGAATAAATTCAACCAAATGTCTGAAAACCTTCTCTGGAGAAATTGGGAGGCTGTTCCCCTGCTCTTTAAGAAGGCCTAAAGCTAGCTAATACTGGCGTGATGACTGTTCATCTTTTATAGTATGCTCTAACCTTTTCTTTGAGAGACAATTTAAATAGCGAGCTGTGAATATAGTACTTTAATTAAGCCATCTCTTCTTTACAGCTCTGATCTTATGTTCGAATATATTCTGGGGAGAATGAGCTATACTGTAAAAAATGTTTAGAATCTTCTTTTATTCTGCATCTTTTAAATATATTTGTTATATGTAGGAATAATTAATCTCTATACCACAGCAGAAAATTCTGTCTCTAATATTTATCAAATTTGTATCAAACACCTTGAAAACAAGTTGGTGTTGAAAAAGTACCAGTAAAATGATTCAATAAGGTGAAGTCTCTCAGTGTGTGTGTGTGTGTGTGTGTGTGTGTGTGTGTGTGTGTGTGTAGGGATGTGATTATTTATGTGAATTCACACAGATTTTGGACTAGCAATGTACAAGTCCAGTAGTAAAGTCAGTATATTGGTTGTGGGTTAAATAGCTGGAGACGCCCCAAATTTAAAGTTTTGAGATAGCAATAGGGCATAATGGACATGTGAATAAAGAAATAACTAAGGTGGAAGCTTTAAACTTCCAGCTTTGTAAAAATGTTACACACTGTGATTTTTTATTAAGGGGGCTCTGTAGAAAGAAATGTTACTCTTGCTTTGTCAAGTGTAGTGGCAATAGTCGTGAGGCAAAGAATCCGTCCTGATTAAGTGCTATCCAATTACCGTCAGTAATTTCTACCACTAGCCAGAAAGTGTTACGTCAATAGTGTTCATTTTAACAATGATAAAAATACATTTCTTACGCTATGAAAATGTAGCCATTTTTTTTCTATCAGTAATTTTGAATAGTAGTGTTTATTGCAAATGATAAAGATAGAAACTTTGCTGAGAAACAGGAAGAATCTATAAAAATTTTTTGACTGGGTAACACTGACCCATATAAATAAACACAGAACAGGTTGCAAAATAATGTTCAAATTAGTTGAATTAGTCAATTAGTTGAATTGACACATTTTATTTTATAGTGCTTCAAAAGTAAGTAAATTCAGACAGCATGACTATGGAAGGAGGACAGTTTCTTATAAAAATAAACAAAAATGTGTTTGCCTGTTACTTATGGGAAAAAGTCAACTTCCCATATCCTAGTCAACAACAAAATAATTCAAGGTAAAGCAAAAAGCAGTGCCAATAAAAACCAAACAAGGATGTATTGTGAGATGGGAAGTTTGTAGGACTTTCTAAGGTATAAAACAGGCTGGATCAAACAAATGAAACACTTCACCAGTCTGGTTCACTATCTAAAGAAAAAAAAAAAACTGTCAAAGGTAAGGGAAAATGTCACGAAATGTCAAGCTAGAACTCCTACAAAATAAACCAGAATATTTTCCTAGAGATAAAGACTGCTGTTCAAACCTTTTGGAACTCTATAAATCAAATTCATGAAAAAGGGACACCTCAATAAGCTAGAATGTCAACATTAATAAACAGAGTCAAATAGAACATTAGAGTAGGAATGAAAAAAGGAAAAGAAGTGGAATTATTTCCAGTTGCTAGGCTTTGCAGCAATGTGTTCATGTGGGTTCTAGAAAGTGTGAGTGGGAAAGAAGAAAGACAGTATTAGGGAAATAAGTGGGTGCATAGAATAGGAAAAGAAGCATTGATCTGTAGATATTGGAATTTTTTTTAAGATGAGCAACTGTGAATAATAGCTACCAGATACTGAGCCTGGTTATATGACAGCAACTCTGCTTGCCACTTATAAGGTTATTTCATGTTATCCTCAAAATAATTTTTTAAACTGTGTTATTATTCCCTTTTAGAGAGGAGAAGACTAGATCAGAAAACATATAACAATTTACCATTGTCACAGAGTGACCGAGGACCTGGATGGAGTATGAGTCCAGCCAGAACACAGTATTTTAAATGGTAATATATTCACTCATTCTTTTGTAGTGTCATTCTTCTGCTCATCTAATTTGTTTAGGCAGCAAAATTGTGCTTTTGTACACAGAGTATTCAAAAAAATCATTGCCAATGGTATCACCAAGTGTACAATGAAGAAATAGTGATATTTTAAATATAGAAAGTATATTTCCATATTAAATACTCAGCAGGTAAATCCACCTTGCAGCTGTGAAAATATGAGAGTGATCCTGGGATCCTTTTCAGGTAATAAACGATATAAGGTGAAACATTACCGATTGGACACTACGACCTCAGTAGAAACTTATGTTGGTCCCTGTAGAATGACCGATGATTAAGTTACAATAATTTGACCTCTGGGTGAGATTGTGTATTAATCAGTGAAGCCTTAGAAAATAGTTATCAAACATTAGCGTTTTGTTTTAGCTCTGCTACTGCTGAGTTATTATTCTCACAGTAATTAATCAAAGGTTTAATTGCTTAAGGCTTCTTCATGATGAAACAATGTCGTCTGCACACAGAGTGATGATTGCCTCCTAATTTACGGTGTTAGAAAGGGCTGCATCCAAATTATCTAAATCAGTAGATACGTTATACAAATTATTTTCTGCCTCACATGGATCATATTTATAACACAGTCTCATGGGTGACATCACTCATTACACAGAATAATTCTAAAATGTTGGGGGGCGTATTACCCTAAGGTAATGTTTCTCAAATCAGCCTGCTCATTTTGGTCACTTGTGGAATCCATAAAAATACAGTTATCAGATGTACATCCCTACAATTCTGACTCAGCATAGCTGAGAAGAGCCTAGGCATAGAACATGTTTGTAGAACTCAATTTGGAAGCATAAATGGTTTTGAAAACTATTATTTAAGGACAAGATAGAATCTTTTGTATATCAAATAGAGTAAGCTATTTAATTCAACAAACAAATAAATAACTATGACAATAAAACTCCAGAGATAATTCTGATATGCTACTTGAACATAGATTTCTAGAATGGGTCTGATCAAAATGCTGGAGGGTAAGTGCATTTGCAGACTTTGAATTCCAGATCTGTGCATGAGTGTGTACATTTTCCCCTCATGCCCAAATCTATTTGAAATAGCAGAAAAATAAAAAATATAAATAGTTCTATGAGAGTCTAGAAAGGAAAACTTTGCAACACCACTAAAGCAAAAGAGAAGACTTCCGAGTGATTGTTCCCAAAAGAATCCTGGAGGGACAAGAAGGGCAAAAATAACTCAGAAACTGGGAACAAGAGAAGCTGTGATTCAGAAGAGAGTTCAGGTTAATGAAATAGGGCACACATGCACCAGGCCATCTCTGAGACAGGCTGACGTTCCGCCTCTAAAGACAAGACCTTTTAATAATGTCAAAGCTTGTAACTATTCTGACAAGGTGGAAAATGTGTAATGGTGGCTCTCCATGGAAGGATTTGGGTCTAGAGAGGCCAAAAATCTAGGTATCAGCTTTGGTCTATCATTTTCCCTCACACACACCAACATCTGATATATCAGACATTTTCGCTGGCTCTAAATGCAAAACCTCTATCCCATTTATTCCACATGCGTCTCCATTTCCACAGCTGCTGTTCTATTCCATGCCAGCATCCTGTCCACTTGCCTGACTGCAAGCCTTTCTACCTGGCATCTTCGTTTGCACTCTTCTTCCATTGCTAACTAATCTCCAAACAGCTCCCATGATAAGGTTTTAAAAACATTACATCAGGTCATGTTCTCCACTTGTTTAGAGCCCTGCCATTGTTCTCACTGAAAGTTGAAATAAAAAGCAAACTCCTTTCTGTGGCCTGAGAGGTGTTGCACATTCAGGTCTTCACATCTTTATAGGTAGCGGTCCTCCCTCACAGGAGGGTACTCTTGATTTTTATGTTATTTTATTGTCCTAGGTATATGATCCAGGATAGGACGTGTCTTCTTTGATTATACAATAAGTGTGAAATTGTACACAAATCTGTAAGTAAACATGATAATTTATGTAAGCCTGTTGGTGTCCCATTGCTTGGAAGAAATGAGCTATCTTTTAAGAAAATATGGATAAAATACTGCAACGTCTTAGACCACAGAGGACCATTACCAAATGCAAAATTTTATTGTTTCTCCTCTTATTTTTTCAGGTTCCATGTTTTACTAAGTATGGTTCACAGCAGAAGAGCAATACTGAAAGGAAAAAGAAAGTTTTCATTCTCAACTTGTTCTAAAATATCCATCACTGAAGTAAAGGTAAGCAAAGAAGAAACAGAAATACTAAGCCCTTAATTATAGACATAAAATTAGTAATTCAAAGATTGTCACATACTTTCCCACTGAGTGATATTTATCTGAGATGATAAATTAGCTTCAGCAACAATATTCTTCTCATATTGAAATAAACATGCCTGGGGAAATTCATATTTCCTATGAAGAATATTTTGAGAAGTCAGTACAGTCGTTTGTATTTAAGCCTCCCCAAATTTAAAATTCAGGTGATAAATGCTCAGGAAATATCCATCATGGTTCTGGAGACATCTGAGGGATTGTTACATGCGTCAGTGAGAATGATAAATAAGATCTAATAATGATGTAAGGCATACCGACGTCATCCTAAAATTGTGGTACAGAAATGATTTTAAGTAGATAAGAACGTGACTTATTAAAAAACTTTAAAAATTATATAACTTGATTTACCAAATTTACTATAATTGAAATCTGAATAAAGAATAGCATAAAACATTAAACAAAGGATTCATTTAAAAATAGTCAAGCAGCTTTTGAGAAAAGGCAAATGGTCAATAAGATTTTATTCTTTCACTCAAGTTGCCATATTAAAAGAAGAAATCTCAGATATTTGTAGCAGTACTTAGAAACATCTGTATTGCCAGAAAAGTACCCTTTCATTTGGGGGCTTGGTCATTTATTACTCTATAGAAGCTAAGCGTTAACCCCCCTGAAATGTGACAGGTCTAACTAGTTTAACTTAAGCTTTGTAGTGGAAAATCACTATATCTTTTGTGTGGAATCATAGTATACTCAGTTCGGTATATCACTCAAGAAGAAAGGCGTAATAAGAAGCTAGGCACTAACAAATACCTATATTCTGTTGTTTGTTGGATGTAATTAGGTAAGGGGAAAATGGCACTAAAGAACCAAGGTAGATTATATTTTTATCCAAAGAGTTTCTTATCTGTAAAGTTTTCACCAGTGTGGCAAAATGACCGGTTTTTAAGAAATCAGACAGGTTAAGAAGTTTGTTAGGGGAAAAAAAAAACGTTAGCAAGTAGAGACCACAGGTTCTGATCACGATGGAGTAATCTATAACAGAATCAGCTGCTTACTGAAAAGGACTTTCAAAACTGTGCTAAATATATAAAACCTCTATTTAAAGGCATTGGAGAGATGCCAGTGCAGTCAGGATGGGCAAGGATAAAATTCTGAAGAGAAGTGAGATGAAATCAGAGCAGAGCTACACATTCACTCTATTTTGTTTTTCCCCGAGGACATTTGCTAATTCTCAGAGCGGTGGGGAATAGAATACTGAGAATGAAAACAGAGTAATACTAGGATAAAGACACGGGAGTTGATGTTAAAAGCTTCCAAAGCAGGTGACACTTAAGCAAAGTTTCAGAGAAACCCCATGCAGTTGAGCCATTGTACTGACTTTGAAGCTCTACAGGGAAGATGAGAATTATAAACTGAAGGATCTGTTTCCTTGAGAGTAATTTTGAGATTTTATGTGAAGAAAGAAGGCTAACACCTGACTAGATATTGACAAGATAATTCTATGAGATGCTTAGTGCATCTAGAGCTGTGCTGAGAAAGAGTCCATGTGACGGTAGTTAGATTAGGGAAGGATCATGCTGACAGATCTGCTTACAAGCCGACAACATTTTGGCATCTCAAGAACTAAGCACCCTTGGCATGAATGTTGGACTTCTGAAAGCAGACACCTTCTGGGTGACGGAGGTGAAGTTTTCTTAAATGGCTTCGATCAGAGGAGCCATGGAACCAGAGTAGGGGATGAAGAAGAGTGGCAGAGAACTCATGCTGACAGATCTCTAAGGACATGCAGGTATATTATTGCTTAGAAAAGGGTCTAAGTGATAATCAAGGAATTTTTTAAGAGGATACTTTGTGTGCTATAGGTTTATGTGTTGTATACAAACAGCGAGGCTAAAATACATCCCAGTTGGATTATCATTAAAATTTAATATGATTTCATGGGACTTCCCTGGCGGTCCAGTGGTTAGGACTCGGGACTTTCACTGCCGTGGGCCCAGGTTCGATCCCTTGTTGGGGAACTAAGATCCTGCAAGCTGTGCGGTGCGGCCAGAAAATAATAATAACAATACGACTTCAGTCCTGATCACAATGCTAACACACAGATGTTGTGTCTACATCACAATCACGTAAACTTAAAAACGTCAGACCTCTTCAGAAGTAAATAAATAGTAAAATCAAGGCAGGTAATTCTTATTGCTATTGTTTCCACATAAATCTCAACTAATCTTACACAAGTACGTGGGTGATAGCAAACCAACCAATAAACCTTCCATCTCCACAAGAGCAGCTTATAGGATAAGAAAACACACTGACCTGGTTTGACATTTCAACACATAATTTAAAAATAAATACGTCTGCAAATTACAGCAAATCATTTCTAATCGTAGCATTGTAGGGTAAGAGAATTCAGATTCTGAAGTTGTAGAGAGCATTGGGGATGTGAAAACATCCTTCATTTCATCAGCATGTGATCTTTAATTGATCCCCAGCCACCAGAGAGCTAAGAATTATCGGTGAAGACAAAATAACTCTGAACTGGGATTCAGGAAACAAAAATTCTAGTCTGGGCAAATCAATTAACCTATTGACCCTTAGTTCCCTCAGATAAAGAATAAGGAAGTTAAACTAAATGATCAGAATGGAATTTTGCATCTGGGCCAGTCTGTGAATTTATTTATTTATTTTTTTAAGGACCATCAATTATTTTTCAGTGTCTTCATAAGAACAGGAAAATGACAGTCTTTGCTCTATTCAGCAGCATATACTTTCTTGCAGCTGATTCCTGAGCAGAAAGAATAATGGACTAACAGCTAATTTGTGGAGTAAAGGTCTAGCATGTCCTCTAGTTAGTTATTCTTTATCAATCATCCTTTCATTTTTTGTCCCAAGTCTGTGATCTTCCAGGTAATATCTTGAGAATTTTGGAAATACATTAGCTCTTTCAAAGCTTTTAGGTACCATCGTACTATGTCAGGGGACTATTAAGTAGAACATCCCCTCATTTAGTAGGCATTGTTGAGAATTAGCTTGATCCATTTAGGTAAAATTAGTTCAGTGCAAAAGTTTTAAGCTTCACATGTGAGCTTATGGCATTCTTTTTGATGGCTTAGAGCTCTCTCTGACTCTCTGGTTTGGGACTGTCTCTGGGACAGTGAAGTTTGTTAGGAAATGCTCCACGCTAACTGATATCTTTGGTTGGGAAATTTTACTTTGTTGAACGAGCATAACAGAATTTCAAAAGTGATTTTGACTAGACAGAATAGATATAATTTTAGTTAATATTAAAAAAGAGAAAAAAAAAAGAGCTTCATGCTTGGAAGGAAGATTTTGCCAATCATCAACCTAGCTGTTTATGATTATTACTTCATCAGAAATACTAGCTATAAGAACCTAGCTCTAAGGACTCTTTTTCCTCAAGAAATTCCTTTTTTTCCTGTTTTTAAAATTTGTATAAAAAGGAAAGCTTAGTGTAGATCCAGAAATTAATGGGGAAATTACCCTTGGGAAGCTGGTAATGGATAGCATAACTTTACAATCTGGTAACTCTAAATTTCACAAGTAATTGCAGGCATAAAGTTGGAACCCACGTTGAAGTTATAATGAAATTACCACAGAAAGCAGCCATCTAACCAACAGAAATCTAGCAAAAAGTTAAAGCTACTTTGTTGCCACCCAAAAGGCATGTAAATAATGTCTTTGAAAACCATACGGAATCCATGAATAAATTTTATACAGATGTAAAGGATGACATAAAATAGAATTTGTAGTATTATCCCCTGATGAGAAAAAAAATTCATTTTTTCTTTAATGAAAAATATATATCTATCTCAACTTGAACACCTTTTAAAATCTATTAAACTATAATCTACTTAGGAAATCTACATGAGTTAGAGTGGTTTTAAAACTGAACTACTGAGCTTCCCTGGTGGCACAGTGGTTAAGAATCCACCTGCCAATGCAGGGGACACGGGTTCGAGCCCTGGTCCAGGAAGATCCCACATCCCGTGGAACAACTAAGCCTGTGAGCCACAACTACTGAGCCCAAGCACCACAACTACTGAAGCCTGTGCACCTAGATCCCGCGCTCGGCGACAAGAGAAGCCACCACAGTGAGAAGCCCACGCACAGCAAGGGAGAGTAGTCCCCACTCGCTGCAACTAGAGAAAACCTGCATGCAGCAACGAAGTCTCAATGCAGCCAAAAATAAATAAATTTTAAAAAACTGAACTACTAATCTCACTACGTAGGTGTATATTCAGTTAATAGAAAAGAACCCTTATGAAAAGTTGAATTCATAGCAAATTATGACTGATGTCTTTGAGAACAGGGACTACATCTATACGTAAAGTATTTATACTAGATACTTTTGTTTTACTTTATTAAAAAGCTGTGACAAATTTCTCAAAAGTTATATCACGTATTACAGATGTTAATTCAAACTGTGCTTCAAAACTGATATAAAAATCTATAAATGCTATGTTCTTGATATGCAGGGAATCTTGTATTTTCAGACACAAGTCTATCTGATGTATGAGTCCTTTATACCTTTAAACTTTACTTAGAAATGACTAAATTCTAAAAATTATTTTTTGTAAAATCCCATGCCTTCTTCTGTACAAGTGATATGCATACTTTTTCAGTAGATACAATTTAGAATAGAAATAAAACATAAGTTGATTATAGTGGTTCAAGGTAAAGATAGATTATTATGGATTGGTGTAGTCAGAGAAAATTTAGTGGAGAAAAGAGTTAAGCTCACTTAAAGGAAGGGATTTATCAGAATTGAGCCTCGTGTCTTAAAAAGAAGCAGGATATGCATATAGACAGACATTAGCATAGCATATGTAAGAATGAGGAATTAAGGCAGACAATACAAGGATTTATATAGAAAAGTTCAGCGGCAAAAGGTAAACAGATTCTGTCAGTTTTTAATAGAGAAATAAAATTGTTTAGGCTTAATGTAGAAGAAAGTAGGGAGTCAATGTGTCTGATCTTTCCTTTTTAATGCTGGATAGAGGCATGAGGCAGACGTGATTTTAGGAGGATTAATCTTCGAACAATATTCAGGCAGCCTCTGAGAAAGGAAAAACAATCACCAGAAAATACTGAAAAAAACATTTTAGTAATAATTCTAATGTAAAAGTATGAGCATCTGGTTTCTGTACAGATAAAATGTAGATAAAGGAATGGGAAACCAAAAGGGCCAAGTGGTGCTCAGGCCTGGTCAGAGGCAGTAGGGAGATGTATTGTTTCAGAGGATTTCAAAACAATAATCAAACTGAATAAAAGTTTATCTGTTTCTAATGTCAAAGATAAAATACATTTTCCTGACAAATTTTGGTCTAAGTACCAAACAGTTGCCATCATTACCGATGAGTTTTAATCATACACACACAAGCTTTACCTTAGTCTATTTTAATTACTTTTCCTCAATGAACATTGCAGTTAAAGGATGTTAATTCAAAGAACTTCTAGTTATAAAATCAACTCCCATTACCCATGGCCTCCACTATACCATTTCACGTTCATTTCAAGAGTCAGTTCACGAGAATTTGGAATCCTTTGAGCTCATTTCAGGTAGTTTGTGTTTTAAAGCCCTAAGGTATTAGATATTTCTTCAGTAAAATGCAGTACTTTTGAAATAAGCAGAGGGTACGGTGATTTTTAAAATGAAGAAACAGAATTTGAGTTTTTTTTTACTTCTGTAATAGTTACTTATTATTATTAATTTGTGTATTTTCAAATGACATGATTTTATATATAGGTATATATACATATGAGATCCAGTAAAACAAAATTGTCACTTCTTTTCTGACTATTCTTATTTGTTTCATTTTAGGATTATTACTGAAAATAATTTTCCTGTATAGAAAAAGTGGGTGTTAGAAAATAATTCACTTCAGCTGTCAAAACGTTAAATATACTGCAGAAATAAAATAATAGTAGAGGCATTTGTAGGCCTATATATAAGATAAATGAAGTGGAATCATCAAAGGAATTTTTGTGCTTCTTGTTTAGGGATTAGGAATATTAAACGTAGTAAAGAATCTGGAACAAGGAATCAGTTAGCTAGTTTGTGAGTAGAAAGAATGGGGAGAAAAGATAGTGAGTTTGGTTTTTTGCCTATTTGATTTGATATGATGATGGCTACTGTAAGCTAAGATAGAACATATACATTTATAAATCTATGTATACGTATGGATTATAGTACCTTATACTGCATTATGGTGATTTGGTGAAATGTTTATTTCTTTGGGTACATTCCTGATATTCAACCAGGAGCATGGCACGAAGCAGCTACTTCAAGTGCTCAAAGATCGAGCACATGAATGCATGTGGAAAAGTTTCGGGCCTGAGAACAGGTGAGCTATGAACGCCAGAGATGTGTATTTTGCAATTAGATTGCTCTTTTCTTGAGGCTGACCAATAGGATCTTTAAATTAAAAAAAATTTTTTTAATAAAAAATGTATGCATTTAAGGTGTACAACATGGTGTTTTGATACACATATACACAGTGAACAGATTATTATGTCAAGCTAATTACCATATCCATCACCTCACATAGTTACCTTATTTGTGTGTGTGTGATGAGAGCACCTGAAATCTACTCTCTTGGCAAATATCCTGCATACAGTATATACTATTAACTGTAGTCACCATGCTGTACATTGTATAGCTAGAACTTATGCAACTTTGTACCTTTTGTCCAACATCTCCACATTTCCCCTCCCTCTCCACCTCTGGTAACCACCATTATATTCTCTGTTTCTATGAATGTGAATTTTTGGACTCCACATGTTAAGAGATCATGGAGTGTTTTTCTTTCTGTGTCTGACTTATTTCTGTAGCATAAGGTCCTTCTAGTTTTGTCCATGTTGCCTCAAAATGGCAATATCACCTTCTTTTTTAGGGCTGGGAAGCCATCTGGTCCTGGGGTTTTCTTTCTTGGGAGGTTTTTGATTACTACTTAAAATTTCGTATTAGATGTTGGTCAGTTCGGGCTTTCTATTTCTTCTTGATTCAGTCGTGGTAGGTTGTATGTTTCTAAGAATTATCCATTTCTTCTGTATTATTCAATTTGTGCATACCTGGGGTCACTGAAATACTCATCTTTAACTTAGATTTTACTTCCTCAAAGATATTCTCTGAACATCTTACTAAAGAATCTTTCTCACTCACCATCTATTGCATCACCTGTGTTTATTTTTATATTTATTTTCTATATAATTTCAGTTAACACTAGCTGAAAGTATGTATTTTCGTACATATTTACTCCCATTAGAATACCAGTTTCTGTTTTTTTTCTCTCCTGTTCACTTTTGTATTAAAAAAATAGTACAGTGTTTAGCACTTATTATTATTTTTTTTTAGAAAGAATAAGATCATAGATTTTTCTAAAAATACTAAACATTAAAATTAAAAATACTTTTAAAACAGTCATTCTTTGGCAATATAAATGCTACAATGTGATTTACCATTCAAATTTTACACTTGCTGTGTGAAAGCTTCAGGTGATCCTTCATAATATTTGCAAAAAATATGCATTGATTATTGCATTAATGATTTAAAATACGGTGTCTCACACCAGGGCCTCATGATATAGAAATTATGTTGTAGAAGAGCTAGATATAGACAAGATGGAATAAATAAAGCTACCCCTCTTTATTCAGGCTGAGAAACTAGAAGAAGGAGAAGCCCATTGCTCTTAGAGGAGTCCGGAAGTAAGGAAGATACACTGCTAGCGAATCATGCAGCAAAGTTGTTTTCTGTGCATCGCTGCCCCTACAAAGTAACACGGAACTTCTTTTAGTTTTGATGCTTGGTTACTTGATTCACTTAGATTGTCTCTATTATCTGATGACTTTGGTAAAATTACTCATAATAGGAAATCTATGAAAGGCAGATTCATGATCATGACTGTATCTCAGAAAGATAATGCCTTTTCTTGACATATACTACACACATACTGGCTCTCTACCGTGCATACTCTACTGTAGAGCACGAGCTTTGTATAAGGATTTTTAAAAATTCTAAAGAAAGGAGAATACAAAAGCTTCTCATTAAATCAACATATATGTGTTTTCAGCATGACTTCTACCATATACATATTGACTCTACAAAGATGGTTCTTTGCGGAACAATATCTACTTAAGTTAATATGACTGATCTTAGAAATAATCAAACTCAACATAAACCCACAGGAGCATAAATCTACGTACAACTGATAGCTAGAATCAGGACCAAGTCTTTCCTGTTTCCTAGGCAGGACCATCATGAGGTAGCCTTTTTTTTTTTTTTTTTTTTTTTTTTTTTTTTGCGGTACGCGGGCCTCTCACTGTTGTGGACCCTCCCATTGTGGAGCACAGGCTCCGGACGCGCAGGCTCAGCGGCCATGGCTCACGGGCCCAGCCGCTCCGCGGCATGTGGGATCTTCCCGGACCGGGGCACGAACCCGCGTCCCCTGCATCGGCAGGCGGACTCTCAACCACGGCGCCACCAGGGAAGCCCAGAACCATCATGAGAATGAGGTTTTGTTACCAGGTAAATATTACCCATTATGCAGTTACCTAACCACCACTCAACCCCTTGATTTCTTTTTTGCTTTTTTATTTTGACAGTAGTTCAAGTAAAAAAAAAAAAAAAAAAAAAAATATATATATATATATATATATATATATATATGTATATGTCTCTTTATTCAATATTCCTTTCAGTCAATTCTGTCAAACTGAGAAGACAAGAAAAAACCAAGAAAAAATGTGCAGCATGTTTGATAGATCTCCTTAGAATGGACATGACACCTGTCTAGTCATAAGGGATTAAAATGCAACATAGTCCTTAAACAGACAGCCAGAATGTCTGTCCTTGACAACTCCTTCTGTCTTTTCTATCATGCTGAAAATGAAGGAAAACTTCATGCATATGACCCCACTGATTTGGAATTTATAAGATTAAGGCATAAAAAACACAGTTGTTTTAAAAGGTTGCATGACAAAGTGTATAGGGTATTATTTGGGGAGAAAGAAATATAGTCAATTATTAAAACTTTAAACTAAGGGAAAATTGTATTTTCATATATTGTCAATAATCCTTTTTTCTTAATAGATAATTACTGTTATTTTTAGATTAAAGGAGAGGAATATTTTGGTACCTATTAACCTATTAGCTCTTTTTTACTAAAATATAGGACTAGTGTTAAAAATATAACCTGTATCTTATTTTTAGAGGATATATTTTATATTTATAATTGCATTTTCTTCGAGGGTAGTTATAGAATTGTAACACTTATGCATATTGTCTTCCTCGCTTGTTAAATATATATGTGTGAATTACTTTTCCTTTTCTTCTTATTTCCCCTTATTGTTTTATTGAAAGATTATTGTTGGTGACTAACTTTACAATGTAGTCATTAGGTTAAGGAATATTCAGACAGAACTGGTATTCAACTTGAGAAGTAACTAACATCACCCCAATTTGAGTAATGCAACTGTTGAAATGTGTATCCCTCTTCTGGGGAAGAGAGTGAAAATCTTTTTTATTTGTTAATAGTGTTTATGTTTATGTTGTTGGAAGGATGTTCCCATACGTGTAGAGCTTATTTATGGATACTGACTAGGCAAAGGGGTGGACCTGAGGCTGGGGTTTAAATCTACACTTCTTCTTTGCTGACTTCCATTAGGTTCTACCAATAGGTGAGGCAAGAGGAACATTGGAAGGCAGGAGGAAGGGGAAGAGGCATGTTTCCTCCTGTCAGCTTCCTGTTTCTGCCAGCGTTTACTCAGCCACTGTTTTTCACTTCAGCAGAGGCTTCCGTTTCCAGCTTCTTCCAGTACCATCCCAGATCCAACCTCATCCTCCTCCTTAGAGACACCACAAATAGCTGGGTAGCAAGCTTCCTCAGAGTTTTGAGTCCCAGGTCTTTAGGGCACTGCATTTTGGACTGGTGACAAAGAATTTGTCTGCAGATTAGACATTGAATGACACTGACTTATGGCACGCATGAACACATTTGGCTTCATCAGCGTTTGTTTCTTGCCCTTAGGCAGCAGAGACAGAGTATCTTACTTCTTCCTCTTTTCTTTTCTTTTAATCAGGTTTATGCATACTCAGCTAATGTGCCCATTCACATAAAACCTCTGAGGTAACCAGCCTCTAAAATGATCCCCAATGTTATTGCATTACTCATATTCACAGCCTCCTATAGGTTTCTCCCACATTGTATCAGAAGTGATCTGTGTGGCTAACAGAATGTGGTTGAAGTGATGGTATGTCACTTCTGAAAAATCATTGAGTTTCTACTTTGCTCTCTTTTAGACATTCACTCTGGAGGAAGAAAGCTGTCACATTATGAGCTGGCCTTTGGAGAGGTCCACATGGCAAAGTCTTAAGGCTTTCAGCCACCACAGAGCAAGAATCTGAGGTCTTCTGCCAACACCCATGGATGCACCATCTTGTAAGGGGATCTTCAGCCCGAGTCCAGCCTTCAGATACTTTCAGCCCTAGCCAGTTGCAACCGCATAAGAGGCGCTAGGCCAGTCCTAGCCAGCTAAACTGATTCTGGATTCCTGACCTTCAGAAACTGTGAGATATAATAAAGTCCTGCTTATTTTTATGATGCTAAGTATGGGGGTTTATTTGTTACACAGCAAAGAATATATGGTACACCTTCTATCTTGTAAAATTGAATTGTACTTGTCAGAGTATGTCCAGAGAGCTAAATATTGCAACAAAGTATAGAGTTTGGGAATATAAAGTAATTGTCTTTATATGTCTTCATAGCTCTTCCAAGTTAGGAAGAGTTTTTAAGAGTGGTGTATCCAAAGTAAAGGGACCTTCTGAAATTCTTAATTATCAATACTTTGATCATGTTATTAAAAAACATTTAGCATGCATTATGCCCTTCTGAAATTTCTAATAGTGACAGTTTATTTCTCTTTATTTAAGAAATGAAAATGAGGTTGATTTTTTTTAATCAATAAATTTAGGAAGAAAAATGTCATCTAGTAGTATATGGTGCTATAGGGTTTGATATCTCTTTTCTCTTCGTATCACACTTTTTTCTTTATCTGGTCTATAACTTCCTACAAATCTTATTCTCAATGTTGGTATTGTATTGCTTATTTAAACTAAATGATTCTCTCTCTCCCAGCTCCTTAATTTTGAAATTTCCTTTCAATTTGTTAATTCCATATTTAAAATCTTCCTGAACTTTATTTGCTCCTTTTTTTTTTTTTTTTACAAAAAATAAGGTTTTCTTTATTGTGAGAAATCACATCAGATTCTTTTCTTCCAGTTTAAATTTCTTAGTTTACAATCCAAAATTTCAAATTTATGTCTTTGCTCTTCTAGCCTTCTCTGAAACTGTTACCAGCTTCACTGAGCCGTTGTAACTCTTTACTAAAATTTACAACAACAATAAAAATAGTGATTTTGTAACAAGACTAATCAGAATAACTTTAAGGGGAATAAAATTTTACCTTATCTGATCTTCTTACAAGTGTGAAACCTGCTCTATCCCTGCTTTTTCTTTACTGCCTGTACATAGAAGTGTTGTAATTAATTTGTAATTCATAACTATGTTTTGTGAGCCAAGGCTCATTTGTGTAAATATGTTTTTCCCCTTTTACTATGTCTCCATACTTTGAGAATAATTATGACTCAATCCTATAATTAATTAGTAGCTTTACACATTCATTCAACAGATGTGTACTGCAGTAAATCTTCATATCACATAAGACACAGACAAAATTGTTTTGAATAATGAAAAAGCTATATTAAAGGAGCTTGTATTTCAGTAGAAAGTACAAAGTATACATCCAAATACCTATCGGCAACATGAGGATTTTAGTAATCAATTAATTTAATCTGTTTTGATGAATTATGGCCATAGGTCATTATATGTGTTCAATAAAAGTATATGCGCTTAATAAATATGTAAAAATGTCAACAATTTGGTGAGAAATTTAATTTCTCTGAGATGTACTGAGTGTTTTAAGTTTCAACATTATAAATGTGTGGTAATAAATCTGTTCTATCAAGAAAAATATTATATTCTCTTCTAATTCTTCTCTCACTCAGCTCCCCTGCTCCCTGCCTTTCTCTGTTTTTCTCGCCCTGTCTCTCTCCTTTCTTCTTCTGTCTTTGAAGCTTTTCTCTAAGTTCAAATGTCCTGAAATACTGAGGTGGAAGATTCTGTGGTTCTTCGGCAGAGTTTATGAGTTGACTTACAAAGAGAAGAATCTTGAGTTTGGGAAGGAAAGGTTATTTGCAGAATAGGAGGAAATAACTTTAATTATATCTCGGATGTAATTTATGAAAGAAAGAGATCAGGAATGTCAGTCCTAGGATGCATAATCAAAGAAGAATCCTTGACTTTGTACCAACTGTTTGGAGAATAACATATCTATTTATATGAATTACATTAAAATGGAAATATTTTAAAGTATGAAATTATTTTACAGACACTTTAAATTTTGTTTTACGATTCTCTCCTTTAACTGACTTTTAAAAATGTATAGCACAGTGACTGTAGTTATTAATACTGTACTGTATACTTGAAATTTGCTAAGAGAATAGATCTTAAGCATTCTCAAAATGATAATGATAATAATAATAGTAATAATCAATAACTATATGAGGTGATAGATCGGTTAACCAGATTTTTAAATTAACTAAATATATACTTTTATCAAGTAACCTTTATTTTAGTTCTCCATCTTGGATAAATTTTAAAAAAGTGATAAAAAGGTAAATAAGAAATCCCAAATACTTGGAAAAAATTGAAATATACCGCTAAGACACTTTATGTTAAGCAAAGGAAGTTGCGGTTTTCAGCACACATCCAGGGGATAACTGAGAAGGTGGAAATTGAGTTTACAGTGATGTGATATCCAGGGCTGGGTTCTAGTCTAAGCATCCCTCGAAGGACTGGTCGGATTGCCACAGGTAAAGCACTCTTTGACATGTGCCAAAGGTTTGAATATTACACACGTGAGAGAAGAGGCAAAAGGCTGAAATCCCTCAAGCCACATGCCAACAGCTTCCCTAGTTGGCTTGTGCATACTCAGAATAGATTCCAGATAAATTGTTTCTCCTTCACAGCATGTGGTAAGGATGATATTTCCTACACAGATGCAAGGCCAGCCCTGTGAAAAGGTGTAAAACACATTCATTTGGAGTGATTTATGGAATATCAAACACTTTCAACTTGGCCAAATAACTTCTCTTAAAATGTATATGTGTGTGTGTGTGTGTGTGTGTGTGTGTGCGTGTGTTGTGTACAGTTGTCCAAATTCTCACCTTTGACATTGGAAGCTTTTGGATTAAAACAGTACATTTTTCTATTTCAAACAGAAAATTGACAAAGGTTAAGAAGTTTGATAACATTTGCATTGCATGGCGTACGTCATGTGCTGGTGTATGTTTTCACAGCTTTTGAGAGGGAAAACCTAGCAATAAGTACGAAAATCTTAAATGAAAATACCATTTTATATAATAAGTTGGCTTTAACGTTTTCATAATATATACTATAACTCATACAAATTGTGAAATAAAGTATGCACCAAAATTTGTTGCTTACAAGTCCAAGAAAACTGTGAACAGCCTAAATGTTCATTAGTAGAATAAAGATTAAAGAGATTAATGCAAAAATATATAACGCAGAAAATTTTAAAAAATACATCCACATGTGCTTATTGAAGAAAAATTGCCAAGATAAAATATTGAGTGAGATAAAAGAACAGGATACGGAGTGTGATTTTTTCTGTATGAGTATACTTGCAGGCATACATTTAAATATACATGAATTACATGGCTCTTTGTCTAACTTAATATATTTTGTATATGCATAGACATTCCTGGATGGATACACAAGAAACTGTTCTCAGTGGTTACATATGAGAGGTGAGGATAATTAATTTTATATTTCACCTTGTACCATTCCTATTTAATATGATTTTTAGAAATAGTTGTTTTAATAGTATATATCCCTCCTCCCCTCTCCTCTTATTCACATCCTCACACCATTTAATTCCTTGTGCTATCAGAAATAATTCTATCATGCCCATTATCCTAGTTTACATTAATAAAAATAAGCCCAAGAGGCCCAGGTCACCTCTCACTCCTTAGATTTTCATTCCCAAATGCTTGTTCTATTTCTAACTGGCCCCACCTCTTATTCCTTTCCAAACACTAAAATGTTCTGTGTCCCTGCAATTCACAGTCCATCAACAATAAAACCTTCTTTATCTTCTCCAATTGTTCCTTCACTTTGTTACTCAACACGAAACCCGTTTTTCCTGGGAAGATTCTGCTTTCTCCGTGGCCCTGTCACGCGGTGGCTAGAGGAGCAATCCGTTTCCTCCTCGTTTCTCATTTCCAGTTCCAGGTAATTCTCCTACCACCTTCCTAACACTCAGATCTAACGCTCTTGTCATTAAATTATACCGACACTGTGTTTCTTTGTGCCATCTTCTACTAATGACTCACTCTCGTTCTTTAACATTTCAACACCCCTCTCACTGCCATTCTTTGTAACATTATGCCTGTCATCATTGGTGATGATATTAGCATCATTTTAACAGCCTGGTGGATAATTCCCTCCCTTCTTGTCCTTCAGGGACTTCTCCTCCAATCTATCTCAGCCATTCCCGCCCTTCATCACTGGAAATAATGGAAACCTCTGCATTACCCTACTTCACTCTTTTACTTCCACTTCTTAACTTTGCAGGTCACTCTCGGTATTCTGACAAGTCTTGGACTCCATTGTTATATGTACCTTACTGATCTTATCTCACTTGACTGTTTCCACCACCTCAAATTGTCATCTTCCTAATTACTCACATTAGATTCCATGATCTTATATTACAGTCACTTCCTTGCTACTCTGAAACGTCTTTGCTCCTTTCTCGGTCCATTGCACTCACTTGCAGAAATGCCAACTCCAGATCACATCCGAGGCTCTGACTAACCTGTGCCTGCACGGCCGAATATACCTGGAGAAATGCACACAACCAACAACAGCTTGCTAGCGGGATGCTGAGTTTACAACCACTTCCCTCAAGTGGAACCCTAGTGATGCTGTGTCTCATGCTATGCTCTAGTCCACTCACTTGCTCACTTAAATAGACGTCTCTTCTTTTCATTGAATTTCCAACATCTCTTTCTGTATCCTTACACTTATCTAACCATCTTGTTTTTCTTTTCAAGAAAACAATGTTAGCATTTTACTGTGAACAACTCTCAACAAGACTCATTTATATAGGAAAGAGTTAAAAATAAGTTTGTTTTACATAAAGTGAAAACAGTGGGCCTGCTACCCAGGCTGCTTGGGTTTCTACATATTTCACAAACCCCCTCAGTGGCTGGAAGACTCTTCCATGGAAACTGAAAGCATCACAGACAGAATTAAGAATCCTCTGATCCAAAGAATAGGATTGATAATATCTAAATTCTCGTAGGAGACAAATTACAAAATTCAGCATTTGTTCTCGTTTCCTCCACAACATACACAAGTAATCCACTCCACTGTGCTGGCACAGACAAGCTGCTTTGTAAATGGGAGCTAGCGTTATTAGTGCTGGTTTGTGTAATGCGTACTATTGTACATAATATGCTTGGGCTCAGAAAAAGGAGAGTGGTAGGTGGAAAGATAGAAGTAAGATATTATTTCATAGAATTCCATCACCTCACAGAAGGTTAATATTTTCCCATTTGTTCTAAGAAAAACTGGGTAGGTAAGATTTGTGATTCTCTTACTCCCCCAAATAATAACTAGTAAAGCCATATACATTGCTTCTATCGTGAGCAGAGCATAAGTCAAATATAGCACTGGGAGCATCTCTGAGCACTCTGTCTTTTAGGATGTTACAAATAGTTCCCGTCTCTATTTTAATTGCGAGGATTATTCTTTACTCTGCAATATATACTGTACCATTGAAGATGCGTATTTCTCTTTTAGGGAGGATGACAAGATGGTGTTTTCATAGCAAGAGAAAAACTTGAATTGGATAAAGGATTTTATAAATCCAATGTGGGCAGGCTTTATAACAGTATACCAGCGAATGGTATCTATTAACAGAATTTGATTTGCTGATGACACAGAAATGTGATATAACGTTAGCAAAGACATTTTGGGATGATTCTGTTTTTGACAATTTGGTGAGTTGATAGAGAGGTGCTGAAAGCTGTGGTCTGCACTTTGATATGATCTTTGCCATTCCATGTAGGAATAAACTCAATCATTTCTGACTGCTCTAGCACTGAGATGTTCAGTTTAAATTTAAGATGTTCTCCAATCAAACAAGCATCTAAACAACAGTAAAATTCAATCATAAAAAATGAATTTCTTGACTGACATAAATGAGCAACTGTGACATCTGAAGGGAATACATGCCTTAGGTCTACTGATGACTTTCACTTCAAAATGCTGATTTTTCAGTGTCAGGATAAATCCACCCTGTAGTGATATATCACCTGTACGATGTTTCTATAGCTTTATTCCCTATGTTAGATGAGTTTTCTTCCTTTTTCTTTTAGTAAAATGAATCATCAAAGGACCAACTCAAGGAGAAATAAAAAGAAAGCACTTGAATATAATATTTTCATGGATTTTTAAAACAAGCTTAGACTTTGATCATTGCTTATTTGATCAGAGAATATTTGGTACCCTTTGAAGGGAAACTGTATTGTTTAGTATCCCATCAGATTTTATTCACAACTTCATCATGACAAAAAAGAAAGGAAAAAGCCGCTTCTATTGTGAATTGAATGTGTTTATATATAAATCAAGCATGGCAATATACACATATATATAATTTTAATTTAAAATATCACTGCTCTTGGGTAAACAGATGTCATCCATTGTGGAAAAAAATAATTAAAATAAATAGTTGAATTCAAAGTTAAATGTGGTGGTATTCGTTCTCTATGAATATCTTAAAATAAATCATGGTAACGTCTCATCATATGAATGATGAACAATATCTCCTGACGATGATTTATCACAGTATTTTTCTTAAAGAATCACTAAAGTACTGTAATAAATGTATTAAATCTAACAATTGACTTTTTTGTAATTTAAAACTCGGGCACTCATTCATAAGTCAGGTTATTAAATAAAAATTTACTTGGATTCTAAGGCACTCCCTGGAATAAAGTTAAGTACATTGGAGAAGAGAAAAAAAATTCAATATCTAAGAATACCTAAAAATTAAAAAAATAATATATTTATATTTCAAATGATTTTTACTTTTGTAAATACTTTAACATTTAACTGACTTGCAATCCCATGGAGGCTTGTATTAATTTTATTGTTGATTTCTAATAGTGTGATAAATGTCATGAAGTATTCATATATGGGTACAACTTGAGTTCTTAAAGCTTATAGTATAAGGCAGAATGCATTTTCTTTCTCTACTGTGTCTAGGATGTATACAGTATAAAACATCTGGGTTAAAATGTGAAACAAAGAATCTGGGAGATTTGTTTATACAAGTTCGTGAACTCTTCTCGCTGGAAATTCGTGGATATTGTGGCTTTATTGAAATAGCACAAGCTATCTATCAGAAGCATTTTAGATATTAGAGAGAGCCTACTAGCCATTGGATTGCCGGTGATCTATTTTAGGGATTTTGATTCAGTAATGATATCACTGGGATTATTTTGTACTATAATTTTGCTTTGCTGCTTTATTTCTTAGAAGGAAAATTATTTTTAGAGATCCACCTAATAGTATTTTTTGTCTTTGCCAAGGGCTGTTAAAGACCAATAGTTGTCTTTTCTCTCCCTTTGGTTCAAGAATATCTATTTTGGGCTTCCCTGGTGGCGCAGTGGTTGAGAGTCCGCCTGCCGATGCAGGGTACGCGGGTTCTTGACCCGGTCCGGGAGGATCCCGCGTGCCGCGGAGAGGCTGGGCCCGTGAGCCGCGGCCGCTGAGCCTGCGTGTCCGGAGCCTGTGCTCCGCAGCGGGAGAGGCCACGGCAGTGAGAGGCCCGCATACTGCAAAAAAAGAATATCTATTTTGACATTGGTAATTCAGAATGACTTTGATATTAAATGGAAAGTGGCAATAATGTAATCTTTCACTTTGCTTACTTAATTTATTAAAAGAGGACTGAGATGTTTCTTCTTATTACTATGATTTTTAACCTGATTTTTTTCTTACTTCCCTTAAAATTTTTTAGTGATTAAAACTTTTGTCCTCTGTCTGACTTATTTTGCTAATCACAATACTCTCTAGGTGCATCCACATTGTTCCATATGGCAGAATTTTATTCTTTTTATGGATGAGTAATATTCCATTGTGTGTATATATATATACCATACATATATCTCCCACAGGAAAGGAGGAATGGGTGAGATAGGAATATGGGATTAAGAGACACAAACTACTATGTATAACATAAATAAGCAATAAGGATATATTGTACAGCACAGGGAAATATAGCCATTATTTTGTAATAACCTTAAATGGCATAGAATTTATAAAAATACTGAATCACTATTTCGTACTTCAATAACACACGTGTCCTTAATCTCTTCTTTCTTTATTCTTTCTGCATATCTGGTATTATTTTTATTGTGGGGTGACTTTTAGGGTCTTCTTACCCTCACCTGCAGCTCTGTGAGTCCCTAACAGAGGGTAACAGACTCTATGTGGCCTTATTAAATGTACAAATACAATTAAGTTATTCTTCTGCCTCTTCTACTGCTGCAAGAGAAATAAAAACATACATAAACAAATGAAATGTGTTTTAGAGACAGTTTATGAAAAAAAAATCTTAGAAGCAAATAGATAAAGCAGTTGTTAAGAACTGAGTTGATCAAAAACACAAGTGTTGGCAAAACTGTGGAGCAATCGGAACCCTCTTATACTGCTGTTTGGAATGTAAAATAGTGCAACTAATCTGGGAAATGTGTTGGAAGTTCCTCAAAATGTGAAACACAAAGTTACCACATGACTAGAAATTCTACTCTCAAGAGTACTCAAGAGAAATGAAAACATATCTCCACAAATAGGCTTGCAAATGAAGCCTCATCCCATTATTCACTGAAGCCAAAAACTGGAAAAAAAAAACCCCCAAAACTCAAATGTCCATCAACTGGTGAGTCCTTAAACAAAATGTTCTATTATTTGGCAATGGAAAAGTGTGAAGTACTGATGCATGTTACGACACTGATGAACTTCACAAATATTAAGGAAAGTGAGAGAGGTCACAAAGGCCCAAGAATTGCATGACTGCATCGACATGGATTGTGTAGAACAGGCAGATCTAGGGACAGAGCGTAGATTAGTGCTTGTCTCAGGTTGCAGGGTGGAGAATGGGGAGATGATTAGGAGAGAGCGCTGACTATGGGACTTCTTTGCGAGGTGACAAAAATGTTTCAGAACTAATATGCGGTTGCACAATGTTTTTTAGCTCCCCCATGGATGTTGGGACCGATCCCTTACACAAATTAGTATCTTGAGACTGATTACGCCACACACACCAGGAGGATATGAAAAGGTTCATTATTCTCATGACGGGGCTCTCCAGGGAGAGCAGCTGGCACAAGCCGGTCCAGATGACACAAGCGAGAGAGACAAGTGGCTTTGGCTTTTACTGTGGTTGGGAGGTGGGCCAGGGTTTTTGTGGTTTGGACTTTAAACCAGTGCCAAGGGAGGGAAGTGTGGGCTGTCTGATTGCCTTAGACCAAATGTGGGACAGAAGAGAAAGGCAAGGGGGAGGAGGGGTCGTGTTTGACACCTTTCGGGTCAAACATCTGAAATGCAGTCTTTCTCCTTGTTATGCACAACTCTGCAAACATACCAAAAACAGTGGAATTGAATATCTTAAATGGGTGAATTTTTTGGTATGTATATTACATCTCAATAAAGCTATTTAAATAAGAACTGACGAACACACAATCTTGGCTAAGATATGGAACTAACAGGAATATCACATATAGCTGGTAGGAATAAAAAATGATAAAACCACTTTTTAAAAAGTTTTGGAAGTTTTTTTTTAACTTTAAACATCAACTTATCATTTGAGCAAGGTGTTCCACCTTTAGCTATTTTAATCCAAGAGGAATAAAAACATATTTCTATTTAAAAATTCATACAAGAATGTTCATAGGATCTTTATTTCTAATAGACCACAACTTCAAACAATCCGGGTACTGCTACCTGCAAAAACAGGAATGATTCTTATAGACAGCTGGGTGAAAGGAGCTAGAAAAACAAACAGTTGTGTGATTCAATTTCTGTTACATTCTTGAACTGGCAGACTGATCCATAGTGAAAATAATCAGACAAGTAGTTGCATCTGTGGGGAGCAATGGACCAGTTAGGGCCACAAGGGAAATTTCTGGAGTATTAGAAACATTCTCTAGCTAGCCAGGACTTTAGGTTAGATAAGTATATTAATTTGTCAAATGTATGCAACCTAGATATGTGAAATTCAATGCGCATTGATTTTATCTCAAAAAATACTTTAAACTAGTCATAATTAAGTAGGGGAGCTTTGAACTGGGGTAAGTATTGATGATTCAAGAGTACTGAGTTATTAAAGCTAGGAGACGGGTACATGAGGTCTTATTATACTATGTGGTTTACTTTGTACATGTCTGAAATTTCCCATCACTAAAAGTTTTTCCAGAATTTCACGGGCAAGGATGATGGTGGTGCCTGAGAGAAAATAGAGGTCTCTCTCAAGGAAAATTTGCCTGAGAAGTACAGCTCACTCTAGGGAATCGGAGGTTTTATTATCGTGATAGAAACCTACTAAGTTGAGGCACTTGATGAGGCAAGCTCATTCAGATAATATCAAGAAAATACATGACTAAAACGATTAACGCACTTGAAATGAGCTCCCCAAACTCAAGGCATGCTGCCATGCTATGTCTTAATTTATGCTTCTGCATACATTTGTACATTTTTAAAGGATCTATTTAACGTGTTTTGCTGTTTCTAATTGCATGACTCGTGAAGTACCTAGGATTTCAGTTGTTAATTCATAAGACTATGTATGAACTGTGGTGTATTTAAAATATCAAATGTTTTGCTCATGCATATATACATAGAGTCGTACCTTCAGGTACTGGCAAAGATGTAACTCATGATATCTGCTTTTGCTCAATTCTTTTTGAAATAGGCTAAGTGCATTATTTAGTATTACAGCATAAGCTTGTTGCATATTTAAGGCTTATTTGGAATTTCTAATTCCCAGGCCAATTCTACACTAATTTTTTTTTCATGTTAGAACATGAGAAAACCATATTTTAAACTCCAATATCGTGTCTCACAGTAAAATGTAAAGGTATTGCTTTAGATATCTACTTAAGCTTGCCTACTGTAAGTTCAGATAAGTTTTTTAATATTTGAGTTCATATGCTTTCTTCAAAAATTACATAAATTTGTATTTGACTAGAGTACAGGTATTAATATGCGTTCTATGGCTTAAATCAGGCATTTTGTGCAACAGCAGGTATATCATTATTTTTGTTATCATCATTTAAGTTTATTTTTGAAGTATCAGTGGTCAAATGAGGAGTGTAAGATGAAAAGACCTCATTATTTAGACTTGCACATAACCTTCAGTTCATGCTCAGATAATTCATTAAACAAAAAAACCCAATGCAAATTTCCATATCTTTTCATTCAAACCAGATAGGTAAGTAGAATGCTAAGCCTCAAAGCCGTTAACACGTGGAAGTCAGATAGAAGAGCTGAACCACTAAATTGTGACAGAATTTAGTCGACAATGCTTGTAAATAGGGTCTTCAAAATTCAGCATTATAAATAATAGAAAATAAGATTGTATTTTTTAAATGTAAAGAGCAAAGATGAGAGTGCTGGTAAGTGTCGAGACACACCCCAGCCGTAATGCAGAAATGAATTCGTTTTAAGAAAACATAGTTCCTTGTTTTTACTTACGCTCAATTCTCCCCTTATTCTTACTCTCCACCCCTAAGTCTCTGAGGTCCTGCTCCACTAGTCTGGCAGTTGTCAATGTATATTGATTAATCAAAATGTACTATTTTTAGAGATAAAGAACATTACAATCAGCCTCTAATACTGAACCACAGAATTAGGTAGACAGCCCATCCATATGATTACTACATACACGGGAACACCAAAATTGTGTGTTACTTTTGTGACACTGGGAATATTTGCAAATGTCTTTGCTGGGATAAAAAAATTAGGATACATATTATAACATCAACTATTTTGTGTGTTAAATAAAAAATGTTCATAGGAAATCTATGAAGAGTCTTTGAACGATCCAATGTCCTCTTGTAATATTATTGTATTATTTTAAAATATCATTAAGGCGTTCTTACTGTAAAGATACTAATCACCTGCTCCTGCACCTGAGTTCCTGTCTTGTGCTCCCACTGGTATTTACACAGGCTTCTTACGTATCTTAGCACATTTTATTTTGACTGCACATGTTTTTCCTTCATCTTTGTCATGAGTTCCTGGAGGTCAAAAACCACTCGTCACTCACCTCTGGATATCAACAGCTACCAACTATACAATGCTGTAGGAACACATACAGGAAGGTGAGAGTTAAGTGGGAGTGTATTGTTTCACTGAGTTGGGCTCCGTTTGAGTGAGAGCAGCTCTCTGAAGTCTACACCGTGTGAAATGAACTCTCCTCATGCGGGCATCTCCACCCCTGTTTAAAGATCTAACCTGTGACCTATTGCCATGAGTCCTGTTAGAGAAACCACTTATTCTCAATTACTGATATTTTCTCCCATGTAGAAGAACATCTGTTCTCTCTGCTGCCTCCCTCTTCCTCACTCTTCTCTCAGGGAGAGAAGTGATTGTTGGGTTAGTTTGAGTTTTTTTACAAAGAACCACGTATCTCAGTTACTCCATTCTGTGAGGCTTCCTGCTTGCAGAGAGCAGGTCCTCTGATTTGCTCCCAACCAGAAGAGGCTCAGAAGACAAGGCCCTGCTTCATGGGGAGATGCCTGGGAGTTCTCAGCACGACTGTGTCTGGGTGGGTCATCTGTGTAATCCTACAGTTCACTGTTAGAAGTCCATAGTTGCCTGACACCCAGGTAGCCTTCAATGTGCGCTTTTGATCTCACTTTATTTTGTTCTCTAGAGCTTTAGGTTCTGTAGGGAAAGGTCTTCAGCAGGAGAGGCCTGCAGTTTGAGGAAGATAAGTTCAAATCAGGGGTGAATTGTCAGTAACTTTTGTATTGATCGAGGAACTTTGAGACTTAAAAGGAGCATTGTATCAATCAAAGTGATTTGGCATGATTGAGGCTCTGGTGCTGTCAGGGAAGGGACTTTAAGCGTTGGTGGCACTGAACTAAGGAAGGCAATGAGGGTTTGTTGTTATAGAGATAGTGGTGGCTGTTTTGTTGGAAGGTTTATAGGGACCGCTATTGCGTCACTTGACTGTTTTCTCGGTCGTGTGCTTGGCTTTTAACTGTTGCAGGCTTAAACTTTGGACTTTAAGCAAGTGGACCACATGGGATTTTGATGTTAGCAGTTCCCTATACCTCATGACCCTTTTTACATGGGCCAGTGTTTATTGTTATAAAGAGAAGGTTTCATTAGGACAGAGTTAAGTGGAAAGGCTCGGGAGCTTATGGTGCAGGCTACTATAGACTTGTCTTAAATGAACAAGCACAGCCTGGACTCTTCTGTAAAGGATGGTGACTTTGAAGTAGTAATATTTTGATTCATACCGGCAAAAACATCTACTTCTTTCCTTTATTATCAGCCAGATATGTGGCCTGAGCCACAGAGCACTGGTGAGCTTCCAGGTTCAAACTGCTTAGATGACACTGACATATTGTGCTCTGCATTGAGGGACAAGTGTGAACATTGTGTGAGATGACCTTGACTTTCTGTGGCTTGTTCATAGGCTCAAGATTCACCCTTTATGACATGGCCTGTAATTAACTGGGTTTTGCGTTGACTATACAATCTATGACCATGCGTTTGGAATTTAAAGACCCAAATTAAACCTTTTCAAAGAGCACATGGCAGGGATGTTGGTTGTCCTTACGACTCTGGGGCATAAGCTTCAGAAGCATCCATAGAAGATTCAGTTCAAGAAACCCCTGAGGATAATTCTTAAGCTAGCGCAAACCTTGAGATTGCACAATGCTGAGTGTTAGAAACACAGGACTCAAACAGAAAATGCAAGTTCGAATTTTGGACACACAGAAAAGAAAATGAAATATGCCTCAGTTAAGATCCAGTGGCTGGAGTTTGGAGTTGTCTCCATATTAAATTCCTAAACTTTAAAAGAAGGCAGAAATGGCTCTAGTATATATTTGGGGCACTAACCTTCACTTCTACATACACGGGCATACACACCACACACACACACACACACTCAAATATCATAACGCTGGGTTCTGGTTAGGTTGTGTTGACTGTCAGCATACTAACAGAGCTAAAATCACTGAGCAGTGAGTCCTAGTAACACATGGCATAACACAATCCTGGTAAAATAACTGCTCTAGGCTCTAGAGATTGTCTTATTTTCTGAATTCAGTGCACATAGTACCAGTTCTGTGACAGTCCTGTATCCTTTTATCAGTATATGTCCTTTAATAGTGAGTATCTTAGAGCCTTACCGTCGGACTACCCTATTACCTTACCATACAACTCCTGAAGCTCTAACTGAACCACCTCCCTATGAGTTAGAGACAGGTTAGGCAGAAGCTGCAGAAAAAGAACAAACAAATCTACTTAAACATTGATAATCTTTCTAGAAAACAAATAACATTAATAAATTAGGTAGGTTACACCTTGAACTTTATATTTTTTCACTTCAAATAAATACGGAAAGAGAATTTGACTTTGCACTCAAATCCATTTGAGTTTCAATTCTCAAGAGACGTTAACTTGTAGCTTTAGTTTCTGCCGGAGAATTTGATAATAAGAGGTAGTTATTTCAAATGTGGGGTAACGTTTTTGGTGCATTGTATCTTTGTGAAGTCATTTGATATCATTGGAGGGCTTTTGAAAGGCTATATTGAAAAATATGTCTAGAATAGAATGGGAATTAAAAGAAGAAATAAAATTTCAGCCTTGAATAGAGACTGGCCTTGTAGCTAACTTAATTAATGCACTATTATAACCCATTTCAGGCTCTTATGTTTCCCAGGAGCGTTTATAAAAGAGCAATCTTTGTTTTGGGTCCTTTCTTCTTTGTCCCAATAGACTGAATCATCCTCTTTGATCAGAGTGTTAATGGTTGAGCACAGTGGATTAAAAAGACAAAAAGCTGGGGCTTCTGGAAGAGGTACGTCTTTTTTCATTTCTCGTGATTATTTCCAAGTGGAGGGAGATCCATCAATCAAAGACTCTTCAACTCTCTCTGCTCTTTCGGGTACTGACTTACCTCATTAGTGAGGATAATATGAGTTTCACAGCAGATACGCTTCAGATCCTCAGACTTGTCTGTCTGCAGAGACCATGTGCAAAAGTCTGGAGCTCTAATGTTCAACATCAACAAGTCCAGGTTTGCTGCACACCTAAGCACTACCAAAAAGTAAACAGCAAAAACTCAATGGCATTTTAGTCTGCATTTTCCTGATTATCTTTCATTTGTTTCAGAATTTGGTTATGAAAAAAGGATCAATCTTCATCATCTATTAAAATCTCAACAAATTCCAGAGAATTATTACCCTGAATTTAATTCCTTCTGTGTCACTTTTTCCACAGTGGGGTAGAGGTGTAGAAGATAAAGAACATATACAGGTAAGAGAGGTACACCGTGGAGGAAGTTAGAACATCATGCTAAAGTGTGTCATTTACGACTTTGCCTAAAGGAGGCGTTTTGGACATAAAGTCATTGAAGATTCTGATATTTGCCTCTTACAAAAAAAACTTTGTAAAAACCCAACCGTTTATTTTAGATAATTGTCTAAAATAACGGTCAAATAGTTTTCAGATTTTTAGACATGTGCTTCCCCACGAGGAAGGAGTGTGTTGATACTCTAACAGAATGACTGTGATTCTGGTCTAGGAATAGCTTGCTGGTGGGCTAGCTGAGTCTAGTTGAAGGAAGCACAGATGTCACCACTGCCAGGCTCAGGTTTCATGATATCAGACAAGGAATTATCCTGCTGATTGAGATGTTTGCCTGAAGAGTCTCAAAGTACTTTACTGTAGGGCTCACATCATCACATAACTATAAACTGATTTTTCCCATCTCATGACTCTTTAGGTTAATTGCTTTTATCCAAACAGCTTTCCTCCTTAGATTTCAGCTACAATATTGGTGTTCGATTCATTACATAACTTAATCGTAAAACAAAAATTTCCCAAGTGAATGATTCTTAATGTGATACAGGTTATATAATTCCTTAAATACAAAAGTTGATAGCCACTGTTCTGTTTACTACTTTACTGAAAAGACAGTACATTTTAAGTTTATTTTTGGAAGGGCAAAAATGCGGTTTAAATATTCATTGATGGCAGAAACGAAATCCAACATATACATTCTGTTCTGTGGAATACAACAAGTTTTCAGTTTTCAATTTGACAAGCCTTTGGTGAATTTGTGAGTTTGACTTTAATACTTGATCTCTAGACTTAAAAGGGGAAAATTCTTAAATGAATGTGGATTGATGTTCTCTTTAGATACACATTTCTCTGAGAAAACATTGATTGATTCTACTTAAGTCTACAATTATAAGAATTAGAGATTTGTGTATTATTAAAAATAGAAGGCTACAAGAGAAGCTTCAAATTTATACGCTGCCTGTGTATTTGAGTTTATGTTGTGGGGAAAGTTAGTGAAAAATTATAAAAAATAGAAAATATTTTTATTTCACATTCTGTCTGCAAGTATGAAGAATCATTTTAATACCTGCATGAATAACTTCTTCATCTGTGAGGACCAGACTAGTTTGATCTTAAGGAGGGTAAGTATCCACAGATTTCATATAAACTGAATAATCTATACAAAAATGACCATGTGGCATTTAAGCATTCACATAAAAACAGATTCCAAAAAGTAACAAATGTAACAAACTGGATTCAACAGGACTCTTAAAAAAGCAAGAAATTTTTGACATTGTTCAATAAAAGAAAATTTAGAATCAGATGCAAGTATGATTGCAGGAATCTTAGCAGAAAATATAGCAGGAATACAGACATTTATTATAAATGATCAGAGAAACCAAGGTACAGGACAGGGAAAATATGTCAGAGATAATTTTACCTGGAGAATTCTTATACTATTTAGCATGTCCAATTTAGCATGTCCAAATACAACATTTGGACATAATTTAATTTAATTTTTTTTGAAAAACCTGCTGCAAAATATATTCTATTTAACATTCTAAACAAAGGCAAACATTCTGCTGATTCATTTTTATTACCAATGGATTGCAATTAGGAATTCAAGGACTTGTTGGAAGAAGAACCAAATGCTGACATCTGATTATATAAAATATACAGGAAATTTTATTTAGTGTAATTTTATTCTAAAAATTATTGAATAAATGAGATATGGAATCCTTGCTTACATTCTAACAAATTTTAAATAACTAATGTGAGAATTAAATAGCATTATGTGATATGTCCTATGGAAAACATAGAATCTTCTCAGTCGCCCTTGTACCGTGGATTATTAGAAAATTAACACACTAACATTGACAACAAATACGACTATTAAAAGAAAGACAATGTGATGATGCATTTTAATTCAGTATTATTCTCTGTATCAGCACTGTCCAATAGAAATGGTATGTGAGCCATGAATATCAGCTACATACATAATTTTAAACTTTACAGTAACCATATTCAAAGGGTAAAGTGACTCAGATTATGTTAATATTAATGATATATTTTAATATATCCAAAATATTTTCCTTTTAGAGTGTAATCAATATAAAATATTAGAGATTTCACATTTATTTTGTTAGGCCTTCTAAACATACGGTGTGTTTTACATTTTCAGCACATCTCAATTCAGACTAGACATATTTAAACCCAATAGCATCAAGTGCCTAGTGTCTGCTATTTTAGTCAGAGTAGCTTTTGCTGAGGAAGGCAACACCTTCATTAATTGTACACCTATGTCCCTACTCATATGTGTGAATTATTTAGTTATCAAATTACTGGAGCAAAGGGAAATGTTTCTGGAGTAAAAAAAATATATATGAAAGGGTTTAAGGAGAATAGAGAATAAATTACCTCTGTTCCCCACAGAATCACCTGGTTTTACCTTGAGCCCACACTAATAGAGTGTTAGCTGCAGAAGCTGTTGGAAAATTTTGGTGAAAATCAGGACTCAGTAAGCAGGCCTAACCGAGAATTATGAGGGAGCGATTCTCTCCAGTTCTGCACAGGACTTATTACTCTCCAGGGCTCTGAGTCAATGAAGCTATAGAGTATGAAGGAATTCCATCATAACTGTGGACAAAGCTTTCTCTTCAGGAGAGCCAGAGAGACTTTTTGAGATATTTTACAAACAAAGCAGATAACAAAATATGGGAGGAGGCGTAGAAAAGGAAGAATAGGACAGACATCGAATGAGGACTCTGCCATATTTGTCGAGGAGATATTGGTAAGGAATTCTTTGGGGCTGCCCCCCAAAATGAGGCATTTGGTGTGGGAGTCTAGAAGGTAGAAATCTTGCTACTGAGAATGTGAGGAATATTAAGCACATAGATAATCACACCTGATGTATTTGAAATTAAATACTAACTTTTTATAATACTCAGGAACAATAAATGCAGTATTTGGGGATAGTTCATTTTCAAATACCAAAACTCATGTATCTACATTTCTGTCATTAATGTGACTAAAAACATGGTAATTCTAGGTTCTAGAAGATAGCTTGCTGTTGCTGAAGCAGTGCTCATTTTAAAAAGTGTACGCAAATAAATAAATAACCCCGAACTAAAAAAACACATCGGAAGCAAAGTTGGAGAAATGCAAATAATGCATAACCAAGAATTACCGTTTGAAAACATGAAGTAGTGTGGCCACAAGTAGAAGTAGAAGAAATTAAAGCAAATGAAATCCTTATGTTAGTAAAAGAGCCAAGCTCTGGTTTGTTGCCAGAAATCAGTAGTAGAAGTTACAACCTGACAGTATTCAGTAATGAGGATTTATATTTTAAGCAAGGCTTTGAGAAAACATGAGTAACAGGAAAATATGAAGGACAGCATTAATTAATAAAAAAAATAAGGTCACAGTCAGGTTCAGAATTATTATTAACCCGTGGACAATATTCTCTAGAAATAGTAGCTACCACAGATTCTGTGAGGAGAAGATTTGGTGTAAACTCTGCCCCCCAAGTATTCAAAAGATGGATTACAATGTAGTACAATAATCTTAATGTGCTGAGGAATCACTTAATAGAAACAAGTATAGACACTCCCTGAATGTAGCACGTTGTATCCTGAGCAATCAGCGGCAAATTAAAATGGCATCATTTTAATATTATTCTCTTATCAGTAGAATACCAGAAAGCCGTTCCTGTCTTTTCCCAAAACTTCATGAAAGTCTAAGCACACGATATTTAATAATAGAAAAAAAGGTGCGTGCAATGTACAGTATCTCTTGTTGTAAGTCCGTAATTAAATAGGTAAGTCAAGTGACTAATTATATGTTTTCTTAATTTAATGGTAATCCAGTGAGCATTTCTTACCTATGTGGCTCTGAGCTAAGTTATGTGGGGTAAGCGAAGGTGAATCAATGCATAGTTCTAGCTACAAGATCATATAATATACAACTAAATATAGCTGATCAATATTTTTATAAAATAAACTGTACAAAAATGAAAGCATACAAAATGAAGCATTTCTATAAATCGTAACAGAGCAAATCACAGCATTGCTTCCTTATTACCAGCCTGGCTAGACAGGACATAGGTAAGCTGTGACAGTGGTGGTCCTAGGGAGATGATAAAGGTGCTGCCTTCCGTCATGGTTTGGAGCTGCAGAGCTGGAGAGGACAACCAAAGCTGGGAGAGCAAATGCCGGTGCTGTGTTGCTCAGAAGCACATACAATAGACTATTCCTGACTTTCTGGATCAGCATTACAGAGATAATAATAGGCATAGCCAAGATTAATAGTCGCTTGTCTCTGACTCCAGAGCTGGCTCTGAAATAACGTGCTACTCTGCCTCTCCTATCGTGTAGCTTTATGAACATGTACATGTTACTACTGAGAGGAACACACGTAGGAAATAAGTGGAGACTTTCAGAATTGTAGTAGAAGAAACAGGACAGGGCTGCTACATTCATAAAGGGATAATATTTTATCCATCTAATACAATACTATGATGCTCTATGGGGTCTCAAGTTTACATTTTGTGCAATTTGTCCTTATTTTTTCATCTAAATATTAGAAAATAAAAGGATACCTTCAACAAATTTATGGAATTTAGAATAGCTTCCTTGAGGACATTTTGCCAAGCGTCTCTGGGGATACTCTTGGGAAAATATTCACTTAATAGTTTTTTGAGAAATGAAGCAGGAGAACCTTTTCTGTTCTCCTTTTGATCTCATTTTAAATATCCCTCCAGCAACTGAAAGTATTAGTGATTTGACAGCTGGTCTTTCTTTTTCTAAATTCAATGTTGTAATACCTTCTTGCATATGTTTTTGGGCAAGCCCACGTTAAGTTATATTCCTGCTTACATATGTGGTTTTAGAGAAGTCCATAGGCATAACTGGATGAGCACTGTGCGGACCTAATTAGAATCTTCAGCGAGTTGAGCCGGAAGTGCTTCTACTCTGATATGCATGTGTGATTTCCACTAAAGTGAGCGAGCATAACTAAGGACAGTATTTTCGCCTTTGAAGCACTTTGAATTTTGTGCACTCCAGATGCTACAGAGACTCCCTATGGACTATTCCCTTATTCAAACTGTTGATTTATTATGGCAATAGAATTCCTTATGAAATCACTTTTGCTGGCTTTAATGAAGTTTCAGACCCCTCCAAAGTAATATAAGTTCTGGTATGGAGGCGTTAACTTTTAAGTGATGGAAGAAATATATGCTAAGTGAAATGAAAACAATATTTGTCAAGGCCATCATGCTTCTAGTTTGATGATTCTGGACAAGGTGCTGATACAAGCTGGCAGAAAGATAGGAACATCCCTGCAGATTAAAATGCAAATTTTATTGCAGAAATCAGCAATACCCAGAAAGGTCATAAAGCCTTGCAGCTTCTGACAGCAGCTTGCAGAATCGGTGCACTGACTCACTCAATAGCTTTAAGTGTCTATCCTGTTCTGGAACTCTCATAAACATCTGCTCACACTGTACCCGTGCCAAGTTCCAGTTTTAAGAATATACAGACTTCAGGATTAAATAACTGTTGGACTAAGCACTTTTCTCCAGAGTAGGTTGTGACTGAATATACTCTTTATTAAAAAGAAGAGTGTGGGGTAAAGGGTGAGAGTGTAGCATCATAGAGAGATATAGGTCCTAGATATGTAATTCCTATCCTAAAAAAATAATATGAACTTGATTTTGCTGAATTACAATGTTATATCACATGCAACAAATGAAGTACTTTAATTCTGCAGTGGAAAGAAGAGACACTGGGATTTATTCAACAAACACTAAGTGATTCTTAGAGACCGGAGCCTCTCCTAGGCTGAACCGATACAGAGGGAACACTAAAATAATCTGTCCTTCAAACACTTAGAGTCTGTCAGGGCCTTAGCCTCATAAACAACTAAGTCCAGTAACCTTGCTTAAACAGCAAGTTCTATGCTCAAGATTGATTTCGTTGTAATCTCTCAATTATATGTAGAGAAGCCACCCTTTTCCGTATGGCAGAAAATCTGATTTTAAGTTGCTAATATACATTCAGAAAAAGTGGCAGTTAGTAGATGATCAAGAATGCCAACGCTGACAGTAATTAGTAGTTACCTTGTAATAACCAGTTGTCCTTTGGATTAGGGCTACTAAAAGCACCAAACTGGATCTTGGCCAATGTTGAATCCATAGTGATGAACGCGGGGCTCCTTTTTCTACACTTCATGTTGACTTAATATGTTAGAGTATACACTGGGATCACTTAGAGGTTTATTTTGTTTTCCTCAGATATTACTTCTAAAGATCACTGATCTCATTCTTTTCATCTCCCCAAATTAAATTCTTAGAAGAGGGTTTTAATTTTATATATGTGAAACACTTTATTGTTGCCCTGTGTTCTTCAAGTAAAGTCAAATTTTGCTTTTGCCTGAACTATGCACTCTACAGTCAAGACTGAGTCATCTGTAGACATTTAATATGTAGCATAGTTTATATTCAGTTTTCTTCTGTCAACCAATATAATTTTAGGTTACTGTAAACCATCTGCATATTAATTTAATATGCCTGGGAAATGGATAAGCCTGCATGTACATACGTAAAAAAAAAAAACTTTGTACGTATTTTGAATTTAAATTAAACAGATTAAGGAAGGTTTTGTTTTATTATTTACTTTTAAAATTTATTCGTGCCTCTGTTTTCCTTTATCACTTTGAATAACCTAAAGTTAATTGTATTTGCCTTATCTTTAATTCCATTTAAGTGTGTTTTAATCTTATTCTTTTCTCTTCTGCTATCTCTAACTTTGATAAACGATTTTAACAGTATTTTGCACAACATAAATAATAGCTCTTAAAGCACAGTTCTGACATTTTCTCACGGTATTCTTTGTTGCTAATATTTTCGTATTATACTGCTACTTACTCTGAATATTACAAAACCTGCATCAGATTTTACATGTAGTATAAATCATTCTATGTAGTGAATAGCCCAAATAGCGACTAGAAAACAAATTTGCATTCACATATTGTTGTTTATTACCTAAGGATGTATATCTTCTCCTTAGAGGGGGAAGTATGTATTATGAAACATGAGAGGGCTGGGCATTAACCTGTGATCTGAGGGCAGATAATGACATGAAAGAATCATTGCAAACCAGTGTTGATTTAATTTCTCATTGTGAGAGAGTTCAAGTATTAAAAATTAACAAATGCCATTCTTAGACATTACAGAATATAGAAAGACAAATTATGCATGGATATATTCGATGGTTTCAGGGTAGTCCTGCTGTTTTAATAGTTTTGACAAATACACTTGTTGAATAAGGGAAGTGACTTTCAGCAAATGGCCCTGCAAGTCTATGAGAGCTATGCTTACTGATAGGGAGAAAAGGTCTCAAAAGGATAGTCTCTCTTCCCACAGATCTTTCTATGAAGAGAAACTGTCTCATCTTCAAGGATTAAAAATGAGAAATTGAAACCAATTTAGGGATTCACATATGTTTTGTATTTAAAAATGGTAATGTATGGGAGAACTGTCTTCTCTCAGCTAATTACTTTTTCATAGGAAGCCAAATTTTACGTGTCTATTCTAATCTGTGAGTTGGAGCACACACACACACTCCCACACACAACACATCTACTTAAATTCTGATAGTAAGGGCTTCATTTGATATTTTTCCTTCCCCAATTTTTATTGATGATTTTAAACTCAGTATAATCTTCTCTTTTATCCAGATGATCAGCTTGAAAAGAGGACAGAAGCCAAGCCCACCATTACTGAAGTCTTCCTGCTTCCCAGGCCACCAGAATAAGATAAGAATGGTCATATTCCAGCAACTGTAATTCTCATCACACTGTTGTTACAAGTCATTGACGGGGAGTAGTGAGCACATGGCTGACAGGTTTGGAATGATAATTCTTCCATTTTTCTTTTAGGGATCCAAAGGCAGTTTATTCCCTCTGGCAAAGCTTCCCTTACAAAATTGTGTGGCTTTAATATTTTATTTGAAACCCTATGTTATTATATTTGACATGAAATACATTCCATATTTAAAATTGAATTCAGTGGGTAGAGGTACCATTACAACATTTTATCATAATTTGGACATATTTGATACATGAAGACATAGTAATATTCATCTGATCAAAATAATCAGCAGTTGAATTGAGAACACAAGATGAACATGGGTGTGAAAGATACATATTTATATATATTTTTAAATGGAAAGCAGAGAGAGCAATTTGTCAAAAGATAATGCATGAGTCAATTGTTATGCATCATTAATAATGATACTATTTATCATATTTATATATATGTATTGTATTTGACATTTATTGAATATTTAATGTTTACCAGGCATAGGACTAAACTCTTCATATTATTTTATCCTCTCACAAATGTCATAAATTAAGTAATAAGTCCTATGAGTCCAGAATGTGGAGAGATTTCTCTGTGATGAAAGACCCTAAAATTACCTTTGAAAGATGGAACATTTAAACTGTGTCCCTAAGTGTCTAGTTACTAGTACTTAAAAGTTTCTCATTCTAAAGTATATAAGAAGACATTATAAATAAAGAACATCATTTTGGGAAAAAGTGTGGCAGCAGATTTATGATGACATCATGTGAAAAATAAAGAGATCGGTCTGACAACTTGGAAATTGTGACTACAATGAATGGGATTTAGTACAATCTTGGAATGAGGTTTTAGAGAATTTTGTGCACTTGGCTAAGATTGCTAATCTTATTAATTGCTTAGTATATGTCAGATATTGTACGAAAAGCTGTACATATAAGAAATAAAAACACATTTTATACTTACAAGAGCCATATGAGATAGTACTTTTATTATCTAGATTTTGCCTTTGATGAAACTGAAGCACAGAGTCTGACTTGCCCAAACTCACACAAGGAATGAGTAGTAAAGTGATTGTCTTGGATAGGACATGGGGAGTCATGGCATCTAAGTTGAACAGGAGAGAAATGAAAGATTATTGGGTTTTCGGGACTAGTAAAATGGGAGAATAATATTGCCATGGTCAAAATAGGAAATCAAAAAGGGAATCCAACAGGGAGGACTTAAGTGAAATAACATGCTGTCTTCTGCATTTTCAAGACATGAAGGAATGAGGATAAATTTCTCAAGGGCACTATTATGAATATACTTACACTAGGAACAGTAGTGCCAATGACAGGTCATGTGTGTTATTTTTCAGTTGTTTAAAGGATCATGGGCTAGGGGGTCAGGGAAGGATCCCTGCATTCAGGGATCCAGGTTATCATCTGTGGAGAGAGAAACTCTAACTTCAAGCCTGGTTCTAAGACTTACTAACTGGACACCAGACATATCTGTTTTATAATCTCAATATTGTCATTTAAAACATGATTGAACAGTTTTCGAGATTGTCAGATTATAGACTCAACGAGATAGTATGTGTAAAAGTACTTTGTAAAGTATTGCTTAAATGTGAAGGTTTTGTCTTATAAGCCCAGTCTCCATGGGTGACCAGTATAAGTGGCAGACAGAGCCTTTCAACGGCAGAGGAGAACACCGCAACATTGAGTTCTCTCCGCTGCATGAAGGAAGCTGGTCTCATTATGCCCCGGGGTCTGTTGGATTGCCTGGGCTTTGAGTTACACATTATAGAGAGTAGATGGTATTTGTTTTTGTTTTTTGTTTTTTGTTTTTGCGGTACGCGGGCCTCTCACTGTTGTGGCCTCTCCCGTTGCGGAGCACAGGCTCCGGACGCGCAGGCTCAGCGGCCATGGCTCACGGGCCCAGCCACTCCGTGGCATGTGGGATCTTCCCCGACCGGGGCACGAACTCGTGTCCCCTGCATCGGCAGGCGGACTCTCAACCACTGCGCCACCAGGGAAGCCCAGACGGTATTTTTTTGAATCAACAGCCAGATTTAATTTTCATTTTGAGAAAGTTTCCTAGATCATTCCATGTTTTATTTTAAAGAAAAACAATTAGAAACAATTTATCTTCTACACTGCCCTAGCTATCAAAGGGGAAACCAAAACCAAAACCAAAACCAAAATCGTTTGTGTGTGTGAAGTTCCTGAGAGTCTACTGAATTTGTAGGCTAATTAATCTAAAGGAATAATACATTAGCTCTGTAATCTCATTCTTTCAGTCTGGCCACCCATTTACTTAATATTTAATTTTCTGCTATTTTTAATCTTTTACTGCAGCACACTTATTCTGGATTAGACTTTGAAATAGTCATTTGGCTATTTTAGTAATTTCTGTCTGATTTAAAATGTTTCATTACTTATCTAATATTACTGGCCATTCAGAGCTCTTCAATTTGGAATCTCTATAATTCAGAATTAATTATAAAGCAGATATTGTAATGTTAGAACTTCAGCTTTAAAAACTCAAAGCCTAGCCAGACAAGAATGCCATTGGAGAAATATCCTTGACAACTACATTATCAAGAAACATCAGTGGGGTTGGTAACGGTTAAGACTGACAATTACCTCTGGTTGTTGCTCAGATGGTCACTGTGTATTCTGGCATTTTATTCATCTTATTTCAATGGAATGAGGGTTTAAGTATACAAAGTAATTACCTGAAGGCTGAACAGATTGGATTGGACATTGCATCCTCATCAGAATTCAGCAGAAGTGTAAAATAATGAAAATGAGCATAAAGTGGAGAGGAAATCAAAGACGGGCAGAGAGGAAAATCTATGTTGTTCCTTAATCGATATGACGAACAAAGGGTGTTCTTCTGACCTTAAATTTTATTTTTCCACCACTTTTTAGGTTGGCATATGACTATAAACTTAACTGCATTGAAGATTTCCAGTTATCAGTCATGCAAACTTAAAGAACTAAGTCTGATCAGAAAGGAAACAGATGGAGAGGTCACTGCCATATACCCTTCTATGAGCTTTGTCACACCATTGCCATTCAAAGCATAGTCCACAGAAGTAAAATAGCATCACAAAAGGATGCACCACCCATAATAATTTAGCAATATAAACTTGTGTCATAAAATATAGCTATATTTTAAAAATGATCCTCAACATATTCTGTTAGGTGTCTTTTCATTAAATGTAAAAGATCTCTGGAATAAATCCAGTTTATATTAAAAGAAAACAGATGTTTTATTTTATATTTATTCAGACTTGGATTGACATCTAATTATTTTACATGTCAGTCTTGAAATAAATATGTACTGCCATTAATTTCACAGAATAAAAAAAAAGTTGACAAGTAAAACAAGTAATAGACATGACAACTTCTCCTTATAAGAAATGTTTTGGAGTGGTCATGAATTTCAGTTATGAGATGCTGTCACTAATTTAGAAGACTAGAAATAGTTTGTATAGATAACATTAAATGTAGCCGACTATTGGGGGAGAACTTCATGATTGAGCTAAATTGAATGTATTTTTAGAGTGTGAAATTGCTCTCTGAATATACACATAGCAGTGGGAAAAAATCAACTTGAGACATATGGTGAGCATGGGATTAACAGAAGAGAAGCAGTGTGAAATAGAATAATAAAGTTATACTTCCTAAGGATACAGTTGCATAAAAAATGATAGAAAGATATACATGTACAATTTTTTGAGGGATTCTTGGTATTAGAATGAAAATAAAACTAAAAATGAATAAATATCCATTAATACAAAATTCCTAAATAAACTCTCAGACTCATATAAGTTGAAGTTATATATATATATATATATATATATATATATATATTCTAAAATGAATGAAGGCAATTCATATGCAGTTAACATAAAAAGCTTTTTATTATATTAACTATTTTAGAATAAGTGCTTAATAAAAATCTTATTTTTATGTAAATAATAAAAGTAAATTACTAAATTTAATGATTGCAAATTTAAATATTATTTTTGGAAGAAAAATCCAGAAACTGCAATTATATCTAGGAACAAATAAGTGAGAATAAAGAAGAACAAATACCTTTAAAGAAGAACAAATACCAGTCCTTCAACAAATCTTTAAAAAATTAGAAGATGAGTGAGCACATCTGAACTTATGAGGCCAGGTTTACCCTGTTACCAAAACTAGATAAGGACATCACAAGAAAAGAAAATTGTAGATCACCATCCCTGATAAACGTTTCAAAATTCCTCAACAAAATAGTAGAAAACTGAATTCAACAATATATTGAAAGGGTCATACACCATGATCAAGTGGGATTTGCTCCAGGGATGCAAGGATGGTTCAACATCTGTAAATCAATCAACACAATACACCATATTAATAACAAAAAAATTAAGAATAAAAAAATTATATGATCATCTCCATAGCTGCAGAAAAAACGTTTGACAAAATTAACCATTAATCTATGATAAAAAAAAAAAACTCTCAAGAAAGTTGATGTAGAGGGAATGCCTCAAGATATTAAAGGTCATATATGATAAGTCCACAGGTAACATCACACTCAGTGGTGAAAAGCTGAACTTTTCCTCAAAAATCACGAACAAGACAAGGATGCCCACTCTTGCCATTTTTATTCAACAAAGTATGGGAAATCCGAGCCAGAGTAATTAGGCAAGAAAAAGACATAAAGGCATCCAAATTGGAAGTGAAGTAAACTTGTCACTGTTTGCAGATGACATGATACTACATATAGAAAATCCTAAAGACACCACCAAAAACCTGTCAGAACTAATAAATGAATTCAGTAAAGTTGCAGGACACAAAATCAATATACAGGAATCAGTGTATTTCTACACACTAATAACAAATTATCAGAAAGATAAATTAAGAAAGCAGTTCATTTACAATTACATCAAAAAGAATAAAATACATGTGATAAAATTTAACCAAGTAGATGAAAGACCTATACAATAAAAACTATAATGCATTTATGAAAAAATTGAAGAAGACAGAAATAAAGTGAAAGATATTCCATACTCATGGATTAGAGGAATTAATATTGTTAAGATGTCCACACTACTCAAAGCAATCTATAGATGCAATGCAATTCCTATTAAAATTCCAGTTGCATTTTTTTACATCAATGGAACAAATAATTCTAAATTGTGTAGGGAATCACAAAAGACCCTGAATATTCAAAGCAATCTAGAGAAAGAAGAACAAAGCTGGAGGCATCATGTTGTCTGATTTTAAACAATATTACAAAGCTATAGTAATTAAAACAGTACATTACTGGCTTAAAAACAGACTCATAGACCAATGAAACAGAATAGAGAGCCCAGAAATAAGTCCATACATATATTGTCAATTAGTTTATGGCAAAGCAGCCAATACAATGGAGAAAGAACAATTTCTTCAATAAATTGTATTGGGAAAACTGGGCAGTCACATGCAAAAGAATGAAACTGGGCCACTATTTTATACCATACATGAAAACTAACTCAGAATGAGATTAAAGACTTGAATTTAAGACCTGAAACCATAAAATTCCTAGAAGAAAACATAGGCAGGACGCTTCTTGACATTGATCTGTCTTGGTGATGATTTTTTTGGATTTGATACCAAAAGCAAAGCCAACAAGAGCAAACATAAATAAGTGGAACTACATCATACTAAAGTCTTTGTACAACAGAGAAAACCATCAACAACAAAAAAGGCAATCTACTGAATGGGAGAAAATGCTTGCAAATCATATATTTGAAAGTAAGGGGTTATTATGCAAAGAACTCAAATATCTCAATAGCAAAAGCAAACACTCCAATTAAAACATAGACAGAGGATCTGAATAGACATCTTTCCAAATAAGACATGCAGATGGCAACAGGTACATGAAAAGATGCTCAACATCATTAATCATCCGGGAAATTCAAATCAAAACTACAGTGAGATATCGTCTCACACCCATTAGAAGGACACTTATCATAAAGGCAAGATGCAACATGTTGGCAAGAATGTGGAGAAAAAGGAACCCTTGTGCACTGTTGGTGGCAATGTAAATTGGTGCAGCCACTGTGAAAAATAATATGGAGGTTTCTCAGAAAAGTAAAAGTAGAATTACCATGTGATCTATCATTCCCACTTCTGGTTATGTTTCCAAAGAACATGAAAACATTAACTCAAAAAGATATGTGCCCCCCTCTATTCATTGCAGCATTATTTTCAACAGTCAAGATATGGAAACAACGTAAGAATTCATTGGCAGTGAGTGGATAAAGACAATGAGGTGTATATACATACAATGTAATATTATTCAGCAATGAAAAGAATGAAATATTGCCATTTGCAACAATGTGGTTGGACCTTGACAGTATTATGTTATGTGAAATAAGTGATAACAGAGAAAGAAAAAAACTGTATGATGTCACTTATATGTGGAATATAAGAAAGCAAAAAGAAAAACAAAAAACTAAGCTCATAAATACAGAGAACAGAGTGGTGGCTGCCAAAGGTGGGGGTTGGATATGGACAAATGGGTGGAGGGAATCAAAAGTTCCAAACTTCCAGTTATAAAATGAATAAGTCCTGGGGAGGTAATGTTAATACATCCTGGTGACTATAGTTAATATGATTGTATTGAATACTTGAAAGTTGCTAAGAGACTAGATCTTAAAACTTCTATATCACAAGAAAAAAAATTCTAATTATGTATGTGAACAAATGTTAACTAGACATATTGTGGTGATCATTTTGCATTATTACAAATATCAAACTATTATGTTGTACACCTGAAACAAATATAATGCTGTATGTTATTTATACCTTAATTTTAAAAAAAGATTAGCATCAACCATCCTAAGACAATTTGAACATTGATTAAAAATTACACAGACATGGGGCTTCCCTGGTGGCGCAGTGGTTGAGAGTCCGCCTGCCGATAGCAGGGGACACGGGTTCGTGTCCTGGTCCAGGAGGATCCCACATGCCGTGGAGCTGCTGGGCCCGTGAGCCATGGCCGCTGAGCCTGCGCGTCCGGAACCTGTGCTCCGCAACGGGAGAGGCCACAACAGTGAGAGGCCCGCGTACCACAAAAGAAAAAAAAAATTACACAGACATGAAATTAAGAATGAATACTATGTATTAAATGTAGAAAGGACAATAAGTTGGTCCTCCTTTCAAAATCTGAAATGGGTTTAAGACATAGATGATGGAAAATAGTGGATAATGTAGAAGATATTAAGAGAGAAATGAAAGCATTAATTTTTATATACATTTTACTCCATATTTATTAAAAGAGAGAGTTGTGAAATGAAACTAGTATTTTTTTCAAGTCTAATGTGCATTTGTTTTATTTTAGAAATATGTGTCTTATGGTGAAATAAAGTAGATATTAAACTAAAATAACTAAAGCACAATTTTGAACTAAACATATACTTTATGCTAAACTCCAAGTGGATCAATAACCTCTTAAAAGGTAGGGACTTTTTCCAAACTAACCCTTTTATATACTTTTCACCCAGGGACACAATGACTTCAGTAAGTAGAAAATAATCTAAACAAATTGGAAGCTGTTGTCCATTTCTTATTTGCTGAGCTTGCTTGACATAATTTATACTTTATCTGTCATTCCACTGCCATCAACTTTCTGATTTTTACATTCATAGGATAACAAACAAAAAGTGCATGATCCAGGAGAAGGTAGAAGGTCAAGGGGACATGTGAAAGACGTCTAAATTTCCTTGGACACTGAGTAGAAAATATTGACACTCTTTGAGCAGAATTAGGAATAACAGCAATATGGATACATGATAAGGGATATAACCTTTGAGGCAATCCAGATTCCAAAGCACCCAAGCTGCATGGAGAGCATACGTGATGACAGAAGAATGAGAACTCTGATCTCGGTTCCTAGGTCAGCAGTGAAAGAAGTGCGTGTTAAGCATCACAGATTAAGCCAGGTTGCTCTCCATCAATCTAATCTGATTTTAAACCCTAAGCAAATATGAAAACATTAAGCAAGTATATTATGGTATTAATTTTATCATCTCAAAATGGTGTCCGCAGAGAATAAAAGTTACCTGTACACATAACTTTTTAAAAATACCTTAACCGGGCTTCCCTGGTGGCGCAGTGGTTGAGAGTCCGCCTGCCGATGCAGGGGATACCGGTTCGTGCCCCGGTCCGGGAGGATCCCGCATGCCACGGAGTGGCTGGGCCCGTGAACCATGGCCGCTGGGCCTGCGCGTCCGGAGCCTGTGCTCCGCAATGGGAGAGGCCACAACAGTGAGAGGCCCGCATACCGCAAAAAAAAAAAAAAAAAAAAAAAAAATTGTAAAAAATACCTTAACCATAGTATAGAAGGTGAATAAAATGAAAGTAATTATGTATAATAAAATGTATTTAACATGCAAGCTGAAGCAGAGTCCACCAGAGCAAAGATCTATAAACTGGAGTAGACATACCTCTGAAGATCCACAGAGACTTTCTAAAGATTTTAGTGTTTAAAACAGTTTAGAAAAAGTTAATCATGGTCCAAAATAAAATTAATAAAATTATATCTAAATGTTTAATTATGCTCTCTAAAAGATAGTCTCAAATCTAAGCATCTGATCATTGTATGTATTCACTCAAAATTACTGTAAAATAATGTGCATTTTGGGACTTCCCTGGTGGTCCAGCGGTTAAGACTCTGCGCTTCCACTGCAGGGGGCACGGGTTCAATCCCTGGTTAAATAAAATGTATTTTGGCATTATTCTTATTAAAAGCACATCGTTTTAGCTACTCTGCATTATCACAAATTAATTAATGAAAAATAACAGTTTAATTGTTCTTATATAATGCTAAATAAGTAACTTATACAAGGTCTATATCATGTTAACATGACAGATATCTTTGTTAGTCCATTTTATGCAATGCATTCAATAAAGGTTTCCTTCCCCTTATGTAACATGAGTGGTTATATTATATAATTAAGAATACTTCATTATCTTCATTTCTGCAGAAAACTACAGTAAGGTTTATATTTTAACAGAAAGTAAGTTGTATTGGTTATTTGGTTCGAAAATGCAGACTGCCTTTTCTTTTACGTCATGTGATGGATATTTTCTGTATGCGATGTGAGCTAAATCATCAGGTCCAAGCAAAAATAATGATAAAAGCATTTTATCAAAAATATTTTTATTGGCAGAAGAAGTACATTAATAAAGAATAATTAAATTCTCCAGGTTTTCTGAATTAGTCTAAGTGAAAGAGTGACAGGCAAAATTAATTGTTATAATTCTTGATAAAGCCTTTGGTTATATTTCTGAGAAACAAAAGTAGCTCTGATACTATTAAAAAATCCTTTGAAGTCCTGTGGTTTACAATCTTTGGTTTCAAAAGTTGAAGGAGAACATAGTGAAAATGTCAGCTTAAAGATCATTAAAAATCACCAGTGATTCTAGCTCACTCTTTGATTTTGGTGAATTCTAGGGAGTTCAAAAAATTGAGTGACATTGCTATGAGAAAGCAAAGTTTCTCAAAATCATCATCCATAAAAATTCAACATAAAAAAAGAATTTATGCTAGTCTTTTTTATCAAAAGAATAATTGATAATCTTCCAAGAAAACAGCTAAAATCATCTATTGAAGATATATAATTTCTACAATTTTTTTCTTTTAGTTTAATATAATAATTAGTTATCCAAATCCAAAATATATTTAAGGTGAATAGCTATCTTTATATTTAAGAATAAATAAACATAAGAAAGAACAAATGAAAAAATACACACTACAGAGGTTATAAAATGTTAACATAGCAACATTTGCTATATTTGGAATATAGCATTTGCTATATAAGGAAAAAGCAATATTGCTTGAAAATTCAAGGAAGATCATCTCTAAATTGAGATTATTTTTGTAATAAACAAAAAATAAGATATAAGCCTTGTGCTTGGTATATTCAAAGAGATGTGTTCTTATTTTTTAATTGTTTAATTGAAGTATAGTTGACTTATAATGTTGTATTAGTTTCGGGGGTACAGCAAAGTGATTCAGTTTTATATATACATATATATAACTGAATTATATATAGGATTTTCAGATTCTTTTCCATTATAGGTTATTACTAGATATTGAATATAGTTCCCCGTGCTATACAGTAGGTCCTTGTTGTTTATCTATTTCATATATAGTAGTATCTGTTAATCCCAAACTCCTAATTTATCCCTCCTCACTCCTTTCCCCTTTGGTAACCATAAGGTTGTTTTTTATGTCTGTGTGTCTGTTTCTGTTTTGTAAATAAGTTCATTGGTACAAAGAGATGCATTATTGAACGACTTTCATGAAACATGAGAAAGTTTACATAATGAGGAAAAAACCTGACAGATACATTTTTACTTTCAAGCCAAAACAGACCATTAAAATGAATACATTTTTAGAGCAAAAAGAGAACAAACTATAAAGTACTACTATTACGTATTTTTATTTATATATTAACTTATATATTTAATAAATATGTGAAAAGATGTGAAAAAAAATGTGAATTAAACTTTAAAGATATTATAATGAATAAAAACAGAGAGGATTCCTGAATCTAAAGGAAGAGGAATCTTTTACTCAATTAATGATGGAATTAATGTAAATTACGACTCATTAGTTTTGGACAGTAGCAGCACATGGTGATCTAATGGAATGAAATAACGGGATTTTACTGGATTTAGAAAAGTTTCCCTGGAGTGATGGTAGAGCTGAGAGCTGAAAGTTTAAAGCAGAAAACATAGTGGGAAGAAGAACCAAGCTAGGAGAAATAGCATTTGCAGAAGTCCTATGGTGGTAACTAGATGACATGTGCACAGGAATAAAACAATTGAACATCAAAAGTATGACACAAAATTACTAAAAATAAACAACTGAAAATCGGAATTATTAACAGATAAATATATATATTTAAATAGATATGATGTATATATCATACACACACTGTTTATCTCTATCAATCGACCTACCTATCAATAACCTGGATATTATAATTTGAGAAATCTAGCCTTAATTTCAATATTTCTGTTTTATGAATATACCACAGATTACACTGTGACCGGACATTTAGCTTGAAACATATAACTTGCCCCCCAACACACCATTTTTACTGTAAGCTGTAGTAATAGTAAACTGTGAAGCACTCAGTTCTGGGTAAAACTCCTGGTCCTGAAATTTGTAAGTATTTTAAAAATTTTTATTGGAGTATAGTTGATTTACAATGTTGTGTTAGTTTCTGCTGTAAAGTGAGTCAGTTACACATATACAAGCATGTCCACTCTCACCACTTTTATTTGACATAGTTTTGGAGGTCCTAGCCACAGAAATCAGAGAAGAAAAAGAAATATAAGGAATTCAAATTGGAAAAGAAAAAGTAAAACTGTCACTGTTTGCAGATGACATGATACTATACATAGAAAATCCTAAAGATGCTACCAGAAAACTACTAGAGCTCATCAATTAATTTGGTAAAGTTGCAGGGTACAAAATTAATACGTAGAAATCTGTTACATTTCTTTCTTTCTTTTTTTTTTTTGGCTGCACTGCACAGCATGCAGGATCTTAGTTTCCCAACCAGGGATTGAACCCAAGCTCCCTGCAATGGAAGCACAGAGACTTAACCACTGGACTGCTAGGGAAGTCCCTGTTGCATTTCTATACACTAACAATCAAAAATCAGAGAGAGAAATTAAGGAAATAACCCCATTTACCATTGCATCAAAAAGAGTAAAATACCTAGAAATAAACCTACCTAAGGAGACACAAGACCTGTACTCAGAAAACTATATGATACTGATGAAAGAAATCAAAAATGACACAAACAGTTGGAAAGATATACCATGTTCTTGGATTGGAAGAATCAATATTGTCAAAATGTCTATACTATCCAAAGTCATCTACAATTCAATGCAATCCATATCAAGTTACCAATAGCATTTTTCACAGAATTAGAATAAAAAAATTTACAATTTGTATGGAAACACAAAAGACCCCAAATAGCCAAAACAATCTTGAGAAAGAAAAATGGAGCTGGAAGGATCAGGTTCCCTGACTTCAGACTGTACTACAAAGATGCATCATCAAAACAGTATGGTGCTGGCACAAAAACAGAAATATAGACCAATGGAACAGGATAGAAAGTCTAGAAATAATCCCACGAACCTATGGTCAATTAATCTATGACAAAGGTGGCAAGACTATACAATGGAGGAAAGACAGTCTCTTCAATTAGTGGTGCTAGGAAAACTGGACAGCTATATGTAAAAGAGTGTAATTATTTTAACTTATTTTGAGCATTTTACTTTTTCTGTGCTATTTATTTGTGTTGGTTTGGATTCCTTTTCTTCCCTATTCAAATTTTTACTATTCAATGGTCAGCAACATCCACAAATCCAATTAATATATTTTTTTATGTCTCCATTCTGGTTTTAGGTGTTAGAATAGTGACCAGCATATTAATAGATCTAAAACCTCCAAGTGTATCACTAGAGTTTTACTTCATGTACACCCAAAGGTCAGTGTTCTTATAGCTTACCATATTTTTAAAAATATAGTACTAAATAAAAGCTGGGATAATCAAAAAGTTTTCAAGAGAAAGTAGAATTTGAGTTGTGTTTCCACATCTTGCAAAAAATTGGAATGGATTTTCATGTTAGGCATGAAAATTATCTCCAAAATATCCAGCCTATGGTGCTGAAGACAATTCTCTCTCTCTTTCTTTCTCTCTGTCTCTCTCCAGTTATGGAAAATTAAACTTGGAAACTAATAACAGTGAGAACACCTCAGTTAAAAATGGTCAAAGACTTGGTTTCTGTGTATATGTGATATTCGAGGGAAAATTTAAGTTATTTATTAAATGAAGTCTAATAGAGAAAGATATATTTAGAGCTTGCATGAAATTATTTTTACCTTTTTTTTTTCGCTTTTGACCTCAGCTAGGAAGCAATGAAAAAGAAGCACAGATGATCAAATGTACATAAAGATAGAAATGCAGGCCTCCTCATCTCTCCAGGTGATGCTTCTGAAATTCCATGATCTCAGCAGCTAAGATGCAGAGAGACACCTGCTGAGAGAGATGAGCCCTGGAATGTCACCACTTGCTGTTTTCTTTTCCATTTATGTCCAGATTAGGGTAGGACCCATGTCAGACTATCTAACTCAGTCTTAACATCTGAGGTTTATAATTGTTTACTGGTCCAGTCCCATGACCCAGTTTGATAATGCTTACAAAGTATCACATATCACCCATCCAATGAGGACTCTGAGGTTGAAAAAGACTACAGAATTGATCTAGAGCTAACAGTCGTTTGAGTCTATTCTAGACCAAAGGTCCAAACCAGTAATCTCATTATAATTCCTGTTGTAGTTCATGTAATTCTAATACTTTATGTAATGCTAATTATTTCATTAGAAAAGTCCTTTCAAAAAGACTTTTTTGACAGAGCTGAATGTGTTCTAAGAATACCAATGATTACTTTATAATCTTATAGCTCCCATGAGCTGCTTTTAAGCCTGCATCTGATTTAATAAGGATAAAAAACTGTTTATAAAATCTCAGAGAAATCTTTTTACAATTAAAAGAGTGAGTAGGTTTGTACTATTCTTATTAACTAATTAAAATCAAGTGAAAAAGCATGTATTAACATAATTGGAGAAAATGTTAAGTCAAAATAATTTGATTTCATTTTAAATAATCTAGATTTACCCTGCTTATGTGATATGGCTTGGATTTAGTAAATCTCCCATCTCTTACAAAATGTAGAAAACCAGTTGAGAAATAAAATATTCTTTTCTTTCAAATCAGGGAGAGTCTAAGTTATTCCATTAAAAATATGCTCATATAGATTCATATTGAGAAAATGATCTTTCTCAGTCCTTTTCGTTTAGATCTCCTTGTGGTAAACTGACAATTTTTGCTTGAGTATCTGTTTATAGAGCTGCTTTGCCAATTCCAGAAGTTCTCTATTGCTGGAGTCAGCAGGCATAAAATGAAACATAGTTGACAAAAAGAAGAGCAAGTCCAAAGCACTCACTACACACTCAGAAAAAGCAGCCTGTGGAAGAGATAAGGCAAGGGGAAGAGAAATGAATATCTATACAGAGTTCCCTGAGCTGCATAATGAATTCCTATGAGCCCTGAGCGTATTAAAGGTAGTCCAGGTTTTCAGCTCACATAAAAGGGAACACAGCGATGCTGTCCTCCAGAAAGAAGAGTAGGCTTACTTTCCCATTGTTTTTCTTTAGACCCTACAGAAGAGGTTTTGCATCTTCTAATATCCCTTAAGTTGTTGAAACTCCCAGTGGAAAAGATGACAATAGCTGATAGACGAGTTGAAACCCCTGACTGTGGTTTGAACAATTCCTGGCTTCTCCACACCCGTTCATTGGAGTAGACATTCAATCTTATGTAGAAGAGGCCTCATATCGCAGGAGAAAAGTTACATAGAAAATCTGAAATTTTGTTTTTGCTCTAAACCTTTTCTCCCTCTGAAGTATATGACTTATAAGCTAGTGGCTGTGTGTTAATCATATAGACAGAGTCCCAGGGTGGTTATTTCATAGCCTATATATAACAAAGACAAACGTGAACCTATACCTCTTAAATTATTGGCTTATATTTCCCCACACTTTTACTGGGCTCTTTCCCCATATTCAAAAAAAATGCCTAGAATTCTATTTATCTCTTTCCCACATAATACTTATCCCTCTATACTCTCTTTCATTATCTTCTGAAAACTTTCCCCTGCCTCAATCCATAAAGGACTGCTCAGAGAAGAACTGACAGCTTTCCTGACCCATCCAGGGAAACCCCTTTTGTTTACTCCTCTAGCTGGCCCTCTTGTAAGGCACATATTCTATATCCATATATTGTATGCATGATGTTACAAAAGCAATATTCTAAGACTCCTGTGAATGGGAAATAACAGGGACAGGAACACAGTCTGCTGTTCGCTCCATTAGCCTATTGTTAAAAACAAAAATAAAAACTCAACACAGCGTTCAATTCTGTAAGCATGCACACATGTCAGAAATCTGGCCTCCAACAGGATATTCACCACTGCCACATGCTAGGTGAGAAAATTACTTTTAAAATAGCCAAAAATATTGACAGGATGGTGGTGAAATAAGCTTAAATTTTGTTCTTGCCTAGTGACTTTTCATTCAAAATTGTTCTTACTTTCACTATTGGAAATTTGTACAAATAAGAACAATGTGTGGGAAACGTGCAAAATCCATATGGTAAGTGGGATGATAGTGTATACGTTTACCTGCTTTCATTTAATTACATACTGCCTTTCCAGTGCAATAGTATCAAAAGGGGGCTCAGCTAACTTATAGAATAAAAAGAGAGAAGAAACATTGCATTCCATGTGAGCAATAACTTATTATCTCTTTAGACCCCATGCATAATGTTTATTCTTTTCTGTAGTGTAGCAGAATTTTAGAAGGTACAATACAAACATTGCTAAGCTGTTGTTAATTTTTCTTCTATTCTCCGGAACATTGTTGAAGGCAGTTCACTACTGTCAGGATGTTAAACACATACCTAAGTGCCCTCATCACTCTGAGGTGACAAAGTGCCTTTTAGATTTCGGAAGTGTTAGCTATGAATTCCAAAGCAAGATTTATACTCAAACCTCAGTCTATTATCATAAATGAGAACCACATAGATCTTTGTTACTCTGAGAGTTACTGATCCCTTCTTGACAATATTAAAATCAATGAATAGGTCACAAATTATTCTTTCAACAAATGTTTATTAAGACCCTACAACGTGTCAAGCCCTATTCTGGGAACTGGGATTGTAACACTGAAAAGAGAAGTTACATGCCGTCGAGGGAGACAGCTTATCATTCAATAACTACATAAATGTCTACACGAGAAATTAGACCAGATGTTCAAGTGCTATATAGAAAGAAAATCAGGGTGATATGGTACAATGGCAATGTGGACCCATTAGGCTGAACGGTTAAAAAATGCCCACCCGAAAGGGTGACACACATACTCCAAATTAGAACTATTCATGGGAAGATCAAATAGAACAGTATTCCAAGCAAAGACTCTAAAATAAGAATGTGCCCCATACATTCAAGAAACCAGAAGAAGGTGGTGTAACTAAACCACAGAAGCAAGAGAAAGAGAATTATAGGGTGAGATCATCTTTCAGGCCTTGTGAAGGCAGATAATGTAGAGCTGCTTTAGCTAGAAGAAAGTTTAGAGCTTATGTCAAGTGCCAGTGGAAGACACTGAAGAATTTTATGCAACTGTATACAGAATAGTACTTAAGGGCAAAATGTGAGTCTGTAGAGACACATCACAGGGTAATTAATTAGTCCAAGAAGGAATTATGGTGATTAGCACAATAATAGTAGAGCCAGTGCAAAGCGGAGACACTGGACATTAAGACAGATTTTGAAGACAGAGAAGGCTAAGAGTTACTGAATTACTTGGGTGAGGGGAAAGTGGTAGTCAAAGACAGTGCTTCAACTTTTGACTTGAGCAACTGATGGGAAGTTATGATCTGTATTTAGCTGTGGAAGTTTACGAGAGAATGAGATGGGAGTGCCAAGAGCAGGAATGAAGATAGTTTTGACATGTTACATTTGAGACCACTGTAAGGAAGTCTACACAGCCTTGTTGAGTAAGAAGTTGGAGTTCAGAGAATTCAGATATAAATTAGGGATCAAAAACTTACAGTCCATCTTGATGAGCCAGCTGAAATAGAGAAACTGATAGTGTAAGAGAGAGTAGGAATAACTTTTTGAAAAAAAAGAAGGGAAAGGTTTCTAGCAAGGATATTTCAACTATGAGAGCAAGATGGCAGGGAGACAATTGTATTTGCTCTTGAAAAGAGGAAGTTAGTCCCTTCAGATTCTTTCTGTTTTCTCAGCAGAGCATGTGATAAGATAATTAGCTGAGAATGAAGAAAGAATAGAGAAAATGAGAAGTAAAAGGGATAGAGAAAATGAGCAATAGAGATTTGAGATAGGAGTCAATGAAAGAAAGTGTAAAAATATAGTCAGCTTTTTGAGTAGTATAAAGCGTTTATTTGAAATTTGAAGCCTTGAATTTTAGGTGAGATAAATCAGTTCTGATGTGTGCAGTCACGGAGAAGACAGAAAACTGAGTTTAATTAGGTATCAGGTAAAACAGATGGAGAAGGGGAAAGGGAGTTAAAAGTCTCGCAAGGGTGTTGCTATAATTATGGAGCACTGAATCTAAGGTGAGTAGGAAATGAAGTGAAGACATGGGCTGGAGAAAGAGCAGTTCTAGAAAAAAATCAATTGGAGTTTTCAATAAGGTCAAAATATTGGTAGAAAAGAAACTGAACTAGAATGATAGGGAACATGTTGAGAGAGTAGTGTTTTGTTTTGTTTCATTTTGTTTTGTTTTCACCTACCTCTGAGTCCTAAATTAAGTGGTAATTAAACAAAAACATGCTCATTTGAGAGGGCTTTAGAGATAGCAGTGTTGTCAGGATATCACTGAGTTTCTGTTATAAAGAGGTAGATGACATGCAGAAATAGTCTGAAATTTTGCTGATTATAGATGTTGTCAGTAAAATATATCACATGATGTTTTTTGAGGTTGTGTAAGTATAGGGAATTACGGCAGATTAATGGATGTGTATGATGTGAAGTGGACCTGGAGGCTTGGGTTTCTAATTGTGTGCAAGGTAAGTGATGAGGCGTCTATGGGGCATGGTTTTCTAATGGTGTAAGGGGTGTAAGAGGCGCATGAAGTCCATCATGGTGGTCTCTTGAGAAAAGGCAGGAAATCAGTGCAATATGGATGGTGTGGGGTCTCTGAGCAGTTTTCATTCTAGTCCTAGGAGAGTGGTAGCCTATGAGTGCTCCTAAGAACCTGCTTAAGGGATGACTTCTTTAGGTGACAGTCTCTCTGAGGACCTTTTTTCTTTTCTTTTTAATTTTTATTGGAGTATAGCTGCTTTATGATGTTGTGTTAGTTTCTGCTGTACAGCAAAGTGAATCAGCTATGCGTATACATCTATCCCGTCTCCTTTGGATTTCCTTCCCATTTAGGTCACCACAGAGAATCGAGTAGAGTTCCCTGTGCTACACAGTAGGTTCTCATTAGTTGTCTATTTTATACATAGTATCAATACTGTAAAATGTCAATCCCAATCTCCCAATTCATCCCACAACCCCCTTTCCCCCTTGGTATCCATATGTTTTTTCTCTATGTCTGTGTCTCTATTTCTGCTTTGTAAATAAGACCATCTATATCAATTTTTTTCAGACTCCACATATATGCATTAATATACAATATTTGTTTTTCTCTTTCTGACTTACTTCACTCTGTATGACAATCTCTAGGACCTTTTAATCCAACAATCTTAGTCTGTGCGCACAGCTTCTCCTTCAGTAAGAGATAAGGAACTTCCTCTTCTTTAAAGTGGCAGGGTATTGCTGTGGCCGGACTGGGAGGGGCTTTTAGACACTGTTTCTCCTCTGTACAACAATGCCGTAAAGAGAAATGAGCATATATATATATATATATATATATATATATATATACACATATGTATGAGTTAACATAGTTTAATGTTTGTCTGTGGGTATCTTCAGGCATGGTTAGCTCATCACTTATGAACTAACAGTGGACCCCAGCTCTTTTTCATTGTGCAAAAAAGAATTAAGTTGTAATGTGTATACATACTTACACAAACAAATGTATATATATTTATTATACATAAATATATTTATTTATAAATCGTATGTGTGCTCATGGACCTATATATATATTTTTAAATATATACAAAAATAAATATTAGAAAAAGCAAATTAAGAATATATATAGGTAGAAATTCTTATAGTTTCCTTCCCACAAATAGCGTGCCTGTCTAAGATTTTGGAGCATGGCTGTTTCAGTTTGCAGAGCACTCAGAATATATAGTTTACAAAACCCACTATCAAACTTAAAACTAATTCAGAATTAGAGTCATACATTCTAAATATATATAATAAAGATATATTTCATTTTCTGAAAAGTCATAGAAAGATTCCCTAATTCACAAATAGAGTGTAAGAATGAGTCTATACAATAAAATATATATTTTTCGTGAGATTCTGCTTGTTTTCAGCCTTGTGAAACCTGATTTCTGGATTTACTGTTTAGTACAAGATATTTTTGTTTGTTTGCTTCTGACTGCTTTTAGAGTTAGCATGTAGGCAAATTTAAATGTTTTCTAATGTTCTAATTTTTAATGTGTAAACATAAATCCAACATGTGTCTTAGTATGGCACCCAATCTGATTCTCCTAAGTCTTTAAATTCACTTCCTCTTTATCCCCATTGTCCCTACTTGATCTGAAATCCAACCACCCAATATTTGGTTTGCTTCAATAATCTTCCTTTTTGTCTAATCCTACTCCCTTTCACCTTTGACACAATCTGTGACCCATCCCCACATTTCTATTCTAAATTTACTTCTTGTATTTTGTAGCTGTCATGCTTGCTAAGGTGTGTTGATGTTTATCACACTGGATTTTAATCTTTCAGCAAAATATTTATAGTACTCAAAATTTTTTAAAGAATTACCTGTTTTCTATTATCAACTTAAATTGTTCTTCCTTTATATACCAACATAAGAACTTTATTCCAAAAGTTCAACTTCTTATTTTACCCTACATAGTTTATTTCTATTTCTTATTCTGCATTTTGTTTGATCTTGTTCGTTCATTCATCTCCTTTTATGACTCAGTCTGTATATTATGGTAAAAGTACATTGCCACAAATTCCTCTTTGAGAGAGCAATGTAACTGTAAGAAATTAGCTTAAGTAGAACCATGAGTATTCTCAAAGACACAAAGGCACACTTTAAAACTGTACCCAATGGAGGATGGATCCTGGAAAATGGAAGCACTTTTGTTTGAAGTGGGATAAGAACACTTAACAGTAAGACATGGGCTCAGGCTGAGATATTCTGCATCATAAAGAGGAGAATATGAATGTCTCTGGAAAAATCCGGGGGAAAGAAAAAAAATTTCTAGCAAGGTTGCAACTGTATAGGAAATACGTGAGAAGAAATCTGAGTAGGGTTGTTGGATATTGGAAAATAAATATGTCTAAGGAGATTGTGTATTAATTTATTTTGTAGAAATATATATATTTTCCCTCTGTACACACACTAGCCACTGTCACTATTTTCTTCTTGTTTTTTAATTCACTGAACAATGATAAAGAGGATCATAGAGGTATCAGTCAGATTCTAAAAATACCACACAGAACCTAAATATTTTCTACTGAATCAATACCTATGGATTTCTACATTCCATCACTTGGTTTTACTCTCTTCCTTTCTCACAAGTTGCTCTATAAGTCCCAGGAATGAGTTTAGAATGGATTAACATTCTTCTTAAATAATTGCTGATATGAATTGGTAGCCTTTTTTCACTTTTGCATTTAGAAGACATCTTTTAAAACAAAACATCAACAATTTTATACCAAAACTAAATTAAGCAGTAGTTATTTGAAAGTCACAACTTTGTTTAGAAGAGAAATTGATCACATTCCTAGAGACTGGCGACATATCCTGCAACTAATAATTGTCAGATAGATGAATAATGAATCATACACAGATACAGCTACTGATGAAAACATCCACCAGTATATATTTACTAACTATAAAAATACCTATATTATTTTCAAGTCTTCTATATAATCAATATAGAACATAATTGAACATAATCAATATAAAGCTCTTGAATTCCTGACTGATGACTTTTTGATGGAAATGTTATGATTTTGATTAAAAAAGTTATTTAAACCTTCTGTCAAACATTTATAAATTGCATACATATATGTGAAACGCTATGTATATGTGTGTGAATGTGTGTGTTCTTGTCTATCTATCTATATCCATCCATAAAATCAGCAATGACTGATTTAGAAAGTGAGAGGTATTGAGTTGAATACGATAGTTTCATTACTGGCATAATTATTCCATCATTATAGAAAACAATCAGAGTCTTTTAGAAAGACAAAGAAATAAATATTTTGAAATGCTTACTATTTACTGACATTGAAATAAAATACATTGAAAAAATATGAATTTGCTCCACATATCAACATAAAACAAAAGTTCTCAAGGCAACTGGCATAAAACACTGCTGATTTTGACTGTCCTATTTTTATAAACAGGCTGAAACAACCTCTAGATACCCAAGATTGATCTGGATGGATTAACCTTGGCAGCAGGTAGCAACACTGCCACCGATCAGACACACCATCCAACGCTGTGCAGTGGAAAGTCTGCCTGAGCCACATACTTAAAAAACTGCAGCACTACTTAATGCTTTGAAATGTTAATGATTCTATAGGCTTTGCCACCATTGCATACTTCCTTCTAATTAATGCTTTTTAAAATTTGTTTTAATTTTATTGGAATATAGTTAATTTACAATGTTGTGTTAGTTTCTGCTGTACAGCAAAGTGAATCAGTTATAAATATATATACATATATCCACCCTTTTTAGATTCTATTCCCATATAGGTCATTACAGGATATTGAGTAGAGTTCCCTGTGCTATACAGTAGGTCCTTATTAGTTACCTATTTTACATATAGTAGTGTGTATATGTCAATCCCAAACTCAAAATTTATCCCCCCCCCTTTCCCCTCTTGGTAACCATAAGTTTGTTACAGCCACTATGTAGAACGGTATGGAGGTTCCTTAAAAAACTAAAAATAGAGCTACCATATTATCCAGCAATCCCACTCCCGGACATGTAACCAGAGAAAACCATAATTCAAAAAGATACATGTACCCGAATGTTCATTGCAAGACTATCTACAATAGTCAGGACATGAAAGCCACCTAAATTTCCATCTACAGAAGAATGGATAAAGAAGATATGCTACATATATACAATGGAATAGTACTCAGCCATAAAAAGGAATGAAATTGTGCCATTTGCAGAGGTGTGGATGGACCTAGAGACTGTCACAGTGGGTGAAGTAAGTCAGAGAGGGAAAGACAAATAGCATATGGTATTGCTTATATGTGGAATCTAGAAAAATGGTACAAATTAACTTATTTACAAAACAGAAATAGAGTCACAGATGTAATCAATGCTTTTCATATTAGATGATTACACTGTTTTCAGCACTGCATGCTTTATGGCCATATACTGCTATATGATACCCTAAAATCATTAACATTTGGAAATATTCATGTTGATTGTATTTTAAGTTTATGGTGAGAAATTATCTCAGGTCAGTGTATTCTTACTGCTTTGTGACCTAATTAAATTGACAGTGTCAACTTTTCCTCAATAAATAACCAGTCTGTTGTGAATGCACATCCAACCTCCTTAACAAAAGCTGCTGCCCAAGATCATTTAAGCTTTTGGTAATATGCAAAGTGTCTTCTACAAAAATTGTACCCTACAATCACTCTCTCAGCGCCTTCTCATGAGTTTATGGATTCAGTCTTCTAAGTCTATCCTGTAAGTCTTTCTAAGTATCTAGGGTTGCCTCTCCTTTTTACTCACTATGGGAAATATTAAAGTCTTCTCCAAACACTGGCGCACAAATCATATTTATTAATTAAATTAAAACTTTTTTGACTAAAAAAATTCTAAGTATCTAGCACAGTTTAGGCATTTAGAAAGATAATAAATACATTTAAAATCACTCCCAAATCTAAATTTACAATACTGACCTCATGAGGTTTAGCCCTACCATGTATTTTCTTGATATTTCTAACTTCTTGTCAGTGCTTTGAGTTGTTTACATACATGCGTTAGCACACATCTTCTTTCTCTACAATTTTTTTTTCTTTTCCTGATATTTTAAAATTTCAAATCTAATATGAATTATTCCTCACTCTTATTCAGTAGGGGTGGGAAAATTCTATTCTACTCTAACAAAGCCTTTTACTTATTTGTTTATTTTTAAATTGTTTGGCCGCAAGTCATGTGGGATCTTCGTTTCTTGACCAGGGGTGGAAGCCGTGCCCCCTGCATTGGAAGCACAGAGCCCTAACCACTGGACAACCATGGAAGTCCCTAACAAAGCCTTTCAGAGCCACCCTCTTGCTGACTGTGCCAGGGGACAAATTCAGGCCCTCTTCTTCTCTCACTACTGGACATAATTAGACGCCCCCTCAAGAGTTTCCTTGCCCTCATGCTTTTCTTGGTATAATCCATTCTAAAAACCCACCTAGAGTGCACCTGGAGTTCAAGTCACTACCTAGCACCTAGACAAGCTTATGGCAAAAGTAAATGTTTAATAAATATCTTTCATATGATTAAACAGACTTTAACTGTTAACTTGACCACAGGGTCAATTTGCACCAGCTTCATCACTGGCAGGCACAATGCTATGTACATTAACACAACAGCCTGTGTACCCCCATTGCCTACACTGTACCTAGCCTAGACTGTCTGCATTGGCTTTTACGAGCTCACTCATATTCTCCTGCCCTTTTTCTCTCTTGCCTTCTGGGACTCTAAATATACATGCTAGACCATATCATGTTATTCCACAGGCTAATGAGGACTTGTTCATTTTTTTCACTCTCTTTTCTTTCGCTACTTCTATTTGGATAATTTCTATTGTTATGTTCTAATTTTCACTAATCTTTTCTTCTGCATTGAATCTGCTAAGTCAATTCAGTGAATACGCATATATGTATATGTATAATATCATTCGTATCTATCTATCTGTCTATCTCTTTCTCTCTATCATCTCCAAGTTCTAAAGGCTCTATTTGTTTCTTTTTAAAAATGTCTTCCATGTCATCCCTTATCTTCTTCACAGTTTACTTTAAATCTTTATGAATATTATAACAGCTGTTTTAGCATCCTCACTTACTAATTCTACCACCTCTGACTGTTTTCTCCTTTGGATGTTTACTGTATGACTCTGACTCAAGGGATCTGGCCTGGCTCTGGAGGCTGTGGCGGGTGTGCTGGGAGATGTAGTCCCCGATTTACGTAGAAATTGAGATTGTATGTTAACCCTGCAGCCAGAGCTCACTTTCTAGAACACAGATGTTACTCTTTCACTTCAAATTCCTTAATGAGTCCCTATTACATTCAAGGAAATTTCCAGAATGCTCGACACACCTCATGGTTGCCTCTCCAACCTCACCTATTTTGCAAAATCTTTGCTGTATTCTCTTACCCTCTATTTACTAAAACCCAAATCAAACAATCTGAGACTCATAAAATGAGTTTTTGGGAAACATACAATGGGTTTAATATACATCATCAATGATCATCATCATAAACACATATTTCTTTGGCGTTCTTAGAACTATTTTAATTACATTTGCCCCACCTGAGTAGTACAGACAAGGTTAGGTTTTCAAAAGTAACTTGTTCACTTGGATCAATGAGTTTTAATAGAATTCATTAGAACCTGTCTTAGAAGTTCTGAATTTTAGTGGGGGTTAGTTGTCTTTATTTTAATAACTCCATTAAGTAATAAGGAAACAGAGCCAGGGTGCAAATCACTGCACTGGGAGGTAGGGGGTTCTATCCCTACGTTCCTACCATCTGGCATGATGCCTGAACTTCAGGAGGCAGTCAGGAATTCTCTATTGAAGAGATTTACAAAAAAACCCAGTCTTTTTGCATTTTACATATATACAATTTACATAGCTAACATTTGCTTAAACTATATTGGCATATAAATATATTTGTTGTGACTCACTACCATTTTAAAAGGGGATCAAATCTAAAGTGGAACAATCAAGATGCCTATGCATTTGTGATGCCCAGTTTGGTGCCAATTAATTTATTTTTTCGGTAGTTTACTTGCACACAAGATACCCAATTGCATAATCTCTTACCTCAAATTCTTTGATTTTGTATAAGGGATGATGAAAACATGTTTATATGTCTTCTTATAAGTAATCATTTAGTCTGAAATATTTTTGCAAATATAAGACATAAAAAAATTGTGAGAACTTTGTGTTTGGCTTTGTTAAATGCACATTAGTTAAGTCAACATGACCAAGTTGTTGCTAGAGAATAAACCAAGAATTATAGAACAAAATTAATTTCTCATATTTAAAAGAATACCACCATCATTACTCAAATTAAATGGTAGATATAAACCTCACTGTACTTTTGTCATCTCTTTCATTTCAGTCTGGTGATTTGTGGTGCAGACATATTATCCTAGCTGATATTTTTTATTTTTATTTTATTTTGTCAGACTTGCAAGCCCTTCAGCCAAGGATTTAACCTCAAAGAAAACAGAGTTTAAGAACCAGTCATCCAACATCAAAGTACTAGGCAAGCTGTGCTATGTCTGCTTTGATAATAATGCATTTTCAGAAATTCAAAAGCTTCAAGAATAATATATTTTAGAGGTAACCATGTGTTATACACTGGGTTTGGGTGACCTTATTTTAGAAAGCCGCCCTTGCTTTACTTTCAAATGAGAAAGTCCTGCTGTATTATTTTGCATTCTTTGCCTTAGCACAGATAAATTTAATAATTTGAATGAGGGTTTTCTTGCCTTTCAGTGTTGGTTATGTTAGATCATCATCTTATAGGCTGAATTATTTCCTTCTCAATCATTCATGTTTTCCATCACCTGCTGGGTGCCTGCAATGTGAAATATTATTAGAGGTTACTTGAAATATTCATAATGTGGACCATGACCCTTGCCCTCCAGGAGATTTAGGGTGGTGGTAGAGAGCAATGCTACAAAAACAACCTCAGAAAGTTAACAGACAATGAATTCATCATACATTTATTCTAGTCTCTTCAAAACTATTAATTGGATATTAAGCAAAGGTGAGTAATTTAGTCCTGCCTCTCAACCTTCTCACCTAACGTATGAAAATAAGTTAGATTTAGTTTTCAGCCACCCCATTGGCACAGCTCCAAGACATGTTCTCAGTGGGTTCATGAATTTTGCTCCCAGGTATGGATCACTTGATCACAATTTCCTCATCTATAAAATGAGAAGGCAGGACTGACCTTTCTCGCCCTAAGTAGCCACAATCCTAACACATGCTGTGACCACAGCAGAATAAATTGCTGTGAAAGAGAAAACACAGTGTAAGCCTTTTCTCCAAGGACAGCATTTAAGACATCTAGACATGCCTAACTTCTATTTCAGATGTAATATGAAGAGAGACCCTGAATTTTATTCTGTAGCCATCACATAAAACCTTTAGTTGGAAAATTATTCTCAAAATTAGTTTTTTCTTCTATAATCGTGTCTATTCTATTCAGGAATAAAGAATTCAAAAGCTAGTTAATGAAAATTACCAGCGTATGGGGTCTCTGTTAAGATAATTTGGGAATCAATTTTTGATACACTGATTGATAACATACCCAGCTATCAACCATCATTTAAAACATTGTAAAAGAAGAATTTCTCAACCTTGGTATTACATTTATTCCAAGATTTAATCTTTATGTTTCAAACCTTTATCCTTTTCACTAGATACTTTCCTGGGAGTCTTCAGCCCAAATAACTGTAAACCCCTTAGACTGGTCATATGTGTCCACCAATTCTTACTGGTTAGTAATTCTTATTGGTGATGGAGTGAAAAATAAAATATCCCTTTTGAGGGTGGTTTCTACAGTTCCTCCTAGATGGTTTGCTCTCTGGAGCCACCCAAATCTTCTGGCCGCCACGAAAACTCCTTCATTTTGTTCATGTGACAATGGGCTTAAATAGAAGTTCATCTCTCCATCTGATACTAATTCACAGATGACTTGAACAAAGTACTCTGGTCCCCCGAATTGTAAAAATGCTTACAGGAAGTGGTATTTCATTTTGCACATACATACTGATACATGTGCACACACGCACGTGAACACACACACACATTTATTGCCCCAAGTCAATTAGAGTACTTGGGGCTTTTCTATCTGGATGCATTCTGATGTAACTCATCAATGTTACTCCCAGAAATATCAGTCTTCTCCCCAACTCCACACTCTCAGTTTTCAGGAAATTTCCAAATGGAAGTGTATCAAACACACTCTGAGGTGTTCTTCAGTGAGTTACACTTTTGTATAATTCCCTTCGCTTGTATGCCGGTGGAATCTGCGATTTGCTTTTAGCCTGTAGAATATGGAAAAAGGTGAAGATGTTTTTCGAAGGTACCAAATCAGTTGATTCTAAGTTATGCAAAAGGGAGAATACTCTGCCCGTGTGGGCCTCATTTCATCAGATTTAATCTCTTAAAAGAGGGATTGGTCCCTCCCAACAATAGTGTATTATAGACTTCAAAGTTGCTAAGACACTGTATCTTAATTGTTCTCACACAATAAAGAAATGATAAACGTGTGACAGGATAGAGGTTTTATCTATGCTATAGTGGTCATCATATGGCAATATATATGTGTGTCAAATCAATGCATTGTACATCTTAAATTTATGTAATATTATATGTCAATTATAGCTCAATAAAACTGAAAAAAAACCGCAAAACAAAAAAACCAAAATCCTCCCCTCAGCAGGCATAAGTGACTCATACTTATGGAAAGAGACAAAAGGATGGAGGGAATGATGATGTCTGTCTCTTCTGACCAGAAGCACCTGAACCAAGATTCCTGCTCAGACAAGAGGCTGAAGAATCCTTGTTTTATCTAGGAGAATTATTCAAAGAAAAATCATTATCAGTACAAAGAAATCTAATTTTCTCTTTGTCATGCTCAGTGGAATATTTATTATTTACCTAATTAACTTTTAAATGTACATGCAAAGTCCTTTACCTTTTACATATTACATTGTTATGGTAAATTAATCATTATTTACATACGATACTGTTATAATAACTACATTATTATATATTTGTGTTATAAAATTGAATTCAAGAGCAGACATCTCTCGTTTTAGATATATTAGTTGCTCTCGGAAAGAAGTGAAAAGGGCCATATCTAAGTTAAAAATTAATACAAAAGTATCATGAAAGACTTCTTGATTCATGAATTTGACACTTTGGTGGTGTTACCTCTAAATTAAATGTAGATCTATGTATATGTTATACATATGTGATACTAATAGTCTTGTTATGTCATGCAGATATAATCTGAGAAACCCAGATAAACCACAACTACATTCTCACATTATTTGCAGATGACGTTTATACTTGCTTTTATGCAAATATTGTTTATATATTAATAGATTTATTCGATTTTATCCTTGGGAGGTGACCTTTTGTTACTGCACCTTTTAACAGGGAAGGAAACAAAGGTATTTGGAAATTCAATGACTGCAGCGCATTTACACAGCTAGTAAGTAATGGAGTCAGGGTGGTTTTCTTGATATAGCCACTATACGTCACACTGCACCTGGACTTGGCAAGGCTTATCGCTATTATTAAAATGTGTCTTATAATCTGTACAAGAATTTTATACAAAATAAAAATGTATTTTCCAAGTGTTACATATAATTATCAGTCATCTATCCATGTATCTGTCTCTTTTATAAGACTGTTTATCAATCTATCCATGAGCAATCTATTGATATTTCCTATCTACATTACTACTTAAGAAGATAGAGGTCTACTTTCATAACTATTAATTATAAATAATTTGTTTTTCATAGCTCATGCTAAAAGTGGAAAAATCAAATTCTCCCAATCAATCTAGTCATTCTTGTTTTGGTCTTGGTGACTTGTGATGTATCTCATTATTACTTCAATTTTAAATGTATTGGCTCTTTTCCCAGTACTTTAAACAATAAAGAAAATAATGAAATATCCTGAATATGTTTATATCTTGAACATGTGATTTTTTTCATATTGATTTTTAAGGAATGACATTGTGTACGGTATATATTTACATGACAGATTTGACAGGTTAGGAGAGAAAGTGTAGTGTGAAAAACTAATTGTGGTCAATATAATTCTGTAAAAATGGATGCATGTTCTTTTAAGTTTACCAAAGAAATTCCAGTATAAGTGAACTATAATACAATAAGTAAGATTAAGTTTTAGGTTGCTTAAAATAAATATATTATTTTCTCCTGTAGAATATTTATAAAAATAATGTAGCTTGACAATATATAAAAAGGCACAGATAGGATAATTATAACAAAAAGCCTTCTCTCTTATAAATCTATTGTTTAATCTTCTGTTTAGATTGCCATATATTTCTTTTTGGCTGTGTTCTAATTTTAAATTTTGTGTCACCAGTTGACATTATAATTGATATAGCAAAGGAAGATATTTAGATTGAAATTTTTATTAAGTTTAAGTGATCTTTAAATAGCTTTACGTCAGATCATTCTCTTCATAATATAAGGCACTCATTGTAAGTAAAATATGTGAGGATTTTATTTAATATTTGGCAAGACAATCTAATCAGTGCCTCTGTGATATTTTTTAAAAATCAGCAAAACTGGGAATAAAATAAGTACAACTTAATTCAATATATTCATCAGATCAGCACTTTTCATCATGTTTTCTCATTTGTACATGGGTTTTACATGAATTTCTTGTTAATACTCAGGATCTTGTTGACTTCCTGAATTGTACAGAATAATTTTTCTTCTATTATGGGCATTTCCACCACCACTTTGAAATAAAAGTAGTTGTCATATACATCAAACAGCATGTTTTCCACCATCACCCCTAACCCCAGTCAAAATTAGTAGTTGGAAGTTTTAAAGCCACTTCAAATATAGTAACATAAAGTGATAGAATTGTCTTGACAGCATTGATGATTTCTGTGTCTCTTTAGGCACATCTAAGATGTGTGTTAATTATTCTCTGAAAGAGAATATACTATTTTAAAATAATATATTTAAGACTACAGCCCCAAAAATAAGTGTCCTGGCAGAAAGAGCTCAAGGATGAAAGTGTGGATATGAATCCTTCTTCTGATTTTGAGTTTTAATTTCTTAGAAAATAAATTTCTTACTTACCAAACAAAATTTGATCAAATTAAAAAAACCAAAAAATGTGCTTTTCAAAATTTAATGTGCATACCAATTACCTGGGGGTAATATTAAAATGCAAATTCTGATTCCATAGGGTTGGGTGGAGTAAGATTCTGCATTTCCAGGAAGTACCCAGGTGATACTGAGGCTGCTTATTCATGGATCATAATGTAGTGACCACATAAAAAGTTTCTTCAAACTGTAATATTCTGCTTTTTTACTACTATTTGATGACTTAGTCTCTCTTGAGGCAACATAGAAGTATTCCATTTATAGAACTTTTTTCTGTATGTTATAGAGATATGTGTCGTCTAAAGCCTTTTTGTAGTCCCTAGCCTTTTTGGCACCAGGGACCGGTTTCATGGAAGACAAGTTTTCCACGGACGTTGGCGGGAGAGGGGGATGGTTCAGGCGGTAATGCGAGCAATGGGGAGAGACAGATGAAGCTTCCTCACTCGCCCACCACTCACCTCCTGCTGTGTGGCTCGGTTCGCAACAGGCCAAGGACTGGTACCGGTCCATGGCCCGGGGGTTGGGGACCCCTGGTCTAAAGGCTAGTGAGTGAAAAAAGCAGTCAGGTTTCTAACATGGCTAAAAAAGAAAACCAAAGAACCATTTTACTCGAGTCAGAATTCAGATTTCTTTTATACTAAAAGGGGACAGGATGTGCCTGGTCATTGCAAACTTCTTGGTGTCAGAGCTCTTTGTTCTTGCCGCTGTCCACCTAGATCAGATATTCCTATAAACCTCCAGCAAGACAAATGTCATTCTCTGTTCGGCAACTTTTATCTCTATGTGAACGGGAAAGTGTTATACCTTTAAAGGTCAAACCTGGGAGGCAGAGCCTTGAGAATGCTCTATCCTGTGTATCTCAGGCTGTAGGCAACATTCGTTTACAAAGATGCAGAGGCAGCAGGACTCAGCACAGGCAGCAGAACACAAGGTTTAGAGCTACAGGAAATAAATCCAATATGGAGTCAGGTTTGTTCTCTGTTACACTATCATCCCTCCTTCATCATTCTCATCCATCACTAATGTTTCAATTCCTTTAATGAGCCAGTTCCCTATACCTGTGCTATGTCTTGAATTGTGCCCCTCTAAATTCATATGTAGAAGTCCTAACTCCCAGTACTTCAGACTGTGTCTTTTTTGCAAATAGGTTTGTAGCAGATGTAATTAGTTAAGATGTGGTCTTTAGTCTGATCCTTAATCCGATATGACTCTGTCCTTATAAAAATGGGAAATTTTGGACACAGAAACATGTATATAGAAAGAGTGTCATGTGAAGAGAGAGAGAGAGAGGAGAGAGAGAGAGAGAGAGAGACAGGCGTAGAAGAAAGGCTGTATGAAGACAAAGGGAAAGCACCAATAAAAGAAATTTTCACATATTGAAGAATGGTGAAGTCATTCTGGCTTATACATGAGTTAACTTGAATTTGATGCCAATTAAAAGAGCCTGTTTGTGACCTATCAGACATACATTGTACATCTGCTTTAATTATTAAAGAGAAGAGTGCCTTGACAGGAAGTAAAGAATATCCATGTTGAAAATAAAGATGAAATGCCTCCCTTCCTGGGACGCCAGGGCTGGTCCTCCTTTGATGATAAGACTCCCTTCCCAGGTGCTATGACCATACTATGTATGTACTGATCTCTTTTGTTTTTGTTTTGTTTTACAACCTTGAAGGAAAGTATCCTTGACTTGTTTAAGGTTTTTTGTTCTGACAAGACATAAAACTGTGCTGGAAACCATGCTTCATGGGAGCAGTTCCTCAAAATTATCTGAGAGGCTGTCTTCTGGGTGACAGTCCTCAGTTTGGCTTTCTATTCCTAGTATAGATTGCTTATTGATCTCTTTTATTTTTCCTGCCAATATCCAGTAATGTTTGAGGCCCCTTTTATTTTTTTGTCAATTTTTTTTAATGGAAGTATAATTGATTTACAATGTTGGGTTCATTTGTGCTTGCAGCAAAGTGATGTAGTTATACACATATATATGTATATATAATTTATATACATTCTTTTTTTAATATTCTTTTCCATTATGGTTTATCACAAGGTATTGAATATGGTTCTCTGTGCTCTACAGTAGGACCTTGTTGTTTATCCATTCTATACATAAATGTTTACGTCTGCTGACCCCAACCTCCCGCTCCATCCCTCCCCTTGGCAACCACCAGTCTGTTGTCTATGTCCGTAATTCTGTTTCTGTTTCATAGATAGGCTCATTTGTGCCTTACTTTAGATTCCACATATAAGTGATGTCATATGGATTGTCTACTGATAACTTTCATAAATGACACCATGGGTAAGCCATGAAAAACCTGAGGCTACCAGAAGCCTGGAGAGAGGGCTAGTACAGATCCTTCCTTAGTGCTTTTAGAGGGAGCATGACCCTCTGATACCTTGATTTTGAGCTTATATCCTACAAAACCATGAGATAATAAATTCTGCTGTTCTCAGTCACTCAGTTTGTGATACCTTGTTATAGCAGCCCTAGGACACTAATAGACCATGGTATGGCCATCCACCACCCACATCTACATACCCTTGACCTTGTCAAACTTAGAATCCTGGAATCATATGAAATCTGAAATTTGATCTTTGAACTCGCTGACCACAACTTCTTGTGTTTCCAGCATTTTGCTTGGTTATTCCCCCTGAACCTTTCCTTTGACCAGACTTGACCTCTCTACATTTGCCAATTGATTTCCTTCCAAGGTTCACTTCCTTCTCTCTAGAGTCAATTGCCCATAACCCTTCGTTTTAACTATTCCTTTTCTAATAATTTCAATTTCTTTCTCTTGATGTTCTCTTGCTCTTTTTGACACACTCTAATCCTGAATTAACAGCAGGGGTTTTTTTGTTTGTTTTTTAATGCTCTCTTACTTAACTGCTAAGTAGAGCAAGGAGATAAACTACATAAGCCTGGACAATTTTTGTTTCCAGTATTTTATTTTGGATAAAGTGTATATACAGTGAGAAGCATAAATCCTACACATATAATCTGCTAAGTTTTGACAAGTATGTTCATATTCCTATCACAACATAAATACATTTAAAAACTCAAAATGTTTCCCTTGTCATAATTCCTTTTCAACAGCCACAACCTGGTCACTCTGAGGCCACCAGATATTGTTTTGCATCCAGGATTTTCTTTTCCCACAAAGAAAGAGAAATGAAAGCCATCCATTTATGTATATCGGTAGCTCAATCCTTTCTATGCAGAATAGTAGGGCTTTGTATAAATACGAAATAGTTTGATGCATATTTGTGTTGTTTCCAGGTTTAACTACGATGAACAAAGTTTCCATGAACATTCTGAGCATACAAGCCTTTGTGTGGACATATGTTTTTATCAGTTGGATAAATAACTAGGAGTACAATTTCTGTGTGGTATGGTGTTTCTTGACTTTATAAGAAATTTCTACATCTTTTCCAAAGAGATTGTAGCATTTTACATTACCACTAACAATAGACATGAGTCAGAGTTGCTAAGCGTTCGTGAAAATATTTGGTGCTTTCAGTGTTTATAGTTTTAGGTATCTTAGTGGATGTACAAAATGTATCTCATTGTGATTATAATTCATAAATCTGAATATTGTGCTCAGTAACTGGGTCCTCAACCCTGCCTGGAAAACACTGTGATTTTTGTTAATGTGACATTTTGTTAATGTCAAAGTAGCACGCGTTGCCGGCCGCCTCCCACAGAATCCATCCAACAGACATAGGCTATGAAGTACTGGAAGACATGGGGAGAGGCAGCAAGAATCTAACAAACTGCTAAAACTAGTGGGAACCCCTCCACCAAATGCCCTGTCACTGCAGCTAAAAAGTTAATTACCTGCACACAATTTTTCTTCATCTATACCATTTTAATTGAAGAGGTGTTCCTCTTCAGGCAAACTCTTAGACCACGCAGTATGTCTTGGTGGTTCCCTTAGAGAGGAACTCTTTAGATTTTTGTATTAATATATGTAATATATGTAGTAAAATATCTACACATACATGTATTTATTGCTTTAAGCAAAATTTGTGTTTTTATGGGAAACAAATATTCATTGCTATATGGAAAATGGCAAAAGGAAATGACAAATATAAAACAACCATTGAGGCAAAGAGACTGTTCATGTGTGAGACTGTATTTAAATAATTAACCAGTGAGCCCACTCTTTTTTTTCTTTTTAATTTTTATAGGAGTATAGTGGCTTTCCAATGTTGTGTTAATTTCTACTGTACAGCAAAGTGAATCAGCTCTATGTATACATATATCCCCTCTTTTTTGGATTTCCTTCCCATCTAGGTCACCGTAGAGCACTGAGTAGGGTTCCCTGAGCTATAGGTTAGGTTAGTGAGCCCATTCTTGATCAGGTAACTGGAGAAAAAAGATCTTATATTATTTGTATACAATAAAAAGATGTCTAAAGAATTTTGTAAATAGCCCAAACATTTTCAATAACATTTGCTTGGAAATATGTTACTGGCAGTCAAGACATATTATTTAAGCATATTTCAAAATATTTATGCATCCCTGCAATACTTTGGTGGTGTCTGTATAGCAAGGCTAATCTTTACCTTTTGTGTGACTTCCCCAGGTGTCTGAGATTTTTACAGGTATTGTGATTTGTGTTATTTATATAGTGTCTGCGATTATAAAACCAACCCAGGAAAAAATAAAATAAAGTAACCAAACAAAAACAAAATTGTCTTGCTGTGAAAATTGAGATTTTGACAATGGTATTATGTGTTGCCTCCTTCTATGTTTGCTTCCAAATTATATATTGTCACTTTGATTAAATAGGTAAAAAATATTCGTCAGGTATCTATGATTTTATTTAATCACATGATCAAATCAACTCTGAAATTCTACCAATGCTGTCTTTTATAATCAGCTTTTACAGTGGAATAAGTAAATAATGAGTAAATGATTTGGAATGTCTCTTACACCTGAAACTGTGGTTCAGATTTGCTACAGGGCCTGCCTCAAATTGTTTTTCAGCCTCAGGTCATTGCTCTTGGAATCTCTGAGCCCTTCAGGCACCCCTATGGGTGATTTTAAGTTACTGCAGGGAGTTGAGGGGCTTGGCTAGGAAGGCAATGTCTTAGGACAGGGGTTAATATAGAATGAAGGAGGTTCAGGTTTTGAACTTGGGAAGACTGAAGGATTCAAGAGAGCTGAAGGAAGACAGAAGGTAGTCAAAAGGAGTAACAAGGAACAGGGGATGGGAGAGGTCTCAGATGAGCTGATTTGGGGAGATATCATGTTTCCCAAAGAGGCCATGAAGTTGCAAATTACCCTTTGTCAAATTATTCTATTTTGGAGATATTGGCCCAAAGTAGTGCCCTAGTGGTGGAACATAGAGTCAGCAAAGAAAGAGTGTGTGTAAGGGAGGCTGCACTGTGGAATGAGAATTACCCATGGGATTAGACCAGAGAAAGGAACAGAACGGGCTTCGCAAAAGAGCTGGGAATATTCCTGCTCAATAGAAAAAAGTCAGGAGGCGTCCTGCTCAATGGAAAGACTCAAGTACTTAAGCCAAGAAAACATCCATCCAGGAAGATGCTTTCTGACACAGAAATGAGCAGGGAGGAGTTTCACTCAAAAGAAAGTCAGAGATTAAACCCCACTCAGGAAGACCCAAGAACTCTTCCATCCAGGAAATTCTCCCTCACACAGAAGTTCTAAGTCTGTCTTCTAAAGTGAGACCCAAATCTCCTCTATTCCATCATTGCTGCTGATTTTCATACTTTTGTTGTAATTGCACACTTCATGAAAACCAACTTAAAATAATATATTTAGAAATGAAATGAAAATAAATGCAGTTTATCTCAAAAGAAGTGTTTAAATGTATCTAAAACATTGTATTAGTACCATGATTAAACCATGCTATAGCTCAACTAACTCTTCCTGAGTTCTGGCTATCAATTCCTATATCTGCTCCAAATGCATCAGTCTCCCAAATCTGATCATGTAAATTCAGACAAATCTTTTAATCTACTAATTACATAATTTAATAGTATCAAAATAGCAACATATTTTAAAATCAGTAACTTTAAAACTTTCCTTTTCTAAAAACCTAAAGGGTGGAAAGTAAAAACCCTTGAAAAACAAGGAAAAATTTAAAATTAAGGTAATTGATAAATTCTATAATAAATATCTTCATTTAATAAGATTAGTTTTATTTCCTCTTAGCATAAAATACTCATTTAACTTTATATGTATACATAAAATATGATATAAAATTTAACAATGTTTTCCTTCGAATGTTGAGTGTTTTGTTGGTTTTTTTTGCAGTATGCGGGCCTCTCACTGTTGTGGCCTCTCCCTTCAGGCTCCGGAGGCACAGGCCCAGCGGCCATGGCTCACGGGCCCAGCCGCTCCGCGGCACGTGGGATCCTCCTGGACCGGGGCAGGAACCCGTGTCCCCTGCATCGGCAGGCAGACTCTCAACCACTGCGCCACCAGAGAAGCCCTGTTGAGTTTTTTAATGAATGAATAAAAAGATTCTACATTTTTTTTCAGAATGATGATTTTTAAACAATTCTTTGAAATCCATATTGCTTCTAATTGTAGGCTAAAATACTAGTACATCTTTTAATCTTGTTTCACACCCTAAGAGAAAATTTATTTGAGAAATTACTTTTAATATATTAGTGGCATTGATCATTTCTGATTTGTGTTTTTAAAATTTTTCTCTATGATTCTTAGCGTCTAAACATTGCTGATAAATAGCATAATGAATTGTTAAAAACACCTGGCATATTTTTATGATGAGTAGCATCCATGCTACTGACCACCATAACTGGTATTTCTTCTAATGCCCAATCAATGACTAGAAAAATATATTTCCAATAAATAGCATGTAAAGATTTCACTAACTGAAAAGTCATATTGAGTAACTCTCATAAGTATTAGAATTATCTTTTTCTCCAGAACTTTTCCTTTCTTAGAAATATTACAGATGCAAGGAGTCAATCTTCATTACCATGCAGTGTGATTTCACCTACTTTTAATGAAAATTTGTTTCACTGTAGTTCATTACAAAGCTGATTTTCAACATTTTTGCAATTCTATTGATTCTTCGTGAAACCATGTCATTGTCTAATGGAATGGAATAAATTATTTCATTTAGATTTCTTTCCATCACCACACTAATAATGTATTGCACAGCAAGTAAGATTAATTATTCTCTAATATTATGTGACTTACAACATTTTCTTATCATTAATCTTATTCAACAAACAATAACACCATACAATAGGAACACTATGACAATTAGAAGACTTTTTAATCATAGTGGAGTGAATAACATGGCTTCAATATTTCTAATAAATATGGGAAATAATATATATAGATAAAATGTTGTGTTAGCATGTTTATTTGTAAAGCATCCACTTAATTTTCATGCGTTCGTTGCAATAGTAGTAAAGAATATATGTTAGCAGAGTAGGGCATTAGTACCTTCAATTTCATGTGGATATTAAAATTAAATTCCAAGCCCTTAAATGAAGATTTTTACCGCTTTTACTGCAGCTACTCAAAGTATTACTCTGTGACAAAATGTAAACCTTAAATAAATAATAGACACGATGTGGATGCTACAGCTACAAATATATATGAAACGCAGTATGTACACTTTTTTTCTGCGATATCTAATCTGTATCAATCTTACCCATTATCATTTTCACCTGAATCATTGCATAGTATCATCCATATCTATACTTAGCATGTTTTATGTTTCTTCTAGGTTCTCGAACATATGGAATACAGCTAAATAACTTTTAATGCCTTTGTCTACTAATTATATCATCTCCGTCATTTCTAGATTCATTTTGATTGATTTTTCTCCCTGTTAAGAGTTTTATTGTCTTGTTTCTTTGAATGCCTGCTAAGTTATGATTGAAAGCTAACCGTTTTGAATTCTAATGTATGCTGGATATTTATGTCCCTACAACTATCTCTCAGGTTTAATCTAGTATTTTGTTAAATTACTTAGAGTTTGATCCTTTGGGGTTTTCTGCCTTTGTTAGTTGATACAAGATCAATGTTTTGGACGAGTTTCCCTCACTACTGTCGTAAAACCCTGTGTATATACTATCAAATATTCCATGGTCATGAGGTGGGCCACACAGCTATGTTTTGAGAATTGGGTATTGTTTCTATCTGTTTAAATGGAGTTCTCTCCAGTCTCAGTTTCCTCAGATAGTTTCTCCTGGCCTGTGCTATACTAGTTTCCTCAGCGTGTGCTGACTTGACTGAGCCCCTCTGCAGATTTCTTGTGTCTCCTCTGTGTTGCTCTTTCTTTGGTACTCAGTCCTGTGAACTCTGACCACCTTGGACTCCTCAAACGCCCATTTCCCTCTCCTCAACTCAGGGTCAATATTCCTGCACCAGGGCTTGGAAACTCTTGAATCAATTAGCTCAGGCAAATGTAGGGCGCACCTTCTTTGTTTCCTGTGTTCCTTTACTCCAAGCTTGATTTTAAAAAATTAATAACGTGCCTTGAAGATCTTTTCACATCAGCAGAGATGTATCGCTATCATTCTTTTAAATAACTCTGCTGTAGTGCATCCTGTTGTTTTCCTTATTGAAAATGCTTCATTGAATATCTTTAATATATGGCTTGCTGAAGGTTTTCAATATACACAGTACAAGGAATATTTAGTTCAGTTTATACGGTGGTGGATATTTTCAAATTGACGTGCGTAGGATTTCCACCAGTTTACAGTGTATATTAAACTGTGAGGAATAAGTATTTTCAGTTACCATTGATTGTCTGTTACTTAAGTGGTAGTTTAATGCTATCAGGCACGAGTGTATCTGTACTCTGCTTCTGCCAGTTACTAGCTAACTTGGCAAAAGCTTTAACCTCACTGAATCTTAGTTTCTTTTCTCTTTAATCAATGTGAAAGGAGTACTCTGTTCATTGGTTGAAAGACAATGTTTAAAGAGTTTATTTAAAACAATCCTTGGAACATTGTAAACCCCGATTCAATGAGAGTTTGTATAATTATCATTATTATCATTATATAGTAATATTATTATGTATTGTTATTATTAAAATGGTTTTAGGTTAATGCCAGTAACTTTTGGCTTTTGGAGATCTACACAGATGTGTAACATTGGCGTCTGTAGCTGTCATCCGCTGATGCCTTTTCTTATAAATCTACTTTTCTCTCTTTTCTGAGGAACAAAAAAAAACTTTTTTTTTTAAAATAAATTTATGTATTTATTTATTTATTTTTGGCTGTGTTGGGTCTTCGTTTCTGTGTGAGGGCTTTCTCTAGTTGCAGTGAGCGGGGGCCACTCTTCATCGCGGTGCATGGGCCTCTCACTGTCGTGGCCTCTCTTGTTGCAGAGCACAGGCTCCAGACGCGCAGGCTCAGTAGTTGTGGCTCACGGGCCCAGTCGCTCCGCGGCATGTAGGATCTTCCCAGATCAGGGCTCGAACCCGTGTCCCCTGAATTGGCAGGCAGATTCTCAACCACTGCACCACCAGGGAAGCCCAAAAAAACTTTTTTGTCTTAGTAAATTTAAGAACAGTTAAAATTGAGTATGACATCCCTGAGACTTTACAAAATTTCATCTTGTGCAGGAGTTACTACGTCACCAACTGATGTGAAAAATTTGAACTGGTGAGTTCTGTTCTTTCAGGTGGAGACTTTCTTACACTGAAGCAGTTGCGTGTGAACTGTAAGTGATGTCTGGAGACAGATGCAGGTGACAAAATGTGTCCTATGACTCACGGCACACCTGGACTGACACAATAAAGGTAATGAGAAGGATACAGTAAACTTTTCTATCCTTTCTGAACGCTGAAGAGAGTATTAGAAAAGCTACACTCTGGTTTTTCCATGTGTTTAAGTCAAAGTGTTTCAATTTAGTCTTGTTCAGAAGCTCAAAGCTAATTATACTATCACACACTGGACACACAAGCACAAATCTTGATCAGAAAAGGGTTTCACTCATCAATATGCATGACGGTATTGAGGTGATACGGCAGGCGCTAAGGAGCCTCTATTAGCCTTGTCTTATCCTCAAGAAAAATACAAATAGCTCCGAGGAGAATAGGGAAACCTGGTTAGAAGTGTCAGAGTGGAATATATGACTGAATTGGAAGATTAAATTCTGCCAAATTACCAGTAATTCGAAAGAAACAGATTTACTGAGATTCAGATATTCTGGTTCTGGTTTGCTCTCTTGTGACAAATGATGCCTTTTTATTTTGACTATAACTCAGAAAAGGTTCAAGTTGCTCCAGGGAAAGTGAGTATAAGATCATCTATTTAAGCTAATAGCATATGGGAGAGTAATAAGATATAACAGAGTAGATCAATTAATTGTTTTCACTCAACATAGAATACAGTTTATTTGACTTTTGATTTAGCTAAAATGCCTGGAACAAATTAGCTTTGCCATGGTTCGTTCTTCTCTTTTAATACAAAACATAGCCAAGGCAATTGAAAAATTAGGAACTTGTAATTAATTCTATAAATTTAAAATGTAATAAGACTCAACATTGCTCAATGTCCTGTTGATAACTAACCCTCAATTGAAAACCAAGTCAAAATTGGAGACTGTCTATGTTGTTTGCATTATTATACATATTTTGGAGATATATTATTTAAACATGTAGCAGAAGAGAATTTTGCTGGTAATGGGACTTCTTTACTTACCTGAATTAATATTTTGAAAACATTAATCATTAAGGAAGAATTTACATCTCATAGGAAGAATCTCATAATAGATTCTAAACTGCAAATTATTTTGAGTTCAGAATCATTTTACTTTTGTTTGCATCATTTACAATACATGCTTTTCCTATATTTACAAATTCTTGGGGTCATTTTGAAGTTGGGAAAAAACATCTTAGCAGTACTTTTTACTCAAAACAATAAAACAAATAAATATCCCTAAGGACTCTTTCCACAGTTAAATTATCGAAATGCATATGGGAATTTATCAGGGCATCAGGGTGGAACAATCCAGGTGAAATGAGTTACATTCCCAACTACACTGGGTCCAATTTTTTATAGTGTTCATTGCAATATCTGGTTTTGTTCCAGGAAAAAAAGAGGTATTAAAATTGCTTGGAATGAGTAACCCCACATTGCCCAAGTATGTTTAAGAACATGCTAAGTTGTGAAGCAACTTGATTTACTTGCAGAAAAACTTGGTTGGGTATTCTATGTGTGCTCTAAGCAGAAGTGCAGCCCCCCTGACAGAAGGTAAAAGCCCACCGGTGGCACTGGTGAGCAGATGGCAGTCATCACCCTCGGCTCTGGTTCACTCACTCAGGGGTGCTACTGTCCTTCCTGCTTTGCAAGTTATGTTTCATTTAGCAAACCCCAAAAAGGTAGTTCAATCAGCAGGCCAGAATAAAGAGACGGGGGTTCTTCTTCATTACTTTTGCTTCAAATATCATGTTACTAATTTTTTCTCTAAGTGAAGAAAGATAACGTGCTCATTTCCTTTCCTTTTATCAATAACACTAACACTAGGGCAGGGGATTTAGTGACTTCTTTCTTTCCTAAGGGCGCAAATGTCACAAACTATAAGTAAGTTAAGACAATAGAAGAAGGAAGAAGGAAAGAGAATATTTTCTCATGTTTTATCCTTTCATTTCTATATTGAGCTAGTCCTTTAAAATGCTTTATATATACTAAACAAACAAAAATATAATATTAATTCATAAATATTTTCTATGATATATAATTTCTATTTAATATATTATGAAGACTGATTTCATTCTGTGGTATTACTGAAAATAGCAAGCAGAGTGTGTTTTCTTTGCTTTGGACATGTACCAAAATTAAATCCTTCCATTACAAGAAACTTAGTGAATTCCTGCCAACCCCAAAAGAAATCAATGATGTGTAAACTTGTAGTCATGGCTGTTAACACAAAAGACAGTGATTTAGAGAACACATGCGGTATTGCAGTAATTTATTGTTTTGAAAAGAAAATTGTTAAAAACTTTGTACTAAGGGAAAATGGATTAGCAGGGGATTTATGTTCTTCATAGACAAAGAGTTTTCAGTGATTATATAGACATTAATGCCTCTCCACCTTGTGATGGGCATCTTGAAGTCCCACTCAAAAGAACAATTAATTTACATTCCCACCAACAGTGCAGGAAGGTTCTTTTTCCAGAGCACCCTCTCCACCATTTATTGTTTGTAGATTTTTTGATGATGAGAATTCTGACTGGCGCTAGATGGTACCTCATTGTGGTTTTGATTTGCATTTCTCTAATAATTAGTGATGTTGAGCATCTTTTCACGTGCCTCTTGGCCATCTGTATGTCTTCTTTGGTGAAATGTCTATTTAGGTCTTCCACCAAGACTTAGACATAGAGAATGGACTTGAGGACATGGTGGGGCAGGGAGGGGGAAGGTGGGGTGAAGTGAGAGTAGCAGAGACATAGATACACTACTGAATGTAAAATAGCTAGTGGGAAGCAGCAGCATAGCACAGGGAGATCAGCTCGGTGCTTTGTGACCACCTAGAGGGGCGGGATAGGGAGGGTGGGAGGGAGGCTCAAGAGGGAGACAGTATGTGGATATATGTATGCATATGACTGATTCACTTTGTTGTACAACAGAAACTAACACAGTATTGTGAGGAAAATTGTACTCCAGTAAAGATCTATTAAACAAAAATAAAACAAGGTTTCATGTGGACACATTAAAAAAAAAACAATTAAATAGTGTGATAAAGATTAACTCACTCTCAGAGTGTTGGAAACTTTATCCTTTTAAAATTTAAATTTATGACTTTTTAAAAGACTATTAAAACAAAGTTTTTGAAGAAAAATATTTTGCAAGTTACTTTCTACAAAACCAAAGGAATGTTGTCATATTTGACTCTATCCTAAAATGTATTTTTTCCATAATGCATCATAATTGAAAAAGTGAGACAGATATTTTCTTATGGGATATGCAACAATATTAAAAATTAGCCCTTAAGTGGTTTTGTATCATTGTTTGCATGCACGGATATATAAATTGCAAAGGTAAATAGTAGAAAACAATTACTATAATCATTTGTCTTTGTTCAAACAGACTGAATCTGGGGACTATGTTGGTATTTTATCGGTTGTCAATATAATAGAGAGAGGCACATGGGTGATATATGTGCCATATGATAGAATAAAGAATAATGGGTGAAGATTCAGAACAATGCTTTGGAGACTGATTGCTTGGGATCAGATTTTAACATTTCTTGACTACATGACAGTAGGCAAATTACATTCTTTACATTTCTAAGTTTCTTCAACAGTAAATGGGGCTTCAAAGCACCCCTTTATAGCGGAATACTGTATGGAGTAATGTCTGGTGCATAGTGACCTCTCAATAAGTTGTAGATATTTATAATATCAATGTGGTATATATTTTTGGCATCAAATAGTCCTATTCCAGTCTTATGCTACTGAGGATATTCTATAATTAGGTGCAATGGTGTATAGAGATTTATATACACAGTGGGTCACACATATAATAGGAATTCAGATGACATGGAAATAATACCTTGCCCTTTCTGGTGTCTTTTCAACCCATTAACAATTAATGATATCATTAAAGACTCAAAATAATGGTAAGACAAAAGCTGAAACAGAAAGGCAAAAATTGTAAGGACGGATCAAGGAGAAAATAATTATTTGGCCCATTAAGTGTTGTGCCTTCCCCAGAGTGTAACTGAACCCAGGTTCTGCTTCTCTCTGCTCATTAGCCAATAATTCAAGAGGCAAGTTTCAGTAGAAAGGAAAGGTGCTTTAATCAGAGAAGCTGGCAAGCTGGGGAGAAGGTGGACTTGTGTAACCAAATCAACTCTGAAGATCCTGCTCAGCCATGACAGTTGTTTTTTGTGTTTGTTTGGTTTTTTTTGCGGTACGCGGGCCTCTCACTGTTGTGGCCTCTCCCGTTGCGGAGCACAGGCTCCGGACGCGCAGTCTCAGCGGCCATGGCTCACGGGCCCAGCCGCTCCGCGGCATGTGGGATCTTCCCGGACAGGGGCACGAACCCGTGTCCCCTGCATCGGCAGGCGGACCCTCAACCACTGCGCCACCAGGGAAGCCCCATGACAGTTTTTAAAGGGAAAAAAGGGGGGAAATCTCAGAATCATAGAGAGAGGAAGTTGGGTTCTGCATCATTCTCCATCGCATACAAGCTGGCTGACTCTCTCTTCAGATGTTATCTTGCCCAAGTGATCTGCTGGCAGGATTCCTTAGGGGGCTGCTGAGGGCAGAGAGCTAGTCATTTGTTAACTAATTAATTCTTCATTCTTCTTTTTATCTTGGAAAAGAATCGGCAGGTTAGGCAAGGTAAGGCATGGTGTGCATTCAGGAGAGCATAAATCCGGGGTTAGTTTCAATTTCTTAGCCGTCTCATTCCTATAATTAGGTTTTTAAGGTGAGAGGGGGACAGAAATGGGTAGACAGGGAAAGGGCAAAAGAGCTGTGTTCAAGAAGACGAAATAGGGAAAGGGAACTTATGATAAGAAAGTGTAGCCTTTATTTTTTTAATTAATTTTTATTTGATATAGTTGCCTTACAATGTTGTGTTAGTTTCTACTGTACAGCAAAATGAATCAGCTACACATGTACATATATCCCCTCTCTTTTGGATTTCCTTCCCATTTAGGTCACCTCAGTGAATCAAGGAGAGTTCCCCGTGCTCTACAGTACGTTCTCACTAGCTGTCTGCTTTATACATAGTATCGATAGTGTATATATTTCAATCCCAATCTCCTAATTCTTCCTATCCCCTTTCCCTCTTGGTATCCATAAATTTGTTCTCTACATCTGTGTCTCTATTTGTGCTTTGCAAATAAGATCATCTATACCATTTTTCTAGATTCCACATATATGTGTTAATATATGATATTTGTTTTTCTCTTTCTGACTTACTTCACTCTGTATGACAGACTCTAGGTCCATCCACGTCTACACAAATGACCGAATTTCGTTCTTTTTATGGCTGAGTAATATTCCACTGTATATATGTGCCACATCTTCTTTATCCATTCATCTGTCGATGGACATTTAGGTTGCTTCCATGTCCTGGCTATCGTAAATAGAGCTGCAATGAATATTGTGGTACACGACTCTTTTTGAATTATGGTTTTCTCAGGGTATATGCCCCATAGTGGGATTGCTGGGTCATATGGTAGTTCTATTTTTAGTTTTTTAAGGAACCTCCATACTGTTCTCCATAATGGCTGTATCAATTTACATTCAAGTTACTGACTTTAACCTTGATTTCTGCAGTTTCACATGTATTTACTTGAGTGTGTGTGTACACACAGGTGTGTGTGTGTTTGTATCTAGTTCTAGGCAATTTATCACATCTATTTGTTTGTGTATCCACTGCCACAGAAAATAGAACAATTTCATCTTTACAAGGATCCCTCATATTACCTTTTCCTAATTGTATCTTCTTTCTCCCCACTCCTAACTCCATCCCTAAAAATTGACAACAACTAATCATGTCTGCATTTCTATATATTTTTTTCATTTCAAAAGTGTTACCTAGGGCTTCCCTGGTGGCGCAGTGGTTGAGAGTCCGCCTGCCGATGCAGGGGACACGGGTTTGTGCCCCTGTCTGGGAAGATCCCACATGCCGCGGAGCGGCTGGGCCCATGAGCAATGGCCGCTGAGCCTGCGCGTCCGGAGCCTGTGCTCCGCAACGGGAGAGGCCGCATTTATTCTTGAGATAATGTCAGCCTAAAAGAGGAATGTATTTACGTAGATGGAGTTAAGAGTAATGGCCCTGGTAATATTTTCAGCTGTGTTTGTTGTCATTTTTGCCCTAGATTTGTATGCGGTCTTTTATCTTTTCTTCGAGGCATGTACTCAGTTTTATTGTGCTGGATATATTCTTTATTTCATTCAATTTCACTTTTTAATGTTTTCTTGCAGACATCATAGAAACTAGTAAATAAATGCAACAGAAAAACACACTCCTTTGACTTACTTAAATCTTTTGAAGGACAGTGCAAATTTCTACTTAAAGAGTATGAAAACAAAATAAATAAACACATAAAATCAAGTAAAACATTCATCAACTGAACTCAATGAAAAGTCTTGTTCATAATGTGCATTGAATTAACCCAACTAACATGTGATTCCCTCTGACTAGTTTAAAAGCTAGTAGCTATGGATAAGCTCTATAATGTATAATTTGAAATAAATATACTCTGTCCCCATTTTTCAAATAGAAGGGTACTTTCTTTTCTCTAAATGTGAATATATAATTTTTATGTTTCTCTTTTTTAAGTAATTGTATTACTTTATGAATATACTAGGTAAGTAATTAATAGCATTAAGAACTAATTTTGGACATTTAAAAAAATCAACCTAATATGATCTCAAAACCTCTTAAGTTCTTCATTTTTAACAATGCTACATATTGTGTAGCATTTATAACAAAATATAGTATATATCTAAAGAAATGATTGACATATTGTCTCATCTAAGTCCCCTACATGGCCAATGCCCTCTGAGCTTCTCTTCCACACTGCTGTACCCTGGGGTTCTGTGGACACACCAACTGCAGAAGTTACAGAAATCCTCTTATTCTTCCCATCCAGAGCTAACATGGTCTCACAAAATCTGAGACCATTCACCTCTCCCAAAGTCAACAACCTCTCCCTTTCCAGTTGATAAACTACCTGACTCAAATCACTCTAGATTTTTAACAAAAGCAGCTTTTGCTGCTAAAGATGGGCAAAGATGTAGGCAGAGCTACACACCCCCCATTATAAGCCTAAACCTCAAAAAGCTGATCATTACACAAGAACATAATGTCCTGATTGACATAATATAATCGTCGCCCAAAATAAACCTTCAGTGCTCACACCTGCTCATTTCCCTAATATAGTCCGACTCATTTTGATCTGGGTGTAAGCTCTCTCTATCAGTTGATGCTTACATTCTGTGAATCTTCTATTTTTTGAACAGCTTGCAGCTAGCTACTGGAGTAAATTAGAACATAATAAAACTGGATTGCTTATATGTTTGCTTACAGTATCAAGACTGAGTTTTTGCTTTGTTTCTTATATGAATTAGCTAAGTGCCAATAAATTGTATTGCTATACAGTTTCAGATGCATTAATACCATTTTTATGCAAACATCAGTTATCAAACGAAATTGCTTTTGTTTTGAACTTGATTTTCAAAACAACAGAATATCAAGGTGTAGATCATAAAGCCATTATTATCCTTTGATTTTAGATACTTATATTTATGATAATTAAATTTATAATACTTCAGTGATATTAAAACAGACTTGTTGAAAAACATAATTAAGATAAATGTCCTGTAAGAACAGGAATTTACCAATTATGTATGAAGCAATTTGGATTTGTGAATGAAATGTATAATGCCAGAAATCCTCACAGCAACTTCACAATGAAAATAAGCAAGTTCATAGCCAAAATGTAATTCTTTAATTCTTGATCAAGGGACTAGTTAAAATAAATGGAAGTGGGAGGGAATATTTCATTCTTCCTTGTAAGCAAACCCTTCTGACGTTGTTTACAAAATCCAAGCTGGGATATAGTCCATTGTAATAGGTTATTACAAATAGTTGTAAACCAATCAAATAATATTGTGGTTGGCCCTTGAACAATACTGGGGTTAGGAGCAACAACGTTCACACTGTTGAAAATCTGCATACAATTTAGGTCCTCTTCCTTATGTGTGGTTCTGCATCCATGGATTGAACCAACAATAGATCATGTAGTACTATAGTATGTATTTAGTGATAAAAAATCTCTGTAAAGGTGGAGCGATTCAGTTCAAACCCTGATTCTTCAAGGGTCCACTGTATTTCAAGATTTGGGGCATCAAATATAAATTTAACAAACATAGAAATGACAAAAATTAATAATAACAAAAATAGAATGAGTTACATTTTAGTGTATATTTTATAATTATGAATTATCTATTGCCTCATAACAAATTACTCTAAAACTTTGTGGCTTAAAAAAGCACACATTTATTATCTCACAGATTCTGTGGTCAGTAAACTGCACATAATTTAGTTGGATGCCTCTAAATTGGAGTATCTCCTATTCACTCAAAACAAGAACTGAGATTGAAAGAGAGCAAGAAAGATGAAAGTCAAAGTCTTTCTGTAATCAAATTTCAAAGGAGAGCTTCAATCACTTTTGCCATATTCCCTTCCTTAGAAGACAGACCACAAGGTCCAGCTCAGAGTCAAAGAGAGAAGAGGACACAAGGATGTGAATACCAGGATGCAGAGGTCATCAGGGTCCATTTTAGAGGCTGTCTGCCAAAATTCATTTGTATATTTATGTACACATAATTGTCTATTATTAAAAAATTAAAAAATCTCTCCCTAAAGCCACATGCATTTATTACTTTACATATGAATATATATATTTCCATTTCACAGTAAAAAAATGATGTGGACTAAATGACCACCTAATAAATATTAGCTAATATTAGAATTTCATTAAGCAAACTTTGGGTAATAGAAACATTTTATTTTTCATAAATAATTTCAGGAAAGTTGAGTGTCTTCAATTTAAAATGTCTCTCTCCCACAATAAATTGATGAGATAATTGATTGATAGATGGTGGAGGTCAGATAGACATGAGTAAAATATTAAAATCGGAGTTAATACTGAATTTAAACTCATACACATTGTTTTAATGTTTAGTTTTGTTGATAGGTTTATTTTTTTTCGCAGTATTGGTGATAGAATTAGTGTCAAAAAGAGAGAAAAATTAATTGTTTCATAGAGTGTTCATTTAATATCAAAAAAACAATGGAAACACTCCACTGACAACTATAAAATAAATATTTTTAAGATAATCATATCTAATTTCTACCTGTACACTCTTGAACATATGCTTGTTAATATTCTTAAAGAATAATTAAGAAATAATATATAACTTGGGTATACTTTTATAGAATATGTAATCCTTGATGCAGTTTGAAATGACTAACAGTGATCTATATATTTACAATTTACCATGTTTTCTCATTGTCAGATAATAAGAAAACTAAGCATCAGAAAAACTTCCATTACCAACAAAAACACAGTTTTCATGAGACTCCATGAAACCCTGAGTCACAGACCTGTCACTGCCTTTAGGAAAGGTTGGAGTGAGGAAAACAAGGGATGGACTTAATGGACTAATTAGTGCCACGTCCTGCAGGAGTGACCCTCAACAACAGCTCCTCATTTCCCCAAATAAGTCCTGGGAAGAAAGGACTGGGGCACATTTGTGCAACTAATTCTTCATCTTTCTTTGTTCTGTAGATTCACTAAGTAGGCCTCATTGCTGTACATCCATTTCTGCAAGTGATCTCATGATTTCATTTTGGAACTCTCATGTTTTCTTCATGTCTTAATCCTGACATTTTAAACTTTAATATACAATCAATATACCTTAAAATTCTTAGTGGTCCTTGCTGAAATATGGGCCTAGGAGAAGAGATGGCTCATTTTGGATAATTTTGCATTTTCAAATTTATTTATATTAAATTAAGCTAACAATGAGCATGTGCTTTTTTAGTATTAAAATAAAACCTTAAACTATTTAAAGTTCAAAATTGATATAACTGTTTTATATACATAAAATTTGTTATATTTTAACATTAAACATGGATCTGCCTCTCAGTTTGTAATTATTCACAGGATGACTTTTGATTAAAGAAAACAATTAGAATCAATTTCTAAATCTCCTATAAAGTTGTTTTCATCAATATATCTGGACTTGTCAAGTTTTAAACATAACTATGTGATATGAATAAACTACCAGTGGACGTATCACAATCACTGGCAGAGCAATTGACCAAACCCACCATTCTATGATCCAGTTTATTTTTCCCAGACAGTTAAGAAAAAACAATCTCCTTTTATAATCTTTGAGTCATTTTATCGTATTACATATTGCATCAGCTAGGCAGTGAGCATCAGTTAACAAAAGAGAAATGATTCTAGATATTTCAAAAAGAGGACACTTAGTATGAGAAACCAGTAGAAAAAGTGTGGAGATGACTGACTGGGAAAAAAGAAAATGAAGTAACCGAAGGTTTATTAATAGCAGGAAATATCTACTCCTTTTTATTCTGGGGGAGTCTCTCATTTGCTGCCGCCCTTCTAGTACCATGTGGGACACTATAAACCTGAACAAGGCTGGAACTTCTAAGAATGAGATGCCTAGGACTGGCTGCTACCACAGAAGAAACATCCTAGGAGTGAGGCTGGGACCAGCAGAGATACATTAACACCTGGCTCTGGGGAGATGCTCTGAGCTGGGGATGCTACAAAGGACTGGAATCTCCTGGACTCGGCTGTATCTGCTGCTGCTGGATGGGCACTACCAAAACTAAATTGAAACAGAAAGAGTACTCTGAGTACTCTCCCTCTTCCTAATCTCCAGCACCCTGAGACTTACCTTCCTTTGGTAGGGTCACCCAGAAGCCAAATGCCAAGAACTTGTGAATAGAACATTGTGAGGGTCCTAGCTTCCAAATAATATGAAGCATTAAATAGAAGAGTGGAAATGGGGCCCCTGAATTCCCGAACGTAAGAAATATCTGTTCAATCATTAAACAAAACTTTTGGAGACCACGGTGCTTTCATAAGAGCTTCACAAAACTAGAATTCTAACTGTGTACCTTTTCATTCGCCATTGTTATAGAAACTCAACACACTTAATACCATTACTTTTAAAAAAGGCATAATTCAATTGCTGGCTTGTCATTAGATTATTTTTTGAGAAATGATGTAATTCTGAAAGCATTGCAAAGTAATTTTCTTTGAAAATTATTTATATATTGATGGAAAACTAGGAGAATGCGTTTAAAAACATACTATGAAATGTTGCTTCATAATCTAAATTATTCTGCTTTATATGTTACTGTGTGACAAGATCTATGCAAAATGCTTTTAAGGTTAATGCTTCAGACTATTATTACCCCCAAAATTGTTGTGACATTAACAGTAAAACAAATTTGATTATTCTTTACTCATGAAAAAATAAAATGTGTGTTATTTTTTGAATTATTGATAAAAATAATATCAGATATCAAGTATTAATTCATTTCCGCACTCAGAATGGAAGTACCAAACTATCAGTTGAAATTGATCAATATAAATAGAAAAAATAAACTATTAATTCACTGTAATATACATATTGAAATGGAAGAGATATTCATGTACTATATCTTACAGGAACATTGTTTCCAATGAATGCTGGTTACATATGGAATGCGGATACTTGAACGGCAATGTCTCAGCACAATGTTTGCTTAGAGGAAGTTTAATGATACTGCATAATAGGAGACCCTTTTTTCAAATATGACTACATGCAGGAGGTGACTTCCCACCTATTGAGTTTTAAATGTTTTTCTTATTGTTCAACATGCAGAACAAAGCACAGTGTGCCTTAGGAGAGCCAGAGGCTGTAGCATCAGGAGACCATAGTTGTTATCCAGTAACACAGGCAGCCAAAATTTCAGAGCACGCACTGGACAGAAGAAAGTTTCCTATGGAAGTCAATGTGCAGACACCTTGAACACGAAGATTCTTTTTGGGATCATAAGGGAATATCACTAATTTCAAGTCATTAGTAAAAAGGGCCAGATAAAGAGGTACCAAATAAGTATCACCCAAATAGAATCCCGAGGTTTCACTGTAAGGGGTACTTTTCTCTTGGATCAGTAGTTAAACACTATTTCGTGTTCCTTAATGAGCAGAAAATACAGATGTTTATGAGAGCCACTGTGTTTTCATTATATGTAATAAACTTATTCACAGTTCTCACAAATGCTATTTTTAACTATAATCTCAAATAAAATAATCATCTACGCAGTATGCTTATACCTGCAGATCTGCATTGGCTCTGACATTTGTCTTAACCTGAGCTTATTTCTATGTAGATATGTCCAATATATGAATAAAATGTTTATTTTTTTACAGGCTTCTATATTTTATATGGCTTCAGCAAATTATGAAAACAAAAATAGTTTTAATTACAAAAGTTTTATCAGTAAGGATGAAATCATTCAAGTGTCTGCTGAGTTTTGTATCAACAGTGTATTCTTACTATAAAGATTATAGGGTAAAAATTCAACATGTGCTAATAAAAGAGAGTGATCACAGGTGACTTTAAATTAATATCACTATGAAATACAGCTGCTTTAACCACACCCGAGGCCTTGAGTGAATTCAGGACGGTGTGTATCCAGACCCAACCAGAACTAGGTGTAAAATAGTGAAAAACTCACTTTTATTGTTCTAAGCTACTGAGAGTCCAGGGTGGTTTGTTATCTCTGCTTAACCTTACCTAATCAGATTAAATCAAAAAATAGACTAATATACAAATCTTTGTATTAATTTCATTCGGAAGATGGGGCAAAAAAAGTAAGAATGGAGATAATAATAATGTCAAGCAAATGTAAGTTCAAGTAAAAAACAATAATGAAAATAGAAAGAATATATAAGTATATTATATGTATAATGATGATGAGATGTATGGTGAACATATAATGATAATAAACCTCAATGCACATAAGATGTGAAACAAACACCTAAATCAAAAATAATTAGACATTTAAGGTTATCTTAATAAAATATGTTTTTATGTGAAGTAGGAGATCTCACTATCCTTGAGACCTAATAATAATAATAAATTAAAAATTGTTATACAGAGCATTTAATAAAGTGATCAAATAGACACACAAAAATCTTCACAATATTTCAATCCAGTATAAATTTAATATCAAAATGAGGTAAATTTTTCACATGGAAAGGAATTTTTCTGGTTTTAATATTCAATTTATACTGGATTAAAATATCTTGATCGGGTTCTGCTGGCAAACTTTAGATTATTTGCCTTTTTACTCACGGATGTGATTTATTTTTATGTACTAATTTTATGTGAAAAAAGTTGCCTGACTATGTACTGAATGTATACCAGATATGGTTTCAAATATTGTAACATTCTCTGTACGTGTCTTTGATTACTCTCTTAAATGCTTTGTCTTTGGTTGGAAAGACGATATTATAAAAATATAAATTCTCAGAAAATGTCTGTCCATTAAATTAAACTACATTGTATATCCCCTAAGAGTTACACTGTTATTTTTGTTTTTCTGAATTCTGTTAACTATTCTTGAATTTCATCTGAAAGAACAAATTTTTTAGTGTAGCCAAGAAAAAGATACTAAAGTATAACAATGACTGGAGAATATCTCATTAGAGGAACACACTATGGGCTCACTGTAATTAAATCAATATTTACTAGACTAGCAAGAAATTAATAACCCACTAGACCTCATTATACAGGAGAATAATTAAAATGTGATAAGTTGATGTGAAATATTTAATTAATGGTTCAGGTATATCTTGCCATCATCTGATTTTTTTAAAAAGATAAGTACTCATCTCACAGTATTTTAAAAATAAAATTCATATGGAAATAGTCTTAAAAAACATCAATATGTGTACCTTAAAAATGAATAAAAATACATACACATTCCAGAAGTAGAAGATACATACTTAATCAAGACTTTAAAATCAGGAACTCAAAAACAAATTTCATTTACATATGAATGGGTACCCCAAATTCCATACATAAATATAATATAAAAGTTAATAAAATATTATTTGGCAGTTATTATTAAAATGTATTTCTAAAGGGCAAAGATCTCTGATAATAAGCAAACATGGAAAGAAACTATGTGCACTCCAACAGAAAAATGACTGAAAATTATAGTGTATACAAAGCAGGTAGAGTTTAATAGATATTAAAAAGTATGACTAAGTGGATTGATACATAGCAAGTATGGATTTCCATCTCATGCTATTGCATGAGAATAAAAAGTTCCAAGAGGGCCAAAAGTATGCAATGATATGTTATGTTTGAAAACCATAACAGAAATTTCTCTCCTATATACTTATGACTGTATACCTATTTACAAATATACATGCCTCTACAGGGTTATCTGATCATAAAAATACAATTCCAAAGTATGAACATCAAGGTGTTAAGAATGAGGACAGATGTTGAGATACAGAGTGGAAGATAAGAGAGGAAAGAAAGTGGGAGTGGAGAAATAAGAAAGAAGTCATTAAAAATAAAAATAACTGTTTAAAGGTAAAAATACAGTTGCATTTATGGATTTAGAAAAAGCCATGCATATATGTGTCTTTATGCAAAACAAATTACAATTGAAGCAATTGAAAGATAAAAGGAAACTTAGCTTTAAGAAATATATGCACATACACACTGAAATTTATCTGTTTAACTTTGAAAGAAATCAAGGTTTTAGATGGAAAAGACAGTGTCATGATGCCAGCAAAATCACCCTTCCACGATCCATTTTGGGCATTTCTCTTCCACTATAATGCTCTTGGTTGCTGAATGCAGAAACAGCCCCAAATCTTTCTTTATGTAGTGCTTCAGGTAACTAATAACAATGGACAGGTTTAATCCCTCTCAGCCCTTCTGGATTAACGCAACTCTGACTCAAATGTCTCAGTTCTCTGGAGCAAGTTGACATGATGAGCATCAAAAGATAAACTGGGGAAAACTTAACTTCACATCTAAAATATTTTATTTTTAATGAAAAATGTTGTATCTAACCTTGGAGGAGATATTCCTCTTCTCTAAACTTTGTTATTCATAAATTCTTTCAGGTGTCTGCTATCACACTCTGCCTTCATGATATAAAAGTTAAATATTCTGCATAGAATATATGCTGATTTATGGCCATTAGCTAAAAGCATATTGCAAATACTCAGTGGGATTCTCACAGTTACGTCGAGATCTGCAGCATTTTTTCTCCCTTGATCATTTTATTTTATTTTATTTTATTTGCGGTACGCGGGCCTCTCACTGTTGTGGCCTCTCCCATTGCGGAGCACAGGCTCCGGACACGCAGGCTCAGCGGCCATGGCTCACGGGCCCAGCCGCTCCGCGGCACGCGGGATCCTCCCGGACCGGGGCACGAACCCACGTCCCCTGCATCGGCAGGCGGACTCTCAGCCACTGCGCCACCAGGGAAGCCCTTGATCATTTTATTTATGTGACTTGGCACATTATCTTTTTCCGTCCTAATAGGCCATTCTACAAAATTCAGTTTATGTCCATTATAGCACTTGATTAAAAGTACACTGACCCCCATTAGTCCCACCGAGCCCTAGAGAATCATGCAGTGTTCTACATCATTAAAGTTTAGGTCACAATCTCAAATTTTTATGACTCAAGGTAAACTCCAAGCTGTGAGAACCTGATGAGAGCAAGATACTAAAAATTGAAGCAGCAATATAACAAGGAACATTAAATGCATTAATGAACAAACATAACCGTAGAAACTTTTAGGAACCAGGAATAGATCTCCATAAAATAAAATGAAGAACCATTACAGGTAAAGACAAAGGGTTGCCAGTGGAGCTAGAATAATATAAGTACCAGTAAACTACCCAAGATTATTTGAGATTATTTTTTTTGGCCTAGTAATAAACTCAGGAGAAAAAAGAAAACTATCTCATTTGGTACCTCGTAAGTTCTGTTGCTGCTGTTGTTTGCTTGTTTAAATTTCAATGTGTTGCATTTTGAATCTGCATATCTAGGTATGTGAAATATTTAACACATTTTAATATTTGAAAGAACGAGTTAATGGATAAAAACAAAACTACAAGGCCTCCTTGGTGGCGCAGTGGTTGAGAGTCCACCTGCCGATGCAAGGGACACGGGTTCGTGCCCCGGTCCGGGAAGATCCCACATGCCGCGGAGCGGCTGGGCCCGTGAGCCATGGCCGCTGAGACTGCGCGTCCGGAGCCTGTGCTCCACAATGGGAGAGGCCACGACAGTGAGAGGCCCACGTACCACAAAAAATAAAAAATAAAATAACTACATATTTTGACTTCTAATTTGACATTTTGCCATCTATACTGCAAATTATTTAAACAGGAGACAAAGCAAGCAAACAGCCAACTATAATCTTACAGCACTAATTTATTGTAGAATCGTAATTTTCTAAGCCCTAAGTTGAAACTCAAATATAATTCGGAAGTCTCAGAGGATTTAACAACTATAAAACTTTTGTTTTGAATAATTGTTGTCTGTTAAATAAACACATTAAAATCTGAAGTTTTTGATACTCCATTTGTTGAATACTCTGATTAACACCTTTCAACTGATTTTTTGTAATGCAACAAATATTAGCTTATTTAAAAAAATAATTTTAAAACTTTTAGGATACGTAGATTTGTTTTAAAAACTGAGAATTTTAAGAATCAATGATTCTAACATTTCTTAATTCAGTTGATACCAGGTAAGGAACAGCACGTACTAAATTCTGCTAAAATACATATATAAATATATCTTTATTCAACATTGGCTTTATTGCAAGAAAATTTTGATCCTGATATCTTATAGTGTATATATGTAAAAATATTGATAATCTTTGACCATAAGATCTTGTATTTGATTGTCAGATATCATAGTTTCGATGTATTTCAAATATTTATGTACCACAACCAATTTCAAGAATAGGTATTTTTCATTTGGTTAGAATATTGTTTATATCATGAGGCTGTGCTCCACCATAATTTGTATTTGTATTATCATTACAAACAAAAATAATTCATCTTTTTTAAAATTTAGAATTTATACTACAGTCATTTGCTCTATTAGGAAAGTCATGATGGTGTTTCTTCAGGTTTGCATCTTCTGGTTTCCATATTGTCAGTAAAATGATTGTGTCCACAAATTAGACGTCAAAAGTACAATTTGTGCAATTGACACAACCTTCAAGAAAGCAAAAATTTCAATACTCACATTTTAATTTGCATGCAGTTTTTAAAAAGAATCTTACAAAAGATAAATAGCTAAAGAGATAAGTCCTGCAAGAAATTATGTGTCCCTATAACAAGAGTATTCAGGCAACCCTATACAATCTAATACAGAACTAATCAGCCTCTATTTTCCACACTCATTTTATGTGCAATGAACCTGTAATTGCACATACTTTCCTGTCATCTGTATTATCTGGTGTCCTGGTTCTGCATATAGTATGGCTTGGCCTGTGACATGGGCCATACGACACAATGGCTGATAGAGCACGTGACCATCAGGAAGAGCGGCATTAAATACTTCCTTGAAGGGGTGATGTTGGTTATGTTGCATCTCAAAGAATAGACTGAGCATTATGTTAAAGTGAAAATGGCTGCTTGCAGCACATGCCACTTATTCACTGTTAACAGAAGAGCATGGTTGAGGCCAAAGCACCAAAGGGAAGCCCAACAAGCCCATCCTGGCTTTATTAATGTAACTAAAAATTATAATGACACAGAAAATATGAAAAATCTGTGACCAAATGTTATGCTCACTGCACAACAGGCCAATAAAGGGAGTGAGAAGTTTTGGGGACAAAGAAGAGTATAGGTGTTAGCTCTTCTCTACAAGTTTGATAGAATTCGCCTGTGAAGCAATTGGGTCCTGGACTTTTGATTGTTGGGAGTTGTTTTTTTTTTTTTTTTTTTTTGCGGTACGTGGGCCTCTAGCTGCTGTGGCCTCTCCCGTTGCGGAGCACAGGCTCTGGACGCGCAGGCTCAGCGGCCATGGCTCACGGGCCCAGCTGCTCTGCGGCATGTGGGATCTTCCTGGACCGGGGCATGAACCCGTGTCCCCTGCATCGGCAGGCAGACTTCTCAACCACTGCGCCACCAGGGAAGCCCTGATTGTTGGGAGTTTTTAAATCACAGTTTCAATTTCAGTGCTTGTTCATATTTTCTATTTCTTCCTGGTTCAATCTTAGAAGGTTGTACCTTTCTAAGAATTTGTTCATTTCTTCCAACTTGTCCAATTTTTCGGCATATAGTTGCTGTAGTAGTCTCTTATGAACCTTTGTATTTCTGCGGTTTCTGTTGTAACTTCTTTTCATTTCTAATTTTAGTGATTTGAGTCCTCTCCCTTTTTTTCTTGATGAATCTGGCTAAAGGTTTATCAATTTTGTTTATCTTTTCAAAGAATTAACCTTTAGTTTCATGAGGCTTAATATCATCAAAACAAACAACTCGATCAAAAAATGTGCAGAAGACCTAAATATACATTTCTCCAAAGAAGACATACAGATGGCCAAGAGGCACATGAAAAGATGGTCAACATCGCTACTTATTAGAGAAATGTAAATCAAAACTACAATGAGATATCACCTCACACCAGACACACACACAAAACGGCCATCATGAAAAATTCCACAAACAATAAATCCTGGAGAGGGTGTGGAGAGAAGGGAACCTTCCTACACTGTTGGGGGGAAAGTAAATTGGTACAACCACTATGGAGAACAGTATGGAATTTTCTTAAAAAACAAAAAATAGAGTGACCATATGACCCTGCAATCCCACTTCTGGACATATATCCCGAGAAAAACATCGTCCAAAGAATACAGGCACCCCAATGTTCATTGCAGCACTGTTTATGATAATCAAGACATGGAAGCAACCTAAATGTCCATCAACAGAGGGATGGATAAAGATGTGGTTCATATATAAAGTGGAGTATTACTTGGCCATAAAAAAGAATGCAATAATGCCATTTGCAGAAACATGGATGGACCTAGAGATTGTCATGCTGAGTGAAGTGAGTCAGACAAAGAGAAATATTGTATGATATCCCTTATATGAAGAATTTAAAAAGAAATGATACAAATGAACTTATTTACAAATCAGGAACAGACTTAAAGAAAAAACTTATGGTTACCAGGTGGAAGGGTGGGAGGAAGGGCTAGTTAGGGAGTTTGGGATTGACATGACATGTACACACTGCCATATTTAAAATGGATAACGAACAAGGAATACTGTACAGCACAGGGAACTCTGCTCAATGTTATTTGGCAGCCTGGATGGGAAGGGAGTTTGGGGGAGAATGAATACATGTGTATGGACGGCTGAGTCGCTTTGCTGTGCACCTGAAACTATCACAATATTGTTAATCAGCGATTCTCCAATATAAAATAAAAAGTTTAAATAAATAAGAAAATAAGGGGTAAATAAATGTAACTGAAATAAGTGCCTAAAACAGAGTAGGCCTTTAACAACTGTTATACTAGAAGTGCTTTAATCTCTCACTCTAATTTGCCAACAAAAAGGAGATTAAGAATAAAAACAACTTGTAATAAAAAATTAAAATATGTGTGTATTTATATACATATATGTATTTAATTTTTTATGATGTGTGAAAAGATGAGGATTAGAAGGCTTCCATTACTTCAAGATACTTGGAAATCTTGCTGTTTAATATAAGTGGGAACCATGTTAAGGGCATTAAGATTGTTTCTCATTATCAAGAAATTGGTCAATCATATGAAAAAGATGAGATTAGCTATTAACTTTTCAAGCAAAATGTTAGAAAAAACTTTTCAAGCAAAATGTTAGAAAAAATCCACACAATAGCATAGTTTTATTTCTATTTTAAAAATAGATTTAAAAGACCCTAATAATCTATAAAACTAAAGATCTCAGAAATTGAGGCCCACTGAAAATAAGTAATATTTTTATTAATAATACTACTATTCAGTTTTAAAATTACAATTAAAGCCAATGTTTTTAGATTCCAGTTCTAATAAAACATCAAAATATCTTATGATCACTTTCATTAAAATTGTATTAGTCCATGTACAAAATCTTGCATCAGTTCTGCTATATCACTAATGGAATATTATCTCTATTTGCTTGTCTTGTTTTGGAATATTTTTGAAATTGGCAAAAAACATATCCCAGGTGTCATCGTTCTCCATCAGTTCTTCTGATATTAAACTTCAGTACAGTGGTTATGAAGAATGATGCATATTGCAATTCTCTAAAGACTTAAAAAAAAAACTTACTAGTGGTACTGAATTCTTTATTCCAGAGAGAGCCAAGTTCAACAGTATGAATCAGTGAAGGTAAAGTAAACCAGTAGAAATCCCTTGAACTGAAGCACGTACAAACAGAAAAAAGGCTAAAAAAGAAAAGAAAAGAAAAAAAACAACAGAGAACATAGCATCTAAGGTCTGTGGGACCATATCAAATGGTGTAACAGACACATAATTGGAATGCATAAGTAGATTCCACATATACAGATACAGAATGGACAGAATAATAAATATTGAAATAAATAACAAATAAAATTCCCAGAACTGAAGACAAACACCAAACCACAGGTCTAAGACACTCAGAGAATAGCAAAGAAGATGAATATTAAGATGAACTAGGAAAACTGTCATATCCTATTGAATTGCTGAAACCAAAACCAAATACAAAGAGGAAATCTATCAGAAAAGAAACCCAAATAAACAAAAACAAAATGATCAGAAACCATGAGAACACGAAAACATTAAATAACATGTTAAAAGTCTTGTAGTGGGGGGTGAGTTACCTCAGAATTCTACACCCTGTAATAATATCCTTAAGAAATGAAGGGGCAATAGTATGTTGCTCAGAAAAACAAAACTGAGGATCCATACAATAAAATTGTATAAAATGCTGAAATTAAGCCTAATTCTATTATGTATACCAACAAGGATGAATGGGACAAATACTGAGAAATAGGATTCAACAGAAAATACTACTACTCTGTGATTCCTTTCAAAGAAATTATAAAAAAGACAAAACTAAACCCCGGTGCTACAATCCAGAATAGGAGAGGAGCTTGGCGACTGGCAGAGTGCATTGGTTAGGTCCCTAGAGTGCTAGTCACACTATTTTTCCTGAAGTGGGCTATTTACCCGCTAAATGCACATATACCATATACTCTATGCCCTGATTTAGTACAATAACGTATATTGCTTTAATATTTTAAAAATTTTAATAAAGTTTTCAACATATTTTTCCAGTTTCTGTAATTTGCTTCTTGTATACCACGCCTTTCCTTACAAAGTGTATATGCTAATGTACATGTGTGTTTTAAAGAAGTATATCCTTCAACCAGTCTTTCAGTATTTTTTTTTTTTTTTTTTGTGGTACGCGGGCCTCTCACCGCTGTGGCCTCTCCCATTAAGGAGCACAGGCTCCGGACGCTCAGGCTCAGCGGCCATGGCTCACGGGCCCAGCCGTTCCGCGGCATGTGGTATCTTCCTGGACAGGGGCAAGAACCCGTGTCCCCTGCATCAGCAGATGGACTCTCAACCACTGCGCCACCAGGGAAGCTGTAGTATGTTTTTTTTTTTTAATGTAAAATATTTGGCTGTAAGCATGTCTGAAAAAATGTTTTTTATTATTCCTTAATGGATATTCCATGTGCATAAGATAGAATGTTTCCTGCCATTTTTTTCTCAGTAGTTTCAAGTCCTTATTACATTCCCTTCTGTCTCTTACAGTTACTAATGAACAGTTTAATTATAATTGGATTTTCTGTCTTGAAGTTTATCGGTCTTTTCAATCTAGTTAAATTACTTTGTCCTCTAATTTTTGATGCGTTGTAGTTGCATTTTAGTTTGTTCTGAAATGAAAATAAATATCAAAAAATAATCCTAAATAGTACTTTTTAGGTAAATTGGATACCAAGAGTCTACTGTATTCGGGATAATACATAGTCAGTCATACAAGCCATAATTGTCTTGATTGAGTTCGTTATCATTATTCAGTATATCTATAATGGCCCCCCATGTTGAGTTTGAAAGTTTAATTCCTGTTATTCTGTTGAGGTCAAATTGATTCTACAGTTTCCTATTAATACACCTAAAACACTGAAGTGGATTCAACTTATCACTTGGCATTTTAGTATTCTTGGGCATATAGTTAAAAAAAAAATTGCAGTATAAGTTATATACTGCATTTCACACAATGAAACACCTTGTATGTATACACTGATCTCCTAATATTTACTGTTCTAGGTCCCTTACCAACCAGAAATACTATTCCCCACTGCTTCTGAATCTGAATATATTTTCACTTGGGTGGTTTTATTTCCAAACAAGCTAGATAACGAGATGCACTGTCCAAAGCTCTGCTCAGTGGAGAACTTCTCGTATTCACTGTCTTTTAGGGATACTCCCTGATATAAGCAAGCGTTTCATGTTGGTTTGTACCCAAATATTCAGTCGACCCATCACTGATTAGTCTCTGTCTCTTTGTTCATTCTCTAGCTTGTCAAAAGAGACACCCTGTGTGCTCAAAGGTAAAGTAAGGGAGAAGTGACAATGGAGCTGACCATTTCATTGACATAGGTGTTATTGCTCATGCTTGTGTGTTACCCTGGAAGTACTGCTTCCAAATTACAATGGATTGCTGCTGCATGCCCCTGACATCATGACTTGGTGAATAGATTGAAATCAACATTTGATGGATAGCTTGAACTGTGTGATCACTTAGTATCTTAAAGTCAAATGTTTCCTTTCTACTAAGACAATAGTACGAAAACAGAGCTAGTTGTCAAATGTTAAGCAATTCTCTATTGTAGAAATAAAGGCTACGTTCCAGTTCTCTAGTGAGCTTACATTTTGATTCTCTTTAGGGGCTTGGCATAAATATCTCATGATATTCTGTACCATTAAGACAGCCTTAATCCTTAGAACTTCAGGAAACATGGCCCAATTAACAAGGCTGCTTACTCTGCAGATGGGACCCCGGTAGAACATTTTTATATTCTTGACTCATTTCAAAACCTTTACCTTTGTGTACCATGTGGTAAATTGTCAGGAGACTGTGGAATATGCGGTCTCTACTAAGGAAAGTGGCAAGAAAAAAATCAGTATGAAGCAAGAGAGCAGGGGAATATGTGTTACCTATCGAAGCTGAGATTCCATATACAGTTTCCAAGCAAAAGAAGGGCACTAGCCTTCGACTGAAAGAAGGGGACATTTTTGCAGGCTAAGGAGTATTTCAAGGAAATCTGAAATTTCCAAGTTTCTGAGTCCAACCACTCAGATGATTCTCATCCCATATATCAGGATTCTGCTCTTTTTCAGTCATAGCTCTGATTTTGGTGTTGCGGACTTGCTAAATTTGGAATTAAACTTTACTAGAAGCTCATCTACACCTAATTAATCCCAGTCTTTGATCCTGGATCCTGCAGAATTTCCTGCTCTCTGATGCTGCTGAGAATCCCTTAATATGTTGCTAAGGAAAATCTCTGGCTTTCTCATTTAGCTTTAAGTTGATGATTAATCACTGTCTTCCTTTATTGTGCTTCTTGAACCCATCAATGGCTCCCAGTAAGGGTTATACAATTCCATCATATTTTCTAATTTATTTCTGGTATGACCAGATAACATAGTTGGTATAATTTCATATTTTTAACTAAATAAATAGAATATCTGAAGGAAAATAATCAGCAGATGGGCTTTCACAGTGAAGATCTGAAAAAAATCCCCACTGCCTCTGGTGAAGGAAGGGAATAGTAAGCATTGTGAAGTATGCCCATGTTTTACTCATAACAAAGGCCTGTTTTCCAGAGAAAAACATTTGCCAGAGCCTTAGCCACAGTAAGTGAACAATATTCTTCCCACTCTGGCCCCCTGCAGCTTTCCTGTTGCACCTAGAAAATGGTGGCATGGGGGAGAAACACATAGAAAACAAGGGGTTAATGCTTAAAGAAAATAGATTGCAGACTCTGCAACCTGGGAAGGCTGTAGGAGAAAGAGAAAATATATATATACACTAATAGAAAAATGCTTGTGAAGGTCATAGTCCCAAGACATAGGCTCAATAAGAGACTTAGGTATCATTGGAAGATTATAGAGCACAACCAAACCTTACCATCACATGAAAAGGGCTCTGCTATAATAAATGTGGATTACAGATGAAATTGCTGAAACACACAGACAAATTTTAAGGAGAAGTACATAGGGAAACCCAGAGTCAAGACAGAATACAGGAAAAAAAGTATATTAGAGGAATCTGAAGCCTCATGCACCCATTACTACAATATTAAGCACAGCACAAGTTCTTACGAGTTTAACAAAAATTCCTACACTAAAGGCCTATTTATCTCAGTTCCTGTAAGCTGATTTAACAGGTCTGGATTTCAACAAAAAAATATAACATGTCTGGATTTCAAAAAAAAAAAAAGGGGGTGACAAAGGTCAAAAAATAAAAAATAGCTTGGAAAGACAAAACGACATCAGCACCAGATTCAGCTATAACATCGATATTGGCATTATCAGATAGAGAATTTAAAATAACTATGATTAGTATGTGAAGAGCTTTGCAGAAAAAGTGGAGAGGACATGCAAGGAGAAATGAGAAATTAAAGCAGAGAGATGGAAAATCTATGAAGGAATCAAAATGGAATACTAGAAATAAAAAACATAGTAAGAGAAATGAAGAATGTCTTTGATGGACTCATCAGTAGACTTGACACAACTAAGAAAATATAAGTGAACTAGAAGATTGGCCAGTAAAAACTGCCCAAACTGAAATGTAAAGATAAAAACAGTGGGAAAAATAAAAATAGAGAACTTCCAAGAACTGTGGAGCTAACGTTAAATTTAATGCTACAATAAGGGAAACACGGGGTTGTTTTTTAAGCTGGTGAAAATGTTCTGCGGGATATATTATGGTGGATGCACGACACTATGCCTTTGCAACTCTGATAAAACTCTATTGCATAAAGAGTGATCGTTAATGGAAATAAATAAAATAGAGACACACGGCCCCCCCGCCACAAAATAATACAAAAGATCGATAAATCTAAGAGAGCAGAAAACTGGAGAGAGCCTCCCTCAGTGGCTGATGTTTTGAAAAGATAAACAAAATTGATAAACTTTTAGCCAGGCTCATGAAGAACAAAAAGAGAAAGAGTCCAAATAAATAAAATTGAAATGAAAGGAAAGAAATTACAACTGATATCACAGAAATACAATCATAAAAGAATACTACAAGCAGTTATATGCCAACAAATTGAACAACATACATAAAGTTCTAGAAAAATACAGTCTTCCAAGACTGAATCAGGTGAAATAGAAAGGTTAGATAGATCAATTGTCAGTAATGAAATTGAATCACTCATCAAAAAACTCCCAGCAAACAAAAGTTTAGGACCCAGATGGCTTCACAGGAGAATTCTACCAAACATTTAGAGAAGAATTAATACCTATCCTTCTTAAACTATTCCAAAATATTGAAGAGGTGGGAACACTTCCAAACAAGGCCAGCATTACCCTGATACTAAAACCAGACAAAGACACACACACACACACACACACACACACACACACACACACACAGAAAATTACAGGCCAATATCCCTGATGAAAAGTGAAAATTCTCAACAAAATATTAGCAAACTATATTCAACAATGCATAAAAGGATTATACATCATGATCAAGCAAGATTCACTCCAGGGATGCAACGATAGTTCAATATCTTCAAATCAATTCATATATTACTCCATATTGACCAACTGAAGAATAAAAAGCATATCATTATCTCAATAGATGCAGAAAAATCTTTTGACAAAATTCAATGTAAGTTCCATTTATGATAAAAATTCTCAACAAAGTTGGTATAGAGTGGATGTAGCTCAACATAAAAAAGACCATTTATGACAAAACCACAGCTAACATCATGCTCAATGATGAAAAGCTGAAAAGTTTTCCTCTAATTCATGTAGACTCTATGCACAGAAATCCCTCCTCCATATGTGTGGCCTGTGCATAGTGACTTTCTTCCATAGAGTAAAATGTGAAGAGAGGTGGATAGTAAAATTACAGTGGAGAAATCTAGCCACACTATTCAGCCAGATGATCACAGTCAAAACCAATAATGATGAGCCATGTCCTCTCGGTATGATTTAATGAAAATTATACTTCACCTCTCTTGTCTTCCTCCACAAAATCCATAACTCCACTCTAGTCATTAAAAAAAGTCAGAATAATTCCAGTAAAGAGGCATGCAATAAAATAGCTGGCCAGTACTCCTCAAAACAGTCAAAATCATCGAAAACAAGGAAAGTCTGGTAAACTGTTATAGCCAAAAGAAGTCTGAGGAAGCAATATTGTATCCTGGCTGGGATCTCGTAACTGAAAAATGAACATTAGGTAAAATATAAAGAAATATGTATAAACTATGGATTCTAGCCAAAGATAATGTATCAATATTAGTTCATTAATTGTGATAAGTATATTGTTATAAGATATAGATAGAAGGGAAACTGGTCTCACGGTATTTGAGAGCTCTCAGTACTATTTTCAAAACTTTTCTGTAATTCTAAAACTATTCTAAAGTGGAACAGTCATTCAAAATAAATCTAAACCACCTTTAGATATATTGAAAAAAATACACTGATATTGAGAGTGTGAATAAACTTTTTCTTGTTTGGGATATTTCAAAAAAAAATAGCTAAAGCATTAATGTTGGAATAGAAAGAATAAACACCAAAGGCTAAAAGGCAGAGTGATATGCAGTTATTTTATTTAAAATAAGAGAAAATGATTATACGTGTATGAATCTCTGATATCTCTGTTGGCAGGAGTTGGTACAGCAGATGGGCATGCACTAATTGTTCTATCCTTTCTACCATTTGTTCTAATTATCATGCATTCAAAAAAATTGTGAGTGGTACCAGGAGGTGCACTGAGGGTTCTCAATGCTAGTTTTCTATTCCAATACATTTCTATCTGTAAGCAGAAGAATTTAATAACAATCACTTAAAACTTTAATCTCTAGAATGTAAAACAGAAAATTAGAGTGCATCCTTTCCCACCACTCTCCACAAGCTACCCAAGAAAAGGAAGTACTTTATATATGTGAACATTGTGGTTTATAAAAATGAATCTGAATATTCTCAGCAAAACATCCATTCAAAGGACTGCAAACTCTAAACTCTAAAAATGGCTAAAACTTGTGAATAATGTTAATAAAAATTGTTTTTGATGAAGGAAATATGAATCAAAATAAACTGCCTTTTGGAACACAGAATGTTAATAGATATTTTAAAACTAGGTAAACAGGTGAAAAAACATAGAGAAAAATGCATCTTCATGCACCAATTCCATTAATATAAGTGCAAAAAAATTGGAAATTAATTTTGAAATTCATAGCTTGGATCTTAAATATCTTGTATTAGTCAGGGAATAGTCAATAAAACAGAAACCATACTAGGTATTTAAAATGATCGATTTAATATAAGGAATTGTTTACAGAGACAAGAAGGCTAAAAAGCAAAAGTAAATAGGACAGAGAATGTAAGTGCAGGGTGCAGTATCACCCTAAAAACAGGAAAACAAAAAGGACAAGGATGGGTTCCCAGAAATCAGGAGATTGAATAAGGGGTAATTTGCATTTGTAATTCACATATTTTAGGAATGGGTCGTCTAAACATTCCGTACCTCAGGACTTCAGTGGAGTTCTGTGAAATGTTTTTGCTCAGACATCAGAGGAAGGAATATTTTAAGAGGCACAGTTTCAACCCTCTAGGGTTGAAAGAGCTGTTTCAACCCTCTAGGTCAACTTGCTTGTACTGAGGACCTTCCAACTCTGGGTAATGCTGGCAGGAATATAGAAAAGGAAAGATGTCATTCTCCTTGCTTCCTAACTTCCAGTTTTCTTCTAGTGACTCCAAAGTGCAATAAAAATTAAACTGACAAAAATGTATGGGCAATGTAGTTTCCTGAGTTCCAGTTCCTGCGTCAGAGTATAAAATGTGGATTTGGAGCTGTAGACAGTAGTCATAAATCAATCCATATCTAAAAGTCTGTTAAAATAAATTATAAACAAAGATGCAAAATGTACATTTTATTATGATAGTTATACTGGAAACAACATAAATGTGTATCCATCATAGTATTTGTACATAAGCATAACATAAAATCATAACAAAATCTCAAAAAGAAGTCTCCATACATTTCAGTGTTTTGTGGGGTTTTTTTTTTTTGCGGTTTCTTTTCAGTTTTCTCTGTCATTGCTTGTGTGTCATGATAATTCCTTCTATACATCTTTCAGAGCTGATCTTTCCAAAGTGAGCCAGAAACATGTGCTGAGTCTCTTTGAAACAAGAAATCTCAAATAACATATTTTCTTATGAAAATATATTACTTAGATTATAGAACAGATAGCATTTGGAAAAGTCAAATACGACTGGAAGATGCTCAGAGCACAAGCTGACTTAGCAGTCAAGATTTTTTCTTTTTATTTTAAATACTTGATTGTGAAACAGATATCTACAAAAATGTAAATTTATTTTGGATATTTATAGGACTACGGAATAGATAAGATATTTTGTGAAGCAATTGATCAGAGGTGAAGGTGATGTCACAAGAATAGAAAATCATAAACAGAAGGGAGAGAAAAATGAGTTTAGAAAACAGTCTCTGGCGCCCTTTTATCAAGTAGGAGAATGTGAAGCCAAAATAGTATATCGAAGAAATTTAAAATGTGGAGACATTTTTAAAAATGCTGCTACGTGTTGCAGTTGTAATTCTGATGAAGAACTAATAATAAAATAAATTGCATTGAAGTTAGTAATATCCTTAATTACATCAACAGATCTGAAAATTAATTAACATGAAAATACTAGTATAACAACGACACACTATTATGATAAAATGAAAAAATACTATCTAGTAGCTCGTCACGTAGGCATATTTGTCTAAAATTGTAAAACCTTTTAGTACATAATAAAAGTCTCAAGAAAATGCCATTCAATGTTAATGTAGAGAGATGTTTCAAGTCCTGAAAATGTACCCAGTTTGAAAACTACATTCACTCACTAGGAACTGCTCTTAGATTTTACTAATTAGCAAGTATTTTGACAGGTGTTATACTACTAAGTGTTTTGGGACACCCTTTGCTTTATGCTTTGGGAGTTCTGTTTAGCATGATGAATTTAAATAGTTATTCTCAACTAGCATATTTTTTAATTCCCTTTAAAGTACATCTCATAAATTAAAAGCAGTGGATGTATTATAAAATCGAATTAGCTTTCAAGCTTCCTGTCAGGTTTGTTTTTCTACTAGTAGTGAGAAAACTTGTCTCATATAGGTAATACACCTCTCTTCAAGTTTTGCAAAGAACACTACAAAATCCCTAACATTAAAGCTGGATATTTCTGGAAGTACATTGAGTCTTTCAAGTCATTAGGGGAGCATTTAGTGTAATAGAGCAGTAATTCACTGAATTTCAGGCATTGGTGGCTTAATACAGTTAGTACAACGTAATTAACACTCAGGGAGTCGTTTATACACCTGGAAGGATCTAACCCATTGCCTACTTAATTGACATGATTTTTTAAAGAGAGATGGAGCACCCTAATATTTATTTGAAAAGAAAATTGGGATCAAATTACCTCTTCAAGGTCAGAGAAAAAATTAATTACTGAAGTAAGTCTTGAATTTTTGTTTCATTCTCAGTGTTTCACTTAGGATAAAAATCATTATTATGATGTGAACCTATGTGAGTATAATTCTGGTCTTTGTTTTAGGTTGGACTTTCAAAAGATGCAGGTTAATATACTATACAACCCTAAAGTTATACAGTGTATTTGTCATTTATATAAGGGTCACATGATAAGGTAGGCAAGTTATGCAAATATCACAGTCAGATTACCCTTGAGCAATCTCTGTGGAAGTTGCCACCAAAGAGACTTCCTCTCAAGAATCCAACATACTTTCAATATTAGAAAATATTCTTCTCTTGAGTACTAGGTGAAATACTAGGCTTAATTTTAGGAACTGTGAAAATTGTACAGCATTAAACACTAGAACCATGCTCACTGTGGCATGTTCCAACTTTGAAGGTCAAAGGGAACTTCAGTCAACTGAGAGTAAGGAAGGGTAATTGCACGGAAACATTCTAACTAAATTCTAGGCAGAACAAGCTCCTCCCAGGATACCTGAGACAGATGAACCATTTCACGTCTAGGACAGTGGTACAAAATCTTGCCATGAAAGCACGGAAAACAGGCTATACACATTCTTACAGCCTGAGTGTGGGCTACACTGACAGGATGGAATGGCAGGGGGTCACAGACATACATGGAATCCACACTCACTCAGCAGCTATTTCCACAGGTCTTGACCATGAATTCAAAGGCTAAAAAAAAGGCAGGAAACCTAGGCCAGACCTGCCTTGTGGTACAAGGACACAAAACTCAGTCTGCTCCCCAGGCTCTACACTCATACAATGGTAAAGCCATATACTGTTGGAGCAGCAAGGAATACTCCTGTTCTGGATCCCTGACAAAGATTCACTGCTGTTGAGGGAGAGGTAAAAGTAAAAGGCATCTGCTACTGGAGCAGGGGAGAGAAAGGCCCTGCTTCACCACAAGGCTTTCGGCAAATGACAAGCAAGTAAGGCACTTAGCACTGTGGGAGGGATAAGGCAAAAGTTCTCTGGGAGAAGGATTATAGAAAAAGCCATCTGACCCAGTGAGTGAGGCAGGGACACCAATTAGACCAAAGATCCTGTACTGATACAAATCAGGAGTCTGTGATCATGGGGGAGCAGGTGGGGGGCAGGACACTCACTCTCACAAAAAACCTCCATAGACATGAGGCAAATTTAATTAAATTTTAGGCAAAATTTAATTCTGGAGGACGTAGGAGAAAACTTAGAAAGCCCACGCCCATGGCAGGCACACAGGGCTTTCGTAAGACTGAGCTGAAGAGGAGAATTCAGAGATTATAAAAATAAGAAACAGTTGTGCTGCTTGGGAAGGGACCAGTCCATGAAGCACGGGGAAAAGCCCTTTGACACTTCAGACCCTACATAAGTCACAAGGTAGCAGCAGAGATTATCTGAGTGTTAGATCAGAAAGACATATTCATCTATACAGTCATGATTAAGATGCTAAAGAATCTGGTGAAAAACTTGGAAACAGGTATGGACAGATGGGAAATTTCAGTGAAGCATTTGAAAGTGTAACAAAGGGTTAAATATGAATGCTAAATGATACATAATCTATTACATAAAGCATATTTATAGAGGATAGCACAGGTACAGTATTCCTTAAAAAGGTTTCTCAAGACTTAAAAGTTTACCAAAATCCTCAGAGTAAATAAAAGAATAAATCCATAGAGTTTGATAGGCCAATAATAATTATACAAACTTAAAAACAAAGATACAAAAGAGAGTACAAAAGAGAACAAAAAATCCAGGGACTGTGGGACAATATTACACCTATTGTACCAAATAAAGAAGAAGATGATGCCTGTAAAGTTTCTACATTTAATGCATGATAGCAACACACAGATAGAAGGGTCTCAGAGAACCCCAAGCGAAGAATATTTTTTTAAAAAGTGCATTATAGTTGAGCCTCTGAAAACCAAATATAAGGAAAAAATTTAAAAAACAGTGGAAAAAAACTTTACATATAGGGAAACAGACCTAAGCATACAGCAGACTTTTCACGTGAAATTTCCGAAGCCAGAAGACAATAGAAGTTCCTCTTTCACATACTGAAAATACAAACTGTGAACCCAGAATTGCCCATTCCTCTAAAGTACCTTTCAAAAACCTTGGCAAAATATGAGTTTTTTCCAGAGAAAAAAAGTAGAAAAGTCTACTGCCAGCAGACCTGCTATGGAAAAAAAATGTTAACCAAAGGTTTTTTAGGCAGAAGGAAAATTAAATAGATGGATCTATTGTAATGTGGATCTTCAAAAAGAAAGGAAGAGAGCTGAAAATGGGAAGACAATACACATGAACCATTTTATTTATTTCTGATATTTTTAAAGATAATACACTGTCTTAAACAGAATAGCAGAAAAATATTTTGTGGTTAAAATAACAATTTTAGCAATGTAACTTGGAGATTAAAGCATGTGTGAGGATATGGGGAGGAATTGATAGTACAATGTTTTCTACTCTAAATTAAGTGGTATTGACTTTTTTTGGACAAGAATGTTTCATATTACAGAGATGTGTTGTGAAACCTAGAGCAAGCAATTAAAAATAAATAGGTTTAAATAATAATTCAGTAGTGGAGACAAAATTAGCATAACAAAAATGTGCAGGGGATGAGAAAAAAAGCTAAGAAAAAAATGGTACATCTAATCTCAATTACAGTGATATCTAAGTTAAATACTAATAGACTAAATGTCACTATTAAGAGACAAAGATAGTCAAGCTTTTTTTTTTAAAGAAAGAAGACCCAGCTCCTCAGGAAAAACATTTTAATATCATTATGGATAAACCAAAAAGAAAAAAATGCATATCATGTAAACACTAAAAAAACCCCCAAAAAACCCCTCAGAGTATCAATATTTGTATCAGACAGAGTAGACTTGAAGATAATTAATATTACAAGGTATATTGAGTAATATTATATATTAATCAAATTGTCAAATTACAAGTGTACATAGCAATCCCCTCCTTGCTTTAAGCTTATAGACTCTATTGTTTTATATATATTTCATTGCTTATCTACTTAATTCCCCTCTTCTTTCTAATTCAGCTTTTTTAATCTATGGTATTTCCTGCTGTTTTATAGACAGATAGGCAGACACACACGCAAATGTACACACACGCAGACACATGGTGACAATTTAAACAAAAAATACTTTCACTTAAAGTAGACTTTTTCAAACTGTTCAACCTTTTTCATACTTATCTCAACTTCCAGATTTCATTTTATTGATAAATGACTCATCGTGGCTGACAACTTTCATAATGGGGGAAATTTAAAAGATATTTGTGGTTATGATAATTTTCCCTAAAAGCCATATTCTTCACTCCTGACTCATCATTACATACCAATTCATAGTGGCCTGATTTGTTAAATGCTTCTAAATGCTTCTAAAAACTGAGAATAAATCCTTCAGCATTTTGGTGAGTTTATACTCCAGCAAAGTCCTTTGAATATGGTAGCCATTCTATGAACAGCCATTTAAGAAGAGCTATTAAAAACAAACAAGCAAAAAAGAAAGGATGCTTTAAAGATGAGTGTTCTAAAGCCTTACTATTAAAAAGTACAAGGATGTCAGGGGAGATGTGATACCTCAAATATTATCTCAGGAATTTTGAGGGTTATAATTGAAATTATAATTTGAAAGTAATAATAAGGTAAATGAAATATTAAACTGAATAATGGAAAAATTATATTTTCATTTTCAATCAATATTAGACTTAATCACAAAGTTAGTTAGCTCATAGAATTTATAACACATCTTTACATATATTAACATACAAGTTAACATAAATTCTATATATTTATTATATATTATTAGTCTTGATTTATATTCAAGGAAACTGAAGTTTAATGTATATCTAATACTTAGTGTTGAAAACACACCCTTGGTATGACTCTGAATGCACTTCTCTTTTTATTAGACCATATTGCTATTTCCATTAAGATATAAAGCCATTTCTCATTTTTGTATTTGTAATTTGAAAAAGAGATAGGACAACTCTTAATATATGGGCATATTAAAATGTTACACCTTTTAACACTTTGAAAAGAACATGTCTTTATTAAGAGGAAGGCAGCTCTAAGAAACATGCCAATCATTTGTCTTATGTCCGTAAGTTTGTTACAGTTGTACTTTCACAGATATATAAAATTAAAAAAAAATTAAAATTAATAAGTAGTAAATAGTATGAAATAGAACTTTGGAAAAGAGTCACAATAGTTTACCAACTATGATGTGTTTTCATAAGTACTATAGATTACTCTCTCTAAATAACCTTCTGCCACCCTTTCGAGAAGTACTTCCTTTATATACCTGCCTATCAATGCTAGCCTCCCAGTCACCAAACATATTTAACAGTAACAATTTTTGTCTGTCTTCAGTTAAATTAACCTTTATACAGACTGTTTATCCTTCAAATTACTCTATTTCCAGGATCTAATTAGACACACACACATTCAAGTCTATGACCACAGCTTTTAATGATCTTATTCTTTCCACCTCCCCAGCACTTGGTACCTCACGCTTTACCTCATATGATCTCTGCTTCAATTATTCCTGCTTATCAGAATCCAAAACCACCTCTTCTATTCTGCTACACTCTGAAAATAACTGATTCTCCTAGTTCATTGTAAAATCATTTAAAATGTCATTCTTTACATTCTCTATTCTATCTATCAATTACTTTGTAATTCCCAACTCATTGCATTCCAGTTTCTGCTTTACTACACTATTTAAATTAATTTTCTCAGGCTACTCATTTATTTCTTAATTATCTCTGCATTGTCCATATCTCAAGGTATTGTGAAATAAAAAAAAACAGGCAAATGGAATGTTACTCAGGAATATGGATCTAAATAGTAGAGTTATAGAAAAGATAGACATCCTTTATTTAAGAACATTTTTGGTTTTTCTAAATGAGAAACTGTAAGTTTTAAATTGCTATGGACTGAGTCTAAAGTATTTTTCTATTATTTATAAGGAGAGAAAAAAAGTGGTGGCAATTTAGATTCAATGATCATTGTTTGATAAAAATTGAGATATTGTTATAAAACAAAGAAGAATCTAATGTGTTAAATTTAATTAAGAGTTCAAATAACATATCAATTTAAAGATACTTAAATGTAGTTTGAATTGGTCAAATTTTACTTTGGAGAAAGCTGTGTCAACAGAAGAACTAACGGTACATACAAGTTGTTTCTATAGGTGTGCTAATATATAGATTATATATCAAGTAGGTTAAAAAGTGAAATCTACCAAGAGAACACAGGATAAGTAATATCAAATTTTAGTTATGTCTCCAGCTGGAAGGGTGCTCCCCAAATGTGGTTGTGTACAATCAGGGTGAAAAAGACAATCCACTGTAAAGTAAGAAAAACTTACTCAAATTTCTGTTTTTTCTACATAGAAATTAAAAAGAAAATAAGTCCAGCTTATTAAATTACATGAAACTGTTTAAAATATATACACACCTCTGTACTTATCTCTACATATGTGTATTCATTTGATATGTACACCTATTCAATTACTATCTGTATTTCTATAAAAATAACTTCAGCTCTTTAATGAATAGTGGTTGTTGATATTTTTATTTATTCTTTCTTAGATTTCACTGATTTCAGAAAAATTGCAGTTTATCAGTAACTGGACATTTGGATATAGATCATATTACATTGTTATTACATAAATGTAAAAGGATTATTTTAAGAAATAATTACTAAGAACACTAAGAATAAAAACACAACAAGCAAATGAAGGACTCAACTTCTTCTACACTCACATAAATTCTCTTCAACAACTTGTGATAAGGAGAAATAATAATTATGTAATTGACAATAAAGCAATAAAAATCAATATTAGAAGTAAGATTATTAAAAAACTTGAATTTTTCTTTTTTTAAATTTTTATTGAAATATAGTTGATACTTCAATAAAGTGTTGCTGTAGTTTCTGGTGTACAGAAAAGAGATTCAGTTATACATACATATATATTTATTTTTTCAAATTCTTTTCCCTTATGGGTTATTACAAAATATTGAGTATAGTTCCTTGTGCTGTCCAGTAGGTCCTTGTTTGTTTTCTATTTTATGTATAATAGTGTATATATGTTAATCCCAAACTGCTAATTTATCCCTTTCCCCCTTTCCCCTTTGGTAACCATAAGTTTGTTTTCTAAATCTGTCATTCTGTTTCTGTTTTGTATAAAAGTTCACTTGTATAATATTTTTTCTTTTAGATTCCACATATAAGCAATTTGCAGCACAATTTATAATAGCTAAGACATGGAAGCAACCTAAATGTCATTGACAGATAAATGGATAAAGAAGATGTGGTATATATATATATATATATATATATATATATATATATATACACACACATGTATGAACAATGGAATATTACTCAGCCATAAAAAGGAATGAAATAATGTCATTTGCAGCAACATGGATGGATCTAGAGATTATCATTCTAAGTGAAGTAAGCCAGGCATTTTTTTTTAACAGTGATAAACTATATGTGTATGTGGTGTTCAGGTATTAGCTTAGTATGGAAATTCTATTATTTTTTTCTTATCTTTTTTTTTTTTTTAATTGTGGTACGTGGGCCTCTCACTGTTGTGGCCTCTCCCATTGTGGAGCACAGGCTCCAGATGCACAGGCTCAGTGGCCATGGCTCACGGGCCCAGCCGCTCCGCGGCATGTGGGATCTTCCCGGACCAGGGCAAGAACCCGTGTCCCCTGCATCGGCAGGCGGACTCTCAACCACTGCGCCACCAGGGAAGCCCCTATTATTTTTTAATTCATATTTTGTTTTTCTTTTATAAAACACATGACATTTTAGCATAACACTACAGGCAGATGGCGTACAGTACAAGTGTTTCATATGTGTTTCTAATGCTGAAAACATTTTACTGATAATTGAATGATATGAAAATTTGAGAGATCATTTAATTAAACTGTTATTCTTATTGTTGTCAAATGTACACATTTTTTTAAGAAGCACAAAGGTGATAGATGAAAAATTCAGTAAAGCCTTAACCATGTTCTTCACTGTGAAGGAGAGAGCTTGAAACCAATAAATATCATAGATCTAATTAGCAAAAGATTTATAAATATACAATGAAAAATTTATGGCACATTCAAGAGTTTTAAAATAATTTAATTGAAATTGAATGTCTGTTGTCCTAAATTTATAGTGTGTCATTTAGAGTGCATATTGAACTGAAGGATGGACAATTTGTTGATATCTTCTGTGATAAGGGATTCAACTTGAATCCTCTGAATTACAGAGCAGTGAGTCTCACATATTAAGCAAATTCACAGAATCTATAATTGAGGGAAGAGCCATGAAGTGAAAGGAAGCATTTATTAAATGACAAGGAAATGATTTTATTGAGAGAAAATCACATTTGGTATTTTTAGCAAGCTCATAGATTTGTTAGCAAAAGTTGCAGCATAGCAAGGCGATTCTTATGCAACCCCCATTGCCCTTTCTTCCTGTCTTTGTTGGGACAGCAATGTGCCAGCTAAATAATCACTTAGCCAAGCTCCTTGCAGCTAAGGATGGGTATTCCGTTTTACCAATAAGATGATAAATGGAATGCTGCTGAGTAACTTTGGGAAATTATTTGTAAGATAACTTGGGGTTGAGACATCACTGATTGCTCTGTATCAAAGGCAGGGGAGAATCAAAAAGAATATTTTACTGATAGTCATATTTTATAGAAGGTTATTGATGTACCTGGTACCATTCTTAAGTTCTTTTTTTGGTGGGGGGGGCTTTTCTTGGATTGAGAATCTATAGATTTATCAGAATTCAGTACATTCACAAGATGACAGAAATGAAGAAGAAGCTCAATATTCTAAGACTGGCAGAGAGAAGAGACAAATAAACTGGTTTGTTAAAGGGATTTTTTACAGCAACCATCTCCAGCTTCCACATACAGCTTCCATATATTGTAATGTGAGATATAAAATAGATCCCTTATCTGTTTAGTCCACCAAAAGTTTACGTTTCGTTACTCGCAGCTGGTTCTGTTTTGGTATGTAATAAAAGAATGGTTTATGGTAAGCACTTCATGGGAAGTATTTGCATATTCAAAGAATACTCAATTTGCAGCTCTCCAATTTCTACACATTCCTAGACAGCACATACACTAGTCACATTGAATTGTCCTCTGCTTGTCATTTAATGTCCTCTTTATCATTTATATTCAATATAGCATGTCAGATTCAATATAAATCTGTTCTCGATATTTTCTCCAAAGACACAAATATCATGTTTTCCTGGCTGATCATGTTTTGCTGTTGTTGTTGTTTAATGCTTATCATATTATATTCTTATTTGTTCTTTTCATTTGTAAGTTCCTAAAAGGCAATATATTGTATTTGCATATAACTTTATTACACTTTCATAGTAGTTAGTTGTAAGAAAATGTTCAAATAATAAAGAAGCGGCACTTTCATTATTTTTATACCAGGGAGAGCTATAGGCTTATTTTTTCTTAACTGTGAATGTGTTTAGCTGAAAGAAAGACTTAGAAAAGCATCTAAAATAAATGTGAGATCAAAAGAACAAAGAACAAAAGAAAGTCAACTGCTCAAGGGCTTTTTTTCCTCCCAAGGGCTTTTTTATACTCTGTAAATTTTTGTTTAGCAAAAATTTGGGCTTGATTAACTATTTCCTTTCCCATATTAGGGAAGTTTTCAACTATAATCTCTTCAAATATTTTCTCAGTCCCTTTCTTTTTCTCTTCTTCATCTGGAACCCCTGTAATTCGAATGTTGGTGCATTTAATGTTGTCCCAGAGGTCTCTGAGACTGTCCTCAGTTCTTTTCATTCTTTTTTCTTTATTCTGCTCTGCAGTAGTTGTTTCAATTATTTTATCTTCCAGGTCACTTATCCGTTCTTCTGCCTCAGTTATTCTGCTATTGATCCCATCTAGAGTATTTTTAATTTCATTTATTGTGTTGTTCATCGTTGCTTGTTTCATCTTTAGTTCTTCTGGGTCCTTGTTAAATGTTTCTTGTATTTTCTCCATTCTATTTCCAAGATTTTGGATCATCTTTATTATCATTACTCTGAACTCTTTTTCAGGTAGACTGCCTATTTCCTCTTCGTTTGTTAGGTCTGGTGGGTTTCTATCTTGCTCCTTCATCTGCTGTGTGTTTTTCTGTCTTCTCATTTTGCTTATCTTACTGTGTTTGGGGTCTCCTTTTTGCAGGCTGCAGGTTCGTAGTTCCCGTTGTTTTTGGTGTCTGTCCCCAGCAGCTAAAGTTGGTTCGGTGGGTTGTGTAGGCTTCCTGGTGGAGGAGACTAGTGCCTGTGTTCTGGTGGATGAGGCTGGATCTTGTCTTTCTAGTGGGCAGGTCCACATCTGGTGGTGTGTCTGTGGACTTATTATGATTTTAGGCAGCCTCTCTGCTAATGGGTGGGGTTGTGTTCCTGTCTTGCTAGTTGTTTGGCATAGGATGTCCAGCACTGTAGCTTGCTGGTCGTTGAGTGAAGCTGGGTGTTGGTGTTGAGATGGAGATCTCTGGGAGATTTTCGCCGTTTGATATTATGTGGAGCTGGGAGGTCTCTTGTGGACCAGTGTCCTGAAGTTGGCTCTCCCACCTCAGAGGCGCAGCACTGACTCCTGGCTGCTGCACCAAGAGCCTTTCATCCACATGGCTCAGAATAAAAGGGAGAAAAAGTAGAAAGAAAGAGGATAAAAGAAAATAAAAAGTAAGGTAAAATAAAATAGTTATTAAAATAAATATTAAGAAAAAAACGTTTTAAGTTAAAAGAAAAACAACAAAAAAACGGACGGATAGAACCCTAGGACAAATGGTGAAAGCAAAGCTATACAGACAAAAATCTCACACAGAAGCATACACATACACACTCACAAAAAGAGAAAAAGGGGAAAAAATCATAAATCTTGCTCTCAAAGTCCACCTTCTCAATTTGGGATGATTCGTTGTCTATTCATGTATTCCACAGACGCAGGGTACATCAGTTTGATGGTGGAGCTTTAATCCGCTGCTCCTGAGGCTACTGGGAGAGATTTCCCTTTCTTTTCTTTGTTTGCACAGCTCCCGGGGCTCAGCTTTGGATTTGGCCCCGCCTCTGCATGTAGGTCGCCTGAGGGCATCTGTTCTTCGGTCAGGCAGGACGGGGTTAAAGGAGCCGCTGATTCGGGGGCTCTGGCTCACTCAGGCCAGGGGGAGGGAGGGGCATGGAGTGCGGGGCGGGCCTGCGGTGGCAGAGGCCGGCGTGACGTTGCACCAGGGTGAGGCGCGCCGTGTGTTCTCCCGGGGAAGTTGTCCCTGCATCCCGGGACCCTGGCAGTGGCGGGCTGCACAGGCTCTCCGGAAGGGGTGTGTGGATAGTGACCTGTGCTCGCACAGAGGCTTCTTGGTGGCAGCAGCAGCGGCCTTAGCGTTAATGTCCGTCTCTGGGGTCTGCGCTGTTAGCCCCGGCTCGTGGCCGTCTCTGGAGCTCCTTTAAGTAGCGCTCTTAATCCCCTCTCCTTGCGCACCAGGAAACAAAAATACCAGCATTTCTTAAGTAAATAAGTGCTGTCCATAAAGGTTATTAAATCTTTTGTATCCTACAAGACCCCCAAATATATAAAGATTAACAATGTCACCTATGCCAACGCTGCTATTATTTTTATTGAATAAAATATGTGATCTTGCTCTACTTCATTAAAATGAAAAGCTGCTCTGCAAAAGAAATTGTCAGGAGAATGAGAAGACAAGCCACAGACTGAGAGACAATATTTGCAAAAGACACATCTGATAAAGGGTTGCTATTCCAAATATACAAAGTACTCTTAAAACTCAACAATAAGAAAGCAAACAAAAAAATGGACCTTCAGGGACACCTCACAAAGGAAGATATATAGACGGGAATAAGCATGTGAAAAGATGTTCCCTATCATATGTCATAAGAAAAATGCAGATTAAGACAACAATGAGATGCCACTACACACTATTAGAATGGCCAAAATCTAGAACACTGACACCACCAAATGCTGGTGCAGATGTGGAGCAATGGGAATTCACATTCACTGCTGGGGGAAATGTAAAATGGTACAGCCACTTTGGAAGACAGGAAAAGGAAGAAAAACGTATATAAGTATCTAAGGAGATGGCATGAGTTTAGTTTAATTTCAGTAAACCTTGAGTACATTTACTTTTCCCGAAAACAGCATTCTGGGTCAGTGAATATTAGTATCCTGCTGTAAAATAAAGGAGATAATTTAGTTTTTCATCTTTGATTTCAAGGTGTAATTTTATATAAAGTACATTAAAAACCTAAAGCCCTTTTTAAAGCAAGGCAATTCATAAATTTCTTTTGAAGGTTAGTTGTAAACATAGAGTAAAACCTCATCAATTTCAATAATTGAAGGAGAAGCTTTTTTAAAGTCAGCCTGGAAATTATGTTGGCAAAATGTTGCCTATAATAATTCCTCCTGGACTTACTCTAATAAATAAATATGAATCATGCAATTATCACATTGTTTGTATGCAAATGAATCCTGCTAAAATGTTTTAAAATGATTAAACAAGTTCAATATTCTGTTTTTTCCCTCTGGTACTGTTGAGAAATACCTATTAAAATTTGAAAAATTTACACAATTTTTCTGGGGCTTAGTTTACTCATTTGCAAAAGGGGCTGAAGCTTGATGATTTCTAATTCCATTTCACATCTACCCAGTTATTTTCTGTGATCTACTATATTCTTTAAATTTTAAAATTACTTTGAGAAGACGTTTCAGATTACTTGAAAATAAATACTTGGGTTACTTGTTTTGTGCCATCTCCCTGCCCACCCCCCACTCCAAGGAGAATAAATAATAAACAACCTGGGTGATGTAGTCACCTGCCATAGCATGACTCTCTGTTCATGAGGTACATATGTACTCAGCGGCTGGACTCTGCTTATTTGAGCCACCTGGCCAAGGAGGCAGCTACTGTGTTTCAAGACAAACATGAGTCAACCTGGAACTCAGTTCTCAAGTCGTATGTTGTGTGACCTTATGGATGAACACAAGGGCCATCATTTATAAAGCAGGATTGGGAGTGGTGAACAATAAAATCTACTTTACTGTTTTGTTTGGGTTTTTTTGTTTTGCACAGGTTAAAGAAAAGTGCTTTGCATTTGGATGTACTCAATGACAATTAGATTTTTTATCTGTACTCAGAAGAGTAATTCAGGCACCTGTGTTAGGACTTCTTGCCTCGGTATACATAAGAGAATTGAGACACTGCAATTGTTTCAATATTTCTTCTCCTATCCACTGAGAATTATAAAAAAATAGAGGGATAAATCTAGAAAAACTTCATCTAAGTGTTAGCTTACTAAAAACACTTTATAAAGCATGAAAAATTTTGAGTGTGATAACACAACTTAATATGAAGACAAACGAGATATAGGCCATAAATGTACTGCAAACATTTAAAAAATGTTACTATTCCCAGACTATACTTATTTTATATTATTTTTACTTATTTTTTACATTGCTTTGCATCCAGTGCTTAACATAATGTCTCGCAATAAAATGTATCTAATACGTATTTCTTGAATGAATAGAATGAACAAATGAATAGGTATGAGGGTAAAACAATATAGTAACATTATAAATTATATACAATAAGTTGATGAGACTGAGATAATGAGATGATAAGAGATTTCAAATTCCAATCACTCATTTCAGAAGAGAAAATGAAGAGCAGAGCTTCTAGTTAAGATTGCCAGGGTCACACTCAAAAATAACTACCAAATTAAAACACTGGTCTTCCAATGTCAATACTATTTTATTCATTTAATTTTATTATAAAATATTACACATATAGAAAATGCACATAAAATGTTCAGTATAATGAGTAATGATGAAAGAAACATCTTTGGAATTATTAAGTAAGTACAGAAATGGAATACTGTCAGCACTTTAGAAGCCACTCATGTGACCTATCACATATACAATACCAGCTCCCCACAAGTAACCAATATTCTACCATTTTTTGCTATTACTTTCTTGTTTCCATCATAGTTTTACCAAGTGTCAATGTATCCCTAAATAGCATAGATCTTTTTTTTCTAGGATTTAATAGCACATAAATAGATATATACAGTATATTATTTCGTGTTTATCTTCTTTCACTCACTATTATGTATGTTTGCCAGTTTCATACATGTTTTTGCTCACAGCTCCTATGTATACTTCCTACTTGCTGTATGTCATACAGCAAAGAGTTATATATATATTCTTTTTCAGATTCTTTGCCATTATAGGCTATTACAAGATACTGAATATAGTTTCCTGTGCTATACAATAGGGCCTTTTTGTTGATCTATTTTACATATAGTAATGTGTATCTGTTAATCCCATACTCCTAATTTATCCCTCCCGACCCCCTTTCCCATTTGGTAACCATAAGTTTGTTTTCTGTCTGTGAGTCTACTTCTGTTTTGTAAATAAGTTCATTTGATTCCACATATAAGTGGTATGATATTTGTCTTTCTCTGTCTGACTTACTTTACTTAAAATGATAATCTCTAGGCCCATCCATGTTGCTGCAAATGGCATTATTTCATTCATTTTTTATGGCTGAGTAATAGTCCATTGTATATAAGACAGGTTGTTGCTTTAGTTGAAGACCCTGACACCTGGCTGTCCTGCTCTCCTTCTCCAGCTTAACTGAGGTCTTGACAGCTCTATATCTGTTACATAAATGGAATCAATAATTAATAACCTTCACAGAAGAAAACACTAGACCCAGATGATGTTGCTGGTGAATCTACTGCACATTTATGAAAGAAATAACACAACTTCTCCACAATCTCCAGAAAACAGATGCAGAGGAAACACTCCTTAATTCACTTATGAAAGGAAAATCACAGACCAATGCCACTCATGAACTTAGACATGAAAAGCCTCAATAAAATAATAGCAAGTTGAATTAAACAATAAACACAAACAAAATCATACCCCATGAAGAAATAGAATTCATTTCAGGAATGCAGGTGTCTTCAACTGGAGTTTCTTTGGGGCCTTTGGCTGAGGTCTCTACCCAGACCTCCTTATTAGGGGGAAGTCAATATTTAAAATTAATAATGTAGCTCACCTTATCAATGGGCTAATAAAGAAAATCATATGATCATATCAATTGACACACAAAAAAGTATTTGACAAAACCCAATACCAATTCATTAAAAGGATCTTGAAAACCTAGGATAGAGAACTTGTTTGACTTAGTAAAGAATATTTAAATAAAACCTCCAGCTAACTACATACATAATGATGGAAAGACTGAACACTTTCCCACTTAGACTGGGAAGAAGACAGGATGTCCTTTCTTGTCACTCTTATCTGTCAACATAGTACTGAAAGTTCTACCTAGTGCAATAAGACAAAAAATTTATACATACAGTTTATACAGAGAGGAATATATATATATATACAGAGAGGAATATATATATATATATATATATATATATATATATATATATATAGTCTATGTAGAAAACCCCAAAGAAGCTATAAGAAAAGCTCTGTAACTAATAAGTGAGCATAACAAGGTTGTAGGATACATGATCAGTATGCAAAAGTTGATTGTCTTCCTATATATCACCAATGAACAACTGGAATTTGAAATTGCAAAAACAATACCATTTGCATGAAGAAGTGAAATAAGAATATTTATGTATAAACCTGACAAAACCTATGTAGGATTGATATGTGGAAAGCTATAAAAATCTGCTAAGAAAAATCAAATAAATGAAGAGACATTGGAATACTTAATACTGTAAAGATGCCAATTGTTCCCAGCTTGATTTATAGATTAAACGCAATTCCAATCACTATATCAGCAAGCTATTGTGCAGATCTTAACAAAATGATTAAAATTTTTACATGGTAAGGAAAAGATCTAGAATAGTCAACCTCATACTAAAGAAGAAAAACTAAGTTGGAGGACTCATCCTACCCAATTTCAAGACTAAACATAAAATTACAATGATAGAGACAACATGAAACGAACAAAAGAACAGACACATAGATAACAGACTAGAAAGCCCAGAAATGGACCACAGGGCTACAGTTATCTGAGTTTTGAAAAATGTGCACAGACAATTCAATGGAGAAAGAATAGCTTTTCAACAAATGGTGCTTGGAAAGTTGGATGTACATAAGCAAAAAACTTGACATCAACAAAGCCTTACAATTTACAGAAAAATTGATTGAAATTACAGTCCCAAATGCAAAACATACAAGTCTAAACTTTATAGAATAAAACAGAGGAGAAAATCTATGTGACCTTTGTTTTGGTGATGAGTTTTCAGATACAACACTAGCATCACAGTCCATGAAAGAAGTGATTTATAAATTGAACTTCATTAAAATTAAAATTGTCTGCTCTCTATATATAGAAGATTCTGTTAAGAGAATGAAAAGACAAGCCAGTATGAACTCACATTTGTTATACTTTGGTTTATGATGCAATTCATTATCATCATCATTATTATTCTTACTATTGCTTCTATTATTACTATTATTATTTTGCTCAAATTGTCCCATAGTTGGCATTGGGTGCTCTTTCAGTCAACTCTCGTGTCCTTTTGAGATACCCTTATTATTTAATTTGTTTAGTACTTCCTCACTTTCTGACAATACAAGTTGCTCCAAGCTCATGTTGTATATTTCTTGCCCCAGTCCTAAAATCAGCCATTTTTCCAAGGAAAATTGGACCTTTTATTGGAGAATGATATTAGAAGCCAAGATCTGGGTGTTAGATGTGTTCCTTGCTACTGAGGTGTTATTGCTTCTAGGCCCTCTCAGCTGATTGAGTAATGATGTATGTGTGTATACTAACCTTTGTATATACGCATAGTAAATATTTCTATATGAAACTATCCATATCCTTATTCAGCTAAACTTGAATCCACAGTGATTTCTCTAACTCTTATCAATTACCACACAGATCTAGGGGGATCTAGCCTAATCCTCTTGCTTTCTTTGAACTACCACTACAACAGTTAGAAATCTTGCTCCCACCATCTTCTTTCCATTACAGTGGATATGCATAATATGCAAAATAGCGTATTATAGGGGAAATTCATATATAGTTCATATAGGGAATTTTTAAAAATAGGGTATTTGGGGAAGGTTCATACAGGGAAAACTTGGTGTATGATATGTGGAAATTCTCTGCCTGGTCTCCTAAACTTTTCTGTAAATCTAAAACTATTGAAAAATAAAAAAGATTATAAAAAAGACTGGGCATTATTATATACTTAGCTTTCTACATTTATTCTTAACAATTTGAACATATTCCAAGGTTATTATATATTCTTAGAAAAGGTATTATTAGGTGGAAGTATAACATTCTTCTTGAAAACTATAATTTCCTAATGTGATTTTCATGCTTTTAAATATTTGTTTTAAATTTTGTGGTATTATATGAAACAATGTAATGAATATTTGTAAGTATATAGCTTTGAGTATAATTTATATTATATCATTTCACTAACTTTTTGGAAGTAGAAATAACTGAATAAGATATGTGAACATTGTATATATGCACATTTTTTAACATATATATTATTTTTTAAAGAAAGTTTGTGTTTATTCCAACTTTATCTGAGGTTAATGTGAATTTCTGCCTAATTTGCCCTGGAAAATACTATTTATCATCCTTATTAAGTGTTTGCATACTTTGTAGCTTATGTAATTTAATTTTCAATGTTTGGTTGTATCAATGAAGTTGATCAATTTTTCTATATTCATCAGCCATTTCTAGTCCTATTACTATTTACTGCATCTTTTAAATCTTTATCAGTTTCTCACTCTGTTGTTACTTAATGAAAATTGCTCTATTGCTTCTTAATAAGTTTTTCCAAAGCTTTTATTTTATTAACGCGGTTTTAATTTTCTCAGAGAACTTTCATTTAAGTAAGATTTTCACATTGGTTAATAGAATTAAGCATAATCTCTTACAAACAAAGGAAAAGGTAAAGTAATCTAATAAAAATTGGTGTCAAATTATTGAGGTTTATTTAATTACACTCTATTCGGAAGCATAATCCTTTATATTTAACCAGTTTTACACTTTACAAAGGGTTTTTAAATCCATTGTATTTTACAGGATTGCATAATGTCAAGTTAGATCTCATTCCCAAACTAAACTTTGTCAGTAACTAACAACTTGTGTATTTCCGCTGGGCCTCTGTTTTCCCTTTTTAAAAAGATAGTGTGTATTTAACAGTACCTACACCCTACACTTACTGGAAAGATCAAATTAAAAAACAAACAAACAAATAAGTACCTTTCTCATATAGAAAGCACTCAATAAATGCTATTCGTGATACTGCAGCTGATACTATGATGACTGTGATAGAATGTCTAACGTCCTTGCACAAGAATGCTTACAATGTGACTGTAATGTATGTAAGACAGTCATTTTATGATTAATATACAAAACTAAAACTTGTAGGGCTTGGGTGACTGTCCGTCTCCTAGCTTGTATCAGAATGCTGAGGAGACACTGGTTTTCTAGCCTCTGTTTTGTGCCTTTTGCCTCCACCACAGTCCCAGATAATATACCTCTGAGCCAGTGCTATCTTTGAAGATAAGCTGCACATGGATTATTTGTATGATCATAGCTTCTTATTCTGTTGCTGACCCCCAAAATGTAAAATTCTTTATTTAGAGGTCTGTACTATGTGATTTCTAACCTATTTAACATTTTCAGCAGTTACCTCATTGATAACATGGCAGATTCCTGTCAAATCTGCAGAAGATTCTTACCTCTGAGAGATGGCTATCAATTTGGTGAGTGACAGAATCAAGATACAATGCATTTTTTAAGAAGTGGAAAACCAATATCAATTGCTACAGAACAATATAAGCAAATAACAACATACATATTCTGCAAAATAATATTGTATTTGTAAATATATAAGAGCGGAGTAAAGTAAGATTAGTCACAAGAATTGGATATGGGAACAGCAAAAAAAAACTTGTATACTGACTATCATTGTTTTAAGTAACGTGACAATATGAGGTGCTGCTAAAACATAAAACTAAGGCAATGTTACTGGTTAGAAATTTTAAAAATTGTGTAAAATCTGTGTTAGGGAAGTTGATATGATGGAAGGTGATAATAGCACTTGTAAGATACATTATTGCTTGTTAGGTAAGATGTGATAGTGAAAAATTGATAAAATGGAGTGAGCTTGGAATACTCTATGATCTCAAAACCTCGATATATAAACTTAATAAAATAAACTAGGTCTTTTTGATATACAAAGAATAGATCTTTAGTATGTTCTAAATATTTTAAGATTTAAAAATATGGTGATGTTGCAATCATTGCCCTTTAAAGTGATTACAGGTGGGAAAGTTAAATGTCCAGAAACAAAGTCACTGCAGCGTTGTAACCAGGAACACAGACACTGGACCCCACAGCATAGGTTTGAATCTGGCCCTTCTGTTTACTATGTTATCAGTTTCGTTGGGCTCTTAGCACCTGGAGGCCATCTGAATTAAACAGACAAAAAGCTCATTACATTTTTGAGAGGACTATATTTTCTAACTACCTGAAAGAAAACAGAAAACTATTGAAGACCTAAAACAAAATTTGTATCCCCAGGTGTTTAGGTCCATACTGTGGGCTAAAAATTTCTTCAGAACCCACAAAATACACATTTCACAAATCCCTTCAGGTAGAGCAAAGAGGATATAAAAAAGGAACAACTTGCAAGAGGGCAGAGTCAGGGCCTTCCAGGAACAAGGGAGCTACATCCCAGGGGGAGGCCTCCATCCCCACTTAATCGCCCAAAGACATCTCAGAATTACTATAGACCAAGTGCTTAATTTCTTCTTCACTTATCTGAATACAGGAATTTATTGTAATCATGTAATCCCCATTCCACCTATGGAATTTGAATGTATGAGGAGAAAGAGAGCTCATTCTTTTATTGCATAGGTTTCTAGATCAAGGGGACCCACCTGGGTTTGATAAAGACATAACTGAGCATCCTTCAGAGCTCCTGAAATTAAAATTGGATACCATGATGTTTTTACTGGACTGAACTTTTAGGTTGTCTCCTTCGGGGATTGGGTGAGTATATATTGCCTATGGGGAGAACTGAATATTTATTGATAAAAGGTAGATTGTCGCAACTATACTTCAACTAAAAAAAGAAAAATAACTCCAACATGGAAAATATCTGAAAGAAAAAGCATGGTAGATTGTCTGCGGAAATAATGCATTCATCAGATATTTTTAACTCTGCCTTCTGGGTACATGGATGAACTTCCTAGCTTCCTTAACCCTGAGTGGTGCCCAAGATATGATATGTGTATTAAGATATGAATATTACTTCCGGGTGAGAAGACTGATTCATCACCCGAAAGAAATTCAGTGAGAACAGACACCTCCCAACTGGTGGGAGACAGGCAGTGTGTGCAGAAAGGAGTCTTTGCTGTTTTAAGCCACTCGTTGAGATTTTGGCATTGCTGTATGCCAGATCATAATCCAGCCTGTGCTGACCGATACAGGCAAAATAATAAAGAAAATGATAGAAAGATAATAAATAGAAAGATAGCTCAGTAGGTAGTAGATAGATCTGATATAGGTATATCTAGATGTGTATATTTATATATCTACATATCTATACATCACATGTATAGATATATATTTAGTTTGATATGAATTTATTTTTGTGTTTATGCAAGTATGTGTATATGGTATAGATATAGTAAATATATATATCTATTATATATAAATATATATAATAGATATATATATAAGATGGAGAAATTCTAGTATATTTATAGCTAGTCTGAGTTATTTATTAGAGAGAAAAAATAGAGTCTGGAGAAAGACTATAAAACTGGTAGAATCGTGCCTTGCAGAGGAGGGAGGGAAAGGAATCTAAAATATGAGTGTGGACACCAGCTTTTATAGAAGTCTGGGCAGCTTATTCACAATAACAGAACAAAACTGGAAGGGCAGAGAAAAGTGGTGCGCTATCGACCAGGCAACAACTGCAGAGAAGACAGGAGGGCCTTGATAAGAACAGTAAATATAGAGCGAGAAGTGTCCAAGAAAAAACGTGCTGGGTAAATTTCAGAAGTTTGTAAAAACGATTTCTATATAGATAATGAAATACTTGAAGGTGTCTCTGAATTTCTAGTACAGGTGACTGAAATTTGTAACATTACTGATTTAGGCTGAACACAAAGGAAAGACAGGTCCCCTTAGGAGAGAGGCAGGGCTAGAGGTGTGTGTGGAAATCAACCCCTAGTGTGAAGAATGCTGGCTAAGCAAAACAAAATAATCAGGTTTTACTGAAAGTAAACTAAAATTAACACAATTCATTAGCACCAAGCAAATAACAATAAATTTCCATAATAATCTCCATGAAATGAATACATTTTATTTCTATAGGTTTTACTTCTTTAAACTTATGATCATTGTCCAGACAAACCAATGAATAGATTAATCTAAATATGTAAATTATTTCCCAGGCTCGTTTTACTTAATTCACCTTTTTTCCCTAATACTCAGAACAAGCACAGAAGAGAAGGATTATGTTTCTCATTTTAATGAAAAATAAAAGGAGACGGAGGTTAGGTGTTTTGCCCAGTTCACACAGTTAATAAAAAGCAGAGGTGAATTTCAAGCCCTGGTCTGAATAATTCTGGATCTCATGGTTGTTAACAAGACATTATGCTACCAAATGTCTTACAATACTTTTTTTTTTTAATCATTAAGCAAAGGCTCCCTTGTACAAGTTTTAGCCATCTCTTCCACCTTGATCATCAGTCACAAGTATCTGCAAGGTTCTGTAGCGCTCTGCAAACTGGCATATGCCTTACTGGTTAAGATAGTCTTCATCTAACCCCTCCGAGAAGAATACTTCACATCATGTGACAAGGCAGTTACTTTCTCCATAGTATCTTCAGTCTTAGCCCTGCAGTTCTGTTGGAAGCAGCTGCCTATATAGATATTAGAGCTAAGACTATGTAGTGAACAGATTTGATCATGCTCATGAAGCTACCTTGTTCAACTGTCATAATAAATAATGACCGTATAATGTTCAGATAATGGGTTTTTAAGACGTAATAGACCTGACCATTTGTGGTCTGGATCTTTACGCCTTAATATAACCATAATTGGCTGTTTAAAAAATGGAATTCTTTTAATCTCATCATAACCACTAACACACATGCATTTTACATCATAAAGTGTGAAGAACCATTTACCATAAAACTCATTTGAGAATTGGGAACCCACAATACACCCGAAAAGATTTATATAGATAAGCTGCATTCCTATTTCCAGATGAAGAACACATTTTTAATTATACCACGCAGAAATATATGCCTTTAAATTGCAACTGTATGTGGACTTGTAGACAAAGTAACAGATATAAGAAGAGTTTTCTTTTTGATCTACAAAACTACAAAAATATATTTTTGAATTCAGTCAAATAAATCATAAATTAAAAGGGAAACACAAAGAAAAATGAGCTACTTGAATGGACAGGTCAACGATGGAACTTTCGATAGAGAAAGTTCAAAATGAAACCTTCAAAATGGCAGAGGAGTAAGATGTGGAGATCACCTTCCTCCCCAAAAATACATCAAAAATACATCTACAAGTGGAACAACTCCTACAGAACACCTACTGAATGATGGCAGAGACCTCAGATTTCCCCAAAGGCAAGAAAATCCCCACGTACTTGGGTCAGGCAAAAAAAAAAAAAAGAAAAAAACAGAGACAAAAGAATAGGGACGGGGGCTGCCCTGGTGGCACAGTGGTTGAGAGTCCTCCTGCCGATGCAGGGGACATGGGTTCGTGCCCCGGTCCAGGAGGATCCCACATGCCACAGAGCGGCTGGGCCCGTGAGCCATGGCCACTGCGCCTGCGCGTCCGGAGCTTGTGCTCCGCAACGGGAGAGGCCACAACAGTGAGAGGCCTGTGTACCACAAAAAAACAAAAACAAAAACAAAACAAAAACAAAAACAAAACAAAAACAAAAACAAAACAAAAACAAAGAATAGGGATGGGACCTGCAACTCTGAGAGGGAGCTTTGAAGGAGGAAAAGTTTCCACACACTAGGAAGCCACTTCACTGGTGCAGATGGGGGTGGGAAAGCTTGGGAGCCACAGAGGAGAGCACTGGAGCATGAAGGGCAAAGCAGAGAGATTCCCTCACAGAGGATCGGTGCCAACCAGCACTCACCAGCCGGAGAGGCTTGTCTGCTCACCCGCCGGGGCGGGCGGGGGCTGGGAGCTGAGGCTCGGGCTTCAGAGGTCAGATTCCAGGGAGAGGACTGGGGTTGGCTGAGTGAACAAACACAGCCTGAAGGGGGTTAGTGCACCACAGCTAGCTGGGAGGGCATCTGGGAAAATGTCTGGAACTGCCTAAGAGGCAAGAAACCATTGTTTCAGGGTGTGCGAGGAGAGGGGATTCAGATCACCACCTAAACAAGCTCCAGAGATGGGCGCGAGCCGCGGCTATCAGGACAGACCCCAGAGACGGCCATGAGAAACTAAGGCCGCTGCCGCCGCCACCAAGAAGCCTGTGTGCAAGCACATGTCATTCTCCACACCTCCCCTCTTGGGAGCCTGTGCAGCCCGCCACTGCCAAGGTCCCGGGATACAGGGCCAACTTCTCCGGGAGAACGCACGACACGCCCCAGGCTGGTGCAACGTCACGCTGGCCTCTGCCGCAGGCCCGCCCCCGCACTCCGTGCCCCTCCCTCCCCCACGGCCTGAGTGAGCCAGAGCCCCCGAATCAGCGGCTCCTTTAACCCCGTCCTGTCTGAGCGAAGAACAGACGCCCTCAGGCGACCTACAGGCAGAGGCGGGGCCAAATCCAAAGCTGAGCCCCTGGGAGCTGTGCGAACAAAGAAGAGAAAGGGAAATCTCTCCCAGCAGCCTCAGAAGCAGTGGATTAAAGCTCCATAATCAACTTGATGTACCCTGCATCTGTGGAATACCTGAATAGACAACGAATCATCCCAGAATTGAGATGGTGGGCTTTGGGTTTACTTTCTGCATCTAATTTGTTCCTGGTTTTAAGTTTATCTCAGTTTACTATTCAGACCTTATTATCATTGGTAAATTTGTTTATTGATTTGGTTGTTCTCTTCTTTTATATATATATATTTATCCTTTTTATCTACTTTTTGTGGGTGTGTATGTTTATGCTTCTTTGTGTTATTTTGTCTATATAGCTTTGCTTTTACCATTTGTCCTAGGGTTGTGTCTTTTTTTTTTTTTGTATAGTTTTAAGCACTTGTTATCATTGGTGAATTTGTTTATTGGTTGGTTGCTCTCTTCTTTCTTTCTTCTTATATTTTTATTTTTTATTACTTTTAATAATTTATTTTTTATTTTAATAACTTTATTTTATTTATTTTCTTTCTTTATTTTTTTTTTCTCCCTTTTCTTCCAGCTGTGTGGCTCACAGGGTCTTGGTGCTCTGGCCAGGTATCAGGCCTGAGCCTGAGTTGAGAGAGCCAAGTTCAGGACAGTGGACCACCAGAGACCTCCCAGCCCCATGTAATAGCAAAAGGTAAAAACTCTCCCAGAGATCTCCATCTCAACACTAAGACGCAGCTCCACTCAATGACCAGTAAGCTACAGTGCAGGACACCCCATACCAAATAAAGAGCAAGACAGGAACACAACCCCACCCATTAGCAGAGAGGATGCCTAAAATCATCATAAGGTCACAGACACCCCAAAACACACCACCGGACTCGGTCCTGCCCACCAGAAAGACAAGATCCAGACTTAACCACCAGAACACAGGCACCAGTGTCCTCCACAAGGAAGCCTACACAACCCACTGAACCAAACTTACCCACTGGGGGCAGATGCCAAAAATAATGGGAACTACAAACCAGCAGCCTGTGAAAGGAAACCCCTAAATGCAGTAAGTTAAGCAAAATGAGAAGACAGAGAAACACACAGCAGATGAAGGAGAAAGGTAAAAAACCACCAGACCTAACAAATGAAGAGGAAATAGGCAGTCTACCTGAAAAATAATTCAGAGTTATGATAGTAAAGAGGATCCAAACTCTTGGAAATAGAATGGAGAAAATACAAGAAACATTTAACAAGGACCTAGAAGACCTAAAGAGCAAACAAACAATGATGAACAACACAATAGATGAAATTAGATATTCTCTAGATGGAATCAGTAGCAGAATAACTGAGGCAGAAGAACGGATAAGTGACCTGGAAGATAAAATAGTAGAAATAACTACTACAGAGCAGAATAAAGAAAAAAGAATGAAAATAATTGAGGACAGTCTCAGAGACTTCTGGGACAACATTAAATGCACCAACATTCAAACAATAGGGGTCCCAGAAGAAGAAGAGAAAAAGAAAGGGACTGAGAAAATATTTGAAGAGATTATAGTTGAAAACTTCCCTAATATGGGAAAGGAAAGAGTCAATCAAGTCCAGGAAGCACAGAGAGTCCCATACAGGATAAATCCAAGGAGAAACACACCAAGACACATATGGATCAAACTATCAAAAATTAAATACAAAGAAAAAATATTAAAAGCAGCAAGGGAAAAACAACAAATAATATACAAGGGAATCCCCAGAAGGTTAACAGCTGATTTCACAGCAGAAACTTTGCAAGCCAGAGGGTGTGACAGAACATATTTAAGTGATGAAAGGGAAAAACCTACAACCAAGATTACCCAGCAAGGATATCATTCAGATTTGAGGGAGAAACTAAAATTTTACAGACAAGCAAAAGCTAAGAGAATTCAGCACCACCAAACCAGCTTTACAACAAATGCCAGAGGAACTTCTCTAGGCAGGAAACACAAGAGAAGGAAAAGACCTACAATAACAAACCCAAAACAATAAGAAATGGTAATAGGAACATACATATCAAAAACTACCTTACATGTAAATGGATTAAGTGCTCCAACAAAAAGACACAGGCGGGCTGAATGGATACGAAAACAAGACCTGTATATATGCTGTCTACAAGAGACCCACTTCGGACCTAGGGACACATACAGACTGAAAGTAAGGGGATGGAAAAACATATACCATGCAAATGGAAATCAAAAGAAAGCTGGAGTAGCAATTCTCATATCAGACAGAATACACTTTAAAATAAAGACTATTACAAGAGATAAAGAAGGACACTACATAATGATCAAGGGATCAATCCAAGAAGATGTAACAATTGTAAATATTTATGCACCCAACATAGAAGCACCTCAACACATAAGGCAAATGCTAACAGCCATAAAAGGGGAAATCAACAGTAACACAATCATAGTAGGGGACTTTAACACCTCACTTTCACCAATGGACAGATCATCCAAAATGAAAATAAATGAAACACAAGCTTTAAATGATACATTAAACAAGATGAACTTAATTGATATTTATAGAACATTCCATCCCAAAACAACAGAATACACTTTCTTCTCAAGTGTTCATGGAACATTCTCCAGGATAGACCATATCTTGGATCACAAATCAAGACTTGGTAAATTTAAGAAAATTGGAATTGTATCAAGTAACTTTTCTGACCACAATGATATGATACTAGATATCAATTACAGGAAAAAATTAGTAAAAAACTAGAAACACATGGAGGCTAAACAATACACTACTAAATAACCAAGATATCACTGAAGAAATCAAAGATGAAATTTAAAAAATACGTAAGAACAAATGACAATGAAAACATGGCGACCAAAAAACCTATGGGATGCAGCAGTTCTAAGTGCAAAGTTATTAGCAATATAATCCTACATCAAGAAACAAGAAACATATCAATAAAACAACCTAACATTACACCTAAAGCAGTTAGAGAAAGAAGAAAAAAAGCACCCCAAGGTTAGCAGAAGGAAAGAAATCATAAAGATCAGATCAGAAATAAATGAAAAAGAAATGAAGGAAATGACAGCAAAGATCAATAAAACTAAAAGCTGGTTCTCTGAGAAGATAAACAAAATTGATAAACAATTAGCCAGACTCATCAAGAAAACAAGGGAGAAGACTCAAATCAACAGGATTAGAAATGAAAAAGAAGTAACAACTGACACTGCAGAAATACAAAAGATCATGAGAGATTACTACAAGCAACTCTATGCCAATAAAAGGGACAACCTGGAAGAAATGGACAAATTCTTAGAAAAGCACGACCTTCTTAGACTGAACCAGGAAGAAATAGAAAATATACACAGACAAATCACAAGCACTGAAATTGAAACTGTGATTAAAAGTCTTCCAACAAGCAAAAGCCTAGGACCAGAGAGCTTCACAGGTGAATTCTATCAAACATTTAGAGAAGAGCTAACACATATCCTTCTCAAATTCTTCCAAAATACAGCAGAGGGAGGAGCACTCCCAAACTCATTCTACAAGGCCACCATCACCCTAATACCAAAACCAGAAAAAGATGTCACAAAAAAAGAAAACTACAGGCCAATATCACTGATGAACATAGATGCAAAAATCCTCAACAAAATACTAGCAAACAGCATCCAGCAGCACATTAAAAGGATCATACACCATGATCAAGTGGGGTTTATCCCAGGAATGCAAGGATTCTTCAATAGACACAAAACAATCAATGGTATAAACCATATTAACAAATTGAAGGAGAAAATCCATACGATAATCTCAATAGATGCAGAAAAAGCTTTCTACACCAATTTATGATAAAAGCCTGAAGAAAGTAGGCATAGAGGGAACTTACGTCAACATAATAAAGTCTATATATGACAAACGCACAGCCAACATTTTTCTCAATCATTAAAAACTGAAACTATTTTCACTAAGATCAGGAACAAGACAAGGTTGCCCACTCTCACCACTATTATTCAACGTAGTTTTGGAAGTTTTAGCCACAGCAATCAGAGAAGAAAAGGAAATAAAAGGAATCCAAATCGGAAAAGAAGTAAAGCTGTCACTGTTTGCAGATGACATGATATAATACATAGAGAATCCTAAAGATGCTACCAGAAAACTACTAGAGCTAATCAATGAATTTGGTAAAGTAGCAGGATACCAAATTAATGCACAGAAATCTCTTGCATTCCTATACACTAATGACGAAAAATCTGAAAGAGAAATTAAGGAAACACTTTCATTTACCATTGCAACAAAAAGAATAAAATACCTAGGAATAAATTTACCTAAGGAGGCAAAAGACCTATATGCAGAAAACTATAAGGCATTGATGAAAGAAATTAAAGATGATACAAATAGATGGAGAGATATATCATGTTCTTGGACTGGAAGAATCAACATTTTGAAAATGACTATACTACCTAAAGCAATCTACAGATTCAATGCAATCCCTATCAAACTACCAATAGCATCTTTCACACAACTAGAACAAAAAATTTCACAATTTGTATGGAAACAGAAAAGATTCCAAATAGCCAAAACAGTCTTGAGGAAGAAAAACGGAGCTGGAGGAAACAGCCTCCTTGAGTTCAGACTATACTACAAAGCTAAAGTAATCAAGACAGTATGGTATTGGCACAAAAACAGAAATATTGATCAATGGAACAGGATAGTAACCCCAGAGGTAAACCCACACACATATGGTCACCTTATCTTTGATAAAGGAGGCGAGAATACACAGTGAAGAAAAGAGAGCCTCTTCAATTAGTGGTTCTGGGAATACTGCATGTAAAAGAATGAAATTAGAACACTCCTTAACACAATACACAAAACTAAACTCAAAATGAATTAAAGTCCTAAACATAAGGCCAGACACTATAAAACTCTTAGTGGAAAACATACGCAGAACACTCTATGACATAAATCATAGCAAACAAAAATAAAAATAAACAAATGGGAACTAATGAAACTTAATAAGTTTTGCATGGCAAAGGAAACCATAAACAAGACGAAAAGGCAACCCTCAGAATGGGAGAAAGTATTTGCAAACCAAGCAAATGACAAAGGATTATTCTCCAAAATAGATAAGCAGCCCATGCATCTCAATATCAAAAGAGCAAACAGCCCAATCCAAAAATGGGCAGAAGACCTAAACAGACATTTCTACAAAGAAGATATACAGATTGCCAGTAAACACATGAAAGGTTGTTCAACATCACTAATTATTAGAGAAAGGCAAATCAAAACTACAGTGAGGTGTCACCTCACACCAGTCAGAATGGCCATCATCAAAAAATCTACAAACACGGCTTCCCTGGTGGCGCAGTGGTTGAGAATCTGCCTGCCAATGTAGGAGACACGGGTTCAGAGCCCTGGTCTGGGAAGATTCCACACGCCGCTGGGTAACTAGGCCCGTGAGCCACAATTACTGAGCCTGCGTGTCTGGAGCCTGTGCTCTGCAACGAGAGGTCGCGATAGTGAGAGGCCCGCTCACCGCGATGAGTGGCCCCCACTTGCCACAACTAGAGAAAGCCCTCACACCGAAACGAAGACCCAACACAGTCATAAATAAAAATAAATAAATAAATAAATAAAACTTAAAAAAAACTACAAACAATAAATATATGTAAATAGCTATATGTAAATTTCCATTTTGCAACTTTCTTATTTAAATGATAAAATAATTTTAGTAATATTTCATTCAAAATTAATTTTTGTAAATAATATTGTAAGTGTACTATTATCTTCTAATCATCTTCATGAAACTCCCCATCACATTTCAAATTTGCTGTACTAATTTTAATAAAGACCTGGGAAATTTTGATTCACATCACAAATGAAGATGGAGTAATGTAGGGTGGTCATTACTTAAAGACTGTTAAACTGTTTCCATGTCAAACAATTTTATTTATACCTCTGATTGTTTCAGTAGTCTCGATGCAGGTTGTTATCCACTAACACCGTCAAATCTGTTCTACTGTACGTATGAATATCTAGAGTTAGCCTGATTTGATAAAGTGTGTCATTGTTATTCATGGAGGTTTTTGGTGTATTACTGAACTTGTTTTATTTTTCGAAGTGTAAAATACAACCAGATAAATACTAGAACCACCCTCTGTAAATATGCAGTTCAACAAATAACCACAAAGGAAATACCTGGGTTGACCACCACCCAGATCAAGAAATAAAATAGTACCATCACCTAGAAGACTCTTATTTGTCCATTCCCTAACATAATCTCCTAATCCCTTGCCAAATATTAACCCTACTTTTATCTGTCAAAGTAGAGTTTTGTTTTTCCTGTTTTTATATAAATCATCATGCATTAATATTATTTTTTTAAATGTATTTATTCACGAGTATATCCTTGAGGACTACCTTCTTTGCCTCAGCATTACAATTGTGATCCATCCATGTTTATGCATGTAGCTGTACTGCATTCATGTCTGTTGTTGTATGATATTCAGTGGTATGATATATTGTATTATTAACAATTCTTTTCCTAGAAATGTGATTTGTTTCTGATTTTGCTTATTATGAAAAATAATACCTGGAATAGTTTTGTTTATGCTTGGTGTACATAAACATGCATTTGTTTTGGGCATAATCCTGGAATTAGAATTGATGGATCAAGGGTATGTGTCCCTTCAAATCTAATATATACCTGAATTTCAAAGTAATTGTATCATTTTATATTCCCACTAGCAGTGTAGGAATATTTACTTACTCCACATATTCTCTATTACTTGCTATTTTCAAAATGTTTGATCTTCACCCTTCTGATGAGCATGCAGTGGTATTTCATTATAGTTTTAAGTTGAAATTTCCTGACTACAAATTGTTGGTCAACTTTTCATATTTTCATTGACCTCAGATATCACCTTGAATAAAGCTCCTTTAAGATTTTTAAGGTTCTTTTTCTTTTCTTTTCTTTCTTTCTTTCTTTCTTTCTTTCTTTCTTTCTTTCTTTCTTTCTTTCTTTCTTTCTTCCTTTCTTTCTTTCTTCTTTCAACATATATTTATTTTATTTTTGGACTTATTTAGAAAAAAGGTTTGAGATTTGTCCGCTCATAAGAAGCACTTATTCAAAACACTATGTAGAACATTTCTTCATGTCAAATTCATGAAAACACTGAGAGATTGCTGTTTGATTATATGTCAATTTTCTTTTTTTAACCTAAAATTAGGCTGACTGCCATTCTTATACCTTTCTACATTGGTTAGGCTCTTCAAGTGTTAAGGGAAGTCTTAGGTGGGAGCTCCCTCCTCAGTCAAGCAATGTACGTTATAATAGTTGCAATATTACCCCCTGATAAGCTGTTAAGTCTTCAAAGGCAAAAGTAAGTACCTTCCCTTTTAGAACAGACCATTATTTGGCGATGCTACTGTCAGAATCAAAATAAATCTGTCAAAATGGAAGAAATCATACCTGCCACAAACCAGACTGAGGGCCTTATCTGAAATAAGTTGTAAAGTAGGCAGTGAGGAGGAGTTTGATTTCCCCATCAAAGAGGTGATACACTTTAAATCACAATTTATTCTTAGACAAAAGTCAGAATGCCATTCTAAGCAACACTAAAATCTTTTCTGTTATTTTGATGGAGAGCCCTATACAGCTTATAAATCAGACATAAACTTGCTGTACTGAGGCAGGCCATGTACCCTTTCCATGTATCCAGTGTGCTATACAAGAACACAATGCCATCAATCTCCACAATCTGCAGTGTGCAAAGGTAAATGGCCAGTGCTTCATTCCCTCACTCAGATTTTTCGTCTCAGATGCCAAGCCAGTAAAGTCTATAAAGAAAGTCTATTCAGAGTCTTTTGTGCCTATTCTTTGTCAGTTCTTTGCAACTTTTATTACAAGCTCACTACCTTGCTCCTTGCTGCTTCTACAGCTATATTCATTATCTCTGCTTCCTAGCTACCAAGTGAGCTCCAAAAGTGTGGGTGCAGGAAGAGCAAACAGAGGTCTCAGTAGAATATCTGAGATGGAATAGCAGATACTTAACTGTAGTGACCATAGGTCCCAGTTTGCTGGAGACGATTCTGATTTAGCTTGTGGTTCCAGTATCCCCTCTGGTTTATTCTCCTGGTCCCACCACTGTTCAGTCTGAAAAGTGAGGTGGTTTGAATCTGGGATTGCATTGTCTCCCTTGCCATAAACTATAATCTCTACTCTGACCCAGGGAGTAGATAGCATAGGGCAATTTCAGAGTATAATATCAAATTTATTCATTAGTTTGTTAAATCATAACATGAATAACCATTTTTATGTAAAATGTGGATAATGGATTTCAACTGAATCTCTTTTACTTTCAACAATTTCCTGTTTCAGTTGACAGGAAACTGACACAGGAAGAAAGTTTTTCCTTGTGTTGTATGTGCTTCATTACCAGTAGGAAAAAAACCTATAAATTTCAGAGGAATCTATTCCTATTAATTGCTTGGCTACTTAAATTTTTATATTAACAGGCATGCTGAAATATTAAGGTCATAAAAATCTTGGATATCAAGTATATTTTAATTTTAGTTTTGAAATGTTGATATTGATAGTCACAGAAAAAGACCACCATTTTCTTAAAGATCCTTATTTCATTTGAAAAGTTAGTTATTACTATTATATTTCCAATGTAGGTAATTCACATAATTAATTACATATGTTATAGTGCCAAATAAAAACTAAACTATAGCCATCTATCTTTATATAAAAATAATGTTTAAAAACCCCACAAAATTAAACACTATAATTCCAGAAATTGGATAGTGTTTCTGTAGGTGTTTAATAAAATGTGCTATTTAACCATTAGGAAAACTATGATTATACAAGCTCAAAACATTTTAAATGAAAAACTGTACCTTGACCATTAACATTCAAAGATACTGAATTACCTATATCATTTAGTCATTTCTAAAATATGTTTAATATCTTTGGTCTTCTGTCGAATAATATATTTTCTTTTCCACTACAAAGTTTTAGTTTTCATTACTTACATGTCCAAGCCTGAGAAACCATGGTGTGCTGAAGATACAAGAGTATGAAGAACTGTTTACTATACACCATTCAGAGAGTTGGTGGAGTCACCAAGCTGGAAGATGGACTTGGCCAAATCTTGCCCTTAATTCAAACCATGCTGCAGTCAGTGACAGTGGCTTGTAACTTGGGCAAACATTAAACGTCATGTAGACTGTTGCTCTTTCTTCATTACAGTCTCTCAAACTTTGGTCTTTGAAAGTGTAAGGGAGCATGTTTCACATTCATCACATACACACTAAATAACCAAAGCTGTTCTGGCAGAAGTCAGGGTCATGAAAAACTACCCTCTGAATACATAACCTATTCTGATTCCTGAAACATATTTCCCAGGTTAAAAAAATGTTCCACTCATTTTTCTACCTGTATCTGTAGATACAGACCACCTCTCTGTGTGGTTTTGGGGGGCAGGTACATATTCCATTTCTATATATCTTATGACTTATGATCTCACCTTCTGTGAGTCTTCTTGAAGCCCTTTCTCTTTTATACCCATCCTCTATATCCTGCCACATTTCTTTTGACATTTAGGCTGTGGCATCCTCAGCTTCAGGTTTTCCGTTCTGGTGGTGCCTCAGAGAAGGTCACTTCCCATGTTTGTGTCCTCCTCCTGTGCCTTCCCCAGCAGTGCTCTACTCTAACTTCCTAGTGTTTTCTGATAGAGGGCAGTGGAGGGGGAATTCTTTGTTTTCCTGAGTAAGCCACGTCATAAGCAGGCATGGGGTCCCTGGTGTCAGGGAGGGTGGTCTCCTAGGTGCCCTGGCGCTCTGAGGCTCTATTTCTAGATACCTCCTGCCTCTGTCCCAGAAGGACAGTGTTCTGTATTTTAGTTCCTTTGATTCAGCTGCACAGGACCCTAAGGACCAGTGTTTGTGACCTTCCTCCAAGGAAATTAAGACTTTTGTTCCACAGGATAGATGGAGAAGAATGGTTCAGGTTGACTTTCCTGACGCTCTCTCACTGGTTTCTGCCCCCACCCCCCAGGTCTAAAACACAAAGAATACTTTTTTGGAAGAAATTAGCAGTTGGTTTTAAAATGGTAGGAATTAACTTTTGCTTTATGTTTCAAATTAGGAACATTGTTCAAATTTGAAATGTAGGCTTCAATTAGCTATCCATCAAAGATAGCTATCAACTAAAGAATAGAGCTTGTATTAGTGCTGTATAAGGAATTCAAAAATATTACTTAATGGAAACACGATAGATTTATATTCCCAAACTACTCTATTAAGTAAAATTGCTCTGAGGAATTAGCATGTATGAATTATAGTCTAAAGTAGGCTGTGTTTTGGTAATTTAATTACATGAAAAAATAAAAGTGATAACCATGTTACAGCTTCTATCCTTTCTTGAAAACATAACAGTAAATAAAATATTTATTTTTTTCTGTAGGTACTAGACTCTTATCTAAATACAGGTTTTGCACACAAAAGAAATCTTGTCATTAGTCTTTTAAAAACTCTGCCTTGAGAGAATAAACAGAAGTGTCTTTAAACATTATTTACTCAACATGTAGTGAAAAAATATTTAGGGAGAAACAACTATAAGTCACCTATTTTCCAGGTTGAGGTATTTAAATCAGTGCACAACAACCAAGTCAAAATCTCAACTCTTGTGTAACTTATTATATTCTAGTAGGAAGAAAGAAAGAAACAGCTAAATGTAGACTCTGATGTCAGATGTTGACGAGCACTATGAAGAAATGTAAAGCAGAGTAAGAAGAGAAAGAGTGCTGAGTGGGAAGGGGTTCTATTTTAAATGCAGGTGTTACAGAACCAAACTTAGGTCAACTCTCCTGTGTGCAGTAAAGCCAACTACTGATACTGGTTGTGGTGAAGAAAAGTACAGCATTTATTGCAGGGCACCAAGCAAGGAGAATGGACAACTCATAATCAAAAGACTTCAACTCCCCAGTGGCTTTCAGGGAAGGGGTTTTAACAGCAGTGCGGGGGGGGGCGCTGCAGGGTGTGTGATCAGCTCATGCACAGTTGTGGGATGACTGGCATCAAGGTGAAGTTTCAAGCATCATCATCCTTCTGGTTTCAACCGGTCTAGGGTCTATGTGCTTGTGCTCAGCAGTTTTCATCTGGTGGGTCTGCTTCCTGTAAAAACAACTTACAAATGTGTGTCGTGCCTTTATCTGTACCTTTCAGGGAACTGGGAGTTCGGTGATTCTGCTGTGTGGCCGATTTAAAGTCTAAATCATTACCAGTTTCCCCACCCTACAGCTGTTCTTTGTTTCTACATCTTCACATTCCTAATCATTAACTCTGGAGCAGCATTTGGAGACTCAGTGGAGGCCTGGGAGACTAAAGAAAAAGCCTTTTACTTCAAAGGACGGGGACACAGCGGCATGTATATGGCTTCACATGAATGATATTCACCTCTGGGACACTCTGAGGAGTTGGCGTTTGAAGAGGCATGAATGAAATGGTAGGCTAGACCAGGGAATCTGTTGAAAGAATGATCCAGGACAGAGGCTCAAAATGCAATGAGGCAGGGAGGTGAATGTGGCAGAATATGAGGAAAAAAGGATTTTAGAAGATTAAATATTAACTTGATCTTTATAACAGCCCTATCACTTACTCTGTCTTACAGATGAGCAAACAAAGGCACACTAGTAATAGGACAAAGGTCATACATCTTGTAGATGCCTGAACTTGGATTTGAATCCATAGTCTTTGATAGCTACAACACTATGAACTGCTTACACACTAGTCTTTCTTTTTTTTTTTTTTAAGTTCTTAGTGGTTTTATTCACTTTAAAAAATTTTTATTGGAGTACAATTGCTTTACAATGTTGTATTAGTTTCTGTTGTACAATGAAGTGAGTCAGCTATATGTATACATATATCCCCTCCCTCTTGGACTTTCCTCCCCCGACCATCCCACCCGTCTAGGTCATCACAGAGCACCGAGCTGAGCTTCCTGTAATATTTGCAAATGAAGCAACAGAAAAAGGATTAATCTCCAAAACATAAAAACACACTATTCATTCTTTTCTTTCACCACTCACTAACTGCTTTTGTTAGGTCCCTGTTTAACTGGAGCCTCCACTACTAAGCTCATGACTTTCATATACTTGAAATATACACCATATTCATTATACTCTGTCCAATAGCCTCACACCCTTTCAGGTACAAAGATATATCTGAGACCTTTATACATTTTCCATGAAACTAGCATCATCTTTCTCAACCAAAACTAGTATTTCTCACCAACTACTATATTTTTTAATCACCTCGTGCCTCTTATTTTGAAGGTTTATTTATTTGATTACTTTTCTTGCTTCTATTTATTTTAAGAAAAAAATGGGGGTTTTCCAAATTCCGAGCAGCAATCTAATTTTGACAGATAAGAAAAATATATAAGGGTAAATTTTAAAATAATAAACATATATTTGAGTTTTTTAGCATTCTGTGAAAAGAGGAAACATGAACATTCCTATGGCTCATTGTTCATCAGATTAAAAAAAAAACTAAAGGTGAAAGATTCATTGGGATGCTGTACTTAGGGTGTGTGTTTCATGGGCAGTGAATGAGGAGTGGCAGACAGGAGGAAGTGATTCTGGGATGCTGTGGGGTCATGAAAGAATATTAGGAAGATGCTATAAAGCAACCTTTGAGGGATTACAAATGAAAAATGTAAATAAGTTCATTTGTATCCTTTTTTTTTTAGATTCCACATATAAACAAAACATGATGTTTGTCTTCCTGTGTCACAGATGCAGAAAACAAACTTATGAGTACCAGGGGATAAGGGGGCGGGGGATAAACTGGAGATTGGGATTCACATATACACACTACTCTATATAAAATAGATAACTAATAAGGACCTACTGTATAGCACAGGGAACTCTACTCAACTTTATACTCTACTCTACTTTATAAAGACCTACATGGGAAAAGAATCTAAAAAGAGTGGATATATGTAAATGTATAACTGATTCACTTTGCTGTATACCTGAAACTACCACAGGATTGTAAAAAACAAAAATTTTTTTAAAAAATGAAACTTTAAAATTTGGTTCAGGCTGAAAGGCCTTCTTGGTAAAACTTGGCTTAAAAGGAAAGTGGTTTGGTTTAGGAAAACCGCCTAAGCATGTCTTTGCCATATGATCATAAGGCTGCTCTATCACGCAGTGGCCAATGGACATAGAAGAGACAGTTTCTGAAAGCTCAGAGACCGCTACGACCTACAAGCTTCAGTCGGATTTTAATCTAGATTGTGAGAAAAAGGGAGAAGCAAAGGTTGATGCTATATTGCCATCTCAACTGACAGGAGGGTGAAATAAGTTAAACAGCCTAACTTGACTGATTTCCCAACCTTTTCTACACTAAGTTTTAATCCGAAGTTTTCATCCCCTGAGTCTATTCACTCCTGAGGATCTGAAGGAATACCTATTGATATCACTTGTGTCAATCACCCATTAATATACAAATCTGGTAAAAAGTATTACATATTTATGCATGTTTGTAGACAGACGTGCCTATATAATAATGCTGGAGGATGTTTTCATAGCAGTAGTAAGAAAACAAGATACAATAATGTATTAAAAATGAGTTTTTGTTACATTTTTCCAACATAGTATAATCACTAGTGCATCAGTTATCTGTTGCTATGTAACACACCATGGCAAAACTTGTTTGTTTAAAATAATAAATGCTTCCTTAGCTCATGAATCACTGAGTCGCTGTGAAACTGGCAGGTCTGTGCTGGCCTTGGTTATGTACCCACCCCAGCAGTTAGCTGGACAGACTGATAAGGTTTGGCTTTACTAACTCGCCGTGGGCTCTTCCACATGTGTTGCACCTTGGCTGAGATGAATCAGCTGACTGACCCCTGACTCTGCTCCATTTGGTCTGTCATCTTCCAGGAGTCTATTCTGGTCTTATTCATGTCGTTAAAGAGAAAACCACAGGCTCAAAAGTTGTCACTTGTGCTAAAGTCCAGGATACCAAACCTCAACTTAGTACCTAACCTAATTGCAGTTTTAACCTTCCCAGGAATGTAATTTTAATCAACCCGTCTGGAATTTTCTGGTCAGCACCAATAAGGTCATGTGTCACATGGGTCCTCTCCATCCCCAGAGGAAGAAAAGGCCATCTGTGTGATAAAACCCTTGTCATTCTCTTTCCCCCCAAAATAAAATGTCCTGGCTTAAAAATAGTTCTTTCTCTTCTTTTGCTAATAGCTCCCTTGCCCCACTCTACTTCCTATAAAAACTTTCCAACCTCTTGGAGCACTCTTCTAGTCTCTAGTGGGATGTTGCCTGATTCATGAATCCTTGAACAAAGGTAATTAGATCTTCAAGTTTAATTTGTTGAATTTTTTTTTAACAGTATGGAGGCTTCAGGAGTCCAAGAAAGCAAGCAGAGACATGCAAGACCTCTTGAGGCTGAAGGTTGGAAGTAATATCACATCACTCGCTTCCCTTTTAGCCAAAGCCAGCCCAAACTCAAGGAGTAAGGAAAGAGTCTCTACCCCTTTAAAAAAGACCCACAAAGGCCCTCTGCAAAGAGCATGGATGTAAGAAAGCACGAATAATTGTGGCTACCTTTTCAATCTACCACGAGTGACCTTAACATATCTGTAGAGAAACTATTAGCAAATTTCCTTAGCAACTTGCTGCTCTGTGGCTTTACAGAGGAACCAAGAGATTTTCATCTATTTCATTATAATATTAGAAACAATTTATTATATGAAGTTTCCAGTTGCTTGCATATAATTTCACTCTTCTGCTATCCCTGTGAAATACTTGAAAACTTGTACCCTTGGGTTTTGTCTCCTCTGGATGTTACTAACCTGCAATAGAATGTGTTCATTGCTACTCTAATGCAGCAGTTAAGTGAATTTCAGTACTAGTCAACATTCACCAAGGTCATCGTGAGTCAGCTTCCACTTTGACAGGAATCTATTATCATCAAGAAACACCAAGCAGTTAATCACTATATTTTAAGTTTGGTTCTTTTCATTTTTTCTCTGCTTACCTCCTAATAAATGGAGACACACATCAAATCTTACAGTTATGAATTAGAATGTCTTTCCTAGTAGATGACTTATTGATGGCGAAGTGATTAACCTTTCATTAAAACTTGGTATAAAATTCTTCCCTCCATATATCTGTGTTTATTACTCAAGCCCCAAAGGAGAATACATCAAACATAAGACAGCTTGGTTCTTTAAAACACTTTTGCAAGTCAGAGACTCATAAAATCTGTGATTTTCTAATTTCTCCTCCACTCCACCTACTTTATGATAAAAGAGAACAGGTTCCACACTCTCTTGAACTGTATCTTATTACCTACCTTCAGAATAGAGACATGGAATTAACTAAGGCGGTATCCTATAATTCCCGTGTAGCATCTAAATAGAAAGGCATGACTCAATCTTTCATTTTGGTAGAATATTCTGTTTGGAATCAACACAGTGCACAACTTTGTAGAACTCTTCACAACCGCTCTGACATAGTTGACACATACTGCATACGGTACCCATTTTTTAAGAACTGGATGTAAATGCGGTGTCACAATTAGTGTGACTAAGAGAATTTATATGTCTCTATACAGAGGAGCCTTTCAAGCCTTTGCCTATTTATTCCTTCAGGTCCTCAGAGGTTGTGGTACTCTGATCACAGCCCAGATGTTAACTCACACCGTCATCACCTTTCATCTTGTCTACTGCTTTGACTCTGCTTACCTTTGATAAAATTCATTCTAAAGGCCAGCAAACTCCCCAGCTAAGAGTTCAGTGTTTTAAAGGTGTTCAGAGCTGCCTGCAGGGCCTGCTATGCTGCTTCCGTAGCTGGTGCCAGCACTGCGCTGGCGACATCTGACAATGTCCATTAAAGGGCTGTCAGGTTGACACCAGGCTGCTGTGAATCTGTTTCACTGAGATGAACAGAATCCCTTCCGCTTTGCTTTAATCAGTTACATTAATAAAAAGAAAGCTGTCTTATTTGCCAGACTTTAGAGAATTTCCGTGCTGTAACAGCATTGTATAAAACAACTCAAGAAAAGAAAACCTCAACTCTGATCACCGCTCTCTGCCCTTCCTGCCCCTCCTCCTGTTTACAAGCATGAGGCTGGGTCTGAGAACAATCTGAGTTTGGAACGCTAAGCTGTACTAGAATACGATGACCTAGCCAATGTTAAATGAAGAAACAAACAGATGTGCATTTTTCTTTCTGGGTGATTTCCTAGACTTTGCCAGTTGTAAGATCTAGATGACTTAAGACAATCCAAAGAAGCTTTGGGAATGTATTAACTTTTTACTCAAGTCTTGATAATGAAAATTAGTTTAAACTTTATGGCAGCTATTGAGACAACATCCCATTAGTAATTTTTTCCAGCTTTATTGAGATGTAATTAAGACTGTGTGTAAGTTTAAGGTGTACAAAGGGATGATCTGATATACTTACATATTGGGAAATTAAGGATAATTCACGCATTCATCACCACAAATAGTTACCATTTTTGCAGTGAGAACTTTTAAGGTCTACTCTCTTAGCAACTTGCAAGTATGTAATACAGTGTCGTTACTATACTTGAAGTCTGGTAAATTCCAAAGGTGGAGTAAGACAAGGTCTTAAGAAGATCACTTGGCAAGAAAGCTGTACTCCTGGGACCAGACACCAGGACCTGAAGAATACTCTCAGCTGGAAATTAGCTAAGGCGATTGTGAACACAAAGGGATAAAAATATTTTTCTTGAAAAGAGGGTTATAGGTTAAATAAATGGCAAAGCATGAATCTCCACGATACAGAAGCAAAAATTGTCTAGGGACTCTATAAATAGAGAAATCCAGCGGCAATAGGAAATCAAGATGAAAAAGAATGAATGAACTCTCTTTAGAAAGTTTCCTAATAAAAATGGGACAAATTGTTCACAGAGATGTGGTGCTATGGCCCTCTCAGCACTAGCTTACTGGGAGTACAAGATATGTATAAATTGAGAAGTTTTAAATATGTTATGAGGTAGATAAGCCAGAGATTGGCTGGCTACCCCACTAATACCATCTCTCTCATATCTCTAGCTCTACCTATTTCCATCTCTCTTTCTTAGGGGAACCATGATTTCATTTATCTCTCTCCTGGTAGACAAGAGTTTCCAGAGGAAAATCATTATTCTAACCAATCCCATTCTCACTTGTAATAATAGTTTAGTGGCACCATATCTGCCTAATAAGACATGAGTAAGATTTACTGAAATGACCTACTTTTAGAAAAATTTTCCTCAATATCATAAAGTTTTATGCCCCCCTTAAAATTCCCACATTTTGTGCCACTTCCTTAGCACTTTAATGAAACTGTCATAATTCTCCAACTGAACCAACTGTTACCTCTCATGGGCAAGGATGCTTAGAACTATTGGGTACCTTGTGGTGTCAAATAGTTTCCGAGGCCTCTTTCTTTAAATGAGATGTAATTGACATATAAATTACATTAATTTTCAGGTGTACGACATAATGATTAGGTATTTGTATATACTGTGAAATGATCATCACAATAAGTCAAGTTATTTAAAAAAAATAAAAATGAACTCACAGATACAGACAAGAGATTGGTGGTTACCATAGGTGGAGTAGAGGAACAAAATGTGTGAAGCTGACCCGAGGTGCAAATTCCTATGCTTTTCACTTGGATTCTTCTCACTTAATGGCCATGTCATTAGGATCAATTCTAGAAAATGCTATAATATGCTTGAGAAAGTTGTCCTTGCAGAGTTTGCTAGACAGAAGAGGGGAAATCAAACAGCTTGTATTTAAGGATGGATTAAAATATATGGATTTAAAGATATTTAAAATATTGATTAGGAAGATACATTGTGTAGAGTTCAAGAGAGAAGAGAATTGTAAGTTGAAATCTTCATTTTTTTCCTCTGTTTTTAAGAGTTAGATCAATCATCTGGGGTAGTCAATTTCTTTGTTGCTGAGAAAAATAGAAAGAAATGGAGGAGCTCTTTTCAACTTTTCTCATTAACAGCAAAGACCCTTCCTAATCCAAAGAATTATTGGAATAGCTTAAAGGTGCACAAATCAAAACTACCTTCAGGTCTTTGCTAACCTTACATGAACGGAGTCAAGTTTACCTTTGACAGAAATGGATTCTGTGCAGAGGGAAAAGGCCAAGAGAGGTGTGCCAGATGAGCATTGCTTACCAACCTGAACTCCTGGGTTGGCTTTGAGCTCCATTTTCTTTTTCTTTTTCTTTTTTTTTAACATCTTCATTGGAGTATAATTGCTTTACAATGGGGTGTGAGTTTCTGCTGTACAACGAAGTGAGTCAGCTATACATATACATGTATCCCCGTATCCCCTCCCTCTTGCATCTCCCTCCCACCCTCCCTATCCCACCCCTCTAGGTAGTCACAAAGTACCGAGCTGACCTCCCTGTGCTATGTATTTTGATGGTTGCAGTCACAACTCACTGAAGTTTCTGGAATTCCTAAAAAAAATCAAATATTTAGAATCACTGTCTTTTGATTTGCCCAAAGTTTAGGAAATATTTCTGATATCTGGCATTGCGCCATTAAAATTATCTCAGCTTTACCTAGCAAATAGGTAAAGAGAGCATTATATATCTATCTCTTACAGTTTTAGAATCATTTCCTCTTTTTCCATTTGCTAGCATTGATCTACAGTAAGTGCCCTACGTACGAACTTTCAAGTTGCGAACCTTCAAAGATGCGAATGTGCGTTGTCATGTCCTATCACGTGTTAGTTCACCTATCTGGTGTACATTGTCATGTGTGTGCATCCTCTACAACTGTTTGTGCTTTTGCGTACAGGACTGTATAGAGTACAGTAGTACATTATCTTTATTTCAAGCCCAGGATGTCCAGAAGCAAGTATAAAATCAGCAGTGATGTAACTAGTACTTTTCAAGGTATTGTACTGTAAGATTAAAAATGTTTTCTTTACTTTCCATGTTTGTTTGTTATGTATTATTTGTATGAAAAGACTTATAAACCTATTACAGTACAATACTATATAGCTGATTGTGTTAGTTGGGTACATAGGCTAACTTTGTTGGACTTAGGAACAAATTGGACTTAGGAAGGTGCTCTCGGAATGGAACTCGTTCGTTTGTAGGGGAGTTATTGTATGCATAACATACAGGTATGTATTTGGACATAGGATAGCGATAATACCACCAAGGTGTTTTTTAAGGCTGGATCCATCGGAACTCAAGAGTGGGGAGTAGCAAGGGTAATCAGTTGGACTGACTGGGAGATCAGATCACAGGGACATCAGAAGTGGACCCCAGAGGCAGAGTGGGAGCTCCGTCCACTGTCAAGAAGTCTCATTTACTCTGCTTCCTGATATCAGAACACACTGTAAAGAGGCCTACGTGATGAAATGTGCAGACAAAAATTACTGCAAATCGAAGGCATTTTTTACCAAATAAAATTGTGTTTGTCCAAAATCGTATCTGAATTGCTGCTCTGTCTACCTCCCATGAGCCTTTTTCAGGACTTGCAGTAAAAAAATCCCTTTATTTAATAGGATAGAGTTGTGCCACTACATCTTGCTGGTTTACTTCAGGAACCTCAAAGAGGCTCAGATGATGAGGAAATTAAAAAGAGAAGGCCAGAAACTTTGCTGTTGTTTCATTGTTTGTTTTCCTTTAGACATTCACTGAGATATTATCGCTCAAGGAGGGCAGACCAAAAACTGAAGGAAGTGGTCAGATAGTGAGAGAGCTTTTAAGATATACCCCGTGGTCTGGGTGAAAAACAGCAGAAATGGGCAAGAACGTTCTCCCTGGATATGAACAGAACAAAGCAATTCTGACACCTAGGATCATTATTCCTGGGATCAGTATTCTTGGGAGCAGCATTCCTGTTGTAGACCAGGGGTTTCCAAACTTTCTCAGCTCACACAGTCCTTAGTGTATCAAGATTCTTTTCTTCATGGTGCCCCTCTGTCAAAAAATACGCCATTCAATTGCAGTGAAATAGTTTACCCAAACTTAGATTGATATACATAAAACAGAAACAGAAAATTTTAATTTCATTCTTAAATAACCACTATATCTTGTGACTGGATATATACTCTTGGCATTAGACCTTCAAATTCTGTTCCATGGTGATCGTGTACTTGGTTTTTATCACAGGAACTCCTGCAAACTCAGATTTGCAAAGACATGATGTCATGAAAAGTAATACAGGGCGAATTATGCTTAACTCTAAAGTATCATGAGATGTCTAACGTTGAGTAGTGCTGTTGAGCGTTACTTTGTTTCCTTTGAAAATGTAAGATGCTCCACTGCAACTGGGTGGGTTTGCTGTTAGAACCCAGGCACCTCGGCACACAGTTTGGGAACTGCAGCATCGATGGTGCCAGCCTTACAGTGGATGGGAACCATGACAGCAACCAGGAGCTATGTCTCCCAGGAGCCTTACTGTCAGATTGGTCTAGTGGCTGATAGTTTTGATGCTAGAAAAGGAAAATCTACGTTGAATCCCAGCTCTACCATTACTAGCTCCTTTGCCTTGAACTATTTATCTTTCTGCGCCTTAGTCTCCTCCTACATAGAATGAAAAATAATAAAAATCCATAGTACCTGTCTCATAAAGCTCTTATGAGTATCAAACTGAATCAAGCATACAAGGTTTCTTTTAAGTATATAGCAGATAATTCATGCAAGGAATTTCACTCACTACTATTATTATTGCCTAATCTCTCTCCAGAAATGTTAGGTTGACTACCGATTGTCACCAGTTCCTTGGCAACAATAGACATGTCATATACAAATATAAAGTTGAAATAAAGAATAACTTTTAAAAATTCTAAGTTACTCATAATAAATTTGGTGATTTAATGTGTAGTTGTGAGTTTTAACCTTATAGGAGTAAATTTTATTAGTAATTAAAATCTAAAATTTTTTTTTAATTTATTATTATTTTTTTTTAAGATCTAAAATGTTTTTTCCTGAATTAGATTTATTTTTCTAAACACTCCTTAGCTCATCTGATAGGATGGATTTTCATTAGAATGATTATCATATTCTGTGAAATTTTAATACTTCCAAAACATCTATGTCTTGCTTTAAACAGACATAAACACATACATACATATTTTGTTAGATGGCTAGGTTTCTTGCAATATAACACTCTATAGTATGATTACTGTGCTGGTATATCAATTAAAAAAAACACACACACATTTAAGGCTTGCTATGTGCCAGACACTGTAATGCATCACAAATATTAACACATTCATATCTTATAACAACTTCAATAACTACTGAACACACTTTACAGTGTTAAGCTGGGGTTAAGTAGAGTCATTTGCTTTCTATAAAAGGCAAAATCCAGACCGCGAAAACAACTGATGAGGGCTTCCCTGGTGGTGCAGTGGTTGAGAGTCCGCCTGCCGATGCAGGGGACACGGGTTCGTGCCCCGGTCCGGGAAGATCCCACATGCCGCGGAGCAGCTGGGCCCGTGAGCCATGGTCGCTGAGCCTGCGCCTCCGGAGCCTGTGCTCCGCAATGGGAGAGGCCACAACAGTGAGAGCCCCGTGTACCGCAAAAAAAAAAAAAATGCTTCTAATGCCAAATATTGGAAGTAAAAAATCAAGGTCACGTGAAATGATAACAAAAGTAGATAATTTTGCTTTTTAACTACTCAACTTTACATTGGATCACTTTTCCTTGACTGTGCTTAATAAAACATAGCGGGGGTTCTTGCAAAATGTTATCATGAGCTTGTCCATTCTCAGTTTACCCCGTTTTGTTTTTGCATTGAGAACGCCCATAACTTAGTATTCTTAAGAAACTACTGCTCATTAGGCATAGTGCTAGTTTGATTCATATTATTTAATTTATTAAATTCTTAGATCGGTTATGTGATTACTAGTTCCATTTTATAAATGAGAAAAATGAAACTCTGGTAGCTTAATTAAATAGTACACTTAAATTTTTATTGTTTAGGATTGTCCTGAGTCAAAACAAATTCTTTAGGATACTATAGTGCAAATCTTATGCATGACAATATTTGTAGATAAAATTTAAATCATTGTATGAGGCAACTTTTTGGGTTGTGGCGAGGACCCCTAAGATGTATCGTTAAATGGTCATTTTGTTCTTGGAACACGGTTATAATTTTGTGGCCTTGAAAAACAGAATTAAATTAAAAGAACCTCAGGGAGGTCATCTTATGTGTCTTCTATCTTCCAAAAAGGCTCTAAACTACCTTAATATGTGATTATCCATCATATTTCAAGACTCCACAGCGAAAGAGCAGCCGCAACTTTCTTCAAATTGCTGTTTCATTTTTTACCACCACTTACATTCAGAAAACATATCTTTGTGGTTATTCCAAAGTTCTCCCACTATTTCTTAAATCTCTTTTTCTTATTTTGCTCTCAGTGAACATGAAGAATAAATCTGTGAGCTGTACTTTTTCAGGTGTAGGGCAGGAGGTATTTTTTATAAACAAGTTAAAATGCTTCCATTTCTTTACTTTCTTTTGTAAATCTTATATTCTAACCTCTTAATCTACTTTATGTCTCCATGTTAGATTTGTAATATCAGAAATCCAAAAGAGAAGAAAATTACTCACCAAATGTCTAAGTATAATAGATTACTTTAAGATTCTATTAAATATTTATATAACCATACACTTTCCCTCTCTCTCTTCCTCCCTGCTCCTACCCCGGACTCCTGGTCTCTGTCTCCCTCTCTGTCTCTTGTTCTCACTCCCACACTTTGCCTTCTATGTAGGTATTCTCTACAAATATTCAAACAGTACATGACAATGATAACTGGTTTATTTAGTTTAAATTACAATTTTAATTAACAATAATAGTAACAGTAGCACTTGCTACATCAATGAGTAATTTATTTGGTACCCACTATATGTGACATATGTGTATGTTAGTTACTATATATACATTGTTTGTATTCTCACAATAAACTCTGCAAAATCAGTGTTATTTGCCAAAATATATATAGATAGATACGAAGGTTCAGAGAAATTAACAAAATCGACTATGGCCATGCAGTTATTAATGCAGGCTGGATTTGACCCCTGGTATTTGTGAATATAATTTCCCCAAAGTAGTCATGTATTCAGAGGAGTGCTGGTAATCCTTGCTTCCTATAATGGAGGATAAGACTATTTAACATGGATCAAGTTTCTCCTCAAGGACAAGAAAACACCTGCAAACATATAATTTAAAGATTATTTAAAAGAATGAAAGAGTTAGCAATAAAATGGGGGATTTCTGGACCATGATCTGAGGAAGAATGAGAGAGAGAGGAGAGAGAGAGAGAGAGAAGAAGGAAGAAAGGAAAGAAGGAAGGGAGGAAGGGAGGGGGGAGAGAGAGAGAGAGAAAGAAAGAAAGAAAGAAAGAAAGAAAGAAAGAAAGGAAGGAAGGAAGGAAGGAAGAGAGAAAGAAAGAAAGAGAGAAAGAGAGAAAGGGAAAAGAAAAATGTGATCCCAGTAATGAAGACATTTATACCAGGGAAGAAAGACCTTCAAAATAAATCTGTGTTTTTAGTCCGAGGGTCTAAACAGTAACCATGGTCTGAAAAATGTTGGGATTCTGATTAACCATCCAGTATGTTAACCTTGGATCCAAAGGTCTTTGCCATCAAAGTTAAGTTTCAACTGAACTAAAGCAGCCCATTTTAAGTTGTCTTCCAAAGCTTGAACTTAAAAATAAATCCTGAACTTGGATTTGTATGCTCTGAGGTTGCATCAGAAGCAAGCAAAACAAATCATCATTGAGAGAAGATATAATCACACTAAAGAATAATAAACAGGTATAATTAGAAATATTTTTCCAATACAATGTCCAGTTTGGAGTCAAAAACGATCAGGCACACAAAGAAACAAGACATTATGGTCAAGAACGAGCAGAATCCACAGACAATTGAAATAGTCCCACATGAACTACAAATTCAATTTATGATGGCTATATTATAAGATATAACAGTTAAACTTGAGTATTTTAATAACGTTCGAAAAGTTAAATTAAAAGGCATAAATATTTCAAAAATGAACTGATACGTATATACACAAAAACACGGTGATCAAAAGTAAGCACTTAATGGATGGGTTTTATAGCGGATTAAACAGAGATAAATGGAAAATTAATGAAGTGGGGGGTCGGGACACAACACTATCTAAACTAAAGCATAAATAGAAAGAGAAGACTTGTGGGAACTCCCTGTGGTCCAGTGGTTAGGACTTGGCAGCTTCACTGCTGGGGGACCGGGTTCGATCCCTGCTTGGGGAACCAAGTCCCACAAACGGCACAGTGTGGCCAAAAAAGAAAAGAAAAGAAAAGAAAAAAAAAACTTGTCTTTAAAGCAAGTCTTAAAAATATCAAAGGACTAAAAGCATACCATATATTTTTGCTGTACACATTGTAACTAGCTGAACATGTTCACATACTTGAATAATAAGAAATAAACTTAGAGATACTAAGTGTATCAAAGAAAAACCTTAATAGAAATAGGAAGACATTTGGAATTACAATATTATTCCTAAGAAGTTAAAAGGAGGGTGCAATCCACAACTCAATTTTGAAGACAGCGATACTTTTCTGTGAAAACCTAACAATGAGATTAGAAGAAAGGACAATTATATATCACTGTATATGAGAGATCAGCAAATTTTTTCTAAAAGACCCCTAACGTAAACATTTTAAACTTTCCAGGTTATACAGTCTCTGTTAAAACAATTCAAACCTGCTGTTGTATCATGAAAGCAGCCCTAGAAGATATATAAACAAAAGGTGAGGCTGTGTTCCAGTCAATTTCATTTATAAAAATAAGTGTGGGGTGGGCTGAATTACACCCAGATGCCCTAAAGTGATGACTCCTGAACTTGAAGAAAAGAATGGCCATCAGTCGCTATGGGGGAGATTGTAGAAAGAGCAGTTTATTAGGAATTAAGTTTTTGACATGTTGAGTATGAGCTGTCTATTTAACATCTTAATAGAGATATTGCGAATGCCCTTGGGTAAAATATTATGCACATCAGGAGGGGGGTCTATCTGCATATATAAATTGGTAGTCATTAGTATAAAATGTGATACAATTCTGGGAAGTGTATAAACAGCTATTTTGCTCTCCATCACTTTCCTTGTACCAGGGAAAATAAAGAAGGTAAATTATTTGTTCAAATCTCCTTATGGATATACTAATTGGAAACTTACTGATAAATAAACAAACGTTGCTTGCTAGCAGAAGACTCTTTACCTTTGGAGTGGTTTTAAACAGACGCAGCTTATCTAAAATTGCTTACAGTATACCTATAATCTATGAATTTATGTGAGTGGTCCCTGGAATATGTTATATAACTTATTTAGTTATATGGGTATAAAATGATTTAATTTCTTGATCAAAATGGCCCCTTCTTTGTAAATGATCTCAAGCAAATGCATTGCTTAGAGACCACTTGTGTTAAACTGGGCTCAGAGTAGGTCCAAGACAGATAAAAGCACCTGCTGATCTGTGTTATAGGTCATGGACCTCTGTCTACTTCAACCGTGTCTTAACGTTTATTAGTAATTTTTAATACTGGGTAATATTTCTGACTCGTATGAGTCTGAGTTGATGACGTGATCTTATATATTATGTCTAATGCCATTACATAGGATCAGATTATTATAGGGTGGGTTTAGGCAGAGAAGAGAACCAAGAAGTGATATTCTTAAGGTACTCCAGTAGTAAAAGTCTTATAGAAGAGAGGGAAGGATGCAAAGAAGACTCATGGAGAACAGCCAGTGAGGCAGGAGGAAATCCAAGGGGGCAGGCTAAGCTATAAGCCAAGTGAAGAAAGAGTATCAAAGAGGAGAGAGTGTTAATTGTGTCAGATGGCAGCTATAGGTACTGCAGTTTTGTGTGACACGTTATGAACACTGGTGACCTTGGTAAGAAGAGCAGTTTTGGCTAAATGGCAAGGGTAAATTCTCAACCTGGGAGAGAATGTGAAACGCTCATTTCAAGGCAGTGAAGGTTGACAACTATTTCCCACAGAGTTTTGCTGCAAAGGAGACCAAGGACTTTAGAGAAGAAGGGTCAAAAAGTTTTACTTAAGATAGAAAAAACTTAAAAATATATAGTTTTCTATGCGGATTGAAATAATCAATTAGAGGGAGAAGTTTTTAATGATGTAGAGAAGAGAATAATGTTGGAGCAATGCCTGAACGAGGAAGAGAAGAGGGGATCAAGGACATGGACTGAACAATGGGCATGAGGTAAACAAAGAGTTCATTTCTCACAAAGGGCAGAAAGTTTCTTCAAATGTGTACAGATGCTTGTATGTGAATAGATGTCCCGGGGAGAGTGTCCATATTCTTTTGTGTGCCTCAATTTTCCCAGTGAATTCAGAAGCATGGTCTTTACATAAGAGTGTAGATGGGGTAGAGAATGTAGAAGGTTTTAGGGGAGAAAATAAAGTGTGAAATGATACTCTAGGACATTAGGAAAATAAATGGATTAGATAATATAGTGCTGTTCTCCAGAAGCATTAAGAACGCTATTTTTCTTTTCGATCATGTATTTAAATAGGTATGTGCATTTTCTTTAATCACAAAGAGTAACATTGGGTTGCAAACTAAAAGAAATCAGAGATTGAATTAAACCATGGTTATTGTTTAGCCAATAGTAGGAAAAGGTGAGGCAGGTGCCTAGAGTTCAAGGGTAGATGCAAGGGAATAGTTATAATGATTGACCACGAACTGAAGTAGGATGAGAAGAGTGAAGAGCACCGCCAGTGGTGAAGGAGCGTAAAATTGTGGGATGGCCAATGATTTGGACATCCTGGTTGAATTAGGGAGCACATAAACAAACCTGGAAAGCCAAGAGATAGTGGCTAGGGACTTATGCATGAAATTGTGACTATATAAGGCATTGCAATTATAAGTAATGATGACACTTCAGTGGTGATTCTGGTGTTGAGTGGAGGAATTTATGGAACTAAATTTGAGCTGTTGGAAAGACTATCTATATGTACACTGAAATAGACAAGAACTAATTTTGGAATTAGACGGTACTTTGAACAGAAGTTCAATTCATTTAGAAATTCCAGGGAATGACCAGGCATTGAGAGATGGGATGATAAATGACAGATTCGTAGATTAATCTGATGATAGGAGGTTAGATTTTTTTTTAGTGTGGGTGAAGTTGATCTGAAAATTGTAAGTAATTAGGAACAAAAAACATGACTATATCCAAGCCCAGAGGCCAAAGTGTTGTGGCAGAAAAATGCCATCACTCCAGAAATGAACAGGAATCTCCTCTTGAGAGAAATCCAGGTGAAAAGAATACTCAAGAAGATTGAGGATGTAGAACTATTTGCTGTTAATGGACCATTGAATTCCAAAAGGATACAGTGAAAAATTTTACGTGGTAGGACATGGTGAGGAAAGAGAAGGAAGTAGGGTGTAGATACACAAATCAGAAAAACAATGAAAATACCTTACAATACTATTTTTGGTGATAAGGTAGAGCAATACACTTTCTTAAACACTGCCATTAGGAGTATAAATAGGTATACCTACTCTGTAAAGAGCTAGATTCTGTCTGGGGATCTGGTAAATTTGCATATATAAATAACTCATGTGATAGCAATTCCATTCCTAGGACTATGTCCTGGAGAAATGCATGCAGGCGTGTGCCAAGAGACATGGAAAAAATATTCAGAGCGCCATTGTTTATAATTGCCCCGAATGAGAAAATCGCCATGTGCCCATCAATAGAAGGAATTAAACGTCTGTGATTCTTATCATAATAGTATGCCTAAAACTAACACAACATTGTAAATTAACTATATTTCAATTTAAAAAATTGTTAAAAAATAGCAACAACATGCCAAAATGAAAGTAGGTAAGAGTGAAGCTTTTAATCCCTGACGGCGTGTGATATTGCAAGCATGAGGCTAAACCCAGAAGAAACGCCTACTCCTACAAGTTCCATTTTCCGCCATGAGTCAGTGCACTGGTTCATCAGAAGGGGGGTTGGGGCGGGGGGGTCAGCTCATTGTCATGGGAGACAAAACCAAAGGCTCCTATGGCTTTATGGAGCCTGAGGCTGGAGGGAGAAAGCAGGAAATATAAGAGCATGGCTGGCCAGCAGGGCCTGAACCCTTGAGTTTCTCTCCAGAAACTGCAATTCATTGTCTCTGCATCAAGTAGAAAGGCCAGCTTTCCTTTCCCCTGAGACCTGGCAGGTAGAGCCTTTGTTAATTGTCTATGGTCAGGCTTGAAAAATTACACTAGATTATTTGGCCAGGAGCCAGACTTCTCCAGAGCTATTCAGGTTATCGATTTCTCCTTGTATGAGTTTTGGTAGATTGTGTCTCTCAAGAAATTATTTGGTCCATCTCATCTAAGTTATCAAATTTGCAGGTATAGAGTTGTTCCAAGTATTCCTTTATAACCCTTTAACTGTTCATGAGATCACTATTAATGACCTCTCTGTCATTTCTAATATGGCTAATGTGTATCTTTCTCATTTTCCTTGTTAGCCTGACTAAAGGCTTATCAATTCTATTGATTTTTTCCCATAAATTCATATTAGATAATGTTGGTTGCTGCTGTTTGGGTCATGTGCACCTTAAATGATTTTTCTGCCTCCTTGATCTAACAATACTGGTAAGAAATGTAGAAGTTTCCAACTTTAACAGTGGATATGTCTCTCTCTCTCCTATCAATTTGGCCTCCTGATTTTGAAGCTGTGCTGCTAGGTGCATAAACGTCTAGGATTGTGATGTATTTTTGCAGAACTGACATCTTAATCATTGTGTAATGGCCCATTTATCGCTGGTCATCCTCCATCTTCTGAAGTCTGATATGTCTGAAATTAATACAGATACTCCAGCTTTATTTGATTGTTCTCATGGTAAATACTTTTCCATGACTTTTCTTTTACCCTATCAAGTCTACATATTTAAAGTGGGTTTCTTGTAGACAATATATAATTGGATCTTGTGTTTTATTTTATAGACTCTAACAACGTCTGTCTTTTATTTGGTGTAATTAGACCATTCATTTTAAAGCAACTGTTGATGTAGTTAGACTAATATCTGCCATATTTGTGTTTTCTATGGGTTATATTTGTCCTTTTTATATGATAGCATTTTAGGTCCTCTCTTAGCATATCAACTGTACTTTGAAAAATTTTTGGTGCTGTCCCAGAGTTTATAGTGAAGATTTTAAACTAATCTAAATCCACATTCAGATAGCACTGTATCACCTATACTACAGGTGCTTTTCACCAGAGTATTTCCAGTTCCTTCCTCCCATCTCAGGTGACATTACTGACATTTGCTTTACTTATCTGTGCCCTGTAACCACCTATACAGTAGTACTATTATTGCCTTAAACAAAGAGTTGTCTTTGGGATCAAATCAGAAAAAGAAATCTTTTTATATCCAGTTTTGGCTTCTCCAATGCTCTCCTTCTTATTTACCCAAGTTTCTGACCTTTGTCATTTTTCTTCTGCCTGAAGAATTTCTATCAAGATTTCTTGTGGGGCAGGTCTGCTGAAGATGAATTCCTTCATTATATTTTGTTTGAAATTATTTTACCTCACTTTGTAGGCTAATTTTACTGAGTAGAAAATTCTAGTTTGGTGGTTTTTTTCTTTCAACACATTAAATGTTTCAGCCTATTCTCCTAGTTTCGAAGGAGGGGTCTATAGTAATTCTTATCCTCATTCCTCTATATTTCAGGTGCTTTATTTTTGGACCTGGATTTTACAATCTTTGCATTTGTTTTCCTACTGTTTGAATATACCTAGTTGTGTTACTCTTTGGTGGTTTTTGTTTAGTTTGTTTGTTTTGGTATTTATTCTGCTTGATGTTTTCTGTCCTTCTTGAATCTGTGGCTTGTTGTTCAATTACTCCAAATATTTCTTCTCTCTTTTTTGTCCTTCTGGCATTCCTATTCCATACATATTATACATTTTGGTATAGTTCCACAGTTCTTGGATGTTCTCTTTTATTCATGTATTTATCTCTTTGAATTCCAGTTTGCGATGTTTCTATTGACCTACTTTCCAGCTCACTGATTCTTTCTCCAGCCATATGAAAGCTGTTGCTTAGGGCATCAAAGGCATTTCTTCATTTGACTGTGTTTTTAATTTCTAGCACTTCCCTTTGATCCTGTCTTAGAGTTTCTATCTTTATGCTTACATTATGCATTTGTTCTTGCATGTTCTGTTTTCCATTATTTAGTATATTGATCTTAGTCATTTTAATTTCCCGGTCTGATTCCAAAATCTGCCATATCTGAGTCTGGTTCTCATGTTCTCTTCATATTCTTGGTTCTAGCTCGTCTTCTAATTTTGTGTTGAAAACTGGGCATATGTATCTAGTGATCGTGGGTCTTTCCTTAACCAAACTTTAGTCAGGCTTCTCTGAATTCTCTTCCCAACTAGGTCTGTATTTTGGACTTCCATTGCCCAGTTTTAACAAGAATCCTGTCAACTTTAGCCAGAATCCCCCACCCCCAATATCTGACCAAATTCTTCATCATCCCTACCATCCCTCTGGTGGTATCTGATTACCCTGGACTGCCTTCAACAAGGACCCTGTTAGGTTGAGCCATATAATTGATATTTCCTCTTAGTAAGTTTCCATCCACCAACCAGCTGCCTGGCTATAAATTTCTACTTTTCCTTGTTGTATTCAAAGCTGAGTATTTTTTGTATTCTGAAGTCTCATCTCATTCCCTCTATCATGTTGGTCCTAAATATAATCTGTTTTCTATCATTTTAACTATTATGCAGCTCTGGTTTTCTTTGACACTGGTAACAGGAACTGAGTTAAATAGGCCTTTTAGTGCAAGATTTTCTGAAAACCTGGCCAGGTGTTAGGCTGTGTTGCTTTGTGCTGTGGTTTCCTCTGGTGTCCTTATTTTGTCACGTATCTTAGCTTTGTCTCCTAGAAGCACTCCTCCTCAGAAGGGGTCTCTGTTGTACAGCCTTTCCAGCTGTAATGCAGTGTTATACTGATAGCCTGTTAGTGTGGTGACAGGGATGTGAAAGGAGATTATTCTGTAATCTCTGAATTAAATCACAGTGCTTACGTGGCCCTGTGAATCAAGGCTATGACTTTCATAAGTATTTCTTCAGTGTTATCATGTTGCTCTGTGTTTTCCACTGACCTCTACTCTTTTCCCTGGGCACAGTGATCAAGGTCCATTCCCTTGAAGCCCTGACCCCTGTTGACTACTTTTTCCCTTTTAGTTGTAACAGGAAGGCTAAAAGGGCTTGGCTGGAAGGAATTCCCTTTCCCCAGCTGTTGTAAAACTTTGGCAAAATCCTTTCACTTGAATTCAGGCCTTTTCTATAGAGAAAACTTTTGGTAGATTTCACAATGATTACCTTCCTTTCTACCTGTCAGAGCCAACAAGGGATCTTCCTTAGCTCTTTACCATGAGAACCTGGTGAGGTTCCTAGAGATAAATAAACAAAAGTGTAGGGTCCCTTGAAGACAAAGTCCCCCCAGAAGTTTCTCACCCTCATAGTAATCTATATACAACCTCCAACAACCATCAAAATTACCAGTTTAGTGTTCCCACCTCCTTAGGGCTCCAGTAGCTTCAATTCCAGGTGAGGAGATCAAGGTATTTCTCCCAGGATGTGCCAGTTTCTTCCTATTTTCATCTGGAAGTCTTCACTGCAAATTGATTTCCCTGAGTCCAAGAAAAGTCACTGTTTTTTTGTTTCTCCAACTTTTTCTTATTGTAAAGATGTGTATGACAATCACCAAGCACCTTAAACAAAGCTTAACTTAATTTCTTCTTATAGATTACCTCCTGCTGATTCCATTTCATTCACCCTCCCTATTTATTAACTTATTATTGTTTTCCTGTTTTGTTAATGTTTTTCTCTTTCCTGAAGTATTTTGATATCATCTATATCTCTCTAGATTTTTAAATTACCTACTGACTTATTTAGTTCAAAATTAACTTAATATTCATGAAACTAAGATCATAGAATAGTACAACACTATAATGTCAACCCCGATTTCTGCACTCCCAGTGGGAAAGAGTCGTATTGCATGTAAGTAAACACTTATCCATACAGCATGATTTCATTGACTTCTGGGAAGATACTCTAATTCCAAACTAACTTTTCTCCAACCGATACGTGAAATCCCTCTAACAGAGATCAATCTTTGATATGCCTCAGTGAGAAATAAGACTTCAAATGTCTCCTTGGAGAAGTAATACCTTGAGTTCAATTCTTCTTGGGCAAAATTAAATAACAAGTCCTTTGAAGACAGTAAGAGCTTGAAAGGGAAAAGTAATGGATCAGATAAGCGGAAAAAAGTGAACAAAAACATAAACCTGGTGTGAAGAAACTTTGAATGTGTCCGAGTTCTCATTTAAAACACCAAATCTATAGGTATATGCAGGAAAATGTCTTAGAGTTGAATCACAGAAAGCCAGGTAGAACTCACCCATAGGATGACTGTCAATCACTGCCTGCTAGAAAATCACCAGCAGTACTGAATAGAAATTCAGTAACCATTTCATCCCCATAGACAGAAAGAAACCAAGAGGGTAAGGCAATCATCCAATATCACAGAGGTAATTAGTAGCAAATATGGAACTAAAAAATATTCTCTTTTGCCAACACTTGGTTTTGCAATATACAGTAAAAAGTTATTCACTTTGCTGGGATTTTTAAATCAAATAATAATAATAAATCATAATAAAATCACAAAAGCAGAATGATATAAAATATACTTCTCATTTTAATGTTTGGGCTTTGAAAACTTAAAAAGCTTGATTTGTTTTCTGGCCTTGAATTACTTATCGTGCATAAAAACCTATTTCAAGATGATAGGCTGAGCATATAACTCAGCTTCCCCCTGCCTACCTAAATGTGTAGTATTGATAGAAAAAACATATTTTTGAATACCTAAGGCTTTTGTGGAAAGCTGGAAATGAAACTCTTAGTGGACAAGAAATTTTGAGGGATATCGGGAATAAAGAAAATAAACTGCATATTATTGAATAGGAAAATCAAAGTGATAAGGGCTTGAGAGAAGAGTATGCATAATTAATATAGACTATCACGGACCGAATTTATCTTCCCACTTGAAACAATAACAAAATAGACAAGATACATAAAACAAATGTCAAGATAATGGACATTAGAAAATAAAGGATAATATTCACTGAGAGAATAAAACAGAAGATAAACCATAGAATTGCTCATGGAACAGGAAGGAGAAATCCAGACTCTTGTCACTGCTCTAAATTAAGAAGATTGAAGCTGAAAGTCCAAACGGCTGCAGGAACTAAAGTTCACAGTGCAGAGATATGTGAGGGATTCTTCTCAAATGGATTTATATGTTCAGGCAATCCCAGTGAAAAATCTTAGTAGATCAATTGGATCGTATAGAGAGTACAGAAATAGATTCACACAACTATTGTCAACTGATCTTTGACAATGGACGAAGAAATTTCAATGGAAAATTTCTTATCAATAAATAGTTCAGGGAAAGTTAGATTTCCATATACTGAAGAATGAACTTTGATCCATACCTTATACCTCATAGAAAATTTAAATCAAAATGGATCCTAGACCTAAATGTAAACCCAAAACTTTAAAACTTCTAGAAGAAAACATAGGAGAAAATCTTTGTGAGCATGATTTAAGGAAAGGATGTGTTAATATAGCACCAAATACATGATTAATAAAAGAAAAAAATGGTAATTTGGAATTTATCTAAACTAAAACCCGCTACTTTTTGAAAAGACATTGTTAAAATGATAAAGCATAGCTATGCAACAGAGTAGAAGAAAACTTTGCAAATTTGACACTTGATAAAGGATTTTTATCCAGAATATATGAAGGACTTTTAATATTCAGTAATGAGAAAACAAACAATCCAATTAAAGATGGGCAAAATATTTCAACTGAAAGTTTAAAGGGCTCACCATACCAACTAAGATGTGAGGTAATTCAACCTCCGATATACGCATATGAGAATGTAACATTGTACAATGCCTTTGGAAAGCATTTATGGGCCCATCCACACTAAAATATAGTGACATAAAGAAGAACAGCCGTCATTGGGATGGAGACCGTGAAGCAGTAGGTGGAAATACAAATGTGAGCAAACTTTTGGGGGTGACAGATGCGTTCATTACCTCGGCTGTAGTGATGGTTTAATATGTACTAAACATCGAAATGCACATTTTAACTATGTGCAGATCAATTTGCATCAATTAAACCTTAATAAAACCATTTTAAAATAACTGTGTATGGAACTATAAAATTTGTAGTTCAGTCAGTTTGATACGACTCCTGGAAAACTGAACCAATAACAGCTTAAATAGATGAGGGTTTTATTTTCTTTTTTTCCAAGATAAGAATTTCAGGTAGGGTCCCAGGGTGTCATTATTGTGGGAGGTTTCTTAAGTTTTTTGTTCAACTGTTACTGCTGTCGTGTCTTTTCCTCATAGGCTCAGGAATGTACCTCTATCTCCGGGAATCAAGAGCACGTCACAGGAGTTCAAAAAAGGAAAGTACAGACCTTCCACAGTCCACAATGGGATTATATCCTGAGAAACCCACTGTAAGTTGAAACTATCGTAACTTAAAAATACACTTAATACATCCAGCTTCCTGAATATCATAGCTTATCCTAGTTGAACTTACATGAGCTCAGAACACTTACCTTTTCCTACAGCTGGGCACTATCATCTAACACAGAATGTATTTTATAATAAAGTGTGGAATATTGTATGTAACTGATTCAATACAGTACTGAAAGTGAAAATCAGAGTGGTTGTCTAGGTACAGAATGGTTGTAAGTGTATCCATTGTTTAGCCTGTGATGGTGTGGCTGCCTGGGAGCTGGGGCTCACTGTCACCTCCTGGCATCAGGAGAGGGTTTCCTACCACTTATTGCTGGCCAGGGAAAAGATCAAAATTCAAAATCAGAAGTACGGTTGTCACTGAATGTGTATCTCTTTCACATCAGCCTAAAGTCAAAACACTTGTTAAGTCAAACTATTTTAAAGTTGGGGACCATCTGCAAATGAAAAAGGGGATAAGCCTGTACCAGCTGACACTTTTCTTTTTTTTTTTTTTTTGCAGTACACGGACCTCTCACTGTTGTGGCCTCTCCCGCTGCGGAGCATAGGCTCCGGACGTGCAGGCTCAGTGGCTATGGCTCACGGGCCCAGTCGCTCCGCGGCATGTGGGATCTTCCCGGACCGGGACACGAACCCGCGTCCCCTGCATCGGCAGGCGGTCTCTCAACCACTGCGCCACCAGGGAAGCCCCCAGCTGACATTTTAAGCAGCCTTTCCCGTGTTTCTGTACAGCTCTTTGGCCAAAAGTTTGTCTGACAGCAATCTCTCTCAAAAGAGAGTCTGTGAAATATAGTTTTCATTTTCTCTGTTTAGATTTACACATGGCCTCTCCAAACTAAATTGAAGTTTTTATAGTTTCTAGTAGTAATGAAGAAAGCGAGAATGAATATTAGATTGATCACTAGCGGTGTGTGCCAGAGGCACCAGTAGTCCTTTTCATAAGAAGGTGTGGATATAAGAGAGAGAAAAGGTCTCGAGATCAGGAGTATTAAGTATATACAGTATGATTCCTGGAGAGTCAAACCCTGCATATTCTCTCCCCATCTACCTCTATCCTGACAGCAGTGTTACATGTATGCACCACACACAGTGGGTAGCTGTGTGATTTGTTGGAGAAAATGGACCATGTCTCCTGTAGCCTGCCATACATGGGGGGTATGTGTAGCATCCCCATCTATTAATGGATAGTGAAGCACCCCACCCCCAGTACCTGCAACCCCCCAATCTTATTTTCCATTAAAAAAATCCAGAATACACATCAACTAGAATGCACTACCTTTCCACCCAGTACCCCCAAATTTATGTCAGAGGTCTGAGGGGCAAAATCAAGTGAGACAACAGGTAAGAAGCACCAAATGACTGAAAACAGCCACTACCATGGATAGAACAAGAAATTCAACAAATGGTAGAAATTGGGCATATTGAAATTGAACTGATTTTCATTAGTTCTTTTTTCCATTATAGGTTATTACAAGATATTGAGTAGAGTTCCCTGTGCTATACAGTAGGTCCTTGTTGCTTATCTATTTTATATATAGTAGTGTTTATGTGTTAAGCCCACACTCTTAATTTATCCCTCCCCTCCCCTTTCATAACCATAAGTTTGTTTTCTATGTCTGGGAGTCTATTTCTGTTTTGTAAATGAGTTCATTTGTATCATTTTTTAGATTCCGCATATAGGTGATATCATATGATATTTGTCTTTCTCTATCTAATCCACTTCACTTAGTATGATAATCTCTGGGTCATTAGTTTTCTTTTTTTATTTGTTGGTAAAGTGGAATATTTCCTCACATTGCAAAGAGTGTTAAATATTTATCCTAAAGTCCTAAGGAACATGTTAAAATATATAAGGTATTCAATATTAAAAAGTATTTTATGATGCATTAACAATTTCATAATCAAAAAAGAGAAAGTATTATAAATAGCTAGATAAACAAGATTATAGTCAGAATGAAATTATAAAATTTATACAATTCCATTCAATTTATGCCAATGTACTTCTAAAAGCATCATAAATGAAATGAGAAATTTTCTCAGAAATAATAAATTATCAAAATTGGACCAGGAAGAAATAGAAAACCTGAGGGAAGTAACGACTGTAGCAACAGTTGGAAAGATAATCAAGGATCTTACACATGTGATCCAGATAATTTTATAGCTGAAACTTGCCAAGTATCATCAATGGACAGTTCAATGTTACATAAAATGTTCCCCAATGTTAAAAAGAAAAGATTTTGGTCCAAGCAGACAAGGTAAATAGTCAATAAACTTAACCACTTTTTTTTTTTTTCGGTACACGGGCCTCTCACTGTTGTGGCCCCTCCCATTGCGGAGCACAGGATCCGGATGCGCAGGCTCAGTGGTCATGGCTCACGGGCCCAGCCACTCTGCGGCATGTGGGATCCTCCCGGACCGGGGCACAAACCCGCGTCCCCTGCATCGGCAGGCAGACTCTCAACCACTGCAACCACCAGGGAAGCCCTAACCACTTTTGAGGTATAAATATGATCAAAATATGATAATTTAAGAAATAATGGTCACATACATATCTCTCACTTTCAAAAATGTCTTGAAGAGATTTTAGGTAAAGCTGTAAATAAAAATATTCATTCCTACTTAAATCAACATGCATTTATTGCAGTTTGTTTAAATCTAAAAGTGCAAATGGACTTGGAGACAAGATTCAGGCTAGTTCTGCAGGATAATGTGAGCTACAAACGTTTTCTCTTGAGCTGACAAAGTAGATGTGAAAGAAAATATATATTTGCTTCCAGAATGGGTTAGCTTTGAAATTATTTGTTTTAGTTCCAGGTTGTTAAAGATGTGTAATTTCTCTAACTGGTGTCAATTTGTATCAGGAGCCAATGATAACTGTGAAGTTGCCTGGTATGATTTATAACAAGCAGAGCCTTGCAACAAGCTTTGAGTAAGCCTAAGTGAACCGTATCAGATTTGTTTAGTAAAGCTGTGCTAATAGATTTTTGAAATCTGCGGTATGTCTCTGTGAAACCCAGTGGGGTGGATATAGTACCTGTCATCTATAGTTATAATTTGAGAATAAATGCAATACTGAATCAAAATTGAATTATGAATGCAGAGGTTTTGTATTTGGTGGTACATAAAGATATTTTTAAAGGCTCAGTACAGTTTGCTAGAAATGATTTATTAATGTGGGGAAAATGAAATAATACTAAACAGCAATGTTTAATGAGCAGTCATGTAAGGAAACAACTGGAGATATCAACCACAAACGTTGTCAAGTCTCAAAGATGAGAAGAAACCAGAAAAATAATGATTAGCAGATAACACATAGAATATTGGAATGGATAGCATCATATTTCAACTCCTGATGCCAATGTAAGCTTGCTTTCACTAGAAGCAGAATTGATGGCTGGTAAAATTGGTTCATTTTCCAACTTTATAAATATTTCAGAATCATTTTCCAGATTGTTTTTACCAGTTAATCCTGCCACCAGGGTAGCAATGCAAGAGGGTCCACTCTTCTGCATCCTGTCCAATGTTTGGTACTGTTAGACTTTGTGTGTGTGCGCCATCATTATGGTGTGAGAATTAAATCAGTGTTGCTTTTAGTTTCATGTCTTAGAATATCAAGTTAGATGGGCAGTTTTATGCATATGTCAACCTACACAAATTTTTTAGTCATAAAACCTGACTATTTTTCTATCGGTTTGTGGGTATTTTTACCGTTTAAAAAGATCTCTCCTATATTCTGAATACCAATTCTTTGTTGAATTTAATGTAAATATATCATTTCACACAGGTACTTCTATTTTAATTTAGTTTTCATTTTGTTGGTCGTGCATATTTTTCTTTTAAGGAAGATGAATTTCACATTTTATTTCTCTCTCTCTTTTTTTTTGACAGACAAGTACCTTTTAACATGAAAAGAATTCCTGCAACCAATTCTAAAAGGATGAATGCATCATAGGGATAATTGGGCAAGGACACAAAGACAATTTGCAAACTACAGAAATGGTCCTCTGAGAGCTTTTCTTTCTTTTCAAAAAATTTTTTTCTTGTCATACAAAAAATGTGTAATGTTATAAACAAAACACATTTTTTTTAATAGCTGTGGACATTTTGCTGAGTGACAATACTGCCTGAGATGTCCCTAACCCACCCATTTCCCCAAATGCCTTCCTCATTAGAGAACTTTCCCCTGCTTCTCAGAGATGAAACAAGAGGCCTGCTCTCCTTTTCCCCCACTGTTTAACTACCATTTTTTATTACTGTTGTTGTAGTAAGAACACTTAGCATGACATCTCCCCTCTTGACAAAGTTTTAGGTGCACAATACAGTATTATTAACTACAGGTACAATGGTGTACACCAGATCTCTAAAATTCACACACCTTCGGGAGCGAGGGGGAAGATGGTGGAAGAGTAACACGCGGAGAGCACCTTCCTCCCCACAGATACATCAGAAATACATCTACACATGGAACAACTCCTACAGAACACCTACTGAACGCTGGCAGACCTCCAAAAAGGCAAGAAACTCCCCACGTTCCTGGAAGGGATTAAGAGCGCTGCTTAAAGGAGCTCCAGAGACGGGCGCGAGCCGCGGCTAACAGTACGGACCACAGAGATGGGCATGAGACGCTAAGGCTGATGCTGCCGCTAACAAGAAGCCTGTGTGCGAGCACAGGTCACTCTCCACACCTCCCTTCCGGGGAGCCTGTGCAGCCCGCCACTGACAGGGTCCCGGGATCCAGGGACAACTTCCCCAGGAGAACGCACGGCGCGCCTCAGGCTGGTGCAACGTCACGGCGGCCTCTGCCACCGCAGGCCCGCCCCGCACTCTGTGCCCCTCCCTCCCCCGCCGGCCTGACTGAGCCAGAGTCCTCTAATCAGCGGCTCCTTTAACCCCGTCCTGTCTGAGCGAAGAACAGACGCCCTCCTGCGACCTGCATGCAGAGGCGAGGCCAAATCCGAGGCTGAGCCCCGGGACATGTGCGAACAAAGAAGAGAAAGGGAAATCTCTCCCAGCAGCCTCAGGAGCAGCAGATTAAAGTGCCACAATCAACTTGATGTGCCTGCATGTGTGGAATACCTGAATAGACAATAATCATCCCAAATTAAGGAGGTGGACTTTGGGAGCAAGACTTATGATTTTTTCCCCTTTTCCTCTTTTTGTGAGTGTGTATGTGTATGCTTCTGTGTGAGATTTTGTCTGTATAGCTTTGCATTCACCATTTGTCCTAGGGTTCTATCTGTCCTTTCTTTTTTTCTTTTAAAAAAACTTTTTTATTATAATTATTTTTTATTTTAATAACTTTGATTTTATCTTACTTAATTTTATCCTCTTTCTTTCTATCTATCTTTCTTTCTTTCTACTTTTTCTCCCTTTTATTCTGAGCCGTGTGGATAAAAGGCTCTTGGTGCTACAGCCAGGAGTCAGTGCTGTGACTCTGAGGTGGGAGAGCCAACTTCAGGACACTGGTCCACAAGAGACCTCTCAGCTCCACATAATATCAAACGGCGAAAATCTCCCAGAGATCTCCATCTCAACACCAGCATCCAGCTTCACTCAACGACCAGCAAGCTACAGGGCTGGACACCCTATACCAAACAACTAGCAAAACAGGAGCACAAACCCACCCATTAGCAGAGAGGCTGCCTAAAATCATAAGTCCACAAACACCCCAAAACACACCACCAGACGTGGACCTGCCCACCAGAAAGACAAGATCCAGCCTCGTCCACCAGAACACAGGCACTAGACCCCTCCACCAGGAAGCCTACACAACCCACTGAACCAACTTTAGCCACTGGGGACAGACACCAAAAACAACAGGAACTATGAACCTGCAGCCTGCAAAAAGGAGACCCCAAACACAGTAATATAAGGAAAATGAGAAGACAGAAAAACACACAGCAGATGAAAGAGCAAGATAGAAACCCACCAGACCTAACAAACGAGGAGGAAATAGGCAGTCTACCTGAAAAAGAGTTCAGAGTAATGATAATAAAGACGATCCAAAATCTTGGAAATAGAATGGAGAAAATACAAGAAACATTTAACAAGGACCCAGAAGAACTAAAGATGAAACAAGCAAGGATGAACAACACAATAAATGAAATTAAAAATACTCTAGATGGGATCAATAGCAGAATAACTGAGGCAGAAGAACTGATAAGTGACCTGGAAGATAAAGTGGTGGAAATAACTACAGCAGAGCGAATAAAGAAAAAGAATGAAAGGAATGGAGGACAGTCTCAGAGACCTCTGGGACAACATTAAGCACACCAACATTTGAATTATAGGGATTCCAGAAGAAGAAGAATAAAAGAAAGGGACTGAGAAAATATTTGAAGAGATTATAGTTGAAAACTTCCCTAATATGGGAAAGGAAATAGTTAATCAAGTCCAGGGAGTACAGAGAGTCCCATACAGGATAAATCCAAGGAGAAACATGCCAAGACACATATTAATCAAACTGTCAAAAAGTAAATACAAAGAAAACATTAAAAGCAACAAGGGAAAAACGACAAATAACACACAAGGGAATCCCCATAAGGTTAACAGCTGATCTTTCAGCAGAAACTCTGCAAGCCAGAAGGGACTGGCAGGACATATTTAAAGTGATGAAGAAGAGAAACCTACAACCAAGATTACTGTACCCAGCAAGGATCTCATTCAGATTTGATGGAGAAATTAAAACCTTTACAGACAAGCAAAAGCTGAGAGAGTTCAGCACCACCAAAATAGCTTTACAACAAATGCTAAAGGAACTTCTCTGGACAAGAAACACAAGGGAAGGAAAACACCTACAATAACAAACCCAAAACAATTAAGAAAATGGGAATAGGAAATTACATATTGATAATTACCTTAAATGTAAATGGATTAAGTGCTCCCACCAAAAGACACAGACTGGCTGAATGGATACAAAAACAAGGCCTATATATATGCTGTCTACAGGAGACCCACTTTAGATCCAGAGACACATACAGACTGAAAGTAAGGGGATGGAAAAACATATTCCATGCAAATGGAAATCAAAAGAAAGCTGAAGTAGCAATTCTCATATCAGATGAAATAGACTTTAAAATAAAGACTATTAGAAGAGACAAAGAAGGACACTACATAATGATCAAGGGATAGATCCAAGAAGAAGATATAACAATTGTAAATATTTATGCACCCAACATAGGAGCACCTCAATACATAAGGCAAATACTAACAGCCACAAAACAGGAAATGAACAGTAACACATTCATAGTAGGGGACTTTAACACCCGACTTTCACCAATGGACAGATCATCCAAAATGAAAATAAATAAGGAAACACAAGCTTTAAATGATACATTAAACAAGATGCACTTAATTGATACTTATAGGACATTCCATCCAAATACAACAGAATACATATTTTTCTCAAGTGCTAATGGAACATTCTCCAGGATAGATCATATCTTGGGTCACAAATCAAGCCTTTGTAAATTTAAGAAAATTGAAATTGTATCAAGTATCTTTTCCGACCACAATGCTATGAGACTAGATATCAATTACAGGAAAAGATCTGTAAAAAAATACAAACACATGGAGACTAAACAATACACTACATAATAACAGAGTGATCACTTAAGAAATCAAAGAGGAAATCTAAAAATACCTAGAAACAAATGACAATGGAGACACGACGACCCCAAACCTATGGGATACAGCAAAAGCAGTTTGAAGAGGGAAGTTTATAGCAATACAATCCTACCTTAAGAAACAGGAAACATCTCGAATAAACAACCTAACCTTGCACCTAAAGCAATTAGAGAAAAAAGAAGAAAAAAAACCCAAACTTAGCAGAAGGAAAGAAATCATAAAGATCAGATCAGAAATAAATGAATAATAAATGAAGGAAACAATAGCAAAGATCAATAAAACTAAAAGCTGGTTATTTGAGAAGATAAACAAAATTGATAAACCATTAGCCAGACTCATCAAGAAAACAAGGGAGAAGACTCAAATCAATAGAGTTAGAAATGAAAAAGGAGAAGTAACAACTGACACTGCAGAAATACAAAAGATCATGAGAGATTACTACAAGCAACTCTATGCCAATAAAAGGGACAACCTGGAAGAAATGGACAAATTCTTAGAAATGCACAACCTGCCACGACTGAATCAGGAAGAAATAGAAAATATGAACAGACCAATCACAAGCACTGAAATTGAAACTGTGATTAAAAATCTTCCAACAAGCAAAAGCCCAGGACCAGATAGATTCACAGGCGAATTCTATCAAACATTTAGAGAAGAGCTAACACCTATCCTTCTCAAACTCTTCCAAAATATAGCAGAGGGAGGAACACTCCCAAACTCATTCTATGAGGCCACCATCACCTTGATACCAAAACCAGACAAGGATGTCACAAAGAAAGAAAACTACAGGCAAATATCACTGATGAACATAGATGCAAAAATCCTCAACAAAACACTAGCAAACAGAATCCAACAGCACATTAAAAGGATCATACACCATGATCAAGTGGGGTTCATTCCAGGAATGCAAGCATTCTTCTATATATGCAAATCAATCAACGTGATACACCATATTAACAAATTGAAGGAGAAAAACCATATGATCATCTCAATAGATGCAGAGAAAGCTTTCGACAAAATTCAACACCCATTTATGATAAAAACCCTGCAGAAAGTAGGCATAGAGGGAACTTTCCTCAACGTAATAAAGGTCATATATGACAAATCCACAGCCAATACCATCCTCTATGGTGAAAAACTGAAAGCATTTGCACTAAGATCAGGAACAAGACAAGGTTGCCCACTCTCACCACTATTATTCAACATAGTTTTGGAAGTTTTAGCCACAGCAATCAGAGAAGGAAAGGAAATAAAAGGAATCCAAATTGGAAAAGAAGTAAAGCTGTCACTGTTTGCAGCTGACATGATACTATACATAGAGAATCCTAAAGATGTTACCAGAAAACTACTGGAGCTAAACAATGAATTTGGTAAAGTAGCAGGATACAAAGTTAATGCACAGAAATTTCTGGCATTCCTATACACTAATGATGAAAAATCTGAAAGTGAAATCAAGAAAACACTCGCATTTACCATTGCAACAAAAAGAATAAAGTATCTAGGAATAAACCTACCTAAGGAGACAAAAGACCTGTATGCAGAAAATTATAAGACATTGATGAAAGAAATTAAAGATCCTATAAATAGATGGAGAGATATATCATTTTCTTGGATTGGAAGAATCAACATTGTAAAAATGACTCTACTACCCAAAGCAATCTACAGATTCAATGCAATCTCTATCAAACTACCACTGGCATTTTTCACAGAACTAGAACAAAAAATTTTGCAATTTGTATAGAAACACAAAAGACCCCGAATAGCCAAAGAAATCTTGAGAACGAAAAACGGAGCTGGAGGAATCAGGCTCCCTGACTTCAGACTATACTACAAAGCTACAGTAATCAAGACAGTATGGTACTGGCACAAATACAGAAATATAGATCAGTGGAACAGGATAGAAAGCCCAGAGATAAACCCACACACATGTGGTCACTTTATCTTTGATAAAGGAGGCAGGAATGCACAGTGGAGAAAGGACAGCCTCTTCAATAAGTGGTGCTGGGAAAACTGGACAGGTAAATGTAAAAGTATGAGATTAGAACACTCCTTAACACCATACCCAAAAATAAGCTCAAAATGGATTAAAGACCTAAATGTAAGGCCAGAAACTATCAAGGTCTTAGAGGAAAACATACGCAGAACACTCCATGACATAAGTCACAGCAAGATCCTTTTTGACCCACCTTGTAGAGAAATGGCAATAAAAACAAAAATAAACAAATGGGACCTAATGAAACTTCAAAGCTTTTGCACAGCAAAGGAAACCATAAACAAGACCAAAAGACAACCCTCAGAATGGGAGAAAATATTTGCAAATGAAGCAACTGGCAAAGGATTAACCTCCAAAATTTACAAGCAGCTCATGCAGCTCAATAACAAAAAAACAAACAACCCAATCCAAAAATGGGCAGAAGACCTAAATAGACATTTCTGCAAAGAAGATATACAGATTGCCAACAAACACATGAAAGAATGCTCAGCATCGTTCATCATTAGAGAAATGCAAATCAAAACTACAATGAGATATCATCTCATACCAGTCAGAATGGCCATCATCAAAAAATCTAGAAACAATAAATGCGGGAGAGGGTGTGGAGAAAAGGGAACGCTCTTTCACTGCTGGTGGGAATGTGAATTGGTACAGCCACTATGGAGAACAGTATGGAGGTTCCTTAAAAAACTACAAATAGAACTACCATATGACCCAGCAATCCCATTACTGGGCATATACCCTGAGAAAACCATAATTCAGAAAGAGTCATGTACCAAAATGTCCATTGCAGCTCTATTTACAATAGCCAGGAGATGGAAACAACCTAAGCGTCCATCATCGGATTAATGGATAAAGAAGATGTGGCACATATATACAATGGAATATTACTCAGCCATAAAAAGAAACGAAATTGAGTTATTTGTAGTGAGGTGGATGGACCTAGAGTCTGTCATACAGAGTGCAGTAAGTCAGAAAGAGAAAGACAAATACTGTATGCTAACATATATATATGGAATATAGGGAAAAAATGTCATGAAGAACCTAGAGGTAAGATGAGAATAAAGACACAGACCTACTAGAGTATGGACTTGAGGATATGGGGAGGGGGAAGGGTAAGCTGTGTCAAAGTGAGAGAGTGGCATGGACATATATATACTACCAAACGTAAAATAGATAGCTAGTGGGAAGCAGCCGCATAGCACAGGGAGATCAGCTCGGTGCTTTGTGACAACCTAGAGGGGTGGGATAGGGAGGGTGGGAGGGAGGGAGACGCAAGAGGGAGGAGATATGGGAACATATGTATATGTATAACTGATTCACTTTGTTATAAAGCAGAAACTAACACAGCATTGTAAAGCCATTATACTCCAATAAAGATGTCAAAAAAATACGTAAGTTATTAAACACTTTCTTGAATGTTTAAAAATCCATATTCACTTTAAAAAATAAAAAATAAAATAAATTAAAATAAAATAAAATTCACTCACCTTAATAACCGAAACTTCATACCTGTTGAACAGTAACTCCCCAGGTGTCAGGTGAGCACCATTCCACACTGTGTGTCTATGTGTGTGACTGCTTTGGATACCTCCTAAAAGTGGAGTTGTATTGCATTTGTCTGTGTCTGGCTTATCCACGTTGTCGCATATGGCAGGATTTCTTTTTTTTTTTTGCATTCCTCTAAAGTTCTTTATTTTAGGGCAAAATGGTGCAAAAGGGGACTTATGTTGAATTTCTGAAATCTGAGATAGATTTTTTTTTTTAATAGCTCTTCACTGGAGTATAACTGCTTCACAATACTGTGTTAGTTTCTGTTGTACAACAAAGTGAATCAGCCATATGCATACACATGTCCCCATATCCCCTCCCTCTTGAGCCTCCCTCCCTCCTTCCCTATCCCACCCCTCTAGGTGGTCACAAAGCACCGAGCTGATCTCCCTGTGCTATGCGGCTGCTTCCCACTAGCTAGCTATTTTACATTCGATAGTGTATATATGTCGATGCTACTCTCACTTTGCCCCAGTTTCCCCCCCGTACTATGTTATACACCTAAGGCTAATATAATATTATTCATCAACTATACATCAACAAAAGAATAATTTTTGACAGAAGGAAGACCATATGAGGACACAGTGAGAGTCATCTACAAGCCAAATAGAGAGGTCTGAAGAAAAAGGAGCCCTGCTGGCACCTTAACCTCAGACTTCCAGCCTCCAGAATGAAATAAATGTCTGTGTTTAAGCCACCCAGCCTGTGATGTTTGTTAGAGCAGCCTGAACAGAGGAAGACAGACTTTGATACAGAGCAGTGGGGCTCTGCCGTAACAAATACCTAAAAATATGGAAGCAGCTTTGGAAGTGGGTGATGGAGAGATGCTAGAAGAGTTTTAAGGTACATGTGAGAAAATGCCTGGATTGCGGTGAAGGGACTGTTGGTAGAAATGTGAACATTAAAGGTGAGTCTGGGGAGTATCAGAAAGAAAAGAGGAGAGCTGTAGATAAATCCTCTGTCTTCTTTGATGGTACATAGATAATTCTGAATGTTGGTAGAAGTACATGATGAGTTCTGAGACAGAAACGAGGAACAGGTTATTGGAAATGGGAGAACAAGGCCATTCTTGATACAAGGTGGCCAGGAACTTGGCTGAACTGAGTTTTTGTGTTTGGAGGCAGGCAGAACTGACACAATGAAGCTGGATATTTAGCTGAGATTTCTCAGCTAAGTGCTAAAACGTGGCCTGCCTTCTCCTCACTGCTTTTAGTAAAATGTGAGAGGAAAGAGATGAATTGGAGGAAATGTTAAGTCAGAAGGAACTAGAACTTGAAGATTTACAAAATTCTCAGCCTATTTATACTGTAAACAATGTGAGAGTGCTCTGGAGCCTTGTAAGACTTTTGGTCCTTTCCAAAATGTCCATGGACCTATTTGGTCCATGCCAAGTGGTTTTCGGCAGGATCGAGTATCAAGGACATTTTGGTGTGGACCAAATGTCTTATGGATAGTTTGGACAGAACCAAATGTCTCCTAACCATTCTGGAGAGAAATGCTAAGGACTAGAACTAAATAAAGAGATTACAGGGTAATACGCATGGAAACACTACACTTGGACTAAAGGACACAGAGACCAGACAAGTGGAGAAACGCTGGTGGACTTCGGGGATTCTGTAGGATGGCACGGTAGAACCAGTCAGCAACAAATTTGCCTTATTCTTAAAGAAAAGAGAAGAAGGACCCCAAGGCCACTCGGAGTTTAACAGGGCTAAAGGCTAAGGCTCCTCCATTTGAGAGGGTGAGGCTACGTCCTTCATTTCAATCTGCAGGCTGTCTCTGGCCAGTGCCTTAGGGGCAAGGCTGCCACCAAGGCTGAGGGGGCCAGGCGGCTGCGCCCATGAGCCTGACAGGCCATATCTTCCCTTCATACCCGAAGGTCACACCCCCCACACCAAAGTCACCCACGTGTTCTGGTGCCCAGTTCCTTTTGGTCTTTCCCGGGTACAGGTCACAGCTCTGGCCTTTCCAGGGCTGCAAGGGGGCATGTGGGGGGAGGTGGGTGCTGTCAAAGGCCAGGAGATGCTTTGCTTCCTGGGGAAAGTCGCCTTTCCGAGGCAGCTGGCTCTTTGGCCTAGGGAGTCCCATGGGCTGCAGAATGGGTGTCCTTTAACATCCTAGGCGGCACCCCCCCCCCCCCCGACCCGGGTCTTGCTCCCGGGCACCCTCTGCCGTCTGGAAGTCCGAAGCAGTCTCCTTCCTTCCAGGTGGGCGCCCCCAGGTCACAGGGAGTCTTGCAGGGCGTCAGGGCGGAACACAAAAGGGGAGGGGCCACGTGGCCGCCCTGGCGCAGCAGGAGAACTTGCGTTTGTCCAGCACCTTCTGGGTGTGCCAGGGCACACTCGCCCCACGGCCATCCTCAAGCGTCCTCTGCACGCGGAAAGGGGCGCCAGGTCCCGCTCGGAGCTCTGACCGCAGGCTCGGCCCTGTTGCTGGACATTCTTCCCGCAGGGGTGGCCGTGGGAAGCTGGCCCGCAGCCTCAACAAGGCACGCTCCCCAGCAGGGAAGAGGTGATGTTGCTTCGGTTCTGCCAGGTGGACACCGTGGCCCGTGCTTTGCAGGCAGCGAGAGGGCAGTTTCTTCCAGGCAGGTGGTGGCCAGCCCTCACCCTGCTCTCCAAGTGATACATTAATGCATTATCTCTAAAGGATTTTTAAATTAAGAAAAATAAGATAAAAGAAGGTATGTGATTCAGAGTTCTGTAATTAATCATCAAATAACTAAAAATGGAAAAGTTAAAAAATGGTTATCTCTGGAGAAGGGACCTGAAGCAGGGGAGGGAGGCCGATAACTTATTTTTTCAATATCCCATTTTTTAAAAATTGTTATTGCCCATACATAAAGCAGAATGAAAGGAAAGTTATAAATAATGGGGAAAAGATTTCTCCTCTACTTTTATATATCTGAGTTAGCTAATTTAACTTCACTTTATTTCTTTTTCTTATGTGTACAATAATTTTATTCTTTTTATTCATCGTCCAAACTTTTCTTATTTCTCCAGTTGCTTAAGGAAAACACATTGTTTTAATTATAACTTTATTTAGCAAGTAACCCAGAAAACATCTAAATCATAAACACATCCTAAACGGCAAAACATTTTTCAGCTAAATGAAAACTATTAAATAAAATTAGGCATGACAATCAGAATCATCAATCTCTAAAAGTTATGAATTATCTAAGCATTTTCATGATAATTTTCAATTAACTTCCATCTAAATATCTCTTCTGAAGCTGCTGTCTTTCACAAAAACAATATTCAGAATGAAATTCAAAATGTTTACTAATTAATGTAAACATTTCTGTCTTATTAAACTAGTTGTTTTTTGTATTTTTCTATAAGTCCACGAAAGATGTGTAGTATGCAGGCACCATTACACAGTATATTGATTTTATGGGCTAGCTTCATTTCAAGCGCTGGCTCAAAGAGAAAATTCTTTCTGAGCATGAATCAGCAAACTTAAAAATAAGTGTTTGGATCAAATCCATTTCCGAATCAGAGATTTACACATTTTTCTGTTTCTGCGTCTTTAAACATAGCTTCACTGAACCCAGAGACCCATGTATTAGAATTTCAAATTTTATTTGTAATGACAAAGAAAAATATATTATTACTGTTACACTGGAAAGGAGAGAATAAATAGGTTCTGTCTGAAATGTGTATGTGATTCTATATTAAGGATATCATATACAAATGATTAAAATAAAATGGAAGCAGATCAAGTAACTTATTTATAGATTTCCCAGTAGAAACAATGATTAAAATAATGTAATATGCATTGACCAGAAAAGCTAAATCAAACTACAAAAGACTGTGATAATGGACTATTTTATATTATTCTGTGCAAATATTATTTGGAGCTACCAAAACCAGAGAGTTATGCACTAATATAGATATCACAACCACGCCTGCGGAATGGTACTGGAGTTGATTATGTAAATCACAGAAGTATATAACAGGATCATAATTATTGACAATTACTTAGGCTGAAGGTGAAACAATAAATAAAGTTGGTTGTAGAAATTACATAAAATCCCAAGGTTTTCGAAATATTTGCTGTAGGTAAGAAATTATGAAACCTGGATTTTATGCCATTGAAAGACATAATAATTAGAAAATATGTTTATATGGGTGAATAATAGTATTTTAACATTTTATTATCATTTAACATTTTATTATCAGTATTATCAGTATCATTTTATTATTTTCCTTTACTACTGACTGAATAACAAAAACTCAACCATTTTTGAAAATAACTTTGATCATTAACTATCAAGAACTTGTCTAGTTTCATTTAAGGAAATGGTTCTAATATTTCAGCCTTAAAATTGGTGCTGGCTGTGAAGTATTGGTGAAGCACACAGAAAAATTCTTATGAATGAGAGGGGGCATTATGAGGATTTTTGTTTTTTACTCATTGAGATAGTTTTACTTTTGTCCTTTAATCTGTTAATGTAACATGTTACGTTGATAGTCTTCTAAGGTATATCTGTCTTTAGGATTTTGGGCACCTCTGGTCCTAAGGAAGATTGCCTTTAATTCCGTCTGTTGTTTCTCTTGTCTCATACTTGGCTCATTTTGTGAGTTTTTATGTTTTACATGTGAATTGATGACTGGCTGAGTTGGTGGGTCCTGTGAGGCTGGGTTGAGGGGTTTTCACTTTGTGGAAACTGGTGTTTGCCTCTGCTGGGCACTTGGAATAGCTCCCACTGGAATCGTTGTACATTGATGGTCCTGCTTTGGTTTTCATGGGCTTTACTAATAGATAATCTCAAACCCCACATCATTATAAGCACAGGCCTGTATTTACAAATTCTTACGTAAGAAAAAAAATATCCATCCAAACTCAGGCAAAACAGACACGTTTGTGTATGTACATGTTTCCATTTGCTAGAAATGAAGACGTTTTTCTCTCACTGTGCTTTCTCTGAGCCTGTATTTCTCCAAAGGTCTTGCTTTACATGGGAATGGAGGGGAGTTATCCCCTATTCATCTCCAAATCCTCGCCTTGCATAAGCACCAAAAACCTCGCCTTTTGTCACCCGTGTAACTCCCCAAATCCCACGGCTCCATATTAGGCAAATACTCTGAGAGTCCAGGCACACTGTGAGCCTCCCAGCTTTGCTGCACGTTAGGAAGTAAAAACATTTTACATACGAAGGTAAAAAGTGTCTTAACCTGGCACTGCCGTTCCAGAATTCTATCATCCATGTTGAAATTAGTGTTATTGAATTCAGATTCAGCTGCTCACTGCTCAAAAGCCATAAATTGGAGAGACAAATTTTAGCAGAAGGGAAAGGCTCCTTAATCAGAAAAGATGGCAATCTGAGGAGAAGTTGGACTTGTGTCCTAAGATCAACTCTGAAGATTCTGCTCAGTCATGACGGTTTTTAAGGGAAACAAAGGGGAAAAATGTCAGTGAATCTCAACAGGAGGTTGAGCTCTGCATCATTTTCCATTGTGTGCAGACTGGCTGACGCTTCAGATGCTACCTTGCCCACGCGATCAGCCTGCAGAATTGCTAAGGGGTCTATTGGGGTACAGATCTACTCATTCTTTTTTTTTTTTTAAACAAATTATTTAATACATTTAAACAAAAACATGACCTACGAGCAAGCAAAAAACTCCATGAATGAATTAGTTCTTCACGTAAGAAAGGGAAATGGTGGGGAGTTTTGCATTCCCCTGATTTAATACCCGATTCTGAGCTCCCTTAGACAATCATTCATGAGACAGCTTTGAGCACCGGTTCAGCAGCCACAAGAGGGCCTCTGATTCTCCCGGTCTCGCTTTTGAAGTGAGTCTGATCTTGGTGCTACAGTCACTTGTCAACAACAAATGAGACCCTTACCACCTACACAGTACCTACCTTGTTCTATGTCTTCTTGTTTTCATTTATTTACTTTTTAAAAAATTTTATTGAGGTATAATTGATTAGCAATGTTGTGTTAGTTTCTGCTGTACAGCAAAGTGAATCAGTTATACATATACACGTATCCACTCTTTTTTAGATTCTGTTCCCATATTGGTCATTACAGAGTACTGAGTAGAGTTTCCTATGCTGTACAGTAGGTCCTTATTAGTTATCTATTTTATATATAGTAGTGTGTACATGTCAATCCCAATATCCCAATTTATCCCTCCTCCCCCCTTATCCCCCAGTAGCCATAAGTTTGTTTTCTATATCTGTCACTATATTTAGTCATTCTTTACTTAATTCTTCATTCTTACTTCTTTTAATCTAGGAAAAAGGATCAACAGGTTAGGCAAGGCATGGTGTGCATTCAGGAGAGCATAAGTCAGGAGTTAAATTGCCTAGTGGTCTCATTCCTATAATTAGGTTCTTTCAAGTTTAGAGGGGAACAGAAATGGGCCAACAGGAAAGGGGCAAAGGAGCTGCTTTCATTAGGAAGCTCTGTTCCATGGAAACATCTTCCATTGTTACCTCTAGCTAGATGCAGCCAGCCAGTACCAAACTTCAGAAGATTCTGGTGCCTTCTCGCCAGGTCACCCCTTATCTCTTCATTGAAGGGAGTGATCTCTGGACCTTCCCAAGGAATATAAAAAGTAGAAATTTCTCAGATCTTACACTGTAAATCCAGTCTAACATCACCTATTCCCCGAGACTTTAGAGACCTTCCTATAATGTTACTGCCAACTGAAAGTTGTCATTTGCCATCGGCCTCTACAAGGATTAGGTCAGTAGCCACTGCATCTGCTGACCTTCAACACACCCTGAAAGGAGGTCAGGGTGGAGGTCAGGAAGGGGGCCCTCTGTGCTCTGGGAGAAACTGGCAGAACAGGCCTTCAGTTAGATATTTCAAGACACGATTTTATGAACCCAACGTCTTGCATCTCCTCAAATCTAGAAAAACACTAAAATTATTAACGGAAACATCTGCTTCTTGTGACTAGCAGCAACCTTGTGTCAAAATGTGTGCTTGGCTGCACGTCCCCCCTTCACCAAAATCGCATGTGTACGGACCTCACCCCCACCCCTTTGGAGCAGTTCCTCGGAGCTCTCTGAGAAGCTGTCTCCTGGGCTCTAGTCCTCATTTTGCCCCAAATAAAACTTAACTCACGACTCTCACCTTGTGCATTTTTTTCAGTCTACACAACACTGAAGAGACACTGATGTCTCAATCTTATTTACCATAGGGCATCGTTCTGTTCAGAGTTCAAGGTGATATCACAGCAGTTTATTAGGCAAATTCTGTCTTTCCTTTCCAGAACACTGAATTTTTAGCCAGGATCAAGTCCACTTCTCAATGTATTCTCCCTTATCTAACCTTATGTATCTCTTACCCTTGTTCAACTTCCTTTAAAGATACATCTCTCCAAACATGTTATACAGGTTCCTTCCAGCACATATTTAATAAGCTTTATTTTTCTCATTTATGGCAGGAGAATTAAGATACTTTCTTTTTCTTTTTCTGGAGCACAGACAGTACTCCCAGTTTGGGTGATGCTGTATTCTCATGGTGGTTATTTGCACAAAGAAGTGTGTTGGTTTGGAAGATCTTGAGAGGAACAAGCTTTATCATGCAATATGTCTACTTAAGGTGGAAACACTATGCAGTCTGCAGACAAGGAAACCTGTTTTTTTAAAAAAATTTTTTTCTGGAAAAAGACAAAAATGTTACTCTTAGCCAGGAAGTTTTGAGAGGGTTTGGATATTCCTATTTCCCAGATGTGTGCACTCAGAGGTTATTATTCTCAGACTAAAGGTCCCTTTCCAACCCTAACAGGGATCCAACTTTGATATACTGTATCCACATGACTTTAGATTACTCTTCATCATTTAGAATTAGATCCTGAAGCTGCTATTCAGCAGGGTCTGACCATTAACTCTAGAAGATAAGACTTTCCATTAAAACATCATAAAGACACTCTCAGATACACAGCATGATCTAAGTTGTTAATTAATACTTCTGAACATGACAGTTTCTCTTTGCAAAGCTTTTTATTTTTTAATATCTTTATTGGAGTATAATTGCTTTACGATGGTGTGTGAGTTTCTGCTTTATAACAAAGTGAATCAGCTATACATATACACATATCCCCATATCCCCTCCCTCTTTCATCTCCTTCCCACCCTCCCTATTCCACCCCTCTATGTGGTCACAAAGCACCAAGCTGATCTCCCTGTGCTATGTGGCTGCTTCCCACTAGCTATCTGTTTTACATTTGGTAGTGTATATATGTCCATGCCAGTTTCTCACTTCGTCCCAGCTTACCCTTCCCCCTCCCAGTGTCCTAAGTCTTTTTTTTAAAATTTATTTTATTGAAGTATAGTTGATTTACAATGTTATGTTAATTTCCGCTGTACAGCAAAGTGATTCAGTTAATATATTCCCACTTTACAGAGGAGAAAACTGATATAAAGAGAAGTTGAATAACAACTCCTGATTCTAGCCCAGAGTTTTGGCATTTAACAACATTTTACTCAGCTGCCCTGACAGACACTCTCGAATATTCCCACAAACTCCCAGTATAGTATTTATAGTCTAAATGTCCCCTCACCATGTTGCTTCTTTATTTGTTTTTTATTGATCAGCCCCTTGCAAAGCCTCTCAGCATCTGAGCTACTAATTGCTTATCAAGGGTGACAGATGAGATGATGACATCCTGACACAACTTTCTTCATTCTTATAGCAAGACAACTCTACTTCTAAAAACAACTTTTTTTTGTCTTTGTCATAAACAGGTTGGTTAAAACAACTTCACTTAAGTCATAAACAAGTGGATTTGAAATTATATCAAACCACAACACAACAATTTCAAAAAACGATTTCTTGACAGACGTTGTAGCTGAATGTACTCTTAACTTTCCTCTGAGTGTTGAGGCAACAAACAAGGGACAGAGAGAAGAAAGCAGGAAGTAACTGGGAGTGAAAAAGAGAGAAAGCACAAAGGGAGACATACAATCAGGGTCGATGATTATTCAACCTAATCACTTCATCTACTTTAAAAATAGCCTTTAAAAATTATCTTTTATGTATTCTGTGTATTTTCTTTGGGGCTTCATATTGGTCAATATTCTGATGCAAGCGAACAGACTCTACCCTAGACAATTAGAATTGAAGTGTTTATTAGAGCATGTCAGAAGGCTTACAGAATTATTGAGATGGCTGAATAAAACTCTGTAGGGGGGCTTCCCTGGTGGCGCAGTGGTTGAGAGTTTGCCTGCCGATGCAGGGGACACGGGTTCGTGCCCCGGTCTGGGAAGATCCCACATGCCGCAGAGCAGCTGGGCTCGTGAGCCATGGCCGCTGAGCCTGCGCGTCCGGAGCCTGTGCTCCACAACGGGAGAGGTCACAACAGTGAGAGGCCCGCGTACCGCAAAAAACAAACAAACAAATAAAAAAACTCTGTAGGGTGAGATTCCAGAATCCATTCTCAAGTTTATACTGCAGGACCAGGCTGCCGAAGGAGCTGCTTCTCCTGCCCTCATTAGGAGGCTGTTTGTCAAATCAGGAGATGTCCCTTATTACACACACAGAGACACAGGGCTGCCCCAGTCTGAGCTGCTAAATAAGCTAATTTCTGGTTCCAGAGGACATCAGTGCTCCAGTCAGGAAAGCTCAGGTGCAAAATCGGAAGCTGCCACTATAGCTTCAGGGTGCCACGTCATCATTTTCTACTATCATTAAGTGATTTCTGCTAAATCAGCAAGACTGGGAGACACGGTATGTCTCCAGAACCATTCCACATTTGTTCTAACACACACTGATAAAATACATGCCCAGTATTCCATTTATCTCAGCTCAAATTTCAAGTCTCATGTTACTGCACCTGATGTGGAACCTGAATAAAACTTGGATCACCAGCTGAAAATGAATTGGCTTGGCTAACCTTAAGAAATCCCAAAATGCTTTTAAATTGAGTCTTCTCTCCACATAAGACACAAAAAGTGTAGCTTTCTCCTTCTCCTTTGTTTCCTCCTCCACCTCTGTCCCCTTCCCTCTCTTCCCCTCCCTCTCCCCCTTCTCAGGCTCCCGCTCCTTGTTTAGATGTTTCTATGTCCACTTCATCTATTTGTGCTTCTCTTTCTCTTTCTTAACTTCCTTCTCCACTCATTTCTCCTTTCTCTTCCTTGTTTTCATTTTCTTCCTTTTCTTCATTAACATTTTCTCTTATTTCTTCTTTTCTTCACCTCTAATTATTTATTTGAAAAACAACACTCATATTTGAATTAGCATGAAAAGAGAATCCATTTTCTTTACTAGGGTTCAACTATGATCTTAGGACAAAGATTGAAGACAGCTATTCTGGTCCCCAAAGAATCGCAATGGATATCGTAAGTTCAGATCTTTCATTTTACCGATGCTGGCCTAAGGCAGTAATAAATCATGTTTCAAACAGTACACTGAATAAAAGAAACTACAAATACTCTTGGATCAATAGCCTGGGGTTTTATCATTATACTATAATTACTAACATAATTTAACTCCAACGCCATCTAAAATTGCGTTTAATTACCTAAAGAGAACAAAATGATGGAATACAGCATATGAGCTAAAAATTACAAAAATTATTTTGACAAATATAGACCTACAGTGTAAACCTTTTCCTAACTAGGTTAGACAATTAGAGAGCCACTTGAACTTCACATTAGTGATCTGAAATCACTAAAGCTTAAAAGAGTAGGCAATAGCTTTGTCAAATGGTAAATATTACTGGGGTGATGGTCCATAAATTTAAAAACAAAAACCTCCTTTTTATCTTCCATCATCTGGCTACTGCATAATAACCATTTTTATGTTTTAAATTCTACTTTGACTGTATTTAGTTTTAATAAACTTATTACTTTATTCATCTATTGACAAAAATCCTTGTGATTTCGCCACTGAAACTTTATATTTACCTGATGCATTTATGTCATCTGCCTAAAGGGAGAATGATTGAGACTACTTAGTATGAATGGCTGAAATTTCTACAAGTCAGTTAAAATATTTTATTTGAATTTTTTTTATTCCTTGATTTTCAAACATACTGCAAATATTTTCAATAAAATGTGTTTCAAGCTAATGGTATCAATATAGTAACCTAAATAAAACAGTAAACTGAGGCAAGCTCCAATTACCTGAAATTGAGGTCATTTGGGGATAGCAGAGGGATTGTAATTTGGGAAACACATGCTGTAGTGAACTACAGGCAAGTCCATTTAAGGTTTGGGTTGGGCTGTATTTACAGGCAGGGACTGCAAAGAGTGGGGAGTCCAGCCAGATGTCAAGGCAGTAAATTCATTGGCTTGAAGATGGAGAGAGATTCTTGGTGGATCTTCATGGGTCAGGAGATAATGCTTGGTCTTCTATAAACCAGGCATTTAATGGAAATCAGTCTCTTAAGTTCCATTCCTCTGAGGGCACAGGCATGAAATTCTCCATTTCATATCCTCCAGTTCCATTCTGGATTGAAATCCTATTACATTTTCCCCTTTTTATCAAGAGTTTTCACAGAAAGCATTCCTGATCAACCATTTTGTTTAAGCATTGTTTTCCTCCTTTTCCCTTCCTTCCTTTCTTCTTTCTTCCTTCCTTCCTTCCTTCCTTCCTTTCTTCCTTCCTTTCTTTCTTTCTTTCTTTCTTTCTTTCTTTCTTTCTTTCTTTCTTTCTTTCTTTCTTTCTTTCTTTCTTCCCTTCCTTCCTTCCTTCCTTTTTTCCTTCCTTCCTTCCTTCCTTCCTTCCTTCCTTCCTTCCTTCTTTCTTTCTTTCTTTCTTTCTTTCTTTCTTTCTTTCTTTCTTTCTTTCTTTCTTTCTTTCTTTCTTTCTTCCTTTCTCTCTTTCTTTCCCTTTTATTCTATCAGAGACATTGTTAGATAGAGTACATGTCCCTCGAAGCTGAGGAGGACCATTTTCAGGTGTCCTACCGCACCAACGAGGGAAATGACAACTGGATTTTGTTGACTTCTTTTGAACAAGAAATTTCAGAAACCAATTTGAATCAAGGTAGCTGAAACAGAAACAAAGAAGTCTAGAGATGGCATGAACAGACTTGGCAGTTGTGGATTGGCTGGTGTCTTTTGCTGATTTCTGAGAAGTTCCTGTGAGATTAGGTTGTTTCCTTTATGAGCTTGTGTTGACCACCTATATTTTGTCCCTGATAGATGTCACCTCATTTTAGTTTGGTTTCACATTTCCCCTTTTTGAGCAAGTACCTATTAGGGTGTTTGATCACCCAACATATTGCTAAGCATTTCTTCTGCATAGACTTCACTTTTTGACTGATCAACATTTTTTGTTTATTTTTCTACACCACGCCATGATTGGACATCTTTCTTCAGGGTGAGAGAAGATTTTGTATTTAGTAGCAACCAAAAGGCCACATTTGAGCAACTTCTTATATTGGGTCTAACTGGAGGGTCAAAGCAGGAAGACTTTGTCAAAGATACAGGTTTTAGATATCATTTCAAATCACAGGGCAAAGCATCCGTCTACCAGGCTTCGTATTGTTACAAAGACTCTGGGTAAACAGAAACTGACTACTTTAAAAATCACAGCACAAAATAAAATTACAAACAAGATAAAGAGACCAAACTGTAGTATAGATCTAAACCATGATCTCAATCCTGTAGGGAACCAGCTCAATAAATCAAAATTACAAGGTGAATCAGATTGGACTTGTCGTAGCCAATGAGCTTTGTTCTTAGGTGTTATATATTTGAACCTTGACTTCCCCAAAAATATTACTTCGAGTACAACCAGTGGTGTTGACTACAGCACAGACACCTCCTTGTACAGGCAAGAGATAACCAAGGTCTATCCTATTGTCAAGAACAACTTTGGCCAGAGAGTCTGTAGAACTTTGTTGGGGAGCTATTACTTTAGCAACAGATTCTGTAATATTGTCAAGAGTTAAGAGATTCTTGACCATCACCTCATTTGCAATTATTCACAGCCAGAGGAGTACGGACCTGCCAAAGGAAGAAAATTTGAATCAGTGATCCCTCCCGGTAATTTCTCTTTGAGTCTGTGGTTCTTAAAACATGACAGTCATAGAAGACAGTGAAATGTAAGGGTCTGTAGGCCACATGGCTGGTTTTATTTTGATTACACTTGCCTTGTGTCTTGTTGTGCAGAACTTGGATACAATATTCCCTTGGTTTGGGATTGTTAACCAGAAACAGGAAAATAGACCTCCAGAGTTAGAGGTTGACATGATAGAGAGACTGAGTTTTTCCAGGGAAACTGAAGCTATAAGATTGCCAGCATCATGGAAAATCCAACAGTCATTTAGATGTTGGATTACCCCTCTCCGCAATGACCTGAGATATATAAAAAAGGGACTCAGGGGCTTCCCTGGTGGTGCAATGGTTGGGAGTTCACCTGCCGATGCAGGGGACGCGGGTTCGTGCTCCGGTCCGGGAGGATCCCACATGCCGCAGAGCGGCTGGGCCCGTGAGCCATGGCTGTTGAGCCTCCGCGTCCGGAGCCTGTGCTCCGCAATGAGAGAGGCCACAGCAGTGAGAGGCCCGCGTACCGCAAAAAAAAACAAAACAAAAAAACAAAATCAAAATCTTTGCTTTCTAGGCAGATTACTTAAAAGGTAAAGAAAAACTTTTCACAATTGCTAATCAAAAGCAGATGAATAGTCCTAAAAGAGTTATCCATTCAGCAAATGAAAGAAAATTAATTTCCAGTTTTACATAAGTTCTCTGCTTATATTGAAACTTATTTATAAAATATTTATAATAAATGAACTCAATTTTAGCTAGCTTGGCCACATAGGATTTTTTTCTCTTTCTCTCTTTCTTTTCTACTACCTCTTTCTCTCTCTCCCTTCACAACTTTCTATTTCCATTTAGTTTGTTCTTTGTTCTCCTCATTCTCATTCTGAAATAACCAGCTTTACTTTAAGACAACTGTACTTTCTTTTGCAAAAATGCATCTCCTTTTCTTAGCCAAAAATATATTCTACTTTTCTTGCATACAGAAATATTTCCCTTACTAGTTCTACTAGTTTTATTATACATGTTAGAATTCTAAACTCTTAGAAATCTTAATTTTAGTGAAAAGTAAGAAGCAAGCAATTAGGGACTGACAAATTTATAAACGCATTTTATAATCTTTAAAAGTATATTCTTAGAGTAAATTTTTCAATGTGGCAAAAAACATGTTTAATATACAGAACTATCTTTAGTTCCTCTGTAAAAAGAAACCAAATGTGGATAAATCAATCAGTAATTAATATTTTAGTATATTAGTTAGCTTGGAAATGATCTAGATATTCAATGAATATGTCGCTTAACTTATTTTACTATAACTTTAAAATTTCAGGTAACCAAAAAGATTTGGAAAGTAATTTTTAAGTAGACATACTGTAAAGCACAATTATTGCTGAAAAGTCCATTTGCAAACTTTAATCTTACATCTATCTAATTTCTTTCTAACAATTATGTTTAGATTACTCATGAACTTTTCATGAAACATGAAACAGCTAATCATCATTTTAAGTTATTTTTCTTGCTGAAAAATTCCATAACAGACATAACATGAGCTTATTTGAGTTTTAGTAAACCTAGGTAGAATAAAAGTTTCAAGTCTTCATTATATTTAATGCTGATAACTCTAAAGAGATAGATGCTGTTTTGATTTAAAAAAAAACCCTAAATTAGCTTTTATTAACCAAAGATAATTTCAGATCACGTGAACTTGAAAAAACAATTAGGCGAGTTTCAATATTTCTGACACCCTAGAAATACTTAATTGACAAGCTCTTATTTTTCTTTAAGGCAATTAAATAGAGCCCTTTTACAAATCAATTTTTGGCAATACCATCCAAACGTAGAAAAATATCACATCTGTGACATGCGTATAAAGATACCTTTGCCAAAATCTTGGCCCTCTGTGCACCAATGCTGAACAGAAATACAGAAACAGAGTTACGGAGGAGAAAGGAAGAGTGGCTTTATTTCTTTGCCAGGCAAAGAGGGAACACGGTAGGCTGGTGTCTCCAGAACCGTGCCCTGCTCCCTGGGGAATAGGGAGAGGTTTTATAGTCAGAACTTCTGGTCAGAGGTATGTGATAAGGATCAAGACAGTAACAGTCTTGCATTCTTCTTTCTTCTGCAAAGTTTCAAAAGGGTGGGGTTGCTGATTAGGGTGTGTGCAGGGTCTCAGGTCTCCTAATCTTGATGAGCTTCTCGGGTCCCTTTAATCTTACCTCAGGTGGTTTTGTGGCTGCTCCTACCTTGATTAGCAACTGTTCAAAACTGCCTTTTGGAACTCAGGGAACTTCATGGAGGCTGAAGTCTTGCCTACAAGAAATGGGGGACAAAGAGGCCTCCATGCCCGGGATGCCCACAGGACCCTGCTTGACATCAGTACATTGAAACATACAGACAGAGGCCAACAGAGATCTTATAGCTTTCATTTTTAAATTTTAGCCATGAGACAAGTACAATAATGCGAATTTCACTAGTAACAGTTGGATCCAAATCGTGTTTTTGGCAGATGGAATAAGTTAAATTTACCTGCTCAGCTGGCTTAAACTTTTGACTAATATTTATGGGGAAAACTCTTAAGATTTATTTGCCTAAATTTCAAATACTGTTTTTTTTACTTTCAGATAGCAATTTCCTCCCTGAAGTTTGCATTTCAAAGAGAAGGGCTAGATAAGTGATCCCAGAGAAGACTGGATAGAATATTTACATCTCAAAGTCACAGGGAAAGAATGCAAGTCCCTCCAAGAGGACTTTTGTTTCTTAAATCCAGATTTTGTATAATATCTGAAAGCATTTTGAGATAAATAGGGGAGGTTTGGGGATTAGAAGAAAAGATAGGTGGGTTTGAACTGCTTCAAGAGCTGCATTTCTGTTCTTGCAAAGAATAGATTTGTAGGACAAGTACAGTTGTTTTTAATCCCTCAAGGAATTGTGTTGCCATTTAAATGACATTATAGGTCGATCTATCTATCCAACTACATTACCTTCAATTTGCTTCTTTAGATCAGGGAGAAGATCTTCGGCTAAGATGAAAATCAAAAGATTCCTATGTTTTGAAATGAGAGCTTTGCCTTTGGAATTCACAAAGACTTCAGAATGTTTTTCTTTCCATCTAGGTACATGGTTTTGAAACAAAGCAGGACCCTGTGGGGCTCCTGGGCACAGAAACTTTTCCATGCCCCCTGTTTCTTGTAGGAAACAGACTCCAGCCTGCATGACCTTCCCTTAGTTCCAAAGGGCAGATTCTTGAACAGTTGCTAATCCAGGAAGGGAAGGGAGGGAATTCAGAGACAAGGGAGGAACGGCCAAGAAAGGGTCCCGGTTTCAACTCAAGGGATACACATAACAACGTCTTTAAGCTCTTTATAGAATCAAAACCCAACAAATGGAAGATGTTAGCATTCTTCATCCAGAGAAGACTACCTAAGACCACGTGAAAGGAACCAGAGAAGCTCATCAAAAAGATTACCTGAGACCAGATTAAAGGAGTGCAGACCCTGTGTACACCCTGATTTTATCAGCAATCCTACTCCTGAACATTTGCTATAAAACTTCTCATCAAACTCGCCTGGGTTGGGACACATAGTTTTCTAGGGCAAGACCCCACTGTGTCCCCCTTTGCCTGGCAAAACAATGAAGCTCTTCTTTTCTACTTCACCCAAAACTCTGTCTCTGAGATTCATTTAGGCACTGGTGCACAGAGGCTGAGTTTTGGTATCAGTTTCATTTTGCTTAGGGGAGAATACATAAACAAACAAAAAAATTCTATCAGGTTCTGAAGATCAGCTTCCAGTTTAGCTAACTTCTGACCACAGAGCTACTTAAAAAAAAAAAAAATCTTTCAAATATTTTGTCTGGGTTTAGCTGACAACAGTTAAACAGTTGACAAATAGTAACTATTTCTGGTAGCAGTGAGTGATCCATTGGTCTCAAGAGATATCCCCAAAAGGTGAAAAAACACTAACCTCCCAAGACTCAGCATCACTCTCAAAGATAACCAAAAGAAAGACTTAAGACAATTCCCCTGAGGGCTGGCAATAATTAGTGGGACCCTAGCTGAAATGGAGTTCAACCCACATTTCTGTCTAACCAAATCTATTTGCAAATGGGATACAACCCACATTTCTATCTGACTATATTTTGGGTCCTCCAACCTGACAGTTGCCAAGCCAAGTTCTCAGGACATGAGATAAAACAAACAAGAAAGCAGCAGCTGTCTTCAGGAGAGAAAAGATCAATAAAACATAGGTCCAGTTTTGGAAAGAAGAGTCAATGTGAAATTTTACCTTCTCTTGACTGGGGACTACAGACAATGATTTGGGAGAGCTGACCCAAAGAATTCTCACCCTTCACTGTCTTCTGCCCATTTTCCTAGGATTCCATCTGTAGGCTCTATAATAAGTAGGGTTTAAAGTGAAGACTGTATCTCTGATATCTCCCAGAATTTGGCAAGGTTTCCTATTAATTTTAATTCTAGTTTCCCTTTGGCTGTTTAAGGGAATAACCTGTAGCAGCTTAACAGAGTCTCCCTTGGAGTCTCCACAATCCTGAGAGGACACATAGGCTGGACTTTGAGAATAGATATGAGGGTGTCCGTAAGGCCATTAACTTGGTGGACTTTTGTTTATGATCATGTAGACTCTTTAAAGTCAAAAGACAATTTAGACAGAGAATTGGTAAAACAAATACTCAAATAAAGGAGAAGAGAGGGGAAGAGTAGGAATTAACCTAGTAGTCTTTTGTTTTAGGTATTTCTAGTATCTTTGATTTTTCATCAGCCTTTTGCAATGAATCTTTCAGTGCAACTATTTTGGAATTTTGGAGGCTTTGGATACTCGTGCCTGCCCATTAAAATAGGTATCTCATTTTGTTTGATTTGGGAAACCTTGTTTTCAAGTGAACTTCTTAAATAAACAATCTTGTGTAGTTGGAACATTCCTAATAATAGCCATTGTAATTCTAGGTTACATTTTAGTTTTGTTCTCAGTAAAATCCACAAGTTTAAATCTAAACCAAGCACTTCCTAATTCAGAAACCAAAAAAGTGCTCACCAGAAGGACAATCTCTTCTTATCTAAATTCTGAATAAAGTTGGAGAGCTTGACCAAAAAGAGGGAGTTTAAAATTTGAGAGGACACTCACCAAACCAGAAGCAGAAGGAACTCAAAAAGCATTGAGTGCAAGGGTCTCAGTGTGGATACCTCACTCAAATTTGATTCTAAGGGTTGTCATCCCTCTGGGGGTCATCTCCTTCAGATCCCACTTTCTAACGCCATTGAATGTCAACCTCAATAAAGAGGTAAACTGAGGCAAGCTCAAGTTACATGATATTGAGATTAATTGGGAAGAACAGAGGAACTGGAATTTGGGGAACACATGCTGTAGTAAGCTACCGGTGAGTCCCTTGAGGGTTTGGTTTGGGCTGTATTTACAGGCAAGGAGTACAAAAAGTGGGGAGTCCAGCCAGAGTCTAAGCAGTAAATGCATTAGTTTGAATATGGAGAGAGATTCTTGGTGGATGTTCATGGATTAGGAGATAATGCTCAGTTCTCTGTAAATCCGGCATTTAATGGAAACCAGTCTCTTGGTTCTGAACTCAGAAGTTCAGTTCTTCTGAGGGTGCATGCATGAGATTCTGCATTTCATATCGTCCTGTTCCATTCTAGATTAAAATCCTTTCACAATATTGTTTCTATAAAGAGTTTATATATTTTATTCAAACTTCAGTCGCTAAGAGGAATATGTATGTATACACATATACATAACATAGGATTATATATTATAATATAATGTATATTATATGTAATGCAATATTTTAATGTAATATATATACGTTATGTATGATGATTTTACTGCAAAATATTCCTGTGGAAGGGATGATGCCACTTATGTGTACAGTTTAACAAATAATTACAAATTGAACATCCATAAAACCCCAACAGAAGAAACAGAATATTACCAATACGGTAAAAGTCTCCTGGGTATCTGTCCCTGAAAACAGCACATTTGCTCCCCCCAGAGGAAATTATTCTTTTGGAATTTACTGGTTTACAATGAAGAACAGTGCTCATTTGCCACATTTAGGATTTGTAGGCATTTTTTAATAGTTTCATATTATTCTTTTAGAAGATATCCATGAAAGTAATGATGGTTATCATTTATTAAGTCCATGGTATGTGTCAACTTATTCTAAGCCATTAACATACAGAATTTCACTTCACTAATACAGCAACTTTCTAAGGTAGGTCCTTATGATCCCATTTCACAAATGAGGAAACTGAGGCTTAGGTAATTTAAATGAGTGCCTAAGTTTACCAAAACAGGAACTGGTATGTTTATTGTCACAGCCAATGCGGTACTGGACATGATAATAATGCCCATTGAGAAACACTCATTTTAATTGAAGAATCATTTTGCTGCCTAATATCATGGGATGCTTCTAGGTAAATTACCAAAGTGAGATATTGAATAGGAAAAAAAAAAAAGTACTTCACTGATTAGATCAGTAGATAGCTGAGTTAAAATTGATCGACTAAATGTGATTCCTTGTAATCAATTAAAATTTTTCACTTAAAATATTCACTCAAAATATGCCACGAAATATTAGAAGGGATTTATTTTTTTAAACTAAACACTTGATTACACTTTGCTTTCAAACAGCTTTTAATTTACCAGAGATAGATACAACTGCCAAGTAGATAGATTTCTTTTAATACATCAGAAAAGTAATATTATGTAGATGATGTGAGACAGAGTTTTCAAGTCTAAGTTCAGTGACATTTTATTAGCAGCTTGACATTGGCCATGGTGGGAGGATTTGCACCACAGAAACTGGCAAAAACTGAAAAAGTGGGCATTTCCCCCATAGAGGTGGTTTCCTAGCACTTACTTTTGATATGCCAATACTTTGTATATAATTTTGTAATAATTTTTTTTATATTACTAAACTGAATAAGGTTTAATTCAAAATTAAATAAAAGGACCTTCCAATGTGTTTTGGTGACCAAAGTAAATTTACATTTTAATGAGTATAAAATAGTTTTCTCCTCAGTAAATAGATGTAAATGCTGACCTCTATTCGGAGAAACTCAGAAAAAAGTCATTTCCACTCCCTGGTGTCAGCCTCACATTTTTGGTGAAGGAGAAAGTATCTAGTATGTTCTCGGGAATAAATTGTAATTGAATATATTTTTGTCTCTATCTTTTTAGAGCACTTTAAGATTCAGAACACAATTAAGAAGACACCCATATAGCCACTGCCCACACATACACACACAGCTTCCCCCACTACCAATGTCCTCACCAAAGTGGTAAGGTTGTTACAGTTGATAAACCTATATGGACACACCATCATCCAAAGTCCATAGTTTACATTAGGCTTCACTCTTGGGGTTGGACATTTTTATGGATTTGGACAAATGTGTAATGACATGTATCTATCATTATAATATCATACACAGTAGTTTCACTGCCCTAAAAATACTCTGTGCTCGACCTATTTATCCCTCCCTCCTTCCAACTCAAGGCAACCACTGATCTCTTTACTGTCTCCATAGTTTTGGCTTTTCCAGAATGTCATATATTTGGAACTATACAATATATAGCACGTTCAGATTGGCTTCTTTCACTTCGTAATATGCATTCTCTCTATATAGAATCTTCTTATCCATGAACATGGAATATTTTTCCAACTATTTAGTTTTGCTTTGATTTCATTCATCAGAGTTTTTTAGTTTTTCTCATACAGACCTCATACATATTGTGTTAGATTTATACTTATGTATATTTTTTGGTGCTAATGTAAATGGTATTGAGTTTTTAATTTCAAATTCCACTTGTTCATGGCTAGGATATAGGAAAGCAATTGACTTTGTAACAAATTGTAATTTTAAAAGAACTGAAATTCCTTTAGAGAAATTCTCATGTTTCTGTAGATTAAGTTAACTTAGAGAGAAGCTGAATCCCTATGTCAGCAGTGACCTGTCCCCATCGTCATTGTTATTCCATCAACACGAGGACATTGGGCTGAATGTTTGAGAGAGAAAACCATGCAAAGTGGCTTCTGCCCTTACAATTTATAGTCCCCAAGTTACAAACAGCTAATTTGTTTTTAATTGGGATATAGTTTTTTTACAATGTTGTGTCGGTTTCTACTGTACAGCAAAGTGGAGTTCCCTGTGCTATACAGCACGTTCTCATTAGTTATCTATTTTATACACATTAGTTAATCAATCCCAATGTCCCAATTCATCCCACCCCCCCCTTCCCCCCTTGGCGTCCATACATTTGTTCTCTCCATCTGTGGTTCTATTTCTGCCTGGCAAACAGGTTCATCTGTACCATTTTTCTAAATTCCACATATATATATATGTTAATATATGTTATTTGTTTTTCTCTTTCTAACTTCACTCTGTATGACAGTCTCTGGATCCATCCACATCTCTACAAATGACCCATTTTCATTCGTTTTTATGGCCAAGTAATATTCCATTGTATATATGTACCACATCTTCTTTATCCATTCATCTGTCGATGGGCATTTAGGTTGCTTCCATGACCTGGGTATTGTAAATAGTGCTGCAATGAACATTGGGGTGCATGTGTCTTTTTGAATTATTGTATCTTTTTGAATTATTAAGTCTCTGTTTCTCCCAGTCCTGTTGAAATCCTGCAATTAAATTCCACTAACCTTCAAAGTGTGATTCTCTGAGAATTCCTCCGCCCATTGCCAGACCTCCAGGTTGGGAAGCCTTCCATGGGGCTTATAACCTTCACTCCAGTGGGTGGACTTCTGTGGTATAATTTTCCCCCATTTTGTGAGTCACCCACCCAGTGGTTAGGGAATTGATTTTATTGTGATTGCACCCCTCCTACCATCTCATTTCAGCTTCTCCTTTGTCTTTGGATGTGGGGTAACTTTCTTGGTGAGTTCCAGTGTCTTCCTGTTGATGATTGTTCATCAGTGAGTTATAATTCTGGTGCTCTTGCAAGAGGGAGTGAGCGCATGTCCTTCTACTCCACCATCTTGAGCCAATCCTGAATCTGTTGGGAGTTTTTTAATCACAGTTTCAATTTCAGTACTTGTGATTGGTCTGTTCATATTTTCTATTTATTCCTGGTTCAGTCTTGGGAGATTGTACTTTTCTAAGAATTTGTCTGTTTCTCCTAGTTTGTCCATTTTATTGGTGTATAATTTCTTGTAATAATTTCTTATGATCTTTTTCTTTGGTGTCCATTGTAATTTCTCCTTTTTCATTTCTAATTCTATTGATTTGAGCCCTCTACCTTTTTTTCTTGATGAGTTTGGCTAAAGGTTTATAATTTTGTTTATATTTTCAATGAACCAGCTTTTAGTTTTATTGATCTCCTTTTTGTTTTCTTCGTTTCTATTTCATTTATTTCTGTTCCAATTTTTATGATTTCTTCTGTCTGCTACCTTTGGGTTTGTTTGTTCTTCTTTCTCTAGTTGCTTTAGGTATAAGTTTAGGTTGTTTTTTTTTTTGTGATTTTTCTTGTTTACTAAGGTAAGATTTTATTGCTGTAAACTTCCCTCTTAGAACTGCTTTTATTGCATCTGATAGGTTTTGGTTCATTGTGTTTTCATTTTCATTTGTCTCTAGGTATTTTTGGATTTCCTCTCTGATTTCTTCAGTGATCCATTTGTTGTTTAGTAGCATACTGTTTTAGTTCCATGTTTTTGTGTTTTTTAGAGTTTTTTCCTTGTAGTTGATTTCTACTTTCATAGCATTTGTGATCAGAAAAGATGCTTGATATGATTTCAATTTTCTTAAATTTACTGAAGCCCACTTTGTGGCCCAGCATGTGGTCAATCCTGGAGAACATTCCATGTGCACATGAGAAGAATGTGCATTCTGCTGCTTTTGGATCAAATGTTTTGTACATATCAATTAAGTCCCTTTGGTCTAATGTGTCATTTAAAGCCTGTGTTTCCTTATTGATTTTCTGTCTGGATGATCTCTCCATTGATGAAAGTGAGTTGTTAAAGTCCCCTACTATTATTGTGTTTTTGTCAGTTTCTCCCTTTATGGCTGTTAGTAGTTGCTTTACATATTGAGGTGCTCCTGTGTTGGGTGCCTAAATATTTACAATTGTTATATCTTCTTCTTGGGTTGATACCTTGATCTTTATGTAGTGTCATTCCTTGTCTCTTGTAACACCCTTTATTTTAAAGTACATTTTATCTCATATGATTATTGCTACTCCAGCTTTCTTTTGATTTCCATTTGCATGGAATACCTTTTTCCATCCCCTCACTTTCAGTCTGCAGGTGTCTGAAGTGGGTCTCTTGTACACAGCATACATATGGGTCTTGTTTTTGTATCCATTCAGCCAGTCTATGTCTTTTGGTTGGAACAGTAGTCCATTTATATTTAAGGTAATTATTGATATGTATGTCCTTATTGCCATTTTGTTAATTGTTTTTGTGGTCCTTTTTCTTCCCTTTCTCTTTTGTTCACTTCTCTTGTGATTTGATGACTAAATTTAGTGTTGTGTTTGGATCCCTTTTTCTTTTGTGTGTGTGTATCTATAGATTTTCAGTTTGTGGTTACCATGAAGTTTTGACATAGCAGTCTATATATAAACAAGATTGTTTTAAGTTGCTGGCCTTTTAATTTCAAACACATTTCCAGTATCCTCCTCTTCTCACATTTGCTGGTTTTAATATCATAATTGTGTATATGGATTATTTCCTACCTTAACTATATGTTGGCCTTTACCAGTGAAATTTTCCATTCAAAAATTTTCTTTTCGGGCTTCCCTGGTGGCGCAGTGGTTGAGAGTCCGCCTGCCGATGCAGGGGACATGGGTTCGTGCCCGGTCCGGGAAGATCCCACATGCCGCGGAGTGGCTGGGCCCGTGGAGCCATGGCCGCTGAGCCTGCGCATCTGGAGCCTGTGCTCCGCAACGGGAGAGGCCACAACAGTGAGAGGCCCGCGTACCGCAAAAAAAAAAGAAAAAAAAAAAAAAATTTTCTTTTCTAGTTGTGGCCTTTTCTTTTTTGCCTAGATAAGTTCCTTTAGCATTTATTGTTAGGCTGGTCTGGTGTTGCTGAATCCTTTTAGCTTTTCCTTGTCTGTAAAACTTTTGATTTGTCCGTTTTGATTAATTTTGATTAATTCAGATTAATTTGAATGAAATTAATCTGGGTGGAGTATTCTTGGTTGTAGGTTCTTCCTTTTCATCACTTTAAATATGTCATGCCACTCTCTTCTAGCCTGCAGAGTTTCTGCTGAGAAATCAACTGATAACCTTATGGATGTTCCCTTGTATGCTTGTTGTTGCTTTTCCCTTTAATATTTTTTCCTTGTCTTTAATTTTTGTCATTTTGAGTACTGTTTTTCAGAGTTTTCCTCCTTGGGTTTATCCTGTCTGGGACTCTCTACACTTCCTGGACTTGGGTGACTGTTTCCTTTCCCATGTTAAGGAAGTTTTCAGCTATTATTTCTTCAAATACTTTCTCAGGTTCTTTTTCTCTCTCTTCTCTTTCTTGGACCCTTATAATGTGAATGTTGGTGCACTTAACATTGTCCCAGAAGTCTCTTAGACTGTATTCATTTCTTTTCATTCTTTTTTCTTCATTCTGTTTTGCAGCAGTGATTTATCACCATTCTGTCTTCCAGGTCACTTATCTGTTCTTCTGCTTCACTTATTCTGCTATTGATTCCTTCTAGTGTATTTTTCATTTCAGTTATTGTATTGTTCATCTCTATTTGTTTGTTCTTTACTTCTTTTAGGTCTTTGTTAAATATTTCTCACATCCTATGGATACTTGCCTCCATTGTTTCCGAGATCCTTGATTATCGTCAGTATCATTATTCTGAATTTTTTTTTCAGTGGGTTGCCTATCTCCACTTCACTTAGCTGTTCTTCTGGGGTTTTATTTTGTTCCTTCATCTGGGACATATTCCTTTGCCATCTCATTTTGTCTAACTTTCTGTGATTGTGGTTTCTGTTCTATAGGCTGCAGGATTGTAGTTCTTCTTGTTTCTTCTGTGTGCCCTCTAGTGGATGAGGCTATCTAAGAGTTTGTACAGGCTTCCTGATGGAAGGGACTGGTTCCTGCCCAGTGGTGGGTGGAGCTGGGTCTTTTCCTTCTGGTGGGCAGGACTGTGCTCATGAAGACTTTAAGCTGTTTTTCTGCGGATGAGTAGGTCTGTGTTCCCTCCCTGTTGGTTGTTTGGCCTGAAGTGGTCCAGCACTTGAGCCTACACTCTGTTGGGTCAGGCTAATGGTGGCTTCCAGGAGGGCTCACACCAGTGAGTACTTCCCTGATCTGCTGCGGCCCATGTTTTTGTCCCTGCAGTGAGTCAGAGCTGCCACCCTCTAACCTCTAATACTAGCAGGTAGGTCTGGCCTAATCTCTTATGGGGTCACTGATTTTTTTCCCCTGGGTTCTGGTGCACACAGGTCCTTTTGTGCATGCTCTAAGAGTGGAGTCTGTTTTCCTTAGTCTTGCGTAATTCCTGCAATCAGATCCCACTTGTTTTCAAAGCCATATTCTCTGAGAGCTTCTTCTGTTGCCAGACCCCCAGACTGGGGAGCCTGAGGTGGGGATAAGAACTTTCATTCCTGTTAGAGAACTTCTGTGCTATAATTATTTTCCAGTTTGTGGGTCACCCAACCAGTGGATATGGGGTTTGATTTTATTGCAATTGTGCCCCTCCTACTATCTTTTTGTGGCTTCTTCCTTATCTTTAGATGTAGGGTATCTTTTTTTGGTAGGTCCCAGCATTTTTTTGTTGATGGTTGTTCAGTGGTTAATTGTGATTTTGGTGTTCTTGTGAGAAGGGTTGAGCTTACTTCCTTTGACTCCCAGAATTATCATTATTTTCATCTTCATCTTCACACTAGTAGCCAGAAACTAGAGAAATAAATTCCTCAGAAAACCATGAAGTTGAAATCATGTTTCTGAAGAGCAATCATACTGGGCAGACCTTTATTTAAAGTCTCTGTTATTTCTTTGTTACTTATTTTTGAATAACATAAAGATTATTATGTTGTATCCCCTAAACATTCCAGTTTTGGAAACATTATCAAGCCATATATAAACAAAAGTGCAGTGTGTTGTAACAGTTATGAAACTACATATATAAAACAGATAAAGTCTTGGTCTGTGGCAGGATGAAGTTTATTTCAATCAAAATTACAAGTTAAAATGTAGCATCTCAATATACAGCTATATTTAGCTAAAATTTCCTAAAGATGAGTTATTACTAGGGGTTTTAAAATACTGAGATATCATAGGAGTCTTTTTTTTTTTATTCCACTATGGAATATGGCTGTATTTCTAGAGCAATTTGGAAACCTAAATATCTCAGGAAAGTCCATTCACTCTGGTCTCTGTATAGAGTTGCATAGAAATAGTTGGTCACTGTGATATTTTGTTTTATGTTTTAATAACAATTGTGAAAGTATATGTATCTCAGCTGACTTCTTGGATTACATCTTGTTAAAAAGCAAGAGTGCTTTACACCCCACTTCATGCCATAGGTAATTTCCTTTGAATCCATAGAGAGTCCAGCAAGTTTACACTTTTTGCTTGAGGGAGCCACTTCTGGTGTTAAATTAAAACAAAAATAAAGCACCAACAAAAAAAGTCCACTCCTTATTTTTCAAAGTTACATCCATCAAAATACTAGCTCTGGTCAAACACAGAACAGCTGTAAAATCTAAATGAAGGGCTAGAGTCAAATATTTCCTAATTGCCTGTTTTTCAATACCATCTGTTCACTTGCTACATTTGGTTATGTGCCACTAAATATATAAAAATAAGTTAGTTACACTATATTACTCCAAAAAGATGCCATGTGTTTGTAAAGATCATGGAAACTTGTTTATATTGGCTTCCAGAAATATGTTAAAGAAATAAAAACACATTTATCTGTGAATGAATTTTAAATGCCTCACATTTCTCTTTATTTTCTGCTTTATTTCAGTTTATTAATATGTAAAGTATTGGAAATAAGGTTTACTTTGAAACACTGTACAATATATGACATTATCTATGATAGAAAAATAATCATTGCCACCACTGTCGCACAATGATACTTTATTGACTCTCAGAGGCTCTTGTAGTGTTCTGTTCATGGCTACCACTGGGAGAAGAGTCCTTTCCATTCAGGTGTGACCAACCTCTGACCAGCTGAAGTTGGAAAGTAAACTTGAAACTAGTGTTTGTCTCCATGCAGAAGAAATTGTTGATGCTTGAACCACTCAATTAATTCATACATCTTCGTGTGTGCATACAAACAAGTGATTAAAACAATGTTTATTCTGCCACAGAAATAATGTTTTATGTTGTTCCTTTCTCAAAGCAATGAGAGATCAGTTTTGTTACAACAATCGCAGGAGACTTATTTCGTTTTTCCTGGACATGAAGTTAATTAGGGAGAGGGGAAAGCTGATAAAAATAATTGAGCGCTTACCAAATGCCAGCTGCTTATCTAATATCAGGTGTAGTGCTAGAAACCTATGGAGGGATTAAACCCACAGGCTTTGGAGTCAGACACCATTCAAATTAGAGCCAACTTGTATGGTGAACTTAGGAAGTTTCTTATTCTCTACAGGCTTTATTCCCTCAAGTGTAAAATAGAAATAATACTGTCACCTGTTTTAAGTGAGTTCTGTAAGAATTAAATAACATACAGAAATATTGGGTCTAAAATGTACTCAATAAAGTGTTTACTATCATTACTTCATTGTTATTTGGATTAATTTTCACAGCTAACCTGATATACATACACACACACACACAATCACACGTGTGTGTGTGTGTGTGTGTGTGTGTATATATATCTTTATATACAAATTAAGGAAAGTGAAGTCCAGAAATTAAAATGACTTGATAAAGTTATGCAGCTATAAATGATTTGAACCTGAATCTTTAAAGCCTATTGATTTTTTTTTTTTTTGCGGTACGCGGGCCTCTCACTGTTGTGGCCTCTCCCGCTGCGGAGCGCAGGCTCAGCAGCCATGGCTCACGGGCCCGCCATTCCGCGGCATGTGGGATCCTCCCAGACCAGGGCATGAACCCGTGTCCCCTGCATCGGCAGGCGGACTCTCAACCACTGCGCCACCAGGGAAGCCCCCTATTGGTTTTTCATTGCATTACATGTTTGTCCACTTCTCCTTTTCTGGTGTCTGTTAGGCAAGGATGGTTCTCTCCACACCACTGTGCAGCTCATTGTGTAGAAAATGAGCAGATTCTTCACAGAAGGAACATTAAGCTCACAATTTTACTGCACCTTACAATCAAGTTATCATTTTATAGTTACTTCCTCTATCTGCTGGACACAATATAGGAATAAAAAGAATTATCCCTACTTAATTTTTAGAACGTACTGAAAAATAGATATTTTTTCTTTTTATTTTACAATGAGGATCACAGAAGGCAAGTGATTTGTTTATGATCAGACAACCATTGTGTAGAATATCCATTACCAGAAGCCATGTTCATCATTTGCTAAAGTTTATAATATAATCATGAAGAAATACTGTCCCCCATGTGGGTCTAGCAAATAAAGTCAGATTTGTATTTTCAGAATTGCTTCTGCCACATGAAGTGTCACGTTCAACTCGGAGATAAATGTTTTTTTACTGGGTGATACAACATAGAATTATGACTTCCAGCTTTCCTGGCTCCAGTAAAAATATTAAATAAATGGAAAGTTTAAAAGACTATTTCCTTTTCTTTGATCTCATTAAGAGCAATCACAGTAAAACTGTGGCAGTTTTCTGATAGCTTTGAAGTAAACTAGCCCGAAGGATTGAGGTAAGCAGCATGAAATGCTGGACTTGCACAGCTTCAGAGAAGTATTATCTATAAAAAGCAAAATCTAGGCGCATATATATATATTTTGTTTTGTTTTGTTTTGTTTTGTTTTGCGGTACACGGGCCTCTCACTGTTGTGGCCTCTCCCGTTGCGGAGCACAGGCTCTGGACGCGCAGGCTCAGCGGCCATGGCTCACGGGCCTAGATGCTCTGTGGCATGTGGGATCCTCCCGGACCAGGGCACGAACCCGGGTCGCCTGCATCGGCAGGTGGACTCTCAACCACTGCACCACCAGGGAAGCCCTAGTCTTATATTTTGAGATATGATTACATACAAAGAATAAGGCAAGGATTCCAGTCCAGATACAGCCCTATGAATTCTGGATTTGCTTAGCCAGACATCACAATTGTATATGCCAATTCCTTTCAATAAATACATGTAACATTTTAACATTGAATAACTAACTCATGCATGTCTTAAATTCCTACCCCATTAGTTCTGCTTCTCTGGTTGAAGCCTTCCCAATGCTCCAACCCCCTTTTTACTCAGTTGAGACTCCCTAGTTAGAAGAAGCAAATTATAAAGAAATTTGGTACCAAAGAGAGTCTAGATAGTTGTTTATTGTGTACAGAATAGTGGATGGGATTCCCAGTTGATGAACATAGATAACACCCAGACAAACTAGTTACAGATGTTATCTTCCTTTCCAAATGTCTGGTTTCCATTGGGTTATCAGCTATTCTTCTTTAATGGAGAAAACACAAAATGGACCTTTTTGTTCTAAATAATCATGAAAATGTCATGCTGAATAACATGGCACATTCAATGAGAAAGAATCAAAAAGAGGTAAGTTTTTTGCAATTACCAGTTGCAGTGGTGTCATTTTAATTTATATTCATTACATTAAAAAAAATTTGACATTGCTTACAAAAGATAAACCAAAATAAAAGTTAAAAAGTTGTAAGGAATGATTTAACATTTAAAAAATATTCTAAAAATGCATAGAGAAATATATAAAAGTGTAAAATCATTGTGCCTATATTTCTCTCACCTTAAATTAATCATATTATAAGAGATAAACACACACACATAGTCATACATAACTACTAGTGAGTGATGAGATCCAGTTTTCCACATTTTTTTGTCATTTAAAGTAAATTATTTAATAGTCCCCATTTGGTCAGTTATCTACATTTTTATTTTTAATTTTAAAGCAAGCATTACCCCGTTTATGTTTAGACTGTGCAGAGGATAAACTAAACTTCATTTATTTTCATGTGTATGTTAAACAAAAATTTTCCCAGTCAAAAATCCCAGAGAATTCCAATCATTTAACTACTATTTTTTATAATATTATTTTAAAATAACAACCAGAAGCTGCTTAGATCATTTACATCATCTAATATTTCTAGAATAATCTATGCTATAGGACTATCGCTAGTTCATTTCCTTCTTGTTTAAAATTATTGAAAGATCACGTGGATGACAATTCATATCCAAGAAGTTACTTTTAATACTCAACATAAGTATAAGCTATGTATATTACTATTTTATTTGCGTTGTTTATTTGTATTTAGTTCATGATAAGGGGAAACTGTGTATCCTACAGTAGGCTGATTTTAAGTAAGTCTTTTGATATGCTTAATATTATTTTCATAAAGAATTAATAGTTGGCACAGAATGAAACATCTGGAATCAGCTTTGGCCCTGTGATGCTCACATTCCACCAGGTGTAAGATACTTGATAACTTTCTCCATCAGCACACTTGTCCGTGAGCGAGTCTGCAAACACAGAGATGCTGCATATTGAAAAGCATCACCCAGGGACTATTCTATTCACACCCGAGCTCCTCCTCTCTTTTCTCTTCCTACTGGGTGTTTGTATGATTTCTCTTGGGCACTTCTAACAACACTACCAGGAGAAATTTGACTGATCCATGAGAATCACTTATATAAAACTTAGAGACTAGTGAAAGGAAAGAGGCTTTCTGAGGAATACACAATAAATCTATAAAATTTATGCATATACACTTTCCTTCTAGAAGTAAGCATCTCAGCCATAAGGAGACAGGTGGTTCGTGTATCACTGGTCATTGGATAATCTTCTTTACCTCAATAAAAGCAAGAGCAAAACCATCACCAGTCTCCAAAGAATTGATGAGTACATGATACTGGCGTCCAAATAACTTGGAGGTGATGTGCCCAATAGCTAAAGCAGTCCACTGTGGCATCATATCCTGTTTATGGAGGGAAAATTAATGCTCACATTCCCAAACCCCAACTCTTCACTGGATATCAAAGATTTCGGATCAAGACCATGGACGATGTTTCTTTCCACCCAAAGTCCTTGCCTTTGGGAATCCAATGGGTGAGAGTGGGGGTTATCTGGTTTCTAGTGTAGTTACCCAAGGTCAGCTAAGTACTTCCGCTTTGCAATTCCTCAGCTGGGAGTGCTGAGGACTGTCCCTTTGGTATTACATTCCACTGTCTTGGCCTTAGTCCTCACAGCAATGCTCCCCAGGGACTAGTTAATGATTTTCTCTTTGGGGGAAACACATGGGAGCCAATGGGTCTGGAAGGATACATCAGGAAGTTGGATGGGCCTAAGGAAAGTTTCCAGAATGATCCTTAACGTGGGAGCTTACCACTAGCTAATTCTCTGGGACAGAGGTGCAGGAAAGCGAGAGAAATAGGACCAAAACCCAAAATAGAGGTAGCATCTTTATAAGAATGGGACATATTGTTGAATATAGTAGCAGAATAGATAGTTTTTAGAAGTAATCAGCTAGGAGATTGGAAAGAGTAGTCATCTGGAGAGAATTGCCTCTTACAGATCAAAACTGTTAATTATCATTCCAAACATCTGTCATGCAAAATTCCTTGGACTGGAAGAAGAGTACCGTTTTATTGGCTCAGTGTAAACGTGCCAAAATAGCAGTTGAAATTATTTATTGTCACCTTTCCTGATGGCTTCTAAAGACTAATCATTGCAAACAAACGTGGGTAGAAAAGTCCACCAAAGAAATGCAATCAACACTCAGATCCTCCACCCAGACAAAACTAGAAAACTAGGTGTTTGAGAGGGTGGAGACCTTGAGGAATCGTGCACTGCCCTCTCTATGTTTTCATAACTGATTTTAACTTAGTAGGCAGATGGATAGTTTCCATTGTTTAGATGAAGGGCAGCTAGGTGGTCACAACTTGAACAAAGATTTCATTTCAGGTGGTTCCAGAGCTACTCTCTTATGTTTCTAGAGATCACATATGATGACAACACTGTCTGTCGGGAATGAGAGAAGGTTAATAGTCAATGAGGAATAAAAGCTCAATTGTTAGTTATAAAACACTGCCAACTCCAGGAAGTGGAGGGAGGATATAACATCTCTATCACTGTATTCTTATCCTTGATTCAATTAATTATATCTCCTGATAAAAAGGGCTTATATTTGAGTATTCCTTAAGATCAAGGGTTGACTGGACAAAGGCAAAGAGGCTTTTCTGCAAGACTAATGACCATGACAATTCTCTCTGCATTGCTCAGTAAGCAGTCAGCTTGTCCTCTTACCAGGAGAATCAGTAGGAAACTCTGTGAATAGTCTCAACATCCTTCAAGGTTTTCCAGTGACATCAGTGCAACGAAGGAGCATCTGGTGCCCAAGATCAGACTGTTATTTTACCATTTTTAAGGACACTCAAATACTCTCTGTATAAAAATACAGAACATATTTTGGGAAACTTTCTTTTTTGGAGAACAGTGTTATTTCTAGCTCTGTCTGGTCCAAACATTCCTCTCCAAAGGATGCCAAGAGAAAAGGGAACCGTTTTCTTCTTCCTTGGTAACTTTCTTCTTGCAATTCTAGTTTCTAAATATGACCCTGAAGTGTTGTCTGAGCCCTTCCCTCAGCATGTGATAATAAATCCATCATTATATTACACAAATATTGCAATGAATTTCTCTCAGCCTCTCAATTCATTTCTAGACAGTAAGAAGAAGGAGGAGAATGATGATGAACAATGTAATGTATTCCCTCACACTTTTTTCATGTGCTTTGACCTTAGCAAAATGATACACATTTATAGATAGCTATATAGATACATAGATATATAGATATAGATAGATAATTCCTAGACCAGTGAGTAAAAGGATTTACATATAAAACACATTTTGTGGCTTTGAATCTATAAACACCTACTAATGTGATCTTTACAAATTCTCACAGTCAGTGAAATTTTATGCTCTAAATTAGCTCATATTTAAACAACACTAGCATAGTGATATATGTATATACTAATTCATACAATTCATGGAACATGACAATAAAAATTACTCAAATTTCTAATAGCAAATTGTTTATACTAGTAACTTCATCATGATTTCCACAGCAGGTTCACAGATCCTGGAAGTTTTGGTGTTGACTGTCAGAGCCAGGCAGAGACAATAAAATGATCCTAAATAGTGACTTTGTTTTCATCTACTAAAAAGAAGCCAAGATTCTCAAGCAAATTTGTGTTCTTGAAGTTGTGGAGAGAAAATATCAAGATTGCTAACTTATAAGAGAAATACTTCAGGTTCCTGAATTTATTGAAAGCATAGATTTAATCAATAGGCTTGTATTATATCTGAGTTCCAAAATGTAAGATGAATGCCCAGAGAAAAACATGACAAATTTGAGGGGACAGATGTTTTAACCTCTATACAGTATTACTTCTAGAGCAGCATACAGAAAATCATTAAAATAAAATTGTATTCTTTACCTGAATCTGTGAAAGATTACTGAAAGATACCTAATTCAAAATTCATGTCAACAGTTTCCCAAATTTCCTTTTTCCACCCAATTTTCTTGACAAAGATCTTCTGAAGCTTCTCATTGATCTAAATCCCAGCTCAACAATCTCCATCTCATCTCACAAGAGTGCTTTTCCTCTTTCTGCCTCCCAGCTCTTTCAAGAGCCTTTTGTTAGGTTGAGCAACTAGTCTCTTTTCCATTAATTAAAATACATTTTGTTCAGAATACCAAATAGTGATGAAAAACAATCAGACTGATACAGTGATTTTAGAGGTCCGTGGTAGGAGGTACAACTCTTAATGTTCACATGCAATTTTTTTTCCATTCCCACATATATTTGTCACCTGATAACTGTCTGATACTAAGGAAGGAAGGTGAGAGAGTAAAAGTCTAAGAACATAGGATTATGTGGAAAACCAGCACAGCAATAACCTCTTCATATCAGCATTTCCCTGCTTCTGCCATACATTGCATGAACGTCCATGACTATTCTGGGAGAGAGATTTATTTTCCTTCCGTAAGTGAAACTCAGAAAGTAGTATGGTTTTTATTATCTATATTGCAATTCTCTATGCAGTTTTACCTTGAAAAGCAAGGAGCATCTTTTCTCTTCACATGTATTCATAAATGCAAGTGCAAAATGGAAGATATAAAAAATGTAAGTTCAAATTTTTAAAATAATTTTTGTTAATTGAAATAAAATAAGGTGGGTTTAAAATATCTGGAAAGAAAGCATTCCTACACTATTTGTTGATGTTGTAGGCATAACTGCCTGGGAATGGGATTCAGTCTGTTATCTGCCCTTCTCTGGGGTTATTGGCGTATTTGGTTTCATGAAAGGTCATGGTCATAGATGTGATTTCCACTGGTATTCATGAATGATACTAGGATTTAAACTGTTATAGTTAGATAACTGTAATGCTAAGTGCATTAGTTTGGACCATTAGAATCCACAAGAAAACTGGGAATACATTCTTAACACCATACTGTGTCCGTTTGCCTTTACTTTTTGAGTGAACTTAAATTCACCTCTTTGGATGTTATCCAGAAATTTACCACTCATAGTGTTTGCCATCACTCACCCCATTCCTCAGAAATAAAATTTGATTATACACATGCATTTTATATCTGCTTCAAAGGATTTTAAACAGTTCTAATGTGGTTACCAACACAAAAATTTCAGTATTTAATGAAACTTCAAAATATTCTGTTTTTTCTTGCTTTATATCACAGTTCAGTATTATAACTGTCAATTTGCTCCATGCTTACTTGTACCATTCATATCATCTATTTATTGTCTTTTCCTTATCTTATAAAACAATTTGGGACAGGTAAAGTAGAAGTCTTATTATATACATTTCTTAACTCCTTCCCTGTGTTTTTCTCATCAACATTTACTGAAACCAGTTTTGAAACCAAGATGTTTGTCATCTTGGCATGCTGTCACATTCATCCATGTCACTCTCTTCTGATAGTGTTACAACCACAGTTTGACTGCCTAAGCCCTTTGAACATATCATCTAAATGCAATATTGCCACAAACATTATATTCAGTCACTAAAAAGTTTTTTGATGCTTTATGTCCAAAACAATAAACTGAAATTTAAACATTCTAAAATTTTAACAATTTTGAGCATAAGACCATTAAAGATTATTTGGTAAAAAATATTCTGAGATTACAAACAATAAAAATCCTCCTGCACTTATATATGAATTGAAGTCAAGAAGTTTAACATTGACATTCTATGGAGGCCATACTTTTTGGCAAATGTCAAACTTACCCTTGTTTAAAGACAGTCATTTTTAAGGGAAACTATTTTAGCACAGAGGCACAGCAATGGAATTTCTGAACATACAGAGTTTGCCCTTTGATTAGCTCTTTGGGTGTAAATAAGTTTCTGTTTTAAATAGAAGAGACCTACATACTATTATTCTTAGAATTCTCATTATTTTAATTACAGAAACTATGATGTTTTCCTAAAGGTTAATTGCTTTAGAATTTGTAGCTCAATTCTTTGTTATAGAGTATTCCAATTTCCCCAGAGTGGAAGTGATACTAATAAAAGAAAGGATGAAGAAATTTAAAGTTACAATTGATTAAATATGTAAGTCTACATATTGGAGCTTATAGAACAGTTACATCTTTTAGTTATTCAAACTTGTTTGAATGGAAAACTGATTAAATCTATGTGCACATGTTCTAATAAGAATCGCTCCTGAAATCAAATAGTTATTCAAACCCTTCGCTTATCTTTAATTGACTTTATAGTGTGTGATCCACAGATGTTATCTCACAAGGATTTAAGTTTCCAATTCCAGCTCATCCCCCCCCCACCTACCTAATAATATAACTTGCCTCACACCTAATAGAAAAACTTGAGTTTTTCACATATCCCGATCTCCTCTCAATACTGCAATAAATACACATGTACCATTTGTAAAATTAACTTAAAATAATATCTGGTCTCTGATCTGTGGTTTGGTCGAATGAATATAGCCTTCCTTTCTAACAAGTTCAAGCCCTTTTTTTTCTTTTCTTTTTTTTTTTAAATTGAAGTGCAGTTGATTTACAATGCTGTGTCACTTTCATATGTCCAGCAAAGTGATTCAGATATATATAAAATATACATGTAATATATATAATATTCCATAATATTCTTTCCATTATGGTTTATTACAAGGTACTGAATATATTCCTTGTGGTATACAGTAGGTCCTTGTTGGTTATCTATTTTATAGATAATAGTGTGTATCTGTTAATCCCAAAGTCCTAATTTATCTCTCCCTCCTTCCCCTTTGGTAACCATAATTTTGCTTCCTATGTCTCTGAGTCTATTTCTATTTTGTATATAAGTTCATATGTATCAGTTTTTTTTAGATTCTACATATAGGTGATATCATATGCTATTTATCTTGCTTTATCTGACTTACTTCACTTAGTATGATAATATCAAGGTCCAAACGTGTTCCTTTCTCTATGTCTTTAAATATCCTCAAGTTGTTCATATTTTTAAATTGATTAACTTGAACATCTTTTAGTAACTAGCTGACCTCTCATTAAAACTCCTTGAAAGAAGGTTTACTCAGAACCTTCATGTGCTCTTATTTTCATATTCTTCCATTTGGCTCCCACCCTTGGACTACTCTACACACAGGTGGCCTAAAATTACAAAATATTCTCCAATCTTTACATTATACTCCTCCTCCTTGATTCCTCTGAAGCATTGGTAGTGCCTCAGGTCAACCATTATTTGTAAGCTTCTCTTTCTTCCTCTTAAGATATTATGCACTTTGGGTGCTCTTGATATATTTATAACTTCTTTTGTGAGTCACTGTCTTTCTTTCCTTTGCTACCCTCTAGATCCTAGTGTCCCTAAAAGTGTGAGTTCCTTTGTGTTAAAATTAATCTTCAAAACTCCAATTAAGCTTTTATAACTCTTAATTACAAACAGATGTTGATTAAATCTACTGTTATGACTTAAATTTACATTGATTTCTCCTTTATTTTCATGTCCCCAGAACTGAGAAATGTTAAGTATTCAGATCAAAATTGCTCATCGAGTACTTATTGATGAGGCAAAAGAATAACATTAGATGAAAATAAAACAACACAGAAAACAAATGTTCAGGAAAACTTTACAAACTAGATTGGCAATGGATTTCTTAACTGTAACATGGATGCTAGAAAATGTAGCAGTAGTTCTTTGAACATTGTAGACAAAATTATTTTCTACCAGGAAAACTCAGCCAAACTATCCTTCATGTGGGAGGAGTTTAAACAAGAATGGCAGATATATGATCATTTAGAAAGTTGATCCTTGCAGCTGCCTCTGTTAAGAAATTGTTGAGAATGTATTCTGGCCTACTGAGACTGTTAACAAAGAAGACAAATCTAGAAACCAGGTAACAATGGCTCTTACTATCAGTAAGTTCCAAGGAGACAGCAAGACTGCAGGTTAGAGAACAAAGTTTTAGTGAAAGAATGGAGATTGAAAGAGGAGTGTCTCAGAAGGACAATAAACAAACTCAGAAAATGAGAAAGTTTGACTGAGGGAGCAGAACATAAAATGAAGATATGATAAGAATAGTCCCAAAAGATTTTATAAGATGGGCAAAAATCAATAACACTATTACCCCATTACTACTGCTACTACTACTGTCTTCAAGACAATCTATGAATGGAGTATGAGCAAATTAAATATGACCATAATAGTATAAAGTTCTCTGTATTTATTCAAAATACAGAGTCAACTTATGGAGAAAGAACAAAGGAATCCTACCATGGGGTGTACAAGTAAAAGTGCAGGTGATGAAAGGTGAGATGTGAAAGTGGAAATGTGGGAACTTGTACATCAATGATAGCCTCGTCTTATAAAGTGGAAAGACAAGCGATGCCCATAAATATTGACCTTAACATAATCGGGATTTCATATATATTTTAAAATCAGAAGTGTAACTAAAAGATTAATTAAATAATATATCATATGTATTAATACCTGTCAAAAATTAAAGTAAAAATATATATTGGACATTTAAATTTTATGGAGCATATTTTTTATGTATTGATGTGATACTAAGGTAAGATCTTTTAAAGGAGATAAATATAATAGGACTTATTAAACAGATATCACCATGGATGGACCTAGAAAATATCATACTAAGACAGAGAAAGACAAGTACTATATGATATCACTTATAATATGTGGAATCTAAAAAAATAATACAAATGAATCTATATACAAAACAGAAACAGACTCACAGACAGAAAGCAAACTTATGGTTACCAAAGGGGAAAGGGAGTGGAGAAGGGATAAATTAGGAGTTTGGAATTAACAGGTACACACCACTATACATAATATAAATAAGCAGCAAGAATTTACTGTATAGCACAGGGAATAATATTCAGTATCTTATAATAACCTATAATTGAAAATAATCTGAAAAAATACATATAAATGAATCACTTTGCTGTATACCTGAAACTAGCAAATTATTAACTATACTTCAATAAAAAATAGTAATGGCACATTTTTTTTGCCCATTATACTGTAGGATATGTTTATTCTCTGTTTTTTTTTCTAATAATATTTCTCTGAACTGCCTGAAGGCACTGGGAGATCTTGTTTTGGTTTGATTTGGTTTGGTTTTATGTAGTGATAAAATCAAACACAGTCCAATGTAAAATCCACTTTGCCTTGGTGTTCTGCTCTTCTTAAGCCTATAGTTATTGATACATTGATTCCTGGTTCAACGTGATGGCACCACACTAAACACTCTCTCAACAAAAACAGTCAAGCATAAAATAATTAGGATTTTACTTAACAGCAACAGTAAGTTTTTAGATGTGTAGGAATTAGATCCCACCTCTTCAAAAGTGTCCACCCACTTATACAGCCAACTATTTCAGGTAGACCAGTTATTTGTCGATCAGGTTCTTCATACCTACAAATGTATCATACAGGCCATCATGCTCATCATTTTAAATCACTCTGTGTCATAAGGATGGCACCATAAGACAAACGTCCCATTCTCAGAGAAAATGGTGTTAATGCACAGAGATAATTTGGATTTGGAAACTGAAGTCACATTTCAAATAGTCAAATTTAGTAAAGACATGAGAAAGTCTTTTTTAACTTGGCTGCCCTTTTGTGGTATTTTTTTTTTTCCAGTCCTGAAGCTCTCTTATTTCCAAACACTTCGTTATTTTCTCACCATGAGAATTTCTGTCACAATCTACATATAACAGTGACTAATTTAAATTCAGTCCTTTCATCTTTTTCTAGGCTCCTGATGTCCTCCTCTAAGCTCATTAAACCGTTTTGGCAAAACTACATATAGATTTCTGTTTTACTGTAACACATTTCCACATTCTCATCCTCCATGTATCTCCAAATTAGAGAAGGACATCCTATTACCCACGCTTTGAAAATATGATTTGATGGCTGGCCAACATTTTAAAATCTTCTCTACAGCCAACAAAAATGATAACCATCATTTTTGCCATCTCTTTACTTTTCTATTAAGGTGAAATTTCATTAAGTGCTTCTACATTGTCTTAAGAAAACTGAAAAGTGAGAAAGTGAAGAAAACCTTTATTAAGAAAGCCTCAGTATCCCAAACGCTACTCCTTGTTGACAGTGTTATGCACAAAGTATGCAGAATATTTAGCACGCAAGCTATTTTCATTTTATTTGTTAAGAAGTTTATAGAAAAAATGGAATTTGCCAGAATTTACATTTGCATTGTGTGCCTGCCAAACACGCAGATGGATGAACAAAGTCTAGTTTGTATTTGGACAAGATATCAACAATCTTGTGTCTCATGTTTGCTGTAGTTTTATTATAATCCTCATAGAAATCAAGAAGATTACTTGAAACTCCACGTTTCAAATCAAAGAACCTAAAAGCAAGAGGATAACTTTTAAAAATGTCTTCCCTTTTTTTGGCCATGATTCAACAACAAGCCTAATAAACTCTAGGGAACATGGTTATGGGTAAGAACCTCAGAATTAGTGCTATACTGTAAAGGGCCAAAACATCAGTATGAAAATGTGTTTTGTTGCAACACAGGTTGTTTGTTGCAACCTCTGAATTAGGAAATGCTACTTTACTAAATTTCTTAGATCAGTCAAGAGAACAATATGATAAATATTTATTGGTTCCTGTGGTACATCTAAACTAATTCAGCAGCCACTATTTTTGACAAGCAATTAGTATCTTTGGGGAGATGAAAAATCTTTTGATTGATTTAGAAGTGCTTTTTTTTTTTTAAACATCTTTATTGGGGTATAATTGCTTTACAATGGTGTGTTAGTTTCTGCTTTATAACAAAGTGAATCAGCTATACATATACATATGTTCCCATATGTCTTCCCTCTTGCGTCTCCCTCCCTCCCACTCTCCCCATCCCACACTTCCAGGCTGTCACAAAGCACCGAGCTAATATCCCTGTGCCTTGCGGCTGCTTCCCCCCAGCTATCTACCTTACTACGTTTGTTAGTGTGTATATGTCCATGACTCTCTCTCGCCCTGTCAAAACTCACCCTTCCCCCTCCCCATATCCTCAAGTCCGTTCTCCAGTAGGTCTGCGTCTTTATTCCTATCTTACCCCTAGGTTCTTCATGACATTTTTTCCCCTTAAATTCCATATATATGTGTTAGCATACGGTATTTGTCTTTTTCTTTCTGACTTACTTCACTCTGTATGACAGACTCTAGGTCTATCCATCTCATTACAAATAGCTCAATTTCAAACAACCCCATCCAAAAATGGGCAGAAGACCTAAATAGACATTTCTCCAAAGAAGATATACAGAATGCCAACAAACACATGAAAGAATGCTCAACATCATTAATCATTAGAGAAATGCAAATCAAAACTACAATGAGATATCATCTCACACCAGTCAGAATGGCCATCATAAAAAAAATCTAGAAACAATAAATGCTGGAGAGGGAGTGGAGAAAAGGGGACACTCTTGCACTGCTGGTGGGAATGTGAATTGGTTCAGCCACTGTGGAGAACAGTATGGAGGTTCCTTAAAAAACTACAAATAGAATTACCATATGACCCAGCAATCCCACTACTTGGCATATACCCTGAGAAAACCAAAATTCAAAAGAGTCATGTACCAAAATGTTCATTGCAGCTCTATTTACAATAGCCAGGACATGGAAACAACCTAAGCGCCCATCATCAGATGAATGGATAAAGAAGATGTGGCACATATACACAATGGAATATTACTCAGCCTTAAATAGAAGTGCTTTTGTTTCTCATCCTGGATTTGTGAGTTTCCATGTGTGCTCTCATATGCTCTGCTCCACCAGGGCCTGTGACAAGTTCTGCTCTGTAGCTTGTCCAACATGTTCTGCTGTGGTGACTTTCCTCCCTAATCCAGTGGTCTATATTGTTCCATCTGCCGTTAGTATAACACAGTTGTTTAGTCTTCTGTTTGGTGATGTCTGAGTCATCCTAGTGTTAGTGTTGGAATAATTCATTTCAATCATCTTAACTGTTAGAAAAAATAGTCAAAATATTCATTGTTAAAATTTAATCTAGCATTCTAATGATACAAAGCATTATAGTTTATCCACAGGCAAAGTCGAAGATGAAATATTAATGCTCAAAATTTCAACACACTTCAATCGCCCATGTAGTCCTGTAATTTGGAGTGAGCAACAACTTTCATGATCCATTGTTAGGACCCACAGCTCATGGTTTCCAACAACAGAGGTCAGGGAAAAAAGGAGTAACAGAGACTGCAGAAGGCTGATAATCTCTGTCATATCCATTTTACACTAAGAAGAGTATTGCTTTTAGCTTCTATTTTGGGGGCAGTTATACGGGTTCTGTACTTTCCCCCCAAACTTCCAAACTCATCATCAAAAAATAGAACTTTTCAAATTCTGGAAATGGTTTTTCCAAGATGCAGCACTTTTAGTGCAAAAAACAGGGGCAGACAAACTAGATGGTTTTTCACCCTGTGATGCTAACTTGTAGCAACTCATATAAAACAGTACATGGAACAAAGACCTTGAATAGAAAGCTAAGTGATGCACTGAAAAGGAGAAGACATAGAAACAGTATGAGGACTGGGACATGAGCATCACACACGTTTTCTGGGAAATAGAAGAGCAGTTTGTTAAAAAAACAAACACACGATAGTCAAAAAGATTACCACCTGAATAAACGAGGATCCTTACGAGTAAAGTCAGAATAGCATGGTTATGTCTCTCTCTTTCTCTTTCTCTTTCTCTCTCTCGCTCTCTCTCTATATAGTATGTGTGTGTAGGTATACATGTCTGCACACGTATATACAGGTACCAAATTTATTTTCACTTATAGTTTAAATAAAGTTATTATACATACATATACATATATATGCTTTTCTTACTCTTACAGTAATACCTACTATTTAAGCCACAGTATATCACATTTGACAAATGAAAAACGTACACTCCATACTTATAATATGGGCTTCTGGGAGACAGCAATATTAAAATAAAGAGGGGTAAAGGTAAGAGAGAGAAAATATAAGAGAAGAAGAGAAAACTGTTCTGAAAATCAATTTTGATTAGATGGAAAAAAAATGAAAATTAGAAACAATGAAGTTGTAATGATATAGTAAGTCTCCTACATACGAACGAGTTCCATTCCGAGAGCACGTCTGTAAGTCCAAACAGTTCTTAAGTCCAACAAAGTTAGCCTAGGTACCCATTTAACAAAATTGGCTAGATAGTACCGTACTGTAATAGGTTTATAATACTTTTCACACAAATACATAAAAAACAAGCAAACACAAAAAGTAAACATTTTCAATCTTATAGCACAGTGTCTTGAAAAGTACAGTAGTACAGTACAACAGCTGGCATACAGGGGCTGGCATCGAGTGAATAGGCAAGAAATAAAGATACTGTGCTACTGTACTCTATACAGTCCTGTACAGTAAAGTACACAAAAGCACAACCACTTGTAGAGGATGCACGCACATGACAATGCATGCCAGACACGTGAACTAACAACGTGATTAGACATGCGGTCGCACGCTTGCATCTTTGAGAGTTCGCAACTTGAAAGTTCGTATGTAGGGGACTTACTGTGTTTGAATTGAGCAAAACGAAATAACAGAATACCTTAATATTTACCAGAAAAGGCATCAGATTTACTCTGATAACTTAGTAGTTTTTATGACTGTTTTTTGTTAGTTTTAAAGTGGCTTACATTTTATTAAATGTGACTTTGTTACGGTAGTTCCTTTAGATATTCTTAGTAAAGGCTGACATTTTGCAAATTAAAAAAATATATATTCATATAATTATATTAATTTATATTCAATACTTCACACATATCTATTATGGCATCAAAATATGTTTAAAATTTTACAAGTGTAGTTGCAATCACCTTTTTCTTTACCATTAATATTACTTTTATTTGAAGAAGTAAGTGCTAGCATTTTCTATTCAGTACCTCAGAATATGTTATTTTATATAGCTTTGTCTTTCAGTGTAAGCACATTATGTTTTATTGGTTTTATTCATTTATGGGAATTGCAAATGTCACCAATTCTAATTTTCAAAACACATAATAGTGACCTCTTGAAAATTCTAGTAGATTGGTAAATACTTTATTATTAGAGCTACAGAGAATCTATTCAAAATGTTACTGCCATGCAAGTATTCACTACTACAGATTAGATATTTGCATTGTTTTAAAACATTTCTATTCTGTACCTAAGTCGGTAGTTAAAAGTTAAATGATGTCTGTATACTTTTCTAATAAATTAGTTTGTATTACAGGCACATTTTTCAGTATGTTATGTAAAAGAAAGAAACCTGGTAGATATTTATAAACAGTGGTGCTAAATGCATTTTTACTATAATTTATGGATCATTGTTTAATGTAATTTGCAAATATATCATGTTACAGTTTTCATAAGTCGCATCCTTAATGTATGGAAAGCATAAATCCATGGTATAAGGAGAACTACGGGTGTTGCTTCTGTAAATAATACAAACAAACCTCAATACTTTGATAGATTTATAGACAAATGTCACTGTTCTGAAAGAGAAGAGAAACCCCATGCGCGCTAAATTAGGAGGAATGTACAAACTGAAAGTGAAAACCTGTGCTTCCTTTGAGATTGGTGAGAAAGATAGCAGGCATAAGGAGGAGGGAATGAGAAGGGACTTGGGATTTGGAGCACGTGATCACAGACAGGAGAGAAACCCGGAGAGATGATGTACTGAATCTTGCATGCTAATCGTCCTGATCTGAATATTCAACACGCATCCAATGTCTTTCTCTCTAAATGACTGCCCAAACAATTTTTCCTCAAATAGATAATAAACCTTTTCTGCTGAGTGTTTAAAATAAAGATGAGCTCAACTTCTTTCTTTCTGTGCATTCTCCCTTTGTTTCCTTATTTTTATAAGCTTTAATGTTGTGTGCAAGAACTATATTCAGCGGTAATGACTGATTCAAAGATGTCATGGTTTCGTTTTGTTTTAAATGTTATTTTTAAATAAAATTTGCATATATTTAAGTTGTACAACATAATGTAATGATATATATATATATGTATATGTATACATAGTGAAACGTTGCTACAGTCGAGCCATTAACATGTCATCTCACAGTTACATGTCTTCTGTGGTGAGAGCACCTGAAGCCTACTATATTAGCAAATTTCAGTATTCAGTACAGTATTATTAACTGTACCCATCATGCTATACATTAAATCTCTAGGCTTCTCCATCTTACATAACTGCAACTTTGTACTCTTAAACCAGCATCTCCCCATCTCTCCCACCTCCCCTCCCCTGATAATCACCACTCCACTCTCTGCTTCTATGTATTTTTTAGACTCAACATATAAATGAGATCATGCAGTATTTTCTTATTTCTTGTCTTTTTTTTTTTTTGCGGTATGCGGGCCTCTCACTGTTGTGGCCTCTCCCGTTGTGGAGCACAGGCTCCGGACGCGCAGGCTCAGCGGCCACATGGCTCATGGGCCCAGCAGCTCCGCGGCATGTGGGATCCTCCCGGATCGGGGCACGAACCCGCGTCCCCTGCATCGGCAGGCGGACTCTCAACCACTACGCCACCAGGGAAGCCCCTCCTTCTCTGATTTTTAATTGTGCTGTTTGTTTTTTTGTGCTTGAGTCCTGTTATGTTGCTTATAATTTAAAATCTTAAATTTATTCAAATGTACTCAGTTAATTTTATATGTATTTTCACATTTAATCTGATATTTAAATTACAGAGAAAAATGTTCACATGATCATTCTTTATAGATAAATCACACAGCAATGACTTTCCACTGTATGAAGGGTTTCATCCTATGTTTGCAGTCACTTCTCTTTTAATAAATTGATGGAACTCACAGGTATGATTCAAAGGATGGGCTTGATGAATTTTCCCAGGGATCATTACCTAATTTCTCTCTTATTTTATTACCAATATTTATAATATGTTGTGTTTGCTTTATCATGATCTTATTTCTTTTGTAAGACCCAAAGAAGTTAACTGAAAAACGGGAAAAATGAGCTTTAGCTTGATTCCCTCCAGGCCTGCATTGAAAAGGAGAGATCCTGATTCATGGGTTACATTGGGGTCTGCTGAGCAGTTTCAGCCCTGCTTCTCTTACTGAGGGTATGTGATTCCTTAGAGTCTCAAATTTTAAATCTTAATCTCTGAATTTGCGCAATTTAAAAAAATCTATAGAGTTAATAAGACATACAGTATCACACTACCAATATTACAGAAAACTATACATAACCCCCCAAACTATCCCCAGAACTTGGAAGATTAATGTATCAAGAACTCAGTACTCAGATCTGTCAAAGGCCACAACAGAAATGCAGTGGTAGCTGATTGAAAAGGGGAGAGAGAAAAGTCATCCCTGAGATGTTGATCAGTCCTCTTCAGATGTTCAGAATCCATAACATCTGAACTCAAGTCAACTGGAGAGAAATCAGTAAAATACAGAGATTAATATGAAGTCTCATTATACATTCACCATTTGGGGCAGAAAATTTAATTTTCAGTTCTTGTTTCAAAGTTTTTGTTTAGTGGTATTTTCTCTTTGAAATATAAATAAAAGTGAGAAGGGCAATGTCTCAGCCTGGCATGTGACAATCCCACGATTCCTCCAAGCTCTTTCCACCTTTTGGCTTTGTGATACAGCTGGTCTCAGACTGACCTTGTGGGAACACATGTTACAGATGTCAGAGTATATGAGTGTGTGAGACCCCAGACCCTTTGCCATGCTACTGATGAAGGCAAAATGTAAACATAGCCCTTATATATTTGGGGACCTTTTATGAAAGGACATTAACTTTTTACAACTATTACAACATTATTCCTTCTTCCAAATGGAAATTTTAGTAGATCTATTATATTTTTGTTCTATCCTTGTATATTGGGCAGATATGTTTATTTTTCAAAGTTATCATTGAAAAAGTAGCCACAACATGGCCTGATAGAGATTACTTACTGCACATCACTAAGAGATCCTAGAAAGTGACCTGGTTATAGTGCAACGGGAATATGTAAAATATCTCTACTTGTGGGAAAAAAATGGAGTGCAGGAATACTAAGCTAACCAGATGGCTGATTTTTACCTATAGCCTACTGTCTGATCTTTCTTTGGTTATTTGTTTATCTATTTATTATTTTATTTAGTATTGAACTTCATTTTATTGAAGTATAATTGATTTATAATGTATTAGCTTCTGACGTACAAGAAAGTGATTCAGTTATACATAATATATATATTTTTTATTTTCTTTCCATTATGGTTTATTACAAGATATTGAATATAGTTCCCTGTGCTACACAGTATTTCCTTATTGTTTATCCATTCTATACATAATAGTTTGCATCTGCTAATCCCAAACTCCCAACCAACCATCCCCCACCCCCTTCCCCCTTGGCAACCACAAGTTTCTTCTCTATGTCTGTGAGTCTATTTCTGTTTCGTAGATAAGTTCATTTGTGTCATATTTTAGATTCCACATATAAATAATATCATATCATATTTGTCTTTCTCTTTCTGACTTACTTCGCTTAGTATGATAATCTGTAGGTCCATCCATGTTGCTGCAAATGGTATTATTTCATTCTTTTTTATAGCTGGGTAGGATTCCACTGTATATACATACTTCATCTATATATAGCATAGATGTAGTACATTTATCCATTCACCTGTCACCTAGTATCTGATCTTATATTCTCTTATTTATAAAATCCCCTGAGTTGTAGTTGGTAATGTGGACGTCAAAGCAGAGACGACAGTCCCTGGCTGTAGATGTGACATTGTGCCTGGTGTGAGATGAGGGGAGTGAGGGGGGGTAGATATGTACTTATCCTGTGCTTCCTTTTCCCATTTCCACAGACTGAGACCCAGAGCAAGAAGCCAAACATCACACTTAAGATGGCAGAACTCATGTATCCAATTGGTCTTTGGAGTAAAACTCAATCTAGACATTTCTGTCCATCAACATTTGAGGAGAGAGAATGTAATTTCCACCATATTTAATTAAACTGAAAGGTACACGCAAAAGTCATTTCAAATACATTGCCTGAAATTAAATAATATGGGTACATCTAACTGCAAAAAAACTGAAGAACAGATTGGTGGTCGCCAAGGGTGGGGTGGTGAGAGGGAGGTGGGAATTATGGGTGAAGGAGGCCAAAGGGTACAAACTTCTCATTTATAAGATGAATAAGTCCTGGGGATGGTGACTACAGCTTACAATATTACATTGTATATTTGGAAGTCCCCAACAGAGTAAATCCTAAAAGTTCTCAAACACACAAAACTTGTGACTATGTGACATGATGGATGTGTTAACTTTATTGTGGTAATTACTTTGCAATATATACATATATCAGATTATTATGTGTACACCTTAAACTTACACAATGTTATATGTCCATTATATCTCAACTAAGCTGGGGCAAAAAAAAAAAAAAAAAAAAGATTGGGATACATAGTCAAGGATCTCCTGGTGCTATTTGCATACTTTAGAGGTTAAAATAAACCCACAAACCACTCACTCTAACATTACATGTAAAATGAAAGTTCCCTCTTTATCTTTTTAACACATTCACTTCCTCCTACCCAGATTTAATTTCTCTACCAACATTGTTTTGTATTCTCACCATGCATTAAAATTTTTAATCAGTCCAAGCTGACAGAACAAAAAAGCAGTTCATATATTTCTTAGATCTGTTTGAACAGATTTAGACTTAGCTTTGAAGTTGGCATACAAAGATATTTTGTTTGCCATATTCCTTTACACAATGTTTTGCAGTTACTATCTTATACATGATTAATATTTTTATATAGAATTATTTCCTGCTTCTAGATGAAGTCAAATGATAAAAATACATCTACTGAATTCCAGAAAATCTTCTAAAATACCTCAGAAGATGATTTATCTGTTTTTATATCTGTTGATCAAAACAATGGTGATGGTGTTTTTTTTTTTAATTAATGAAATTAGAGACTATTTACTACAAACACATCAATGCTAAATCTTTACTGAAAAAAAAATTGTACATAAGTAAATATATTTAAACCAGCAGCACCATGTAGTAAATCAGCCAGAGTATAGTTTTAGAACATTTCTAAATTGGTAAAGGTATAACATTCAGATGCCTAAATCAGGAATAAGAACGCTATTTAAAAAATAACCTACATAGTCTCAGAAGACTCTCAGAAGAGCCTGTTTGTAAAGAGGGTTTGTAAGGCCAGTTCTTTAGTTACAGAAAAATTGACTAAGATGTCTATGTGACAGCAGGACTTGGTCTACACATTTTAATTGCAAAACTTAATAAATAAAAGGGAAAAATTATTTTTTATCCCTCAAAACATTTTTGTTTATAGCTGAAATAAGCCATTAGAAGAGGTTAATAGCCACTGATGGCAGCCACAATGACTGCAAGAAAGATTTAACCTTGGTAATCATAATATTTTACAAAAATAATTTATTTCCCCTGACACAATAGTTCTATATAAGCAGCATATATCTGGTATATCAGTGTCACTTAAATCATTAAGTGTTAGAATAAAACATGCATAAATATTTCTGTCCAATTTTTCTTTCAATATTAAAGACAGTAAGAGAAACAAATAAAAAGCAAAGAGGTGGCTTAAATGAGGTCTGAATGTTTTCAAGTTTGTTATCACGTGTGTGTGGTAGTGAAAGAACAAGGAAGCATGACATAGGCAACTTTAAAAAAGATGAGTGTAAATTTTCTTAATACAAAATCAGTAATAGATAACTATTACGACATTTTAAATAGTCACATTCTAGTAAGTGTAGAAAGGATGTTCATTATAATTAGACATATTACTTTAATATTTGTTTATAACCATACACAGGTAAGGATTTTGTATCGCACAGAAAATTAAATTTAAACTAGGTTCTGGGGTTCATTTGCATTTTGAACTTGGCCACATTATTGGCTTCTGTGAGACTCAGTTTTTGTTGCTGTTTTTAACGTAAAACGTAGGGAAAACCATCTCTAACCTGCAGCATTTATTTTAAAATGCTTATTATCTGCCAGATACTCTGCTAGATGCTAAGGAGATACAAAATGAAAGACTGATCCTGACTTAAAAAATATTATATCCCAGAGAGAAACTATGAGTGCAGGATAGTGTGACGTGTGTCGCCGGATAACACTCCACACTCTGCACTGTGTGTTCAGGAAGGGAAGGAAGATCTGCCATCAGACTGGGTCAAGGCGAGTCGTGGCGGAAGGTTCCTTGAAGTATAGACTGAAAGCAGTGGGATGAAGAAGGGGAGTGTATTCCAGGTACAGGAAAGAGCATAGGTAATGTCAGGGAGTTATAAAATGACATGGGACATTCTTCTGGAATGAACAGAGAGAAAAGAAGGAGAGGTAAGGACCGATGATGGGAAACAAAGCATGGGGAGAAGGCACCAGCCAAATGATGAAAGGCTTTATGTTCTAAGTCAAGCACTGAAAGATTACCAGGATGGACTGCTGTTAGAATACGAAGGCATGTTTGCATTTTACAGAAACGATTTTGGTACGGTGTGGTGATTGTTTGAAAGATGGCGAAAATAAAAGCGAGAAGTGCGATTGAGAACCAAATCTGGATATTTAAGCTGAAATAGGGAGTAGTAACAGAACTAGGGACAGCGGGAAGGGAGAGAAGATGAAGAAAGCGAAGTTGAAAAAACAGAAGAATTCTCAGACTCTGGTGGATGATCAGGCGGGGGACAGAAGGAAGGATAGAGTTTTCTGGGTCTTAGCTTGGCTGACTGCAGAAACAGGGCAATTCACAAGCATGACAAACACAGGGAGAGTGGACGTTTTGGGAGAAAGATCATCTGGCTTCAGATTTAAACATATTTATTTTAGCTTTTAATCAGACAACTCAGTGGATAGGCCAGATGGGCTTTGGCTCAGAGGACAGAATCTGACGTAGATTTGGAGCTGTTGGGAGTTTTGGCTTATATGTGCTAATCAAAAAATCGTCCGGCTGACGTCATCCAGGACGAACATATAGAGAACGCAGAGCTCTGGGGAGGAATGGTGAATATGAGACAAGTAGAAATAACAAAAAGACTTGTTGTGATACATAATTTTTTAAAAAACTTGGTTTATATCATAGTAAAGAATAAAAATATCCATAATTGGGTATATATGTAATTGGTATATATGAGTAAGCATAAAATACTATTAATATATAGTATATTTATTTATAATATATAAATGATATGGTGTGTGTGCCCATGCACACGTGTGTGTATGTGTGTGTATTATATATATGTTATATTTTACATATGTATAATCACTACATTGCTACAGGTCTAGAGTAACTAAAAAATGTGCTTGTAATGGTCATACAGGTTTTTTAAAACAGAGAAAACTTTTTAGATGTTTCATTTTATAATGAAATATTAATTTAAAAACAAATATAAATTGTATTTGGAGAAATTGTTTAGACTTGCCATTTCATTTCTTTAGTTAGCTATAGATTTGCTCTATCTTTACTCTGCTAGCCTCAAAATTATTTTGACTCAACTATTCCCTTAAATGGAATTCTCCCTTTCTTCATTCTATTTCACCTACTTCAGACATCTTTGAACTATATATTGTAGTAAACATCCCATTGATCAGAGCAAATATCAGACCAAATCTGATCTTATTTTACAGAAGATAAAAGAAAAATCTGGCATAAATAGAAATTAATAGTCTATTATTAGTTTGTATTTGACTTATTTTTTAAAAAGTCAAAATAATCAAAGAGCTTCCCAGATATCATAACATATAGTGATGAATTTTCACTATATTTGCCAAATGAATAGAACAACAGAAAGTAGTATTACTCTATAAGTGCCTTTTATGTGTACTGAATGAAGATTTACTGCATGATGACCAACAAATGACTGCTTTGTGTGTGTGTTATGATCTAATAGCCATAGACATCTGAGTGCACAGCCTCAATAACTGAGCGATAAAGGCAGGTTTGCCTGAAGTCTTCCATTAAGGGAAAAAACATATCCTTCAGGTCATTTCTGGAAGAACAGAAAACTGAATTGCAATTAGAGCTTTCACTGGGAGAAATAGCTCAATCTAACTTCATTTACAAATAACAAAAGGAGCAATGATAGCAATTTATCATCTGTCTGTGCCAAGAAAATACACTGAAGAAGGTGACCAGAGAGATTAGAGACAGCATTGGTGTGTGTTCTAGGATGCCTAAATGAAAACCAAGTACTGCATGCGCTGTGGACACTTAGACTTAGTTTCTTTCTCATTAAAAAAAATCAAAATTTTTGAGGATACTTTTTAATGACAATATGATATGGTACATTTACCTTTTAAAAATATATTCCTTAATTACTTTGATTTAGCAGAGATATCATTACTCATCTCGTGTGACTCTCAATTTCTGCCTCATTTTTTTTGGTATTACTGATGTACATTTCACTTTTTACATATGTTGTAAACACCAGTACATTACTACTGTTTTGAGTTTAGCAGTCGATTAACTCTTAGAAAGATTAAAAAGTTTAAAAATAAATTTATCCCTAGTTTGATTTTGCCATTCCCAGCACTTTCCATTGCTTGTGTAGATGAAGTTTCTGTCTATAATATTATCATATTAATATGATATAAGTTTGTAATATTCCTTCAGCCTGAAGAACTTCCACTAACTTCCTTGTAGTGTAGTACAGGTCTGCAGGTAATGAACTCTCTCTGTTTTACTTCATTGGAAGAAGGCTGCTTTTCTCCTTCAATTTTGAAAGGCAGGAAGAAAGTGAAAGATGAAAATTTGAAAGAAGAATATAGGTTGGTAGATTTTATTTTATTTTTCTTCCAATGCAAAATGGTTCAGCCCACTCTCTTCTCATATAGTTTTTAACAAGAAGACTTCTGTAATTCTTCTGCGCCATTATTTTTCTATTCTTTCTGAAATTTCAGTTGCATGCATGTTAGACCATTTGATATATTGGCAGCAATATAATCTATTACTTTCATTTCTACTTTATTTTCTCTTTTGTTCTAGTTTGGGTAATGTTTATCAGCATTTCTTCAATATCACTTATTTTTCAAACTTCTTCAAGTTCCCTGATTAAGATTATGATAATCTGAAAGACTTTCAGGAAAAGAAATTGAAAAAAAAGATTGTGGCTATTCAATCTTTAAAAAAGTAGGATTGAAATTTGATGAGATACAAAGTCAAAAGAAGCAGAATATATTCCAAACAGAATATAAAATTAAAGTACACCCATACATATTGCATAATATGTAGAATTCCAAAGACTAGCAGAAGATCTTAAAAACATCAATATAGAAAAGAGGGATAGCATTCCAATAAAAACAAAATAGGGGAAATATTATAGCAATTATTAACAGCACCATCTCAACAGCAACAATGAGTATCTTGCCTTTTATCTCACTTCTATAATATAGATTCTAAATCTTGAGAAAGGATATTTTTGGCTTCGAAGTACTAACAAAAAAAGAACCACAGAGATGAGAAAGCTAAATATATTCAAAGAAACTTTTTTCTCTCAAATCAAATTTGCTCTGACAAGACTATGTAGTACAGCTTTAAAAAATGCCACTGTAAATGGGTCTAATGTGATATGACAAGACCAGAGAAACCAGATATAAATTTACATTTTTGAAAATGTTTGTTGCTTCGCATGATACATTTAGTGTGTACAACTCCTTTTGTAGTTTTTATTTTTACTATTTAAGTCTGGAAATGATGTCAAATTTTTGTATTTAATCAGTGTGTTTTCTTCAGTGATATACACTGCATTACACATTGATGTGTATATCAATATATACTGATATGTGTTACACTTACTCATATAAACACATAAATAATAGGGGGTGAAAACCATAGCCTTTGCATTCTCTATAGCCTCTACAGGCAGACCTGATCTTAAATGCAAACTTGTAATGTTGTGGTGTACAGAAATAGAGAAGAGTATTAAAACAAATTTAAGGAAGTTTTAAAAACTAACTTTTGGGTCAGAAAACCTATGTTTGAATAGCTGTGTTGGTAGAACGTAAGTTGGTACATCCTGCCCAAACAAACCCTCTGGGCCTCTCTATCAAAGAAACAAGCGGGGTGATGGAGGCTGTAGAGGGATGAGGTTGAATAGCTCTTCCAGGATGGACTTTAGATTCATCATGTGAAAAATGAACGCTTCTTTTCCTTTCAAACTTGCTTCTCCTTCCTTGTGAAATATTTTACAAATCCAGACAACCATTCATTTAGTCAATCAAGCTAGGGGGTTATGTAATTCACAAACTGTTCCTGTCCGTTCACCTGCTCTTGGTAAATCTTATCAGTTATTGCCCTGTCTACATGTATAATAGGTCTCAGAACTGTTTTCTCCCCCTCTCCATTTCCATGTATAGTATACTGCTTTAGTTGAGGGTCTAGTCTCTTTCAATTACCCATAGATATCTCTTTATAGTTCAATTTTCTTTCCACAAACATATAATCTTTATTATGCTTTCTGGGTGAGTTTTCTGAATTAAAATTTTGACCATTCAACTCACCACCATAAAATCTCTCATGGTTTTCTATTATCTACAATACAGAATGAAAATCTGTAGCATGTTTGGGCATTTCTCTTTTATTTAGGTTATTTACTGATATTCAAAGGTTTAATTTCTCCCATTTTGGACTTAGTTTGTTACCCTAGAGCACTGAGTTTCCTCATTGTGTTTTTTATTAAGAATGCACATTTTGCTGTTGTTAAATTTGAAATGAAGGTCAAAACACCATAGATAAAATTACACAGAAGAAACCAAGTAGGTGTTAAATGAATGTAGATAAATATCTTCATTTTTCAAATGATGAAAAATGCCTGACTATATGAGCACATTTGTATGGCCATCATTAGGGACCTCTTCCAATGACGTGCTGTTTTTAGCTTTACCTTATCCATCTCTGCCTAAGGAAGTGGAGCATAAGATGAGAACTAAGACCCCTCAAAGTAGAGTCAGGATGTATAAGGTTTAGGAAATGTGTTTCTGGACTAACACTTCTGACGTTTGCCCACACCATTTATTACTTATGTGAACTTCACTGAGTTACTGAAACTCTCCTTATACCTTTGATAACTGTGACAATAATAGTATCTGCTTCATAATGTTGTTTTGAAGATTGAGTTAATACATGTAAGCAATTAGAAGGTTGCCTGGATGGTAATGAGTGCTCAGTAATGTGACGTATTATCATCATTATTATATTTTAAAACATTACACATAGCTACTGTATCAGTCAATTGTATGGGTAAAACAAGTGCATTTTTAAGATTTAAAAGGACTCAAAACAGTTCATTTCCTAAATGTATTGCAGGAAGATAATAAGGAGATGCTGCAGCAAATGACAGGAGGGACCAAAAAAACAGAAGACTAGGATCCAGAAAAGTGTGGAACTAAACTAGAAAATCATCCCAAATGGTAGCTGAATGGCTGAGAAAATAAATATCATAGTGAAGCAGAAAAATGGATGGCGAAAGGAGGTTGGATTCATCCAATAGAGAAGACTCAATAGGAGTTCATTAGTTGGAAAGTTTGGGAAAATAGTTGGCTAATATGTAGATATGTATTTCATGAAAAAGGAATGTAAATTATTAATTTTAAAGAAGTATATCAGAGAAGACATTTCTAAAATATAGTACTTGGATCCATGATGAAAACTTTTTACATAAATATATTGTAAATTCTGTTTATATTTTCTTACCTTTACACTAAAACTGAAGATAAAGGTATTGTTATGCTGTGTTTGAAGGGCATGATGTAAGTCACAAACCTATAAAACATAACAATATAATATGGATCGCAGAAATTAAGAGTTGGGAGCAGGGGAGCAAAGCTTAAAAAAGGAGTAGTGTTCATATTGCCCTAATCTTTCAAAATAGGGAGTCAAATGATAACTGATAGAAGTTAACATATAAATGAAACAAATCATTAAAAAATTTAAAGCAACCAATAAATAAATTAAAATAGGGATATAGATATGATTGGAAGATGGTTGGCAGGAGACAGGGTGAAAGAGAAAATAAATGAGCTAAGTTATCATCTGTTATGCCAGTAAAGTAATAGCTAGTATCTCAGATTGATAAATCAAGCACTTATGGGAAAGCATATTACTATGATATATGGTGGTAACTAACAGAAGAGTGACCTAAAAGAGTCAAAAGAAGTTGGGGGGAGAACCGTAGAAGGCATTGGAAAGTGATAGTAGCAGGAAATGGCTGTATCTTGTTAAAGCCGTTCTGTTTTTTTAATGTGACTGTATTGTACACCAAAGGATAATAAAGCAGATAATATACTAAAAAATAAAAAATTAACACCATATGAAAATATAGTCATTCACACCAGCAATCAAATAATTATTAAATTTAAAAATTACAGTGAGATTCTTTTTTGTATGTTTTTAAAAGTAACAAAAAATTAAATTATAATATAAATAAGGGGCTGGAAGTGATAAGATGAACATCCCCACACAATCTAGTGGAAACATGTCAAATAATCACTCATAAAAACTTAGTATTAAATATCAAATATTTTAAAATTATCTTTATTTAAAAATCTATCCCAAGTAAATAATAGAAACTTGAAGTCAAACTAAAGAACAAATATTAATTGGATTTTCATTGCACTTTCAATTTTAAAATTTATGCCTTGAATTCAAAATTTTGACATATAAAAATGCACCATGGAGTCAAGGAATTCAGATTACACATTTGGAAATTGAAATATAATAAGAAGTTAATTTTAAATAAGAGAAAATCCAAGTCAATTAATAATTTGTCAAATATCAATATCATCAACTCTTCCCTCTTCATAATATTTATAACAAAATAAACAAAACCCTATGATTCTTAAGTCATTATATTTCTTGGGGTCAAGAAAGTCATTGGTGTAGATGATGGGTCTCCAGGATGTACTTAAGCCACAGCAAGTAGTTATTAAGCTACTCTTTTTAAGTATGTGGTAGAATATAATCTCATGGGGAAAGAGAATTAGTTATTCTGTTCTCTCTGCTGAATTCTCAGGATCTAGTTAAGTGTTTTCCTTGGCAGGTGTTCATTAAAGATTTGTTAAATCAATGAGTTAATTAACATATCACTTAGAACTATTTCTTATTTTTCCTTTCACACTGGGAAGAGTGTTTTAGCGACCAGAGAAACAAGGAGATGGTCATTCAATGTACACTTTACTAAGGCTGCCAAATCATTAAGGACACCTACTGTACCTACAATATTCTTTGAGTGGCTGGCTTTCTTTAGTCATTAATGTTTTAGATGCTAAGGAAGCCATGAAAATGAGAGACTCCAAGAATTTACTGAAATCTGGGGTATGTAGTTGACACTTCCACAATCCATGGGCTAGGTAGGAACATGAGAAAGTTACACTTACATCTACATTTGTGTATAAACAAACAAGTTGTGAATAAACAACATGGGTCTCAGGCTGGTTTTAGTTAAAAGGTGACAGAAATTTTCCTAATCTTCAGAATAATGGCCTAATAAATTAATGCATTCATTTTATTTTTTTGCCATTTAAATTCTAAACACTTCAAATGTATTTGTTGTTTTTGTGCACATTCACTTAATATATTAGCAGCTTTATGAAACTCTCTATTATGTTGAAATCAGAAAATTAAAGTAAACTCAGTGGAAAATGTCACAAGGAAAATTTAGAACCTGCTTAAACTGGGCAGGCTTTGTGAGATATGATGGAAAATAAGATATTTAATGTACTCTATGTTAATCAGTTTTATTATTTGTAGTCACATATTGCATATTTACTAAAAATCTCCATCTACGTTTACTAAAAATAAGTTGGAATATTAAAATAAATGTGATTGATGCATTTTGGATGCATGTGATATTATTTCATCATGATGCATATATATTTGAAAAGTTATAATGTCAGAACTCTGCATTTATCAAAAGACTCTTTTCATATCCTGTGGACTTTTTATTCCTTTTCTTTTTTCAAGACAGTTAATAAAAAGCAAGAGAAAATTCACAGCCAGATATATCACAAGAGCTAAGGAAAAGCAAACAGCTGGTACATAAACATGGTTGTAGATTCATTAGATCATGAATATATATTCACACTTCTCTGCCATTTCAAGGTGAGAAAACTTAGTTATTGTCAATGCCATAGTGTTGCAATAGCTAATTGGGCTGAAACTGCTTGAAATATTATAAACAAGACATCGCAGTCATCCTTACAGGGAAAAAGGAAACAACTGCAGCCGAAGCCAGGAGAAAATAAAGCTACCCATATGGCTCTAGGAAACCACTGCCAAAAAGAAAAATTCCCAGAAAATGTAATTTCTTTATTATAGGGGTTGATTATTATTCTAAGTACTCTGAAAATAATTCTCCTTTTTCTGGAAATAGTTTAAGAAAAGACTTCTCTTTATCTGACTCAATAATAAGCCCATACTCATAGAACTTAAGTAGTATATGTGCTAGCATTTAAAGAGGAGGAATAAGCACATTTAACTGAACTTAAGACAAGAATGAATAAATATTTACTTAAATGCCCACATATTTTTGGAAAAGTGGAAAAGACATAGTCTTTTAACATATTATGTACATATATTTTTGTATGCTAAAAATAAAACATTTTTGTTAAATCCCTAACTAATACAAGGTGTAGAATGTTCATAGAAATTAACAAAGAACATAGTTTTAAATGAAAATATGAATCCGTATTAGTTGCAAATAATGACTTGAATGACCCTTAGAGAAATTTATATTATAGAGTAATTTCTTGGGAAATTACTTCTTCTGACTTTCCACTGTTTAACAAGAAACAGATCACAAAAATGTATGTAAGCATATTATTTTAATTTATTTTTCAATACATAGGAGGTTCCATATTTGTTTCTAAACAACTATTGATAAAATACATAACAACTTCATGATTTCTAGAAATAATATAAAATACCATGTCATGTTGTTGGATGAAACTAGGCTCTGTCTACAAGTTTAACTGATAAAGCTGGTCTTAATTCTACCATATCTGAAGCTACTGCATATTTACTTACGTATTTGTTTCAGTTCCCTCCATGCTTTCATTCTATTCTTTATACCATGTAAAATAGATAAATTCGCTATGATCCTTATTTACTTATATTCTAAAATTGACTCCTACAGGTTTCATATTAACTTCCTTAAGGGGACTTTAACTCAATTTGCTTTTCCTATTTTAAATCTTTAATTTCACTGTTGGCATTCTAGAAACAAAAATTCAGATGATTTAAATTCTAATGGATTTTTACTGTTGACCTATAGGCAGCTCTGAATACAGGATGTTTTAAAATCTGTTGTTTTCATGTTTAGTGGACATAATGATTTTACTGGTGAAAATCTTGTTTATTGAAAACTACAAAACATGCTTGATTGAAATTTCTAAATTTCTAATTAAAAAATAATTTTAAAAATATCAACATAATGGAAAGCTACCACGTGTTTATGAATAAGATGAGTAGGTATTGTTATTATGGCAAAATTTCCTCCATTGATCTACAAATTCAAGGAAATTCTTCTTAAATAATAACAATAATAGTAATAAAAACTTTAGGATGAAATCAACTTCTGGAAGATTTTGGTGCCTGTTCCTTACCCTGTTTGATAGGTGAATTTCAAGATTCCCTGTTTGCCAATATCAAAATATTACTGTATCTTTACAGATGATATTTACCAGCATTTCAGTCCTCAAATTTGAATTGAATTTCCTCACACTGATTTTGCTGGTGTAGTCTTGATTCAACAGCAAAGAAGGTTAAGATATTCAAAATCATCATAAAACCATTCATCTACATGCGGCAAATTTAGTTTGCCTCTGTGATGAAAACAATGTAAAATCACTGCTTGAAAAGTCCCTTTATAATCTGCTTTAAAGTGTCACTCAAAAAGTAATGATCCATGATAAAAGCAACAAATCCTTTTTAAAATCAGTTGATGCTAAAGACAGCTTTTCATAGCTTGTGGCAAATTTACAAACCACATCTATCATTTTAAAAATCTTAAAAAAAAGAAATAAAAATGATATGATAGGTTGTTTCATTTCTCTTTAACAAAGAGGTTCATGTAACAATCTTCCAATTGGTAAAATTTAGTCATGAATGTATCATATACTGAAATCTAAAGACATTTCTTATGAGATTATTTTTTTTTCATTTTTTTCGTTCAATAATGAGAAGAACAATTCAATATAAGAACACCTGGAGCGTCTACTGATCTGAGGTTGAAAGGAAAATTGTCTGTTTCTTTAATTAGCTCTAATAGCTTCTAATAGAGGTAATTTGTGTAAAAAGAGGTGCTAGGAGGGGGAGTTAAAAGCAATTTACATCAGTGTCAAACACAGACTATGCCTAAAGGCTTTGCTTTCTAATAACTCAGACTAAGGAAGATCTAGTAAAATTAAACTTGTATATAAAACCAGATTCAGATTAAAGAAAATTTTATTTTTTACATCAAAGAACAGGCAAGTTTCACACCTGAGAGTGGTTGCTTTCAAAAATATATTTAGGTAAGTTTTATTTTAATAACCACAGTATTACTTTATTTCATTAATACATAAAACAGTAAGCACATTACATATAACAGTATATTATTGGGTTATAGATGCAAGAACATCCATTCAGCCTGGAGACACAGCTTGATACATACACAGTGGTTTGTTCTTGACTCTGATGTTCTTTGATTATGAACTCCTATTAGGTTGGTCTTGGAAGTGGAAATTTGAACCCTAATTTTCAAATGCTTTCTTTTAAATGGAATTTGCATTTGCTTCTCCTGGAAGTCAAAGTTCACTTCTAAACCAGGACCACATTGCCCCCTTACCTTCCCCTGGCTTAGTGAAGGTTTCAGATTCTGCACCCCTGCTTATCCACTGGCCAAATGCTTAGTCTTACTGTGGAAATACTGATAAAATTATGTTTTTTGGCAGGCTGTCTTCCTTTGCAGTGCAAATAACCATTGAGAGCATCTGTTTTAAAACATCATTTTGTCACTATTTCTAAGTATTTTATAAACATCATATACTGGTTTTAAATAAATAGGGAACAGAAAAACATAGAAGATGAAACTAATTCTATTAATCCAATATACAGCTAAAGAGGGATGTTAGCTGTTCTAAAATGACATCACGATACTGTCACTTGTTGGCTTACTAACACCTGTGAGATTAATTGCTTGAATTTATTTCTGTAAGCCTCAGTTTCAGAACTCTGAAATGGGGAACTAATAATACACAATTAAGATTATTCCATCTATGTTCTTAGTTGTTACACCGAGTAAATATTCAATATACAGCAGCTATTATTTATCTCTGTTATGATTACTTGTTACATAATGCAGAGACAGGAGATGGTTCTGAGAGGACAAGGAAAATGCAAGAGTAAGAAAGGTAATTAGTAAAAAATGCAGTTGTATATTGAGTGAGATACAAGGAGAACAGTAAACAAAGATAGATAAAAAGAATGGTAAATAGGCATAGAGACTCTTGGAATAAGATAAAGAAATAAAGAGTTATTTAGGTTCAGATAAATTAGGCAGATAAAAAGAAGGAAAATAGAATTCTGGAGAGACAATCTCAGAGAAAAATAAGAAGTCAGTGAGAGACTATGTAGATACAGAATTGATTTACATTCATAAAGATTAATATTTAAGTAACTGAATTTAAAAAAATTGAATGTCCCTGATTATACAATTACATTAATGCAGATTATTTCCATTTTATTTCCATTTATTGTGAGTGATCACAGCCATAAGTCTAGTAATCATCAGTCCCCATATAAAAAATTTCATTGACCATATTCCTTATGCTGTATATTATATCCCTGTGGCTTATTTATTTTGTAAATGGAGGTTTGTATTTCTTAATTCCCTTCACCTATTCCATCCCAGCCCAACTCCCTCCACCCTGGAAACCACCTTTGTGTTCTCCGTGTCTATGAATCTGTTTTCATTTTGTTTCATTTGTTTTGTTTTTTAGATTCCAAATATAAGTGAGATCATACAGTATTTATCTGTCTCTGACTTATTTCACTTAGCATAACACCCTCTAGACCCATCCATGTTGTCACAAATGGCAGGATTTAATTTTTTATGACTGATATTTCATTATATGTGTATAAAATATATGCACATCTTCTTTATCCATTCATCTATGGGTGTACAGTTAAGTTGCTTCCATATCTTGGCTACCATATCTTGGTGAAAAAATGTTACAGTGATGGTTGGTTAGCATATAACTGTTTGAATTAGTGTTTTTGTTTTCTTCTGATAAATACCCAGAAATGAAATTGTTGGATCATGCGGCAGTTCTATTTTAATTTTTTAAGGAACCTCCATGCTGTTTTCCATAGTGGCTGCACCAATTAACAATTCCACAAACAAGGGAGTGTCCCCTTTTCTGCACATTATCACCAACATTTGTAATTGTTGTCTTTTTGATGATAGCCTTTCTCACAAGTGTAAGGTGGTATCTCATTGTGGTTTTGATCTGCATTTCCCTGATGGTTAGTGATGCTGGACATCTTTTCATGTGCCTGTTGGCCATTGGTATGTCTTCCTTGGGAAAATGTCTATTCAAACCCTCTGCCCATTTTTTAATAGGGTTGTTTGGGTTTTTTTGTTGTTGAGTTGTATGAGTTCTTTGTATATTTTGGATATTAACCTTTATTGAAGATATTATTTGTAAATATCTTCTCCCACTTAGTAGGTTGCCTTATTGTTTTATTGATGGCTTCCTTCCTGTTCAAAACGCTTTTAGTCCCTTTTATGGTTTCAGACCATACATTTAAGTTTTTAATCCATTTTTAGTTTATTTTTGTAAATGGTGTGAGAAAGTTGAGTTTGATTCTTGTGCATGTAGCTGTCCAGTATTCCCAGCACCATTAATTGAAGAGGCTATTATTTCCCCATTGTATACTTTGCCTCCATTATCATAGGTTAATTAGCTATATACTTGTGGGTTTATTTATGGGCTCTCCATTAATCTATATGTTTGTTTTTGTGCCAGTACCATACTGTTTTGATTATTGTAGCATTGTAATATAGTCTGAAACCAGGGAGTGTGGTATCTCCAACTTTATTCTTATTTTTCAAGGTTGTTTTGGCTATTTGAGGTCATTAGTGGTTCCTAGCAAATTTTAAAATGATTTATTTTAGTTCTGTGAAAAATGACATGGGTATTTTGATAGGGATTGCATTAAATCTGTGGATTGTCTTGCGTAGTATGTATACTTTAACAATATTTTTCCAATCCATGAGCATCATACATATTTCCATTTATTTGTGTCATCTTCAATTTTTTTCATCAGTCATATAGTTATTAGTGTACAGTTTTTTACCTCCTTAGATTTATTCCTAGGTATTATATTTTATTTTTTTGGATGCAATTGTAAACTGGATTGTTTTCTTATTTTTCTCTGATAGTTTGTTGTTAGTGTATAGAAATGGATCAGATTTCTGTACATTAACTTTGTATCCTGTAACTTTACTAAATTCACTTATAAGTTCTAACAGTTTTGTTTTTTTTTTTTTTTGGTGGTGCATTTAGGATTTTCTCTGAATAGTATCATGTTATCTGCAAAAGGTGACAGTTTTATTTCTTTCTTTTCAATTTGGATTCCTTTTATCTCTTTTTCTTGTCTGATTGCTGTGTCTAGGACCTCTACTACTGTATTGAATAAAAGTGCTGATAGTGGGCTTCTTGTCTTGTTCCTGATCTTAGAAGAAATGCTTTTAGCTTTTCACTATTGAGTATAATATTATCTGTGGGTTGGTCATAAATGGCCTTCATTATTTTGAGGTATGTTTCCTTCATACTCACTTTGTTGAGAATGCTTATCATAAATCCATGCTGAATTTTGTCAAAAGCTTTTCCCACATATATTGAGATTATCAAATTCTTCAATTTGTTTATGTGGTGTACCATGTTGATTGATTTGTGGATATTGAATCATCCTGGGATTCCTGGGATAAATCTCACTTGATCATGGTATCTGATCCTTTTGATGTACTGTTGAATTTGAATTGCTAATATTTTGTTGAAGATTTTTTCATCTATGTTTTCAATAAATGTCATCAAGGATATTGGCCTATAATTTTCTTTTTTAGTGATACCTTTGTCTGATTTTGGTATCAGGATGATGCTGGCCTTATAGAATGAGTTTGGAAGTGTCCCGCCCTCTTCAAATTTTTGGAATAGTTTAAGAATAGGTGTTAAGTCTTCTCTAAATGTTTGCTGGAATTCTCCTGTGAAGATTTGTGGTCCTGGACTTTTTTGTTGGGAGCTTTTTGATTACTGGTTCAATTTCACTACTAGTAATCATTCTGTTCAGATTTTCTATTTCTTCCTGATTCAATCTTGGGAGACTGTACATTTCTAGGAGTTTATCCAATTCTTTTAGGTTGTTCAATTTTTTGTGGTATAATTTTTATAGTAATATCTTATATATTTGTATTTCTGTGGTATTGGTTATAAGATTTCCCTTTTCATTTCTGATATTATTTATTTGGGTCCCCTCTCTTTTTATCTGGATGAATCTAGCTAAAGGTTCATCAATTTAGTTTATCTTTTCAAATAACCATATCTTAGTTTAATTTATCTCTTCTATTTTTTAAGCTCCATTTCATTAATTCCCATTCTTTTCTTTATTATTTCCTTTCCTCTATTAACTTTGGGTTTTGTTTGTTCTTCTCTGAAATAAATATTTTTAAGGCAAAATGATATTTATCAGTATATTTAAAGATTACAGTTTCTTTTAAAGCATATATTAATTTACTTAGCTAATTCCAAAATAACTTGGACTATTTCAATAAATAGCACATGCTGTAATGTCATTCTTCAGCTTATGTACCTTTGCAATTAAAAATTAAGCCACTTTGATTTGTAATATATAACAGGAATAATTATGACCTCCCAACAAATACTTGTATCTTGTGAAAAATAGTAGCTTCCCCAACAACACTGCTTCACTATCATGCATCTATGATAAATCGGTTCTTTTCTTGTTTCAGAAGGAAAGGCATATACTACAGTGACCTCAGAGAGTGATAAGCACAACTGCAGTTCATATACCTGACTCCTCTGTGTGCCTACAGGTAAACCTCTGCCAAAGTGAATAGGAAGGAAATAGAAAAGGAAGAGAAAGGCAGGAGAGGCCAATTTTTCTTATCAATTCCATTAACAAAATATAAAGGTCAGAATCTGAAGTCAGTAGACAGTAAATCACTTGTTAGCTAACTTCAGGCTCACAGAAGCTCTGTGAAAGATTAACATACAAGAATTCCTTTTACTTCACATACACAGATTAAAGTAAAGATTTCTTCCAACACCTTGCTGAAAAATTAATGGGCATCAAGATAATAAGCCCATTTTCCCCCAAAAACCAAATCAGGAAGTTATTTTCTCTCACTTTAGGAATACAAATTCAAAGTGGAACCAAATATTTAAACTACAGCTATATGATTCCCATTCTGTAAGTATTCCAATAATTTTATTATTATGAGAAAAAACAACAACAAAAACCCTAGGAATATCTCCTTCATATAATGTTTTGAAAGCACTGTTGTATAATTGATTTCAATTCTAACTGAGGGTTAACATATTTGGCCCTTACATTGAAATATTATGGTTGTTATAGTAAGAACAGTAATGCTTAGCAATGGAGAATTAGGAATCCTAGATTTCTTAGGAAATTTTAAAAAATATATAAATGAGGTCAAGTGACATTTAAATAATTCTGAAGAAATTTGAAAATAATCTCATAAGATTGTCTCCACAGCAATTGTTAAGGAAGTAGAGAAATTCATTGTTTTGAAAAATTTAAGAGGAGAAAAATACAATGTTTTGACATCTAAAACTTTGATATCTGTATTTCTCAGAAACAATTTGATATCTAATTATACATTAAATTTTTGTTACATTAAAATCTTTTTACGCTTTTTGAAATATATAATTCCTTATTTTTTATCTCTTCCTTGAAACATTTGTACTTTATATATTTTAATGCTGCATTGCTCATAATAATAGCAAATATTTTAAAAGAAATTGTGTTCTAAATTGTCCAATAACATAAAGTCAGTCTAGATTCTTTATAGGAAATATTATTCAAGTGACCTGATTCTTTCCCTTGCACTAGAGGTAGGCACATGATCCAAAATGGGCCTCTTGTACCCTTGGTCACAGTAATTTTTCAGGGATTGGAATGAATTGGGTCATGGCCCAAAATAATTCTTTGTTCCTTTACAACATTTGGAAAGTGGTTCTCTCTTTTTGATGAACAGAAAGAGAATTCTAGACCTGATGCCAAAATATTGACCAAAATTCATCTGTACTTGACACCGGAAAACTGGATTTTCAGTTTAACTAAGTCACTATATACTCTATTTATGTAAGCAAGATTGATTTGTCTCTTATTAATGAAAATCATTATCTAATATAAGAGGAGTTAAATGTGGAATTCCAGGATCATCAGCTGAGAAGTTGGAAAGCTAACTTTCTTGGTTTGTTTTGATGTAAGAAATGGGTGTGTCTCCATCCTGAACCATCTAAATGAAGTCATCTCTATGACAGATAAAATTTTTTTAAACGTATTATTTTATAAAAAATTGATTACCAAATTATCATTCCTGTTAGGCATCATCTATATTTCCAAATGAAGAATGTCATTGTACCTTACATATTTTGGTAAAAACAGCTTCCTTCTTAGAGAGAAAAGCAAGAAATTTGGCTCCAAGAGATCATCACGGTCCTTGCACATCTTGGCTTTTGTACAAATGCACTCTTTGTAAAAATAGCATACAAGAGACAAGTTGTATATGTATCTGATTCCTCTGATCAAGAATCTTCCAAACCACTCTTCTCAGATAGTGATAAAGATAGTTGGTGAGCACAGTATCTTCTTTAACTTCCTGTCAGTGGCTTTGCCAACCCACATGAATTGTGGTAGATTTACAGTGTATCAGTAAATGAGTGTAAACGACCATCAGACGATTCATCTTTATGGGGCTGGAGTAGTTTGTTATGAAAATATAACAAAGGCCCTTGATTGATTGCTTAATATTCACTTAGTACCAGTATGAGCTTGGTTATATACTTTACTACTAAACTTAGAGATCTCTATGTTACAATTGAGCAGACCATACCCTGTTTATACTGCTTCTACTCTCTTGCAAACGAGCTTAATATATGGATCAATGTGTTCTTAGAATATTTGTTGTTAATTTCAGCTGGCAAATGCAAGTGCCTTTATATCATTAGAAACAAAGTTAAAATAAACATATGCATAGGAATCTCTCATTGTCCCTTAAGCATATCTGTGTAGAAAAACTTCAGCCAATAAAGCTGGAAAGAGTTAAGTGCTTTTTTTTACTAAAAGTATTAGGCTGTGTCAATAGCAATGGGAAATCAAGCTATGTATATTTTGGAATTATAAAAAAAGATGAATATTCTAGGTGATTTTGTGTATAGTGATTATTTCTCACTATGCAATTCTTAGAAAGGGGAATGGATTAAAAAGAGAGATTAGAGAAAAGTTTAAAAAGCAAATAAAGAGATAAAACATCATAAAGAAAGTGATCTGATGTTTCTAGAGCTGTCAGTCTTAACTGGAAGTTTCCTTACCATGTTTTATTGTGGAATCAAAGTGAGTTGACTTTCTGAAAATGTTACGATTAAAGATGAAATAAGTCACTGGGACTTAAGCATCTGTGTATACAAAAAGCTTATATCAATGAAGATGTGAAGTCATTAGGATGAGGCTTATAATAGTCATGAATATAAACAGGTAAGAACAGTTCATGTATATGGTTTGGAGAGAACATGAGATATATTAGGGCATTAATACTATGTTTTCACTGCCCCGTTTTTCAGTCAAGGAAACAGAGTCACTGTGTTATGGGATAAAGATTGTACTATACTAATTTGAGCTCTCCTATTTGTGGATGGAGCTTGGACAGCACAAGGCTAGAAGGGGAAGTAGGGGAATAAAAAAGATTCTAAAAGGTCCATGTGGGAAGGTGCTGCCTCAGGGTAGTTTTATCTCTGTGGGCCCACAGCTAAGCATATGGTGGTGGGTTTGGGGCCCCTGTTGGTCAGCAAATCTAGCAGTCAGAAGGAAGAGCTGAAGAGATCATGTAGAGGCTGGAGCCCATGGGTGTGTGGTAATCTTCAGTAGCGGCTCCTGCTTCACTCCTGTTTTCCAAATCTCATGCACATTTCTCTTTTGGCCAACTCTCACCTAGAGTCTTACAAGGAAGGGGCTTCTGGAAAACACGCTTCCAGCTTAACCAAATCAACAGAATGCAAATTATGACTAATGTTCTGGCCCCTTAGAATATCAAGTTGTCTAAAACCCAGCCTTTAGAGCAGGAAATCAAAGAGAGTATACAACCTTGAGAAATGTGTACATAATGACATATATTCAGTAGAGGAGTTATACAACATCTTAACTTGACTGAATAAAACATATTTTGACCAATATCTTGGTGTTTATATAGGCACGGCTTTTGATTGTGACTAAGAAAGGGTGGCCCATAAAAACTGACTCCAATATAGAACAGTGTGTAACACAAGAGCAAATTACAAATGATTAAAGGGGAGCAGTTTTCCTAACTAGAGAGAGAGAAGCTCTTGCATTTAGCAGTGAAACGTAAGGGAGGAGTGAACAAATACAAGGAGACTGAAACAGATGAAAGATACGACCAATGGCAATAGCAACAGGAACTAAAGAAAAGTAGCAGCCATTACAGTTTAAAGAAATTAGTGCATAGGGAATCCAGGAGGCCCTGGGACCAATAAACTTTTAAATATCACTGCCTCAGGAGAAAATTTCTAGCTTGGGAGGACAATAAAATTTCCAAGGACAGAATAACAAAACAGAAAATCGGGGCAGAGCAGGACATTGTCTTTAGATACCTTTTGCTAAAATGCTTGAACAGTTCTTGATAAAGAGAAATGAGCAACTCAGCAAGAGGAGGGCTATTAATATATCATAAAATAAATATGCATATTAATTAATACACATATTAATCTTTTGTTTAACTTATGATCATTTCATTATAGCGGTATTGCAGGTTACTTCAGAGTTTGCATTTAATTGCTAAGCACAATTTAAGTCATCCATTTGTTGTTAAAATAGAAAACCTTTCATCCAAGTGGAATCAACTATTTGGAAATAATCTTGGCATCCTTACTGGTGACTGCTCAAAAACTGGCACATTTGCAGTTTACTGAGCTGACTCTTAAACATGAACTGGCCATAGCAGGTGTTTCTCCTAGAAAAGTCTAATTTGTGGTGCTGCATATAGCATAAGTTGGAATTTGTCATACATTCTCAACCCTTCAAACCCTGACACCCCTTCATCACAGTGGTTGGAAGGCTAAAACTACATTTGTCAATCTCCCTTGAAGCTAACATTCACTGTTTATTTAAATTTTAGAAATAAAGAACACTCTCATGGGATTTGAAAGTTTAGCTTAGGCCATTTTCTTGCATGATTGATGCCTGGTAAGGAAGACCTGACATATATGAATATTTGTAGCTGGTTTCATATTTTTGTATTTAGCTGTAAGGTTCATGGATGTGAAACAAAGGTATAAACCTTCAGGATTTATACCTAAAGATTCTTTACATTCTGTGTATCCAACCCTTTAACCAATATTGTAACCACAAAATTCCCTGTATTAAATTCTTCCTGGTTGAAACAACTGAAGTGGATTCTTACACTGTTTTTTACATTATACTCTGACAGGTACCAAGGTGCCTCTTAGAATCATTACTTGATTACATCTATACTGGAATCTAATAAAACACCACAGGAGAAACTGAATTATAAATTTTTAATATAACCACTTGATTGGGAAAAGAAAACATGTCTTGTTGGATTGTGAGATTGTGACTATACAGTAATACATTTTAAAAAACAAAGGGACCTGAGATCATTGACACCAGGGTTTGCCTTAAACCTTTGTGTGATCTTGCCTTAATTGCTCTAAATCATCTGCACTTAAGAAATAAGATGAGGCATGTGCAAACATATTGGAGTCATCCTATCAGCAACTGAGTTACTTGTAATTATGCTTGAAGTTATATAAAGGTAATGTGATAGTACTTCTCACCCTAAAAAAGTACAGCTATTTTGATTCTGAAATTTTTTTAAAAAAGAAAACAAATAAGGAAAAAGTAGTTAAAATAAATCAGTTATTTGTGAAAAACTGATCTATCATCTGTATTTTTCTTATCCCTAAAATTTTTTATTTATGCTTAATATTAATGACTCACTCATTTTATATTGTGGATAGTCTTATTTAAAGCAGAATATGGTATCCAAATCTGCCTTACTCCCTGGCTTTGTAGTGTTTAAATTAACCCTAAGTCTATTCAATATTCTGTAATAACCTAAATGGGAAAAGAATCTGAAAAAGAAGGAATATGTGTATATGTATAACTGAATCTTAAGCTGTACACCTGAAACTAATACAACATTGTAAATCAACTCTACTCCAATAAAATAAAATTTTAAAATGTCAAAAAACTCTTTATTAACTAAAGGTTCACTCTGCCCGTATCCTGAATGAGGTAGTCAATACATTGACAATGTCATACACAGCAGCTGACAGGCTCTGAAATTTGTCTTGCTGACGATCTGGTTACACATAAATGCACTGCCTTTTCCTCCTTTCCTTCATCACTGCCCCTTCTACATACATGTGGCCACATCAGTATGACTGGATTTCATCCAGCCTTGATATCCTTGCTCAGCACTTATATGCTTCAATTCTGCCACTACACCAAGCAGAAGAGAGCTGGCTGGAGCCCTGACACACAATCCTTATCTTCCAGTCTCCCCCAAATTTCATTTGTTTGGCAGCTGCACTGTTCTAAGCAGGCAGATCCACCAGCTCCTCTCTAATTCCAAGCTTTGCTTGCTGCATTCTCCCTGTACCATATCTCACCCATCTTAATGGGCCTCTTTAGTTCTCCAGGACTGCCCGAACCAAGTCAGAGTTAAGCATGACCTCTTGGAAACAGCACAGCTCTGAAGTGCCATATTGTTCTGCCAGAAAGGGCTTCCTTAGTCAATTACCTTCATCTGTTTTTTTGCTACTAAATCCCATCTACTTCAATGTCTCTTTTCCCCCTTCTGTTAACATTGCAGTCTGAAAGCCAAGCTTTTCTTTGCTGGACATGATGAAAGCATTTTAGTTTTCCTTTTCTGTCACACTCCACAGATCTCATAAATCTTACACTCTTTTAGAGCAAGATAAGTGACTTTCAAGCATATTAAAATTTATTTAGGCAGTTTTTTAGTACGTGTAGCTTTTTATTCTGAAGTTTATACGAAGTTAAATAATTATCAACAGAAAATATCTGACTATTTCACATGCTAGGATTAAAAGAAATATGGATTGAAAGGACTTCCAAGCTGTTCCACGACACGCAAACTCTTTATAGTTGTCGATTTCTCAACACATTTCCTGCCCTGCTATTTCAATGAAAACAGCCTGTCGAGAGTTTTACATAGATCAAAAACATGGGATAAAGAAGTGTTAGGTGTTTTCTTGTCTGTAACACCTACTTGTTTCACATATTTTTCTTCTGAAAGGAAAAATCCCCTTATTATATATTAACTGCTATCAATCATAATGAGTACTATTTGTGTTTAAGATATATTTTACATACTAGGAATTAGTCTTGCTGACATATCTATAATGAGTAAAAAATTTAAAGCAGGAAAATATTTATTTAAGAAAAAACATGCAAAATAAATGAATGCTTATTAGTTGTATATGAATATCCATCACAACATAAATATTTATATAATTTAAAAATAATCCTGTGTAAATTCTACTTTCTTGGTATTCTTTTTGTATTTTTCAAAAGTCAATAAACTAGAAAAATAATTTATATGGTTGTATACAACCCTGAAATTCTGTAGTTCTATGAGTCCATGACAAGCCCAGATCTCATACACTTAATTCAGTAAGTATGCCTCAAAAGATAGTGTCGTGAGAAATGATCATTTGTTCTCATCATTCCACTCAATTGTGCAATTGTTTTATCTTGAAAATAAACATAATATAAAACTCTCATAAAAAATTTAAAAAACCAAATAAAACATCAAATTATTCTTAAAGGAAACAAAACTGAAATTTAAGAAGTCTTCCGAAAGGCTGAGCACACTTTGTGTATTTTTTAATGGAAAATTTCCAAGAATAATTGATCTGTGTAGTGGTGTGTAATGAAAAATAGATACTCTGAAATGTGAATCTTTAAACCTAAATTCTACTAACTTTAAGCTTGAAGTTAAAATTCAGAAAGCATATTTATTATTTAATCTATTTTTTATTACCATTATGACTAGGCCACCCATATATTTTATTCCTCTTCAATCCATACCTAAAAGTCAAATAAGGAAATGCATAGGTAATATAATGTAATTATCTATAACTTGGATTCTGCAGCAATCTAAAAATAAGTTAGTTTTAGGCAACAAAAGCAAAAATATCAAGTGGAACTATCTCAAACTAAAAGGCTTCTGCACAGCAAAGAAAACCATCAACAAAATGATAAGGCAGCCCACTAAATGAGAGAAAATATTTGCAAATCATATATCTGATGAGGGGTTAATATCTAAAATATATAAAGAACTCATATGACTCAATAGCAAAAATCCAAGTTGATTAAAAAATGGTCAGAGTATCTGAATAGGAATTTTTCCAAAGAAGACATACGGATGGCCAATAAGTATATGAAAAGATGCTCAATATCAGTGATCATCAGGGTAAAGCAAACCAATACCACAATAAGATATCACCTTATACCTGTTAGAATAATTAATATAAAGAGACAAGAAATAACAAGTGTTGGCAAAAATGTGGAGAAAAGGGAATCCTTGTGCACTGCTGGTGGGAATGTAAATTGGTACAACCACTACGAAAAACAGTATGACGGTTTCTCCAAAAACTAAAAGTAGAACTACCGAACTACCATACGATCTAGCAATTCCACTTCTGGTTATCTATCTGAAGAAAAAGAAACACTAACTTGAAAAGATATATGAACTGCCATGTTCATTGCAGCATTATTTAAAATAGCCAAGACATGGCAACAACCTATGTCCTTGACTGGATAAAGAAAATATGGTGTGGACCTTGAGGGCATTGTGCTAAGTGAAATAAGTCAGACTGGAAAATATAAATATCATATGATCTCACTTACAGGTGGAATGTACAATTCTCAGTCACTAAGTTCAATTAGCGTAATGTCCTCAATGTAATGGATAACAGTGATATCTTGGAAGGAAAAAGAGATCAAGGTCTCTGTGGACTAAATTATCACATATGACTAGGTAGTTTATGTATTTCTGAGGTAAGTAGTAGACATCTTTGTCTTATTTCTGATCTTAGGAAGAAACCATTCGGTCTTTCACCATTAATTTAATGTTAGCTGTGGGGTTTTCCTACAAGCCACTTACCAGATAGAGGAACTTCCCTTCTATTATAAGTTTGCTGTGGTTTCTTTCTCATAAAAGGATTTTGTCAGATGCTTTTTTTCTTTATTGAAATAATGTTATTTTTTGTTTTTTAGTCTATTACTATGATGTATTATATTAAATTATTTTCAGATGTGAAACCAACCTTACCTTACTGGGATAAACCCCATAGAGTGTATAATTCTTTTTATATGTTGCTGGATTTGGTTTGCTAGTATTTTTTGAAGATATTTGAATCTATATTTATAAAGACATTAGTCTGGTTTTCTTTTTCTTGTGATATCTTTGTCTGGTTTGATACCAGGGTCATAGTGGCCTCATAAATTGATTTGGGAAGTATTCGCTACTATTCTATTTTTTGTCTCTGCTTTTCTTTGTGTGTAGTTTTTTTTTAAAATTACAAATCAAATGTTTCATGTCTTATATGTAATTCAGATTGTCTATTTCTTCTTGAGTCAGTTCTAGTTGTTTGTATCTTTCTAGGAATTTGTCCTTTTCATCTAAGTTATCTGATTGACATACAATTGTTCATCGTATTATCTTAATCATTTTTATTTCTGTTAGGTCAGTAGTAATATCCTTTCTTTAACTCATGATTCTAGTAATTTGAGAGTTCTCTCTTTTTATATTGGTCAGTCTACCTAAATGTTTGTTATTTCTCCTTTACTTTTGAAGGATAATTTCACAGGGTAGAGAATTCTAAATTGGTGGCATTTTTTTCTCTCAACATTATAAATATTTTTCACTCTGCATTCCCCTTTTTGCATGGTTTCTGAGGAGAAGTCATATATAAATCTTGCCTTTTCTCCTTAATATGTAAGGTGTCCCCCCACCCTGCCCCGACTTCTTTTGGGAGTTTCTCTATCTCTCTCTCTCTCTCTCTCTCTCTCTCTCTATATATATATATATATATATATATATATATATATATATATATATTTGTAATTTGAAAATAATATGCCTGGGTATCGCTTTTTAGACATTTATCTTGCTTAGTGTTCTCTTAGCTCCCAGTATCTGTTGTTTAGCATCTGATGTTAATTTAGGGAAATTCTTGGTCACTATTGTTTCCATTTTTTTTCTGTTTTTCACTCTGTTTCTTCTCCTGGTGCTCCCTTTATAGGTATGCTACATGGTTTAGAATTGTCCCATGGTTCTTGGATATTCTGTTCTGCTTTTTCAGTCTTTGTTCTTTTTTACTTTTTAGTTTCAGCAGTTTCTATTGGTATATCCACACACTCAGAAATTATTTTCTTAGCCATGCCCAGTCTACTAATAAACCCATCAAAAGCATTCTTTGTTTTTGTTACAGCGCTGTTGTTGTTATTTTTCTAGCATTTCTTTTTTGCTCTTTCTTAGGATTTCAATCTCTCTGCTTACATCACTCAGTTTTTCTTGCATGCTGTGTACTTTATTGATTAGAGCCCTAGCATATGAATCATTGTTATTTAAAATTTTGTTCTAATAATTCCAACATCCCTTCCATATCTGGTTCTTATGCTTGTTCTGTCTCTTCAAATTGTTTTTATTTTTTGCTGTTTATATTCCTTAAACTTCTTTCTTGATAGCTGGAAATTGTGTACTGAGGAAAAGTCACTACTACAATGAGACCTATAGTAAAGTCATGGTAAGCTGTGGAAGGAGGAGAAATGGTTCTATAGTCCTATAATTAGCTTTCAGTCTTTGAGTCTATGCCTCTAGAGTGTGAATTTCACAAGAGCCTCCCAGTCTCCCTGACTCCCACTGTCTTAGAAGGAATTGAGGGGGCTTCCCTGGGGCTTCCCTGGGGCTTCCCTGGGGTTTCCCTGGTGGCGCAGTGGTTGAGAGTCCGCCTGCTGATGCAGGGGACACGGGTTCGTGCCCCGGTCTGGGAGGATCCCACCTGTCGCGGAGCGGTTGGGTCCGTTAGCCATGGCCGCTGAGCCTGCGCGTCTGGAGCCTGTGCTCCGCAAGGGGAGAAGCCCACGTACCAAAAAAAAAAAAAAAGGAATTGAGTAGGTTGGTGCTGAGTATTTTCCTTCTCCCAGGTCAGTTATGCTTTGATAATACCCCCAATAGATTAGACCCTGGTTAACTATTTTGTCCTGAGAGCAGTGCTTTTTAAGAAAAACTGAATGCTCTGGCATATCTCACAATGGTTCCTTTTCCCCACCCCCAGCTGAAAGCATGAGATGTTTTCCCCAACGTTTACTATGAAATCTTGGTCAACCATTTGGAGGTAAACTCACAAAAATGTGGGGCCCACTATGGCTGGGTCTCCCTGAAGGTTTTAACTCTCAGACTTGTCCTTTCTGAGCCTCCAGCAATTTGAAAATTCCAGTTCAGTTTATCCTATCCCAGCAGTGGTTCTTCAGAGTTTTTTGTTTGTAAGCTCTACTTTGGTGATACACGACTCCCTGTCTGTCTCTCCTATCTTGGGTACAGTGGTTTGCCCAGTTTCCTCACCTCCATTATAGATCCAAAAAGTATTATTGATTTTTCAGTCTGTTCAACTGTATTGTTAGAACAGAGTGGCAACTTTCAAGCACCTTACATGTGGAACTGAAAGCTCCTATTTGGTTTTTTAAAATTATTTTTTCCTAGATATTAATATAACCAAACCATATTCCTAGAAATTAATATTTTCAAATTTCTTATTAATTGTTCTGTAACAAATGGTTCACATAGATTTGATCAACGCTGCATTCTATAACCTTACCTAAGTTATGTATATGAGATGCTACACTACAGTAGGAACACCTGCTTGAATTTTGCTACCTTAACCACAAAAAGATATTGATCTTAACTATTATTACATCTTTTCAACTCTTTTTAATAGTTGAGAATTTCTGCTTCTGAATTTTTCTAGGAAAATAAACATAATCACCACATGGATATTTGAAAGTTTTGTCAAGGTTATCGATGCTGGGCTATAAGTGCTATTCAACACTTAAGGTATTTATCTCCAGTTAACTCCCCACCATGCTTTCTCCAATCTCCTTTTTTCTCTTAATATTAGCCACAAACTATTGCAGGAAAATAACGTTAGATCTTACTTTAATTGAGGCTCTGTTTTCCTATTCACAGAGTCTATTAGTCCAGTAAACATTTTATTTCTTTTTTTCTCTTTAGCACAAATATGCAATCATAATCACTTTGAATCTATTGCTTTAAAATTAATCTCTTGTTCATTTTTATTTTTGCTTTTCAATTTCAATGCCAATTTTAATTTTTTTTCTGAATTTTAGAGCAGTCCCTTTTAATTTAACTTTATTCATGTTAAAGTACTGTATTCCATTATCCTTCTTAGAGGACTATTTTAATTATAATTATAATACAGACTATTCAAAACTTTCAAAAATACCATATTAATTACTGTAAAACATTATATCTCCTCATCTCATATTAAACACAACTGCTACATGTTCCTATTTATCTCTCTGGTGCACTTTTGATGTCTCCTAAAAAACAACAACAATGACAACAAAAAACAAACAAACAAAAAACCCTCAATTTTGTCCACATAATCCCTCCACTGTTTCTGAGTATTATTCTTTCTTTTCACATAATTTTTATTGTGTTTAAATTCCTCTTAATTTAATGTGATTTTACATATGATATAAAATCAATAAATTTTAGCTAGACTAAGAACTTAAATATGAAAAGCAAAATTTTAAAATCTCCCCCAAGTTTGGACGTAGGGAAGAATTTCTTAGACTTACTATACAATCATAAAAATAAAGACTGATACATTTGACTACACTGAAGTATCTTTTAATTATAAAAAAATAAATAAAATGAACATGAGCTGGAGAAAATATTTGGCTCACATACAATCAAAAATTTTAGTATTTATATTCCTACCTATTGGTAAAACACACACACACACACACACACACACACACACACACACACACATACAAGCATCAAAACAAAATACTGATCTAAAGTCATGTTCAAATATTTCACAGTAGAAAAAAATAGATAATAAAGATAAAAATTTTCAACTTTATTATTAATCTGAAAAATACAAACTAAATACCATTGAATATAATACCACTTTATTTCTACAAAATTGAAAAACAAAACAATACCCACTGAAAAAATTGGAAAAATAAAGTTGTTAGTAAAGGATAAAGCAATAGATAGTGTAGGCAAAGTATAAATTAATATAAAGAATTTTGAAAGCAATGAGGATTACAAAGTAAAGTTGCAAATATGCAATTTTATTCCTTAAAATATTCTTCCATCTCTGTGCCAGTAGATATGCACAGAAATGCACATCAGCAATATTTCTAAGCACAAACATTACAAAGAACCCAAAGGTCGATTAGCATTTGAATGCATAAATAAGATTTTTATAGGTTCATACTACAAAATACTATTGAACAGTGAAAATTAATAAATTGCCTTTATATTGGTCAACATACAAAAGATATTTAATAAAAATATCAAGGCACGGAAGTCACATATACATTATTACGTTGAAATAAAGCTTGATGATGCAACATTTTATATTAAGTAAAGATATATGCATATGCCATAACACTGTGAAACATTATCCAGATTTCTTTAATATTATTTATAATGATTTTGTGTGTGTGTGCAGGAGGAAGACAGATTTTGTGTGTGTGTGTGTGCAGGAGGTTCAGAACAGAACCAATGAGGAATTTGATTGCAATGGTAATATTCTATTTATTAAATCTGGTGGGTATTCATTTTGTTATTAAGCTTTGAAATATTGTAGGTATTTTTGGCATTCTTTTTATGTATATTCAAAAACAGAAGAAGGAGAATGAATAGAAACATTGGAGCCAGATGGGCTGCGTTCAAATTCTGCCTTTGCCACTTGCAATGGTAACTCTGGGCAAGTTACTGAACTCTTCCGGGTATTTTTCTTATGTGTAAAACGGGTCATGACAACTGCTATTCTCAGAGTTTTCATAAGGAATAAGTGAATTAAAATATATAAAACAATTTAGAACAGTGTCTAGCAGGTAGTATATACTGAATAAATGTCAGTTTTCATATTTAATTATGGAGGAAAAAAATCTCACCTATATATGTTATATCATTTATCTACAGAAATAGTAACTTGAACATAACAGAAACATAAAATCAACAGTTATTGATTTTTAATAACACTATTTAGTACAAGAAAATAATCTACACACACACACACACACACACACCAAAAGCCAGGGATGCTCTGTCCTTGCTTACCTCTCTGAACTCTTCAAAATAAGGACATAACTTCCTGTTAGTCCTTGAGACACAGCTTCTCTGCCTTTCCATGTGCTGCTTCATTTGTATAGTAGTCTCTTCACTTAGTTCTTTACATCTTTGGTTCACCTCATAGATTCATTCTAGAGAGTGTCCATTCCTAAGGCAGGTCTGCACAACATCCCTAACCAAAAAGTCAGTCTGTATGACTTTCATTACTCATAGGATTATTTGGTTATTTGATTATTCACAGAAATTCATAGGATTATTTGCTTGGTGTCTCCTTCCTTCCAACACACAGTTATCTAAATTTTATGGAGTCAGGAGCTATTCCATCTTGTTTACCACTATATTCCCAACACCAAGAAATGCATCTAGTACAGAGTAGGTGCTCGATATGTATTCATTAAACACATGAATGAATCTATAACAAAACAAGGGAATCATTTAATATATCCTGCTCTTGAATATTGTTAGGTATTTAACTGATGCTTTATAATTTAATTACTTAAATTGCCTGATTATTTTCCCTTCAGTTCTTTAACTTACTAGCAAGTCACAGCATTTTGTTCCTGATTTGCAAAGAATTGACAAAATATGTTGCCAGATACAACAGTGACTGTGTTAGCAGAAGGTTTCTGTAGAATAGATCTAAAAGTCCTCATTCGTCTGCTTTTACAAAGCATCACAATATTGTATTTCAGGTGAAATGTGTAATCCTTTTTCTCTCTAGTTCATGGAGAGTCATTCAGAAGGATAAGAATAATTGGCACACTACAGCTTGAAGAGTGGTTCCCCACCTCAGGTATAAAACTGTTTACACAGAGACATTGCTTGATATAAGCAATACTAAAGATTTTTGCAAAAACCACATTAAAGACATCTAGGAAAAGAAAACTTGCAGAATAAACCTTTTGAGAAACAGTTATTAAACACAAAATGTACATTTCTAAACTACTTTTATATGATACTCTAACTTTTAATGCGACTAGTGATCTTGAAACAAGGTTAATACACTTAAAAGGAAGTCATGAATGTTTGTTCATATTGTAAAATTGAAAGTTTAAAGCTCCTTAAAGAAGTCAGATTTGCCTCAGTGATACCAAATTAGGATGGATCATGAGAAGTAATTATAAGCTGATTCATTTTACATTACTGGCAGGTTCTGCTTTCCATATTTTCTCATCTTCCTTTACTTTATTCTCAGGGAAGCTATAACTGCATTTCCAAAATCAGTGTTGTCCTTACAAAATTTGGATTGCAAGTGTATGAAGCACCTTCACTTATTTATAATATCGTACATGGAATAGAAACATCATTTAACAAGGAGGTTAAATGTAAATAGATGAGGTATAGAAGTGAAAACTAACTTTAAGATGTCACACCAAAAAGTAAGTAAATAAGAGAGCCGCTTTCAGATTAAAGAATCCAATAAAAATAAAGCTACTCAACGATCTGTTCAGTCTGTCGTTGTTTTATTATTTTTTTGAGACACACTTCATGGACTCTAAATAAAACTCTTCTATAGCAAACCAGTGTTTAAAGAACAAAAACAATTTGATGAATCAAAATCCTCAGAGTTCCAACAATCAATATCAGAAACCTTCCACATGCAGTGATTGTGTAATTTTGTCAGCTGTTTCAAATGGTCTTCTTCAAGAAATTTTGACAGCAGGACACTCAGTGGGGAGACACACCAACTGCTGGCAAATCATTCCTACTCATCTAGTGGTGAGAGCTAGTAAAATGAATCACAGCGTTTAAAATGATTTAAACTGGGTATATCCAACTTGGAAGACTATTGTTTTTAATGGCTACTTATCAATTACAAGTATCTTGAACTATCCAAAAAAATTGAAGGTTATTGGATTTTTAATTTACACTAATTTTTTACAAATCATTACTTTTAGCATATAGCAAGTCTGCTTGTAGATGACAGCAATGTGGGGTGTTTATCTTTTGGTCATATCACATTATTTATATGAAATTGCATACTTACATGAAATTGCATATTTATAAGAAATTGCATTTCCACTTTTAATTAAGGGTTGGGCATGTATAGATTCATTTAAGGGTTATACTATAATGCTAAATGTTATAAATATTAAAACTCATGAAAGGTTTCTATAAAAAATTCACTGATTTAAAAAAATAACAGTAGATGGCTTAAAAAGCAAATTTATTTTTATAAAACAATAGAGCTGTGAACCTAGCCACTCTGCAACTGCAATGACCTCAAATAACAAAATATTTGACTGATTTGTCAACCTTACGTATAGAGCCTGCCACCCTAGGAATAAAAAAGAACAGTACAATTTCTTGCCTTAACACATGTTCTAAAACAGAGAATTGTTGTGAGGTCTTTAGTTTGAAAAAGTATTAATACTCCACCCACATTTTGGTGTTTAATACTGATGAAATATTGGACATGAATAAAAATTATTGGAAATGTCAGTTTGGGGTTCTCTTTTAATGGGAGGCAGCATCCTATAGTGGATAATGTTTAAATAGCACAAACAACCTTAGTTTAAGAGCAGCTGCAACACTGATAAACTTTGACTTTTTGATCAAGTACTCTTATTTAATCTCTTCTCTTGGTGCCTTCATTTCCCCTGGTTTAAAACAAAATAGGGTCTACCTCAAAATGTTATTTATATAATACTACACAATGCACTTAGAGCTGAGATAGGCATCACTCTATACACACATATATAATGTAATAGAATTTATAATGTATATGTGTATAAGTTTATATATATGTGTGTATACATACTTCTCCAGATTATGTTGAACTTTTATAATTTTGATCTTATTTAAGAGAATTTACTTTGCTAATAAACTTAATACAATAGACTAAGTGTTATTGTCATGATCACATCTTTCAGATTTTCCAGGATTATCTTTATTTAAAATATTATTTTCTATCGCTCCCACACTTGTCACCATTATATTCACACCAGTGAGATTTGTAAGCCTTGATTATTACAAACACCAGCGCTATGATGGAATAAAAATTAAAATTCAGTTGAAAAGATAACATGTAGATAAAATCAATAAGACTATAGTGTAGCCCTATTTATCTTTTCTATTACAGTTTGTAAATGGTAACATTTTGTTTTCACAGAACACTGAATCATCCAACACAAGGATTTCTAAGAGCTTTCATTTGAAACAAAAAGAGCTCTGCCTATCAGGATTCTAGTGTCTAAAAAGGATTACTGGGATGAAATAAAATTAAACAGCTTGTTCCACTGAGTATTTAAGAATGTCTATCATAGCGCTGATACGAGTTAAGTATGAATAGGAAGAAACTCTCTCAGGTGGTTTTTAGAATAAACAAGAAGGAAAGCTCTTGAGCTGTAGTGCTGAATGCTATCCTAAGGGGCCTTTATTTTTGCTCAGGGACTGTCAGCAACACTTCATTCCTGCACATACGATAAGTCAAATTTAATAACACTCTTCCTATAAGAAATGAACCTAGAGAGTGAATTAAATAAAATAAAGATCACCTTTGTGCTGAAGTTGCAATGTGAGACAACCCAGAAAATATCCGCACGCTTTCCTGGGTCTTCTACACCTGCCTGCTTGGCAGGACATCATATATAAATATAAATGAATATTTAAATCAAATCACAAATTGTGAACACAGTTAATTTAGTTGCTGTCATATCTGCCTCAGAAAACCATGTGGGAATGAAAGTATTCATTGTCTTGTAATTAAATAAAATTAATTGTTATAACATATTATGGAAACATGTTGTTCTAATTATTTGTTAGTAATTGCTTTAAAAAGTGTGTGTTAGAAAATATTTCAGCTTCCACTTGAATTTTTATTTCTAATTGAGAATTATAACTTTCCATTTCTGCTTCTTAGTTATCTATGGTTCAAAAGATGTTTTACTCTTCTAGTTTGGGTTATACTTGAACACTCTGTGATAAAACAGACATTCAAACAGAGTTGAAAATATATTTTCCACTGAGGGTTATCAACTTAAGAAAAAAGGGCAGATCCTATTGAATAATAAAAAAATATTTTAAAAGCCCAGAAAACTAAGTAGGGAATATAAATAGCACTGTTCCCCACCTGATCTGACTACATTTAAGTTTAAAAATATTTTATGACAAAATTTATGTATCAATTAGTGTAAATGTTTGAAATATTAAAATAAAATTAGAAATAAGAAAAAAATTTAATTTCTAACACATAACTTAGAAAAATTCTCTAAACAGTTCCATGTACATACTTTTTTACTTTTCTATGAATAGAGATGGCATACAAGAAAAACATAAATTTCAAATGGTCAGGTTGTTAGTATCAATGAGGTTATCTCCAGAAATAGTTTGCTATGTTGTATATTTGTTTTTCAAAATAGCACTTATAATAAGTGTAAATTTTTTTAAATAAGCAAGTATAAAGTAATGAAAATATATAAATTTCAGTAAATAAAGAAATTGAATGTAAATAAATATATTTTTACCCGCTCTCAACTTTCATTTAGGAGACTGATATTACTTATATGTGGAATCTAAAAAAAAATGACACAAATGAACTTATATACAAAACAGAAATAAGCCCACAGACAGAAAACAAAGTTATGGTTACCAATGGGGAAGGGGTGGAAGGGATAAATTGAGAGTTTGGGATTAGCTTACACATGATACTATATATAAAATAGATAATCAACAAAGACCTACTGTATAGCACAGGGAACTATACCCAATATTTTATGATAATATATAAGGAAAAAGAATCTGAAAAAGAATATATATGCATATTACAACTGAATCACTTTGCTGTACACCTGAAACTAACACAACATTGTAAATGAGCTATACTTAAAAAGAAAAAAAGGATGCTCTTCTTTTGGGCCACTGGAAATATTTAATGAAAAATATTAATTGTCCTTACCTAATTTTTGTGAGAGCCTAGCTTAATAAAATACATTTGAGCTTTTATATGCCTTTGAGACTTGACTGAGGACAATCTCAAAATAGGTATTCTTAAAGTACTTAGCTTAAACTCTTTGCTCTATGAATAAAACGATATCTTGTAAAGAACACTGAACTATAGAGAAAAACAGCAAGGTGAAATGCCAGAAGTGGAAACAGAGAGGGGATGTAAGAGAGTTTATGGAAGATGTCATAATCGTTCCCATCCTTCACTGCCTCTCTGTAATGAGTTACACATTCACCCAACTTTTCCATCTGCCTTTGTAGTGGATACCAGTACAGTAAGCAGGGTATCTATTACCACCCCCTTGACCATGTGACTTGCTTGGAAAATAAAATGTTAACAGTTATGATATAAGCAGAGGTTTTAAATGTGCTTGTATTGTTTGGCTTAGTCACTTGGGCTTCTACCACCTGCCATGAAAAGAGCATGCCTCGGGGTTAGTCCCCAGAATGAAGAAGATAAACTAAGAAGAAGCCTGGATCTAGCTGAGCCCAGCTAAGACCAAATGAGCCTAGTTGAGATCAGCCAAACTGCAGCCAACCTAAAGATCCATAAGCCAGAAAAGTGAATGTTTGTTGCTGTAAGCCATTGGGCTTTGGGATTGTTTGTTACACAGTATTACCAGAGCAAGAGCTGAGTAATACAGTTTGTAAGGCTCTGCCTGTGTTTGAATTCTAACTACACTATTTTCGAATTGAGAGATATTAGTTAAATTGCTGACATTGTACATTAGGGTACTTTTTCAAGAGAGAGAAGCAATAAGGGTATCCATAAGTAAGATAGATAAACTTAGAGGATTGTTGTGGTAATGACATGGGTTAAGGCATATAATGTGTTTCAAGTAGTACCTGGCATGTAAGTGCTCATTACACATAAATAAGTTACAATTCTTAATAAAGTCTAAAATTTCATATAATTTCACCTAGACTGGTGATCCTTATGTATAAAAGAAAACATATATTAACCTTTATTGTGTAAACATAAATAGAAATGCTAACAGTTTTTAGATTATAAACGTGTGTGTGAATCTCTAAATCTCAGATATAACTGCTAAGTAATTGAATTACCTACAATGGCTCAACATTTTAATATTTTCTGACATTATAATCTTATAAAGAACATTAAATTAGATGGCCACAAATACTTGGGTAGAGTAGGATTTTGAAAATATGAATGGAAAGGTATCCAAATCTGTATTATTTTCCTATTGCAGCTGTAATAAATCACTATACACTTAGTTGCTTAAATAATACAAATTTGTTATTTAATAGTCAGGAGGTAGAAGCCCCAAATGGGTCTGACTGGACTAAAGTCAAGGTGCCCTCAGGGTCACCTTCCTTCTGGAAGCTCTACATCAAAATCCAATTCCTTTCCATTCCATCTTTGAGAGGTGGCCTGCATCCTTTGGCTTGTGGCCCACTCTTCCATCTTCAAAGCAGCACTCACAGCCTCCATCTCTCTTGTTCTGATTCCCTCTCCCACTTTAAGGTCCCCTGTGATTACATTGAGCTCACCTGGATATAATGCCGAATAGCCTCTGTTTTAAGCTTGGTTGATTAGCAAACACAATTCCATCTGCACCTATTTGCCTTTGCCCTGTAATCTAATATTCACAGGCTCTGGAGGTTGGATATAGATATCTTTGAGGAGGGAGACACCATTCTGCCTAACAAAAATACTCAGTTTAACTTCTAAGGATGAAATAGTAATAATATCCAATTCCACCTATTACCTATTGTGAAAAGCAAACTCATTGCCACAACAAAGTGTTCATTTTGTGACAATATAATATTTCTCTGTGTTGCTGTATATTTAAATTTTCATATGTGTTATTTTCTGAAAATCTTCATATGTGTTATTTTCTGAATATCTTCATATGTGTTATTTTCCATTGGGGTGCCTGTACATATTTGTCTGAAAAAGAATGTTCCAGTGTGCAAATCTGCACATCTTTTTCTACTAATAAAATCTTTCAGAAAGTAACATTATATGTTTTATGTATTTTATATATAAATATATATTTTTTCCTATTGAGAAAACTTCCCCACAAGAGATGTGTTTTTAAATTGGCTGCCTTGGGATTAAAAAATCAGTACACAATTGGGAGATTGGAACTGACAAATATACACTATTGATACTATGTATAAAATAGATAACTAAAGAGAACCTACTGTATAGCACAGGGAACTCTACTCAATGCACTGTGGTGACCTAAATGGGAAAGAAATCCAAAAAAAGAGGGGATATATGTATACATATAGCTGATTCACTTTGCTGTACAGTAGAAACTAACACAAATTGTGAAGCAACAATACTCCAATAAAAATGAATTAAAAATATTAGTACACATCTATTCTTTATCATGGCTGTCCTGTTATACAAGCTTTTATTTTCAATCCAATATTTTTTACCCTCTTATTCTAATACTAATCATCCTACATTGTTGTAATAAAAAACCCTTTTTTATAAACTAATTAAAATTCCATTAGGTAACTTTTGCCCAATTATGGCATTTAGAATAACCCATACGAGCTTCACTTGAAATGTGAACTCTATTAAGAACCTGTATTTTTATCCTTTTATTTTCTTATTATTAGCTAAGTTTGTGTTTTCATATTGATTTTTCCCCCTTGAATTCTAGATAAAAAGTATTTTAGAGAGCAAGTAGTGAAATACATTTTAATTTGTTTTTAGGACATAGTTAAATATGAAAGTAAGATACAATTATTTTTACATATATGTGATTTGCAGCTCATCAATATGTAAAGAACCAAGGAAAAATCTTAAGACATAAATCTTTTCTTTCTTTCAATCTCTTAATCTTCTTTTTAGGAATGTGTTATGGGGAAATAAAGTTATTGAAAGTTGGAGGGATCCCTTACTATCACAATCACTGTTAGGCTTTTGAGTTCTGGGCATCACCTGACAGCAAAATTTTGTAACGCAAAATCCTCTTTTCCTACCCTCATGTAGATATTTTACAATATGTCAAAAAACTATTAGATTTAATATGCAGCTACAGTATCATTTAGTTCTGAAATGCTGAGAGAACAGTTGACTAAAAATTGTTTATTAGTGTGACCATTCCAAACAATGTAAGGATAAATCCTGCTGACAGACGGGCTTTGCTAAAGAAAATTAACAGTGCCAGCCATGTCACCTCAGAGATGAGAGACAAAGACAGGTGGCTGTGACTCCGAAGGCCACAAAACACCAGTTATCCTGAGTTCCTAACAGCCTGGGCCCCTGCAAGTGGCAAAAACAACATGACTTAAAAAGAACGCTAAAATCACTGAGAGTAGAACAGAGCCCTTTTGAAGTCAACAGGGTTTTAATGCCTACGGTGGCAAAATTGGGACCAAAATTGCAGATTTCTGTCCTAAAGGTCATTCCACTTATTTCTTTTTAAAGGCAAAGAATAACTTTTAAAGAAGATGGCTACCAAAGTTCAACCATAACATTGTCAGTCTTCAGGTTTCAAAAGGACAGACCCATTTAAAAAATATCATAGTTCCTCAGCTTGTTCTTAAAAACAAAATGCTATAATCATTTAGGTGACTTTGAACTTATTACCATTATCTTCTTTATGCATTTGTTCCTCTTTGCTATTAAGATCCTCTAAGGGAGAGCTTCTTTCCTCTGCTCTCAGCTACTTCTGATCTATCTTGCAATTTTCAGTGTTCTCAACTTTATAGGGCTTACATTTATGGCTTTAATTTTCATTGTCATGTTCTTTTCAAATACCAATAAAAACTAGCTTTAAAAACATAAAAGCAGGGCTTCCCAGGTGGCGCAGTGGTTGAGAGTCCGCCTGCCGATGCGGAGGACACGGGTTCGTGCCCCGGTCCGGGAAGATCCCACATGCCGCAGAGCGGCTGGGCCCGTGAGCCATGGCCACTGAGTCTGCGCGTCCGGAGCCTGTGCTCCGCAACGGGAGAGGCCACAACAGTGAGAGGCCTGCGTACAGAAAGAACAAAACAAAAACAAAAAACAAAAAAACACAAAAGCAGGAAATTGTTGACTATGTTACTTTAACTGGCCTATCTGAAATAGAAATAAAGGAGTTACCAATAACTGCTCAGTTTTGGACCAGGAAAATAATAAGAAAGAGAAATAGTTCTGATGGTAAGCTGTTCATGCTACCTCCTAATAAAATTGAAAAGATATTTTAATTCCAAATGTATCTGAAGGAAATTTAAGCTTTACAAGCAATGGCTGCCAATTAATCATATTTATTTTAATGAGAAGAGCCTAGATAAAGCAGAATCTAAAATACAGTGTAGATGAAAATGAATGGTCAGAGCACAGGCTATTTTCCTGTTACTCCCTTGGGCAACCTGAAGTGAATTATGGCCAAAAGAACTCTCCAAACATATTATTTTGAGAATCAGAAAACACAATCGCTTGCCATTGCATTTTTAGGTGAAAAAGTTTTGTTAGATGACATCATTTGAAATTAATAATGACAGTCACAGTAAATGAAAAGCCCTGGAGCATTCAAACTTTCTGTAACGTTTAAATGTGCGCGATCATGACAGTATTCACAAGTACAGTTGGAAGAAAGATGTATTTTGACAAAAGACAATGAAGTAGCTTTGCTTGGAAACTATCCTTCAGAAAATACCGCTCAGGCATGCCACCTTGTAGTTTTCTGAAATATATGATGAATAGAAGTTTAAGGTTTTGCATGATTTATGTCACAATATCCACACACTCTTTCCATCACTTATTTCAGTTTAAGTCCAGAGACACTCATTTCATCCTTGAGTCAACAAAGCATGTGCATGCATAAAGCAAAGGTAAATTTAAATAGAACTGAGTTCACTTGGTCTAAAAATATGCCTCTTATTTCACAGTTAATTCTTTAATATTTTTCTAAAATAAAAAAATCCTAACCAATTGACACATCTTAGTGTAAAACTGTATCTAGAAGGATTTTTGTTTATTCTTTCCCTGAATATTCACTTTCATTAGTCAAAGAAGTATGTTGATTCTCCTGACACACTTTCTTGACTAAGGATGTAATTTATATGTCCATCAGCACTTGGTCAAAATTTCCTACTTGCCAGTTTACTTCTCAAGGTGCAGCTGTTGTATCTCAAGATACAATGGCCTCAATTCTTCTATGACCAAAAACACCTTTCCAAAATCACAGGTTTTCCCTCCCAATATTTTACAAGTGGTATGTTAGAAAAGCAGAAATCCCTCTCTGCAGGAAATTTGAAACTATATTATCAAATCACTTACTGACATGAAAATGGACTCAGAACTGTTTATTCTTCTTCCCCCACACACAGCTAGGTTGCATTGATGTTAAGAGTCGTCATGCACTGTGATTGAGCAACACAATATGAGTGGGAGTGTTGTGTACTATTTCTAGGATTGACCCATGAAATTTCCTGTACCCCATCGTCTGTACATTTTCCCTTTCCTTTGGACACGATCCAATGTGCATGAAAGCCCAAGGGTTGAAAAACACAGAGTCTCAAGATAAAAGAAACCCTGATTTGTAAATTACTACTAGGAAGAAAAACACTAGTTAGTCAGGAACACAATTTTGGAATTTAGTTGAATGATAAACCTCACTCACGTTTGAGTCTTTGTACATTTATTAGCGCAGCTAACATTCCATGAACTTAAAACAAAACCTTATGCCAAAACTTAACTGGAGATGGCTTGCTGCCTTTACAGTCACCTAAAGTGTGTGTCATTGGCTTCGTGGTTGGATGACAGATGGTAAGAAGAGAGATATTGCAAATTGTAAAGCTGAAGATCTGTTATATAATGGCAGAATGTCCAATAAAATGATTGCCCATAAAATCGTTGATAATTTTCAAAACAGACTATGTGCCTACTAAGCCTGACTTCAGGGAAATTAGGTTGAAAACAAAATGTGTATTGGCTATGATCTGAAGCTTGAGATCAAGCAAGAGTTGACTGGTTTTCAAACATAGATGACAATAGAGGAAATATAGAAATAAAGAAAGTATGGGCTTGGAAAAGCCACCAACCACTTCTGGATACAAGTCAAAAGATGATATGGAATTGGAAAAGGCTTAGCAATAAAGACCCAATAAGACTCCTTAGTTGAACAAACATCTTAGTCTTGAGACAAAGACCATTCAACCTAATACTGACATACCTGAATCTTTTCTTTCAGTTTACCTCAAATCAGCCAAAATTAAGGGGAAGAGGAAGACAATATTAACAAATCAAATAAATAAAGTAAACTTGAGAATTGTGCACCCAGAAAACTTTGTGTAATTTTACATGTACATTTGAAATGCCTGCAAGCAAACAGATCAGAAACCTACTATGTTTTGAATGACCTGTTTTGGCAAAGGAAAAACTAAACCAGGAAAGAATGCTTTGACATTTTTACTTCAAATCAACCCTTGGTGTTCAGAGTTGCACAAGTAGGAAGAAGGCTGTAAAAACCATACTCTACCAAATAAGTAATTCTTCCAAATTATACCCACTTCAGATGTAGCTTTAAAGAGTAAAAAAGAAAGAAAAATCTGTCAGAAGGAAGAAAAAAAAAGCAAGCAATCATGAAGAACAATGTATAAGGAGGAAAATTAGGGATGGTCTCATTAAGGTGATTTTCCAACAACCTGAGAAAGGAAACAGACCTCCAGGTCTAGGAAGCACAGAGAGTCAGAAACAGGGTCAACACAAAGAGGATCACACCAAGACACACTCCATTTAAAATGGCAAACATCAAAGATAAAAAGAGAGAGTATTAAAAGCAGCAATAGAAAAGCAACAAGTTACGTAGAGGGAACTCTCCAATTGCCATGAACTGACTTTTCAGCAGAAACTCTGAAGGTCAGAAGGGAGTGGCATGATATATTTAAAGTGATGAGACCTACTACTAAGAATACTCTATACAGCAAGATTTTATTCAGATTTGAAGAAGAGATCAAAAGTTTTAGAGAGCAAAAGCCAAGAGTTCAGCACCATGAAAAAAGCTTTACTAGAAATAAAGAACTATATCCACTATGTAAAGTGAATATATATCTTCTTTATCTATTACATATTTATTAGTTTATCTATTTTATATATTTATATAATATATATATAGATAAAATATATATCTATTTTATCTATTACATATTTAGTTTTCTTTATCTAAAAGAAAACTGGGTTAGCAACACTTATATCAGACAAAATAGACTTTAAAACAATGATTGTAACGAGAGAGAAGGACATTACATAATGGTCAAGAGATCAATCCAAGAAGATATAAAAACTTTAAAGATCTATGCACCCAACATAGGGGTACCTAAATATGCAAAGCAAATATTAACACACATAAAGGGAGAAATTGACAGTAACACAATAACAATAGAGAACTTTAACACCCTATTTACTAACAACTAAAGGATCAATGAAGAAATCAATGAGGAAATTAAAAATATATCTAGAGACAAATGAAACACAATGATACAAAAACTACGGGATGTGGCAAATGCAGCCTAAGGAGAAGTTTATCATGATACAAGCCTACTTCAGAAAACAAACAAACAAAAAATCTCAAATAAATAACTTAGCCTTATACCTAAAGGGACTAGAAAAAAGAACAAAAAAATGTCAAAAGTTAGAATGAAAAAATCATAAACTTCAGAACAGAAATAGAGACTAAAAAAATAGAAAAGATCAATGAAAATAAAAGAGCTGGTTCTTTGAAAAGATAAACAGAATTAATAAATCTTTAGCCAGACTCATCAAGAAGAAAAGGAAAACTCAAGTAAATAAAATTAGAAATGAAAAAGGAAGTTACAACTGACTCCATAGAAATACAAAGTATCATAAAATATTACTATGAAGAAGTATACCCTGATAAAATATACAACCTAAAAGAAATGAAAAAATTCATGCAAGTGTATAATCTCCCAAGACTGAACAAGGAAGCAATAGAAAATATAGATGTACAAATTACTAGTAATGAAATTGGATAAATAATAAAAAGAACTCCCAACAAGCAAAAGTCTAGGACCAGGCAGCTTCACAGGTAATTTCTATCAATCATTTAGAGAAGAGCTAATGCCTATACTTCCCAAACTATTACAAAACTAGTGCAAAATGCAGAGGAAGGATTATCATCACATCAAAAAGAATAAAATACCTAGGAATAAATCTAGCTAAGTAGGTAAAAGACCTGTATTCAGAAAACTAGAAGACACAGATGAAAGAAATTGAATATGACACAAACAGATATAAAGATATACTCTGCGCCTGAATTAGAAGAATTATATTGTTAAAATGACCTTACTACCCAAGGCAATTGACAGATTCAAGTCAATCCTTATCAAAACACCAATGGTATTTTTCATAGTGATAGGAAAAAAAATCATTCCAAAATTTGTATGGTAAAACAAATAACCCCAAAGGGTCAAAATAATCTTGAGAAAGAACAAAAACTTGAAGTACCACATTTTCTGACTTCATATTATACTACAAAACTACAATAATAAAAACAGTATGGTACTGGCACAAAGCAGACACATAGATAAATGGAAGAGAACAGAGAGCCCAGAAAAGAACACACTCTTATATGGACAATTAATCTGCGACAATGTAAGCAAAAGTACACAATAGGGAAAATACAGCCTCTTCAATAATTGGTGGTGGAAAAACTGGGCAGCTACATGTAAAGAATAAAACTAGAACATTTTCTCACACCATATACAAAAATAAACAAAAAAATGGATTAAAGACTTAAATGTAAGACTGGAAACCATAAAGCTCATAGAAGAAAACATAAGCAGTACACTCTTTGACATTAGTCTCAGTAATATTTTTTGGATATGTCTCCTCAGGCAAGGGCAACAAGAGCAAAAATAAACAAATGGGGCTACATCAAATTAAAAAGCTTTTGCACAGGGTTGGAAACAATCAACAAAATGAAAAGACCTCTTACTGAATGGAAGAAGATATTTGCCAGTGATATATCTGATAAGGGGTTAATATCCAAAATATACAAACAACTCAACATCAAAAAAACAAACAACTCAGTTAAAAAATGTGAGGACCTGAATAGGCATTTTCCAAAGAAATCATGCAGATGACCAACAGGCACATGAAAAGATGCTCAATATCACTAATCATAAGGAAAATGGAAATCAAAACCACAATGTGATATCATGTCACACCTGTCAGAATGGCTATTACCAAAAAGACAACAAATAATAAGTGTTGGTGAGAATGTGGAGAAAAGGGAATGCTTGTGCACTCTTGGTGGGAATGTAAATTGGTGGAACCACCATTGAGAACACTATGTAGACCCCTCAAAAGTTTTAAAATACCACTGCCATATGGCCCAGCAATTCCACTCCTGTATATTTATCCAAAGAAAACCAAAACTAATTAGAGAAGATATATGCACCCCTATGTTCACTGCAGTATTATTTATGATAGCCAAGATATGGAAGCAACTTAAGTGACTGTCAATAGATGACTGGATACACACACATATAATTGAATATTACTCAGCCATAAAAAGAATGAAACTTTGTCATTTGTGAGAACATGGATAAGCTACAGGGTATTACGCTAAAATGCTAAATGAAATAAATCAGATAGAGAAAAACAAATACTGTAAGATTTAACTTACAGGTGGATTCTAAAAAAACACATATGAACAAACTAGACTTATTGTGGTGGTCATACTGAGATGTATAGAAATGTCAAAATACTATGTTGTGAAACAGGAACTAACATAACATTGAAGGTCAATTACTCTTCAAAAACAAATAAACAAACAAACAAACTTATAGAAAAAGAGATCAGATTTGTGGTCACCAGAGGTGAGGGTAAGGGAATGGTAGTCAAAAGGTACAACCTTCTAGCTATAAGAAAAATAACTACTAAAGATGTTATATATAGCATGATAAATATTATTGACACTGCTGTATGTTACATGTGAAAGTTGTCAAGAGAATAAATCCTGAGTTCTCATCACAACATTTTTTTCTATTTTTAAAATTTTCTATCTATATGAGATGATGGATTTTCACTACACTTAGTGTGATAATCATTTCATGCTGTATGTAAGTCAAATCATTATGCTGTACACCTTAAACTTACACGTACTGTATGTTAATGATATCTCAACAAAACCGGAGGAAAATGGACAAACTCGCACAATACGTTATCTTGTAATACTTGTGACCTCCTCAATACTGTTATAAATGAGTATAACTAAGATGGTTTTCCCTTAAATCTGATACTTGATTCCTCAAGTATCTGACCTTAGTTTCATGAAAATGTCAAAGTTGAACAAAAGAAAGTTTGTAAAGGAACACTATAAATTATTTATTTCCATTTGCATTGTGTACTACTCGAGACATGAAATACTCTCAATAAGTACTAGTTACTACTCTCAGCTCTGAAGTTTGCTGGCCTTGGAGAGCTCATTGTTCTCCCTCATCCCACCTTCTTTATCTCTTGAACACAAGTTATTGGTGATCTACTAAAACTTCGACGCAAATTTGTCTATTTTTATAGACAAACATAATAGCACCTAAGAAAAATCAGAGGAAGCACAGTTTTTCTATCCCTGAGAGAGTTACTGAAATTAACAAGGATACTGATTAGAGACAGTTGGTAAATGTAGTAGTGGCACATGTATGTTAAGAAAATGCTCATATTAAATCATATTAAGGAAAAGCCAAAATTGTGAAGTTTTTATTGCAGCAAATGTTAACAAGTCTACTTTGATCTGAAATCCAGTAAAGAAGAAAAAAACGTAGAAAGAGTCCAATATATATTTGAACTATATGTCATGAAAGAAACTGTCCATGCAGAACACAGGTATTAATTTTAAAATGCGAAATGCATTAATCAATTTTGCTATAACATGAATCTAATCTAATGTCATTGTGAAGCCATTTAATGGCTTAAGTAGAATGAGTCCTTTATAAGGTAACATCTGTGGCTGTATCAATACTTTCAGATAGTTTAGGCAGAAATGTGCTGGCTCTCCTACTGTCTGTTTACTCTTTCCAAACGCAAGGGAAAGGTTTTACTAAGACTTATGCATTTTATGCGGTTCTAAAGGATTTCCCTACTTATTTACTACTTGGTGAGCGTCATTATACATTTATTATTATCAAAATATGCTCTGGCAATTATATACTGTCTGGTGATATTTGGGGATACTTCATATATAACATGTACTTAGCTAATGACATTTCTCAGTTCTATCTTTCATAGAAATTTCTATAACCTCTTCCTTATGAATGACAAGAGAGCTCTTTCTGAAAAGGAGAGAACTGTTTATTTATACCTCATCAGTAGAGTTGCCTTTAATTTGCAGTTTTTTTACTGACACGTTCAATTTTTCAAAATAATAGAATGTCAACTCACACTTATTTATGCAATTTCAGCATCCTAAAAGATTCCTAAAATAACTATTATACTTTCAAAATCCATATGAAGTATAAAATTATAAACGTTTAACATTTTAAAATAAAAATAGTTCAAAAGCTGTGTGTCACACTCTGTACTTCGTTCATATCTGATTTCACTTTGAGGTATGTTAATTGAAACATTACTTTGAGAGCTACAATCATCAACATGGTATTGGTATTTTTTAATACCAAATCCGTTTCCAATTCTGTCTCTGAATTATCTAACCTGAACTATACTATACATATAAAATTTTAAAATACATATATTAAACTTAGAACAATATTCTGTCAATTTCGGTGCTATAACTATTAGTTTTTGACATGGCATAATATTCTGTGATTAGCCAAACTTCAAAGTTACAACAGTGTCCTAATACATCTATTATAAATTAACAAACTGCTATCGAATCTTCATCTCATAATGTTGCACTTACCAATGTTGTAAGCATGCACTAATAATTGATACTTAAAAGAATAATAATGTTTATAACTGTGTAAGAGAGGTGGAACCCAATTAAATTAGACCTCTACTCAGGAAGCTGCCGTGGTAGCAGTGATAGATATGGGAACAGGTACGCTGAAGAAATACATTTATGTTACGTTTGTTGAGAGTCTACAACATCTTTTATAATTAGCACTGATAACACAGAAACCTGAGGTAAAATATGACTGATATATCCGAAACTATTTTGTACTATGACTGAAATATTTGAAACTATTTTATAGAAGTGATAACTTGTGAGCTGTAACTTGTGGACTGATGGACTTCTGACAGGCAGGGTTATTGGGGAGAACACTTCAGTGAGAGGAAATAACTAGGAACAACCTTTGTTTGATTTTCCAGTGCCAAAAATACAGTGACAAACCTCATAAGGGCAAAGTCTCTAATGACTTTTATATACTTTTGCTAAACTAAAGCATTGACAGACTGTGAGAATGTTAAGATCTGACAAGCTGTGTCTAAGTGTACAAAGTTGTTAGACAATTTTCAATGCAGGTAAATAAAATGAATTAACCTGGGAAGGGTAATTCTGAAAATTGAAGCATAGGTTATTAGAATTGGGAGGAACCAGAGGAGTCTGGGATTAACAGATACACACTACTATATATACAATAGATAACCAAGGACCTGCTGTATGGCACAGGGAACTATATTCAGTATCTTGTAATAACCTATAATGGAAAAGAATCTGACAAAGAATTATATATAAATATATAACTGAATCACTTGGCTGTACAGCTGAGACTAACACAACATTGTAAATCAACTATACTTTAATTAAAATTAAGAAAAGAACAAACAGGAAACTCCCTGGTGGTCCAGTGGTTAGGGGTCCATGCTTCCACTGCAGGGGGCGTGGGTTCCATCCCTGGTCAGGGAACTAAGATGCCACATGCTGTGCAGTGCAGCCAAAAATAAAATAAAATAAAAGTAAAAATGAAAAAACTTTATTCTTTAGAAAAGTCTTTTCTACAATACTTTTTTTTTTTTTTTTGCGGTACGCGGGCCTCTCACTGTCGTGGCCTCTCCCATTGCGGAGCACAGGCTCCGCACGCGCAGGCTCAGCGGCCATGGCTCACGGGCCCAGCCGCTCCGCGGCATGTGGGGTCTTCCCAGACCGGGGCACGAACTCGTGTCCCCTGCATCGGCAGGCGGACTCTCAACCACTGCGCCACCAGGGAAGCCCGTATACAATATCTTTTTTAAGACGTTCTGACCATCCTCTGTACTTCCTGTGGTATCACTTCATTTCCTTCCTTATTGACATACAACTATGTAAAGTTGGGCATACAAATAGGAGTAAGATATTGTTTTTGCTCTATGCAAACTGGGAGATTTCAAACAAGTTGCTAAAATACTGTTCAATATAGAAAGAATGATGAAAACCTTGCCTTTTTCTGTGCCTACTCCATTTAAGCCTGTCACTGAAATTAGCATATGAATTTATTATACTATTTCCTTGATTCTTTAAGGTACAATTTGTATTATTTGAATTTACACCCTCAAGATGTAGCATTTGCCTATCACATAGTAACATGACCCATAAATATTAGTTACTTGGCCTAATCAACCTGCAATAAAATAAGTTTCTATCTTAAATATGATGAATACATATCTTGAAAGGAAAGGAGAAAAATATAGGAGAAGGTCAGTCTGTACTGAAGGAATATTGTGTACAAAAGAGCAGTGGCTATAAGGAGTATTAACAAGTTAACACGGAAGAGATATATTCTGTTAAAAACCTAAAGTAATAGTAAGGATGGCTACTATTCCAACATATTTGGAATAAATTCAACCACAGAAAACTTCAGAATATTTTTTTGCGGTAAGCGGGCCTCTCACTGCTGTGGCCTCTCTCGTTGTGGAGCACAGGTTCTGGACGCGCAGGCTCGGCAGTCATGGCTCACGGGCCCAGCCACTCTGTGGCATGTGGGATCTTCCCGGCGGCCTCCCAACCACTGCGCCACCAGGGAAGCCCCATATTTCCTCCATTCTCAAAGCATTTAACACAATTTTCTATTTTTATTTTCTTTTTTGTCTCTTTTTTTCCCTTAACAGCTTTATTGAAACATCCCTGACATGAAAACTGTATATACATAAGGTGTACCTAAGTGTATATGTTGTGAAAAGATCACCAGAATCAAGTTAATTAACATATCCATCAACTATACATAGTTACTGTTTTGAGCGCACGTGTGTGTGAGACATCACCATTTTCCTGAAGTATTATGCAATAAATGTAATATGTCAAATGGCTCTTTTATGAATTGTTTCCTCTTGTTATTGTAGAGCAGTATTCTAAAAACATTATAAGAATTACTTTGCTAAGGCCAGAAAGTTTTTTTTTTTCTTAGGGAGAGACAAATTAGAATATCAAACTAATTATGGTTTAGAAAATGTAGATAACGTGAAAGTTTTGATGTATAGTGGAGAATAACTAGAAGGTTGCCTGTGATCCATAGTGGGTGTTACAAAACATGAAATGGCAAAGAAAGAAAAACATTGTGGAATTAACAAAAGAAATCTTCCCCCACTTTTTATAAGGGTTTGCCATGATGGGTGAGAAGAGTCATTTGGAGGAATCTAGAGAAGATAGGTAGGATCATTCTCTGACAAATTTGGTCCTTTATGTGACATTTACGGGTATGGTGCTTAGTAAATGGCCAGTAAAATTTTATTATATTAGCTAGAGAGCCTCTACCTCCATGGTACCACCATATTCTAAGAGCTAGAGATATGGGGTCAGGTGTGGGCTACACAACAGCATGACATTCTCAGAAAACAGCATGGTGACTTCAAACTAGTTAGATTTACTAGAAAAAAACTTTTCAAGGTGTAAAGAGTGAGCATATAAGCCTGAAACATAAGTCAGTTGCTTGATGCGTGTGCTATGGGTGGGTGTGCTGTGGATCCATGTTATGTGGATGGGTGAGTTATAAGTGCATGTGCTGTGACAAGGAATTTTGTTTAAGTTGACACTTTAACACTGGGTAGGAATTTTTCAGGAAAGGAAGATAGAGACGGGCCACACAGAGAAGTTGCCATGAAGGAGACTACAGACAACAGAAATCTTTAGTTTCTCCCAGGAATTATATGGAGTACTATATAGCCAAAGAGTAAAATGTCCCAAGAATTTAGGGCTTCTCTGGTGGTGCAGAGGTTGAGAGTCTGCCTGCCGACGTAGGGAACACAGGTTCGAGCCCCGGTCCGGGAGAATCCCACATGCCACGGAGCAGTTGGGCCCGTGAGCCATGGCTGCTGAGCCTGCACGTCCAGAGCCTGTGCTCCGCAGCGGGAGAGGCCACAGCGGTGAGGGGCCCGCGTACCACAAAAAAAAAAAAAAAAGTATGTGTAGCTAAAAGTATTATAATTTTCTCTCAAGATACTTTTTCTTCTGTTTTAATTTTAAAGGAGCCATTCTTTGTATGTTTGACTTCCTGCTGTTTAAATAGGCTGGTTAATCAAAAATTTAAAACACAATACACACAATGAAAATAAATCTGTAATAAACCTTTGAACTTCATTCCATTTATGAAATGTTATCCATGCTGTAGTTTTTTCATAAAAAACAATATCAATATTCTGAAAATGAACATATTTTAGAGTTAGTTTGTTGTCATTTGGTTTATATATGAGAAATACATTTCACTTTAAGAACAAGTCACTAAAAACAATTCTAACGTAATCTACAAAACAACTTATTTTTGCTGGATCAAGAAAAATGTCACATTTACTAATGACACTGCAATAATAATGTTAACCCTTCATTTGGCTGGTTGTACCCTGTGACCTAATAAAACTGTCTTTTCTCTCAGCTACTTAGTCTGCTGCTGTGTTGTAAGTGCCCTTGTGTCTTCTACACAAGCACTTTCTTTCCTGATGAAGTTTACCCAAGCTCAAATGTCCACTACTTCATTTCCAGAAAAAGAAATAACTTACTCTTATAGTTCAAACTTAAAACTTATCCTTAAATGCCAGGAGTTTTCACTGATTTAAATAATAATCAGATATGAGGTGTTAAATTTGGGTAAGAAAAAAGTCATCCACAAGCTAATATGAATTAAATTACTATAATTTATAAGAATAACTCACTGAAATGTTTTTGATATGAAAATTTACTATCTTACAGTATTTATTTGCTGTCTCCTATACTATTCTTCTTTTGTTTAGTTTGATGATAATATATTGATTTAAATCTCATCTAAATTTACTTTTCCACTGGGCTGCCATAGCCTTGGGCTATTTTATTCTGTCCCATTAAGGTGTCATTCCACCCAGCATGCATCCCTTTGGCCAAGGAGTCACCATCCAACCCGCCGGCTCCCATACACCCAGCTCAAACCCATTCTCCCTCTGCTTAATTTTCCTGTTTCTATCAATGGCTATTCTCTTAACAATATTTGAACATTTTCTAGGTTGGAAAGCTTAACTGCATCCTTATACCCTTTTTCTTAATTGAAACATATCTTCCAAGGGCAATTTTTACTCCACCCTCCTTTGGAGTGGACATCTTTATTCAGTCCCCCATCACAAGACCTGGAGAGACTTGCTAGCATTATGCTAGTTTCCTGATCCATGAACACGGCATAAGGGAAAACTCTTCTGTTTCCCCTCTACTCTCAATGCTTCACTTCTGAAACCAGATGTGTGGATTCTCCCGCACATCAAGTCATTCTCTGATATCAGCTGGGTGTCCTATAACTTAACTCAATTCTGACATGATCTCCCTGGAGTTGGCATCAGATTCCACAGGTTAAGTCAGTCCCACATGACTGCCCCACTGCAGACACGAATCCAAGGTCCAGCTTGTCCCACGGGCTGCATGATCCCCTACTCTGGCTCAATAATTTGCTAGCATGACTCACAGGACTCAGGAAAACAACTGATTTATTAGATTACCAGTTTATTACATAAGGATACAGTTGAGGAGTGGCCAGATGGAGGAGATGCATAGAGCAAGGGTGTGGGGAGGGGTGTGAAGTTTCCATGCCCCCTCCAGATGTGCCATCTTCCCAGCACTTACATGTGTTCACCAGTCTGGAAGTTCTCTGAACCCCAATTTTGGGAGGTTTTATGACGGCTTCATTACATAGACATGATTGATTAAATTGTTAGCCATTGGTGATTTAATTCAACCTCTAGCTCCTCCCTCCTCCCCAGGGGTTGGAGGTCAGGAGTAAGCCTGAAATTTCCAACCCTCTAATCACATGAATGGGGAACAAAGGCCCCTCCTTAGGGCCTTTCCAAAAGTCACCTCATTAATGTAAACTCAGGTGTGGCCTAAAGGGGCTTATAATGAATAAGAGAAAACTTAATTGAAATTCCAAGAGTTTTAGAAGTCCTGTGCTAGGAATGGGGACAAGGACCAAATACATATTTTTTATTATAAATCACAATGTCACAGGTGGTATATTTATCCATTTGTTTAGGTCTTTGACTTCTCAGTAATGTTGAGCAGTTTTCAGCACTCATCTTGTACATCTTTTGTCAGAGTTATTCCTCAGTATTTCACATTTTTGAATTTATTCTGAGTGGTATTGGTTCTTTATTTTAATTTCTGATTGTTGCTAATTTACAGAAATACTAATTATTTTTAAAATTAATCTTGTATCCTGAAACTTCATTAAATTCACTTAGCTTAAGTAGTTATTTTGATACATTCTGTAGATTTGCTACATAGATGATTATGTTGATTACAAATGGAGAGAAATTAGCTTCTTCCTTTCCAATTGGACAACATTCATTTCTTTGCCATTGCTTAATGCATTGTCATTAAGAATCAGGCAAGAATCTCCAATACAGTGTGAAATAGAAACGGTGAAAAAGCAAACACCTTGCCTCCCTCCCGCTCTCAGGAGAAACGATTCAGTCTTTCACCTTTAAGTAGGATAATAGCTATAGATTTTTACATGATGCCCTTTATCAGGTTGAGAATGTTCCCTTATATTATCAAAATTTTCTCCTTCAGCTGTTGACATTAACATGTAGTTTATCCTTTCAATTTTTTAAAATTGATGAAATGCATTGATTGATTCTTAAATGTTAAACCAACTTTGCATTTTTTGAGATAAGCCCTATTTGTAAATTGATCTGTATTTTTGTTTCTCATATGTGTTTGCCTAATTTTGAAATCAATGTAATATTGACCATAAAAATGATTTTGAGGCCTTCCCTGGTGGCGCAGTGGTTGAGAGTCCGCCTGCCGATGCAGGGGACACGGGTTCGTGCCCCCGTCCGGGAAGATCCCACATGCCGCGGAGCGGCTGGGTCCGTGAGCCATGGCCGCTGAGCCTGCACATCCGGAGCCTGTGCTCCACACGGGAGAGGCCACAACAGTGAGAGGCCCGCGTACAGCAAAAAAAACAAACAAAAAAAATGATTTTGAAATTATTCATCCCTCTGCAATTTTCTGTAAATGTTTAGGTAGAATTCCATTTTATTCTTCCTTAAATGTTTGCTAATATTTATCAGTGAAGCCATTATGGTGTGGCGTATTCTTTGTAGGAATGTTTTAACTATAGTTTTACTGCCTTTAAGAGATGTAAACTTTTGTTTCTTCTGCGAGCTTTAGTGGCATTTGTCTTTTAAGGAACATGTCCATTTAAGTTTCTTAATATATTCTTCTGCGAGCTTTAGTAGCATTTGTCTTTTAAGGAACATGTCCATTTAAGTTTCTTAATATATTGGCATAAGGTTGTTCATAATAATCCCTTGTTCTTTTAATGCCTACACAATCTCTAATGATGTCACCTCTCATTGTAAATAGTGGTCATTTGTGTCTCCCCTCTTTGTTCCTTGATTGGTCAGGCTTGAGGTTTACCAATTTTATGGATTTTTTTCATTTGGCTATTTTTATTTTCTAATTATTCAATTTCTCTTTGATATTTATCATTTTATATCTTTTGCTATATTGCTTGCTCTTTGTTTTCTAGTTGCTTAGTTTGGAAACTGAGGTCTTTGACTTGAGACTTTTCTTCTTTTCTAATGTAGGCTTTTATTCTACACCTATCCCTTTAAATTCTACTTTAGCCTCACACTATAAATTTTGATATGTTATATTTTCATTTTCATTCAGTTTAAAATATTCTGTAATTCTGCTATTGGTTTCTTTATTGACCCATGGACTATTTAGAAGTGTGATATTTAGTTCCTACCTATTTGAGGATTTTCTAGAGTCTTCACTGTTATTGATTTCTAATTTAAATATATTGTGATCAGAGACCATATTCTGCATAAATTTAATTTTTTTATATACATGGAGTTTTCTAATGGCTTAGAATATGATCGACCTTTAAGTGTCTCATGTGCAAACTGAAAGTAATGTGGATTGTGCTGTTGTTTAATGGGATATTCTAGAAATATCAATTAGGTCAAGTTGATTTCCAGTGGTGTTCATGTCTTCTATATACTTATGATACCCTGATAAATTTTATAGACTATTGTTCTTTCAATTATTGAGGGAGGGATGTTGAAATCTCTAACTATAACTGAATTTTACTATTTCTATTTGTGGTTCTATTGACTCTTTTCTTAATCTTAAAATCCTCTTCTTAGGCACATAAACAGTTAAGACTGTTATGTCCTTTTGATGCTTTGGCACAGTGATTATTATGCAAGACCTTCTTTGTACCGGATAATAGTCTTTATTCTGAAATATAATGTTTCTATTACTAAAATAGTCTCTCTAGCCTTCTTTTGTTTAATGTTAGTGTGGCATAACTTTATCCATCCTTTCACTTCTAATCTACTTTTTCTCTATATTTATATGGGTTTATTAAAGAACATATAGTTGTGTCTTGCTTTATTATCTGGCAGTACTCATTCAGTGTGGTTCTTAAAATAATTTACAGTCTTATGATTATTGATATGATTGGTTACGAATTTACTGTTTTTCTATTCGTGTTCTGTATGTGTTCTATTTTTCCCATCTGTCCTTGGTTTCTTTTTTTTCTCTCTTTTTCTGCCTTGTTTTGGATTATTTTACTTATAATCTCTTTTATCTACTTTGTTAGCTTATTAGCTTAACTATTTTTCATGCATGTTTTGTGTTTGATTTGGGATTTATGGTGTTCATTTTAACTTCCCACTGGCTGTTTTCCAGATATATTATCCATAATATGAAAACCTCACAATTGCATATTTTCATTTCTCCTCTCCTGCCCTCATTGCTATGGTTGTCATATGTTACTTTCCATACATGATATACTCCCCACAAATATCTACTTTTTGCCTTAAAAAGTCAATTTTTATTTAAGAAGATTTAAGTAACAAAAAGCTATCTTTCATATTTGTATACATATCTACCATGCCCTTCATTTGTATTTGAAATCTAGTGGCCATCTGTTGTCAGACCCTTTCTGTCTTTCCTTTACCGTTTCTGTAGTGCAGTCTGCCATTGGTGAATTTCAATTTCGTATGTCTAAAAAATGTTATTTATATTAAAATATACTTTGCTGGATGTAGAACACAACGTTAACAGTTTTGTTCTTTTTATAAAAAAGAGGAAAGCCAAAAATAAAAGACATTGCAGATGTCCCTCTGCAAGTGATGTTTTTTTTTCTTTTAATTGGAGCACAATTGCTTCACAACCGTGTGCTGTCTTCCACTTTACAACAAAGTGAATAAGCTATACATATACACACACGCCCATGCCTCCTCCCTCTTGCGTCCACCCCCCATCCCACCCCTCCAGATGTCACAAAGCATCGAGCTGATTTCCCTGAGCCATGCGGCTGCTTCCCACTAGCTATCTATTTAAATTTGGTAGTGTACATATGTCCATGCCAGTCTCTCACTTCGTCCAAGTCCACCCCTCCCCCTCCCAGCCTCCCCAAGCCCACCCTCTACATCTGAGCCCCCATTCCTGTCCTGCCCCTAAGCTCTTCAGAACCACTCCTTTCTTTCTTTTTAGATTCCATATATATGTGTTAGCATACAGTATTTGTTTTTCTCTTTCTGAATTACTTCACTCTGTTTGACAGACTCTATGTCCATCCACCTCACTACAGATAACTCAATTTTGTTTCTTTTTATGGCTAATATTCCATTGTATATATGTGCCACATCTTCTTTATCCATTCATCTGTTAATGGACACCCAGGTTGCTTCCATGTCCTGGTTATTGTAAATAGAGCTGCAATGAATACTGTGGTACCTCACTCTTTTTGAATTCAATTTTTCACCATTGGCAACAATGTTGACTGTGGGTTTGTCATATATGGCCTTTATTATGTTGAGGTAAGTTCCCTCTATGCCTACTTTCTGGAGGGTTTTTATCATAATTCTGTATTGAATTTTGTTGAAAGCTTTTTCTGCATCGATTGAAATGATCATATGGTTTTTCTCCTTCAATTTGTTAATATGGTATATCACATCAATTGATTTGTGTATATTAAAGAATCCTTGTGTTCCTTGGATAAACCCCACTTGATCATGGTGTATGATCCATTTAATGTGCTGTTGGATTCTGTTTGCTAGTATTTTGTTGAGGATTTTTGCATCTATGTTCATCAGTGATATTGGCCTGTAGTTTTCTTTCTTTGTGACATCTTTGTCTGGTTTTGGTATCAGGGTGATGGTGGCCTCGTAGAATGAGTTTGGAAGTGTTCCTCCCTCTGCTATATTAAGGTAACTATCAATGTGTATGGTCCTGTTACCATTTTGTTAATTATTTTAGGTTTGTTATTGTAGGTCTTTTCCTTCTCTTGTATTTCCTGCCTAGAGAAGTTCCTTTAGCATTTGTTGTAAAGCTGGTTTGGTGGTGCTGAATTATCTTAGCTTTTGCTTGTCTGTAAAGTTTAATTTCTCCATCGAATCTGAATGAGATCCTTGCTGGGTAGAGTAATCGTGGTTGTAGGTTTTTCCCTTTCATCACTTTAAATATGTCCTGCCAGTCCCTTCTGGCTTGCAGAGTTTCTGCTGTAAAATCAGCTGTTAACCTTGTGGGGATTCCCTTGTATGTTATTTGTTGTTTTTCCCTTGCTGCTTTTAATATTTTTTCTTTGTTTTTAATTTTTGATAGTTTGATTAATATGTGTCTTGGCATGTTTCTCCTTGGACTTATCCTGCATGGGACTCTCTGCACTTCCTGGACTTGACTATTTCTTTTCCCATATTAGGGAAGTTTTCAACTATAATCTCTTCAAATATTTTCTCAGTCCTTTTGTTTTTCTCTTCTTCTTCTGGGACCCCTGTAATTCAAATATTGGCACATTTAGTGTTGTCCCAGAGGTCTCTGAGACTGTCCTCAATTCTTTTCATTCTTTTTTCTTTACTCTGCTGTGCATTAGTTATTTCCACTATTTTATCTTCCAGGTCACTTCTCCATTCTTCTGCCTCAGTTATTCTGCTATTGGTTCCTTCTAGAGAATTTTTAATTTCATTTATTGTGTTGTTCATCATTGTTTGTTTGCTCTTTATTTCTTCTATGTCCTTGTTAAACATTTCTTGTATTTTCTCCATTCTATTTCCAAGATTTTGCATCATCTTTACTATCATTATTCTGATATCTTTCTCTGGTAGACTGCCTATTTCCTCTTCATTTTTTGTTCTGGTAGGCTTTTACCTTGCTCCTTAAAAAGTTTAAATTAATATGGTCTAATGTGTTTAATAAAACCACTTGATTAATCTGCTCATAAATTGTGGCTTATAGCCCACCAAATGTTCATTCCAAATATGTGTCCTAGTACAGCAGGCTGTCCTGTTTTGTTTTGCTTTTCTCCATGAACCTAGAATATACCATCAATGATAAATGTTAAAAATATTATTTTTTCTAATAAGAACCTTAGATTCATATGAAAACAAGATTGAGATTGAGAATAAGATTTTTATCCAAGTTATTTTGTTTTAGGAAAATATCAGTTCACACATTCAGACTTGAGTAAATAGAATATTCAGAGGCACAGATCAGTGAGTTGTCACTTGAATAGCAAAGTTATGTAAGCTCTCTTCTTTGAGTTTAACAGAACCTTCAGAAATGAGTACTATCTTAGAAATGTCTGCTCACCAGATTTCATACGTAGGTATTGTCAGTTCAAAGTTACTTTCTGAATTTCCTTAGAATTTTAATATTTATCTATTCATTCTCTGCAGTACATTTTTTCTTTTTAAAATGTTTTTCTCTTTCTTGTTTACCCCTCACGTGCTTTCATATGTTTTAGAGAATTCTATAATAAAAATTGTTTTAGTAATTAACATTTATTGAGCATTTGCTATATACCATTATATGTGTATATACATGTATATCTAATATGCTTATTTATTATTTATAACATCAAAGTGGATACTACTGTATTCAGACATTCATAAGTGAGAAAACTGAATTACAAAGAGACTAAATATTTTCTAGCCCATTTTCCTGGCTATGTGACCATTATGTCACTTTATCAGTTCTACTTCGTTAATCTCTACTTTATCATGCTGAGTTTTCAAACTTGCAAACCACATTTCTAATTACAATTGCCTTCTTGTTACATTCTGCTTATAGGGGGTAGCAAAAGAAGGAAATTGCAAGGCAAACAAAAGGAAGAAGAGTCTTTCTTCTTCCTGTGTACTTGCTGTTCTTGTCACCGTCATCTCAACAATCACACTGCCCCAAAGTAACCACAGTTAGTCCCAGCCTCCAGATCCTTTTTGTTCTCTGAGCCCCAGCATCACTGAAACCCCTCAGGTAACAACAGCACTAGAAGCACACCTCCTCCTAAGAGTCTGTCTTCCTGTTCTGCAGGACCACTATTGACAGTCATTATGATAATCCCAACCTTTTTGCTTTATTCTCCAGATGTAAGTGTGACAGATTCTTCTTGCCATTGTTATTTGTGGCTTACCAAATTTTTGGGTTTGGTTTTGGTTTCTACTTATTCAGTTTATTCAGCACCTGTATAACCAATTCCCTGCTAAATTCTGTCCTTTCAAATACCTAGTTTGGTTTCTGTTTTTCCTGCCAACTCCCTGACATAAACTCTCTTGACTCATTTCTTTGCAATGTTCGATCTCTTAATTTAGTTCCCTTGAGTGGTGAAAATGAAACTGAACCTTTTAATATTTTGAATAATTATTTGTATAAATTTAAAAAATCAATTGCTTCTCACATCCTAGGTGAAAATAACCCTTAACTAAGTAAAGCTATCATTTGCTCATGACTGCTCTGAGAGCTGACAGTGTTGAAGCCATCTCGAATGGAGAATTGGGAGGTAGCACAATGTCTGCATGCTCAGATTTTTGTGGTCCCTGGTCTCCCAGATTCTGAACCAACACTATGTGTGCCCAGAACCTGCCAAAATTTTTCAACTCTCTAACAGTCAAAATCAAAAGCATATCAGTATTTACATTTCTTTCACCAACAATCTTCTCTGCTACTCCATCCCATTTAAAATAATCAGAACCTGTATCCAAGACTCAAAAGAAAAGTAGGCATTACCAAGCATATTAATTCATACAAATAAAGAGCACGTGTTTATGTGTGCGTGTGTGTGTGTGTGTGTGTGAGGGCACACACGTAGTGGGAGGAATGGTGATTCTACATGCCTAGTAATCCTTAACCAGTCCAGCTGAACCACCCGACTTAACCACACTGCACAGAATTGTTTTGTCATTTCCTAGTCCTGAGATTTTTGAATAAATTACTTAAGCTCCATGGTCTCCCATTTCCTCTTCTCTGAAATGGGGATTTTAAAAGTATTCAACTCAAGGATTATGGGAAATTAAGTGAGTTAATAAGTATAAAATGGTTAGAACTACATCGTCACATGGCAATTGTTAAATGACTACCCACTAGTTTTACTGCTATTATTCCTGCCGTGTCCTAGACTGACATGACCTGGAGAAATATGTACTAGAAAAAATAATGTATTCTAAAACATACATGTAGGAAATCTCCATAAGCCAGAAATAGTTTTCTCAGAAATATGGAAAGTACAAACTTATCAGACAATTTCTCTTGTATATAAATTGGTTTAGTAATTGTGTGGACCAAGCCTATGCACCACTGCTTCACACCTCTGGAGAAGAAAGCCTCTCAAATAAAGGGTAGTACGAAAACACTTTCTTTACTTCCCTGCCCCTCATGTCTCTCTTACCAAATGCTCTTGGAAGAAATGTGAAGGCAGATGTCAATGCATGTACAACTGTGATACTACCTGTAGAAAACAATTGCAGATTAAGTAAGGTTGCTATATTGTTTGTTTCATTTGGACACATTTCTCAACCCCATGAAGAGTATTTTTCTAGTTCTTTGGTAGGAAACTGAGTACTGCCCTCCATCTCTGGCTTCTACCTCCAACATGTATACTTTTGGCCACGCCTTTCCTGTCTTGGGTTTCTCTGACACTGTGTTTTATACATGTAAACTGCCTTCTAATTTTGAAATCATTTTTATATACTTTATTCCAACATATCTTTCTTTCCCCCTTATGAGTAGTAGAGTTGAAGCCCAGAAGCTAAATGCCTGAAGGTCGTGGTTGAGCCAACTCTGAACTAGGTCTCCTGATCACTGGCCTAATGTATTTCCATTAATGTTTAGGTTAGAGTTATATGTTTGTCCTTTCCTAGAACAAGAATCCACAACTCTTGTTGGATTCACATATGGGTATGTGATAAAAAGATTGGTAACAACAGAATTGTAAATATTACAAGAAGCTGAGTTTGGGACAGTGAAGAGCATGGGGTCCATCACCAGCAGGTGTGGTGGACACATTTCATGTTTATTACATTATCTCTGTTCACCTGTAGGTGGGAAGGTTCCGAATATTTCAGGCTAAAGAGGGCATTGCATTTCTTCTCATCTTCTATGCTGTTCCTACTTAGCTGAGACCTCTCTGCGGATAAAAGGACTGAATACTTGGTTCAGAAGAAATCTTTCAGGATGTTGGAGAGACAGAGATTGGAGAAAATACACCACAGAACCTCAACTTTGCCAATCAGGCTTTAGTCGTATGATACTGAAATTATTTTTTGTCTGTTTTAATTTAACATATTTTCCACTAAAAATTATGAGAAATAGTTATCCGAATGTGCTACGTTTTCCTTGGAGTATCGCATGTTGCAGAGAAATATAAAATATGCAGCACTAGTCCATCCATATCTAGTCCTGGAACATCTTGGACTCTGATTCTCTCTTTTTCAGAAGGTTAGGGTTGCAACACAGCAGGCAGCATACAAAGAGGAAACGTCCCACAAGGAGTTAATCTGACTCCTCATTTATTATACAAAAAAGGTACGTGTAAAGAGGTGGAGAATCAACTTACATAAACAGTCTCACAATGTGATGTATTCATAACCTCAGTACCTGCACTTTTAGGGAGCGTGAAATGTAACCGTCTCTGGAGATAATGTGCTTCTTCTTTTTCATACTGCAAATCAATGAGGGTGGTCCTAGAAATTTCTCTTTCTCTTTTCCTCTCTTCATCTCCTATTTTTCTTATTCCCTTTTCCCTCCATCTCTCCACATATCTAAAGCTTTCTCTATAATTTAAAGCACTTTTTGCTCCACAAAATTTACTAATATTTTAATTGACAAAACAGCATGCTCTCAAGACAGAAAAATTTTACATGCTTACTTATTCCTTAAGAACAGCAACCAACCTCCTCAAAAGAAAAACAAGTAAACAACCCAGTGGTAGCAGGAAGTTCCAGGTATGCTATATTTCCTAAATGATACTTATGTTCTTGTTTACTAATTCCTAAATTTGCCTCAGTCTATCCCTGTTGAATCATCATTTCTAGCAACTTTACCATGAAAAACTTCTGCTCCTGTAAATATTAAAATCAAGGAAACTCCAAGAGCTAGTTTTTAAAAAAAAAGAAGAAGAAATGGTTCTGCTTTATTCTGTTGTGTTTTCTTGTACTTTTTAAACGAAACTCAATTTATCAATTCAAGAGAGGGTAGAACATAAAAGTAAAGGATGTTGCCATAAAAGGTGGACATATATCCTCTATAACAGCTTCTGGGGCTGATCTGCATAGCAAGTTCTTGGTTGTTTATTCAGTGTGAAAGCTAATAAGTCTATTTGTGAGAACTCCTAAAAGGCAATCATTTTCAGAAGAGCGAATCCTGGCAAAAGCTATTGTTTTTTCAAATCCAAATGACAGAAGCTTTAATATGACAACATTTGCAGTTCCGGGGGCACAGTACATTTTGGAATCATAGAAGTAGCAACACATTTTGTGTAGCAAAACATACTGTGTTTAAATCTGTCCTACTGAAATGTGCTGCTAATGGTTATACACACTATATTAAGAAGAGGAAGGATGACAAATTATAAACCAACACAGATCTAGTCATTTTGCAAGAAAATCTTTATTTTCTTTACTTATTTTTTCTTTTTATCCATCTGTTTTGGTTTCACACACCCTCCGAATTCAGTTAGAAAATCTGTCTCTCAAGAGCTTTCTCACACTGTGTTTATCTTTAGGAGGTATGCTTTAGATTTTCCAATAACACTCTTCAACTTTATTGAAAGTATCAAATAAAATATAATTATTATTAAATTCAAGAATTAAAATAAACATTGTATTTTTTTGCTACGTGTGAAGTGTAATGATTCATGATGCCTAGAAAGGTGAAATTCATTTCTCATTTAATTTACTTCTCAAATGTCTTCTGTTTGTCACCGGGGTACTGGGCAACGAACACTGTGGAAAATGAAAAGTTGATTTTCTTTGCCCTGAAGCTTACAATCTTAGAATAAAAGCTTGAGACAGGCAGAGTCAAAATAGGAAACCTGTAGCAAAGTGAAGTAAACATTGTTAGAGGTAAGGCAATAGGAAGGGAAAACAATATACTGTGAACTTGGAAGTAGAGACAATATTTATTTAAGAACTGCCAGTCTCTCTGGCTGCATGCTGCAAGCTGGCCCCTGTTATAGTGGGCTTAGGTTTGTTTTGTTTGTTTCTTTCTTTCTTTTACATTTATAGAGATACTTCTGGTTTGGACTCTCTTGATTACTGCCTCAGTCCATACTTCAGAGAATTGCCAGGAAAACACCAAGTTTTTGAAGGAATTTCTGCACACACTGTAATCTGACTCCCTTTTTTTCTGTCACATGTCACATTTAATCTAAACTTGTCAATCAGTCTTTTAAAGTTCCCTATTAAGTGAATCCAACATTCTTTTTTTTCCTTTCTTTTAATTGTCACACAAAATGAAGTTTTTATTTGTAGCAAATAAGGAGAACACGGGGAATCATTTCCTAAAGCCGTGGCTCCCCAGCAAGAAAGGTTAGGTCTTTTATTAGGGCAGCAGATGAATATTCAAGCAGGAAGGTTTTGTCAGTACAAATAAAGGCAGACATAATCTTGTTCACGCAGTTTTGGAACATGCTTCTTCATACATTGCATGTTACGTTAACGGGGCTTAAGCTTCACCTGGGGAGGAGCTCTTAGCACTGAAATTAAGCAAAGGTAACTTCCGGGACACTGGCTTGTCTGAATAGGCTCCAGTCTTGTGGTAGAGTGTAAGGCTCAAACCAGTTGCAGGGTGCTCTTGATGATGTATCTTCTTGGAGCTGTCCATATCATGAAAAGAAACAACTCAAAAAACAACACCAGGGACTTTCTGCACTGGTGCTACCTAGGAACACAATGGCCTCTCCTGATCTTATTTTTTGCATGAGCTACTCAAGGCCAGGGTCTGACTGATGACACTTTCCCTTCGAAATAGACTTGTGAGAACACAATGAGAATCTACCTTCACTGAAGCACTTTTTTTTAGGAGAATTGGGATTTCTCATGACTGACGGATTTTCACAAGGGATCCTCAAGTAGAGAGATCTTTACTCATTTCAAAGAGTAAAAGAAAATGTGTCCAAGCAATGAGCAATCCAGAGCGTTACTGCCCAGTGAACTCCTGAGGCCCTCGAGTCCTAACTTTGCTTTTCCCAGCTAAGGACACTGCTGTTCAGCAGCTGGTCATTACTTAAAGTGTCCACCTGAAATTGTGCACAAGCCCATGTGTCCCTTTTTACTTTGAAGTAGACAGCTTTTGCTTTAGTCTCCAAGCTTCTCTTGAGTGTCTAAAGGCTGCTCTAGAGCTAATGATTAGGACTGTGAAGATGTAGAAACAAAGAATATCTGTTGGGCTGGGAAACTGGTAATGATTTAGACTATAAATCTACAGGATAGCAGAATCACCAAACTCCCAGTTCCCTGAAAGATATAGAAGAAGGCCTGACACACATCCCTAAGTTGCTTTTACAGGAAGTAGACCCACCAGATGAAAACTGCTGAGCACAAGAACATAGACCCTAGACCGGTTGAAACCAGAAGGTTAATGAAGCATGAAACTTCACCTTGATGCCAACCAATCCGAGAATTGTCCAGGAGCTGACCACACCCTGCTCCTTGAACACTATAAAACTCCTCACTACCCCCTCCAGGATGGGTCACTGTCTTGTGGGCATTAGCCCCCTGTGGCCCCCTTTGCCCAGCAAAGCAACAAAAGCTACTTTTCTTCTTTACACATCCTGCAGCCCCCTCCCTCACCCTGCCTTTAAAACCCCCTCACTGAAAGCCATAGTGGAGTTGGGGGTCTTCTGAGCATGAGCTGCCCATTCTCCTTGCTTGGCACCTGCAATAAACGCTGTACTTTCCTTCACCACAGCCCAGTGTCAGTAGATTGGCTTTATTGCACACGGGTGAGCAGACCCAAGTTTAGTTCTGTAACACACACTCCCAAGCAGATATCAGGTCAGATTCCTGTGCCTCACTTTCTTGATCTGGGGTGCTCAGATTTCTCTGCTCCATCTCTTCAAATCCTAACTATCAGTGGGGTCCAGATCCACCTCTTCCACCAACTTGCTACTATGTTCTTTTACAAATCTCAGTTACTAGATTACACAAATTTTGCCTCTTAGATGCTCAGCTCCTGTTTCTGTTGTTCTCTCAGTTGGAAAATGTGCTGCTTGAGGAAATCTATGATGCCCACATCTTTCAAAATGCCCTGAATAGAATAAGTCTTTGCTGTATTCTCAAAGCCAATCCTGTGTGATTAAATGACAAATGAGCACACTGTGTTTCTTAGACAAGTTCTTCCATCAATAAATATATTAAATATAATGATGGGTTAATAAAAGTAAGTGTGATTTAATCTACTTTAAACCTTAAAAAAAGTAGTCGGAATATAACATCTGACTCTAAGATAGATTTCCACTGTAATGTTTTTCCTAATTTTTCTCCACTCAATTCCATCCTAATTAATGTGAAGAGAAGAATGGGGTTCCTCTCTAATAATTTTCATTTGAAATAATACAAGTGAAAATAGCACGTTTTCTCTTGAATACAAGCAGACACACATACACACATATTGAATTCAGCTAAAATATTTTAATGATTAACAGGCTCTTATTGGGTTATAGTTAGAACAGCAACTTATCAAGCTCAGCAAACCTTTTCTCTTCGTAAGTGACTCTCATATGCAGACAGATGATGGTATTTATTTTCTATGAACTTAAATGATTTAAGATAGTACTTAAGTTGATTTTGGCTTAAATTCAGTAATATTATTTGGTAAATAATACAATATAGATTAATGAAAGGTTTCCTGGAGTAATTCTACTACTATAGCTAATGTTGTTTCAGAAATTAATACTATTTTGCAATATGAAAGGAATAGTCACTGTTTCCCTAGGTATGTCTAGAGCAGAAAATGTTGTAAAACAGAGTTAAGATTCAAACCTTGATCTCTCTGCCTTCTAATATCATTTTTCCACTTTGCAATCTACCTTTCTGTTTTTATGTGCTCAAAGTGGTGAAGTCATAATAAAAAGTATCTCATGGATGTTGAGGAAGTTCTTACATAAAATAAAATTACCCATAAGCATTTGTTAGGTTATTTTTTTCTTACAGTGAACCTATGTTAAGTAATGAAAAATATTATTTATCTTTCCCTAACTCATAAGAATTATTCTTATCTCAAATATATTTCTACAGCAATTCTCACATTTCACTTAGAATACAATTCACATTCATTAGCTGTCATTTTTATACAACTTTTCTATTGCCATCCTCAAAGGCACCCTCCACTGGACTCAAATTTCTTGCAGCTTTAAAAATGTGACCTGATCTTTCTCATCAGTCTTGTCACTCTTTTCCCTTCTCTGTGCCTGGGATTCTTCCCATTTTCCCCCTGATTGCTAGCTTCAAAGCTCTGCTCAAGAGCTGCCTCTATTTGCAGATGTCACGATGTACTCCTTTGCTCAGTCTAGCCTCTATCTCCTTCTCCTGGCGTCCTGAGGTCCCTGAGTACCCTCTGACACTGCACATAGTGGGCTATGATGTGGGTCATACAAAGAGGATGGCCTTAGTCATCTCTGTGGATTAGAGACCAGAGTCAGTGGCATAGCAATACTGGGTCCTCAGAAAAAACTTTGCTGCTACTGCTGAATATAAGTTATGTTGACTTTTTGAAGAAGAACAAAAAAAGTTTCAGGAGCTTCAATTTTCAGATATAGGAGGTTTAGCAGTTATCATTTGAGTTAATTATAATAGAGATGTGTGGACATTTGTGCTTTCCCAGGACTGACAGCCTCAAAGAAGGTGCTTAGGGAATGGCAGAGGGACACCAAGGAGTCTGGGCAAAGACTTAATATCTGTCCTGTTCCAGTGCTTTTTACATAGTTCTAAAAGCACATAGAGTTCTGCACATGTACATAGGCAAATGCAATGCCTACAGAAAACTTTTAGAATTTTTACGGCTAACTTAGTGGTTATAAGATTAATGATTAGTAATATAAAGTATAAGTAAATATCATTATGAAGATTAAAGGTTGAAAAGTCAGGACTTGGAAAAAATTTCTCCAATCAGAACACTTTATAATAGAAAAGGAAAATTCATTTCAATGAAAAATACTTTCATAACATTACTGGTGGCTAGAGGGAAATAACTGGAACAAGATTTATCAACATTCCCTCTTTTCTACCTACTACTTTGCCTCTCCACTCATCCAACATTTTAATAACTGAAGAGGTTTCTGTCTATACCAAGATTCAACCCCACAGCTCAACTAACTTATCAAAACCAAAGTTACTCTCTGTAGCTGTAACTAGTGTCTCCTACTTGGAAGGTAGAGATGGTCTCAAGTCTACTTGTGTTTATTGCAGTCAGTCCATGTTATTTTTCAAACATTCTTTAATGTTTCGATGGCCAACTTTACCCTTTAGTTTTCATTTCTTCTTGAAGGGTATTAACACCATTTATATGGAATATTTATATTAGGAAAATTAATTTTTATTTTACATTTATATAAAATATTATTGAGATCTTGCTTAAAGTTACATATTCTATGCTTATGGATTATTTTTATGGGTGAAGCCACTAGGACCCTCTTCCTGATCCTCACATTCTGTTGATGATTTCAATGGCTACTTTACCAAGGAAATTGAAGCAGTAAAAGAAAAGTTTCAGAGAATTCCCTGGTGGTCCAGTGGTTAGGACTCTGCGTTTCCCCTGCAGGGGGCATGGGTTCAATCCCTGGCTGGGGACTAAGATCCTGCATGCCAAGTGGCGTGGTCAAAAAATAATAATATTAATAATAATAATAAAGTAAAAGTCGTTTGTAAAAAAAAGAAGATGACGAAAACTTTCAGGTTCCCACCACACTCTCCTGCATCTGCCAACATACTCCACCTTCCTCCCATATCTAGTTCCTTCCACTGTGTTCTAGATCCTATCTCGTCTCATCTTTTCAAGCATATCCTTCTAGCATTTTCCTTTGTCTCTTCTAATTTAAATTAAAAAAAGATGACTAGATCATTCTACTCAGCTACCATAATGATGTTATTTCTCTCTTTTTTTTAACATCTTTATTGGGGTATAATTGTTTTACAATGGTGTGTTAGTTTCTGCTGTATAACAAAGTAAATCAGCTATACATATACATATATCCTCATATCTCCTCCCTCTTGGGTCTCCCTCCCACCCTCCCTATCCCGCCCCTCTAGGTGGTCACAAAGCACCAAGCTGATCTCCCTGTGCTATGTGGCTTTTGCCAATACTAGCCACTACCCCAATTCATTACATGCATATCTTTGAAAGATATGCTGACTCCAGTATTTCTCTTCTCATCTCTCTTAATCCCAATTTAATCAGGCCTTGAAAGTCACCTCTGCACCAAAATTGTTCTCAAGATGAACAATATCATCCACGTTGATAAATCCTACTCTCAGTTCTCAATAAAATATCTTACATAACATTTTAGCAAAGTTGGACATAATAACACCATTGATAGCCATTCTTCACATAGTTTACAGAATACTATATTACATTATTTTCAACTAATTCACTTCTTTTTTTCTGGTTCCTTCTATTCTCTCAAGACTGCTTGTTGTTAATTCTTGTCCTCTTCTTTCCTTATTTATAATTAATCTCTTGATCTCATTGGTTCCATGATTTTAAATCTGGCAAAAGCTAACAATTTACAAATTTATACCTCTAGCTCATATATCAAATAAACATCTCAAACTCAACAAATCTGAAATTTAACTCCTAAGTTTTTTCTTCCATGCTTGTTCTACCGTAGTGTCAGAGTAGAGTGTTCCCAATTTCTGTTGAAGATAAACCCTCTCAGTTGCTCAATTACAAAAATCCTAAATTCATCTTTTCTCTCACCTACCACATCCATCAAGAAATCTCACCATTTATGAATGGACAATATATATATATATATATATATATATATATATATATATTGCCCTCATGATGGGATTAGTGTCCTTATAAGAAGAGACACCAGGGAACATGCATTTTGCTCTCTGCCATGGGAGGATGCAGGAAGAAGGCAGATGTTTGACAGCCAGGAAGAGCACCCTCACCAGAACTCAACAATGCTGGCACCCTGATCTCAGACTTTCAACCTCCAAAGCTGTGAGAAAATTAATTTCTGTTGTTTAATCCACCCAGTCTGTGGTATTTTGTTATGGCCTCCCAAAACGTCTAATACAGACATCCATTAGCTTTCTGAGTCATTCTTCTTTTATCTCCTCTACTCCAGCCAGAGTCTCCTCTTTCTTTCTAAAACCACCAAGCATGACCCTGCATTAGGATCTAGTTCTACATATACCATCTGCCTGAAATAGTCTCTTGGAGGACATTCACTTGCAAAAGATTTCATCTTTCAAGTCACTGTCCAGATCCCACTTTCTCGGCAGTCTGCCCCACCTGTCCTATTTCAAACTACAGTTAGCCACCACATGTACACCTGGCCCAGGATCCCCATCTTCTTACTCTGCTCTATTTTTGCTTATTTAATTTTTTATCTTTCTTTCTTTTCTATTTTTTTTTATTTTTTGTTTTTCAAAAAAATGTTTAATGGGAAAATTCCTATGTTTTCAAAATCTTAAGTGAAAAGAATATCCAAAATTTTGTACACCATTTGATCTCAATTACATATAAAATACACATCTCCATATGTCTGGATGAATAAAGAAGTCTGAAAGAAGAAAGACCAAAATAATAACCATGGATCTATCTGGTTTATGATATTTTTGGTGATTTTTGTTGTCTTTCTTCTTATCCTCATGCAGTGATTTTTAAAAATAATTAATTTATTTTTATTGGAGTATAGTTGACTTACAATTTTGTGTTAGATTCAGGTGTACAGCAAAGTGATTCAGTTATACATATACATATATCCATTCTTTTTCAGATTCTTTTCCCATATAGGTTATTACAAAATATTGAGTAGAGTTCCCTGTGCTATACAGTAGGTCCTTGTTGTTTATCTATTTTATATATAGTAGTGTGTATATGTTACTTCAAAATTCCCTGCTTTATTTTTTTTTAACAGAACATATCTTCTAACCATAATATCATTTACTGATACTGTTTATTATTACATGTCATTCTCTGCTTCTAAACTGTAAGCTTCACAAGTACAGGGATTTTTTTCCTTTACTTTTTTGTTCCTGATGAATACCAAATGTTTATAAGATAATATATATATTTTCCCTTAACAATTAATCTTTAATATATGTTATACTATTTAAGGTATTTTTTCCTGAGTGCCCAGAACATTCGCTCCATATGATAATTATTAATTATTAAGCAGATTTCATATTCTCCTTTTTCCTGCTATACTTGTAATAAGTGTTTTATATACTTCCAATCCTCACTATTAACATTAAGACCTTTGGGTGGAATTAGCTTCTTTTTTCTTAACATTTCTTTTGATAATGAATAAACATAATCCCATTAGGTTATTTTCATTTGAAACACTGAATTTGATGTTTCCTAATGTGCCTTGCTTATAAAAATGTGTAGTTTGTAAAGACCTAGTATTCTCATCATAAACAGCTTCATAATACATCACAATCTTAGACACTTGGCATACATCTGTGATCAAGATAAAAACAACCCTATTCTTGATCTCTAAGATATTCCAGTGATCATATTTCACATGAGTACAAACCCAACTGTCTGAGTTTCAAACACTACCATTTTCTTTTGACATCTTTCAATGTAAAAGTCCATTTCAGTTCACAGGACTTGTATTAAAACTTTTTCTTAAAGTCTCTGTTTAAACCATTCTCATGGTACTCATCATGTCCTCTCAAATTTATGAAGTTTAACCTTTAATTTTTAACGTTTATGTCAAGATGTTTCTCTGAAACCTCCATATGGTTTATTTAAGGCTTTTCCTCTTTTTTTTTTAATGGATTATCAGTTCCTCTCTCTCAAATGAATTGATATCTGTAAAATAACTTTGAAAGTAAATGCAGATTTTTAGCTTCACTTCAGACATGATGTACCTTTACTTTTTCACTTCAGACATGATGTACCTTTACTCTGTTTCATCACCGCTTTTGAAAATTCTAGACTATGACAAAAACCGTAAGGTTTTTTGTAAGCACAACTTACTCCTTTCATTTCCATTATTTTGAACACATTCCTTTTAGGTTTTTTTTTTGTTGTTTGTTTGTTTTACATATTGCCACTCCACTAGTGAGAATGTATCTAAAATGTTTTAGCCACACTGAGTAAGTCTGTTCTTCTGTGGACTCAGTTCCCTGCCTGAGAGTGAATTAGGTACTTGGAGAGGACCATTAGCATCTGCAGTGCACGTGTAATGCTCAAAACAGCACCCAAGTGGCTCAAAAAGTTTATGTACCTGATGTCGAAGTTACTTAGAGAGCTTGACTTCAGTCCCCAGGAGGAAGGGATAACAGGATCCTGGGAGATAATCTGATCTAGCTCCTTGCATTCAGGCAGGCTTATGTTGAAACCATTCAGGACAGATCATCTTCTAATTATTGTTCTGGATCATTTCATTTGTGTGTAATTTCCTTCTCTTTAAATTACACAAGGCAGCCACTGCAGTGCCATGTACCTGGTGCTTTCTAATACTTCTTGCATTGAATGGTTACTTGGGATCTTGTTTGTTGTTGTTATTTGTCAGTATCCATCACTACTCACTCTTTTAAACTGAAATAAGATTATTATTCTACTGATTTACCTTTAGATATCAAAGATAAACTAAGTAGAGTAAGTCCCCTGCATACAAGTTCCGTTCTGAGAGCACGTTCGTAAGTCCAATTTGTTCGTAGATCCAACAAAGTTAGCCTAGGTGACCAATGAACACAAATGGCTATATAGTATGGTACTGTAATAGGTTTACAATATTTTTCACACAAATAATACATAAAAACAAACACAAAAAATAAAGGAAACATTTTTAATCTTATAGTACAGCACCTTGAAAAGTACAGCAGTACAGCACAACAGCTGGCATCCAGGGCTGGCATCGAGTGAACAGGCAAGAAAAGTTACTGACTAGAGGAGGGAGAGGAGGTGGGAGATGGTAGAGCTGAAGGATTGTCAGCAACAGGAGATGGAGGGCCAGCTGCAATGTTGCTCACATCTTGGGCTTGAAATAAAGATACTGTACTACTGTATCTATACAGTACTGTACAGTAAAGTACACAAAAGCACAACCACTTGTAGAGGTTGCACACATGTGACAATGTAGGCCAGACACGTGAACTAACTTTCGTGATTGGACATGTGAACGCACGTTCACATCTTTGAAAGTTCGCAACTTGAAGGTTCCTATGTAGGGGACTTACTGTAACACAAAAGTAGAAGCAGATTTTTATTAGGAGTCAGAATAGATTCAATCTGGTTCTGCCATTGGAGCCTGGCTACTTTGGACACTTTCTTCTCTTGTTAAGTGTTAAAAAAAAATAACATTTATATTAACTACCTTATTGGATTGCTTTAAGGATTAAGTAAACTAATGCATATCACAGTGCCAAGAAAACTACAAGGTGTTATTCAATTATTAAGCCTTTAATCACTATCACTTCTATGTCCCTGGCAGAATTTTGTTTATATAGCTATTACAGCGCTCAGGATGTAGCTTCTTAGCATTAAATGTCCCTCTTCTGTGTCCCAGCCCCAAGGTTGTCAACTACCAGAAAGCAGAGACCCTAATTTACTGTCATGTTCCCTGAATGCAAACAAGCACAGGGCCATAAATGTAATAACCAAAAAATAAATGTAGAATAAACAAGCAAATGAAATGTGTAGATTTCATTACTGATTATTTGTAATACTAATATAAGTTATTAGCTAAGGTGGAAACAGAAAACAAAGGCATAATGAAAATGGTTCAACCTATATATTTCCAGATTTTTGATGGTAAAAAAAGCCAAAACCTCATGTGACGTAAATCTATACCCCAAATTTTGCCAACACAAATTTTGAAGAGAATATCCACACTTTATTGGAAAGAGATAACATATTCCAACAAAAATTCTGTGTTACCATGTGTTTACATCTGATGGTACCAAGGTCCAGTGCACTTTACTCTAAAGACTGATGGACACCAGAGTTCAGGTACTAGGTGAGCCATATTCTAGCTGTGTGGTCTTGGGAAGCTGGGACTTTAATGGTTCATAAAGGACAGGGATGTCTACTACTTAAATGTAAAATATGGTGAAGTGTTCCCTGCTTTATAACCATCTCAGTCCCTTCTTTCAAAGCTTTAGTTAAGCCTGTTCCAAACATTTCTTGGATTGATGTAGGAGACAGATGGGCCCCTGGGCTGGACAGCTGGTGTTTGTCAAGTGGAGTACCACTGAAGCTTTGTTCTCACCCAGACACTCTAAGGACAAAGCCAGTGGCAGAAAGCTGAGCTCTGCTCGAATAGAGATAAGATGACCACTCCCGAGGTCAAGGAAAACTTCCCCAACTGCACATGAGCAGGAAAGCTCCTTGGGGGTCAAAAAGGGAGGGGCTTCCAGCCCATAATATGTGTGGACATGCACACACAGGCCTCTGCAGTAGGATCCATCTTAGCCAAAAGATGCTCACGCATGTTGGGGAGGTCCTGGGACTAGTCAAGTGTGAATAAAGAAACAAGATAATTGGCCAAAGTTAAACAAAGATCCAGAAAGACTGTCCTATATGAGTGATTCAAATCACTTCTTTACTGCAGTCCTCCTCATTAGAGAGGACACCCACATCCTTTTTCTCTGCGTGTGCATTTTTGCCTTGCTTCAGTCTTAAATAAACTTTCTCTGTGTGCTCTCCCACTCGTTGTGCTGTGTCTCTAATAATAAATTTTGTTCCTGTTTTTATAGTTTTTGCCTCCTTGAAATATTCTTGCTTTCAAACAGGGGCAAGAGCCAGTGCTACTTTTCTTCTAGCCTCTAACCCCTGGTAGTCTATTGGCTAGGATTCCTAGTTTTCATCCAGGCTACCTACTTTCAATTCCTGGGCAGGGAACTACACTCTCTCTTCAGGACTGCTCACTGCTCTCTCTCCGAGATCAGAATCAGTGGTAATTTAAGAAATTAGAGGCAGAGAAATCAGCAAAAGCCATAACATAGTGTCTGGTGTAGCTGACACCAAGTCTCACTTAAAATATTTGAATAAACTCTGACTTTATCACCATACCTGAAAGAAGTGTTTACATAATATTAATTTAATATTAATAAAATAAAAAGTTATGATCAGAAAGCATGAGTATGAGAATATTCAGATGCTGAAAACTTATGGTATATAACAGAGAAAAAAAAAAACTATGAAGACGCATAAAGCATAGTCTACTTCCAAAGAAGTGAAATTTATCACCTGAAATAAAATGCTTAGAATTTTGGTGAACTTACTGCATAGGATTTCAAAATATTTAATTCAGAATAATTTGCCTCGGGCTTCCCTGGTGGTGCAGTGGTTAAGAATCCGCCTGCCAATGCAAGGGACATGGGTTCGAGCCCTGGCCCAGGAAGATCCCACATGCCATGGAACAACTAAGCCCCTGCGCCACAACTACCAAGCCTGAGCTCTAGAGCCCGTGAGCCACAACTACTGAGCCCATGGGCCACAACTACTGAAGCCTGCGCACCTAGAGCCCATGCTCCACAACGAGAGAAGCCATGACAATGAGAAGCCTGCGCACCTCAAGGAAGACCCAACGCAGCCAAAAATAACTTAATTATTTAAGTGTTTAAAAATAATAATAATTTGACTCTCATTTAGTGAGTCTACATTAAAATTCTGAAAGAGGATGTTGCAATAACTGATATTATTAACAACATACAAGAAAAAGGTACTAAGAATATCTTTCCCTTTCTGCCCTTTTTATACTTAAATATGTTGTCTTCTCCATCCTACAAAAAGGAGAAAAAATCATCCAAAACGTTGAGGAGTCTTCAATTCTGAATCACACACTTATCTAATTCTCTTGAAATTTAGGGGTTGGCTAGAAGATAGTTAATGCTGAGGAAAAGAAAACAAACACAAGGGAAAGATGGTTCATTCATGCAGGGATGACTACTGGTTGACTATTTGAAACATTTTTATTATATCTGATGTTATTATATTGGTTGTCACAAAGTCAAAAATTTGTACAATTTCTTTTTTAGATATTTTTAAATGGGTAACTTTATGGTATTTTGTAAACATGTAAATCTACTTGTAAAATATTTGCAAAGTTTTATTCATATTGTTTCTGATAAAAAATCAGGAGAATTTTGTATGTTCACAGGGGTAGATTTTGTTATTGTGAAATTCTGATTCTTTGGTTTAGGAGGGGGAGAAGTGAAATACCATTTATTAGAAAAGCTTTGGCCAAAGTAAGCAACAAGATAAATGCAAGTACCAAAGAAAATATTCAAAAGACTGATATCTAAAACTGCATGAGGGAAGTAGTGACAAGTAGAATTTCCTTATATATATGGAGGGAAATAAAGGTGAGATGATTAAGAAGTTAAAGAATATCCAAGCTATAGAGTGCAGTCCACTCTCACTTTAGAATCTAATTTGGGGGCTTCCCTGGTGGCGTAGTGGTTAAGCATCTGCCTGCCAATGCAGGGGACACAGGTAAGAGCCCTGGTGCAGGAAGATCTCACATGCCGCAGAGCAACTAAGCCCATGCGCCACAACTACTGAGCCTGCGCTCTAGAGCCCGCGAGCCACAACTACTGAGCCCATGTCCCACAACTACTGAAGCCCGCATGCCTAGAGCCTATGCCCCGCAACAAGAGAAGCCACCGCAATAAGCCCGCACACCTTAACGAAGAGTAGCCCCACTCACTGCAACGAGAGAAAGCTCACGCGCAGCAGTGGTGTCAACCATTGATTTTTTTTTTGTCAACCATTTGGCTGTGACCCAACACAGCCAAAAATAAACAAATAATAAATAAATAAATTTATAAAAGAAAAGAAAAAGAATCTAATGTGAAATGATGTGGCCAAGGTCGCATGCCTGATATGAAACCCTAGGTATTAGGATACCCAAGACGGTTTGTTCTACTGTTTGCCCTTCTTTAGAAAGGCAAAGGCTGAATCTTGTTAGGGGACACAGTGGTTAAAGAGCGGGGACTCTGGAGCCAGACTCCCTGAGTTCAAGTGCCATCTCTGCTACTTACCAGCAGCGTAACTTTGGGCATCTTATCAATACTTCAGGTCTCTGTAACTTTGTTTCTTTATCTGTGAAATGGTCCTAACAAAGCACTATTTCAGAGAGTTTAATTCATAAACAGTGCACAGAGCAGTACTGAACACATAGTAAGGGTGTATTAGTTCCCTGTAGCTGTTGTAGGGAAGAACGACAAAATTGGTAGCTTAATACGGCAATTTGTCCTGTCACAGCTCGGGAGGCTAGAAGTCTCTAATCCGGCAGGGTGCCTTCTCCCAGGAGTCCTAGGGGACAACCTGCTCCTTGCCCCTTCCCTCTCTGGTGCCGACCCTCCCCCCCCCATTCCTGGCTTGTGGCTGCATTGCTCCAGTCTCTGTTCCAACCTCACATCTGCCTTCCCCTCTCTGTGTCTCCGCGTAACATCCTCTGCCTCTATTTATAAGGACACCTGTGACGGCACTTAGGATAATTTAGGATAGTTTCCTCACCTCAGTATTCTTAATAGTGAAAGATTAAGTATTAATCTTAATACTGCATCTGAAAATATACTTTTCCCAAATAAGTTAACATTTACAAATTCCTAGGATTAGGACTCAATATGTTCAGGTGACCATATTCAAATGACTACATAAGGACTTTTCCTTTTTATAATTTCTGGGATTCTGGATACCCTGATTTTATAGCAAGGTTTATCAGAGTCACTTGACAGAATAGTCTCTATAAGACATTAAGTACCAGACACAAGAGGAGGAAAAGATTTTGAACACATAGGACAGGCTCGGGGCAGGGGGGCACAAACTCTCGATGAAGAAGAAAGAAAGGCATATTTAAGGTTAAAGAAAATCTGTGCATTCTACAAACAATAGAACAAAAATTCTAAGTAGATTTATGAGAATCCTGCCCCTCTAATCAGTCTGTCAGTACTTTAAGGCTAAGTTGGGAAGCACTGTGAGATGAATGATTTATCTTCTTGAAACATCGATTTATTTGGTAGCATGAGTAAAAACACTTGCTGATAATAAAATCAGCTAATGTTTTACATAGTTGCCAGTACTGTCCAAGCGTCCTCTTAGCCCTGTTCCAATGACGGAAGCCAAGCTGGAATCTCATCTTGAGTTTTACTTTCCGAAGGCCATTTCTAATTCGCCTTGAAACGTTAGCCAGGACCTGACAGGAAACAGACATTCTTGGTGTAATTGGAGGAAAGCTTGTGCCATTGGAAAAGGCAGGAGAAGGGTTTAGAAACAGCAGGAAGGGATGGTGTGGTCCTCCAAACTAGGGAGCCTGTCACAGGGTCTGCAGTGTTGCTACGGGGTTGCCTGGATGGGAGTGGAGGGAGAGCGGAACAGAGCAGTCTCCTGCCTCAAGTTGTGTCCTCTGACGGAGACATGCAGCCACCCATGGTGATGCAGCAGAGGGACCCAGGTAAATAACGACCACGACTACTCATGTTGACACCAGAAAAGCTCCAGCAAAAGTCCAGGCTCTTGTTCAACTCACCCAAGAAAAGTTTGGGCAAGGTACACAAAGGAGAAAACAAAAAGAAAAAGAAAACAATAAAAAAAAAATCAAAAAACCACTGCAGCTCAGGAGCAAGGAGAACAAAGAAGCATTTTATTGAGGCAAAAGGGAAAAAAACACACTCAGAGAAGAGTGTGGACATCCTGGTGAGTGACGGATACCCTGCAGGTCTTTATTTTGATCCTCCTTTTATCTTATTTTTAGCCCTTTGAATGGGAGGGGGTCTTTTTGATTATGGGTAGAATATTCATTGAGGGGAGGGTTGAGGTGTGGCCTGGATCGCATCAGGTTGCATCAGCTTCTGGTCCTGTGCATTTGTCTCCTGAAGCCACCGTACATGAACTCTAAGAGCCGTTTTCCCTTAAATTGTCCCTTACTAGTCAAGTGCCACACGTGGAAGTTTGTACAGGGTCATAAGCAACCTGTGCATCTTTTTTGCCCATGCTCCAGGGTTTTCATGGTCAGAGTTTCTTGTTCAGATACTACAGATTTTCTGTTTTAGATGCCATTCCTCCATGCATCATGGCCTCATTAAGTGCAAAACAAGGAGGTGGCTTTGCCTTCTGCCTAATGCCTACGCATGAGGAGGCTGTGCTTGGGCCCTGTCCTGACTTTCCTACCTCAGCGTTGTCCTCTGTGTGGTATTCTGTTCCTCGTAAGGGATAGTGGAAGAGTAGGGAGTCACTGATGCAGTCCATGTGGGTCATCCGCCCTGGACACAGGAGGAGAAGTGGTGATGGGGCCCAAGAGAAGTATCCACCCACACTCTCTTGGAAACTTTGCATATCCTTCTCTGCTTCTCTTTTTTAAATTGTATTATTGCATGTATTCTTTCCATGAAAACCGCTGGCTTTGTTGAGCAGGGTCCTTCTTGTTTAAATGTATCTTTGCTATCACCTAGTGCAGCACACTGGGACCTCTTTTTACAGAGTTGTTTGATATTCTTCAGTAATGGTGTTACCGACCAGGGTTCCTAGTCTCCTAATCAATAGAAAGCGATAAGATGTCAGACAAGAAATTCAGGCAAGGCTTTACTGGGGCCCCTGGTGCAGCACAGGGGAGAGAAATAAGTAATAGGTTCCCTTGCTCGCTTGCTCCGGGGTAGGGGTGGGATGTTTCCTTATACGGGGTGAGGGTAAGGGTGTGTCCAGGGGTCAGGCCAGAGGTGTGGCTTAGGCGGTCTGACCACCCCTTTGGTGGTGTTGAGTGCAGGGGGCATGTGCAGTTCCCTGCTTTTGCTCCGGACTCTTCAGAAGTAGCAGTTGGGTTCTTTTGGTCTTTTTGTATCTTGTCCATAATTTGCCCCAACTCTGCATGCATGCAGTTATTTTTAATCCATTATAGTTTCTTTGTATCTTGTTGCTTGTGGAGACCTTTGTCCAGGTTCCAGCACTGCAGCAAAGGGTCCCAGGTCCCAGGTCCCAGCCTCTCTCAAGGGGACTAGTCTCAACCTGTGTCAAGAATCAGGCTAGTAACCACCTTTCAAAAAGAGAGTAAAAGATGACATCTGTAGTTAGGAGTCACTGTGTTGACAAACTGTGGGTGCTGCAGTCTCTGTAACTGAGACTTTAAATATCACAGAGCAATTAGGAAGTTTTATTAACTTCTTCAGAAACATCCTTTTTATATGCAATTTGACATGTGTGTCCCCAAATTCCATCCAGTTTAAGGATATGGTTTCACCAAAATCCAAATAATTTCACCCCTTGATATGTCACCTTAGGATAGACTTAGAAGTCATCATTTTATAAAGTTGATTTTCTTTCTTCTTGAGCAGCCCATCTTAGTATCTCCTGTGTCTTCTCAAATTGAGAAATCAGTTCTCTACTTATTCGTACATGATGTCAACATCATTTATCAGAGTACAGGTGGTGAGTATCACGACCTGTTATGATAGATTACACTCTCTCCTTCAATATTAATATCATGAAAATCGAATCCACCTTTTTCTAGGACAACACACGAGAGGTGTACTGAATCTTTTCCCAAGTAAATGCAAACTTTTCTGACTGTCTTTTGTAGTAGAGTGACAAAAGCTAGCATGAACAAGTGAGTATCATCACACCATATTCTTCCAGCCAGCTTAACTTCCGCTGCTCCAGAGATTAAAAACATGGACTCTGGAGCTTCCATGGCGCAGTGGTTGAGAGTCCGCCTGCCGATGCAGGGGACGTGGGTTCACGCCCCGGTCCGGGAGGATCCCACATGCCGCGGAGCAGCTGGGCCTGTGAGTCATGGCCGCTGAGCCTGTGTGTCCAGAGACTGTGCTCCACAACGGGAGAAGCCACAACAGTGAGAGGTCCGTGTACCGCAAAAAAAAAAACAAAACATGGACTCTGGATTCATTTTATAGCTCTACCTCTTATTAGCTGTGTGACATTGGCTAAGTTCCTTAATCTCTCTGTGCTTCATTTTTCCTAATCAAGAAAGTTAGTTTCAATAGTATCTACTTCATAGAGTTGCCATGAGCATTAAAACAGTTAAAATACTTAAAGCATGTAATAGAGTGCCTGTAAATACAAAGAGCTGTATCAGTATTTGTTATTATTCTTATATCCAAATACTTTGTATATACCATGTCTTTAAATAGAAACCATACTTCCTGAGGTCTTCCTGAGAGCCATTACTGTTTCAAATTCCCCACTACTTTTAGCTTTAGTGAGATCAGAGGTTCCTATTAAGCATGTCTTCTGAGAGTAGCATCGATATATATACACTACCGAATGTAAAACAGATTGGCTCGGTGCTTTGTGATGATGATATGGGGACGTGTGTATGCAAAGGGCTGATTCGCTTTGTTGAGCAACAGAAACTAACACGGTATTGTGAAGCGATTATACACCAATAAAGATTAAAAAAAAAAAAAAAAGCCACTGAGAGTAGGCCAGGCACTCAGCACATCAGTGATGCTTGAGCATTTGGTTGTAGTTCCCACACCACTGCCTTGTAATCTCAATACGTCATAGAACAACACTCATGCTGAACCTTTTTAGCTTCTCCTTCGTCTTTGACTGCTCACCACTACAGCCCCACATCTGGTCAGGGTTACAGCAAGCCTCTTGTCTATGTTTTGAACTAATGGCATAATCCATAGAACCCAGAAGCCTCCTCCACAGTATTCCTGCAAACTCTGCTGTCTCAAGATTCTCCAGAGAAGTCACCAAGGAAATGCAGTAATTCCTTCTTTTCAAAGTCGAATATAATCTAATGAGCCAGGCCCCTAAGAGGTAAGTCTTCATACTCTACCGGGAATTCTACTCGCCATCATATATCCTAATGTCTGAGTCACAGAAGAGGATCAGTTGAATCAAGATTACGTTGCTCTTCCCACCTCCACTCTTTTTATCACCCTGGTATCTTTTCACCGAGGTTTGCCCTGAATGGTCTATGGTTTACAAAGCAAATCATCTAAACTATTCCTGTGTAAGTCTGTGCAGTCAGAATACGTGACAGAGAGAAGCCCCCTCCTTCCTAAGTGATAGTGGTATAAAGTTCTTAAAAATCCTCATGTGCTCCAGGAAATAATAACATGAGAGAGAATGTTATAGTGTCACCAAGCTATTCAAATGAGCCATCCAAACTCAACTTTATCTCTACAAGACTAGAGCCATTGTAGCATGCAGCGGGATCCGAAGTAAGCTGTGCACCACCTCAGTATCAGTATTGGGTAATACTATACACCAAACGGCTACAGAGTGAGGGAGTGCACAGAACACAGGCAGGAACACGACCCTCATGTGTCATTTGTAGCCTCCCAGGCTAATAAAGCCTAGCACTGTTACCCAGTCCAAGCGCGTACTGCTTGCCGCACAGGAGGCCAATAAATCAAGAGATGAGTTGTTGGGCAATAAATAGAGACTTTATTCAGAAAGTGGCAGACTGAAAAGATAGTGGATTCATGTCCCAAAGAGCCATCTTCCCTGAGTTAGAATTCAGGCTCCTTTTATACTAAAAGAGGAGGGAGTAAAGTCAAACATTTCCTGGTCCCCACCAGTCTCTGGAGGGGATGTGTTAGTTTCTTCCTTCCTGCAGTCATTCACAGGTGAGCCTGGTCAGGATGTTTTCTGTGAGCTAAACTAAGGTGTTTTAGCTTAATGCTCATTACCTGGGAGTCAGGGTTCCCAGAGATGGGACATTCTATATAATTTAAGCATATAGGTAACATCCTTTTAGTGAATAACTTGTAATAGAATACAGAGCTTCTTCTCTATTACAGCACAAGTGTGTTCTTGAAGTCAGAGCTGTAGAGTTACAACAAATCTCATATTCACATGTCTCTGGGTGTCTGGCTCACAGTCTCTTAGGCAATCACATGGCCTAGGTTTACCGCTCAACATTTCAAAGGAAACTGGTTAAAAATAAGATTTTCAAACCTGCCATATGTGATCAAATTATTTGTAATGACTCATTTGTGCTGTAATTTGTAAAAATTAAGTAAAGAGTGGAAAGTCATACTATTGTCTAATGAGTTTAATGAACTCGGATATGAAATTGGCACTTAGAAGACGCTCAGTGGCTCTGAGTTGCATTGAGGGCAACGTGACCAGCTTAACAAAAAGGGCTTTGTTAGCAAACCACACTTGGGTCCACTGACCCACGTGCAAGAAAGCCAATCGACTGACACTGGGCCGTGGTGAAGGAAAGTACAGCGTTTATTGCAGGTGCCAGACAAGGAGAACGGGCAGCTCATGCTCAGAAGACCCCAACTCCCCAGTGGCTTTCGGGGAAGGGGTTTTAACGGCAGTGTGAAGGAGGGGGCGGCAGGGTGTGTGCTCAGCTCACGCACAGTTCTCGGGTTGGTTGGCATCAAGGTGAGGTTTAAGCATCATCAACCTTCTGGTTTCAATCAGAATGGGGCCTATGTGCTTGTGGTCAGCAGCTTTCATCTGGGGATCCGCTTCCTGTAAAAACAACTGAGGAATGTGTGCCAGGCCTTTATCTGTATCTTTCAGGGAACTGGGAGTTCGGTGATGCTGCTATGTGGCTGGTTTATAGTTTAAATTGTCACCAGTTTCCCAGCCCAACAGCTGTTTTTGTTTCTACATCTTCACATTCCTAATCATTAACTCTGCAGCAGCCTTTGGGAGACTCAGGGGAGGCCTGGGAGACTAAAGCAAAAGGCTTTTACTTCAAAGGACAGGGACACAGGAGCTTGTACACAGTTTCAATCCTCCTTTTTTTGATAGTCCTCAATCTTGAGGGGAACAGGCTCAGGAAAAGAAAAGGAGTAAAGTTTTGAATAGAGAGACTAATCATAAACTCAGCAGAGGAACTGAGTTTCAGGGGGACAGAGTTTCAGCATTGGTAACTGGATAAAAGTCCCCAGGTTAGGTCTATGAAACTTCATGCCTCCTCTCTAACTAGGTTTTAACTTAACATCAGTATGTTTGTGTACATGTGACATTTCTTTCCCCCAGAAAGTCCTGTACACCGTTATTGAGAGCTGCAGCGATTAAAAGGGAGGGATGATAGAATTACCTGGAAAGGGATAACAAAGCACAGAAAACAGAAATGGGAATTGGCCAAAACACAGCTTTTGAAATCACCAAGAATAGCAGTGGGCACAGGACAAGGAGTCAAAGACTTAGGAAAGAAGAATTTTGTTCTCCTGGTTCCTTGCCTCTCCCCCGACTAAAAAGTAAGCCCCGGGCTTCCCTGTGGTGCAGTGGTTGAAAATCTGCCTGCTAATGCAGAGGACACGGGTTGGAGCCCTGGTCTGGAAGGATCCCATATGCCGCGGAGCAACTAGGCCCGTGAGCCACAACTACTGAGCCTGCCCGTCTGGAGCCTGTGCTCCGCAACAAGAGAGGCTGCGATAGTGAGAGGCCCGTGCACCACGATGAAGAGTGGCCCCTGCTTGCCACAGCTAGAGAAAGCCCTCGCACAGAAACGAAGACCCAACACAGCAAAAATAAATTAATTAATTAACTCCTACCTCCAACATCTTCTTTAAAAAAAAAAAAAAGAAAGAAAGTAAGCCCCGTTTCAAGAACAGTCTTTGCTTGTTTTGTTCCTATATAACCAATACCTAGAGCAGAGCCTAGCAATACTTGGTACTTAATAAATATTTCATAAATGGATGAACCAAGGAGTAAAATTAGCATAGAAAAAGCAGAATTTGAAGATTAGAAGATCAGTGTAGCTATGGACACAGAGACCTCTTCTACTAAAAATGTCAAGTTGCTAACATGTCATGCCCATTTATTCCTAAAGCAAATATTTATCAATTTGGGGAAAGCTATGTTGCTGTATAAAACACAGTAACATTACACTCATATAACACCTTCTTGGCTAGCTCCCAAACTAGCAATGCAGCAAAGCACAGATGCAAATGATTACATTGAGAAAGATAAAAAGTTGCCAAACAACAACCTAAAAATGTTTGTTTTATTTGGTTGTTTAGTCCTCACTGAATTGGAAACTTCTTACGACAACAGTAGTGTCTCATTCATCTTTGTTTCCTGGTGGTGCACGGTATCTGATTCAGAAAGCACACATTTATTAATGTAATTGAACTAAATCCCAAGAAACTTTCTCAGTAAAGCAGATATCCTGCCAGATCAAATAAACACTGCTCTAATCTCTGCAACCAAAGGATGTTGTTACTTCATTAAATTAAATTTCCTGCAAAACAGGGAATGCTAGGCAATTCCTCCTCTAGTTGGAAAGAACCACAGTGTTGACACTGACTTGAGTTTTTAATGTTTTTCTCTCTATAATCCCATCACTTGAGGAATGCACTGCAAATCTGTCCTGTCTGACAGCTTGCCGCCACCCACAGCTTGTCAGCTCTCTCAGAAGATGGAGGCTCTGAGAGAGAAAGTGCATTCACACCTCTGTGATCCCATGAATTGGTTTAGGAAAGCACAATTTCTAACACAGTACAGCTTCCACACCACAAGGGAGCCCCATTCTCTTGTCCCCTGGGCTTCAGTCTGATTTGTGTTATCAATATGAACCAACTGATACGTGGAAAATGGTACACCAGGCAGTAGAGGCAGACATAAATATTTTAAATAAAACAGTAGCAGTGGGAGGTGAGGTAATATACAGATACATGGGGCTTTAAAGTGTTCTAATTCTTTCCTTTTAAAGATAAGTAAACCATTCCAAAGAGACAATGGACCAATCAGGATTACACAGATAAAAAGCGGTATGAATAAGAATGTAAATGAGAAGCCATATATCCTATGTGTTGCAATAAAAGGATTGTTTCCACTAAGTTAATGGTTTTCACACTAGAACTTTGAAGAACTATTTCTGTCAAATGTGTAGACACTAGACACATGTAATTGAAACTGAGATTTAAATTAATTAAATATATTAAATTACAAATTCTATTCCTCAGTCGTACTAGCCACATTTCAAGTGTCCAGTGACCACAGGTGGCTTGTGGCTGTATGTTGGACAGCAAAGATATAGAACTTTCCCTCAGTGCAGAATGTTCTTTAGGACATCACAGCTCTGAAGATCCCATTCGCTGATGGCTGCATACTCATATCAAATTAAGTATTTCTGCAAGTTTCTCCAAATTAACATATTTGACTTTGATAAGAAATTTCATTTAGAAATATGCTTTAAAATATAATGTAAATATCACAGCAACTTCTTGCCTTTGTTTCTGTTACTCTAGGAACATGGTGACACTTCATAGCAACATTTGTTCCCAAAGTGACATCACAAAATAAGAATCCCTGGACCTGGTTTATTAACCAAGGTTTTCCATAACTGGCAAATATATAGTGTATTCACCACATACATAAAATTGACATTAGTAGTATTCTATTTCAATAAAAATGTGACTTTTCATAACACTTATTTTGAAATAATTATAGGTTCACATAAAATCACAAAATATATACCAGAAGGTCTTACATACTCCTCACCCAGACTCCACCAGTTTTAACATTTTGCATGCTATAGTACAATACTGAGACAAAGAAATTAACTTAATTCAAAATGTAGAATTACTTCAGATTTCAGCAGTTAAATATAGACTTGTTTGTGTGTGTATGAGCAGTTCCATGCAATTTTATACATGTGTATCTTAGTGTAATCACCATCATAAGGATATTTAACTGCACCATCACAGGACTCCCTTGTGTTGTAGCCACATCCACTTCACCCCATCCTCTACCATTGTTACCAAGCTCATACTGCTCTCTGCAAACAGGCCAATAAATCAAGAGACAAGTTGTTGGGGCAAGGAATAGTGACTTTATTAGGAAAGTCAGCTGATCAAGAAGATGGTGGACTACTGTGCCAAAGAACCATCTTCCCCAAGTTAGAATTCAGGCTGCTTTTATACTAAAGGGGAGGGCGTGTGGCTGGTTGTTGCAAACTTCTTGGTGTTAGAATCCTTTGTTCTTGCAGCCATCCATGAAGGTCAGGTCAGGATGTCCCTGTAAACCTCCAGGACAGACGTGTTACTCTGTGTTCTGCAACTTTTTATCTCTATATGAGTGCAAAAGTGTTACACCTTTAAAGGTCAGAGCCTTGAGAATGGGCTATCCTGTATATTTCAGGTTATAGGCAACATTCTTAACTTGTAGCAAAAGCAAAGGAAAACAAAGGTTAAAGTAAAAGACACAGATCCAATATGGAGTCAGATTTGTTCTTCCCTGTTACACCATGGCCATCAAGGTTCATCATCATCTCTACAATTATGTTATTTAACAAATGTTGTATAAATGAAATCATGAAATATGTGTTTGTGATTGGCTTTTTTCACTCAGCTTAGTTTTCTTGAAGGCCACTCAAGTTGGGCGTATCAGTAGTTTGATCCTTTTTATCGCTGAGGAATATTCTTCCACAGTTTGTTAAATCATTCATCCATTGAAGAATATTAAAGTTTTCTGTTTTGGGCAATTATAAATAAAGCTGCTACGAACTTTCATGTATAGGTGTAAAAAGCTTTCAGTTTTCTGGGATAAATGCCCAAGAGTACAATTCCTGGGTAATTTGTTACGATCATTTTTAGTTTTAAAATAAACTGTCAAATCCTTTTCCTGACTTACTGTACAATTTCACATTCAAACCAGCAATGTATGAGTCATTCAATTTTGACAAATCCTTACTAGCTTTTGGGGTTATCACTATTTTTTAATTTAGCCATTCCGATAGCTGTGTAGTGATATTATGATTTTAATTTCTATATTTCTAAACGCTAGTGATGTTGAAGATCTTTCCATAGGCTTACTTGTCATCTGTGTATTCTCTTCAGTGAAATATCTGTTCATGTTTTTTGCTTGTTTTCTAGCTAAATTGTTTGTTTTATTAATACTGAGCTTTAAGAATTCTTCACACATTCTACGTATAAGTCCTCTGTCAGATATAGGATTTGCAAATGTTTTCTCCCAGTCTATAATTTGCTTTTATATCTTAGGGTTTTTTACAGAACAAAGTTTTAATTTTGATAGTTTCAATTTATCTATTTTTCCTTTTATGGATCACACTTTTGATGTCAAGTGTAAGACTCTTTGCCCCACATATTTTCTCTTATGCTTTCCTAAATGTCTTATGTTTTTAGTATTATGTTTTATATTTGATCCATTGTCCATTTTGAGTTATTTTTGTATAAGGTGTCATATCAAGGTCAAGGTTTATTTTGCCTATAGTTGTCCAATTGCTCCAGCACCACCTGTTGAAATTAAATTGCTCTGCCCCTTTTTCAAAATTAATTCTAGTTTCTCTGTTCTGTTACAGTGATTTATGTCTTTCTCTCCAACAGTATGACACTGCCTTGATTACTCTCCTCCATGCTGGGAAAAGTATTTCTTCTCACTTTATTCTTCTTTTCCTTTAAAAAAAATCTATTCTAGGGATTTCCATAAAATTTTTAGAATAAATTTGTCCATATTTAAAATAAAAACATTGATTTTTTGATAGGAACTCTTGGTGGTGAGCACACTGTAGTGTATAGTCAAAATATAACATTGTACACATAAAACTTATATAACATTATAAGCCAATATTACCTAAAAAAAAAAAACACCTCTACAAAAATAGGGGAAAAACCCCTATAGTTCAGTTTAAGGACAATTGATGTCTTTACTATGCTGTGTCTCCCAATCAAAGAACATAATATGCCTTTTCTAGTATTTATGACTTCTTTTATTTTTTCTTCAATATTTTTTTCTTTTCTCATGGTGATTTTGGATTGCATTTCCCTGATGATTGGTGATGTTGAACACCTTTTCATTTACTTTCTGACCATTTGTAGGTTTTCTTTGGAGGAAAGTCTATTTATGTCCTTTGCTCATTTTTTTTAAATCAAATTATTTATTTTTTTATTAAGTTGTATGTGCTCCTTATATATTTTGGATATTAAACCCTTATCAGATTTGCAAATATTTTCTCTCATTTTTTGTTGATGGTTCCCTTTGCTGTGTAGAAACTTTTTTTATTTTGATATAGTTCCACTTATTTACTTGTGTTGCTTTTACTTTTGGTGTCAGTTTCAAAAAAAATCATCACAAAGACTGATATCAAGGAACTTACTGCCTATGTTTATTTCCAGGATTTTTATGGGTTCAGTTCTTGCATTCAAGTCTTTAACCTACTTTGGTTAATTTCTGTTTATGGTGCTAGATAGTAGTCTGGTTTCATTGTTTTTGCATGTGACTGTTCAGTTTTTTCAACATGACTTATTGAATAAGACTGTATTCTTCACTCCTTTGTTGTAAGTTAATTGACCATATATGCATGCATTTATTTCTGGGCTCTGTATTCTGTTCCACTGACCTATGTCTGTTTTTATGCTGAAGCCATACTGTTCCGATTATTATAACTTTGTAATATACTTTGAAATCAGGGAGTGTGATGCCTTCAGCTTTGTTCTTTCTCAAGATTGCTTTTGTTATTCAGGGTCTTTTTTGGTTCCATGCAAATTTTAGGACTGTTTGTTGCATATCTGTAAAAATTGCCATTGGAATATTGATAGCAACTGTATTGAATCTGTAGATTGCTTTGTGTACTATGGACATTTTAACAATATTAATTCTTCCAATCCATGAGCTCAGAATATCTTTCCACTTATTTGTTTCTTCTTCAGTTTGTTCCCTTAATGTCTTATATTGATAGATTTCGGTGTATAGGGTTTTCACTTCCTTGGTTAAATGTATTCCTAGGTATTGTTTTCTTTTTGATGAAATTGTAGCTTAGTTTTTCTTAATTTCTCTTTCTGATAGTTTGTCATTGGTGCATAGAAATGCAACAGACTTTTGTATATTGATTTTGCGTCATGCAACTTTTGAATTCTTTTATTAGTTCTAAAAGTTTTTTGGTGGAGTCTTTAGAGGTTTCTCTATATAATATCATGTCACCTGCAAATAACAACAATTTTACTTCTTCCTCTTCTACTTTCTCCAATTCTAATAATTTGTTTCAGTGCATTCAAGTTATTGGCTGATTTAATTTCCTTATTCCAATGCAGATTTATGCAATTTCCTTTTATTGCTATTGCCAGACATATTACAATTCTATGTTATAAGACCAACAATAAAACTACAGCCATTGTCTGATAAAATTTATTTATAAATCAAGAGAAAAGGGAGTGCATATGCATTTATACTGTATTTAATAATTATATGATAACCATTACCATGCTTTTAATTTTTTCTTGTAGATTCAAATTACTGTCTGGGGTCTCATGCTTTTATTCTGAAAAACTTCCTTTAGAATTTCTTTTAAGTTAGTTCTTCAAGCAAAAAAATTCTATCAGTTGTGTTTATCTGGGAATGTTTTATTTTGCTCTATACTATATTTTGAAATAAAGCTTTGCTGGATATAAAATTCTTTGTTGCCAGTTATTTTCTTTCAGCATTTTGAATATATCATACTGTCTTCTGGCTGATCTTGGAGAAGCAAAAGTGAGCGATGGCATGAAGTGAGATCTTAATTCCCTGTCCAGGAACTGAACCCGGGTTGCTGGATGAAAACCAGGAATCCCAGCCATCACACCCCCTGGCTCTTGCCCCCAGTGAAAAATGCATTTCTCACAGAGGCAAAACTGTAAAAACAGGTACAAAGTTTATTAGAGACATAGCACAACAACAAGTGGGAGAGCACACAGAGAAACACTTTGTTTTGTTAAGACAGAGCAAGGCAGAGATACACACCCAGAGAGAAGATGGATTATAGCCCAGAGGCATATGGGACGGCCTTAGCATCACATATTATGGGGTGGTGTCTCCTCCTTTTTGGCCCCCAAGGAGGCTTACTGCACGTGTGCAATGTTTCCCTTGCCCCAAGATGGGAAATGTATGACTTCTTGATCTTTTAACAGTGTTTAGCCCCTCTCTGTTCCTGCCATAAAAGTGTCCAATGTCTGGTTATTTATTCTATTTCTGTTGCTGGTTTTTATATCCAGGTGTAGACCTTGAAATATAGACAGGAGTCCAGCCATAAATATGTAATCCTGAGGCCTGTTTGTCTCTTACTTCAGGAAATGTAAACAGGGGGCTGGTCATGAATGTCCAGCATGGAACCCATCTTCTTCTCACCCCAGGAGGTGTGAACAGGAGGCCAGTTGTAAATGCCTAGCCTGGAGCCCATCTATCTCCTGCCTCATGGCCTCCATTGTTTGTGATAATGCATCACTCTTCATCTTACTGGTGTTCCCATAAGTAACACATGATTTTCTTCTTTTTGTTTCAAAGTGTGTCTCTTTGTTACTGGCTTTCAAAACTTTTACTGTGGCATGCCTGCATGTGGATATCTTTGCATTTGTACTATTTGGATTTCACTGACCTTGTTAGATGTGTAGATTAATGTTTTCCAACAAATTTGGGAATATTCAACTCTTATTTCTTCATTTTTTTTTCTTTTCTTCTGTTAATACCATTACACATATTTTGATGTCTTTAGTGATGTTCTGTGTTTATCTTAGACTGTTCATTTGTCTTTATTTTCTTTTGTCTCATTCTTAGTATTGCATAATCATTATGAATCTACTTTCAGTGAATGTTTTTTTAGTTACTGTACTTTTCGACTCCAGAAATTCAGCTTTTTAAAAAAATTTCTATCTCTTTATTGATATTCTGTCTTTGAAAGGACATTGTCACTATCTTTTCCTTTGATTTTTTTTAAAGCACAGTTTCCCTTAGTTCTTTGATCATATTTATAATGGCTACTTTGAACTCTTTTCCTGTTCAGTGCAACAGTTGGGGCCACTCAAAAACATTTTCAGTTGCTTGTTTGTCTCTCCCTTCGTATCACATTTTCATTTTTCTTTGTATGTACAATTTTTTGTTGTTTTTAAAAGCAAGGTATTTTAGGTAATATATTGTAGCAAATACATATACCCTCAACAGAATTTATTGTATTTTGCTTATTTTTTCATTTATGACTTTATTGAACTATTAAAGTGAAACCCACACAAGTTAAAGCCTTTGATACTACTACACAGAGGATGTAGCCTTTAGCATTTCCACAATCATCCTTGAATGACACTGGTTTCAGCAGGGCTCTCTTAGACTATTTCTTTGTCTAATCTCTGTGTTAATCTGTCTGTCTCCATTGTATCACACCAGGCTATTAGGTTCTACTAATTGCTGGCTGAATTCACTATTTTTTTTTAACATCTTTATTGGAGTATAATTGCTTTACAATGGTGTGTTAGTTTCTGCTTTATAACAAAGTGAATCAGTTATACATATACATATCTCTTCCCTCTTGCATCTCCCTCCCTCCCACCCTCCCTATCCCACCCCTCTAGATGGTCACAGGCACCAGCTGATCTCCCTGTGTTATACGACTGTTTCCCACTAGCTATCTATTTTACGTTTGGTAGTGTATATATGTCCATGCCACTCTCTCACTTTGTCCCAGTTTACCCTTCCCCCTCCCTGCATCCTCTATTGTTTCAACAAACCCTGGGGGCAACTTGCTCAAAAGTCTGCTCAAATTACATTCAGGGTTTTTTGCAGAGGCAGTTTCTGATGTTCATCTTTGTGACTTGCTCTGAACCCAGGAGGGCTCTTCCTAGCTGTGCCTTTCTCTGATTCTCTCTAGTAAACTTATTGGCCTACGATTTACCTTGTAAACTTTTTTTTTTTTAGGAGGAGTCTGTTAAACAAAGAATTTCTTTATTAATACGAACTATTAATACATACCCACAAACTATAAAGTGCTAAGAAATTTAAATATCTAAGTTATAGCAAACTGCTGGCCATTCAACATCCAGGGTCAACAGAATGCCTGAGGGAGACTGTTTTCCCATAGTCCCTTGTGTTATGTGTATTTCTTCTAGACTTGGACTATTAAACATAATTTGACAGTTTTTACAAGTTAAAAGAATACATAGTAATAATAGATCTTATGGAAAAAAAATCCTAGGAGGGTTTAAAGCAGTAAATATTTGAAAGAACAAAAATTGAGCCTAGACATTTTCTGAGAGAATTCAAAAACACAATTTCTAAATAACATACTTCAGCATTTCAAGTATAATAAGTACATGCATTTATTTTTCTATTATAATTTTCTTTAAACAGTGTAACTTTTTAGGATGGTGGTACTCAGTCCAAATAATTATAACTAATATTAACAAAATTAGAAACTGAGCTAATAATGGAAGGAGAGGTTGAATATAGTTGGATAACATAGTGAAAATTTTATGCACAATACATACGAATAAGATAAGTCAAAGGCATATTATTTCATGTTGGATGTTGGGGTAAAATCATAAATTCATCACACAGTTAAGAGATATTTAAATAAAGTTGTAGATATTTTCAGCAATGAATGGTATACTTCTGATTTGATGAATTAATCTCAAAACATAAATATAGATTATCCCCAAATACACTGATATTTTGGGGGGATACTATAGATGCAACATCTTTTATTTATTTCATATAAACATGCTTCTTGGGACAAAGCTAATATAAAATGGACAATCTGCCTCTATAAACAACTAAAATATAATGTATATTAATTTAGAGTTTAATTATATATGAAAGGGATTAGTCTTTAACATAAAAAACATCATGTTTACATAACAAATTACATTTAATTTGAGATGGCAAATGTTTAAAAGACATCATCTATCCAAATGTTCATTATGTCTATTAACTCTAATACTTTAGAGAATTAGAGGATATTAAATAGAAAACACCTGCCTGAATAGTGTTAGTTTCAGTTATCAGAGTTTAATAACATTCAAGGCATACATTTTTTCCAGAATGATTTGAGATTCTCAGGAAGTTAAACATATGCTCTATAGAGACCAAAAACTAGTTTGAGTCCAATTAAAATAGTAATCCAATCATCTCCTATATGTTTATTTACTGCCTAATATGTGCCTACCACATACAAGTCCTTTTTGGTTTGCTCTCCTTGCTCTCATTTGGTTGCATAATGTGGATGTGTCAGATAGGGTTACATAGATAATAAACAGAAAATAAACTGTATAGCATGTTAGATATCAATTCAATTATGGAAATCAATATCAGCAAACGTGACAGCCATATTCTGGAAATTCTGGAAATTTTAAATAGGGTATTCAGAAAAGCTCACTGGCAAGCAGCCATCTGAAGAATGTGAAGAGACAATTCGTATGAATGCCTGGGGAATAAGTACTCCAGGTAGAAGGACCAGCAAGTGTCAGGAGTGGTCTTTCAAAGGAAAAGACAGTTATGACTGGAGATGAATGGATGTGAAGAAAACTGCTCATGTGATGCTCAGGTGATCAGAAAGCTAATGGGATACTACATCATGTCATTTAATGTAGACAATTTAAGAAACTTCCAGGATCTAAAAGAACAGGGAAGTACCATTTCCCACCCACTGCCCTGCTCACAAAGCTGGTGTCACTCCAAGAGTGGGGAGCAACTATTTCCAGTACCAGTTCTAGACCTGTGGCTCAGATATTCTGCAGATCATAAGAATAGGGGAAGGGGCTTCCCTGGTGGCGCAGTGGTTGAGAGTCTGCCTGCCGATGCAGGGGACACGGGTTCGTGTCCCGGTCCAGGAAGATCCCACATGCCGTGGAGCGGCTGGGCCCATGAGCCATGGCCACTGAGCCTGCGCGTCCGGAGCCTGTGCTCCACAATGGGAGAGGCCACAACAGTGAGAGACCCGCGTACCGCAAAAAAAAAAAAAAAAAAAAAAAAAAAAAAAAAAGAATAGGGGAAAGACAGATCATAAGAACAGAGAGCAGCAGACCTATTCTCATAAAATTCTGACTTTATTTCCACAGTGTAAAGGAAGTTAAACTAAAAGGCTTTTTAAAAAACAATAGAGATTTTAGTGGTAACCAAATAAGAGGAAGCTGGTAGCCCCATATGGGTAACAAGCTACATCACAGGTCAGCTAATTTTTCAGAGATAACCAGGAAGAGATGCTAAAGAAAACCAGATCATAACAACCCCCTAAGGCAGGCCTCAAAACTATCCCTGAATAGGAAACTGAATTTAACAGGAGCAGACTGGAGCAATTTGTCTCCCAGGACACTGTTGAAAACAATAACAAATTCAGCCAGCAATTCATGGAGCCTAACAGCTCAGTGTGATGCCAGCGGAGACAGACAGCTTAACAGAGACATCAGGCACAGAAACACTCAGAACTAACTCTGCTAAAACAATGTCATCACAGAGTCATTTCGCACGTGCTCAGTGTTGTGGTCTCTGAGGAGCAACGTCAATCTTCACACTGTGGGCAATCTACATTTTACTACAATAGTCCAGCTAAGTAAGTAAACAATGTAACAGTAAACAAGGACAACAACAAGCCCAGGGAGGAAGAGAGAATATCTAGAGTTGATATGTTATCAAAAATGTGTTGTCTTCAACAAAAGCTACAGCAAAACCACAGAACCGAGAAAGTGTGTCTCATACAAAAGGAAAAAAGCAGACACCAGAAACTGCTCAGTAGATGGTCCAGTAATTGCATTTAATAGGCAAGTCTTCAAAGCAGCCACTATAAATACGGTCAAAGAAAGAATGGAAATGATTCTTGACGAGTAAAGGAAGTTATGATGACAATATTTTGTCAAATACAGAATATAAATTAAAAACTAGAATTGATTGAAAATAAACAAATAAAAATCCTGGAGTTGAGAATTATAATAAAAGAAAATAAAAATTTGCTAGAGTGGTTCAACATTAGATTTGAACTGATGGAAGAAAGACTCAACCAACTTGAAGACAAATGGATAAAGAATATGCCATTCAAAGAAAAGAGCTAAAGAGAATAAAAAGATTGCATGAAGATTCAGAGAAGGATATGACACTATTAATCATACCAATATATACAAAATGAGCATGGCAGAGGAAGAGGGAAAATGTTATTTAAAATGATAATAGCTGAACACATGCAAATGTAATAAAAGCAATAATCTACACATCAAAGAAGTTCTATAATGACCAAGTTGCTTAAATAAAAAGAGATCTAAACCCAGGCATGTCATAGTAAAAATACTGAAAGACAAAAAATAGTCAATTTTGAAAGCAGCAAGAGAATAATAACATGTCACACACATGAGAATCTCATTAAGAATTACAGCAGATTTCTCATCAGGAAAAATGAAGGCTGGAAGTTAGTGGGATGACATGTTCAAATTGCTAAAAGAAAAAAAACACTTTCTCTCAAGAATCTTATACCTGGCAAAACATTCTTTCAAAAATAAAGGTGAAATAAAGACATTCTAAAATAAACAAAAATTGAGAGAAGTTCTTGATAGCAGACCTACCTACAAGAATGCTAAACAAATTTCTTGAGGCTGAAATCAAGTTACAACAGACAGTAATTTGGATCTACACACACACACACACACACACACACACACACACACACTCACACACATATAGAGCATCAGTATGGACAATTATGCAATTAAAAAAGATATTATAAATGCCTATATCTTCTCCTGTCTTCTTTTAACTGACATATAAATTATTTATTGAAAAGTATATATACACATGTGTTATATATACACATTATATATAATGTATTGTAGGATCTGTCACACATGCTTATGCAATATATTTGACAATAAAAGCACAAAGGAGGTGAATAGGAGCAAAGCTGAACTGGAATAAGGAAATGGTAACATGGTAACTCTGCTACACAGGAACCAACAAAGGGGACCAGAAAAAATATATAATCGTTCTTCCTTTTCTGTTTATTTAAAAGACATACATTTACATAAAGTAAATAACAAAAAGTAGTACAAAATGAGGGAAGAGTGATTAGAGCTTTATGGGAGTAACATTTCTGTATCTCACTAGAATTAAGTTAGTATAAATCTGAAGTTGTTTTAATAAGATGTACCTAGTAAGCCCTAAAGCAACAATTACAAAAACGATTTTCTAAAGAGTGAAAAGATCGTTAAAGGAATTGAAATGTTACCCTAGAAAATAGTCACCCAATTCAAAAGTAAGCGGTAAAGAAGAATAGGGGAACAGAAAAGACATGAGACCTATTAAAAAAAAGAAAAAGGAAGAGGTAATTCCTATGATAGTAATAATACATTTAAGGTAAATGGATTAAATAATCTAATCAGAATACGTCAGACTGGACTCAAAAAATCCAAATATATACTGTTAAAAGGAAACATTTCAAATTGAAAGATACAAATATAAAATAAAAGGGTGAAAAAGATATTTATTCCAAAAGCAACAATAAGAAGTCTGGAGCAGCTCTACTAATATCAGACAAATGAGAGTTTAATACAAAAAGTGTCCCTTTAAGTAGTGTAAGTGGCATACAGTTCTTCTTTACACGGTCCACGGGACCAGGTTTCCTGCCCCTCCCCCAGCACCAGAGCATCCTTTCTTCTCTCCTTTATTTACCTGTCTTGAGGCTGGGTGCTTGCTACTCCTCCCTCAGAGACAGAAGGTCTGCTTTTACTCCTCCTGAAACATTGGGTCCTTGCCTGTTCCGGGGGTGAGACAGATAGCTGCCCTGCCTTAGCAGCTTAATGTTTGGCTTCCTAGGGTACAAGAGCGTCAGCAAGGGGACAAGGCTTCCTCTCCACAGCAGATGGTCACGTTACACACAGCACCAGGGTAGGTGTCTCCGATTTCCTGCTGGCCTTTCATCTTATGTGCTTAAAGGATTCTGAGTGTGGGAACTCCTCCTGTGTCTGAGCCTCGCCCCCTTCACCCCAGCCATTCCAAACTGATAAGGTGCCCTCCACATAGCCTGTAAGAATTTGTTAAACTTTTAGCTGATTTCGTTTCACCTGCTTTTCATGTAGGCCACCTCTTTCTCCCGTGCCGTGCCAAGGGCTAAATAATTCCTTATTCCTCATTAGAAATTAGTTTACCAGTTGACCTTGCACCCCCAGCTCTATGCTATGCTCAGGTGAAATTATGATGTTGGCAATTTTCCAGCTTTTTCTCTTTATTAGAGTGGGAGTAACTTTCTTTGAAGGTTTCTTCTAAGAAATGTCAGAAGCATCACATTATTTTTGAAGTATGTTGTTTTCATTTTCATTTTTATAAACAGAATCCACAGGTTCTGCACCTCTCAATTTGATTCCTTTTTAAAGTGCTGTCTGTGAATAGTTGTATAATGTATATGCTTGCTTGTTTATTTACATATTTATAATTTCTTAAGTAGTTGAAAAATTATTTCTCAGTTTATTTTCAGTGAACTGAGAATGCTCTCTATTATTTTGCTTTATTAAGTTTGTGTCTGTAACTGCTTTTAAAATGTACTAGTAATTGTGAGAAAATATTAGAGAGCCAATTTTTGCATGTATAAATATATGTATTTATATGCATATGTGTACATATGTATACGTTCATTAGATCTTAGTATTACATTGCTAAGTGGTACTTAGTATTGCTATACATGTTTACATATCTTTATTTACTCCATCTAATAGAGTCTCCAGAATCAAGACACACTACTCTTTCTCTTTATTTTCTTACTTCTCTGTAGTTCGTACTTTATACACATGGATGCTAATTAGTAGGTGTTGCATAAATACTTTGAAATTATGTCCTCATTTTGGTTCATTATAAAGAACACATGTATATAGGTGTGTAGAAGATGGAGATTCTGTGCTCTACAATCATTCCACAAACTTACACTAAAATCTTATATATAAAACGTTTTATTTAAATCAATCTTGTCCTAGATTTAAGAGAAATTTAAAAGTACTGAGGTATGTTTGAATATTAAGATTTAATTCTCCATCCCAGATGCGTCCATTTTTGCATATGCCCAAATTGACACACACACACACACACACACACACACCCCTGTGTGATGTTTAACTGCTGCTGTGTAAACCTGCATGATGTATGGTACATTTGCTCCAATATAGACAAAATGAAATCATGTAATATTTCTGTCAATAAAAATTTTAAAACTACAAAACTAACATACTGTATGTTAATATCCTTAATCTAATTGATACATTTACTTTTGCTCAACTTATAATAATTATTTCCCTAAAGGGCAATTAATGTATCAAAATGATGTGTAATGACCTAAAGAAAGTCATGAATACTACTTTATTCCCCAGATCAGTTGTGGAGTGTCTGCTATGCTTTGGTAATAGTTCTGAACAAAGTACAGAACCTTGAATTAGAAGCAAAACTGGTTTGAAGGTAGGTGGATAAGCAGAGGCATAGTGGAGTAATTCAATGATTATCCATTTGTGATATCTCTATATTTTCATGTGTGTAGAGTCCCTTTCTTGATTATCATGGGATTTTTCACTTGGACTTTGTAGCACTGAAGAAATATATAGAGCCAGGTGCAAAGGAACAGTGTACTTTTTCATGGAAATGCAAAAATAATTTATACACATGAATAAAACGAACATATTTCCAATTGAATTGACCGTATATTCTTTTGACATTGAGACAATTCTGAATCTTCTTTTAAAAGTGGAAAATGTGCTATAGAGAGAGTCTTCGAAATATTTATCAAACATTAAAAGATACACTTGGTATTTCAGTCTGCTCTTTCTCGGTTTCAGCCAAACTCTACCACATGCAAAATTTAGTTATGGACTTGAACACAAGTCTCAAAACATTGAGCATTTTATCATTACTGTACTCTCGTATAAAAGAAAAATGGTGAAATCGTTTCTAACTCACCCATGGTTAGTTGCACATTACTGTAAAAGAGCTGTGCAGTGCCCATTATATTCCACAGAGGCAGGAATATTTTGTTGATGAATATTGCTGAAAAAGCTGTGTGCTTTTCTATTTACTAATAGGACTATATCATTTATTAAATACAGACTAACAGGGCTTCCCTAGTGGCGCAGTGGTTGAGAGTCCGCCTGCCGATGCAGGGGACACGGGTTCGTGCCCTGGTCCGGGAGGATCCCACGTGCCGCGGAGCGGCTGGGCCCGTGAGCCATGGCCGCTGAGCCTGCGCGTCCGGAGCCTGTGCTCCGCAACGGGAGAGGCCACAAGAGTGAGAGGCCCGCGTACCACAAAAAAAAAAAAAAAAATTACAGACTAACAAATCATGCTCATATGTTAAGATTTAGTCTTCTCAGAGGATGGGGAAGGTTACCGTGACTCAAGTCTACAATCGTGAATTTCTATAGCATGATTTTCAGAACATATTTCTGTGCATGAAGATTCCAAGGAGAGATAAATGATATTAGAGTGTGTTTGGAAGAAAAGTGAAAATAGGCTTTTGATAAGATGCTGCTTTTTTTCTCTTTACCCATTCACACAGGAACCGCTAAATGGTAGATGTATGGATGGACCAGTGACATTAGAAGTGGCCCCTTGTGAGTTCGTAAGGTTGTAACGTTGGGGTGTACATTTTCATCCTATTTTAGAGTTGTATTAATTTTCATGATAGCCATATTGTTCTTAATGTTTTCACACTTTTAAAATTTACATAATATGACAAGCTGTCAGATATGATTAAACGTATCGTTTCATCATGTAAAATCTAAAATACTTAATGTAAAATCCAGTCAAGTTCACTTATTTTTTAAAAGAAAACCCTGTGAAGAACTTTTGTGTGGGAGTCTTAAAGGTGATAACGTTCTAAAATTGCACTTTTTAAAAAGTGCTTCTACTTTACTTTTATATCATTAAACAGGAGGTGGAATAATGCCTGAAAATTGTATTGGTTTGCTACATAAACATGATGACACTACTCTGGAAATATATCCCATGTCCAGCATTATTTGTCTTTTATCTAAATCCTCCTTCTTACACCCAAATCTGCTTCTCTTTCATGACTTTCTTATTTTTACCACTGATGTCCTATTTGAGACCTGTTGATTTGTTTCTTTTTATCATACACACTTACTCAGTTGCCATCTCAAGTCTGGTTCCTGAACACGCCCTGTCTTGTAATATATACTTTCAATTTAATTGTCATATATTAAAGATCACAAACTTACATTTTTTTGCAGTAGCCTCCCAAATGATACCTCTTTCTCTAATTTTCCTTCAGTCAAATCTTCATTCCATTAGAAAATAATGAATGCTGAAAGTGTTGTTTTCAGTTATATTTAAAAATTATTGCTGAGTTCCTACTGTCTGGATGAAGTCTAAACTCTTTAAATTCGCTCCATTCTTCACTTCCCTCCCTCCAAAATCTGATCATAACCCATTTTTATTGAGTTATGGATATCACCTTCTTTACATAAATATTTACTTTTTCTAGTCAGTTGTGCTCAAGGACCTCTCCACATCCTATTTCTGTTCTTGATTTCACACCTTTTCTTACTTCATGCCCTTCATTGCTATCACAAAATTATCACCAGATAATTTGCAAGAAAATCATATTATTTTTTTTTGCTATCACTTCACTATTTTCTCTTGCCTATTAAAAATCTACTCTTTGATGTTATAGCTTCTTTTTAGAGCGATGACCTTATCATTTTTATCTTGGCTTTTCTTAACGTTCAGTTTTTACACATGCCCACATTATTGATGAGATCATTATTTTCAACACACTTTTATCAAGACGTGTATAGAGTAATGCTGATGCCCTGTCGGCCAGCTCTTATTCTGTTGAAGAAAGAATTATCTACTTTAGAAAATATTATATTATTGCATTTCCTTCTTTCTTAAAAGAATCACAAATGTCAATATTTTGAATATTTCATTGTTAAAAAAGAGGGCTCAGTATTTGTGTGGTTGAAAGTGTTAAGGATGTTGAAAGTAAAGGATTTGAGTCTACTTTTATGTTCCATTCTGATATTCATTTCTTTAATATACAAGAAGGGATTCTAAAGACATAGACACCTTAAAAGAATAAATATCTTGCTTTACACATGAATATGAAGGCATAGAGCAACTTAGAATTGATATAATAAAGCTAAATGGTCATTCCTTGATTGGTCTCACTTTACCTGCCCTCTACTCCACCCCATCACTTTAAAAATAATGCAGAACAGCAGACTATGTTTGAAGTACAGGGAGGAAAACAAAACAAAACATGGGCATTTACATTAAAACACTGACTGAACTCTCAAGAGTTAAAATGTAAGAAGTTTATTCTCCTTTTATCAAGCAATGTCTACAGACAGAGCATCCACATGGTGTAAGCTACCAAAGGATATATGAGGCAGACTTAACATTAAATCATTAGGTCACAGACACTTTATGTGGTTGATGATCACAAAGGAGAAAATTGCTAGAAAGGAAAACAGATAAGTAGAAACATAAGCTGATTTCTGTTGTTTATTAAATCTACCTCCCATAATGCTTCCTTAAGCTAAGAAGTAATCTACTGTATCACACAGTTCAGGATGCTATATACACACAAGATATCACACACTATAAAATCTCAGGTTTCTAAGCAGTTTTACACAATTTAAACTTGAGTAAAATTTGTATTTAAAAAAGACCTTATTGGATTACCTTCAGGAAATGGAGGTCATTTCAACAGCTCATTAGCATTTTTACCAACAATAAAACAAAAATAAGTAAAAAGATTCTCCAAACATGTAAGCTATTACTTTAAGCCTGGATAATTATCCACTTATTTTAATAAACCAACTCACTAGTTTTAATCCACTTCTACCAGCCTTTTCTTTGCCTTGAAAAAGGAAAGCAATAATTTTTACTATGCAGTGTCTCAAATAAGAGGATTAGTCAGGTTTCCAACTACGGGACATAGTTGTTTAAACGAGAGAGTTGTTTAAGGATTATGTAGGAGTTAAACAATAGTCATTTAGGAAAGTTATAAAGGAATGAAGTCCTGTGATGGGTTATATTTAAATAGCAAAGGCAATGGAGAAGTACATCTTTCCTCACCACTGTGGTGCTATCCCCTAATTCCCAATTTCTGTTACTAATTCTCCTAAACCACTAATACTCATCAGTTCTCTAGCCAGTTTTTTCTTCCTGTTATTAATTTCCCGATACGTGGTTTACTCTAAGCAGACACAAATAATGCTTCTGTTTTAGAAATGGAAGTTCCTGCTGATGCAACACTGGACTACGTGAAAAGAAAAAATCTATTCCACTAATAATAGACATTTGTAAGCAGTTGACATCCCAGACAAACTTGCATTAAAAATATAATACACTCTAGTGACTGAAACCAAAAGGAGTTGAGAATACATTGCAAACATTTCACCATAATTAGTTTCCTCTTTTCCTCCCCATTTTCCAGAGCATGCTGCAGATTATACAGTGAGTGTCAGAGTCTGTCACCTGTGTACAACCTTAGGCCAACTTATGCCTTCAAACGACATTTCATTGAGGGTTAGACAAATGACTGAAGACTGGGTTTGTTGCAAGAGATATTCAACTTTTCTCTTTTAATGACAAGAAATTTACAGTGATGTAGGCGGTCAGTATGCAGCTTTTAGCCTTCCTTTTCTTCTTGTGACATTCCCTTCAAGGCACAAAAGATTATAAACAGTGGATGGGACAGAATATTTTGAATAAAGAATTTTAAGGTTCCGTGACACCTTTTATTTCTGGTGTAAGCATACCAAAAGGACAGAGAAAAAAATAGATAAATCACCCTCAAAATGAAATGATGCTTAAAATCATTTCAAATTCCCTGCAGTTATTTGTAAGTATTTAAATTCCTATTTTATTAGCTTAAAACATAACTATAGATCTGATTCTTGCAATTGATGTATAATAGCTTCTCATTAAATATCGTGTTAAATATTTCTAATCAACCAATATTACTAATTGTGTATTTCTCTGCCAAAAAAAAAAATCTATTTTATTTGGGCCACCCAAGTAACTTATGTTTGCCTAGGATACAAACTTGAAAAGTTAAGCAATGTAAGTTGTAAATTGAAACCATGGATTAAGTGCAGTGTACTGGAAAGCTCTTCACTTAATAATTGTTTAATAGGCTCCTAGGCATCTCCAACCCAGACGACTGTATTTCCTTGCTTAACTTCAGTGATCTCACAGTTTAACTTATTGAGTCGTCCATCTAGTATAAAGAGAGAGTCCTTGGAAGGTGTCATCAGATATTGACCAAACAAGCCACTGTCCTGGATTTGCCTGTTCTTCCGGTTCCAAGGCCATTCCTCTGCCTTGAGTGGTTCCTTAAGACTCTTTATCATCTTAACCTTCCCAGAGGCGAGCTCCACAAAGAGCACATCAGTCTGTGTGCTTGAACTACCGTAGATGTTGTACTGATGGGCTTCCGTAAAGGATGGCTGAAAGGCCAGGTCAGATATGTGCAGGTTTGTGTGAATATCAAAAGCCTCTTGTATTTCTCCTCTGATGGTGATGTACTGGACCCTCACAAGACCTTTCACGTCACTGATGCTGACAAGATAGTGTCCGTCTGGAGAGACATACGGAGTGCCTGTCACATCACTGTTGAACCCAATGACCAAGTCAGTTACACTGTCCACCAAGAGCTGTGGGGGAACCGCCCCCGTGCTGTTGGGTTTACAGCCAATAAAATAATATCCTCCCAAGTGTGTATACGCCAGCGACTGAGGGACACACTTATAGTCCTTCAAGTTAATGGTCTTGACGTATGACATGGTTTCAAGATCAATTTTTTGTAGTACAGCTTCATCTTTATGAAGAATAAATCCAAACCTGCAAAGATGAAAACCAAAGTTAGACAGGAAGCTCTGGGGTGGTTACCAGAAGAGAATGTGCTGTGGGCAGGTGGAAAGGGCCATCACAGCCCAGGCATTAATTGTCAGGCCATGCAGCAACTGGTGGCCCAATCGTGTTAGAATCAACTTTAAATCTCGCGGTCCTCCTCTTTCCTCTAGGTCATCCTTTCATTACAGCCAAGCAGTTATAGCTCATGCTGTAGAGAGCAAAATAATTAAAAGTGATATATCTAGTTAATTGGAACAACACATTTTATTTTTACTCTAGAGGGCCAAAAAGTCAACATTATTTTGCACGTCTCTAAACCTACTGATATTGAATCAACTTTGTTAACTGCTAGAAAGCCAGCAAGAATAAAAGCCTTGAATATATATCGCTTTCACTCACTTCATTTCCTTCTTACATTGTTTATGACCTTCAAATAAATCTGACAATCATCACTCCTTAATTATCCATATTTTTCTCATTTTAAGCTGCCTCTCTACCCTAATAGATGTAGATGTTTTTCGGGAGGGGTATAAAACTATTATCCTTCTATTTATTACATTTTAGGATCATCTTGATTAACTACCTTTACGCTTTTAACATTTATTTTATTATAAATTTCAAATACAAGTTAAAATTTTCATCCTTGCCAAGCAAATACTATCATAATTTTTAATGACATACCTGCATTGTATCGGTTATTTTATATTGAACAATGATGAACTTTGGAGATTTATGGCATTTTTCTATTAAATTCAATCAAAAAATAAATATATTTTAAAATATGTTTTGGTGACCTCTTTGATTAATTCAGTGCTTTTGGTCCTGAATGCTAGCTGTAAATTATCAAAAGTCTCTGTGACAAGGGTAAATATATTTTGCGTGTTTTTTTTGTTTGTTTGTAGGGTATAAATACATTTTGAAACACTGACCTATAACATCGGTGGCTTCCTAGCAAAAATAAGTAGGTTAAATAAGATAAAATGAGATAGAAACTACTATACACAATTATATCCAAAATGCATATTGGACAACAGAATTGTAAAGGACTTTTATTTTGTTTTTGTTAATCATATTGATTAAAATGCCTCCTAATATTTCCAGAAATTCCTTAAAAATAAAGATCAGAAAAGTATTGCTATGTTACATTGACTGTACTCCTACATGAAAAATATTAAGATTTTACTGTATTAAAACAAAGCGAAACAAAACCAACTCTATAAAGAGAGCCATTTTCATTATTGTCACCTGTACAATTCATTTTCAGTATACTAATTCTTAAAGTTTAATTTTTGTAAACAAAGTTACCATTTCCACACATAATACAGAAATATGGTGCATTCAGTGTAATAATCCTTAAAATTCTAAATATAATCACATGGAAAACTCAAAATATAAGCACAGACCTTTAATATCCTAGAAAAAATAAGGTGAATGTTTGCAAAGAATCAGTCTTGTATTATGTAAGGCATGAAGTACATAAGCACAAATATTTTACTAAAATAGACATAAGACTGTAACTGCTTCTATGTTATTGCATTACATAGACTTAGGAAACTATATCATAACTTTAGATATATTTGAACATTTGTGAAGAGACTGCTGTCACTGGAGAGAGTACAAATTCTTCTACACAAAAGAAAAGCTACCATGTATATCTACTCCTTTAAAAAGATATCTTAAATATTTACTGAACAACCACTAAACCCAAAGAACTGGGAATATATTGGAGGTGAACATAACTCGCCCTGCTTTCAATGAGTAGAAATTTTGAGTGAATTGAAAAACTGTTAGTGATTAATGCTTAATTATAGTATTCTGTAATACTACTACTTAGTAGCTATTACTTTATATATATATATATATATATATTTGAAATGGAATAAAATAGTCAGTTTGAAAGTAATATTTCTATTGTATTTCAAAATGACATGCACCATTTCTGGTTGACTTACGGGATCTTTATTTTTTCTTGTGTCCCTAATAATAACTGTGCTTGTGTCCTTTCAGTAAACAAAGCTCATACTATACCTATTCAGGATACAATTTCAGTCCTGATTACAATGGTATGAAGAGACCTTTATATTGTTAACAATCACTTCTAAATGCTCCCATTAAAATATGAATACCTAGTGCAGGTTTTAAATACTACCTGAATGTTAAAGAATAAGCAAACAAACAAACAAAAGTCCTCAAACTGAAAACTGAGTCTCATTACTTTTGTATTATCGGCATCAAAAATATCATAAAATCCTAATTATCACTACCCACTCTCATACTTGTCTTAATAAATAATGAACTTGGGCTACTGGAAAGGATGTACTTCCATTCATTGACAGTCATTAAGGACATGTAAGTGTGGAGATGTATCATTGTGTCTGATGTCATTAATGGAATTGTTAATTATGATGGAAGATACTTTTTTGTTGTTATATATGGTATAAGTGCTCAGAGGCAAAAGCAGTAATTTGCACATTTAATAAAAGCCATAAACCAGTCAAGTCTTGGCATTTCAATTCTCCTCTTAACCTGGGGTCTTCTGCTCCCTTTAGGCAATGGTGTTTGAACGCTAAAGAGGAAGAAGGAGACAAGCTCTAACCACTCATAAACTAGTTTAACTCCGATACTGAAGAATGCACTCAAGTTTCCTGTGATACAATCCAGCCTCTTTTGGAGGTAAATACAATTTTTAAAAATGGTTCTGTTAAAAATGCAAAAGCCCCATGTGGGGCGATAAAATTACATCCCTTTGGCATCCATACTGTATGCTCCTTTAGGACTAGAGATCTAGCTACATAAACAGATGCATTGAGAAAGCCTTCAATTTTTCACTACTGATTTATTGGTAGGAAGTGGTGTCTCTAATTCAAAATTTCCCCCAGTACAGATTGGTATTCTGAAGTCTCCCACTGTTCATTAGTCTGTGATTAATATTTACTATGCTAGGCTCTCAACTTTCATGCCTGCTTAGTATAATAAAACCCTGCATAGTACTAGGCCTAACATAGTTTGTCTAATATTTGTCAGAATGTGTGTAGGAAGTTGCAGACTATGAGAAATGAGAGAGTTAAAACTTATTCTTGAAATGACTTCGTGTATTTGGGAAATAACGTAACTAGGAAATTGTAACCTCTCCACACGTCATTGTGTGGATCTGTTGCCAGATTTGGTGAGGCGAGTGAGAGCCTTCTTTTCTTTACCAAATTATTTTCTTTTTCTGAGTGTTTAATCAATCTAGTTCATTATAAATTTTATAAAAAGATTCAACTTTAATTACTGTTTTTATGCTTTAAAGTGAGGTCATGAGGTGATTCACATTCAGAGAACTTGTTTGGATGAAGTAAGTGTTTTCAATCTGAGCTGATTTAGTTTCATGACCCAGTTTTTCAATATAATAGATATGTGACCTCATATAAAGTCCTTGACTTCCATGAGTTTCAGTTTCCCCATTGGCATGAAGAGGATAAAAGTACCTTGTTTTGAGAATGAGAATAAATGCGTGTTTATTACCAGTAAAACAGTATATTCTCAACAAGTAGAACATGCCCATGCTTTATATGTTAAGTAGCATCATTTTCCCATTATGTATCAAATATAATATTTCCTATGGGACAACAGACTATTATAATCCATGGATGGAAAAACAAAAACAAATGATTAATTTTTTTGTATAGCCAGTATTCCCACAATGTTAAAAATAAGCATATGGTATTACCCAAATGTGATGAGATTTATGCATTTGTGAATTAAACAGCGGTCACTTTTTTTTTTTTAATTAATTAATTAATTATTGACTGTGTTGGGTCTTCGTTTCTGTGCGAGGACTTTCTCTACTTGTGGCAAGCGGGGGCCACTCTTCATCGCGGTGCGCAGGCCCCTCACTGTCACGGCCTCTCTTGTTGCGGAGCACAGGCTCCAGATGCGCAGGCTCAGTAGTTGTGGCTCACGGGCCTAGCTGCTCCGCGGCATGTGGGATCTTCCCAGACCAGGGCTCGAACCCATGTTCCCTGCATTGGCAGGCAGATTCTCAACCACTGCACCACCAGGGAAGCCCAACAGCGGTCACTTTGATAATAGAGATTCACCTTTTTATTCTCGCTTCGCTTGTGTCAACAGGATCTGTGTCCAGTGCACACCTTGCCCAATCACCAAATTGCTCACGTTAGGAACATGGGCAGCCGAGCTCACTCCATCATCTCTTAGAGATGCTGTTTCAGTTCCTAGGGAGGGTGTGGAGCAGGTGGCCATGGAGTACTGGGTGACTTTGCACTCTGCACAAATGATGGGATTTGGAATCGATACCTGTCTTACTCAAGGACTTTCACTAAAAGTAACAGAAAATTTTGTGGCTGACTTTAGGACCTGGATCTCTAAGGACATGGAGAGGTGCAGTCAGAGTGTGTCATGGCAATTCAGGAGCGTTGCAAGGGAAGTGATTTGGCAGAGAGGGGGAAAAGAACAGACACTTAGAGAGAAACATGACTGAAACATCATGAAGCCTAATAAAGATTAACTGTGCCATGACCTCCACGTCCCACAAGACCAGGCTACAGTTCTTGCATTTGAGTAATGCATGACTTCCCCATATCTTTCACTAGACAGCCCCCAAACAGAATCTCACAAAGCAGCTTTTAAGTCACTCACCCCACAGCACCTGCGATGATATTCTGCTCCTGTCCTGCTTTCAAATCCATGACCTGAGATGCTACTGAAGGAATCTCATAATTGTAATTAATGACCTGTATTAATTTGCCATGGTCAGTGCCAAGAGTAGTGATACCCCAAAGCTTAGAGTGAAAGATGCCCAAAGATTTGCAGAAAAACAACGATTTTATCTCCTGAATCATAATATAGGGCTGCCTCTCCCCAGAGTCCTCACAGAACCCCACCTGGACAGTTCTCATTAAAGCTGACTTCTAATACTTAACCACTAAGGACCAGTCCTTACAAGCTAGGAAGTGTTTCTTTGTTGTTTTTTTTTTTCTTTAATTTTTATTGGCGTATAGTTGATTTACAGTGCTGTGTTAGTTTCAGGTGCACAGCAAACTGAATCAGTTATACATATACGTATATCCATTCCTTTTTTCTGATTCTTTTCCCATATAGACCATTACAGAGTATTGAGTAGAGTCCCCTGTGCTATACAGTGGGTCCTTATTAGTTTTTTATTTTTTATATAGTAGTGTGTATATATTAATCCCAATCTCCCAGTTTATCCCTCCCCTGCTTTCCTCCCTGACCATAAATTTATTTTTTACATCTGTGCCTTTATTTCTGTTTTGTAAATAAGTTCATTTGTACCCTTTTTTTTTTAGATTCCACATATAAGTGATATCATATGATATTTGTCTTTCTCTGTCTGACTTACTTCACTCAGTATGACAATCTCTAGGTCCATCCATGTTTCTGCAAATGGTATTATTTTGTTCTTTTTTATGGCTGAGTAATATTCCACTGTATAAATGTATCACATCTTCTTTATCCATTCCTCTGTTGATGGACATTTATGTTGCTTCCATGTCCTGGCTATTGTAAATAGTGCTGCAGTGAACATTGGGGTGCATGTGTCTTTTTGAATTATGGTTTCTCCCTGGGAAATGTTTCTGAAGCTCCCTCTCCATTCCTATATAATCTCTTTCCTCAAACTCTGTCATCTGCACCTCCCCAGATTTTAAAACTAGTCTTTCCATGTATATCAATGGATGCAAATGGAAAGCAGTAAGTGGAGATTGGGTGTATTTGAGTATTGGTTTTGCCAGACACTATGCCTTATTAGTTAAAAAAAAAAAAAAAATGCTGCAATCCACATCTAAATAAAAGAATTTCCCCAAACTTTTCTGATGTCTCAATTGTAGAAAGCATATTCTTTGAAATAAAATCTCAGAACAAGAAAATTTGAACAGCCATAGGAATTTGTTGTATTGAGATTTTACTTGTGAAAATCTAAATCCAAAACATAGGATCAAGTAAATAATTAGTGCTTCATAAAATGTGACAAGCAGGATTATTAAGACTTTGTTTTCCTAACTGGATGGTAAGTATCCTGTTTTTCCAACTGGAAGGTAAAAAATGCTTAACAGATAAGAAACTAAAATGATAATCTCCTCTCCTTGCAATTAATATCTAGACCCACACACACAATGTGCTCTTGAAATATCCCCCAGTGTGTTAACAGCTAGCACAGAGTTTTCATCGACACAAACCATAAAGCTGACATGAGTCATCATTCACTAGTTTATGGATTCCTTTATATTTAGTTGTTTCCTATTATCCCAGACTGACCTCTGTAATAAAAGACTGAATGCTGTTCCTACTCAAGTACCAGAGGATTTAGTTTTTATCTGAATTTCACATAAACAGCTCAGTAAAATACACCTGTTCCTAAAGAGTGGTCACATTCACATTCGAAAGAGGTGAAACACAGAAGAAGTGGAATTGACACATTTAGTAAAGATTTATAACAAGAGCAAGGATGATTTCTGAATTGGCCTAATGCTTAGATGTGTTTGAGAAATGATAATACTTTGAAGTTTTCTGTTTTCAACAGGTTGAAAAGCTGAAATGAACACCAGGATGCCCTCCTTCCTGACTTGTATAAGTATATTGTGCGAATTCTGTATTAAAGATTTTAGCTACATTACTTCTTCCCTACTTTCATTTTTAATTATTTTTCTTAAAAAATGAAGTAGAATGTATTACTGATCCCTAAATCCCCTACTGCCTTCCTTCTCTGGTATCTTATTGTTCTGTTGTGTAGGGAGTTTGATTCTTCTAGGAAAAACTGAGACATAAATACATAACTTAATTTTATTATATTCAGGATGTCTAATCGCTTGACAGAATTATTATAGTGTCTAAAGTTCTATCACTTCTAGTGAGTAACCAGGGCAAACAGAAAAAAAACAGATTTATTAAGAATTCTGTACATACCACATGGACTACAGACCATACTTCAAACACCAAAGCCCTCCACTTTTTTCTGAAGAGCTTAACAGCTTAAGGAAAAACATGACAACTATGCATTAAGATGGCATTTTAAAAGACTGGTGGCTCTCCCTTTTTTTTGGAAAACAACCTGAAAAATCTGAAAATAGCAGCTTCCCTGACCTTACCTGTTCTTCTGAAGAGGATGTGTTTCACGTAAGAGTTGGTAAATGGATCAGAGGTGATATAACAGAAGTGGAGTTAGTAATTAGAAGAGTGAGAGAGAATTTGTGAGCACAGAGGTGGGAAGAGAAAAGGGAGATAAAACAAAGACATGAACAAATTAGAATCTTATTAATCAATCAAGAAATATTACCCGAATTGTGTACCTGTAAGAGAGAAAAGGAAGTGAAAAGCTGGTTCCCTGAGGAACCAGGTTAGGCATGATTTGGGTTCTAGAGGCTATGTGATCACATTCAGTAATAATTCACAGCCTACTGTGTGCAGTACACTTCATAAAACCTTAGGAAGGAAATGGAGAGTAAATAAATGGTTCCAGTCCTTAAGGTAATTATGTCAAGTAGTGGGTGCTTATAATTATGTCCCTTGACTTGCAAAGAGTATTTGGGGAAACTCTGAAAAGAAAAGATGGGTTACAGCTACTAATTTGCTACAGCTACTAACTTTTGTTATGCTAGGCTTTCAGTGGAAGAGAGAGCTCATTTCAGTCTGGATCCCAGAAGGAAAAGTGCAAATTCTAATTAGAATAAATCAAAGAGACTGTTTACAAAGCAATGCAAATTGACTACAAGTAATAGTGCAGTAATGTATGGAGAGCAACAGTAAGGCTGTTGTCACTGCTGTGTCCTGGAAGGAAGGAGTTAGGTGGAGAGAGGTATGTCTTGTAAGGATCTGGGACTTTCCATTTTGAGAAACTTCTGGTTTCCTAGAAATCAGCAGACAAGGTGCTGGGGGGTGGGTAGTGGGGATAATACACTCTGGTCCCACCTTCTGCATGCAACCTCCAGCCAGGTTTCTCATTGGCCAGACCCCTGGGACAGAGCAAGGTGGAGGAGGGTAAAGGTTTTGCCAAATAGCGGCACAGATTTCCTTGGCTGAGGAATCTGAGAGTCTCAAGTCTAGTGAATGCATGCAGCTGCCTGGAGTGAGGATTGTAACATACACAGCTAGTTTTTCTAATTGAGATCATTTGACAATCGATAAGGAAAAAATGCGTAACTGTGCAAGTTGGGCGAAGGAAAAATTCTTGATTTTTCTTCCTGAAATGATTTCTTCTTTGCATAACATTTTCTTCTGGTAAAGTTGTAGAAAATGTCTCTAACCTCCAGTTACTAGTAAAACATTTTTAATAACTCCTGTGTACTGAATGTGTGTGCCCCATATCCTTCACCTCCCTCCAAATTCATATGTTGAAGCCCTAATTCCCCATGCGATGGTATTTGGAGGAGACTTTGGGAAGAATTAGGTCATGAGGGAGGAGCCTCCATGAATGAGATTAGTCGCCTTATAAGAAGAGACATGAGACAGACAATCTCTCTCGCTGTCTCTGCCATGTAAGCACACAACAAGAAGATGGCAGTCTGCAAACCAAGAAGAGGGTCCTCACCAGAACCTCGTTATGCTGACACCCTGGGTCTCTGACTTCCCAGCATCTAGAACTATGACAAATACATTTCTGTTGTTTGAGCCACCCAGGCTCTGGTATTTTGTTAAAACAGCATGGACTGACTAAGACAGACCTTGGTACCACAAGTAGGGATGCTGCTGTAAGTGTGGAAGCAACTGTGGAGCTGAGCGATGGGTAGAGGCTGGGATAGTTTTGGTGTACATGTGAGAAATAGCCAATATCGCCATGGAGGGAATGCTAAAGGCAAGCCTCATGAAGCCCCAGAAATAAAAAAGGAGAGAAAGTCTCTGTCTTCTTAAAGAATACACAAAAAACAGGAGCAGAATGTGGAAATATGAATGGTAGAAGCCATTCTGATGAAGTCTCAGGTGGTACTGAGGAAGTATTATTGGAAACCAGAGGAAAGGTGACTTCTGTTATATGCAAAGAACTCGGTTAAGTTCTGTTAGTGTTCTAGTGTCTTATGGAAGACAGAACGTGGGAATGATGAAATTTTAGATGTTCAGCTGAGGAGATTCGTAAGCAAAGTTCTAATGGAGTGGCCTGTTTCCTCATCACTGTTTATAGTAAAAATATGAGAAGAGAGATGAATTGAAGAAGGAATCATTAAGCAAAAAGGAGCCAGAACATAAAGATGTGGAGAGTTTTCTGTGTCCATAATACAAAAAATGAGAATGCATGTTCAGAAGAGAACATTAAGTATGTGGAAGACTGACCATTTGATAAGGAGATTAGCATGGGTGGAACCACAGAACGAATCAGTCACCAGGAAGAACACGGCCAGTTTGAACTAAAGGAGATGGAGATGGGATGGAGAAAGGGAGATTGTCTGACTTCTCGAATTTTAAAGGATGAGACCATACAGCTATTCAGCTGTGGACATGCATTATTCTTCAAGGCAAAGGGTGAATGGCTCCAGAGGTGATTCAAGGATTATCAGGGCCACATCCTAGGACTGAAAAGATGTGAGACATCACCCAGAGCTTCAGGAACAGGACCACCCAGAGCTCTGCAGAGCTGCAGGGGGCAGAACTGCCACTCCAGTGGGTCTGGAAGCCACAGCACCTAGCCAAAGGGTATATTCTTGAGACTTCAGAATCTCATGGAGTTTGCCATGCTGCACTTTAGAGTTGCTTGGGACTCATCACCACCACTCCCTTCTCTCTTTGTACTCCCTTTTGGAATGAAGTGTCTATTCTGTGCCTGTCCCACCACTGTATTTTGGAAGCACATAACTTGTTTGATTTCACAGGTTCACAACAAGAGGGGAATTTTGCATCAGTATGAACCATACCCTGAGTCTCCACCAAATCTAATTTAGGTGATATTTAGATGAGACTCTGGAATTTACACTTTAAATGCTAGAATGAGTTCAGACTTTGGGGGCTATTGGTAGGAATGAGTGCATTTTGCACTTGAGGAGGACATTAATTTTGAGGATGTAGGAGTGGAATGCTGTGACTGAAATGTGCCCTCCCCCCCCCCCCCAATTCATATGTCAAAGCCCTAATCCCCAATGCGATGCTAGTTGGAAGTCAAGCCTTTAGGAGGAAATTAGGTCATGGATAGAGCCCTTGTGAATGGGATTAGTGCCCTTATAAGAGGAGACACTTCTTAGAAAGGTGATCTCTCTCCCTGCCATGGGAGGACACAGCAAGAAGATGACAGTCTGCAAACTAGGAAGAGGGTCCTCACTATGACCGTCAGGACTTCCCAGCCTCTAGAAGAGTAAGAAATAAATTTTTGTCATTTAAGCCACTTGGTCCATAGTGTTTTGTTAAATTAATGGAACTGAGATTTCTATGTAGTAAAAGTTACAAACATGATTAATACTAGTAGCTGTATTATTATTTTCCCATTATGTTTACATTTTCTTCAGACAAGACTAAAGCTGCGTGAATAATTATTGCTTGACAGGTTAAGGGATTATAATATATGTTCTGAAATTTATTTGGACTTAGTATTAAAAAAAATTATCCTGTGTGTGTGTTCTTGGGTATGTAAGAGTAAGGGAAAGAGGGAAAGGGGAGAGTTTTGTTTTGTTTTTGCATTTTTATTTATATAAATGATGATGATATGGCATATATCTCACGTTGTGTCTTAGTTTTCCTCTTTCAACACTACATTTGAAAGATACGTCCCCATAGCTGTCTGTAGTATATTTACTGCTTTAGAGTCATTCCCAGGAAGCTGAAGTATGAGCCACAATATTTTACTTACTCCATATACTCAGTGTGGCTTCATTCAACTGCTGGGTTGGTTGGTGGCTGAGCTCAGCAAGGAAAACTGGGATGGGTTGGCCTCCCTCTTTCAGTGTGGTTTTCTATCCTCGAGGATGCTATACAGGACTTCCTCGCAAGGTGACTGTGGCGTTCTAAGAAGGGAAGCTCTAAATAGTCAACCCTCTGCTTGCCTCATGTTTGCTTAGGTCCCACTGACATTAAGAAATGATATAGCCAAGCCTAGGGTCAACGTTTGAGGGGATTACCCAAAACCATTGATACTGGGAGACTATTCATTGGAGACCATTATTATAACAATATACTATATACAGTAATGGTTCAAATGTTGTTGTTTTTCTTGACATAGCTATCTATTAGTACACAATTTATCGAATAGGCCATCACTTCCCACTGATTTGGAATGCCGCTTGTTGGCTGACATGCATTTAGTCTATGCCTGAATGTTCTATTTACTTCATGAGCGTTTCTCTTCACATATAAGTTTTGCACTATTTTATTTATTGAGCCTATAAATATGTATAAATATCCAAGAAAATGAATCTTTCACAATTTTTTCTCAAAATTTATTGGCTACTTTTTTTTATGTGTGGTGTTCCATAAACTTTGCAGTCAGTTTATCAAGTTAAAACATGATTAGTATTTTTATCTTACATTTTAGAATCAACTTATCTAATTTAAAAATGTTAATATTTTCAGGGGATTTATTAAATTTATACATTAACTGAATTTTAACATTTTTAAAAGGAATACTGTATGTATTTCTATTTATTTGATTCATTTTTAATTGCTATATCATGAAAAAGTCATCTCTTCTTGAACGTATACATAGATATTTTACCTTTTTAGTTGTTAATGTTAATCAATTCTTTTTTCCATTACATCTCCTGATTGATTTTTTTTTTTACTATATATAGAATTACTAATTTCTTTTCTTTTCTTTTTTTTTTTTTTTGCGGTATGCGGGCCTCTCACTGCTGTGGACTCTCCCGTTGCGGAGCACAGGCTCTGGACGCGCAGGCTCAGCGGCCATGGCTCACGGGCCCAGCCGCTCCGCGGCATGTGGGATCTTCCTGGACTGGGGCACGAACCCGTGTCCCCTGCATCGGCAGGCGGACTCTCAACCACTGCGCAACCAGGGAAGCCCTGATCAAAACTTTTAATGGCTTCTATCGCACTTAGAATAAAATGTAATTGACTCTTCTTCCCCAAACCTGTCTCCTCTCTCTAGAGTTGCAGTGGCCTGTGGACTGTACCTCAAACATGCCAGAAGGATTTCTGATCAATAACTGAGCTCACAGTTGCCTCTACCTAAAATACTTGGCTTGATTGTTCTCTCATTTTTTTTCAATTAATATCTTTTCACAAATACCTCTTAAAATTCTCATTGTCCATAACTGTACATTCTACTCTTTTCCTCAATCTTTTATGCATTCTAGTGGGCCAGCGTAAGTTACTGGGATTCTTTTTTTTTTTTTTTTTAACATCTTTATTGGGGTATAATTGCTTTACAATGGTGTGTTAGTCTCTGCTTTATAACAAAGTGAATCAAGGTTACTGGGATTCTGACCATCCCTGGGTACTTGTAGATACTAACCTCTAGTCCTTGCAATTAGAAACCTGGTCCTGAATTCTGTGATCTCATCCAAGAACTGCTTGGTGAGGTTCTGCTCAGTTCCAGCAGGCTGTCCTTTGGTTGGCATTATATAATTCCCATTTTTCATTCTCTATTAATGCCTATAAATTCCTTGTTTGAAGGACTATTGAGAACACTTTAAATGTTGTATATAAGGTACCCAGTAGACTGCCTGGCAGAATACTAAAGACTATCTACTATTACTGTTATTGCTGTTCTAATTAATGACGTTCATGAGATTTCTGAACAGGAAAACTAGATTTTCCTCTGTGTTAATAAGGATCTTCTTAAGAGTCCAGAACCAATTTTCTTAGTTATATTGCCAGAGTATTCAGGAAACAAGCTAGGTTTGGAATTATTCCAAAGAAAGTAAAGCTAGGAATCCAACGAGGCTAAGCAAACATGTGGAGGTATCAGCATAGCTCAGGGAATCTGAGCTTCTATACTGGGCCTTAGGGCAGCCTGTATTGCCTGCTCTCAATTTCCTCTAGCTGACCGTATTTAAAAAAAAAAAAAAAAAAAAAAAAAAAGCAGGCAATCTGAGTATAGCATTCCCTGCAGGAGGCCTAGATGCTATTCTCTAAAGTGCCCTAAGAAGTTTATTTAATTTTTTGAAAATACGTCACACTATAATGCAACCAGTTTCTTTCTTAGAGAACAGAGTATGAGCTTACATACGCACAGCTTTTTAGCCATGGTGCTGCCTTGGAAAGGACCTGTGGACTGAAATCACATTACAGTGTATTACAATCCCATCGCAGCTTCACTTACCTACTTGGTAAGGCGTTTGTATTGCACTTATTACCTAGTACCTGTTAAATCTGTTTATGAAGACCACAAGAAAGAAGTAATTTTTATGCTCCTTTTAGTTTAATATAAACTCAGAAACAATTTTGCTTGAACAGCTGACCTGTGAATTAATAATGAGGGACTATAATTTATTTTCACTACAGCATGTTGAGTACTTCCTTTGAGTTTAAAAATTGATGAGGCTCAAAACTCCATTTCTTTACAGGAAACAGATTTCAAAGGCCTATGGGGCAAATCACCACTTTCCTCACATGGAAATTTCCTTCCAAGACCATGTCTTGGCTAGTAAAAGATAAATAAGTGAAAACAGTTTAGCTTTGAGTTCACTATGACATAAAGTATTATATTCTTTATTAAGGACTTCCGGAAAATATTCTGTGAAAAACCATGTGAAGAGTAATTTCTAGTCAAATAGATCATGCTTTATCTCAGAAATGCTGTCTACCTAAAGAAACAGTTAACTGAGTCTTTTCATCATGTGAATAATCTTCCCAGTTGCTTTCACTGGCTCTATGTTTTTGGATTTTTGTATCTACTGTTGTTGAAGTGGAATCATTCTCTCTTCTATGTTTTTTATTCAGCGTTATCTTGAATTTGCCAAGACTAAGACATTGGTGAAATGAGCATTTCATCATTGGGATCATTGACCAGACACATGATGAAAATACACTCTTCTCCAGATATGATGCCTCAGTCCTGCACATAGACAGCTGGTTCACTTATGGCAGCTGAACCAAAGTCAACTGAAGGTAAACTAAGGCAGCAAACAGGGCTTCACCTTTTCTAGTATTTTATATTGTTTATCATCAGATGGAAGTAGGAGAGGGAACAAAGATTTTGCTAAGGTTCAAAGATTGCCCAGATTATCCATGTAGTAAGAGTAATCCTTAAAGTAGTTTTAACATAATTATTTTGTCATTGGAAATAGATTGTTCATTTATTCAAACTATTTACTTACTCTTTACTGGGGACACAGGACATGACAATGAATGATATAAAGTCCTGAAGGGAAGCAGTCCACCCTTCTTAAGGTTTTATTTTTGAGAAAGAGGGAGAATATTTACTGAATAGTGTCTGTAGAAGACCTGCATTTTCCTTTATATAAAGAAAAGCTTATACCTCTTTTTTCCACCTTCTCTAAATTAAAAAAAAAATTATTGCTTTTATTTTGTTCTATCTCTTTATATATTTATTTTCCTATACAAAGGGAATCTTGCTGCTTTCCCTTTTTTTTTTTTTTTTTTCTAGGACTCAGTAGGCAGTTAAGATTTTGTAAATATTCAGTCTCTAAATGCACAGATTGGAAGCTAGGCCAGGAAGTGGCAAAACACTACTTTGGATTTTTGCAGATAACAATCCACAAACGAACTGCAATTTTGAGAAGTTTAAAAATACGAAAAGGTTATATGATGCTGCAAGAGTTTTAAAAGGCAGACACTGATATTAGAGAGAAACTATACCTTGGAAAGAAAATATTTTTATACCATAAAATGTTGCTATCTTGATTAATGTTCAAGTTTTCCGTATTTAGATATTAACTATGCCAGGGTATGAAAAATACTAAATCCAATGATCATGGGGTGTATCAGCTTCCGCCTGAGTGTCACCCAAACAGGCTGAGTTTATGGTTTATTTGTAGTTAAGTCTCTACTTGGTAATGTGGCCAACTGAGATGTTACAGATGTCATAAGCGTTTGGATGATTATGTACTGCACTTTAACAGCTATTCGTTGCTGAGGAAGTTCTTATTTCAAAGAATGTTTGCCTCCTTTGAGAGAATGATTAACATCTTGTAGTCCTTCTATAGGACCACAGGGCACACAAGTCATTAAAGAGAAGAAAAGCCCAGAGCTGATGCTCTGGCCCGAGTCAGTCCTAAGACCTGAGAGTTTGCCTTGAAGCTAAAGGGACTTTGGAGATGATCTGGGTAAGTCCCTTCATTTCACAGATGAAGATCTTGAACTCCAGTGAGATGAAAGGATATACCTGAAGTCACACAGTTCACTTACTGAAGAGCTTGGACTGGATCCTATGTTCTTAAGTTCTATTCTATTCCTCTCTCCGGAAAGAGATTGTCATGAGTAGAGCTTAAAACTACTGTAGGAAATATTTTTTTAACACCTCGGCTGCACTTTATTTACCTATTTACATTTTTTTGAAGTATACTTGGATCTACAAGGTTGTGTTAGTTTCCGGTGTACAGCAAAGTGATTCAGCCATACACATATATATCTATTCGTTTTTTCTTTTCCTTTATAGGTTATTACTAAATATTGAGCAGAGAGTTCCCTGTGCTATACAGTAGGTCCTTGCTTATCTATTTTATATATAGTAGTGTGTATATGTTAATCCCACCCTCCTAATTTATCCCTCCACACCCTCCCTTCCCCTTTGGTAGCTATAAGTTTGTTTTCTATGTTTATTTCTATTTTGAAATAGAAATTTCTATCTCAAACAGTCTATTCTATTTCTAACAGTCTATTTCTGTTTTGAAAAGATGCTCAACATTGCTAATTATAAGAGAAATGCAAATTAAAATTACAATGAGCTATCACCTCACACTGGTCAGAATGGCCATCATCAAAAAATCTACAAATAATACATGCTGGACAGGCTGTGGAGGAAAGGAAACCTTCCTACGCTATTGGTGAGAATGTAAATTGGCACAGCCACTATGGAGAACAGTATGGAGGTTCCTTAAAAGACTAAAAATAGAGCTACCATATGATCCAGCAATCCCACTCATAGGCATGTATCTGAAGAAAACCATAATTTAAAAAAAAAATTAAATTGCTACATAGAGGAAAAAAAAAGGTTAACTGTTTTGGAGTATTTAAAGATTACAAACCATTAAAAATTGCCAGGAAAAAATACTTAAAGAAAAAACGTACCATCTTCTAGCTAGAATCTCAGTCTATATTTGCTTAATGTCATTTGTGTTGTGTAACGTATAAACATTTATGTATCTTCATATTCTTCACTATATGCAGAGATTCAACTTACTAAAATGAATTAACTATACATACTAATTTTCTTTACATAATATTTAATAACCTTTGTCTGTTAGGTACTGCACTGAGTGAATGGTTTTACAGATTCTAATAGCTTACCTCAGGAAGCTTAATATCTAGAGTGCAAGGATAAACAAAATTCTCTCATATAAAATACAGTATGATTAATACTGCAATGTCTGTAATAATAATCAGTTTTGATACTATAGGAAATGGACAGAGAATTACAGATGCAGCTAGAGGATGGTCCAGGAAAATCTGGAAAAATTCCTTAAAACTAACAGGCACAATTTGATGTGGGTTTTAAACAAAAGACAGAACCTTGTAGGCAGGTATGAAGGTGGATATTTTTAGCACAGGAATTATTCCAAGTTCATCTCTATGACATGCCCCCTTCCTTTTCCAAGCTTGAGGACACAAGTCTTTTAATAGAAGAAGGTACATTTTTATTTTAATTACGAAAAAGGGTAAAACAACCATACTTTCTCTGACGACCTAATGGTATTAGTGACATGTAAAATATTTGCCAACTGTCTCAGAATTCAACAAAAAGTGGTTTTTGAAAAGACTTAACATTCTTTACCAAAGATCGTGCTAAGAATAAACTATGTCAAAATTCTGACAATAGCTTTTAATGTGATTTAATGGTCTATACCTATTGTTGAGATTAAAATATAAATGATGTGTTACTATAGAAAACCAAGCACCACTAATATGTAAACATTATAAATATACAATATATAGTTTAGGTAGAAATTGGAAAACTCCTAAGTTCAATAAATGTTCAATAGTGGAAGTTAACTTTAAAATTTTGCACATGTTACGTGCTATATCAGACACGACAATAAGATCATCAGTTCTTCTCCTGTGGGGAGCTTAACCGAACAAAGGTCTCAGCTGTTGTGCTTTGCATTCTGTAAGTGTGTTTGTGACATGACCATGTTGTCCACAGGCTGGACCACTGAGCCAAAGGCTGAGTACAGTCCTCATAGTAGTAAAGCAGGCCTATTTCTACTGATGTGAGCCATATCTGAATGGGGGTTTTGGCTCTAGGATTTCCAATGGCATTGCTAAATCTTCCTTAGACTCTATGTGAGTCTAAGATGCTTCACCCAAACTAACTTCCTTTCTGACCATTCTTCTTCACTCAGGCTCAGACATGCACCATAATGAGACATGCATCAGGATCAGACAAGCACCATGGACAGACATGCATCATGGACAGACATGCATCATGATTAACCATGCATCATGATCGGATATGCACCATGGACAGACATGTACCATGGGCTGACCGACATGCACCATGGTCAGACAAGAACCATGGACAGACATGCACCATGGACGGACATGCACCATGGTCAGACATGCACCATGGTCAGACAAGCACCATGGACAGACATGCACCATGATCACACGTGTCATGATCATACATGCATCACGATCAGACATGCACCATGATCATACACGCGTCATGATCGCACATGCGTCACGATCAGACATGCACCATGGTCGGTCAGAGAGCTTTCTCAGCCCTGCTTGGCTCCCTCCCCATTTGTTCTCACAGGAGTTTCTCCTAATATAAATTTCTTGCACAACGCTTGGTATCTGCTTTTTCAAAAGACCCAAAGTAAGACACATGCATATAAATGATACATAATGTCTGATTACAATAAGCCATATCATGAATATGACAAGTTTTCAACAGAAGCAATGTCATTATTCAAGCAGCTGTCTTCATAGTAAACAAGCAAAACTAGACTGTCCCTTGGCAATCTCAAAAATGCTATTCAAATTGGTCAATGAATATATCACTTTATACTTCTACCATACAGAAGAAATTGGACTTCCTCAAAGGAATCAGAACAGCTTTTTTAGTTTCTTTTATTTTCTGATTATAAAGTAAGCTTGCCAAGTTTTGTTATTTACACCTGCTTTTGCACACATTCTTTCCTCTACCTGTAACATCCTCTCTCTTGTTTCTCCCCTTGTTTGTCTGACAACCTACTACAATTCAAGTTTTTGTCAGTCTCAGGGTAACCATGATTAATAAAAATTCTCCAACAGACACAAGCAAAAAGATACTTATTTGTTAATGGAAGTCAAAGATTTAAGAACAAGTCTGTATGTGGTCAGAACTTCATGCAGAGGACACAGCAGAATGCTCCCAGTTGGAGGGACAATTCTACCAGCCCTCAGGTCCCCGTCAGAGCACACAACTGCTGGTGAAATTCCTTAAAATAGGATAAAGATCTAGAAAAGTCCTTTCTTCTATTTCTACCTTCTGTTCTCAAGGGCTCTACATACTTTCCCTGATACTTCCAAGTCTTTAGGCAGTTTTGGCTATTGCCTGCCTGCCTGCTTGCTTGGTGTAAGTAACTAAGCATTCCTGAGTGGTTACTGGAGAAAGGGTGAGTTCGTGTTCAATTTTCTGGGCAGACTATCCGCTAGCATTTTCATGTTCCAAGCTTTATGCTCTTGTATTTCTTCAGAACCCACTGTACACATCACTGCTACTGCCACATCTTCCCTGACTTCTCCAAAATGTTTGTATCCTTTGTTTCTCTTAGAAATGTCTTGATACTACCTCTAGTATAGCACTTACCATAATGCATCGGACTCTGTTTATATATTAAACTATTTTACTAGGTTTTGAAGACTTAAGGGCCAGTCTTCATTAAAACATATGTGTTAATGATTTCTCTATCCACCCCCTCCATCTAGACCTGTATTTGTCTGCAGATGGTCAGATTGAGCTGTCAAAAAGCTGGGACATTTTGATCATTCTTAATAAACTAGAATGATGAACTCTTACTTGAGATAGAGAAGTAAAAGCTTTTCCTAAGTAGTTTCAAGCTTGCAGAGGAATGCTTTTGAAATACATTCAAGTAACTTTTACTAATTACGTTCAATCCTTCCCTTACTGAGCATTCGGAATTGGCACCACGTGCCAGGCAATGACCTCAGTGCTGGGGTAGGAATATGATACCAGAGTATGATTCTGTCATTCAGGACTTTATTCTGATGGAGAAGACAAATATGTGAACAAACAAGTTTTGAAAAATGAGTTCTGCTGTCATAGGAACTTGCACGGAATTCTATGAAAATACAATTTTGAGGGGCTGGAATAGGTTTAACATAGGACATTCGGTGTGGAGACACTGCCACCTAAGAGGGCCTGGCGGAGCAGAGGCACAGTGAGCAGTGTCTGAAGCACAAGATGAATAGCAAGGAGGAGCAGCTAGTGAGGATGAAAAAATAATTGAAAAGAAGTAGGTCATTCATGGCCTTAATCCCATGAAAACTTCTTTTAAAGTTAATGATGGTTAAGTTACCGCCTTGGAAGCAACGACTTGATTCTAAATGCAATGTAAGTAATTGAGACACTTAGACAAATAAGAGTATACTTTTGGCAGTAGAATCAAGAGCATGTGTGGATCTTGTGGAAGTGGGGAGTGAGGTGGCGGGTAAGCTGTCCACATGGAAGCACAAGTCACTCGGCAGGACTTAGCCTGGAGAGGAAGGTACCGTGGAGACTTTTCAATAGTTCATTGTTGCTCCTGGGGAGTTTAGATGCTGTTAGATACCAATAAATCAAACACGTTGAAAGAGATGCAGGATTATACATTGCTAAATGAGATGCTTTTTTTTTTTTTTTCTCACGTTTATTTAGGACCAATGGTCTGTAAATGACAGTGTGAGTAAAAATGGCGAAGGCAAACAATTCCCTTTCGAGGTCCTAGCGCATTAAGGCTGTTCAGAGTGAGAATACCAGGCACGGCATGTGTGCAGAACTTGCCTCAATAAGGAGAATGGAGTTTCATTAGAGGCAAAAAGGGTAAAGAAAAATGCTGGCGGAGGTCTGTGGATGTAAGGAAATTTAAATAGCTCAAATAGCTGTCTATAAAAGTGAAATAACATCAAGGCATATGAGGTGATTTTCTGCCTATAAGTCCATCTGGCCATCTGATATTTTTCACATTTATCTTTAAGTGGGCCAAAGTCTATACTTACCTTTTTTTTTAATGTTCATAATGTACAGCTTTGACTTAGAAATAAGTAAGCAGCTCCTTGTACTGAATGCATTGGTTGTGAAAATGAATATACCATTCAAAAAAAGCATTTTATCTGAAATCTTTCATATGGTGCCTTTTAATTGCCCTTTTATCTCTTGCTGATGATAAAGAAAATAGGTTGCCCATTTAGCATCTTATATGGCTACAGAATGGTAATTCTACAATGTCCTATGAAAAAAATATTCATTAAAGTCTAAATAACACCAGGGATTATTTTTCAGTTCTCCAATTCATAAATCTAAATGAACAAAAGATAACTGTACCGAATTAAAATATATCATTACTGGACAAGGATTCAAAAGTAAAATTAAATTGATGGATCTATGTAATGAATTAACTACTATAATCCATATGCTTGAATTTTTTACAGAATATTTAATTATCGTATATGAAGCACTGTTTTGAAAGAGATAAGCATTCTACCCTGATATAATAGATTAGAAACAAAAATCTTTTTTATAGTCATTCCTTTCTCGCGTACATGAAATATATCCTTTCTAAAGTTTATGCTAGTAACTTTTGTTAGTGAGTCCAAATATTGTTGATCACAGAGTATTTAACACACAGGCAGCTATGAAGGGAGCTCTCAGATGATGATAGAAATGAGGAAATGACTAGGCTTGTTTTCTACTGGAAATGATTTAAGTATTGAAAACACCAGAACATAGCGTGATCCAATCATTATTAAACACACCTTATAATCAATATAACTTAATTGATTCAACGTCCTGTAATATGCTGTATTTCTGCAGATTAACTGTGGACATATAGCCAAAAATCTTCCATAAAACACGTTTCAGAAATATATCTGATCAAATCATAGTTTCAACATCCCTCCACAAAACAGAACAAGAAAAGGTTAGTAGTTAAACCAAGTACAGGCAAACTGTAAATAGAGGTCAGTGTGAGTATATGTGTGTTGGAGGAGTGAGTAGGGGTTGGGGGCTTGGAGTGCCATCAGCAGAACCAAGTGTTTAAAAACACTCAGACACAGCATTCAAACAAGACTATGTCCATATATATCCCCGTTCCAAAATTTCATAGCAGTGTGACATTGAGAAAGCCATTTAATTTCTCTGTGTCTCTCTTTCTTATTCATGAAATGGAACTAGTACAGTTGCTATGATTAATAATAGGTTAAAACATACAGAGGATAAAATATTGCCTTGCACAATTAAACATTAATGAAGATCAATTATTTGTGAAGTGATTTAAAATATATATGACAAGTGATAGGGCAAAGGCAGCAACCCATTAGAACATGTGACAACCTGTGTACACCGCTTAATACAAGCCCTGATTATTTAATTCACACACATCCATGCATACGTTAACTATATGTACATACAGGGTAAACTGAAACCAACTGACACTTTCAAATTTGTATTACTCAAAAATTAGGTTAGACATGCACTGAGCTGTAGAGATAGCCTTCTGTGCATCTAAGGATTGTGTCAGGAAAGTTCTCCAACTAATGGCCAGAGTGAGTTGGCTCAGGTATATATTCTGTAAGTGATTGAAGATTATTGCCATGTTCAGAAGCTGCAGGTCCTGACAGATACAGATAATGTCAAACAGTACAATAACTGCTCATATTATTAGTCTTGGAGAAGAATAAGATGACTCTGCAGGTCATCTCACAACGATAAGCTTACTTTTTCTTTTATTTTTCCTTTTTAAGTAGAAAAAAAGAATAGCTAAATATTCCAGAGGAAGCACTGAAAACAAGCATGTCATTATTGAACGTGCAAGTGATTCACCAACATACAGATCTTTGCTCCATCCATTTTTTTGCAGAGAACACAGTGAGAGTGACTGCGTATCTGGACGTCTTGATAACGTAGTTGTTTTCTTTCTCCCTCCACCTACAAAAGTCTCCGATGACCTCATTTTCCAACAGAATGGGATTCTGTCTTGTTTTCCTCATGCTGTTCTGAGTTTTCTAATGAACATCTTCTGTTCTGGTGATTTATTCATTTTGTTCAAAACACTGACCTCCTTCTGGACCTGCCAGATATCATATCTTCTTGCTTTTACCATATTTTCCTTCCAGCCTTGAGGAAATAAAGGTCTCTATCATGTCTGTGATTTCAACCATTAATGGTGCTTTATTTTCAGGGTTCTGAGATGACTTACACTATAGGATTGACGTTTACAGTGGTGCACGTTGATCATAACAGAAACAGCTGTGAGAAACTATTTTTTAATTTGTCTTGGGTATATACTGATATTCCTAGTAAACTGAGTAATACATTTTGAGAGTGTTCAAGCATTTACCTGCTTGATATTAATTAGGTAATAAGCATACAGATTTATCATTGACTACTTTGATAGTGACATTTCAAAAAATTCTCCAGTAATCCATTTGACAGGTATTTATTTAGAATTCTTCCAAGTCATCTTTGTTACAGAATGTTTTTTCTCTAAAGTTTTCTGGCTAAAGATAAGGTCCTCAACAGAGCTCATCACAGGAATTGTGTGAAGCATCATTGCTCAAGATTGACCAAAAATCTATTCTTGGTTTTGAGCCTCCTCCTATATCCTGTTTGCTGAAGAATATGATTTGATCTCTGTACAGAACCGATATTAAAATTTCAAATTAAAATAAACAAGACTTCCCGAGTTTTATAAGTTCTTTAGTAAATATACCAAATGTCAACTGCAGATGGCTTTGTTGTTCTTTGTGTTACAATCTCATAAATTCCATCTTTAAAAACAGATACACTTTTTGGAAAAATATTAGTCTCGTAGTGAGTAGGGTTCTATCTTACTTATAAACCTTACTAATTATTCAACATTCCTGTCAATTAAGTTGATACTAAATTGAAACTGAGAAGCCTAATGAAATATGCACTCCAATATACATTGTTTTGAACTAGAAAAAAAATTCACAGAGTAAATGTCTCTAGAGCATTTTCAGAATGGCATGAAAGACTTAATCTCAAATAAACAATCTAGGAGATTTATAATGAAATCTACCAGAGAGAGAGAAAAAAAAATAGTCTTTAAACCACAGAAGAATTACAATATTCTCAGGGTTCAAGGTCTTGTTCAATCACAAGTTTCAATCAAATCCTAAATGACATGTTTCCCTTGGAGGAAAGTCCTAGTGAGTTTTCTCTTCTTAGCACTTAGAGAAGATGTGGATTTGGGCAAGCTGTAGAGATGGATGCCCAGATCGAATAAGCAAGTAGTCCCATCTATAACTGTCGTAACTTAAGGATCTCTGAGAAAACTTCTGCAGATGGCAATCTCATAGGTTCGGTGTTACCCTGAGCTGACTCAAGTCATCGAAATATCTTGAACTGAGCTGTCTCCATACCATGTTACACAAGTGGTTGATAAGTGGTAACTCTCTGTCTCCACAGCACCTAAGGCCATGGGGAAGTTTTCAGCAAACTACAAACTGGGACTTAGCTCAGAGTCCTTTTTTCTTTTATGTGGAAACACTATGCCAGATAGAGAAACATTACTAAGTGCAGTATTTTTTAACAAATATTTACTGAGTGTTAATTGTGTAACTGCTATAGGAGATGCTATGACAAAGAAAAATTAATCATCCCAAGGGAAAATGAAAATAGCATTTGTTAATCATGTATTGTGTGCCAGGAACTGTACAAGATCCTGCAATCAACCAAAATAGTGTGAAGTGAGTAATATGTATATTTTAGACATAAGGAAACCCAATCTCAGACTCTTTCATCTTATAATAAGATATCCAATTCAAACTTTTTTAAACAACAAAAAAATGGAGAGCTCATACAGAGGAAATTCTAAAACCAGCTAATTATAGCTGAAATTTTCTCTACAGTAATGTAACAATAACTCATTTTTTTCCCTTAATCTATCGGCTCTGACATCTCCTGTCTTGGTTTCAGATCTGAGCTTCATGTGGTATGAAAATTACTACTGTAGCGCTAGAGCCTCTAGACAAACTACACAAAAATCAGAAGTCTCTTTCTCAAAAGCCCCAGCAAAATGCTTATCATAGGGGTTCTAAGTGGGTTACACGTCCATGTTTGAACTAATGATTGTGGTCAGAGAGAATTCGGGGATCTATTTGTCTAAGCCTTTTCAGGTATTCCACCTTGGCAGATAGTAAGTGAAAAAACTTATGCAAAAGTCTGTATCTAAGAAGAGGGCAGGGTGAACCGCTAGCAGACAAATTAATGTGCTTGGAATCACAGTGTAGTAAGTGTGATTCACTAAATTTGAAACTATGTCCTTACAATTCCAAAGTATGAGTTCCTTTTAAAAGATAATTTTTAATTTTAATTAACTATACACACACACACACATACACACACACATATATATTGCACTATAGGAAAATAAAGCAAAATATATCCTCAATTTCCTGTTGGAACCTGGAATACTGTCTGGCATACAAATAGGTGATGCTTAATACAACTGTATGGAATAAACAAATAAAATATACTAACACTTGATGTGAGGCTGAATGCCCTTAATAAGAAGTAAATTCTGAGGAGCATGCTATCATTAAATGACAAAGGAACAGAAAAAGTTGCATGAATTAGAGAGTGTTTGAGTTTGGCCAGGAGATTGATACCAATTAAGAGGGTCTAAATCAGAGTCAGAAAGAGCACTTTAGACAACATGAATAGTTAGGTGCAAAGTACAGATCTTTCTCAGCTCACAGTGGGGTTATGCAGGTAAATAATACAAGTCAAAATGCACTGAATACACCTAACCTACCGAACAGCATAGCTTAGCCTAGCCAACCTTGAATGGGCTCAGAACGCTTACCTCAGCCTACAGTTGGGCAAAATCATCTAACACAGAACCTATTTTATAATAAAGTGTTGAACATCTCATGTAATTAATTGAGTACTATACTGAACATGAAAGAGAGAATGGTTGTCTGGGTGCAGAATGGTTGTGAGTGTATCAGTTGTTTACCCTCAGTAATGGTGGGGTGAACTGGGAGCTCCAGCATCACAAGAGAGGATCCCACTGTGTATCACCAGCCTGGGAAAAGATCCACATTCGAACTACGGTTTCTACTGAATTCACTCCATCTGAAGTCAAAAAATCGTAAGTCAAACATTCATAAGTTAGTCTGGATAGGGGTTACTCAGGTTCCCATTGGCTGGACCATAGGATGTCTTAGGATCAGCCTTAGGAGCTAAGCGTCCTGAAGGAGGTGGTTCAACACAGCCTGGACTTCATCTATATGCAATAGAAAATATGTTAAGGTTGTTTTTTTCTTTCCAATGCAGAGTTGTATCAACACAGTCTTAAAGTTAGGAAAAAGAATCCAGTGGTTCCCTGGTGAATGGAAGTATGGAAAAGATAAGAAGTATGGAGAAATAGTAAAGGGTTAGTTGCATTAGCAAGGTGAGAGGTGAGAGGGATCGACTTAGGGCTGTGTCTAGAGAATGGAGAAGAACAGACTAATAAAGAGACATTACAAGTTAGACAAGAGCAAAGAACAAAAAACGAGTGCAGGGTCTGTTAGGACTGTAGACACATCATATTTTTCTCTGTCCTCTCAGAAATCATTTACCTTTTCTTTTTCATACTCATAGCCTAGTTTATTTCCTTGTTTAACAGAACTTACACTTCCTTACTCCATTTAAATATATAATAAATTAAATGACTTGTATATTTGTTTCTGATCTTTTGAAAAGGTGCACAAAATTTTAATGTAATATATATCAATATCATCATGAATGACTTCAAACTTAGATTAAATCAGTTATGAAAAACAAGTATCTATGTCTAATTTGGTATCTTACAAAAAAAAGGACAGACGTAAAAGTAATCTTGCAGTGGATCTAAAGGATTCTGGTAATGGAACTAGTAGAAACATAATATATTTAGCTGGTCCTCTTATTTATCATTTGTTGGCCTTAAAAAATTTTTTTTATTAAATTTTAATTTTATATTGGACTGTAGTTGATTGACAATGTTGTGTTAGTGGAGAATCAAACTAATCTGAATGATATTAAATACTGTGGTCCCAAGGGGCTAAAGAACTAGTTTCCAGCCTAAGTCTGTGTGAAACTCAAGGACAAGTGAAAAACGATGAAAATTCAAAACGTCAAGGGGACTCCAATTAAGGAGATTATGACACATTTTTTAAAAGGTGGCTTTGAGAGAAGACTTGAAGGGTTGTTAGGTGAACAAGGAAGAAACCAGACATTCTGCAAATAAACGCAGATTGGCAAGAAATGTGTAGTTCTGTAGTGAGGAGTCACGTTTTGCTGTAGCAGAGGTACATAGAAGCGAGAGACGGGAATGTTTTAAAGGTGACATTCGGATAATTTGTAGAGCACACTCGTTGTTAGGTTTTACCCCGAAAGTGAAAAAAGGACTTGAATACTATAATGTATTGAGCGCTAAGGCACTGAATTTAGACAGAAGTGAGGTTATAGCTGGTTCCAACACTTATTAGTTAAGTGATTCACCATATGTAGGATAGGGATAAAAATTTATGTAGCTGTTAGTTTTAAATGAGGCAGTGCATAAAAGTTCTTAGCTCACTGTCTGGTAGAGCGTAAATGCCCAGTGTTTCTTAATTACTATTAGCATATTGTAAAATAACCATAGTAATAAGAACAAAAACTACAAGTAAGCGATACAACCTGAAGAGATGTATATGATATAGCAACTCAGACTTGACTTCAGAAAATCAGACTGTAGCTTCTACATTAAAAAAAAATTATAGGGGAACACTTTAAATGACTATTGTATGTAGGACAATAGGAAAGTTAGACATTACTGACGAAACTGTTAGTATGAATAAATGGTAGTGAATTTCCTGCATTTCCAGAAATTTTCTCATACCTGGTCCACTTTTCCTTAACATTCTCATCCCTTTATTTCTTGCTAAAATTTGAACTCTTGATTTATTTCTGTGCATGTCTTAGGAAATCTTCTGGAGTTTATCAAAATAAAAAGAGTGAATATTTTAAAGTTATTTATATTGTAGTCTTGCAAGAAAAACTTAAGGTTACTGTTTATATTTCACTTGTATAAATGAATTCCCTGGTGAATTTGAAATTTTAATAATGCCTTTATGAATCAGAAGAATAAATACAATTTACCTCCTTCCTGTAAATCCAAATATTATGGTGGTTTGAAAAGTGGTTTCAAGTGCTTTGAAATTTTAAAAGATGGTAAAATGGATCACTTTGAAATTAAGTAAGTGGTAGAAGTACCAAAAGGGTTATCAATGTATCTTTTTTTTTTAACATATTTATTGGAGTATAATTGCTTTACAATGGTGTGTTTGTTGGCAGGGCACAGATTGGATTCAGGATATAAAAAATGTATTAAATAGGTTAATGTAACTCTAGTTTCATGAGGTCACCGATCATGATGATACCCATATATTTCTTAATTCACAGAACATAAAATTATGAAAATAATATACATCTCAGATGACTGTTGGAAAATGGTTTATCTTCCACTCTATTTCTATTTATTAAAAAGTCATTTGTGACCAACAAAATCTCTTTGAATGAGATTTCATTATTTCCCAGTGTGAATAAAAATTTGGATGGAAGTAGAAGTTTTTTTATTTCAAAAAATGGCAAACAAGTTAAGGCTTATGCAAGAAATCAGGAAGGCGTATTCAGTCAATATTAAGATACATGCATCTATGATCTCTTAAAATATTTCTTAACATCATCTTTCTACTAAACTAATAATTTATGTTCAAGCCATTGTCATGTATCAATTAAATGAGTTTGGCCAAGCTTTTTTTAAATTAAAAATTATTCAGGGTTCAAATTACTCTGTATATTTGATATAAATACAACAAAGTTTTTAAGCAGAATTTAAATAATGTATACTTTAATTAAAAACAAAAGCAATGTTTCCTTTCACTCAAATTGACGAATAATCTTGATTTACATTATTAACGAAAAAATCTAGGTTATTTTAGGATTTTCTTGGCTTAGTTATCTAAATCGTCAGCTACTTCCATAGCATATGCAAACTCTGATTCCCCTTTGTTTCAAAGAAACTAAAAGGTATATTTATGTATGCAAAATTACATAAGCATAAAAATAAGTGTCTACATCATGGCAAAAAATGAATTACTATAATTTTACAGTGTTTTTCTTAAAAATCAGTTGTCAATATAGAAAAAAATCGATATATTTCATTATTCCCTCCCCCTTCGAAAAAAAAAAAAAAAGGAAAGAAAGGTAACATCTCCATAGTACTGGAAAAAATTCAGCTAACCTCAGCCTAAACAAATACAGAGGAGATTTTAAGCATACCTAACCCAACAAGTAGTTTTAAGAGTTATTTAAGGCAACTATCACTTTTATTTCCCCTGAAGCTATTTCTATTCATTTTGTGAAGTCTATATACCCTATATCACACTGGTGTAAACACTGAAGGATAAAACCCTGGCACTGTGATGTCTGTTGCCTAGCATTCTTAATATACTCATGGGATTATGGTGAATATGTCTACTCATGACATGACAGATTAGACTTAATAGGAGATTTCTCCGTATATATACTAATTTGGTAGGTTTTTCCACTACAGTAAAGGCTCTCTGACATCCTTTTCATGTACTTCAGTTTTGCTTGAATCATATCTTAAAGAACTTTAAAACCTGACATGTTGTTGCATAATCGTTTCTCAAGAGATAGAACACTAACATAACAAGTGAGCATCCTTAATTTGAAGGAAAAAAGAAAGGAATCCATTTGTCTACTTATTCTTTGATTGACCCACACTAATCAATTTCTTTTTCCTACATGGGTAGCCATAGTGAGGCTACAGCTACAGATTTACAACTAAATTAAAATGGTACAAAATATTAACTCAGGCGGATTCACAAGGAATAGTTTTTACAACCTCAAATCACTGTAAAGACAGAGAATATCAGTGCCCCTAATGCTGTCCATCTAAAGAACGCTCACAACTACCACTAATTTTACATTTAAAATAACTTTGCTAGGGACTTCCCTGGCAGTCCAGTGGTTAAGACTCCACGCTTCCACTGCAGGGAGCGCAGGTTCAATCCCTGGTTGGGGAACTGAGATCCCACATGCCATGCAGCGGAGCCAAAAAGAAAAAATAAAGTAAAATAAATTAACTTGCTTATATGGCAAGAAAAAAGAAAAGAATATGATGTATATATGAAATGAGCATTTTAGCCACATTCACAGAAACTTCCTGAAATGTTCTACTGACTTCTATCATTAATTTACATGTGTTCTCAAAGATAAAATTGTTTATTTAATAGCATTGCTTTGTAGAGCTACAGTAGGAGTCTTTCATTCAAAAGGGAGGGTTTTTTTGGTATGATACTTGTATTTAAAATTTTAACATTTTAATAAAACATTTCTTCAAGAAAACTTCATGAATTCATAAAATTAAATGCTATGGTAAAAAATATCTTCTTCCTCCGACAGAAAAATAATATATCCACTTAAAAATAGAAAGAATTAGAAAGCTCAATATGCATTATTGTTTTCTACACACATTTTATTTTGGTTCAAAATATCGCAGTGTAATCTATTGCATACACACATGAAATAGGTCCTGGCAATGTGCACATTAGATTCACATAAGAAATCCTTTAAGTTCTCAGGATGAGCTCTGCCCACCTCTTGTGAAGTAGTGCATTGTGTCATAACTTTTGATGCGTTTCTTCATGCAACTTAATTGTTATCTTAGTCTGTTTTTACTACTAAACAGAAAAACCCAAGTAATTTAGGCGGTCATATCGTTTACTCATTTAGGGTAAAATAAGTTTGATTTACCATTTCCAGCAAAATCCCAAATCATATGTGACAAGAGGGGAAAAAAGTATGTGGAAATGTGCTATGTGTACACCACAGCTGTCTCCCGAGGAGAAGGCTGCCCTGTGTTTTACTGAACACTTTGGTGAGTTAGCTTAAGGACCTCTGAGGGCAGAAGCAAGAGCTATTTTACTTTGCATAATAAAACTCAGGAGGCAGATCTACAATGTAGAGTGTTTCTAAATTACATGTTATTAGTGCTCCATTGATTTCTTCAGTGAGAAATGCCATAGAATGAATCTAGTTAGAGGCTTTTATTAAATCCTAGAGCTTGGAGTCTACTAATAATACCTGTACAAACTTTTTATTTTTTAAAAAATAATGAAATCCTTATATTTCAAACATAGCTTGCTTTTAAATCCACCCTTATTTCCCATACAACAAAAATATTACATAGCTAATATGGGATAGTAATCTGATCAAGTGAACATTCTGTCAAAAGAGGGGCTAGCATACTTGATTCATCCACTTTGGGCTCTTTCCTTACTAGGCTCATATAGAGCCTGTTAATACTGGGCAGAGACCAAGTGGGGAATCAGACGAGATTCTCTAACTCAAGAAATAATGAAGATAACAAACTGAACACACACACACACAACACTAGGCTACAAGCAGTCGGTGATTCTCTGTCTAAGCATTTTACATTCCATGTGTGGGCTGTACCAATATGCTAGAGAAGGTGGGAAGTACTGCTTAAGATAAAAGCAAATCCAGTAACCATAATGAAAAAAGAAGAATGGCATGACAGGTCAAAGCTTGAAAAGTATAACGTGTTTACTTCTTTAGAAATAAGATGAGGAAAGTTAGCACGTGTTATGTAGAAGAAGCTTTGCCTCCTTCTAAGAATGGTGGAGGGTTTGCCGACGATGCACTCCATATGCATGTGCATACACACTCTTAAAAGTATATAACTTCTTCAATAAACAATCTATGACTGTCTTGTTTTTTAAGATAGTGCACTAGGCTCTGAGAATTTAGGGAGCTGAGAGGTCCTGGGAGTCTAGAGTTTGTGTTTTCGTAGAGTGGAGAGGGAAGGAAGAAGCTCAGAGAAACTGGAAAAGCGAAGGTCATGGTTTCAGGATGTATACGTGCTTCAGATAGTCACTATTTAAGAGCATAGCTAGATAGAAAAAGTTCCAACTCCTGGGTATTTAAACCCTATTTGTCTGTTAGTTTATTTCTCTGTGGTAGGAATTAGCATATAAGCATGAAGGGAGCAAAAAAACAATTGAACCTCACTGAATTGTGACACTGCCAGATCGTTATCTAGGAACCGTGTTTGGAAACAATTTCTTTTTTTTGGAAACAATTTTAATTGCTGCTCATCATCCTGATAATATACTTTTCCTAAAAAGACGTGAAACAACTCATATTTTCAATTTCTGATGTGTTTGGGCTTCAATGTAACCAGATAATTTTAGTGCTTCATCCACCTGGCCTGTCCATGAATCAAGTCACAAGTGTAGAGTTGTCTTGATATATGGCCAGCCATATATGTAATTTTGCTTTAACAGATTTTTGATAAATTATGAGGGAGAATGATATACTTTACTAACTTTCACTTTCACAGAATGTTTATTTTTTCCCTTAGAGAAGCTTTAAGGAAACATATATCAAATCCAATCCCATCTTAATCATTTTCTTACTATAACTTATAAAGAAAAAGGAGTGCTAGAGACCTCTCTCCAGACTACCACGGTGCCCGCTATGCATTATTTCCTCTTTCTTCACCCCTTGAGTGGCAACATAGCCATTGGCTGTGCAGGGATTACGGCAGATCTGACCCTGGATAATCCCTTAGCCACTTATTGCCGTATTTGATTGCAATCACTCATCGACATTTGAGGGTCCTAAAAGAGTGACTCCAGTTACCACCTTCGTGTTTTCCAGCCCACCCACATTGAAGAATAACACTGAGGTCCACTTTCCATAAGATTCCTGAACTATCCAATCTGAGACATTCACTGGAACCAACTTCACCTCAGGGTATGTGCTAGGGAAGAGAGGAGTATATCAGGAAGAAACTCTTGGAACATTATTTGTTTGCTTATTTGTTTGTTTTGGCTAGCAAGTCAAGTTCAGAAGAAATCAGAGCGTGGAAACTGACATTTTCAGATTTTTATAGAAGTGCCTGTTGCTTTCAAGGTCTCCCTGTCACTGTGATTTACAGATACACTCCATTCATCTTATTGTTTATCATGTAATCACTGATTGAAACCCACACACGCATACCATCCCAACTATAACCATTACTTTTAAGACACCATGCAGTCAACCAATCACCCCTAAAGAAAAATGACAATAATAAAAATATCATTTTCCCAACTGCTCCATTTTCCTCTCAAGAAAAAGGAGTACTTTAAAGGCAGATTTCTAGAGAAATGTAACCCAAAGGAACAGGAGAAGTAGTTTGAGATTCTAGACAATAAGATCAAATGTGGTGTCCGGGGTGATTTCAAGGGTAGGCAAGCCTTTCAAAACATCTCAGATAGCAATAATGTTACCTAAGTTCCTATCTTCCCTTTCTATATATAGAACTAGTCCTGGGGTAGGTAGTAAATCAGAAATGATTGCCTTCTTGTATTTACTATAAGTATCCTCTGTGCCAATTTACACTGACCTACTTGAACTGGATGAGATTAAACTCCAGTTGCACTCCAATTTGAAAGTGGGCAAGAGAGGGGAGAGGTGTGATTTACAGATGCTACAAGGGTCAGACTGTAAATACATCTTTTTACATCAACTGACACCTGTTTTCAATTGTATCAAAGGTATTGTTTTAGTCGGTGAAAATTTTAAGGAATTTCTATTTATAGCCCTAACTAGCCCAAATGTTAGCTATGCCCTTGTATTTAGGTAAAAATATCTTGGCAGTAATATTTTTTCTTACCTTTCAGCTATTTTTATTCATGACAACTCGAAAACTCTAAGAAAAACTTCGCTAACTTTTGGATTTGTTGTAGCATTACTTCGTGGCCTTCTTAGTGTCTTGCACTAAGCTTTGTCAAATTTCCCTGCTCTGAACCACATTGCCTCCTTCTAGTTCTCCCTTTCAGCCCCGCTACTACCAAAAATAAACCATTTGTGGGAGAATTATCTAAGATTTTTCGAGGGAGATCCAGTGGAATTGTTTCTTCACTCATTGCTTGACTACCTGCTACCCATGTTTCTCTTCCTATTCTGTCGATTTTCCTCACCGCTCCAATCTTCATATAGAAATTTAAAAAAAAATATGGTAACATGATAAATTACTGCCAAACCTATTGTTTTTCACTTCTTATAGGCAAATTCTAGTAGCACCTGCACAGAAAGTTGTAATCTTTATGTATATTACAAGAAACTGACATTTAAATTTTTCTCTCTTCAAAATGGTGCCAAAAATAAAACAGAGTCAATTAGGTAAATGTCCCTTCTTTTTGACATTTGATCTTTAACCCAACCATTGTAACACAACCATTTTTCTGAAAAAAATAAACTTATTTTTAAATTATTTTTAAATTTCTGGCTAATTAAAAAATTGATAACAAAAATCATTAAATTCCCATGTACTGGCCATATCATAAAAATTTTAAGAGTAGTAGAACTATAGTATTATTCAAATATATCTATGTAGATGTAATGATATAATAACTTAATTCTTTGGATTCAAATTATGAGTAAAATAATGAAACATGTTGCTTTACATTTGTAGAGCACTTCTGATTAAAAAGATAATGAATTATTTCAATTTCTATGACATTAGATATCATTGACTCTTCTGAGAATTACACACGCATTTTTATTTTTAATAGTCTCTTTTAATCTTACCTATCTGGATATTTTTGTACATAGAAGAAGATAAAATTATAAATTAAAATTCTTCATATAAGAAAGTAATATTTCTCAGGTCATTATAAAACACTCCTTTTGTAATGCATAATCTCTTCAACTTTAGAACTATGATTCATGGTTCATTAATGACTTGTTGAAATTTAAGATTTTTTCAAGAAAGTTTTCTCTTAACTGCCAGTCTGAAAAATGTCCGTTTAGGATACATTGCCAGTTAACTGGATGCACGAGTTATTAATGTGAAAAGTACATCAGTTATTACAGACTCAATGACTTATTTTAGTTAAAAAAACGTAAGATATAAAATGTTTTATTCTTACTTAAAAGCAATAAGGCATATAATTGTACAGTGATTTAAATCAATGTATTTCAATAAGCATCAGAAAACCATGTGTGTTATTAACTAAATTTCAAGTAATTTATACTTTCTCTAAATATTTAGGGGGTGGATTAGCCAACTCACACTCAGATATATTAAAAATATCTAATATGGAGTTTTAATAACCTTTAAAAAATGAACTCTGAGTCAGTAAGTATTAATCAGTCCCTTTCAGAAGCTCAGGAACTATGGGGGAGACAGGAGTGTAATATACCCTCTCTCATCTTCCAGGAAGTTTAGTTTAGTTAAACTAAACTGTATTCACAGTTGGAGCGAATAGACACCAGGCTTAAAGAATGGTTGCATGCTGGTCTTGAGTTTTTCTGCACCATCTCTGGGCAAGCGCTCATATTCAAGAAACAGACAAGGATGCCAGTTCGGTTCATGAGCCAGAGCTCAACACTTTATAGAGACCATTTTGATTTAGATCAAACTTAGGTTGCATTGGTGTGTCTGGTTGAGCTCAGCCTAGGGCTCAGGTAATCTTCTGTTGTCTAAAGAGAAGGAATGTGTAAATAACAATAAAACCCAAAGAAGTTATTTTCATTAATAAGCTCTTATGCTATAGTATAAAATAGAAATAATGGTATGTGGCCTGGACTGTGTCACGCGGAATGGGATGGAATTCAGCTGGGGAGCTGAATGAATGGGTGGTACCAGGCCAACATTCTCAGGCATTTTTAAAGTGAAAATTAATCTCCTGAAATTCAAATTCCTCAGGACACTCAGAAAGGTACCTACATTAGGCTCTGAAGAATTCTACAGTGCTGAGAACTTCAAACTGTCTGAAAAAGTGAAATAATGATTCACATTATTTTTAAAGAATGATTTAAAAATAAAATCCAAATAATGATTGATTCGTTTTTTTAAGCTACAAGTTTATCTTTTAGTATAGATGTGAAGTAATTTTGTTTCTCTTAAATTCTTCAGTTTTGATTTACATTGCAGACTAAACAAACCTGAAAATTATAGATAACAGAAAAAAAAAAAAAAAAAGAAACCAAGCAGAGGAAAAAAAAAAACTTTTAGCAAAACTGTAGCTAACTGCAGGGTAGCCCTTTCTCCAGTGTAGATTATGAGTAGTTTCGACACTACTATTATGGGCAGCTTAACTTTCAAACATTATGTTACTGCAGTCCCTAGAAAGAAATGAAGTAAGCTGACTTAAGTCACATTTGCCAACGGCAAATGGTGCTGCTGGGGCATTCAGGCTGAGATCTGTCTGACAGGAGATGTAAGTCCTTCTTCCTATTTACTGCTTCCATACACACCATTCCTGTGTGCTTGATGCCGTGCTGGCGGCCTGTCAGATCTCGTGTTAGCCGCTGAGAAATCAGGTACATAAGAAATACCTTCTTCCCTCAATGCTATGTAGTCTGGTTTAGGAAGGAGTGCAACACGTCCTTCTTTATTTCCATTCTTGTGAGAAACACGAACCATGCGCCTACCAGTTTTGAGGCACTAAGGATATAAAATCCTGACTCCTGTCCAGAAGTGTTTCCGACACAGGAGATATAAATTATTTGAAGTGAGAGAGCAGCAATCTGAGAGCAATGCAGATTGGTGTGATGAGGGGTCAGAGGAAGAAAACTAATATTAATTAAATGCATATTATGTGCCAGACCTTCTGCCTGGCCTGGAATATACACTCAACACGACAGTCAGAAAATAGTCTCAAATTCTGTTAAAGACAATTCTTAAAAAGAGCAACCTCAGGACACAAGCCACATTTAGGTAGGAAAAAATGTTCCGTGCAGTGGTAAGAGAATATTACCATATCTATCCCTCAGGTTTTCCTGATGTGGAAAAGATCCCCGTTATGTTAAAAATACTTTTCATATTTAACAGTTTACTTTTGGAAACGCGTGCTGTTTACTCTTCCTCTTCACTTCAGCAGTAGGGATAATTACTGTGAGATAGGAATTGTGATGATCATTCACATTCATTAAAACGGGACTCTATATGCTGGTAGAATTGCTATAATTTAATATAGAATTTTGACAAGTCTTGGCAAAACACCGATGCATTTGACTCTATATCCCTAAAAGCAATAAAGACATTTAAAAATCTCCTCAAGCATACTTTTCAGTGTTTCTCACAACATATATTAATAACTGAAATAAAATTTTGCCTTATATGTGTTCACATTATTTGCATGTTCCTCTAATTATTATTAGCTCCAACTTCAGCTCTGTAGTAATCATTTCGACCCTCAAGAGACGTTATGTTCTGACAGCATATTATACAATACATACGAGCCCAGAATCCCACATGGTATTCACTGCATCCAGACAAAGTTGAACTCCTGCCTCTAGTAGCAAACTTACCCTAATGATCCAATTTACTTGTTACAGGGGAAAAGACATACCCCAGATGGTATACTGTTAACCGTATGTGTCACAGATACAGGAGTTTTGACCCAAAGAACTGTGTTAATAGTGCATTTAAAAAAAAATAAGCAAAGTTGATAACGGTATATTAAGTACAGTAATAGGGAATAGGAGAATGAGACAAATAAAAGCAAATGTTACACATTAAATTATTTACCAGTAATAATTTATCAGTAACTTGAAAATAGCGAAAAGATATTTATTAAACATATCACTCAACGTCAATTAAATAAAATTTTATCAACAGATAAGTATCAGAACATTATGTATTTTTTAGGTATCACCTCAAGAGGGGCCACTTTCAGTTTCTCTGCTGATTTCTTCAGTCTCCTAACTCTTGCACTCAGACCTAAAGATTTTATTACTTTAACGCAAATGCAAATACTTTTCAAATGTGCTTCACTTTCAATAAGTTCTACTTACTTTCCACAAAAACATTGTGACAGTATAGCATAGTTTTTAATCACTTCATTGCTGAGCACATAATAGGCATTCTGAAAATATAATCAGTTGCTTGACAAATATATTAACTCTTTGAAAACATACACTCGGCTGTCCAAAGTTTCTATATCAACTTGACTGTGAGCCCCAATTCTAATTTATGAATTTCCCTTTTTCTTTTTGCAAGTTGAATTTTTCACGCTTTCAGAATTCTTACAACTCCAACTTTTAGACAAGAAAATGTTCACGTTAATTCAAGAGAAACAAATATACACAAGAACCAAATAATGGCTCTTATAACATATCTGAAGCAGTTTCCTCCCATCCACATCCCCTTGAACTAGAGAATAAAATATTAGTTTGGTTCAGATTCACTAACATTGCTAAGCAATACTTTAAATACTTACATAAAGTATCAAGAGACGTAGTATTAGAAATTGTGAATATCCAAAGTCTCCCCCTGTTAAGTATTTAAACCACTTCGGTGAACCTTCAGAGTGATGTCATTAGGAGTTATTACTTTTTTACCTCTTGTGAACACACAGAGAGATATAACACGCCCACACATTTTCTCCAAGTGCAGACCTCACACATTTCATTTCAACTTACTATACGCCCTGATACAATGTTATATTCATTTCTATACGGGCAAAACAATACAAGAATGTTCTTATAACATGTTGAATAGATGTTGATGTGAGTGGCCCTCTTCCCTGAAAGGAACTCAGGCCAAGTTCGAACATTTTGCAAAAGCCTAATCCGAAGACCTTAAGAGCAATTTGCCAAAATATTAACTGTAAGATTGATTTAAAAATGCAAGCATACCTTTATAGATTCACTTCTCAATTACACATAAAAGGGAAGAGAAGACAGGAAATTCATCACTAATGTTGCTCAATAAAAGTTCATCAAGCAGACGAGACAGAGCTCCAGTACAATTATGTGTGTATCTGTGGTATAACTGAATTTTTCTGTTGGTGATTTCCCGTGGCTTTCTACCAAGATTAGAGAGAAATCTACAAACCAGTGCTCGTCCGCGCACTCACCTCACGTGGGTGATGAGGAGGGAGGCGGTGGGGATGAAGAAGTCGTCCGCTCGGTCGAACTGCTTTCCCACGGGCTGGGTGTGGATGGTGTGATGTGGCGCGTCCCCGCTGGCCAGGGTTATCACCTAAACACAGCACCACATTTAGATCTTGGCCGTGCAGGCCCTTAATGGGATCAGAGACGAAATAAATCCCTGGCGGTTGTTTGCACAGGCTCTTTGTTTTCAACCTCAAAATTAGTACATTGTTAAGCAAATTGCAATTCTGCGTTTGCTTATTTTCAGTGTAAAAGTTTCTAAAAGAAAAAAAAATGGGAAACATCTTTTTCTTCAACAATTTCTGCCTAAAAGATAAAATAAATATACATATAGGTAACTCCTGCATTATAAAAATGTTATTGCTATAATAAGAGATATGAAAGCAAGCGTACACATGACATAAATGAGATGCTGCCTTTCTTTTCTTTCTTCCTTCTTCCCTCCCTCTCTTCCTCTCTCTCTCCCTTCCTTCCTTCTTTCCTTCCATCCTTCCATCCATCCTTCACAACTTGACTGAGGAATAAATGATATATTAAAAAAAAACCTCCCTCTCTTATACAAGAGAGTTGTAAACACAGGACAGAAAACTCTAAAATATATCATTTGAAATATTTTTGCTCTTAGAATAGATTTACATATTTTAAAAATTTCCCTTTTATAAATTGAAAACGATAAAGTTGAATAAGTTTTAATCAAAGAGGTCTCTTCTAACTATTCGTCATTAATTGGTTTTTAAAACTTTCATAGTTCATTAAAGAAAAGATCACTACATTTAAGTTCTTTTATCCCTTATATCCCATTTTGCATGAAATTCTATCAGTTCTTTCTTCTGATTTCTCATACCTTCACAGCTGTCCTATTGTCCCTGCTGCACAACCACTGTTCTGTGTTAGCTTTTTAAAGTATTTTCCTGCCTTTATTTTACCCCTTTTAAATCCTTTCTACATATGGGCACCAAATCAAACTTCTTAAACTTTTGACTGCCTAAGTTAAATAGACTATCTTCCCTCAAAACTGAGTGTCTTCCTTTGGTTTTTAGGACAGAAGGAGATAGCATTTTTAGTTTTAGATTTTTTTTTAACCCTAAAAAGTTAATTTTTGTTTATTGCAATGAGCATAATTTCATTGAGTTACATTGGGAATTGCCAAGTTCAAGAAAATAGAGTAATTATTATAATAGTCAAGAAAGGCTCAGTCATGTTATAGTCACAAACCAAAACAAAGCAGAAACAAATCTTTACTTCTTTACTACTTACTTCTTTATTTTTTAATAATAAAGACTTTTGTTTCATACCTCTTACTTTCCTAGAGGGCTTTGGTAGGATATCTATTGTTTTTAGTGTTTTTAATTCTGCTTTCCATGCGGAAAGAGCAGCTAACTACCTTGAATGTTTCCATTTATGAAAGACCTCTTTTGCCAAAACTAATCATATGGCCTCACCCAACCAAAAGAAGCCCCCCCCCACCATGTGCCCAGAGGAAGAGAGAACCAAAGTATGTGATAACACTTTAAACATACTCTACCTATTTTATTAATGAGCAACAGTGAGAAAGTCCTCACTGGATTTTAGCCATTCATAATTATGCCTATAAGACTTTAATAAAACTCAACAGGGGTAATAACAATGGAACTCCCCAAATTTTCTTCCCTTTAGATTGTATAGAGGTACATAATTCTCAAGCTGCATGTACGTGTATTTGAAATTAATAATAATACTTAGACTGACAGCAGCAATAATAATACTTACTGAGAGCTTGCTATGGACCAGGTAACACTTAAACAACACTGTAATGTGTGTATTGCGTCCCAAACTTACTGACGCAAAAATATTTCACGCCACTGAAGGCAGATTAACTGGACCTCTCTTCTGCGCTTGGCACCGTCCTAGGTTGTAAAAAAATACAAAGCCACTTCCCCAGTTCCCCTCAGTCTGGACTTTGATGGGTTGAGGTCCTTCTCGTTGCTGGAACTGAGCAGGGAGTGGTGAATTGCCAGGTTCAGGACTGAGCTCACTGAAGGACACAGATTGATCTGTGATGTACCTCAATCAATAAGCCCAATCTGACAACAATTCTGAACTCGTTTCTGACAGCATCCTGCTGCTGGCCCGTCTTTATGTGATGCCTGCTGCAAACCCAGAGCTACCACCTCCCACTGACACCCCGTCTGGCTGGGTCCTACTTCCTGGCCAATGGAAGAACGCCAGGACTTTATTCCAAGTTGTTTCCTGGGGATATTTTCTTCTCTAATCGTTGTGCATTTACAAGACATGACATACAGGTTGCAAAACTGTGCAGATGACAGACTAATGAGTTTTAGATTTTTACAGAATTTCTTAAGCTTTCATAAGACGTAAGTGCTCTTTAAAAAGAAAAACATACTATGATAAATATTCAGACTTCATCTGAGAACACTAGATGGAAAATCACTGTCTTAAATACCTAAAATTACGACAGTTTATGGGTATTAATTAATTAATTATAAATGTCACAGAAAATAAAACATATTGCTTTCATAATCGACAAAGATGTACAGATTTAATTATACTCCACAGGAAAACACAAAGGAGGGCTTTCAGACCCTTGATAAAATGTTTTGCGCCTTCAAGGGTGAGAGGGTCCCATTATAAGATATAACACATTAGGGCTAAAAAGTTACTTCCTAGCCCCCAAGACGTGGCGTCAATCTCTCTCTCCAGTCTAATCTTTCACCAACATGGCACAGGGACACTCTAGCAAAAATGAGAGCTTGACCATGTTTTTGGTTTCAGTTCAATTTCTCCAGAGGAAAATCTGTTCCCCTTTCAAACAAATCTCAAATCCCATTTCTTTCGAAGATACTTTCTGGTAATCCTGTTGGGAGACAATTATCCATAAATATCTTGACGTTTCCGCAGAGTCAAGTCTTTCTGAGCAAAAAGTGCGCCACCTTGGTTAAAGGATGATCGTGCAGCAAAAACGCCTTTGGAAGCTAGAAATAGAGTATTTCTCCTGAGAGATTTAGAGACTTCATTCCTCTGAGCCAATTACTGAGGTGCCAGGGTACTGACCTTCCACTCCTCTCCCTGGAGAAGACTTGCATGCTTTCCAGACTAATACTCTCTTCTCTCTCATGAGACGGTGGGTTGAGGTGCCAGCAGCCTAAAATAACTTAGAGACACATGATTCCAGGCTCCTCCTGCAGTAGGACTGTGTTGGTCATGAAGGGTGACACTGGCCTCTCGCCGCATCACCCCATAGGGGTTGGGGCCAGAGAATGAATACTAACAGGCTGCATGGGTAAGAAACGGTCTGTTCTCTGATCCAGAGACCCTGTGTTTCCTGTCAGTCTGTCTATCATCTACGATCTATCTGTCTATCTATCCATCACCTATTTATCATCTATCCGTCTTATACATACATAAATACACACACACACAATCTTCATGTAAATAAGTCTTGTTGTATGTCGTATTTTAAGAGTAATTCTCAGTTCTCACATTTTATTTTATATTTTCAGTTGTGAAACTAACCTTTCACTTCCACCCACCAAGTATTTTAAAAATTCACTAAATCTTATTAGCATAATTTTTATTAGACATTCAGAGAAAAAGAACCTGTTTTTAGATGGCTGGACAATGTGTGGGAAGTTTCTCATCAACTCTACAGATAGTCACTGTCAAAATGTGTATATATGTATATATACCTCTATCTGTCAATTTCTCATGTAAACAATTTCAAAACATAAGCAAATTTCACAAAAATGACAGTACATATTCCCAATTAGAAGTGAACCTGCAGTCAGATAGTAAAGTACTATGTGTTTGGAGAGCACTGGGGACCTGCTTTGAGACTCTGTCTAACTCTCCTGGTCTCTATCTCACAGGACCCACCCTCCAGGCCCCATTTAAAACAGATGGAAACAAGAAAATTCTCATGAAAATTCGAGGGAGGTAGGAAACGTAAATCATAATATTTTTTTCTTAATGGCTTCAGCTTTGTCATCGTAGGTTATTCTTTTTGCATATAAATCTAATGTTTGGAACGTCTGAACTAAAATATTTTCCAAGCAAAAAGGTACTTGAGAATCAACATTTTTTTCCCTTACTGTGAAGATCTAGGTGGAAGAATATCATTGTTAAATGGTTATGTGTCCAATTAGATATTGAAAGGTTTAAAGATCATTATTTTCTCAAATATACTGAAATGTACTTACCTGTAGTGTTGGAGAAGTCTTTTCCATGGTACCCCAGCTTAGCACCCAGACTTGATCATGTGATTTGTCGTAGTGTAATTTAACAGGGATGGGGTCTGTGCTTACTGCCTGTAATAGATAGAAGTTGAAAAAGTTTTCAGACCGAAATATTAGTTTAAAACTAGGCTAAAAATTATAGAAAAATCCAGGAGTTTAGATGTCAGATTAAAAATGTATGCTGCCAATGATCTAATTTTCTAAACCTTTATTTGATTAATTTGGAAATATAATACATTACTCAAATATATTTTTGCACAATTTTATATAGTCTTACATTCATTCATTACCTATGCAAATTCATTACCTATGCAAATAACGGAGAAGCTATTTAGAAACTCAAGATATAAATGATTAATATGTGCATTTTAATCAACTGTTGAGTACAGGTAAGAACTATATTTATGCTATTAGATTTTTCTATCCCACTGCTGATTATGGGACTTGACCATTTATAATGCTAAAATGCCAAGAATCTGCTATATGGTTGTAACTCTAATAACAGATTACCTAATTTAGTTTCCTTAATGAGAAGTCTAAAGCCACAGAAAAAGAAGAAGCAATTTTCTGTATCGTACTTGATATGGTAAATGTACTTTTCTGCTAATATTTATAATATCTAGCATTTACTGAAAACAAAACTTCCAAAACACGCATTGCTGCCAGAAAGTTATTTCACTCACCTTAATTCCAAGCTATTTGTATCATAAGCTAATACCTTTTAGAAGTAATTTCCTGCAATATTAATAGTTACACATTTTCTAATTTAATAACATAGAACAAATTGTTTTCAGTAAAACAACCTTTATCCAATATTGAAAACGTTTCTTTCCAAGCTCTACTGAATATCCTTAGAGAATTTCCCAAGTCCTAGTTTATAATGTAATTCTCTTCTCAGTGGATTAAATGTAAACTATAGTTGTAGTTGAATATATAGAGATTCATATTTTAACTAACACTTTGGCAATTTAGTCTTACTAAAGTATTTCTTTTCTGAAATCTTGCCCTGTATTTTATCTATTTAAAATTCTCAATATTCTTGGATTAGAATTAATTACTGGATTTCTGAAAAGACCTATTTAAGCATTTCTGTATTAGTGTCCTCACCCCTTTCTTTCTGGCTAACAGAGCCACGATAACATTTTGGGTTCAGCTGGGCAGTGATGTTCTAAGGGAAGGTAGCCCACCCGAGGACCAGCAGAGATTTAAGCCAATGACTAATCTTATTCCCCTTTGACAAGGGTGAAATTTCCCCGACTCCCTAGAGGTGAGGGAGAGTCACATGGCATATCCTAGTTTACACATTGTGAAGATTAAGGTGATGAATGATTTCTGAGAGTGAAGCATTTCCATCGAAGGAGACAATAGCAGGAGGAGACCTCCACGCACCACACTTTCTCCTTCTTCCTGCTTTGAATGCTGTCAGATGAGGATATTAAGCCTCAATTTCTAAAGCCATTTTGAGGTCACGAAACAATAAGCTTAAGAAGGAAAAGCCACCACTTTGAGGATTCAGCAGGAGAAACATGAAGGGAGACTGAATTCTCCATGATAGTCTTGAATTGCGGCACAAACCTAGAATAACCATCCCGAGACTTGATGCTATTTGGGATAACTATACAGTTCTATTGCTTGAGGAATAGCTGGTCTGGTATTGGGTGAATCGTCCTCAAGTGAATGCCAGACGTTTCATTTCGATTCTTCATGTACTGATCAATAATTTCAACGGGTGTATAGCAAAAGAGCCATCATTAATCATGACACTAATAACAAGGCAGTAAGATTCCTTTGATTTTTCATATTTTTCCCTTTATATGTTAAACCTGATCTATGTAGGATTATAATAGCCTATTTTGCATGCAACTTAAAATGGAATAATCTTTAGGCATTTAAAAAGTTAAAGATAAAATAATTCAATAGGCAACAGAAGCAGCAATAACAAAAAGACCTCATTGTTAATCAATTGTTAGGATATGGTTATAAAAATAGCAAAGATCCTTAGATAACTTTATAAAGTAGGGAACAATTTGAATAAAAATTTTCAGTTTGCCAGCTCTCATAAATTTCTTTTCTTTCCACTTGGCCCTTCATAAATATTACCTTGTAAGGACACACCACGATCCATAGGTTCTGTTAATGTCCCCATAAGACGTGATAAGAAAACTGAGACACTTATCTTACCGGCAGTCATCCAGCCAGTGAACAGCAAGCCCGGGATCTGGGTCTGAGTTCTTTCCCAAAGTGGGAACCTCCCTACCTATGAAAGACCATTCCTCCTAGTGGACAGCTTCATTCCTGACAATGCGTGGATATGTTGCCCTCTTATTTATGCTTCATAGATAAGAAACATTCTTTTGGGTTTTTTTCTTTTGGAGGGTGAAGAGAAACCCATGGGACCCAAGTATATGCAGTATCATTTGTATAAGCAGTACAATCCCAGGGGAGAATCACTGAGAGGCCGTATACACCATGCTTATGTGTATGTATTCGGAAGCTGACTTCAAATCTTAGTGTCTTCACTTAAATTTAAATAATAATAACTTGGGAACTTACTAACGCTTTCTGTGGCTCAGTTTCCTCTATAATAAAATGGAGACAGTAATAACACCTACTACAAAGGGTCGTTGTAAATACTGGGTGAGGTAGTAAATATAAAGTGCTCAGGTACGCCTGATGAATGCTAAACATGATGGAAATACCACTGCTCCTACTATTAGAAAAACTAACTGAACTAGAGTATTTTCGTGACAGCATTATAGTGTTTTAGAGATGTAATGCCCTTGTTTAGCAAATGAAGAAACTAGAAGAGGTTATTTACTTTAATAATCACAGTCTCTGTCCTGGAAGAGTTTATAGGTGAGAGGGTGCAAGAAGAATTTAAAATAACTTGATGCCTGTCACAAAATAAAAGTAAGGGCCAAACGCCTTGGAAGCTCAGAGGAAGAAGTACAGAGCAGGATGGGGGAGAAGAAGAAGTGAGGCTTTAATTGAGTCTTGATTTATAAACATTTTCTTTTATAAATGGCAGGACAGAGACAATTTTTTATTTATCTTATTTTTTTTAATTGGGGTATATTTGCTTTACAATGTTGTGTTAGTTTATGCTGTACAAAAGAGTGAATCAGCTATATGTATACCTATATCCCCTCCCTCTGCATCTCCCTTCCACCCCTCCCATCCCACCCCGCTAGGTCATCACAGAGCACTGAGCTGAGCTCCCTGTGCTACACTGCAGGTTCCCACTGGCTATCAATTTGACACGTGGTAGTGTATTTTTTAAAGTTAAGTTATGAGAATATATTTCAGGAGGTGTCAGAAGGCAGTTCAAAATTAAATTCCTTCAAATAAGTGAAGATATACGTTTTTGAAGGAAGAAAATATCAATTTTCAAAACAACTTCTCAATTTGAAAGGAAAAATCTATTTACAAGTTTTCAAGTGTGCAGATACAAAACGTTTTACGGAGGAAATGTTGACATGGTTTTCGGCAAGGAAATCATACAACAATGACAAAAATATGTGCAAACAACCGTATTCAGGATCATCTTTCCATAACCCAGTTTTCAGTCAAAAAACAGAAATTTTCCTACATACATGGCCAATGTTTGAAAGGGATAAATTACAGGTGTTGACTTTTATAAAGTATCTGCTGGTCTACTTTGGAAATTACTCTAAACGTTCAATTTAGACCATTAGCTTCTGAAAAAGAGAAAGGCACTATATTTGACACACATAAGAAATTCGTGCCACAAGTAAGCCTGTAAGCCTGTGTTATAAAACAGATCTTATTTTTGAAAAAGACAGTATAGAGTCTATTATCCTTAATGGTCCTCTCTCTCCTCTACTTCCCATCCTCACGCCCCAGCTGGACCTGCCTTCCAAACGCTGAGCCCTTTGCAGCTCCTGCCCTGCTTAGACCACATAGGGGCCTCTATCACCTCCAACCTCATCTCCTGGTTTCCACCCTTCAACTTTCTACTCGTCCACTTTCTCGACAGATTCGTCAGAGTGATTTGTTTTCTTTTCTTTTCTGGTGAGCATCAGGCAGATCATGGCACCAGTGTGCTCAAAACACAATGTCTTCTCAGTTCCCTCAGAGTAAAAGCCAAAAGCCCTTATAATGACCTGTCGCACCTGGTCTTCTTGCTCAGATCCTTCACCTTCCAGGCTCCCCCCGATGGCTCCAATCCAGATGCTCTGGCTTCCTTGCTGTTCATCCAACATGCCGATCACACTTCTACTTTTTGGAGGCTTTTCCCCAGAACCAAATGCCTTCCCCAGATAACCCAGTGTCTACTTCTTGGACACCTTTGCTGAGAACTCACCTTGTGGGTGAGGCCAGCATGACCACTCTCTTTAATAGTGTACCCAGCCTGCCCTTCATCTTTCACTTTCCCAATCCCACCTGGTCTGCTCTGCCATTTTACCTTTTCCAGTGGCACTGACCACTTTCCATATCGTAGAATTTACATATCATTTTTAGTATTCTTATTTTTTGTTGTTTGTCTCTATCCAGTGGGCTCTAGGCTCCAAGAAGGCAGGCCTTTTGTGTCTGTTTAGCTCAACGGTATCACTTACGCACTTAGAACAGTACCTTGTAAATTGTAGTATTCAGTATATAATTAATGAACATCTACATCTACTTCATTGGGAAAAGCAAATTGCAATATTGAACAACAGGACAAAAGGCACTATACTCAAGATTATTACTTTATATAACAAAGACAACTACACTCTGCACTAGGCTTGTTATGAACAAAATTTTTCTCTAAATATTTTACAAATACAAATTATTATTTTAATCTTGACAGTTGTTTTGTTGACGTGTACACTATTGATATTTATATAGATAAAAGTAAACAAAAGACTAAGGGTACCAACGTCCATCCCTACAGACTATAAAATTCACACTCTCCTCTCAAGATAACGTCATACCCACCATCCAATATACAGATAAATTCAGGTCTCCAACTTTGGTCCATATGTTAAATATTTATAAAATGTAACATGATTTTTTAAGATAAAAATAAAAATAAACAGTGTCTTGGGATTCCCTTCTCACAACTAGTCATCTTTCATTGCCCTTGTGTTGCATACATTTCGTTTGGAGACCATTAGTGTAAATATTTTTTGTTTCTGCAGCCATCGAGCATTTATCAAGAAAAACAATGTAAATCAGTATATAATGTTCAAGAATATGTGATTGGAAAAAAGCACTGCACATATGCTTATCTTTCACCTCAAAATTACCTTATGTGCATAGAATGCTCAATTAGTACTTAGTATAATTTGCATTTGACTACCAATATTATTTTGCTAGAAAAATTGTTTTCAAACTTTGCCTTGAGAAGCTTACAGAAATGAGCCTATTCACAGCAGGTGCTTTGAACTGCCCCATAATAGAACAAAGGGGCTCACTTTTGATCTATTGAATGATTCTGTGAGACTTTGTTTAAATACAATTTTCTGATACTATAGTTTGGAAATTTCTCTCCATCCCATAAACACCGTAATTTTCTGTACACAGTAGTCTTTGCTTGGCCTGGTGATATTCAGATAATTAAGCCACAATCCTTCTTCCAAAGATTTATTGATTTATGAGACATATTCAGAAGTATCTTTCAAATAACTTAACATTTTGTTATTGTAATTAATAGTAGTCTAAATATTCAGATCCTAGAATCATATTTCTTATTTTCCCATGTAAGTACCATTTTCAGTGTTATATTATCATGATGAATTATCTTCTTATCCTATTCCTTTGTAAAAATGTGTAAAATATACTACATAATGTAATAACAAAGTTTTTATCTGTTGTAGCTTTATAAAGATACTGATATTTTTTCTTTAATATTTTAAAGTATTGTTTCAAACACTGAATAAGGATACAATTTACTTATAGTATGAGTTCTTTTTTTTCTTTGTAGATCTATAAATTTTAACTCCCTCATAATCCCGACATACCTAGTGTGATACAAACTTATCAGTATTAGAGACCTTCAAGATGGCTGAGGAGTAAGACGTGGAAATCACCTTCCTCCCCACAAATACATCAGAAATACATCTATATGTGGAACAAATCCTGCAGAACACCTACTGAAGGCTGGCAGAAGACCTCAGACCTCCCAAAAGGCAAGAAACTCCCCACATAACTGGGTAGGGCAAAAGAAAAAAACAGAGACAAAAAATAGGGATGGGACCTGCACCTCTAGGAGGGAGCCGTGAAGGAGGAAAGGTTTCTACACACTAGGAGCCCCTTTGTGGGCGGAGACTGCGGGTGGCAGAGGAGGAAGCTTCGGAGTCGCGGAGGAGAGCACAGCCACAGGGGTGCGGAGGGCAAAGCGGAGAGATTCCCGCACAGAGGATCGGTGCCGACCGGCACTCACCCTTAGTTTAGAATTTAGAGGTTATTATTGGTAGATTCATTTATTGATTTGATTGCTCTCTTCCTTCTTTTTATATATATATATATATTTTTTTTTCCTTTTTCTCTTTTTGTGAGTGTGTATGTCTATGCTTCTTTGTATGATTTTGTCACTATAGCTTTGCTTTTACCATCTGTCCTAGGATACGGTCTGTCCTTTTTTTTTTCTTAGTATAGTTTTTAGCGTGTGTTATCACTGGTGGATTTGTTTTTTGGTTTGGTTGCTTTCTTCTTTCTTTCTTTCTCTTTTATTTTCTTTTCTTAATTATTTTTAATTTTTTAATTTTTAATATATTTTTTATTTTAATAACTTTATTCTCTTTTTTTCTTCCTTTCTTTCCTTTTGTCTCCATTATTTTCTGAGCTGTGTCACTATAGGGTCTTGGTGCTCTGGCCAGGTGTCAGGCCTGAGCTTCTGAGGCGGAAGAGCCAAGTTCAGGATATTGGTCCACCAGACACCTCCCAGCCCCATGTAGTATCAAACAGCAAAAGCTCCCCAGAGATCTCCATCTCAATGCTAAGACCCAGCTCCACTCAACGACCAGCAAGCTACAGTTCTGGACACCCTATGCGAAACAACTAGCAAGACAGGAACACAACTCCACCCATTAGCAGAGAGGCTGCCTAAAATCATAATAATGTCACAGACACCCCAAAACACACCACCAGACACGGTCCTGCCCACCAGAAAGACAAGATCCAGCCTCATCCACCAGAGAACAGGCACCAGTCCCCTCCACCAGGAAGCCTACACAACACACTGAACCAACCTTAGCCACTGGGGGTAGACACCAAAAACAATGGGAATTATGAACCTGCAGCCTGCGAAAAGGAAACCTCAAACACAGTAAGTTAAGCTAAATGAGAAGACAGAGAAACACACAGCAGATGAAGGAGCAAGATAAAAACCCACCAGACCTAACAAATGAAGAGGAAAAGAGGAGTATACCTGAATAAGAATTCAGAGTAATGATAGTGAAGGTGATCCAAAATCTTGGAAATAGAATGGAGAAAATAAAATAAATGTTTAACAAGGACCTAGAAGAACTAAAGAGCAAACAAACAGTGATGAACAACACAATAAATGAAATTTAAAATACTACAGAAGGAATCAATAGAAGAATAACTGAGGCAGAAGAATGCATAAGTGACCTGGAAGATAAAATAGTGGAAATAACTACCACAGAGCAGAATAAAGAAAAAAGAACAAAAAGAATTGAGGACAGTCTCAGAGACCTCTGGGACAAAATTAAACGCACTAAAATTCAAATTATAGGGGTCCCAGAAGAAGAAAAAGAGAAAAAAAAAAGGGACTGAGAAAATATTTGAAGAGATTATAGTTGAAAACTTCCCTAAGAAAGGAAATAGTCAATCAAGTCCAGGAAGTGCAGAGAGCCCCATACAGGATAGATCCATGGAGAAACACGACAAGACACATACTGATCAAACAATCAAAAGTTAAATACAAAGACAAAATATTAAAAGCAGCAAGGGAAAAACAACAAATAACATACAAGGCAATCCCCATAAGGTTAACAGCTGATCTTTCAGCAGAAACTCTGCAAGCCAGAAGGGACTGGCAGGACATATTGAAAGTGATGAAAGGGAAAAAACCTACAACCAAGATTACTCGATCCAGCCAGGATCTCATTCAGATTTTATGGAGAAATTAAAATCTTTACAAACAAGCAAAAGCTAAGAGAATACAGCACCACCAAACCAGCTTTACAACAAATACTACAGGAACTTCTCTAGGCAGGAAATACAAGAGAAGGAAAAGACCTATAATAACAAACCCAAAACAATTAAGAAAATGGTAATAGGAACATACATATTGATGACTACCTTAAATGTAAATGGATTAAATGCTCCAACCAAAAGACATAGACTGGCTGAATGCACACAAAAACAAGACCCACATATATGTTGTCTCCAAGAGACCCACCTTAGACCTAGGGACACATACAGACTGAAAGTAAGGGGATGGAAAAAGATATTCCATGCAAATGGAAATCAAAAGAAAGGTTGGGTAGCAATCTTCATAACAGATAAAATACACTTTAAAATAAAGACTATTAAAAGAGACAAAGAAGGACACTACATAATAATAAAGGGATCAAATCAAGAAGAAGATATAACAATTGTAAATAGCTAGCACCCAACATAGGAGCACCTCAATACATAAGGCAAATGCTAACAGCCACAAAAAGGGAAATCAAGAGTAACAATCATAGTAGGGGACATGAACACCCAGCTTTCACCAATGGATAGATCATGAAAAATGAAAATAAATAAGGAAACACAAGCTTTAAATGATACATTAAACAAGATGGACTTAATTGATATTTATAGGACATTCCATCCAAAAACAACAGAATACACTTTCCTATGAAGTGCTCATGGAACATTCTCCAGGATAGATCATATCTTGGGTCAGAAATCAAGCCTTGGTAAATTTAAGAAAATTGAATCGTATCAAGTATCTTTTCCTACCACAATGCTATGAGACTAGATATCAATTATAGGAAAAACTCTATAAAAAATACAAACACATGGAGGCTAAACAATACACTACTAAATAACCAAGAGATCACTGAAGAAAACAAAGAGCAAGTGAAAAAATACCTAGAAACAAATGACAATGAAAAAACAACAACCCAAAACCCATGTGATGCAGCAAAAACAGTTATAAGAGGGAAGTTTATAGCAATACAATCCTACCTCAAGAAACAAGAGACACCTCCAATAAACAACCTAACCTTACACTTAAAGCAATTAGAGAAAGAAGGACAAAAAACTCATAAAGTTAGCAGAAGGAAAGAAATCATAAAGATCAGATCAGAAATAAATGAAAAAGAAATTAAGGAAATGATAGCAAAGATCAATAAAACTAAAAGCTGGTCTTTGAGAAGATAAACAAAAATGATAAACCACTATCTAGACTCATCAAGAAAAACAGGGAGAAGACTCAAATCAACAGAATTAGAAATGAAAAATGAGAAGTAACAACTGACACTGCAGAAATACAAAGGACCATGAGAGATTACTACAAGCAACTATATGCCAATAAAATGGACAACCTGGAAGAAATGGACAAATTCTTAGAAAAGCACAACCTTCTGAGATGGAACCATGAAGAAATAGAAAATATAAACAGACCAATCACAAGCACTGAAATTGAAACTGTGATTAAAAATCTTTCAACAAGGGCTTCCCTGGTGGCACAGTGGCTGAGAGTCTGCCGGCTGATGCAGGGGACACGGGTTTGTGCCCTGGTCCGGAAAGATCACACACGCCACGGAGCAGCTGAGCCCGTAAGCCATGGTTGCTGAGCCTGTGCATCCCGAGCCTGTGCTCCGCAACGGGAGAGGCCACAACACTGAGAAGCCCCCGTACCGCAAAAAGAAAAAAAAAAATCTTTCAACAAACAAAAGCCCAGGACCAGAGGGCTTCACTGGCGAATTCTATCAAACATTTAGAAAAGAGGTAACACGTATCCTTCTCAAACTCTTCCAAAATATATCAGAGGCGGGTACACTCCCAAACTCATTCTATGAGGCTACCATCACCCTGATACCAAAACCAGACAAAGATGTCACAGGAAAAGAAAACTACAGGCCAATATCACTGATGAACATAGATGCAAAAATCCTCAACAAAATACTAGCAAACAGAATACAATAGCACAGTAAAAGCATCATACACCATGATCAAGTGGGGTTTATCCCAGGAATACAAGGATTCTTCAATAGACACAAATCAATCAATGGGATAAACCATATTAACAAATTGAAGGAGAAAAACCATATGATCATCTCAACAGATGCAGAAAAAGCTTTTGACAAAATTCAACACCTATTTATGATAAAAACCCTCCAGAAAGTAGGCATAGAGGGAACTTACCTCAACATAATAAAGTACATATATGACAAACCCACAGCCAACATTTTTCTCAGTCGTGAAAAACTGAAAGCATTTTCACTAAGATCAGGAAGAAGACAAGGTTGCCCACTCTCACCACTATTATTCAACGTAGTTTTGGAAGTTTTAGCCACATCAATCAGAGAAGAAAAAGAAACAGAAGGAATCCAAATTGGAAAAGAAGTAAAACTGTCAATGTTTGCAGATGACATGATACTATACACAGAGAATCCTAAAGATGTTACCAGAAAACTAGTAGAGCTAATCAATGAATTTGGTAAAGCAGCAGGGTACAACATTAATGCACAGAAATCTCTTGCATTCCTGTACACTAATGATGAAAAATCTGAAAGAGAAATTAAGGAAACACTCCCATTTACCATTGCAACAAAAAGAATAAAATAGCTAGGAATAAACCTACCTAAGGAGACAAAAGACCTGTATGCTGAAAACTATAAGACACTGATGAAAGAAATTAAAGATAACACAAACAGATGGAGAGATATACCATGTTCTTGGATTGTAAGAATCAACACTGTTAAAATGACTCTACTACCCAAAGCAATCTACAGATTCAATGCAATCCCTATCAAACTAACAATGGCATGTTTCACAGAACTAGAACAAAAAATTTTGCAATTTGTTTGGAAACATAAAAGACCCCGAATAGCCAAAGCAAACTTGAGAAAGAAAAATGGAGCTGGAGGAATCAGGCTACCTGACTTTAGACTATACTACAAAGCTACAGTAATCAAGACAGTATGATCCTGGCACAAAAACAGAAATATAGATCAATGGAACAGGATAGAAAGCCCAGAGATAAACCCACACACATATGGTCACCTTATTTTTGATAAAGGAGGCAAGAATATACAATGGAGAAAAGACAGCCTATTCAATAAGTGGTGCTGGGAAAACTGGAGAGCTACATGTAAAAGAATGAAATTAGAACACTCCCTAACACCATACACAAAAATAAACTCAAAATGGATCAAAGACCTAAATGTAAGGCCAGACACTATCAAATTCTTAGAGGAAAACATAGGCAGAACATTCTATGACATAAATCGCAGCAAGATCCTTTTTGACCCACCTCCTAGAGAAATGGAAATAAAAATAAAAATAAACACATGGGACCTAATGAAACTTAAATGCTTTTGCACAGCAAAGGAAACCGTATCAAGGCGAAAAGACAACCCTCAGAATGGGAGAAAATATTTGCAAATGAAGCAACTGACAAAGGCTTAATCTCCAAAATTTATAAGCAGCTCATTCAACTCAATGTAAAAAAAACAAACAACCCAATCCAAAACGGGCAGAAGTTCTAAATAGACATTTCTCCAAAGAAGATATACAGATTGCATCAAACACATGAAAGGATGCTCAACATCACTAAGCATTAGAGAAATACAAATGCAAATTACACTGTGGTGTCACCTCATACCAATCAGCATGGCCACCATCAAAAAATCTACAAACAATAAATGCTGGAGAGGGTGTGGAGAAAAGGGAACTCTCTTGCACTGCTGGTGGGAATGTGAATTGGTACAGCCACTATGGAGAACAGTACGGAGGTTCCTGTAAAAACTAAAAATAGTACTACCATATTACCCAGCAATCCCACTACTGGGCATATACCCTGAGAAAACCATAATTCAAAAGAGTCATGTACCAAAATGTTCATTGCAGCTCTATTTACAATAGCCAGGACATGGAAGCAACATAAGTGTCCATCAGTAGATGAATGGATAAAGAAGTTGTGGCACATATATATATACAATGGAATATTACTCAGCCAGAAAAAGAAACAAAATTGAGTTATTTTAGTGAGGTGGATGTACCTAGAGTCTGTCATACAGAGTAAAGTAAGTCACAAAGAGAAAAACACATACTGTATGCTAACACACATATATGGAATCTAAAAAAAAAAAATCGTTCTGAAGAACCTAGGGGCAGGACAGGAATAAACACACATACTTAGAGAATGGACTTGGGGACATGGTGAGGGATAAGGGTAAACTGGGACAAAGTGAGAGAGTGGCATGGATATATATACACTACCAAATGTAAAATAGATAGCTAGTGGGAAGCAGCCACATAGCACAGGGGGATCACCTCGGTGCTTTGCGACCACCCAGTAGGGTGGGATAGGGAGGATGGGAGGGAGACACAAGAGGGAGGAGATATTGGGATATACGTATATGTATAGCTGACTCACTTTGTTTTAAAGCAGAAACTAACAAACCATTTTAAAGCAATTATACTTCAATAAAGATGTTGAAAAAATTTTTATCAGTATTCCTTGAGGGGGGTGCACCAACTACAAATAATTTAAAACTGATGCTACACTGGTTATGGACCAGTTGTGTCAACTTACTTAAAGATGGGTTATTTTGTCAGAGCAAAGTAGTGAGAATAGCAACAAAGATACCCTGAACCTGGAGTTTAGCCTTGACATGAAGGAGCAGTGAAACACACCTTGTGTATCAGTCTGACAAGGAGAATACCAGCTGGCTAATTAAGTGAACCTAATTTAAAGTAATGATGTAGATTCTCAGGATAATGCGCTAACAGCTAGAGAAGACTGCTGATGACACTTAAGAATACCCGATGTGTTACAATAAGCCACTTCCGCATCCAAGCAGAACCTGATTTTGCTCCACAGAAGGCAAAAATGAGGTCAGTTGTTTACTAGTTAATCTTTTACGCAGGAAAATATCACCTGCATGCCATTCTTACAAAAAGTATTAATGGCAAGAAAAGTAATAAGCATTTGATGTTTAGAGCAACACCAAGGTGACAGATTCCATTAAAAATGTGTGACCTTTTATTTTTAAGCTGCACACAGAAATGATATTAATGTATCCACTGAAAACAAATATACCCCTATGGTAAGAATTTATCATGAGGTTTGTAAAACATGTTGTCAAGAAAACATTTGCCATTTAAGAGTAAAATGCAACAATGTTCAAGTTTTTAAAATGTTTCGTGCTAAAATTACACACTTAATACCAATTCTCACATTCAAATATATACAAAAGAAATAAAAGAAAGTCAGAAATATGATTTCTTAGATAAGGTCAGTATAAAACACTAGGGATCCAATTTAATTGGACTGAAAAAAAACTTGAAAGAGTAAATTTAAATAAGTTTACTGTTCTTTTTTTCTCTCTCTTTTTTTTCTACTTTTTTTTCTGTTCAAAAAGAAGGCAATTTGATTTTGGACTTCACTGTTCTATCTCTCTGTCCCCCCTATAAAAAATTCTATACTAGTTTTTATCATATTCTGGAGATGATTAAATTTTGATTATAATTATTATTCTTAGTCGCCACTGTATAATATACTTAGGCTAAAATAAAGAAACAAACAGAGGTACAGCACACAATCAGTAAGTATAACTTCATTTGGATACAAAAAAGGCTGACTTGAGTCAGCCTCTGTTGAGAAAAGGTATCAAATTGAGAAAGCATGCTTTACTTTTCACAAAACTAACTTTGTACCTTGCAGGTGACTTTGAGTATACTCTGTCCTTGGATATGAATAAAGCTTTAAATCACAAATGAAGCAGTTTACCATTATTTTTTTAAGTAGCTAGAAATATGCTTTCCTTAAAGGGTTTTAAAACTTGAATTAATTGGATTATTAATTTATAAAGCATAAGTTTCAATACCTACATCTGTTAAATCTATTATTTACATGTTGTTTTTAAATTAGGAGAAACTTTGAGGGAATTTAGAATTCTAAGAGATTGCCTATTTTCAAGTATAAAAGTAGAGTCATTAGGATATTCCTAATTCACCTTTAAGCATGTACTTTCAAGCATTAAAATTCACATACTCTAAGGTCATGTTAAGACAAATATAGGGATGTGTTATTTCAGCCAACACTTAATAGACTTATGGAATTTCATCATCTAAAGAGGCTCACAGACTGAAATTATACATGGTTACAAAAAAAAAGAATTTAGACAAATTCAAAGATAGAAAACTTTAATTTTTTAAAAGACATTTTTATGGAGTATATACGTAAAATTTTAGGTTGATATTTATAGTCAACAATAGGCTTCAGAAAATAATGTCTCTTTCAGAAAGATGGCTAGACTGAATATACCCAATATGGAAATTTTCATTTTCTAAACTAATTTGGCCTCTAAATATCTATAGAATAGATCACTGCAGAACGTCCCAAATCACTGCAGCTGCTACTTCACTCTACTTCTTTCCAGGGAGGTATTCAAGCACCCCTATAATTCAAAATTTTTCTTTTTATTGACAGAAGGGCAATATTCAATTCCATCCCATACCTCCCCAGAGTTGTGTGGGCAAACCCATGACACAGTACTGCCTTTTTGATCCAAGGATTAAGTGCCCACATATTTCCTACAATAGGGAAGTCTCTGTTATGTTACTCTCCGTTCCTACTATTCCTCAAATGGAAGGCAGTCATAGAAAAATGAGGCAATAAGGCTGATAAATGGTGGCACGAGGCAAGATGCATGAAGACTGGGTTCAGATTTGTTTTTGATAGCTGACAATCCAAGAATATGCAGAGACTGTATATAGAGTGGGTAGAAGGGGTAAAACAGGAAGTCAGCCATCAAGACAGTGAAAATACACATTTTTTAATCACTACTTCTCATCAAATTGCTTGCTAAAATGTTACTTTAAAGTTCGGAAGAATTTTCACCTCTAATTCCATCTGGGACAGAATTTTCTGTTTTAGTACTCTTAAATCAGTTCATTTGTCATAAAAGTGTTCCTTTCTGATTACTTCTTGGATTATATGTTATTAACTTATACCTTCTCTTTAATTTGTTCTTTCTCACTACATTTCCAAATTTACTACCATGACTTTTACTTTAATACTTTCTTAGTTCCTTTTACTCTCTGCCAGGATTGTGGTTATTGTTATTTCTTTTATTCAGTTCTAATAGTATTAACCATGACTTTTGTCCTTGTTCTTTGCCCAAATTCTCAGTTTCCTTTCAATTAGTCTTTTTTGAATAAATCAATTTTTACCTTTTATATATTCATTTCATTGTGCCTTTATCTACATATATTTTTACTTTCCTTCTTTCATTTACAGTATTGTGATTTTCTTCAGCTAAATTCTAAAATTATCTAGTTAAATGTTTTCTTTTCTTTTCTTTTTTTTTTTTTTTTGCTGTACGCGGGCCTCTCACTGCCGTGGCCTCTCCCGTTGTGGAGCACAGGCTCCGGACGCGCAAGCTCAGCGGCCATGGCTCACGGGCGCAGCCGCTCCGCGGCATGTGGGATCTTCCCGGACCGGGGCACGAACCCAGGTCCCCTGCATCGGCAGGCGGACTCTCAACCACTGCGCCACCAGGGAAGCCCAAATGTTTTATTTTCAATCTATTATTTATTTTTTTTCATTACAGTAACAAAATTCTTTCAAAGACAGTCTTACTTGGATTCAACATGTTTAATCATGATTACCAATATTACCTGCTATTGATATTGACATTTTAAATTTACTTTGCAGTTTTTGATAGCTTAGCACTGTGTCAGAGAATCAGTGTAAAATGATTTCATTAATATTTCTTGAGGCTAAATTTATAACCCAGCATGTGTTCATTTTCAAAAATGTTTCCTTTAGTGAATGCTCTAGTCTGAAGGTTTGTGTCCCCCCAGAATTCACTTGTTGTAATCCTAACCCTCAAAGATGATGGTATCAGATGATGGGCATTTGGGAGGTGGTTAGGTCATGATAATGGAGCCCTCACGAGTAGGATTAGTGCTTTTACAAAAAAGACCCCACAGAGATCGCTCACCCCTTCCCCCATGTGAAGACACAGTGAGATGGCAATGGCTATGAACCAGAAAGAGGGCCCTCACCAGGTCATGGTCATACTGCCACCTTGAGAAACAAATTTCTGTTGTTTATAAGCTACGCAGTGTGTTGTATTTAATTAAAGCAGGATGAATGGTGATATCAAATGATATTGAAAAGGTTTAGAAAGTGAAATATTTAGTAATAATGTATATTTAATTACTGCTGGATGCAAAAAAATAATACAGGTATCTGTTAGTTCAAGCATAGTAATAATGTTCAATTTGCATAAAGTATTAATTTTGTCTGTTGATTTATCAAGAACAGAAGTATCAAATATTTCTCACTTACATCAGCTTTTTTGTTTTGTTAGTATATGACTAAATTATCTGGAACTGTCCTTAAATTTCAAATTTTATTTTTTCTTATTTTGGGGATATATCTCATAATCTGCATATGGCTAAGATTTTCATTATTCGGTCCATTACTTTTTATTATCAGCTATTATTTTACTCCAATCTCGGTTATTGTAATTATAAACATATTTGGTTTTATTCTATAATTTTGTTTAAAGATTTTTGTCCTGATTTTTCCATTCTTACTGTTTTCTCTTTCTTAATTCTTCTTTTCCTACTGTATTTAGGAGTAAGTTGTTCATGTAATTCTATTTTTTCATAGACAAATACAATATTTAAGACACAGTTTCTTAAAATATTAATAAACATACTTAATGTACATAGGTAATCCATAATTACTCCCATTCTTAAATAATACAAGGAACCTTAACATATATATTTCAAATAATATCAGCCCTTTCCCTGCTTACATATTGTTGTACAATATTTAAACTTTTTTTTTTTGCTATTTTAGTCCTGTGTTTTCACTCTTTTAAAACTTTCAAACTTAAATTCAGGGAATATTATTATTGACAGTTAGTATTTTAATAGGTCCTATGTTTACCAGTTTACTCGCTCTCTATACATCACGTAGAACTGCTTAATTTTCCTTATTCCTGAAGCATATAGTTTTCAGTTTCAGTTTTGTTTAAATTTATTTTGTTGATAAAGTCTATTTTTTTGTATCTGATACAGTAAATAAATTATATACTTTTTCCACTGACCATACAATATCAGAGCATATTTTATTTCCATTTAGTCTTTTAATAATATTATTTCACTTTCTTTTGGTGTCCATTATCGCTACTGAGAAAATAGCTGCTGTTCTCATAGTACTTTATCTCCTATTTTTAGATCTTCCTTTTGGCTTTATGTGTGGCTGTGTCATGTTAATATATTCAGGTATTGATTTTTTTCCATTTGTTTCATTGTCCTTTCTAAATCTGAGAGCTTCCTGTATTATATTTTATAAGTTGTATAATAAAGAGTAATACATAGTATATGTATATAATATATACAAATATATATAGTATATATAATATATATTACATATACACATATATTATATCTATTATTATATACATATACTATGTATTACTCTTTATTATATTACAGAAAATTCTCATTCACTTTGACCGAATTATCAACATTTCCCTTTTCTTTCTATTATCTCCCTCCAGAATTTATCCTTTCTACTGTTAATGTATAAATAAAGTCTGATATTTCAAAATACATTTGCTTCTCATTATTAATGGCATTTGTTCTACAAAGTCACCACAAACACTGAATTTCTGAACACTGAACCACTGCTTCTATAGGAAATGCATAGTTTGGTTCCTATCAGTCTCTGGTCACAAGATTTTCATCATCTATCTGATCAATACATAACCTAATTTCATGAGTGTTTCTGCACAGAGAAATGTTATTTAATACATATTGTTTATTAATTAACAGTAACATTGAGAACTTCCCTGGTGGCACAGTGGTTAAGAATCCACCTGCCAATTCAGGGGAAACAGGTTCGAGGGCTGGTCCAGGAAGATCCCACATGCTGCAGAGCAACTAAGCCCGTGCACCACAACTAACTGAGCCTGCGCTCTAGAGCCCGCGAGCCACAAATACTGAGCCCACGTAGCACAACTACTGAAGCCCACGCTCCTAGAGCCCATGCTCTGCAACGAGAAGCCCACGCACCGCAACAAAGAGTAGTCCCCGCTCGCCGCAACTAGAGAAAGCCCGTGCACAGCAACAAAGACCCAACGCAGCCAAAACGAAATAAACAAACAAATAAATAAATAAATAAATTTATATTAAAAAAATAAACCAGTAACATTGAACTCAGGGCCATACAGCGTTAGGACTCATGACTGAATTAAGCCCACCGTTAGGCACACCACGACCCTCCTTCACAAGCGTTTCAACACAACACAGTTGTCCTTGAAAACACAATAGTAAATAGACCGTGAAAAAAACACTTGTTCACAGTATGAAAGCCGAACCAAAAAAGTCGGGGTGTCTCCTTTTCCAACCTGAGCTGGGAACATGTACTTCAGGTCACACATTTCTCCTCACTCTGCACAAGTCCCTGAGCGTCTGCAAAACACCATGTGTATTGGTTTTGTGGATCTAAATAAATTCAAGAGAGTGAGTTTTAAATTCAGAACCAGCAAACAATGAGAATCAACTGTAATCGATTTTTCTGCAGCGAAAAAAAAAAAAAGAATAGCACTAGCTCCATGCAAACAAAATGACTTCACAATTATCATGTAGCCAGACACAGACAATGAATACTGTATATTTCCATCTCTGTAATATTCAAAATTAGGCAATACTGACTTATGGTGACAGAAAGCCACATAATGAATACCTTTGGATAGGTAATTACTAGAAGGGGTAATAAAGCATAATTATTATTTTCATAAGATCACATGGAAAACCCATTTGGACTGAGGCCCAATTTTCTAACTTCTAAAAATGTGTTAGATTCTTATCTGAAAATATCCACAATCATAATTATATTGTAATATTAGTTTAATATTTTAACCTTGTATGTCTTTTACATTCTACTTTTTTATAGGCATTATAGACCCTTTGAAAAATAATATAATTGATGTGATTTTTTACCATTGCATGAATGTTTCATTATTGATATTTCCTATTAATTTTAAATTTTACTTCATTGTCTGAAGATGGAAGTTAGATGAATAATAAATTATGTTAACTTTTCTCACTTTTGAATATCTACTAGGTAGTACATACTCAGTCAGTGTAGGTTTCTAGTTTGAACACTGAATTTAAAAACCAGCCTGATTAAAAGAACATCTAGTAGCTAACACATGCTAACTAAAGAGTCTTGATAATCCCTGACTGAATGCCTATAATTCGCTGGCCTATGTTGCAGCTGAAATCAAAGTAAAATCAACCTGGTCAAAAATCAAGCAGTCTCAAAGACAGACACATAGGAAGCAAAATAGACAGAAAATATATGTTCTCACAGAAGTTACTGGACCATTAGATTGGGTGCACAGGGAACTGTGTAACCCTGGAGGCCTTAGAATTTTCTAGTAGACAGTTATTCATCCTTCTACTCATGACTCTTCTGTTCATTCTCATAGTAGAAACTGAACCACTGGACTAATTATCCATTGTAAATTTGTAACCCTGGAGATATCAGAGCTTTCTAATAGAAACACTTTTGATTCTTTTATTTGTAATACCAAACACATCTCATAAAAGGCAATTAATGAAGTATACAGAATGGATAGATGGGTGGATGGAATGGATAGATGGGTGGATGGAATGGATAGATGGGTGGATGGAATGGATAGGTGGGCGGATGGAATGGATAGGTGGGTGGATGAATTCATGTGAAGCTGTTAAGAACTCTTAGAATGAGAGGCCCTGATTTTGAACTTCTTAACACTTCTTTTGGTTCTAGTCAGGAATCAACATTAGAGGGATTAACAGCTACTTCAAATTCAAACCAATACTGATGCAAAAGAAAAAAAAATCTCTGTAAATATAAGAAATGGTTAGATTCCTGCATCTGTCAGAATTTTGATAGTAAATAGCACTTCTATAGTCCAGACTCTGCTACAAATGCTTTGTATGCATAAATTGGTATAATCCTCAATATAACTTTATGAGATATGTACAGTTATTATTCCCATTTAACAGATTATACATATCTCACAAAACTATTTTAAGTTTGTTTCCTTTGAGCTGAGAAGCCATAGATCCTAACAGGATACTGTTAGGCTGAGATACTGGAGCCAGTATCTGAGAGATACCGGAGCCAGACTGCCCGGGCATAAATCCTGCACTGCCCCTTGATTATTGTAAGACTGAGTTCTAGTAGACTGTCCAAGATGGACAGTCTTAGAAAGAGCAGGGCATAAAATAGGTGATGGCTCAAACCAGAATAGTTTTTCATAACCATGACCATGGCAACATGGAAAAATGACATGGCAAGGTGTGTTATAGGTGTTTTTCTCTGTCATTGACCTATGCACATATTACTTGTTTTACTACTATAGTAAAACCTACTAAACTACTATTATCTAGTAAATCTACTATTGTCTCAGCCTTTGTTAAGAATCACATGAGAAAGATATACTACTTTACTGTGATGGTAACTAGGAACACCTTAATTGGCCTTGGACTGGGACTCTCTTTGCTCTAGACAGAATAAACAATTGTGAGGATGTTTTTTGTGTAACTGGTCATGTGGGGATTATGAGGTATTCACGGAATCTAACTGTTGAAAACAAAAGCTATTTCAATTACTTCTTTAATTCTTTAGGCTCAAGGAGTGGAATGAGAGGACAGTTTGTAGAAATTGTGTATACTTTTTAGTTATCCAAATAACGAAACAAGTTATCAATGGCAACCAAATGGCAATGCACGAGTTACCTGGTAAAGTCTATTACATTAAATTAAATAGTCTTCAAAACCACTTTCAAAAGGAGGAGTCATTCATACCTGAATAACTTTTTGAGACTGCACATCAACAAGAAGGACTCTGTCCAAAGTTGGCTGTGCCACATAAATGAACTTGTCCTTGACATTGACAGCTGTGGCCCACACACACCTCTGGACTTCCTCGCCTTCAGCTCTGGGACAGACTTCACCCTGCAATTTAGAAAATAAAAATCAAATGAATATCTTAAATGATAACATGGATATAGCCATATTATGAGTAACATTAATGTTTCATGCTCTACTACTTTTAGCATCAGAAGTTATATATATATATATATATATATGTTAAATATGTATTCATGTTACATATTTATATATTTAGATTTATGTCAAATATATAAATATATAAAGAGTTAAATCAAATAGAACAGTATATAGTGCATATTTAAATTCATTAAATTTGTATAGGAATCAATGTGAAATACCCCTTAAAATATATTTTATTAAGCCTTTGAATGCTTATTTATAGTAACATATAGTCTTTTCATTTGTCACTATTCTTAGCTCAGTAACTGCAGAAGTACATAATAAATCGAATGTTTCCTCCCAAATCCCCCCAATCTCAAACTTCTTTACCAGACATTATATGCCACACTAAAGTATATTTAGAGCTTCTCAAAACCTCAAGAGCTGCCCTCATAGCATATTCATGGGCTTTTTAAAAGCTACCAAATCCACTACACAAGACTGAAAGAGTCTTCTACTTTGTGGAGAACCAGAAACTTAGAAAAATGATAATAAGGTAATTACTCGAAATGGTTATTTTATTTTCAATTTGGAATCAAGGTCAAATTTTATAAAGTCCTTTAAGCTGCCTAAGCCCTTTTCATTCTTCTCCTTTACCCTAGAACTACCTTCTGGTTAATATTGTGTAGTTTGTGCTATATGGTCATAAAGGAGGCAAAAATTATCTTCTATTTCTTCCTTCCAACATTCAGTAAGTGAATGTTGAAGGGATACGTAAGCCTTTCTGATTTGTATGGGCAGACACATGGTGATTAGAAGAAATGTCATTTAGCTTGTTATTTTTGTTTCAGGTTTTTCTTTTATTCACTGGTCTGTTGGTTTTGTGATTCTCACAATTTATTTGTAGTTAGAAAAACCACTGAGAAGAGAGATTTCTTGAACTGTACATGAAATATATGTATAAAGATAAACACTTACTTACATAATGATAAACACTGATTCCAAATATGTCACTTGTTTTATGGTTTACGCCTGATCACTGATTATCATGTCTAATTCATTGATTTGTATATTCCAGTTAGTAACTCATGAGCTCAATTAGAATACTCTCTTTAACCTCTAATTCAAACCAAAACATTTATTTTTCAGGAGATATACCATCTACCATATATATTTAATAATCATAAAACAAAATCAACAAAATTTTCATGGTCAACACCACCTAAGCATTTCTTTCAATGAGAAGATAATACTGACAGCACATAAACCACATCTGTCTTTTAGTGACTAAAATGACTACCACAATAACTCTTCTGAGGCAGCACAACCACAGTAGATGTTTTTTCTTGCTTGCATAAAACTTGCAAAATAATGCAAAACCCAGAACACTTTGGAATGAGAAGCTTAGTGTGTAGCTTGCTGGGGTTTTCCCCCCGCCAAACTTCAGATCTAATTCCGGAGGACCTGGAGAATCCACTCATTTTTAAGTTCCAGTCCAGGGCTTCCCTGGTGGCGCAGTGGTTGAGAGTCCGCCTGCCGATGCAGGGGACACGGGTTCGTGCCCCGGTCCGGGAAGATCCCACATGCCGCGGAGCGGCTGGGCCCGTGAGCCATGGCCGCTGAGCCTGCGCGTCCGGAGCCTGTGCTCCGCAACGGGAGAGGCCCGCGTACCGCAAAAAAAAAAAAAAAAAAAAGATCCAGTCCAGAATTCCCAGGTTCACTAAAATATCAGGGACATATAACACCAGGGAATTGTAGTGTTCTCTGAACAGTACAAGTGTGACAGGCTTCCAGGACATAAGCAAAAAACCTCAAAACTAAACATCACGTGTATATTTCCGATAGTTCTGGGGAGTATGAATGAACTGCATTTCATAGAATGCACCACAATAATACTGAGATGACCACCAGTGGTGTCCATGGCACTCGTCAGCAGGCAACACAAACCTGGTGGCAGAAATCTGTCCTCAGCACATGCCCAGAACACAGTACCGGGTTGTACCTTCATTCATCAATTCACTGAAACATTATTTTCTACACCATTTTTCTTCAGAAGTATTGGGTTGGTCAAAAGGTTCGTTCAGTTTTTTCCTCAAGATGCCTCTAGTAGCACTTAGTTGTCTTTAACTTCATTCAAAACAATTTTGTGAGATTGCACTGTGACAGCTGTTATATCAGTGTGCATTTAAAAATATTATCAAAATTGGCGAACTTGTGTGGAGCCATTTTAATATTGAAGATGGAAGAAAAAAAGCAACATTCTTGGTATATCATGCTTTATTATTTCAAGAAAGGTAAAAACGCAACCAAAAAAAAAAGATTTGTGCAGTGTATGGAGAAGGTGCTGTGACTGATCGAACGTGTCAGAAGTGATTTGTGAAGTTTCATGCTGGAGATTTCTTGCTGGATGACGCTCCACAGGTAGGTAGACCAGTTGAAGTTGATAGTGATCAAATTGAGATAACTGAGAACAATCAACGTTATACCATTTGGGAGATAGCCGACATACTCAAAATATCCAAATCAAGTGTTAAAAATCATTTGCACCAACTTGGTTATGTGAATTGCTTTGATGTTTGGTTTCCACGTAAGTTAAGCAAAAAAAACCTTCTTGATTGTATTTCCTCATGTGATTCTCTGCTGAAACGTAATGAAAACGTTCCGTTTTTAAAACAATTTTGACTGGCAATGAAAAGTGGATACTCTACAATAATGTGGAATGGAAGAGATCTTGGGGCAAGTGAAATGAATGAACCACCACCAACCACACCAAAGGCTGCTCTTCATCCAAAGAAGGTGATGTTGTGTATATGGTGGTATTGGAAGGAAGTCCTCTATTATGAGCTCCTTCCAAAAAACCAAACGATTAATTGCAACAAGTACTGCTCCCAGTTAGACCAATTGAAAGCAGCACTCGATGAAAAGCATCCAGAATTAGTCAGCAGAAAATGCATAATCTTCCATCAGGATAACACAAGACCTGATGTTTCTTTGATGACGAGGCAAAAACTGTTACAGGTTGGCTGGGAAGTTCTGCTTCATCTGCCGTATTCACCAGGCATTGCACCTTTGGATTTCCACTTATTTCATTTTTTACAAAATTCTCTTAATGGAAAAGATTTCAATTCCCTGGAAGACTGTAAAAAGCACCTACAACAGTTCTCTGCTCAAAAAGATAAAAAGTTCTGGGAAGATGGAATTATGAAGTTGCCTGAAAAATGGCAGAAGGTAGTGGAACAAAAGGCTGAATACGTTGTTCAATAAAGTTCTTGGTGAAAATGAAAAATGGTGTCTTTTATTTTTACTTAAAAACCAAAGGCACTTTTCGGCCAACCCAATATCTTGAACATCTTTGACAAGAACCTATTTCAGGAGACTCAAACTCTACCTAACATAAGTACTTGAGAGGCATGAAAAGGTGGGAAAAAGTGGGACCTAAGGTTGACAAAAGGATCTGAATATAGGAAAATTGTTTACAAATTCTTTGCCGTTGTGTAAAAGCTCCCAACAAAACCTGTCAAAATAACAGAAAGTGTGAGTAACCTGACACTAAACTGTCAGTCAAAAAACAGCTGAACCAGGAGAAATTTCCACCCCTTTGTTTGCTACAAAACTAGTCAACAGTAAAATAAACTGCTCTGCTGGGAATTATTTCCTATTTGTACGCTGTCCCTATAAGATGGCCCTGACCAGACTCACAATCACGTTTACAAAGCCATTAAAAGTTTCCTGACAGTCACCCTGAATTTTCTTTGCTTTGCTTCATGCCATTATTGCTGATTATAGTCTATTCGGTCCCATTTTACAATAGCACTCCTCTGTTTTCAGATTACATAGATTAGTATTTATTTCTGTGGATAGGAAGAGTAGGGGAATATTTTTCACATGCATTAGGCACTCAGTGATAAAAGGAAACTAAAATATACAAGAGATGCAAAAGAAGATTAAGATAATACGTACTGATGAGGAAAATTGTCAGAAATTATATCAAAGAGTATCACTCAATCATTTTTATAGAAATGTATACTGCCTTTGAGAGTTAAAGGATTAATAGGATTTTAGAGCTAATGAAGACGAGTCAATAATAAAAAGACAATTCTAGCTCATAATTAGAATTTATCTATTTCCCTTTGGGTTACTTCCATATTTCATTATGCAGTTCCTATTTATGTATTATCTTCTTCCAAAATTTTAAAGGGATATAAGATGTATCACTAGTGATGATGGAAATTTTGATTTAGCAATTAAAATAGTGTTGATGCGTCCTGATTTGCTAACCACAAGTTATAGCTCGAGTAGATGGATATACATACTCATCTTCTATAGGACTTGATCATTTTCATATATTGTATTGATGACCAATTAAAAAACCTTTTCCCTTAAATCTCCAATCTCCCATCTTTCTTTCCTCCCTTTCTTCATAGTCTACCTCTGTGTCTTTCATGGTGAGGATGAATGAATTTGTCCCAAGCACATCTGTTTACCTTGCATCCAACTCAACAAGTTTCTGTCCTTATTCCTTCCTTGCATCCTTCTCTCTGATCATGGTTTGTCCACCATCTTTTGCCTGAAGACAGAATCTGCCTACATTTTAATTATAACTTTAGCTATGTCTCCAGGTGTGTTGGAACATGCACATGCCCCTGTAATTTAAGTAAACATTATTTGGATTCACCTGCTTTCCCTTTCAGTAATCCATCTAATTTTCTTTAGACTTTAAACAAGCTGTCAAGAACCTTAATTCCATTTCTTGACCTTTCACTCTAAATTGCTCAAACTTCAAACTTGCTTTCCAGATCCTGTCTCTTCCAAAAGAGAGTTCTTGAAGAGTCACAAAGAGCTTTAGAATTTGCGATCACTGCTCTTCGGTTATTGCTGGGGAACATTTATTGAACACTTACTATGTGAAAGATATCATGCAAAGCTCTGTTTGGAAATAAAAACATGAATATGTGTGAATGCCTGCTCTCAAGTTGCTTATAATTTCTGCCATACTTAGCTATTTCAGACTCTTGATTCTTCCTGGAATGTTTTTTCATTCTTGTAAGGCGAGGAGCAGCAAACCATGACCCCAGGCCAAATTCAGCGCACTGCCTATTTTGGTAAATGGCCTAGGAACTAAGAACACTTTCTGGTATTTTTTAACAGTTGAAAAAAAATCAAAAGAAGAGTACTATGTTGTGATGTGTAAACATTATCTGGTATTCAGATTTCCATAAATAAAGGTTTATTGGAACACATCTACACCCATTCATTTAAATACTGTCTATCTCAATATCAAAAAAGCAAACAACTCAATTAAGAAGTGGGCAAAGGACATGAATAGGCATTTTGAAAACACACAGATGGCCAACAGACACATGCAAAGATGCTCAACATCACTAATCATCAGGCAAGTGCAAATTAAAACTACAATGAGCCATCAAATTACACCTGCCAGAATGGCTATCTTCAAAAAGACAGCAAAAACTATTGGCTAGTATGTGGAAAAAAAGAGAACCCTCATGTGCCGCTGGTGGAATTGTAAGTTGATGCAGCCACTATGGAAAACCTTATGAAGCTTCCTCAGAAAATTAAAAATAGAACTACCATACAATCTAGGAATTCCACTTCTGGGTATTTTTCTGAAGGAAACAAAAATTACATTAATTTGAAAAGATATACGCACCCCTAGGTTCACTGCAGCGCTAAGTGCAGAAATAAGTATATAACAAATCAGGTGACCTAAGATGTACACACCCAATTTGGGTACCACATTATGGGTTCACCCAAGGATAGTATACAGATGCTCCTAGATACAGAGTGAACTATTGCGAACGAATGTTGCATTAAAGGTGGAGAGAGAGAGGGTTTGATGTTTGATAAATATGTAAACATATCATTAAATTTGAAAACTCCTAGACGTATTGTCGACCTGGTTCTCTCACTGATTGGGATCAGGTCATTAACTATTGAAAATAAATTGCTTTCAGTAGTTCTCATTGTTTAACTTTACTGCTTCTCTACCTATCAGGTTCCTAAGACTGGCAGAAGAGTCCGCTTTCTTGGAAGTAATTGAGAATTGGGAGGAAAGTGAACTTTTGCAAAAAGGAAAAAATAATAAATAAACCTTACTCAAAATGTGTAACTGTATTCTTTGTTGTTCTCCAACAAATGGCTTGTTCTCCAGCTAGAGTGTTCTCATAAAAATCTTACTAAAAAACCAATGATTTTCCACAGCAACTAAAGAACACATCACACATTTTATTAATCAAATTCTTTTTAATCTACATTTGGTAGCCGTGTTTCCAACAGCTATATGGCTCATCCTAATTACTGTGGGTCTTACTAATTTTCTTCTTGTCTGAATTTTTGTAGCATTTATATTTGGTGCCACATAACTTGGCCTTTAATCAGGTATTATCATCCCTGCCTAAAATGTTAGCCTTTGCTATTCCTGTATTTCTACATTTTACAGACATACTGGGGAAGGTACAATATTTCCTCAGTAAATACAAGTTTAAATGTCACTTATCATAGAAAAAAAAAGGAGAGGGGATCAAAAAGTGTGTATTTCTCAAACATGTTGTTAAACACTATTCCATGTCATCCAGAATCATTGAGAAACCGAATTCTAGAACATCTTCAAAATATAGTCTGTGGATAGCTGCCTGTTGGCATATCGTTCCTTACCAAGCTGAGAATAGTACAGAAATGGAAAATAACCATTTAGAATCTTTTCTAACAATTTGCCATTGACATAATATCCATAAGCATGATCGGCGGACCCATCTCCTTTAATAGGGTTTAGACAAGCTTGGGTGTGTCAGGCGTGCCTGGAGGGTTCTTTTCCACAAATGTTTTAAGAAGCTCTGATTTTGAGCTTTCTTTTCTTTTCTAGTTCTCTCTTTCTCTTTTAAATAGCTTTAAAATACATATATATCCAAAACTGTTGCAATCTGAGTCTACTGAGATAAATAGAAAAGGGAATGAAACACTTGACAAAATAGTGTTCACTTTAATAAATGCAATGTTCAGTTTATCATGAATCAAAGAAATGAAACAAGGGTTCTTTGTACTGAACTGGAATGTTTAGATTACGATTTCCAGGATTTTTTTTATAATCATGAATATATATATACATATATATATACAAGGTTGAGCTATTTGTCAATACACTAGATATAATGTATTCTTTTAATCTTGCTTTGCAATATAAAAAAACCCTAGATCTTACAATAGCATGTTAAACAATTTAACATCCATGGTTATCTCCCTTACTGGACCATTTTTTTTTTAAAGGCAATGAGGTTAAATTACTTTCGTCAATTTTTAGTCGAGATCACTGCTTATAACCCAAGTGATACAACTGCTTATTTCTACAGTTAGATATATTCAATTTATCTAATTCTAGTTCCCATTTCATTTATGAAAATGTCATAAACAAACTAGTTCATATTAGTCAAAGCATAGGTGGCCATGGAAATTTAGGGGCTGATTTGCCTTAATTTGGCCTATATAAGAAAACTGTCAGATAGTATGATTTTGATTCTAGGATATCAATGGTACAAAGACCACAGTAAAGAGATTTTCTTCCTTTCTTTTAACATAAGGAGAATGCATGTATGTCCTCCAGTGTTATAACAAAAATGGAGCAGATAACACTATACAATCATATACTGAGGACTGATTTCTCTTTAGCCGCAAATTATTAGAAAGATTAAAAACACAGGCTTTGAGGTCAACCAGAATTAGATGTAATCCAGTTTTACACTCATATTAGCCATGTAAATACTCCTTTTAAGCTTTGTTTATGTCACTGGTACAATATCACCAATCACATAGGATTATTATGTTTGTTAAATGAAATCATGTTTGAAAAGGTCAAATGATCAATAAATGTTACCTGTTATTTTCCTATAGAAAATTCACTATGGGATATATTTCATGAAAACTATAATAGTCTACACATTTTTCATCAAATATTTTTTTTTCAATTTCCCAAAATGTTTTAGAGGGAAGTTCACTGTGTATATTTAAGAATTTCAAAGAGTTACTTTAAATACAGAATGATGCTTGCATATGTGGTCAGGAGAACTTATTTTTCCCTTTATCACTTGGCAGTTCTATGATATTGAGCTAATTATTTGTCTTTTCTCATTTCCTTATCTAGAAATTGAGAGGATTAAATTAGAACTTGTCCATGGTTTCTATAAAAGAAAAAAACAAAAAGCAAAGCTATCTGAATTACTTCTACTCTGCTTAAACAGAAAATATATTACCAGTTTATAGAAATATTATATTAAGTCCACCCATGTTGTTGCAAATGGCATAATTTCATTCTTTTTTATGACTAATATTCCATCATAAAAAAATATATAAATATACCACATCTTCTTTATCCATTCATCTGTTGATGGGCAATTGGGTTGCTTCCATATCTTAACTATTGTAAATAATGCTACAATGAGCACAGAGGTTCATGTATCTTTTCAAATTAGTGTTTTCATGTTCTTTGGATAAATATCCAGAAGTGGGATTGCTGGATCATACGGTAGTTCCATTTTTAATTTTTTGAGGAGCTTCTATACCGATCTCCACAGTGGCTGCAGCAATTTACATTCCCACCAATAGTGTAGGAAGGTTCCCTTTTCTCCATACTCCCGCCAGCATTTGTTATTTGTAGACATTTTAATGATGGCCACCTTGAGAGGTGTGAGGCGAATAACCAAGTTAAAAGTAAATAAATTTGCAGAGCGTTAAATTTCAAATGTCTGCAAAACATGAGAGAAGAAAGAACTCTACATCTTCCGCCAGTGCAGGACTGAACGATCTGTGTGTCGATTCTCCTGGTTCTTGTAAATGAGCCAGAATCCTGGCTGCGGGTTGGTCCAGGTGTCAGTGGGCACTGAGAATCCAGGGGCAGGGACTTAATGACTTTTGGAAAAGGCATAAACTTGAATAATGGTGAGACAAGTTAAATATCAAGACCACAGGTTTCACATTAGGTCCAAGAACAAGTAAATAGAGTTTGGCAAAATGTCCTTTGAATTGAAAGCTAACATTAAGCACTAAAGAAATTAGACAAATATGGGGAATATCAGGAAACGTAAATTATATGGACCCGCAAGGTTCAGGAAGGATCAACTCAATTAAAGGGCAGTTTAGATAGTTGGAATTAAAGAATTAGTTGTGTTTAATTTCATTTCCCAACGTGTTGAAGATTTGATTTGTACAGGAGCAATGGTGCTCCTTCCTAACTTTATTTAACAAAGCACAATTGGTAAGTTGGTTAGATAGGGTGAAAATTTATTATTAAAAATTTCTTTTCTTACCAGATAACACATGAAGTTAAATGACCACACAAGAAGAAAAAAAAAAAAAAAGAATGGACTTTAGTATGTAAACCTCTCCTTAAAATGTTGAAAAGCTCATCAAAATTATGACATCACTATGAAAACTGATGGATATCATGGAAAGATAGAGGTTACTTCTTTCAAATATGTTCTGTACTCTAGTTTCCTTAAGTAACAATAGAGAATATTTGCTTAAATGGTCCTTTCCAGCTACTGATTAATAGTCAAAATTAAGAGGACTACTTTAAGAAGACTGTTTGGATTAATTTACCTTGACACTTCTTCAATTGGAGCATCAAGGTAAACTAGTCCAAATAGATTCATTTAAAATGAGTCATGTACCACAATATTCATTGCAGCTCTGTTTACAATAGCCAGGACATGGACACAACCTAAGTGTCCATCAACAGATGAATGGATAAAGAAGATGTGGCACATATATACAATGGAATATTATTCAGACATAAAAAGAAACGAAATTGTGTTATTTGTAGTGAGGTGGATGGACCTAGAGTCTGTCATACAGAGTGAAGTAAGTCAGAAAGAGAAAAACAAATACTGTATGCTAACACATATATATGGAATCTAAAAAAGAAAATGGTCATGAAGAACCTATGGGCAGGATGCTAATAAAGATGCAGATGTAGAGAATGGACTTGAGGACATGGGGAAGGGGACGCTGGGACGAAGTGAGAGAGGGGCATGGACTTATATACACTACCAAATGTACAACAGATAGCTAGTGGGAAGCAGCCACATAGCACAGGGAGATCAGCTTGGTGTTTTGTGGCCACCTAGAGGGGTGGGAGGGAGATGCAAAAGGGAGGAGATATGGGGATATATGTATATGTAGAGCTGATTCACTGTGTTATAAAGCAGAAACTAACACACCATTGTAAAGCAATTCTACTCCAATAAAGATGTTAAAAAATAATAATAAAATAAAGTGAATACTGCAAAAAAATAATAATAAATAAATAAATAAAATGTATTTTAAAAGCAAGCAATTTTGTTTTGATAGATTTCACTTCTCTATGTTCTGATCATATTACCAAAGAAAATACAGATTTTGAAATAAATAATACCTATGAGACAGATTATCAGGCAGGCAAAGAAATTACTTCTACAAGATAGGATTGAAGTAAAAACTTGAGGTTTAGTTTGGGGAGACCATAAGCCACATTAACAAACTGTCATTAAACCTTTAAAGGACTTTCATGTAGATTCTATTCCTTGATTCTTTGAAATTCTTATATTAAAATAAAGTAAATTAAATGATTTCTTATTGGTATATATCTGTAGGACACAAAGGAAACAAAGATAAACTTTTAAGGAAAAGGGTCAAACAATCTGAATGACATGGAATATCAGAAACTGTAAGTTCCCCTTTCTTTCTTTAAATGCATGAGTTTTGATAATGCACATTTTACAGATTTCTCTTTTTGGGGACATTAGTTGAGGACCAAGAGAGGTTTTATTAATTGCCTTTCTAAGAATACATTATGTAATCTCTTGCTCTGAATGGCTTATTTTGTCTTGTAACTGTTTTAAAAATGTTGACGTACAAGAATGAATTGAGGGAATTTTATGATTGTTGCATTCTCTATATTTGTTCAGTAGAGTGTAACATCACTTAGGAATTGAACTTTTTTCTATGCAACATAATCTCACAATGCAGATGGCAAAGTGTCATTTTGATGGAGTTCTGCATCTCCCCATATTGTCCAGCAGAGGGCGCCTTATGTGGAAGGCAGGCTTAGTCGTTTTTTCAAGATTATTATGGACTGAAAAACATTCTGAAATGTGGTAGATTTATCTTCAAAAATTATAAGGCTCCAGAGAGGATAATTATACGCATACGCGTACTTTTAAACTGTATTGTAATTCACACAGTAATTTGTTCCACATAGGAACGCCGACACTGAGAATCATTACACTTTTTCAGGTCAACATTCTTTAAAAATTATTTTAGCTTGCTTTACGACATTAACTAGTTAATTATTATTATTGAAAATGACCTTATATTCTCTTTCTTAAAGGTATGAAGTGAGCGGATTCTGGCCAAATAATTTATACACATAGGTATTTTGCTGTGTTTGTATCAATTAATATAAAAACCATAAAATACACCCATTTTAAAATATCTTGTAAACCTTTAGAAATAAATGTTACATAAAAATAATTTACTCCTGTGCCTATCTTCTTTATAGGTAAGAAGAGAGACCAAATTTACATTTTCTTTGTCCTTTTTCTTTAAAACTATATCTTTATTCTATTGCCTGCAGAATTACATTTTCTCTTGTCTCTTTTCACTGACAAATCTGATAGGGGTTCTGCCACACTATCCAGCTCAGAAATATTCTTGAGTAATAAAGTGAAGACAATATTGAATAAGAATTCACCAAAACTGCCTCTGTGACTTAGTTCAATGTAAATCCTTTATGTATGCAGATTATATAATCTGATATGCTATTTTTCATTTGCATCTTTCAGCTTTCTAAATAATTTCAAAAGTAAACTATCAGACATAAGATGATATTTTGCAAAATTATATTCACAAGTAACTATGCTGAAAGTTATATATTAAAGAGTGACTTTTTAAATGAAAATGATACTAGTATGTGGATTTTTAAATATGAGAAAAAAAGGAGTTTTAATGGGCAAAAATTAGCAGCTTAAATAGTAATGGGATGAACAATAATTTTGAGGTTTAAGTTTTGTTTTCCTTGGGATTTTTATTATATAGTTGTATTTTAAATATAGATTTAAGAAATTTAGAAAACATGTAACATCATTATATGATAAAGTATATGGAGAAATGCAAAACTGTCATTGTAAACATTTAGCAATATTTTCAAAAAAAATTTAGTGATTCAAACATTTAATAAAATAAAATAAAGCCATTAATTTACTGTATTGTTTTCCTTCCTGCACAGCCTCTCACATTATTCAAACTGAGATTAATGACCTATCTAAATACGAAAAAGATATTAAAGAAATGACAAGTATGAAATTACAGTTTTCAGTATGAAATTACAATTTTGACAACTATTGTTGAAATATAAAATATAAGCAATGAGAAATCAAGCAAGAGATCAGTTAAATAGAAATTTTAAGAAAGAAAAGGAAAAGAAAAATAAGGACTAAGGTTTAAATAAATCATTAAAATCATCAATCTAACCCTCCATATGATAATTACAATTAATCTTGTTACAGTAACTTTTCAACATATTTAGAGAGAAGAAAATTTGGAAATTAACATCCTTCAGAGAGGAACGTCACTAGAAAATACCTAATATTGATAATTCAAGAAATACCATTCCTGAGCATATTACTTAAAGTGATTAAATGTAATTGGTTGCATGAAGTCAGACTGGGGCTAGTAAGGTACAGAGTAAGAAACTACTACTTCTGTATTATTTTATTTTTACCACATGCCAATCTATTACCTTAGACCAGAAACTGTAGTTTAAGAGCCACAGAAGCTAGATTTATGTGAGTTTTGTAAGTCTCAAGTAAAATGGTGTTAAGTTTCAAGATATCTGTATGAATAACTTTTATGTTAAACTCTTCAATTTTACCCTTAAGAAGTTTCTATTGAAATTCCAAATTACTATAAGTACATTTCTTTCTCAAGTACAGAAAAATGTGCTCCTAGGTGTGTGTAGTGAATCCTTATATTTCACATAAAAAATGTGATGGCAAGAGACTGTTTGAGACATACATAATTCTGGTCACATTTACCAAATAACTTGGCGGGCTCTTATTAATAATCTCTTAAAAACTAATATGCTTTCTTAGATAAGATTACTTGATCCAATTAATATGCTATACAACTCCATTAAGATGCTGTTGCATGATTTACACGCTCCCCGCTGCTCTCCCCCTAACGTTAGCCTTGCCTACTTCAAGCGTAACAGAAGCGCAATGTGAGAATTTCAGAAGAGTGTGATTTTTAATGAAAGATTACAAGGCCCCTTTAAATCCAGGGCTTCAAAGACCAATTTCATAAATTTATTTCTTTTAAAATCAACAGCATAATCTTCTAAGGAATAGTTAGAGGTAGTTTGCATTGCTCTCTTTAGGCAGCTCTTTGCAGGATATCATTGTAAGTGCAAAGGAAGCTCTTTGCAGGATATCATTGTAATGAAAGCTTAAATTTTTATCATTCTAGAACTCTTTGTAAGTTAAGCCATGTTTGAATAGAGACCCACTGAGAAAAGAATAAGTGGGGAAAAATTTCGATTACCTTTCTGAAATATACAGTGGTATTGAATTCAAAAGGTTGCTTGATGTCTTCATGGAGACATGAATTGCCTGCATCATATAAAGCGGCTGGTGTTTTAACAATTATTTTTCTGGACAGAGTTTGGAGAAGTAGTAACTGGATTAGACACAGAAGGAGATGCTGAAAAGGGGGTTTGGAAGTATTACCAAGGAAATGGATAAATGCCCTGAAGGCTGCACTGCTTGAGAAGAGGGAACGCCAGCAGAGAGAGAAGTGTGGACACAGCAGAGAGAGCTGCTTCCCCATTTCTAATCTCAGTTTCAATTTCTTGATACTTGAGTATTCTGCACACTATGGACACAACCTGTTCCTATGTAAAACCTCCATTCTAATAGAGTACCAATCATATTCATTTATAAAGTCTAGGTAATTTTCTTATGTGGAAATTCCAAGCCTAGAAAATAGACATTTTAGAGGTGATTCACATCAGACTTTCTGCAGAAACTATGATCCTCTGGAGTTAGTATCATTTAAGTTGCATTAAAACCAATAACAGAATCTTTGCATCCTAAAATATAAAACCCGTGCATGTGGGACTTCCCTGGTGCTCCCGTGGTTAAGACTCTGCTCTCACTGCCACGGGCGCAAGCTTGATCCCTGGCTGAGGCACTAAAATCCCACAAGCCACGCAACATTGCCCCCCAACCAAAATACACACACACACACACACACACACACATCTATATACTTAAGACCCACGCATGATAAGATTTGTGTGATTTTTCTTTCAAGTTCTTCTAGTCCCCACGAAAGAATAAATAACATGATGGTATGTATGGAGAACAGCAGCTGGATCTTAATAAGCGAACAGAGAAGGAAGTGAAGTAAAAAAGCATTAAAGATTAAAAGAGTTGTGGATAAGGTTGACAGAATACTTGAAAACCAGAAGAGTGAAACAGCTGGTAATCTTGCAAAAGCCTAATAATTGAAACATTTTTCCAAACCCACTTCAGTTTGAGTTCTCAAGTTATAAGCCTGGGATAGAAACCTATTTGCTTGAAGTACACACTTACTGTAGTTGACAAGATGAAATCATGTATACAACTAGGATAAATAGAGCAAGAATCCTGTCTAGTTAGGCTGCATCACAAAAAAAGGAAAAAAGATAGATGAAAGTATAAATAAAAGCATGTTCTATGAATCTTCAACCAACTCACTACCAAAAGCTGAAACCTAATGTAATCTGACATTGCACCAAAATTGAATTTTTATTTAGAGCAAGCAAACAGCAACTTCTGAGAGATTTGAGCAAAGATTCTGTATTCTAAATATTTCAGTTTTTATCTAAACTTTACTAGCCAATGAGTTGTATTGGGAATTGCAATTCTCTTAATATCAACAGTGACTTTGAAAAATATTATTTTTATGTTTAATCCTTTTTTGTGGGGAAAAAATGATTCGAAAAGACTCATTTCCACTACTCACAATCAAGTGATTTATCTTCTAAAATCCAGAAGAACTAGCTTTCTTTTTTCTATAATAGAACTCCAAACTATCTTAGACTGGGCATTTGAACAGTATATTTTGACCGTGTGATCTTGAATTAATAGACCCATGAGGTTATGTTTACCCTGAAACAATTCAGTGATCAATTATTCTATGAAACATTTTTCACAAGAAGAACACTGTTTTGTGGGAATGTAAAGTAAGGAGAGGTGAGGAGGGAATTAGATGTACACATCTTTAAACTCAGGCAATGCATAAAAGAATGAATAGCCTAAGGCTCTAAGCAATGGAGTTTTCCTTAAATTCATTTCACAAATGTTACTCGACTACCTGCCATGTGTAAGTACATTGGGAATAAAAATGCTAATCAAAGTCTTGACTAATAGAGGTAGTAAGATGTGGTGGGTTGTTTCCTATGTCAGCTTGGCTATGACTAGGCTATGTCGCTCAGTTGTTGGTCAAGAACTAGTCTGACAGAGAATGGATAAACAAGGTCCTACTGTAAAGCACAGGGAACTATATTCAGAGTCCTGTGATAAACCATAATGGAAAAGAATATGAAAAAGAATACATATATATATGTATAACTGAATCACTTTGCTGTACAGCAGAAATTAATACAACATTGTAAATCAACTATACTTGAATAAAATAATAAAAAAAAGAACTAGTCTGGATGTCATTGTGAAAGTATTGTGGAGGTGATTAACATTTACAATTAGTTGGCTTTATAGAGACACAGATGTAGAGAACAAACGTATGGATACTTAGCGGGGAAGGGGGGTAGTGGGATGAACTGGGAAATTATGACTGATATATATACACTATTATGTATAAAATGGATAACCAATGAGAACCTACTGTATAGCACAGGGAACTCTACTTAATGCACTGTGGTGATCTAAATGGTAAGGAAATCTCAAAAAGAGGGGATATATGTATACGTACAACTGATTCACTTTGCTGTACAGCAGAAACTAACACAGCATCGTAAAGCAACTATACGCCAATAAAAATTAATTAAAAAGTAAATTGAATTGGTTAGCTTTAAGTAAGACAGATCACCCCCCGTAATGTGAGTGGGACTCATGCAATCAGTTGCAGGCCTTCAGATTTGAGAGTGAGGTTTCCCATGGAAGAAGGAATCCCACCTTAAGGCTTCCACACAGAAATCTGTTTGAGTTTCCAGTCTGCCTATAGATGTCAGACTCAAGACCCCAGTGTTGACTTGTATCAGCACTCCGCTGGCCTAATCTGTGGATTTTGGATTCCAGACTGAACATCAACTCGTATCTGAATTTCCTACTGCCTGGCCTGCCCTACCGATTTCACACACGTGCGTGCCACTCCACCCACCAGTTCCAGAGCCAATTCCTTAAAATCAGGAGATGGAGGCAGACAGTGATGGAGAGATATAGACCCAGATCCAGATCTGGACATGGATATAGATACTAATCCTATTGGTTCTGTTTCTCTGGAGAAAAATGTTCTCTTGACATAATACTCAACAATTTTCTCATGAAATTATTTTATAACTAGAAATGAAATCTAGTAGAATGTGGCACCAGATAGCTTACACACTCTGAAATGCACATCTTTTGTGTTTAAACAGAAATAAAATAGCTTCATATAAGAAACACATTTAATCCAACATTTATTCTCAAAGCATACTGCCGTCAATTTTTCTTTTTCTACTGCTGTATACTTGTGTATCATGAAAGTGTCTGGGTATACATATTCCAATTATTTAAGCTTATCTCACATTAAGGAATAACAAAATAAGAAAGCAATACGAAATAAAAGTTTATCTACTCTAGCCTTTATTTCATATATATGGGCTATAATAACTGCATGAGAAATATGTCTCTCTTTTTTGGTATAAACAAATGCCTGTATTCTCCATTTTACAATATAATCAGGATGTAGTTTTAGCCAATTATCCATTCTCTATATTATCCTTAGTGGTTTAACAAATATATTGGTCAGCTAATATGTATTTGTATTTTAATTTCAACATCCAACCAGTAGAAATGTCATAAATTTAAACACACACAATTTGATAGTTTCTCTCGTCTTAAAAATACAAATCTAACTCTTCTTATACTTTTTGCTTAGTCTTCCATTAGCATATAGAAAGTCTTGTAAATTTTTGTTTTATATAAGAATGCTAACTTTCTATCCTTATATTTCTTTCTATTTTGCAGTATGAATTTCTAGCATAATCCCATGTGTAAGATGGCTGTAAGATTTCCACGGGCGGTGATTTGAAAAATTTGATGCAGTCAATTAGTTCTTTATAACTAATAATCCCTGCCTTGTCACTGTTGTGGATAAGGGTTCTCAGGTTGAAGGAAATGAGTTAAGGCTGTCATCACTGATGTTTGGTTTCTATCTCCTCTTCAATTTTAATTTTTTATAGAAAAGTATACATAATTTATATATGTATGTATATAATTTCTCACTATATATATATGCATGTGTATATATGTGTGTATGTATATATGTATATATATACATATATATATATATAGAGAGAGAGAGAGAGAGAGAGAGAGATCTATTTGTTTTAGGAGGCAGTCTAAGTAATCAAAGGTTTTAAAAAGAGACATTCAGGTAAGTAAACTTCACATCCCTATTTTCCAGACATGTCACAAAACTATCACATCAATTTTTCCTTGCTTTTTCAGCTTTAGATTCCAAATAGTTAGCTACAACACTGCCAATCCCACAGGGATCAGAAACACTCTTTTGTTAAATGATTTTGTTTTGATTTAAATAACTATTTTGATGCCACATTTCCAATATCTGTGTGTTAGCCCAAATTTCTCATCCATAATGTTTTTATAAAAATATACACATGCCATAAAATTGAATGACCTGTTTTATCAGAAGCAAATATTTATATTTTTATATGTGTTTCTTTACATACACACACACCTTATTCAAAATGGATTTAGTCAGTATTGATATCTGATTATAAAACAAAACAAAACTGCACGTACAATTTAAAGTGTTTTCATACTTGTTAAACTTATAGTTTAACAAAAATGGTAATGATTCTATTCAGTAATTTAGCCTTTAAGTGAAATATTTTTAAATTAAAAATAGTTTCTTTTGTTTTAAACACTCATAAACATATTGAGTTAAATCATTTCCTTTATTTAAAATAGGATGTCATTAGATTGCTTTGTCCTACAGTGTGTCTGAGAGATGCTGGCCTATCTTATCTCATTCTCGTATGTTTTTCCTTCTTCTCATTCTAGGACATGGCTTTAATTTTTAAATTGTTGTCTCCATAATTCAATATGTGGCAACACTGGCTACTGGTAGGTTCAAAATAGGAGTTGAAAGTAAAGGACCTAAACCAGGGCATTAACATCTATTTTGCTCATATCTTGTCGCCATGTCAACCTTAAAATGAGTATCAAGACAGGGTTGCATTCTGAGGTCTACCAATATCTTACCTTATTTTGGGTGTCTGGTGCATGCCTGCACTTGTGTGGGAACACAAAGGTAACATGGGTGTCTTTAGTATTACATATTTTGGTGTACACATATTTATGTGGAGATATACATGCCAGAGCAATATAAAATTATTATTTCTTATCCTGCACAGAAGTACGGTCCCTAATATGTATAGGCAAGATGCATTTTGTCATATATTCTTCTATTTTCTGAAAGCTGACCAAAATTTTACAGAAAATAAATACTTCTGTTAAAGGTAAGTACATGTAAATAAATAAAGGTACATGAAAAAAATAAGATGAAGAATAAATGGGCATCAACGTTTATAAAGCATCTAATATACCTCAGTTTCCCATCAGATTATTTATAGGCTATTTTCTTTCATTACGTTAAAGTAACCATTGCCTGCCAAAATGGGAGACATTCTAAATTAAGGAACAGGTGAAGTTTTTATGCTGTGTTCAGTTTTGATATTTCACCTCTAGTGCCTTTATTTTAATTACAAACAGGTCATTACGAACACACAATATATTATCTTCCTCTTTAAGTATAAAACCTGCATAGAGTAACAGACAACATCATAGTTTTAACACTGTCCTACCCACATGTCTCATATACATGTAGATTTCATTGTATTTCCAAAATACAATTCTACTTAACAAAATTACTATATAAAACTGTAAAGGAATTTTTAAAATACTTGCCTGAAATCCAAGGAGCTTTTCACTAGGCTTAATGTGCCTCTGAAATTCACATTCTATGGGTTGTATCACTTTGATTCCATCTTCATAAAACACATAGAACATGTTCCCAATTCCCAGACCTTAGGAGTAAAAACACATTCAAAAGTTCAAAATAAAATTACTAGAAACATTTACAACCAAAACTCAGTGCCCCTCACACTGCTGGTGAGAGATCAGTTTGTGAAGTCCTATAATGCTACTAAAGCAGACCGTGTGAGACCTTTACCATACGCCCAAGCAGCTCTGCAATATTATGCACACAGCCTACTTCATCTCTCTGATCTGCAAGTCAGTGATTTCTTTAACATAATTCAACAAATGTTTCACATATTTAAAAATAATTATAAATGGAGATAAACTCTTTGATACATAGATTATGTCTGCTACCATCCTTACTTAATTTAGGTGCTGATTAAGACAAAAGTGCTTTTTGAAGAATCATATTTATTCTATTTCTATTAGAGTTCCCTAAGGGAAATAAAATGGCATTCTTTGCAGGAATTTAGCTTATATAGAGACTTTTAGAAACAAAAAGACCAAGTTCCCCAGATTTTGGAGAATATGTATTTTCCTAAAATAATGTTTGTAAATATAATCCTACTAGAGGTCTCACATATCACTTTTCATATTGACAAAGTTTGGGGTCTATTTCTCCAGTTTAAAATTTGAATTAATTTAAGGTCTTGCAAAAATCTCATTTAAACCATACTTTTAATTACTTTTCACAGGGCGGGTTTGGGTGTGTGACATCTCAGAAATTCATCTCACTTATATTATACACCCACACCTCATGGGTACGGGATGCTACAGGTTAGACATCTGGAATGCCGTGGAGTTAACGGTGGTCTGCACCTGGGGACTTGTCACGTATGATTGCACACCTGTTCTCTGTGTTTCCTCTGCTTCTGCTTTGTCCCAACATGTCCAGACTAAGAGCATGTAGTTCTCCCTTTCCTGATCCTCAACTGAGTACCTCATCCAGGGGTACTGCTTTGCACAATCATATTTATTCAGTATAACTATACCGCACATAAATCAGTGAGAGCTAATAGATAAACAATTATACTGAAATCCTGATAGTTTGAAGAGCAAATCATTGTTCTTTAAAATGCTTAACTTTGAAAATCATCTACTTTTAATTTTTACTTCACTTGAGGACACCTGCAAGGCCCATGAAGTCAAGCCTGAGGATTACAATAAAAGTTTATTGATTTGTAAAAAAAAAATTTGTTTATTCAACTTAAGCCACATTTATTTTTGTTAAATATGTTCCTAGTTAATTTTAAAAGTCACCATCTATTCTTATGAGTCAGAGGAAAATGTATTCGATCATAATTATCACTTTATTGGTGTTTATACAGAGTGAAATTATTTCTAATAATGCATATATATTTTAAATGATCCAGATTATTTTGACACATCTTATTATTGGTTTTTTGTTTTTTCCCCCTTGGACTTATTATTGTTTTACAAGTATTTTACAGTCCTCATATTTTAATACATGCAATCTTTATCAGTTAATTGTGCATTTTAATTCCAGAGCACACAATGTTACAATGAGATATTCCAGAACAGCAGCAGAAGTAGCAAGAACTAAATTCAAGTTATGTCTTCATAAAATAAAATTTACGAGTTGTCAGCTACAATTTATAAGTATAGCTTTGAATACAGAGGGATCAATTCCATACCAAAAGGATAAAACTTACAAAAACTGCTTATGCAAAAAATTGATTTGTATTAGCAAGCTTCTGTGTAAACATTGTCAGAAGATTGATGTGTGCTATGTATCAGTGACTAGCAAATTAACAATACTGGTAGTTGAAACTTGGATCTGATTTTCAGTTGTGTCAGTTACATACAAAGCTCATAACCACATTGTCAGAAGGTTGATGTGTGCTATGTATCAGTGACTAGCAAATTAACGATACTGGTAGTTGAAACTTGGATCTGATTTTCAGTTGTGTCAGTTACATACAAAGCTCATAACATTTTTTAATGAACATCACTATATTCTCCTTCAGGTACTGCACAATTCTGCTCCACAGTCAGGAGCCTGAATGTGTTTGAACTTGACAACTACTCTAAGTCCAGACAGTTTGCAAAGTTTCTTGAAGTATTCCCTGCCCTTATTCCTATCGATATTTTTATTGTGTTATTTTACTACATTCTGTGCACAGTACAGTCAGTGGGATTCCACAGATGAAATTTCTTGAGCTGTATTTTCCTCTAAAACTCGCTTAATCCATCCAAATCACTTTCAAAACTGAAAGTCCATTTTCTTGCTTTTTAAAGTATGAGTTACATACACATCAGCATTTTTACAGAGTATAAGCTACTTTCCCAGTTACAAGTTATTGAAAAATACAGATAAAGTTATGCGAGGTTTAGTTTGCTTTTGCATCTTATTGTTTTTGGTGGGAATATAACTCCCTAGTGTTTATGAAATAGCAATGCCAACAAAGTATCATGTATAAATATATGTTAAAATAATAAGATAAACTGAACACCTATGTATCAATCACTCCGCTATGAAATAAAACTTTATCTTCAGAGCCATCTGTGTATTCCTCTCTTCCCTACCTACACGACGGATATTTTGCATTTATTTTCTTGCTAGACATATTTTGTTCATCAATTACTACTTAGGTTTTAGCAGCAGAATTTATAATCTGAATATATGATGCAGATATATATCCTTTTAAATTTGCTGCTATAATATTGTAATTTATTTTGAATATACTAGGCACAGAATGATATGAATTACCTGATGCTTGAGATGTGGTAATTGAAAACACATGCTGATTTTCACTTTGGGGCATTTGTTAGCTTAATCTGTATAGGAAGCAATAACATATCTGTGTATGTTCATTATAACTATTAAGTTTCCATGCCCTAACCTTTTTTTATTTTGGTGTGGGAGAATATAACAAATAGAGATAAACTTAATTTTCTGAATTCAGACAGCTCAGAGGTAAATCACGACTATGGAAGTCACTGTTGTATCGTGGGAAAGTTACTTCCCATGTAATATCTGTGCTGTACTTTCTCCATCTCAAATTGGGAGATAATAATTAGATTTATGCAGCTGTTGTTAAGAAGTAACTGACATGGACAAAGGAAAACATGTAGCAGAGTGACCTGAACTCTTACTGTGAGTTCAAGAAATGGTAACTGTCCCTCTTTTTTATGACTGACATTATGTCTTCTTTGAAACATCAGTGGAAAAAAAATGGTGAAATGGCATCTAACCAAAATGTGATTACTGTCCTCTTGTTTTCCTCAAATCTACTCTGTGAGATATACTACTAGTACATTTCAGTTTTCTATGAGATTGAATTCTACGAATGTGTGAGCCTGCTAAAAGAGCAACCTGATTTTCTAGTAGAGCCGTTCTCAAAGTTGATCCTTTCAGAGGGTCTGCAAAGTCAAAACTATGTTCATATTAATGCTAAGATGTCATCTGCATTTTTCTCTCTCATTCTCACAAATTAGATGCTTCCAAATGTGGAGTGTAGTTCTCAACAGGCTACTTGACATATGATGTTATGAGTGATATCACAACAGTTCAATGCAGGAGCAAACATAGGAATCCAGCATCTTTTATTCAGCCAGATATTTTAAAAATTTGCAAAATGTACAACAGTGAGTCTCCCCATTTAATATAACTTTACAAATAATGTGGTATTTATGCCTACATGTAATGGGTTATTTAAAACAAATAAATACATATTTTAATTTTCTCTGTTTTAATTTCTTATATGGTAAATACAAGTGGATAGAAATAACCCACATAAACAAAAGCTCTTGGAGTTGTCAATAATTTTGAGTCCCCAAAAGTCTGACAACCATGTAGGTCTCAATTACCATTCTCTCCTCATTGATGCTTTCTATTGCAGTTTATTACAAAAGCTCCTGACTTCAGTAAAAGCTTTACCACTCTAGTCACGGTAAAGATTAGGACTATGTGCTGTTTTGTCTTTTTTCATCCCCTGTGAAGACAGACACAGGTACTTTGTCTTTTCCAGGTCGGTTGTTAATCTAACAAAGTACAGTAGCACAAAAAAGTGACCCATAATTTGTTTTTTCTTTGTGAGCTCTTCTTCTCCTTTGTTTTTCTTTCTATACAGAGAGGACATGGCAAGAATTACTTGCAGTCTCATGAGAGAGAAGTATTTCCCAGAGGGTTTTTCAACCAATACTGCCTCTTTAAATACATGAGATGGACTGAGAAAAAAATGTACATAATTCACATTCCTGTCTCAATCCTTTGAGGATTTCTACTCAAGAACAACAGTGTATCATGATAATATAGTTACATTATGTATTATAAATTACATATATATTCCATCATTTATATCAAGAATAACATTTGGTTAATGTGTGATTATTGGATGAATATTTAATAACAAAAATATTTTGTCCTGATGTCTGCCTTCCTCTAACTTAAACCGCCATTACTTTAGCATTTAAATTATGATCAATGGCAAATTATAATCCTACAAAGCACTGATTTGGTAACCAATCAAAGATAATTCAATGTTTGGTGTTAAAGACCTTTATTAGTTGATATTATATCATTCTTTTCCCTTTCAAGTGATCGTAAACTTACTCATATTTTTAATACAGAATTTTTTTTTTTAGCTAAAGAAAAATATAGGCAAAAATAGATGGTCTATATTGCATCTCTCACCTTGAATAACTCAGCAGGGAGGGATTTTTGTTTCATGAATGTTCCCATTTTTGTACCTCTGTCTTTGGAGTTAAAATCCTTTTCACACACATAGCAATACCAAACCATCACACCTCCATGAGATTTCTATGTTACGTTCCACTAAAATTAGACGGACTTCCTCTCTCATTCCTCTAGCAGATATTCTGTGAGTGACTGTGTTAAGCTCTTTATTAGTCACTATTAATCCAGCAAAGTGGGTACTGTATGAACATTATATATTGGTCAGAGTGATATTATCTAAACCCAGTCCTTTTAAGTCAGAATTCAATTTCCTGAACTTCCAAAGATATGCTGAAAAACTTGAATGCAAATTTACATGATTCATTTCACATTTAATGATTAACATAGCAAAGGTTATAACATAATAGAGTATTTGCTATGGAGTTTATATTAGGTGAAATCATATGTATAATTATATATTTACACATGTATATGTGTGTATACATATATGCATACGTGTGTGTATACACATATATCTGAAAATGGTTATCTCTTGTCAGATTCATTTTTGATTTGAAAACAGGCTTATGAGATAATTTGAAGCACTAAAATGTTGACATTTGTTTTCATCAGAGAAGGTAGGGAACTTGCAAATGAAAATATCGACAGCTTTCATCACTTCGGCGATGGCATCGCAGCCAGCCATTAGAAGGCGTGGTCTCTGCCTCACCCAATTATATGACTCACTAAGTGTCAGGAATTTAGAAGCCTCACCCTCTGAAAACTCTCCTTTTTCATTTTAAGTATTTCACCAATATTATTGTGAGCCAGTAATCTGGTCCTGAGAACCTTAGCAATTTTTTTTCTCTAAAAATAACTATACAAGAGGTTCAAGTAGCTCATTAAGCAGGCGTGCATGCTCCTATATTTCCAATGCTCCCCTGCAGCATATAATGGTGTGGACAACAAAATGTGAAAAATCTCAGGCTAAAGGAGTTAAGAGCTGACCTGCTTCCTATTATTCCTTTTTCCCCACTTTGGTGATATTATAGTTCACAAAGCTAATCAGATGATGTAACATGTAAACTTTTTTGCAAGATTTCACTGTAATGTCTACTGGTACCTGGTGTTGGTTGGTGTTAATTAGCCCAACTAATATAGAAATTTATTTGAACCATTTCTATACCGTATTTATGTGTGAATAGATTCATAAATATTTATAAAGAATAGAAGAGACAATTTTTATAAATAGGGAAAATATCAATATATATTTTTTTGCTTTCAAATCATTAGATGTCACATCAAGCCAGTATTTCCCAAAGTAGCTTCAGTTAAATATTGATTCTATAGATATTCATCAAAATAATTTCATGTTATAATAAATTGAGAAAATTCTGTGTCATATAATGAACCACCCGACATCTCTCCTGAAAAGCAGTATATTTAGAAGTTCAGCTTAATCCTGCAGTGAATAAAATGTTTTAAGTTCCTTTAATTCAATGCTTATACAAACATTTATTATTGTTAGACCTTATAACATATACCCAAACTGTTGTCTACTAAATACTAGGAAATACTTTATTAGATTATATTTGATAACATCATAAAAAATATTGTAGAAGAGACCCAATCCTACTGAATCTTTTAATGTGTATTTTGAAATCATATAGGTAGTAAAATTAGTTGACAATAAGAATGATATAGCCTTTAATTTACTAGATTGAAAACACCTTTAGAGTAGATACTAGTTCTTATCTTTATATTTCCAGTGCTTTCAAAGTGTTCTACATACAGTAGGCTCTTTAAAAATATTTGTCAGTAAATGAGTGAGATACTTCTCTTTGAAAACATTGTATTTTTACACTCCTGCTAACTTGAATCACGGCTAGAAAAGAACTGAAAGGTGAACTCAGAAACAGAGGACACTATTTCATGCTTAAATATCCATGTGATTAATAAGATAATATACACGAAATTCAGTAAAGTTGATTTAGCTCACAAAGTCCTGGATAAGCCAGATTCTGATGTATACATTTAAAAATAATTTTTCAGTTAAACAAAATTTTATAGATCTTACACTTGCATGTAAGTCATATGACATTATGAGAGGTATTATCATTTTAAACTCTCTTTCCATTATTATTCATCTAAAAATGCTTGAAGTTCTTAAATGGGTTCTCCCTGAGATAAATTTCTCTTGGCCTTGGTAAGAAGACAAGCATACAAATAGAAAGCACTGCTAGACTGGAAATAAAAATGGACCACAGAAAAATGTTGTTCATATTAGTTATTATCCTATCTTTTAAAAACAGAGGTAGAAAATGGCTTTGGAAACTTTATTATTTTTATTATTTTTTATGAAATAATTGTACACACAGTTGGGGTTCAGTGATTCCTCAAGCTGGTCTATTATCTCTGGCCACCATTATTATTACATGCAATCGTTTCTAATTGTAATGCCTTGCCGATAGCTGTGGCATTATAAAAAGTAATTTACAGATTCCTATGAATCTGAGTCAAGTATATTATTATCTCAAATGTATTATTTTAAATATTTTTATTTCTAAAAAACAAAATGCTCTGATGATAACTCTACATGAAATAAAATATTAAAAAACTTTCCCCCCAAACATTTCTTGTATAAGTTTTAAAATTACCTGCAAAATGTACTAAATAGCTATGATTTCTCAAGCACATATTCTGTGTCAAACAAAGTCATGAAGAGTAAGCACATCACTGATTGATGGAGAATAATTATTGAGAACATATATCTTCAAAGACTAACAGAAGAAAAATTTAAATAAATAAAAATGATTTCATATAATGAATCTCTGTGTGATTTTAATTAATCTGCAGGTCTCCTATACTTTTAAGGGTAGTCTGAAGAATATTATATTATTAGTACATATCAATGAGTATTATAAACTAATAATGTTAATGACTGTTATCAAGGTCAAATTATAAGGAAGAGTTGTTTCACATATTTTAAGGAGATATACATATCACAAATTTGCAAGGTGAGTCCCAAAGTGTATTTCAAGCATTGTTTTAGAAAAGTCTGGCTCAGAGAGGTAAAATGACTCATTCAAATTTTCCCAGCAATTAGCCAGCAAAACTAGATCTGTGGTACCCAGAGAAATATTTGTTTAATCTCAAGAAGGAAGAGAGTATAAAGAAATGTCTAACCCATATGTTAATCATGTCATACCTATTTCAGTAATGATTGCATTTGTATGTTCAAATGCGAAATATCCAAGAGGAATAAAATGAGAAGGTACAGTTACACTAGAACCTCTTTAGTAAACTGGAGTTTAAAGGAGCCTTTACAAAAGATTTGAGGAGCAAGAAATACCAAGGACAAAAAAAAATATAAAGTGTTATGCTCATCTTTTACTAATTTTAATGGATCTAAATATTCTAAGATACCTGGACAGTATCTAGCACATTATAAGGGCTCGATAAATGTGTTCTGGTTACTGATATTGTTATTATTCTGCTTCAATAATTTTAGGAAGCTATAACTGGGGAAGAGAAAGTTTTTCTAGGATGGATCCTGAAGGCAGTTATTTTGGCCGTTGCTTAGCAGGAGTGTAATGATGACTTATCGATAATTTTCTCCTAAGAATTTAACTACAGCACTTGGGTTATCTGAATGCCTGGGCAAACACATTCCTCTTGGCCTTTGTGACTAATTAAGAAAAACAAAGACAATAATAAATGACTGTGGATGGCATTTATTGAGTGCAGACTATATTTAAGGAGTTGATAAAACAACCCTATTGAGAATTAACAACTACCCTTATTTTTGAGATGAGGAATTTGTGACATAGAAAAGCCCTAGGTTACATAATGGTGCAGACTAGATTTGAATCCATGTCCTTCAAGTTTATAAACTATTTTCTAAAATAATTTATTATAGTTCCTTTATAAGGCAATAGTTTTTATAATTCTTCTTTTTCTAATCTAAATCACGGTTTATTACATAAATTATGTTTAAGCTTGCTTTCATTTATTTGACTAATTTTAATTTTATACTCTTAAAAGCATTTCCATATATAATATAACTTCCTGATTATACACCAAAAATAAATCAAGCTGATGAGGAGTTATAACTATGTTTAATGGTAGCAGTTTACAGAAGAATACTGATTTATGATCAAATAGAAATACTGAGTCAAAATAAAAATGAATAAGGCAATTATGAGAACTGATAGTCAATACATCTAAAAGTTAAGCAAAATAATCACAATAATATAAAAAATAATGGAATTTACTACCTTCTTCTCTCCATAATATGTTAGCTACTGCAGCATGTTTAAAAGAAAAAGGAGAAAAAGAAAAATGAGTCAAGAGTGATTCAATTACATAGTAATATAAATAACTATTAAAGAGGTCACAATCTCTAAGGCAGAACATGCACATAAAAATAGTGAGGATGAACTCAACAATCTATATTAATAAAACAGGAAAATGCTGGGAGTATAATCATGTTCTATTCATGTCTTGAAATAGCCAATTCTTCGGAATAAAGATTTTTGTTAATAGACAAAAAAAAATTTATGTATCACTGAAAATAATGGTATATTTAAGTTAATTTTAATAAAATATATCTTTAGAACACACATTAGTAAAGACTATTTATTTGACAGCTTAGTTAAAAGTTACTAATTGTAACAGTTATAATTTTAGAATTCTCATTAGTTGTAAGTAATGCTTCAACATAATATGTAATATTCCTGAGCAAGATGAGTTCTTGTAAATACAGGATTTTGAACGCAGAAATAGCCTATTTTTAAGTAGTATATGCTTTCACTTTTTAAGCCAGCATAATAAAATATATCTAAATATATCTTGTTTATTTCAATGCACAATAATGCTTCATATTAAATTATTCCTGGACAATAGGTTTATTAAATACTGTATCGGGACTAAATCAACATAGAGTTAAAATATTAAGACAGAAATAAAGAAAAATACCAATTAAAAATATTCTCAACAAAATGCCTGATTCCTTTACTAATCCAAATTCATCTAATTCTATATAATTTCTCTTTTTTTGAAGTATAGTTGATTTACAATTCTATTAGTTTCAGGTGTACTTATATACTTTCAAAGCAGAATAATACTGGCAAAAAGAAAATGTAACTAAAGGAACAGCTCATCCACATCTAATTACTTCCTGCATATGTTAACCATATTAAACATAATCACTTTTTAAAAACTAAACCCTGATCGTCAGTGTAGCAGAGCGAAGACTGGAATCTAGCACTCCTAGCTGGAGGGTGGAGGTCCAAGTCATGCAGTTTTCAGCACCTACCATAGTATAAAAAATCCTTTTTTGTAGAGTAAGCGTTTTTTTGAGATTCTTGGCATTTTTAATTCTTTAGCAATACTTATTCAAATATGCATTCATGGTACTTGCATCCCTTGGGCACATTTTGTGCTGCTGCTCTTGTTGCCTATGGTGTGCTTGCAATGAATATGTAAAAGGACAGATCCTAGTCACAAGGAGAGAACATGGACCTGAGAAAGGAGAGAACCATGCTAAAAATGATTATAAGCATATGTAATAAGTGCAATTAGAGAAGCAAATATCAGGTTCGGTGGCAAGCGACAGGACGGGATAGTCACCTTCAAGGGGCAGAAGCTGGGCAGTGGAGGGACCACTTCATTGGGCTGCTGATGTGCAAGCAAGATGACGCCACCCAAGCTTACAAGGGGATGCCGGGCGCAAGAGGCATGAGATGTTCAAGGTATATCAATGGGACACGTTATAACGTATTCAGCGAAATTTAAGTGATTGGCTATATTTGGAGGGCAAAACTGATAGAAGATACAGCTGGAGAATTTGACCCTGACAAGGTCAAGAAAATCTTTTATATTACATGGTACACAGGAGATTAAATTTTCTTCTATACGCTCATGAAAGATGGAGCCATGATTAGACTAATTTTATTTTTCCGGCTTATAAACAAAGGTAAGTAGACCTATGTTTACTCATATCTCCACCGATGGAATATGGTGTGCCAATCGTGTGCCAGGCATTGTATTCAGCGCTACCATACACAGAATAAAACAGACCCAGGCTCTGTGCTAATCGAGTTTATACACTAGTTGAGGGGGAAAAAAAAAAACAACTGGATTCAAATCATGTAATTTCAAAATTACAAATTTAATATGTTATGAAAGAAAGGAACACAGTAATGTGAATGCTTTTAATGAGTGGATTAGGCATGATCAGTGAAACTAGGGGAAACGTCCTTAATGGTGATGGTGAAGGTGAAGTCTGAAACATGAAGAAGAGGAACCCAGGCGGGGTTGTAGGAATCGGACTCCCAGACATAGGAAAAGCATGTACAAACCCTAGCGGGTATGTCAAAGCACTGCTATTTTATTATTATTCTTATTATTTCGTCCTACCACTTGTGGGATCTTAGTTCCCTGACCAGGGATTGAACCCGGCCCCTCAGCATTGAGAGCACAGAGTCCTAACCACCGGGCCGCCAGGGAATTCGCAAACACTGCTATCTTAAAGGACTAACGACAGATATTTTTAAGACGTCCAATCATTTATGAGAAAGTACCAAAAATACATGGTTTGTAATATTAATACCAGATAAAGTAAAATTCAAAGCACTATATAATGAATTTAAAATTATATAAACTAAAAACATAGTATTAAAATATGAAGCAAAATTATTAGGACTAGATACAAAATTTATAAACCAACCATCATATTCTGCTTTAACTCATCACCTTCGGTATTTGAAAAATGAAGGGGAAAACCACAAAGTTCAATAATACAATTATTATGACTAAATTAGTGTTTTCATAATGAATGTTCTGTAACAAAAACAGGAAGTGTTTTCAAGTTTTCTTGAAAGATAATCAAGAGTAGTCACAAAGTAACTGGAAAATAGAAAGTCTTTCTGTATTCTGTAAGTATATTCCAATAACCATAAACTGTTAAGACATTTTCTGACAACAATAAAGCAAATATGAAAATGTATTACAAGTATTTAAACCCACTAAATCCTTCAACAAATTAAATATTTAAAAAATAAAATATAATAATAATTCATATAAAACAACAAAAATGCAAAAATAAAATTCAATATGTGGACCCAAAGACTTTTGGCCAAAAGATAATGCATAGGCTTAATTAATTCATCGCTGAACAAAATATATGAGGGGGAGAGAGAGAGAGAGAGAGAGAGGAAAAGAGTAGAAAGAGGAGGAGATGGGGAGTCAGGAAAGAGGGAAGAAAGAAGAAATGTTTGTAGCTATGATAATTTTAAATTAATGTAGAATATTTTGGTAATAAATTTGATAATCTATATCATAAAAATTCCAAGGAACTATAAATATCCAAACTGAATGTAAAGAAGAAATTTGAATAAAAATAACCATGGTGCTAATTAAACCACTTTCAAAAACAGTTTCTTCCCAAGATGCTCTTAGAGTCTAAGGCTTATATAAAAAGTACTTACTTTCAAGAATTATATAATTCCAGTTGTATTCAGTGTTGTTAGAATATAGATCAAGATGGAAACGTTCCCATTCAGTTTGTAAAGTCAGCAAAAGGGATGCCAGTAAGTGATAATAATAGCAAAGCAAAGAGAATTACAGGATACTTTCACTAATGACAAAAACGACAAATAAAATGCAAGTGAAATTCACCAGGATATTAAAAGTTTGATCATAGACAGGAATCCTCTTGGAATGAAAAAAGGATTTGGTAGAAATTTAGTTAAGAAATCAATTCATCTGATATAATATATTAGAATATCAAATGAGAATGACAAATATAATTTAAATTTAAAAACATAATCTGATGAAATGTATCACATATTACTAAGTGTAATATACTCTTAGTAACCTGGCAAACTAAGAGTAGAGGCATATTTTATATTAATATAAATGTGTTTGTTAAATGTTAAAAATTAACTAGAAATTTATTTTGACAAAGCAAACACTTTATTAAGCCCAGAAACAAATATAAATTATATAAGCACTGTAAACTTGTAAATAAAATAATCAAAATTTGAAGCTAAAATGAGTCACAAAGGTTAAATTAAAATGACACATAAAACTCACAAGAGAATTCAGTTAGGCGACAAGACATAAGATAAATACCCCAAATTCTATATTCTTATGTAAGAATCAGAAGATACAATAGAAGATTTCATTTACAATAGCCTCAAAGTATATCAATGATTTACTAAAATATAAAAAATACAGGAAATCAAGTGTAATGTTCACTAAAAATACACTAGATGGGACACTATATTATCCCTAGATCAAGAGAATAAATCTTATAAAGATAAAATTTATTTTGAAAATACTTAATTAAAAAATGTCATGTATTGTTATTGTCTGTTTAGAATATGTTTTATATATTTATTATACAGTCAGAATGTGCATTACATTAAAAAAATACTTTGAATTCAATTACACAGGTAAAATAACCAAGTCTATTTTCCTTATATGACTTTTCATTATTTTTTAAAATTTTTACATAAATGTGTACATGAAAGGGGGAGCTTCTGACACAATATATAAATATGTGACAGATAAAAATTCATTTATCATAACCTGGCTAGTCTAATCTTAATCACTGTGCACTATTCCATCATATGGATTTCTACTTTTTAAAAATACAATTGTTCATTGTTTGTCAACTTAAACCTAGTACCTAAATCAAAGACTAGTATAAGTGATGGAGACTCAATAAATATTTTTGGTTGATCAGTCATACAGATGTATGCATGTATACGTACGTGTACATGTGTGTGTGCACTGCAATGACCCTCTTTCTAGCTACTTTTTTCCATTAGCATACAGCTCTACAAGACACCTGGCTATGTTTAAAGCCATTGACACCTATTGCCAGGTGGATTTCCAAAAGGTTGCTCTCAGCACCATCAGCTGTCCAGGAAAGTATTCATCCCACCCCTCTCAAGGTGGACTATTAATGTGTATGTGTGTATGAGCAGGCATGTGTGTGCAGGCTTACCAAGTGTGAATAAGTATTATCTCTTACATATATTAGTTTGCTTTTAAATTATATTGACTCTGCTTGCACATATATAAATAAAACTTTCCTCTATTTATATACTTAATCGCTTATCTATTGGGATGTAACTTTGATAATTTTTACATTTTTAATAGCTGCTTATAGATTAGAATAACTATTTTGTCACATTAATTTATTCTTCATAAAATATAAACAGCAACCTATAATAAATGTAGGCTTGATGATGCCACTCATTTGCTTAAAAACACAATGCATGTATCTGTGTTTGTGTGTGTGTGTGTGTGTGTGTGTAAGCTCAAAATCTTCAGCATAGCACATATGGTCTTCCATGATATGCCTGTGTCATCCTAAAGTCACATTCCAAACATCAAGTTATTTTGAATCTCTTCATTGTTACACATGTATTACATTTGCATGAATAGCCTCACCAAAATTCTTCACCTAACTTGACCATAATTGTCCTTCAAGATCCAACTTAGCTTTTATCTATAGTTAGCCTGTCTAGAACCAGGAGTTGGGTTAAATGACTCTTTTTCTCTACATATGAGATCCTATGAAACATCTGTGGCCTTCCATAATGTACCATACCTACATTATCTGTCCTGAAAGCTTTCATTTATAATTAGATAATGAAAACCTCAAAGTTACAGACCTCCAGTATTCAATACTTATCCACAACTTAACTGAAATGTAAATTTCTTTTTGAAGATAACATGTCTTATAATGAAAATGTCATTCAATGGAACAGATGTGTAGACATCCAGAACTTCTATTAATGCTCTTTTCATAAATTGCTTTATTTTGTAAATTAGGGACTTGCAATTATATTCAAATGATGGATGCCATATTAAGTATGCTGTCTCTATGAGAAAACACATGTGGAGGGTGAATATTACATAAGCAAAAGCAATTACATAGTTAACTACAGAGCAGCATGCTGTAACACTGAACAGCTATTTTCCTTGGCTACTCATGTGTAAATTGCTTGGCCTTTCAACTAAATACGTTTTTTGCTCATCCTTGTCTTTGTCTGAAAGTGTAAGGTTGGAACCAGTGCAAAACATTTTTTGATAAGCTACATTTATGTAAGTGTAACATTTTAGCTAGATGTCTTATTGACTGCTGCTCCATTTGAACTTAAAAAATTGACTTAACTTCAGAAGGCAAATGAAAAAGGGCAACGGCAAAAGAAAATATAGATAAAAATTTAATGTATCTGAAAAAATGTGTGGTTTGTGTCATGGTAGTTGAAATTTCTTTGAATGTACATATGGAGAAGGAAATGAGACATTAAAACATACTATTTTGGGGATGGAAACTATATAAGATATGCCAAATACACTGCCTGCCATATGCCAAATTCAAAGCCACTTTTAAGTGAAACTGCCACTCTTTTAGCACTGACTGAAGACGATTCTCCCAGGACTACAGATGCCCAACCTAGTGTCTAGAATTATCTGATTAGGCTATAGTGCCAAGCTTACATTAAATCATACAACCTGAAACTAGAGATGACTCCATGGTTTTAAATTCTATGAAGTGATGACATAGGATAATAATATTCTTTTGGGGGTGTAATTTGAATCAAGAAATCATGTTAGAAAGCCAAGAGTACAGAGAACTGGAATTGTAAGAATGCATAGCAAAAGGCACCATGACATAGAATTAGGGCTGTGATAATTTGTGATCATGCAGATTAGGATTCAATTAGATGTGAACAGGAGGAAGACCTATGCAACACATGGGAGAAGCAAGAGTCTCAGCTGTTGTCTATGTAAAGTTGGTTTCTAGGTTCTGAATGCAGATACATCTCTGACTGCTTCACATTGCCAGTTCAACATTCACATCCATTTTTAAATACCCTATACTTAACCAAAGAGAGAGAGTCTACTCCTGGTGACAAAGTGAGTCAGACTGAAACCAAGACAATGTAAGAATTATTCCCACGTCAAGAGGTAGAACTGTCATTATACACAGGTAATGTGATAATATATATAGAAAAACCTAAAGACTCCACACAAAATACTAGAACTGATAAATGAATTCAACAAGGTAGCAGGATACAAGACTAACATACAGAAATCGGTTTCATTTCTTTACACTAACAATGAAATATCAGAAAGAGAATGTAAACAAACAATCCCTTTTACAATCACATCAAAATAAAATAAAATAATTAGGAATGAACCTCACCAAGGAGGTGAAAGACTTATATGCTGAGAACTATAAAAACAGATAAAGGGAATTGAAGGTGATTTAAAGAAATGGAAAGATATCCAGTGCTCTTGGATTGGAAGAATTAATATTGTTAAAATGGCTATATTACCCAAAGCAATCTACAGATTTAATGCAATACCTATTAAAAAAAACCTATGACATATTTCACAGGACTAGAGCAAATACTCCTAAAATGTATATGGAACACTAAAAGACCCAGAATTGCCAAAGCAATCGTGAGCAAAAAGAACAAAACTGGAGGCATAACCCTCCTAGACTTCAGACAATACTACAAAGCTACAGTAATCAAAACAGCATGGTACTGGCACAAAAACATAGATGAATGGAAGAGAATAAAGAGCCCAGAAATAAGCTTATACACCTATGGACAATTAATCTTCGACAAAGGAGGCAAAAATCTACAATGGAGAAAAGACAGTGTCTTCAGCAAGCGGTGTTGCGAAAGGTGGACAGCCAAATGTAAATCGCTGAGGTTAGAACACACCTTCACACCATACATGAAAATAAACTCAAAATGGCTTTGAGACTTAAATACAAGACAAGACATCATAAAACTCCTAACAGAAAACATAGGCAAATCATTCCCCAACATAAATCATAACGATGTTTTCTTAGGTCCATCCCACAAAGCAATAGAAATAAAAGCAAAAATAAACAAATGGACCTAATCAAACTTATAAGCTTTGCACAGCAAAGGAAACCACAAAACAAAAAGACAACCTACGGACTGGGAGAAAACATTTGCAAATGATGCAACCATCAAGGGCTTAATGTGCAAACTATACAAACAGCTCCTATAACTCAATAACAAAAAAACAAACAAGCCAATCAAAAAATGGACAGAAGACCTAAATAGATATGTCTTCAAAGAAGACATACAGATGGCCAATAGGCACACTGAAAGATATTCATCAACACTAAGTATTAGAGTAATGCAAATCAAAGCAACAATGAGGTACCACCTCACACCAGTCAGAATAGCTATCTTTTAAAAATCTACAAATAATAAATGCTGGAGAGGGTTTGGAGAAAAAGGAACCCTCTTACACTGTTGGTGGGTTTGTAAATTGTTGAAGCCACTATGGAAAACAGTATGGAGGTTCCTCAAAAAACTAAAAATAGAGTTGCCATCCCACTACTGTGCATATACCCAGACAAAACTATAATTTGAAAAGATACATGCATCCCTATGTTCATAACAGCACTATTTACAATAGCCAAGACATGGAAACAGTTATATATATATATATATATATATATATATATATATATATATATATATATATATATATATATAACTGAGTCACTTTGCTGTACAGAAGACATTCAACACAAGATTGTAAATCAACTATACCTCAATAATTTTTTTAAAAGAATTATTCCCATGTCAAAGAGTTAAGCTATTGCATGAAACAAATGAAAATGGTACCCATCTTTCCTTCCAATGCCAAACCAAGTAAGCATATTGTCTGCAGTGGTTATAACATGATGAGTAAGAAAGTATCTCAAACTCAGCGGCTTAAAACAACAAAAAGCATTTATGTCTTTACGGAGGTTTTTTGGCCAGAGGGCGCGCTCTGGCTTGGGCTTTCTTTCTCACGAGGCTTCAGTCATCTGCAGGCTGGACTTGGGCTGGAAGATCCACTTCCATGCAGGTTCACTTGAATGGCTGGGAATTTGGTGCCAGCTGTTGGCAGGAGGTTTCAGTTTACTTCTGGGACTCACCCCAAGGCTGCTTAAGTGTCCCCATATGCTGGCAGTTGGCTTTCTCCATAATAAGTGATCCAAGAGAGCAAGGCAGAGCCATAATGCCCTTCATGAACTGTCTTCAAAAGCCATACACTTTCCCCTGTACCCTACTTTATTTATGATAGAGAGAGACCTGATCTGTTTCAATGTGGGAACAGACTACAAGGTGAGTGAAACAGAAGAGGAGGAACATTAGGACCATGCTGGACACCACTCAGTGTTAGTGTAACAGACTGCTTACTAAGCAAACATCAAGAAAACCTAACTTCCTCTTAGCCAGATTGCCAAGACCTAAGCTTCTCTTCATATAGAAATTCTAAGCCTACTATTGTCAGGAAGCGACTCGATTTTGAGAATTCTTCACACAAATGACTGGCTGTGTTTTTTACATGATAAACAATAAACAGTGACATTATTAAACAACTGTGGGTAATTAGTTGCAGATATATAAGAGAACAACTTTGCCTTCTAATTCACTTATACACCCTGCTATTTCAGGTAGATGGCAAGCAAAGTTACTTCCTCATTTGCTTTGACTTCCTCATCTAGAAAATACACCACATGGTGAATTAGAGAATTTGAAAAATAAAATGATTATCACACATTTTAAGTAGTACATGGCACATAATGTTTTATATATATAAAGTACTTAGTTCTCCTAAGTAGAACTCAAGATCATCATACCTATAGAAATTAAATTAATAGAGAGGTAGCCAAAAAAGAAAAAGTTGCATAAAAGTATATTCTAACCTATCATTAGGGCTACCAGAGGATTCTCTTTATTATCATTTGAGAGAACAAAATTATTAGAAAAATAGAAGACTACTTGGATGTTAATTAACATATGTGCAAAGAAATAATTAAAGATGGTAGACTTTAAAGCTGTAGCAATGAATATCAGTTTTTATAAAAGGGTATTATTTCTAGCAATTTTTATCCCTCTCGTATTCTGAACTCCCCACTATTTAATATGTATTCAAATATACATATTTAATATATTTATATTACATACAATGTTAACATATGGATCTAATTATATTTAAACATGGTATAAAATAAAAGATATACATTCTCTGAAGGAAACTGGCTACATTAAAAAGTTATTTATCATTCAGGTAAGTGAAGATTTTTAGATAAATATTTTGAGAGGGAAATTACACATAATCCACAAATGCATTAAATATCATGATATTTAAGGCATTCTGGTTAAATATATAGTTTATAATTCAGTTACATTTGCTTATCTCTAAAGACATTACAAAACAGATATAAAACAGGGCAATGAAAGTCAGCAGACACCTTAACAACATAATCACTGAAGTAGGCCATAACCTTAGCATTGGAAATTTCGTCACAAGACTAGTCGTCACAAGATTTTAAAATATATTAGACTTTACACGGCCTGAGAAAGTGTTCATGTAGATGATGACATAATGTCTCATAAAACAAGCTGATTATAAGTTAACAGAGGTTAACTTCTTCTTGGAACAGATTTCTAAAGAAACTGCATGACATAGAACAGAAAATCAGGCAGTATGAAGATTTTGAGTATTCAACGAGCTAAAAATGTTCCGTTGCTTAGAACAGTGCCTGGCATGTACACACACACACAAACACAGTAGTGTATGTATACACACAACACATATGTTTATATACATAAGTGCACATGTACTTTTTCGAAAATGATTATGTATTTTTGCTAAACATACATATAAACATAACTTCAAAGATAAGAACTTTATATTTTGACTCAAAAATGAAGCAACTTGCAGCAGTAATATGGCTTATATATCTTGTCTTGTATTGCAGAGAAACATTTGAGTGTACACAGTGTGGAGGAACAGATATTTACATGCCCCTTCAGACATTCTTTCTCAAATATGAAAAGACTTATTAGCAGGCCAATGGCAAGTTCCACAGTAAATTCAATTTGCTTTTTAAAACTGGTTCAAGTGTTTACATTGTGTTGATTAAAGTGAATTCCATATTGCTTTTGATTTGCTTTTACACAATAGCTCCAGGCTTGGCACTGTTAAACAATAATGTGAAACCTGACATTCTCAATCTGTTAAATCCCCATCGTATAGCAATAAGGTCATGTATTATTGGATTAAAAGGATGGCTAACCCTAGAACTGAAATTTTCTTCTCCAAAGTACCTTAAATATGTCTTTGTTCTCATACAATTTTATGATAGAGAACCCAGATATGTGTTATATAGTAAGAATTTTGAGGGAAAAATGTTAATTGGAGAATTACAAACTAATAATGACATTCATAAAGGAATTTCAGCTTAGTCATGGAAGAACTTGTGATCTTAAATTACAAAATATCCTAATGGTCCCAAGATGCGTTAGCTGTACACAGCACATCCAACTTGTTCATTGAGCCATTTGTTGAATAGGATTAGGTCAATTCAATGTTAGCCTGATGTCTCTCTTACTATTTTTTCTGGGATAATTTTTCTTCTATCTGACGTAATTCTGAAAGTAGTATTTACTCAAAAGACGTTAGTCTCTTTGTTTTGCTCACATTAGTGGAGAGTAAATGGCAGGTCCTGCTTAAAATGACATCATAAGCTGTTAGGTTCTCAACTTTTCAGGGCATTGTCACTTACTACTCTGTTTTCCTAAAATTCTTGATGTATCCTAGTTATTAGGATTTTTTAAAATATTTTTTTGATGTGGACCACTTTTTAAAGTCTTTATTGCATTTGTTACAATACTGCTTCTGTTTTATGTTTGGTTTTTTGGCTGCAAGGCCTGTGGGATCTTAGCTCCCCAACCAGGGATCAAACCCTCACCACCTGCACTGGAAGATGAAGTCTTAACCACTGGACCACCAGGGAGGTCCCTAGTTATTATAATTTACCTACATGTTTTAAAAACATGTTATTTAGATGAATGAAGTCAGACTCATGGTGTTTTAATTTGCAAATGATATGACCGATTAGGGATTAATATACAACATATAAAAATAGTTCATACAACTCAACATCAAAACAAACAAACAAAAAGCAACCACATTAAAAAATGGGCAGAAGAACTGAATAGATAATTTTCCAAAGAAGACATGCAGGTGGCCAACAGGCACATGAAAAGATGCTCAACGTCTCTAGTCATTAGGGAACTGCAAATCAAAACCACAATGAGATATTAGCTCACACTTGTCAGAAAGGCTATCACCAAAAGGAACAAAAATAACAAATGTTGGCGAGGGTGTGGAGAAAAGGGAACCCTTGTGCACTGTTGGTGGGAATGTAAATTGGTGCAGCCACTCTGGAAAACTGCACAGAGATTTCTCAAAACACTCAAAATAGAACTACAAAACAACCCAGCAATTCCACTCCCAGGTATATATCCAAAAAAACCAAAAAGGAATTCGAAAAGATACATGCACCCCAATGTTCATAGCACCATTATTTACAGTTGCCAAGATATGGAAGAAACCTAAGTGTCCATCAACAGCTGACTGGATGTGGTGTATATATATAATGGAATAGTACTCAGCCATAAAGAGAATGAAATTTTGCCATTTTCAGCAACACTGATGGACTTGGAAGGCATTATGCTAAGTGAAATAAGTCAGACAGAGAAAGACAAATATTCTATGATGTCACTTATGTGTGGAATGTAAAAAATACAACAAACTAGTGAATATAACCAAAAAGAAGCAGACTCACAGATATAGAGAACAAACTAGTGGTTACCAGTGGGGAGAGGCAACATAGGGGTGGGGAAGTGTGAGGCACAAACCATTGGTGTAAGATAGGCTCAAGGGTGTACTGTACGTCATAGGGGATATAATCAATATTTTGTAATAACTGTAAATGGAAAGTAACCTTAAAAATTGTTAATTTTTTAAATTTGAAAGTAAAAAAAAAAAAGATTCAATAGTGTATTTAAAAAGGGATGACAATATAGTGAAACCAGAAAAATGTCTGAAGTCATCCACAGTTTTTTGTTTGTTCGTTTTTGTCTTTTCTATGCTTCTTACGTCATCCCATTAAAACTCCTGGTCATAATGCTACCTGATTTTAAATCTCTAATCTTTCAGGAGCCTTCCCTGTGAGACACTGTCATCCCTGGTTTTAAATGCCTGAAGATGAGAAACAAAATTCTTCCTCATCACGTTAGAAGGGAAAATTAAAACATGAAGAAGTGACATCAGTGTCTAAAACCAGGTAAAGAAACCACCACTACACGTTAAGATTAGAAATCTGGAGTTACTGCCCATATTACTTTAACATGTATCATCTTCTTAATTTGAAACCTTATTGCTGCTCCTGGGAGCTGCTACTTCAAACTGTTACACTGGAGAAACAATGGTGGAAAATCATAAAAGGAATAAACTATCTTTTTAACTGGGTATAGTTGCTTTACAACCTGAAACTAACACAATATTGTAAATCAACTACGCTTCAATTACAAAAAAATTTTAAAAAGGAATAAACTATTCTGTTCTCCTCTAATTCTTTCCTCTCTCCCCTCCTTTCCCATCCCCACTCCAACACAAAACAGTTCTGTATCAGTAAGAGAGAACAATGCCAGCTGCCCTTCCTTCCATTGTCAGAACTGAAAAAAGGTCAGAACAAACAACAGTGAAACTCCAGCAGCTGTAGTGACTGCAACAGAGTAAAAGAGAATGGGGTCAAAGATGCTCAGAGAGAAGTGACAGGAAGAGAAATAAACTAGGCCAAGTAGCAGTAGTGTAGCCAGCTGTGCTGTGGGAAGAGTGAACGCTGGCACTGAAACATGAGAGCATTTTCAGTTGAAGCCGTCTGATACCGCAGGGACTCCACAAGTGTAACCTTTAATTATTGCTCACTCTTGAAAATAAGATGCAGTCAGGCATGACTTCCAGAATGTGATATAAAAACAGTTTCCTTATATATATGTATTAGCATACGGTATTTGTTTTTCTCTTTCTGACTTACTTCACTCTGTATGATAGACTCTAGGTCCATCCACCTCACTACAAATAACAGACATGGGGAGGGGGAAGGGTAAGCTGGGACGAAGTGAGAGAGTGGCATGGACAAATATACACAACCAAACGTAAAACAGATAGCTAGTGGGAAGCAGCCGCATAGCACAGGGAGATCAGCTCAGTGCTTTGTGACCACCTAGAGGGGTGGGATAGGGAGGGTGGGATAGGGAGACCCAAGAGGGAGGAGATATGGGAACATATGTATACGTATAGCTGACTCACTTTGTTATAAAGCAGCAACTAGCACACCATTGTAAAGTAATTATACTCCAATAAAGATATTTAAAAAAAAAAGTTTTCCCTCCTATATATGTATTTTTTTACTAACATTCCGTATGAAACTTACCTTTCCCACACGCTACAAGAAAGAACATCAAAGGAAAATGATCAGATTTGAATAAAACTCTGAAATGTTTGTTCCAAGGCCATTTTTTCCAACTTGAGCATACAATTTTTCATGTGACTAGGAGACTCAAGAAGGGAATTTAGCTTCACAGGAGTAACAGACTGTGTGATACAAGAGTAAACTAATCACCAGTTGCGACACATGCTCATAAAGGCATAAGCAATTCCTAAGTAAATCTGAACCTCAAACTAGTTTGCTGTTAAAAACAATATAAAATATTTCATCTGTAACACTTTCTTGAATAGTCCTATTCCTAGCATTTTTCACTTTCACCCATTTTTACCATTTACATAATTTTTATCCATTGTTCAACGTATTTAAGAAAAATTTAAAGCTAAAATTATTGAAGCAGAATAATAACAGTATCTGAGTAATACTGAGCCCTTATTATGTGCTAGACATGGTGCCAAGTATCTTAGAATACTGGAGGCATTAAAATTTTATTTCTACCAATATCTCTAATTGAGTTAATTTCTCTAATAATTTAAGAAAAGCAATTAGCTGTACAGTGGAAACTAACACAACATTGTAAAGCAACTACACTCCAATAAAAATTAACTTAAAAAAAGCAAAATAAAGCAAGCATGTGCTAAAAATGAGCCTAATCAAATAGTTTGGAGTAGAATAATAATGTTCTAAAAACAAATTAATGAGCAGAGTATCCACTTATTTATGTATCAAACAAAATGTTTTCAGATGAGTTTCTGTAGCCAGAATTGTGTCCTGGCCAACACTGTACCCATTGGTATGAAGTAAACATTGCTCAGGGGCCACAAAAGCATAAAGTCGGCAGTAGATTATCTCTTATCTATTATTAAAATAGAATCTTTTCAGTGTTAATTTTCCTCTAATTTAATGGATACAAATTAATAGGCACAAGCAGCCTAAGGCATAATTTTAGTCCTTGACTATTTTAATGATTATTTATTAAAAATAATATTTTATGAACGTTTTCTTCTTAGAAGCGCAAACAGGCTGATAAATCAAGTAACACTATCTTTTGGGAAATGCCATTATGCAAAATAATTTTCAAAAGATGAGGAAGACGGTCCAACTCATACTGAATGCTCACATGGGTTGTATCCAGCAGCACAAAATGTATTCTGTCTTGAGATTAAATAGTCAACATAAAAGACTGTTGGTCTTATATACCATGTTGGCAATTTGAATTTGGTTAATCCTGCTCAGGTAAAAAAAAATTACTCAAATGTCTACTATATATTAAAAATGAGATGCGCAACAAAAAGTGCTTACTGTGATACTTATCTAAACACTAGATAATGACTATGTAGAAAAGAATTTTTACCTTTGCAGAAATATAGCATGTAAATGACTCTTCACTTGACTTTCTCTATTCACAAAGTTCAACACCTCCCTTAATCTGGTTCTACCTAATAATTTATTCTCACCATGTATTGCAAATCCCCAGCAAATCTTTTTATGAGTATATTACACAAAGTTAATAAAACACACCATGTGGGTTCATGACTCTTCCCTGAGTTGATACACTTTTAAGTCTCCAGCTGTAGAGGTATCGCTACAGCCACCAAATATTAGCTCAAATGTCATTACCGCAATAAAGATTATGCAATGCAACTCAGTTGGAATTTGATGATTCTGCGGTTGCAATCCTATCCCACTTGGCTTGTATGTCTGTTACAATTATGTTATTCTGCCATGTATTATAGCTGTCCTTTACTTCTAACTGCACTAAACTATAGTCTTTCTGAAAGTACAGAGTTGTCTTATTCAGTGCTAGCCATATGCTAGCAGCATGTTTGTTTGCGTGTTTGTTCTTTCCTCAGTGAATATTTCATAGGTGAAAACACAAATGAACAAACCTATTGTTCCCTGTAGATTTTTTGTTTGCCTTACAATGAAAACTCTTAACTTTATAAATTTTGTAAATATCCCTTTTCTAATAGACATTAGAAAACAAGTAAGTTTGGATTAATCTTGAAATAGTATTTGCGCACTTGGGAATGTAAAAACTTCACACACATTTAAATTACATAAATCAAATTACAGCCATTGTAAGATGTATTTAAATTAAGTTAGCTCGGTTACCATGGAAATACGGAAGTAATTAAAAAACAAATAAAAATGAAACTAAATTATAGCAAAATATTAAGTACGTGGCAGGTTCTTCTTAAATAACTTCTGAATGTATGGCAATTCAATATTTCTCTAATATGTGTGATTGCTGGGTTCCAAGGCATATGCAAATCCGAACAGAAAATGTTGAAGTGCTTTCCAAAGGGAGGTGAAACTGACACTACCTCTAGCAGTGGACATTGAGTCTTATTTTTCCAAATCACATCAAGTCTTGGTGGTTTGCAGCTTTTTAATTTTTGGTATTCTGGTAGATGTAAAAATGGCACTTCTCTGTGATTATAAAGTGTGTTTCCTTGAAAACTAATGAGGATTAACATCTTTTCATAATATATATTGGCACTTCATCTTTCCTTCTGTCTGAAAAGTCTTTTTAAAACTACTGCCTAGTTTTCTTTGGTTTGTTTCATTTATAACTATCTATCTATCTATTGATTAATCTATGATACTAAGTTCTTATTAGTTTTTTAGGTAGACAATATCTTGAGGGAAAATTCTTATGATTAGAGCTTCTTAATTTTAATCTAATCATACTTTTTTTCTGATGTTTATTCTGCCTTTGAAACATAGCCCTAAAATTATATTCTAATATTGATATTAGTATAATCATAATTAAGACAATATTGGATGTGATATATATGTATATGTATGTATATAGTCTTTACTTGAATATCATTATGATAATTACATTAGAAAATAACACTCCTTTTTTTCTTTACTATATGGTATAATCTTAGTCTTCTTGATCCAAACTATATCTAGGAACACATTTTGACTTTCTATAAGCATATGTTTCAGACAAAAACAAATATTTTATTCACTAATAATTTATTTTCTCTTCAAATTGTACTACTAGAATGTTTCCAAAAGTTTTATTATTAGTTATACCAGAGTTTAGTATTTATAAAGGTATGCATTAGACAGACAGTAGATCAATTTAGGGGAAAGATACTGTATTTAAACTGGCACACAATTTTACTGCATGGGTAAGAAAAGTGACTTTTAAGAAATGTCATATTTAATAACATTTCAAATGTAAAGTAATATTTCGCATGTAACACAAATATGGAAATGAACACAAAGTTGGAAAATAAAGCAAATAAGGAAGATAAACAGTAATCAAACTGTCTGACTCACTCTTTCTGGCATATTCGTACAACAATTAGTTCTTATCAGAACCCACATATCTGGGCAAACAGAGGATAATAGGCACACAGATGTATAATCTGGGCTCTTTGTACACAGTTGATAAAGATGTATGGCATCAATTAGATTTCACAAAATGTTAAGAAGGCACCTCTCTTCAGCCCCTCACGTGGGAGCCTGGGAATTTGAAGAGCACATTTGTTTTATTAACTCTTCACACATTGACACCATTTTCTGACAGAATTCCTATATCAGAGAACTCTAAGAAAATCATTGAGTGATAATTCTCACCTCTTGAACCTAAGTACAGGTTTCCCCACTATCCGCAAGTAGAAGGTTCCTGTGAAACCTTTCACAAACCAAAATGCTATAAAGTGAAGAAGCAATTACCTTAGGACACGTCTTGCTAAGGGGAGGCACAAAATAAATGGAGGTAAAGCACAGATGCTCACAGACACCGTTCACAGCTATGAGGGATTGATGCTGAGATGCTGAGATGATGCTGAGTGTGGTTCCAGGGAAGGAGCTTGGCTGTGCCAGCCTTCCAGCTCAGATGCTCCCAACCTCTACAGGGCTGCTGCAAAGCGGGTTGGACGTGATTTTAGCTCTTCACCTTTCTTACTAGAAAAGAAGATCCTCTTAGGATTTCTTTTGGTTAGCGAAAGCTGCTACTAACGTATTTGTAGGTCTTTCGTAAAAGATAGTGGCATAAATAGAATTTATGAAAATCGGGGGCTACCTGTCACAGCTATTTTGCAAAGGACTCACCAAGTGCAATACCTCTGGAATTATGGATTATCAAAGTGAATCCTAACGTTTTCTCCTGAACACCACCAACAAAATATTAGTATATAGGTTTTCTAAAAGTTTCATAGAGACCTCATACTCAGCACTGTCACTGTATATAAGCTTATTTAGTCTGCAAGCCTGCAGAAATATAAATAAAATATCATCATTACTTGCCTATTTCTATCATAAAATAAATTAGGCAAATTGACATGGTATAATATGAGATGAGATACAGGAATATTCCACTGAAGGTATACAAGGTCCTGTAGAGAAAATGGAGGAAATAAATCAAAATAAGAAAGCTTGGAGTCATATTTTGTTTTGTAGGCAAGGGATCCCTGATTATTGATGATTGTTGTAAACTTGTCAATTTGACGACATTCAGATCACGTAGCATCTTGTTAAATGAGAGACAGGCCTCCACTATTGGGCAAAAATGGCAATGCGTTAGAAACAGGTCTATTTAATGACATTGAAAAGCATGCTATTTTGAAAATATAACCTTCAGATATGGAAACCACAAAGCAGATCATTTCACCATGGTCTGGGTCAACAGATGAAAAGATTTATGAACAAGTTACTTCACAGGATGTGACAATGTCATTGGCCAAATTGAGAGCCTGAATATGAGAATTTAAGATAACTAATGAAAGCTCATAAAATAATAAATGCTTATCAAGCATGATTAACCTCAACTTGAGTCTGATTATTCTAAGTGTGTTTTATTTCACAAGAAGCTTACTAATATGTAAATGTCATGACAAATATTTACCAAATAGTTTTTCGGGTTTTTCAAAAGAAATATGCATCGTTCACTCTGCTTTAAAGTGTTTTTAGTATACTACTTCTATTAAATAATAGTGAATGTTAAACAAAAATTAACAATAATTTTCATTTATTGATTTATTTCATTTTTCTCAAATATCTGTTTTTATTTGGTTCCTCTGGATTCCAGCACTTAGCTCATAACTATCAGCATTAAAATATCACCCTGGCTATGATGTCCACACCGTATCTTTAACTATAGATTTTCCAAATTCCTATTTATTCTACCTAACTCATATTGGTTGAGTATAAAAATGATTATTAATTGATAACTGGTGCATTTGGGTCCATCTATACCTGATAGACTATGCTATTCTTTGTTTATACTAACTTCCTAGCCTCTGTAGACATTGATAAGGTCCTACGTAAATGATCTCATTAAACCTATACAATTGCTATTTCGGAGTAAGTATTTTCTCTGCTCTTTAAAAATGGAAAGTAAATGAAGACTAGAAAGGTTAATTAACTTGTTCATATTACCAGAATATGTTCTATTTCCAAAGTTTGTGATATCATATTTAAACTGCCTTTAAATGTAAAAATACCATATTTTAACCTATTTTAAGACCCTTTCCTCTACTTCTAAAATAGGCAAATACTTCTTAAACATTCATATATCTTTTGAAATATTTAGGTACAAGTGGCTACATTTCACCATATTTCTAAATCCGTATATTGTGAATTATACTTGTCATATTTTTGTAATACTTATTAACTTATATGAACATTATATATTTATATAGTTTGTTCATTCTTGTAATCTTGTTGTAGAGTCTAACCCATTTAAAATATCCATTTAAAGAATCATAATGAATTTTAGTTCATAACAGTCAACCAATATTAATTTATTGAAGTTAATTCTAAACTAAGGAATGTAGCAATAGCTGAATATTTCCAATGTAATACTGCCTGTGACAATGAAAAAAAGAAAAAAAATATATAGACTAGTCTAACATATTCGAATATTATATTCCAATATTTCTGAGAAGCTAGATTAAACGTATCCTTTACTAAAATCCCAGCAAGGTGTCATAAAACCTGTGCCCAGGGCTTAATGCGCATAGAGGCTTAAAAGCTTTCCAGAGAAGCCTACATTCACTCTGCTTTTAATTTACCATAATTCTGAAGATAAATTGTTATCATCTGGGAATTGCCTCCCATTGGAAATGGAAGTGTATTAAGTGTTTATGCTATGTGCAAGATGTTTCCAAATAAACAATGTTGTACCTCTACCTAAAATCCCCTCACATTATTTCAAATTGTCTTCTACTCCCTGTTACAAGCACCAGTCTAGGGCCCATTTCTACTGTTCTTTGCATTTAAGTCCTCCCTGTATACCATTCTGTTCAATCTTAGTTATCAAACCCTAAGCCTAATATAGCTGGAGATTATATTATTTTGCAGCATTTTCTTGTAGTTCAATTTGTCACATGAGAAATGTTCCAGTAGGGTTTGCCAACAAGCCTGTAACTCAAGGTTTTCCATTTCAAAGATTCAGGTACAAGAAAAATCAGCTCCCTGGCCTGTGATGCTTTGCATGCATTTTTCTCTCAACAGCATCATATTGCTGGGAAATATAGTATAAGAAAACAAATGTGGTTGATGCCACTATCAGAACTCAATTATACAGAAAATAGCTGGATGATTACTCTGAAGCTGTAGCCAAACAAAATCCGTGTTGTGTCATTTGACCCAAGAGTTGTAAATCTTTCCCCTTTTTTATTGCTGTCTACATGGGATTCAATACTTCTCTGCATCCTTCAAAAAGAAAACAGAAGAAAATCACCTTACAAAATAATTTTTTAGTATAATAGGAATATAAATTGACCAACATAAAGGGGAAATAAAGTGTAGCTTTTGCTTTGACTCTGGCAAAAGTGGACCCTGGCAAAATATGTATTTTTTTATTTAAAATATCTTAATAGCTACATTAAAAGAAAAATTATACTCTTATCAGCAGAGTCAATTTTTTAGAATGAAGATATATAATATTTTATGTTTGGATATATAATACTATAGATGTCAATATATACTCACATCTCCATCTCCATCTATCTCTAAACCTATATCTCTGTATATGTATCATTCATTTTGGAAACTCTGATTTCTAACAATTACTAGATTTTCCAGTCTTATTAAAAATGATTTTTGTCAATGTTTCTAGCAAGAAGTAATTATTTTCAGAAAATCAGTAAGAATCAGCATAATGTCTTGCATTATGGTGAGTGCTTTACAGTTATCTATACAGAAAACCCTTAGTGAGTTAGTATTTATACTGTATTACAGATAAGGACATTAAAGCTCAGAGATGCTAACTAGTAGCTCCAAATCACAGGACTATTATGTGGTGGAGGAATTATTCTAACTCATGTCTTACTCCAAAGTTCATGCTCTTCTATTAGACCAATCTGCTTTTTAAATATACAGTTGACACTTGAACAACATGCGTTTGAATTGTGCGGGTCCACTTATACAGGGATTGTTTTCAGTAAGTACATACTACAATACTACACGATCCGCCGTTGGTTTAATCCATGGATATGGAACCACAGACACATAGGACAGACTGTAAAGTTCTACTCAGATTATTGACTGCAAGCGCGATTGGCACTCGTAAACACTGCACTGTTCAAGGGTCAACTGTATGTTGTATCCTAACACAACTAAAAGGACAAAAGACCTCTGAAATTATTTTGGATAAGTGAGTAATTTTTAATACATGTAAATAAGAAGAGTGAAGTCATCATTGATGGGTCCATGACTGTTTTCTCTGTTTTTTTGAGAATATCTGTCAACATACAAATGTGACTTGCATAATTAACATTATTAGTCTTTTTTCCATGAAATTACTAGAAGAGAACCCAGCGCAATTCTTATGTTAGGACTTAGAAAAGGCTATAGTTTTCCCTGATGTGCTCGCCACCTGATTTTGGTATTGTTATACAGAATTCTGACAATTTATTGAGTACTAGGAAACATCCCAAGGAAACTGCCTTCAACTAGACAGTCTCACATTTTCAGTTCATTCTCTTTTATCACTACTAATATTCTACTCAATTAGTTTACTTATTTAGCTTTATTCTGGTTTTAATAATGTGCGTTAGTTTCTAAAAATGGCTATTTTCACATTAACAACTATATATATATATATATATATATATATATGTTCTTAATAACGGTGTCGCAAATTTGTGGAAAACAAATTTAACAAAAATTAAATTAGTTTAGGGAATTCCCTGGCAGTCCAGTGGTTAGGACTCGGCGCTTTCACTGCAGGGGCCCAGGTTCGATCCCTGTGTAGGGAACTAAGATCCCCCAAGCTGCACGACGTGCCAAAAAAAAAAAAAAGGTTAAAGTTGTTTATTTAAATGAGAGTTAAATTTGTTATTGCAAAGAAACTGTATTTGCATGCCTACAAAATAACAGAATATAAACATGAATTAGTGATGCTTGAGACTTCTGGGTTACAACTAAAATCCATTTTTTTTTTTTTTTTTTTGCCAAAAGCAATGTCATGAAGTTTTCCCTTATGTTTTCTTATAAGAGGTTTACATTTTCAGGTTTATACCTAAGTCTTCAACTATTTTGAGTTGATTCCTGTATATGGTAAAAGATGGGATGTTCAGTTTCATTCTTCTATGTGTGGACACTCAGTTTCCTGGCACCATTTTTTGAAAAGACTATCCTTTGGCAAACATGTATTCTGGAGCCCTTGTCACAGATTAGTTGACTGCATATGTGTGGATTTATTTCTGAGCTCTCTTTTCTGTCCCATTGGTCTACATGCCTGTCTTTATGCCAATATCATACTGTTTTAATGACTATAGTTTTTTAATATATTTTGGAATCAGGAAGTGTGATTCCTCCAGCTTTGCTCTTCTTTTCCAAGATTTTTGCAGTTATTCTGGACCTTTTGTTGTTTCATATGAACTTTAGGAATTGTTTCTATTTCTGTAAAATGCCACTAAGATTTTGATGGAAATAGAATTGAATCAGAGACCCCTTTGGTTAATACTGACATTTTAAGAGTATTCATTCTTCCAATCTATGAGTACAGAATATCTCTCCATTTATTTGTGTTTTGTTCAATTTCTTTAATCAATTCCTTATAGTTTTCAGTGTACACGTCTTTCACCTCTTTGGTCAAATTTATTCCTAGGTATTTTATTCTTTTTGATGCATTTGTAAGTGGAATTTCTTTCTTAACTGACTCTCAGATATACATTGTTAATGTATAGAAACACAACTGATTTTCATATGTTGATTTTGTACCCTGAAATTTTGCTGAATATGTGTATTAGTTCTAACAGGGTTTTTTTGTGGCATCTTTAGGGTTCTCTCTATATGAGATCATGTCATCTGCAGAGACAATTTTGCTTCTTTGGATTTGCATGCCTTTTATTTCTTACGCTTGCCCAATTGTTACGGCTAGGACTTCCAATATTATGTCAAATAGAAGTATGAGTGTGTATCCTTGTCTTGTTCCTGATCTTAGGCGGAAAGTTTTTTTCAGCTTTTAACCGTTGAGTATGGTGTTAGCTGTGGGCTTAAAAATATACGGCCTTAATTATGTTGGCGTAAATTCTTTCCACACCTAGGTTGTTGAGAATTTTTATTGTAAAGGGGTGTTGTCAAAGTATTTTTATCATGAAAAGATGTTTCAAATGTTTTATTTGCATGTACTGGATGGTCAGGTGATTTCTATCCTGTAGTCTGTCAATGTACAAGTCACATGTACTGATCTCCTTATGTTGAACCATCCTTGAATCCCAGGGATAAATCCCATTTGATCATGGTGTATGTTCTTTTTAATGTGCCACTGGATTCAGTTCACTAATATCTTGTTGAGAAATTTTGTACTTATGTTCATCAGGGATACTGACCTATAATTTTCTCAAAAGCACAAGTAGCAAAAGCAAAAATAGCCAAGTTAGAATGTATCAAATTTAAAAGCTTCTGCACAGCAAAAGAAACAATCAGCAGAGTGAAAATAAACTACCTATGGAATGGGAGAAAATATGTTCATCCTTTATATCTGATAAGCATTTAATTTTCAAAAAAAAAAAGCAACTCCAATAACTCAATAGCAAAAAATAACCCAACTTAAAAATGGGCAAAGGATGAACAGACATTTCCCCAAAGCCATACAAATGGCCAATGGACATATGAAAATTTTTTCTGTATCACTAATCATCAGGGATACAAATCAAAACCACAGTGAGATATTATCTTCATACCGGTTAGAACAGCTATTATCAAAATAACAAAAGATAAAAGTATTGGCAAGGATATGGAGAAACTGGAACTTTTGCACATTGTCTGTGGGCATGTAAAATGGTGTAGCCACTATGGAAAACATTATGGAGGCTAAAAATAGAACTACCATATAATATAGCAATCTCATTTGTGGGTGTATTTCCAAAAGAATTGGAACCAGGATCAAAGAGATAGCTGCACTCACATGTTAATTGCAGCATTACTCACAACAGCCAAGATATGGACACAACCCAAATATCTATTAACAAATCAACGGAAAAAGAAAATTTTGTATATTCATACAATATAATATTATTCAGTCTTACAAAGAAGGAACAACATGGATGGACCTGGAAGATGTTATGCTCATTGAAACAAGTGAGTCAGAGAAGGAGAAATATTGTGTAATTATACTTATATGAGGTATCTAAAAGAGTCAAAATCATAAAAGTAGAAAATACAAGGTGATTGTCAGGGGAAGGGGAGAAGGGAGACATGAAGAGTTGTTCAATGGGTATAAAGTTGTAGTTATATAAGATAAACAAATTTTAGAGCTCTGCTGTGCAACTCTGTCCTGTAGTTAACAATACAATATTGTACACTTAAAACTTGAAGAGGGTTAAGCCGGTATCCTTATGTTAAGAGGGTAGGCCTTATGTCAAGTACCTTTTCGAAATTCATTAATTAATTACAAAACTAAAATCTGTTAGTTTTCACTCTTTATCCTTCAAAATGTCACATGATTTGAATGCATAACTAATACCTATACATATTTCACTTCCAGAGTTAGAAAACAAAAGTCTCCAAATCTTTCATTTGTACTGTTTATCATAAGATGGCTTTGAAAGTTCTATTAACTATAGATGTAGTAAGGCCTGCAATGCTATGTCTTTTAAAATTAATATTTCTGATTTTAACAGCATATTGCTAACAAAATCTCTTTCGGACTTTCCTGGTGGCTCAGTGGTTAAGAATCTGCCGGCCAGTGCAGGGGACACGGGTTCAAGCCCTGGTCTGGGAAGATCCCACATGCCACGGAGCAACTAAGCCCATGCTCCACAACTACTGAACCTGTGCTCTAGAGCCCGGGAGCCACAACTACTGAGCCTGCGGGCCTAGCGCCCGTGCTCCACAACAAGAGAAGCCACTGCAAGGAGAAGCCCTCGCACCGCAACGAAGAGTAGCCCCCGCTCGCTGCAACTAGAGAAAGCCCACACACTGCAGCTAAGACCCAACACAGACATAAGTAAATAAATAAATAAATATTTAAAATGCATTATTTTGACCTGTCAGAGTTTAAGGTGATAAGTAAAATAAACTGAAAACATGATTTCATAAACAGCTTATGATTAAACTAACACATTTATATGACAAAATTATATGAAATCTTCTAGTAAAGTGTTTCTCAGATAATACATGCTGGTAGATAGTGATCCATTGATTAAAGAAGCTATAGCTAGGTGTTTCAATTTTGTAATAGAGAAATATGTTGAAAACTACATGACCAATATTAAATAAAAATGAAAATACAGAGTTGAAAGCAAAATCTGTCTCATCAGCACCATCATAAAGGACAAGGAAACTAAAGTTTTCAATTACTTGTCACCCAAAGTTAATTTTTAACAGGAAATGAATTGCAAATTGGGGTAAAGAAACTATGGTGGTCCTTATCTAGTCATTAAATCCAGTTTTCTTTTCTCTTTTTTCACCTTAAGAATTTTATATTTAAGTATTTGCTTATAATGATGGTTGTCCTAGCCAGACGAAACATAGATACAGATATACCAGTAGTCAGGGCCTGGGTAAGACCCAACTTCCTCATTGGATCCACTCATATCTACATGCACTCACCAACTGAAAGAGGAATAAGAAGATTCCTGGGACAATGTTTTAACCTCGTCCAAAAACTGGGCTCAGAGAATTGCATATGTAAATGGTCCTCAAAATATAAGGATCCCTCCAAAAACTTAGACTGATAGGCGGTACAGACAGATGCAAGACTTTGGGACGAGGAAAACAGCCATTCCAAGTACATCCAGACCCAATCCCAAAACAGCCATCCGTGGCACATGTGCAACAGGGGAAGAAAATGTCTGAGTGTTTGCCTATAGAGAGCTCACTTGATAAATGCTACAAGAGTACTTTGAGTTCTAAACAATTCAGCTGTAACCAAAATTCCATCTTTAGCATCCCAGGCCACCATATCCCTTTCACTAAGTACTAATTTTTAAAAAGGACAGTACATTTTTGTTAAAACTTCATGAAACAACGAGGAGACAGGTACAGCAATGACAAAGGATTTCTAGCTATAAAAGGAGAATAGCCCATGGGGTGGTGTTGGTGCCGGGGCAGCGGGTGTCTCAAGGTGGCTTACTCCTCTGACTGCTGCAAAAAAGGGCTGATGTACAGCCACTGGGCCAGGACTACAATGCAACTTCAGAAAAAGAATGATTGATGTATTAAAACTACAGAATGCTCCTTGGCCATACTGTAGGACCTTGAATTCCAAATCATTTGGGAGAAGGAGTTTGCAAAGGATTTAATTTCCTATATGAGCAAATGGGAGGACAGGACCCAACATATCTTATGTACACTTGCCAAAGAAACAAAATCATTTTAGTTGTTGTATTGAAAGTTTCACAATCTTGTATTTAATCCTTAAGTCTCCTTTTAATATTTCAAGAAGTCCTGCCTTCCTATACATGAAAACTGCTTTTGTTTGCTTGTTTTTTCTTTTTATGCATTGCTCTTTTCACAGTGTTTTCTGATGCCTTTGTTTTTGAAAAAACTTACTTGTAAAGTTGAGTATGATGTGTGTGTGTGTGTGTGTGTGTGTGTGTGTGTGTGTGTGTGTGTATTCAATACTTACGGGTCTTTCTAGCAGAATCTTCCACAAAAAGAGAAGAAATGTCTTCATCCACTCCTGCTTCATTTTTCGCGATACAAGTGTATGCCCCTGTATCTTCATATCGCACATTGCTAATATGAACCTCGCTGCCATTTGCTGAAAACAGAAGGCAAATGCAACCTGTAAACTACAATTTCAGTTTTGGTATAGTGATTTCTGATTACACAGTCAAACAGTTCTCTTAGCTTATCCTAATTAAACTGTTTCCCTTCATACTTCCATGCTTTGGAGACATGCCAAATTATTCCAAATGCATTCAAGTGTTTCATAAATTGTGCTGTCACTCTATTACAGAAATCCCAATACTCTGTATCAAATGCACACACGCCGTATTTTATATTCATTTCCTACCTTGCATAAGAAGTGTTACATATTGAAAACTATAATTCCATTTCTATATTTTTAATATTCATAATCCATGTTGTCCTCAGTTTTTACAACAGTTTTAATTAATACCAATATGGTTCATTTACAGGAAAATACTTGTGAAAAGACATGTCATAAAGGAATTAAGTGAGCTACATCATGCAAGTATAATACAATGCCATTCAGCAAGCATATTCTTGAGTCTGAATTATATATCCGGAATTATTAGGTATAGGGGACAGAAAAAAAAAACACATGATTTTTTGGGTAAGATTTGTTTGCAAGAAATATACCTAAAGTAAGCGGTATTATGATATGTAAATTGATATAGTCAGTGTATAACCAAAGGGTTAAGGGAATGATTAATCCAATTTTTAAGTTTTGGTAAAATAATATTTGCAGCTAATCTCTGAATGAGTTGCATTCCCCGAAGTGGAAACCAGGGTATAATTAATCATTTACTGTATGTTGGCAATATAGGAGGTGCTTTTACATATATTATTCCTTAATTGTCCCAGATAATAGCTAATTATCAAATGAGGAATCTGAGACTCATGGAATGATCTTATGCAGGTCACTCCCCTCAAAGGTAAGGGCTGGACTTCTGTTCTATCAGACCCCGAGGTTCAGTGTTTTAGTGCTCATTTGTTTAGGTTTGCATCTGTTCTTTTACTTTCTTTTCTTTCTTTCTGTATGTCTCTGTGTGCATGTTTGTGGTGTGTTCCATGTTATCCAACCACAAGGACACCATGAACTATGCGCAGTAGAAAGGGGCACGACTCTGTGACAGAGAGGAGACTAAATAATCAGAGCCGCTGTTTGGGGGAGGAAGGTAGAAAACCAAGGGGAAAAGCGCTTAAATGTCATCCCTAGGAGGATATGGAGAGGCAGTGAGTGTTTGGGGAAGGCTAGTCACTGAAATCACTGGAACCTCTTTCTCGATTTACAGATATCACTGCACTCCTCCATTCCCCCCATCCTTTGTTGAGAATCACTTCCCCAAAACAGCTGGCAGGTTTTTATTGGCAGGGCCGCTGAAAAAGGCCAGTTGGCTTTGTGGGTTACACAATTTGTGGGCCAACTTCTCACCTCTGCCATAGCAGCATGACAGCAGCCACAGACACTATTTTTTTTAAATGAATGTGGCTGTTCTAAAAACAAGCAAAACAATTGCTTTATTTACAAAAATAGGCAGCTTTCCAGATTTGGTCTGTGGTCCTTCATTTGCAGACCCCTGCTCTAAAAGATGAGAAGAAAACAATGTACTTAAGCCCAGATCAGCTTCTTGTTTTATGTGAAACATGACCCTCTCCAAAGACCACATACTTAAGGTAAATTCTCTAGAACTTTTTTGAAACTTCAATTTATTCCCTCTTCAAATTCTCTCTTCTCAATATTCTTATATGTTCTTCTAACCCTATGTGTCCCACTATCTTTCCCTCCTTTCCTACACAATCTAGCATATCTAGATGTTTTCTACTCTATGACTAGAACTACCAATTTCCGGGTCCATTTATCATCCTGACACATCTGCTTTCAGAACTAGAAAACATTCCCTGCACTTAAGTTTTTGATTAAAGTACTAGACTATTACATAAGCAAATTTACAAATTTTCAAATTCACCATCTCCAATTTTCAAGTAACAGGATGTTACTTGACCTTTAAAGTTAGTTGCATTTCATACCCTACTCCACTTTTATTTCAGATCTTTAGTCTTTGTTTGATGTTTCCCGGCATAATAATAACTTCTCACTCTAAGCAGGTTGTCTTGTTCTTTAAATCATGAAATACATAGAAGTGATTAAAAAGTAAACCCAAATCATTTCACAACATACGTGTAAAGTATCGTCGCCTTGTATACCTTAAGCTTACACAATTTTATATACCAACTGAATTTCAATAAAAGCTGGAAAAGAAAGAAATTAATCCCCAAACCTCCTGTTTCCATTTACATCTTCATTTTTATTTAATTATCAAAGGAAATTTTCTGTTTCTTTCCAAGGCCAACCTCCCCTCCCTTTTTGTTTTGTATTTGTCCCTCCTTCCCCTGTTACATTATTCATACATCTTTCTCTTTACCAATATCCTTTTAAACCAACAAATTGTCCAAGAAGTAAGAAATACCTTCATCAGTCCTAAACCTTCCCACCAGCAGCTACTACTGTTATTTTTTACTCTTTCAAAATTTGGAAAGAGGTTTTTATACTTCTTCCCTCCTTTTCATTTCTAAGCCCACTGAGGACTGATTTTCTAAATGTCACAAGGACAAACTAATCACTAACCCATGAATATATTTTAATGATCTTCCTTGACCTTTCTATGCCCCCAGCATTGTTGAACTTGTTCCCATCTCTGGCTTTCTTTTCTTTCATTCTGTAATCACCTTGTTCTCCTGCCTCTTTGCTAATTATTAGTCCCTTCGGATATTTATCTTGATTTGCCCGCCAAAATATTTCTGCCTTGTTGAATTTTACTTCTCATAACCATATCATCCCATCTATTGCCATAGTTATCAGTTAGTGCCTAGACTTGGACCTCACATATCAATGCTAAATAAGCATTTGATGAATAAATGGATAATTAAATAACTATGTAATTTGGTAATATGTGATCATATACAAAGCCACATGGAATTTCACAGTCCTGTGCACCCAGATTTATCTCTTAGGTTCTGCTTCCTACTTACATTTTATTACTTGTCATAGTCTCTCAAAAATTAACTTATTTTCTCTTATTTTAAAAAATGATAATAGCTATTTTACAAATGCCCCAATCTTTCAAATGTTGAGTCTAGAGTGTAACCAACTCCCCAAATTTGCCTTCCTGTATATTTCTAAAACAAAAACAAAATAAGTTCATATAATATGGTTTGTTGCTATCAAATAGGTAAGAGATGACAAAATCAGAAGCTAATTAGACTTTCATTCAATTTAACTTCAGTTTATCAGATCAATCCTCAGATTATAGACACCATGATGCAATCAGTAGACATAAACATGTAAATTTGTTGGACCTACTTATATTAACATAGAGATTGCTAGGATTCAGCTTTGAAAGGTCAAAAATACTTTCACATGTCATTTTTCATTTGCAAAAATAAATAAGTAAATGATTTAAAAGATTTATTTTAAGATGTATACCGATAAAGTGTATTCACTCTCTAAGCTGAATAATAAGAGCAGTCTATTCTTACAGAAATAATTTTAAAAATGAAAATATATTCATTTCTAAAGTATGAATTGAATTAATTTAAAAGCATGGAACAAGGAATGTAATGCCATGCAACAGATACTCCAGTAAAATGACTGTCCCTGGGCCACTCCTGACAATGGAAATAAGATTTTTACATTTTTTTGCTTACTAGTATAATCAACATATATGAAACTGCTTTTGCATTTGACATTAGAAAGATTGACTGGTTTGCTTTTCACATACCACTCATTTGTGATTATTATAATCTGTAAAATAATTGATTAATGTCTGCACATTAGACCATATAGAATATTTTATATATTAGAATGTAAGAACTTCATAACTGTAAAACTATATAAATGTGGAACATATTTAGTAGCATTTTGAATTTTTTCTCTTTTCATTTCATGATGCAAAACATTTCCTAAAGAATTTCTTATTTTTGACACTCTCTGTAATATATATTTTAATATATGATTTAAGCATTTAAAATTGTCTCTTCAGAAATGTATTCAATGAAGAGATCCAATTATTCTGTTCCCCATATCTGCTATAATTCAGACGATAAGATTTTAAAAGAAAAAATTTAATATTTTACTTATGACAGAAATAATGACATAGCTAATCATTATGACAAGACTATTATTTAAAACATTAAAAATATTAAAGGACTCTATTTCAAATATTATGTCTTAGGTACAACCGTATCTTTTTCCATATTCATGATATTCTTTTGCCACCAAGACTTATTTGCTCTTTCTCATAATAATGTAAAATGTGTTATAAATTTTAGAATAAAATTTTTACATTGTCATTTAAGAGGAAAAATGCAAGTAAAAAGCACCTTGAAGTGTGAGTTGCTTGGACAGCTTTGGTGTAATATCAATTCCATTCTTCAGCCATCCAAGCTGAGGATTTGGTATGCCCTCAGCATGGCACCTGAGACTTGCAGTTACCCCAGGTTCTCTGGCCTGACTCTCTGGATACACCCGGATTACAGGAGGGACTAAAAGAAGAAATGGAAAAGAAAGTGAATGAGTGATCTGTATTTGCCATTTGATTTTCCAAAACAAAGAAAAGTTGCAATACGAGAAAATTACAATTATATTATTTTAATGATGATAATTTAATGAATGATATTTCTACAGGCCTTAGTTTGCAAATAATAGCATCCACTAAAACGTACCAGTGTCCCCTGGATAAAAGCTATTCTGCGACTGCACCAGGGAAAATATAAGCTGAGCCTGGGATCTCTTGATTCAATAACTAAAGAAGTCCTTAAGGAATGACAGAAACATATCAAAAACTACAAAGCCAGTTTAAAAAGGCTCTCATTCACCAAATCTGAAATAATTTGAGTATTGAGATAATTATCAATTATAAAGGAGTATAAAGAATCAACAAGACTCGATGAATTCAGTAACATAAATAAATGAACAAATATATAAATGGGAGAGAAGAAAAAAACTTTTCCTTACTGTAGCATCTTTTAGAAATGAAGATAAAAATTCCACTTACAATATATCCAAAAATAAAATATTTAGGAATAATTTCACCAAGAAGGTGAGAGACTTTTACTTTGAACACTACAAAACATGTTGAAAGAATTTAAATAAAACCTAAATCAACAGAAAGACACCATGTGTTTATGAACTGAATAATTAATTGGTGAGATAATAAGATTTGGTAAGATGACACACAATACTGCAACATTGATTTATAGATACAATGTAATCACTATCAAAATTCCTAACTGCATTTTTTTTGCAGAAATCGAAGAGCTAGTCCTCAGCGTCATATGGAATTACAAGGGGCTCCAAAGAGCCGAAACAATCCTGAAAATGAAGAATGAAACTCGAGTTCTCATATCTCCTGATTCCCAATCATATTACAAAGGTATAGTAATCAAAACAATGTGGTACTGGCAATAAGATAAAAATATACTTCTATGGAATTAGAATAAGGAGCACAGAGATAAACTCATACATCTATGGTCAATTGATTTTTGACAAGGATGCCAGGAAATAGTGTAAATACAACTGACGAAACAGGAAAAAATTGCAGATGATATCTGATATGAGTCTGGTATCCAGAACATACAATGAACTCTTACAACTCAGCAACTAAAAGACAAATAGCCCCCTTCTACACAGCAAAGGACACCAACAAAAAGTGAAAAGGCAACTTACAGAATGGGAGAAAATATCTGTAAACCACTATCTGATAAGGAGTTAATATCCAAAAGGTACCAAAAAGTCATACATCTTAATAGAAAAAGAATTTAAAAATGGACAAAGGACCAAAATAGACATTTTCCCAAAGATATACAATAGCGAACAGGTTCCTGACAAGATGCTCCATGCCACTGATCATCAGGGAAATGCAAATCAAAACCACAATGAGTTATCACGTTATATCTGTTAGGATGTGTCTTATCAAAAAGATTAGAGATAACAAATGCTGGTGAGGATGTGGAAAAAAAGGAACCCTTGTACACTGTCGGTAGGAATGTAAACAGGTGCGGCCACTATGGAGAACAGTATGGAGGTTCCTCAATAAATTAAAAATAGATCTATTTCCAAGTCAATAAATTTCCCCTTTCTGCTTAAGCCTTAACTAATATGGATTCCTTCTGAACTTTAGCCTCAATATTCTCACCAGGAAAACTGAGATTTGATTTATGTCTCTTCTGGAATATGCATCAGTTACTCTGGTGATAACATCAGTAGCAGTACCTTTAGAATGAAAACTATAATATATTCATAGATGTTATGGAATGTGTTGAATGCTTTGTAGTCATGTTGATTTGAAGATGAGTCACAGAGAGGTTAATGGCATCCCCAAGTCACAAAGCTTATTAGAGTCCAGAGTTGAGGTTAAAATCAAGGGAGGTCTGACTCCTGGGCCAATGCTCTCTACATTTCAGTTTGCCCTTAACCAGTCTGGCTGATTGTGGTCTGTAACAGCCACTGAATTTAGCCATAAGAAAGAAAATCTGATGGGTATTAAAAATAAGTGTGTTCCAAATTTGACTTGTCAGGAATTCCTGTGGTAAAAAAATTATATACATATATATATATATATATATATATATAATTCATAGTATACATATGAATATACTATGAATTATATATATTGATATAATATGATTTATATAATTCATATATATATAATTATATTCATATAATATGAATTATATATATGATTCATATTCCTATATATATACACACACACATATATATACACACACATACATAAATACATATATATACCTTATGATCCAGTGATCCCACTTCAGGGTATATATCCAAAGGAAACAAAATTATTATCTCAAAGAGATAGCTATATGTATGAACATCTTCCTTATGTTTATAGTAACATTATTCACAGTAGCCAAAATATGGAAATAACCTACATAAGTTTCCTTCAGTTGATAAGAGAAAAGAAACTATTTTATATATATATGAATATTAGTTAGCCTTAAAAAAAAGGAAACCTTGTCATTTGCAACAACATGGATAAACCTGGAGGCCATTATCCTAAGTGAAATCAGCCAGACAACACAAAAAAAATACTCCATGGTATAACTTATATGGGGAATTAAAACAAAAAGTTGACTTCATAGAAGCAGAGGGTAGAAAAGTGTTGGGTAGAAAAGTGTTTGCAAGGGGCAGGGAGGTGAAGGGAATAAGGAGAGGTTGGGAAAAAGGTACAAATTGTCAGTTATAGGATAAATAAGGTCTGAGGATTTAACGAATAACATGGTGACTATCGTTTATAACACTGTAGGGTATAACTGAAACTTGCTAGGAGAATAGAACTTAAATGTTTTCACACAGGAAAAAAAAAAAAAGGCTAAAAAACCCCCATACGATCCAATTCAAATGTGGGCTAAGGACTTGAATAGACATGTCTCCATAAAGAAGGCATGCAAATAGCCAATAAGCACATGAAAAGATATCAAAATTCACTAGTCATCACTGGAAAGGCAAATTAAAATCACAATGTGATACCACTCATATCCACTAGGATGCTATTAAACAACAAAACAAAAGGCAGAAATTGGAATCCTTGCACATCTGTGGTAGGACTATAAAATGATGTAGCCACTGTGGAAGACATTGGTGGTTCCTCAAACTGTTACACATGGAATCACCATGTGATCAAGCAATTCCAAGCCTAGGTTTGTATACATAATTGAAACAGGTTTTCCATAACAAACATGTATCTGAATGTTTATGATAACCAAAAGGTGGACATTACAAAAACAACTATCAACTGATAAACAGAAAAATAAAATGTGGTTTATCCTTACGATAAAATATTATTTGGCAATAAAAAGAAAGAAGTACTGATATATGCTACAATATAATATGCTCAGATATTACCCTAAGTGAAAGAAGTGTGACACATAAGGCAACGTATTGTATGAGCCCATTTACATTACATTTACATGAAACATCCAGAATGGGTAAATCCACCAGGATAAAAAGCGGATTAGTGGTTCTCAGGGGCTGAGGGGAAGGAGAAATGTGAAATGACTGCTTGATGGCTATGAGGTGTATTCTGGGGTTGATGAAAATATTTGGGGAGTAGATAGTGAGATGGTTGCATAACATTTTAAATGTCCTATAAACTACAGAACTGTACACTTTAAAATTGTTCAATGTTATGTGAATTTTACCTCGATAAAAAAGAAAGACAAAGAAAGGCTGAAGGAAGTTTCTAGCTTAAAAGATACTAAACAGGAATATTAACTGAATGCAATGTGGAATCCAGAATGGATTCTGGACAAGGAAAAATTAGTTATAAAGCTATTATTGGGAAGGTTGTCAACAAGTCAATATGGACTGTAAACTAGATGAGATTCTATCAGTGTTATGCTTACTGATTTGATAATTATATTTTGATTGGATAAAAAACTTTCTTTAAAAAACACACATGGGGGGGACCTTGAAGATGGCGGAAGAGTAAGACGCGGAGATCGCCTTCCTCCCCACGGATACACCAGAAATACATCCACACGTGGAACAACTCCTACAGAACTCCTACTGAAGGCTGGCAGAAGACCTCAGACCTCCCAAAAGGCAAGAAACTCCCCACGTAACTGGGTAGGGCAAAAGAAAAAACAGAGACAAAAGAATAAGGACGGCACCTGCACCAGTGGGAGGGAGCTGTGAAGGAGGAAAAGTCTCCACACACTAGGAAGCCCCTCCACGGGCGGAGACTGCGGGAGGCGGAGGGGGGAGTTTCGGGACCGCGGAGTAGTGCACAGCGACGGGTGCGGAGGGCAAAGCGGGGAGATTCCTGCACAGACGATCGGTGCCGACCGGCACTCACCAGCCCGAGTGGCTTGTCTGCTCACCCGCCGGGGCGGGCGGGGCTGCGAGCTGAGGCTCGGGTTTTGGTTTTGGACGGAGCTCAGGGAGAGGACTGGGGTTGGCGGCTTGAACATAGCCTGAAGGGGTTAGTGCACCACGACTAGCCGGGAGGGAGTTCGGGGAAAAGCCTGCACCGGCCGAAGAGGCAAGAGACTTTTTCTTCCCTCTTTGTTTCCTGGTGCGCGAGGAGAGGGGTTTAAGAGCGCTGCTTAAAGGAACTCCAGAGACGGGCGCGAGCCGCGGCTAAAAGCGCGAACCCCAGAGACGGGCGCGAGCCGCGGCTGAGGGCGCGAGCCCCCGAGACGGGCGCGAGCCGCGGCTGAAAGCGCAAACCCCAGAGACGGGCGCGAGCCGCGGCTAAAACCGCGGACCCCAGAGACGGGCGGGAGACGCTAAGGCTGCTGCTGTCGCCACCGAGGGGCCTGTGTGCGAGCACAGGTCACTCTCCACACCCCTCTTCCGCGGAGCCTGTGCAGCCCGCCACTGCCAGGTTCCCGGGATCCAGGGACAACTTCCCCGGGAGTACGCACGGCGGGTCTCAGGCTGGTGCAACATCACGCCGGCCTCTGCCGCAACGTCACGCCGCCTCTGCCGCCGCAGGCCCGCCCCGCACGCAGTGCCCCTCCTTCCCCCATCCCCCAACCCCCGGCCTGAGTGAGCCGGAGGCCCCGAATCAGCTGCTCCTTTAACCCCGTCCTGTCTGAGCGAAAAAACAGACGCCCTCCAGCGACCTACACGCAGAGGCAGGGCCAAATCCAAAGCTGAGCTCCTGTGAGCTGTGAGAACAAAGAAGAGAAAGGGAAATCTCTCCCAGCAGCCACAGAAGCAGCGGATTAAAGCTCCACAATCAACTTGATATACCCTGCATCTGTGGAATACCTGAATAGACAAGGAATGATCCCAAATTGAAGAGGTGGAATTTAGGAGCGAGATCTATGATTTTTTTCCCTTTTCCTCTTTTTGTGAATGTGTACGTGTATGCTTCTGTGTGAGATCCTGTCTGTATACTCTTGCTTCCACCATTTGTCCTAGGGCTCTATCCGTCCATGACTTTTTTTTAAAAATTCTTTTTCTTAATTAAGTTTAATTGTAATAACTTTATTATACTTTACCTTCGTTCTTTCTTTCTTTCCTTCCTTCCTTCCCTCCTTTAGACAACGAATCACCCCAAATTGAGGAGGTGGTCTCAGGGAGCAGGATTTATGATTTTTCCCCCTTTACCTCTTTTTGTGAAGGTGTATGTGTATGCTTCTGTGTAAGATTTTCTCTGTATAGCTTTGCTTCCAACATTTGTCCTAAGGTTCTATCCGTCCCTTTTTTTTTTTTTTTTTCTAAATATTTTTTAATTCAATAACTATATTATACTTTATTTTATTTTTACTGTATCATCTTTCTTTCTGTCTTTTTTCCTTCTTTCCCTCCTTCCTTCCTTCCTCCCTCCCTCCTTTCTTTCCTTCTTTGCTTCTTTCTTCCTTCCTTCCTTTCCTCCTTTCCTTCTTTCTTTACTCATACTTCTACTAATTCTCCCTACTTTTTCTCCCTTTTATTCTGAGCTGTGTGGATGAAAGGCTCTTGGTGCTCCAGCCAGGAGTCAGGGCTCTGCCTCTGAGGTAGGAGAGCCAACTTCAGGACACTGGTCAACAAGAGACCTCCCAGCTCCACATAATATTAAACGGTGGAAATATCCCAGAGACCTCCATCTTAACACCAGCACCCAGCTTCACTCAACGACCAGCAAGCCACAGTGCTGGACAACCTATGCCAAACAACTAGCAAAACAGGAACACAACCCCACCCATTAGCAGAGAGGCTGCCTAAAATCATAATAAGGCCACAGACACCCCAAAACACACCACCAGACGTGAACCTGCCCACTAGAGAGACAAGATCCAGCCTCATCCAGCACAACACAGGCACTAGTCCCCTCCACCAGGAAGCCTACACAACCCACTGAAACAACCTTAGCCACTGGAGACAGACATCAAAAACAACGGGAACTACGAAAGTGCAGCCTGCAAAAAGGAGACCCCAAACACAGTAAGATAAGCAAAATGAGAAGACAGAAAAACACACAGCAGATGAAGGAGCAAGATAAAAACCCACCAGACCTAACAAATGAAGAGGAAATAGGCAATCTACCTGAAAAAGAATTCAGAATAATGATAGTAAGGATGATCCGAAATCTTGGAAGTAGAATGGACAAAATGCAAGAAACAGTTAACAAGGACCTACAAGAACTAAAGATGAAACAAGCAACGATGAACAATGCAATAAATGAAATTAAAATCACTCTAGATAGGATCAATAGCAGAATAACTGAGGCAGAAGAACGGATAAGTGACCTGGAAGATAAAGTAGTGGAAATAACTACTGCAGAGCAGAATAAAGAAAAAAGAATGAAAAGAACTGAGGACAGTCTCAGAGACCTCTGGGACAACATGAAACGCACCAACATTCGAATTATAGGGGTTCCAGAAGAAGAAGAGAAAAAGAAAGGGACTGAGAAAATATTTGAAGAGATTATAGTTGAAAACTTCCCTAATATGGGAAAGGAAATAGTTAATCAAGTCCAGGAAGCACAGAGGGTCCCATACAGGATAAATACAAGGAGAAACACGCCAAGACACATATTAATCAAACTGTCAAAAATTAAATACAAAGAAAGCATATTAAAAGCAGCAAGGGAAAAACAACAAATAACACACAAGGGAATCCCCATAAGGTTAACAGCTGATCTCTCAGCAGAAACCCTACAAGCCAGAAGGGAGTGGCAGGACATACTGAAAGTGCTGAAGGAGAATAGCCTGCAACCAAGACTACTCTACCCAGCAAGGATCTCATTCACATTTGATGGAGAAATTAAAACCTTTACAGACAAGCAAAAGCTGAGAGAGTTCAGCACCACCAAACCAGCTTTACAACAAATGCTAAAGGAACTTCTCTAGACACGAAACACAAGAGAAGGAAATGACCTATAGTAGCGAACCCAAAACAATATATAAAATGGAAATAGGAACATACATATCGATAATTACCTTAAATGTAAATGGACTAAATGCTCCCACCAAAAGACACAGATTGGCTGAATGGATACAAAAACAAGACCCTTATATATGCTGTCTACAAGAGACCCACTTCAGAACTAGAGACACATACAGACTGAAAGTAAGGGGATGGAAAAAGATATTCCATGCAAATGGAAACCAAAAGAAAGCTGGAGTAGCAATTCTCATATCAGACAAAATAGACTTTAAAATAAGGACTATTAAAAGGGACAAAGAAGGACACTACATAATGATCAAGGGATCGATCCAAGAAGAAGATATAACAATTGTAAATATTTATGCACCCAACATAGGAGCACCTCAATACATAAGGCAAATACTAACAACCATAAAAGGGGAGATCAACAGTAACACATTCATAGTAGGGGACTTTAACACCCCACTTTCACCCATGGACAGATCATCCAAAATGAAAATAAATAAGGAAACACAAGCTTTAAATGATACATTAAACAAGATGGACTTAATTGATATTTATAGGACACTCCATCCAAAAACAACAGAATACACATTTTTCTCAAGTGCTCATGGAACATTCTCCAGGATAGATCATATCTTGGGTCACAAATCAAGCCTTGGTAAATTTAAGAAAACTGAAATTGTATCAAGTATCTTTTCCGACCACAACGCCATGAGACTAGATATCAATTACAGGAAAAGATCTTTAAAAAATACAAACACATGGAGGCTAAACAATACACTACTTAATAATGAAGTGATCACTGAAGAAATCAAAGAGGAAATAAAAAAATACCTAGAAACAAATGACAATGGAGACACAACGACCCAAAACCTATGGGATGCAGCAAAAGCAGTTCTAAGGGGGAAGTTTATAGCAATACAAGCCCACCTTAAGAAGCAGGAAACATCTCGAATAAACAACCTAACCTTGCACCTCAAGCAATTAGAGAAAGAAGAACAAAAAAACCCCAAAGCTAGCAGAAGGAAAGAAATCATAAAAATCAGATCAGAAATAAATGAAAAAGAAATGAAGGAAACAATAGCAAAGATCAATAAAACTAAAAGCTGGTTCTTTGAGAAGATAAACAAAATAGATAAACCACTAGCCAGACTCATCAAGAAAAAAAGGGAGAAGACTCAAATTAATAGAATTAGAAATGAAAAAGGAGAAGTAACAACTGACACTGCAGAAATAAAAAAAATCATGAGAGATTACTACAAGCAACTCTATGCCAATAAAATGGACAATCTGGAAGAAATGGACAAATTCTTAGAAATGCACAACCTGCCAAGACTGAATCAGGAAGAAATAGAAAATATGAACAGACCAATCACAAACACTGAAATTGAAACTGTGATTAAAAACCTTCCAACAAACAAAAGCCCAGGACCAGATGGCTTCACAGGTGAATTCTATCAAACGTTTAGAGAAGAGCTAACACCTATCCTTCTCAAACTCTTCCAAAATATAGCAGAGGGAGGAACACTCCCAAATTCCTTCTACGAAGCCACCATCACCTTGATACCAAAACCAGACAAGGATGTCACAAAGAAAGAAAACTACAGGCCAATATCACTGATGAACATAGATGCAAAAATCCTCAACAAAATACTAGCAAACAGAATCCAACAGCACATTAAAAGGATCATACACCATGATCAAGTGGGGTTTATTCCAGGAATGCAAGGATTCTTCAATATACGCAAATCTATCAATGGGATAAACCATATTAACAAATTGAAGGAGAAAAACCATATGATCATCTCAATAGATGCAGAGAAAGCTTTCGACAAAATTCAACACCCATTTATGATAAAAACCCTCCAGAAAGTAGGCATAGAGGGAACTTTCCTAAACATAATAAAAGCCATATATGACAAGCCCACAGCAAACATCATCCTCAATGGTGAAAAACTGAAAGCATTTCCACTAAGATCAGGAACAAGACAAGGTTGCCCACTCTCACCACTCTTATTCAACATAGTTTTGGAAGTTTTAGCCACAGCAATCAGAGAAGAAAAGGAAATAAAAGGAATCCAAATCGGAAAAGAAGAAGTAAAGCTGTCACTGTTTGCAGATGACATGATACTATACATAGAGAATCCTAAAGATGCTACCAGAAAACTACTAGAGCTAATCAATGAATTTGGTAAAGTAGCAGGATACAAAATTAATGCACAGAAATCTCTGGCATTCCTATATACTAATGATGAAAAATCTGAAAGTGAAATCAAGAAAACACTCCCATTTACCATTGCAACAAAAAGAATAAAATATCTAGGAATAAACCTACCTAAGGATACGAAAGACCTGTATGCAGAAAATTATAAGACACTGATGAAAGAAATTAAAGATGATACAAATAGATGGAGAGATATACCATGTTCTTGGATGGGAAGAATCAACATTGTGAAAATGACTCTACTACCCAAAGCAATCTACAGATTCAATGCAATCCCTATCAAACTACCACTGGCATTTTTCACAGAACTAGAACAAAAAATTTCGCAATTTGTATGGAAACACAAAAGACCCCGAATAGCCAAAGCAATCTTGAGAACGAAAAAAGGAGCTGGAGGAATCAGGCTCCCTGACTTTAGACTATATTACAAAGCAACAGTAATCAAGACAGTATGGTACTGGCACAAAAACAGAAAGATAGATCAGTGGAACAGGATAGAAAGCCCAGAGATAAACCCACGCACATATGGACACCTTATCTTTGATAAAGGAGGCAGGAATGTACAGTGGAGAAAGGACAGCCTCTTCAATAAATGGTGCTGGGAAAACTGGACAGGTACATGTAAAAGTATGAGATTAGATCACTCCCTAACACCATACACAAAAATAAGCTCAAAATGGATTAAAGACCTAAATGTAAGGCCAGAAACTATCAAACTCTTAGAAGAAAACATAGGAAGAACACTCTATGACATAAATCACAGCAAGATCCTTTCTGACCCACCTCCTAGAGTAATGGAAATAAAAACAAAAATAAACAAATGGGACCTAATGAAACTTCAAAGCTTTTGCACAGCAAAGGAAACCATAACCAAGACCAAAAGACAACCCTCAGAATGGGAGAAAACATTTGCAAATGAAGCAACTGACAAAGGATTAATCTCCAAAATTTACAAGCAGCTCATGCAGCTCAATAACAAAAAAACAAACAACCCCATCCAAAAATGGGCAGAAGACCTAAATAGACATTTCTCCAAAGAAGATATACAGAATGCCAACAAACACATGAAAGAATGCTCAACATCATTAATCATTAGAGAAATGCTAATCAAAACTACAATGAGATATCATCTCACACCAGTCAGAATGGCCATCATCAAAAAATCTAGAAACAATAAATGCTGGAGAGGGTGTGGAGAAAAGGGGACACTCTTGCACTGCTGGTGGGAATGTGAATTGGTTCAGCCACTGTGGAGAACAGTATGGAGGTTCCTTAAAAAACTACAGGTAGAATTACCATATGACCCAGCAATCCCACTACTTGGCATATACCCTGAGAAAACCAAAATTCAAAAAGAGTCATGTACCAAAATGTTCATTGCAGCTCTATTTACAATAGCCAGGACATGGAAACAACCTAAGCGCCCATCATCGGATGAATGGATAAAGAAGATGTGGCACATATACACAATGGAATATTACTCAGCCTTAAAAAGAAATGAAATTGAGCTATTTGTAATGAGATGGATAGACCTAGAGTCTGTCATACAGAGTGAAGTAAGTCAGAAAGAAAAAGACAAATACCGTATGCTAACACATATATATGGAATTTAAGGGAAAAAAATGTCATGAAGAACCTAGGGGTAAGATAGGAATAAAGACGCAGACCTACTGGAGAACGGACTTGAGGGTATGGGGAGGGGGAGGGGTGAGTTTTGACAGGGCGAGAGAGAGTCATGGACATATACACACTAACAAACGTAGTAAGGTAGATAGCTGGGGGGAAGCAGCCGCAAGGCACAGGGATATTAGCTCGGTGCTTTGTGACAGCCTGGAAGGGTGGGATGGGGAGAGTGGGAGGGAGGGAGACGCAAGAGGGAAGACATATGGGAACATATGTATATGTATAGCTGATTCACTTTGTTATAAAGCAGAAACTAACACACCATTGTAAAGCAATTATACCCCAATAAAGATGTTTAAAAAAAAAAAAAAAAAAAAAAAAAAAACACACATGCTGGGCTTCCCTGGTGGCGCAGTGGTTGAGAGTCCACCTGCCGATGCAGGGGACATGGGCTCGTGCCCCGGGCCGGGAAGATCCCACATGCCGCGGAGCGGCTAGGCCCATGAACCATGGCCGCTGAGCCTGTGTGTCCGGAGCCTGTGCTCCGCAACTGGAGAGGCCACAACAGTGAGAGAGGCCCGCGTACCGCAAAAAAAAAGGTAAATAAATAAATAAATTAAGAAAGAAAGAAAATAGAATTTCAAAACTAACTCTCATAGTATTTCTGTACCTGCTTTACTGATGACATAGAGCACATATTTAGGCTCTTAATATACCTAACACTGAGTAGTTTTTGTAGCACTTTACTGGAGGTTCAAACAAATAATGTTTTAAGGAGATATTTTAATATACTCCCCAGCAAACCCACATTACTCTAAGATCTGCAGTAAAGAGACTCTATCAAAGCTCAGATCGAATCCCTAATGGCTTAACAACAAGGGAGTTAGGAAATAAGCCTTTTAAAGAGACTTATATAGAAAGCCAAAATGGATAAGTACTCTCAATAAATATTTAATATGGGAAAGTGTATCTTGTCAAAACCAAGGCTCAATGCTTCTTGCAACATTCTTTGGAATAGCAAAAACTTGAAACAACATAAACATATTTGAAAATTAGATTGAGAGGAAGCACATTAATCAACTCAATGATAACAACAGACACTTCATGATTCATGTTAGAATACATAGATATTATATGGGTCATCTATACTGTCTCTGATATTCCCTAATGGACAACTTTTCGAATCAGATGTTCAATTTCCCCTGCATTCCTGTTTTTACTTTATTGATATATGTGTGCATGAGCTGAAAGGGAAACAGTCAACAATAACTTTTTTGTCATACAGAGGTTTTATACTCAAATAGGTGATATATACTTTGGAAAAATAATAATACTCTCATATAATATGGTTCTCATTTACTGCACTGGTATCAAATGATGGCCTGAAAAATATCACCCGTAAACTTGAAGGGTAAGCGATTGGCATAACAACTATTTAACCTCAGTGACAAGCTACACATTTAAAAGTAGTTTATTTTCCTGGGATACATATTATGAAATATAAATGAGGATTGATGGCAGCTGAGTTAAAAAGTCAGTGCTCCCCCAGAGAACATTTCAAGCCATTTGGTACAATCGTGTTTAGTCAGGAAGTGCACTCTGAACTTATCTTTCCTTTATTTGGGCAGTGCATGAAAAACGAAATTTAGGGGCCACCAGAGGTTTCCCACATCGTATTGAGAATCCAATTTCATGCACTACCATGAAAATCCTTAAAGTTCCCCATATTTTAAACAAAAGGTAATATTTAAAGGTGTCTACTCACTGAAAATTTCCTGATGATATTGGATGTTTCACAAAAATATCTCAGCAATTTAAATGGTTGGCTTTATTTGATATCATCAGATAAAGTCAAATAATATAGTACATGTATACAAACATGTTAAATGGTTGACATTATATACTGTTCAGTTTTATTCTATAACTATAACCAAGTACGTTTTTGACATTTAAAATGGAAGGTATACAAGAAGATCCAAATATATGAATTTTGTTCATGAATAAAATTTAAGAAAAGTACAAAACCTGACTTCTTTGATTTGAGTCTTAAGATAATAATTTACAAATATTAACTGAGCAACTTCTGAGTGTAGCACGTTGTTCTAGGTGTCATTTTCTCTCCATCTCTCACATGTACAGTTTTACATATTAACATGCTGAATGAATGCTGAGACCAGGTTTGGAAATTAGCCTAATGGAACATAGGAAATAATTGGCCTAAATTGTCTTATCTGGTAGATCACAAAATAAGTGGTTCCAGAGAAGTGTCTAGTGGAATGTGACTACTTGAAATCTAAATATAAATTCTGAATTAGGCTTCATATATTAATAGATAAGGTGTATTTGAGATCCTTGAAAAACTGTATTTTAAAATGTAAAAGTCAAATAAATCATCAGTGCATTCATAGTATTTTTGGAGAGGTATTAATTCATTTCAAATAGATATAACTTCTCAAGGAAACTGAATTATTTCTTTCTATCGCCCAGTTAAAATAACAGTATCACCATGAGACTAAATTAAACTAATATAGGTAACATTTAATAGTTATTAGAGCATAAAGTATAAATAATTGGATGCTACATATGAAGGACTAGTTACTCCAAGAATACATACATAAAGCTAATATTTTAACCAGTTATAGAAATTAGAAATGGAAATGGGGGTCTGATACTAAAAAAATATTAAATTAAAAATTTTTTTAAATAAGTTAAAGAACTAGTTTAATTATATTCCTGGAAACTCTGAGTCTACATAGAATCAGTTATAAACATTTATCAGCTCAAAACCATAAAGTATTTAATAATAATAATGGGTGTAGGGCTTCCCTGGCGGCGCAGTGGTTGAGAGTCCGCCTGCCGATGCAGGGGACACGGGTTCGTGCCCCGGTCCGGGAAGATCCCACATGCTGCGGAGCGGTTGGGCCTGTGAGCCATGGCCGCAGCCTGCACGTCCAGAGCCTGTGCTCCACAACGGGAGAGGCCACAACAGTGAGAGGCCCGCATACCAAAAAAAAAAAAAAATAATGGGTGTAAAACTGGGTAATAAAGGTCGATGGATATATTTCTCAAAAGTCCATAATAACTTTATTAAACTAGAATAAATCAGTGTTTTTCTCAGTATCAGGAAAGATCTAAGAGAATCCTTTTAATCTAAAAATCTTTCTAATCTAATGATAGAAAGGACCTAATGGAAAAAATATATATCTTATAATACTGAACTCTGCCTTTTTTCATCCTTCAACTTTCGTTCTGTGATCTTTCTTTAGACGTTGCTGCACTATAGCACATCGGAAAGTATGGCACATCCCAGGTATTCTGGAAGTCTGATTTCAGAGTTAGGCAGAGATCACTGACCCAATACAGTGACTGCATTCTAACTGAAAACAAAAGTGAATTTAAGGTGAATTGTCAGGTCATAGGAACGTAAACAAATAAACGCTGGGTATTTTTTTCCTTTTCTTGATGCCATTATCTTGTATTCTTTTGAAGGATTCTATCAGTACTCTTCCACAAATTATTCACACAGCTGCACTGTTAGAAAAGGTTGTAAGAAAGCTTGAGGGTAAGAATATAAATGTCTCTGAAGTAGTGCTGACTCACAGTGGCATGTGGATTATTCTGTTTGTATTATGACTTCCTTTGTCATTAAAGCAACTTTCCTATGAAAAATTACAGACTGGGTTTAATAAATATTTTAAATGCTACTGAGCTTGTCCATTGCCTTTCGTCTCTGACATTATTAAAGCCATCAATTTCTCTTTAACTTTATCCCAAAGCAATCTTTTTATATTCATGACTTTCACACTGCCTCTTGTCAATATTACAAAACTCTCTGATCACATTATTGCAGCCTTCATAAAAGTGTAGAGGATGCAACAAATGTTAGAGGCAAAATATAAATTAACAGCAACACACTTATGGTCATAAACTTTTCTGATTTTTTTATTATTAGATCTTCCTATTTTCCTACAGTATTGTAATAAATCACAACAGTTTAAGCCATTTTGAAAGGGACAGCAGTTCATCCTAGTTTAATTAACTTAGATCTATTATACTAATCCTTAAAATTAGTGGCCCTTTTAATCCCCAATTTCAAAGTCTCAAAAGCCACCGTTTTCAAAAAAGCTCTCTGAAACACAAAAGATAACTAAAGTATTCAAATAATAATACATAGGATGCTGTGTTTCTAAATCTATGACAGAAAAAAATAAAAGAGGAATTAATGAAAAAATTAATTTAATGCTGTCACGATGGATGCTTTCTTTTCCTTAGACTCTATTTTATTTGATTTAATATATACATAATTTAAATAATTTGTCCAGAGATCTCAAATTATTTGAGGCAGGGACTGTACAGTGGATATATTATAGTAAGCCCACCCAACCTGAAAATTTGAATGCATTTCTAACACTTACTTTATGCTCTAAGGAGTAAAATATCCAGTTTCTGTGAGTCTCACTTTCCCCATTTAAAAAATTTGAAACCATTTATAGGATTACATGGATTAAAGGAAACAATGTATGGCAAGTTCCCAACCCACTGCTAGACCCAAGTCAGAAGGAAAATGTTAGGTGTCTAAACCCATACACTTCACTTCCCAGAAATAATTTTCTTCGCCTTTTACAAATAGAATGACCGAAGCTTCATAGGAAAAATGGCAAATGTATATTAATTTCGCTAGTCAATACCCACTGATTGCACTTCTTGGAGATCTAAACTACAGGTAGCCTAAATCCATGCATGAGTTCAACAGAGTGAAAACCAGAGTCGATCAGCAATATCTGCCAAAACTAGAGAAAAGGAAATGAAAGCAAGACAACATTTTGCCAACCTGCTTAATGTTAAAGATGCAAATATAAACCCTTTCTAAATACAATTTATCCAGAAAAGTTCTAAACAGATCAGGTGTATCTTCTAAGCTTTTCCTCTATCACATTTGCACCCCCTTAGTCACAGAACTAGTAAGTGTATGTATACCCTGCAAAAAAACATTTTTTGTGTGACTGGGAAGTAAAAAACAACTGCATTAGTTAGAGCTTAAAAAGATAAGGAAAATGTATGTCATTCAATATAATTTAAATGTGTGGCAAAAATATATATGATTTTGGAGTTTGGAAAATTTCATAATTTTTCTTACAGCTATTACTCCAGCTAGCCTTATCTTCTTCTGTCATTTGTGTAAGAAATTAAAGAATTTGAAGAATATGGTAAAACTCTAAAATATAAAGCAGCTTGCATCAAACAGGATTACTCAGGAGACAGATTTTAAATCACAACCTGGAACTAACCAGCTATGTGATTTTGAGAGACTTAGTCCAACTCTTTCAGTTCCTGTTTCTTCATTTGAAAAGTGAACACTATAATAAAGTAATGTGTGATGGTACTTTAAAATATAAAATGCCTTTGCAGATGAAGAAATGGATTCATGATAACACTGTTATTGCAAGAGTGGATGAAAATCTTTTCAATAGAGATGATGAAAACTACAAATATTAAATAATTTTGTTCAGGGTTTTTTTTTTTGAAAACTAATTTATATAAAAACTTGGCTAGTCTATAATTCCATGTATATATATTTTTACTATAAGTTGAACTCCAGTTTTATCAACATGAAGTAATTTCTTAAGAAACTACCTAATTGATCTTAGAACAATTTTTATATATGCTAACATACTGAGGATTATAAATATAATTTCCTAACTGCAGGATGGCTTCTGGATAGAAATTGTAAATGCAATCTACCTGTAGTTGGAGATAATCATGTAAAAGACAGACATAATATTAATTTATTAAAAATGTGCAGATACTTCATTTGAAAAGACACTTGAATAAAGCAGCAGTAAACTTTGTTTTGAACAAGCATTATGTTATATATAGTTTAACCATGACAAATGTCAAAAGAAATCCTTAAGTTACAAAATTACAAATAACACTGTAGCCTTAAAAATTACGTAAGAATCATACTGATCGTGATGCTTATTAAACAAAGAGAATATACATGACTAGTTCTTTTAAAACAAGTTATTATTCAATTTTCATCATTTTTCATTGTTAAGTTGAATAGGATTTTTGTTTTAATTTTTCATATGTGTAAAACAAAATCTTGGCATACATATAAATTTGCTAACTCTAAACAGAAGAAAATTATGCTCTTTTAGACAATGCCTTTGATAATTTTCAAAATATCCCACAGTGTCCTAGTTTTGTGTTTTTTATCCCCCAGTATAAACCTATTGATTTTACTCATAGAGCCACAGTCAAAATCTATCCCTGTCTTATCCAAGTCCATGGACCACATGAAACCAGACCAATCAGGGCTGGAGGTCCACGTTCAACAAGTACAGCCAGGTGTACCACGTGTACCTGGAAACTTCCTAAGGTTTCCGAGTCTGTTTCTTCAACAATCAAATTAGCATACTAACAAAAATTACCTCCAAAGATTTTTGAGTGAAACAAAAAAAAGAGATCACATATATAGAAAAGTCATTAAAAAATGCTGAAAAATATAAATTACTCATTCATGTTAATTTTTCTTTTTAATTTCTTCCATATTATTGATTTCCTAATGTACCGCATATTTATTTTTTAAATACATAATATAGAGAAGCATGTAAAATATTGTCTCCCTCACCACAGATTTCTGATATGAACAGTTTTAACTTTCCAATGTAGTCTAAGTTTTACTTCTATCCTTACACAATATATATGCACAATTTTGTTTCCTAATATGAACTTATTCTCTAAATATTTCTTTGGATTTCTTTCACATCAGATATCTTAGACATATTTTAGGACAATATATGTAAATTAGCTCATTATATTTACTATATTAATATTTCACATTATGACTTTATGATAATTTATTCATCAATTTTAATATTGATGATTCTGGAGTCACAGTTTTACACTATTATATGCAATTGTGCACAAAGACCATCCTTGTACTTACATACTGTTGCTTTCATTTTTTTAGATTAGCTGAATCAAATAATTGCTACATTAAAAAATACATGAATTGAAAACTGGATAGGTAATGCTAGGTTACTAAACTAATGTTTGTAGGAATCCCAGTTCCCAAAAGTAACCAGTATATGAGGGTTCAGTTTCCACAAATCTATCTTAAGTAGATGCTATTTTTTTTAACATCTTTATTGGAGTTTAATTGCTTTACAATAGTGTGTTAGTTTCTGCTTTGTAACAAAATGAAGCAGCTATACATATACATGTTTCATATCCCCATATCTCCTCCCCCTTGTGTCTCCCTCCCACCCTCCTATCCCCCTCCCCAGGTGGTCACAAAGCACGGAGTTGATCTCCCTGTGCTATGCGGCTGCTTCCCACTAGCTATCTAATTTAATTTTGGTAGTATATATAAGTCCATGCCACTCTCGCACTTCGTCCCAGCTTACCCTTCCCCCTCCCCGTGTCCTCAAGTCCATTCTCTACATCTGCGTCTTTATTCCTGTCCTGCCCCTAAGCTCTTCAGAACCCTTTTTTTTTTTTTTTAGATTCCATATATATGTGTTAGCATACAGTATTTGTTTTTCTCTTCCTGACTTACTTCACTCAGTATGACAGACACTAGGTCCATCCACCTCAGTACAAATAACTCAATTTCGTTTCTTTAGACTGAGTAATATACCATTTTATATATGTACCACATCTTCTTTATACATTAATCTGTCAAAGGACACTTAGGTTGCTTCCATGTCCTGGCTATTGTAAATAGTGCTGCAATGAACACTGTGGTACATGTCTCTTTTTGAATTATGGTTTTCTCAGGGCATATGCCCAGTAGTGGGATTGCTGGGTTGTATGGTAGTTATTTTTTAAGTAACCTCCAAACTGTTCTCCATAGTGGCTGTATCAATTTACATTCCAACCAACAGTGCAAGAGGGTTCCCTTTTCTCCACACCCTCTCCAGCATTTATTGTCTGTAGATTTTTTGATGACTGCTATTTTGACTGGTGTGAGGTGATACCTCATTGTAGTTTTACTTTGCATTTCTATAACGATTAGTGATGTGAGCATCCTTTCATGTGTCTGTTGACAATATGTATATCTTCTTTGGAGAAATGTCTATATAGGTCTTCGGCCCATTTTTGGATTGGGTTGTTTGTTTTTTTGATATTGAGCTGCATGAGCTGCTTATAAACTTTGGAGATTAATCCTTTGTCAGTTGCTTCATTTGCAAATATTTTCTCCATTCTGAGCGTTATTTTTTGTCTTGTTTATGGTTTCTTTTGCTGTGCAAAAGCTTTTAAGCTTCATTAGGTCCAGTTTGTTTATGTTTGTTTTTATTTCCATTTCTCTAGGAGGTGGGTCAAAACGGATCTTGCTGTGATTTATGTCATAGAGTGTTCTGCCTATGTTTTCCTCTAAGAGTTTGATAGTGTCTGGCCTTACATTTAGGTCTTTAATCCATTTTCAGTTTATTTTTGTATATGGTGTTAGGGAGTGTTCTAATTTTAATATTTTACATATAGCTGTACAGTTTTCCCAGCACCATTTATTGAAGAGGCTGTCTTTTCTCCATTATATATTCTTGATTCTTTTATCAAAAATAAGGTGACCATATGTGTGTGGGTTTACCTCTGGGATTTCTATCCTGTTCCATTAATCTATATTTCTGTTTTTGTACCAGGACCATACTGTCTTGATTACTGTAGCTTTGTAGTATAGTCTGAAGTCAGGGAGCCTGAATCGTCCAGCTCCATTTTTCTTTCTCAAGATTGCTTTGGCTATTCGGGGTCTTTTGTGTTTCCATACAAATTGTGAAATTTTTTGTTCTGGTTCTGTGAAAAATGCCAGTAGTAGTTTGTTAGGGATTGCATTCAATCTGCATTGCATTCAATTTTCACAATGTTAACACTTCCAATCCAAGAACATGGTATATCTCTCCGTCTGTTGGTATCATATTTAATTTCTTTCATCGGTGTCTTATAGTTTTCGCATACAGGTTTTTTGTCTCTTTAGGTGGGTTTATTCCTAGGTGTTTTACTCTTTTCACTGAAATGATAAAGGGGAGTGTTTCTTTAATTTCTCTTTCATATTTTTCATCATTAGTGTATAGGAATGCAAGAGATTTCTGTGCATTAATTTTGTACCTTGCTACTTTACCAAATTCATTGTTTAGCTCTAGTAGTTTTCTGGTAGCATCTTTAAGATTCTCTAGGTACAGTATCATGTAATCTGTAAATATTGACAGCTTTAGTACTTCTTTTCCCATTTAGATTCCTGTTATTTCTTTTCCTTCTCTGATTGCTGTTGCTAAAACTTCCAAAACTATGTTGAATAATAGTGATGAGAGTGGGCAACCTTGTCTTGTTCCTGAACTTAGTGGAAATGGTTTCAGTTTTCCACTATTGAGAATGATGTTGGCTATGGGTTTGTCATATATGGCCTTTATTATGTTGAGATAAGTTCCCTCTAAGCCTGCTTTCTGGAGGGTTTTTATCATAAATGGCTGTGTAATTTTGTGGAAAGTTTTTCCTGCATCTATTGAGATGGGCATATGGTTTTTATTCTTCTGTTTGTTAATACAGTGTATCACATTGATTGATATGCATATATTGAAGAATCCTTGCATTCCTGAGATAAACTCCACTTGATCATGGTGTAAGATCCTTTTAATGTGCTGTTGGATTCTGTTTGCTACTATTTTGTTGAGGAGTTTTGTATCTGTGTTCATCAGCGATATTGGCCTGTAATTTTCTTTCTTTGTGACATCTTTTTCTGCTTTTGGTATAAGGGTGATTGTGACCTCATAGAATGAGTTGGGAAGTGTCCTTCCCTCTGCTATTTTCTGGAAGAGTTTGAGAATGATAGGTGTTAGCTCTTCTCTAAATGTTTGATAGAATTCGCTTGTGAAGCCTTCTGGTCCTGGGCTTTTGTTTGCTGGAAGATTTTTTTTTTTTATTTTTTTTATTTATTTATTTTTTTTTTTGCTGGAAGATTTTTAATCACAGTCTTAATTTCAGTGCTTGAGATTGGTCTGTTCATATTTTCTATTTCTTCCTGGTTCAGTCTCAGAAGGTTGTGCTTTTCTAAGAATTTGTCCATTTCTTCCAGGTTGTCCATTTTATTGGCGTATGATTGCTTGCAGTAGGCTCTCATGATCCTTTGTATTTCTGCAGTGTCAGTTGTTACTTCTCCGTTTTCATTTCTAATTCTATTGATTTGAGTTTTCTCCCTTTTATTCTTGATGAGTCTGGCTAATGGTTTATCAATTTCTTTTTATCTTCTCGAAGAAGCAGCTATTAGTTTTATTGATCTCTCCTATTGTTTCCTTCATTTCTTTTTCATGTATTTCTGATCTGATGTTTATGATTTCTTTCCTCCTGCTAATTTTTGGGGTGTTTGACTCTTGTTTCTCTAATTGCTTTAGGTGTACGGTTAGGTTGTTTGAGATGTTTCTTGTTTCTTAAGGTAGGATTGTATTGCTGTAAACCTCTCTTAGAACTGCTTTTGCTGCATTCCATAATTTTTGGGTTGTGTTTTCATTGTCATTTGTTTCTCAGAATTTTTTGATTTCCTCTTTGATTTCTTCTGTGGTCTCTTGGTTATTTAGTAGTGTATTGTTTAGCCTCCATATGTTTGTAATTTTTACAGAATTTTTCCTGTAATTGCTATCTAGTCTCATGGCGTTGTGGTCAGAAAAGATACTTGATATGATTTCAATTTTTTAAAATTTATCAAGGCTTGATCTGTGACCCAAGATATGATCTATCCTGGAAAATGTTCCATGAGCACTTGAGAAGAAAGTATATTCTGTTGTTTTTGGATGGAATGTCCTATAAATATCAATTAAGTCCATCTTGTTTAATGTATCATTTAAAGCTTGTGTTTCCTTATTTATTTTCAATTGGGATGATCTATCCATTGTTGAAAGTGGGGTATTAAAGTCCCCTACTATGATTGTGTTACTGTCGATTTCCCCTTTTATGGCTGTTAGCATTTGCCTTATGTATTGAGGTACTCTTATGCTGGGTGCATAAATATTTACAATTGTTCTATCATCTTCTTGGATTGATCCCTTCATCATTATGTAGTGTCCTTCTTTGTCTCTTTTAATAGTCTTTATTTTAAAGTCTATTTTGTCTGATTTGAGAATTGCTACTCCAGCTTTCTTTTGATTTCCATTTGCATGGAATATCTTTTTCCATACCCTCACTTTCAGTCAGTATGTGTCCCTAGGTCTGAAGTGGGTCTCTTGTAGACAGCATATATACAGGTCTTCTTTTTGTATCCATTTAGCCAGTCTATGTCTTTTGGTTGGAGCATTTAATCTATTTACATTTAACATAATTATTGATATATATGCTCCTATTAGCATTTTCTTAATTGTTTTGGGTTTGTTATTGTAGGTCTTTTCCTTCCTTTGTGTTTCCTGCCTAGAGAAGTTTCTTTAGCATTTGTTTTAGAGCTGGTTTGGTGGTGCTGAAGTCTCTTAGCTTTTGCTTGTCTCTAAAGGTTTTAATTTCTGCAACGAATCTGAATGAGATCCTTGCTGGACAGAGTAATCTTGGTTGTAGGTTTTTCCCTTTCATCACTTTAAGGACGTCCTGCCACTTCCTTCTGGCTTGCAGCGTTTCTGCTGTAAGATCTGCTGTTAACCTTATGGTGTTTCCCTTATATGTTATTTGTTGTTTTTCCCTTTCTGCTTTTAATATATTTCTTTTGTATTTAATTTTTGATAGTTTTATTTATTTGTGTCTTGGAGTGTTTCTCCTTGGATTTATCCTGTATGGGACTCTCTGTGCTTTCTGGACTTAATTGACTATTTCCTTTCCCATATTAGGGAAGTGTTCTACTGTAATCTCTTCAAATATTTTCTCAGTCCCTTTCTTTATCTCTTCTTCTTCTGAGATCCCTATAATTTGAATGTTGGTGCATTTAATGTTGTCCCAGACGTCTATGAGACTGTCCTCAATTCTTGTCATTTTTTTTTTATTCTGCTTTCTTTAGTAGTTTTTTCCATTATTTTATCTTCCAAGTCACTTATCCGTTCTTCTGCCTCAGTTATTCTGCTATTGATTCCATCTAGAAAATTTTTAATTTCATTTATTGTGCTGTTCATCATTGTTTGTTTACTGTTTAGTTCTTCTAGGTCCTTGTTAAACATTTCTTGTATTTTCTCCATTCTGTTTCCAAGATTTTGGATCATCTTTACTATCATTACTCTGAATTCTTTTTCAGGTAGACTGCCTATTTCCTCTTCATTTTCTTGGTCTGGTGGGTTTTTACCTTGAACCTTCATCTGCTGTCTGTTTCTGTTTCTTCTCATTTTGCTTATCTTACTGTGTTTGGGGTCTCCTTTTTGCAGGCTGCAGGTTCGTAGTTCCCGTTGTTTTTGGTGTCTGCCCCCAATGGCTAAGGTTGGTTCAGTGGGTTGTGTAGGCTTCCTGGTGGAGGGGACTGGTGCCTGTGTTCTGGAGGATGAGGCTGGATCTTGTCTTTCTGGTGGGCAGGACTACATCCAGTGGTGTGTTTTGGGGTGTCTGTGACATTATTATGATTTTAGGCAGCCTCTCTGCTAATGGGTGGGGTTGTGTTACTGCCTTGCTAGTTGTTTGGCATAGGGTGTCCAGCACTGTCGCTTGCTGGTCTTTGAGTGGAGTTGGGTCTTAGCATTGAGATGGAGATCTCTGGTAGAGCTTTCACCGTTTGATATTACATGGGGCTGGGAGGTCTCGTTTCTTTTTTTCCTGCTAAGTGTTTTATATACACTCACAGTTATGTGGCTGAGTCCTATTTTTATTTTAGTTACAATACTTTAAGATTTTGATCTCTTGGGTTTCAGAGGTAAACCATCACATCATCTTCAAATATAGAGTAAAATTTGTCTATTTTGTAATATGTATGTTTTTCAAATCCTAAAGAATTTAAATAGTAGTGGAGAGGGATGATAAACTATAGCCTCATCTTGTTTTAATGCTAAAGAAAAAAACATTTATCATGTCAAAAGGATGTCCTTTATGATATTAGTTATCATTATGAAAATACGCATTATAAAGTATAGCCTGATTCATTTGATACGTATTTTAGAATGTTTAAAATGGTATTTTAATTCTATCAGATACTTTCAGCACCTACTATCGTAAGATTTTTTTTATACCAATCTTATTGTGCTCAAATATATGTTGTAAAAAAAGTGGTAAAAGGACGGCACTAATGCTACGGCCATCCAGCCATCATCTGTCTGTAATCTAAATACAACATACATACTTCAAACATACTGAATTATTAAAATCTTTTTTTCTTAGGTTTTATTCAGTTTATCTGTCAAATTATTTTATAAGTATACATTAAAGTTCTCACTATTGTTATAGTTTTATCAGGAAATCCTTTGATTCTTAAATTTTGCTTGATGCAATTTTATTCTATACATTAGGTACCTAAAACGTTTTGACACTTACCTGATCTGCATATGTTCGTTACCATCAGAAAACATTTTTTTTCCAGCCAATAGGTTTAGCATAAATAATACTTTAGCTAATATATAGTACCAGTGATTTTATTTTTATTTTCTACATATGCATTGACTTTATTACCAATATATTTTTAGATGTTTTTTGTAACTCTTACACAGCTATTTTTTTTGTACAAGAGTTTTTGATTGATGCAGAAATTCCACCCACATATATCAATTGTGATAAACATATTTGTTTTAATTTTTCCATACTATTTTATACTTATAATGTATTACACATTGTTGCTGTTTACTCCTTTTTTCTGACTTTTTCTTTACTGCACTCGTAAAGTTCCTATGTGTTCCTTCCACTTCAATTCTGCTATTGTGAACAGGAATTAAATAACAGCTACTTGCAACTCAAGATATGAAAACATCTCCATCCAAAACAGAATTTTAGAATTTCTTTGCTTCCTCATTTCTTTTTGTTCCCCATATCCACTCCTAACCTAAATGTGGAAAAGTGAAACAGAACCAGCAAAAACTCTGACTCAATTACATACTGGAGCTGAGAATCCTTTTATTTTCCTGTTCTACCGAGGGCTTAGAATTTGGAGATCTACAAGTTGTCCAATGCAGAGGCAAATATGTGACTGTACGGAGAAGTGATGAAATTTGTAATCACACTGAGTTGTGTCATCCCTCACACCTCCTGCTACTTATATGGTCACACCCATGGATGGAGGGTGAAATAGAAATTTCTCCTCCACTCATGCAAGAGAAATTATATATTATCCTTCTGTCTTAAAATTATTGATGACTTACATATCACACCTTATGAAAATTCAAAATGGATTGTAAACTTAAGTGCAGAAGGTAAAACTATAAATCTTTTAAGAAAATATATAGGAAAATGTGTTCAGTATTTAGGACTCAGCAAGTAATTCTTAAACTAGACACCAAAAACACTATCCATAAAAGAAAAAACTGATAAACTGGACTGTAGCAAAATTAAAATCACTTGCTCTGGAAAAGACTCTATGAGGTAGATCAAAAGATGGGCTGCAGAGTGGGAGAAAATATTTATAAACCAGACATGCAACAAAAGTTTAGTTTATAGAATAAAGAACTATCAAAACTCGACAGTTAAAAAAACGCAACTAGTCCAACTAGAAAATGGGCAAAAGACATGAGAGGATATTTTACTGCAAATGATATCAGATGGCAAATAATCATATGAAAAGGTATTTGTTTAATTAGCCATTAGGTAAGGGCAAATTAATATGAATATAAGACATCATCACACGTCTATCAGTATGGCTAAAATAGAACTAGTGATAATGTCAGATACTGCTGAGGATGCAGAGAAACTCCATCACTCATACATTGCTAGTGAGAATATACAATGCTGTGGGCGCCTTGTTAGTTTCTGAAAAACATCTAAACATGCAACTACAATATGACTCAACAACTAACCATCTGAGTCTTTATCCCAGAGAACTGAAATTTATGTTCACATAAAAAACTGTGCATGAATATTTTTTGCAGCTTTATTTGTAACAGACAACAGCTGGAATTATCCTAGATGTCCTTCAACAGGTGAAGAGCTAAAGAAATTCTGGAACATGCATCCCATGGACTACTATTCAGCAATAAAAAAGAACCAATTATTGATACACACAACAACATGTATGAATCTATAAATACACGATACATTTGCATGATTGAATGTTTAAAAAGACAGAAAAAATATACCATGAAAAGTCTCCCTCTCATGTTTATCTCTCAGGTATCTAGTTTCCCTCTCTCCAGAGGCAACTAATAAATGTTACCAGCTTCTCATGCATTCTGACAGAGATATTACATGTGTGTGTGTGTGTGTGTGTGTGTGTATACAGAGAAAGCTATCTATATATAATAGATATATAATTATATACATTATATGTAGATTCTATCTATCTATCTATCTAATCTAATCTATCATCTATCTATCTATCTATCTATCCACCTGGATTTGTTGCAGGATTCTCACCTTACACAGTTCAATTGTATAAGCTGAGTAAACAGCCTCTGTTAGACTGTTGTTTTCCTCTCTGATTCTGTAGCTTAAGTTCACAGCGCAGACATTTAAGAAAGGAAGATAGATGTAAAGTGTAAGAATAGGCAAATACATAGAAACAGAAAATAGATCAGTGGTTTTCAGGGGCTGGAAAGTTGGGAGTGAATGCCAAGTGAAAAAGTTGTGGAACTAATGATGATGGTTGCACAATTCTGGTGATACCCCCAAAACATGCTAAATTGTACACTTTAGAAAGGTTAATTTTATGGTATGAGAATTATAACTCAGAAAAATATAAAGAAAAAAAGGATAAAAGAAGGGAAGAACAGTGAGAACAATATATTACATTTCTGTGGGAAAAAAAGTAAAAAAAAATATTAATAGTGGCTTCGTAATGTCTCAATTTGGCTGGGCTGAACTTCATTTCCAAGAATTCCCTTTCTTGTATGTTTCCAGTTAGGGTGTGACAAAAGAGTAACTATAATTTTAGTTCTGTCCAAGGTTTGGTGGGCAGAAGCAAACAAAGGCCATTTTGAATACTGGAGCAGCGCACTGTGTGATCTTGTAGCTCACACACAGGGCAGCAGAACTGGGGTGGGTGTCGCTAGTGTGGGGTAGCAGCCAGGCCTGCCACTGCTCGGCCCCCCTCAGCTTCGCTGGTTCCTGGGCATGGCGTGCATTTGGTTCTGTACAATCTCAGGACACTCACCCCATCAAGGCTGGAGCAGTGAGCATTGACGTGGGCACCAGGCCAGTATCCTGGGTTCCCCTTCATGCTCACAGATGTGTATTTTCCTTGCTCTTCCCACCTTTACATCCATTTTCCCTTCTCCAGTTCTCTCAGTTCTGTTCCATTGATCTTTGTGTCTATCCTATGCCAGTTTCACACCATCTTGATTATTGTAGATTTATGGTACCATTATATTTTGCTCATCATACATCTCTCGGTTTAGGATAATATCTGACCAATGGCAGCAAAGTGCTTTGAAGGAAAGGCAGGTTGTACTCAATATATGGGAGGCTGGACATCAAAAATGATAGTAAACTCCTCTAGGAAGAATATAACTATCATTTGTTCACTACTGGGTCCTCAGAATCCAGCATGGTATATAATAGATCTCAACCTGCAGTTATAAAGTAGAAAAATTACATGCATGTGAGTCAATGAATGAATGAGAGCTTGATATCAGCTTTATGTTCTAACTGTCACCATCATAACATGCTGGGGGGGGGGGCAGCTAATGTCACCACAGCCTTCATTTAATTCCTCCCTGTTAAGTCTGTGCTTGACTTTATTGTTTCTGCTCTCGTCAGGCACACTGCTTCCTCTGCTGCTGTTAATCCTTGGGCAATTGTCACCTGCAGCATGTAATCTGACCATACCCTAGAGGTCAGCAGATATCAGCACTGCTTTCTGCTCCTTTCTTCTCTGTAATCTTGTCACTTACTAGTAGATATATATTTTAACCTAACTCTTCTAAACTATTCAATTTCACCCTGATAATTTAGCCAGATAGCATACAGATTGTTCTAGTCAGTTGTACTATATTGAGACTAGCCAATCTAATTTAAGAGTTTGCCAAATAGTAGGCTATTATTATATATAATAAAATCAAAATTATAAAGAAAAATAAATATTAAAATGGTCAGAGTGCATCCTAAGAAGTACACATGCAAATTTTTACATCTTAAAAATATTTTGTGCATATTAAAAGAGAATAAAGACAGTATTTCCTCTTTCACTACATAGGTATTTCTTGCTTAAAATTTTTAGCAGAAAATAAATATTTAATATTAAATTTAATTTTCTTCAATGATTAAATAACCCAACTACACTTAAACCCATAACCAATATTTACGAACACACATATGCAAACACACATACACATATATTATTTTAACACAGTTCCAGTATTTGATGTGACACAATAATAATTTAAAACAGGCATAACAATAAGGAATTATTATTTTTGGAGATATATTCCAAAGTAAAGGTTTTCATTTTCTTTAAGAAGAAACTGTAGTTTTCAGTTTTATCAATAGATGGCACTACTATTTACTGTATTTTTTGGAGACACTATAACAAAACACTTGCTAAAATACATCAGTTGATTAAATAATATATTTTCTTCCTTCTGCAAAACTTACCTTCAATAAAAATGTATTATTTACTTGACATAATGATGTGTTATTTTAAAATATTCACTTTCAAAAGTGATATAATTTAATTTTATTTTATTTTTAAATTAATTTTTATTGGAGTATAGTTGATTTATAATGTTGTGTTAGTTTCTGCTGTACAGCAAAGTGAGTCAGTTATATATATACATAGATCCACTCTTTTTCAGATTCTTGATACTTACAATTTTAATACATGATAATTACTGTCAAATGCATTGTAATCATGCACAAAATATACCAGATGTTTTCTAAGAAATTTTTTTTATTATTAATTTTTTAAGACATTCTGACTTATGGTGGCATTGTGGGGGAAATGTCTGTTGTAGTTGTCAGAGTGGGGTTATCATTGGATGTTTTGCTTGCTTATTACTTGTTTTTCTTTTCAAATAATCAATGGTCTTAAGTCAAAAGTGAGTTGGAGGAAACTCTTAAAATTTAATAGCATAAATTATCTAATAATAGCTATAGAGCACTACTGATAGTCACAAATGATACATTTTCTATTTTTAATCTATCATGCAACTATATGACAGGCAAAATTATCTGTATTTTGTCACGAAGCATACTTCCATGTCACTATTACAGTTGCCAGTATACTATATAGCAAACTTTCTACTTACCTTCTGGCAAAGCTTATTTAAATGAATTTATGTTAACTGGAAATGTGGAGCTGGCAGCAAATAGAGCTTCTTAGGCTGCCGTATTAACAATAAAATAACCAGAGCCTTCCAGTGCATGCTGGTCTCTCATTTCCTTTTGGCATACCTTGTCTGTCCTCCTTATCATAGTCATCATAATTAGCAACACCAATGACAACATCTTTTAGCACTTGATCAATATGGAGTCTTCAGTGGCATTAACTTTTAGACGTATGCTTGCCTAGTAATCTCCACCAAACAGAAACTACCTTGTACTTAATATAATGTCAATAAATACATTTTAAAAATACGTATGTAGGATTTTGAGGAAAAAATGCTAGTTGCAGGACCACGCTTTCTCCCTGACTCTCACCTACAATTATCTATCTATATGAGTGGCAATCCTAGTATTAAAAGAAAATTTAACCAAACCAGATGTCTCTTTGGCCTGCATTGAAACAGTTCTTCCTTTGCATGCAATTTTTTTTTTTGTGTACAACTTTTTGGATTTGTCTGACACCTCAAATTTCAAAAAGGCTGTATGGGTAAGAGCTATGCCCTTGCTTATGCCACCAGAACATTTAATTAATGACCTAAACTGCTGTGAGATTAGTCCAATGGCTGATTTCATCATTGTGAGGGTGGCATATCTTGAGAAACAAATCTCACGGTTACAATGTAGAGTGGCTGATTTTTACCAGTCAACGCACCATTTAGTTGATCATTTAATTTAGTATATTGAAACATTTTCCAGTTCAGTAAACAAAATAGATCAATAAATATGTGTTTACTTTCACTATTTGCAAAATACAAAATTATGTCTACAGAGAAAGCAAAGAATTTATGAAATATGGCTCTTGTTCTTCAGACATCTAACTACAATATTTCATATACATTAAACATCTAAAGGAAATGTGGTATGAAAATCAAATTAATAACTTCTAATGAAAAATAACTAATAATGCAGGATGCCTGAGGTGGAATTGATTACTGTGAGCTTCAGTGTTCATTGGTACATTCATGTAAAACATGCAACATGATTTGAGCCTTAGAAAAGGATCTGACTTAGATCAGCCAGAGAAAACGAGAGACCCCTGTCATGCTAGTACTCCTGTCTTGATGGTTTTAAGATTAATACGCTACAGAGGAAACTGCATTTAAAAAGGAATAAGGAATGAGCAGTAAAAATCATGTAAATAAATTGTACATCTGCAGTAAATTAAATAAATTGTAGCATCTTCTGACAATGTCATAGGATACCACTGTTAAAAAGACTTTAATAGAGCTACATTTATCATCGTGGATAAAGTTTCTGAAGGAAAGGTTGATTTAAAACATGGCTCATAAAAAGAAACGAAATTGAGTTATTTGTAGTGAGCTGGATGGACCTAGAGACTGTCATACAGAGTGAAGTAAGTCACAAAGAGAAAAACAAATACCGTATGATAACACATACAGTAGCGTGGAATTAAAAAAAAGAAAAATGGTTCTGAAGAATCTAGGGGCAGACAGGAATAAAGACACAGACCTACTAGAGAAGAATGGACTTGAGGACATGAGGAAGGGGAAGGGTAAGCTGGGATGAAGTGAGAGAGTGGCATGGAGATATATACACTACCAAATGTAAAATAGATAGCTAGTGGGAAGCAGCCGCATAGCACAGGGAGATCAGCTCGGTGCTTTGTGGCCACCTAGAGGGGTGGGATAGGGAGGGTGGGGGGAGATGCAAGAGGGAGGCGATATGGAGATATACGTATAAGTATAGCTGATTCACTTTGTTATACAGCAGAAACTAACACACCATTGTAAAGCAATTATACTCCAATAAAGATGTTAAAAAAACATATAAATAAATAAAAGCACGGCTCAAGTATGTATTGTACAACATGGGAATATAGCCAATATTTTATTTTAACTGTAAATGGAAAGTAACCTTTAAAAACTGTATAAAATACTTTTAAAAATTAAGAAAAAGGATAGAGGAAGATTATCGTTTCCTTCACGTACCTCTGAATTGCTTGACATGATAAAATAAATATGCATTACTTAAAAAAAAAAGCATGGGGTAATATACCACTTATATGACGCCTACAAGAAATAAAGTTTATAATTATGAAAAAGTAAACTGTAATAATCACTTATAAGTATAAACAAAGCATAAAAAGGTATTAATTTGGAGAACTCATGAAAACCTATATGCAGAATATGAATGTATAATTCTTTATTTCCCAGAGCACCAGGAAACAACATACTGTTGATTGAATGGCTGCTACAAATGAATGAAAGAGTGAAATGAATGAAATGATATTTTCTTTCATTGCTAAATTAATTTCTAAAATGTTCTTTCCATCTGGCCAAGTTTAAAAATGACACAGGTGTCAGATAATGAAATCAAATTTACTGATACATTTGTACAGTGCAATAAAATGTGCTAAATGACTTAAAGATTAGTTAAAAGAGTCACGTCATGACTTGTCATAACTGCCTGAATTAGGCTAAGGTGTTGTTTTGCAATTTTAAAATGTCATACTATTTTGAAGTGAGCTACAACTTAAGCATAATATAGAAGAAAACAATCATAAATAATACACATTAAGTGCGAAACTCAAGAAAACACCATCACCGATAAGAGTAAAACAACACAGGGAAAAGAGATTAAATTCCTTAAATTAAATAAAGTAAAATGTATTTTTGGAACATATGGATTAACAAGTACACATGCAAATTGCAAAAGGTGCTTAAAACCTAATTAAGCTATCTTGAGAGTGCCCTCATGCTAAATCTTTAAGATCAAATAAGCCTCATTATCACATTAACCTTCTTTCCACTCTCTTGTTATACAAGTGTCATTACATTAATTAGTCGTTATACAGTTCTTTAAGTGCTGGCTACCTCATGAGTGTTTTGTAACATTACCCAGTCCTTGTATACACAGAAGTAGTCTAAGAAATATCACTCCTATCGACCCATGTAAACTAGTCCAGTAAACCATGTCAGACTAATTTAAATATGCCAGTAGATATAAGCAGATTGAAATTTTATGAAGAAAAATAATTTTGCAATATCAAAAGCAAGACTTAGTACATTCATTTACACCTAAAAGTACATACGCATGTTGACTTATACCATAAAAGAATTCTGGCTGAAAGAATTTAGATCTGAGTCAATCGTAAGTGAATACAAAACAACAGTATCTGAGAATGAGTCATCTACCTGAGGAATCTGCCCCATCAGCAAAAGACTGCACACATCTCTGCTTCATGTAGCAAGGGCGGCATCTCTCTCTAGCTCTTACTAAGTCACCAAGAGGGAGGAGGACAAAGGATCTGCTTGGTGTGCTCTGAGAATGACTGGGCACAGTCAGCCCATCCCTTTTCATATTGTGGGTCTGCTCTGCTCTCTTGACAATAGTTGATCCTCAGGGGTCTCAGCCCTGTTTCCGTGCTGAGGTCTGGAGTGGTGTTATTTACTGATCTCCTAAATGCTCCACATCTGATGCTTTAGGAAACCTTGAGAAATTCACAGAGTACCTGTGATTGACACAGTCATATGAGAAGGGATCACAGATTTTGAAATGGCTCTAGTGTGTAGCTTAGCTGTGATGGTATATGCCTTGGAGCTGATTGTCTAAAAAAGATACACTAGTAAAAAAGGTGGTTTCTATATGCTGTAGCCTCAGCGGGTAGCTTTAGGTCTTAGCTTTAGATAGATGGGCTAGCTGGATTTGATCCCATTGTATGACTTTCTTCCATGAGTGAATAGCTGTGTCTATGCAGGAGGGCTGTGTCTCACAAACACAGACATTGGGAGGCAGGTGCCCTGTGTACAGGCTGCCATGGTTCAACTTTGAACTGCACAGGTGCACTTTGGTCTGACATTTCACTCACAGTGGAAGCAGGGGCAGGTCCTTTTTTAGGGATCAGCAAATGACTTTTGCTATGTTTCTCAACCAGCTCTGTAGGCAGCATTTTTGTGGGTTTTTTCCTAATGCATAGGCAGCTAATTTCCATTAGTGTTAAAAAGCATTAAGTGTAGGTTATTGCTTTAAATTATTAGTAGCAGCCCTAGGTAGGCAGTACTAAACTGCCCAAATTCCATTAACTGCCTTTATTTACAAAGGAGAGCTCTTGTAGGGCTAAATTCTGTGAGGAAGGGCTTGTTCAAAGGCTCCCAAGGACCAGCCCACTACTATGTAGTAACAAGTACTCTGGTTTCCTTATTTGTATAAACTCTGGTCATGACTTTAGATTGCAGAGATCTACAATGTGTCTTCACCCTAAGAAAAAGTATATATTCACAAACAAATACAAAGTAAAAAGTACCTATTTTAGAAAAATAAATATCAAGGGCTGGATAGGGAAACAACTCAATGAAAGCATTAAAAACTAAAGCATAACACAGCAGCTAAAGCTTCATATCTCCACTGTGTCTAAGAAGGAGGTTTGCCCAGGGTGTCAAGGAGGACCTGATGTGGTTTAAAATTCATACTTTAATGTTTCGTCAGGGCACTAGTAGTAGAAACTGAAAACAAAATAAAGGAAGAAAGTGATTAAGTTGGAGAGAAAGATTTACTTAGGAGAACATCTTAGAGGACAGAGAAGCCACCAGATATGAAAAGGAAAATGAAATCTTAAAGTCCATACACACACACACACACACACACATACATACATATACACACAGGCACACATACATACACACACACACACACACACCCCGTGGAGAGGCAGCTCTGAGGACTAACTTCTCTTAAAGTAAATTATCATTAGAAAAGGAAGAAATGATTTAGTTGTCTAGTTAATAAAACCACTGGTGGCCTCCAGCAATCTGTCAGCAGAGACGAGTGGAAAAATCTCAGAGAGCAAAAGCTAAAGTAACTCTTCAAAGGAATCCAGAACCAGGAACTAATGAGGAACAGTTATTCATCTATTAATGTGCATTCATTCAGCAAATATTTAGTGAGTCCTAACTAGGTTCAAGGCCCAGTGTCAGGTGTGTAAAAGGAGAGGGAGAGGGAGTGGGAGTGGGAGGGAGAGAGAGAGGGAGAAGGAGAGGGAGAAGGAGAGGGAGAGGGAGGGAGGGGGAGAGGGGGAGATGGGGAGACGGGGAGAGGGGGAGGGGGGAGAGGGGGAGAGGGGGAGAGGGGGAGAGGGGGAGAGAGGGAGAGAGGGCGAGAGGAAATCTCCAGTGAGGGAAGAACAAAAATGAACTATAAACATATTAGATAAATATTTACCTTATTTACTTAAATTTAACATGCTATTATTTATATACCATTAACAAAGAAGAAAATGTTGCCCGTTAATAGGCCCATTGTTTTTATAACCATATTTTGTAGAATGTATCCCTATTTCAAATATGTTGAGATATGAGGAAAAAAATCAGTATTAATAGTATGCTAGGATGTACACAACTTTTTAGAAAGTAATAGTGCTGTCAATAAATAAAATTGAGAGGGACCAAAAGTGTGGGAAGGCGAGGACTTGTCATAATCTTAAACTGTGTACTTTGAATAAGTCTTCCTTGAGAAAGGGACATTTAACCAAAGAGTTGAAAGTGGTTGAAACTAAGCCTCGTGGGGATTTGGCAAAGTATCTTCAGGCAGGGGGAGTGGCCAATTGCGAACCGGTTTTATTTCAGGACAGAAAGGCAATGAGCATTAAGAGCGGCTGCGTGGAGTTTGCAAGAGGGAGAGGGATGTGATAGGAAGATACTGCAAAGTCAGAACACTTATGGTTTTGATGTGCATTCAAGAGACTGGTTTTTAATCTGAGTGACAGTGGGAGCCAATTTAGCATTTTAAGCAGAGACGGGATGTGACTTAACTCGTAAATGTGAAGTTAGGGATACACAAAAATAGGAATAATACTGTTAGGTAGGATTACTGAAAAATAATAATAATAGTTCATAAATCTCTATCAAGTGTTTACAGAAATTGTGGAAAAATATGTTAGAAAGACAGAGGAATAGTAAAAAATTCTCCTGGCACCCCGGATGCATTTCAAAGCGACAGCTATCGCAGGTGCGCATGGAGCTGGGCTCTGTACCTAAGGGCACATGACCAGACAATCTTTGGAATTAGGACTCTGAGGGAAAATACAGCCAAGATGAAACGTACTAAAAGGACTCTAGGGAAGATAATGATGGATCACGTCTGGGCATAAGTCAGATACCAGCCTAATGGAAGAATAGCCCCTGGGTGGGATTATTCAAATCAGTAAGGAGAAGGTGGAAAATATTTGTTTGAACTGTGAATGCTTTTGGCAGACCCAGATGCAATATTTTCACATCTCTCACGGCGACAGATCCCCCAGGACTATATATAAAGAAATATATGAGAACAAAAGTGTGTGGGCCATAAAGCAGAGAGCGATAAACACGAAGGAAGACCCTTGTTTCTAGCACACGGCCCTAGCAAAGGAGAAAGCAAAGAGCCAGATGAAGGGGCTGATCCCTCCTGAAAGAAATCATGGAACAATTACGAACAAGAGAGCATGAGAAACAGGGAGAGACGTAGCAGAAATAAGTACAGCACAAGGTCTCAAAACTTTCAGACTGAGGACATGAAACACTGTGGAGCTCACGGGAGGTTTAGGTCGGCAGTAGCCCCCAAAGGCACAGTCTCCAAAAACATTCATCTCATTTTTTGTTTCAGAATCAGCTAGAGGATATATGCCAGCTAAAACAGTGTGGGGCTTTGGTGTAATCCCTATGGATCTGGTTTCACAAATGCAAGTAATTCCATCAGGGCACTGGGTCCAAAAACGCCTGTTCCCAAGGGCTATGTGATTGTCTTGACATTGTTTTTCTGAGAAAGGGGACACTGTACGGCTTGCGCTTTCTCCCAGAAAGCTTATGACTATTGGGCTCTTGTGGCAAAATCAGGCTAGATATACACTAAAGGTACTCCCTCTTCTTTCTGAGCCCAGTCCCAGTTTATCTCTCTCAGACTCCTCTACAATAGAATGTACTAATTGAGAGTCCTGATAAGCAGCAAAAATACTGTCTGCCACCACAAGGCCCGCCCTATGAATCTCCGAGGTGATCCTTCACATGAGGTCTGTTAAACACAGACGATCCAGTGGAGGGCTCCAAGGCCTTGGGGAAGTGATTCTAAAACTATCTGTGGTGCTGAAGATGTCTTCCCTCTTCCATTTCTATAGTTACCAGAAAATAAGACCCCTTTCACAGATGATGTAGCAGTATGAATTTACTGGAAAAATTCTAAAGATTACTCATAATTTCTATACTTTATCTCATCACCAGGTAACAAACAGTTCGCAGACTGAAGCAAGGACATTCCCATTCCGTAGCACTGTCTCATGTGATATTATGGACTGCAGCGAGAGTGATCCTGGATCACTAGATGGCTGCATGAAACAGAGCCCCCCATAAACCCACAGCTGGACTGCAGGAGAAATGAGCATCAACGTGATAAATGAAGGTAGGATGTCGGTTAAACTACTGGAATCAACAGAGCAACAGTACTGTCGGTGGCTTAAATAAGATATAAATCCTGATATGTGGTCATAAAGGGGTATGGTGGCTTCACAGTGCGGACATGGATTAAGCTGGTTTAACACAGAACCAAATACTTTGGCTTAAACAAGACATAAGGCCTTGTAGGTGGCCAGACGATGGTTGGGTAACTTGCTCTCATTGCATACATGACGTATTCATTTCCTTTTGCTGCTGTAACATGTTACCGTAAATTTTGTGGTGTTAAGCAACACAAATTTGTTTTCTTACGTTTCTAAATGTCAGAAAACCAAAATAAGTTTTACTAAGGTGCCAGTAGGGTTGGTTCCTTTTGGAAGCTCTAGGGGAAACTCCACATCCTTGCAATCCCTGGTTTCTTGGCCACTTACATTCCTCGGCCTGTTACTCACTCATCAGGTCTCTCCAACTTCTTGCCTCTGCCATCACATCTCCTAATTTCTTCTTTGGGTTCCTTGCCTCTCTTGTATGAGGACCTTTATAATTATACTTAGAGCCTGCCAGAATAATATCCTTATCTTGAGAACCTTAACTTAATCACGTATACAAGTCCCCTTTGCCATTTAAAGTAGCATTCATGTGTTCCAAGGATTAGGATGTGAATGGCTTTTGTTAAGACATTTTCAGCCTACCACACCCAGGCACCTTCTATTTTAGTTCTTCTGCAAACATCAAAGCATGACTTTCTCCAAATTAAAAATAGCTCCCCAAGCTACCACCACCAGACCCATATTCCAAAAAAGCAGAAACAGTTAAAAGAGGAAGGGCAGGCACATAGCTTTCCTATTTTGGTCATAATTCAGACAGTAAATGCATCAGTTACCCTCACATTCCATTGGCCCAAAATGTGTCACAGGACATCATCTAGCTTCAAAGAGATCTGGGAATGGTAGGTTTCGGTGGGTGGCCTTAGGCCTGCTAAAACTCATCTTTTATTACTAAAGAAGACTAAAGAGAATTATTTGGAAGATAAAAATCAAGTTTTCTCCACATATAGTGACAAAACTAACCTATTTGTGTGTGGGTTTGATCAATTAAATATAAGCTATTTAACCTTGGACAGTTGATACAGAAAGAGTCGTATCTTTCCACAGCAAAACCAACTTTTTTTTTTTTTTTTCTGTCATTCCCCTTCCTTCATATACTACTGAGTGCCTGCTGTGGTTTTGGACAGAATTAAAGTACTGAACTCTGAGAACAAAGAAGTATTACTTGTAATTTCTAAGTTTACTTGATATTTTCTTGATGTTGTCTACATTAACCATATCCACTAACTTTCAGAACTTTTACAAATGAGGGTCATAAGAAAACATGCCTTTAACTAATGTAACCAATCAGGTTTTTAAGAATGGTTCCTATGAGGTATAAGATCATGATGGAAATTAATGAGATAAACCCTCTGCCACAGATAAATAGAATACACAGGAAACAACAGTTATCTAATATTGGAAACCAGCAGCAGAGGACTATGGTTCCTGAAATAAGGCAAAAAGAAAAAAAGTGGGATGAGCTGTAGAACTGCCTCAGCTAGCAGCCAAAAGGCATTTGGTTGATATTGATGCAGAGAAGGGGAATCAAAAGTTCTCAATGAACCAAAGATAAAGATACTGGAATTCAGGAAAGCTTGGCAGCTGGAATTTGCAGGACAGAGTACCAAAAGGGAGAGAAATATGTCGAGAAAGAGCTCCAGGAATCTTAATAGGGGTCTTTGGTTCAATGCATAGCATAAAACTTCACAAAGTCAGGCAAAATTCAATTAGCAAGAAATAAAACCAGGGAGCTGTAATTCTAAAAGTTCCAAGAGCTTACATAGTGGTAGGTGACATATGAGTTGGGTTAATCAGACTTCAGACTGGAGAGACTTAACTGAAAAACCAGATTGGAGAGCTCATAGAGACTCCAGAAATAATGAATCTTAGAAGGTTAATGAAAAACTTCTAGTATAAGGGCTACTCTAGAAATAATCAAATAGAGTTTAAAAAACTCTAAAGTATGAAACTGATATACAGGTAAATTAATGTCAAAACAAAAATCAATACTTCTCAAAAGTATCCCACAAATCTCTCTCAACAATTTTCACCATCCAATTTAAAAATACTTTAACAGACATGAAGAGAGAAAATTAGACTCATATGCAAATAAAAATTAGTCAATAGAGACAATTTCAGAGATGATGAAATTAGCAAAAAAAATTTTTTTTTAATATCTGGCATGAAAAGATTGAAAGATTTAAAGGAAAACATGAAAAAATGGGGGATAAATGCAGATCATAAAAAATAAATGGTAGTCCTAGAGTTGAAAATACAATATCTGAAATAAATTTCAAAAATACTCTGGTTGGGATTAATAGCAGACTAGACACGTACAAAAATGATTTGTGAACTTGAAGTCAAAGCAACAGAAACCATCTGTACTGAAGTACAGTAAGAACAAAGATTGAAGAGAAAAAATGAACAGAGTTTAGTGGTCTATGTGAAAATAGTAAGCAATAACACATATTGGTAATGGGATTCCTAATGGAGGGAGAGAGCTGTTTGAAAGGAATTGACAATTTATTTTTCCAAATTTGTTGAAAAATGTAAACCAAAAATTCAAGTTGAGCAATCCCTTCAGGATAAATCTAAGTAGAGAAAAAAAAAAAAAACCAAGGCATCTCATAATCAAATTGCTGAAACCCACTGAAAAGGAGAAAATTGCAAAAACAGAAGAGAAATAGAAAAAAAAAAAACTAGAAATAAGAGAGTTTTCATTAGAAATCATGAAAGCCTGAAGGTAATAGAATAACATGTGAAAAGTGTTGAAAGAAAACAAAAAGGAAAACTATCTGCTCCAAATTCAATATCCAGCAGAAATAATTCTTTAATGAAGAAAAAATTAAAATATCTTTAAATAACAAGGGCTGAGAAAATGTATCAGGAGCATATCTGAACTTCACATTGTTACATAATGTTTATTAGGCTAAAGGAAAATTCAGAAATTTGGATTTCCATGAAAGAATGAGGAGAATTAGAAAGGACAAATGTAAAAGTCTTGTTTTCTTGTGTTTTTTTTAATTCTTTGAAAGATATTTAACTATTTAGAGAAAAAATAACACAATGTATTATGAGGTTTATAACACATATAGAAGTAAAATATTTGACAATATTACCACAATGAATGGAATGGAAAGAAGAGAGATCAATGTATACTGTATTAAAGTTCTTATACTTGAAGTGGTAAGATATCTGAAGATACATGGCAATACGTTGAAGTTGTATACTGTAAACAAAGCTTTCACTTACACCTTCAAATATCAACAAAAAGCCATAGCTAATAAGTTAATAGCAGAGAAAAAACAGAATTCTAAAAGTTATGTAATCCAACAGAAGGCAGAATACAAGGAAATAATGAATAGAGAACAGATGCAACCATTTGAAAACACACAGCATGAGGGTACACTTAAATCCAGTGAGAATCAGCCCAGGAGAGAGATGTTGAAGTTCTCCCAAAACTATGAACTTCAAGAAACTGCTTCACCAAGAGGAAGCAAAATAAAAAATTAAGGAGGGACATGACTGTTTAGATTTTACTTGTCCTTAAAACTTTCAGACTTTCTTTAGACTTTATGTCACAAGGGCAGAAGAATTTACTTTTGGATATTAATTACTTTGGACTAATTTCATTGTAACTTTAATCTTTGAAGTATTATTTCTCTCCGGGAATTTAATAATTAGATTATCTATTAAAATGTGAGCATGTCTATGCTCTCACTATTGCGTAACTGGAGTATCGATATCACGATTTAATCTAATTGCAGAAGCTCTGAAGAGCTCTGTTAAAAACTGCACATAATTTAGCATGGGAGATAATAGAAAGAATCTTTAGGCCTTGGAGTTAATGAGGTAATGTACTGTTCTATCATATTTAAAAACCTTCTGGAAGCAAACATAGAGTGCCCACCAGTAGCTCTCAGGGGGGGAGATACAAAAGGGAAGCAAAGTCATTAAGTTAAGGACACCCCTTAACTACGAGTGTCCCCAAATTCAGCTCTGAGAAAAGAAGTTAGGTTCAGATGGTTGATTTGGGAAATGATCCCAGGAAGCACAAGTTAAAGAGTAGGAAAAGTACGACAGAGGAAAGAAAAATAGCACAAAAAAGGGTTAATTCCGGTGAGGACACTCTGAGGAATCAGGTACAATGCACCTGAGAATCTGCCCACTGAGGAGCGGGTGCTGGGCTTCTTACCCATTGCCTCGTGTCCCTCATTGGTTAAGGACTGTCCCTGGGGGCATTCAATCCCTGGCACAACTGGGCTACCTGAAGTGAGGCTGATAAAGCTTCTTGTGTCAAATAAAGTCCTCAGGAGAGTGGAAGAGAGACAAACTCCTGCATGACCAGTCGTCAGGGGATGTCCACCACAGCTGAGGAGGCCCGAGTGGGGCTTGGAGCAAATCATCAAGACTGAGGGCAAAACTGATTTGATACATGTCGGATCTCAACCCCTGAAGAAACAGCCACTCCCTGAGATCCCTATATGCTTATTTTAAAGTCAAAATTAAGAGAATAAAGCTTGAGAATCTGAGGAAGGACATATACTCCTGCTTCACATGTTTCTGGGGAATCAAACTGCTGGACCAGTAGTTCTCCAACTTTATCATCAGTCATCAGGTGGGTTTATAAAACACAGATCATCCTACCTCATGACCGGACCCTCTGATTCAGTAGGTATGGGTGAACGCTGAGAATTTGCAGTTTAATAAAAGAGACAAATGAACTTATTTATAAAACAGAAATAGACCTACAGACATAGAAAACAAAACTTATGGTTGCCAAAGGGGAAAGGGGATGGGAGGGATATATTAGGAGTTTAGGATTAACAGATACACACTACTGTATATAAAACAGATAAACAACAAGCACCTACTGTAGAGCACAGGGACCTCCACTTGATACCTTATAATAACCTATAATGGGAAAAGAATCAAAAGAGGATATATATATGTATATAAACTAAATCACTTTGCTGTACACCTGAAACTAACACAACATTGTAAATCAACTATATTTCAATAAAATGTTTTAAAAAAATAAAATAAGCTGCTCATGCTACTTGCTCAAAAACCACAGTTAGAGAATCACTGAGCCAGAGTGACCCTCAAAACTTCCCTCTCTCTCATCCTTTAGTAACTCACAGTGGGAAGAAGAGAGAGGAGGCACTCGGCCTTTTGCTTCCTGCTTTCCGGACCTTACTGCCTGCAGGAAGGTTATATTCCCATTTGTGCTTTGTCCTTGCTGAAAGCTTAGCGGGGAAGGCTGCCTGAAACTGGAAGTTCAATTCTATGATGCATGAAGAAGCAGACCACTGTTGCTCCAGACTTAAGCCACTTTTTCTAAAAAGCTTTATCCGTAAGAAGATGATGCTTTGATGTCTATATGGCTAGCTCCAAATTCTGAAGGAGAAAAATAGAGGTGTTCTACATAGACATCCTATAGAACCAGAAATTTTGTGCAGAAGTTTCTGACATGAGTAGAAAAACAAATCCACCTGATATTACGTGTGAGGTCTTAAACAATAAAGGAGGGAGAAATAACAGCATGCATATGGGTTTTTTTTTTTTAATATGGATGAGCTTTCTGCCCAGAGGGTAGTGTAAACACTGAATGACTTTTAAAATTTCATACATTCTGTATCCTAAGCTGAAGATCTAAAGCCGATTTGCTTTATGTAAAAAGGAAAAGAAAAGCATGAAATGAATTGCACTGGTAGAGTCAAGCTCCTTTGATTTATACATAATGTTTCTTCTGACAAGGACACAGAAGCACTTTCATATTTCAATAACCTAATTTTGCATTGTTTGAAAAGAAAAAGGGCTATTGATAGACTTTTATTTGGCTCGCACCCAGGGATATGTAAGTAGACTTTGCACTTCAAAAACACTCTTTAACAAATTCCAATGACTTGTGGTATTTGCAGAGCTTTTTATGGTAATCAATAATATATTTTATTTTTATAGCTAATTGACAAATTGTTAAGATAAATATGTTAAATTCCCTATGGAAACCTGATTTTCTAAAGGTCTTTTTAACCTTTTCTGAAAAGTGGATAGAGATTGAAAAATGAGTTAAACTAGTTTTAGAGATTTATTGGGTCCATAAATGTGCTATTTGTCTACCTAATTTGCATTTTCTCGCATGTTCATTGTATTTTTCAGGGTCACAGCTCCTTCTCAACTATTCTTTTGTTATTGGCCTATAACTGTTCTGAGTGACCTCAAGTTTACTAGACTTATTTATACACAAAGCATACATTTAAAGTTATTATGCCAAATATAAACAATATAAAACCAAAGGAAAGGGAAACACCAAGAAAAGCGACAAATCACTTATTTAGCAAATGACTTGTAGGGCTGCTGTTTTATAGCTAATTCTACCCTTTCTAAACATTTTACTATGAAGTGATAAACACAACTAGTTACCTACCCAGTATTTATTCTCACCTTCCTCCCTTCCTCCTAAATAGGTGAGCGTTTCATCCTTGTGAATGGCAAACCCCAAGGTCAAAGACGCATCTTTAGCAATCTCTGCATTTAGGGGTCAATGGCAGTTACTGTCGGCACTTCCATTGAAGTTCTTTTAAAAGCGGGCTCTCAGGTGTCAGGAAGTGTTCTTCCTCCCTCTTGATTACCTTTTCCCTGCTGAAATGTGAAAATGCCGGCTGGAATTTTCACCTCCATTTGGAAAACATTGAGAAAGGAAACAATGTTCTAACCACAAATAGTGGAGCATAGGATAGCGATGACATTGCAGGGCTGTCACCCTGAGCCACACCATCTGGGCTTCTTTTACACATAAGAACACCACACCGGTATCTTCTTTATGCCCCTGTTATTTGGGGCGTCTGTTACAGCAGCTGAAGATAATCTCTTACCGATCCATGCATAATACACTTTCTACCCAGGTTTTTGGCCTCTTCAAATAGGTTTAAATATTAAAAACGATCCTTGAAATATACTTATTGTCTTCCCTAGTTGATAAAAATGCAGTAGAACAAGGCTGGTTGCTTTTTACGGGTTGTGGTTGAATTTGATGAATTAGTGTTAGTCTATACTTCATTTCTCCCTCTCAGATAAGGCAAGCACACTGGCAAGTCAGATTTAGAAGAACCACTGGGCTGTCTAAACATCTGTCAGATCTTAATGGTCCATATACTCCTTTATATATGCTTGACCTAAATAAAAGTGTTTCTTATAAACAGATATTGCCAGATGCCTTCAGAAAATGTTTTGAGGGAAGGTTTTGCATTTATTTCTTTCTCTCTAGTACCTCACTCTAGTAGTATTTGACCAACTTGGATACCCCAGTCAGTTTTTCACTTCGTTCCTCATCTCTCATGGTCTCACACCTTTCCTTACCTACAACTTTCCTTACCTTACCATTTATTCTGTGTTCCATCATTATAATCATTCTCTTGTAAATGTACTTAAATTTATAATGTCTCTCTCCTACGTACTCATGTGACAAAACAAGATGTTGGTAAACCCAAATCTCCTCTTTCTATGATCACAAATTCGCAGCCAACCACAACGGAAAGAAAACATACTAATATATATCATCTCAAGAACACCCAAAGACGTGCCCAACATTCCAACTACATACTGCTATTTTTATAACCCTACCTCCCTACAACTTTTCTCCTCAAATCACTAAAGCTCTCACAAACTGCCCACTTTCAATAGTTGGTACAGTAAGTCCCCTACATACGAACCTTCAAGTTACGAACTTTCAAAGATGTGAATGTGCGTTCACATGTCCAATCACATAAGTTAGTTCAGGTGTCTGGCGTACACTGTCACATAAGGGCATCCTCTACAAGTAGCTGTGCTTTTGTGTACTGTACTGTACAGGACTGTAGACAGTACAGTAGCACAGTATCTTTATTTCAAGATCAGGATGTCTGGAAGCAAGTGTAAAAGCAGCGGTGAAGTGGCTGGTACTGCTAAGAAGCACCGGGAATAGGAGGCCCAGGAAAAGGATGAAGAGAGACAAGAGGAAGAGAAGCAACCGAAGAACTGAAGAGATTCACGACGCAGGAAATGGCAAGAGGATTTTCTTTATTTGAGGAGGCACTGTTAGTTTCTGAGGCACAGGACCTGAACGTAGAACGGTACATGAAGGTCACAGCAGCCATTCAGAATGCAACCCAGTGCTACCGTGTCATCTATGACGAGAATAAAAAGCTACTACCCAGACATCACTGGATCATTTTTTCAAGAGGGTAGATAGAACTGAATCCAGCAAGGAACCAGAACCTGTGCCGTCAGCGTCAGGCGTTGAGTGAAATGGCAGCTGGCCTTCCGTCTCCTATTACTGAGGATCCTTCAGCTCTACCATCTCCCATCCCCCCTCCCTCCTCCAGTCAGTAACTCTTCTCGCCTGTTCACTCGATGCCAGCCCTGGATGCCAGCTGTTGTACTGCACTACAGTACTTTTCAAGAGGCTGTCCTGTAAGATTAAAACATGCTTTCTATTTATTGTGTTGTTTTTTTATGTATTATTTGTGTGAAAAGTATTATAAACCTATAAACCTATTACAGTACGGTACTATATAGCCAATTGTGTTCGTTGGGTACCCAGGCTAACTTTATTGGACTTACAAACAAACTGGACTTACAAATGTGCTCTTGGAATGGAACTCGTTTGTATGTAGGGGACTATTCCTAATGACACTGAAATAATCCAAGCAATGCAAAGAGGATTTCCTCATGCTCCCACCCTGAGCATCTGCTCCCAAACTGTCTGTCCTCCTCCCTGTTTCAACAGATTAACTATCAATCTTCCAAAGAACAGCCCTTCCATCTGTGTACTAGATTATATCAACTTTTTAAAGACTTGATGACTGCAATTTTCCCCTTTTTCTCTTATATGAGCTGCTTTTCATTTTTACTGGACTATTCACATCAACATAAAAGATAATCACATCTGCAAAATGAAATTCCCTCTCTTGACCCCAAGTGACTCTCCACTTACTGCACAGTTCTCTCTCTGTTCACTTTCAACAAACATAATATCCTTGCTTCTCTTTCCAAACCCCATCCCTTCATAGAAACATTTATACCAAGGATTTCAAAGCAGATTAAATGTAGTAGGAGGTAATAGGAAGAGATTGGTTTTACTCCCAGGTTTAGGGATCTTTGTTCCTGGGAAAAGGAAAGCACCAGTGCTTAGTCTAGGCAATCACTGTTAATATTGAATTACTCTTAATTAATTCATAATGCTAAGCCTGAAGGTGGAGGAGAGGCAGCACTGTTTCTGAGACCTCATTATTCCTTTATTCTCATATTCCATCTTCAGAAAAACCTGATATCAGAGTAAATAGTTAATGCACAGGAAGGATGAAATAGGGACACTGCATTTCCCCAGCACCACTCAAGGCACATCTTACAACATAAATGCCTGCAGTTTGGCTCAAAGCCTTCTTCCTGGGCTTTCCAGCTGGAGCATGGCAAATGAGTAAGTTGTGTAAGAAACCTACATCGGACGGGACTGGGGAGCAGACCCTCAGAAGAGCATCCATTTAGAATGGTTCCCATGCTCTACCATGCATCACAATTCCCTGAGAAGCTTATCAAAATGAAGATTTCAAATCAAATTTCCAGAGAGTGCTGTTGAAGCTCAGGTCCTAAATCTTTGATATTTTTTCCTGTGGTTCTGATGCAGGTAGAACATGGACCCTGCACTGCTCTACAAACTAGCTAGAACTCTAGTGTGCTAGGTACTTAGACTGGACAAACTAGGGCTAGAAGTGATGAGAGGTAAAAGACAGAACTTTTGGTTAGCCACATGCCATTGCGAGAAAAGGGAACGGAGAGCGACCAGGATCCCTGGCAAAAACACCACCTCAAAGCATCAGTTTTGTCAATTAGGCCATTAGCCAGTAAAAATCACCGCAAAGAGGGAGACAAGGGCCAGGATGCCTACAACCACCAGTTCACCATGGATGCAGCACCCAGATAGGGAACATCCCACACACACTCCTGTCCTGTCCTCCCAAGACTGAGTCCTCTGGGACAGTTGCTATCTCTGAACATCCAACTCCAAACATCTGAGACCACTGGGAACAAGCCTCACCTCCTTCACACTTCGTCTGTTATATTCACTGGTTTCTGTGAAAGCCCATTTCCAAGCCTTGACCCATGTCTAGCTGACAAATGGATTTGCACCAGAAACCAAAACCTAAATCTGCTTCTGTAGAGTGTCAACTATACTCAAACTTTACCAGAGCTGCTCTAAGTCTTTGCTCAAAACCCTCCAACCCCACTTTTAGCAGAAGTTAACATAAATCTTTAAGTTAAAGGGTCCAGAGATGAGAAAGGAAGCTGCCAACAAAAAAACAAATGGAACTAGCTGGGACCAAGATGGGAATAAATCTGACCTCCAACAGACCCTCAATCCCATTGTATGCTGATTTTCCTACATTAGCATATTCAGTGACACGCCCACCTGGTGGCCAGGACTGGACACTAAGGACCAAAAGAAGATAAAAAGGGGGTGGCACCCCTCTCCCTCGAAAAAGCACTGCCCCTTCCCCAGTAAACTAATGCACATAACTCCCCATCATTAGTCTCATTCCTGCTCCGTTTGCCTTCACTCTTTAAAATTAAATTCCTTTTGCCAGGTAGGCAAGAAGCTGATCTGGGAATTTAGTTCCTGCTTCTCCATTCTTTGGTCACTGAATAAAGCTTGTGCTCTGTCAATTTCAGCTGCAGCTTCATTATTGGCTGCTTGAACAAAACAGAAAAAGAACCTTCCCCTAAAGAATCCAAAAAAAAGAGTGGATATATGTATATGTGTAACTGATTCACTTTGCTGTACACCTGAAACTAACAACATTGTAAATCAACTATACTCCAATAAAAATTTTAAAAAAAAAGAACCCTGCCCTGCCGGGTAGGGGTAGCAGAGTCTATATGACTTAATTCAGTAACAAAACCATAAGCTCCCCAAACTTTTCAAACTTTTTCCCACTCTCCTCTTGATTCATTCCAGTCACACTAGCCACCTTGCTGTTCCTACAGAAAGCCAGAAAGTTTCTGCCTCCTTTTTGTAAACCATAGAGTAAATTAATGTATATATGTGTATGGAAATTAATTAGTGTGTATTAATGAATCATACATACAATCCTATTATCAATTCAACTAAATGTGAATTAAGTCAGAAATAAAACAAAGCACTGATTGTGAGATTGATATCGGCCTACTTGGCCAATGCTTTAAATTAATTTAAAACCATTAAATTAATTATTGAGATTATAAAACTTTGTACATAATAAGTTTTCTATATCACTAATAAGATCACCTAAACATCTGATCTAACTAAAATTTTTAAATGCTTAATTTTTTCAGTTTCTAAAATTTATACAGTTGCCTAATTGTTGATATTCTAAAGTTGAAAAAATAGTTTAAATTTCCTATGCTTTAATTTTCCAGTCAGAATGAGTTACTCTGTAATGTTTCATGATGAGAAAAGTGGTACAAATTTATTATATTTACTTACTCACTTTTTTTTAATTGGAAGGGTTTTACATTAACAGTAAGTCCTGAAACTCAAAATGAAGCCTTCCTAGTCAACTGTGACAGTCTTTGAATACCTACTGAAGCAAAAAGCAATTAAAACACCCCCACATTTCTTACCATTCACTTGAAAGATGTGAGTCTGATAGATGTGTTCATAGCCCTCTGCAGAGCAGGTGTAATTGCCCATGTGAGTTGTGGTGACCTTGGTAATATATAAGGATCCATCATCTCCAAAGTCCTATAGAAAAAAGGTAAAATTAAATAAAATTAGCTGTTTTTACTTAAAATGTATTTCAACAATTCACTTTTTAAAAAAATGTACTCAGGAGCAAAGTAAATTAAAATATTATCTTTAAATTATCAAAATGATCACTGTTAGTTCTATAAAGTTGCAAGATTTTATAGGCTGTAATTACTATCTTCTCAAGACAAGTTTTGTTTAAAAAGTATAATCTCAGTACTTATTTGAAATATCTGAGCTTATATAAAATAACTGAATTTTCACATATTTATTCTAATTCAGTTTACATTTTAATGAATAAAGGTATAAAATATTTTTCTTATTTATAGCTAAAACAAATAGCTCCTAACTACATTCTTCACATTTTTAATTGTCTATTAAGTTTTATATCCTTTAATTATATCTTTACCTAGGAAAAAAATATTAAAACAGTGTGGTTTCAGACATAAAATTTATAGCCGTATCAGTAGAACAGGATTTTTTTAAGCCTCCCAGAAATAATCAGTACACTAGCTAAAATAAGCACGGCATTTCAAATTTATGGGGGAAAATATGCACAACCATTTTAGCAGAAAGATTAAAAGTCTTGTGCTGTTTATCAAAATCAAAGCCAAGAAGCACCTCTGGAAGAGGAGACCAGAAAATCTTCTCTTTCATAAAGGGAATGAATACACTGGCAAAAACTGTCGTAATCAACTTATTCAGAACTCTGGAAATAGACAAAGGCTCACACCAGCGCACACAGCATTACTGGAAAAACTGGGTGAATTTCAGCAAGGACAGCGAGGCTGGTGGCTTCCCTCTCTTCAGAGCTGCATGGAAGCCTTGGACCACCAGCTTCGTAACTCTGCTAGCAGAACGGGTTTGAAGCTCCTCCAAGACCCCATCCTCAGAGAATCATCACAATCTGACCTACATGGCAGCTCCCTGAAAATTTCCCTTTTCATGAATTCTTTTTATTTGAGCAAGACTTAGAGTTGAGTCCATACGTTTCTGACTCCATATGTTTCTGACTTTACCTATATTCACACCATGTGCATTTCTGTTAAAAATAGCTTCCCTCTAACTGATACTCACTACAGATTAATTACAATCAAAAAAATGACTATGGAGCTATTGAATATGGACCTCAAAATGATGAAAATGTTCTCCCAGCCATGAAAGAGAGACAGAGAGAAGAAGAGAGAGAAAAAGAAACGGGGGAGAAGAAGAAGAATGAGAATAAGAAGGAGGGGAAGCAGAAGGAGGCTGGGGAGGAAAGGGGAGGGAGCTTCGGGGGAGAGGGGGAAGAGGAGGTGGGTCAGGAGGGGAGAAACATACTGTATGTTCTGGCCATCAGATTATTTAGCTGATGAATAACATTGTCTTAATGATTATCAAATGAAATAAAATTCCTCCATATCATATTATATGAGATTGATCATACCACATTTCTGCAGCTCCCAGGGGCATCTCATGGACTTACAGGAAAAGCCTCATGCCCTGCACGATAGGGGAGAATTTGGAGATTAAACCCTAACAAGGACGTCACTGAGTGACACCAATTTGTGATAGCATCCCTTGCATCACCACGGGCTACCATTAGAAACAGGGCTCCTGGGTGAGCACTTAGGCTAGAGAACAGAAACACCAAACAGCAAGGCCACGCTGTCCCTCAGGTTAACATTAAGGCAGGGAGTTGACACACAGCTGGGTATAATACGAGAAAAAGCCAAACCTCTGCAGAAATCAGTTCAGGATGATTAGAGTTAAAGAAATTTTGAGAAAAACTATGAGCCAAAAATAATTCTTGACAACCTGAAATGTAATAGTAAGATACCTAATGAGCACAAGGCAGACAATCACACAGGACGTGCATGTACCAGAAAGACTCCTCACAAGCAGAACAGACCAGGGAGACCAAATCAGAACAGAGGTGAATCCCCTCACGGGACAAGAATAACTGGAAATAATCATAAAAACCCGAAGTATATCTCATATTTGTAATTATGTTTAGATTCATTTATGCCAAACTGCACACAGGCCTTTTAAAGTCTATTTTCAAATAATACTTTTTAAATTATTCATAAAACTTGAAATAAACTTTTCCACGTGTTTTCCTGTATAGCTACCTAGAAAGCTTGGCCCTTCCCAATCTACTATAATCCAGATTCCTTCACCGAATGATGTGAAAATTTTCCAAGAATATAATCTTGAGAATGTTTATTAAAGTATCTTATTTTGCTATCTGTGTTATTCTGTAATATGAAATCCTTTTAATGTAGATATGCTCTAAATTAACATATTGTGTGATCCCTTCTAATCTATATATCATTTCTTATTTTTTCCTCTTTCTTCCAAGTAGAAGCAAAATCTTCCAGCCTCAATTTCTTTCAATACACAACTTTATTATAATCACCTTTTCAAACGGCATTTCTGAATAACCAAGATTGTCTCACCACTTTGCATGAAGCATGGATTGTTTCACTATACTTATTAATAAATATTTATTGAGCACTTAAATATGTCAGGTACTGTGATAAATAATTTAAATAAATTATCAGATTTTATCCTTTAAGCAACCTTTTTAAAATGCACTACTATTAGCCCCATTTTATATATATGAAAACTGGAATATGCTGATGTTAGGCTTGGGCTCATCTGAGGTCACCAACTGCTATGGTCTGGATGTTTGTGTGCCCCACCCAAAGTTCATCTGTTGAAATACTAAAGCCTAATGTGATAGCGGGCCTTTGGGGGGTGATTAGGTTGTGAGGGTGGGACCCTTAAGAACAGGATTAGTGCCCTTATCCTACAGAGATTTGAGGACATGGGAGAAGATTCTGGCTATTAATCGAGAGGGTGGCCATCACCCAGAATATTAATGTGCTGGCACCCTGATCTTGGACTTAGCCCTAGAACTGTGAGAAATACATTTTTGTTGTTTATACCACCAAGACTTAGTCTTTTGTTATAGCAGTCCAACAGAGTAAGACACCAACCAAAGTAAGGGATAGGAGATTGGCATCCAAACAAATGGTCAGACTCCAGAACTGAACCCTTGTTATTATGCAATTCTTAACCCATCTTCATCTTTCCTGATTCTCCATTATTTTAGCCAAACATAAAACTTACCTTTTGAGTTTTTTTTTAATATGGATACATCAATCCTATGCCTTACCTCCATCCTGATTCAGCATTTCTAATCTTTTAATCTTTCATTTTCTCAGCATTTTTCCAATCTTAAGTAGATTAAACTAACTGTGTGATTTTGATGCTCAGCCATGGTTGAGAGTTATGTCCTTATGTAACAGATGCTCCCTGAATTTGGGGACAAAATCTTGCACTTATTTGGAACCCCCATTACACCTTTATAATCTTGCTGCCAATAGATTCTCCATAAATATTTCTTCAGTGATTAAATCTTTATGAACCTCTACACCATTAAAAAGTTGCCTCAGGGCACTAATGTCTGGAAATTCAATAGAAAAAAACCTAAAACCATTTATTTTGTTGAGTTGACTACCTATATTATTTTCAAAGCAGTACAAAAGGGAACTGTGGAAAAAAGGAAAATCTATAGCACACTTCTAAAATTTTGAAAATTGTATGGCTACTACTAATTGACTATAATCAGTGGTGTAAGAGCAATAATCACAATGTTTTAACAACCTATAGAGGACAGGCACTGATCAGTCAGAATGTATAAGGCAGTAAACATCAGGTATGACTATACCAGAATAAAACAGCTGAATTTTAGGCCTGTATTTACCCATAGGCATTTGTTATGATCCAAAAGATAAATCCCATCCATTAGAAAATGGTAAATTTCAAATTTAAGTTTATTTTCCTATTTCATATTATGTTCTTATTCATAGTTTTAAATTACATGGTCCCAGTATTACTATACTTTAAATGAGGTTTTCTATGTAATACACATTGCTTTGATATACACTGACATTAATTTCCTTTCTAATTCTGATTATGCTAGTATGCTTTTACTTTGTAATATTGTGAAAGCTATTTTCCTAGCTTTATATTTGTACAAAATATATTTTCATAAAATAGCAATAAAAGTAATTTAAGCAAGCATCTACATATTGAAATTCACAAAAATACCACTATCCCATAATTTATGTGATTTTCTAAAAATTATGGAAGATTCTCACTAGTCTATTTTCTTAGATATTTAATCTATCATCAATAAAAAGCACAGTGAAGTATAAAATTAAATAATATAAATCCGATTTGGTATAGTCATTACTTTTAATACCTTTTTTTCCTAAAGTAAAGAATTTCATGTATCAATTTAAAGAAATACAATAGAAAAGTAAACTAATATGAATTGAAATTTTTTTTCCAAATTGATAAGCAAACAAAAAGTCAAGCAACTGCATTCTTTGGCAAAAAACCAAAATTATGAAAACTAAGTGCAACAATATTATTTGATGGTATATGTAAACAGACTAATTATATTTTATTTCACTTGAGAAAATGACCCTGGCAAAAGTTTCCATTAATATAACATAATAGTAATAAAAATAAGTAAAAATATCAATCACTTTTATGGAACAACTCTTCAAAATGTTTTACATATATGCAGAGTCAGATTTGCCCGGAAGCTGATAGAGTTTAAGTTTCAGAGCCCCTCATCTGTACAAGCCCTTTCCAAGGGCCTGGAATTTCTTTATATGGTCATATATTTCTGTAAAATTTAGAAATATATTTATAATTTTCTGTGACTTCTTTTCTTATTTTAATTAATATCCTATTTTATAGCTAATTGTTATTTATAATTTGTATCCTATTTCTTAAATAGAATACCTTCAAAATGTAGGTACTTAAAACATCAAGATCTATATAATTTTGAAATATATTAATTAACCATATTATTTATATTTTGACAATATGTTTTACACACAAAGAAACAGAAGTCAGAAGAGTTAACTTTTCTGTGGAGGCTAATAAGTTAATGATACAATATTCAGAACTAGGCTGTCTGGCTCTGCTTCTGAAGGTCCACACTTACAGACCGAAGTGTTTACATGGATGGATCTCCAAGCTCAATGTCACATATATATAGAATGCAGTATGGCTCAATTTACATAAAGTTCAAAACAGGCAAAAATAAACTGCATGTTTTAGAGACAAATACATTTATGGTAAGAATAAAAAGAACTGGTTAACATATGACTCATGGTAGGAGTTATATCTAGAGTAGAAGGAAAATATAGTGGGGAAGAGCCTAAAAGGGCTTCAAGTGTGTTTCTCATGTTACAGTCTTAAATGAGTATTGAGTCTATAATTATCCACATATTATTTTACTTTAAATTGTACCTATCTTATAGATACCCTCAGGCATGGGTAATATTGAAATATAAAAAGAAATTCAATAAAAGAGCTGCTAGACATTAAATTGTGTATCTCGAAGTACATAGCTTCCCCTAAGTATATATATCAATAGAAATCTCAAAGTCTCTTTCTCATTACTTTAAATAGACTGGAATTGCACTTCTTAATTTAATGGAATAAAAATAAAACATTTAGATTTTAAACTATATTTTTGTGTATTTCAAAAGAGAATAAATCCTTATTTTGGTTTTCTTAAAAATATTTATAACATAGTAACCAAAGGTACCCAGAATCCTGGTAACTTTTATGGAATTGGTTAATTAATGACATGTATTACAGAGTTCTGGCTCCATTTTAGGACAGACAGATGGAAAGAGTGTTACCCAAACAAGAAGAAGCTGGGCAATCTGAAAAATCACCCTGTTCTTAAACCTATTAGTGTGCTGACTTTGAAAGGCAATAATGAAAGTAAAATCTAAGGAAAGCTGGAGTGAGCCTCCAGACAGACAAGACACAGGCAATCACTCACGTCTAACACAGCACTGGAAGGAAACAAGGAGGCCGTTCAAACAGGTACAAAAGGTATCAACTAACTTCTTAAGGAACTGCTAAAAGTTGAGCAGCCACAGTTGTGAGAGTACAGAGCCCTGAGAGCACAGACACCGGCAGCCCCTTCTCCATGGACCCCACTGTTTGCTTCTGAAAAGTCTGGGGGCAGGAGAGAGCTGAGAAAGCATCCCTCGGGTAATGGCGCTGCTGAGGGAGAAAACAATTCTTACCTGGATCCTTCTCCCCAGTGGAGCAAAGGCTTAAGCTGCTGAAAAAAAGGGCAGCAAATCCTGTCAGTTTCAGTGGGTGAAAACTGACAGAGCTTGGGAAAAGGAGAGAAGCAAGAAATCCTCCTAGTTTCAGAAAATTAAAGATCCTTTACCACCGGAGGCAGGGCAGCATCATGAAGAAAACCTGGCTCAAAAGACTCAACTCAGAAAACCTGGCTCAAGAGACGCATGAGCTCCCTAAGGCTGATGCTGGATGAGGAAAATGTAGAAAGCTTTGTTCCTCACCACCCAGGCTAGCGAGGATCAAGAAACCAGCAACAGCCGACTAACGGAGGGACAAGAGAATGGAGAGACAATGGTGCAGGCTCCCAGGGAACACCTAAAACTGAGGGTGGACGAAGCACCACCTGGAGGATGCTCAGATACCCCATCAGTCTGGTTCTTACCCTAACCACAAGGTGACACTGAAGAAACCGAGGCTGGCGGTGCACTGAAGGTAATCACAGCAACCAATAAAACTAAAGCACAGCACAGCTCCTCATCAAAGGCCAAGCAGAGAAAAAGGCATGCTGATTTCCAGACATAAATACTATCTACCTTGGTCTCTGCTACCCTACACAGAGTATGTACATTCCAATGAAAAGTTATGAGACATATAAAATGGAAAGGAAAAATAATCCGCTGTTGAGAGACAAAACAAACAGAGAGAGGATTTAAAATAACTATGATTAATATGTTACAAGCTCCAGTGGAAAGACTTGAAGACATTCATGAATAGATGGGTCATTTCAGCAGAGAAATGGAAACAATAAGCAAATGGCAAAGGGCATGCTGGAAAGAAATGTACCCTCCCCACAGTAACAGAGATAAAGCATGACTCTGACAGGCTCATCAGTAGACCTGACACATCCAAGGAAGGCCTCGGTGAACTTGAACATAGGTCAATAGACAGTACTCGGATGGAAACAAAAGAGGAGATTATTGAAAACAATTTTTAAAGAACAGAGTATCCAAGGCATGTAGGCCGATATTAGTCTAAAATATATTTAATTGAAATACTGGAAGGAAAAAGGAGAGAATGGGGAGAAAACGTTTGAAAATGAATGGTCTAGAATTTTCCACAAATAAGAATTGTGAAACAATCTAGAAATATATTCATACTGCTGAAGACCAAAGGTAAAGAGAAGTATTAAAGTCTGTCACAGAAAAGTACATAATCATCTTCAGGAAATGGAAAGTCTCCCAGGTTTTTGAGACCAGGTATAACCAGAGTAAAGGTATCACCATGCCTGAAAAAAATTATTTATCATTTAGAGGAGTTAATGTCTACCAAAGAGGTTAAGAAAAATCAGAGAAGGGAGGTAACAATGTCAAATCTCCAGCATAAAGTATGCTTTTCCTGGCTAGGAGAAGTTGGATCACACAGTTTTCTATAGCTTTATTGTAAAAATTAATAAATCAATTAATTGTATGAGCATATATAAATAACAAGTAAATACAATTTTTTTACAAAAACAGATTTTGATGCTACTACCATTTTATCAGTGATAAAACTAACCATTTCTTGATATTTGCACTCAAATAATATTCATTTCTGATGATTTTCTTTTCAATAGCATTTGCTTCTTACTTTCAACGTAATTTCGATCATTATCTTTCCAATATCTTCTCAGGTAGATTTTACTATTCCGTTGAGTTTAATATTCATTGATAGATATTTTAAATATCAGGGATTACACTAGCAAATAATATTATGCAAAACCCACTCAGCATTACTACCATGAATCAACAGTCTTGAATCAGAAGAACTCTGGGACCCTGAAGAAAGCAAGCACATCATTCAGGAACTAATCAAGAGTCAGGAACCACACGGTAATTTATTTAAGGGTGATTTGCAGCAGAGAGGTGATGTGTCAATAACTAGTACATCAAATTTTAATGTCTCTCAAGAAAAATGCCAATTTGGAAAAGGAAATGTCAGCTATCTGGTCTACTGCAAGCCACATGATTTGCACTACACACATTTTCTATTCTAATCATTTGCCAATAAGGGAAAAGAAAGAGATAATGCGCAGAGAATTCAGAAGTATCTTAAATTAGCTGGTTACATCAGTGTTTTCAATTGCTGAAAACTCACCAAGCTGTAAACCTAAGGTTTATACACCTGTCTTTATCATTTTTATATTTCAGTAAAAACTGTTAAAATAAGCCATACATGTTGCAAAGTTTAATTTCTGATGACGTAGCTTGTACATAGCAATCCATAGAATCCATGTATTTAGCCCTACTGACACACTTATTTATGTTGTAATTGCCTATTTAACTGCAATGACTCTGAATTGAAAATAATCTTGTTTCCAGGCTCTAAATAAAGGTTTTTTCAAAAGAAATAATTGAAGAATGAGCTTATTTTGGAAGTAAATACTTGTCAATCGTTCAAAATATGTTTTTTCTATGACTTCTTACAGGTTCCTAGTTTCTCTCTAAATGAAGGTAATTGTCATTATAAATGCAATCAGAAAGCTGATTCCAACAGTACTAATTACTTTATGTCAAAAATCAAATGCCCCCCATTTCATTCACTAAGCTCTTTTAAAAAAAAAAGATATATATTTGACTTCTATTACTTTCAAGTGTACAGCATAGAAATTTAACATCTTTATAGATTACACTTCATGCAAAGTTATTATAAAACATTGACTATATTCCTTGTGCTGTACATTAGATCTCTGTAACTTATTTATTTTATACATAGTAGCTGGTACCCCTTAATCCTCTTCACCCATTTTGCCCCTTCCCCCATCCCTCTTCCCTCTGGAAACCACCAGTCTGTTCTCTGTAACTGTGAGTCTGTTTCTGCTTTGTTACATTTGTTCCTTTATTTTATTTTTTTAGATTTCACAGATAAGTGAAATCATGCCCTTCAATGAAATTTAGTTAAGAGACCCAATCTTGCCCCCAAACTGAAAATTGAACTCTCTTCACCCTTCAAGGGAGAATCATTCCCTGTCTTAGAAGACAGGTCTTTCCAACAGTATTGTTAACAAGTGAATCACCTTTTGTGGTAGACAGATTTCACTGATGGTCTTAATTAATTCTTTTCCAAGCCATGCCATTTGCTTTGCAACTTTCTAGTCTTCCCTTTGACTGTGGACTTTTCTATAGCACATGCTCTGGCCAAAGTGATGTTAGCAAATGTGCTGCAAGCAGAGAAGTGAAGAAAGAAAAGTGCACTTCCGCTTGCCCTGTTCATGACACGGCTGCTCTCTCTTGTACCCTCACCATCAGCATGGGAATGAGTGCTCACCAGCCTGGTGGCAGGTGAGAGTCCAGGGGAAGCAGAGCCGCATCATCTCGGCTGAAGCTACCAGAGGCTAGTCAGTTCAAAGCATACCCTGAAGCTTATTACACAGGAGTGAGTACACTCAGCCAAACCCGCCCGGTTCAATCCAGAGCAGCAGGCACTCCAAGCTGACCCAAAACCTGGCAAAAAAATAATGGTTGTGATTTTAAGTCACGAAATTTTGGAGTAATGTGTCATGGAGCAGTATCTATGTACTATAACTTCCTACCTCTGGCTAAAGTTTTCTCTCTCCATGATTTTTAAAATTTTTTTAAAATTTTGTTTTGTTTTCTTAAGAAATAATATTCATAGCACTTCACTGGAGCTACTGCTCAGGCAAACTAAAGTGAGAATCAAAAAGAGCACTAAGGGCTTCCCTGGTGGCGCAGTGGTTGGGAGTCCGCCTGCCGATGCAGGGCACACGGGTTCGTGCCCCGGTCCGGGAGGATCCCACATGCCACGGAGAGGCTGGGCCCGTGAGCCATGGCCGCTGGGCCTGCGCGTCCGGAGCCTGTGCTCCGCAACGGGAGAGGCCACAGCAGTGAGAGGCCCGCGTACCACAAAAAAAAAAAAAGAAAAGAAAAGAGCACAGAGTGAGGTGGTCACTTGCATTTCTCAATAGCTAGAGACCATTTTTCTTCATACCAGCAAGAGACATTGTGAATCCAAATTGCATTACAACTAAAATACAGAATATTACGTACCATGAACTTTTTGGATTACTTGGGAAGAGTTAAAAACTTAAATTTAGGGCTTGCCTGGTGGCGCAGTGGTTGAGAGTCCGCCTGCCGAAGTAGGACACCCGGGTTCGTGTCCCGGTCCGGGAAAACGCCACACGCCGCGGAGCGGCCGGGCCTGCGAGCCATGGCCGCTGCGCCTGCGCGGCCGGAGCCACGCCCGCTGAGCCTGCGCGTCCAGAGCCTGTGCTCCGCAACGCGAGAGGCCTCAGCAGTGAGAGGCCCGCATACCACAAAAAAAGAAAAAAAAAAGCTTAAATTTAAAATCTACAAATGTTGAGTCCACCAAATGATATAATTGGTAAACAGTAAGAATTATATTTTATTAATTGTTTTTGGACCTAGAAATTATCATACTAAGTGAAGTAAATCAGACAAAGACAAGTATTATATGATATCACTTAATGCAGAATCTTAAAGACGATACAAATGAACTTATTTACAAAACAGAAACAGACTACAGGCAAGAAAACAAACTTCTTTTACCAAAGGGGAAAGGCATGGGTGGGGGGACAGGGGATAAATTATGAGTTTGGGATTAACATATATGCACTATTATATATAAAATAGATAACCAATAAGGTCCTATTGTATAGCACAGGGAAGTATATTCAATATATTGTAATAACCTGTAATGGAAAAGAATCTGAAAAATTATATATATATATATATGTATAAATCTCCTCTTAACTAATCACAAAGAAAAAGATATAATTGATGTTGAGGACCTGAATAAAGCCAGCTGATTTTTATTCTGCTCCTAAACTTAAATAATTTTCAACTCTCCTATTCAATGTTTGCATATGTATATGAATCACTTTGCTGTACACCTGAAATTAACACAGCACTGTAAATTAACTAAAGTCAATAAAATAATAAAAGAAAATAAAAATTAAAAGAAAATAAAAGGCAGCATCCTCTGGGTGCTTGTCATTGACAAAAAGAAAAAGAATTAAACGTACAATAGGAGTGGTCTGATTTCCACATTAAGAGACATTGTTTCAAGGATTAAATAAAAGGTTTTGAAAATCATTTGGAAATGTTTTACAATAAAATGGGTGCTAATTCAATAAATGTAGGCTTACTGACTGTTTCACTAAGTGTGCAGGAACCCACAGGTTGTTATTAAGGAATATAATAAGCTTGATGACTTTGTCAATTAAGCAATAATGATGAACAGCTGCACAAAATCAGTCTCCTGCTCTGGATCATTCCAAAAATTCGGAGAAAGAGTCAGTGACTTGATAAATAGTGAAGAAATATAGTTTATATGAGAATTGTATTATAAAATATCATGAATATTTTTTCTGTGTGCAGCTAGACGATACCCCTGGTGTTGGCTCAGCTGTCTTTGATGAGTCAGGAGCCAATTAGGAGTACTGTTCTGCTAATTGCATATAACACAGCTAAAACATATATCATATTCCAAAACAATGACTTTTATATTTATTCTCTCTGTTTCAGAGATAAGAATAAATAAGAATTTTTAAAAATGAAGAACTTTAAAACCTTCTCTAAGGCAATTTATTTTTTCAGGAAACGTTTACTGGGCACCTCTTCTCTACCAGCCACTGTGAATCTCAAACAAAGACTGCATGACTCTCCTTTCGGATGTCTAATGGTAAGAAATTAGTTCCTTTTAACTGATCACACAAAAAAAAGATACAATTGATGTTAAAGATCTGAAAAAAGCCAGCTGATTTTTATCTGCTCCCAACTTAAATAATTTTCAACTCCCCAATTCAAAGTATGCTTAGGTAGAACAAAAGATATTCACAGTATTTACAGCAGAACAATTATTTATCATCTTTCAACGTTTGTTTTTCTTTCTACCTATTTGTTTCCTTCAGCTCTGCTGGATGATAATGTATATCCACACGTGTATTATACTTTTCCCGTGAAAACTGAGCGTCTTAGAGAAGACTTGCTGTTACTTGTGTTAACTTTACAACACTTCATCCAATTATTTATTTAGGTCATCAAATTTTTGAAAAATAAAGACGTGGATTTGAAACACAGCTTTGTCATGGATTGGTTTCAAGAAACTGGAGAAAGTTATTTCATCTCTCTAGGCTTCGATTTCCAAATATACAACATGGGAATTGAAATATTTGCTTACTTTACCTCACAAATAGATGTAAAGAGCAAATAAAATGCACTTTTGGGAAGCACTTTGCAGTTAGAATAAAATGTGAGACATATTCTCTTAATCATAAGGAATTAATAGTTTGTACATCTGATTTTGTGGAGATTTCTAAATGGGAATAAACTTGTTAAAGTTACAAGGACTAACATTTTATAATCACTTCTAACAGTTCATCCCCTCATCAACAATCACTATATTTTTCATGTAGTTGGTAAGATGTTCTGGAGTTCTTTAGAAGTGGAGCCGAATATTCTTTCTTCCTCAGGGAAGGACTGCTTCACTAAGAGTTCCTTTTCTCTGGGCCACATGGGGTCAGATAGCTTCATTGTTCAGATGATAGTTTTACACTCAGAGAAAAATGGGAAAGAAAAGAGTAACTGAAAATAAGGCTATATTCACAATTTGGAAATTTTCTACACTTTTCTAAAATCATGAAAATGATAAAGTCATGACTATGAGTCCTAAAAGAGTAATCTAATAGGTTTCTAGAGTGAATGTATTAGAATGCCTTTCTAATAAATCGTAAATACATATCCCTTAAAAATATTTTATACCTCAGGCTAACATACATAGAGGGAAAAGACGTGTGGCACAATAAAAGAAAATGTTGTAAGAGAGTTTCATTTTACTTTTTTAATTAATTTTTATTGGAATATAAACAATGTGTCAGTTTCTGCTGTACAGCAAAGTGATTCAGTGATACATATACATGTATCTATTCTTTTTCAAATTCTTTTCCCATTTAGATTATTACAGAGTATTGAGCAGAGTTCCCTGTGCTATACAATAGGTCCTTTTTGCTTATCTATTTTATATATAGTAGTGTGTATATGTCAATCCCAATCTCCCAATTTATCCTTCCCTAACCCCTACTTTCCCCCTTAGTAACCATAAGTTTGTTGTCTACATCTGTGACTCTATTTCTGTTTTGTAAACAGGTTCATTTGTACCATATTTTAGATTCCACATATAAGTGGTATCATATGACATTTAGGTTTCTTCCACGTCCTAGCTATTGTAAATAGTGCTGCAATGAACATGGGAAGAGTTTTAAATTTTATATCAAAAAATAATATCTGATTGCTTCCCCAGGCTTGTCTCCTGCCATCAGGTTCTGTCAAGAGAGGCCACTTTCAGGGCTCTGGTGGCGCGGTGGTTGAGAGTCCGCCTGCCGATGCAGAGGACACGGGTTCGTGCCCTGGTCCAGGAAGATCCCACATGCCGCGGAGTGGCTGGGCCCGTGAGCCATGGCCGCTGAGCCTGCGCGTCCGGAGCCTGTGCTCCACAACGGGAGAGGCCACAACAGTGAGATGCCCGCGTACCGCACAAAAAAAAAAAAAAAAAAAAAAAATGAGAGGCCACTTTCAGACCCTCCAGCAGCTCAGCATCCTTCCTCCCACATTGTGGCCCTCATCGCCGTTGCCAGGCATACACTTTGCAGAATATCACGTATGTATCCTTGAGATATTACATTAGTCTCCTGTTGGATAACATAAATTAGGTCCCCTTTGTACAATTTATCATATTACTCTAAACTCTTTTATTCTTAGTTTTGAGTATAGTGTTATTAGCTTTTAATTTTTGTGTGACTATTTGTTAAACAACTATCTCCATAGTCTTACCTATGAAGGCAGGTACCGCGTAGTTCACTATGGAACCTACAGCGTTTAGCATAGTGCCTGGCAGATAGGAAGTGTGTGATGGGCATTTGAACGAGTTAATTTCAAAAATGAGGAATTAACGAATTATAACCACTCAAAGCTCACAGGCATTTAGTTGGAAAATTATTTCTTAGAAACAACACTTTAAAAATACATAATGCTGAAAAGTTTAATTTTCAGCATTATGTATTAATTTTACCTTTCACTAGAGCTATATGCAGTGCTATATCATTAAATGTTGCCAATTAGATTTACCAGTCATCCTTAGATAACACTTCTCTGGATGTTTGAGTTTATTTGTATTATTATATCATGCTATGCTGTAGCATTCCAGTTTTAAACTAACAATTACACTGAAACACTTATTAATTTCATTGGATTACATAGCAAAGTTTTTATTTAAAGATGTTATCGAAATTAGATTCAACCTTGATACATCATGCAGTTAGTTTGCTGGATGAAATCAGTTACAGCTGTCAAAAACTGTGGATGGTCTGATATTTTTTCCTACATACAAGCTGATAAGTAAGCCTGCTACAGTTTCGTGAATGCTGGCAGAAGACGAGATATTCCTGGATCAGAGACAAAGGGCTTTATTACTCATGGTACAGCAAGTGGCATGAGCTTTGGACTTGTATCGGGTCCCTCTGTCCCCTAAGTCCAATGGGAGCCTGGCGAATGCTGAAGACAGTAGAAAAACCTGAAGTCTACTTTACAGGGAGGCACTATTTCTGTCTTCAGAGACTGTATCCTTACAAACATAGTCCAGAACACAAACGGTCAGTGCCTCTGCTCACAGACATGCAAAAATATAATACATCCATGGACGACTGTTTCCTAGCGTATTCTTCTCCTATTGATGCAAATCTTGCAGATTACATTTTGAAATAATCATTTTATTCATTTTATCAGGGCAGTACGTGTGTCAGAAAAGTTTGATTTCGATAGGTAAATTTATGCCCGCTAAATATTATACCAATTAAAAATATACTTGTTTATTGAAACCCTTCTTGCTAATAAAACAATGGATAACAATCTGAGGTTTTAAAAATATTAAATGTGTGGCTTCCCCTCTTTTGGGTTGTATTTCTAGGTTCAATTATGTTGCACAATTTAAAAGTGATCCTTTCGATGTGTAAGAATTATGTGTAGTCCAATCTCAAAACTATAGCTTTATTATAGAATCCTTAAGGTGGCAGCAGTGATAAAGATGTTAGTCAGAGGTGTATATCACATATAACATCCCAAGTCAGTTATATCCTTTTTCTATTCCCAACATGTGCTGCTGGTTTCAGAAGAAACCTGATTCTATCCATGTAATAACCCAACTTTGCTTTAAAATTGAGAAATCTGAGGTGATTGCATGACTGAGGTCATTAAATAGAATTCATGTTTCTGAAATCTAGTGTAGTATTGCTCTAAACAAGAGACACGGGTTCGTGCCCCGGTCATTTCCGTGGGGACAACTCTGATCCTCCCATGGAAACCTACACGAGACATCACGGGAGGAGCAGGAAACCCAGGATTCGGCACAAATCTCCTTCTTGAAATGATTAGAGGGTTGCCTACACACTAATATGGAATTATTAACATATTAAATTGATTTCCTCTCTAATATACTTCATTTATATTTTGGTTGTGAATTATGTTTGTCTTATTTCTGTCTGCTAAATTCAGGTGCAGATATATAGTAAGAACGGATTTGATTTTCTCTAACCCCTTTTCTCACGCATAAGACAAAATAGGCACCCTATTTAAATTTAATGTTATAAAAGGAAGATACAGAATTACTTGTAAGATAATTCAACATACGTATTCTATGAAGGAATAAGCTGAAACAGAAGCTCTGAATAATTTGCCCAAGGTCTCAGAGCAGGTGGGATCAAGAAATAAAAATATATAAATAAAACTTCCTAAACCTGTTGATTATATTTCATTCATCATCTTAAGGTCTTCTTTGTTTGTAATTTAAACATTAATACTCTATCAAGAAAATTGAGATATCTGTATTTCCTTTATCTATTTTTTTAAGACCCCTGCCTGACACAGAATATGTGACAGCCATTCTGATTGACCTAGCTGAGGATGGTGTTTTTGGACAAGAAGATATAGATAAACCACCTCCTCTGTAGCATCAGACGGGATAATGGACCCCAAGTGAAGGCCAGGGGCCACTCAAGGTGCTGACTGAGAACAGTGCTTTGGACCAGAAAAGCCTTGATGCCAGGTGTGGTGGGTTTTCAGCCAAAGGTGAAACAGCAGCAGAAACACCCCCAGGACAGATGGTGGGAGCAGAGTCTACAGATGGGACAGAGAGATAGAGGAGGGGTGTCTGGGACTCTTGGGGGTACCATGACCAGCCCAAGATGCCTATGACCCTGGGTTAGGGAAGATGGTACCCAATACACCAGGAGGTAAATGTCTCCTCATAGCTCTCTTTGAGGCTCACGAGGTGGGATGCCTCATGAGAAGGGGACCCTGCACGTAAACCCGGTGCAGGTGAGGCAGGTTTGAGAAGTGAAAGGCATGGTGTACCAGGCAGTGCGGGGTGCTGGGTGCCAGGTGTGAATCACCTTACTGCATCCTCACAAGGTCCCGGGTGGTGGGCAGGGTGATCCCATTTTACAGATGAGAAAACTGAGGCTCAGAGAGGCGAGTTCCTGCTGCTAGGAAGTGTCAGAGCCCAGAGTGTGAGCCAACCTTGCCTGCTTGTCTTGGTCCTTTTTCCTAAGGCACTCAGCTACAGCCGGTGCCTGCTGTTGGAAGACCATGGGTGCAATAAGAAGAGCACCAGACGGAAGTGACATTGTAGCGGATCTGAGAGAGGATGTGGGAATGGGTTCCTGATGCGGCTGAAAAGGTGGGCACACGTGCAAGGTGTGAGGAGGCTAGCAGCCTCCCAGCTGTTGGGGGACCAGGGGCGAGAAGCGGGGCACCTGGGGAAATCTCGGCCTGACCTTCCCGTGGAAGCTGGACTACCCACTTATCCAGGAAGCAGGAAGGAAGTGATTTGCCGTTTCTTCTCAGCACTGGTGAAACACCAGGTGGTTGATAAGTGGGATGAAGGAGAAATGGGGTGACAGAAAGAGACATCTTTTCTTCAGTGACCAGAGACGCTGCCTCACCTCGGAATCGCACTAATCAGTCCCGTGGTGCTGCGATCACCCACCACCCATATAGCAACACACAATGTGGGGTGCTGGGGGGCAGCCACTGGGTCCTGCACACAGGAGGTGGGGTCTGGGGGGAACCACTGGGTCCTGCACATGGGTCACAACACACCACGGGAGTCAGGGGACCAACTGAACTGTCTTACGTGCATGGTCTGTCTTTCCATTACGGTGTGAACTCCAGGTGGGCAGGAATGGTATCTTTTTTTGAAGCTGTGATCTTAGATCAGATTTTCCCAGAAACAGCCTCTGAGGCTCGCTTGGGATGGTTCTGGGGAGCAGTACCTCTGTGAGAATCAAGACTGGGCAGAAGGAGAGGGTGGGCTGAGATGTTATCATAACAGAGCCCTCAGCCCACCCACGGGGATCTGGGAACGTTCTCAGTTGTCCCCAGAAGCAAGGGATATCTATTTGTATTTCTTTAAATTTCTTCTTTAATCTTTTATGTGTTTATCTCACTAATATTTGTTTATAACTTAGTATATACACTATTACAGTAACTATAGCCTCTAGCCCTCATTAACTAAAAGCTAGCAACATGTGATATATTTTCATTTACTCGTGAGTTTTTCTACTCCCATTGTAAATATTATGAAACACCTACTAGGCAATAAACACCATTCAAGCACTGTGTATATAACAGGGAACCAACCAACCAAAATTTGACATCAGGAAGCGTAACTACAGCGAGGGGAATCAAAGAGTAAACACATGAAGAATCTCATCTCCAGTGTAAAATTATGGCAGGGAAACATTATGGTGGGAAACTGACTTTAGATGGAATGGCCATGAAAGTTCTCTCTACCAGGGGATGTCTTCCTCACAGAAAGGTTAGACTTGGAAAGAAAGCAGCCATGGGAGCCAGAAGAGGAGGGAGGTCCCCACAAATGAAAGCTGCAAAGTTCTGAGCTGTCCTTGCAGTGTCGTCATCACTGACTTTGGGGCTGGATCGGGTCACTGGGGGAAACAGAAGAGGGTAGAAGCCTAGATGTCGTGAAAATCTAGAGGTAGTGAGTGATGGGTTAGCTGGCAAACAAGAAGGCTGACGATCAGCGATACGTGGGAAGGTAGGAGGGAAAAGAGATGCTTCACAGTTGTGTTCCTTCTAATAATTCACAACAGCAAATTCAAAGAATAAAGTTGAACTTTAATGTTACTTCCAGATGAAGGAAAAGCAATCAAAAAATATATACATAAGAGTATTTGGAGTTAAATGGAAATAGTGTATTCATACTTACTAAGGAAAGAAAGTGTTCTATCCCTACTAACTTTTAGGATAATAGCATGTAGTTCAATAACAAAGTGAAAAGTGAACAAGGGTTTTTTTCAGTTTCCAAAGTGTGTTTTTTCACTAAAGGAAAATAAGATTAGTGGCAGTTTAGAGGGCTAGAAAAGTCAGATTTCTCTACTTCGTCCTTCTCCAGAACTATTCTATGATTATGGTAGATTAGTTTGGTGCTTGAATCCACACTGTTGTGTTCAGCTTTTGCGATATTCAGTAGCCCATAGACTTGTAACATGATTCTCTAGATTCATTTAACAAAGATAAAAAGGTGGAGATGAGAAGTATAGAAGCCACCATGCCTTTCTGAGAGCATTATTTCAATTAGGCATAAAAAGTTATGAAGCTTCAGGGCTTCCCTGGTGGCGCAGTGGTTGGGAGTCCGCCTGCCGGTGCAGGGGACACGGGTTCGTGCCCCGGTCTGGGAGGATCCCACATGCCGCGGAGCGGCTGGGCCCGTGAGCCATGGCCGCTGAGCCTGCGCGTCCGGAGCCTGTCCTCCGCAACGGGGGAGGCCACAACAGTGAGAGGCCCGCGTAACGCATAAAAAAAAAAAAAAAAAAAAAAAAGTTATGAAGCTTCAGAGGGAATTATTGCTCATGAATTGATAGGCTGGCTACCATGGGGGTTAGGGAATGGAAGATGTAAGGAAAGGTGTTGACGTGGGATCTGTAACAGAAACAAGAGTTATGTGATGAAGGCGAATCCCATAAACTCTTGTCCCAGAATTATCATCTATAAAATTGGGATATGAGTGATAACTACCATGTTACAAGACTAAACATTTTAATTTGTAAAAAATACTTACGAATGTGTCTGCAACACTACAATTTTAATATAAAGGCTTATTGTTGTTTTGTTATTCTAATTTTAAATCACTTAATAATTGCAGCTTAAGATTGAATACTGAAATTTAAACAAGCTTGAAGTTAATTAAGGTAGTAAATCTTTTAACCAAGCCTGAGGGGTACAATATCTATTGAACCCAAAATATAATCACAGCATTTTTTGGAAACTGGAACTAATACATTACGATTCACTAATGCAGCACCTAATATAATGTCCCTGACATTTACCGTGGTGGTCTAATCATGTAAGTATCAATACTTAATAGGTGGTGATCCTGATGACGTGAAAAGAAGGGACAGGAGCATGGGAGCTAGAGGACAGAGTAGGAGTGAGGGAGAAGGTCACAGGAAGACCAGAAGCCAAAATCCCTTCAAATATTATCCTTTAAGAAAACATTCAGGTAAATCCATATGCAAAAAGTTCTATTTACATTTCAGAAATACTCACCTGAACTATCCTTTAAAAAGCACATTCTCTTACCATCTTTTAAATTATAAATTACAAGTTTTGTTCCACATGTAACTTTTCTGGAGCATTATCTGGTCTGTGAACTGACTAACAGCATAAATATATAGAGTACAGAAAATATAATGAAGTGTGAAGGTCATGTTTAAAATATTTATTTTCTGCAAAGACTTTGATTGAAACAAACATTATAAGGTATGCAAAACATGAATTCCTAATGCAGTTCAATTATATTTAATATGTCATTGACTAATTAAAACTTGTTTGTGTTTTACTTTTTAATCCTTATAGCAATATATATATATATATATATTCTCAAATTATTTTCATGTTTAAAGAAAGAAAATATCTAAACATTTAAATTTAAAAAGTGATACAAGCTTATAATGGATTATTGCTAACAAGAATTGTGCTTCCAATTTACTTGAACTCCTTAAAGAGGGAACTTTACCAAGTGGTTTTATATTAGAAAGGACCAGTCTCTTCTGTCATACTTGACACTCTTCTTTAGTAATTGTTTTTATCTCAGAATTATAAAAAATAAATCTAATAAAATTGGCGTGACTATTAAAGCTTAATTATCCCTTAGGGATTCTGTTAAAGTTCTCAGTCTTTTTCTATATGAACTCAGAGATCTGATTCTGAGACAGTAAGATGAACTCCTTGAACCTCAGTTTCCTCACCTTTAAAATAAGGTTAGGAAAACATTTCATCTGATTAAATAAGTTTGGGTCAGTTAATGTTCTAGTATACTACCTGTCACAAAATAGGCGTTCATTAAACCAGAAGGAATTTAGAAGGAATTTACCAAAGGGGCAAAAGCAAGGATCTTGAAATCAGAACCTTGGAAAGGATTTTGATTCCATTCTATACTTGCTGTATATGTTCATAAGTTAACTGGCCTCATTGATTACTAAGAATAAAAGAATGTTTATGATATATGCATATGAAGATTCTGGTAAAGTGCAAGTAATCGCTTTCATTGGCATTTATAATTATATTCCAACTATCTATTCTCATTAGTAAATCTTCCTCCTAAACTCTGATGGAAAATCGTTCCTATATTCCATCCATAATAAAATACACTCTATTTAAAATAATTTTATTCTCAGAGACTAAATATTTGCAATCAACAAAAATTCATCAATCCCTCTTCATCATTTGATGGTTGATAATCCCCAAAATAGTGAAGGAAAACCTTAATTTAAATATAGGACTGTAATCAGGTATCCATTATTATCTTTTATGGGATCTCAATTAGAGATATTTATTGAGATGATAGAAACTAATCAATAGTGGATGAAGAATGTCACCTGCTGTATCAGCAAACAAAGGATGCTGGGCCGTCAAGCCCTCAGTCACGGCAGTTGCCCCCAAAGATGCCCCCTGAGGGGACTCAGGATGGGAAAGAGCAGGATACTGACCCCAGAGAGTTAAGGTGCACATCTAAGGAGTGATGTCAGTGAGCCCGGACTCTTGCCTCTTCCCGTACATAGAAGAGCTCTAAACTCATAAACATGAGGTGTCTGGTTTTCTTTAATTAACAGTAATCTTTTGATGTTCTGACAACTGCTTTATTTATTTATTTATTTTTGCAAAAACCCCTCTATATCCTGGCTCCTCCCTCACTTCTGTGGAGCTGTCCCTCGGAGCATCTGAGAGGCTGCCTCCTGGGCTTACATCCTCAGTATGCTGCCAAATGAAACATAATCCTCAACTTTTAGGTTCTGCATTTTTTTTATTCAGGTGACACAATCAACAAGGATCAGGTGAAATAAATAAATAAAAGATAAAAGCCTCCTGAAAAATTACAAATTTATGTAGTCCCACCCTCCAGATTTATATTCAAGGGCAACATAACAAAAAAGGTACCTTTATCAAGTGTTGTAACTATACCTAGGGTAAAAAGAATCTGATTTTTTCACCTCTTTAAATATCAAAATCTTGAAACATGAAAAATGAGTTGTACAATCCCTTTGTTCTTGCATAGAAACATTATTAATTGTTTCACTGAAGTGTATCACTCCCTGTAGCACCATAAGAAATGTTAAAAGTGACAGTGGGATTGAATTACCCTCAGTAGATCGAATAAACATCAAAACGAAATGGTACTATTATTCTCCATTTCTCCCCGTGCTTCTATATTTACACTATCATTATACTTCTGGTGCCATCTTCCATAATGGCATGCATAGAAACTTTTTAACAGGCTATTGTAGTAATACATTTTAAAAAGGTAGCCCACGATGAAGTGAATCAGCTATATGTATACCTATATCCCCTCCCTCTTGGACCTCCCTCCAACACCCCTCATCCCACCTATCTAGGTCATCACAAAGCACCGGGCTGAGCTCCCTGTGCTATACAGTACGTTCCCACTAGCTATCTGTTTTACGTATGGTAGTGTATGTATGTCAACCCCAGTCTCCTAATTCATCCCATCCCCCATCTTCCCCACCTGTCCACATGTCTGTTCTCTATGTCTGTGTCTCTATTCCTGCCCTGCAAATAGGTTCATCTGTAAAGCAGCTATACTCCAATAAAAAAAAAAATGAATAGGTCATAAAGAACATTAATAATTTAGTGTTACAGTATCTCTAAAATTTTCAAAGTACATACTCACTTTAGGGGACTCTACCCTACAACAATGAAAGCATCAGTATATAAGGATATATTCACAAAGATGTGTTTACTTCAGTATTGTTTGCAGTGGGGAAAAAAACAACCCTGAATGTCTATTAGTAGAGAAATAGTTGAATAAATTCTGGTACATTCGTACTGTGGAAAAAACAAAAAACAAAAAACATAGCATACTTAGCTTTCCTTCTGTCAAAGTTATTTTATTATGCCACACCTTTTGAAACTGGATTCTATCTGCTTCTCAACAATCACATTCTCTTATTTCTCCTGGTAATCTGATTTTAAGAGCAACACATTCTTTTTTCCCCCTAAAATGTATCTTCAGACTTTATTCCCTTATTAGTAGAAACCGTGGAGACACTTAAAAAACTCATCTGGTAGAAAGGTTTATCATCCTCACTTTACAGTGAAGAGGCTGCAAATCTCAGTCCAGATTCCCATCTAGTTAAGGGTAGAGAAGGTCTTTCTGAAGGCAAAGACCTTGGCCTTCATACAGCGTCATTCTGCCTTCCTATGGCCTCACCTATATTACCTTAGCTCAACGCTTAAATCATGATTACAAACAAAATGCTACTTTCCCAAAGCAGATTTTTGCCTTTTTCACTTATCATTTTATAAATATTATAAATATTGAATTGTGCTTCCCAATGTTTCCTAAAACTTACTTCTTTTGATTTTGTTTTCTAATCCTCAGGGGATAAACCCCAAGGTTGTATTTGTGAAGTCTTGTCGAGATCATTACATACTCATTACTATTTACAATTTACCTAGTTTTCAGGCCAAAGAATACATTAGGAATTTACATAAAACCAGTTTAAGTTTAAAAGCTATATATCATCTTATTTGTTTTATATTTCTTAGAGATAGATCACCTGATATTTAAGACATGAAGTTTGCATTATTATAGTCTGACAAAACCCTAAGGCTGAGTTAGTTTGCTCTTGTTGTTGGGATAACTGACACGAGACTGTGGCCTACAGCTAGAGAAACATGGAACTGGGATGTCTTGTACACCATAAATCCAACCGAAGCTTATATTAATCTTGTGACTTCACTGACACAATGTTCACAAAGTTAAAAAAAAAATTTTCCTCAGTCACACTCATTAAATTCTCATGATAGTCGTAGAACTTTTTAATCTACTTTATAGAGAAAATGTGTGAACTATTGTATCTTTTCTCCTCTCTTATTTAAAATGTACACTTTTGGGGAATTCCCTAGCAGTCCACTGGTTAGGACTCTGAACTTCCACCCCAGGGGGCACGGGTCCCATCCTTGGTTGGGGAACTAAGATTTGCATGCTGCATGGCACAGCCAAAAAAGAAAAAAAAAAAGAAGAAAAATGTAGTTTAAAAAATATATATACCCTGTTTCTAATGTAATCTGCACATCACTTGCATTAGAATCCCAATGGATGCTTGTTTAAAAATATAGATTACTTCTTCCAGCCCATCTATTTATTAGATCATGAGAGGGAACAAAACACATAATTAAAACCTTCCCGAGATGATTTTTAACATATATTAATGTTTGAGACCCACTACACATGCTCCTGCTTTTTTGCCTTTATCCGTGAAAAAATAAAGCTCTCCCTCATTTCCAAGAACAAATTATTTAGTTTTCTTAACCATATTACCTCACATGTTCCTTTTGTCATTCTTGCTAGATATCCTCCTTTATCTCCAGCAATCTGAAAAGCTTCTTCTTTCTAAAACACTTCTTTTACCTAAAAATTTATTCTGATTTCCTCTAATAAAAAGGAACTTGATCCAGCTACACTGCCTGACGTTTCGGCCAAGTTTTTGGCCGAAACAAGCATCCATTGGGATTCTAATACAGCTAAGTTTTGCCATGAACAGCCTTCTGGAAGTAAAATTTTATGCCTATACTATTTTCTATTATATATGGTTCATCATTTTTTTCATCTACATTGTTCACATTGGTATTATCCTATATTTCTTGGCTAAGGTCCAATTTCGCACTTTAACTGACCTTATTGATAAAAAAGTTGACACAAGAATCAATCTGGGAATCTGAAATTGTGTAGGGCATATGCACATGGTTGTAATAACCATTACAAAACTTACTAGACACAGATACTTGGGCCATAGGAATATCACCCCTTTGGCTTAGTGACCAGTATATGACGGTGGAAAATGAGAGAATGTTGCTGATTGTAGAAAAAACAATTTATTGGCTCACACAATGTTCATGCCATGCCCTTCCTGATATGACACATCTGCTCTAGGAGGATAAGGTAAAATTAGCCAGAGAGATCTGAAGATGCTTTACTGCTGATTTTTAAGATGGAGGAAAGGGGTCATGGGCCAAAAAAGCTGGCAGCCTCTAGAAGCTGGAGAAGATCTCCCCTTAGTCTCTGGAAGGAATGCAGACTGGCCAACACCTTGATTTTAGCTGGTGAGATCCATCTTGGACATCTGATTATACTGAAGTAAGCCACTTGGTGCATCCCGCACACGAGGAGAAGGCATTTTTCAACGGTGCAGATACCAGGAGGTGGGATCAGTGGAACCATCCCTACCACAACTGTACTTTTGATGGGTGACAATACTTCAAGAAATTCTGAGTCTCCAGGGGCTGCAGGGGATGAGAAGATCCTGGCCTATGACAAATTGACTGGATGGAATTTTCAGACTGAAATGACACTGACTCCATTAAACCTTGGGCAGTCTCTCCTGAGCTTCAGTCTGTGAACATGTCCCACACAGTGGGATATGGGAGATGTGTTTGGAAAAGCATCTCCGGCCATCCCTCTGCCTTTTGTGGCTGTGTATTACAAAAGCAGCTGTGAGCCAGGGGTTACGACTATGGAATTACTTGTCTCCTTTGGTTGATACTGGTTGCTTGGGTCTGCTTAGCTCCTGAACTCTTGCTGGCTAAAAGATCTCTCTCTACTCTGTCAGGGTTTGTAAACATACTCCAAGAAACTCAGGAACCTTGGAAGGACAACTTCTGGGGACAATGGCTCTTTACCTTTCTGTTAGACAAATGGCTCCTTAACATTTGATTTCATTAGGAATAAAGTTCTCATGTCAAGATTCTAAACAAGAAAAATATTAGCCAGAAGACTCAGTAATGCAAGTGAGATATTAGGAAGTTAGCTGGCCCTACTTTGTCCACTTTCTTTGTCTGCCTAAAATGCTTCCATGATGTCTGAAGTGCAACAACTGAAAAAGGAAGGCCCAGAATGAGCGTAAAGTAACCTGTTTCCAGGCTTGTTTTGTATCTATTCAACCACTCTATGTCTTTTGATTGGAACATTTAATCCATTTACATTTGAAGTAATTATGAATAGGTATATACTTGTTTCCATTTTGTTCATTGTTTTCTAGGTTATTTTGCAGTTCTTTCTTGTTCTTTTGCTATCTTCCCTTGTTATTTGATACCTATCTTTAGTGTTATGTTTGGACACCTTTCATTTTTGTGTGTGTGTATCTATTACAGGTTTTTCGTTTGTGGTTACTATGAGGTTTAGATATAGCAACATACAGGCATGTGTACATATATATTATATATACATATATATGATTATTTTAAGTTGATGATCTCTTAAGTTTGAAAGCATTCCAACAATCCTGCATTTTCACACACCCACAGCATGTTTAATCTTTTTGACATCATGTTTTGCATCTTTTAGTTTTGTGTATCCCTTTACTACTTATTGTGGATATAAATGATCTTTACTACTTTTGTCTTTTAAACTTCCTACTAACTTCATAAATGCTTGATCTATATTACCTTTACTATATATTTGCCTTATCAATGAGATTTTTCCTTTTATAATTTTCATATTTCTAGTTGTGGACTTTTCTTTTTTACTTAGAGAAGTCCCTTTAGCATTTCTTATAAAGCTTGTTTAGTGGTGCTGAACTCTTTTAGCTTTGCTTGTTGGTAAAACTCTTTATCTCTCCTTCAAATCTAAATAATTTGCTGGGTAGAGGATTCTTGGTTGTAGGCTTTTTTCCTTCTGGCCTGAAAAGTTTTGTTGAAAAGTCAGCTGACAGTCTTCTGTGAGTTCCCTTGTACATAAATAATTACTTTTACCTTGCTGTTTTTAATATTGTCTGTTTATTTTTTGTCATTTTAATTACAATGTGTCTTGGTGTGGTCCTCTGGGTTCATTTGTTTGAGACTCTTTTTGATTCCTGGGCATGGATTTCTATTTCCTTTCCCAGGTTAGAGATATTTTCAGTTATTATGTCTTCAGATATGTTCTCTGACCCTTCCTCTCTCCTGGGGTAGCAATACTTATATCAGACAAAATAGACTTTAAAACGAAGACTGTAACAAGAGACAAAGGAAGACATTACATACTTGATAAGGGATCATTTCAAGCATCTTTTCCAACCACTACACTACGAGATTATAAATCAACTACAAGAAAGAACTGCCCAAACCACAAACACGTGGAGGCTAAAAATATGCTACTCAAAATCCAAGGGGTCACTGAAGAAATCACAAAGTACCTAGAGACAAATGAGAATAAAGCACAATGATCCAAAATCTATGGAAGACAGCAAAAGCAGTCTTAAGAGGGAGGTTTGTAGCAATAACACCTCAGTAAACAAGAAAAAAAAATCTCAAATAAATAACCTAAACTTCCACCTAAAGGGACTAGAAAAAGGACAACAAAGAGAACATAAAGTGACTAGATGAAAAGAAATAAAGATCAGAGCAGAAATAAATGAAATAGAGACTCAAAAAATAAATAAATAAAAAAGATCAATGAAACTAAGAGCTGGTTCCTTGAAAAGAAAAATAAAATTGATAAACCTTTTACCAGACTCTATTAAGAAAAAGAGGGAGGGGCAAAATCAATAAAATCATAAAGGAAAATAAAGAGGTTACAACTAAAAGTACAGAAATACAAAGAATCATAAGAGACTACTATGAATATTTATGTGCAAGTAAAATGGACAACCTAGAAGAAATGGACAAATTCCTAGAAATGCACAGTCTTCCAAAACTGAATCAGGAAGAAATAAAAATTGTGAACAGAGCAATTACCAATAAAGAAATCAAATTAGTAAAACAAACAAACATACAAACAGAAACCTCCCAACGAATAAAGTCCAGGACCAGAGAGCTTCACAGGTAAATTCTACCAAATATTTAAAGGAAACATAACACCTACCCTCCTTAAATTATTCCAGAAAATTGCAGAGGAAAAATTGCTTCTAAACTCATCCTACAAAACCAACATCACCCTGATACTAAAACCAGAGGAAGACAGCACACAAATAAAATTATAGGCCAGTATCACTGTTGAACATAGATACTAAATTATACTCTATAACTATATATGAAAATTGTTAAGAAAGTGAACCGTAAAAGTTCTCATCACAAGGAAAAATATTTTTTTCTTTTATTTTGTATCTATATGAGATGATGGATGTTCACTAAACTTATTGTGATAATCATTTCATGCTGTATGTAAGTCAAATCATTATGCTGTATACCTTAAATTGTACAGTGCTATATGGCAATTATCTTTCAATAAACCTGAAGGAAAAAAATGGAACTGATGACTTCATTCTCATTAGAAAAAAAATAAGAGGGCAGAAAACAATGGAATGACATCTTTTAATCATGAATGAAAATAAAAATAAAATTTTGAGCACGGGATTATATAGCTAGTGAAAATAAATTTTATAGATAAAGAAATGCTCAGATCCACAAAACAAAGAATTTATTTCCAGTTGACTAGCACTACAAGAAATGCTAAATTGGGTTCTTTAGGAGGTAAGTAGCACATAGATAGATAGATAGATAGATAATTTATAGGCCAAAGAAGAAATCATGAGTGAAGTTAGAAAATATTTCAAACTAAATGATGGTTAAAATATAAAATTTCAAAATGTGTGGTTGAAGCTAACATGGTGCATATATATTTAAATAGTTTATAGGAAAGTAATCAAAGTTTAACCTAAATTAGCTAAGAATAAATAAGCAAAATAAATCCGTACTAGATAGAAGGAAAAATAATAAAGACCACAGCAGAAACCAATAAAAAACAATAAAAACAGAAATATTAACAAAACAAAATTTGGTTACTTGAAAAGGTGAATAAAGTTGATAAACCTCTCACAAGTTTCTTAAAGGAAAAGAAAAAGATGACCTATAGTATATCAAAATTGAAGTAGATGCCATTACTACAGATCCTAAAGAAATGACGATAAAGTCATGCTCTACGTAATACTTGTATGTCAATACATTTGACGATTGGAATTTAGAATTATGGACTAATGGCTGAAAACACTCATATTAACCCAATAAACATGAGATGAAATAGAAAATCTGACTAGCCCTATATCTCTTAAAAAATTGTATTTATTATAAAAATCTTCCCCCAAAAATAAAATTCAGAGTTTAGGTGTTTTCACTGGTGAATCCTATACAAACTCTACCACAAAGTAGAGGAAAAGAGCCACACTTAAACACATGTCATGATTCCAGGAAAACCTGATATCAAAACATGACAGAAACATGACTAGAATAGGAAATTATAGCCTTTTATGAATATCATGAAAATATTTAATAAAATATTAGCAGTTAAAAAATCAATATATGTAAGTGATCATAAATAAACAATAATATATATTTGACCAAATAAAGTTATCCCAGGAATGAAAAGGTAGTTTACTCCTTGAAAACTGAACAATGTAATCTACTAAATTATCAGAATAGTATAACCACCTTAATATATAAAAACAAAACATAGGACACTTTTCAACTCATATTAATGATGAAATTCATGGCATATTAATGTAGAAGATAAATTTTCAATCTAATAAGGAGTATCTTGGCCATGACAATATATCATGGCCAAATTTGTTTATCCAGGAAACCAAAGTTGGTGTACACTATAAAAGTCAACTAACTATATTATTAAGATTGAATATTGAAAGAGAAAATTCTTAAGACCATTCCAAAAACTGCAGAAGAAATAACACATTTGATAGGAAAGAATCATTGATGATAACATTTTTTGGCACATTCAGAATACAATAAACATCCTTTATCTGCCAACAGGTATTCAAAACTAGAATAAACATCATACTTAAGGGTCAAACCCTTTTGAGACCTGTAAGAAGAGAAAAATTCCCGTTTTCATCACTTTCACTCAAGATTGCACTGGAGTTTAGAGGAGGTTCAATAAGTCAAGGAAGAGAAATAAAAGCATAGAGATAGAACAGAAAGGACCGTGTCAGTATTCAACAACATTAGGACAAAATAATGGAGAAGTTTCAACAAAGTGTCAAGGAGGAATACATCTAACTAACACCCTTCTCTTCAACATGGGAAATATTTGTGTCAACACTTAAAGATTTATTTTTTCAACTTAAAAATATATTTTTGAGGCAGAAAATCTCAGTTTCATTCCTAGCTTTATTTCTAGAGTTTTCCAGTATCCTCAACAGAAATACCAAGCATCATAAGGAAGCATGGTTGAGATTGTATTTAAACAAAAACACACTGTTGTACTTTGGGTTATATTTGGTACTGATTCTTCACTATGGGAATTTTCTAAACTTTTTGGTCCAATTTTTATTTTATAATATATTGAATCCAATTAGAGATTATGATATCAATGAACACCATTGTCATTTCATTCTCAAGGGCACTAACAAAACTGACAAAAAAGTAAATGACTATAAAGTAAATTTTTTAATTAGCACTATTTGTAAAAATACATTCATTCCACTCTTGTCAATTTTTATTTCAATATTTATGTGGCATTAGATTAAATAAATGACTACCAAATGTTCAGGTATTTAAATTTTTTAACTTGAAACATTTTGAGTTTTTTGTCTCATTTTTGTTTGTATGTTTGTTTGTTTTTCAACTGTGCCATGAAGCTTTCAGGATCTCAGTTCCCTGACCAAGGATTGAACCCTGGCCACAGCAGTGAAAGCCTGGAATCCTAACTACTATGCCACCAGGGACCACCCTGAAATAGTATATTTGGAATCTTTATAAATTATAATTATTGCTGTTTGTGAAGATTATTCACCCTTTTCATATTTAATAAATGGGGGCCCTGATTGTTGGAATTTTTTTTTTTTTTTTTTTTATCGGCGTCCCCTGTTTTATTATAACGTGATATGCTTGTACTTTTCTCTCATGCTTGTGTTTTTTGGTTATTTTTTTTTTTTTTTTTTTTTTTTTTTTTTTTTTTTTTGCTGTACGTGGGCCTCTCACCTTTGTGGCCTCTCCCATTGCGGAGCACAGGCTCAGCGGCCATGGCTCACGGGCCCAGCCGCTCCACAGCATGTGGGATCTTCCCGGACCGGGGCACGAACCCGCGTCCCCTGCATCAGCAGGCAGACTCTCAACCACTGCGCCAGCAGGGAAGCCCTGATAGTTGGAATTTTACAGTGGAGTGTTACATTATCAATAAAACCATTCTATAATTTTTGATAATATTTTACTTTAGTTTTAGGTTCAGCTTTTACCAGTACATTCCTTTTTTTTTCCTTTGACACACTGTTTATGAAAGAAAAATAATAAAATCATGGTTTTGTATTTCCCACCTAAAGTGACTGACTTCTGACATGATATGGTAATTCAGGTCAATGACAAATATCTGTTATTTCTATTAAGAAGGCTGCCACTTCTCCTCATCAACTGGAACCTCTAATTAATAGTAGAATTGTGCAGGATATCTTGCAGTCTTTGCTCAGAGTGCTTTAATTTAATGTATCGGAGATATTTGAAATGGTAAAACTCCCAAGGACTTGCTTCTACATTTCAAATTTATTATTTCTATTTAATTAAATTTACATACCGTCTTAAGCAGTTAAGTTTTCAAGAGAAATTTTTAAGTGATGAAAAAGATAATAGGGATGGATGGACAAAAGTGAAATTTTCCAATACTGTTTTCATACTATTGTACATCAAACAAAGACAATGGGGAAAATAAGTTCTTCCTCATAAGAGATAAGATAGCTATTACCAATTAAAAACTGCATTTGAAGTAATTATTAAAGAATAACAGCAGTCACTCTGTTCCTATTTTGAAATTCCCATGCCTGCCAGATCGAAGTGTGGATCTCTACTCCATAACTTATGCACTCAATTTGTTTTATTTTTTCTTTTTCTTATATTAATAGGGCCACATGCTAATTTTTGTTTGTTTGTTTTTTGTTTTTCGGGGTTTTTTTTGCCATACGCGGGCCTCTCACTGTTGTGGCCTCTCCCGTTGCGGAGCACAGGCTCCGGACACGCAGGCTTAGTGGTCATGGCTCACGGGCCCAGCCGCTCCGCGGCATGTGGGATCTTCCCGGACCGGGGCACGAACCCGTGTCCCCTGCATCGGCAGGCGTACTCTCAACCACTGCACCACCAGGGAAGCCCCACATAGTAATTTTTGAAAGCCTAAATGACTCCCAGTTCTGAAATCCAGATATAAGCATTTTACTTTGATATTTTAATCTTTCTCTGCATGTATAGACATAGCAATGTAATTTGTTTTAAAGATTGAAATTGAGGATATCTTTGGATATAATAATTTAGAGAATAATTGAAAAACATAAAATTGTGAGCATTTCAAATGTAAAGATTGTATACTTTTTGATTCTCAAATATAGATACTATTAAAAGCTGCTTTATGTTATAAATAGAGGTAGAGACTTACAACAATAGGTGTCTAATTTTTTAACCATAACACCTTAAAAACTTTCATCCTTCAATGTAAATTACTTTTTTTATACTCATTTTAATAGAGTGCTCATAGAGCTCTATTTCAAAATAGAAACTTTGCGCTTCTTGAGAAAACAAAATGTCACCTAATACTCTGCAATAAGTTAAATGTCCAGAATGGAGTATTGTTCTTGTAAGATTAAAATATATGTGGAATCTAAAATAAATGATACAAATGAACTTATTTACAAAACAGAAAGAGACCCACAGACATAGAAAATAAACTTATGGTGACCAAAGAGGACGCGGGGGAGAGTTTGGGATAAACATATACAAACTACTGTGTATAAAATAGATAACCAACAAGGACCTACTGTATAGCACAGGGAACTCTACTCAATATTTTGTAATACTCTATAAGGGAAAAGAATCTGAAAAGTATATATATGTGTATATATATATATATATATATATATACACATATATATATACATGTGTGTATATATATAATATATATGTATATGTGTATAACTATAACTGAATCACTGTGCTGTACACCTGAAAGTAATACAACATTGTAAATCAACTGTACTTCAATAAAAAAAGAAAGAAAATGAATAAAATATCTATTCTCTCTTCTAACCTGTTTCACACCTTAGTGCATATCTTTTAAAATATGTATCAGTTTTTCCCCTGTAGATATTGTTGAGTTTGGATATATTTGTTGTATGCAAAACTTTAGTGTCAACCCTACACAGAAGCGCGATGCAGTGGAGGCTGGAAAAAGCAGAGAAGCCAGTGTCATGGTGAATGGCATGTACCTTGAGTGGGGCCTCTGGCCAGCATCACAGCAGCCGCCATTGGGTCTGGGGAAGACCAGCTTGCCCTTCTAGCTCTTCTCTGATTGCCAACAGCATGCAGTATTTTTCATCGGTGGAATAACAGAATAAAATATCCATCATATGGAAATAATAGCCTTCTGGAAAGTCCTTTTTAATCACATGCAAATTTAAAGTCTTCATAAATTGACCATCTTCTATGTTTACTAGTTTTTTTTTTTTTTTTTTTTGCAGTACGCATACCTCTCACTGTTGTGGCCTCTCCCGTTGCGGAGCACAGGCTCTGGATGCGCAGGCTCAGCGGCCATGGCTCACGGGCCCAGCCACGCCGCGGCAGGTGGGATCCTCCCAGACCAGGGCACGAACCCGTGTCCCCTGCATCGGCAGGCAGACTCTCAACCACTGCGCCACCAGGGAAGCCCCTGTTTACTAGTTTTTAATACCAGTATTTCACAATAATTTTAGAAAATGGATTTTCACCATGCACCTTGGTGGAAAATACAGAAGTTCAAAAATCATAATGGTTAATTATATGGAATTTATGTTTGATATTCACCAGATTTTTATTTCTACTACTATAGTGATAAGTAGTGGACAGCCAGATGATTTCCCATGGATATTAGCAAATATTTTCCTGGAGTATTAAAGTGAATTTGACTATGATAACAGCATTTCTACCCTATGTATAAAAAAAAATGACTTCACATTTGAAACACAAGTTATTACTGAGAAAAAGACTGAAGTTATCTTGATATTATCCTATATATATGGGCTTTGGATTAGTTTTATGATGGCAATATGACAAAATACCTCATTTTAAATTCAAACCTAATACACAAGGAAAAATTAGACAAATGGAAAAAGTTCTACACAAAGTGGTACAACTTTGGAACCAACAAATCTGCCTTCATTTCTGGCTTTACTTCCAGCTCTATTTATATGATTTTGGTTAATCAGTCACATAGCCTCATTTTCTCATACATAAGTAGGGAAAAAAGCACCTTTCCTTACAAGATTTTTATCACGATTAAATGAGATAGTTTAATGTAACGCATTAGCACTGAGTTCGTCATGTGATAGGCACTCAAGAATGTTAATTCTCCTAACATTAGTTTTTATTTTACAGATTTGATTTGAAAAATCTGTAATCTCTATGTTCTGAGATATGGAAAATATTGTAGTTATGGGAAATTGTAACAAAACAGCCAAAAATTGAACTTAAACTATCAATGAGTCCTGATGAGTCTAAAGGTTTCCTTAGTAAGGAAACGTCATAGTCTAAGCAGAAATATGACTGCAGTGATAAAACTGCTTATACGAAACATATGAATGGAAACTCCATGTTTAAAGTTATGCCTAAGGAAAAGTTAATATATATAACACTATCAGGGTATAATTATTTTACTTTCTCATGTTAACCAAAGATTGATGACAGCCATATTAGTTTCGATGTGCAGAGTGATGCCAAAAAGGACATTTGAAATCACTCTACTCCATTAAGTGTAACATTAAATCCCAGTGAAATTTAAGTTTGAAGTTTATAGTGCATCTCAATCTGAAACCTCCTTTTCTAATTAGTAATTTATCCCTTTTAAATTCCTATTAGGTTGGCTTTGCCAATCTTAAACCCAGATCACAATTTGTCATTTCTAACATCAAGATTCAAACTCCTAATCGACAGCCAAGCTATCCTGCTGCCTGAACGTACAAAAAAAGTCACTGATCTCCAGGAACAGCAAAGCTTTATGTTTTATTGACTGCTTAGTATATTCAACTCAATAATATTTACTGGAAGCTTCCTATCCAGATATAATTTTGGTATTTGTTACATGGTTATAAAATAAGAATTAAGAAAACACTGCCAGTGAACACAGCTTGGCATCTAGCAAAGGAGCTAAGGCAGCATGTATGAAGACAAAGCAGAAAGAATTTATAACAGTGAAACATAAGTGAAACCTAAGTCTGTCTTATTTCTGGAGATCGGCGACTTTTATGGCATATCCAGGCAAGCAGAACCCTCTGGCCATCTAACAGAAATCCCAGCACAAGTAATTTCTGTCTCCTTCCTTTTTTTAAGTGGCCTCTGGGTCTACATCTCAATCTCCACCTCTGTTTTCTACCCCAAATTACGATAAACATTTCCAAAGATACGTCTTATTAGTAAAGAATAGCAAAATTACAAGAGATTAGAGGAAAATCAATAAAGTCATAGGTAATTTACTAAAACTGTTTTTAATGAGACCAACATCTTTGAACAGAAGAACGTGTGATTTTTTTTTCAAGCCCTACAGGTATACGTTTTGGTTTGAATCAGTTTATGCCAAAATTATTGAGGAGTCTGGCCCCTGGTCAGAAACCTCTGTGTGCTCTTTCAGATCTGGCCACAGGCAGGCCTAAGAGAGGAAAGCTGCCTTCCTCACACCAGCCTTGCTGCACAGCCCATCTCTGAAGGGAGTAGCACTCAAGGCCTCTGGAAGCCCTGGCCAGCTGTGCTCTTATGCTCTCTGCATCAGGATCCCAAGCATCTGCACTAAGAGACATCTCCATCAGGAACTCCCTACAGCAGAGACTTTCCTGAGAAAGGGAAAGAAGAGGGGATGGGGGAGACACCTTTCTCCTTTCTGGCTCAGTATTAAGTTTTTTGCTCTCCTAGCTCTTACCCTTCCTTCCTTTCTTCCCCCAGGTCCATAAAACTGCAGGATCCTTTTGTTCAGCCTGTCTTAGCAGTGAGCAATCCTCCTGACCCTTGACCACTGCCATTGACTGGGGAAAAAATGGAACAATGGAACAGGCAGCCCTTTGCTAATGTAGCCTCTTGCTTGCACTTTTGCACTGAGGTGACTAAAGTATTGTATATTACTTTCATTTTGGCTTTTTGTGTCAGTCAGCTGCTCTGACACTGCAGCTCAGCTCAGCTCAGCTCTTGAAGTTATCTACCTTCTTTGAGCCTTTCTTACTGACAAACAAGGATAGCAATAGCTTTCCCATCATAAGCATGAGGTGATATAAGTGGATTTCTTAGGATAAAACTGGTAGGATTGGCAAGCTCAAAACCATAATGCTAACTGGAAACTTGAAGGATCTCCAAAGCGGTAAATAACAGTGAATCATTTTACACTTGTTATGAGTCATTTTACACTTGGGTTAGATAAGTTTTTATAGCTGGATAATAAATCTTTTGTCTTTAAACTATGTCTATTTTCTATAGGATGTCATTTGAGCACTTCAAAGTCAACACATTTATGTGTAAGCTATATTCTAATTTGAGCAAGAAACCAACTCACAAGGTTCTTCTCTTTTACCAATAGTTCTATCATTTTTGAGCTACTAAGACTCAAGCTTTTGAGTCTTATTTTGTTCCTGCTTTTCCCCTCATCTGTTGACAGAGCTGTTGCATGTGCATTTGCGAAAACAAAACAAAACAAAAAAGACACTCACCTGCTATCTACCTGTTCTCTTAATAGGAATCTGATGCAAAATGCCATGCGGCTTTATTCCCAACATTTCCATAACACATTTCCCTAATAACAAACAAGCAAGCAAAACTTAAACAAATAATTCCTTACAGGCCAAGTTAATAATTAATCAGATGTACCCTGGCATTTTTCAGTATTGATTTAGTCAGGAAAACCTCATTCCCCCCAGCACCTTATATTAAGAGGCAGAGCAGCATTGGGGTTGGCTGATTCTGTGCCTCCTGCATATTATTTGTCCATTTCTACCTTCATCATAATACCCCTACAATTAAAGTTTCCACATATTTCTTTAAAATTATCCTGTTTCTTCTCATCCTTCAAGTGGAAATTCTGAGCTTCCTCATGAATGTTTCCACGTCCACTAATTCATCATCTGTTCTACCAAGAACGCATGTGACCCATGACACCAATTTGGTGCTTGATGCTCTCATTATACTTATTTAACAATATGACTAGTATTCACATTGCCAAGCAGCCTCCTCTGACATACACAATTACCACAGAATTTTGACTAGACAACTTTAATAACAAATTAAAACTTTTAAAGTATATCTTAATTATTTATTTAATAAGTATAGTTTCAAACTTGAACTGGTGCCTGAAAAAATTTGGTAATGAAAGCAAAATTTGGTAATAAGACATTTCAGTATATTATTCAAGTGGGAATTCAGGTAAGGAATTCCTTTTGAGCCTTGATTTATTCTATCCCGCTTGTTCTCATTTAAGGTTACCTCCAATTTAGAAATATGTTGAAGCTGTAGTTGGTTTATATAAGACTTATTTTAAGGTGTGGCAAGATCACCTCCAGCTTCAACAAAAGTGACCCTGTTTAACTTTTTGACATTACATCGCACAGGGGTATTTTTTAATAATGCGCAGGGGTGTTTTTTAAAAATGGGGGAAACAGATTCGAGTAAATATGGTGGCAATGGTATATTTAGACATTGGTGTGTACATTTTCAAAGTCCTGAAAATTTGCATCATTTAAAGACTAATAATTTTTTTTCTAAGTAAATTACATGACCACGTATACCTTTTTTGGTTAATGTAATGTATTATTTTGACTATTCTTCTACACATTGTAGCTTGTATTTCTACCTTGAATTTGTGTTGGGAAAAATATATTTTATGTAATATTAGGAGTCTGAGATATACAAATCATTTTCCTATCAATTGTTTTGTGTTTTTAGTTATATGATGAAATTCACATATTCCTATGACATATTCAGTGGAGTTGTTTTTTTCAGTCTTTTGAGTAAAATAATATTCAAATATAATAAGATACAATCTTTTAGCAAATGAACAAAGGAATTTAGCTGAGGTCAAAAGGAATAGCTTAAATTTCCTGGGAGGGACGTAGCAATACATCTTATTAAATTGTAACTGTTTACCTGATGTTAGTCTAAAGATGTATGTTCCCTTTAATATAATTTTTCTACAAATCTGTTAGGCAAGTTGCTGAAATGTCTTTTATTTTCCTTGTAAATAAGAAGGTTTTGAATTAGAGATATACCATGTCTTTCCAGCATCCATTCACCTAGGAAATAATAGAGTGATGACTTAAGTGTTTCTGGGGTGCAAATCTCTGTTAGGCCAGGGATTACATTAAGGTCTCTAAACATCCTAAAATAGTAAAAATATTTAAGATCCTTCCACTTTTATTCCACAAAAAAGCTATCCCTAATACCTATTTTATCACTACATTGTTTAAATAATAGCTTCCTCTTTTATTCAGCTACAGAAAATAAAAGACACATCTTATCAAATATCACACTGGCATATTAAAGAAACCTTAAATGTATGGAGCTTAAAACATAGTTGAGGAATAATTTTAAAAGGGTTAAAACACAATTCTCATACAAATATAAGGTAAGCATGAGGCAAAGTTTTATTTATCTCATTAGTGAGTGAACCAGCAAGTCGGGAAAGCTAGTTCAAAGTCCATTTGAGGAGAGGAGATTTTCATAACTTGGTTCAGGCATGCTGAAGTAAGTTTGTTAAGTTAAACAGAAACTGGTTAATGTCCTACAGTGTAATAAAACAATTATTTTGTAGCTGTCTTTTCTACAGAAATCATTTGCATCTTCTTTGGACATATATGCAAGTTAACATGCATATTCACAGATTCTGTGCCGTAATCAGCAGTTAATGGACAAGCAAAGGTACATCCTAGAGAATTAAATAATCCTTAGGTGGGAGTGTTAGACCATACTCCAATACGACTTCAAAAGATATGTTGTCATTATATATATTTGTAATGTCATTGATACATCATCTCAAGCAATTAACTCTACAGCATTAGCCAGAAGTTGGCCCTTTAATTACCCTAAGCCAGAATAGGAGCCAAGGTCATAATATATCATCTCAACCATGTTTGTCCCAGTTTGTTTCTCTATAAAAAATAAGTTCTTGTTCACCACGTACACATGGTGGTAATCCATTGACGATTGTCTTTATTTTTGATGTGACAATATTTCTTGCCATAAGTCAAAATAAATCTTACCACTATAAACTCTAGAATTACAGATTATAAAATATCTTTCCTGCCATAAGCTCATACAGATCTGCTGACACTTTGTAAACACTCATTGACAAAGATTTTGAAGAGGCATATTCAAATTAAATCATTAAACTTAAATATGCCATAGTGAATAGAAGTAAATAAAATAAGAGAGGGATTAATATCTTCCTTCTGAACAATAGCTGCTTTATTAGTTTTAGACAAAAGTAGTAAAATTACAATGCATTTTTTTTGGGGGGGTTTTGCAGTACGCGGGCCTCTCACTGTTGTGGCCTCTCCCATTGCGGAGCACAGGCTCCAGACGCGCAGGCTCAGTGGCCATGGCTCACAGGCCTAGCCGCTCCGCGGCATGTGGGATCTTCCCCGACCGGGGCACGAACCCGTGTCCCCTGCATTGGCAGGTGGACTCTCAACAACTGCGCCACCAGGGAAGCCCTACAATGCATTTTTCCCATTGAAATACAATTTTATGAATCATGATAATGTCAGTATAAATATGTTTGAACATCTCATATAAATTTAAGAATGTTTACTAGAGTTATCTGTTATAAATATAATTCATTTTCAGGAAGAAAAGCAGTAATTATAAGGAATTGCAATCAACATGCTTCACTAACATAAATTGGAGTTTTCACAACTCTGCATGAAGTTCCTTCAGTGAGCAAATAAAAAAAGTTATTATGTTTTTATTCCCTTGTCTAGCATTTGATAGTATATTCAGTTAGGAAGAAAATATGTCTCCAACCTTTGCCAAAACTCTGCTAATTGAAGAAAAATAAAATAACAAATCCTTGAAGGAACAACAAAACTGGATGGTATTTTAGAACTTCTTTTTTCTCTTTGGTTAATCACCTCTAACAGCCTTCTTAAATTTCTCTTTCTAAAACACTGAGTACAGAAATGTAACTAGCTTACATGGATACTGTTACATCCACATAAGAGAAATCTCTATAATACTGCTTATTTTAAATCAAGCTATTAGTTTTGCTTCTTGCACAAAAGGACAAAGATAAGAAAAATGAGAATCAACAATTAACCTTAAAGTGATTGGTTGTCAGAAATCTTCCAACTATTTTGCGTTTAATTATGCAATAAGATTTTGATTTTAAACCCTATGATTTTTGGTGGTTGTGAAGCAATTATCCCACTATAATTTTCCTTACTTTTATTAAATGTAAATTTGTAGCAGTAATATCTCTCACAAGCTGGACATTATTTAAAAGGTCAGGAATAAAGTTGACTGTAATTAGAAGGGCAATGAAAAGTCTCCTGTGAAATTAATGGTATATACTTTAGGGAGTTTACCTTTGAATGGTGTTTGTTAGTTTCTTTTGCTATAGAACTTAAAAATTGCTTAAAATTGTATAGATGTATTATTTGTTTAAATTATGGTTCAATCTGCATATACGGACCAAAGTGAATGGAGAAAGGTAAACTACAAAGGGAACCAAAGTTATTATTGAAATTATACCATTAAAAATCAACTTAAGCATCATCCTGTATGGGTACAAATATGTTGGTTTACATAGGTTTGTGCTGAGAAGTAAATGAGTTAATACACTTTTTAAAAATGACAACTTAGAATGGTTGGTAAATATTTAGTTTTCAACAAATGTTATCTTGTGTTATATGTTATAAATGTAAGTGTACAGTCTAAAATCAAATGCAAAAACCTGGCTTTATTTGATATATTCAAGCCTTTGCTTACTCTAAAACATAACAGGGACAGTCACGTCTCTGAAGGCACCATGGTATCTCAAGCCCATGTACCCTTTCTCAAGGATACCTATCCACCACTCCTTCATCTATTGATAGCTATCATCTCAACTGCAAGACTAGTGTATTCTTTTTTTTTTTTTTTTTTTTTTGCGTTATGCGGGCCTCTCACTGCTGTGGCCTCTCCCATTGCGGAGCACAGGCTCCAGACGCGCAGGCTCAGCGGCCCAGCCGCTCCACATGTGGGATCCTCCCGGACCGGGGCACAAACCCGCGTCCCCTGCATCGACAGGCAGACTCTCAACCACCGCGCCACCAGGGAAGCCCAAGACTAGTGTATTCTTAAAAGTCTTCTATGACCCTGAAAACTTAAATTTGACTTCTCTTTTCTATTATTTATATATTTGTGTACAAAATATACAAAGGTAGGACTTCCCTGGTGGCGCAGTGGTTGAGAGTCCGCCTGCCGATGCCGGGGACACGGGTTCGTGCCCTGGTCTGGGAAGATCCCACATGCTGCGGAGCGGCTGAGCCCGTGAGCCATGGCCGCTGAGTCTGCGCATCCGGAGCCTGTGCTCCGCAACGGGAGAGGCCACAACAGTGAGAGGCCCGCGTACGGCAAAAAAAAAAAAAAAAAAATGTATATACACACAAAGGTATATATTTATGACACTGTTTCATATGCATTATTAAATTTTATGCAGTTATTTTCTTTTTTGATTCCTTCTGTGAACTTTTGAAGACTGAAATGGTATCTTTTATAGGTTTATCCTCACCATTTAGGTAAGTGCCTTGAAAAGTGTAGCAGTTAAATCAATATTTGGGGATGCAGAAAGATTAAACAATGACCAAATATGTGTTTGTCCTCATCTCTTTTTTTACCCACCTTATTGCATATGATAGGAGATTAAATTGAAACTGTAGTAAAAAGTCGATCTGCTTAATGAGAAATGTTATTAAAGTAATTGAATACAGAAATTGGTGAGCTGTGCTAGGTTTAAATGATTGACTGCCAATAAACATCAGTTGACTGATAATCCCTGATGTGGCTAAGTAAGTAAATAAAACCCCTAGCAAGCTTTAAATATAAAAAGCCCACAAACTCAATAGTGCAAAATATAAGACATGTCAATATGTCTTTTGTTATTTGAGCATTTAAGAATTATTATCTTCTTTGTCCGTATAGTGCAAACATCATAACACACAGTTGAACAGGTAAAGGTCCTTGTGCTCAGAGTTCCTAGTCCAGGGAAGAAAGGCAAGAGTATTCATAGTTTTATTGTGATACAATAAGTATTGCAGTTACTGGACAAAAAACTTAAAAACAACTCAAGTTTAGGCATAACAAGTGTTCATCTGTTATAAAGGAGAAGCCGTAGTGGAAATGAGATGACAGAATAGATTTAAGATAAATAAAAAGTTAAATTCACAAGGTTTTGTGACATATTAGATTTGAGGACAAAATTGAGAGAGAAATCCAGCAGGAAATCAGTTGTTGACTACATTTACATGGAATAGAAAACACACAAATGTTGTAGGTTTTAGGGTAGAAATATTGCCTTGAATTTTGCACATTCATATGAAGAAAATATTACTCAGAAGAGAAATTGAAAGTAGAACTATAATTTGGAATGTATCAGCTTAAACATAGTAATTGAAGCCCTAGATTCAGAAACATAATAATGAAGAAAACATTGAAAAAACAAGCTTCATCACGTTAAGAATCTATATAGTTATTTGGCCATTGATCTTACTGAAAGGAAAAATGTCACAGTGAAGTCCTGTTTCCATATTACTATTCCTCACAAATTTATTTAAATAATGTGATCTTCTATCATTTTGAAAACTGAACCTAAAATTAAAAGAAATATATATCAAGTACTCAACAAACTGATATGTGAATATTTTTCCACTCATTCAGACATGGACATTTTATCTTTATACATTGCTATTTGCAAGAGTAAGTTCCTAAGGAACCTGGAGAAATATATTCAAAAATATTTTCTAAATGACTGATTTTAAGATTCTTTGAGAAGTGAATTATAAATGCAGAGCTCTATTATAAAGAAAAGTAATTTAGGAACAATATTCTTCTTAAAGCAGCATACTGTTAGGCAATATTTATGATCACAGACAATTCCACAAAGTTAACAATTAGTATTGAACCTGCATAACATATGTTTAAGTGAAAGATGAATGCATATTGCATGTTGTATGTTTGTGGAAGAAATTCAATGTCCTCAGCCATGTCAAAACTCCCTGCTTGATTTGGCTTGGAAGATTTTGAATCATAAATATTCTCTGATTTCACTTGGATTTTAAGATCCACAATGGTCTCAGGCTTATATGAAAAATGAATTAGTGATAAAAAAATTACATGATTAATGATGTATTATACTACAAACATTAAATGTCTACACTTTTAGTGAAGGGGAAAAAGAAATGGATTGTTTATAGTCTAGAGAAGAAAAAATCAATTTCTTTCTTTTCAAACAACTAGTTTTGATGGTATTGTCTAATATGTCCCATATTAGAACACAACACTTTAGAGTTTTAAAAAGTTATAAAGAAAACTTACTAATTAAATTATTTTAATTGGTGTTATATAATTTGGGCTCTGTTATCAGTGAATAGCCTAAAGGGTAAAATTGTCCCTTTCATATATATAAGAACTTTAAAAGTCATACATTTAAAGGAAAAATTTGTATTTTCACACTGCTTTAGACATTAAAATTAAGTAACAGAGTCTTTTCCATCTCTGGAGAATAAATAAGATTTAGGGATTTTACTTGTAAATTTGAAGTACAGTACATATTCTGAAACATTTTTTACCAGAATAAGGTATAATATTCCTTATTAAGCATTTAATGGCTTTTAAGAATCCAGACATATAGAGAACATTTTATTTATTATGCTTTGATATGTTATCTTCCAGTGCTAGTTTTACCAGCAGTGTACTAGAAAACCTAGCATTAAAAAAACCTACTCTAGACCAGAGTAGGTTTTGTTTTTCTCACAACTTATTTATCTATTCTATTTTTTTTTCAGAGTAGGTTTTTTTAATGCTACACTTTAGAGTGAAGTAAGTCAGAAAGAGAAAAACAAATACTGTATGCTAATGCATATATATGGAATCTAAAAAAAAAAAAAAAAATGATACTGATGAACCTAGTTGCAGCACAGGAACAAAGAGGTCGACATAGAGAATCGATTTGAGGACTTGAGGTGGGAGGAGGAAGCTGAGGCGAAGTGAGAGTAGCATCGACATATATACACTACCGAATGTAAAATAGTTGGCTGGTGGGAAGCAGCCGCATAGCACAGGAAGATGGGCTCCGTGCTTTGCGATGACCTAGAGGGGTGGGATAGGGAGGGTGGGAGGGAGGCTCAAGAGAGAGGGGATATGGGGACACGTGTATGCATATGGCTGATTTGCTTTGTTGTACAACAGAAACTAACACAGTATTGTGAAGCAATTACACTCCAATAAAGATCTACCAAAACAAAAAGAAAAACTACTAATATGACAAGCTGCCACACCAGCAACTGTATCCTGATTTGAATTAAAATGTTCATTTTAAATTTTTTATTTTCCATGATTTTTCTTTGCATGCTTTGCTCTAAATGGAGATCAACTGTGCATGGCGAGAATCACTTCAAATAAATTTCAGGGATAGAACAATCTTAAGGGTGATCATAAGGAAAAATCATCAGACTGAATGCAAAAAAAAGTTAGTAGAATATTTAAGGAAAGGGTTACAAAGCAAAGCAATCAAAGAAATAAACTGAAAGCTGATACAACTACAGAAGGAACTTAAATGGTATATAGAGTTGTTCAAATTTGAATTCAGAGGGATAATCATATGTAGTCAATGCAGAAAGACAGAGTGTAAGTAAAACATCTTATATCGTCTTACATGGACGTGTAAAGAGAGTTGGAGATCATTCTCCTGGTCCTCTTTTGTAACAGAAGGCTCAGCATATGCCCAGCTAAACAACTGTATTTACCAGCCTCCCAGGTATAGTTATTGCAATTATGGCACATCAGTGACCTATAAACAGTGTGGGACTTCCAGGAATAAGTGCCGTTCATCTTTCACCTGCTTCATACTACTGTGAGCCTGAATTATAGGTTGATAGAATATAGATTGGTGACTGGAGCTCCTACGGCCCTCTTGAATCCTGAAATGCTCTTGGAGACAAAAGCCATGCTCTTGGAATGTCAGAAAAGATAGGAGGTTGAGTTCCAAATGCCTCAAGGAGCAATCGGTGTCAGCTGTGGACAGTATATTTTATTAACGACTAAACTGCTGTCCATTTAATCCACTCTTTTTTCCAGCCTTCTACTAGGTGCTGGACACAATTACTAATTACTAATTACTAATACTAATACTACATCTACAACTAATAGATAGATGTAGAAAACAAAAATCCCAGAACAAATGAGAGAACGAAAGGAATCTACAAAGCCCGGGATTTCATTTCACATGAACTTTCAGCATTTCAAACATTTCATATCAGTGATATAAGCCACAGTAACATTTTTAGGAGAGTAGCCTACTGCCATATTCAAACCAATTTGAGTTTCATGTAAATACAGTGCCAGACTTAACAAATAAAATATGACACCCAATTAAAGTTGAATTTCAGAGAGACAAGAATGATTTTTATATAAATATATCCCATGCAACATTTGGTACATACAGTAAATATTGATTTATCATATATCTGAAATTCAAATTAACCTGGAAGTTCTGCATTTTATCTAACAAGCCTACCTATAAAGTTGTCAAATTCATAGTAATATTTATTACATTAGGTTATTTTCAAAGAAATAATATTTTCATGGGGCTTTGTTATTCAACATGATCAACAATACCATATTGAACCAAGCTTCTCAGTGATATGAAAATAGCGTGTATTTTATTGAGCACTTGTTATATGTCCTTGAATTTTGTAATAATCCCTTCTTTGTAGATGAAGAGACAGAAGCTTAAGCTTCAATTAGTACGTTGTGAACATACAGCTAATAAGTAGCAAAACTAGGACTGGAATCTAGGTTGGTATGACATAACTTTTTTTTTTTTTTTTGCGGTACGCGGGCCTCTCACTGTTGTGGCCTCTCCCGTTGCGGAGCACAGGCTCCAGACACGCAGGCTCAGCGGCCATGGCTCACGGGCCCAGCCGCTCCGCGGCATGTGGGATCTTCCCGGACCGGGGCACGAACCCGTGTCCCCTGCATCGGCAGGCAGACTCTCAACCACTGCACCACCAGGGAAGCCCTGGAATATCTTCAAAGCAGGGACTAATACAAGATTGCTAATATGGAGATATAACAGCATGATCTTAAAGCTTCATTGAATAGGAAAAATCTTCCAATTTCAGAGGCTATAATTGGATAAAATTTTGTTCTGGCAGTTTCTGCAAGTTTTCACACTCCCTTATTGCTGTATGTAACTTACATTGATTCACATTCTTTCAGGCAGGTTGGGTGTGTCTGTGCTCCATGAAACATATATTAGAAGGAAGAGAAGGAGAGAACAAAAAACAAAGAACCTGGTTCAACTGAACATTTACAATGTACTTCATCGAGTGTTATCAGCTGTAAAATACTTTATCTCATCAGCTCTCACACAAAAATGAGTTCATTTTATTGGTATACTCAATTCACAGATAAGGAATCTGTGGCACAGGGAGGTTAAATAAGTTGCTTGAGGGCACATCACTGCCAAGAGACTTTATATTAATTGGAATCCAGATAGTCTGAATCCCCAGCCCATGCTGCAAACCTCTGTATAATCCTTCCTCCAGTAGTTTCTGTGGTGTCCTTTTTAATCATTTGGTGTAAAACAGAAGACAGGCAAAATGAAAGTCTTCAAACATCAATTGATCATGAATCAATCTCACACAAAACAGCAGAGTATAACACATCTATTTGTAATATATAGGAGCCAGAATTATTTGGGATACATTTTACAAAAGGCAGCAGCTACAGAGCTTCTCACTTACATGCAATGGTTTAGCTCATGATGTAGAGTAAATCAGGCCATGTAAACATCCCAGGTGTACCACTTAATAGCTTACTAACCTGCAGTGAACAACTCTCTTAGCATAAATCCCCACATGTGTAAATGGGGACTTATTTCTTGCTTCATGGAGTTGTTTTTAGGGTTAATGAGATAATGAGGTAGTGAGGTTATAAGAACTAATATGAATATATCCTATTAAATAAACAAAATTATCTTTGCAATGCATGGGAAGGGGATTCAAAATGTACTCACAGGACTTCTTCACCTGAGAATAGGAGTAAGTGGACATAAAAGGTGAGGGGTAATTATGCTTTTTAAAAAAATATGTCTATATTATTTTAATCTTTTGCAATCAGAAGGTATTCATGTATTGAACAGGTAAATAAATACTAAATTTTATCTTATATATATTAAGTAATCAGAAAGAATATTGAAAATTGCTACTGATTCCCTTTGACTTAAAAAGCACTATAAATTTAACTTTACACAATTTAATAGACATTAAACACACTTTTGTGAAAACAGACAATATACTAACAGGGTATAAAAACTGACTCATATCTGAATTTCTGAAAGTCTTTGCTTATAAACAAAGTAAAATGTATTTCACTATAGTAAGATTATCTTGGTCTTTCAACATGTCATAAATCCACATAGAACAATTAAAATATATTTTAAGGAGATATAATAACAGATATTTCTTAACATTAAATTCAAAATATAATTAGACAACATTCATAGTGGCAAACAATAGAACATATTTTTCTAGTTTTAAGCAGGAAAGGGGTTTAATAAAGATACTAGGAAGGTCATAGAATAAGCAGGATATCAGCGTGTCAGCTTAGGGAATGAGAAGCCAGAAAAGGTGCACAAGCCACATACTGAGACTGGCCAACTGGAGACCCTGCTGAAGCTGAACACTGACCAACTGCAGAGCTTTTGTCACTGATGTCCTTGAAAGTGGGATCCTGCTGCCACAACACTCACCAGGAAGGATGGGCGGAGAGAGTGGATTCTGAAAAGCACCTGCATTCCCCTGTTCTTGCTTATAAAAGGAAATCTTTCTTAGCATCCTCTTTATTAGAGCCTTATTCACATATCGGCTTCCTAACTGGGAGAAGGTGGATTAAGTAAGATTTTGGTTTCCACCTTGGGGTTAGCAAAAATCAAAGCATTGCCAGAATATTCAAAGAGGTGTTCAAAAGGTGTTGGGTGACCAAAAATCATGTCAGATGTCCACCAGAGACAGTGCTGAATATATGTATATAATATATAGTTTATTTATATGCTGAAGTCTTTATTTTAGCAGACTTTAAGCAGAAATAAATATAAAGAAAAACACCAGTGAGCTTTTATAACTGTTTTATTTCACATTTTAGTTATACTGGTAAATGCAATTCAATGTATTCAGATAATTTGACAGGTGATGGCATAGCACTTAATGAAAACACCAGAAGCATATTGGGAAGTTGAATAAATATCCCTGTTTTCAAAGACATCTTTGGATATTCCGTGCAGCTTTATTTGAAAGGCTGGTAGTTCTGTGTACACTATAGATTATGAATGCTTGCTTAACTTAATTAAGTATGCCTTGAAATGAAATTGAAACTTTCTCAATATTGGAAATGTGATTTTTTTAAGTTCTCAATATTTATCTGCTCTATGAAATATATCCAAAATACCTTCATCCAGGAAAAGTTAATTTATCGATGCCAGAATTCATCTAACATTTACATATATTTTAGAGCTCTAACTCACTTATAATCCTTTTTTTCTGGAAATTTCAAGATTCTAGAACAGTCAAGAATAAGAAAGTAAGCAAAATAATTTACATGATCCATGCACAAGAATATGTCCACTTTTGCAAGTTGTCCACAGACTCTAGCTCTGTGAATATCATCATATGACTTACATAGTACGTACTCCCCCTTATTCTTGAAACAATTCAAATGAGCTTATGTTGAGATATTCAAACCAAAGCATCATAGAATACATAGGCTTCTTTAAAATAACAGTGGTAAGCTTGATAGTAAGGATGAAAATAGAAAATAAAAGATAAAATGCAGAAAGTGCTTTAAGATGGTGACATAGAACTTACCTCTCCCCACAAGCATACCAATTCTATAGTTACAGATTGATCAGTTCCCTGTGAAAAACAGCTGAAATCTAGTTGAAAAGCTTCTCCACAGCAAAGGACCACCTCGAGATGGTAGAAGAGGCAGAGACAGTCTCCCACAAATGTCACACACCCAGTGCAGCAACCCCCAAGCAGGAGGAAACTCACAATTATAAACTTCACCCTGAGGACGGAAGGGTTCAAGCCCCATCTCAGACAATCCCAACCTGGGAACCTGCACTGGAGAGATGAGCCCCCAAAAGTCCAGCTTTGAAAACCAGTGGGGCTTATGTTCAGGTGACCCAAAAGGCTCTGGGGAATGGAGAGTCTGTTTTCAAAGGGCTCATGTACAGACTCACTTACACCAGGACCCAGTGCAAAAACACCAATTTGAAAAATGCCTAGAAGACGTGTGAAGGAGATTTACTAGCTAATCTTAAAGTGCCTCCTGGGGCACAGGAGTCTGTTGGGGCTTCCTCTGGGGATGGAGGCAGTAGTGGGTGTCATTTTTGCTCTCTCACTCCAACTTGGTAGAGCCAGCACTGGTGGGCACCAGGTTCTGTACTCCCTCTATCTTGCTAGTGCTGGCTGGCTTGCCCCACCTAGATACTCTCCCAAAACCTCACTGAAGGCAATGATCTCATGCCACCCCTGAGTCTGATGTGGCCCTGCTGCAGGCAGTGGGCTTACCCCAGCCCTGCCCCCCTCTAAAGTCCCACTGAAGTTTGTGGCTTTGTCCCATCCACAAACTCTCCTGTGACCCTGCTGAAGCTGGCTGCTGACTCCAACCCGAGGCTCCTCTGTGGCCCCACTGAAGCCAGCGGACACACACAGTCCACACAGTGGACACCCCTTGAGCACCAGGCTTGGGTGGCCAAGGGGGCCTATATTTCTGGCCCCCACAGGACTGAAACAATTGGAGGGACAGATTGTGGCAGGCTACAACCCCCAGGTCACAACACAGACACCCTCAGACTTTCCGTGACAAAGGTCTCTTTACCTGTCCTGGAGCTTGAAGGACAGGCTTGAGGGGACAGGATTCAGGTTTACCAGACATGTAGAGGCTGCAAAGGAGCTCTCATGGAATGTAGGCTGGGGATGCCATCTTTGTGCTCTCCTTTGGCCTTGCTACAGCTCACTGGTACTTTCCAGAAAGGACCTTATACACTCATCTGAAGCCCTGGTTTTCTTAACTCTCTCCAAGGGAAAATCTTCAAATCACCTAATCTGGAGGCCAGCAGGGGTTATGAGGTAGTCCCACAGGACTGTATATATTTGCATATTTTAAAAGCTGCTACCTGAGTGTCTAGTTCTCAATTAGCCTAAAACTAGCAGCTGACAAAGATCCCTTCATGTGAAACACTGACAAGGCTTGGCATGACCTCAAAAACTGAACCTATCAAGAATAAATTGGGCTGATAAGACAGCCACAAAAGTTCTAGAGACAACCAGAGCTAGGGCAAAGTTGAACAGTAACATTGCCTACACAGGGCTATACCTTCAAGACTAGGAGAGGTCGAGGTTTCACCCAATCCATAGAAACAAATAAAATAAAGAGAAACAAGAACATGAGAAAACAAAGGAAAATGTTCCAAACAAAAGAGCAAGATAAAATCCCAGAAAAAAAGAAAAAACTTAAAAATAGAGATTAATAATTTACCTGATAAAGAGTTAGAAGTAACTGTCCCTGAACATGGCAGAAGAGTGGATGAACACAGTGAGAATTTCAACAGACATAAAAAAATAGGAAACTACTAAATAGAAGTCACAGAGCTGAAGAATACAAGAACTGAACTAAAAATACACTAGAAGAATTCGAAAGTGTACTTGATAACAAGAACAAATCAGCGACCTGAAAGCCAGAACAGTGGAACTCACCCAAACAGAGCAGAAAAAGAAAAAAGAATTTAAAAAATGAAAATAGCTTAAGGCATCTATGGGATAACATCAAGCAGAATAACATTCAGATTATAGGGTTCCCAGAAATAGAAGACTTAAAGAAAGGGGCAGAAAATGTATTTCAGGAAATAATGGCTGAAATCTGCCGTAACCTGGGGAAGAAAACAGACATCCAGATCCAGGAAGCACACAGAGTTCCAAAAAAGATGAACTCAAAAAGATCCACACCAAGCACATTATAATTAAAATGTCAAAAGATAAAGGAGACAATTTTAAAAGCAGCAAGAAAAAAACTACATTTTACATATGAGAAAAACCCCTTTAAAATATCAGCTGCCTTCTTAACAGAAATTTTACAGGCCAGAAGGAAGTGGCATGATATAGTCAAGGTGCTTAAAGTGAAAACCAAAAAGAATCTAACTAAGAATACTCTACTTAGCATAGTTATCATGTTATCATTCACAATTAAATTGAAGTAGAGGCCAAAAGTTTTCCAGACGAGCAAAAGCTGAAGGAGTTAATCGTCTCCAAACCAGCTTTATAAGAACTATTAAAGGGACTTCTTTAAGCTGAAAATAAAAGGCACTAACTAGCAGTAAGAAAATATAAAGAGGAAAAAATCTCACTGGCAAAGGCAAATATATAGTAAGTATAATGGACTAACCACTTATAAAGCTAGTATAAGTTTAAAGACAAAAGTAGTATAATTATTAACTATAACTATTATAATTAGGTAAGAAACATGCAAAATAAAACAATGTAAAATATTACATCAAAAATATAAAACATGGGGGGTGCATAAAAATGTAGATTTTTAAAAATGTGTTCAAATTTGAGTTGCTTTAAACTTAGACTCTATACCGGCTCTTATATGTGAACCTCACAGTAACAACAAAGCAAAAACTTATAGTAGATAGACAAAAGACAAAGAGACAAGAATCTAAACATAGCACTGAAGAACATCATCAGACCACAAGGAAAGAGAGCAAGAGAAGAAGAAAATAACAAAAAGGAACTGTAAAAATGGCCAAAAAACAAGTGGCAAAATGGCAATAAGTATACACCTATTAATAATGACTTTAAAGCAAGTGGACTAAATAAACTAATCAAAAGATACTGAGTGACTTAATGGATTAAAAAAAACAAAAAACAAAAAAACAAGACCCATCTATATACTGCCAGCAAGATACTCATTTCAGATCTAAAGATACACACAGACTGAAAGTGAAAGGATAGAAAAGACATCCCATGCAAATGAAAACAAAAAGAGAGCTGGTGTAGCTATACTCATATCAGACAAAATAGACTTTAAAACAAAGACTGTAATAAAAGACAAAAAAGGCATTACATTATGATAAAGGGGTCAATCCAACTGGAAGATATAACACTTGTATATATGTAATCACCGAACAAAGGAGCACCTAAATATATAAAGCAAATATTAACAGACTTAAAGGGAGAAATTGACAGCACTGAAATAATAGTAGAGAGATTTCATATCTCACTTACATCAACGGACAGATCATCCAGAAAGAAATCAATAGGAAAACAATGGACTTAAAAATACATTATAGCAGTTGAACTTAATAGATATATAAGGAACAATCAATCCAAAATCAACAGAATACACATTCTTCTCAAGTGCACATGGAATTTTCTCCAGGGCAGATCACATATTAGGCCAGAAAACAGGCCTCAATAAATTTAAATAGATTGAAATCATATCAAGCATCTTTTGTGACCACAATAGCATAAAACTAGAAATCAATCACAAGAAGGAAACTAAAAGAGTTACAAATACATAAGATTAAACAACATAATACTGAACAGCCAATTTGTTGGAGAAATCAAACAAATACCTGGAGACAAATGAAAATAGAAATGCAACATTCCAAAATTTATGAGATGTAGGAAAGTCAATTCTAAGAGGGAAGTTGAGTGATATAGGTCTACCTCAAGAAACAAAATCTGAAATAAACAGTCCATTCTTAAAAGTAAAAGAACTGGAAAAAAAGGACAAACTCCAAAGTTATTAGAAGGAAGGAAACAATAAAGATCAGAGCAGAAATAAACAATATAGACACTAAAAATTAAAAAAATGGAAAAGATCAATGAAACTAAGGGTTGTTTTTTGGAAAAGATAAATGAAATCAACAAACCTTTAGCTAGACTCACTTAGGGAAAAAAAGAGAAAGAGTTCAAATGAATAAAATTATAAATGAAAGGGGAGTTGTTACAACTGATACCAGAGATATACAAAGGATCATAAAATACTACTATAAATAATGATACAACTAACAAATTGGACAACGTAGAAGACATGGATAAATTCCTAGGGACATAAAAGATGAAAACAAACATAAAATCTCTCAACAAAGTGAGTATAGAGCAAATATATCTCAACATAATAAAGGCCATATGTGACAAACCTACAGCTAACATCATACTAACAGTGAAATGCTGAAATCTTTTCCTCCAAAGTCAGAAATAAGACAAGCATGCCCACTCTAGCCTCCTTTTCTCAACAAACTATTGGAAATACCAGCCACAGCAACTAGGTAAGAAAAAGAAACAAAAGGAATCCAAATTGGAAAGGAAGAAGTAAAACTGCCACTATTTGTAGATCACCTGATACTATATATAGAAAACCCTATAGACTCCACTGAAAACCTGTTAGAACTAATAAATGAATTCAGTAAAGTTGCAGGATACAAAATCAATATACAGAAATCTGTTGCCTTTATTTATACTAATAATAAAATATCAAAAAAAGAAATTAAGAAGAACCCAATTTACAATTGCTTCAAAAAGAATAAAAAAATTATACTTAGGAATAAATTTAACCAAGGAGGTAAAAGACCTGTACACTGAGAACTATAAGATACTGAACTTAAAGAAGGCATGTATAAATAGAAGGATATTTTATGTTTACTGATTGGAAGAATTAATGTTAAAATGACCATACTACTCAAGGCATCTATAGATTGAATGCAATTTCTATCAAAATACCAATAGCATTTTTCACAGAAATAGAACAAATAATTCTAAGATTAGTTTGGAACCACAAAGACCTTGAATAGCCTAATCGCTCTTGAGAAAGAAAAATAATTCTGGGGGCATCATGCTCCCTGATTTCAAACTATACTACAAAGTTATAGTAATAAAAACAATATGGTTTTGGCATAAAAACAGACACATAGATCAATGGAAAAGAACAGAGAGCCCAGAAATAAACCCATGCATATGTTGTCAATTCACTTATAACAAGGAGCCAAGAATATGCAATAGGGGAAGGACAGTCCCTTAAATAAATTGTGTTGGGAAAATTGGACAGCCACATACAAAAGAATGAAATTAGACCACTATCTTATACCATACATAAAAATAAACTCAAAATTGATTAAGGACTTGTATATGAAACCTGAAAACATAAAAACTCCTAGAAGAAAACATAGGTGGTAATCTTCTTGATCTCAGTCTTGTCGGGGACTCTTTGGCTCTTACCCCAAAAGCAAGGCAACAAAAGAAAAAATAAACAAGTGAGACTACATCAAACTAAAATGCTTCTGGAGAGCAAAGGATACCATCTGCAAAATAAAAAGACACCCTACTGAATGGGAGAAAATATTTGCAAACCATATGTCTGGTAAGGAGTTAATATCAAAAATGTATAAATACTTCAAGCATGTCAGTAGCAAAACACTTCTTCATGCTCATTTTCAACAGAAAGCATGGAAGGAAGAAATTAATTCCCCGGAGTTTGTTCAGCCTTTGTTTCACCTTTTGGGCTGTACACTCTTTGAGTTTAGATTCTGATTCTCTAGGAATAAACCTGAGTGATGAACATGTTCCTTCATTCCAGAAAAATAAATCATTTATTTGTTTTATTAATATTTATTGTTTGTAATACATTATGAAGTATTTGAAGCAAAAACTTCCTTTACCCACTTTAACACTTCATAAGCTATAGAGTGTTGCTCAACTGTAATAGCAAATACGTAGAGATTCATTGTTGGTAATTATAGAAATTCTTAGAGCCAGACCTTTATGGTTTAAGTTTCTGTGATCCCACCAACACAATGGTATATAACCTGCTTACCACACTTAAACAAGTGATTTGGATGAACTATAAGTGCCTCCCAGACAGTAGAATGGATATGAAAATGTTCCAATAATTCTCTTCAATTCTACATCTTATTTCATTAAGCTCCTCAGACTTCACAAAGTCTAGAGTATAGCATGTGAAATACACAAATTATACACAACCTCTATTTATGTACTCACATTGATGTCTTCCAAATCTAAGTTGTTTAGAATAATATTGTTGCGTTTCCAGATGATCGGAGGTCTGAGTTCTCCCTGAATGGCACAGCTCAGAACTGTACTCTGTCCCACAGTTGCTGCTGTGATGCTTAGTTTCTGATCTTCAGGCAGACTCAGCTGGATAACCTCTGTAAAGACAGTATCAGGAATGTTGATGAGCATGTAGTTTTGTAAAGTTAATTAGTATAAAGTTTCTGAATACAAGTAATTAAGGCTTTTAATTTGTATAAGATGGAAAAAGCTTGTGATGAAATGAAAAAAGAGTAAATTGTTTCCAATAAAAGGTCAGAATGACATTTCAATTTAATTGATTGACAGGCATCCTCATGAGGCAAAGCACTATTAAATGTGAAATGAATATCAGAAGTAGAGTTATAATAAGCCTGGCAGATTGCACCCAGAAGAGAGAGATTATTTAACTGCCAAATCAACATGTAGTGTGTCATTGGCATCATTGGCATTGAAATAAAAATGATGTTGTTTATTCACTGATAGATTTATATTATGGGTGAGGTGAGATCATTGCTGGCCGGCTTCAGAGAACACTAGCATAGCTGAATGGGTAAAATGCATCGCTATGCTGGGGAGCAAACACTGACTCTAAAGGAATAAGATTTATTTGAGAAGTTGAGGGAGGAAAAACTGAAGTTCATCAACTAAACAGCAAATTCCTGAAATTCTGTCAGCTGCCTTTATCAGGCAGTGTGGGTCCAGTACAGTCCTTTCCTTATTCTTAAATTTTAAAGTTAAATATATTTTTAAATAACCATTAAACGCATTTCTCCTAGTAATGATGCCACAGCAGGAAATATACTTTGTGACCTGGATCCTCTTTCCTGTTTCCAGACAGTCCTAACCAATCTTGGGAATGAACCATGATATTTACATGATTGTCCATGGTCACCAGAGATGCCTGGGATAATCCCACCAGTCTTTATCCATGTGACAGCTGCCCTTTAGTTTTCAACTGACACTCGCTGACACACTATTGTTTCTATATTACGTTGAAGTCTTGTCTTGTGACTTTGCTCAGTCTCAGCCAGGTGAGAAATACCAAAATCACTATTCTTACTGAAATTTCCATGTGGGTGGGGAGACCATAATTGTCCTTCGTTCCTTTGTTGTGGTTGATGATATTTTTCATGATGGAGGGGTTGACTGTCCAAAGTGGTGGCTTTTAATTTGCAATAAATATGATCAGATACAATCAGAGCTGTATCCTCCACAAACCCCTCTTCTTCCCTTTCATCATTTGACCTTCTTTTTCTCTCTTTCTGAATCTTATCTTCCTCTTAAGGAGGAAGAGAAATGCTAATCAAATGATTTTTACGGACTATAACTGTTCAACAAAAAGTTCTTTGAATTTTTGGTACCGCCACAAACTGTAATGTCAAAAAATGGCACAATTCTTTGTCTCAGAAGGCTGGGATTGAACATATAATCCCTACATGCACTTGTTAAGTGTTGATGTTCCACACTATTATCTGATAAAAATAAGCAGAAGGAGATTGACCCTTATATTCTGTTATACAGGATCTTGTCTTTAAAAGCCAAGTTATTTAAGTCATCATTGGTTTGTGTTGTCAAAGAGTGGGGTAGGCAATCTTTTGAAATTTCAAAATCCTATGAGAGAGACTCAGTTCAATGTATTCTTTTGATTTTACATCACTAAGAGAAATAATAGAAATGGGGAACAAACATCTTGGTCAGTCTTTTGTATTGACAGTTTAATTTTTCCTAATGACATTTCCATATTCACATTGTATTTCAATGTTTCCTGAGTAATAAGACCACAGGGAATGTGTTCAATCTTCTTTTCTTTTTTTTTTTTTTTTTTTGTGGTGCACGGGGCCTCTCACTGCTGTGGCCTCTGACGCAGGCTCAGTGGCCATGGCTTACGGGTCCAGCCGCTCCGCGGCATGTGGGATCTTCCCAGACTGGGACATGAACCTGTGTCCCCTGCGTCGGCAGGCGGACTCTCAACCACTGCGCCACCAGGGAAGCCCCAATCTTCTTTTCTTTAATACCCACTCTGTTACACATATTTATATAAAATTACTAAAAGAAAATATACTTGACCAATTAGGCATAGGAAATTTTTGAAATTTGCAGACAGTGTTTTTTATGTCTTTTTCTTTAATATTACAAACTTACGGGAAGAGAGAAAACTATAAAAGTAATAACATCATGTAGGGTATCAAATAAGAATTATTAACAATTTCCATTAACATTCCTGAATTTCAGCTTCTGTTTCCTCATAAAATCACATACAAGATAATAAGGCATCTATTCTAAAAAACGGTATGTTAGCATTGGCTATTCTGACATTTAGAAATACAATTGGTACTAAGTCACCTTGAAATGTTTTCACTAACCTTCTGCATCTGGTATTAGGTCCCAGGCTTTTTAGATTAGTTGTGCTTTTGGTAGTTATATATTACAATGCTAATTAGATAATATGAACATCTTAGAATAAATGCTGAGATTTGGCATAACATTATGTGGGACATCCTTGTAAAATGGACATCCTTTGAGAGGATGCTTAATTAGAAGTAAGAATTACTATTCACCCGGGAAATATTAACATGCATAGTAAAAACTTATACGTTAATTTGGAGGTTACATTTTTAAATGATTTTTAAAATTATCTTAGTAATACATGCTATTAACTAATATGTATTTCAAAAAGTCTATAGAATTTTTTTCCTGCATGCTTCACCTTTTCTTTAATGTATTATATCGAGCCACATCTACAAAACCAATTACGTTTACCTGTTATTCTTCAAAATCAAGTGGTCATTTTCTCAAATAAATTTAGCTGTAAGATTTCTTTTACTTACAGAACTGTCATGCTCATCTTGACTAGTCTTTCTGATAGTTATTACCAGACTAAGATTTAGTCTCACAAAATCACAAATGTTAAACATTTTTATTCTATATTCTAATGTCATTCAATATGCTTTAATGGATTAAATGTTTATAAAACATGTCACATTTATAAATTTCAGAGAGAAATGGTGATTATTTCTAGAGATACATTAACAACCTGAAACAACAGCTATGAATTAATCTGTAAACTAATTTAAAACTGCATTTAAGATGTAAGATCAGTTGAATCTGAGCATTTGTGTATATTTGAGTGATCATAGTTGTTAGTTTAGAAATAAGAGTTTCAAAGAAAAGTATTGAAATTTAATTCATTATCAATTATCATTAATATACAATTCTGTAGATATACATTAAAGGTAACATATTTTATTCTATAGCACTCTAATCACAAACATCGTATGCTAGTTATATACAGACAAGTAACAGTTATGTGCAGCAAATAACATCTATCATTTTCGTACTCTATCTCTTCAGCTCCAGTGATATTGCACATTTGAAGGTCTAAGTAAACACATGTATCATATGACATCAAGAGTCATCTAATGTCCTGACCAAACGTAAAAGCATATAGGTTAGATATAACAGACATTGCTGGGTTTTTTGAAACATGTCAGTACTTCTTTTGACCTTTAAATTATTCCTCTTATTGGAGGCCCTCCCAAGTATTCAAGGAAAGAAATCAGAGCTCTAGTTGTGGTGCTTCCTTTGATCTTGTATTATGAAGACTATTAATGCCATTTCCAGACCAGCTTCTTTTGTTTGCTCACCTGGGAAAGCTAAGAGGCAAATAAAATTTTTTCTTTCTGTGGATCCCTTTCTGTACTTTCTCACCTTCACAACTTGGCTTAGAGGAATATAAAGAGTTTGTTTTCAAAGAAGTGAAACTGTATTCTCCTCCAGCAGAATCTGACGTTGGAGAGACAAGTATAGTTGAATAAAATTTCCAACACTGCACATCAGTATTTATGAAGCGTTTATTCTAGTAGTAACTAGGTGGTGGAAATAGCAATAAAAAGTTTGGTAAAAATAGTATGCAAATTTAAAATAGAACAGAAAGGGAATAAAATATTTTGAATACTTGTGAAACTCCACTTTATAAAAGAAGATGATTTCAGTAAATTTGTTTGAAAATCAGTTCTGTAAAATCATAAGAAGAAAATAATGTATCATAAACAGAATTCTGTTCTTCTAAATGCCTACATCTTTTCAAGTTCCAAAGTACATACTTATGTTGAATATTTTATTTAATTTATTTAAATACTAGTCTCATAATCTTGTTGATCTAATCATGCTTACAATTTCTGTTTTAGGAATGATACCTAGAAGAACTTTTATCAGTGATATTTTCAAATAGCGTTTATGTTCCCTTATCTACTCCACTAAAATGAATTACTAATTAAAAGCAGATAATAATTAAAATAAAAAGAAATACATCACAATAAAAGACACTTAGGAATGCTAGAAGGAATAAATTAATTATTCTCATAGTAAGAAAATCACAATTACTTAATGACAAGCTCTTTAACTAACTGGGAAATTATGATGGTGTCTTCCATCAAGAAATAGGTGATATCCAAATAAATGTTATGTCTGAACTAAGTTAGACACACCAATATATACACTAACTTATTATGATAAAACGTCTAGAGTTTTTTATGCTAATTGCTTATCTGTAAACTATTATATGCTTATGTCATAATATGTATTATTAAAATAAAACAAAATAAATTAAAAAGAGATTTAGAAACTTCTTCAATAACAATGCAGTAGATAATTTGGACTAACACTTCCACTGAAGAAATAAAACAACAGCAAAGGATAAATAACCCTGGATTAAATACACATATTTTAAAGAATAAATGAAAGAGATAGTCTTTCTCATTCTTATCTATGAAAGAGACAAGAAGACAATAAGGAATTTCCCAGCCTATGTCCTGAAAAGAATTGTAATTTAGAGAGATGGGATTGCACCTGGAGTCACATTGCTTTGGGAATTTTTCCACCTTAAGAAAATGACTGATCAGCCCAAATGTCCTATATGGCTTCTGATTCCTAGAGACATGGGATAGATGGGATAGGTACAGTACTAGACCACCTCCCTCTCTGTGCCAGGACTTTAAAGCACCTCACTCTGCAAGTAAATATGTGGACTGCAGGCTATTTTTGTCTGGGTGTCTCATAAAACATAAAGTCTTCCTCTCTATAATAAGATAACATCATCCTAGTTCATCTAATTATCGTTATAAAAAATTTTTAAATAAAATATCCAGTACACAATGAAGGATAATATAGAAAACAAAGAGAGACAACAGCATTAAGAGAATGAGGAGAAATAACATACAACCATAACAAAGTCACCAGGATTGTAAAATTTAGGTTTATGAAAATAAAATCAGATTAGAAATTCTAAAAAAGAACTTAAATATATAATATATGAACATTATAAGTTTATGAAAGAGTTATATAAGTAGAAAATATGATAACTGAAATTAAGATTAAATTGATGTCATTAAGAACAGATTAGACACAGTACAAAAGAGAATTAGTAAACTGAAAAAGAGATTAAAAGAAATATTATGGAATAAAAAGCAGAAGAATAAAGATTTAAAAATGCAGTTGAGGTTAACAAAAATAGGTTTATGTGAAACCCAGAAGAAGGAAACAAAGAAAATTGGGCAGAGGCCATATTTGAAGAAATAGTAGTTAAGAATTTTCCATTAGTGTTGAAAGACACCAATCTATATGCTTAGTTTCTGATTATTAAAGAATTATTAAGATTATTAAATGTCAAGCAAAGAAAATGAAAAGCTAGAATAACCCACATCTAGACACTTAGTAGTGAAACTGAAGAAAATCAAAGACAGAGCAATCTTAAAATTATGTAAATGAAAAAATACAGATTGCATTTACAGTAAGGAGAGTTAAGCAACTGATATAATGAGCAAAAATAGGAACAAAAAGCTACTGGGATTATATTTTATGTGATGAAACAAAGTAAAGTCAATCTTGCAATTTTATACACATACATAAAAATTAAAATAAGTATATTTTCAAAAAACAGTAAGAAAATTCATCTCTAGTAACTCGTCTTAAGATAAATTCCAAAGGACGTTCTTCAGGCAAAAGGAAAATGATCTCAGATGGAAGCTTAAAGATGCAAAAAGGAAAGGAGAGAAAAACATGTGTTTAAATATGTGTTAAACTTTAACATTAAACGTTGATACTTCAAGAATGCTTGATAATATAATATATGATTATGTACAATTATAAACATTTATAATAATAATAAATATATTTATAATAATATATAATGGAGATATAATATCTTCATAATCTTATGGTAGAGAAATATTCTTAAACAAGGCACAAAAAACTCACCAATACAGAAATGATTTATAAGTTTTACTACATTATAGAGTATCTTTTCCTCAAAAGATACTATTAAGAGATAAAAGATGCAAGCCACTGGGCAGGAAAAGATACTTGCCATCTACAAAGCTATCAAAGATCTTATACGTAGAATTAATAAAGATCTCCTAAAAGTAGATAAGAAAAAGACAGTTCCAAAGAACTACCAACAGGAAACTCAAACAAATGCTCCATGAATGAGTAAAACCATGTGACTAAGAAAACTCTAGATAAGTGCTCAACTATATGTTTAATCAGGGAGATGCAAATTTAAGGCGAACCTTTCAGATTGGTATGAATCACTAGGTCTAGTGTCAAGAAGAATATGAAGCAACATGAATTCTTATATGCCTTGAACAAGAGTGTAATTTCACATATAAACTTTCTGTATTGGTAAATGAAGCCTCAACTAGAGAAAATTGCCCTGTCAGCTCCTGTTTCCAAGGACCCAGTTAGCCATATGCCTTGTAGAAGCCTAGAGTATGGCACAGAGATAGCAGAGTATTCAGGTGTTATAAAGACAAAGCAGAGGTAGTGATGCGTACATTTTCAAGATACCTTTAATATACCGGACAAAGGAAAAAAGAAGAGAAGTCTAAATGTGGAAAGACAAATCTGATAAGGAATAGGAAAAAGGAATCTCAAGTTTATCCTGAAGAAAAGAAGCCACTAGTGAAGAAATTCTGAGAATTCAAGTGAGAATAGAATGACTTCTGTCACAAGTTCTGAAAGAAAGAAGGACTTATAATCACAAGCATAAATAAAAATATTTAGTAGTTAAAACAGAAAGGTCATTTCTTCCTATGTCATTGGTGGGATTTAAAAGTTACGGGAAGAAATAAAAAGGCTTTTCCATGAAAGATTTTTCTGTAAAACAATGAAGCAATACGTTCTTGTGTAAAATTAGAATTTCATTTTTTATTCACCTCATAACTCTGTAATAAGCACAATACATTATTATAGACAGGACTGTATTTTGATAATACTTCAAGCAGTTTTACAAGTTAACAATAATAAGTCTCATTTTCCTTTTTATTTATTCATGATTTGATACTCCTTCTGTGCTCTTACAAATATAATACAATTACCATTCAACTTTTTGTTCCATTTAATTTAATTTCTTTCTTTCAAATAATTATATACAGTTGAATTTTAAACTGGAGTATGTGAAGAACAAGGTTATTCATTCAATGATATGTATTACACTAACAACTTGAAAAAATTCTTTCTTTATGAAGAATAGTTTTCATTTGAAACCTGACCTAACAAAAACTGTATCCAACAGAGAATTTGGTGGCCACCCCAAGTAGTAAGGTTAGTTTTAACTTTATGATTTGGAAAACTTCAAGAGTGCATACAACTGGATGGTTTTCACATGATAGGTATATAGGCTGGAATAATAAGTATTGATATTTCAAGGTATGTTATACCAAGTTTAATGTTTCTTTACAAGTGAATTGCTCCTTGTAGGACTAGGATAAAAAAAAACTGTCAGCATTCACTCAATGGTTAATATTTGCCAGGCATTGTTCTAAGTGGTTGATTCATTTAACCTTCACATCTAAGAGTTAGATGCTATAATGACCCTATTTTTTTTTCTTTTTGTGGTACTATTAGGTAAGGAAGAAGTAAATAATTGAAGTTTCACCAGACATCTTGTGATCAGATAGGAACTTCCCCAACAAAAGGACACAGAAAGAGGAGTTGAGGTCCTTGATCACAAATGGTGAGAAGAAAGAAAACACCCTATCATTGGATAATGTGTAAAGCAATTGTCTTAAAAAGATGCATGCTACTGACAAAGAAGCCTGCATAACATGGGGATGAAAGCATGAACTATATTACCAGCAAGTCATATTTGAGATATGACTTGATGGCTGCCCCAGTTTGATTTCTAATGCACACTATTTAGAAGACTTTTGACAAGTGACTTAAACTCCAAGTCTCAATTTTTCCATCTTTATAATAAAGATGGTACCGAACTCTTAAGAATATTGTGAAGATAAGATATGATATTTTAAAATACTTATGACTGTGTCTAGCCTTTAGTAAATTTTGCATAGGCTGCAGCTGCTATTACTAGTGAAGAGCTATCAAAGTGCTTGTAGGTTAAGATAGGCGCCATTTCACTCAGCTTATAAATATAACCTTGTGATCACTTTGAGAAAGGTACTGCTTATATAAAATCTCATTGGTTTAATTTTCATAGATATTACTTAAGCATGAGAGAAAAAATTCCAGCCTCGTGACCCATTAGGCTGCTTGTCCTGTAGTTTTACTTTCACCTACAAACTAAGTACCCTTGAGGTTGAACTTATATATCTGCATGTTAAAAAAAAAGAGGCTATGGAACACGATGATAATCACTCTTCAATTTATAAACAATTGTGAAGAATATCAATGAAATGTTGAAGTAATCAAGTATCTTTTCCCTGCATGATTTATTGGTATAAATATCATATGATTTGAGAACATTTGATATTGAGATCCAAATCCCTGAATGCATAAAATACTGAAGTTTCTTGTTGTCTCTAATATTTCTTTTAAAGTTTCAGTATGATTACTTATATATGGAATTCAATGAGGTAATCTGGGATGAGAAATTGCATAGATATATGAAACAGACAACCCCACATGAACAGTTTGCTGTGAATCCTCATCTGTCAGTCCGAGTAAAGCAATCAGCTAATCAATACACATTTCCTGTATGTTAACAGTTGCTCAGTGGCCTGTTAAAAAGCTATTACAGATACGAGGAAAGAATGTAAACCTGTGTTCATTCCCTCAGTTTATCTCTGGGAAACCCCAGGATGACAATGCAGGAGAAGTGAATCAGACGATGCATTATTTGCTGCCTTTAATAAACTGAAAAAATTTCACCAGTTTTTAATATTACGGCCAGGCAGACAGAGCTAAACAAATGAACTATTCATTCCACACAGTGAAAGAGAATTTGAGCATTTTCCACTGAAAAAGACTTTAGCATTGTTTGTCTAATTAAAACAATCCAGGTAAGAAAGTCTGCTATTAGTCATAATGCACTGCTATTACTGGTAAAACTGAAACTGGGATCCAGAGCATTGGCCTTCACTGTGAAGTTTTACAGAGTTAGAGCCTCTCTAAATGTTACAGCAAATGGATGTGAAGGATGGGGAACTGAACGTTGGCTGTTCATTTTGGCAGCTCTTCACATCTGAAGATGGGCCTCAGCTATGGAAATCCAGAAACAAATTTAAACAATTCATCCAGAATTAATTAGCCCATTGGAGACTGACTGAGCTAATCAAAACCACAGTATACTTTTGTTTATCCTGGAATACCAATGTATTCATTTACAAATGGGAAAGCCTCAGGTTTAGTAAGTAGTGTCAGCTGAGAGCCTGGGAATATCCCTTGTAATGCACAGGTCAAAAAGCTTCTCAAGATTGATGAATAGAAAATTACAAAAAGGGAGTTGGCTATTCCTTAACCAGTCAAGCTCTAATCAGCTAATGAATTGCCCTTTTCAACTCTAAAGGCATTTCTGTGTAGAGAGTCTTTCTTTTTCTTGTCACTTTCAAGTTTACTGACAAATTCTTAGTTCTTGGTCTCCTTGTCCTTTTTTTTTCACACCACGCATATCACCATATGTTTGCAAGTAGACCATTAACTCAGGTAGGCTATAAAAGAGTTCAGCTATTAGAGCCTTCTTCAGATAAGCAAATGTTCCCACAGTTGTGGGCTTGGCAAACCACATCCATGAACCAAATCTGGCCCACCACCTGCTTTTATAAATAAAGTTGTATTAGAACTCAGCCATATCCATTCATTACTACTGTCTGTGCTATTGTCTATGGCTGATTTCTGCTATATAGGCAGAGTTAAGTAGTTGCTATAGAAAATGTATGGTATGCAAAGTCTAAAATATTTCTGCTGGCTCTTCACAGAAAGTCGCCTACTCAGCTGAAACACAGCTTTGATGGTTTTACTTTCCTTCAACATGCTTCACTTATTTAAATGTGATCTATTGGATTCTGCTCATTCTCTAGGTCAGAACAGTAGTGAGAACTAAAATATTGCCCCTGCCATATCAGTAAACAAAGGATGTTGCAGCCATGAAGCCATTACATGAGGGCTGCCCGGACAGTGCACCCTGAGGAAACTCAGGATGAGAAAGCACAGGATGCGGGCCCCAGAGAGCTGAGGTGCACATCAAAGGAATGGTACCAGTGAGCCCGGACTCTTGCATCTTCCCATACAGAGAAAAGTGCTAAATTCCTTAACTCAAGATGTCTGTTTTTCTTTAATTAATAGTCATCTTCCGATGTTCCGTCGACCTGGTCTTTGTTGCAAAAACTCCTGTATATCCTGGCTCCTCCCTGACCTCTTCTGAGCAGTTCTCTCAGAGCTATCTCAGAGGCTGTCTCCTGGGTTGAAGTCCCAAGAATGTCCACCGAATAAAACATAACTCTCAACTTTTATGTTGTGCATTTTTTTTCAGTCGACACTAAGCATAAAATAATTACACAGAGAATACGTGAAAACTGTACCCATTTACAATGGGTGAGTTTGTAAAGTACCAATGTATGTTTTACCTTTGAGTCCTCTGTAAAACACAAAAGGATGAGTTTCTATTAGAACTCCAATAGTTGCTCCTTTTAGAGTCCAGTGCAAAATGCAAACGTGAGTTAAATTTTTCTTGTCCAAATGCAATTTCTTAGTCCCTGATGATGGCGTCCTACTGGTCCCCAAGTTTATAAACTTCCCTAAATTTATCATGTAAAACAGTGATAATTTCTCCCCTCTTCTTCCAATCGAAATACTAACTCCCAGGGTACATTCTCAGCCAGAAGGAAAGCTATCTGATTTTCCCATGTAAGTCATTCACAGTACTAGTCCGTGAACAAACTTGATTGCCAAGACAGTATTTACATTTTAATAGGGAACATTTTAATTCAAATGTATTTTAACCAAAAAGATGCTTAGCAGAAATGCTTTTGAGATGAAAATCTTCCTAGGAACACTTGTCAACACTGCTACCACTTTCCTTCTAAGAAATCAGAGGGACCTAGATCTGACTAGGACTGCCTTCCTGTTTTTCTCAGTTTGACTAACCTTTAGACAAAACCTGTCTGGATTATAAACCTATGACTTCCCTTTTCTTAAGAAAGTTGCAGTGTATATTCTTTCTCTGCCCCTTTGGGATGTAAGTCTTCTCTCAGCTTGCTGCAGGTTTTATAATCCAGGAATGTCTTTCTCTAGGACCTAGGAGCTTTCCCTTTGAAATGTAACCATCAGGGAAGATAGTACCCCAATTTCAGCCTCTGTGAGGATGTAGGAGTTTAAATGCAACAAGTGCCAATTAGCAGACAGACTTGTCCGAATCCCATTGACCAACTTCATCTCCCTCCCCACCATGGCCATTCAGTACTTTTCCACTTGCTCACCTCGGTACCTAATAACTCTCCTGCCTTCTGTGTCAGTGGAGTTGAATTCAACCTCTCCCCGCGTTGCGATAGTCTTGACTCCTATTACAAAATTCTTGATTAAAGTCTCCCTTGTCTTTTTAACTTGTCTGGTGCAGCTTTTCACTGACAATCAAAAATCAGATTTCTGTTTCTGAAAAATTACCAATATTTACTTACCTTCATTCTTTCTCACTCATACTTAAGAGAGAGAGAGTTTACAAAGTATTAACGGAAGAATGAGTAACACTTATTTATGATCTATAATTATAGAGAGGACGAGAATTGAAGAAAGATAGAGATTGTGCTGGTTTGTTTGTCCTCTCCCCAAAATAAAAATCCATAAATTTAACGATTTTTATAAACCTATGATTTGTTGCCACACAATGACTGTTCCTGACCACTTACAAAGCTTGGAATACATCTTCTCCACATATGAATGTAGTTTTCATTACTTTAAACATGTAAGTCTCAGGATCTTCTAGGCATAATTTAAAATAATATCACTACCTCAAAACTGCAAGTCTTTACAAATCCCACGTAAATGCAGTACAAGTGGAAGCTCTCCAGCAAATTAAATGCCTAAGAACTCAGATTTAGGGTCATTTATCTTCATCATCAAAACAAAGAAGTGAACAATTTTACACTTAACTCAATAACTGTGAATGGATGTTTAGTACACTGATTGCTAAAATTAGTGTACTAGATTTAAATTATACATTTAAATTTTTTTAATTCTAGAGATATAAATTTCAGAACTGCCAAAGCACATTTGATTATTTGAGAAAAGGGGTACAGTACAATAAGTGCCAGAATTTACATTTTAAACCTTTTCTTTTTTCACGCAGAATTCTAAGTTTTTTATGTCAATTCAATAATGTTTCTCAATTCTGTGAAGATTTTACTAGCTACTATATCTTTACCCTGCTCATTTGAGCAAATTTTGTAAACAGTACTAAAAAAATTAAATATAGTTATTTTTGAAAGAAACTGCTGAAGCAAACCTGAAAGGATTTTTAGTAATTCTTAAATAATAAAAGTCTAAACTATAGCATCATACAAAAAACAAGTAAAACAGATATTTCTGGTTAAGTAAATAAAAAAGTGAGCCAAACACATATACTAATGAATTCCAGCATCTGACAATATATATTTTTGTAATAAATTGTCAAATGTCCCTATTTTTACATTTAGTCTCAGTTTTGTATTTTTAATTTTGTATTATTAACTTGTAATAAAAGTACATAATTTTTATCAGATGACATTTGTTTACATTTTTTAATTCTTATTTTTGAGAATAATTATATTTATTTTAAATTCATGAAAAAATTTATAATTGGTTTTTAATTATATATTTTAACAGGGTGTTTTCAATGTACATTTATAAAATGTCATAGGATAGCTTTTTAACCGTTTCATGTAGAATTAAGTCTATTTTAAGATATGATCAACAACTGTACTACATATAAATTCTAAACAGCAATTTTGTTTCAGCTGGGTACTATTTCGTGTACAGTAAAGGGAACTGAAGGATTAATGTCAAAAAAAAAACACTATAGGTTTTCACCACAATAGAATTTTTTAACACAAATATATATTTTGGCAGGAGCTAAATTGTAAAGTTTTACAGCACTGACATTGTTACAAAAATAATTCCTTGGAAGAAAAGCAAAGGTGAAACAGAACAGAATGAGGAAAGAATAAAAGAGTCGGTATCGCTGATTCAATGGAAGAAATGTACAGAATAAAATGCACCAAATAAAAGATACCAAAATCGGGCTTCAACCACTGGTGGCCGCAGTGGTTGAAGCCCGCCTGCCGATGCAAGGGACACCGGTTCGTGCCCCCGTCCGGGAAGATCCCACATGCCACGGAGCTGCTGGGCCCGTGAGCCATGGTCGCTGAGCCTGCGCGTCTGGAGCCTGTGCTCCGCAACGGGAGAGGCCACAACAGTGAGAGGCCCGCATACCACAAAAGAAAAAAAAAAAAAAAGATACCAAAACCAGACAAGGACACTACACACATAGACACAAAATTACAGGTTGGTATCCCTGCTGGACAGAGATGCAAAAGCCCTCAACAAACTATTAAGAAACTGATGTGAACATACACTAAAAGGATCATACATCATGATCAAGAGGGATTTATTCCAGGGATACAAGAATGGTTCAACATCTGCAAATCAGTCAATGTGATATACCACATTAACAAAGTAAAGAATAAAAATCATATAATCATCTCAATAAATGCAGAAAAAGCATTTGGCAAGAATTCAACATTACTCTCAACAAAGTGGGGATAGAGGGAACATATCTCAACATAATAAAGGTCCTATATAGAAAGCCTACATTGAATATCATACTCAGTGGTAAAAAGCTAAAAACTTTTCCTTAAAGATCAGGAACAAGACAAGGATGCCCTCTCTTGCCACTTGTATTCAACATAGTAGTGAAAGTCCAAGCCAGAGGGATCAGGAAAAAAAGAGAAATAAAGTTATCCAATTTGGAAAGAAGGAAGACAAACTGTCACTATTTGCAGATAACAATATTATATATAGAAATCCCTAAAGACTCCATTAAAAAACTGTTAGAACTAATAAATTCAGTAAATTTGCAGAATACAAAATCAATATGCAAAAATCTGTTTCATTTCTATACACTTATAGTGAGCTAGCAGAAAAATAAATTAAGAAAATCTACATTACAATTGCATCCAAAAGAACACAAAACCTAGGAATATATTTAGCCAAAGAAATGAAAAAACTGCACACTGAAAATTATAAGACATTAATGAAAGATATTGAAGAAAACACAAATAAATGGAAAGCTATTCCATGCTGATGGATTGGAAGAAATAATATTTTTTAAATGTCCTTACTGCCCAAAGAAATCTACAGATTCAATGAAATCCCTATCAAGACACCAATGGCATTTTTCCAAGAAATAGAAAAAAAAATCCTAAAATTTGTATGTCACCACAAAGACCCCAAATAATCAAAGCAATATTGAAGAAGAAGAACAAATCTGGAGGCATCATATTCCCTGATTTCAAACTTTACTACAAAGCTTTTAGTAACCAAGACAATATGGCATAGGTACAAAAACAGACATACAGTTCAAACAGAATAGAGAGCCCAGAAATAAACCAATGGATATATTGACAATTAGTTTCTGACAAAAGAGCCAAGAATATGCAATGGTGAAAGGACAGTCTCTTCAATAAACTGTGTTAGGAAAATTGGACAGCCACATGCAAAAGAACGAATCTGGACCACTATCTTCCACTATATGAAAAAATTAACTCAAAATGGATTAAAGTCTTGAATGTGAGACCTGAAACCATAAAACGTCTAGAAGAAAACATAGGCAATAAGCTCCTTCTTGACATATGTCTTGTTGACAATTTTTTGAATCTGGCACCAAAAACAAAAGCAACGAAAGCAAAAGTAAAAAAGTGAGACTATATCAAGCTAAAAAACTTCTGGACCACAAATGAAATCAACAACAAAGTGCAAAGGTACAGACTGAATGGGAAAGTATTTGTAAATCATATATCTGATAAGGGGTTAATATCCAAAATATATAAAGAACTCTTACAACTCAATACCAAAAACAATGATCTTTTAAAAAATGAGATCTGAATAGACATTTTTTTGAAGAATACTTATAGACAGTCAACACGTACATAGAAAAGTGCTCTACATCATTAATCATCAGGGAAATGCAAACAAAAGCACAATGAGATACCACCTCATACCTATTAAAATGGCTACTGTAAAAAAGTACATATATGTATATATATATAGATGTATAAACATATAAATATATACATATAAATATATATGTATAAAAATATACACATATGTATATTATATACATATAAATATGTGTTTAAATATATATGTATATCTAAACATACATATTTAGATATGTATATATGTATGTGTGTGTATATATATATATATATATATATATATATACAGAGATACAGAGAACTTATTGGCGGTTGCTAGTGGCAGGGGTGGGTTTGGGAGAAATGGCTGTACAGTTTTTGTGTTTCTTTTTAGTTTAAATAAATTTAATTTTATAAATAAAAAAAAGAAAGTCAACAGGGAAAATATCTTAGGAGGAATCTTATAAACCCATTGGCTTCTTTACTCCATTGCCACCCTAGCCTTTGATGTAAATAATACTCAAAATAAAAAGTAATCCTTATCCTTTTATGTTTGCATCACTTCTCAGACAACAACAACAAAAAAAAATTCAAGATTCAACAACTAGTGCAGCATGGTCCAGCAGCATCTTTTGAACCACCTCAAGCCACAATGAGGGCATGATCCTGCTGTCATATGGGTATGTCATCATTCCCAATGGCTCTGCTGTAGGCTTGTTGGATTGGGGTATCTTAGGAAGTAGCTAATGACTAACTTAGGAGCTCAGGTCTGCAACTTAGCAGTTTATCTGGAAAAATGTAACAAGGGCAGTCAATATGCAGAAGGCACAAAGGGAGACTGTTAACATTGACAAAGAAACATTGCAGTGAAGACATGTCTCATTCTGTTTAACAGAGGAATGTGTCAGACCTCATCCCTGGGAGAACCCTTCTGGACTTGAGCGCCCAGTGTTGGCACTGTGCTTCTGGAGTTTCCATAGGAGTTAGACACCCACTGTCCCATACAGCAATTTCATGCCTCAGTATCAGAGTTCTGCTTTTTAATCTCTGGTTTGACTCATTTGAGATATCTGTTTCAATTTAATATGAATAGATTTAAAGGCAACAAAACAAGATTATAGATAATGTGGGATATTTCATAAACATTTCAGCTTAGTAAACAGATAACAACTCTAAACAGACATGCTTCTAATCACTTCAATAAAATGTTAAAAATACACCAATGGATATATGCTTATTTAATTGCTTATTATCAATAAAATAATAGCAGAGAGAGTTAAAAATTAGGTGAAAATATTTCATTAGTATTATTCTCTTCATGAAAATTTGATAAACCAATACCGGTTTTATTTTATTTTTAAATTTGGTCCTTAAGGAGTGTCATATCATATCTCTAAGTGCATATTTGTTACTACTTCATTTACTTAGAAGTAGTAATACAAATGAATTCACAGAACACAATATTTACCAAGTACTTCTTAATTATCAATTTAATATTAAATAATTCAGACATTAAGCTCACCATTTTGTTAAAATAACAACCCAGGAACACACTAAGATCCTTAAGTAATTCCTCTTATGCTCATAAAAACAAAGCTCTATAATTAGCACAGTTAAACGGAAAGCACTTTTATATAATCCATATTTGTTATTCATCAAAATTCTAATTTTGTAGTTTTAAGAAGCAGGGATTTGCTATATTATCATGAAAGCATAAACTTCCATGTAGTAATTTCCTCAGAAGTACAAATATTAAAATTCTAGCGAGACAAAAAATAACAATAATGTCATTTCCCCTCAAAATTATATTGCATAATCAGATTTTAATATGTTGCTAAGAAATGCTTACATAAATGTGCTTCTAAGAAAAAAAAAAAAAACTAAACAGAAAGGAGGTGTCAAAACGGTGCTGTAGGAAGGTCTTAAACTTACCTTCTCCCAGGGATGCAGTTTTCAAGTACAAACGGAATAATTCCCTTGGAAAGAGACTTGAAAACTGGATGAACAGAACCTCCACAACAAAGAATAAAAGGACAACACTGAGATGTATAACAGAAGCAGAGATATGGGCTAGCCAAGAAAAAGTCCACATCCCAGCTGCAGCAATCCACAATTTAGCAGGATCACAAAGGTATGAATTTTTAAATCTGGGGATCAAGAGATTCGAGCTCCACATCAGGCACCCCAACCCCTAGATCCTGCACAGGAGAGATGAGCCCCAAACAATTGGATGTGAAAACCAAAGAGGAATACATCCTGCAAAACCATAGAACTGTAGGGAATGAAAAAAAAAAAACCTCTTAAAGGGACTGTGCGCAGATTCACTCAAGCTGAAAACCAGCACAAATACACCAGAATAAAAAGTGCATGGACCAAAGGTGAAGAGAACCCATTTACAAATATTGAAGTGTCTTCCGGAGAGACTGGAAAGAGTTGGGATGCTCCCAATGGAGCAGTCGCTGGCAGAAGCCATTGATGTGAGGTCAGGTACCCTATTAATACCAGCACTGGGAGGTGCGATATTGGAATTCTCCATCTAACCTGCTAGCACTAGTGGGCATGCTCGGCTAAGAGCCTCTGCAACTTGACCAGGCCTCACAGCCAGCTGAGTGATAGCCACACCCACCATTGCCCCACAGCAGCCACAATCCCACCGCACAAGAGGGCACAAACAGCCCACATATGGGACAACCATCGAGTGCCTGGCCCAGGTGTACAGGGGAGATTGCACTTCTGAGCCACATAAGACACCTAAATAAGGCCACTCCTTCAAGACTGGGAGAGATAACTGATATACCTTATACATAGAAAGAAACAAATTAAGCAAAATGAGGAGATATAGGAATAAGTTCCAATCAAAAGAACCTATGGGGGGTACCTAATGAGCAGAGTGAGCAATCTACCTGATAATGAGTTCAAAGTAATGGTCATAAACATGCTCATCTAACTTGGGAGAAGAATGGATGAACACAGTGAAAACTGTGACAAAGAGGTAGAAAATATGAGAAACTACCAAACAGAAATTATAACTGAATGGAAAATAAACTGAAGGGGTTCAACATCAGACTGGATGAGGTAGAAGAACGAATCAGTGATCTGGAAGACAAAACAATGAATCTCACCCAGATAGAGCAGCAAAATGAAAAATAAATTTTAAAAAGTGAAGATGCCTTAAGGGACATTTGGGACAACATCAAGTAAAATAACCTTTGCATGATAGGAGTCCCAGAAGGAGAAGAGAAGGAGAAAGAGTCAGAAAAGTAATTTGAAGAAAGAGTGGCTGAAAATTCCCCTAATCTGAGAAAGGAAACAGATATCCAGGTCCAGGAAACTCGAGAACTCCTAATGAGATGAACCCCAAAGAACACACACCAAGGAACACTGTAATTAAAATGGCAGGAGTTAAGGATAAAGAGAGAATGCTAAAAGCTGAAAGAGAAAAATAACTAGCTATGTACGAGGGAAACCCCATAAACATCTCAGCAGATTTTTCAGCACTACCTTTACCAGTCTGAAGGGAGTGAAGTGACAAATTGCTGAAAGGAAAAACTTCCAAACAAGGCTTCTCTACCCAACAATGTTATTATTCAGAATTGAAGGAGGGGTGAAGAGTTTCCAAGGTAGGCAAAAGATAAAGGAGTTCATCATCACAAAAATGGCTCTACAAGAAATATTAAAGACATTTCAAACTGAAAAGAAATGGCACTAATTATTCATAATAAAATATATGAAAGTAAAAATCTCACTGAAAAGGTAAATGTGTAATAAAGATAGTGGGGTGGGGGGCATCCTCAAGAAGGCAAGGAGTAAGACATGGAGATCACCTTCCTCCCCACAAATACATCAAAAATATATCTACATGTGGAACGACTCCTACAGAACACCTACTGAACACTGGCAGAAGACCTCAGACCTCCCAAAAGGCAAGAAACTCCCCACAAACCTGGGTAGGGCAAAAGAAAACAGAAACAACAGAGACAAAAGAATAGGGATGGGACCAGCACCAGTGGGAGGGAGCTGTGAAGGAGGAATTGTTTCCACACACTAAGTGCCCCTTCACTGGCAGAGACGGGGGATGGAGCGGGGGAAGCTTTGGAGTCACGGAGAGTGCAGCAACAGGGGTGCGGAGGGCAAAGCGGGGAAATTCCCGCACAGAGGATCGGTGCCAACCGGCACTCACCAGCCTGAGAGGCTTGTCTGCTCACCTGCCGGGCAGGCGGGGGCTGGGAGCTGAGGCTCAGGCTTTGGAGGTCGGATCCCAGGGAGAGGTCTGGGGTTGGCTGCATGAACACAGCCTGAAGGGGGCTAGTGCACCACAGCTAGCCGGGAGGGAGTCCGGGAAAAAGTCTGGACCTTCCTAAGAGTCAAGAGACCATTGTTTCGAGGTGTGTGAGGAGAGAGGATTCAGAGCACCACCGAAACGAGCTCCAGAGACAGGTGCGAGCCGCTGCTATCAGTGTGATACCAGATATGGGCATGAAATGCTATGGTTGCTGCTGCCGCCACCACAAAGCCTGTGTGCAAGCACAGGTCACTATCCACACCTTCTGTCTCAGGAGGCTGTGCAGCCCGCCACTGCCAGGGTCTCAGGATCCAGGGACAACTTACCCGGGAGAACGCACGGCGCGCCTCACGCTGGTGCAATGTCACGCCGGCCTCTGCCGCCGCAGGCTCGCCCTGCATCCGCACCCCTCCCTCCCCACCAGCCTGAGTGAGTCAGAGCCCCCTAACCAACTGCTCCTTTAACCCCATCCTGTCTGGGTGGGGAACAGATGCCATCAGATGACCTACACGTAGAGGCAGGGCCAAATCTAAATCTGAACCCCAGGAACTGTACGAACAAAGAAGAGAAAGGGAAATCTCTCCCAGCAGCCTCAGAGGAGCACATTAAATTTCCACAATCAACTTGATATACCCTGTATCAGTGGAATACCTGAATAGACAATCATTGCAAAATTGAGGTGGTGGATTTGGGAAGCAACCGTAGACTTGGGGTTTGCTTTCTGCATTAAATTTGTTTCTGGTTTTATGTTTATCTTAGTTTAGTATTTAGAGCTTATTATCATTGGTAGATTTGTTTACTGATTTGGTTTCTGTCTTCCATTTTTATTTTATATACATATATATTTATTTTTTTCCTTGTTCTCTTTTTGTGAGTGTGTATGTCTGGCCTGCCCACCAGAAAGACAAGATGCAGCCTTATCCACCAGAACACAGGCACCAGTCCCCTCCACCAGGAAGCCTACACAACCCACTGAACCAACCTTAGCCACTTGGAGCAGACACGAAAAACAATGAGAACTACGAACCTGCAGGCTGTGAAACAGAGACCCCAAACACAGTAAGTTAAGCAAAATGAGAAGACAGAGAAATTCACAGCAGATGAAGGAGCAAGGTAAAAACCTACCAGAACAAACAAATCAAGAGGAAGTAGTCAGTCTACCTGAAAAAGAATTCAGAATGATAATAAAGATGTTCCAAAATCTTGGAAATAGAATGGATGGAGAAAATACAAGAAACATTTAACAAGGACCTAGAAGAACTAAAGAAGCAAACAAAAAATCATGAACAACACAATAAATGAAATTAAAATTCTCTAGAAGGAATCAATAGCAGAATGACTGAGGCAGAAGAACAGATAAGTGACCTGGAAGACAGAATGGTAGAATTCACTGCTGCAGAACAGAATAAAGAAAACAGAATGAAAAGAAATGAAAACAGACTAAGACCTCTGGGACAACATTAAACACACCAACATTCAAATTATAGGGGTCCCAGGAGAAGAAGAGAAAAAGAAAGGGACTGACAAAATATTTGAGGAGATTATAGTTGAAAACTTCCCTAATATGGGAAAGGAAATAGTCAATCAAGTCCAAGAAGCACAGAGAGTCCCATACAGGATAAATCCAAGGAGAAACACAACAAGACAAATACTAATCAAACTAGCAAAAATTAAATACAAAGAAAAAAATATTAAAAGCAGAAAGGGAAAAACAACAAATAACATACAAGGGAATCCCCATAAGGTTAACAGCTGATCTTACAGCAGAAACGCTGCAAGCCAGAAGGAAGTGGCAGGACGTCCTTAAAGTGATGAAAGGGAAAAACCTACAACCAAGATTACTCTACCCAGCAAGGATCTCATTCAGATTTGACAGAGAAATTAAAGCCTTTACAGACCAGCAAAAGTTAAGAGAATTCAGTACCACCAAACCAGCTTTACAACAAATGCTAAAGGAACTTCAATAGGCAGGAAAAACAAGAGAAGGAAAAGACCTACAATAACAACCCCAAAACAATTAAGAAAATGGGAATAGGAACATACATATCGATAATTACCTTAAATGTAAATGGATTAAGTGCTCCAACCAAAAGACATAGACTGGCTGAATGGATACAAAAACAAGACCTGTAGAAAAACTGCCTATAAGAGACCCACTTCAGACCTAGGGACACATACAGACTGAAAGTGAGGGGATGGAAAAAGATGTTCCATGCAAATGGAAAGCAAAAGGAAGCTGGAATAGCAATTCTCATATCAGACAAAATAGATTTTAAAATAAAGACTGTTACAAGAGACAAAGAAGGGCACTACATAATCATCAAGGGATCGATCCAAGATGAAGATATAACAATTGTAAATATTTATGCACCCAACATAGGAGCACCTCAGTACATAAGGCAAATGCTAACAGCCATAAAAGGGGAAATTGACAGTAACAAAATCATAGTAGGGGACTTTAACACCCCACTTTCACCAATGGACAGATCATCCAAAATGAAAATAAATAAGGAAACACAAGCTTTAAATGATACATTAAACAAGATGGACTTAATTGATATTTATAGGACATTACATCCAAAAACAACAGAATACACATTTTTCTCAAGTGCTCATGGAACGTTCTCCAGGATAGATCATATCTTGGGTCACAAATCAGGCCTTGGTAAATTTAAGAAAACTGAAATTGTATCAAGTATCTTTTCTGATCACAACACTATGAGACTAGATATCAATTACAGGAAAAATTCTGTAAAAAATACACACACATTGAGTTAAACAATTCACTACTAAATAACCAAGAGATCACTGAAGAAATCAAAGAGGAAACGAAAAAATACCTAGAAACAAATAACAATGAAAACACAGCAACCCAAAACTTACGGGACTCAGCAAAAGCAGTTCTAAGAGGGAAGTTTATAGGAACACAATCCCACCTCAATAAACAAGAAACACCAGAAATAAACAGCCTAACCTTACACCTAAAGCAGTTAGAGAAAGAAGAACAATAAATCCCAAAGTTAGCAGAAGGAAAGAAATCATAAAGATCAGATCAGAAATAAATGAAAAAGAAATGAAGAAAACAATAGCAAAGATCAATAAAACTAAAAGCTGGCTCTTTGAGAAGATGAACAAAATTGATAAACCATTAGCCAGACTCATCAAGAAAAAAAGGAAGGAGACTCAAATCAATAGAATTAGAAATGAAAAAGGAGAAGTAACAACTGACATTGCAGAAATACAAAGAATCATGTAAGATTACTACAAACAACTCTATGCCAATAAATTGGACAACCTGGAAGAAATTCTTAGAAAAGCACAACCTTCTGAAACAGAACCAGGAAGAAACAGAAAATATAAACAGACCAGTCACAAGCAATGAAATTGAAACTGTGGTTAAAAATCTTCCAACAAACAGAATCCCAGGACCAGAGGGCTGCACTGGTGAATTCTATCAAACATTTAGAGAAGAGCTAACACCTATCCTTCTCAAATTCTTCCAAAATATAGCAGAGGGAGGAACACTTCCAAATTCATTCTACAAGGCCAGTATCACCCTGATACCAAAACCAGACACATGTCACAAAGAAAGAAAACTACAGACCAATATCACTGATGAACATAGATGCAAAAATCCTCAACAAAATACTAGCAAACAGAATCCAGCAGCATATTAAAAGGATCATACACCATGATCAAGTGGGGTTTTTCCCAGGAATGCAAGGATTCTTCAATATACACAAATCAATCAATGTGATAAACCATATTAACAAATTGAAGGAGTAAAACTGTATGATCAACTCAATAGATGTAGAAAAAGCTTTCAAGAATATTCAACACCCATTTATGACAAAAACCCTCAAGAAAGTAGGCATAGAGGGAACATACCTCAACATAATAAAGGTTATATATGACAAACCCACAGCCAAAATCACTCTTAATGGTGAAAAATTGAAACCATTTCCACTAAGATCAGGAACAAGACAAGGTTGCCCGCTCTCACCACTATTATTCAACATAGTTTTGGAAGTTTTAGCCAGAGCAATCAGAGAAGAAAAAGAAATAAAAGGATTCTACATCAGAAAAGTAGAAGTAAAACTGTCACTGTTTGCAGATGACATGATACTATACCTAGACAATCCCAAAATGCTACCACAAAACTACTAGAGGGATTCCCTGGTGGCGCAGTGGTTGAGTGTCTGCCTGCCGATGCAGGGGACACGGGTTCGTGCCCTGGTCTGGGAAGATCCCACATACCACAGAGTGGCTGGGCCTGTGAGCCATGGCCGCTGAGCCTGCGCGTCTGGAGCCTGTGCTCCACAAAGGGAGAGGCCAAAACAGTGAGAGGCCCGCATACCGCAAAAAAAAAAACAAAAAAAAAAACTACTAGAGCTAAACAATTAATTTGGTAAAGTACCAGGATACCAAATTAATGCACAGAAATCTCTTGCATTCCTATACAGTATTGATGAAAAATCTGAAAGAGAAACTAAGGAAACACTCCCATTTATCACTGCAACAAAAAGAATAAAATACCTAGGAATGAACCTACCTAAGGAGACAAAAGACCTCTATGCAAAAACTATAAGACACTGATGAATAAATTAAAGATGATACAAACAGATGGAGAGATATACAATGTCCTTGGATTGGAATTGTCTACATTGTGAAAATAACTATAATACCCAAAGCAATCTACAGATTCAACACAATCCTTATCAAATTACCAATGGCAGTTTTCACAGAACTAGAACAAAAAATTTCACAATTTGTGTGGAAACAAAAAAGACCCCGAATAGCCAAATTAATATTGAGAAAGAAAAACGGAGCTGGAGGAATCAGGCTCCCCGACTTCAGACTATGCTACAAAGCTACAGTAATCAAGACAACATGGTACTGGCACAAAAACAGAAATATAGGTAAATGGAACAGGATAAAAAACCCAGAGTTAAACCCATTCACATATGGTCACCTTATTTTTGATAAAGGAGGCAAGAATATACAATGGAGAAAAGACAGTCTCTTCAATAAGTGGTACTTGGAAAGCTGGAGAGCTACATGTAAAAGAATGAGATTAGATCACTCCCTAACACCATACACAAAAATAAACTCAAAATGGATTAAAGACCTAAATGTAAGGCCAGACACTATCAAACTCTTAGAGGAAAACATAGGCAGAATACTCTACGACATAAATCACAGCAAGATCCTTTTTGACCCACCTCCTAGAGAAATGGAAATAAAAACAAACATAAACAAATGGGACCTAATGAAACTTAAATGCTTTTGCCCAACAAAGGAAACCACAAACAAAATGAAAAGACAACCCTCAGAATGGAAGAAAATATCTGCAAAAGAAGCAACTGACAAAGGATTAATCTCCAAAATATACAAGCATTTTATGCACCTCAATATCAAAAACAACAACCGAATCCAAAAATGGGCAGAAGACCTAAATAGACATTTCTCCGAAGAATATATACAGATTGCCCAAAAACACATGAAAGGATGCTCAACATCACTAAGCATTAGAGAAATGAAAATCAAAACTACAATGAGGTGTCACCTCACACTACTCAGAATGGCCATCATAAAAAATCTACAAACAATAATTGCTAGACAGGTTGTGGAGAAAAGGGAACCCTCTTGCTCTGTTGGTGGGAATGTAAATTGATACAGCCACTATGGAGAACAGTAGGGAGGTTCCTTAAAAAACTATAAATAGAACTACCATATTACCCAGCAATCCCACTAATGGGCATATACCCTGAGAAGACCATAATTCAAAGAGTCATGTACCACAATGTTCAGTGCAGCTTTATTTACAATAGCCAGGACATGGAAGCAACCTAAGCATCCATCAACAGATGAATGGATAAAGAAGATTTGGCACATATATTCAATGGAATATTACTCAGCCATAAAAAGAAACGAAATTGAGTTATTTGTAGTGAGGTGGATGGACCTAGAGTCTGTCATACAGAGTGACGTAAGTCAGAAAAAAAACCAAATACCTTACACATATATATGGAATCTAAAAAAAAAAAAAAATGATTCTTAAGACCCTCAGGGGAGGACAAGAATAAAGACACAGACATAGAGAATGGATTTGAAGATACAGGGAATGGGGAGGGTAATATGGGCCAAATTGAGAGAGTGGCATTGGCATATTTAAACTACCAAATGTAAAATAGCTATTGGGAAGCAGCCGCATAGCACAGGGAGATCAGCTTGGTGCTTTGTGTCCAGATAGATGGGTGGGATAGGGAGGGTGGGAGGGACACACAAGAGGGTGGAGATATGGGGATGTATGTATACGTATAGCTGATTCACTTCGTTATACAGCAGAAACTAACACACCATTGTAAAGCAATTATCTTCCAATAAAGGTGTTAAAAATAATTAGGCAACATGCAAGGACAGATAGATAATGTAAGTAAAGGGGTGGATACTCCAAAAGAATAATAATAAAAAAAAGATAGTGAATCAGTTACTCATAAAGCAAGCATGGAGGTTAAAAAACAAAAGCAGTAAAAATTGAAATTGCAATATTTAGTTAAGGGATGCATGAAATAGAAAGTTGTAAAATGTGTCATCAAAGTATAAAACAAGGGTGAGATGATAAAAGATATAGCTTTGGAATGTGTATGAATGTAAATTGCTACCACTTAAAACACACTACTTATTACAAAGGATGCCGTACGTACCACCAAGGAAAAAACCTAGAGTAAATATACACAAAAGAAAAAATGGGAAAGGAATTTAAACAAAACAATAAAGAAAACCACCAAAACATAAGGGAAGAGAGAAAAAGAATAAAAGAAAAAAGAGGGACTATAAAACCAACCAGAAAATAATTGAAAAAGTGGAAATAAGTGCTTAACTATCAATAATTACTATACTTTATATATAAATGGACAAAATTCACCAATCTAAAGACATAGAGAGTATGCATGGATTTTAAAAAAAGAAGACCCATCTATATGCTACTTACAGGAGACTAGCTTTGGAACAAAAACACACAGGTTGAAAGTAAAGGGATGGAAAAATATATTCAATGCAAAAAATATGAAAAGAAAGCTGTAGTAGCTATACTCATAACTGACAAAATAGACTTTGAAAGAAAGACTGTAATAAAAGACAAAGGAGAGAATTACATAATGATAAAGGGGTCAATCCAACAGACACCTTTATATTTTTCTTCCTGAATTGATCTGTAAGTGTAACTTTCCTTTTATTCATGTAAAATATGATTTTATAAATGTTATATATCACCTTTAAAATATAATGAAGAATCAGTCTCAATTTAGGGAATTTATATATACCTGACACCTAATTTTGATCATAGCTATATAGTAAGTAGACTTATCATGTTGATCATTTCACAATATATAAAAATATCAAATCACTGTATTGTAACTAATCTAAAACTAATATAATATTGTAAGTCAATTATATGTGATAAAAAATCATAAAAACTACAAAATGCCCATTTCAAACTATAGAATATAGTTGTTTGAGAAATATTCATTTATTTATACCATATAACTGACATATATTGCCAACTAATAAGAAAAAAAATAGAAAGAAAGAAACAGACAGACAGGCAGACAGAGACAGACAGAATCATAGAGAGACAGAGAAATATAGAGAGCCGGCCAAAAGGGAGGCGATTAGAGAGATTGAGAGAGGAAGAGAGGGGAGGAGTTAGGGAAAGCAAGACAGTATTAACAACGTATTATATCTTGGGGAAAAATTTATAATCTAAGATGAAATTAATAGCTACCACTTTATAATATATTGTTTTTCTTTATTTCAAAATTATTATTCATCAGTTAACAAGTATTCAATATATGCCTCTTAATAGCATACATTTGGAAATGTCATCACTTCCCTTCTTGAACCTATTAGTATTCTTGGGGAGTCAGAACAGAAACAGCTACAAATTTTCTTGTGTCAGTTCTGATCTCTGGTCCCTGCAGCTCCCACGTGAGAACTGAGCAGGTCTGCCCTTTCACTAATAATCTGGAGTGTTCACTATAGTTTTCTTAAGACTAAGAAGGCTGAAATTTAATGCCAGATAAATAATAAAGAAAACATGGATTTTTATAAGCAGATTGGTCAATATCTGTGTTGGATGCAAATGTATAATATATATAAGGATTATTATATGTAATATATACCAAGTATATATAACATTATTTATAATATAAATAAATATATTATGTATATGTGTATATATATCCCACACACTTGGATATAAATCCCAGTGACCAAACAATCCTCACGAAAATTTATTCCTCGTTGAAGGGAATATGAGGGGGATTGAAGGGAGTAATTTAAAATATGCTGTTTTGTTTTTCACTCATCAAGAAAAATAGATTATTTGCAATAATCTTTGGCCCCTTTTGTTAGGCATTTGGGCTCAGAGAAATGCAACAAAGAACAATGAACCAATCCCTGTAGTTTCTAAGATCCAAGTACTTTCAAGTTTGTTTTCATCATTATTACTACTACTACTGATAATATAAATTACAGAAATAAATTATTGAAAATATAGAAAAAGAATGTTATAATTATATGAGTCAAGCTGAATCCAGAGAGGGGTCTATCAGTGCATTTGATCAACAGAAAGAAGAGGGTGCATTTATCAGAGCTACAGATAGATTTTCAAAATAAACTGCAAACCTAGTGGAAAGTGAGAAAAATTTCAAAGTGATGAAAAGTGAGAAATGGGAAAACAACAATACAGGATGAGATTTAATTTAGATAAATATAAAGTAATACACAGAAGGAATGCTGAAAGAAAGAGACAAGTTGAAGTGTACTGGTTAGAGAACACCATTTAGAGATTAACTATATACTGCATGGGAAATAATTTTGGTACATGACTGTGAAGTAATTTCTAAATGAAATATGAGTTGTAGTATATGAAGGGTATTATTAGCTTTTGATCCATACACGTAGAGTCCATTTTTAGCAAACAAAAAAACTTTAAAAACCACAATAATAACTTTAATAACTGAACATTTTTGAACACTAAGTACGTGCTAGACATCGTACTAAATTCTTTTCTCAGCATTGAACATTCAAATATTGAAGCAAATATTATTATCCTCATTTTACAGATGTGGTATTAGATCTTAGAGAGGTTAAATAATTATTCAAGGTTGTACAGTTATAAGCAGGGGAGCAAGGATAATACAAATATTGAAAACTTACAGCATAAAACAAGAGAAAATTAAAGGAAGCATAAAAACACTGACTAATAATGTATAAGAATAAAGATTTCAGTAAAACATGATTTTCTCAATAATTTCTAACACACTTTAAGTACTTACTATGTGCGACACACTGTTTTCCATGCTTTACTAGGTTTTATTCACTTAATCCTCCAAAATCACATGAGTTATTTTGGAGGATTAATGATTATTGCATTTTAAAGTTAGGAACACTGGAACAGGGAACAACTGTGTAACTTTCCTAAGGACATATGACTATTAAGTGGCAGATATGGGGTTGGAATACAGCACTCCCCAGCCCCAGCTCCAGAAATACGGGCTCGTTATCATTATGCTACACTGGTTCTGCTGTAGCAGAGACTAGCTGAGACACCCCCATTATGTTAGCCCTTATTCAGCCCTTATTCTTTCCTCCCATTCAACTGGTCTCCTACAGATGGTTTTTTCTCCGCTTTCTTTCTTGCATAATTGCACTCTGATAGTGACTGCCCTCTAGCTAAAGTGGTACTATGCACCTGATGTTTACTTCTCCAAGACAACACTCCCTAGCACTCTTCCTTTGTGAGCATTCTTCATTCCAGAAAGAAGGTCACAAAAAGATAACTTCAAGGACCACCAGAACCTATTCCGGAACTACCTGACGCCAGCCCTAATGATCTCAGTGCCATCAGGAGGAGAAGAAGAATGCAAGACTACATCAGCCCTGATCCTTATCTACAGCCCTATTTTCCACCTTGAAACTATAAGACCCCTTCCTATTTCCCAGGAAAGGGGGCACAGTCATATGATCTGCTGGGTAATATGTGTGTGTTAAGTACATTTTTGAAATGGGCAGAAATAGTCCTGCCCTCACAGAACTTATATTCCAGAAAGTATAAAACAATATTATACCAAGGCCCAAATATTTACACCTTTATTCCTAATTGTATTCTTCCAGCTAGTTTTGAATCAAAATGTAATTACATGATATAAAGTTAAATCCACTATTATATCAAGGATATTAAAGATGCAATTTTAACTTTTCTTCACATAAATATGTTTTTATGTAAGGAGAAAATCTTGTGTTTAAAATGAATATAATCCACATGTCAATTTAGGAACTGAGAGCTTTGAGATACAAATTAAATATATGTGAATATGATGGAGTTAGATGTAATGTTATACATCATCCTTGCCACATCACATTCTGAGCTCTGAATCTACTTAATTAGATCAACGTTTAACCACCTACCCACCTCGTGTGCACAGTGTCCTAATTCTAAGCTGTTCTTTGTCCCTTCAAGACACTTCTTCATTCCTCAACCCTTCCATCTCCTTTGAGCTTTACATCTGCTAAGGTTTACATGAAGACATTATTTAATCTGCTTGTTGGAGGGCTACCTTAAAGCTTTAACTTCTCTGCTTTTGTTTGTTTTCATCTTTCTCTCTCTGGCATCTTCATATGGGAGGGCAAGGATGTGCTATAGACACTCACATTCCAAGTGGTGTGACTTATGCCACCTTCCTTAGAGGTTAGAGTTTGTTTTTATTTTATTTATTATTATTATTATGTTTTATTATTTTATTTAATATTTTTCTTTCGATTAAATAAGGAAAATATTTAGAGAAAAAATTATGATAGAGTGTATGTTTTCAAATGTATTTCTAATTTCCCCCTGGAAAAGGAGGTATCTTGTCAAACAAGAAATTTACAAAAGATTAAGTAAAAACTTTAGGCAACACACTAACAGTGGCATTATGAAGACTTAAAAATAGGAGGTACTGAAAGATTGAAAATAGGAAGATCTTTGAATTCCATGCTTTCTAATCTATCCTGTTTGTAAGGCCCTCTGGCATACAGAAAAATACATTAAATCATTCAGTTCAGTGAAGTGTAGCACTGAAAATGGTAATAGTATGTAGATGCCATCCAGAAATCAAACTGAATTACAGAGTCCAAGAAAAAGTTTCATTATATGAGACAGTAACTATGGAAATCAATTAATGAAGCAGATAAATCCAGCCCTGGGTCATGTCAATCAAGTAAAAACAGCCTCTGTGTGTGTGTGTATGTGTGTGTGTGATATGAAAATGATCTTCATAAAATAGAAATGATTCCACTAAAAATGTGTAAATACTGGTATTGCAAACACTTTGATGCCATTGCTTATTTTTGGTTTTCTCTTTTATAAAAGTAAAATCTGCAATAACAAAAAACTGTATCACAGAAAATATGAGAAATATAAAATCGAATTAGGAAACAATCTAGCACATATCAGAAGCATTTTGGTACCATTTTTCAAGCTATTTTTCAATGAATGGATGAATGTTTTTGCATTTCAAGACATTTATGTTTATTTTCCATCCTTGTAAACAGAAGTACCTCATAAAGTATCACATTGGCACTGACCAATCAGAAGAGGCTGTACAGGAGATACTAGTAAAACTGTCCATGACAGATGATTATTAGCCCTGGTGATGATCAGAATTTGCACAAGAACTGATTTCTCATTCAAAATCATCATTTAAAAAATGACTAGATTTTATCATGTGGACTAGATATAATTTAATTATTCTTTTTAGTGTAATAAACACAATACAATAATATACATATTAATGATTATATACTTCCCCCTTATTTTATATTATCTTGTCCTAATTTCAAAAGAGGAATTCAAAGGTCAAAATTTAAAATATTTCTTAAAATTCTTGGTACATATTGTTAAATTGCTTTACAAAAGAAAAATGAATTGTCCAACTCTTATATGTATGCGTATATATACATACAAATCTGATACTACTTCTACATTTTAATGTTACATATTAAACATACTTAGTATGCAATTTTGTAATATTTTGGGGAAAATAACCAGAAAAAAAGCCCTACATATTATATAATAAAGGTCTCCCATAATTCTTCTGAAATATTTTTATGTACATATCAAATAATTATATAGTAAGATCTAAAGTTTAATAAATATGTGTGTATGTATTTTTCTGTGTATATATATAAAACATTATTATATAAACATATGCATATATATGGTAACATAAGACATACAAGTGTAATGTTAGATCTGTAGATTTGTATCCTTTTTCTCAATTATGTGTTAGACATATTTTTATATTGTTACCCATATTTCTTTATTATTTTTAGTAATTACACTGTTTTACATTATGTAGATGTAAAATATTTATAATTTATTTAATCAGTCTCATCATCATGGTCATTTCGATCTCCATTACTATTTATTTTAAATGAATCATATCTTGTATACACTACACACTCTTTTTTAACAAACTTTATTTTTAGAATAAATCCTTAGAATATGTGAAACAAATTTTGTTAACAAATTTAAATTTTTCATTCATATTTGATATTTGAGCTGTCAAAATGAATACCAATTTTCAATCTAATAATTTGGACTAAGAATGTATGTTGCTCTGGCCCCTGCCAACATTATGTATTATCACTAAGCAGCACACATACACACATACAAACAGACACACTTTGGCAATTAAAGAAGTAAAAATGTGTGCCTCAATTCAATTTGCTTTTTTGTATTATTTATAACAGTGAAATATTTGAAGCAAACTAAAAGTATAATGACATGCTAATGGTGAAACAAATGTATACTAAATTCACCACGATTTCATACAATGTTTAACATTTATTTATCTGCCATACATGTCACAAATAATTTTTATGGCAGTTTATGCTATGGAGTCATATTTAATTATGTGCAGTTTAATTTAACAAATAAGCTTCAGAATTTATTCCATTAGTGTTCCTACACAAAGCTTTCCAGAACCTGTGACTAAAATGTATTTATTATTTTCTGTTAGTTCACTTATTTCTTTTTATCATTCGGAGCCATTTTACATTAACCTTCCCCTAAGATATGAGTTAAGATTGTAAGAATGCATACTATTTTCAAATAGTTAATCACTGAAACTTTCATATCACTTTGATAGTATAAACACAAAAGATTTTATTCCTTCTCAGGTACTGGGGAGAAGTCTAGAATTGGTGGCTTGACAATATCACTAGAAAGCTAGGGTTCTTCTCTCTTCTTCACTCCTTCTGTTTTCCATCCTCAAAGCTACGTCTTGATCCAAAATAACTATTACACAGTCTTAACATTCTACACAAACTGAAAGGAAGAAAGTGGAATGAGATAAATGAGCCTTTCTGGAAATTCCATACCCAGGTTTAATCTTATTTTTGAAAAGTAGTCATATTTGGATTGATATTGGAATGCATTAAATTCATTAGTTAAACCCTTCCTTACAATAATACTTTTTTTTGGCATAAGTTATCTTAAAACTTCATGACTTAAAAGAAAAACATTGCGTTCAGTCATGATTCTGTAGGCCAGTATTTCAGCCTCAACTCAACCACTTAATTATTCTTTTCCATGCCATTCACTTTGTTGCATTCTGCTGCTCAGTGTGCTAGACTAGAAAGTTCCAAGAGTCTCTGCTCACATGTCAATGGGGCATGTGCATCAGTGCTCTTCCACAGGACCATTCTCTCACCACCTTGGCCTTTGGCTTCTTACAGAACAGTAATCAGAGTATTTGGACTTCTTACACGTCACTCAGCTTGCCATTTTTATTTTGTCACATCTTTCAAAAATGTTCTGACTTCCCATTTACAGACAAATTCTTATGTACTTATAATTCTAAAGGGTTTTTCCTCTTGCAGCTGATACATTTTTATGGGTATGTTAATTATACAGTTGATACAGTGAATGTCATCTTTCACTGTATTTTCTAAATGTTTATTGATGGAATCAGAAGTAGTCCTGCTTGAGTATTCCTCCTGAATCCAAAAGATTTCTCAATTATAGTGCTTTTTAATTGAGATCTTTTGAGATCTCAATTAAACCTTGAGATCTAGGTTTCCTAGATATACAATCACATCATTTGCAAATAATAATTGACTTTTTCTATTCTTGTCTCTTACTGATTTTATTAGCCCTATTATGGTTAGTTAATTTCAAAATAAACAAATTACTTGAAGTCATGAACAACTTCATTTCATGCAGCATTGGATTTTGTTGGGAAGGATTTACATCACTATACACAGCTATATATATATTCTGTACATATTATTTCCTTTTAAGTATTTTATAAGTTAAGACTACACAATAGGAGCAACTATTTTGAGTAAAATTTTAAAATGTTTGCTGGACAAAGTCCTCTTCACTTGCTTGGGATAGGATAGACTTTTCTTTCTCCAATCATAATGAACTCTATACAGAATAAACTCTATAAGAATAATTTTTTCAGTTTTTAAGAAGGTGACTTTTGTTGAGTTTTATGGAAAGGTCCTTTAGTTTTTAATGTGGCACACTCTATGACAAAGGTAGCAGGCAGGTGTGATCACTGAGAATTTGTAACATGGCTAGCTTGACTTGTGATGAGCTGTATCAAATACACACTCTATTATAGGCAGTACAAAAACCCAAAAGATCTTATTAACAATCTTTATATTTACCATACATTAAAATAATGTTTTGATATACTGATTTAATAAAACATATTTTAAATGAAATCTCATCTGTTTTGTTTTATATTTTTCACATAGCTACTAGAAAATCTAAAATTACACATGTTCCTGGCATTAGAGTTCTATTCAACAGCACAATTCTAGAGGGCTTATTTTTTAAACTGAGATAATATTCACACAACATAGAATTAAACATTTAAAAGTATACAATTTGATGCATTTAGTGCATTCACAATGTTGTGCAACTACCATGTCTCTGTTGCTCCAAAATTTTTTATCTCCCCAGAACACTCCGTATCTTATTCCTCCTTTCCCTCATTCTCTGGCAACCACTAATCTGCTTTCTGTGTCTACAAATTTGGGTGTTTCACATAAAAAGAGTCATTTAATATGTGACCTTTTTGTCTAGCTTATTTCAGTTATCATTGTGTTTTTGAGATTCATCCAGATTGTAAAATGTATCAGTATTTCATTTATTTTTAAGTTTGAAAAATATTCTATCGCATGGATATACAATTCCTTTATCCATTCACTCATAGTTCAACATTTGGTTTGTTTCCACCTTTCGGCTACCAATGCCCATGAACAAGATCTGTTTGAGTACCTATTTTCAGTTCTTTGGAGTGTCTACCTAGGAGTGAAATTAATGGGTCATATGATAATTCCAGGCTTAACTTTTTGAGGATCCACCAAACTCTATTCTGCAGTGGCTGCACCATTTTACATTTTTTTTTACAACAATGTATCAGGATTCCTATTTCTCTACATCTTCTCCAACACCTTTCTGGTTTTTAACTATAACCATCATAGTATGAAGTGTTACATCACTGTGGTTTTGAATTGCACTTCCTTAATGACACCTGATGCTGCAGATATTTTGATATGCTCTTGGCCATCTTCATGTGTTCTTTGAGTAAATGTCTGTTCAAGTACTTTGCCCATTTTTAATCGTTTTTTTGCCTTTCTGCTGTTGAGTCATAAGAGTTATTTATATATTCTAGATGCAAAACTTGTACCAGATTCATCATTTGAAAAAATTTTCTCACTTTCTATAGGTTGTCTTTTTACCTTCTTAATAATGTTGTTTGATGAATAAAAGTTTTTAATTTTTAAAGACATCTATTTTTTCTGTTTTGCTCATGGTTGTGTGTGTGTGTGTGTGTGTGTGTGTGTGTGTATGTGTGTGTAATGAAAGAATACACTGTGAAATTCAATGCCATGAAGATTTCCCCTTATGTTTTCTTCTAATAGTTTTAGAGCTCTAGATCTTATGTTTAGCCCATTGACCCATTTTGAGTCAATTTTTTATGTATAGAATGAGGTACACTGTCCAACTTCATTCTTTCACATGTGCCTATCCAGTTGTCCCAGCACCATTTGTTGACATGATTCTTTCCCCCATTGAATGGTCTTGGCACACTTGTCCAAAATGAATTGGTCATAGAGGTTTGGGTTTATTTCAGGACTTTTCATTTTAATGTGTTGGTCCATATATTTATCCTTATGCCAATACCACACTATTTTGATTTGTGAAACTTTTGAAACTGAGAAGTGTGAGTCTTCTAAAGACTCACACTGTTTTTCTTTCTCAACACTGTTTTTGCTATTGGGGGAACTTTGACGGTTCTATTTCTGAAAAATAAAAAAAAAAAAGGGCACTGGAATTATGATAGGAATTGCAATCCAAGAATAAGGGATGTCTTTTCATTTACTAAAGTCTTTAATTTCTTTTGGCATTGTTCTATAGTTTTCAATGTACAAGTCTTTCAGATCTTTTGTTAAAATTATTTCCTAGGTATTTTATTCTTTTAGATGATATCATAAATGGAATGATATTCTTAATTTACTGCTTGGATTGTTCACTGATGGGGCAGAGGAACACATCTAATTTCTGTGTATTGATCTTTTAACATGCAATTTTACTGAATTTGTTAATTAGCTCTAGTAATTTTTTGTGATTCCTTAAAACTTTTTCTAGATAAGATCATAGTATCTTAAAATATCAGTGGTGACAATGGGCATTTTTGTCTTGTTCATGAGCTTAGGGGGAAAGCTTTCAATTTTCACCATTGAATATGATTGTAGCTATGTGATTTTCTTAAATGCTCTTAATCATGTAAAGGAAGTTCCATCAATTCCTAGTTTGGTGAGTACTTTTATCATGAAAGAATGTTGAATTTTATCAAATGCTTTGTCCACATTTGTTGAGATGTGGAGATTGCTTTGGTTTTTTAGTTCTTTCATTCTGTTAATGTGGTATATTACACTGATTGATTTTCTTATGTTGAATCACCTGTTTGGGGCTGAATTATGTCTCCTCTAAGTTTATATCTAGAAGATTTTACCCCCAGTATCTCAGAATGGGACTGTATTTGGAGATAGAGCCTTTAAAGAGGTAATTAAGTTAAAATGAGGCCTTTAGGGTGTACCCCAATACGATCTGACTGCTGTCCCTATAAGAAAAGGAAATTAGGGTACACAGAGAGACACCAGGTATGCACCTGCAGAGAGGAAAAACCACATCAAAAAACCTGTAAGAATAGCAAAAGCCCAAGAAGAAAGGCCTCAGAGGAAACCAAATTTGCTGGCACTTTGACCTTGGACTTCCTGCCTCCAGAACTGTGAAAACATGAATTTGTTAAGTAACCAGTCTGTGATATTTCATTATGGTAGCTCTAGCAAATGAATATAGTGCCCTTGCATTCCTGAGATAAATCCCATTTGTCATGGTGTATAATCATTTTAATATGTTGGATCTGGTTTGCTAGTATTTTACTGAGAGTTTTCCTGTCAATATTCATACAGGACTTCGGTCTATAGCTGTCTTTCCTCTTGACATTTTTATCTGGCTTCATCATCAGATAATGCTGTCCTGATAGAACCTGTAAGGACGTGTTCCTCCTCTTATATTTTTGGTAAGTGTTTGAGTAGGACTGGTGATAATTCTTTCAATGATTTGTAAAATTCACCAGTAAACACATCTGTTTTTGGAATTTCTTTGTTGGGGGTTTATGATTATGGATCCAATATCTTTTCTTATTATATGTCTGTTGGGATATCCCATTTATTCTTGGACTAATTTTAGTAATATGTGTATTTCTAGGAATTTTTCCATTTCATTTAAATTATCTACTTTTTTGGCAAGCAAGGGCTCCTAGTATTCTACAGTAGTATTTTTCATCCATGTAGAGTTTGTAGTAATGTCTCTATTTTCATTTCTTATTTTAGTTTGCACATTTTCTCATATTTTCTTAGTCAATCTAAATAAAACTTTGTTAAATTTACTGATCTTTTCAAAGAACCAACTGTTGGTTTCATTAATTCTCTCTATTGTCTTGTTATTCTCATTTCATTCATCTCTTCAATCTTTATTACTGCCTTCCTTTTCTTGCTTTAGGTATAGTTTGCTCATCTGTCCCTACTTTCTTATGGTGTACAGTTAAGTTATTAATTAGAGACCTTGCTCCTTTTTAAATGCAGATATTTAGAACTATAAACTTCCCACTCAGTGCTTTTTTTTACTACATACTACAGCTTTTGGTATGTTGTGTTTTTGCTTCCAGGCATCTCAAAATATTTTCTTATTCTCTAGTGATTTCTTCTTTAAACGATTTGTTGTTTCAGAGTGTCTTTTAAAATTTTCATGTATTTGTGAATTTAGTTTTCATTGATTTCTAGATTTATTCCATTGAGATTTGACATCTTCAACTAATATACTGTTTCCAACTGTATTATTGTAGAGTTTCCAACAATACTGTAGACATCTGTTGCATAACTATTTCTTTCTTCAATTCTGTCAGTATTTGCTTCATATATTTTGAGGTTTATTGTGTACATATATATATATTTATAATTGTTATTTCTTCTTGATGAATTGACACAATTATCTCTCATGACACGTTTTAACATAAAGTCTATTTTGTCTAATATTAGTATAGTCTTTCAGCTCTTTTGGTTACTACTTACATGAAACATTTTTTTTCCATTCTTTAACTTTCAGCCTATTTGTTATTGAATTTACAGTGAGTCTCTTGTAAACAACACAGAGTTGATTATGTTTTTTTAATCCATTCTGTCAATCATCTTTGCCTTTGAGAGTTTAGTCCACTTTCATTTAAAGTAATTACTGATAAGGAAGGACTGCTTCTAAAGTACTAATTGCTTTCTGTATTTCTTATACCATTTTTATTCTTCATTTCTTCCATTACTGTCTTTCTTGTTTTTAGTTCAGTTTTTGCTGTGAATTATTTTGACCCCTGCTCATTCTCTTTGGTGTGTTTTCTAAAATATATTCTGTTAATGGTTATATTGGTGATTACAAAGAGTATCTTACATTTATAACAATAAATTTGAATTGATACCAACTTAGTTTCAATATCATATATTATTCCTATCCAAGTCTTTCCTCCCACTCTTTTATGCTTTTATTGTCACAAACTGCATATTTACACATTCTCTATCTAGTAACATAGATTTACACTTATTGTTTCATGCATTTGTCTTTTAAATAATTTAGGAAACTAAAAGAATAGACATCAAAAATAAAATAATCCAACTTTTTATATTTATTTATGAGTAAATAAATATTTATTTATCTTTCCCAGTGACTTTTGTTTCTTTGCATGGCTACAGTGTCCTGTTCAGGCTGAAGGAGTCCCTTTATCATTTATTGTGGAGCAGACACCAAATGGCCACAGCTTTTGTTTATCTGGGAGTGTCTTAATTTTCCCCTCATTTTTGAATGATAGCTTTGCCTCTTATAGAATTCTTATTTTACAGGGTTTCTTTTCTTGAGCACTTAGATGTATCATCCTACTGCCGCCATACTTTCTGATGAGAATCAACTGATGAGAAACCTCTGTACATGATGAGTAACTTCTTCTTTTGCACTTTTTAAAGATTCTCTCTCTGTCTTTCAAAGGTTTGATTATAATGTGTTTTGGTGTAGATCTCTTTGTTGTACCTTGCTTGGAGTTCATTCAGCTTCTTGGATATGCAAATTCATATATTTCTTCAAATTTGGGAAGTTTTCAGACATTATTTCTTTCAATATATTTTCTGCTCCTTTTCTCTTTCTCTTCTGTTTCTGCAATTCCCATAATTCCTATTTTCGTATGTTTCTTGGTGCCTTAGGCTCTGTTCATTTGTCTTCATTCTTTTAAAAACTTGTTTTCCTCCAAAGACCGATTTCAATTGCCCTATCTTCAAATTTGCTGTTTTTGTCGTTTTTATTTTGTTTTCTCTTTTGTTTTATTTGGATGCTTTAAAATTTTTTGTTGAGAATTGGACATTTTTAATATTGTAATGGGTTGACTCTGGAAATCAAATTATCCTCCCTCCCCAGAGATTATTGATGTTACTTGTTGAGGGCTGCAAGTTGTTCATTTGTTTAGTGATTTTGTAAGCTTTTTTACTTTTATTTTTGCAAAGACTGTATTCCTCGTCATGTATGATCACTGAAATATTTGTTCTGTTATCTCTACAGTCATCTAATGACCTTACAATGATTTCCTTAAATGCCTGGGCCCAATATAAAATGAAAAAAAAAGATTTTTTTCTTTAAATTATTTTTTTACAAATGCTACCTGGGAAGCCATTTGAGCCAAACTCTGCACCAGTTCCCCAGCAAACCAACAGACAAATTAACATGCAACCCTGATATCTATAGGATAAAGTCCATATTGTCCAACCAGGCACCAACAAGCCACATCAGGAATGTATGCAACCGTCCCCAGAGTTGGCTGCATGAAGCTTGGGAATAGGGATGGTAGCTGTTATATGAAATGCTAAAATTCCTCAAATTTTACTGGCCTCTTTATCCCTCATGCACTCTCCTGGGCACTACAATTGTCCCACTAGAATCCAGAGTCCTGATAGTTGACTTTGACAATTCTTATTGAGCTATTAGCTCAATAGTTGTTTCAGTTAAGGGGCCATTTTCTGGAGTTTCCTGCTCCACCATCTTCCATGACATTCTGGAGGGCACTTTGGAACCAGTATTGAAAAACAATGGTCAATAAGAAGGTCTAAAAATAGAAGTTCACAGAGGTAATAAAATTTGGAGGAGAGTAAGGCGTAAGAGAGAGAGAACTGAAGAAGAAAAGTAATTTGATGCAACAGTTTAAAGCTCCAAAGAGCCAGAAAGAAATATGAAAAGCATGAGGAACAGTAAAATAAACAGGAAACTTGATTTTAAATTTTGTGCCTGTCCTTAACTAGTTGACTAATTTCAATATATCATATACTATCTAAAATCCTTGTTTCTTTATTTTCAGAATAAAGGAGTTATGATTTCTATTTTTCTTTTCACCCATATAATTTTGAAATTTAAATGTGCAAAAAACAAAAGTGTTAAATGTTTTTAAGTTTTTATTTAAAATCATGCCTATGATGTATAGATAAAAAGTAAAATATTCTATATAATTAGCTTATATAAAGATTTTCACTCTTACGCAATATTAAACATTTGTTGAACATTTAATGTGCACTATTTAGTGCTAGTCACAAGAAAGGATAAAATTTTTAGCTCAAAAACAAGATCAAAGCAGTCTGCTTTCTTTCTCTCCCTAACCTTCATCCCTTGGGTTTTCTAGAAGATGTGCACTGTGCTTCCCAAGTAACAGCCTGTCTTCTGTGGTAACTTGGAATCTCCTGTAAGCGTTGCAGGATATTTTATTAATTTATTTAATAGAAAAATAATCTACAAGAAACTCATTAGTAAACTCACATTTAATATGTACAAAATGAACATAACTTTGTCCATTTCTTTTGTGGTACATAAAATGCTGAATTTTTGTAGAATACAATTATATAAATTTATGTTAATTTGTACATTTATATGCCCATATTTTTATAAAGCATGTAACATGCTGCTAATTATGACATGATTAAAAGAGAAAGATTTGTACTTAAAATGTGTGTTTCAGTTACATATTCAATTACAAATTCTATTAACAATGTTGTAATTTGGAGTTTCTTAACTCTTTTTAAGTTCTAGTTCACTGTTTCCTCAAAAATAATGGTAAAATTCTAAACTAATAAACTTTATGGAGGCATATTCTTTCTATCTGAAACTGAGACTGAATTAAGCTTGTGTTCATTTGCTTTGCCACTATAGAATGTAATTTAAAAGCAGTCACATTTTAAAACCACAAAAAGCATCCTTTAATCTATAGACTATGCATCAAGTTTTATGAGTATTTCATCATATGCGTATATGCACATTTTGATGCATCAAAGCATCAAAAAAGGAAAAAAAAATAATATGTACTATGTTGAGATAACATTTGTTATCAGTGAGTTTAACTTCTGTTCATATGGGTGACAAAGATTCCAAGATACTTAAAATTCACTGAAATTAATATTTTGCATTTTCTTAAATGTTGTCATAAATGTCATTCTCACTTAGAAAAAATATTAAATATATATTAAAACACTTTCCCAAAGTAACTTTCATAAGTAAAACTGAAGCTATTGTTTTTTCCCCCCAAGAAAATGCAGAAATATTTTAATATCTAATTACAAGAATTGAGAATAAACTAGCAAATTATAGATTTATTATCTACTATAAAATTGGGACAAGTTTAGGCAAAACAAGGTGTGACTTTTACAAACAATATCACTGTGTTTTTGTAATGACCATTCATGCTCACAAATGGCAATGTTCTAAGAAATTCTCTGTTATTTTCTTTCTTATTCAAAATATAATTTAAAGATTTTATTATAAATGCATGTAGCTAAGGAGCAACTGATTTGACTTAAACAGTTGTTAAGTGATTCATTCAAACATGATATTCAAACTATGTTTGAACTGTATATGGAATAACAAACTGTTATGAAACAGTTCAAAAATGGTTTCATTTATGTTTTGATGTTAGTATAAGAAGTAGTGGTAGTGGTGTTTTAACAGGGAAGAGCCAAATCTGACTACATGTTGGATCTGTTCCTTTCACTTTTAACTTTGCTCTCCACTGCTTTTGTTCACTAAAAGGATACTGTCTATACATAACGGCCTACCTCGGAGAACCCTGCCTCTCTGCCTGAATGTTAAACCAAAGTGCCTTTGTTCCGGGAAGCATCCGGACTCTGTCCACCTGTGGATGGCTACAAGAAAGAAGAAATTAACACATCTCCTCCCTGAAGCTGGTCATTCCAGGGGATATTTGCAAACTTTATGGCCTTTTTACTTCATCTCCTCCCCTTCTCTGTGCTATAAAAGAAACTGATATCCAAACCCCGATAAGATGGTTATTTTGAGACTTTAGTCTGCCATCTTCTCGGTCTCTGGACTTTCTGAATAAAGTCGTCTTCCCTGCCTCAACACCTCGTCTCCTATTAATCGGCCTGTCCTGTGGCGAGCAGAGTGAGCTTGGACTCGGTAACAGTGCGTGATTAGATTGATACTATACATGCATCACCTACATACAAATATGTTAATGCACCTAATTACATTGATATACTATTTAGAAGATATTATGTGGGTTATTTATATCATAGTATATTATGTAACGTGATTCTTTAGTACGTATTTAAATATGGTTCCAAGTAGGCACAAATATGTTCTGACGTTGGTGGTACTTGTGAAGTTTTGAGAAACTGACCACGACATTCTCCTACTTAAATCATTAATAATATCCTTTGATTTACAATATTAAATCTAAGCTATTCTATGGTTTTGGAATTAATTCTTTTATGATGCTCAAAGTGCAAGTAAAACCACATTAAACTTTAAAAATCTTTTCATATCAGATGAAAGTTTAGTGTGCCTGCATTTGATGGGAAGGACGAGAGGAACATTACACAGTGATGTCATGAAGCTTGGTCGTGGGGACCTTTAGGAGGGTCCCATGGGCGCAGGGATTTTTTAATGGCCATTTATCTGCAAGCAGCCATATACTTATCCCCCCAAAAGAAGTGCCCACTCCAGGGCATATCTTTAGAGAGAACTCACAATTTTCTACCTTCTGCCCTTTATTTCTTGTGACATCCTAGAAGGAGAGAATAAAATCAACCCTGCTAAATATCAGACTAGATAACATCCATGGATGTGACTCACCCCAAAGATAACAAACACTTTTCCCCAGGCCACCTGTTGGATGCTGACACAGACACTTTCTATTGAGTGATTTCTCCTATCACATCACTGATGTCTCTAGAGACACTTTGCTGCTCTGGCTTCTACTGAAAAGATTATTAACTCAACCGATTGCTAAGCCTCCCTTGCTTTATGACAGAAACAAATACAACATTGAAGTTCCTCTAGTCCTTCCTCAGAAAAATGACTGATACATAGTTGTTGTGGACTGAATTGCGTCCTCACTGCATATGTTGAAGCCCTAAACCCCAGGACCTCAAAATGTAAGTTTATTTGGAGATAGGGCTTTTAAAGGGGGTAAATATGGTGAAATGAGGCCACTAAGGAGGGGCCCTGATCCAATATAACTTGGTGTCCTTACACAAAGAGATGCCAGGGATGAATGTAAACAGAGTGACAACTATGTGAGGACACAGTGAGAGGGAGCCATGTGCAGACAAGGAAAGAGACCCAGAGAAACCATAAAGGCCTGCACCTTGATCTTGGATTTCTAGCCTCTAGAACTGTGAGAAAATAGATTTCTATTGTTTAAGCCCCCAGGCTGTCTATTTGGTCATGGTATTCTGACTTTCCTATGTTCTCCCTGTTGCAACAGGTTAATAAACCACAATTTGTTTGACTTCAGGTTTGTTCCTGGTGGTCTCTGTCTGATGGACTTATCCTCCATTTCCTGAGGGTCAAAACCAGCCCTGAGCTCAGGTAACACCGCTTGAAGCAAAAAGCCTTATTCTATGGCACCTGTGGAGACTTGACTGCCAACATCTATAAAAAATATTAGGTAAATACAGTAGTTTAAGAAGAGAGCATGTATTAGCTTATAGTAAGTGTAAAGAGCTCACAATAAGCAGCTGTGTGGAAGTAGATGATAATTATTTAATTTTATACATAGAAAATATATGATCATTATTATTTTTCATCATTTGTTATTTAATAAAATTATCTTACTTTAGGAACAAAATAATTTATCATCATTTAATAGCTTTTTATTGAGAATGGAGTTTATATCTAAATATGTTATTGACTTATTCCAGCTTGCAGACATAATTAGTACTAGAAAAATATTAGAAACTAAATGTCCAATTGTCAATCTAATGCTTTTTCCACTAAAATACCTCTTACTGGCACTCTCACCTTTTGAGATGGATTGCATTCTGTCTATGAAATGTGTATCTCCCTAAATAAACCCACTTCTTACGTATCAAAAAATAAAATAAAATACCTCTTACTGTAAAAAAGATAAGAAAATTATAGGAGATATTACAGGGTATTTGCTAATACTGAGGTGTCTTTTCTCCTTTTATTTTTCTGACTGTATTAATCATTTAAAATAATATTTTTGTAGGTTAAGTATGGTTTATAAATATTTCCACTGTTTTAACAAAAGTGATTTTTAAAGTTAAAATGAGAAAATGTATATCTAATGAATTTTTGGAACGTCACAACTATCACTACCTAAAAGAGATAAATCTGGATGAACTAGCTTATTTAAATTAATAAACTAATATCATCAAGAGCAGTCCAAATCCTAGATTCTGAATGAGGTTCTCAAAACTAATCTTTGCAAATTGAAATCATCTCATTGCCAACATCACCCAGCTATTAGGACAATCTTTCACTGAAAAGAGATATGAGTAATAGTAAAAAATTTGCACACACAGTTATTGATCATCGCTTCTTAAATTAACATTACTTTTATACAGATTGTAATTAGTGCTATAATATAAATTATCTTACTGTATACCTATTCTAATGTATTTAAGCAAAAAATCATCTCAGCAAAAAATTAATTTATGTTTCTTTCTATAAATTAATTTGTTCAGAGAGAAATACCTTTCTAGAAAAATTGATTATAGTTACTACTAATAATAAATAATAATAACAGTAAATTGATTATAATTAGCTAATAATAGTTACCTGTACTTTTCACTTCTTTAGCAAGAAATTTAATTTTCACAAGTCAGAACAACATAGTACTGAAATGAATTTTAAATCTGGTTTCCTGGCCAAATTACTATTATAGAAACATGACACACATTATTAAGAAATGATATTTATATGGTTAATGACTAAGTTATTTTGCTAACAAACATACAAATTATTATGATACATTTATTAGAAGATATAAAGATGTATGAGTTGGAAAGGAGAGAATACGATCAAAGTTTAAAATTTTATGTCATTCATTATGCTACAAATGTCTCAATAGGGTAAAAAATTTTAAAGAATAAAGATTGAAGTATGTACTACGTATAATATTTCTATATAAATTAACACAGCTTATTAATGAAAATGAAACCATTTAATATGTCTATTCCAAAATTTACTTCAAAGTTTCCTCACAAAATGTTGTTATTTCAATATCATTCTGCCAAGTCTAGTGATATATGAAAACATTTAATTTGCTAACACATTCCGTTCTCCTGAGTTTGTAAATTTAATTTTATAACATAATGGAAAACAACCATTACTAATCATCATTTAATGGTGAAGTAAAATAAGAGAATATGTTCCACAGCACAAAGGGAGTAGATAAAAAATCTTTGAAAAAATTTGCTCTCTAGACAATGCTTTTTTCATTGATGCTTGGCATCTAAATCCAATAGCACTGAAACAGAAAAATATAAAAAGAGGACCAAGCATCAGGAACTAATAGATATTTATTTCCTCCACCAAAACATCTTCTAAGTTTAGTAAAGGTACAGTTTATCAGTTGTAGAACTCTAATACCTGCCCACAAAATTCCAGATTATAGAAAGTTCAAGTGAGCACATCTTACTGCCATGTAAAGGTAGGTTAGACATTGCCTATCTCCATTAAAACTTCAGCCCAGAAATTACCCAGGTCCTCTTCCCAAATTCAGGGGCAAAGAAAAGACTGTAAATCTTGTCTCACCTGTAACCTGTCTAGATTTCTTCTCTATTACATTTTTTTCACCTTTGTCTACTTCAGAAAAGTGCAGACCCCTCAAAGCTTAAGCTTATATAGAATAAATTAATCTTCTGCACTGTATTTCTTCTTTTACTTCGAATTTACCTAAAATAAGAGGTTCTTGTTTGATAGTTTACGTTTGCACTCAATGTTTAATAGAATAACACTGCTCCATCCTTAATGCAGAGTTGTACTTCAGTTTATTAAAAAGCATTAACCAATAAAACAATGAAAATATGAAACCCACAGAAGTGTTAAGTCTTGAGTCAGAAGTAAAACTATTTTATCATTGATGTTCCCTTAAAGCTCTTTTATACCATATGCATCATTTAGAGACTAAGATTTTTCAGTCTCTACTGACACCAAATAAAGTTGTTATGTAAATTATTTTTAAAATTTTCCAAATAAAAAATACCATCATTTTATGTTTGTTTTCTTTCTGTGGCTATGACTTTGTTGTCTAACTTCTTCCCCCATTTCTAATGATTATGTATTTTTTAGCAACTGGAGAAAGGGAGATGAATTGTAAAATAGAAAGAAAAACAGTTCATATTATTTGCCTACCAGGCACGCTGATTGGAGATCTATGGAAATATATATTAGGAATACTTCTTCTAAATATATTTTTCATATGCTGAATTTACATAAAAATGTGTACAATATTATACAGAATATTTTTGAAATGTCAAATGTAAGATAATGTTAATAATTTGCTAATTTGCTTTTCCTTAGTGCGGTTTATCGTAAGTGCTGTAGTCGCATTTAAATCTAAAAAATCCAGTATATATTGATTATTTATCATCTAATGTGTCACAAAAATTTGCCGCTGTTTTGCCTCCAACATATCTTTTGCTGTTTTTCATAACATAGCTTGAACAATTTAAGTGGCCTGAAGCGACTTATTATTTTACATATACCCATTTAATTTTTAACAGATTTCAGTAAAACTTTTAAAAATCCAATTTGATACACAATTCCAAAAACATGGGTGAATTAATATAAATTTGAGGAACACACACTATTTTTAATATAATCTAATTGCATCATCAACAGAATTATTTAAACTATACTAGCTTCTATTTATTTAAAAGTCTTCTCGGAATATGTGTTCAGAAAAAATAAGAAATCAATAAGAGATACAGTAAACCCTTAAATATATATGCTATAAATGATGATAATATTGAATCAGAAAGTAAAAATTGATTATAGTTTATTGATATATTCTTGAGCTTTTAGAATGGAACAGGAAATAGAAAACAACATTAAGTTTTTTAAAGGGAATAATAGTGACAGAGTAGAGATCATTTCCATATTATTTATTTCAAAAAATTTTATGTCATATATTTTTTTAGACTATATTAATATATGATAATTATTTGGTTATTTTAAGAACATTAGCATACCAGTATAGTTAAACAGCAAACCTAGCTCAAAATGGCTTGGACAAAATTGGGAATAGGTGCTTCCTACAAGGTAGTTCAGGACTACATCTGGTCTGGCTTTAGATGTTACTTGTTCAAAGGTTCCAAACCATGTTATCAAACCAGGTTTATTCCATCTTATGGGTCTCGATTTTGCTGTATTATCTGCATTATCAGGCCATATCAGTAGCTCCAGGCCAATGGTATTCTTAGTGTTAGAGGATTCCTCAGAATCCTTGTCTTTCTCCCAAGGGTGCAAAATAAATCACCAAAGACCAAATAACAAAGACACAGACAAAACCTCAAGCGTCATTGGTCCTTACCAAGTCATGTTCCATCACTGTGGAGGAAGAATGTGATGCTCAGACCTGAGTTATTATATGCCCCAGAGACTAAGAGTGGGCAAAAGAGCAGTTCCCTGGAACAGTGGTTCTCAGTTTGTCTGAGAAATGCAAATTCTTAGCCACACCTCACACCTGCTCAATCAGGAACTTTAATGGTGAGAACTAAAGATCTGATTTTCAGCAAGCTGTCCAGGTGATTCTGATGCCTGCTGAAGTTTGAGAACCCTAATAGAACATATGGATTTTGGAACTAGAATAATACATAGATAATGGATGGCAAAAGTAACAGATATCCATAATAATTTCTTCAATAAAATAGCTGTAAGATGTAAATCTGTGTGTTTGTAGTTTTATTCTTAAATGAATAGTTTGTTAAATTAGCTGACAGGTAACTGAATACTGTATTCATTTACATCAATCTTCTGCAGAGAAATATTGAACTTTGTTTCTACATTATTATAACTTTAAGATAAATTCATATTACAAAAATACAAAAATTATGAAACATACTTACTTCCTTTTTTTGTGTTTTCCTAATTAATTTTAAAAAATGCTGCAAGGAACAAAAAACAAAAAATACAAAAAAAACAAAACAAAAAAAAAAAGAAGAAAAAATACTGTAAGGAAAGCACTTCAGGAATAAGAGTGTGAGAATTCTATACCCCTACCTAGCAAAATAATCATAACTGGTAAACATTGTTTAAATATATATATAACATTTGGGAATTTTCCTAAGAGCATATAGCAAATGGGGACACAATCATTTTAGAAGAGCTACTAAATCTTCGTAAAAACAGAATCTGTGGCTTTTGAGCCAAGACCTGCTCCTCTTCCCTGACCTCATCAAGATGGAAGCCAGGTGTATGCAGAAAGGAAGGGTGCTCCCTGCTTCCCCAACTACAAGTCTAGAGCTACAGTTGCTTCCTGGGAAATAGAGATTTCCATCATTTCTCCTCTCCTTCAGTTCCATATTATGGAGGCTCTTTTCCAGGCAAGCACTGATGAGAAGTCTGGGGTTCCTTCTTTTACCCAGTGCCCACTTGTAAGGTGTGTGAACACTGGGCTCAATGGTACTCATTCCTACTTACCCAGAAGAGTCAAGACAAGAAGACTAAAGGCAACAATGCTTACCCAATATACTGCTTATAGAACAGAAGTATCACACAGAGAAATGGGCTGCTATTCTCACCATAAGGTCCAGAACTGCGGCATAGAAATTCTGCCCAGGGGGAGAGGCAGGCCATAAGGGAAAAAGATTTCCACAGCATGCCCTAATGGGACTAACATTCTTTGGAACAGATTGTGGGAAAGTTCAAGCCTAAGGGGACTGCTGAAAACAGTGGAAATTTTTTTGGCGAACAGTTAAAATGAGGCTGGTAGCTCAAGATAACAACACATCAAACTGTGTACAATCTAGACATTTAACAGAGAGGACAGGAAAAGAAATAGCTAAAAAGAGCCCTCCTAGGATGGGAGCAAGCCTCAAATAATGTATCAAAATTACTCTTGCATAATTACCAAATTTAATTGGATCAGACTGTGGAATAATGATTGCTCCAGAGTGTCATCAAACAACAGAACCATCATCTAACAGTTAGTGGATAGTACCAACTGGATGGGATGTCAATAGATGTAGAACAGTTAGAAGCTGAACAAGGAGGTCAGGAGAAGAGACAAAGAGAAACCAAATATAACCACTGACATGCCTGCGTGGAGGGGTCCAGGGTGAATGTGTGTATGCCCAAGATAAGTCCTTTGAGTTGCAACATCAGAGGCTGAACATTTTCTGCAGAGAAAATAGACTTCACTGAAATATTATGGCCAAATTACTAAACAAATCATAAGCAAAAATGCAAACAAGAAGAAGTTCTAGAGCAGGGGAATCAGTATTCAGGTTTGCTAATATATCGTGTCCAAAATGACCAGTTTTCCTCCCAAGTCATTCTATAAAGTCAATATTTTCCTAATGTCAACATTAGATAAAAACAACACAAAAAAGAAAAGCACATAACAGTATCTTTTATGAATATGGATGCAAAAATTCTCAACAAAATACAAGCAAACCCAATTCAGCAATATACAAAGAGGACTGTTCATTATGACCAAGTGGAATTTATCTTATAAACCTAAGACTGGTTCAACACCTGAAAATCCATTAATGCCATACACCATATGAGTAGAATAAAGAAAATAATACACGATCATTTGTATAAATGCAGAAAAAGTATTTGATACATTCCAAAAATCTTTGTGACAAAAATACTCAATTTCTCGAAGTTAGAGCGTAAATTCTTACTAACCCTGATAAAGGATATCTGTGAAAATCCAGCAGCTAACAGCATGCTTAATTTGAAAGACTTAAGGGCTGTCCTCCTAAGATCAGGAAAAAGAAACAATGGTTTTCAATGCTTCTTTTTGATATTATAGAGAAGGTTGAGGCTGATGTGGAGCAACTACTAAGGGGTATGGGATTTCTTTGGGGATTTTAGAAACGTTCTAAAATCGATTGTGATGTAGGTTTCACAGCTCTGTGTATATACTAAAAAACTAATGAATTATACACTTGAAGTAGGTGAATTGAATTGTAAGTATACAAATTATACTTCCATAAAAGTATTTTTTATTTTTATTTATTTTTATTTTTTTTTGCGGTACGCGGGCCTCTCACTGTTGTGGCCTCTCCCGTTGCGGAGCACAGGCTCCGACGCACAGGCTCAGCGGCCATGGCTCACGGGCCCAGCCGCTCCGCGGCATGTGGGATCTTCCCGGACCGGGGCACGAGCCCGTGTCCCCTGCATCGGCAGGCAGACTCTCAACCACTGCACCACCAGGGAAGCCCAAAAGTAATTTTTTAAAGTAATAAATATAAGACCAAGACCTGCTGTTATGTAGAAAAAAATAAGTGCTGGTAAACATTCTTAAATTTATTTGACCATTAGGTCCACCTTCCTAGTAGTGACTGCAAGAACCATTGCAGACTCACAAAGACAATAGATGCCTTACCACAGAATTAAATCAAGACTGAGAGGCTTTGAAAACATTGATTTTCAAAGTGGCTGCCTGATATGAAGACACTCGGAAAATATGGTCATTTGCAAATCATACACAGTTCCCAGGTCCAAATGAACAAGTGTTCAGTAGTGTTATGCATAGTTAATGAACCTATGGAATAAGTCCAAACTTGCCCTCAACAACTATGTGGTATAAAGGAGTACCTCTTTCTGGTCAAATTGTTATAAATGAGAAATAACTGAACAGTACATTATGAATAATAATAATTAATAATGTGAAGGAAAAACCTCAAAGCACCCAAATGTATTTTACCTGCGTGCATGTTATTAGGAGTTCTGCCTGGGTGTGTGGAGGTGTCCTTGCACAAACAGCTGAAGTGTGAAAGCTTCAAAGAGAGTTTCTCAGACCACATGCAGTATCACTGTTTCTGTCAACTGGTGTTTCCTGGTTAAGTACTTTAAGGAAAAGTTAGGTAATATAAGGTCAAATGTGTTTCTTTGCACTGTGACATTACTTTGAAAAGTTAATATTCACCATAACTTCCAATGTTTTCTTTTACAGAATACCCTTAAATTATATTAGAAAACACCTGATAAATTCTATCCGAGTGTAAAAATAATGCCCACCTTATAAAAAGAATGAAAGAGTAATTATCACCTGAAATCCCACAAAAACGGTGATGAAAACATTTGATTATTCATTTAAAATACACACACACACACACACACACACACTTCCCTACATCTATCTCCACAGATGTTTAAAATTTTCCATTACTTATATTATTCTCTCCATTGCGTTTCATAATTTACTTTTTCTCCTAACATTACAAAAATAGGCATAATTTCATGTAAATACATTTTCATTTACGAAAGCCTTTTTTTTTGTATACTTTATTTAACTAGTTCACTCTTGATGTGGTTTGTATTATTTTACATTTCCTGTACTTAGACCTGGAATGTTTATTAAAGGGTATGCATTTTAACTTTTTGAATTTTAATGCTAGATTGCTCCTCCAAAATATGTCCTTTTACACTCCCAAGGGATAACTTTTATCCATAAACTTGTGGGAATTGTGCTGCCACTTTTTTCAACCTATTGTATTTGTAAATATTTTAAACAATCTCATCATTTCAAATTTTCTTTCTCTATTGACTAGTGAGATGAAGAATGTTTCCTATTGGTTGGTCACTTGCACTCCTACTTTTAAAAATTGCCTCTACTCCCATAACATTCTTTGGGAAAATCTGTTTCAGGAGCTTCCCATCCAAAGGGGGGACCCAGGGGGCAGGCACACATTCATTAAAGTGTGTGAAATGGTCTGAGGTCACCACATGACACATTCTCACACAAAGAGGATGTAAATCACAACCTGAAATCCTTATTCAATTTAGTCAGAACCAGAATGCAACGTAAGAACTTTACATTCTGAGTCCTGTTTTCTCAGCTAAAAGTGAACTGCATCTTACTTGTTTCCACATTCACTCTCTACTTAATGTTCAGACATAAAACATTTCATAAACAATATACACAATGAGGGCTATGGTGAGGAATAAAAAGGGAAAAGACAAAACATGGGATTCAAATCTCCTAATCCTCTAACAGATCTCCTAATCCACTCGCCTGCCGCCTGTAATGAATGTTTACTCTGCCACTAGGATTTGCTGTGCTGTTGACTGGAGTCTCGCTTCCAGCCCTCAGCCTGGCTGTGTCATCTGCTTAGTCTTGTAGTTATTTCAGGGTCACCTTTACATACTAACCAGTCTCTTCTAGAAACAAGGGAACAGAAAAATATCAGCTCTAATATGTATTTGTTTTAGAGACAAGCCATACTTTCTGCCCAGGGAGAAATAAAGTTTGATTTATGCTTTGTTGATTATAGAGGCAAAAAGATGCAGCTTTATTTAAGTAGAAGAGTTGGGAGGGTTTTTTTTGGCAAAAAAGGCCTGAGGTTATTTTCTCTATCCAGTGTGTACTAGGTATAAGACTCATAATTTCAATGTCAATTTAAATATATCTTTTTCATTCTAGGTTTGAAGCTAATATAATAAATTTAATGGTTTGACTAATTATATAGTAACAATATTTCATAGTAAAACAGACTAAATAAAAAGTTTAAACGACTAATAAGTTTTTGTTATTTAAAATACTTAATGTAGTTATATTATGAATATAGTCAGAATTGCTACCATGAGAAACAAATATTTTAAGGAGTAGGATGGTGGAGAAAAGGGAAAAAAAAATGCACTGAGAACCTAACGCTTGTGAGACATTTAACATGTATGTAGGTTTCTCCCTCCATGTGCAAATAGAAACCAAAGTGCAGGAAGGGCATTAGGCTGAACTATGGGAAAGTGATGATATAGGACCAGTCAAAATCCTTTTGTCTGGCGCCCAAATATTTGATAACAGTTGATCCTTCTCTCCTTATTGAAATAGTCTCTTCATTTGGCTTCTCAAATAACACGTTTTGCAATTGTTTTTTTTTGTTGTTTCCCGTTTCACTGGCTACTTGTTCTCACCTTTTTTTGCTGGATGTTTCACCTTCCTGACTTAGACAGTAGGGTGCAGAATATTGACCCTAATATGCGAGCTACTCACTCTCCATGGTCTAAAGTACCACCTATTTGTACTTCCAATGTCATTCTCTCTTCTAAGTGCCAACTTAACGTTTCTACTTTAATGTCTACAGGTACCTAAACATAACATATACCAAATTTGCTCCTCCCATAGCCTTCCCCCATCTAGGGAAGCAGCAACCCATGGGTCGAAGTTCTGAGAAAAATTCTGAGTCATCCTTGATTTTCCATTCTCATCCACTTGATACCTGATCAAAAGATATGCTCTAACTATGAAATATATTATGAAATATGTATCTGAATAATCTCCAGCCTGGACCAGAGCCAAAACTACCTTCCTGTCCACAACTTCCAATCTTTCCCTCTCTTATTCAGTAGACTTCTCTACTCAGCCATCAGAAAATATCCATTAAAAAGTAAATAACTGGCTTCTTACCACATTTGGAATCAAAGCCAAAATTCTTATCAGGTTTCTACATAACACAATGTCTGTTAATCTCCTAATGACACTCGCTTTCTCACCCCCTCCCAAGATAATGGAAGCTCTTTGAGACTACTATTTTATTTACTTTTTTGTCCTCAGTGCCAAGTGATTGATATACAATCTTTGTTAACTGAATGAGCGAATGAGGAGTTTATTGCTCGTCTAGAAAAGAGATAATTCTGATTTTATTCAGGTCATAGCATTAAGGATAGACAGAAGAAGTTAGGTGAAAATATCTGTGTAGTAGTTTCAATACAGACCTCAAAATGGTTTGAACATTTTTATGGCTAGAAGAGAAAAAAACTACCTGGTTAAAACTGCGAATATTGTCTTTATTTTTATCTGATATTGAAATTCACTTTTTTGGAACAGACTTTCCTTTTGTTTTGGAAAATTGCCTTTAGTAGAATTTTTGATGCTTGGTTAAGACATGAATGTAGTGACATGACCTGAATGTCCATTTTTCACACTGAGAAGTTAAATGGCCTTTTTATTAATGGAAATTGGCAGGTCATGATTTCTTTAGAGATTTCATTTCCTAAACAAATATTTAAACTGTGTTGAGTCAAACTGTGGAGCTCCTACAGCTGAGTGTTTCAATAGGAAAGGCAATCACTTCCTCCATTATGAGAAACTATTACTGACTTTAGGGCAGTAACTTGTGTTTGTTCATGTGGAACTTCATGTTAACAGCAGGCCTCACCCACTCTGGTTTATGCACCAGTGGACAGAGCCTCAAAGTAGACAGACATAACATCAAAAGCATACCTCTTGCGTAAATGTGTAAATGAATACATTTTCCATTACCTCCACCTCAAAACCCCCCATAGGGTCAAGTAAACAAGATTGACCTCTTCAGAGAATTGGGTTCTAAGAGTCTTAGAATTGTGCAAAGGGAGTCCACTTAAGGGAATTTCTTGTGATATGTGGGCTGTTAAAAATGATTTTTATATAAAACTGTGTAATTCTTTTATCTTAATTTAACATGAAGTTTAAAAGTGTGTTTTTTATTGTAAGCAAAATATATTTATTGTTTGGCATTTTGTTAAATTATTTCCTGATAAGGATGTAATTATAAGAAAAATATGCTTATTATATTTCTGTATAGGTAAAAGTATTTAACCAATTATATATATACATATGTAAAGACATCAATTTTTCCCATTTAATAGGTTACATAGTTACTTAAATCATTTTTAAAATAATTTATTTGACAAATGTAATACAAAGTATGTATTATATCAATTTGATCTGGGAAATATTAATTCCAAGTATTACAGACTTCTATTATGTGTTATGGCATCTAGCAGAGAAAAATAGACATTTATTACCTGATATTTGAAATCACTGCATGTTGTGCTTTTAAAAATCAACTGGTACACTGTTAAAATAACTGCCATATCTTATTTATAAAAAATGATACAAATTTTGGAAAATTCTTGCTGTTGTTTTAAAACACTTTTCTTCAAGTATAGTAGATTTGACTGATCTATAATTCCATAACTGAAAAGGGAAATTGAAAATAATCTTTACCAAATTTTTTATTATTATCAACAATATTTGAAGTCTTAGAGATATCTTTATACACTCAGTAAGGAATTCATTTAGATTAATGACTTTTACTAATCTATGAGCAGCATCTTGGGGAAATTTGACCGAATTATTATCATTTTTATGTTCCTCATTAAATGTTTTATCTCAAAGTTAGTATTTCCTATATTCCCCATCTCTAAATTATGGTTCTTAAGGTGTAAATTATACAATATGCATCTATAAATAAAAGCACATTAAAGCATTAGCACTACGGCAGCTATACTCTACCAAGTAAAAATTTGAAGGGAGATCTGTATCCCTATATGCTTATTTTATTTCCACTGACACAGATGTTTACTTGCTATTCAAATTAGTTACTATAGTTTTGCTTTAAAAAGGAGTAATTGAGTCAACACTCTTTGAAGTACCTTTGGAAGCCACTAGAAATCCACAGTTTGCATTTGGGAAATATTGACACCAATGATTCATAGACAAACCTTCATCTATAGTGACATCAAAAATAAAACTCTGGAACTTTAATGGTTAAAATCTGAGTTGCTTATGCTGAGTTAGGAAGTGGATGTCCAAGTCCCACATGCCAGGTTTTCCCCTCACTCCCTGTAACACCTCGGAGCTTTCCTTGTAAGGCACGGTCTCCCAGAATCACATTTTGAAGACTATCACCTTGTGAAGTACGATTACAATACATTGTGCCAGAAAAATAAAGTGAGGAAAAAAAATTTAAAACACCATCCCATACAGACAAGCTTATCTTTGGGATAAAGCTCCTTAATAGAAAATTTTCAAACTCTCCCTTTGGTAAAGATTATACAAAAAGTAGTGAGTGAATTTTAAAACAGTTTGCAAAGAGTCTAAAGAAGCATAATCAGGTATCATTATACTGGTGAGCCAGGGGTCAAAGTAATTGAATTTTTAAAAAGGTACAAAGGATATCTGGTGAATTAAATTATAATTAGAGTGTGGTAACATCTTATACATAATGTGAATGCAAATATAAATGAAAAAAATACTTGAAGCTGTCTTTTTCTTTCATTTCTCTGGAATAACATGCCTAGCTTCTAAGGACTATGTGGGTGCCTGAGATTAGTTCCCAGAAATGTTAATATCACTTATTTTTCATCCTCTCACTGATGTGAAAACACAGCTGGGAAATTAAATGCAAATGCAAACATTTCCTTAACAAAAGTCTTCTACTCTTGTAGAAATCTTTTGTATCTATTTGTTTTAATGACAAATCCTATTCAACATTTGTCACTATTAATTAACAACATGGATTTGATTCAAAAATGAATAGTCAGGTCATCTAAGTCTTCTTGGAATATTGCTGTCCAGGCTCTTCTTGGCTCTAAAATTATTGAATTTCAAATAATTTTCTTACCTACTCTGCAGATGAATCTCATCTGATGTTCACCTCAGATTCCATATATCTCCTTTTAGTTCACTTATTTTAGGTGATTTTCCCTAATTGGTATTTCCAGTTCCTTTAAATATTCTGATGTGTGTAAATTGCAATGATGTATTTCCCTATAACAACACTGTTGATCTATCTATATGCATAACTAACCCCATGGTACTTAACTAGCTACTTCCTCCTTCTAGACAATTTCCATTTTAATCATTCTCACAACTTTTATTCACTTAAATATATTGTATTATATTCTTAGCCAAACTACTTTTTAAATGTCATATCTCATAAGGCATGATTGATTCGCTTTTCAGGCTAAATATACTAAATGTCACTAGAAGGGAATCATGGAGGCATGTTAATCCTTTTGGGCCACTAGAATGCCACAGAGGCTTCTGGGACCTGAATAGCTATTGTTAAAGCATGTCTTTATTAAAAATACTCAGTTAGAGCTATATAAGGCTTTTTCTAAGGGTCACCCTCACATTTACGGAGGACCAGCTACAATGCTTTCTAGAGAATATTTGATTTTATAAAAACAGAAATCTGCGAGGACAAGTCATCCAAGAGGGCTGCCAGGAAGTGCATTTCTGAAACAAGAATGAATCTTTATAATTAATGTGCACATTTAAGGCATATTTTCACCTGCAGAAATGCCATTTGTAAAGAAATGAGGAAATATAAAGACTTGTAGCTAGAAACATATTTGATAAGCAGCTTCCTCCATCTACTAAAATATGTGAAAATAATGATACCTAAACCAAAACTCAGACAATAAGCAATTTGTTGGCAGAGTATAGAGGGATTATCCACTAACTATAACACTGATTGAGCTTGACAAGAAAAAACATCAGTGGACAATTTATGTTTTTTTAATAAAATAAGGAATTGGTTTCCTTCCCTCTCTTTTTCCTTTAAGTAGGAGGTCAAGAATCTATACTAAACAGAATATGGGCAGGGTAAAATGCCTTTAGGGTAGCCTAAATGTTGAAACTATTCTTCCCTTTGCTCTCTACTCATCTTTTTGTATCCATTTACAGAATGTACATTTAAAAGACAACAACTGGGAATTTAGGGAGAGGAATATTAAGTGTGCACTGAATCCTTGGAGATGGAATGGCTTAAAAAAGTTAGAATAATGCCTGGCAAACTCAGATAGGATTAGAGGCATGGACATCAATATATACACCTATTTCTCTGCAAGTAGGAGTTAAACACTAGCCAGTGCTCACTGCACAGGACAGATGCCTGGATTATGAAGAGCATGTTGAAGAACGAGACCAACAACAAAACAAATCAACACCGGATTTTGAAAATCGTCTATAAACAAAGAGGAAAGATACCCCCCCAAAAAGAAATATACATTTGAAGCTATTTCTAGAGAAAAAAAATGTTACTGTTTAGGTGGTCAATGAAATTCAAAATAATATTAAATCTACAAAGGAGAATGAAAGGCACTGAGAAGAGTAAAGTATTTTTGAATGGGTTTAAAGGTGAAATAAAAGTAAAACTGAATGAAATTCAAAGGGATAGGCTCTTGGAAAGAAAAGATCACAATGAAGGCAAAATAGCATTAGCAGGATTAAAAATTACAGTTGACCCTTGAGTAACCCGGGTTTGTGCTTTGAGAGTCCATTTATATATGGATAGTTTTCAGTAGTAAATACTACACAATCCATGGTTGTTTGAATCCACAGGTGCAGAGGAACTGTGGGTACGATTCAGGTGCCAACTATAAATTACATACGGATTAACTCCTGTGTTGGTCAAGGGTCAACTGTGTATTTAAGGCAGTAAGAGCAGACTGGGTAATGCAAAAATCTCATGAGAGGTGCTGAGAGAAAACTTGAGAAAATTTTCGTAAGGATGTAGGAAAAATAAAATGCAAATTAATAGAGGTGTAGAGAAGGACAGAGAGCAGGCCACACAAATACTGCTCATGTTCTTGAGTAGATGCCGGAACAATCAAATGGGCATTGTCAGTAAATAACGAGATATTTTAAAATGAAGAATGGTTACTTATTCTTTTATTTTTTATATAATTTTAAACGTTACTTTCCATTTACTATTATTACAGAATACTGGCTCTATTTCCCGTGTTGTACAGTACACCCTTGAGCCCATCTTACACCCAATAGTTTGTGCCTCCCACTCCCCACTGGTAACCACTAGTTTGTTCTCTATATCTGTAAGCCTGCTTCTTTTTGGTTATATTCACTCGTCTGTTATATTTTTAGATTCCACATATAAGTGATATCATATAGTACTTGTCTTTTTCTGTCTGTGCACAATGCCCTCCATTGTTTCAAATGGCAATATTTCATTCTTTTTATGGCTGAGTTGTATTTCATTGTATGTATGTGTATATATATAATGTACTATATATATGAAGATGTAATATATATATATATATATATATAAACTTCTTTATCCATTCTTCTGTTGATGGACACTTAAGGTGCTTCCATATCTTGGCAATTGTAAATAATGCTGCTATGAACATTAGGGTGCATGTATTTCTTTGAATTAAAGTTTTTTGGGTTTTGGGGTTTTTTTGGACATATACTCAGGAGTGGAATTGCTGGGTTATATGGTAGTTCTATTTTTAGTTTTTTGAGAAACCTTCATACTGTTTTCCACAGTGGTTACATCAATTTACATCCCCACCAACAGTGTAGGAGGGTTTCATTTTCTCCATATCCTTGCCAACGTTTGTTATTTGTGTTCTTTTTGATGGTAGCCATTCTGACAGGTATGAGGTAATATCAAATTGTGGTTTTGATTTGCATTTTCCTGATGATTAGTGATGCTGAGCATCTTTTAATGTGCTTGTTTGCCATCTTCATTTCCTCTTTGGAAAAACGTGTATTCAGTTCCTCTGCACATTTTTTAATCTGGTTGTTTCTTTCTTTCTTTTTTTGATATTGAGTTGTATGAGCTGTTTATATATGGTGGATATTAATCCCTTATTAGTCATATCATTTGCAAATATCTTCTTCCATTCAGTAGGTTGTCTTTTGGTTTTGTGGATGGTTTCCTTTGCTGTGCAAAAGCTTTTAAGTTTAAATAGGTCCCATATGTTTATTTTTGTTTTTATTTCCTTTACTTTAGGAGATGGTTCCAAAAAATTATTTCTGTGATTTATGTCAGAGTGCTCTGCCTATGTTTTCCTCTAGGAGTTTTATAGTATCTGGTCTTACATTTAGGTCTTTAATCTATTTTGAGTTTATTTTTGTATATGGTATTAGAGAATGTTCTAATTTCATTCTTTTCCATGTAGCTCTCCGGTTTTCCCTACACCACTTATTGAAAAGACTGTGCTTTCTCCATTGTATATTCTTGTTTCTTTTGTCATAGTTTAACTGAGCATAAGTGCCGGGTTTAATTCTGGGCTCTCTATCCTGTCCCATTGATCTATATGTCTGTTTTTGTGCCAGTACCATATTGTTTCAATTACTGTAGCTATTTAGTATAGTTTGAAGACAGGGTTCTTCTTTCTCAAGATTGTTTTGGCTATTTGGGGTCTTTTGTGTTTCATCTAAATTTTAAAATTATTTTTTCTAATTCTGTGAAAAATGTCACTGGCATTTTGATAAGGATTGCATTGAATCTGTACATTTTCTTGGGTAGTATGCTCATTTTAACAATACTGATTCTTCCAACCCAAGAACAGGGTATATCTTTCCATCTGTCAGGTCGTCTTCAGTTTCCTTCATCAGTGTCTCATAGTTTTCAGAGTGCATGTCTTTGCCTCCTTAGGTAGGTTTATTCCTAGGTATTTTATTCTTTTTGATGTGATGGTAAATGGAATTGTTTCCTTAATTTCTCTTTCTGAAACTTCATTGTTAGTGTACAGAAATGCGATGGATTTATATATATTAATTTTGCAACTTTACTGAATTCATTGATGAGCTCTAGTAGTCTTCTGTTGGTGTTGATTGTCTATGTATAGTATAATGTAATTTTTATTAGGAAAAAAATAACTTCCTTTTTGGAACTGAAAAAATACCTATATACATAGATCAAGAAAGTTCATCATATGCCAGACACAATAAATGGAAAAGTTAGTGAAAAGATATCCATATACACTATAGACAAAACATGCACACACACATGTATGTGTGTAAACACACATTCCTGTATATACATTAATATATGTGTATATATATGAATTATTTTAAAAATTTCCTCTGGAATATAAAACATTAAAAGACATTGTAAGATGTATAGACATTGCCTATGATGCAAAATTTTTTATGTATACATGTTTGTTTGCTTTTTTTTTTTAGTTTTTATCTGAAAACAATAAAAAGACAATCACATATACACCTTTATTCAGAAAAGTTACTAATTAATGTCCTATCTATAAAAATTTCTTGAAGTTATATCATGGATAAATGACATGAATCAAAATTAAATGCTAAGGGCTTCCCTGGTGGCGCAGCGGTTGAGAGTCCACCTGCCAATGCAGGGGACGCAGGTTCGTGCCCGTCCGGGAAGATCCCACATGCCGCGGAGCGTCTGGGCCCATGATCCATGGCCGCTGAGCCTGTGCGTCCGGAGCCTGTGCTCCACAACGGGAGAGGCCACAACAGTGAGAGGCCCGCGTACCAACAACAACAACAACAAAATTAAATGCTAAGCATTTGGGCAAAGGCATACAAACATTTTTTTTAAAAAAGGTAGAAACATAAGATTTAACATGAAACATCTCTATGATATAGTTAATGGAAAAAAACAAACTATAGACCCATGAACATCATATTCTAACAATTCATAATGCTTGCACATGTTTCAAATAACTGGAAATTCACTTAAGTGGTTTGTGAAATGGATGCCTCCAGGGAAGTGGATTGTTTTGGGGAAAAGAGAAAGGGCAAAACTCTTCTGTCCCATTGAGTCTATAAATCCCTCAATATTATTTATTTTGTACCAGGTGCATATGAAAAGTTACTTGAAAGAGAAAATACAATATATAAATAAAATATATGAAAATATTACATAATTAATAAATAAACATATTTTTGAAAAATATATTCATAAGATTTAGTGATAGCAAGCATTTTTGGTAATGTTAATTCAGGGCATCTGTGAAAAGACAAACTTCATAATATATTTCAATGTTTGGAGTCATCTGGATATTCAAGGAGAAAGATTACCTAAATTATAGGAACCATGATAAGAGTGGCTAAGTGTACTGGGCTATGTTCTAAGGACTTTATACATATCAAGACATTAATTCCCATTACCACCCTGTGAGGTAGCTTGAATTATAATCCCCATTTCACAGCTGAGGAAAGAATGAATAAAGTAATCTACCCAAAAGGTAAAAACATGAGCAGCAGAGTCAAAATGTTCACACAGGCCATCTGACCGCACAGCGCACAAAGCAATTCTGCTTCTACAATGGACTCAAAGTAAAAAGACTATTTAGTGATATGGACAATTTTGATGTGATGATAATTGAAAGAATACTAGAATGCAACTCAAATAATCTGAACATAATTCTGAAAGAATAACTAAATGTATACTATACACACAAAAATAAGATGGAAGGAAATATGAACAGAGGTTTAAACTCTGCTGGTATCGCCTATGATTATTATTAAAAACAACACATTTTATAAAGACTAAAATGCACTGTCATTCCTTTCATTATCATAAATATTAAAAGTACACTAGTTGCACATAAGTAGTTAGCTAATTAGCTAATTTACTAAGTAAGTATACCTACAGAACAGTTCCTCTGGGAGCTGATATCCTCAAAATGCCACAGATTAAGGAAGTTATTGTCAATTAAGGAATTCTAACCTACGAAGAGGTAATCAGTGCTCTGCCAAGAATCAACCCAGAAAAAATACTTTCATGTAATTTTTATTGTTTCTGTGTCGGGATGAAGAAAAGCATTAAAGTACAATGAAAGTATAATTTATCTTTTGTATTACATATACAAGTTTTCATTTAAAAATTGAAGAGAAATAAGTTATTTTGAAGAGATATTCTGATTGTTCAGAGACATTGCCTGCCTGTTATGCTGCTGAGCTAGGAGTCAAATATTAATTTAATGCTTCTTTCCTGCATCAAATGTGAAATCTATAGTGGCTGAAGATGTACCCAAGTGAGGGATCCTCATGTTGCTGAACTTGTAAACAGATTTGAAAACTGACTTCTTCATTTACCTCGTAAGACTATATTTTGAGATAATAGTGGTCTTTAGTTATTTTTGTCTCCATATATTTTTAAATGATTTGAATTATTGTTTATTCTTTACAAGTAGGAAGCCAAAATCAGAGAGAGGTTGTGTATGAACATACCTGCTCCTGACTGAAATTCCACCAGAATCAGATATAGTTCCAGCCCCAGGTAGACACATGTGATTCTGCTTCAGTAGTTTTACTGAATAGAGAGAGGCTGGCCATTTTGCCAAATGCCATTTCACTTTATTCATTTTACTGAATGACTAACCTACCAAATTGCTGAATAGTTTTTTGAAAGTTGTCAGCTGTCCTCTGACGGCTCTGTCTCTGACCCTGGTCCTCTATCTTCACGTGGAGCTGTGTGGAATATTTCTCTAACCTAACATGTAGCTTACTGTGTGTTGCAAACATATGCCTTTAACCACTTATGCTCCTCCCACTGTCCACCAGAGCGTTAGACTCTGTCATTAAAGTAGCAACAAATGATAATTGTAAACATAAGAGAAGAATTTCTGAAAAAGGTGATGTGTTAGTTTTGCAAAACTTGCACTAGAGAAAGGAGAGGAAAATGTGTTCAAGGAAAAGAAAGTAGCTTTTTTAAAACCATGGCTGAAAACAAAGCAAGGCAAGTTCCAAATGTGTTGAGTCAAAATCTATGAGGATGGAAAGTGATACAAACAGGAAAAAGAGGGAAGCAACTACAGTGATGCTCAAAAGGGAAGCCGAGAACAGATCCCTGAAGCCAGAGAGATCCATTGAGAGTCTCACAGCAAGATAGCAACATTTTTAAAAGTTAGAAACATCATCTCGTTGGCAGCTTAAAGATCAGAAATTAAGGTGAGAATTTTTGAAGCAGAAATATTAATTAGGAGACTTGCAATAATCTAGGCAATCAATGCGGAAGGACTAATCATATAGTACAAATGTGGATGCAGAGGGGGCATTTTTGAGAGATATTTAGTTAAATAGATTTGTAATGTTGATGACTAATTGTCTGTTTAGGCACGGGAAAAAATAAACGAAGTGAAAAGATTTGGGCGTGGAATATTGGTGCTTACCTCACAGAGGAAATAAGAGATTGATAAGAGTTTGGAAGGGATGATGATGATGTTGGTTTATTTTTGGACTTAAGATGCCATTCAAGGGAACTTGTATGGTAATTTATCAAACTGTGTGTGTGTCTGGATTTGAGCTCAGAAGGGAGAGAGATAAAGTTTGGGACTTAGTATAACTGAAGTTATATATCACACAGGAAATATGTATCAGTAAAAGAAAAAGTTAATAAGTATTGGTGGAAAAAGGAAGGTACATGATGGAGCCGGGGAAGAACTCACATAATTCTATCTATGTACTTTATTCTCTTCTGCTGCAAAGAATTTATTGGAAATGGCAGTTGTAACAGTCTATTACAAATACATACATAGATATATGTATATATTTGATTCTCTCTGTCTTTCTCTCTTTCTCTGCTTCCCAGTTAATAATTGTGGAGAGAGAAGATTTGGCCAAAAGAGAACTTCAAGATACTGAAAACCTTCCATCTCTAGGAAAGAAGACTTTTCACATGCTCTCTAATTGCAAATATCTTTCCTGTCCTTCTATGATTTAGCTGCATTACTGCTTAGATTTCCACCATTACAGAGTCCACATTAATCTCTATAGTGTGTCAAAAGGAATGAGAAGTGTACCTAGTTGTAACAATGCCCAGGGAGGTATTAGAAAAAACAAACAACAGCCATTAAAAACTAGCAGACTAATGGTGAAAGTTACCAGACACTTCTTCCCAAATGGAGACGTAGACAGTTGCTGAGGAGAGTGGGTAAACTGGCACAGGAATTAAGAAGGGAACTGACAAGAAAGGAATTAGCTTGTTAGATATTTCTTATCTGAAAGTCAAGGTATTACAACCTCAGAAGGATGTGAATGCCACTAACTGGTAGGCTGCCGCAAAGGAGTCCAAGAGAGGAATGGATATTCTGTGCTGATAACACAAACTCATCAAAGCCTGGGATTTAGGAAACTGTCTGCATCTGCTACCGTGATGTCTAAATCTGGAAGCTCCTCTGGACATAGGCAAACTAGTGATGGGGGAGAGAGAAATCAGCAGACAAACCTACAAGCATTATGGAGGACTCACTTTGAAATGCTAAGCACAAAGCATCACTGCAGCAGATGGGACATGCACGATTAGATATAAAGAAGAAATCGGTCTGTAGGTAGGGTCCAAGCTGGTGGAGTGGGTCCTACTGCTTACACAGTAAATGCGCAAGATACATTTAAGACTTGGATTAGAATGTTCTCTCATACCGTAGTAGGCAGAATAGTGGCTTTTCAAATATGCTTGTGACCTAATCCCCAGAACCTCTGAATATGTTATGTGGTAAAGGAGACTTTGCAGATATAATTAAGGTGCTGTCCTTAAACAAGCAGATTTCCTTGGATCCAGGTGGGCCCTATCTTTATTCACATAATTCCTTAAAAGCAGTGAACTTTCTTTAGCTGATGTCAGAGAGATGCCTCAGAAAGAGGAGTCAAAGAGATTTGAACTATGAGAGGAACTTGGCCGGTCGTTGCTGGAATTGGGACTATCTGGAGAATACAAAATGAATGCAGGCAGCTCTAGGAGCAGAGACGGACCCACACTGACAGCCAGAAAGTAAACGGAGCCCTCGGTCCTACAACTGCAAGAAACTGAATTCAGCCAACAATCCGAATGAGCTAGGAAGCAGATCCATCCTTGGAGTCTCCAGAGAAAAACACAGCATTCCCTATGCCTGATCTCAGCTTGTGGGACGCAGCCTAACAACTCTGAACCACGACTTCTGACCTACACAACTGTGAGATAATAAATGGGCTGTTTTAAGCTGTTTCATTTATAGCAATCTGTCGTGGCAGCAACAGCGAACTAATAGGTGGGTATTAATGTGTGATATTGCCATGAACTTAGATCACATTAATAAATGATGTCAAGATAGCACAATAGAAAATTCCAAAGTACTCCCCAAAGTCAATCTGAGGTGTATTTTATTTCATCTGCATATCCCTCTCTAAAAAAGACAGTGAGCAAAATGATGAAAAAAAATTCAGATGACAAAGAAATCAACCGACTTTAAACCACCTTACACATGTGATTCAGTAATATACACCAGGTAAAAACTACACAATGAAATAAAGATTTTAGGTGTGACTAACATGTGAAATATAAAGATGTGTAGAACTTCTCTGTAAGTGGGCAGAATATGATAAGTCTGTGATGGTAAATAATGTCCTTTCAGATCTCCTAATAACACTTAAACGAACAGATATTATTTTAAAAGTCTTCCCCAATATTATGAGATAAAATGCTGTTCAAATTCATTCATAGCTGCCCTGTGCAGCCACCCAATCATCCATCTGCAAATGACCTTGAAAATTCCAGAAACCTGCCACAAATGCATGGCCCACCTGCCATCACTTTTAGGAAATGGTACCCCAGAAGCCAGCATGTTAGGAGGTCGACAGAGTCTGCCTCTCCATCTCAGTTCTCAATTCAGGGAGTAGCATATATATGCCACATGTGCTTTCCTGTTGTTTAAATAACACTGAGCCCCTGCTGCCTCCTTTTAAGCCAAGATATCCTGTGAGGGAGTGTGAACATAACACCAAAATGCATTTATAAAAGTTAGGTTTAAGAAAGTTTTAGTGCCTACTCTAGCACACCCCCTCCGTTTTATAACCCCCCAAATAACTCTAATAAAATGAATGTTTTGCCCTCCTCTACCCATCACTTTCCTGTAGTGAAAGTTGAGAAGCATGGGGCCAAAGAGGAGAGAGACAGCTGAGAATATTTTATGATGCTGAGCATGTCAGATTTTCAGCTTCATGGATTTTAAACACACACACTTCTGAATAACTCTGCCCTCAGACCTGCTCTTTCTAGTCTAGCAGTCTTTAAAAAGATGGCAATTACCACTTCATCATGTTCAGTGATATGTGATTTGTCTCCTTTTTATTCTTGTCAGTGATTTAAGCATTTGAAAGGAAGAACAAAAATAGGTATTTTAAGCAGAGGCAATTCTGAATTATAAAATTCTACTAAAAATATGCAAGAAACCATGTCTTCCCAATTTGAAATAAAAGCAAACAAAATCTTACTATTCTGTGATTAACCATTTATTTCTACAGGCATTTATGCTGAAGTTAGGGGGTAGCAGTTGGTCAATGATTAAAACTGCCTTCCAAGGACTTTCTAGGTACTGGATACGGCAGTGATGGAGGGAGCCTCATATATTCTTCTACACAGAGTCTCAGGGGAGAAAGTAGTGATGGGCTCCCAGAGTGTGTGACCCGCCAGCAACATGGAGCATTACCTCTACTTATGTGTAAGTAGATGTAACAGTGTAGTATTTTATTTCTGTATATGTTTACTTCTCATGAGAAATTAGAAGTATTTTCAGCCTAGAATATTCTAAATCAGAATTTGTTGGAATTGTGTGTGTGTGTGTGTGTGTGTGTGTGCACCCATGTTTGTGGGTTCTATTCAGCTTTTCCAAGAGGAATGCTTTTGTTATTTTATGTCAATCTTATTCACTTCTGTTCATGCCACTCTTATTCAAATTCTGTGTTTTGTGGCTTCAATTCTTTTTCTGTGTGTTTGCAACATACTGAATTATATGACAGAAGAACTTTGCATGCAACTAATATTCCTTTGAGAATTATAAAGTATTCATATTATATTGGAAACTTTGTTTCTAGAATACAATGCCAAAGGAATTATAAATGAGTATTTTTTGAGATGCTTTTCAGGTATATAGTACTTTTCCGAACCCATTTACAACAAATGAGAACTAGGAAACACCAACTATCTAAACATAAAACAATTTCTTAGAGAAGGAGATATTTTCCATTGTATTTTGTTTACTTATTTAATATAAAATAACTTTATTTAAAATTAATTCTAATTTTATCTTTTTAAACATATTTTAAATAACTTTCGTAAAGAATGTATTGAACCAATCAAGATTCTCCTACAGTGGTGTCCTTAATAGATGGCCTCAATCAACTCTTCATAGGAAAAGCTGGTACAGAAAGTTTGCTGCTGTCAGAATCTATCTTCAATTGTTGACCTTTCACCTCCCCTTTCAGCCAGATTCTCACAAATCTAACCCTTTCTCTGAAATGATGCATTGGCTCATTAGCCAGAATACTGAGCCTACTGTCCATAAATTTTGAATCAACACTGATTTACATTTTCTTGCTTGTACTTGACTGCAGAAGCCACAAGAGATTTGGAAGGATTTCATATTTGCAACTGAACATTGAATTACTCAGAATCTTATGCTAGGTAAATGAAAGTTGTTAATGAAAACACTAATAATCTCATATCAGAATAAATGGAATTTGGGGGATATAAGTATCCATTGTAAAGAAAGCAAACAAATAAACAAACATGTCCCTAGTGCCCAAGTGAAGGCAAAAATATGAGTACTTAAATATATGTATATTAATTTTTAAGATCATCTATTATTTTTATTGGACAATTTTTTTTAGAGCTGTTTTAGGTTCACAGAAAAATTAAGATGGTATAGAGATTTCCCATAAACCGCCTGCACTTCACATGCACAGCCATCTTCACTATCAACATTCTGCTCCAGGTGGTATATCTGTTACAACTGATGAACCGATATTGACACATCACAATCCCCTAAAGTCCACAGTTGATATTAAGGTTCACAGCATGTTGCACCTTCCATGGGTTTGAGATAATTTATTTTTATTATAATTAATTTTTACTTATAGTTACCAGTCACTATCAAATGAGGTTTCTTGTCTATTACTAATATTTTCAGTCAATATGTTAATTCTTACATCATTGAGATAAAATTGGTGTAAACTGCGTATATTTAAATAAATGATTTGTTGAGTTCTAATATACATAAATACCCATAAAACATTACTACACTCCAGATGATAAACATATCCATCACCCCAAAAGTTTTTCTGTATCCCTTTGTAATCTTTTTCTTGCATTTCCCCCATCCCAGCCCTGCACCACCCCCAGACAAAACATTGACTCTCTTTTTGCTACAGTAGATAATTTTGCATTTTCTAGAATTTGTCTAAGTGGAATATTGTACATGATATTTTTTGTCTGGCCTCTTTTACTCAGCATAACTATTTTGATTTATCCATTTTGTTGTGTGTATCAATAGTTGGTTCATTTTTATTGTTGAGGGCCATTCTATTATATGGGTGTACCACAATTTGTTCATCCATTTACCAGTCAATAGGCTTTTGAGTTGTTCACAAATTTTGACTATAACAAATAAAGCTGACATAAACACTCATGTATAAAATCACGTATGGCACATCCTTTCATTTTTATTGTGTAAATACCTAGGATAACTGTATGGCAGCTCTATGTTTAACTTTTGAGAAACTACCTGATTCCAAAGTGATTATTCTATTTTGTACTGCCATCAGCAGTGTATGTGAATTTCAATTGCTCTGTATCTTTGTCAACATTTGGTATAGTCGATCTGTAATTTTAGCCATTCTAGTGGGACTGTAGCAGTATCTCATTGTGGTTTTAATTTCCATATCCCTAATGATTAATGGTGTTGAACAGTTTTCATATGAATATTTGTCACTTGTATATCTTCTTTAGTGACATTTCTGTTCATGTTATTGCCCATTTTCAAAATTGAGTTTTTTTGTCTTTCCATTATTAGGTTGAAATGATTTTTTATAGTTTCTAGGTAATGTCCTTTGTAGAATATATGGTTCTAAAATATGTTCCTATTCTGTGCTTGCCTTTTCATTTTTGTAGTGGTGTTTTTTAATGAACAAAAGTTTTGATTGTTATGAAGACAAATTCAGTGACTTTTTTTCTTCTGTAGTTGATGTTTCTTAAGTATATTTAACTAAGATTTGCCAACCCAAGGTAAGTGAAATTTTATTCTATATTTCCTTTCATAAATTTGATAGTTTTATCTATAATTCATTTTGAGTTAATTTTAGTCTGTAGCATGTAGTAATGGTTAAAGTTTATTTATTTACTCATTTATTTTGCCTATGCATATCTGTTTGTTCCAGTACCATTTGTTGAAAGATTGTACTTTCCTCATTGTACGGCCTTAACACCTTTATCAAAAATGAATCAACCTTATACATATGCTGTTTCTTGACTCCTTTTTTCTATTCCATTGTTCTATATGTCTATATTTATGCTCACAGAATTCAGTCTTTATTCTATAGCTTTATGTTAATAATACATCTAGAAACTAGACGTAAGTCTCCCAACATTTTTCTTCTCTTTATTCAAATAATTTTGGCTATTCTAGATACTCTTCTTCTTCATATACATTTTTTATCTTAACTCAAAATTCTCCTGGGATTTTTTTTTCCATTTTATCTATCCATAGACCAATATTGATAGAATTACCATGTTTTGTTTCCTGAACATTATGTACTTTTCTATTCATTTAAGTCTTCTTCTTGATCTCTCATGAAAATTGTCATTCTAAGTGTACTGATTTTGCATATTTTTGTCAGATTTATCCCTAACAGATTTCATGTTCTTTGTTGCTACTGTGGGTATGTAAAAAATTAATTTCCAGTTTTTCATAGCTAGTTTATTAAAAGCAGTTGAGCTTTGTATAATATAGTGGCATGATATCCTGTGTCTTTGCAAAACTCATTTATTAATTCTAGCACCTTTTTTTCATATATTCATTAGTATGATAGTTTTGTTTTCAAATAGACATTTTGACTTCATTTCTAATCTGTGTAACTTTCAGGTCCTTTCCTTCCCTATTTGCACTGAGAGAACCTCTAGGACAGTGTTAAATATAAGTGGAAGGAACAGACAAATATTTTTTCCTCAATCATAGAAAACATTCAATCTTTCAACTTTAAGTATGATTGCTGAAGGTCTTTTGTAGATGTCTTTTATTAGGTGATAAAGTTCCCTCCTATTTCAAATTTGTGAAGATTTTATCAGTAATATATGTTGGAATATTTTAATTATTTTATATTTATCACTTTAGTAAAATTACCAAGCTTTGTTTCATATGTTTCCTTAATTTTGTAATTAAAATTTGTGAAATATATGATTATATTTTCTTTCATATATGGAAAATTGGTATTTCTTTTAGAAATGTAGGCAGCCACAGGAATTATCTAGACTAACTCTATATTTAGAGATACAGATTATAATTCCCAGTTTGTTTAAATGACTGTCTCAGGGTTACTCAACACACAAAGTAAATATATAGAATTTCCTTCTTTGTCCATTGTCTCTCTTCTTTAAAATACAGGAATAATGTTTTGGAATTAAATTTTCAATGTTTGCTAATCTACATTGTACATTCAATGAGAAAATAGGAATAGATCTTTGAGAATTAAATAATACTATTATAAATTCATTTTAATGGATGAGAAATATTTTGTCTTCTAAACATTATATCATATATAAACACTTTCATAAGTGTGTATTTTATCATAAGTATTCATGATATTTTCAGTCAACAAAAGGAGAAGTAAAATTTAGGTGCCAATAATATAAACAAAATTATTTAGTTACTTTTACAATGACAGTAAACTATTTCTAAGTAGTTTTATTTTTTATTATTTACAATAGATATAGACAGCTAGGGATAAGTTTCAGTGAATTAATGGCCTTTGAAACCCTGGACAACTTATCTCTTATCTCTAGGCCTTTTTATTTTCTGGGTAAGTATAGGTATTAAAATAAATGATTTTTTGATTCAAATTTTTTGTGATCTCTGATTGGCCTGACAGGTGATGAATATATATTAATTAACGTTTCGAAATGTGCGTTACTGAAGGTATCTCATTTTATGTGTATCTCAAATCAATGTGGCTGTTTCAGTATCTACTAAATTCCCTTTGATTCTATGAGAAAATAAAATATTTTTGTTTAACAAGTAGTCAGTCTTTTGAATTGAATCTAGAAGAATTAAGTTAAATATTTAAGAATTAGGTGATTTCCCTATATTTTATTATCATCTGCTACTTCCAAGATCAGTAAACTGAAGCCTAATTGAGTCTGTTAATTTTACACAATTTGTAGTTACGAAAATTTTCTATTTGATTCAGAATTTAAACTTTGTATAGTATAAGTAATTCTTTTACTTGTTAATGTATGGATAATGTCAGCAATAATGATCAGAAGGATAATTTTAAATTACTGGTCACTGAGAATTTAATAAGGGACAATAGTTTGTGTTTACATTTAATTAAATATACAGACTACCCAGTCTAATTTTTTTTTTTTTTTTGCGCTACGCGGGCCTCTCACTGTTGTGGCCTCTCCTGTTGTGGAGCACAGGCTCTGGACATGCAGGCTCAGCGGCCATGGCTCACGGGCCTAGCCGCTCCACGGCATGTGGGATCTTCCCGGACCGGGGCATGAACCTGTGTCCCCTGCATCGGCAGACGGACTCTCAACCACTGCACCACCAGGGAAGCCCCCCAGTATAATTTATAACAAAGTAAGAATTTATATTGTATATTCATTCTTAGAAGGAATGTGGGTCAAAAATTGTATTTGTTTCTTTCCTTAAAACTCTCTATTTTCAGTTTTTTAAAAAAATATTTATTTATTTATTTATTTTTGGCTCTGTGGGGGTCTTTGTTGAGGCACACGAGATCTTTCGTTCTGGTGTGCGGGCTCTTTGTTGCAGCACATGGGCTTCTCTCTAGTTGTGGTGTGTGGGTTCCAGAGTGCGTGGGCTCAGTAGTTGTGGCACACGGGCTCTATAGTTATGGCACAGGCTCCAGAGTGCATGGGCTCTCTAGTTGTGGCACATGGGCTCTCTAGTTGTGGCACGTGGCCTCAGTAGTTGCAGCGTTTGGGCTTAGTTGCCCCGTGGCATGTGGGATCTTAATTCCCTGACCAGGGATCAAACCCCTGTCCCCTGCATTGGAAGGTGGATTCTTAACCACTGGACCACGAGGGAAGTCCCCCAAACTCTCTATTTTCTAATAGAATAGTTTACTCTAGGCTTAACTTCAACACATAAGGAAAAGTAAGGAAAAATGGAAAACAGCATACTCTGAGGAAGAGATTATTTATCAGTTTTTTACTTCCACATTCAGGAAACATAAAAGCCAGATTTCCACAATTATGAGAGTAAGGTTCTCTCAGTAAGCTTAGTATTTGAGTGTATGTGACTTTGTAAAATCAAATTTAACATATTTGAACTCTCAAAAAGCAATCATATCAATTTTATAACAGTACACCTGATTACAGCATGTTATTTGCTTGCACTCACCAAAATAAAAATGTTTAATGCTGTAGTAATCTTCAAAGAATAGTTTACTTGTGTCATCTAGTTCATTGTTTTGCTACCATTTTGTTTTAGTTAAAACACACATTATTAAAAATGTTTTCTTAAGAAAGAACATGATTAATAATTTTGTTTTCTTAAGAAAGAACATTATTACATACATTTACTGTGCAGATTAAATGGCACTCCCCAGACAGTTATCTATTTAATGGAGTGAATCTACCACTTAACAAGCAGTTTTAGCTTTATTATAACACTAACTAATATATTCTGTAGTACATAAAATGCATCTATTTCATTCCCTTCCTATACCTTATTGATGATAACTTAGTATTGGATAATGAGATGTAACTTAAAAAGTGACCTCATGCACCCCTCCCAGGAGGCAAGTAAAGGAAATAATAATGATCATGCCAAGGAAATTCCCATTTTTCCCTAGCGTGTAGCCAAGGAAAAGTAATTATAAGAGTTCCTTTCCTATTTCTACACAGTGGAATGCATAATCTGAACAGGGTTATGAGAGAATTTGTCCTGCAAATTAGAGCTTGGCAGTAATGTCTGTGGCTATAGGAGCCTACTGGTATCTGGGGTGTGTGTGTGTGTGTGTGTGTGTGTGTGTGTGTGTGTTGGATTAAACTGTGAGTCCTGGAAAATTTAAAGAATAAAATCATAGCTGCACCTCAAGGTAATGAACAGGAAGAGGATGAATTGGTTCCTCCTCTAAGGAACCAATATTAGCCCTGAACAATCTTGTGAAATTTAGATTGACAAAAGCTGAGTGAAGATTGACAAAATGAACCTTAGAAGAAGGAGGAAATTTCCTAGAGAATTACTGGAGAGCAGGCAGAACAAGCAAGGTTAGTGACCAGGGAAACCCACAAAGGTATCACTGTTAACTCTGTACAAGCTTCAGCCTTGGCTATGGGAAATGTCCAATTAAAAGTTCAGGTTTTTGCTTTTTCTAATCCATCTATAATCCCCTTTAATAAATCTAACTTCTTATTCTTACCTTTCATGTCCATAAAGCACTGTGTGTTAGCTCTTTGGGAACTAAAGGAAAGGGTGAGGAAAGGAAAATGAAGCGTGGCCATCAGTCACCCTCTGTGTTCTCACACTCAGGCAGATGAATGCAGCCACGAGATGAGCTGAAAAAGGAATTTGATCCTGCCATGCAGCAGGAAAAGCAGGAAGGGTCAAAGAATGTGGGACAACTCTTCTACCTTATAAGTTCATTCTGCAACAATAATATGAGACATTAATACTCCCACTATCTTTCAGAGTCTTTTTATTACCAGTTGGGCACAAGTATGAAGTAGCTCTCAAACATTATTTTTGGCATATTTTTTCATGATAAATTAAAAGAATGGAAGGAAAGTTAAGAGTCAAAGACAGCTGAGCTTCCAACTAAGTGAAGTCTATATATTTATTTCCAAACTGAAAAACACCATTGACTTTTAATTTTTTTTATGTTTTATAACATCAACTGCTGACCTCTCTTCATTGATTGGTTTTAAAGGAAAAAGAAAAAGAGGGGGGGATTTTCAGCTTTTTCTGAATCAACTACTTTGTAATATGCTTTATAACTTTAAATTTTAAAATGGCCAAATATGATGCATTTAAATATAACAATTATGACTAATGTTAAAGAACAAATATTTAGAACTAATACTTTTTAGAATTTCAGTGCTGTTCTTCTTTTGAGCATATGTTAGCAGATGTTCATATTGATTAAGACTGAATAAAAAATGAGAAAACAAGTTTTTCTGATTCTCTAAGTGATAGTGGATATAATATTTTAAAGAGAAAGAACATTATTTATCTAATAATTATTATGTTACATACATTCTCTTATACTGAATAGGAATGTATATATATTATATATTATAATGTATATTATGTATATATTATTTCATGACTTACAAACTATATTTTCAGGACAACACTTAATTTTCTTTTGAGTTTCAATTTTACCTGAGAAAATAAGAGGAAGATTGTCCATTGAAAAAAATCCTTGTGTTCAAAAGTGACCATTAACATCTAAATAATTCTGTCAATGCCGCAACCTATGTTGCTAGCTTTGAAAACCAAAAAACCTTTATAATGCATGTGATTTGGCTCAATAATTGTGAAATAATAGTTCACAATATACTCAGTAATGATTTTTCTCCATGACAAAATGAGAAGGGTCAAGAATGAACATGGGGAGATAGCACATTGAAGACAAGTATTATATGAATAAGAATAAAATAAAAATTAGAAAAGCTGGCATTGAAGCTGATCCAGCAACAGGATAATCAACATAATACACTATGATCAAAATGTAGCTTGCATTATGCCAAAGCTTATAATAGGAACACCTAGTAGAAAGGCAACCCAATTAATTGGTGTTGATCAAACTCAAATAATAATGCTTTACCTACTTGAAAAATTATATGCAAAATCAAAACTTTTTGTCTCAACAAAATATAAACTAGAAAATAAGCCTTATTATTTGCATATTTTCTGATAATACTTAAAATGACTTGTTTTTTCTGATTATTCTAATTTATTTGCATATTTTGGTTAAATCACTTGCACAATTTCCTTAATGATACAAGTTGTAATCAAGCTCTCTTATAAGTGCTCTATTCTTTTTAAAATTTACCAAGGAAAACATTTTTGTCCAAATTTCATTTAAGGCAGTATTTGTAAAGGAAAACTCCAACAACTATGCTTCGTCTTATTTGTGTATGCATAATTTGTATGTTCCAGTTATTAAAAATGTGTTTGATGCATAATTTGTATGTTCCAGTTATTAAAAATGTGTTTGATGCGACTTCTTGTGTTATGGGTTTGTGTCCCTCCCCAAAATTCATCTGTTGAAACTTTAATCCCCAGTACCTGAGAATGTGACCTTATTTGCAAACAGGGTGATTGCAAATGCAATTAGTTGTTAAGATGAGGTCATTGGTGTGAGCCCTAATCCAAAATGACTGATGTTCTTATAAAAAAGGGAAATTCGGGCACAGAGACACGGGTATAGGAAAAACGCCATGTGAACGTGAAGATGGCCATCTAGAAGCCAAGGAGACAGGCCAGGAGCAGAGCTTTCATTCAGTCCACAGAAGGAACCAATCCTACCAAAACCTGTATTTGGACTTCTAACCTTCAGAGCTGTGAGACAATAAATTTCTGTTGTTTAGGCCACCAGACGTGTGATATTTTGTTACAATAATTCTAGCAAACCAATACAACTTGATTAATATCATTTTATCTCTAAATTGTTCATTACTGATTTAACTACCAAGTTTTCTAAACAGTGAGTCAAACATTTTTTACAACATTGACTTCTATGGGGAATAATTATAAATAGAGAAGAGCAAGCACAGGAGTCTCCTCCAGGGCCTGTGTGACTAAAGGCACACACCAGGACAAAGATGCAGACAGAGACCAGCTTTCTGGATCTGGGCAGAAATAAGGTGTTCAAATGTAAACTGAAGGAAGGCCAGGAATGGGAGTAGTTTGAAACAGTGAAAGACAGCTCTGTCCTCTGTTTAAAATGTAAACATGTACTATACACACTACTATATATAAAATTGTTTAATAAGAACCTACTCTATAGCACAGGGAACTCTGCTCAATACTCTGTAATGGCCTACATGGAAAAGAATCTAAAAAAAGAGTGGATCTATGTATATGTATAACTGATTCACTTTGCTGTACACCTGAAACTAACATAACATGGTAAATCAACTAGACTCCAATAATTTTTTTAAAAAAAATCCTGAAGAACAAAACCAAAACTTCAGTAGCCTAATATTTTTCTTTTTTTTTAAATATTGGGTATAATTGGGCTCCACAGAAGCAAGACAATTGTTGTCTTGTATCTCTTGTAGACTACCTTAAAATTTAAAGCATCCTTAAATTTGAGTTCAAAAGACAAATCAGGGATAAATGATCCCAGACGGTAATTCAGGTATCTGAAATAGGATAGAATCCTTTTTGCTTCAATTGACAATATTCTAATTGTGTAGAGGGTTTAAGAAGAGGTTTTAAATGCGCTATCTAATTTGATTTTTTGTTTTTATGGGATAAGAATATCAGGCCCTATTTCAACCTCCATGTTTCAAGGCGAAAACAGAGCAGCACAACACCAAAAACACCTGATTCCTAGAAAGAGAAATTAACTTTTCCCAAGTCAAGAACAGGATGAAGCAGGACTGAGACAAAATTCCAGTCTCTTGCTTTGGATTTCCATCTTATTTACACAACAGCATATTGTACTAACTCACAGAGCAGTGCTATGTCTGTGCAGTGCTTCTCATAGACATTGCACAAACATTACGTTTTATACCAAAATTATCATATTGAATTTGATATCTCTTGAAATGCATTCATTGATGATTGTCTCATTCATAAAATAGGTATTCAGAACACTTATCGACTTACTGTGGTACCCATGCCCCCAAAAAATGACCTCATCCTCATCCCTGGAACTTGTGAATATGTTAGGTTACAGAGCAAAGAAGAATTCAGGTTATAGTAGAAATTAAGATTACTAATCAACTGACCTTGAGATGGGGAGATTATTCTGAAATATTCTGAGGGGGCAATGTAATCACAAGCATTCTTATAAGTGGAAGAGAGGAAGACAGGAAGGAAAGAACCAGAAAGATGGCCGCTTGAGAAAGCCTTGACCCAATGTTTCTGGCTTTGAAGATGGAAGATGAGAGCCAGGAGTCAAGTAGAAGCTGAAAAAGGCAAGGAAAGAACTTCTTCTCTACGACCTCCAAAGGGAATGCAGACTTGGCACTGACACCTTGATTTCAGCCCAGGGCTACTTGTGTCAGATTTCTGACCTATAGTACTCTATAATACATTTGTACTGTTTTAAGCCTATAATTTTTTGGAAATTTGTTAAGGCAGCGATAGAAAGTGAATACAGGTAATATTACTGATTGAACATATCCAAAAAACAAATAGAGAATTCCTAAAAATAAACAGGGAATTGCAGTACTGTATGGTAAATGGTATGCTGGAGAAATATGAGTTAGTATAGGACTATTTAGGCAAGTCCACTGAAGTTCACTAGGGACTGGGAAGGAAGTAGGACATAAAGGAAGTATGGGTTTTCATTAAGAAAATTTGGGTTTGGTGTTATGACTTAAGGTGAATGAACAGCAGGTATAAAGACCAAAAAGCAAGAAGGAATGTGGCATCTTGGGATAGTATTTTGGTATGGGAAGTTTATAGCTTATGAGTAAAACAAAACAAAACAACAAAACCAAACAAACAAGCTAACTAAAACTCCAATTACTGTCAGGCTAAAGACAGACTAATTATTTGAGAGATAAACGTATTAAGGAGAATGCATTTGATATCTTGAGGGGACTGAAAGGCCATTAAAATGACTTCAGGATGAGCTTTGCATTTGAGATAGAAGAAAAAGATTTAGAGGGGGCAGCAAGGGGTGCAGAGAGACACGTAGAAAGCTGTTGCTTTATGTACTTAGAAATGATGGAGGCCTGAACTGGGAGACTTGTAGGGAGGAAGAGAGAATGGACCACGTTTTAGTCTTATTAGAAGAAAAATTCAACATGGATTTTTAATTCCTTGAGGAACAGTGGAAAGGGGGAAGAATATATTTTTATTGCTTTAGCCACTGAGTATATGGTGATGTCATGATCTTAAACAGAAACTCAGAAATAAGAGTAGACTTTGATATGAGATAAACAGTGAATTCAGTTTGAACAAATAGTATTGAGAATCCAAGTGACAATGTCTAGTGGGCCAAGCATGTGTTGTAGTCCTGGTGAGAAATCTAGTCTGGAGGTATAATTGGATTATTACAGCACATAGATTATAATCACCAAAGGACAGTGGGTTAGACAAGAAAAAAGTCATAGGCAGAACTTTGTGGAATTTCAACCTTCATATGATGACTAAAGGAACTCAGTAAAGGCAATTGAGGAGTGACCAGAAATAAATAGGTTTTGAGGAAACTATGGCAACTGAAAAACCAAAAAAAGCAAACATTTAAGTGGAGGGAATAATAAGCAATTTCACATACTTGAGGAGACACTTCGCGTACTTGTAAAATAAGAGGTAAAAACATTTCATTGGGTTTAGTAACAAGCAAGTTAATGTTGCCATTGGCAAGGGCAGCTTTGGTAGCATGGGAATCAGATTGTGAAGGAAGTAGAGGACCATTGAGTATAAGAAACTGTAAAGTTTGGATGAAAAGGGAATACAAGTACAATGGCAATTGGAAGCTATCATGCTGTTTCGGGGGGAAAGATTAGAAGTCCTTGAAATGATTAGTGCAAGGTGGTGATCATAACCTGTGAGATCAAAGGTAAACCATAGAGAAGGACTCTTTTTTTTTTTTGCGGTACGTGGGCCTCTCACTGCTGTGGCCTCTGCCATTGCGGAGCACAGGCTCCGGACGTGCAGGCTCAGCAGCCACGGCTCACGGGTGAACCCGTGTCCCCTGCATCGGCAGGTGGACTCTCAACCACTGCGCCACCAGGGAAGTCTGAGAAGGAATCGTTTTTAGACTCAGATCTTACAGGATGTAAAAAAAAAAGGATACAGAGAATGAATGTAAAAACATTACAAGGAATTAAAGGTAGACGTGTTTGCTTATATTGTAACTAGAAATAATGAAGAAAAGATGAGTGTAGTGCAGAAAAGGGGATGGATTTGTCTGGAATGTATGACCTACCTCTATTCATTCTGTGGGGAGTTTTAGCAGTGCATTAATTGATGTCAATCTCCTACAGTAAGTAAAACTAACTCATAATGAATAGCCAATTGCTTCTTGGGCACCTAGGGCATGAGTAGATTTGGGGCAATAGTAGATATCCATTCTAATCAGTAATAACTATTGGTAATAAAATAAATGTATCCTTCAATTGTTTGCATTTATTTTATAAAATATTTGCAGATACATTTTTTATTTGTTTAAATTGTAATTAAACGGACATAATGTAAAATTTACCACTTTTAAATGTACACTTCTGCGGCATTAAGGATAGTACATTGTTGTGAAGCGATCGTCAGCACCCATGTCCAGAACATTTTCATCTTTTCACCTTCCCCAGACTCTGTATGGACTGAACACAAACTGTCCATTTCCCCCTCTCCTAGCCCCTGACAACCACCGTTCTACTTTTTGTCTCTGTGAATTTGATGAGATATTTCATATAAGTGGAATCATACAATATGTGTCCTTTGGTGACTGGCCTATTTCACTTAGCACAATGTCTTCAAGGTTCATCCATTTTTGAAGGATGGGTCAGAATTTACCCACCTTTTAATGTTGAGTAATAGCCCATGGTACATATACACCGCATTTTGTTTACCCATTTACCTGTTTATGGAAACTTGGGTGCTTCCACATTTTGCTATTGTGAAAAATGCTGCTATGAATATGGGTGCACTAATATCTCTGCAGTCCCTGCTTTCAACTAACTCTCTTGACTATATGCCCAGAGGTGGAATAGCTGGATCACATGGTAATTTCGTGTTTAATTTTCTGAAGAACCATATACCATTTTGCGTGGTAGCTGCAACATTTTACATTTCTACCAGCAATGCACAGGATTTTGATTTCTCCACATACTCACCAGCAATTATTTCATAGTTTGTTGGTAATGGTCATGCTAATGGGTGTGAGGTAGTATTTCATCATGGGTTTGATTTGCATTTCCTTGATGATTAGTGATGTTGAGCATCCTTTTTATGTGCCTATTGGACTTATGCATATCTTTTTTAGAGAAATATCTATATAAAGTCCTTTGTCCATTTTTAATTGAGTTGTTTTTATTGTTGTTGAGTTGTAGGAGTTCTTTATATATGCTGGATGTTAACCCCTTATCACTCAGCTTAAATGAACCTTCCAAATTAGATCTCACCATTCTGTATCCTTGCCAAGTGCCTTGCCTGTCACAACATGGACTATCTGTTTCTTAATGTTGTCTTCACAGTATTTCAAGATCTACTCCCTACCTCCTCCTCAGCCTCTTTCTTCACTGATTTCCAGTTTGCATTTCCATCTTCCTTGACTCCCAAAGTGCTTGCAATTGCACACATCTAGGTCTTTGCTGATGTGATCTCCTTACCAGAAGAGCACCTGGTCTCCGACTTTCTTCTTAAGAACTGCTATTTGGGGATATACTTGATTCAGAAGTTACCTCTGCTCAGAATCCATCCCTGAGACTGCTCCTTTTTTTGGTGCCCTGTGCTATTTTATACATATGTCTTTTATCCTATCCCATATTATTTTGTAATCGTCTTTTACAGTTTAATTTCCTAGAATTGAGAAGAGAAACCGTTTCTTATCTATATTTGTAGTGAAGAGCCTTGATAATGTCACATGAGTACAACAAATGCTGGCTGTTGTGGATAAAGTTAATAATAGTAACTTGAAATATTAATTTAAAAATGTAAAAGGTTGGAATTGGATCTTTGCACAGCTGATAAATTTTAAACTACAAAATACTTAATATCAAATAGACCATACTTCTTCTTTGCCTGGCTTTCTTCTTTCTCCCTTTAAATTCTTTTCTCTCTGCTTCTGTTTCCCTCTCCCTCAGTCTCTCTCTCCTCCTTCCATCCAACCTAACTCTCTTTTATTTTTAGTTGAAAATGTTCATCCTTTTGGAATAGACAAGAACAATATATCATATACTAAGATGTCTAATTTACTTATGTATTTAATGAGGTATTATTATGATTAATAATCAATTATAGCTTCAGTCAGAAGAAACTAATCATTCAATGCTTCCTAGGCAGTCACTATAAATGTGCATTACCTCTCAAGACAATCAGTAATCTATAACTTCTGTAATGCTTTAAACATCACAGATGCTTTGCTTTAGTCCTAGCTGGTCATCAACAACAAGGGTCCATTTATATTACTCGAATGTCTGGTAACAAGTTCACTGCAATTTGCCTCCCCTTTTTTTTTTTTTGTGGTACGCGGGCCTCTCACTGTTGTGGCCTCTCCTGTTACGGAGCACAGGCTCTGGACACACAGGCTCAGCGGCCATGGCTCACGGGCCCAGCTGCTCCGCGGCATGTGGGATCTTCCCGGACCGGGGCACGAACCCGTGTCCCCTGCATCGGCAGGCAGACTCTCAACCACTGCGCCACCAGGGAAGCCCTGCCTCCCTTTTATAGGAACAGTTTGTGTTAAGATGAGCACAATTTACGGTGAGCACATTGCAGATGATATACGGTATTCTGTGTCCCACAAAATCCTCTGTCTGGTGGCAGAATAGCGCTTGGTATGGATGCCTCCTTTCCACTTTTGTTAAGAAATTTATTTAGCTTAAATCTATTTTTAAATTGTCACCTAAGGATATGACAAATATTCATTAAAATTTAAGATAAATTTACTTTTTTATTTTATAGGAAATTTTCATTCCAAATTTACTAAGGATGATGGCAGTGGTAGATCTTGCTGAAAATGCACTCACCAAATAACACTGCAGAGATAGAGGTCTGTTATAAATTAAGGGAGAGAATTTGTAATTGAATTTCCTTAAGAGATGTGACTTTGTTATTGAATAAAATGGGGTAAAACAATCAAAAGACTGAGCATTACTAAATAGAGTGTCAGGCATACATACCTTAAATAGATAATCATCAATTAATTATTTGTATAAAAGTGTGAAGATAAATGTGTATTAACATTTTATTTTGCTAATTCTTAAAACGTTTGTTAAAAACATTTGTTTTTAACAAATTTGTTACTGGTTTTGGAATATTTGTAAGACAAATTGCCAAGAAAGTATTGTGCACTGAATTGCTATAAGGCATGGTAATAAGGTATTTTACATATACCTTGCTAACATGAGTACATACATATGTACATGCATTTCTTTTCACTGTGATGTCCCAGAGGCACTACAAAATATTTTGGTGATTTCTAAGCATTAAAGAATTATTAGGTTATTTTGAGTGTAGTGCATTAATTCTCCTAGGGATCTTGGAGGTAACAATAGTCTGATTCTCTATTTTTGAACCTCCCCAAAACTGAATATAAAACATTAATCCTTGTGGTATATAAGGTTGTACAGGCTCCTTGAAAGTGTCACACTGCTAATTCAGTCCAACAACTGAAATAACTCAGACTAGTAACACTATTATTCCCAGAACAGGTTCTCAATGGAAGGCTTACATAATTGGTCCATTTATTTTAAATCAGAAGAAAAAATAAAATTATTAAAAATCATAAAATATATATTTAAAGTTATTAATTATGGATAGGAGACATATGACTTAAATGTCAATTGATAAACAACATTTGGGAGACACTGGTAGAAGGTGGTATTGAATGCATTTTAGTGAACTCTGTTCTTAAAATAAACATCTTATTTATGTTGAGGATGTATATTTTGTCACTTAGATGACTACATTTATCCTACGTGTGTATTTTTTTGGTTTGCTGAAAAATAGATATGAACATGATTTTCACATTATGTTATCTACAAACTAGAATATGTGCTTAACCTCATATTTATTTATTTATTTTTATTTTTTTATTGAGGTATAGTTGATTTACAATGTTTTCTTAGTTTCAGGTATACAGCAAAGTGATTCAGTTATACATACACACACACATATATATAGTGTATATATATATGTATATGTAGTACATATATATTTATACTCTTTTTCAGATTATTTTCCCCTATAGGTTATTACAAAATAATGAGTAGAGTACCCTGTGCTATATAGTAGATCTTTTTGGTTTTATCTATTTTATCTGTTTTATATATAGTAGTGTGTATCCGCTAATCCCAACCTCCTAATTTATCCCTCCCTTCCATCTCCTGTTTGGTAACCATAAATTTGTTTCCTATGTCTGAGTTTATTTCTGTTTTGTATGTAAGTTCATTTTTATCATTTTTTTTTAGATTTGACATATAAGTGATATCATATGATATTTGTCTTTGACTTACTTCACTCTGTAATTTCTATTTAAAGTACTTGGATAAAATTTTAGATAGTCGTGTTTTTAACACTTTAATGTTAGCTATCCAAGATGGTAGCCCGTACTACATGTGGCTGTTAAACATTTGGAATGTGGCTAGTACCAACTGAGATGTGTTGTACATATAATATATATAGTAGATTTCAAAACGTGCTGAAAAAAAGAATTCAAATTATTTCCTTAACTTTTACATTGATTATATGTTGTGATAATAATATTTTGGATATATTGGGGTAAAGTGTTATTAAAATCAATTTCTCTTCTTTCTTTTCTGTTTTTAATGTGACTGCTAGAAAATTTAAAACTATGAGGATGGCTAAAATATTTTGCTTGTATTATTTTTCAAATGGGCCAGTGTTAAACTCTAAGGAGAGGAATAATAGTTTGAGGATAGTAATAAAATGTCATGATTATAATTTTTATAATTATGGTATCTTTATACAATGCAAATCATTAAAAACATGATATTAAACTATATTTGTTGATGCTGAGATATGTTTCCAATATCTAATAATTAAAAGAAGTTACAATTAAAATAAATCTTGAATATATAAGAGTAATATAGTCATATATGTATATATGTAGATCTCAAAGTGATTGTAACTGAATGATGTAATTAAAATTAATTCCAATTTTCTCTTGCATTCCTTTCTGTTTTATTTAACTTCTACAACAAGAAAAATAAATAATCATTGTTTAAAAAAAGTTATGGAAATATGGTAGTTAATACAAGCAAAAAAGCAAAGTCTTTGGCAGACCTTTTATTAACATGAAATTTGGCTTAAACTTTAGGAAAATTCAAAAATCTATTTTTCTAGTTTTGATACATTTCTTCCCTTTTTTCAACAAGATACACTGGATTTAAACTAATATTAGATACTCAATGTAAATCTTACGATGTCTATATACATGGATAAGGCCTGTTAAAACTTTGTTTTGTCTGGTTATAACCATAGAACTACTCCATAATAGCAGTAGAACTCACTTAACTGACGGAGTAGACCTTTAGCTGGTTAAAAATTAATGAGGCAATAATAACTATTCATTAAAATAAATTTAGCAAAAATGTATTTTCTAAGTATTAGCTTTCAAATTCTTTAAATAAATATTTTTAAAAGATTAAATGCTTAAACGCATATGATTATCTGATATTATAAGTTTAAAAAGCACTTTATTTTATATTTCATAATAACGCTCACTTGTTAGATAAATGCCTCTCTAAAGGATCACGTGACAGAGCAGAATCTTATAAAGAAACTTTCAACTGGAAAATTTAGATAAAATGCATTCTCTCAGAATAACCTAGAGAAGGGAATTCAGAGAACAGCTAGTAATTAAAACATGACAGATTCCATTCCAATTGTTTTAAATTGTTGAACAATTTTGGCCAGTTAAAAATTAAATTCCATTAGTATGAACTCAGTTTGGGAATCTGAGATACTTTGAAATGAAGCAAAGGCTTTAGTGCCAATCTGCAGCCACTCAGTCATGTCCAAATGGCTCAGATCTGGGCAGCAGTGTCCCCTGGATCTCCACAGTAAAGCCACTATGAAGACGCCATCCAGATAGGGTTTCAGACCACACAAGGAAAACATAAGCCTCAATTCAAGGAGTTTCTGAGAAGATGGTATTAAGAACATGGGGTTAACAAAGCCAAAGGACTAGTGAATTACAGAAATGATTGTGAAAGTCCATAAACAGCCTCAGGCAAACTCCATCTCAGAATATTATGCTGAAATCAGCGGAAAGTAATTTTTAAGTCAGACACAGTAAATTATGATTGACAAGTGTGGAAAATAAGAAAGATTGGTGAGTTACCATTTTATTATTTTTTATTTCAATTTCACTTTGTCAGGCAAGTCCTTATTCTCAATATCTATATGACAAAAGAGTCAATACTTCAAGAAATAAATAGAAGTGTTTCACCTGAAATAAAAGAAGCTAAAATATCTAATTATATCTGCTTTTAAAAGTTACAAACAGGTCAACAAGCAAAATTTACCAGTGAGAGATCAGAGCGTGTAAAAATCAGAGAGTGTAGAATGCCAGTGGATATAGGTAAAAAGAGAAACATAAATGTGTACCAGCTACATCAGATTAAGGTAACCTTAGCAATGGTGAGGACAAAGTCATCTTCAAATGGGAATGACTTAAGGCTTTTGTTGTTTTTAAAATTATAGTTCAAATCTATATTGTCTTAACAGTTGTAATTTTATTTTTTACTTCTTTAGGCTTATTTAAAAATTTTTTTAAACATCTTTATTGGAGTATAATTGCTTTACTTTGTTGTGTTAGTTTCTGTTGTATAACAAAGTGAACCAGCTTTATATATATATATATCCCCATAACCCTTCCTTCTTGCATCTCCCTCCCACCCTCTCTATCCCACCCCTCTAGGTGGTCACAAAGCACCGAGCTGATCCCCAGTGTTATGACGCTGCTTCCCACTAGCTATTTTACATTTGGTAGTGTATATATGTCCATGCCACTCTCTCACTTCTTCCCAGCCTACACTTCCCCCTCCCTGTGTCCGCAAGTCCACTCTCTACGTCTGCGACTTTATTCCTGTCCTGCCCCTAGGTTCTTCAGAATCTTTTTTTAGATTCCATATATATGTGTTAGCATATGGTATTTGTTTTTCTCTTTCTGACTTATTTCACTCTATATGACACACTCTAGGTCCATCCACCTCACTACAAATAACTCAATTTCATTTCTTTTTATGGCTGAGTAATATTCCATTGTATATATGTGCCACATCTTCTTTATCCATTCATCTGTCGATGGACACTTAGGTTGCTTCCATGTGCTGGTTATTGTAAATAGAGCTGCAATGAACATTGTGGTACGACTCTTTTTGAATTATGGTTTTTTCAGCATATATGCCCAGTAGTGGGATTGCTGGGTCATATGGTAGTTCTATTTTTAGTTTTTTAAGGAACCTCCATACTGTTCTCCACAGTGGCTGTATCAATTTACATTCCCACCAACAGTGCAACAGTGTTCCCTTTTCTCCACACCCTCTCCAGCATTTATTGTTTGCAGGTTATTTGATGATGCCCTTTCTGATTATTTGATGATGTCCTTTCTGACCTTGATACCTCACTGTCGTTTTGACTTGCCTTTCTCTAATGATTAGTGATGTTGAGTATCCATTTTCATGTGTTTGTTGGCAATCTGTATATCTTCTTTGGAGAAATGTCTATTTAGGTCTTCTGCCCATTTTTGGATTGGGTTGTTGGGTTTTTTGGTATTGAGTTGCATGAGCTGCTTGTATATTTAGGAGATTACTCCTTTGTCAGTTACTTCATTTTCAAATATTTTCTCCCATTCTGAGGGCTGTCTTTTCATCTTGTTTATGGCTTCCTTTGCCATGCAAAAGCTTTTAAGGTTCATTAGGTCCCTAATGAACCTAAGGTTCATTAGGTCCCATTGTTTATTTTTGTTTTTATTTTCATTTCTCTAGGAGATGGGTCTAAAAGGATCTTGCTGTGATTTATGTCATAGAGTGTTCTGCCTATGTTTTCCTCTAAGAGTTTTATAGTGTGTGGACTTACATTTAGGTCTTTAATTCATTTTGAGTTTACTTTTATGTATGGTGTTAGGGAGTGTTCTAATTTCATTATTTTTTACATGTAGCTGTTCAGTTTTCCCAGCACCAATTATTGAAGAGGCTGTCTTTTCTCCATTTTATATTCTTCATTCCTTTATCAAAGATAAGGTGACCATATGTGTCTAGGTTTATCTCTGGGCTTTCTATCCTGTTCCATTGATCTATATTTCTGTTTTTGTGCCAGTCCCATGCTGTCTTGATTTCTGTAGCTTTGTAGTATAGTCTGAAGTCAGTGAGCCTGGGTCCTCCAGCTCCATTTTTCTTTCTCAAGATTGCTTTGGCTATTTGGGTTCTTTTGTGTTTCCATACAAATTGTGAAATTTTTTGTTCTAGTTCTGTGAAAAGTGCCATTGGTAGTTTGATAGGGATTGCATTGAATCTGTAGATTGCTTTGGGTAGTACAGTCATTTTAACAATGTTCATTCTTCCAATCCAAGAACTTGGTATATCTCTCCATCTGTTTGTATCATCTTTAATTTCTTTCATCAGGGTCTTATAGTTTTCTGCATACAGCTCTTTTGTCTGCTTACGTAGGGTTATTCCTAGGTATTTTATTCTTTTTGTTGCAATGCTAAATGGGAGTGTTTCCTTAATTACTCTTTCAGATTTTTTGTTGTTAGTATATAGGAATACAAGAGTTTTCTGTGCATTAATACTGTATCTTGCTACTTTACCAAATTCATTGATTAACTGTAGTTTTCTGGTAGCATCTTTAGGATTCTCTCTGTATATTATCATGTCATCTGCAAACAGTGACAGCTTTACATCTTTTTTTCCAATTTGGATTCCTTTTATTTCTTTTTCGTCTCTGCTTTGGCTAAAATTTCCAAAACTATGTTGAAAAATAGTGGGGATAGTGGGCACCATTGTCTTTTTCCTGATCTTAGAGGAAATGGTTTGAGTTTTTCACTATTGAGAATGATATTGGCTGTGGGTTTGTCATATATGACCTTTATTATGTTGAGGTAAGTTCTGTCTGTGCCTACTTTCTGGAGAGTTTTTATCATAAATGAGTGGGGAATTTTGTCGAAAGCTTTTTCTGCTTCTATTGAGATTATCATATGGTTTTTATCCTTCAATTTGTTAATATGGTGTATCACATTGATTGGTTTTGGTGTATTGAAGAATCCTTGCATTCCTGGGAATAACCCGACTTGATCATGGTTTATGATCCTTTTAATGTGCTGCTGGATTCTATTTGCTAGTATTTTGTTGAGGATTTTTGCATCTACGTTCATTAGTGATATTGGCCTGTAGTTTTCTTTCTTTGTGACATCTTTTTCTGGTTTTGGTATAAGGGTGATATACCTCGTAGAATGAATTTGGGAGTGTCCCTTCCTCTGCTATATTTTGGAAGAATTTGAGAAGGATATGTGTTAGCTCTTCTCTAAATGTTTGATAGAATTTGCCACTGAAGCCCTCTGTTCCTGGGCTTTTGTTTGTTGGAAGATTTTTAATCACAGTTTCAATTTCAGTGCTTGTGATTGGTCTGTTTATATGTTCTGTTTCTTCCTGGTTCAGTCTCAGAAGTTTGTGCTTTTCTAAGAATGTGTTCATTTCTTCCAAGTTGTCCATTTTATTGGCATATAGTTGCTTGTAGTAATCTCTGATCCGTTGTATTTCTGCAGTGTCAGTTATTACTTCTTTTTCATTTCTAACTCTATTGAGTTTTCTCCCTTTTTTCTTGATGAGTCTGACTAATAGTTTATCAATTTTGTTTATCTTCTCAAAGAACCAGGTTTTAGTTTTATTGATCTTTGCTGTCATTTCCTTCATTTCTTTTTCATTTATTTCTGATCTGATCTTTATGATTTCTTTCCTTTTGCAAACTTTGGATTGTATTTTTTGGCTCTTCTTTCTCTAATTGCTTTAGGTGTAAGTTTAGGTTGTTTATTTGAGATTTTTCTTGTTTCTTGAGGTAGAATTGTATTGCTATAAACTTCCCTCTTAGATGTGCTTTTGCTGTATCCCATTGGTTTTGGGCTGTCATGTTTTCATTGTCATTTGTTTCTAGGTATTTTTTAAATTTCCTCTTTGATTTCTTCAGTGAACTCTTGGTTATTTAGTAGTGTAATGTTTAGCCTCCATGTGTTTGTATTTTTTGCCATTTTTTTCCCTGGAATTGATTATCTACTCTCATAGCATTGTGTTCAGAAAAGATACTTGATACAGTTTCAATTTGCTTAAATTTACCAAGGCTTGATTTGTGACCCAAGATCACAAATGTTGTATCCTGGAAAATGTTCCATAAGCACTTGAGAAGAAAGTGTATTCTGTTGATCTTGGATGGAATGTCCTATAAGTATCAAGTAAGTCCATTTTGTTTTATGTATCATTGAAAGCTTGTGTTTCCTCATTTATTTTCATTTTGGATGATCTGTCCATTGGTGAAAGTCGGGTGGGGTGTTAAAGTCCCCTACTATGAATGTGTTACTGTCGATTTCCCCTTTTATGGCTGTTAGTATTTGCCTTATGTATTGAGGTGCTCCTATGCTGGGTGCATAAATATTTACAATTGCTATATCGTCTTCTTGAAATGATCCCGTGATCATTATGTAGTGTCCTTCTTTGTCTCTTGTAATAGTCTTTATTTTAAAGTCTGTTTTTTCTGTTATGAGAATTGCTACTCTAGCTTTCTTTTGATTCCCATTTGCATGGAATATCTTTTTCCATCCACTCACTTTCAGTCTGTACGTGTCCCTAGGTCTGAAGTGGGTCTCTTGTAGACAGCATATATACGGGTCTTGTTTTTGTATTCATTCAGCCACTCTATGTCTTTTGGTTGAAGCATTTAATCCTTTTACATTTAAGGTAATTATTGATGTGTGTTTTCCTATTATCATGTTCTTAATTGTTCTGGGTTTGCTATTTTAGGTCTTTTCCTCCTCTGTGTTTCATGCCTAGAGAAGTTTCTTTAGCATTTGCTGTAAAGCTGGTTTGGTGGTGCCAAATTCTCTTAGCTTTTGCTTCTCTGTAAAGGTTTTAATTTCTCCAACAAATCTGAATGAGATCCTTGTTGTGCAGAGTAGTCTTATTTGTAGTTTTTTTCCTTTCATCACTTAAATATGTCCTGCCACTCCCTTCTGGCTTGCAGAGTTTCTTCTGAAAGATCAGCTGTTAACTTTATGGGGACTCCCTAGTTTGTTATTTGTTTTTCCCCTTTCTGCTTTTAATATTTTTTTTTGTATTTAATTTTTGATAATTTGATTAATATGTGTTTTGACGTGTTTCTCCTTGGATTTATCCTGTATGGGACTCTCTGCACTTCCTGGACTTGATTGACTATTTCTTTTCCCATATTATGGAAGTTTTCAACTAAAATCTCTTCAAATATTTTCTCAGTCCCTTTCTGTTTTTCTTCTTCCTCTGGGACCCCTATAATTCAAATGTTGGCGCATTTAATGTTATCCCAGAGGTCTCTGAGACTGTCCTCAATTTTTTCATTCTTTTTTCTTTATTCTGCTCTGCGATAGTTATTTCTACTATTTTATATTCCAGGTCACTTATCCGTTCTTCTGCCTCAGTTATTCTGCTATTGATTCCTTTTAGAGAATTTTTAATCTCATTTATTGTTTTGTTCATCATTGTTTATTTACTCTTTAGTTCTTCTAGGTCCTCGTTAAACGTTTCTTGTATTTTCTCCATTCTATTTCCAAGATTTTGGATCATCTTTACTATCATTACTCTGAATTATTTTTCATGTAGACTGCCTATTTCCTCTTCATATGTTTGGTCTGGTGGGTTTTTACCTTGCTCCTTCATCTGGTGTGTGTTTCTCTGTCTTCTCATTTAGCTTAACTTACTGTGTTTGGGGTCTCCTTTTCACAGGCTGCAGGTTTGTAGTTTCCATTTTTTTTGGTGTCTGCCCCTGGTGGGTAAAGTTGGTTCAGTGGCTTGTGTAGGCTTCCTGGTGGAGAGTAGTGGTGCCTGTGTTCTGGTGGATAAGGCTGGATCTTATCTTTCTGGTGAGCAGGACCGTGTCCGGTGGTGTGTTTTGGGTTGTCTGTGAACTTAGTATGTTTTTAGGCAGCCTCTCTGCTAATGTGTGGGGTTGTGTTCTTGTCTTCCTAGTTGTTTGGCATGGGGTGTCCAGCACTGGAGCTTGCTGGTCATTGAGTGGAGCTGGGTCTTAGTGTTGAGACAGAGATCTCTGGGAGAGCTCTCGCCAATTGATATTATGTGGAGCTGGGAGGTGTCTCATGGTCCAGTGTCCTGTACTCTGCTCTCCCACCTCCAAGGCTCAGGCCTGACAGCCAGCTGGAGCACCGAGACTATGTCACCCACACAACTTTGCTTGCCTTGAATTTGACTGTAGCTGTTTTGACTTGGGGATTTGTTCTGGTTTTGTTTTCCTCTTGGCTTGTTTTCACTTCCATGAAGCCCGAGACCAGCATGCAGGGCAAAGGCTGAGGCGTCAGCCAGCGGGGGCAACCTCTGAGGGCTTGACGGACTGCGGGAACGCTCTGAGGTGCCCTGGCTCCACCACCTTTGAAGACGTCAAACTCCCAGTTGTCTTTTTATTAACATGTGGGGTATACAAGCAATTTTTTTTTTTTTTTAAGAACCAGAAAACTCTCCTTTTGGAATCTATGTCTATAAGTTGGATCTCAACAATCATGTTTTGCACAGTATTTTTCTGTTAGGGATAGAACCCAGACACATCAAAAATAACATACACTACAACCATCTGTAAGCAAGTGGTGCTGTATGCACCCAACGATTAGTGCATATCTACACACTCCAACATAGAGGATTGTATTCATACACACATGTAAACTAACTCTGCATTCAAAGTATGTAACAAAAGAATGATTTCCCCAGTGGACCAGTCAACTAAACTTGCTGCAAGATTTTATGCTACAATGATCCAGTTTGGGGTTATTCTATAGCAGTTCATCCAATGCAGCATTTCCCAAATCAGTGTGGGATTTTTCATCTGGATGAAAATAAGAACATTGCCAGCACCATAGAAGCCCTTCTCTTGCCTTGTGTTCCCACTGCATGCCCTCCACTCCCCCAAAGGCAACCATTCATATTAACTACTAAAATCACAATGAGTTTTACCTAATTTGGATTTTAACTACATATATACTTGATGTATATTATGTGCTCTGCTTTTTTGCTCAACATTTGTTTTCATTTCTTTTTTTTTTATATCCAACTTCTCAACCACCAGCACTTTTGCTTCTACCCCTACATCTCTGCTGAAAGTGCTGTGACCAAAGTTACCAACAAATTGGTAACTTGTTTTGAACCCAGCCTTGGAAACAATTCCTTATTAAAATTTTATGATGGTGTACTCCTTTGGCTTTCTTCCTATCTCTCTAAGTTTTGTTGTTGTTTACTTTTAGTTTCCTATTGCTGTTCTGCCCATCTCTTCTATCTTCACATACTCACCTTAGATACCCCACTCCTTGCCAGAGTATCAAATTTTGACTGCATGCTCTATGTCTCTATTTGTGCCCCAGAGCTCCCACCTGACTCTAGACCACCATATTCTCCATCCAAAAGTTTATATTTGAATATGTCAATATGTCTAAAATTTAATATACTCCCCACACTTCCTTCTCTTCACATGTTTCCTACTTTAATGAGTAGCATCATTGTTCACCTTTGTTTGCAAGCAGAAAATTGGACATTATCCTTGACCCTACCCTCTTCCTCCCATGTGTATGTAATCACTCATCAAATCGAGATGATTCTGCTTATAAGTGATTTTCCAAATATGGACACCTTCTTGCATTACTGCTACTGCTCCTCCTGCCTCCCTCACCTTAACATACAGCAACAGTCTTAATTCCGGTCACTAAATTCTGCTATTTTTCTCAAATAAAGGAAATACTTCATATACTAATGATCTAATGTCAATGAATGTTAATATAATACTCATATTTTATTGCTCTTCTTATTAGATGATTCCGATAATTAACACTTTATTATAGCAATTGTGATTTCCCAGAAAAATAAATATCTTTTCCTTATAATGTCGCTATCAAATTTATATTCCATTAAGAATTCTTTCATAAAAAGAGAGATGACATTTTGAATATAATCATGAAGAGTTAGGTGATTTAAAATAACTGTTCCATGTTTTTTAATATTTTAGAATTTTAGAGTCTTAATTATTCTTTTTAAGAAAGGAGAGACAGATATTGTACAGTTAGTTTCAATATAAATGCTCACAATTGATGCATTATGCTTGCCAAAACCTAATTATTTTATGCATAGTAGAAAAACATCTTCCTTTGGATCTTTCCACACATAGAGATCATTTTGAATTGATAAAGATTTATTTAAGGGTGACATTAGATCTTGAATCACTAGAACACATCTTAAAGTGTATGTATATGGTTTGGGGAACTACAACTCATAATTTAATAGGATTTCAAGAATCTATCAGAGTTACACAGACTCCTCACTTCATGTAATTTTAAGTCAAAGCACTTTATAGTTTAACTCAGGAAATTATGTACATGGAAAGCATTTACAAAATATCTTTTCTCAGGATAGACATTTACAGCACTTTGGGTTATCTAGAAAGTCCAAATGAAAACAATTAATTCCTAAAATTAAGAGCCATATAATAACACTTTATCATCTTAATTGAATTTGAAAAATTAAATAAATATAAACATTTATTTGAACATCACTTCTGAAATTAAATGTCTCAGTTTTGTGTATGGTCATCTTGTCTAATGGCAAATCACTTGCATTTACCTACAAATCTGAAGCAAAAATATAGAGTTCCAGACATGTCAAACTTAATCAAACATTGTATTTTAATTTTGAGTTGGAAGAAAATAAAACACTGAATCTCTGTATTTTAATACAAGTCCTTGTAGTTAATAATGACACTATTAATTTGTTTTTAATTCTAAGTACTCTTTGCACTGAAAAATCTATACATTTTACTATCAAGGCAACAAAATGCAAGTGCGCAGGGTGTCCACCATCTGACGAGAGGATTTAGTATTTCTTATTTTTTAGGTACGCGGGCCTCATTGTTGTGGCCTCTCCCGTTGCGGAGCACAGGCTCTGGACACGCAGGCTCAGCAGCCATGGCTCACGCGCCCAGCTGCTCCGTGGCATGTGGGATCTTCCCGGACCGGGGCACGAACCCGTGTCCCCTGCATCGGCAGGCGGACTCTCAACCACTGCGCCACCAGGGAAGCCCTAGTATTTCTTTTAATTATTCAAAACTATGTCTGATCTCACTTAAGATTGGATCCCATTGCATAGATTTCCAAGTTTGATAATCAAACAAAGCATGATTTAAGATATTTGATGCTTGCAGTGACTATTTATTTTAAATATCCTAGTAAAAATCAAGGGATTTTTGAATAACGTCAAAAATTCTGGAGAAAAATTAAGAATGTTATCTGATGCTTATTGTAAAATAATAAAATAATTCATCTTATCCAAAATGAAAAGAAATACTATTTTATGGAAAACTTTATAACTACTAAAATAATACCCTAATCATGTAATAACAGTTGATAATGTGCTGGTTCTTTTTTCTTTACCATTAACCTTTTCCTGTTTGCAAAGTACCCTTTACTTTCTTCCATGTTGTGTGGTGGCAGAAAGAATAATAAACTGGAACTCAAGAAATCTGTTTATCTTTGTATCTACCAGTAAATAAAGACTGGATAAAGACAAGTTTCTTAACTTCTCTGGCCTTAGTTTATTTTTCTAGATTCTATTCATTTAGGGACTTTTTAGTTTTCTGGGCTTTCTTTTTAGAAACTCTCTGGGGGAATGAATTCTGGGTGGAAAAACTGATTACTTTTTATCCTTACTATATCTGTCCTTTTTATCATTGTCTGTCTGAGATGATGCATTCTAAAGGAAAGGAAACTTATCTTTTCAAGTTTAACTGTCACAGCAGTCTATACACATAGGTACTTAATACATACTTTTAAAATAGATTGCCTTTTCACAATTGTTATTTTTTTATTCATGATACTAATATTTTATAATAGAGTGACTTTCTAAAATCATGTCATTATACAACACCTGTCACTAAACTTCACAAAACCGACGTGGGTTTAGTGGTGAAGTATTTTAACAGAAGGAGAGAAAGAAATAGATGTATGTTTCCTATTCACATATAAGTATAAATACATCTTGCTGATACAGACAATCCATACAAGTTAGTTTTGCTCTCTCCAAAGGGTCATTCTAGAGCTTGATACCCTGTTTAATAATGGTGAACCACTGAAAATATATTGCAGAAAATGGCCTGGTGAGACCCCAATGAATATTAAAACACCCCAGATAATTCCAGCATTACTTAAAACCATTACCTTTTCTAAACGATTATGTTAACATCACTTTATCATAGTTAAGGAAAAGTTTTGTGATTATTCAAAAAGATAAAACGTCATAATATGATTGCGGATTGCCAAGTGCTTTTGTTATCAAATATCACTTTATGATTCAAAATATTAAAAATGTAGACCATTTGTGTTATACATAATTTTGACAGAATGGCAGAATCATTACAATCTTCATTAAACGTCATTGCATTTACTACAAATAATTTCAATAAAATTGCTACCATATTACCTTCCAGTTGTTAACAGAATCATATAGATTTTCTTCTCTCCAAATTCAATAGTTTGTAGTACACTGTAGCTCCTTTAAAAACAACGTTTCACTATGTCTCTATTGAAGTTTGTATTGATGGTTCAGATTTCTGAATTGCAAATTTTATTTATCTTTACAACATACTGATCTACCTTGCCTTCCTTAGCAATATCAATTCGTATCCCAAACACAGCATCATTTTCCCCTCGATAGGTGCAGGCAGCAGTATTCTAGGGAAGATTCTTTTGCACTGATATTGCCAGGGATCATTATTCAGTCTTTGCTGTGTTACCATAAAAATAACATATTACTCACACTTTATTTTCATGGTATTTATTAGTTTCTAGCTCCACTATTAACAATATTTTGAATAAAAATCCTACGTAAACATACAATTTAATTCTTATTGATGCTTGATAGTTTGTATACCATTAAAAATATTTTCTGCTATTGCTATAGATTTCAACTACTTTTATTTAGCCACATCCATGTATCTTCATATTATGGGAGTGGGGGATAGGAGTTGGTAGATTAGACTGCCTGTTTAATAAAATAAGTTAGTAAAGATAATTGATATATTTCCATACACTTTCAGACCTGGAAGAGATCTTCCGGTTGGACTAGTTTCTATAAATACTCTGGTGTATCATGCAGTAGAGATTTTATTTATGCTGATGTAGGAGAGCAAAACTGCCACCCCCAAATGTCTCTTTGGTATTAATATTATTTCAAGCTGAAAACAATCAAAGCCCGAAAGACTTGGAAAGTAACTTCAACCTTCCCCCAACTGCCCTGAAGAAAGAGGATAGAGGACCTCTTCCAGGAAGGGAGCTATCACCACAGGTTACCATAGTATGAACTAGGGGTGTGGACAGAAAGGAACTCAGCAAAGTCTGCTTCTTAAAATAACTCTGTGTCCCATTGTTTGTGCAGGGCTAAGAGAACATTCATTTACCAAACACTTGTTTTTCCATCTCCATGTGTGTTGCTTTCCTCCCCTTTGAAGCACAAAATCCCTACCTCAACATCCTCTTTTGTCTTTAGCTGAAAATGGTATTTAAGGGTTTCAGCCATTTTGGTGAGTTACCCAGTTTTCTTGGGTCTCTCCCATGTATACACGTTATTAGATTTTGATTTTCTCCTGCTAATCTGCCTTATGTGAACTTGATTCTTAGACCAGCCAAAAGGACCCAGAAGGGTAGAGGAAAATTTCTTCCTCCCTGACACTCTTCTCTTTGTCCATCTCCCATCTCTCATCCCCTAAAGTCCAAATCCACTCATCCTGAAGACCCATTCAATTGCTACTACTTTCATAAACACTCCTTGATTCCCAGTGCTGGAGGTTATATTCTTAGTTCACTTTATATTTTATGTAGGCCTTCCTATGACATTTATCCCCTTGTATCTTACACGATAGTATACAATATAATCTAATGTAAACAATTTTTCCTGATAAACCATAATATTCCTGTCATCCTAAGCACACAGAACAATGCCTACTACAGAGTGAAGTTTAGTGGCAAACACATAGACTTCTTAACTGTTTTGGCATAGGTCTGATAATAAACTCAGCCACTTGGTTCTTAACTTCTCTGTGTTTCAGTTTCTTCATATAATCATTGAATGATAATGCTGCTTTCTTGTTATCTTTGAAAAGTTTTCTAGCCTTGTGACACACTTTAAAGGATTAACTGTTTACCGAGATATCCCATCTGTATTCTGCTTGCAATTTAAAGTGGAAATGCAGTTTAATTAAATCTGAAGAGCATACTGACGTCTTGCCTTAAAGCTTTGTAACAAGCAGCTATTTCACATTTATTACTTTGCTAGTTTCAAATATTACATAAAATATAATTCAGTGTTTTAATATAAAATGATCATGTGGTAGTCACTATCCTTATTTATATGAATTTTCCGAGATTTAAGTAATTTTTCCAATGTCAGACAACAGATGGACGACAGAGGCATAACTCAAAAAGGATCTTTTGGGCTTCCCTGGTGGCGCAGTGGTTGAGAGTCCGCCTGCCGATGCAGGGGACACGGGTTCGTGCCCCGGTCTGGGAAGATCCCACATACCACGGAGCGGCTGGGCCCGTGAGCCATGGCCGCTGAGCCTGCACATCCGGAGCCTGTGCTCCGCAATGGGAGAGGCCACAGCAGTGAGAGGCCCGCGTACCGCAAAAAAAAAAAAAAAAGCATCTTTTTATACCAAGTACATATCCTATTTCCTACCTTTTTGGAAAAAAGAAATATATACATAGGTATATATTTGGAAAGTCCTATATATGTGAGTGCATATAAAAATACTGAAGATTATCCATCTATCTATCATCTATCTATCAATCTAAAATCTCACTTAACTTTCATTACTTGGTGATTTTCAAATACCAACCAGTTAATTTAATGATTTTTTTTCTCTTTCTTTTACACACAGCTCCAAACTTTCCCTTCTGTTTTTTGCCTCTTACTCTTTTTTCTTTGAGTTATTTTTAATGAATAACCTGTCATACACTTTTTTAACCAAATCATCTTTACAACTTTGCTCTATAAAGTATACTCAATTTTAAGAAGTCTTTAAGCATTTTAAACATATATAATTGATTCCAAAATACCTTAACATAAATATAATTTTCAATTCTTATGCTAATTATTGTTGTTAACACATATGCAAACTTTATCTATTAATCAACTTTGGTTTTTCTATAAAATAAAAAAAATTGTCAGTATGTAAATAATTGTTTTTGATATATGGTGACAGTGAAGTGCTGTTCCTACTCTAAAAATAACCTTGGAAGCATCATTGTGGAATTAATATCTTAAACTAGAATCAATAGGAACTGATAGTAAATGTTATCAAACATTTCCAGCTCTGCATTTTAGAATTATAACTCCCTTAGCTTTTACATTCGTTTCAATACAGCCACACACTTAAATTATCTCAATTATATACTTCTCTTAAGAAACAGTCTGTACTTTGAGATCAAGCAAACACACCAAATTGGGTAAAGAAACAGAAAAAAGAACAAAGAGGAATTAGAGAATGAATCTTATACTCACGGAATGTTCTATAAAATTCTTCAAGAGCCAGGTGCTTGTCTGAGTTAAAATCATCATATTTCAGTAGATCATACAAAGAACAATCAGAAAGGTCTTTGCCAAGTTCCTCCTGTTTTATCACCTGACAAGAAAATTAAATTCAGGCAATTATATCTGTCTTAACATTTCTTTAGTATAATTAATTATATGTAAATCACTTAATAGGTAATTTAAGTCTGTAGTTGGGCAAAGAACTGAACCTATGAGAAACCTGGGTTTTCAGCTACTGGACATTTATTTTCAACTGTTTCAAAGATATACTTATAAATTTGACTTAGTTGCTTTGACGTTAAGATATGTACTTAGAATTTAGCCTGAATCTTCTAATACAGAAATCTCCCAGTAGGACCCAGAAAATCTGAACACTAAAAGGACTTTTTTGTATTTCAGTCATTTCCTTTGCTCCACTTACATTGACTCAAGGAAATATCTGCACATGAAAATTTCCTCCAGTGTCTCAGTGACCCATGTCAAAATAGAACAGCTCTTCTCCAACAAAAATAGTGAGGAAATTTGGTCCAACTTTCATCTTCCTATTATTTGTAAAAAATGAAGTTAGTATTTTTTTTCTCTTCTGCCTAAACTCCTTTCCAGCTGGAAATGAAGGCATTTGGTATTCTGAATTAACTCCCTGGGTCACAAAGGAGCTATTCAACAAATGACTGTTTCCAGGAGCCAGATAGAACTAATGCACCGATTGATCATGGAAACCTACCCAAGCATGGGTGAGGAAAATCACCAGACTGCTTTTCTACTCTGTGCTCTGTCCCATGGACTGGGGCAGTAGCTTTTTTATACTCTGTTTTTTACCAGACAGATACAGCCTGTCTGGTAAAAGAGGTCTCCAAGATTTTTCAAACATTCCTTTTCATTCTGGGTGGCTGCATAGCTGTGTCCACGGTCTTTCATATTTGTCCACAGAGGGAGTGGTTCATATTGCTTGGAGCTTTGCTTCCCCGTGTTTTTCTTTTCTTTTTTTTTTTAAGTTGGTGCAATCAGGAAACACAGACTCTGAAGTCATCCAGCTCTGGGTTCAGACCATGCCAAGGACACTTAATAGTTCTAGAATATCTGGCAAGTCACTCAACCTTTTCTCAATTAGAAATTAAAGATAGTAACCTCTATCTCTCCTGGTTGTTGTGCAGACTTATAAAAACATGTATATGCTTATACACACACATATCGTCAAGTGCAAGACATACAGTATACGTTCAGACCTAATCAAAGTTAAAAATAATGATGTTTATTTGATGTGCTTCTCATTACAATAATTCACTGCAGACTTCCATACCAGCTTGTGCACATTATAGTTGTATATTCATGATCCTTTATTGTTTCTTTTGGTAGAGCGGGATGAGTCAAGCTTTGTCACAGCAATGGCAGATTGGTGACAGGAGTTACTAAAGAGCTATTTTTAACCTTTTATGGAACATCCATAAGTTAGAAGTTGTTATGCCTGCGCTTGGATGAGCTGCAGAGACAGCACTGAGGACGGAGCTTAGCCGATGGATCACTAGAAGCTCCAGCCCCTCCTGTAGCCACCTGAGTGGTGACATGCAATGACAGCACCTGCACTGCTAAATACGACTTTTACACATCATGTGTTCTCTCTTCTTGTTTACTGGATTCAAATTTCATTGGCTAAGCGGCATTTGCTGCCTTAGAAGGGGAGGAAAGTGAATGATTTATCCGCTTTCCATATAAATGGATATTGTCAATAGTGAGGATTAAATCCCTAGGCTTTAGCACAGTCTAGCTGGAGGGATTAACAAAACTATCTAATGGCTGAAGCTATCTCTCCTGTAAGCCTAATGGGGAAACAAGTACTGCTTTTCTGTTTAGAAAGCAACGGCGCTCTCAGCCACTCTCCCTCTGTTATTCGTTAGATAACGGGAAGTGACTTTTCCCAGGTAGCGGAGGGGCAGTGTGTTTGATCTTACCTCACTACACTCTTCCTAAAGACCTGCAGTGCCAGCGCTGCAGTAATTTTTAGGATGCAGTGACACCAGGATTTGGTCAGATATTTAAATACTATTTTTAGTGACTTTTAGTCACGTACCTGTTTGTGAAATGATGGAACAGAAAGTTGGGGGAGAAGCTTTCATCATTGTACTGTATGTCTCATATTTATTTCTGTTCTAATATTTCACTCAAGTTAAATCATGTGTAGACCCAGAGAACAGACTCCTACTTTTTTCCTTGAAACTGGTTTTGACATAAGACTAGCTTGCTTTTGATTTGATCTTGAACTTGATTTGATCATGATTATAAAACTCCAGCTGGATATGCTGTTTTAATGAATGTGCTTTAGAAAAGTGCATGGTCCTGGCTAGTGAGCTTTTTATAAAAATCCTTGTTCACAGATGCTTGGCCATGCCCACGCACAGGGGAGAGGTGACTCACTCCCTCATTCTTCCATATTTTAAATACACGGTTTCCTCATTTAGTCCATTTTTGGTCAATGAAATAGCCTACTTAAGACATGCTTCCTAGTAACTTTTTCTCTCCTTTGTTTCCTGATGGGAGCATGGGTCCACTCTGGGGTGTTCCAAATGCGGAAGATACTTTCCTATAGACCTTTTAACCAGCCTGGGAAAACTGCTTCAGATATTTGGAGCTCTGATAGACTTAACGAGCTGAATGTGTGACTGGGGGAAAGAAAGTATAAAACAAAATAGTAGTAATACATTAAGCACTCTGGTGCTGGGGATCCAAACTTGTAGGACATTTATTTCATTTACCGTCTGGCTCTGGTTCCAAAGACTTCCCACTGTAGCTTCCTCAGAATGCATGTGTTACGTCTGAACTAGAGATTCTTGACAAGGCCAGACTCACTGAATATACTGTCATTGAAGTATCTTATGTTGAAACTTTAGTCTAGGAGGCCAGTCACAGTTTCATTTGCAAAGTATCTTTTGAATTCAGGTAAGTACATTGTTTTTTTAGGCATAATGTTATTGCACACTTAATAAAATATTGTGTAGTGTAAAAATCACTCTTATATGCACTAGGAAACAAACAAACAAAAATTATGTGACTTGCTTTATTGCAATACTGTGGTAGTCTGGAACCAAACTGCAATATCTCTGAGACATGCTTGTACACTACACAGAATCTCAGATGACGATAACTTATCTAAAGATAAATAAAACTGGAAAGAGAAATAGAAAGTGCCAGAGGTAGATGTAGAGGACTGTCTCCCTGCTAAGAGATGTATGGTTATTAGATTTCTGGGGATAAGGCATGATTTGGACATCCAGGTTTATTATATTAACTCTCACAAAAGCAATAAGATACGTGTAGTTGATTTTGATGGTCTCAAGTCAGGTGATGGTGATGAGACCATCTGTGTAGGGGGTAGGAAGACAGAGGAGTCTAATCTTCCAGTTTTGTGTCTTGTTCTTTCCTCTCCTTGGTGGAGTGGGAGAAAAGATGAACTCATGAGATATACCACTCATACTGCCAACTACTAATTGGCACTTGCCAGCTCCCTCTACAAGGATTAAACCATGCGCTGCTGCAGCTGCTGACCTTCAACACCCCCTGAAAGTTCAGGTGGAGAGCAGAAATGAGGCCCTCTGTGCTCTGCAAAAAAGTGGCAGAACAGGTCTTCAGATAGTTAGATATTTTCAGGAGACAATTTTATGAGCTCAATTCTTGTATCTCCTCATATCTAGAAAAGCACTAAAATCCTTTGTGGTGACGTCTGTTCCTTGTGACGAGTAACCTTCACGAGACCAGCAGAAACCTTCTGCAAAAAATATGTGCTTGATTGCATGTACTCCCTCTTCACCAAAATCACATGTATACTGACCTGCCCCCCAAAATCTTTGGAGCAGTTTCTCAGAGCTCTCCGAAATGCTGTCTCCCGGGCTATAGTCCTCAAATTGCCCCAAATAAAACAACTCACAGCTCTCACGTTGTGCATTTTTTTTTTCGATTGATAATATGCTCAAGTAATCTGAGTTCTTCCTCATCCTTTGAAACTATATTTCTCAAACTAATCATGCCTGTGTCAGAATCACAATGGTCTTAGTAGAGTTAGAGCTCAGTGATCCTCTATTTTAAAGAAAGTCCATCACGTTTGTGAAGTTAAGCAGAGGTAGATATATTCAGTCCTTTACCTGACAAATGTAGTAGGCTCAGAAAGGCTCCAAGGCTCAGAAAATAAATAGACTCCTGTGGTAACAATACACATCTCCAGGCACTGGCTTTTAACTTTCTCCCACATCAATATAGGTTGGCTCTTCTATTACTTGGTCCTCCAGACTACTTCTTATCCACTTTCTTCCTTTCTCCCTCTCTCCCTTCCTCCATCCCTCTTTCTTTCCTTTCTTTACAACCACCGTATGCCAAGAATAGTTCTAGGGACTGGAGATTAATTAGTAAGTAAGAATGACTCCCTTATGGAGTTAATATTCTAGAAACGGTGAGTGGGAACATGGAATCGATTGAAAAAAACAAGATAATTATGGATGGTCAACAGCGCTTAAAAATAAACAATGTGAAAGGACAGAGGGTAAATAATTAATATTACAAATTATAATGGCTTATTCATATATAACTGATGCTACCCTGCAATAGGTGTATTAAAAGAAAAGAATTGCATAAAACAATCACATCTTCTAAGTTCTCTTTGAAGTTTCGTAACATGCTTAACACGTTAGAAGACGCTTAAAAAATCATTAGGGCCAACATTAATTTTGAAAGACTAGCTGAAGAGATAAAATTATTAAACAATTGGTGGGATGAAAACTATTTTAGTTTTAAGGCATTCTATGTGGCTCACAGGGATTCTCTGAACATGAATGCCAACATTTTTAGTATACTTTGACATTCTAAAAGAATGCTACAAACAATATATTTAAAATTTTTTAAAAACTTAATTTTAAATTTCAAGTTGTCTTATGATACTATGAACAGAGTTAAAGCAAAAAAAAAAAAAAAAAAAGAATATTTGAAACTACTTACTAAGGTTTCGAGCTACAATTGAAATTACTGTTTATTAATTGGAGCCCTGAGCTACACCTAACACAACAATACAGGCCTTACCTTTCTGTTTTAAGTGCTAATTGTTGCTGTTATTATTCTGAAATCCCTAGCCCTTGGAAGGAAATTCCCAGTTCTACTAGGATCTACCTACTGGCATTGCCAATGCCATTTTAACACCTGGTTTCTGCTGCCTTATTTTGTATACCTGACAGGTTTATGGGGTTTGTAAATATTGAATAGGATTAATTACCATGGCACTCCCAGACAGTCCTCACTTATCTCCTTCTCTACCCAAACAAAGGCTTATTTATTTGCATTTAGTTTGTTTCCACTAAAATAGCATTTTATCTGTGGGGTAAAACAATTCTTACCAATCTCATTATACATAAATATGTTGACTAGCTACAAGAACCCTTTTAAAAATCTTTAAAACTGTAATAGGCTTAACAACTCAAAATAAAGACTAACTGCCCATTCCCTATGTAGCAGTTCTAATAAATTTTAAAGAAAATGGATATGTACAAAGTCTGCAGAGACATCAGCACCATGCCTATCCTGTTAGCTTAAAAATATCTAGCGTTATTTATTCTTGCTTTTTTATTTAATTTTGTAAATGAATTCACATATGGTAGTCATTGAGCAAATGGCTCTTTAAGTCAAATATATATAACATAATAATCTAAATCCTGAGAACAAGTAGTTCCTTTTATTATTTTAATAAACAGTTGTCATGTGTGCACATTAAGGAAATATTTCATTCTAATATGTATTCCTAATGTGAATCAGCTTATTAAGACGACAGAATCTAAATGAAGAAAAAAGCTAAATCAATATACTCAATACAGCTGCTAATTTAAACTCAGACTCACAAGGGAATGACTTTGCATACTTAAACTCCACGGGCGGTTATTTTATGAAATGGGGAGAAGGCTGAGGAACACATTTGCCAAGCCATTAGCACCATTTCACTTCAAGAACTCTACGTTGGCTGCTCTTAAATTAAGCAAGGAGAATTTTAGGCTGAGGTTGGCTCTAATGCCTTGGCACATACAATACAACCAACCCCTAAACCTGTAAATGCCTCAAGGTTATGAAATCAAAACCTAAGGACAACCAGTCCTAAGGACAACAACTAGGCTTTAATCTGTAGCCAATTAGTACTTTCCTTACTTTGCTTTCACCTTCTCTCTGTAAAAGTTTTCCCTAGCTCCCGTCTGCAGAATGCTTCTAACACCTTTTGGTATGGCGCTGCCAGATTTGAATGGATTTTTGCTCAGATAAACACAACACTTTAATATGCTTCCGTTTATCTTTTAACATTGCTAATAAACTCAAGGGTGCCATTCTGCTGAGTGAAGTCTGCGTATGTATCCCCTCATTTTACTCTGAGGAACCATGATGCAAGAAGTAGTTGTCCCTTCTCTAAGGGACAATTTATACAAATTCTCTTGTGCTTCTAACCCTGGTTAACCTCTGTGACCCTATAAAATCCAAGTCTTCCCATATTGCTCTGCACACTTCCCAATCTGACCTAATCTCATTTCCTTTCCAACTCAAACCCATCATAGTATCCTCTGTAAATCCTGCTCTCTGATCAGAAAATTCTCTTTTGGCTTCTATTTTTATGAAAACATGTTCTTCACCATACTGACTTTAAGAAAATCTGGCTACCCCTTAAGAAAACCAGTTGTCCAATAATTTTAACAATTGGAGACTAATTTTTTTCTCACGTCTATTCTACCTCAATGGAAGGAAGATGGTCAAAAATTAAATGCTTCCCTATTGGCACTTCTGGATTTCTTCCTCCTCCCAAATGAGTTTTCTTTCATCAGATAGATAGATAGATAGATGATAGATAGATAGACAGATGGATGGATGATAAATAGAAGCTACTCCTTTGAATGTCAGGTCATTCAGTTACATAATTCTTTCTTATTCTCTCCCCATAATTCACCAATGATTTACCCCTCAATTCACAATATTTCTGTCTACCTTAACTCTTTATCAATATCCCCAGAAACTTCAAAATGCATATGAATAAATCACCAGGAAGAGTTCTATGCTTCTTTTCGTAGCAAATGATCATTAACCTTCTCTCTTCCAATGACCTTTTCCCACATGCCAGCCTACCAAAAGGAATGTGATCATACCTTAGGTCACTTCATCCTGAAATCCTTATTTCAAGCATTACAGGTCTGTTTTGGAATAACATATGTTCTTAAAACCAGAAATGTGTTACTGTGTAGCTGAGTGGCTGACCATACTAGTCACATACACAATACTTAGGGGAGAAACCCTGTTTGTTATTATGTTTCAAATAAAGACTATACTTTACATTTGTTAAGGCTTTTTCCGTGAGCTATTATCCTATGAGACATACATTTGAATATTAAGCAAATTTGGAGCATATTCCTACAAGGACAATTTTCACTGAAGCAAGCATTAGTAAAGCTCAGATTTCACCGTAGACCCAAACAGAGCCCTGGATTCTTGCTGTTGGAGAAGGCAATTTAAGAGAAGCAGGAGAGAGATACAGATAATAGAGATGAACCTCAGACACTTGTTTAGATTTGGGGAATGGAACTAAGAGAGAACACCAAACAAGCAAAGGTTTCACACCGTCAGCCTGGTCTTTGGGAAGAGCCAGAAAATTTGATTTTGCCTTTAGTGCATAGAACTGGTTACTGGCTGAGACCACTCAGTTCTACCACCTCATTCTGGATAGGACCCAGGCAGTATAGCACAGATTTAAGAAAAGATACAGGGCTGCCTAGACCAAAGTAAATTAAATGTCCATTTACCCGTTGTCAATAAAGAGAGAATAGACATCTTAAAACAAAAATGCTCAACAAATACTTTAAATGTGATTGAAATATTACCTTTGTCATATAGTAATTAAGACACGTATATGGGAGAGGAGAGAGTGATGAGCTGTTCTGTTCCTGTAAAAATGCTCCCACACTCTCCCCTGTCATCCAACCCCATGTCCCTCAGGAAGGCAAAAATCCTCACCAAGGGTGAGAATGGACATAATACACACTTGAGGAAAGAGAGAGAGGTGGGAGTTCACTTGGTTCTGAGGGTATAAAAAATAAGGCAGAAGACAGAAGATAAGAATTTCTACTAGTCTCAGGGATTGAAGACTTATTTGCCAAAGGAAAGACTGTGCCAGATATTGCTTTATTTTTTTTAACATCTTTATTGGAGTACAATTGATTTACAATGGTGTGTTAGTTTCTGCTGTATAACAAAGTGCATCAGCTATACGTACACATATATCCCCATATCCCCTCCCTCTTGCACATATCGGTTTTTGATATTGGTGTTATTATATTCTATAACTTGCCATTAGTTTTTAAGAAAGGCACATAGATGTTGGCGACTATTGAAAGTGATGTATTTGGTTATACACATTTAGGGGGAGAATATAAATAAAACAGAACTATATTGTTTTGAGTGATAAGGAATTTGGAGCCCCAGGGAAAATTAAGGAGTTGAAACTGAGAGATAGACTTGGGTCCTGCGTCTGTGGTACAGAAAATGCAAGGCATGATCTGGACAGAGCACAAGGAAAAGAAAAGTGTACAAAGTGCTTCATCTAAACTGGATTTCAATGTGTGATTTGTGTAATATGTGATATAATCCCATCCTCTACCACCCTATACATCTTCAGTCATTCAACCAAGTACATATTGCTTTTTGCAAATGGATTGTGTGTGTGTGTGTGTGTGTGTGTGTGTGTGTGTGTGTGTGTGTAGCTCAAAGAGAAATGCAAAGGGAATGACAGACATCTGGATTATAGAAATGTAATACTATTATTACAATTACTACTACTATTATCAGTACTCAGTTACTGTACTATACTAACTGAGGACTTATATATTTTTAAAATGTTTAAATTGTAAAATACAGTCAATTAAAGCATATTGTTTCTTTCATAACACATCTATGTCTGTCTTAATCAAGATATTGCTTTCAATTATTTCTTCTAACTTGGTTTTATGGGCAAGAAAAAACTGCACAAAACTAGGTATTTTACAGTTTGACAGGTAAGGATATTTTAGTATAATATATATCAGCATCTTAAAAACAAAATATATATGATATTTATTTAAAGTTTAGTTCAATTTAACATCATATCTGTAAAGACAGGGGCACTATATACTCTGGAGAAAAATGCCCAACACCACAGTGGTTGCAGAATGATGCCATGTACATGTCTCTAGCCTAGAACTCAGGATTTAACAACATTCATACTAGCTACGTGAGATAAGCAGATGAGTACTTCAAATGATATGAGCAAAATAAATAATGAATAAATAAATAAAACATGCTACCATTTATTTTTCCTAATTTCTTGGAATAACCAAACTATTTTTCTTCTTTTGTAAGAAACATTTTTTCATTGTGAAAATTGGTATTAAAATGTTTGCATATTTAATAATGTGTACATAGATTTCTGGGTTATAATGGCCGATTTGTTGTCACCTATCAGCCGATTGTAAACATTAAAAAATGCAGGGTTTCCCTGGTGGCGTAGTGGTTGAGAATCTGCCTGCCAATGCAGGGGACACGGGTTCAAGCCCTGGTATGGGAAGATCCCACATGCTGCGGAGCGACTGGGCCCGTGAGCCACAATTACTGAGCCTGTGCTCCGCAACAACAGAGGCCGCGATAGTGAGAGGCCTGCGCACCGTGATGAAGAGTGGCCCCCCTTGCCACAACTAGAGAAAGCCCATGCACAGAAACGAAGACCCAACACAGCCATAAATAAATACATTTTTAAAAAATGCAAAGGATGAACTGGATGGAAATATTGATCAGTTGCTTATCCACTAACTCAAGCATGTGTGCCCTCTTTATATTTCCATTATCCTCCACGGATAATCCTCCACAAACTTAGATTGGAAAATTTAACTAGAGCTAACAATTACATCATGTTTTCTATGTGCTAGTTATGTTTCTAAGAAGTCTACATTTTCAAAATAATATCAATATCACATCCAGCTTACATACTAGGTGTTATTATCATTGTTGATATGTAGAAAGGGAAGTTGGGACACAGAGAGTTTGGGTCATTTGCTAAAGGTTGCACAGGAATTAAGTAGTAGATATGAGTCCAGGTTCTATAATCAAAGTTCTTAAACTGTGATACTATAGATCTTACCCCCTTTAACTATTGCTTTTTATTATCTCTTTCTTCTCTCAACTACCTCTAGTTTCTAATTTACTTGAAAATCTGCAAGAGAAACTTTAGAATATATATTCATTATGTGGAGTATGAACAGAACACGGGCAGCCAGCTTTTATGCTGAATTTATAAAACCTCTAAGCCAAATTACGTTCATTAATTTTTACTTGTCATTGGCAGTATCTTGGAATTACAGATTACATTTCTGCTAATAATAGCTTGTAAATTATTAGCAGACACCATTAAGATCCTTTTCCCTTTTACTCTTTTAATTTAAATTATTTTGAAACTTGATATTAAATGAGGATATTATATGTTTCCAAGCTGATTTTTAAAGTCATATATTTGACTTTAATATTATAATACTTGGAATACAAGTTCTTTAAAAGCAGCTGTAACCTAAAAAGACACAAGTCAAAAACAATATTTATGCTCGTAAGAGCTAGAAATGTATTATATCTTTTCCACGGCGTCAGTTACAACCTTCTGGTTTTTTCATAGCTGATTGCTGACAGGTGAGACACTAACATTTCCACTCTATAAAGCTGAAGGAAGGACTGGGGCATGTCTTCAGGGGTTAGTAAGTATTACCTCCCCAGATCCTTCCTTGCCTGTACCTTGTGGATGGTCAACATATAAACAGGATTCTGAAGATCCTTTCTGCTCTCACATGATAACTTTCAGATGAATTGGAAGGGCACTTTTCAGATGTAAAAGCAAATCCAAATCAAAGGTAACAGGAAAAACAAAACTAAACGTTGTAGCAGATGACTTTATTATGGGTGTGCTCTGTCCTCCCCAAAGATATGTTCAAGTCTTAACCCTGAGGACTTCAGAATGTAAACTTTTTTGGAAATAGGGTCATTGAAGATGTAATTAGATACTGTAAGATGTGGTCCTGCTAGAGTAGGGTGGACCTTCAGTCCAATATGACTGGTATCTTTGAAGAAGGGACAAAATGATGTGAAAACAAATACACAGAGAGAAGCTATTTGACTGCAGAGGAAGGGACTAGAGTGATGCACCTACAAGCCAAGGAATGCCTGGCACTACCGGAAGCTGAAAGAGGCAAGAAAAGACTCTCCCCCGCAAGAGGCTTCAGATAGAGCATAGCCCTGCCAACACCTCCATCTCAGACGCTGAGCCTCCAGAACTGACAGAGAGGTTGTCTGAGCCACCCAGTTTGCGGTACTTTGTTATGGCCACCCTAGGAAACTAATATAAACTCGGATGTAGCAGAAACTTGAAACAATTATAGGTGAGTGATGTCAATGCCATTTTTCAGTGATGAGCAATTTTCTTTTTGGACTCAGAAGTGGGTCCTAGATTTGGTCAGATCATGTGTCACACCCAACCACTGGTTAAAGTAGTGTAGACATGTTAATGAAAACTAAAAACTATTATAAAATAAAAAAGTAAGAAACAAAACCAAAAACACAATATATTTGAATATGTCAGCCATGCATAGATCCAAGTGACATACCTTAATTATAAATTCATTTTAACTGAATTATGTCATTACTAGAAATGTAAAATTCTAAAGAGTTTCATTCTTGAAAAATAAATTATGACATGTATGACAACATGAATATCTTAATTAAAAGTGGTCTAACTTTACCTTAAAATTCCAGAGTTTCATTCCTTGAATCCCAGGGCCTGGGACTTAGTAACTACTCATTAAATGTAAGCTGAATTAAAGAAGATAATGAAAACGGTGTGTTTTTTAATTACCTAGAATGACAAGTCAATTTGCTCACAAGGTCACTTTGATATGAAGTCTCTAAGCTAAGTTACACTATCCTAAAACTTGAAATACTTGCATAGTAAGACCGATATTCCACATTGTTGGATTTTTTTTTTTTTTTTGCGGTACGTGGGCCTCTTACTGTTGCAGCCTCTCCTGTATGTGGGATCCTCCTGGACCGGGGCACGAACACGCGTCCGCTGCATTGGCAGGCGGACTCTCAACCACTGCGCCACCAGGGAAGCCCCTGTTGGATTTTTTTAAGTAACCCGTAAAATTAAATATGAAATGTGAATGGCATGATGTTGTGGAAATAGACAATTGAATTTTTTTTTTGAAAACTATATTTCCTGTTAAGCACAGCAGCAAAATCCACCTTAAGATCCACTATAGGAATTACAATGGACTCAGCAACACTCCTCAGGGCTATCACCAATCTCCTAGTCGCCCTGGAGTGGCTTATTCTCTCCTTTGCTCCCTAAAAACCTATATATATATTTGTGGAGCAATTTTATGTCCATCATTTTACATTTCCATCACTATTCACAAGTAATTTAGGTTCTTAAATCTGGGTATTTCAATTTCCTTCAGCAGTCTGTCTCAGTAACACACACATTAAAATATTTCTAATTTTCCAAAATGGCTCACATAAAGACCTTTTGTCTATTAAAATATTATCTTCTCTTTAATAACAGTTTGTCTATATGTATCATTTTGGTGGCAATTTTCAAAGAAATGAAATTTAATAATGTTGACATAATATTAAAATCAGATTTAATATACCTGATCTTTGATAATTAAAAAAGTACTGGAGTAGGTCAATAATTGAATACCTTCTTAAATCACTTATTTACAATATGTTATAGTTGTACTCAATTGCTGTTCAGTAATTCCCTTGAATACCTAAACAAGCTTCCATTGACTGATAGAAAATTAAACATTACAAAAGCTCCAGAACATATCTGGAGATATTTTATAAACTCTATAAGAGAGAACTGGCAATTCCTTTAGGTATTTAAGGTATAGAAACCGGTCAAAAGTAGGTATCTCTTTTAAATTGTACAACATCATATAAATGTTACTTAAAATTAATACTGCTGATAGAGTAGTCAAATTTTTCTCTTAAAAATATTTTATGTCTATAGTCAATTTATATGAATAAAAATATTTTTATTTATATAGCATAAATTCATACAAATGTAAACATATTGCATACGGTATACTTAAATTAGCTTGTTAATTTAGTCATTAATCTTACCTGAGTTAGTTCATTGATATCTACAAGTCCATTACTGTCGGCATCAAAACATTTAAACATTTGATCCACCAGCAACTTCTTCAGAAATACGTCATCACCGTTAGGGTTTTCATTGTCTCGTGTAACATACTTTTGATTTTGTAAATCTAAAAGCATGCTTTTCATCTTGCTGTATTCAGTGGCCTCGCAGTTATCTCCTGTAACAAAAGAACTAAGTTATTTTCAAAACAATAACTTATTTTTGTATTTTCAAAACAATCATTTATTTTATTAATGTTTTAAGCTGATATCTAGTAGATAACATACTTTGTACATAATATTTATGTTTCTACTTGCATACTTTACCACTTGTACAAGGAAAAAAGAATGGGCTATTTACATGAGAGGACAGAAAATTTTCATTAGTATCAAATCCAATAACAACACAAATACTGTGTGTTTTCTCGATGACAGTCATTGATTCTATGAATGTACATAGAAAAACATTATAGCTTCAATTGGCTCCAATGTTTAAATACACTACCTTAGTTTAACTCCTCACTACACATGTCTATAGGTGATAATTTCACAGGTTTTGAACATGAGGTTCAGGGAGATGAAATGGCTCACCCAAACAAAGGGTTAGATTGTGCTGGATTTTGTGCTTAAACTGACATATATATCTGGCTCCAAAAGAGTATAGTAAGTTTTTAATTGGACATATATATATTTTTTACATTTGGATTTGTTTTGAAGAAGTTTGTGTGTATTTACATTTTTTCTTGATTCTATTTTTTTTGTTTTGTTTTGTTTTGCGGTACGCGGGCCTCTCACTGTTGTGGCCTCTCCCGTTGCGGACCACAGGCTCCAGACGCGCAGGCTCAGCGGCCATGGCTCACGGGCCCAGCCGCTCCGCGGCATGTGGGATCCTCCCGGACCGGGGCACGAACCCCTGTCCCCTGCATCGGCAGGCGGACTCTCAACCACTGCACCACCAGGGAAGCCCTCTTGATTCTATTTTTAATGATGCTAAGCTCATATTTGTTTTCTTCCAAAAGTTTATTTATTTACTTATTTTTCTGATATTCATCTATTTCTCCGTTTAGAGTCTTGGTGTATAATATGAAATATGTTTCCATTTTGTATCTTGAAGTCTTAACCTGTCAATTTCATTTCCACAGCTAAAGTATGAGCTTACTGAAGTAACAACACATTACAGATTTTCAGTATCTCCCATAAAATAACCAGCAGAATACTGGGAACTTCACAGTTAATGGAAATAGTTGCTTGGCTTAATATCTTCAAAAATAACTGCAATTGCTCTAATATCTTGACATCATTATTTTACAAAGGATTTTTCTTACAACAGTCTCCATGCTGATGTCTATAACACATTGAAATGAAATGTGCTTACTATTGATAGCAAATGTGATATAAAATGTATACAGAAAATACAATGTGTAATGTAATTTATAAATGAAAAAGTAGGCATTATATTCGCTGAGAATTTTGACAATATATTTTTTAGGAAGAAACCTAACTTTAGAGTTGTAGTTCATTTTGACAATTAAGCTGTGACAGAATCTACATTATTTCTAAAGATTTTAAAATATATGTCTGAGAAGCATGGGGTTGGGGTCGCATTCCTTTTCCCGACAAGATGGAAAACAATCTCTTCCAGAGAGATGAGAGGCTATCTTGTTTTTCAAAAACAGTGAAATGGCTTCTGTTTTTCAGCAATTTTAGTGTTTAGCAATCCTGTCAAGAACTTCATTTTTTACAAGATGTAAACTTTGTACCACAAATTAAGTGAATTTTGCACTATTCTGTTCTCAGTAAAGAATAATAATATGTTTTCATAATAGAACAGAAATCACTGACAAAAGAGAAAAGTAATCAAGTCCAGAGGGATAGGTAACAATTTTGGTGTCTGTGAAAGATGCATAAGAGGAGCCTTCAAATACGTGTGCATGTGTGTGTGTGCAGCAGGAAGAGGGAGAAAACCATTCGAACAGCCCTCCCTGGGATTTCTGTATTTGACCTTGGACCTGCCTGTCCTTTCATTTGACTGATGAGAAGGAGGATGGAGTCTGGGGGAAGTGACCTGTGTCTATCCATGATGAGCAGGTGAGAACATGGGAAATAGAATTTAAGTGCTGAACACCTTTTAACTAATATTTGAAATTTGGTGTGAGGAGATACAATTTTAGGTTGTTACACTTTAATTTTGATCAAATCAAGTAATACAATCATCATCATGCTCTCTCTAGATACTTTTTCCCAAATTGTAAATTCCCTGGCAAGTCCAGGTATTGAGGTAGTTGCTGGCAATCCAAAGAAAACAAAAATAAAAGCATTGCAGTTAAAGCATTCACATTCTATGGAAATGTGCAATAAACAGTCCTAAAATTATGTAACACTTTGTAGAATTTAAAGATTTTAAATAATCGCTGTTACAGATTTTTTTTTAGTAATAAATAGTTACATCTATTATTAATATATAGATTACCTGTAATGCAGGCTTTCTATGTGCCAGGAACTTTTTATGTATTAAATCACTTAACTCTCATGAAAATCCCACAAGAAAGACCTTATAATTACCACTATTTTACAGATGAAGAACTAAGACACAGAGATTAAATAACTTGTTCAAAATTACAGAGCTAGAAAGGAGCACAGTGATTTTTACAGCCAGGCAACATCTCTTTTAGCCTTTATTCTCTACTTTTCTCATCTTCAGAACTGAGTTTAAAATCAACTTATACGTGGATTCAGTAAATTTGTCCAAGGATTATTTGGAAAGTGAAAAACAAATATAATTATAAACTCCAGGCAATATCATTGCTTAAATTGCAGGTAGATAAAAAAGAACTTGCAATGGGAGAGAGAGAAAAAGAAAAGGAGTATCTGAGAAATAACAAGAAAACTATAAGTACTGAAGAGGAAGCTAACGGGAAAAGAACTTTTCAAGAAAGAGGGTGTGATGAAAGGTTAAACGTTTCAGAGTAAAAATAAGATAAGAAATGAAACCTGCTCATTAGATTCCTTAAGTTGGAGGTAATTGATGACAATAAAGGGAAATTTTAGTGAATAAATGGAAAAGTCCTATTACAATAGGTTAAAATGAGTAAAAACAAAATGATGATTTGGAAATATTAAATGTTTACTACCCTTTTAATAAGGATCAATATAAAAAAATAGAATTAATGAAAAAGAATAGGAATAGATATCTAGAAATAAACATCAATGTATATTAAGAAATCATGGCCTCATCCAAGAAAAATTTCAAGAAGGAAGTTAAGAAATTTTAGTTTGTTGATTTGTTTGCTTTGGTAGGATTCCTTTCTCAATACTTAATCAACCGATGGTGTTAGGAAAAGAAACCTGACACCTGCTGGCGTTAGGCAGCGAAAGGAAAGAAAACTTCTGGACTCACTTGGTGCTCTTGGAGACCAGTAAGAGATCACCTCTGCTGTGCCTGTTCTGAGGACAAGATGAATGAGGTCGCCACCTGATGGTACCTATACCATCCTCCTGCCCATGAATGCAGATTCCAGGGCTGTGCTGACTCTGGACTCAGAGTGATTCTAGGGCAGTTAAAATCCACCAGGTCTTGTGGGGCCTGGAAGAAGGCAGAATCTCTGACTTTCTTTTTTTTTTTTTATCTTTTTTTCTCATTTAAGTAATAGATTCACAATTTTATTCCAACTAAACTATTTTGTGAAACAAAAAACATGCTTGATAATGCCACATGGCCAAAACATGCATGATATTTCTGTATTCTTATTATGTGCACAAGTTCTCACTTGTTTTTTCTAATTAATTTTTATCAGAGTATACTTGATTTATAATGTTGTGTTAGTTTCTGCTGTATAGCAAAGTGAATCAGTCATACATATATACATATCCGCTCTTTTTTAGATTCTGTTCCCATAAAGGTCATTACAGAGTATTGAGTAGAGTTCCTCATGCTGTACAGCAGTTATTCTTGGTTACCTATTTTATATATAGCAGTGTGTATATGTCAATCCCAATCTCCCAGTTTATCCCTCCCCCCTCCCCCGCTTTCCCCCTTGGTAACCGTAAGTTTGTTTTCTACATCTGTGACTCTGTTTCTGTTTTGTAAATAGGTTCATGTGTACCCTTTTTTAGATTCCCCATGTAAGTGATATCCTGTGAGATTTGTGTTTCTCATTCTGACTCTGACTTTCAAATGGTCGCACCTGTGTATTGGCAAGGCTTCTCCAAGACTCTACTGAACTGAGGATAATTACATTTTATATATCTGATAGTACCACCATCAGTTTTGAGTACATGATAAGTGCTCAAAATTATAGATTCTATCAATTATGCTTAACACTACTTTTTCAAAGCCTGTAATTTGTTCTTATCTCTTCGAAATTACACTTTTATCCTTCCCTTCCATCCATCATTAAGAAGTACCAATTCCTTTCAACATAAAAATAATCAAATCTAAGTATATAAGAATATTACTTGTCTCTTTTTAGCATTTATATTTCAAATTTGATTAATATGATCCTAATATAAGCTGAAATATTAGAAATTAAAAGGATACAAATAAATGTTTTTATTTTAGCATCAATTCTTTTCATGTATTAGAATGCATACTGGAATTGTTTTTTCATCAAACTATTAAACAATTGTTAAAAGAAAACTTTTACAACTTTTTCATATGTAAACAGTTTTTAAAATGTAAATATTTTCTAAAATGTGTTTTAGAAAAATACTTTGCATTTATAACATCAGGAATGTATGAAAACTTTAGTATGTTGATTTAATATGCATCTATGAATAAATTCAACATGGAAAACTATTACATTTAAATTCATTTTTAAACTCATTGTTAAACTGTGTGTTTGAAGGAATTAAAATTATCTTGGTTAAAAGTAGTCTGAACAAAATTAAAATAAACTTTAACTGGAGTATCTACTAAAATATGGAAAATCTAATGGTGTAAATTGTTTTATATTACATAAACTTTACTTAAAAGTTCTTATTAAAACATGTTTACAGGGCTTCCCTGGTGGCGCAGTGGTTGAGAGTCCGCCTGCCGATGCAGGGGACACGGGTTCGTGCCCCGGTCCGGGAAGATCCCACATGCCGCGGAGCGGCTGGGCCCGTGAGCCATGGCCGCTGAGCCTGCACGTCCGGAGCCTGTGCTCCGCAACGGGAGAGGCCACAACAGTGAGAGGCCCACGTACCACAAAAAAAAAAAAAAAAAAAAAAAAAAAAAAAAAAAACGTTTACAGTTACACATAAGATTAATGTAAAACTGTTATGTTTCAGATACTATTCGAATTCTGGAAATTTACTAATACAAGCACACCTACACATACCACTTCACAACTTTCTACATTTGAAGAGCCATGATTTCCTCATGGAGAGGGAATTTTTTTTAAACAATAGACTTTACTTTTCAGAGCAGTTTTATTTTCATAGAAAAATTGAGCAGAAAATACAGATTTTCCATGTACCCTTTGCCCCCCCATATGCACAGACTCCCCCACTATCAACTTCCCCACAAAAATTGATGAACTTACAGTGATGTCATTGTCACAAAAACCCCTATATTAGAGTTCATTAGTACATAGGGTTCTTGGTGTTATATACTCCATGGGTTTTAATAAATGTATAATGACATGTGTGCACCTGTATCTACAGAGTAGTTTCACTGCCCTAAAGATCCTCTGTGCTCTCTGCCTATTCATCTCTCCATCCACCTTAACCCCTGACAAACACTGACCTTTTTACTGTCTCCACAGTTTTGCCTTTTCCAGACTGTCATAGATTTGGAATTGTATACAATATGTAGACTTCTCAGATTGGCTTCTGAGAAGTCAATGCATTTAAGATTCCTTTGTGTCATGGCTTGTTAGCTCATTTCTTTTTATCACTGAATAACATTCCACTGTCTGCATGGACCACAGTTTATTTATCCACTTACCTACTGAAGGACATCTTTATTGCTTCCAAGTTTTGGCAATTTCGAGTAAAGCTGCTGTGAACATCCATGTTTAGGTATCTGTGTGGACTTAAATTTTCAAATCCTTATCCTAAGGAGCATAATTACTGGATTGTATGTAAGATTATGTTTAGTTGTGTACAAAATCACCAAACTGTCTTCCAAAGTGGCTGTACCAGTTTGCATTCTCATCGACAATGGATGAGAGTTCCTGTTGCTCCAAACCCTCACCAGCATTTGGTGTTGTCAGTGTTTTGGACTCACCATTACAATAGGTGTGTAGTTGCGTCGCGTTGTCTTACAGGGAATTTTTTAAATGAATGAGGGACTATATTTTACAAGAGACATTGGTTCCATAACCTTTCCCCCACTCTCTGCACATACACAATGTGATTTGGCTTAATTTAACATCTCCTTAAACGTTGTTGACTAGTTAAGTGAAAATGATTAAAAACACAATTAATTCAATTGACATGCTTACTGATTAATTTTGGGAATTACTCTTACTGGAAATAAAAGGAAAGTATTGTGAGTTAAATATTAATTCTCCAAACACTTTGTTCCTTATGATGTAACTTTTTTCAATTATATGCCACATGGTCATTGACAACTGCCTACATCTATACAAGCAGTATTAAAAAGGGGTTTGGTTTTCTAGCTTGGCAAATGTGGTATTATAATTTAATAAAGGTGTTCTAGCAACCAGGTCACGTTGCTCTCTTTACCCTGAAAGAACATTAATTAAAATGCTTTTGAGGGATGAGATTAGGCATCCCATGCTCTGTTTTCAATTATATTCTTCAAAGGTGACACACTTTGGAGCAAGTAGGCAGCTTAGCTCTTACTATCCCCACCCTCTCTCATCACCCTCACAAACAGAATCACATATGATAAAGTAAAGCTGCAGAGAATGCTGGCAGAAAACACAACAAAATAAAACAGAGCACGATACAATGATGATGGCTTTCTAGAATGCTTGGGAACCTTAGTGAAAAATGTATATTTATCTTACCTGAAATAAATACAACTTGTAATAAAATAATCACAGTTGCTCAAGTGTGTGTTTTAATGTTTAGTGAATTAACAGTCTTTTAAGTCATTATCTTTATAGTTAAAACCAAGAAAATACAGTATGCTTCATATGAAAAGGCATACCTCCTATAAAATACGTGAGAAGTAGCTAATGATGTCAAACAGTTTATGAAATAAGTTTTTCCTAATTAATTATTGTTTGTTTTCTGGCAACCTTTCTACAAATATTTTGTACACAATATGATGGACTTTCATCTTTTCACATTTTTGCAATTGCTGTTAAAGTATGAGTGCATGTTGCCTTAAAAATTATACTATACAGTTCTTACAGGTCTCATTGTGGTAGTCTGTGTTTTATAGAGGTTTTTAATTTTGATTTATATTATCTGGATTTATAATATTTCAAGGAGTAAAGATATATAAAGGATATTCTTGAATTTTTAAAAAATTTGATGAAAGTAATTTATAAAAGTAATCAGGTTACGAAAAAGTGTCTATCCCTGAATCAAGTAGAGTCAAAACTAAGACTCGGCACGCGCGTGTGCGGGAGGGGGTGGGTGGGGAAGGATCGCCAGCGAGATCCCGAGGCTAGGCTCGTGTGCCCGCCCCCGCCCCCGTCCTGGCCCCCAGCTCCCACCGGGTCGGCCCGGCTCAGCCATGATCAAGGCGATACTCATCTTTAACAACCACGGGAAGCCGCGGCTCTCCAAGTTCTACCAGCCCTACAGTGTAAATACACAACAGCAAATCATCATCATTTGGTATCTAAGAGAGATGAAAATGTTTGTAATTTCCTAGAAGGAGGATTATTAATTGGAGGATCTGACAACAAACTGATTTATAGACATTATGCAACATTATATTTTGTCTTCTGTGTGGATTCTTCAGAAAATGAACTTGACATTTTAGATCTAATTCAAGTATTTGTGGAAACATTAGACAAGTGTTTTGAAAACGTCTGTGAACTGGATTTAATTTTCCATGTAGACAAGGTTCACAACATTCTTGCAGAAATGGTGATGGGGGGAATGGTATTGGAGACCAACATGAATGAGATTGTTACACAAACTGATGCACAAAATAAACTGGAGAAATCTGAGGCCGGCTTAGCGGGAGCTCCAGCCCGTGCTGTATCAGCTGTAAAGAATACTAATCTTCCTGAGATCCCAAGAAATATTAACATTGGTGACATCAGTATAAAAGTGCCAAACCTGCCCTATTTTAAATAAAAAAAATTTAAAAGGCCACTCCCAGGTAAAATCCGGGGGATAAGTCATCTAAGTTTACCATGCAGCTGTTTACCAAAAATAGGGGAGGAGAGTCTTCTGCTCTTGGATTTAAGTCAAGGTACTGCATAGAAGTCATGTAAAATCAGTATGGAAGTTCATTGTTGCTTTTCTTGCTCAGTGATCTTGAAGAAATTGAGTAGTTACAGTGTGATTTTTTTCTTTATTCTCTAAACTGCATTCCTATGACCACCTAAGGCATGCCTCTATGTATTGGCTACTACAGTATTTTGAAAAGTGTTTGGGACATTTCTTTAAATTATGTATAACCCAAAATGTTCGTGTTTTGTATGGATCACAAATACAGCATTCCTTAATTCTTTCTGTTACTTGTCAGAATTGTTATTTAAAGAACGAAGTATGTATTGCATGAAAACATTATGACTTTTTCTCTTAGATTAAATAAACTCCAAGGTAACTGGACTTCTAAAGCAAAAAAAACCAAACCAAAACAAAAAAAAACCCTAAGACTCATGTAACTCCATTAAGAGCAGGACCCTTTGTATTTCTGAACACTAAATAATCTTGTCCAATAATTTTATCACAGTACCCAATACGTGGTTTTCAATGAAAATTGTATCGTTTGCATTGATCTTACAGAAGGTATGCTACTCATATCTGTGAAGCCATAGGCATATAATGATTTTAATCCAGTATATACACAGCAATTATTGTGTGCTGGCACTGTCCTAAGTACTTTACAGACAGCTCATTTAATCTTTAAAATGATCCTGTGAAGTAAGTACAATTACTATACCATCTCCTTGAAACATAATAAGCCCAATAACAGGCTTGACATTTGACTTTACATGAAAGATTAAGAAAATTCTGACCCAACAATTGTAAGCACATCATACTAGTTAACTCACATTTCTCATGAGGTACACGGGACTCACAAGTTGCATCTATTTGTCTCTTGAGAAGATACAGAAGCTTTAATTATTCCTTCTTTTATGTTACTCTACAAATTTGTGTGAAATTCTGTCAAGAATTTACAGTTTTCTGAGGACTGCCTGCATACACATATTCATGTATATGAATACACATATTCAATAATAAATCATGTGTCTTTTCTCTGCTACACTGAGAGAGAGAGAGGTCTTTCGGTTGGTAGGATTTTTAATTTCCCCAACAGTCATTAGGAATGCTGCATAATATTGACAGAAATGACTCTCCAAGCCTGTCTAAACAACATAACTTCAAAAATATGAATCAAATGGAGATATCAACAGGCAAACGTGATAAACCACAATGATAGAGAAACACTGTAATACTTCTAGATGGGAAATGTAGATCAAGCAGCCATTAAGCATAGTGCCTTGGTGCGGAGCAAACCCAGAAATATACTTACAGGAATATAATACACTTCTATAAGCATCAGGTTTAATGCTACATTTATATACAGTGAAAGACTGAGGTTGAGTTACTTTCTTCCTGAAGTTTATAGTTTGGTGTTAAGTTTCCAGGTTATGAGCATAAGCATATGTCTTTTTCTGGTCACTGAATATCTTATTCAGTCAAGAGTTCATATATGTCTTGTCTCAGAATATCTCAGTTACTCTTTGTCTTATTTATCACAGAAAAATACAAAAATGATAGTAAAAAACAGGATTTCTACTTTATATATTTTCTATATAGGCTTTTCATTATTTTCCATCAAGCAAACAAAAGAGATAATAGTCACGAATGGGCATCAGCCCCCAGCTATGTCTTTATCCTATTAAATTTAACATAAAGAAATATTCTTTCCAAAGTCCATCTAATTCTAAGCAACAGTAAATGTTCAAATACCATTATACACTAAACGTCACAACAGTAACATTTATAGTATTGTTGTTCTTTTGTTCTATGATAAATACTTTCATACAGGCTCAACGTTGAAGTGGGTTAGTATATGTAACAATTTATAGCTTGGATTTGGGAAGAGATCTTTTGTATGTATTGTATGTGTGGGGGGCAGTATCACTTTATTGGATTTTTTATCTTGATACAATGATCATGTACAAATAATTTATTTGAATAAGTGTAACCTGTAAAAAACCATGTCCCTGGGGTAGTCACTATGTGTTGTCATTATTTCTTTTAAGAACAGCTGACCTTCAGGAGACATCGTCCAATGAGAATCCTTTGATATTTCACATTTCAGGTGGTCATAGCATGGATGCTAGCGCTAACTGCCTCCTCATTGACCCCAAACCAACCAAATAAACACAAACGATTCTACCAATTTGTGTCTCTCTGTATAAAAGGATCACCCAATGCTCTCAAGAGTCCTGGTAGCAGCAGTTAAATAGTTCAGTCATCGACAGAAGACTTCTTCAACCGGACTGCCATTCTCTACTATATAATGATTCTATGGAATATTTCCAAAGTGGATCCCTATTTTTGTCTGAAATTGCAATAACATAAAATACTATATATTAAGAACATTTGGTCATATATTGCCTACATGCAATATCTATTGTTTTGTTTTCTGGAAGACTATAAATGTTATCTGTTCAATTCCTCAGTGGTACATATTCATAGAAATATGATACTATTTGACATTTTATTTTAATTTACACATAGTCACACACAATAAGTAACAAACATTTATTTAATCCTACACTTTCTTATGGGTATGCATCATGTTTAACAATAGCTCATCATGACCTTGACCAAAGATTTATAAGAGATAGCAAAGGCAGAGGACAAATGATATAAGGGATGTGAATAGGAGGACATGGGGTAATTAATACTGGAAAGTTTCTACATTAAGTATACACTGTGTGTGTCTTCTGTAGAAATTAGGCTTATGAGACAGTGAGTAAATAAATATATGGGAAATGATAAATTAATCTTTTTTTAAAAATAGAACAATTTCATTCTTTCATTATAGTTCTTTGGAGATATTTTCAACAAAACATAGTAAATATTCCACATATTGGAGAAAACAAACATTTCCTGATGTTAATAATAGAAAAAAATTTGAAAACAAGTTTTTCACCAACAAAAACTGAAAAACAGTCATATTTCTGACAGAAAATAGGTCAGATTTGATTCATGGGCAGTTGATGACTTCCTAGTTAGGTCAACGGCAAACATTTTCCATAAATTTATAGCTTAATTTTGTTCATTAAGGTGAAAATTATATTGAGAGTACATGATATGATAAAAGCATTTTATCCAAAATATGGTAGTGGCAAAGGTGTACTGAAATTAATAATAGTTCCCAATGCTTTTGAACATGTATAATAAATAAGGTACCACTAGTAACAACTATAATTAATACCTATTTAATCAGTCTTGATAAAATATATTTTGAAAGTCTCCCAGAAATTGAGAAAATGAATAGTCCTAGAGACTGAATAACAGGTACTTTGGTAAGCTGAGTGTTTTCCCCAGCCCTCTAAATTATTGGCTTTCAAAAAGAAAAAAAAAATGGAGAACTGATGCAGAACCTAATCAAACTGTCAGCTAATTACCAATTTAAAAATAATTTATAGCACTGGATCACTGTGTGATTTTTAGCCCATAAACTGGAAGGAGTTCAAATAATCAATTGACCTGTTATGTCAGACAGAGTCCAGTCAAAAAGCAAAACCAAACTAGATATTTCAAACGGGAGACAATATAGGGAACTGATTTCCATGTTGTTAAAGCATTAGGTGAAAAATAAAAAACAAAAAAATCTTGAAGTAACTCGGAGACAACTGCAGGAAGTAGCTACACCCTCAAGAGTTGGGGGAATTAGCTTTTAAATGAGATGAATTTGAGGTAATTATGAGATGCTGGCAGAGGCCTCAGTGAGGGAAAAGAAAACATAGTCAGTTAAGAAGCTCTGTAGTCTAAGAAGAAAGGAACAGTTTGATGAATTGGCTTTGTGTCATTGGTGAATGCATGGAAGCTGAAGTCTGACTGTTAAGGGAGGGCATGTGTAAATGTGAAGTAAAGATGTTCCTGGTCAAAACATGACAGTGTGCATTTTTAAGGAGTGTTAAGACACTGCTGACTTAAAAAGAGACCACAAAAACGTCTAGTTTGGTGGAAGAAGGAATGAAGATAGATTTATCACACATCTTTATATGCTAAGGCCCACTCCTTGAAAAGGGAAAAATATCAGCTAACTGTAATTGAACGTGGGGGTCTGGCTGCTCACTGCTCAAAAGCAATTAAAAAGGCAAGGTTGGTGAAAAGGAAAGTGTGCTTTATTTTGGAGGCAAGCAATGCAGTGGGGAGGACTCCTGTCCAAAGGCCAACTCACCCCCACTGACAAGCAGTGGGTGAGAGATTTTATAGATGGAGGGAGGGGGCTACATGCGGAAACAGCACAGTCAGCTCTGACGGTCATCTTGAAATTGGTCCTGCAGCAGTCTGACCAGTGTCATCTTGTCATCTTGATGGTTTTAAGTACAGTTTAGTCTTTAGTTCCAGGGTCGGTTTGTTACCATTTCTTTGAGGCCAGTTCTTGGCATTGTGGCAGCTTATGTCATGGCTACAGCCTGGTCATCATGTAGTTAAATTCTTTTACCTGGCGGGCGTTCCAGTATCTACAACACAGCTCACAGGATATGGCTCAGAATATTATCCGTAGCCCTTGAGGAGGAACTAAAAGTCCTTGACTTTGCTTAACGACTGAACTGTTATTATTATTTGGTCTCGTTTGACGGTTTTCCTTTGTTCTGCTTTTTCTCACTTCTCTTATTAAACTTATTCTTTGGCTAAAAGATTTCTACAGACAAAAGGCAGGCTGAGGACGTGGGGGACAAGGACCACAGGGTCCTGCTCCATTTCATAACTGCTGCAAATTAGATAGAAGAATATGAGGACAAGGGATGTTGCCTTTCTCTGAAATGCAAAAGTCTTCTGTGAAATCCAGCTGACATCTTGATTTTTACCATATGCATGGATGTGTGTGTGTGTGTGTGTAAATAAAACAGAATCTGTGGTTATATTAATATGAATAAGAACAGTGGTGTAGAGATATATTCCTTTGATATAGTATTGACTTATGTTCACAAAAAGGCTATGGGTTGTTTTATCAAAGTCTAAGATAATGTTATGTAACGAAAAGTTGCTTTTTCATCAAATTGACTTTCTTAAGTTAATTTTGTTACAACCTAAAGGCATATGAGTTTTGAATATGTTTACATAAAAAAATTCATTAAAATGTGTGAAATTTCTAAAGTCAATAGAGAGATGTAAAATCCCCAATTTTCACCCTATGAATAAATAGCAGAAGAGAATGACTTAAGTATTTGCCCTTTCCATGAATTTTTTCAGATGAAAATGAATAACAAACTCCTTGTTTTTAAAGTCATTCATTTTCACAAGTGAGTTGTGGAATTACTTAATAAACACATTTTAAAACGATGTCTGGCTGTCTAGTTTCTGAGGAAAGAAGAAAACCAAGGTTTTCCTTTACATACACTCCCAAATTCATATTTATTTAATTTCTTGGTTGAGTTACCTGTTATGAGCAATGGATGTAAAAAACATCCTCTCTTTGAAGATAACATACATTAATGTTCATATGCCTATATTTGTATGTTTGTGTATATAATACAAAATATAAAATGGTTTAGTGTTTTATAATATAAAAATATAAAATGGTTTAGTGATATTGTATTCTCTCCAATTAAATTTATTTCTTCTTGGCTTCATAATTAAAATAATGACCATAGCTTATGTAATTTGTGTCTAAAGATTTTCACTTGTGATCTGAATGTCATTTAGGCCATATACTGATTTCTAGTATAGTTTGGTAAATAAGTTTGGAATAGACAAAGACATTATTAGGTGTTTCCAATGGAAAGTTACTCATTATTTATAGCATGACTTTCTGGGTTATATGACTTTAGCCTTTCATTGCCTTTGAAATATTTTACTACCTAGTAAATTGCAGATAACTGATACCAATGGAAAATAATTCTTGCCTATGGACTTGCAAATGAATTTTGTCTGGAAAAGATTCAATTGATTTCTATTCCCTTTTAGGTGGAAAAGGCCAGGTTTATGTCTATTTGTAATTTCATTTCCACAATTGTTTACAGCATATAAATGTATGGCTCTTTGACTTCTTTGAACCAATTATAAATCTGCCTAGTTCCCTCTTAAATAATGAGTTAATTAAATATTTAACATGTTAAATTTATATTTGTAAGAAATTCATGATTTTACCTTGAAAAAGTATCCTTTAACTAGATACCTGATTCATTTTTCTTAGAAGAAAAAAAGGATTAATACAAGCTCAAAGTCCCTGTGATTGTTTAAGATATAAGTGAATACATCAGTGACTATATATAGGCAAATTTAAATATACTTCCTGCAATATAAACAAAGAATGTAACAAGAAAAGATATTGTAAATAGAAAACTTATAGAACACCTTTCAGTTTTAATTTTTCGATTCTTTATTACTACACAAAATAAGCTTTAAAAAAATAGAACTCACTAACTGAATTAACTCGACCTTTCTAAAGTAAACCTCCTATACTTATTCTACCAGTTTACTCTAAATAAATAGTTCTTTTATTGTTTTTGATCATTAAAACATCCTTTTAAGGAGAAAATAATATAATTTTTATTTTGGTATGCTGAAATAATGCAAAAATATCATGATCTATTATTTCCTAAAGACAGGAAATTTTGATTGGTTAGATTCAAAAGAATTTCCAGTGCACTTCTAACAAGGTCCTTTAGACTTTACTGAACCTCCTAGTGAATTAAGAAAAGCACTCAGCTAGGTGGACAAAACTCTGGATACCAAACTTAGCAAGCAAATACTGCCTTTGTGGAAAGAGGAAAAAGCTGGTGAATACAACACTTCATAGACAGAAGAAAGCTCTTCTTGGTGAATATACCCCACCTAGGGTGCCTGGCTTGAAAAGTGAGATGTAGTTTTAATTTCAGCCTCACTCATTGCCTTGGCCCAGTGCCTTTATGCCCTGGACAGCTGATGGCAACCTTGCCTCTATAGTTTTGTACTGGGCATCATTTTTGTATTTCACTTTGAGTAAGTTAAGCATTCTATTATAAATTCTAACAAAGCCCTTTTTCATGAACAAGCCTCTATTTTTTTACACCATTATATGCATTACATTATTATAGTGTTTCATATATCATGTAAAGAGATTAGCCAGTAATATTTAAAATAATGATAAAAGTACCATGAAAATACTACTATTAATAGATATCTTCTTAGAGAAAAAAATATCTGATAGACAAGAAAACAAAAGACATAGTTAAAAGCAAATGGTATCATTATTTAGTCAATAACAATTCTACTTAAGAGCAGGCTCTTTTCATATTTTTCATTTTTCTCATTCATAGTATACATTTTATACCAACTTTCTGGAGCTACTACCCCTGATACCACTGACTGATTCCTGTTCTTACCGGCCCTTGGCGCCCCAAAGAACAGACAGGATTTGGGCTGATACCCAATACTTGATTCAGGACCAGGTCTCTAGCACAGTTCTATCTTTTTGGAATTCAGTGAGGTTGAGAGACTAAATAAAAAGTTATGCGAGGTATGACCTGAATTTCTATCTTATGTTGATGAACTTTCAATTCATCCTTTTATTTTTTACATCTTTATTGGAGTATAATTGCTTTACAATGTTGTGTTAGTTGCTGCTGTATAACAAAGTGAATCAGCTATATGTATACATATATCCCCATATGACCTCCCTCTTGTGTCTCCCTCCCACCCTCCCTATCCTACCCCTCTAGGGGGTTACAAAGCACCAAGCTGATGTCTCTGTGCTATGCAGCTGCTTCCCACTAACTAGTTTACATTTGCTAGTGTACATATGTCAATGCTATTCTCTCACTTCATCTTAGCTTACCCTCCCCTCCCCGTGTCCTCAAGTCATTCTCTATGTTTCTGTCTTTATTCCTGTCCTGCCCTTAGGTGTATTAGAACCATATTTTTTTAGATTCCATATATATGTGTTAGCATATAGCATTTGATTTTTCTTTCTGACTTACTTCATTCTGTATGACAGACTCTAGGTCCATCCACCTCACTACAAATAGTTCAATTTCATTTCTTTTTATGGCTGAGTAATATTCCATTGTATATATGTGCCACATCTTCTTTATCCATTCATCTGTCGATGGACACTTATGTCACTTCCATGTCCTGGCTATTGTAAATAGTGCTGAAATGAAAAGTGTGGTACATGTCACTTTTTGAATTATGGTTTTCTCAGGGTATATGCCCAGTAGTGGGATTGCTGGGTCATATAGTATTTCTATTTTTAGTTTTTTAAGGAACCCCCATACTGTTCTCCATACTGGCTGTATCAATTTACATTCCCACCAACAGTGCAACAGGGTTCCCTTTTCTCCACTATGTCTTGATTACTGTAGCTTTGTAGTATAGTCTGAAGTCTGGAAGCCTGATTCCTCCAGCTCCATTTTTCTTTCTCAAGATTGCTTTGGCTCTTCGGGGTCTTTTGTGTTTCCATACAAATTATGAAACTTTTTGTTCTAGTTCTGTGAAAAATTCCATTGGTAGTTTGATAAGGATTGCATTGAATCTGTGGATTGCTTTGGGTAGTATAGTCATTTTCACAATGTTGATTCTTCCAAACCAAGAACATGGTATATCTGTTCATATGTTTGTATCAGCTTTGATTTCTTTCATCAGTGTCTTATAGTTTTCTGCGTACAGGTCTTTTGTCTCCTTAGGTAGGTTTATTCCTAGGTATTTTATTCTTTTTGTTGCAATGGTAAATGGGAGTGTTTCCTTATTTTCTCCTTCATATTTTTCATCGTTTGTGTGTAGGAATATGAGACATTTCTGTGCATTAGTATTGTATCCTGCTACTTTACCAAATTCATTGATTAGCTCTAGTAGTTTTCTGGTAGCATGTTTAGGATTCTCTAGGTATAGTATCATGTCACCTGCAAACAGTGACAGTTTTACTTCTTCTTTTCTGATTTGGATTCTGTTAATTTATTTTTCTTCTCTGATTGCCATGGCTATAACCTCCAAAACTATGTTGAAGAATAGTGGTGAGAGTGGGCACCCTTGTCTCATTCGTGATCTTAGAGGAAATGGTTTCATTTTTTTCACCATTGAGAATGATGTTGGCTGTGGGTTTGTCATATATGGCCTTTATTATGTTGAGGTAGGTTCCCTCTGTGCCCACTTTCTGGAGAGTTTTTTATCATAAATGGGTGTTGAAGTTTGTCAGAAGCTTTTTCTGCATCTATTGAGATTATCATATGGTTTTTAACCTTCAGTTTGTTAATATGGTGTGTCACATTGATTGATTCGCGTTTACTGAAGAATCCTTGCATTCCTGGAATAAACCCCACTTGATCATGGTGTATGATCCGTTTAATGTGCTGCTGGATTCTGTTTCCCAGTATTCTGTTGAGGATTTTTGTATCTATGTTCATCAGTGATATTGGCCTGTAGTTTTCTTTCTTTGTGACATCCTTGTCTGGTTTTGGTATCCGAGTGATGGTGGCCTCGTAGAATGAGTTTGGGAGTGTTCCTCCCTCTGCTATATTTTGCAAGAGTTTGAGAAGGATAGGAGTTATCTCTTCTCTAATGTTTGATAGAATTTACCTGTGAAGTCATCTGGTCCCTGGTTTTGTTTGTTGGAAGACTTTTAATCACAGTTTCAATTTCAGTGCTTGTGATTGGTCTGTTCACATTTTCTCTTTCTTCCTGGTTCAGTCTTGGAAGGTTGTACTTTTCTAAAAATGTGTCCTTTTCTTACAGGTTGTCCATTTTATTGCTATATAGTTGCTTGTAGTAGTCTCTCATGATCCTTTGTATTTCTGCAGCATCAGTTATTACTTCTCCTTTTTCATTTCTTATTCTGTTGATTTGAGTCTTCTCCCTTCAAATAATCCTTAAATGATTTTTCCCAGACTTTCTCTCAGGGAAGCAAAGAAATATTTGACACTTGATTTGTGGAAATACAACAATCATTTTAAAAGTCCAAGGAGGTACAGCTTTTTAAATAGACCAAGGAAGATGGGAAAAGTGTATCACAGGAGGAAAAACAAACAAACAGAAAATATGGAGGAGGGAAATGACGGAGATTATACTGCACTGAGGAATAAACATTTCACAAATAACTTTTTCTTCTTTCTTTGTTTATTGCAAGGAATTGTCAAAGAGTAATTTGAGAGAATTAGTAATCACAAATTATTTTAAGTAATAGATTTAAAAAAATCAATCTATAGCAGGTTTGGACAAATTTTCCTCCAAAGGGCCACAGAGTAAATATGTTAGGCTTTCTGTTCCATCCCCTCTCTGTCACAGTGTTATATAGCAATGTGTTATACTGTAAAGGCAGACACAAGCATACGTGAACAAGTGGTCGTGGCTATGTTCCTATAAAATTTTGTTTAAAAAAGCAGGCTCTGGGCCATAATTTTTTGGCCACTGATCTATAAAATAATGGTATAGCATAGATAGATATCAGTATAAAATGCATTAACATCACGAGTGTTTTTTTGTTGCTGTTCTTAACATTTAAATATACGTATGATATCACTTACACGTGGAATCTAAAATATGTCACAAATGAACCTTTTTATGAAACAGAAACAGACTCACAGACATAGACAACAAACTTACGGTTACCAAAGGGGAAAGGGGGTGGGGTAGGGATAAATTAGGAGTTTGGGATTAGCAGATACAAACTAATATACCTAAACTAGATAAACAGCAAGTTCCTACTGTATAGCACAGGGAATTAATTCAATACCCTATAATAAACCATAATGGGAAAGAATATGTATATAAACATGCATAATACGTGTATATATGCATGTATATATATATAACTGAATCACTTTCCTGTATAACAGAAAATAACACAACATTGTAAACCAACTATACTTCAATTTAAAAACAAAAAAAAGGTTTAAGTATAGACTTCTTGGGAATCAGAGAAAAAAAACGTGGATATAGCCATATTCGATTATGAATTTAAAAGTAGCAATTTTTTGTTATCTCAATTTAAGAGATCCTCTAATGTTTGTCATATAAATGTATTTCAAATATGTGAGAAATTAACATTTTATGTAAATTCTAGGGATAGTGTCAGAATGGAGGAAGGCTTCTGTATCACATACATCCCAGCAAAGTCACTGATTTTTCTCTACTGTCATAAAAGAGTGGACTAGACCTTGGACTTCTATTGACATAACCTCTTGGTTGTTTCAGGTGAAAACATTTTGTCAAATACAATCAGGGTAAATTTGGTGTTGTATTAATTGCTGAACATAAGACAGAGCTATCATTTACCTAGTGAGCATGGTCAGGAATGCTAGACACACAGGCAATTCGACCCCAAAGAGTATTTTTGGTACAGCTTAAACTTGCTTTTTAGTTATACTGAATGAGGAAATGGGACTCTCAGAAGCAGTAGTTCTTCACCTGTGTTTCACATTACAGTCATTTGAGGAGCATTAACACAACTGATGCCCGGGCCTCATTATGAGAGGATCTGATTTAATTGATTGGTGGTGAGGTGTGGGCATCAGTGTTTTTTAAAAGCACATTGGGTGATTCACATGTGCCGCCAAGGTGGTGAGCCACTGTTTCCGAGCTTAAATAAATTAAAATCACATCCCTATTAGGGGAAAAACTGAAACTTGACATTAGTTCGGGTGCTAAATTTAGACCATAATCTCACAGTTGCTTCTTCATGCACATAGGCCTATTAGATTGTGCAATGGAACAATGCCTTGAGCATTTAGGACTCGTAAATTGTTCCTATTGCAGTAATTGTAAATCTGAATTAAATTAGTGGAGCTGAAGAAAAATACACTTTTATCAATGAATTGCATTCCAAGTCTCATCCACTTTTAATGCCCAGTTTAAGGGCAATCTAGGCAGTGTCCCCAGTCCTTCAAGAAGAATTATAGAAGCCCTAGCTGGAGCCTATTTTTATTTCTCCCTTTAGACATCTATAGTGCTTTATCTGAATCATATTTATTTTCTCTTTCTCTCTCTCAATTTACCTTTTATTTTTTAGGCATGCCTTTTTTCCCCTTCTTTTGGACTATGATATGCTGAGGGTAAGGACCATTTATGATTCATTTCCGTATCATCTACAGATTCTTGAATTAGATTTATACATAATAAAATTTCAATTATTTGTCATAAAATAAATCAAATACTACTATGTAAATGTTGCACCTTTTTCTATTCTCCTACTATATGCGTATCATTTATAAGATTTATATATGTATAATTGGGGAGTGTGGTGTGGGGTAAGAAGATATGATAACGGTATTGCTAGCATATAAATTATGTTAACTTAATCTTATGTAAATGGATTTAAAAATATGATATTCTCTTCTAAAATTGATTGGATTAGTCCACTTATATTCATTATTGATATGTCTGAAGTTGTCACTTGGAAATTAATATGTTGAAATCCTAATGTCCCATGTGATGGTATTAGGAGGTGGGGCATTTGGGAAGTATTAGGTCATGAGGGCGGAATCCTCATAAATGGGATTAGTACTCTTATAAAAGAGGCCCCAGAGAGTTCCCTGATGCTGTCTGGCATGTGAGGACATAGTGAAAAGACAGCTGTTTATGACCAGGAAGCCCTCACCAAACGTTGAACTTGCTGATGCCCAGATCTTGAAATTTCCAGCTTCTAGAACGTAGGAAATAAATGTTTGTTGATTATAAGCCTCTAAGTCTGTGATATTTTGTTATAGCAGCTTGAATGGACTAAGAAAATAAGAATAATTGATATCTTTGGAGTTATTTCTATAACTTTTCTTTGTGCTCCCTATTGTCTTTTTTTGGTATGTTTTCTTTTTGGATATATTGTGTTTATTTGTTCTGTTTTTACTTCATTGTTTTCCTGTTACAGACTTCGAATTTATATACTTTTTCCCCTTATTTTAGTGTTTGCCCTGGGTATCTTATCATATATGTTTACTGTAGAAATATTTTTTATCCTTTTCTGTGTCTGAGAAATTTCATATTCTTTTCATTAATGGCCCAAATCTTTTATGGCATTATGCTTTTCACTCACTTTATCAGAGTCTTAAGGAGGTAAGGAGATAAATGCTTAATCTCAGTTGGCTTTCTTTCATCCTGGCTTCTGAACGTCTGTTGTATTTCTCTATGCCTACTAACAGTAGGTAAATTAACTCAGAACTCCTTTATCATTCATCTGAATCTTGCATTCCTTTCCTAACTGCCTAACTTTTAACTTTCTTTGCTTTCAACCTTGCCAACTTCAATCTAATTACTGTTAAAGTAACCTATAAACTAATATTTTCAGATGTCTTTTATGCTTTAAACCTTTAAATGGCTCACCATTTCTTTCTAAATCATTAAGTCCAAACAGAAACATGTGACACAGTCCTTCGGACAAGCCGCTAACTCTTCATTTCTAGTGTAGTTACTTTGGATACTTTGAAATTTCTGAGAGCTGACTTTTCATTGGCTGCTCTACTTCTTTTAGCAAAGATTTCATACTGTCTATTCAGCAGGGTCATGGTACAAAAAGCATACTGAAGCTGCATAGTAAGCATTATGTTTTACTCAAATTGTTTAAATGTCCATACACATATTAAATTATTAAAAACTAGGCACTATAACATTCTGGGAACTGCTTAATGATATTCAGCACAGCACTTAATTTTCCTAGAACAGTTTGTTTATGTTAATTTGGTTTTAATCAGGTAAAACGCTACTTTCTACCACACTGGCACTATTAGCTATTCTAGTAGGAAAATGACAAGTCTTTTCCAAAATTAGAAACTGAAGTAAATATTCAGCCAAACAACCGATCCATTCTGATGATTATATTTCAATTATAAAGTACATGGAACACTATTAGAAAAATTGGACTTTAAATCAAAAGGTGGACTCTATATGCTGTTTTATATGTACTGTGTTTATTAAATAGTTTCAAATACATTTTTTTAATGAATGCAGCACTCTCAAGAACAGGAAATTACTTTTCTCATAAGTAGCAAAGCCTATTTGTTGCTTTACTAGTATGGTATTTTTGAAGGTTTTTCTATTGGAAATACTTCAGTTATAAGCTTCCAGGAATATTATAGTTAAATTAAAAATATAAAAGCAGTGCAAAACATGTTAAGCTGAGATTTGAATTTCATTTTGACTCTTGATGGTTATGCCCATTGTATATTATCAGTCAATAAACCCTCCAAGCAAAAGATTTTACATTATGCAAAGCATAATCTCATCATCAAATAAAAGCTCAAACTCATATATCCCTCACTGTGTATATTTTTAAATGCCATATATATGTATATATGCATATATATAAATCTATATGATAATAAAACTACATAATGGGATAGATGCTAGTATTATTTTCCTCTTTTAGATCAGGAAACCATGGCACATGGAAGTTAACTAATTTCATCAGAGTGACAGATTTAAGAAATGGTAGAGTTGGAATTTGAATTTCAGGTAGTTTGGCTAAGAGTCTGCCACTTTACAGTCTGCCCAGTGATAGTGATCAACCTTAGATAATTATAACTAACAAACTTGACTACAGCCTCCTGTTTCACAAATAATTTTTCTAGTCTATGAAATATGGAAACATATCTAAGAAATGGAAAAGAAAAATAGTCTTAAAATCAAAACTTTATCAATCCAAAAACTAATAGAGATATTTTGCTAATTAGAATTTTGTCAAGGGTTAAAAAATTTTTTTTAAATGGTCATAATAATTTAAAAAGTACTTAGCATTCATGGGAATACAGCAATTGAAGGCATTTTTAAAATGTACTGTTAGTCTGCACCAGTGGTCTCACATTATAGCTCAGTTGCAAATTCTCAGCCCCAGTCAGCACTTAATGAAGCAGAAACTAGGTGTGTGACCAAATCACTTGTGCTTTAACAAGCACTTCAGGTGGTTCAGATGAACACTCAAGTTTGACAACTTGTTGTGTTCAAGCGTTGTGTTGTGTTGTTTTACACACAACAATATGATTCAGTGATGGGGCCCATTCAGAAACATAAAAAACACACAAAGTTTAAGTAGTTTAGAGATGAGCAGAGTCTCATTTTTAGCGTGGCCTGGCATGCCAAATGAACGGGTGTTTGTTTTAATAATCTGAGTTAATAAAAAAAAATTGTAAGAATTTGAACTTCTAAACTGTGTGAAGTGGAAAGAAAAGTGTAAATTGTGGAGTTGAGAAGGGGGGTGGAATTTAGACAGACCAGAGACAAAAGGGAAATTATGATGGGCTATGAAGGCATTATAGGAAAATCTAATGGAAGTTCAAAAGATGAACGCTAAATTAGCTTAGATATTGAGACCATATGTTCAATTACCAAAAGCCAAGGCCCCCAAGTTAAGAACCTAACTCCAATGTATAAATACTCATTGTGAATGCGTTAGTGAATCACTGGCTCTTTCTGGGCCTTAGTGTTCTTATTTAATACAGTGATATCAAAACCTAATTCACACATTTTGAAAAGATTAAGTTATATGTGAAGAGCTCACCATAGTTTATGGCACATCACTAAACCCACCCTCCATTAGATTCTCCTTTTAATGTAAACAGAACCCATCCCTCATAGTGATGAGTGAGACATTAGAAATCAAGTAACGATATTTATACTCTACTTACAAATGTTTGGGGTTAGATATTAGTGATATCAATTTAGTTTGAAGATATTATTTTAAAATGTTCTGATGTTTCCAAAGGTAAAATACATGAAAAAATATAAAAGCTTTTTTGCCTGAACTCTTTTGATAGTGGAAGCAAAGAGATATTTGACTCAAATTGCTTTACTGTCTAACCTTATTCTCCACTTGCCATCTGTTCACAGTCTATACTTTAGTAGAATGTATGGCTTGCCTGATTCCAAAATGGAAATGTAGAAGCAAGACCTAATGTATACATGAATGACAACAACTAATGTAATTGAATATTCACTGTATTATAGGATCCAAAGCTGAGTATTAACACATTTAATCCCTGCAACTCTATTAGGAGATAACTTTTATGTCTTTTTCATGGGCGGGTAAACTATGGCAATAGGGAGTTAAGTCTCCAAAAAAGATAAAGTCAGTGAGTATTGGAGCTGGGTTATAAAATCAGGCAGTTAATCTCCAGAATCTATGTATTTAACCACTGTGCCATGATTCAAGACACTTGAAATAAGGATGTTTACAAAGTAATATTGATTCATACCCATAATAGCAATGCAAATATTGACATAACATTCAGGGCATCTGTTCAAATTTAGATTTCCATATCATACAGATGTAGTACAGAATGCTAGAGGCAGGCTAAGATTAGACTTGGCTAACTGATTATTGAAATAGTGATGTCTCATCTTAAAGAGTTAATTATACATTTTATTTTATCACTGAAATAAAAATCCCTTTCCCATTTTCATTCCGACTGTTTGTTTCTGAGCTTTAATTTTTAGATGTAATCTCTGAGGAGCTGAAAATGGTTGACCATTAACCATTTACTTATTTTTAAGTAAGTGGTTCACACGAAAATTTATGTTATAAATCTTGCCTCTCTCTAATGGTTAATTTCATCAAATGGGTTAAATATAGTAAATAATACACAAAACCAGTCCAAATGGAGAGATGCAACTCTTAAAGAAGAGGCTGAAAGGAACATTTCCATAGTGACTTTTATCTCCTCTTTTATAATGTAGGCACTAGACCAACACCCACCATCAGCGTCTTTCCTACATTGCCTGGCCAATTTTTACCTTTCAATATTTATGTCAAAGGACATTTCAGAGCCTTCATGTAGACTAAATTTAAATTGTAAAAGAATCTTATAAAAGCAAATGTTTCTCAAGCTGGCAGATGGAAATGAATATACAAAGATCATCTTTTTTTTTTTTTCTCAATTGGGACAGAATTGCCCTCATTTCTTTACCTCTCAAGTAATGCTAACTTTTAATGTAGATTTTGTTGCGTTAAAACTTTGATAAATTAGCACTTTTAAGTGACTGAAATAGTAAATGGAAATTTAAAGTTCATTTCTATTAAGTTTCAGTCATATTTTAAATCAGAAAATGCCATGAAAAATACTAGTCTTTAAAAATGTGAGCAATAAACTGAGTAAGCATGACTGTAAAGGGCTATTCTTCAGGTAGAAAGAATATCTTTAATATAAACAACTATTTTATTTAATTTTCATGAGATCCCAAACAATCCCCCCCAAAAGAAATCAGTGACTACTGTGAAATATATTGTGGTATATATTTAAGTAGTTGATAAGTTTATCAAAGTTTATGTGAATACATTGTTTAGTTTCTTTTGATAGGAGTTTGGAAATACTGAAAAACATTAGAAAATAGAGATAAATGACAGTGGATATGTTTCATTAAGCAGCTGCAGGGATTGGTATTAGGTGAGAAAAATGATACGCCTGTAAGAGATGAAAAATTTTAAAAAGCAGCATTTTTGCAGTCCCAGTTTAAAAAAAAAACTTTTTTGTAAACATCTTAGCTTTTAGATTTTTGTTATCCATGCATTTTTTTTTGTAGGAGGGAAAGTGTTTCTGGGAGGACAAGACTGATGCATAAATTATATAATTCCTCTATGAACTACATTATTCCTTCTTCTTGATCTTTTCATGGCTAGTCTGCAGCATTGCTGGCAAATAGTAGGGGTGACATTTGGTTTTATGTATTCACTCAATGCACATTTACTTTGTGGAGAAATAAATGGGGTCTGACCATCTTTCTCTCATTTTTATGTTTTCTGGGGTCTGGAATTTTCTTTAGAGGAGATCTCAGAGAAATATGAGAGAGAAATCATTTCTGCAATACCAAGAGATCCTTCTGTTTTATCCCTCTATGTTCCTGATGGGAAAGCAAAGTCCTTCCAGACTTTCTAGGGCTCAGATTGCAAATCTCTTATCCAGGACAGTCTTCGGTTTCAAACATACTGTAATCAAAATTTTCAATATGACTGATACATTCTTGTGAAACTGTAGTTGAGTATATCACTTTATGACTGTGTTGTATAAATATTTATAAGTATCTTTCCTAGCTGATACAGTATGTATGATAAAAATAAAAAAGCCTTTTGAGAAAAATGCCTCTACATAGCAGGCATTCCATCAAGTTTCTTGAACACCCGATGAGCTTTGATTGAAATGTCTGAAGGACAGATTAAAAAGAGATTCCTGTTGTGCCTCTCTTGCTCATGTCTTCCTTATCCTCAGCAAATAAACTGAAGGATATGGCATTTTTGAAGATCTTTCTCCTTGCGTGCACAGTATTCAAGGGTAGAATCTTACTTTGTGGGGGTGCTCCATCTATGACAGGAGTAAAATCACGCAGTCATCCAAAGGCCTCGTGTGTACACTTTTAAACATATTTAGATAGTGTGCTATTCTTTACATATAAAGGAGACTCTTTGAGTCAATCTTCAGTGTTTTCTTGATTAGGAAAATAATGGATTCTTTGGATTCTCCCTTCACATGTGCGTAAAATGCAACCACATTTGTTTCTGTTTGTTACATGACTGAAATAGGTCTGCTTTGGTCACAAAATGGAAGATGGTTAACTGGCTCCAAAAATTAGTCATAGGATATTGGTTGTAGTCACATTAGTCTAAGAATTCCTAAAACCAGGTAGTATAAAGGTACTCTGTGTGTGTGTGTGTGTGTGTGTGTGTGTGTGTGTGTACTGATAATATTTTCTAAATCTAACACAGTGAACCCATTTATAATTTTCTAAACCAGAGGACTCTGGCAAATGATGAGTGAGGCAGTGCTGTCAGGGGAAATGATGTGGAGCTCTCACTTTGCTCTACTCTACGGCCCATCCATCTACTTAGGTAAAAAGAGGTAATAAACTTTACTGTGTGAGCAGTTTTCTTAAGCCTATATGTTCCATCCTTCCAAATCTTATGGTATTAATTATCTTTATTATTAGATCAATACCTAGGATGCTCTGATGTATATTAAGCAAAATTTAAAGGCTGGCAGGTGCTATGTTTCAAAGAGTGTCTTTAATTCATGTCTTGCTGCTGGTAAAGTACAGATGACAAATAACATAAATGCTGTTATTAAAAAGAGGAACTCCATTCATATGTGGATGGGAAGACTAAAAAAACTCATTCTGTACCATCTCTAATGATTTTCATGGCATTATTGAGCAGAAGGATGCCTCCTGAATCCATTCTTAAAGATAGCTGAGTTGTATATATTTTGTGGCAATAGCTTTAAAATAATTTTTGAAACTTAATAATTCACTGTCTGTGAAAGATTATTTTGTCCTACTATTTATACTAAGAATCCACAGAGAGAATTAAGGTGTAAGGCACATATATTGAGTTTTGATATCCTAGTATCTAGTATATTTTATAGTTGTTGGTTTACAAATCCAAAAGTGAATTAATTTGCAGCTGTACTGAATAGAATGCTGCATGAGTTCTGCATAAGGCATTCCAAAAATCACTTAAACCTTTATTCTATTTCTGTGCCTGGGAGTGCTCAGTGTTTATCACTGACGTTGTGATTGATTAACTGGGTAAAATTAATCATCTAGCATAACAAGCTTCAGAGTCATGCTTGAAATCCATATAAAAAGAATTCATAAAAATAAAACATTGGAACTTAATAGGTTGTAACTTTTTGAAGAAAGATATACAATATACAAAAGACAATATGTGTATTGTCTTTTAATATCTATGATCCTGTGAAACAATGATGATCAAATATTCTGTTACTGACACTGACTCTTCATAATGGTCAAATTTCAAAGTTTCAAGTTTCAAAATATTCAAAAACACTCATGGTGGTGACAATTACTTTTAAATATAACAAGTAAGTTTGCAGGAACAGATGCTTTTCTCCATGCAAAGCTAGTGATCAATAATTTATACAAAAATTATAGTAATAATATTTTAATAATTTCCAATTGCTGCCCTAACAAATTATTACTAATTTAGCCAGTATAAAACAACTCAATTTTATCATTCCACAGTTTCTCTAGGTCAGATGTCCGGGTCTAGTATAGTTCAGCTGGGTCCTCTGCTATGAGTTTCTCAAGGCTTAAATCAAGGTGTCAGCTGGGTTGCAGTCCTATCTAAAGGCTCTATGGATAAATCTACTTCCAAGCTCATGCAGGCTGTTGGCCAAATTCAGTCCTTGAAATTGTAGGACTGAAGTTTCCTTGCTGTCACTTTTAGTTCCAAAGGCCTCTCTGTTCTCAGCACTCAGCAATGGCACTTCAAATCCTTCTGATGCTTCATATCTCTCTGATGTTCCCTTCTGCTGCTTTGCTCTGATTTCTGGATTAAGGGCCCTTGTGACTAGTTAACCCCATCCAGATAATGCAGTGTACTCTCTCTACTTTTAGGACCCCAATTATAACTATATTGTCAGTATTCATTTTGCCATTTAATATAACTTATTAACAGAGTCCATGGATTGGATGTGGATGTCTTTGGGGATGAGGGAGAGTTTCTGCCTACCACAGAATTTGGGGGGTTATTTTACATATCCAACTTTTTACAATTGAATTACTTCAACCATATTTTATTTTCAAATTCCAATTACTCACTGAAGTTTATCAAAAAAAAAATATGTGCCAAAATATATATTGAGCAGTTCCTCTTGTGACCAGATATTTTCTGTACAATTATCCTTTTTCTTCAAAGTGAAAAACAGCTATCATACTTTTGGTATTTGTGAGATAATTCTTAAAAATATGGGTGGATTTTTATTATTTTTTAAATAAAAATTAATAGATAATAAAGATTTGTTGAGTGGCACAGATGGCTGGAGGGTCTTAAAGAGGTGTGCTTAATGTAAATTGCAAAACTCAAATCAGGTTCTTAATAGAGTAGAAGGTTCATTGTTTACTTGGGTAAATACCAGAAGAGACTGGAAGAGAAAACGTAGTTAATTTAAAAATTATCTAAATATAGAAATTTAAGATCCATTGACACTGAGGTGGTCAAAGGAAGGTTCCAGAGGTCATTCCTAACCTTTATAGTTTATAAGTTTGCTACGTGAACAACACTATTTTAGCACTTTACACATATTAACTCATTTAATCCTAAAATTTAATCCTATGAGGTAGGTGTAACTATTAAACTAAATTTTATAGATGAGAAACTAAGCCAAAGAGAAGTTAGTTTTACACAAGTTAGACAATAAGTCATGGTAGCACTTGGATAAACAACCAGCTTTAAGTCATGTAAAATGTTTCTGTGGATATGTTTGTGTTTGTGTCCATCTCTCCCACTGCTGTACCACCATTGGCCATTTTAGTCCATCAAGGACTCTAAGAAGGGCCATGAGGAGATGGAGGAAAATGTTGAATGTATCAGTCCGAGTAAGGACGGCTTGAAAAGGAAAAGTGTCCGACAGTGAAAGGCAGATATTATGAGGAAAAGACTAAAAATGGTTGACAGACATAGCAAGATTCACATCAGTGATGACCTTAAAAAAGCCTTGGAATAGTGGGAATAAAATCAAATTGAAGCTGGTTGACCCCTGAGTTGATTAGAGGTGGTAAAAACAGTTGGGAGTGGCTATAAAAGGGATTTTTAAAAAAAGTTTAGTAGTCGAGAGAGAGGAGTGTTTAAGGGTGGTCTCATAAATATTTTACATTCCACAGACTAGCTAGATAGATAGACGCATGATAGACACATTAATATGTTTGATTTCTAATTGGAAGAAGAGTAGAATAAATTTAAATAGGGGTTCCAGAAAGGGATGTGAGCTGGCACATAGGTAGAAAGATTATACTTCAGTCAGAGGACTATTTTCTATTATAATAGGAGGCAATCAGAAGCAAGGAGTCTTGATATAGGTTAATCAGTTGGCTTACAGGCATCAAATTGATGACAATGATGTTCGCTCTGAATGATAAATCACGGCCGTTTACAAGGAGACAATTTGAAATAGTTGCTGTGGAATATGAAACCGGAGATAACTTGCAAAATGTAGAAGCATTGCCGCTGGGCAGAATTAATACTCAAATTGTGGCTGAATTTGTGATGTGGATATTTTGTGAGATTTTTGATACTGTAAAGGCAGGGGTCAGCAGACATTTCTATCGGCATAATATACTAAATATTTTATGATTTGTGGGTCACAGGTCTCCGCAGCAACTTCTCAATTATTGTTTTAACATGAAAGCAACCATGGAAAATACAGGAATAAATGGGCATGGCTGTGTTCCCATAAAACTTTATTTGCAAAAATAAGTGGTGGGCTAGATTTAGCCTATAAGCCATAGTTTACAGACCTTTGCTCAGCAGGAATGTATACCCATTTGGTTGTAAACAAGGAAGCAGAATCTTGTATTGCACCTGGGCAGAGTGTGCCAATCAGTGGACAGGATGGGCAATAAGACATGGGGGCTGAGAATATAGGCAAAATTGTGCTAAAAGTGTTGACCATGTTGAATGGACTGTGTTGGAAATAAGAGCTAATTAAACCAGGGGCTTATATACAGGGAGAAATTAAAGGAACCAAAAATCAAAGGGGACACATAACGTGTGTTGTGTGTTATTGGGTAGAATAAAGGGAAACAAAAGGCTACATGAAATAGAATACAGTAAAATCAGGCTTCAACAATTTTCTATCTGTGTGATTGATGAAACAATTATATTTTTTGGCAGTGTAGTGAAGAAAAAAAATAATCTAAGTGTTACAACTTCCAGAGAAAAGGATTGATGGGAAATTAAAATAATGCAGGCAGAAAATAAAAAATAGTGATAAATAGATGAAAGATAGATAGACTGAAGTGTATGATAGCAATGTAAAATAGTTATATAAAGTTTCCTCCAAAATTTAAGCATCAAATTACCATATGATACAGCAATTCCATTTCTAGGCATGTACTCAAAGGAAACGAAAGCAGGAACATGAACAGATATCTGTACAGCCATGTTCATAGAAGCTTTATTCACAATAGCCAAAAGATGGACAGCTGAAGTGTCCATCAATAGATAAATGGATAAACAAGATGAACTATTATGTCATATACAAAAACTTAACACCAAATGGATCAAAGACCTAAAACTATAAAACTCAGAAGAAAACATTGGGGAAAAACTTCACAACTTTGGATTTGGCAGTGATTTCTTGGATATGACACCAAAAGCACAGGCAAAAAAGTAAAAATAGATGAATTGGACTATATCAAAATTAAAAGTGTGTGCATCAAATAACACAATCAACGGAGCAGAAAGCAAACTTACAGAATGAGAGAAAATATTTGCAAATCATATATCTGATATGGCATTAATATCCAGAATTTATAAAGAATTCCTACAACTCAATAACAAAAATGAAAATAACCCTGTTAAAATGGACAAAGGACGTGAAGAGGTATATTCCCAAAGATGATAAACAGATGCCAACAAGCATATGAAAAAATGCTCAACAAACTAATCATTAGGGAAATGCAAATCAAAACCACAATATGGCACCTCACTCCCATTGGAATGGCTACTATATATGCACACACACACATATACACACACAACAACCAAAGTTACGGCCAGGATGTGGAGAAATTGGGACACTTGTAAACTATTAGTGGGAATGTAAACTGGTACAGCCACTATGGAAAGCAGTATAGATTTTCCTCCAAAAATTAAAAATAGAACTACCATATGATCCAGCAATTCTACTTCTGGGTATATATTCAAAATAATTGAAAGCAGGGTTTCAAAGAGATATTTGTTGCATTACTTACAATAGTTAAGAGGTGGAAGCAGCTCAAGTGTCCATAGATGGATTTACAGATCAACAAAATTTTGTCTGTACATAGAATGGGATATTAGCATAAAAAAGAAAGAAATTCTGACACATGCTACGATGTGGATGAACTTTGAAAACATTCTAAGTGAAATAAGCCAGCACAAAGGACAAATGTTACATTATTCCACTTAAATGTAGTACCTAAAGTGGTCATATTTATAGGAAAAGAAAGTAAAATGGTGGTTGCCAGGGGCTGAGGACAGAGGGAAATGGGGAATTAGTGTCTAATTGGCATAGATCGGGGAAGATGAAAAATTCTGGAGATGGATGGTGAGCATGGTCGCACAATAATGTGGAAGTGCTTATGAACTATAACTGTACACTAAAAAATGGTTTAAGTGGTAAATTTTATGTTTTCTATATTTTATAACAAAAAATATGAATTCTAAAGAGTCTAAATATTTTGGTCACTGACTAATAGGCTCTGAAGTTAGGAGATGTAAGTTTGAGTCAAAATATCATTGCTTACAGATTGGTGAACCTGGACAAGTCAATTAGCCTAAGTCCCAGTTACCTTATTTATAAATGAGAATAATATTAAAACGTAAACCATGATGGTGTTGTGAATGAGATTGGTTGATGGTGAGGTAACCGGGCAGGATAACAGGGGTTAACACATTATCAATCCTTCGGTGCCAGTAGGTCTGGGAGCTATGTACTCATGGTTATCAAGTAGTTAATTTCTTCCATTGGCTGGTGGTTTTAGCATCTGTAAAACAACTCAAGAAATGTGTATCAGATACTATTATCTAGGTCCTTCAGAGAGGAGCTATGGCAGAGGATATAGGGGAAGGGTCTGTCCTGCTAGGTTACATTCTGGCATCACATAATACTTTAGATGTGTACTAGGTGCAAGTTAACCTTAACTCCAGGTGGCATTCCTAGATAATAACCTGGAAACAGGAGAAAACTGCTCACCATTCATGTTAGGTTGCAATGGACTCAGGAAAGTGCAATTGAAACATGTGCATTGTATAAAGGAATTTTGCGCTGCATATGGCTTTGGTTCCAACCTTTGGCTTAAAATGGTAAAATGTTTCCCACCTCCAAAGCATTTATACACTTACATATAGTGCAATTGCTTACGCTCTGGTGACAAAAAAAAAAAAAATGTAGAGGTTTGAGTCAATTACATAATTTTTATTTTATCCACTTTATCAGTTAGACCTTTATTAGTTCTCTAAGATGTGATAGTATTTTCCTAATACTATGGGTTTATAATGTTTACCTTGTGTAGAACTAGTATACATCCCAGCACAGATACCAACTATACATTTGTAGGATAATATAGTGCTGCTTTCATTTTATATTGAAAATTTAAGATCAACAGTTGCAGATGATCATGACTGTTGTGAAGATAAATGAAGGAAAACCCCATGAAAAATGGAGTCAGGAAGCCCTGTAGAGGGAGCTCTCAGGCAGGTACCACTCAACACCCCTCCATCACCAATGGGGAGAAGGGAGATGAGAATTATTTTAACAAGGTCTCTTTGTGTACAGTTCTTTGTATAAAATTCTCTTCATCTCAATCCTTGATGATCCTTGATGATAAGAATGTCACTTTTCTTCTGGTCCAAAGGAGGACAGTTTTTCACAGGGAAATTTCATCTCCCGCTTTTAAGAAAAGGAAGGAAGATGTCTCCCTGTCCAGCTACAATGCTCTAGCCACCGCTTGCTTGCAGCCAGTAAGAAACCACCTCAAGTTTGAACTCTCGTTCTTCTCCAGTGAACAGCAACCCTCCCCAATTTTCTCCTAGAATTTAATGAAAGTTGACATTCCCTTTGTCTCTTCAGGCTTGCCTGTCTTGACTCGCAATTCTCTGCTCTTCCTAAATAAATCCATCTTGCTGGTAAAATAACTGTTTATTTTTGAGGTTGACACTATCATCTAATAAATAAATTAAAAGATAATTTAAAACTTATTTGTTTGAAACAGTTGTAGATTATGTCCGATGATTTATCTTTTCAAATTGTCCATATTAACCATCAAGGTTAAAAAGTCTGTATCCTTTCTAAGCTTTCAAAGCTATTAAATTTTAAATATAATTTACATGTATTTAAAATTTAATTTTAAAAGATATTTTTATATGTTTATTCTTAAATAATTAAACATTATAATACTGTAAATATTGTATACCTTATATATAATGGTATAAATAGAATACTGTTGATGATATCATGATAGATAAGAATAATTTCAGCTAATGTGTATTACACATATCTGGAAGATAGTATGTTGCCTTTTCTCATTGAAGACATATCAACTTGGAGATAAAGATAATATTTAATTATGCAAATATTTATACCCTAAGTATAAAAATTACCATATTACTATATATTGTTCTATATACAGCAAAATATTTGTCTAGAATTTTAACCCTATGAATACTGAAGCTATTTATTGCTTTTTTTTAACAAATAATAAAACTGGCAATTTGATTGTCCCAAAACAAGATCTATTTATCACTTATATTCATCATAACACAAGTGACTGTTTATTCAGCTCCCCAAATAAATCGTCAGTATAGTTTCCAATTAGGATTATTAAAAATAATTTCCTAACTAGGAGTCATTTTGTAGTACCTCATTGTTTCAAATCTGAATGGTTTCAACATTGTTGAATAACTGATATATGCAGCAAATTATTTAGTATATTTCTTGTTAATGCATTTTTATACACAGTTTTAGACAATTACTGAATTTCATTATGTTATTGGTTTTGCTACAATTACTTCACATATTTATTGAATGGTAATTTGTTAAATGTATCATTTTAAGTAATAGAAAATCAGTCAAATGATATCTTCTCTCCACCAGCACCAAGAACTTAGAAATAAGGGAAAAAATGGTGTCTTAAAAGCAGGTACTTTTGCTGAAACAGCAGCTTTTATGGAACACAAACACATGGAACGTTAGCAAACTGGCATCAGTCCTGTGGGCTAGATTACTGGGAATAATTTACGCATAGATGAACCCACTGGGATGTGGTCCTAAATCAGGCAAATGAAGGCTCAGGGTGGACTCAACTCTGGATACTGCAAATGAACTGAGGTGATGGCATTAGTCAGGCTATCACTCACCTCTGCCCTGATACAGGTATTTATCACCATGCAGGTTGAGATGGGTATCATGTGACATTTTTTCCATATTTGGGCCTTATAGAATGTTTAATTTTAAACACTATTTAATTTTAAATTTTAATTAAACAATATTTAATTTTAAACACTATACATTTAATTATACATGTCTTTATTGAGTATAAGCACATCATGTTTAAATAAGTTTCTATCACTAATGTGTAAAACTTAATTTCCATAGTTACATATCTTTATGTTGTAAAAATTCAAGTAGCAATGGAAGTGCTCATCCATTATACAGGAGTATGTCCACAATCAGAGGAGAGTCTTCTTTCAAATTTATTTTTTGGTTTACAGTTACAAATTTACAATTGTCACATATATTATAATTTGGTTTACATTTTTACTACAGACTAAAGATGATACCATCCTGCTCACCTGGTTCCAGATGAAGCATGGGACAAAATTCAAAGGGCAATGACTAGGCTTCAGACCTTGAGGGAGGCTAAGTTATTCTTTGAGATATTTTTATATAGAGGTTAAGGAGGGGTCTAACACTGTGACTAATATATTTCATGTAATTAAGCTGAGTCTATCCACTTACCCTCCTCCACCCTCCAAGTTATAGAGCCCATAGAGTGCCGAGCACTGTACATACATTCTGACTGATTGGCTTTTCATAGAGATGGACAATATTAAAATAATTAATTTTATATATCAAGTATATTGCAATATCAAAATAAGTCACTTGACATATCACCTATATTAGCAATAATTAATTTTAAAGGCTCTAAATTAGCCAGGATTATGCTCTAACTTTGCTGATATCCAACTCTGAGTAATCATGTAAGAAGACAGGCCAAAATTATAATACCATACTAGTGGAGTAATCAGAGCAAAATAGGGTGTGTCTTTGTTATAACCAAGAAGAGTTCAAAGGTCACACATATGGAACAAGTTGAAGAGTTCAATCAAAGGTATAGATCATAACAAAGAAGACACAATATATTGCAGGCCAAAGCTGGAGTTGGAAAAAAAAATGTGGAAGATTAAGTTGAAAGCCTGGAACCAATTTGGAGTCCATAAACTAATTTGAAAAGGCATTTCTTGAGCTGTTCTTTCAAAGTCTCTCAATAATACTGGTGTAGAGGACACACAAATGTTGTAACCTCAGGGAAGGAAATTTAATAGCTTGTTGGGATCAGCGAAAAGACCTATTCAAGGATTAGGCTTGAGATAAAAAAATAAGTTTGCAGAAATATTGCTTAGGTAAAAAAAATAGTGAAAAATGCTTTTTAAAAAGGAGGCTTTAGGGGAGAAAATAAAGTACAATATATAACTTTGTAACTATGGAAAGCCAGCCTAGAACAATGGAGATGGAGCAGGAAACGTTTAATAATAGCCTGGGTTGAACCTCTGCTGGATTCTACAGTGATGAAATGAGGCAGTTGACTGGGATTTGTAAACAGGAAGGTAATCTGTACTCTTATTTTGCAAAATATCCTCAACACTTTTAGCAGTTTATTTTTTTATTAAGTGTTTAATAGTATTTTAAAAACAATTTTCAAATTTTATAGAAATTTAAATGGTGATGGCCACACAATATACCTGCAAATTGAATGTAAAGGACTCTGTGTGTGTGTGTGTGTGTGTGTGTGTGTGTGTGTGTGTACTTTCAACTAAAAGGGTCTGGGATCATAAGTACTTTTAAATTATTTCAGTTCTCTTAAATAATTAGATCTTAGTTTGCATTGGAAATCTTAGAATAACACATGACTTTTCTAGTCAAGGAAAAATCCCTTTTCCTTTCAGGGCTTTCTAAAATTTCAGTGTATTTTGAGCTAATGGGAATTGCCCCAGAACTAAAATAACATCTGCTCTGCTCAGTAATTACAACAGCCTTTGCTGTATGATTTTTGTGTCTACGGATGGGTGCCTTTTTAATCTGTTTACCTATTGTTTTTGCTGGATATATTTGGTGTCTCAAGAAAACTGTAGCTTCCTTAAATGCTCAGATTTTAATTTTTGAGGGGAAACACCCTGAATAATTATTTTGCTCCTCACATTCTTAAGCCTTAATAAAAACTTTAGTGATGAAAAGTAAAAAGAGATGTATATGTTGAAATAAAGAACAATTTATAGTACAATTTAACTATTTTAAATATTAATGCTATGGCTTATATGCATGCATCTCCCTATTGCAATAAAATATACTATTAACCTTAATTTTCTATACCTTAATATATTAACTAATGCATTTATCTAATAATAATTACAAAGTTAATGATATTTTTGGTCAAATACATTCTTTGTGTTTCATTATAAGTACTGAAAGACTAGAATTTTTCAATATCCAAAGAGAGCTAAATGTCTATTAAAAACAAGCAGTAGCTTTCTCTGTCAAATAACTTACTCAGCAAACAACAGGCAATTTGAGCTGGTTCCTTTTATTTTATGCAGTAATAGTCAAAATACTTCCGTGACATTTTGTTTTGTATAACTAACATAAAGAGAGCTTAGAGTTTCTCAAACTTAATCTTTAGTTTCCAGTTTTCATCATCCACCTGTCTTTCTCTGTGGATTTCCAACATTCTAAAATGAAGTATTTGCATTTTGTGATACACATAGAATGTGACCTTTTTAGAAAACTACATCAATCAGATATACTGTAATTTCTTTTCAAGCCATTGCATCAAACAGGAGGAAATTATGAACTAGAAAAAAATCCAAAATTAGTTTGATCATTTCAAAATACATTTTAACTATAGCAAGCTCCTTTGAAATTTATGTAAAAATGGCATATTCTAATAAAGTTGGCATGATAAATATGTGATTAAACCATAGTCCTCAATAATCGTAATTCAGAGGAAAATTTAGTTCCCATCTTCTGAGTCAATTTGTTTTCAAAATATTATGTCTATATCAAAAAATTGATGATATTTTGGATTTTGTCATAATATGATGGAGAAAAGTAAAAGAGTCATGGAAGTACTTTTAAAAAAATGTATATAGCGATTTTCTCTAAAGGACATTGAAGACTCTTTAGTTCCATTAAATTGCTGGAATAATCCTTTACTCTATTATGGTATGTTTTTAAAGTGGAAAGTAACATTTGTTTCCTGATGCTCTCCAAAACTTGTTCTCAATAATGCAAAGGAGCAAACCATTTACAAAAAATGACCAGAATTTCCTCTTACACTGCCTACTATTTCAAGTAATATCAATTGATAGAAACATTTTCTAGCTTAAAAAAATAAGGTTAGAAAGCATTACTGGCAGTTAAAGATTACAGGAAGTGATTTATTACATAATTTTCCCCTAGATTCCAGGAAGAACACTAATGAAAACAATGAGATGAGAAAAAAAAATCAAAATCACCATTAAGAACTTTTGGGGATTCTCAGGATTCAAATAGATGTATTTTAATGACGAATTCCAACATACGGCAATCTAATACCACGTATATACATGCGTGCACACACATACATACTAATTTTAATTGAAAAATAAGTAATAGCTGTTCACCAAACCCATTTTTTTTTTCTTCCTGAATTCACTGTTGTGTGCGGTTTTTCAAGTTTCCTGTAGTGGGTGCGCTTGACTGACAGCTGATGGGAAATGAATAGAGGTGTTTATGGTGATTCTAGGGGTAGACCCTAAAAGCTGCCCCCAGGGTGGTTTCCTTTGCCTGTTACTTTCATAGACCAGCTGCAGATGAAAAGGGGGCACTCTGAAGTCAGGATGAAGATAATGAAGCCCTAAGATGGAAGAAACCTGAGTCCTTGAAATACCACTGGAAGGAAAACAAGTAGCCCTTCAGAAACGTGTTTTTGATTTTATATAAGCAAGAAAAAGATGTCTATCATATTTAATCTATCACAATGTTTTTACTTGTTACAATGCCCTAGTGTCAGTTAATTAACATTTCAAGGACTCTCAATTATTAGAATTCAAAGGGTCATTTACAAAAAAAACAAAGAATTTACAAATGGAAAATGCATATATTTGTAAACACTCCTGAATAATGATATTTGATTAAACTCAGGTTTAAATAAAGGACAATGAAGAATTAGATGATGAAGATTTCCTAGGTTCTTTTGGGCATGTTAAGATTCACATTTTTAAAAGAGATGTTTTATTTGGGAGAAGGATATTTTTAAACTATGAAAAAGGCATTAACTTTTGAGAAAAGTTATCTGACAGTTTTAGAATCTGTGATTTCTTTCGCTAGACTATATTTTCTTTGAGAGTAAAGTCATATAGCGTTAATCTTTCTAGGCCAGAGTTAAGTTATATTTAGCAATTGATAGATGTTCAATACATTTTATTGAATGATTGAATAAAAGTATGGATTTTGTAACCAATTTTACTTTAGCAGTTATATGTGTTGTGAATCATTAGTACACCACATATTTGCTAGATTTTACAGCATCTTATAAAGGTGATATGCATGAAAACAGAAAGGAAGATCGACAGAGGGAGAGAGAGACAGATATTTTGATTCGGTCTAGCTAGGGACAGGGACCAGTTCTATTAAACTCAAGAGTATGTCAAAGGCTGGAGTAGCAGAAGCAGAACATGAGGACCTGTCCTCCACCAGGTCTTTTGGAACTCTGCACTTGGAAGTTGTCAATGGTGGGGAATTTAGAATACTTGAGAAATAGATTAACTCCAAAGAGGAAAATTTGGAAGTTTAAAACTTTCAGTCACAAAGCACTGAGCTGATCTCCCTGTGCTATGCAGCTGCTTCCAACTCGTTATCTATTTTACATGTAGTAGTATATATATGTCAGTGCTATTCTCTCACTTTGTGACCACCTAGAGGGGTGGGAGAGGGAGGGTGGGAGGGAGACGTAAGAGTGAGGGGATATGGGGATATATGTATACGTATAGCTGATTCACTTTGTTATACAGCAGAAACTAACACACCATCGTAAAGCAATTATACTCCAATAGAGATGCTAAAAAAAAACAAAAAGAAACTTTCAGTCCATTAGACATCACGAGAAGAAGGAGGAAAGTGGATTCCATCTCCAGGAACAGAGTTCTTTGTGCATTTTAAATTACTGCTTTGCTGATGAAACTTCTGACTAGTGCATTAATGAAAAAATCCTTATAATATAGGTAGGCATTACATGTATCATATCTATAATACTATACATTTTATATGTAAATACTAGCATGTGAGTATATACATATATATATATATATATATATATATATATGTTCTGGTATTTAAAGCAAAAGCTCTTTAATGTATTAGTTTTAACTCAAAACAAGCATAGGAAAATATTACAATTTTCCATTTTGTGTGAGAGCTAAAGGAAAAACGAATCAAATAATCATTTTCAGGATTGTCAGTGAATAGAAAGAATTCTGCCTAAACAATAGCAAATCAAAAGAGAAACAAAGAGAGAACTAGATTTTTAAGCTGAAAATCAACACAAAACACATTATGATGAATGTATACAATTAACTATGATAGTATGCAATTCAAATTTATACTGATTTTTCTTCAAAATGATCTCATTTTAAGCATTTCTTATGAATGAAAAATAATTTCCAGTTTTGTTTTGAGCCATCATATAACAAACACCTTGTAAATGAGAAGGAAACAAGAATCCATTTGGCTACTGTGCCAGGATTGACCCTAACAGCAGGGGATTACAATAAAAACCACCTTGATGTTATATAGTGAACATCTGTGCTTTCTAAATGGTAAAGTAAATGAACATAATGGATATAGTTTTGGATTCACATTTTGCCACCCGCCTTTACACAAGCGTATGCAGCGTCTTCAAACCACAGAGCCAAATCTCAGATACATCCTGCCAATTTTCCCTTAAATGAGTGTATGCATCAATGACAAGGAACAAACACAATTTGCAATTTTGTTCACAATGAAAAAATAATAATTAAGTTTACAACAGTGAGAGACTAGAATCAGAAGCATTTTTTGAGATGAATAAAGACAGGAAAGCAAAGATCCAGTAGAATTCCAGAATCAGCTTATTGTTTTAAGTGGTTTTTAAAATATATATAATATAAATAGAACAGATTTAAATAACAAAAATATCAGTGGACCTTTTGTGTGATGTAATAACATGCTTAGGGATTTAACTTAGGTAAACATATTTGCTATTGTGCAAGCAGAATTCTCTTTGTGGTTATGACTACAGTACAGAGAAAAGTTGGCTACTCATCTTCAGACACATTTTTTGCCTTTTGGAACACCCAGGTTACTCCAAGTTGTATACTTTGAAAGTAAGTAAACATGCTGCCAACTATTTCCAGAGATTGTGTTGCCTGCTAGGATACACTTTCCTAGTTCTAAGGGGATGGTAAGAATTAATAAAGACATCCATAATTAGATGTTTTTAAATTTGACTGCTTATCAATTTTCCATAACATTTAACCTGACCAAAATTACTTTTCCTTGCTTAAATTAAAGATTTTGATAGAACTGAAATTGTATTTGCAGGCATACTTTTGTAGAGGCAGAGCATGTGATTCTGAGGGAGGTATATCCTATCTTCTCTGTTTACTTGTTTTGTGGCCTAGAGACCTTCTTAAAGCCCCTGGTCTTGAGTTTCTCTGTCTACAAAATGAAGGTATCAGTATCGAACTCAAGATGATCCTGTGTGCTTCAAACATATAAAATTAAATGAAAGTATTCCTTGATAAAATATTTGGAAAATAATCATTCTCTAGCCGCTCAACAAAGAGACCCTACCAACCTCAGAATATTAAGGACTTCAAGAAATCTTGAAAAAAAAAAACCTAAATAAATAAATAGACAATAAATCTGCATTTCCTCAAGTTGACCAGGGTACTTCCATAAACTGGGATGTGGGAAGTAGGATTAGAACATGTGTTAACATCTCTCTGACCCCAAAGATGCTGCATTGTTATTTGAGGGGAAAGGTAGTATAGGATGACATATGGGTTTCCCATCAGCAATAAATTGCTATGATGTTGAACTCGTCTGATAATCACAATTCTTACATGCTCTTCAGAGGTCAAATGAGACTTTCATGAGTTAGCATAAGGAAATATTTTGGCTCTTGGAGTCATTCACAAATATCGAAATCGATAGAAATATTGCAAATTCTTGTTTGGACATTTAAATTCAATTTTTAATGAATTGAAATATAGCTCACATCATGTACCTGAAAAGACAAGCAAGCACCATCTACCTAGTTTTTAAAGTGGCATATTCATCACCTGAATGCTTTCTTTTGGGCCATCGTGAGGAGGAAATAGTACAAACTTTGGAAATAAAATGGAAAGTTTTAAATTTCCAAAGGTTACTCACTATTTTGTTTGCAAGTATGTAAATCATATAAAAACTTAAAAAGTGTTATCATTTGGTTCCCAGCTTCAAAAGTTTACATTATAATATATTTGAGATTAAAAGATAATTAACTGGACTTCCCTGGTGGCCAGTGGTTAAGAATCCGCCTGCCAATGCAGGGGACACGTGTTCGAGCCCTGGTCCAGGAAGATCCCACATGTCGCGGAGCAACGAAGCCCGTGCGCCACAACTACCGAGCCTGCGCTCTACAGCCCGAAAGTCACAACTACTGAAGACCACACGCCTAGAGCCCATGCTCCGCAACAAGAGAAGCCACTGCAATGAGAAGCCCGCACACCACAATGAAGAGTAGCCCCTGCTCACCACTACTAGAGAAAGCCCACATGCAGCAACAGACCCAATGCAGCCAAAAATAAATAAATTTATTTAAAAAAGATAATTAACTACAGTTTTTTTCTTTCAAATTCAATATAGTATTTTATTCTAATGTGTATTTCCACAAGATTTTAGTTTTGAAAAGTAAGAGCTGTTTAGAAATATCAACTGAAAGTAATGTCATTCACTAAGTAACTTCTATTTTACTGTAATATGCATACTTATGAATAGCACATCAGTGCATCATATATATTTATATATAATGTATACATATATACATTATATACAAATAATGCCATTCTGAAAATTCAAAAATATATTCCTAGGGCTTTAAAGACAATTTGCTGAAAAACATATTTTAAAAGACTGATAAAAGTAATGACTTGTGACTTTATTAACTTATTAAGTGGTTTGAATAATAGCAAAGGACACGGCCCAATTAAGACCATTAATTCATTCAACAGACACTTATTGCCCCCTGCTTGGTATGTGCAAGGAAAGTTAATACAGAGTTGAAAGATGACTGATAGTAAAGCTAGTGCAGAATTCCTATGCATAAACCGACCCCTATAATACAACATGGGGAGTGGATGACAGTTTTATGGATGGTATACTTTTTCAAGGCAACGAGGGGATGACTAACCAATCATTGTCTCAGGACAAGGACAAAGGAAGAATTCATAGATGGTATGAAAACTGAGCTAAAAAAATGAGCTGCACAATAGAACAAGGTGCTTGGTGAATTTTGTGAGGCGAGATGATTATTCCAGAGAGCCAGAACACAAGTAGAGATGCACGGAGCTGGTAATGAGTAAGAACTATTCCTACACCTGCATACAGTGCATCATCCCTGAGGATGTCCGGTGGGTAATGAGCTGTTCACAGAGACTCCAAGGAGTTTGGACTATATCAGGGAATCTATTTTAAGCAAAGCTACTGTATAATCGAATCTGGATATTAGAAAGAGTACTCTGGAAGCACTGTTGAGAATAGACTGTTGAGAAGCAATCTGGGATATTGTGAAATTTTGGATTTTTAAAATTTATTTTTCAGATATTAAAATAAAGATTGAGTATGCACACATAAGAAACAGAGATATATTTAACAGATCATGAATTTTTTAAAAACAAATTTGGAATAGCTCCCTATTTCTTGATTTGAATAGCCAAGTAGATGTTGATTTCATTTTTTTGAGACAGAAAAAAGGAAGTGACAGTTTTTGTGAAACAGTAATGAGTCAGTTCTGGATCCTTTGAGTTGGAGACACATCTGTGTGACCACAAATTCAGGTGCTACATGTGTAGCTGAACCTGTGAATCTGGAAGCTCAGGATACATTTAATTAAAATGTAGGTGATAGTTGAAGCCATGGGGGAGAGTATCATTTATTTGCTAATAGGGTGTAAAATGATCAAAAATTCTTCTGAACTCAACAGAGATGATGAGGTCATCCAAAGAAAGTATATTGTGGAAAGAAGGAGCACTAAATAAGGGGTTCGAGAAAGACCCTTCCTCAAGACCGAAGGAAGAGAAAGGGGAGCCCGTGAATGACACTAAAAGATGTTAAAATGTTGAGGGAAATTTAGAAAATAATACTATTGAGAATTTACAGATATATAAAGTGCTCAAAAATCTCAAATAATCTGAAAAGTTATATCCAACCAATCCTGGAAAATGCCTATTTTATTTGGTAACTAAGTAGGATGACTGAAATTAGGCAAAGAAGTTTCAGTGATTTGGGGAGCAGATGTCATTGTATTAGTTTGAGGTGAAGGGATAGCAAGGAATTGAAATAATGAACTTAGACAAGATATTTGTCTAAAGATATGAAACACATGAATATCATTAGTCAAATGAAAAGATTATACTATTTTATCAGTGAGGCCCCATCCATCTTTGTATATGTATGATTTATGAAGAAAGGAGTCTAATTACACAACAAACTCTCATATTTAAAATACCATAAAGAAAAACAAAAACACTTTGTAAGAGTTAACGTTAATACAGCCTTGAATAAGGTTAAAAATACATTCTATGGCTTATGAGGTAGATGCATCTTCTGTGTTATGCATTTAATACCCTTTAATCTACCCATATAAGCAATGCTGACTCACTTGAAATTATGAATACATCTTCATCTATAAAATACATATACTTTTTGACTTTCGGGGTCAATAAAACAAATACTAATATATCATTGTGGAAGTCACAGAATGTTAACCATTTGACTGGATCATTTTATATGCTTAAAAGATTTGTCTTTTTAACATGATTTTAATATTCTATGTGTTATTTTTTATTTTGTCAAGTAGGGGTGAATTCAATCAAATCTATCCAAGATGTACATACATGTGCACACACACAAACTGGTAACAATAGTAAATTATCTTATGTGGGTTATGGATCCCCTACCAGAGTCAAGATAAGAAACAGATACAATCCTGCAAGGATCCATTGTGTTGCACTTTTATATCCACACTCAGTTCCCTCCAGCTTCTCCTGGAACCCACCTAGCCTTTGGCAACCCACCACTAAACTTTCTTCCATTTCTATAATAGCATACTTTTAAACATATTGTATAAATGGAATCATGCAGTATGTAGCATTCAGGATTTTTTTATACCTTGGTGATTAATCCCAAGTTTATTTCTTTATTTCTTGCTGGGTAGTGGTCCATGTATGTGTAGACCACATTTGGTTTCCCCATTCACCTGTTGAAGGGCATCTGGGTGGATTACAATTGTTAATTGTTATAAATAAAGCTGAAATAAGTATTTGTGTATAGCTTTTGTGTGAGCATAAGTTTTCATTTCTCTAGAATAAATGACCAGCCATACAATTGCTAGGTTACATGATAGGTTCGTTGGCTAAAGCTGCCATAATAAAAAGCCACAAATTAGGGCTTCAACAAAGAAATTTGGGAAGGACAAAAACTTTCAGTCCATAAAGTATGGTAATCGGATATTTTGTTTCATAAGAAACTGACAAGGTGCTTTCTAGAAAGGCTGTACCATTTTATGTTCCCACAAACAATGTATAAGTGATCCAGTTTTCTTGCATCTTCACCAGAATTGGATGTTATCACTATTTTTAATTTTCGTCATTCTGATATATGTGGAGTGATATATCCTTGCCTTTTTAATTTACATTGCCCTGATGATTAATAATGCTTAAAATCTTTCCATGTATTTGCCAGTTGTATATCCTCTTTTGCGAAAGTCTGTTCATGTTTTTTGCCCACTTTAAAATTTGATTTGATAGTTTATTTTTATTGTTAAGTTTTGAAATTTTTATATTTCTAAATGCTAGTCCTTTATTGGATATGCAATTTGCAAATATATTCTTATACTCTGTAACCTGTCATTTCATCCTGGTCCAATAAGCTTTCCTAGAACAAATATTTATAATTTTGATGACATTCAATTTATCACTTTTTTTCTTTTCTGAATCATAACTTTGTTCTGATTCTAAGAAATCATTATCAAATCCTAAATCCTAAATATTTTTGTCTAGTTCTCTCTCTCTTTTTTTTTTTTTTTTTTTTTTGGCCTATGGCTGTCCTTGCTCCAGTACCATGTGTTGAAAAGGCTGTCTTTCCTGGATTGCCTTTGCCTTTTTCTGGCTCTATTTATGGGTTCTCTATTCTGTTCCATTGGTCTATGTGTCTATCTCTCTACTAATACCACACCGTCTTAATTTCAGGTAAGATAATTTTCCCAATTTATTCTTGTTATAAAAACTGTTTTTGCTATTATGAGATTTGTTACACAGGAAGATTATGTATTCTTAGTGATAGAGAAAAATGGATATTTAAATGTTTATACAAGGATGAAAATAGGTTTAAACTCAGTGATATAATTCCATCTTAAGGAGCTAGAATTAAAGATAAAATTAACCCAAAGTTTATGAAATGAATTAAATAATAAAGATAAAAGTAAACATCAACAAAATAGGAATCATATAAGCAATTTAAAAGCCCAAAAATAAATAAATAAAAGGTCATAGATACAGAAAATAGACTGGTGGTTCCCAGAGGCAGCGGGTGGCAGTGGGCAAAGTGGGTGAAGGGGTCAAAAGCTACAAACTTTCAGTTATAAAATAAATAAGGTGTGGGGATGTAACATACAGCATGGAGACTATAGTTAATACTTCTGTATTGTATATATGAAAGTTGCTAAGAATGTAGATCTTATTAATCCTCATCACAAGAAAAAAATGTAACTGTGTATAGTGATGGATGGTAACTAGACTTATTGTGATCATTTCACAATATATACAAATAAGGAATCATTATGTTGTATACCTGAAACTAATAAAATGTTATATGTCAATTATACTTCAATTTAAAAAGTCAGTAGCTCTTTCTTTTGAAACATTAATCAAATGATTAAACCCCTAACAAAACTGACCAGAGTGAGAGAAAGAGAGAACACAAATCACCATTTAGGAATGAAAGATAACATTGGCTGAGAGAGGAGGCTTAACAAGAAAGGGGTATGAAGTCTTTTCTGGAGTGCTGGGCATATTCTATACCTTAATTGGAGTGGTGATCACACAGTATATGCATTTGTCAAGGAGCACTTAAGTATGTCATTTTATGTAAATTTTACATCAATAACAAACATTTTAGAAGAAAACATAAGGCTGAATGAGCTTGCTTCAAGAGAGCATTTAGAGAGAAAAGCATGGGACAAAGCCTGGAATTTTGAATAACAAGAAGGCTACTTGGAAATTTTCAGAGTTTGGAGTGTAATTATAAGAAAACTGCCCTATTACAAAAGCTAAGGGGCTGCATAATTTTACTATTGTTGATAATTATTTTTTTATTGTTCAGGAGTGTTATTTGTAGAAATCTCTTTAGGTCATTGCTGAACAGTATCCACTGTATCAGCAGGTATTGGCTGATCTAAGGGAAAGTGATTCTATGTATTCTTTGGAGCACAGCGAAATAAGAGAGAATTGATGTGATTAAGGATAATAAGGGGATGTTTTTGTTTTTAAGATGTTTAAATGACATGGAAAAGAGGCAGAAAATTTAAAAAAACAAACAATAAAACTAGGGTTTTAAAAACATTCAGAAGAGATTGTGTTGGATCCTATATTGACATATCTAAGGTAACTGTTCTGTTCAGAATTTATGTGATTAATGTTACCTTTTCAGTGTGTAATAAAGTTTCTTTAATTTGGATGAAAGAAAATGGAACAGCATAAATAAAAGATCTTCATTCAAGACTAAGCCTCGGTTAGTATTCTCAAGCCATGTTGATATCAGCAGAAGTCGACAGTAGTAAAAAGAACTGTCTGGCTAATCCTTAAATTTAACTTTAGCCACTCTATCTCCTACTGGGTAATTCCTTTAAAGGAATATCACTCCAAACCTAATCTGAGTTATCTGGCCAACCACATTTTACCAATTACCCATAAACATTGTTAAAATTATTGTGCAAGATAAACTGGGTAACTAATATCTTAGTCCCCCATTTGGATATTATTTCCTATGCTTGTTCTTTCCCTGTCCAGATCCTCCCTTGACTTCTATGGATGACTTCAAGAAGCTGCCTTGACTTTTGGTTTCTGGTGGGGTTCCAAAAATGAGGAGTACAGGCAAGAAATCAAAGGAGAAGGGACATTGAGACTGGGAATAGATAAATACAGATGAATAACTAGCTAGCTAGAATATAGATTAGATATAGATACAGATATAGACATAGATGTGGAAGTAGATACAGATGTAGATGTAAGTGTACATATAGATGTAGGTGTAGGTGTAGGTGTAGACATAGATGTAGGTGTAGGTGTAGATGTAGATGTAGCTGTAGATGTAGGTGTAAATGTAGATGTAGGTGTAGGTGTAGGTGTAGGTGTAAATGTATGTGTAGATGTAGGTGTAGATGTACATGTAGGTGTATATGTAGGTGTAGGTGTAGATGTAAATGTATGTGTAGATGCAGGTGTAGGTGTAGGTGTAGATGTACATGTAGGTGTATATGTAGGTATAGGTGTAGGTGTAGGTGTAGATGTAGATGTAGGTGTAGGTGTAGATGTAGATGTAGGTATAGGTGTAAATGTAGATGTAGGTGTAGGTGTAGATGTAGACGTAGGTGTAGATGTAGATGTAGGTGTAGGTGTAAATGTAGATGTAGGTGTAGGTGTAGGTGTATGTGTAGGTGTAGATATAGATGTGGATGTGGATAGCTATCCCTTCTTCTTCCCATCACTTGTGGAATCAGTGGGATTCAGCTACATCCCTTGACCTAACATCACAGCTCTTGTCAGGGGCACTCTGCACATGGCTCTTTTCCTGGAAACAGCTGCTTTCTCTTTGCCTTTTAGTCCTAAAATTGAGAAGGAGAACTTGCTTTTACTAGGTCCTTCCAAGCTTCTATAAACAGCTCATTAATTAAACTCCCTTCAAATTGCCCCAAGTGCATGTGCCATTTGTTTCCTATCAGAATTCTGATTGCTTTGCCTCTTTTATTGATAAAATTATAAATGAAAGGGAAAGAGAAATGATAGCAGTACTGTTACAGTTTCTTACATCTTATATAAAATATTGTATGAAATATATTGATACCATATATTTGTAGGGCCCAGGTGTTTGAAGTGGGCATGAAGAGATTCCAACTTCTGCCATAAACAAATTATGAGGGCTGGATATGTTATCTGAATATGTATTTCAGTCTTTTATGAATGAAAACTTTCAAAGTTGCAGTTACCAGATAATCGCCTAATTATTCTAAAACAAAACAGAAATACAGTAGACTCTATACATCTTCATCTGATGATATTAAAGTTATTTTAAAAATCAGTTCCATTTTGAATATACAAAATGTGTTCTAAAGTATTATTTTGTAAGATTTGGGAGCAAAAGTCCATCGATGAACATGTGAGATGATTTCTGTTAACTCAATAGACATTTATAGGGCAGTTTTCTGTGAGATGGAGGTAAATCGTTAAATGGAAGAGATAAGATCGTTGCATCATAGAGTTTATATTTAGGTGAGAGAATACAGATGATAAACAAATAAAGAAATAGATGAAAATCTTATGTAGTATTAACTACTGTTTCTAGTGCTTTAAGGGAGTTACTTTAAGACGAGAAATGTGACCAGTGTAGTAGAAGCATAGTGAGTAAGAGAATGTTTAATATTTTATTTATTTTTTTGCGGTACGCGGGCCTCTCACTGTTGCAGCCTCTCCCGTTGTGGAGCACAGGCTCCGGACGTGCAGGCTCAGCAGCCATGGCTCACGGGCCCAGCCGCTCCACGGCATGTGGGATCTTCTCAGACCGGGGCATGAACCCGTGTCCCCTGCACAGGCAGGAGGACTCTCAACCACTGCACCACCAGGGAAGCCCAGTGTTTAATATTTTAGAGTTTATTCTTCAAGTTGGCTCTTCAATAACTGTTTTTGATGCTAATGAGGCTTTGGCATCCACTCAATGGGTTTGAAGATCTACTCCCAGCTGGGCTGCAGGTTGGTTCAAATTTGAGTGTGTGTTGGTTCAGATTTGAGTCTGTCTTTACCCTGAGCTTCAGGGAAACACTAAGGGGCTTTTGCATGGTGTCAATTCCATGAAGGACTCCAGCAAAGCTAGGACACCTTGTGACATCAATATAAATAGCTGCAAATAGACAGCTGGTACCAAGTAATCAAAAACAGGTGGCTAAATGTGAACTGAAATGTGATGGTGATTATTGTATTTTGAAGGTACAATCTGTGAATCTTCCTGTGTATAATCCGGATAGCTGCTTGTGTTATAAATGCTATAGGCTTATTGCAACCCTGTCTATGCTTTCACCACATTAGATTACATATTTGCTTACATAATTTCAAGAATCTGGTTTTTTTTATAAATTTCACTTATACCAATATGGAGAACCAACTATGATCCTGAAAGTGGTCACCTAAAAAGGAACACCAGTGTAATTGTTCTTTCAGGTTATTTCTGAAGTTACAAATGATACAAAATAAAATGCAAATATCTTCACTTAAAATGAAATTTGTCAGGGTATATGCCCAGTAGTGGGATTGCTGGGTCATATGGTAGTTCTATTTGTAGTTTTTTAAGGAACCTCCATACTGTTCTCCATAGTGGCTGTACCAATTCACATTCCCACCAGCAGTACAAGAGTGTTCCCTTTTCTCCACACCCTCTCCAGCATTTACTGTTTCTAGATTTTTTGATGATGGCCATTTTGACTGGTGTGAGATGATATCTCATTGTAGTTTTGATTTGCATTTCTCTAATGATTAATGATGTTGAGCATTCTTTCATGTGTTTGTTGGCAGTGTGTGTATCTTCTTTGGAGAAGTGTCTCTTTAGGTCTTCTGCCCATTTTTGGATTGGGTTGTTTGTTTTTTTGTTATTGAGCTGCATGAGCTGCTTATAAATTTTGGAGATTAATCCTTTGTCAATTGCTTCATTTGCAAATATTTTCTCCCATTCTGAGGGTTGTCTTTTGGTCTTGTTTATGGTTTCCTTTGCTGTGCAAAAGCTTTGAAGTTTCATTAGGTCCCATTTGTTTATTTTTGTTTTTATTTCCATTTCTCTAGGAGGTGGGTCAAAAAGAATCTTGCTGTGATAAAGAAGATGTGGCACATATATACAGTGGAATATTACTCAGCCATAAAAAGAAATGAAATGAGCTATTTGTAATGAGGTGGATAGACCTGGAGTCTGTCATACAGAGTGAAGTAAGTCAGAAAGAGAAAGATAAATACCATATGCTAACACATATATATGGAATTTAAGAAAAAAAAATGTCATGAAGAACCCAGGGGTAAGACAGGAATAAAGACACAGACCTACTAGAGAATGGACTTGAGGATATGGGGAGGGGGAAGGGTAAGCTGTGACAAAGCGAGAGAGAGGTATGGACATATATACACTATCAAATGTAACGTAGATAGCTAGTGGGAAGAAGCCGCATAGCACAGGGAGATCAACTCAGTGCTTTGTGACCACCTGGAGGGGTGGGATAGGGAGGGTGGGAGGGAGGGAGATGCAAGAGGGAAGAGATATGGGAACATATGCATATGTATTACTGATTCACTTTGTTATAAAGCAGAAACTAACACACCATTGTAAAGCAATTATACTCTAATAAAGATGTAAAAAAAATGAAATTTGTATCTCTTTATATTTGATAACTGGGCTACATAAGAATATGCTGCTTAAGAATTACCATCTATCTATCTCAAATCTATCATCTGTTTTAGGTTTAACTTCAAACTTACTCCTAGTTGTCACTAAAATAACAGTATATATCTTTAACAATATACTATGTCTAAAAAACTCTTTGAAAAGTTTCTACTAACAAAATGTTACCCTATCAAAGAGAAACAACAATCAGCTATTATTGATTTTTGGCAAATCCAAGTGGTTTCTTGATATCATTTATTTTTTCCACTAAGCAATTACAACTAGCCATTCTGTTAATTCTTCTTCTAACTCTCCTGCTCTAAAGTTCAAATAACATTATCATAAAACATAGACACGTCATAAAACATGACGATCTTTTGAGACCTTAGTCACTTTGACCTATCATGAGTTCTCCATCAGATTCATCAGTTCTCCACTAATGCTCTCAATTATTCTTTATCTACTACCCTAAGGAGAGCAGAAGGATTTGAGTACATGTGTGTTAACTTGATTGTGTTTGCTCTACTGTATATTTTTGATCATTTCATGTGATTGAATGTTTCTTTCTTAAATTATTAAGATGGTGCAATATAAACAATTCTTTTTTTCAGCTTTATTGAGATATTACTGACATATATGTTACTTCACAACATACAGTGTGATAATGTAATACATGTATATACTGAGAAATGATCATCACAATAAGGTTAGTTAATACCTCCATCCCCTCACTTAGCTACCGTGTGTGTGTGTGTGTGTATGTGTGTGTGTGTGTGTGTGTGCGTCTGTGTGTGGTCATAACATTTAAGATGTATCCTCTTAGCAACATTAATGTATGTAATAGAGCATTGTTAACAATAGTTACCATGATGCACATTATGTCTGCAGAACTTACTCATCTTATATCTGGAAGTCTGTACCTTTTGACCACCATCCCTCTATTTTCCCCATCTCCCAGCTCCTGGAAACCATCATTGTACTCTCCATTTCTATGAGTTTAACCTTTTTAAATCACACAAGTAAGTGAGGGCATAAAGTATTTGTCTTTGTGTGACTTATTTCACTTAGCATAATGCCCTCAAGGTCCATTCATATTGTTACAGAAGACACGTTTTTCTTCTTTGTTTATGGCTGAATAATATTTCATTATATATTTAGATATATAGATATAGATATATAGTTATAGATATAGATCTCACATTTTCTTTATCTACTTATCCACAGATGGACACTTAGGTTGTTCCCATGCTTTGGCTATTGTGGATAATGCTGCAGTGAACATGGGGGTGAAGATATCTCTTCCAGATAGTGATTTCACATTCTTCAGATGAATTATAAGAAGTGGTATAGCTGAATCATATGGCAGTTCTATTTTTAATTTTTTGAGGAACCTCAAAACTGTTTTACATAGTGACTGTACCAGTTTACATTCCCACCAACAGTGCCCAAGGGATCCTTCCCCCTACATCCTCTCCAGCACTGTTTAACTCCTGGTTTTTAGTAATAGCCATTCTAACAAATATGAGGATATATCTCATGGCTGTTTTGGTTTGGATTTCCTTGGTGATTAGTGATGTTGAGCATCTTTTCATGTACTTGTTGGGCATTTGTATGTCTTCTGTAGAAAAATGTCTATTCAAATCCTTTCCCCATTTTTTAATCAGATTTTTTTTTCTTGCTGTTGAGTTGTATGAGTTCTTTATGTATGCTGGATATTAATCCCTTATTAAATAGTTCACAAACATTTTCTCCCATTCTATAGATTGCCTTTTCATTTTGCTGATTGCTTCCTTAGTTGTGCAGAAGGCTTTTTTTTCTTTTCTTTTTTTTTTTTGACTCAGTACCACTTTATTTTTGTTTTCCTTGCTTATGCATTTGGTGTCATATACAAAAAAATTGTGTAAAGACCAATGTCAAAGAACTTTCTATGTTTTCTTTTAGCAGTTGTACAGTTTTGAGTCTTATATTTAAGTTTTTAGTCTATTTTGATTTAATCTTTGTGAGTGGTTTAAGGTAGGGGTCTGATTTCATTTGCATGCAAATATCCAGTTTTCCCAGCACCATTTATTGATGAGACTGTCTTTTCCCTACTGAGTATTCTTGGTTTCCTTATCAGATATTAGCTGACCATGCATGTGTTGGCTTATTTCCGGGCTCTCAGTTCTGTTCCATTGGTCTGCATGTCTGTTTTTGTTCCAACACATACTGTTTTGATTAGAATAGCTTTGTAATAAAGTTTGAAATCAGGAAGTGTGATGCTTTCAGCCTTGTTCTTCTCTCTTAGGATTGATAAGCCCAATTCTTTATTTGCTGAGCAGTACCATTTTTTCATAAACCTCCTTTAAAGATTTTGTGGATATCCACTTAAATGGCTGAATAACCATCTTATTATTTATATAAACTCCATTGTGTTACTTTTATTCTCCTTGCCTTGGGTTATTAAGTATTAGATGATAATAATGTACCCGGAAATTTGTTGCTTCATTTGTATTACAGAATATAATTAAAAAAAAAGAACCAAAGACAATAGCAAACACTGTTCTTAGGAGTTCAACCATACTACGTACATTATTTCTTTCCTGAGTTTAATGCACATATCTTCAAATTGCACGTCTGAGAAACTATTTAATGTACTTTAGTAGTAAAAGCTCTGAGATTAAGGTACTTTATGAATTATAATAACTGATTCCTAAATATCTTTAAAGCCAAGTAAAATCATTTTTGCTTTTTAGTTTTGTTTTAACTCAGGCTGTTGCTTCTCTTTATTCATGCTATCTATCCTGATGCAAGAAGGTAATGTGCTCTTAAAACAAGCACGACTATTGTGTGTCTTTTCAAGCTTCAGAGTACTTAGGAGCTGCCTTGCAGACTAGGAAAATCAATCTCACTCTTTAGTAGACAAATTGCATTTGTGACTGCAAATGATATTATCAAGGTTGATTGCCCATCTTATTCACCAGACATGAAAGGGTTCTACTTTAAATAAAACGAATTTACCACCACTGAATATATTGGAAACTTTTGCTTTATAATACAAATGCAACTGCAAAACAGAAACTCAAGATATTTTTTCAGAAATGTCAATATCTTTAGATTTTCATTTGATAATTGAACTACATTAGGTCATAATATGGCCCACTATTTCAGTACTTCAAAAATTTGTAATGTTATTCTTTGCAGGCATCTTTAAGTATTTTATCTGATATGAAGTACTGTGTGTATGTGTGTGTGTATTTGTGTGTGTGTGTGTGTGTGTGTGTGTGCGTACTGAGAAAAAGGACAAGTAAATGCTGGTCCACAGTGTTATTTTTGGGGTAATCTTTAAATTAGTTCCTGTAATCAAGTGAAAATTTTAAAAATAGATATATTTAAAATCAGGCTGTATATCCAAAGTACCTTTTTTGTTCAAAATTGTGAGATTTTACCATATATTAAAATGCTGCTTATAATCATAGAAGCAGCAATTTGGTATTTAAGTTTGTGGTACACACTTTTGTCATTGATTATATCATAAACAATACAGAACTAAATTCATACTCTTGAATATAAATTTATTTTAATTTACTAGTTAAGATGTAATGCATTTGTAGGTTTTCATTAGTATGGAAGTAATAGTAACAATGATTTCAAATGCTATATACTACCTATTAACACTATTCGGAAACTAAATTCCTCCATAGATATCTATGAAGAGAATTCACAATGGTTAACCAACCACAATCCATTCTGTCCAACCTTTATTTTCATTATATCATTTTATTCATAAAACCACAATATCAAGTGCTTTTTTTTAATTGAAGTATATTTTATTTACAATGTTGTGCCAATCTCTGCTGTATGTTACTGACATTGCACAGATAAAGAAACTGAGGTACTGAAAGTTTATTTACCTAGATCATTAGCTATTCAAAACTGAATGGAGAATTAGAACCTAAGCACTCTCTTCTCCACGACTAATCCCACTTCACTATACAACCATGAAGTCAAGTATTATTGAGTTCAGAGTCTACTGTGATTTTTTTTGGTAATTGATTAAGAAAAAAAAAATGAAATGGTTTTTGATAAAAATATGTTACTGTGTGCATCTATCACTTGGAACATATAGCTAACCCTTAAACCTAGATCTAAAGTGATATTTGGGTGTTCTAATAATCTGTATTAGACATAGCTATTATTTCAAAGAACTGGTAGGAGGTATTTTTAAGCATAATAGAATTATACCTTTAAAATCACACAAGCTTTAAAACTGAGGAATATAAATATTTAAGGGCAGAAAAGTTATATTACTTTTATTGGTGTTCAGTTCACATAATACACATATTGGATGGAATATTTAGAAAATATCAATATCAAGGGAAAAAAACCCAAAAATATTTGTACAACATTTTATTAGAGAATCATTGCAAAGAAAGGATGAATTAGTAACCCTTCTTATGGTTACAATAAATAACTTTTGTTGAGTGATTCCAATGTGCAAGCTATTGTTCTAAGCATTTTTCATGGATCAGCTCAATTAATACAACTCTTTTATGAGGGAGCTACTTTTACTATCCTCATTTCACAAATGAAGAAGCACACAGAGCATGGTTAAGGAACTCACTCAAGGTCACATAGACATTTAAGTGGGAGAGCTGAGATTGAATGCCAGTCAGCAGGGCTCCAGGGCTGCCCTACCAAGCACCATAGTTTATTTTCTCTTTAGAGCTAAGACACCACTAGGATCTCTGCTTGTTGCTTTTCCAGAAAGCAGGGTTTTTTGTTTGTTTGTTTTATTACGTTTTAAATTTTGTTTTCTCTCTTTCTCTAAGTGGAATTAGAGTAAAAACCAAAATAACTCCCAGGCTTACTTCAGTATTTGTAGCTATCACTTTAACATTTTAATTTCAGCATAAACTTAAAATTATTTCTACTTTAATATTAGACAATGCATACAGTTTTATTTTTTTCTTGATGTTTTGTTTTAAGAAAAGACAATAGTTGGTACTATTGCAAAATTACAGTAATGTTAATGTATTAAAATGACTACCATTTATCATAAATGTACCATCTTCCAAGAATCATCCATAAAAATGATCTCAGGTATAATTAGGCTTTTCAGAAATATAATACACAGCTACAATAAAAGGATCATCAGCCTTGTAATTTTCAGGATCCTGACCTCTTGATTACTTTAGCTTTGATTTAGGAGATAGGTTATTGTCATTTTAAAAATAATAATTTCACTATTTAAGTTTTTCATAATTATTCTAATTTAATAGTATGCCAAATTCATTTTCTATAATGGGAACTATAAAAAAGGGAGTCCGATCATAATTTTTAAAACATACTGGATAAACATTGCTCAATGAATTCTTAGTATTTAATATGCTAGCATGTGTTGTGCAATTTCAAAAATTAATACAGTATGTTACATATTTGCATATTATATATATAACATTATTTCGTTATGATAGAGTCAGGAATAGATAAGGTTTTCTGCAGTGCAAAACAATCAGAAAAGCCCTTGTTACATGTTCACAGTGTATTGGCTGAAACTATTTGGGGGTCCAATTTTGTGGTCCTGCCTCTAACTGGAAATTTTCTGGTCCTTGAAAAAAAAAGACAAATAAAAACAAAGAGGAAAAAAAAAAAAAGCCAGAGAGAAAAGAGTGTTGACAAGCATGAATCAGTTCTTAATGTCTGAAAAGTGACACATATATCACTTTTGCTTTCATTAACTTGACCAAAGTAAGTTACAAAACTATTCTGAGTTTATTAGGATGGGAAAGGGATATGAAGAATGAGCATGACCTCTATAGGGGGGTTAGAGACAAACCTGGACCTAACTGAACATAGTAGTTGCTAAATAAGTGTTTTTGAATAAATGTTAAAGTAAAATTGTTTCTGCATTAAAGACACTTTCTTGGGCAGATCTTTAGAAAATCTGAGTAAACTCAAGATAAAGCCGACTATTTCCTCAGAAGGAAGCCCTGATAACCACCAGCAACAGGATTGCATTGCTTGGGTCTCTGCCTCCTAGACCATCCAGCAGTGATGGGCTATCAGATCCTATGTGCTCTGATCTCCTTGACTCCTTAGCTCTACACAAGGTATTATTTCTTAGTTACCCACAGAATAGTATTAAAATTATCCTACTGGTTAAAGTTATAGGGAAAAAAAAAAAAACCTCTGAGACTTATGTATGTCTTCTAGATTAGGAGTATCTGTACTTGATGGACACAAAATTACTTCAAAGTTTCATCAGTGCGTTCAAAGCTATAACACACACACACATACACACACACACACACACACACACACACACACAGAATTCTCAAACTTTATTGGATATTTTCTCTCTGTCTCCTCTATTTCCTTCTTTGCTAAACAAGAATAACTCTATTACACAAGGCAAAATACTAATAAAAATTATGTAAGCTCTTTTATATACATTATAGGAATAAAAATGCTACAAGTAGGGAATAAGTAAGAGAAAAGCAAAAAACAACTTTTAATAGTGTAAAATATTAATGGTCAGTGTCTTTAGTGACACTGTTGGCCTACTTATATTTAAACTACATTGCCTGTAAGCATCTAGGACTTCTTTCTTTTCATAGCCATACAACTATTATTTCTATTTTCTTTGACATGACCCCTGCTGTTATAGATTATCCCTAGGCAAAGGCAGCTCTTCTAGGTCTTAATATGACAAAATCAAGAAAGTCAATTTCTGTGTCAAAAATATGTACTATTTTTATTCCATTGAAGTTGAATTGTTTGATATCACAAAGACTACAAAGGAAAGGTTAATTTTCCATGAAAGTTGCTATAGTATTTATACGCTGTAATGTCTGTTGAAAATATATATTGTAGAAAAGTGGGCTGTAATTATGAGTATCTTTCAGCATGTAAACTCTTAGACAGTTTCAACAATGCCACATGTATTTCATCATAGTAGTCTATAACTGAGGGAAAGGGATAATATGGTTTCAGGAAATTTTAGCCAGAAAATTGTAGAAGTTGCTACTTATAGATAGTAATAGTAATGTGTTTTAGAATCAGCACCATGGGATGAAGATTATAGTGTCTGAAGAGAGGAAAACTAAAATGCATTGATTGTATTATTGTGTACTGTCATGAATTTTTAAAACATTAGCCCATTTATGTACCAGGGTGAACACTCAAAACGGTAGAACAAGATGGAGAGAATAGCTTTTTCACACAATTGAGTTATCTCATGCAAAGGATAGTGAGAACCTGTGCTAGGGGAGCACAGAGCTGGTGAGTCTGGGACACTCTTCCCAGTGGAGTAGAATCCTGGGTCTGGCTCAAAGTCATACAGAAGGCATGGAGGATGAGGCAATGGTCACTAGATGACAAAAAGGAATTGGTGTTCAAATCTGAGGAGGGGTGATTATGCACCAAATAAAGTGACCTGTCTCTCCATTAACCCACAGATCCTCAAGGGTTCACCGGAAAAAGAAAAGCTAAGACCTGTGTATTCATATGGGAGGAAACCAACATGATCATAAGCAAATAAAATCAGAAATTTGTATAAATTTGGAGAGGAGCAAGGATATGAGTTTGGGGGTTTGAATTAATTTCATCCATATCTGCAAGGGCAAGAATGACTCAAGCAAAAATATGGTCTACTGTAGGAGTGTTTATTCCCATTAATTACATATGACAAAGTTGAAAATTAGAAAACTTAACTTCCTGCTAACAGTAAATAATTTAGGAAGCAAATGAGAGAGCTTGGATTTGAAAGTTGATCCATAGTTCTTTTTCACATGGAACATATAGAAATGTAGAAGCTACCCTCATAAAATGTTTATGACATAAATACATGTGAATTTTTAGTGTAGTCTGTGTTGTTATTATCGTGCCACTATTAAACTTATCTGTTTGGAGTAGAGAACCTTCAGTTTTCACTAGTTAGGTACTGACCACACAAGCACAGGTGCACATAATCGCAAGCAATTTTAGAGACACTGTTTCAATATGTCTTTCTTAATGACAAATTGCCAAAACAAAAGGTATGTGCCTTTTGTATATACAAATACAAATGTGTATATACACATACATCTATACAAATATATGCATATTATATGTGCATATCTAATTCATAATATTACTATATATTTCTATGATTTTCCCACATCAGAAATAATTTAATTCTAGATGTTAGTGTAAACACTATTAGAATATTTAATGTTAGTAAAATATTTTATAGTAACTCAGAAAACAAATTAAATGTATGAGTCATATATATTCCATGTAACCTTTGAATATATTTTGTTTTGCGTGTTATACCATTTATAACTTTGGCTTCTCTCAAAGTTATGTAAGTTAGGGATAGTTTTACTTTTATTACAACCATCTTAAATGATAAGAAAAATAGTACAAAGGAAAATCCAATTTATCACACACACACCAGAACACATGATTTTTCAAAGCATTTGATTTACTTTAATTGTATCTTGGTTTTATTAGTATTTTCTCTCTATGACAGTTTGGTTACTTTGTTAAGCAATAAAATTATCAGAAAATGCATTGTAAATTGGTTAATTTATGCCATCTTTCAGACTTATCTAAGAAATGTATTTTAAGAATTGCCATAGTTTCTCATTTTGTTAAATGAGGTTATAACTTGATGCTCATCCTTGCAGAATGCTCACTGAATTCACTTTTTAAACAAAGGCAGTTGTAAAATATATACATGTATTAGAAATTATAAATACAAGTTCTAAAGGAAAATGACTGCCAAATATTAAAATAACTAATTTGAAGATAATGGAGTTGAAAACTAAAGAAAAATTAACAAATAAAAATAAATAAAAACAACAACAACAAAAATTCAGCATACATCCTACCCTTTAGAATAAAGGTGAAATAATTTCTTGTTCTTTTCTCATATTTACATCACTTATGTATTATTTCTATCATTGAAATGAGACAAAAAATTGGTTTCCTAAAGCTTCCCTCATGAATTCTATCAAATTGTGTCTCGTTTCTTTTAGCCCATCCATTTTCTATCATATCAGTAGAATACAATTCACCTTTAAGGAAGTTGTAATGAAAACCGTACAACTTAATCACAGAGATGAACAAGGGTTAAGTGACTTGTTTTTTTTTTTTTTTTTTTTTGCAATACGCGGGCCTCTCACTGTTGTGGCCTCTCCCGTTGTGGAGCACAGGCTCCGGACGCGCAGGCTCAGCGGCCATGGCTCACGGGCCCAGCCGCTCCGCGGCACGTGGGATCCTCCCGGACCGGGGCACGAACCCGCGTCCCCTGCATCGGCAGGCGGACTCCCAACCACTGCGCCACCAGGGAAGCCCAAGTGACTTGTTTTTTAAAAAATGCATATTTCACTTCTAAAAAAGAAAGACTTAAACTTTCCTAAAAGTTAGTCACTTTTTTGGTTGCTTTTTCTTGGGTATATGCCAACGTTTGCTAGCATTTTTACACTTTAAATAGTTAACATTATTGACCTGGTCAAGGGGGCATTGTCATTTCTTCATGGTAGGTGTTTCTCCTCTTCACCTGGGTCAGAAAAATACAGTAAAACTGATTCCAAGTATTCCTATGCATTTTAATGTGATTTATCCAGAGTCTGACAGAAAACAGATCAGGGGACATTAGGATTCTGGAGTGGATAAGACTCTCCACTCACTCGCAATGATGTAGCCTTAGATAAGCTACAAATTTTGAGACTCACTTTCCTTGCCAAAACAGTGAAAGTAATTTCTACCTTCCAGGTTCAAGATGAGGGTTCACTAAAATTGTCCACCCAAAAGACAGTAAATAAGAAAACTAAGTACCATAAAAATACATATTTATAAAAATAGATCATGACTTGTATACATTTCTTTGTAGTGCTAACCTTAAAGTTAAACACAAACTTATGCAGTTGGGTTAGGGTGGGGCTGGCTAGGAGAAAGCCTTTTACGGGAATTCTAGGAAGAATCCCTAGAATTGATGGGAGAAACTCAGGAAGAGTTGGGCAGTTATACTTTGAATTATAAAGAGAAAAAAATGATTAATATTCACTTCCCAGTTGAGAAGAACCACTGTTCAAAAGAGTCCACTCAGTCCTTAGAAGAAGCTTCTGGTCTGGAATGAATCTTCCAGTGGACAATTTCAGCGCTCAGCACAGAGGCTGCTTGCACAGGAAGGAGCAGAATTCGTTCTTTGGATGAATGGCGTGAGTGCCATGAACGACTGGGGAGTCCCTACCCTACACGATCATTCCTCTTGACAAGGGTTTTGATTATAAGCATTTGTATACATTGGGCACGATTACGGTAAGTCCCCTACATACAAACCTTCAAGTTGCAAACTTTCAAAGATTCGACATGCGTTTGCATGTCCGATCACGTAAGTTAGTTCACGTGTCTGGCGTAAATTGTCAAGTGCATGCATTCTCTACAAGTGGTTGTGCTTTTGTGTACTTCACTGTACAACACTGTACAGAGTGCAGTAGCATCGTATCTTTATTTCAAGCCCAGCACGTCCTGAAGCAAGTGTACAAGCAGCGGTATATGGCTGATTGTGTTAGTTGGGTACCTCAGCTAACTTTGTTGGACTTATGAACAAGTTGGGCTTAGGAACGCACTCTTGGAATGGAACTCGTTTGTATGTAGGGGACATACTGTACATGCCTCTTCAATGGCTTAAGAGAACAAAAGATATTTGATTTCACAGTGGGTGATGGCGGTTTTATTTCTCCACGGGAATTACTAATGTTATTTCAACAAAAACACCAATTTTATAGACAAGCATGTACTTCTTGAGTCAGAGAGTGTGACTCAAATGAGAAATACTAGGAATAAATGAATTAGGTTAAGCTATTGTGTAAAATAGTAGCTGGCTTTCTTAAGAATAGAGGGGTCAAGAGAAATTTTTAATAAAATGTCACAATGAACTATATAAAATATATAAAATTCAAAATTTGCTATATAAAATAAATGTCTATACTAAAATAATTTCCAAATAGATCTATATTTATCATATGGTATACATTCAAACATATTACTGAAACTCAAAAGGTTATTTTTTAAAAATTCCAAACAAAAACATGCCAAATCATTTTCCTAAATCTAAACCTGATAATAATTACCACGTAAATAACAGTGTAACTATACCTATCTTCACATTTCTTCTGAGGAATACATTTGTGAGTTCTGTTTTGTTCTTTTCATTCTAGTCTTATTACCACTAAGTTCTACAGCTTGGAAGGAAAGATTAAGAATGTTCTCAAGAATCTGACTCAAGGCAGTAATATTAAAGAGAAGAGAGTCAAGAGAGTCTTGATTAAGCCCTAATTGTGCAATTTGGAGTAAATTAATTATATTGCAAAAAATATAAAGATTAAGATTAGCAGAGTTTTATGCCCTGGGCTATGTAAACATAGGGCAACATTGCCATAAGGCATCTTTGGAGAGCTTTCTAAGTGGTATCTTCAGACCTATTCTATATTCCCTTGAAATTTCACAATTGAAGAAAATTATATATTCATGTCTATAAGGAGTACATGGAAAACAAAGTTCTCCTTTGAGCATAAACAGACTCTTTTTTTTTCAATATAATGGCAGTGTGCATTTTCGCAATCAGAGTGCTGACTCACATTTGTTTCAGGATATATAGTTATACTGGAAATATACAGAGACTCAGAGAAATGTGCTCCTAGTTATTCATTACATCAATGCCAAAATATACAGGAAGTGCAGGAAGAAGACAGAGAAGTATGTATGATGTTCAGTCCTAGGACTATAATACCGTTTACTAGTTTGCTTGTTTTCTGGTCACATAGCAACTTATCATCTCACTATCAGAGACACCAATCATATTACACTGAAGTTAATTTAATAACATTTAATTTCCTCACTTAGAATGGTTAGATAAACACCTCAAAATTAAATGCAATCTCAGTTCATTGGATATTTTTTTCCAACATTTACATATTAAAGTGTGCATAATTTTGGCTGGTTTGGGAAGAACGATTCAACACAGGGGAGGAGAAGACACTAAAGAAAGAGCATCTGGGTCTGAACAAGAAATAATGCTCAACAAGAAGAATGAAAGCAAGATATTTCAAACCTTGCTATTTTTTTTTGTTTGGTTTGTTTGCTTATTTTGTTTTTAAATGCTTATATACATCATGTCATTAAATAGCTTATAGTCTTAGAGAGATACAATATAAACCACAAATTTATAATATATAAAGGTCTTATAAGCATACAGTAAAAACCACATGTATATAATACAGAATACTAATTAGTGAAAGCAGGGGGAAATATTTTGATGCTGAGGGAACGGTAAACTACTTCCATTTGGGAAAAGGCGAAAATTCTCACATATCATAAAGAATATAAATTTTCCTAAAAAGATAATTCAGGCCGAATTTCTTGATTAAGAAATGAGAAGGAACAGCATGAAGAAAGGCATGATGGAGGGAGAACATGTGTGCATAAGAGGAAGGTGAGTATTGTAACCAAATAGCTTGTTGTTTTCAAAGATATTCTTCGAGGGAAATATTAAAAATATATTTAAGTATAAAATTAATGATTTTAGGAAGGTCTACATAGCATCAAAGTGTAGTCATTAAAAAAGAAGCCATTTTGAATATATGTATATGTATAACTGTATCACTTTGCTGTACACCTGAAACTAACACAACATTGTAAGTCAACTACACTCCAATAAAATTAAAATTTTAAAAAAAAGAAGGCATTTTGAAACACCCTGTGGTTTTCCTATATGCAATCATCAAACATTTATGGAGCATATACTGGGTTAGATACTGCTCTTGATCTGGAGAAACAAGAGTGAACAAGACAGCCAAATTCTCATCTCTCTTTAAGGAATTTATATTCTAACAAGAAAGGAAGAGGATTTCTATTTATATCTGTGCCTCTATTGTTTATTTGCATGCTGATGTATGTATGCATGTGTATGTGTCTATACCCACTCAGGTAAGCAAGTAAGTAGGTAATGTAAATTCAAATATTAACAAGTATCCTGAAGAATAAAACCCAGGTCGGGGATAGAAAGTTTGGGTGGGATTTAAAGATTGAAGACACGAATGCATCCCAAGACCTGAATGGTGAACAGAAATGAGGCTTTGGAAGACCTGAGGGGAGAGGATTTAGGCAGAGTACTCAAGAACCCACAGCCCTGGGGCCAGAAGGAGTTTTGTGTGCTGATGGAAGGGAAAAGTAGGCCATGTGGACTCAAGTAGAGTAAACCTGCGGAGAGAACGATGAGATGAGGGCTAAGATGGGTGGAGAAGATGGATGTACCATCCTGGTAGATTCCTGTGTGAAGTTTGGAATTCACTCTAAGCACTGCTGGGGATTCATTGACTGAGATGTTCAAAAGCAGCAGTGGCTTGATCTGACTTGCCTTTTTACCAGATCATTCTGATTGCAAAAAATCATTCTGATTGGAAGCAGAGAAGTGGTGTTTAAAAACCCACAGCTGTGGTGGAGGTGAGAGATAGAAGTGACATGGACTAGGTGGTAGTGGAGGACAGACGAGATTTGACCAGATTCTCAAATCGATACGTATTGTGAAGATGTCGGCTACAGGACCCGCTGACAAACAGAACGTGAGACGTGAGAGAAAGTGGAGTAACCAATATTTTCTGTGTTTTTGTCTGAGCACCTCAGTAAAAACATATTTCAATCCATTTAGAATTATTTTTTTCTAACAAGTCCAGAAGACAATGCTTGGGAACAATTATTTATAATATTAAGTTATTAAGTTTAAGTTAGCCTTAACGGCTGCATTATACCCATCTGCCTGGAGTGCTACCCCTCCCAGCCCATCCTCCATCCCTTTCGTCAATCTAACTGCTATTCTGCTACTCATTATTTATTACTTAGTATCTTTCTAGAGATTGTTGCTCTGCAAGCCTACATATATTTTAACATATTTATCCTGATTTTAATTACTTAATTTTTCATTTAATAATTTAAGGTTTCCATCCCTACTATGAAAGCTCCAGAAAGGCAGGGACTGTGTCTATTATATTCACAGATTATTCTCAATACTAAGACCTTGCCAGCAGTGGCATGTCAATAAATATTTATTGAGTGAGTAAGCAATTCTCTTTCCTGCCTCTCCTAATTTTTTTCCAGTCCTTTATATGGGAGCTCCTGCTGTCTTTTTCTATCACCTTTTACCTCCTCCTTTTGCTGTCAACTACTAATCAGCTAAGTGTTGTGTGGGGAAGAGGCTTTTAGCCTACTTTTAGCTAACTACCAAATCCAAAGTCCTGGGCAACCATTCATACCGGACTTTGAAAGCCCTTTACTTACTTGCATAATTCACTTTCATAAAAGGTATATTGAGAGAGCCCATCAGGCAAATGAAGTTCTGATGGAGGAGACAAATACTAATCAAACAATCCCATTAAATACCCTGACCTCCAGTCCATGTTAGCTACCCTCTACCATAGACACTGCCTTGAACTGCTCCACTTCTATTGTAATTCTAGTCCTGATTCCTAGGCCACACATCTGATTCCTTCACCCTTTTCATTCTGCTCCTCTGGCTCTGTGCATATGCTGAGACATCTGGTACATGACCTCGGCTTTTACCCTAGATGATTGCTTTGTTCGTGGGTTTACTCCCTGCTTCTTCTTCCCTTAATATCCCCTGGATCTTCTTTCTTTCCTGAAGCTTTATCTTCTTCAACTCTGCTTTAAGCCACAGATTCTTGGTAAGCCCTAATCTGTAATATATTTATGTATCTTTCATCCTCTAATTCTGTGAGAGCAGTTGAATTTTGCTGGGGAAAATCCCATAAAAATTTTAATTAGTGGCTTTGCAAATTTGTGTTTTCCCATCTCCACCAGGACCAGTGTTGTTCAGTAGACTTGTCATGTGCTCCTTGCCAGGTCTCTCTGATTTCCACTCTCTCCAGGAATCTTTCTTAACACTGTTTCCTAGTCTCTTAGCAGATCATATTGCTTTACATTTTTGGAACATTTGGTCTATCTATAGTAGACCCTTGGGCTTCCCTGGTGGCACAGTGGTTGAGAGTCCGCCTGCCGATGCAGGGGACACAGGTTTGTGCCCCGGTCTGGGAAGATCCCACATGCCGCGGAGCGGCCGGGCCCGTGAGCCATGGCCTCGGAGCCTGTGCTCCACAACGGGAGAGGCCACAGCAGTGAGAGGCCCGCGTACCGCAAAAAAAAAAAAAAAAAAGTAGACCCTTAACTTACTGCTCTGGTGCCAGCACATTTATCCACAGCCACAAACGTTCCTACTGCCTTCATTTCTACCCTAGAGTAATGGGTGGGGACTTCCCATTCTCATATCCTATCACCATTCTTACGGTTTACAAAAATGCTAACTTACAAACCTCTGGAATGGTCTCTCTGCTCTTGAACTTTTCTTTTTGAATCATCACACATTGTATCACTAGATTAACCTTAGTAAAATATATTTCATTGAGTTCCATCCATATACAAAAACTCCCAGAAATTTCTTTAAGCCTTTAGTATCTTTCCCAATCTCTTCATCTGTTTACCTAAGTTCATGATAACTAATGCTGCTTTCTACAACTCTCACTCTACATATGGACTCCCAATTCACAGGGCCTTTGTTTTTTCCCCAACACTCTTGTATTTTTTTTATTATTTAAAAAATTATACTTCTTCAATTTCAAAAACTTGGAAAGTGAATTCCAGTCAAGAAGTCAACTATATTAAAGGCATAGCACTAACTGCTGGGAATAAAATAATAAATGAAGTGGCCTGTTCCTTACCATTACTAGGCTCACAGCCCATCTGAAGGAGCAGATGCTTACATGCCATTAATTAAATGCTATTATATGATGTTGTGGGATCTGTGGACCATGTAGAAGGAAATGGTACCCAGAGTGAGGGGTTAAGGTGGGATGTCAAGGAAGGCTTTGAACATTAAATACCAATTACATTAAGGGCTACAGGATGAGAAGCATGTATTAAATAAAAGAGACGGCAGGGAGGAAACAACAATGTGTGTCATGCTTTTCTGAGATGTTAAAGAGTACGTATAGAATTTAAAACCTAGTTTGGCTGAAATGCAGAGCTAAAGGTGAAGGTGGGTGATGGAGTTGAACAAGTAATTTTGTTATTGTCGCCATGTTAAGAAGCTTGGATATTGTAATAAAAGCGTAGGGAGGCTTTTAGAATTAATAAGGTTAGATTTGATTTTTATATCAGTCTGTCTCTCTTCTGGCTTCAGGGGAGAAAAAGCGTCCAAGAGTGTAAAAATGCAGGCAGAAAGCTGAACTAAGAGGCACTCATGTAAAAGGTAATGGCAGCATAAATCAGGGTAGAGGCATTGGGCCCCCAAAATACTCTACCCTGTGGATATATAGAAATTAACTTAACCATTCCCCTAGTTTGGCGCATTTATATTCTGCCTGGTGAATCTCTAAGAAAGGAATAAAGTGTATAACATTTCTTACACGTATTTGCCTTCATTTTTCCCAAAGAACGTCTCATAACACTGTATTTATGAGGCTCACACTACAAGAAACTCTGACAGAGTGTTGTTTAGCAGTGGTTAAATGCTTATGCATACACCACAACAACACAAGTACTTGTTTCAAGCCCAAGAGACCTTGGATGGATAGTATACATATTACTACAAACAAAATGTAGTATATCATATTTCTCAAAAATAAAACATCTAACTCAATATTACAACCAAATATGCTTAAGTATCATTTCTTTGTTCAGTGTATTGTGTGTTACATTTGTAAATATTTGTGTTGCTACGAAATCATCCCTTTTACTGGTTCTGCTAGAGAGTATTCTCTTTTCTTGTAAGAAACGCTAAATGATAGTTAGGTGGCATCACTCAATTTAGCATAATTATTCTGGCATTGATTCTCATTCAAACATGGTACCAAAAATTCAACAAGCCAATTTTTGGAGAAAAGTTCAGTTAGTGTTATATTTTTCATGGGTAGAGGTTTTCTCTTCCTTCTGGACTCTTCCTAGGGAAGCAGCTGAAGGATTTAGTGGGAAAACTTCAAGTCATCTCAAGCAGTCTCTGGAAGCTGCTTTCTCACTTTAATTCTCCAATAATAAATGCGGTATAATAATAGTTGACAGCAAGATGGAAAGAAAATATATAAATATATAGAATAAACTACTCACAGACAATCTGATCAATGCATGTGTCTGTGGCTAAGGAATCACTTCTCCCTTGATGCATATTTAGTTCATTCTATCCCACTGAAAAGTAATCTAATAACATTAGTCTTTCCTCACCTGGTAAAACTGACACGGCCTATGCAAGGGAACTGAATTTCCTTCTTTGGGAGGAACTGTAATACAGAGATCACATTAACTCTCAAAGGGAATGCATTCTTTATGAAAATACTTCCTGTTTGATAAATACTGCAGAAAAACATTTTAAATAACTCACTTGATTATGTATAGATAAAATAAGTGTCTTTGATAACCTTATAAAATATATTATTTTTTTTATAGTGGCATTTCGGAATAGGGCAAAGAGAAAAAAATAGATAAGTATTTCATTCATGGGTAAATATAAAGATAGGCTTGACTCTATAGGTATTGGGAAATTTTTATCTAGTAAGAGAAGTTCAGTATTTTCTATTACAATATCAATTTTAAAGAAGCATTTAATATCTTAATATCAGAAAAAGAATGATCTATAAGTCAGTGTAAGCGATATGAAAATTGTAAAGACCTTAAGTGACTGTCCCTTCTCTCTTTTCTCAAAATATGTAAAGAATTTACAAATGTGCTTTTACTGTAATTCGAACTATCTGAAAAACAACAGTGGTAAGGCCATGAATGAATGAAGAAAGTGTGTGTCATTAATTCTCCACTGAGTACAATCTATTCTCTGTACCAAGTGCCTGTGATAACACTACAATTTTATTTGATTAAACTTGCTCTCAATTGTCATAATCCCTAAATACACATAAAGCTCATTTAATGAAAATCCCTACTACTCAAAAATAAACAAATGGGACCTAATGAAACTTAAAAGCTTTTGCACAGCAAAGGAAACCATAAACAAGATGAAAGGGCAACCCTCAGAATGGGAGAAAATATTTGCAAATGAAGCAACTGACAAAGGAGTAATTTCCAAAATATATAAGAAACTCACACAGCTCAATATCAACAAAACAAGCAACCCAATCCAAAAATGGGCAGAAGACCTAAACAGACATTTCTCCAAAGAAGACATACAGGTGGCCAAGAGGCACATGAAAAGCTGCTCAACATCACTAATCATTAGAGAAATGCAAATCAAAACCACAATGACGTATCACCTCACACTGGTTAGAATGGCCATCATCAAAAAATCTACAAACAAAAAATGATTGAGAGGGTGTGGAGAAAAGGGAAACCTCTTGCACTGTTGGTGGGAATTTAAATTGATACAGCCACTATGGAGAACAGTATGGAAATTCCTTAAAAAACTAAAAATAGAACTACCATATTACACAGCAACCCCACTACTGGGCATATACCCTGATAAAACCATAATTCAAAAAGAGTCATGTACCACGTTGTTCATTGCCGCACTATTTACCATAGCCAGGACAGGGAAGCAAGCTAAGAGTCCATCGACAGATGAATGGATAAAGAAGATGTGGCACATATATACAATGGAATATTACTCAGCCATAAAAAGGAAGGAAATTGAGCTATTTGTAGTGAGTTGGATGGACCTAGAGTCTGTCATACAGAGTGAAGTAAGTCAGAAAGAGAAAAATAAATACTGTGTGCTAACACATATATATGGAATCTAAAAAAAAAAAAAATAAAGTGGTTCTGAAGAACCTAGGGGCAGGACAGGAATAAAGACGCAGACATAGAGAATGGACTTGAGGACACAGGGAGGGGGAAGGGTAAGCTGGGACGAAGTGAAAGAGTAGCACTGGCATATATACACTACCAAATGTAAAATAGCTAGCTAGTGGGAAGCAGCCGCATAGCACAGGGAGATCAGCTCGGTGCCTGTGACCACCTAGAGGGGTGGGATAGGGAGGGTGGGAGGGAGACACAAGAGGGAAGAGGATATGGGGATATATGTATATGTACAGCTGATTCGCTTTGTTATAAAGCAGAAACTAACACTGCATTGTAAAGCAATTATACTCCAATAAAGATGTAAAACAAAAAAACAAGGTGATTAAGAGTGTTAAATTCCGCAGCAAGAGCAATCACGGAAATCACTACGGGGAGGAGCTCGTATATCCTTCATCGGCTTTAAAATTAATTGGTATTTTAAAGATTACTGCACAATTTGTAAACTGGCTACAAAATTATTTGGTGCAAATCATAGGTTAAAGAATAATAACACATATATTACATATGAAAATAAATAGAAACATGCATTCAGTGATGTATACGAAAGCACATACAAGTTTTTCACTTTTATTAATCAAATGGTAACCTCAGTAAATTATTTTAAAGCATTTTTTATTATAATACATCAGGATGTCAGAAGTCATGATAAGATACAGAATCACTGAAATATTGCCTTGTTATTTTAATGTTACAATATCCTAATCCGTTTTCTTCACAAGATATTTCCGTAGTCCTTCAAGCATCGTGAACCTGCTCTGCTCTAATTTGAATCACAAGTACAAAAAATAGGCTCTTTTGACCTATGAGGATGCACTTTCCGTTTAGTTGCTGTACTAAATTGAAACCTAACATCTCCAATCAGCAGTTCTAATACTCAAGTTCCTTTGCTGCTATAGACTGAACCACATTTAACATGAATAGGAAATCTTTCCCAAGAACAGCTGATGGACCTTTATCTTAAACTACTGCACATCTCACTTCTAGCCCACAATGTGAAAGCGATTTTTTTTTCCCTCACAATGTGTGATTCAGAGAAAATAATTTAGAGAAAGGGCAGCGAGCTGTTCACTGAGGCAAATTGTTTTAAGTATTCTAAGTACTTCCGGTAGTGCTGGCTACTGGAATAACGGTGTCCTTCTAGTTCATATAGAACCTAAAGAAGATTACGGAGTTAGGATTAGTTTATCCCTGGCCTGATGGTTCCCTCTAAAAAACTACATTCCAGAGCTTTTCAAGTCCTGTATGTAATATGGCTCCAACATTTCCCACACTATTTTGTCCAGGATATCAGTCAGTTTTTGTGGATTTTCTTTCTGGAACTTTATCAGAATAATTCATTTCTAAAAATAATTAAACACAAAAATATCCTGCCTTCTGCTTAAAACTCATTCTCGTCTGGGCTTCTGTGACACATGCCTTTCCTGATTTTCCTGTTTTCTCTCTGCAGACCCAGATACTATAGCTGCTATGCCCATTTGGATGTTTTATATGTGTGTCAGTTTTCCATTTGGATGTTTCATAGTGTTCAAAAATGAACACTCACTTTTTCCCGATTTCAATAAAGGATATCACATTCTTATTTGCACATAAGAGGAATTATGGAGTTTTTACTCACTTTCTCTCCTTCTTATTCTTACATAAAATCAGAGTTCTGTCATCTCTGATCTCCATTCCTAGTGCCAACAACCTGGTTCAAATCTCCATAATCTCTTACTTCGTCTTCAATGGGTTTCTAACTAGTCCCCCTAGTTTTACAATTTTCTTTCTTATGTTCTTCCAACTTCTTCTGCAACCTAATATTAGAGTGTTCTTTGTTAAAAAAAAATTCAATTTTCTCATTGGAAATATTTCAGTCTTTGCTGATTGCAGTTAGGATAATATTTAAAATTGCTTCCCTGATGTAGCAGGCGCTTTATGCTTTTGTCCTTGCCTATTTCTACAACTTTAATGCAAAGGTCTTAGCTCACTTCAGTTACACTGTCGTGTGTGTGTTTTGTTTCTATTCAGATCTGCTGCCTCAGGTTCATTCTATAGTATCAACTCCTTAAGACAGAGACTAGGCCTGTTCAAAATTTTGACACTCAGCATGTATTATCTAAACAGTGAGTGCATTAGTCAGTGTAGCCTTAACATCAGTTACAATTTAATGAAATAATATTTTTGATGCTAAAATGTAGTGATCGAATTAAAATCTAAAATATATTTAGTTACATATACATTTTTCTGCCTATGTACTCAAGTGTTTTTCTATAACTTTCTAAAATCAAGTTGTTATTTTCTGCCATGTAGGACTAATACAGTATTGACTGATTTTGCAATATAGTGCAGATGGGGAAATAAGGGAACAAAAAGAAGTCTGAGGAAATGGTGAATTTCACATTTATTAATTTGTGTTATGAAATTAAATGGCAACATTTTCACTTTATCTTTAAGCTCTTTCTGGAAGAGAAGACAACGAAAGCAAGTGTCAAATGTGATTTATACCAGGTTAATAAAATGACTTCTCTCTCTCTCTTGCTTGCCTCTGGAAATATTTGTTTATATTTAATTCAGAAGAAGAGAGACAGAAATAGAATGAGGTATACTGGGCTACAGTTCCAATCCCGACCCATTGCTTTATCGTTTGCTTTATCATTCGAGGGCATTTTAGCAAGCGGCCTCAGTTCCATACATATACATTTTATATTTGTATACATATACCTTGTGTATTATGTACAATATTATTATATTTTCATCCTACTTGATATCTTGAAATTGTCTTTTAATTGTAATATGTTTTCCTAAGTAGATCATACTCTTTTAATATTAATGCCCTAAGTAGTACAAGGTATTAATAATATATTTAATTTGCCAATGCCTCAAATTATTAATTACACGTTAATTTAACGAGCATTTTCTATGCGACAGACACATAGATATTTGAGAAAATTATGCAGGCAACTTAAAATGAAGAAATATGAATATTTTAAATATTTTTGGAAAGTATGTTCAAATTTAGAACTAATCAAATATGTTCAAAATTATATATATATATATATTTTTTTATGTATAGTTATGTGGATATTATATGAATGAAAAATAACAGAGTTAATGTTTGACAGGCTAAAAGTATTTTCACACAATGAAACACTTCACACTCTGAGGTCCATAGGAGAGGTCATACAATGTGTTCACCATCCTGTGCTTAGCACTGTAACTGGCACATATCAGTTGACATATAAATGGTAATGAATTGTTTTATTGTTTTGTTTTACGTTTATCTTTTCACAAAAGAGCAAGTAACTAAAGACTATCTTTCCATTACAAATATGAAATATTATTTGCTCAATCATACATATATCTGATTAGAATATATAAATTTATATATATATAAATACTAGAATACCTGGTTTCCAATGTGTGCCCTGCTTATTTAATATCACATCATAGTGCCCATGCATCATGGAGGGTTCTTTTTTTTTTTTCTGTTAAGCCATGTAGCAATGTATCCCAAGTGTCTGGAAGAATAAATGCCTGGTATATACTCGGCTGTCAATAAATTCTCAATGACTGAATAAATATCACTTAACCTTTCTGAGCCACAATAGTTTCTGTAAAATAGGGCTAATAATATTTACCTCCACGCTTTATTAGGATGCAATTACATAAAGTAAGCTAAGTGTTGGACATATTAGAAGTGTTCGATACTTATTACTTCCTTTTCTGTCTCTATTTTTCCAAACAATTTTCTGGTTGTGAAACATCTCAGACAGAAGGATACTAATCAATGGGTCACATAATGAAAACAAGCCCCAAAAGAATGACAGACACAAAACAGAGTAAACCTTGATTCATAAAGATGACTTAATAATGTGAAGATATGTTTTAAATCAGAAATTTTACTTAAAAATAAATTATAGTGTTTCCCTGGTGGCGCAGTGGTTGAGAGTCTGCCTGCCGATGCAGGGGACACGGGTTCATGCCCCGGTCCAGGGAGATCCCGCGTGCCACGTAGCGCCTGGGCCCGTGAGCCATGGCTGCTGAGCCCACGCGTCCGGAGCTTGTGCTCCGCAACGGAAGAGGCCACAACAGTGAGAGGCCTGCGTACCGCAAAAAAAAAAAATATATAATTCAATATACATTTTAAGAAAATACCCACTTCTTTGAAAACCATAGTCTTATAAGTAAATCTCATCTTCGCATTACTTTTCAAAGTCAAGAAGAACAATTATATGAATATCTGACTACTCTTTCAAACAAGTTATGTACAACTATGCCATCCATAAAAACAAATACTTTTAAAGAAATTTTAATTGTTTGGTCTTATAAAGAATTTTTATAATGAGATTCATTAGCACATACTACAGACAATATAGATTTACCTTACATAGTAAATATAAAACGTAACATAGCTGCTAACTAGTCTGTATATCTTTACATCCTTATTAATTTTCCATAGACTTGTTTAGCTACTTTCAACTTTCAAAATCAAGAAAAAATTCTATTTGTTTTACAGACTAATGAATTCTTAATTTGTGAAAAATTGGTATTTAAAATTTTTATTTGCAACTTTTAAAATCTATTAGATAAATCTCTGATTAGATGTGATCACAAGATTGCAAATTTGCCACAATTTTCAAAAGGCAGTACAGTAAAGGCAAAAGACAGTTAACTAACATCATGTTGTGTAAAAAATAATCCTACATATGTTTCCACATGTAATAGTCATGAGACTTCACATTATGAGGTACACAGGAATTAATATTCTACATCTTAAAGGAAAAGACCTAACTATCAAATGATTAACAGACGCTGATTAAAGGCTTAGCTGACCCCATGAAGGAAGATTATCCATTTTCCAAACTAATTTATTGTTAACATAATGAATATGTAAATTGCAGTTATGAAAAAGCAACAGGTTTGAGTCACGGCTCTTGCTTCTATTAACTGTGTGACTTTGGACAAGTTACAGACGTCACTGACCGCTGTCCTCAGGTTGTAGAATGGGGATAATTATACTGTCTCACAGCGTGTTTGCATGAAACTAGTCCTTCTTTGATTCATTGAAAGTACACAGAAAAGCATCTGGCATGTCATAAATGCACAGTCATGAAAGTTATTGCTCTTCAAATTATCATTATTTCAAGAAAGTAATAGAATTAATTTGTAACCACTAAACTGGTATTGTTTGTACATTTTACACCTACATATTAATTCACATCAAAATATATTGTTTAGTAGAAAAACAAAGTTCACTGATTTCCAGAAAAGTCTTTCATAGCTTAATGTGATGGCTTTAAGAATGTTTCTACTCAAGACCTTTATAAAATTTTACATACCTGATCTTCTTTATGAAAAAAATTGATTCAGAAAGTCTGAACAAGTCTATATCTATACACTTCAACATATGTATATGTACTATTCAACCAGAATATACATATATATTTATATATACACACATCCATATATATATACACATACATATAGGGATATCTTGGAGATACTGTGGGTTTGGTTCCAGACAACCACGATAAAGTGAATATGGCAAATAAAGCAAGTAACAACGATTTTTTGGTTTCTCAGTGCCTATAAAAGTTACATTTACACTGTACTGTAGTACATTGTCTGTAATAGCATATGTCTAATAAAGACTTTATTGATAAAAAATGCTGACTATCATCTGAGCCTTCAGTGAGTCATAATCTGTTTGCTGGTGGAGGGTCTTGCCTTGATATTGATGGCTGCTCAAAGGGTGGTGCTTGGGGAAGGCTGGGGGGGGCTGTAGCAATTTCCTTAAATAAGACAACTATGAGGGTTGCTACATGGATTGATTCTTACTTTCATGGGCTAATTCTCTGTAGCATGGAGTGCTGTCTGATAGCATTTTACCCACAGTAGGACATCTTTCAAAATTGGAGACAATCCTTCCAAAACATGCCACTGCCTTTATCAACTAAGTTTATGTACTACTCTAAATCCTTTGTTGTCATTTCTACAATCTTCACAGCATCTTCACCAGGCGTAGGTTCTATCTCATGAACCCACTTTCTTTGCTCATCCATAAGAAGCAAATGCTCATCCTTTAATTTTTTATCAGTCATATCTTTAGACCCCTCTTCTAATTCTAGTTCTCCTACTATTTCCACCACATCTGCAGTTGGACATCTCAAAGTCATCCACAAGGGTTGTAGTCAACTTTCAAACTCTAGTTAATGTTGATATTTTAACCTCTTCCCATGAATCAGGAATGTTCTTAATGGCATCTAAAGCGGTGAATCCTTTCCAGAGGTTTTTAATTTCCTTTGGTTAGATCCACCACAAGAATTACTAACTACAGCAGCTATAGTCTTATGAAATGTATTTCCCAAATAATAAGATCTGAAAGTTGAAATTACTCCTTGATCCATAGGCTGCAGAATGGATGTTTCATCAGCAGGCATGAAAACAACATTAATCTCATCATATATCTTCATCAGAGCTCTTGGGTGACCCAGTGCATTGTCAATGAGCATAGTATTTTGAAAGGCATCTTTTTTTTCTCAACAGTAGGTCTCAACAGTGAGCTTAGCATATTCACTAGACCATGTTATAAACAGATGTGCTGTCATCCAAGCTTTGTTGTTCCATCTATGGAGCACAGGCAGAGTAGATTTAGCATAATTCTTAAGGGTCCTAGGATGTTGGGAATGGTAAATGAACATTGGCTTCAACTTAAAGTCATCATCCTCATTAGCCCTTAACAAGAGAGTCAGCCTATCCTATGAAGCTTTGAAGCCAGGCACTGACTTCTCCTCTCTAGCTATGAGAGTCCTAGATGGCATCTTCTTCCAATAGAAGTTTGTTTCATTTACAATAAAATTTGTTGTTTAGTGTAACCACCTTCATGAATTACCTTAGCTAGATCTTCTGGATAACTTGCTGCAGCTTCTACGTCAGCACCTGCTGCTTCACCTTGAACTTTTATGTTATAGACATGGCTGCTTTCCTTAAACCTCAGAAACCAACCTCTACTAGTTTCACACTTTTCTTCTGCGGTTTCCTCACCAATCTCAGCCTTCACAGAACTGAAGAGTCAGGGCCTTGCTCTGCATTAAGCTTTGGTTTGAAGGAATGTGGTGACTGGTTTGATTTTCTATTCAGACCACTAAAACTTTCTCCATATCAGCAATTTTGCTTTCTTATCATGTGTGTGTTCACTGGAGTAGCACTTTTAATTTCCTTCAGGAACTATTCTTTTTTTTTTTTTTTTGCATTAACAACTTGGCTAACTGTTTGGTTCAAGAGGTCTAGATTTCGGCCTGTCTTGGATTTTGACATGACTTCCTCACTAATATTAATCATTTCTAGCTCTTGACTTAAAATGAGAGACATGCAGCTCTTTCCCCGACCACTTAGAGGCCATTGCAGGGTTACTAACTAGCTTAATTTCGAGACTGTTGTGTCTCTGGGAATAGGGAGGCCTGAGGCGGAGGGGAGGGATGAGGGAACAGCTGGTCAGTGGAGCATTGAGAATACACATAACATTTATCAATTATATTTTGCCATCTTACCTGAGCGCAACTGGTGCCCCAAAATAGTCATAATAGCAACATCACAGATCACCGATCACAGATCACCATAGCAAATATATAATAATGAAAAAGTTTTAAATATTAGAAGAATTATCAAAATGTGACACAGATTCTCGAAGTGAGTAAATGATGTTGGAAAAACGGTGCTGATAGACTTGCTCGATGCAGGGTTACCACAAACCTTCAATTTGTACAAAATGCAGTATCTGCTAAGAATAACAATGTGAAGTGCAATGAAATAAGTGATGCATGTACATACACACTGTACCAAATCTATAATTTCTATTTGTTTTACAAGCTGCTTGTTAATTTTATAGGCATTTTTTCTTTTATCTCATGCTTAATAACATTTTTCTTTATATATATGAAAAGCACTTATTCAATATTTCTATAGGTGTGATTACTCAATCTCTTGTTTTTCTTGGTTCTCAGTTTCTCTTGTTATTATGTAAAAAATTATTTTTTATTTGAAGTTGTATTTGATGAAACTATTTTTTTTCCTATGGAATTACATAAAGCCCTAAGGTAAAAGTTTGTTTGAAAGAAAAAACCTTTGGGCTACTTGCTTTTTCCTGGTGCCTTGTGGGTGCTATCATCCCAAATACTATTTAAAATAAAACATGAGATTTTGCATATTATAGATATCATATGAATTAGAGCAGAAATCTCAGGGGAGACAGTGTGCAATTATTATTTTTAAGAGTGTCTTCTTCTCACCCTACCTACTGCCAAGATTGAGATAGACAGGTATGGCTTCAACTGAAAAGTATACTTATTTCTATTTCATTGAGGTCATGGCTTTGGAAAGTCTCAGTGTTAGGTAGGGCTGTTCTATCAGGCCCTCCTTTTTACATAAACATTTTGCCAAAAATAACTGAAAATGCGCAAGTTCAATCTTACCAGCTTTGGCCAATGCTTACTGATCAGCTGGTGGTCTCAGAGATTGTTTACAATTTTGGATTGCCACTATTTCTCTACTTTTGACCTATGAAGAGTTTTTTTTTTTTTTTGGCCATTTAACTGATTGATTTACTGAAGTGTTTTGGATTTTATGTGACATTTGGTGGCATTATGTTTTCGTTTGGATGATTGTTTATGGTTTATGTTGTTTACTGCATCATACAGCCATAACTGGAAGTCATTCTTTTTCTATTTTAGAAAATGTTCAATTTATGCATATCTTCTCATTTCTAGTATAACACTACTCATAAAGCTGTAAAGATATGAAATTTGTGATAAATTTGTTGCAAATCAAATGTTTTAATGAGAAAGACAAAATTTTAGACATCTCTCACCTGGAGTCTAGCCACTTTAATAGCTCCCTCCCTTCTACTCTCCTCAAACTGCAAACTATTCACTGTACAGGAGCCAGAGTGATTGTTTTAAAATGTAAATCTGTTCACGGTGCTTCCCTGAGCAAAGCAAAGCACTGCAGTGCCTCCCATAATGGATAACATCAGGCTTCTCACCAAAGTGTACAAGTCTCTGCAAGAACTCATCTCAGGCTGTTCCCAACATCATCTCACCACACAGTGTAGTAACCTTCCAAAGACCTGCAGTCTGCTACTGCCTCAGCACCTCTCCAACCCCTTTGCATTTTGCCTCGAACTTTCCTTTTCTGTATTGCCACATGGCTAGCACACCTCACTTCATTCAATCCTTTGCTCAAATATCATCTTACAAGAGGGATCATCTAAGAACTTCTTCTAAAAGATGTATTCTTCCTCCAACCCTGGGATACTTCTCTGTCATTCCTGCTTATGCTTACCACTATTATATTTTATATTTATTTATTTCCTTATACTCTGGTCTCTCCCACTAGAATATTAATTTCATGGAAGTAATAGAACTGTTTTTTCTGCTGGTTCTCTGAATACAGTAATTTCTTTAGTGTTAATTTTTATTAACCTTAAAGGTTATTAACCATTTCAGCAAGCATCCTTTTCAAGATCGTTAATCACATCGGCAAAGACCTTTTTTTCTGCCTTATTGTAAATTCACACTTCCCATAGATTAGGTTCTGAATATCTTTGGAGGGCCATTATTTTTTCTACCACATTAATTAAACACAAAATATAAGTATTAAATATAATAGGACCTTGACTCATCTCTCTAATATTTGTCTTTTCAAAAAATATGCATTAAGCTAACACCCACGTATCATTGAACTGTAAAATGCTACAGGCCTCTGGGAAACAATTTGGCAGTTTTTTAATAAGTTAAACATGTACTTACAATATGACCTAGCTAATCCATTCCTAGGTATTTATTTTAGAGACATAAAAAGTTATGTCCACTCAAAAATCTAAACACATATGTTTATAGCTGCTTTATCTTATTTGCCCCAAACTGGAAACAATCTTAACTGTCCTTTGATGGCTGAATGGATAAACAAACTACAATATTCATAAATGGAATGCTACTCAACAATAGAAATAAAGAAACTCTTATTACACAACGTAAATGGACCTCAACGGTATTATGCTGAGTGAAAGAAGCCAGTTTCAAATGGTCCTGTACAGTATGATTCCATTCATATGACATTCTGGAAAGGGCAAAACTACAGAGAAAAAGGTGAGATTAAGTGGCTGCCCTCTGGTAGGGGTAGGGAGAATGTATTACTACAAATAGCAAAGGGAATTTTGGGGGCATAAGAAAACTTCTCTGTATCTTGATTATGAAGGTGGTTACACAAGTCTACATGTGTTAAAACTCATGACACTATACACCAAAGACATGAAAAAGGTAAAGATGATTATGGGTAAATTTTTAAAATATCACCTTACAGTGTTCCAAAATATAGTAATCAGTGATATTGCTGAGGAATTAAAATTAATTTTAACAACTCTGATCGGTTATGAGCAAATGATTTAGCAATTTAATATACCCAGCCCATAGTTGATAACCGTATTTCAAATCAACATTTTGTCCTTTACTTGCTACACACACATACATGTTTTCATCTTTTTTCATAGTAAGGTTAAATTGCATACTAATGTAGTATCGATTAAACTTTGGGACAAATAGTTTTTATATATTTAAGAACATACTGTACTAATTACCTGGAACACCGAATAAAACAACAACAAATGAAAAACAAACAGGTGTACGAACAACTACTCTCTTATTCACATTTACATTTTAGAAATCACTGTTTAAACTAATGACGATTTTTCTGATCCTGACATTTGAACACTGGCACATTTCTTGCTGATTATTAATTGTTTCTTCTGACAGCATTGTTCTGCTGCTCTAAATATCCTAATGGGGAAAAAAATGCGCAAGTCCTGGCATTCTAATAGCGGGAAAGAGGTCACTGCGGTTTTGGGGGTTTTGTTTTCCTTTTATAAAAAACAAAAACGGAAATGAAAAATTGTATTCTCTTACGCAGGCTTATCTCAGGCTACCTGGCTTCATTTCAGTCATGATGTGCATGATTTCTTAATTCTGAATACAGGAATTTATTTTTTTTTTTTTTTTTTTTATGCGTTACGCGGGCCTCTCACTGTTGCGGCCTCTCCCGTTGCGGAGGACAGGCTCCGGACGCGCAGGCTCAGCGGCCATGGCTCACGGGCCCAGCCGCTCCGCGGCATGTGGGATCTTCCCAGACCGGGGCACGAACCCGTGTCCCCTGCATCGGCAGGCGGACTCCCAACCACTGCGCCACCAGGGAAGCCCCAGGAATTTCTTAAATGTTAATTTGCACTAACCCTCAAAGATTATTTATTAACCATTTGAGCAGGCATCTAGGGAATTTTATAAAGTGGCCTCAAACTAATATTTGATGTTAATTCTTTTTTTTTTTTTTTTTTTTTTTTTTTTGCGGTACGCGGGTCTCTCACTGTTGTGGCCTCTCCTGTTGCGGAGCACAGGCTCCGGACACGCAGGCTCAGCGGCCGTGGCTCACGGGCCCAGCCGCTTCGCGGCATGTGGGATCTTCCCGGACCGGGACACGAACCCGTGTCCCCTGCACCGGCAGGCGGACTCTCAACCACTGCGCCACCAGGGAAGCCCTGACGTTAACTCTTATGTAGGTCAGACTCTTTTCTTTCTGACCACTAAAATTCCTATTTGATCAAGCAATTTTAAGGCAGAAATATACAATGGTCTTACAAATGATCAAAATAGTTCCTGAATATCTGTTATATTTGATTAAATAGTATTCAATTATATAAAAGTCCTTCTTTTACAGCTTTCTTTCACCCTCATCCTCTGATCAACCTTCTTCAGATTCTGTGAGCACCAGCAATACTTCTTTCCTCTTATGAGACCTAAGCCAACAGTAATGGACTTCAAGCTGATCACCTGTCTTATCTTAAATTGTTCTTTTCTAATTCAGGATTTTCTCAAATCACTAGTGACTTACTACTTGAAAACCACAAATCCTCAACTAATTCCTATCATTGATTATCCTGAAACTTCATCTGTTGTACCAAAGCAAAACTGTAATATTTGGAAAATGGAAAACATTCATACAGCTTTTGGCATTTCTCTTAACCAAGAATTTTCTTTTCTTATTTGTTTGTTATTTTACACTTATTCATCCCAATGGTATTATTTTTAAAGCCCAGAATGAACATTTCAACCTAATGATATTATCTATAAATCCAAAGTGATCATGACAGTTCTTTGTTAAGGAAACATAAAAGCCTTAAATAACTATGAACAAGAATACTATATCTAGGAAATTTCCTATTTAGATAGAGCAAAAAGGCTAATCGAAAATAGAAAGGATTTTAAAGTATGTTTTATCTTCATTTATTTTCTCTACACACTTTCATTTCCACTTACAGTGGAATAACCATTTTACAAAACTCGAGTTATCTTTCCAGTTGAAGCTATAGACTCCTTACATGGTAGAATAGGCAGGAGTATCAGTAGAATACCCTGGTCATCCATGTATGAGGCTTATTGCTAAATGGTTCATTGAAACATATAAATAGTTTGGTTTCATTTTGCCTCCAAAAGACACCCCTCCAAAATGTCAATGTATTATCCCATTTGGGTCAATAGGGAATTATTGATTTTCAGTGAGATCATTGCTGAAGAAAATACATCTCCTCTATTTGCGGGTAAAGTCCATTAAAGGTTTATTTTAGATGTTTGAAAAGCAGGTGATATTTTCCCTGCCTAGAAAACAGTATTGTAGTTTGAAAACAAGAGGTAAAAGATAAACTTTAAAACAGTATATATGGACTTCTGGTTTCCAGTTCCTCACGTAAAGAGTTTGGAAGTTACCACTGTGTCCTAACAATAAGTAAAAAACTGAACAGATTAAAAAGTCAGCAACTCTCCTTCAATTAATTAGAGAAGGGAGGATACAATGCAAACTGCTGTCTCTAGGTTGGACAGACAGACAGGTGAATACAGGGAGATAGGGTTTTCCAAAGCAGAGTGGAAATTGCAGTGGGGACCTGTGCTGGAAATAAAACCTGAACTGTAATTGCTGAATTGCTGAGGATCAGTGTGGACAAGGCTGAGGGTTAAAAACTTCAGGCGTACCCAGTCATGGGGGGACCACCACACTTCTGTGAGTTTTACTTCCAGGAGCTTGACCAGATTCTGGCAGTAAATATGAGAGAAAATTCCCCTCATGGTTTCAGCTACAGGAGGGGAAAAGGACCACTTTAAAGTATGAGACAGCATTTTGTTCTAAAGGAGGCTTGCCCCAGGGAAAACCTTGAAGAAGAGTCTAACCTGTTGGTATTCTACCAGAGCCTACTTGACCTGGAGGAAAAGAAATACCCAACTCTAGCCAGTGATAGCCATCCAGTCCCATGTAAGGGAGGGGGAAGAACGGAGAAGCACATGTGAAGTTCACAGTCCAGAAGCACAGGCGCAGTAAAAGTGTGAAACCCAATCACAGAACTATAGAATACTTTCTTCCCCCCAGATCTCACACCACATTTCTAAACACCTAATTACAGCAGTTCCTTTTACCTGGTACTTCATGTGAGGCTATCAAGAAAAATTCACGATACTAAGAGGCAATATATATATATATATATATATATATATATATATATATATATATATATATATATATATCCCACACTCTTTTAAGAGATGGAGCAAGTATTATAATCACTCATGGCAGGGACGTTGGAATTATCAGACCAGAAATTAAAACAATTATGATGAATATGCTAAAGACTCTAATGGATAAAGTAGCATGCAAGAACAGATAGGTAATGTAAGCAGAGAGATAGAAATTATGAGAAAGAAACAAAATTAAATTCTGGAGATGAAAAACACTGCAACAGAAATAAAAAACTGCCTTTGATGGGCTTATTAATATACTGGACATGCTGGGAAAAGAATCTTTTTTTTTTTTTTTTAAACATCTTTATTGGGGTATAATTGCTTTACAATGGTGTGTTAGTTTCTGCTTTATAACAAAGTGAATCAGCTATACATATACATATGTTCCCATATGTCTTCCCTCTTGCGTCTCCCTCCCTCCCACTCTCCCCATCCCACCCTTCCAGGCTGTCACAAAGCACCGAGCTAATATCCCTGTGCCTTGCGGCTGCTTGGGAAAAGAATCTTTAAGCTAGAGGGCATATCAGTAGAATCCTCAAAAAATGAAAAGAAACACAAAAGATGATTTTAAAAAAAAAAAGCATAACAGAATATCCAAGACTGTGGGACAACTACAAAAGGTGTAATATACATGTAATGGGAATACCAGATATAGAAGAAAGAGAGAAAGGAATAGAATATTTCAAGCAATAAATGGCTGAGAATCTCCTCAAATCAATGACAGACACAAAATTACAGATCCAGGAAATGAAGAACAGCAAGCAAGATAAATCTAAAAAAACAAAAAACCTCTATACCTATCTATGCATTATTTTCAAACTACAGGAAATCAAAGATAAAGGAAAAATCCTGAGAAGCCAGAGAGAGAATAAACATCTTACCTATAGAGAAACAAATATAAGAATTATATCTGACAGTGTCTCAGAAACCATGCAAAGAAAAAAAGAGTGAAATGAAATATTTAAAGATGAGAGAAAAAAAGCTACCAACCTACAATTCTGTACCCTACAAAATTATCTTTCAAAAGTGAAGGAGGAAATAAAGACTTTCTCACACAAACAAAAATTGAGGAAATTTGTTGTCATTAGATCTGCTTTGCAAGAAATATTAAAGTAAGTTCTGTATTATAAGGAATATAATACAGGTCAGAAACTTGGATCTACAAAGAGAAAGAAAAGTGTCAAAGAAGGAATAAGTAAAGAAAAAATAAAAACATTTACATTTGGATTCTTAATTTATCTAACAGATAACACTTTGGTCAAAATAATAATACCAACAAAGCATTTGACTATGAATGTTTAGATACATATATGTCATGTATATAAATCTATATATGCATATATACATATAAGGAAATGACAGCAATAAAACAAAATATGGGAGGGAGGAATTAGGATGATTTCATTACTATAACTTACACTACACATGAAGCGGTATAGTGTTATTTGAAAGAGCACTTAGATTGGCTGTAAATGTATATTGCTAACTCTAGGGCAACCACTACAAAAAGTAAGAAAATAAATAAATACATATATAGTATAACCTAAATACTAAAAATGAGAAAAAGAATAAAATTGTATAAAATGATTATATAAAGGCAGGAAAAAAGTGAAAAACAAAAGGACATAGGACATAGTTGAACTCAACAGCACCATCAACTGGATATAATTGACATCTATAGATTATTTCATCCCAAAACAGCAGAATATGCATCCTCACATGGCACATTCATCAAGGCAGATCACACTCAGGTCCATAAAATACACCTTAACAAGTTTAAAAGCACAGAAGTCATACCATGTTGGCTCTCAGACCACAGTGGAATTAAACTAGAAATCAATAACAGGAAGACAACTGGAAAAACCCCAAATATGTGGAGATTAACAATGTAAGAACATATGAGTAAAAGAGGAAATCTCAAAACAAATTTTAAAATATTTTGCACTAAATGACAATGAAAACACAGCTTATCAATATGTGTGGGATGTAGTTAAAAGTGCTTAGAGGGATCCTCCCCCAGATTTATTGAGATATATCAGACACACAACATTGTATAAGCTTAAGGTATACAATATAATGATTTGATTCATGTATATATTGTGAAATGTTTACCACAATAAGGTTAGTTAACACATCCATCACCTAAGTACAATTTTATTTCACAGTGAGAACATTTAAGATAGTCTCTCTCAGGAACTTTCAAGTATATATGACAGAAAGGTTAACTACAGTCACCATGCTGAAAATTAGATCCTCAGGACTAATCCATCTTATAACTGGAAGTTTGTACCTTTTGTCGTCATCTTCCCACATACCCTGTCTCCAGCCCCTGGCAACCATCAATCTACTCTCTGTTTCTAAAAGTTGGCTTTTTTTTTTTTTTTTAGATTCCAAATATGGTATCATACAGTATTTGTCTTTCTCCATCTGTCTTATTTCACTAAGCATAATGTCATCAAGGCCCATCCATATTGTCATAAAAGGCAGGATTTCCTTCTTTCTCATAGCTTAATAAAGAAAATGTGTGTAGATATAATTCATTCATCTATCAATACACGATTAGGTTGTTTCCATGTTCTGGTTATTGGAAATAGTGCTGCAATTAGCTTTCAGATGGAGATAATCTCGTGACTTCATTTTCTTTGAAGTAGGTTTGCTGGATCATATGATAGTTCTATTTTATCTTTTTGAGGAACCTCCATACTTTTTCCACAGTGGCTGTAGCAATTTACATTTGCACCAACAAATGCACAGAGGTTCCTTTCCTCCACATCCTTGCCAACAATTGTTATCTCTTGTCTTTTTGATGATACTCATTCTAACAGGTGTGAGGTGATATCTTGTGGTTTTGATTTGCATCTCTCTGATGATTAGTGTTGTTGAGCACGTTTTCATTAAACTTTTGACCATTTGTATGTCTTCTTTGGAATAATGTCTATTTAAATTCTCTGTCCATTTAAATAATCAGATTATTATTTTTTTTTTGCTAATGAGTTATATGAGTTTCTTATATATTTTGGATATTAGTCACTTATCTGATAAATGATTTGCAAATATTTTCTCCCATTCCTTAGGTTGCCTCTTCTTCTTGTTGATTGTTTCTTTTGCTATGCAGAAGCTTTTTGATTTGATGTATTTCTACTTGTTTATCTTTTATTTTTTTGCTTGTGTATTTGTCACCTTGTCCAAAAAATTTTGCCAAGGTAATGTTAAGGGGCTTTTTCCCTATGTTGTCTTCTAGGAATTTTATGGCTTCATGTCTAAATCTTTAATCTATTTTGAGTTAATTTGTATCAGTCGTGTAAGATAGGCATCCAATTTCATTCTTTTGTATATGGATTGCAATTTTCCCAGCAACATTTATTGAAGGGGCTATCCTTCCCCATTGAACATCCTTGGCTTTTGCATCAAATATTATTTGACTGTATATGTATGGATTTATTTCTGAGCTCTCAATTCTGTTCCACTGATCAATGTGTCTGTTTTAATGACAATACTATTCTCTTTTGAGCACTACAGCTCTGTAATATAGGTTGAAATCAGGAAGTGTGATGCTTCCAGCTATGCTCCTAATTTTCAAGATTGCTTTCGCTATTTGAGGTCTTTTGTGATTCCATACAAGTTTTAGAATTATTTTTTCCATTTCTGTGAAAAATGTCCCTGGAATTTTGATACGGATTGCACTGAATCTAGGAATGGCTTTGGGTAGCATGGATATTTTATCAATATTAATTCTTCTGGCATGTGAACATGGGGAATTTTTCCATTTATTTGTGTCCTCTTCAGTTTCTTTCATCCATGTCTTATAGTTTTCAGCATACATCTTTCACCTCCTTGGCTAATATTATTCCCAAGTATTTTATTGTTTTTAATGCTATTACAAATGAGATTATTTATTTTTCTTTCTGATAGTTCACCGTTTGTATATAGAAGCACAGCTGATTTTGTATGCTGATTTTTGTATCCTGCAACTTTACTCAATCCATTTATTAGTTCTAACACCAGAAAACTTAGATGACCTTAGGTATGGCAATAACTTATTAGTTACAACACAAAGGGCATGATCCATGAAAGAAATAATTGAGAAGCTGAATTTCATTAAAATTATAAGTTTCTGCTCCTCAAAAAGCAACATCAAGAGAATGAGAAGCTACAAACTGGGAGTAAATATTTGGAAAATAAACACCTGATACAGGATTGTTATACAAAATATACAAAGAAATCATAAAACCTAACAATAAGAAAACAAAAACTTGATTAAAAAATGGACCAAACACCTTAACAGCCACCTAACCAAAGAAGATACACAGATGGCAAATATATGAAAAGATGCTCAATATCAGATGTCATCGAGGAAATGCAAAATAAAACAAGAAGATACATCTACACTCCTATTTGAGAGGTCAAATCCAGAACAATGACAACACCAACTCTCGTGAGGATGTAGAGCAACCAGAACTGTCATTCACTGCTTGAGGGAATGCTAAATGGTGCAGTCACTTTGGAAGACATTTTGGCATTTTTCTTACAAATTTAAACATACTCCTATCATATAATCCAGCCATTGCACTTGTTGGTATCCATGCAAAGGAACTCAAAACTTATGTCCACAAAAACCCTGCATACAAATGCTTATAGCAGCTTTATTTACAACTATCAAAACTTGGAAGCAGCTAAGACATCCTTCAGTAGGTGAATGGATAAATAAATTGTGGAAGATCGAGACAATGGAATATTGTTTAGTGCTAAAAATAAAGGAACTATCATCAAGCCATGAAAAGAAAAGGAGAAATATTAAATGCATATTCCCAAGTAAAAGAAGCAAATCTTAAAAGCCTACATAATGTATGATTTCAACTACATGGCATTCTGGAAAAGTCAAAGTTATGGAGACAGAAAAAAGATCAGTGGTTGCCAGAGGTTGGGAGGGAAAAAAAAAAAATAGAGCACAGAGGATTTTTAGGACAATGAAACTATTCTGTATGATACTACAATGGTGGATACAGTATTATGCATGTATAAAAATCCATAAAGTTCAGAACACTGAGAGTGGACCCTAAAGTAAACCATGGACTTTGGGTGATAAAGATGTATCAATGTAGGTTCACGGATTGTAACAAATGTACCATCTGGTGAAAGATTTTGATAGTGGAGGAGGCTAGGCCTGTGATGCCAGGAAGTACACGGACATTCTCTGCACCCTTGGCTCAATTTTGCTGTGAAACTAAAAGTGCTCTAAAACATAGTGTTAAGAAAATAACAGCATTATATGTATTTACCTGCAGTACTTTAATCTCTAGTCCATAAGTTCTTCACCTTCCCACGGAAACTGTCATTGACCTGAATAGTATCAAAGACTTGGTTGAATGAGCCCCAATCACTTAACAACAGTCAGTAACAAAATATCCCTTAAGTTCCTAATTTAATCAATATTTTATTTTGTTGTATTAAGCATACACAAATTATCCACCTAATTTCTAATCTAAGTTCTCAGTGTCACATTAACTCTGTCATCATTATCAGTCTCATATTAGTCTTGGGCAGCTGTTTGCTAAGCAATTTAAAATTTGAATAAAAATAAAGATTTCTCCTGATTTCTACTGTGATGAGTAGGGGAAGCTAATGTAGCCCTCTGGGAAATTAAAAATGTTTCAATATGAGTAATTTCAGATTTAAAATCATGATTTAAAATCATCATTTAAAATCAGATTTAAAATTGCCAGCATTTTGTTGAAATCATATTTTATCAGGAACCAATTACTAATGACTGAAGTAAATTGATATAAAAGTTAATTGATAGGTCAAAAACAGGTGCTGGTGAACACAGGGAGATACCAAGCTCATGAAGTCAGAGACAGAGCTTCACATGTCTGAGATTCTCCCGGAAGTTAACTAATGATGTTTCCAGTAAATCAGGAGACTCCTAGATGCATTACTTTTTGTTTTTATCATAAAATTTGTCCTCACCTTTTTGAATGTTTCTGTTAGATTTGTTCAATATTTATAAAAGAAACATTTACATATTTCAGAATGTACTCATTTTTTTCTGTAAAGTATGCTTATGGCACAGACTTTTAGAAATTCATTTGAACTGCTGATTGTTTACATCTATTTAAGAAGGGCTTGTCAGGAAGAATTCTATCTCCACTGGAAATAGTATGGTGTCAATTACAATGAAAGATGGGAAGAACAATGCTGATTAAGAGGCTATGTATGGGAAAGGATGTTAGTTCAAACTTGATACTAGGTGAGGAATTTAGGTGAGGTTTGACCCCCACAATTCAATCCATCCCATATACACTGGTAGGAATATTCTGAGGATTAGATGAGAAAACTAATGTGAACGACTGAGATTAGAGAGCCACACTACATGCCCACTATGGGTTTCAGAGCTGTGTCTTTCTTTCCTCTCTCTTCCTCTGCTCCACGTTTCCTAAGAAATTTTGATGCACAGTGGAGTGAAATGAAATATAAAGTGGAGGACACCTTCTACTGAGAGTGAAAAGAGCATAGACATATAATTTATATACTTGCTTACTTAAACTTGTAAAATGCCACCTAATTAAGTTAGTTTTTTTTACAGGGGTTATGTCTTATGTAAAATCTAATGTTTTGGAAATCATATATATTTATACACAAAATACATTTTAAATAAAAGTATCTTTTTTTGGTATTTAGATAATACTGCATTTCTCCAAAACTATTTTTTCCATTTCAATTAAAAATCTCTAGACTATTCATTATGTCACCATTGCCTTAAGTCAACTTCATATCCTGTACTATACAAATGTAAGAAATTATTATATCTATGACAAGAGCATTCTGAAAATATTAAAATGTTAACAAAATCTTCCTCCCTCTCTTCCAGTTGCTAAAAACTTCTCTTATTGAGAGAGAAAGAGTATAATATGAAAATTACACACTAAATCATCATTCTACAAAACAACAATAAAAGGACATGTGCTTTGCTTTTTTGCTTGTGACAAAGTCTCAGGTAGAAATTGAAACTAAAATTTTGGTTATATTCCCTTTTGATTTTAAATTACTTTATGCTTGAGAGATGCCAGGATAAATGGAAACTAGAATTTTAATTTTAATTTTAATATTACCAGGTGAATTTAAGGTTAAAGTAGTCATAGTCTTCAAAGATGGTAATAAAACTGAAAAGTCTTTATCTCAGTAGGAGACCACCCATTTTTTAAAATCTGCCACTGATCGCTGTCATATTTTGAGATCTTACTGACATGGTTCAAATTCAATTTCTACAGTTTAAAATTGAGAAAATTCAGGAGAAAGTTTTAGGTGAATTATTCTGGTGATTGTCTTTGATAGTCATCTCAATTCTAAATATTTGAATAATTTCTATAATTGAAGGAGAGAGATCAGTACAAATGATCTAAATTACCATAAGGGGGAGATTTTTGATTGAAAGCTATACTCCAAAATGTACAAGCTACAAAGGTAGTTATTATCAACACAATTATTGAGTATTATAACCTAAGGTGTGCAAAGTAGTCAAAAAATGCATGTAGTTACACACAAGAATGATTTTTGTAAAATCTGCCATTTATATTGTCATGAGCTGGAAATAAAAAATAAATAAATGGGGATAAGATCATATATGATTTATAGTTATATAAATTGGAGAATGAATGAAAGTAAACAAGGGAAGATACTTGAGCCATTTCTCTCCTCAGTACATTTTTGATGGTATAACTGAGTTTTGGAAATCTAACTATGCATTTTGAACTGTAAAAATGAATTAAATCCCAAAGGAGAATTTATACAATAACAAAAATTTAAAATAAAAGCAAAAAATTTTTTTTAAAATCACTGCATTGCTAATATTTTGTTTTCTTCTTTTTTTCCTCTGTGTGTATGTGTGTACATGTGCGTGTGTATGTGAGTGTGTGTATGTGTTTTCCTTTTGGTAAGAAACCTTAGCTTGGATTAGTTAGGTAGCCACAACTGCTGTCACATGAACTGTCATAATATGAAAGGTATTAGAGGAATGATATGGATAATTATTAAAGGGCTTAAAAATAATGTAACTAATTAGCTGGAAGACTCAATCCATTCCTGTTTGTTTTCCTTTAACCAACAATTATTTCTCAAAAACATATTACATACCAGTTCTTGGGCTGTACACTGTTGAAGCAACTGGTAACACTGTAAAAGTCCTCTCTTTAATAAAATTACTATCTAATTGGGGAAACAGATAAGTAAATAAAGTTCCCTAATTCATATTGATGGATAGCTGATCTACATAGCTTTTATTAGAAGAAATTATTTTATCTGAATATATAAGAGACATAAAGATAAATATCTTCCATATTCTTTAATCATATTTGGATACAAAAGGGCCAGTGTGAATGGGCTGTGAAGTAAACTACAAATGGGTACATCTCCACATCATCATTACCTTCCCCTGTGTCTGAAAGCCATCTTTAATTTTAATTCATTTATTATAAAACTCAGTATGTTCTTAAAGTTCTACCACCTTCGAACTATATTCGTGTTATAAGCCTAATACAGAAGAAAAAGAGCACACTTTGTTTTAGAATACACACGCGCTAAATCTGATATTGAAACACATCACAGATATTTGTGTGGCAATTCAAGACTCCCTGGGTTGTGAAACAACAATCCTGATATAAGCTATCCTCTACAAAAGGACTGTACTACTGGTTAGAACTCTGGTATCCTAAAAATTTGATAAATAAAAACCTCAATTAAATAGAGTTGGGAGACAGGAAGGAAAAGCTCTCATGCCCTGAGAGGATAGCAAAGACAAACAGGAAGGAGACAGACTCCTCTTCTTCCTTGGCTAGGACTCAACCAATGAAAAGTCATGGACCCTTTTTTTTTACTGCAGCCCTCCCAGCTTCCTTTTCCCTCCTATAATAGCATTCTCCTCGCCTTGCTGTGCAGGGAATTTGCACATAGCTCACCGTGGTTGCAGACCCCAAACTGTAATTCTCTGCTGACCCCCAATAAACCCATCTTTGCTGGAGAAATATCTGGCAGTTGATATTTTCAGGCCAAAATTTGTGTTTAAATATTTTTTTCCCAGCTTGTTCAACTTAAGATGTAAATAGGTAAATTTATGACTGCTACCATTCTATTGGCTTGGTAATTTACAGGTAATGCAATATTAATGGTTCTAAAGAAAGTCTGTAGCAAATTCTCAAATCCCAAATCTCATAAAAGCATTAGCAGGTAAGGCTGAGAGCCATGTAACCTAAACTAATGTTGCATGTTTTCAAGGGTATCACATAGTTACTTAATCACAGACAAATTAAATTGCTCATTCAGACCTCTGACCAAGAAGGACAAAAATAACAACAGCAAAAAACTAATACTACTTTATCCACTATTACCAAGGTTGTCTCATCAAAATTCAGGAACGTTTCTTGGTCAATTCTTATTTGTTCCATATATTAGTGTTTTCTCCTATTACTGAGCCTCCTGTTATATCTATCATCGTCTATCTATCTACCTATCTACCTATCTATGTATCATCATCGTCATCATCATCATCTATTTAGCTGTTGTATATCTACCTATTCTACATATACTATTGATTCTCTTTATTTACCCAATTTTAAATGCTTCTCAGATTTTTAATCTTTTGATATAATATTCCTAGAAGCACTATGGCATCTTTCATCAAATTTTTAGGTCCATCTCTCAATGTTTTCTAGGATTTCCTCCAGTATTTTTTTCTTTTTTAATACATACATGAGTAAAATTGATGAGAATTTTCATTTATCGAAAACTGTTAATCTTCCAATTTAATTCACTTTCTCCTCAAGACTAGCCTTTATAAGATAGATTACCTACAGTTAATCTTGCACAGGTAAATGTTCAGTAGGGACCATACCTAGTATAATTCATTCATTTTACAGGGGAGGATGCCTAAGTGCAGAAAGAATAATACTTTGTCAAGCTATTTAAGGCTCACATAGTCCCTGCCCGCCAATATCCACTCAGGTTTATTCTTTCTTTATCTTTTTTTTTTCCCCCCATTAACCCAGTGACTTCACAAAAATCCAACTGGAAGTTGTCCTAGTACAAATCCAGTAAATTAGATAAAGTCATATAACCACCATTCACCAAACTCACTTCTTTGTCTCCTTTGCTGCTTTTCCCAGCCTCCCTTAAAGTTGAGGAACCGAGTGACTGAGTTCTGGTCAATTCAGTATGGTAGGGTAATGAGTTTCGTTTTCATCATGGCCCACTAAAATCTCCCAGGGGTGATCCTCATTTTTTCTCCACTTCCCGGCTGAATGGATAGAACCTATAGAACGTGCTATAGCCCAGAGCCCTATGATGGAAGAAACTGATCTGTCATGACAGTATGCAGCAGAGCCCACCCAAACCTGAAAAACACATACTGGACTATAGCAGGTGGAAGAAATCACATTTCATCATGTTACATCACAGCCGCTTTAGGAATTGTTGGTACAGGAAGCAGCGCACCTGACTAATAAATATGTACTGATGTTGCACATGGGTTTCTTTGCGATTTTGTCCTTGATGATTTTCAGAAGAGGATTTTGTCAGAAATTTTACTGAAGTCTGCATTAAAGCAAATGCTTCCTTTATTCAAATATAATGAATATTCTAATGGATAATGGGTGACAGAAATGTGAATTTGTATTTAATACATACTTGGAGTTTTGTAATCAACTTTTATGCTTTAGGCATATAAATTAAGAACTAGTCATGCTTTGATTCCATCTCTGACTCATTTTATGACTGTAGCCAAACAACAACGCACAAAATATCTAGACAGTGCTATTAAATGTTTTTGACTTGATTATGTTCTGTCACTTTGTTAACTCTTTGTCTCATCTATACTGACAAAAATAAGACTAAATATACTTGTATATTCCTCTATAGATCTTCTGTTTAGTTTCCTATATATGTCAATTTTGTATCCTTTATTGAAGGAACACAGTAAGACAGAAGGAGGTTAGTAAACTATAAATATGGGAAATAATTATTAATTTCATAATATTAATTCACTGATGATTCATATTTACTTTATAACATGATTAACTCAAGATTTCTTTAGGAGTTATCTGTGTATACAGCATATTATCTTATTTTTTAATCTTTTAACAAAACATTTCATGAAGAGAATTGAGCTTGTGTTATAACTGATAGGGTCATTTGGATTTCTGGTGTTAGTTGTACTAGTAATTAGGAATTTATTTATGGCTGCGCATACAAAATGTGTGACTATATTTACAACTGAGAAGAATAAGAAAGTATTTTCAAATGTTTATTTTTCATCCATAATTAACTTCAGTCTAAGTATCTTAGATTTAGCAAACTTTATTTTTTTTAATTTTTATTGAAGCAGAGTTGATTTACAATGTTGTGTTAATTTCTGCTGTACAGCAAAGTGATTCAGTTATATATATATATATATATATATATATATATACATTCTTTCCCATATTCTTTCCCATCATGGTTTATCACAGGACACTGAATATAGTTCCCTGTGCTATACAGTAGGATCTTGTTGTTTATCCATCCTGTATATACTAGTTTGCATCTGCTAATCCCACACTCCCAATCCATCCCTCCCTTCCTCCCCCCTCCTCCTGGCAACCACAAGTCTGTTCTCTCTATATATATATGAGTCTGTTTTTGTTTCATGGATATGTTTATTTGTGTCGTATTTTAGATTCCACATATAAGTGATATTATATGATATTTGTCTTTCTCTTTCTGACTTATTTCGCTTAGTATGATAATCTCTAAGTCCATCCATGTTGCTGCAAATGGCATTATTTCATGTTTTTGTTAAAAGTAACCATTAAATGAAATAATGCTATTAGCAAAATTTAAATAGCAAGTTATGATTATTCATCACATACAGGAGATCCTAATGCTCTTCTCTAAGGAATATTTGGTTTTGCTGAAAGACGATTCTATCTTATTATAATGTAACAGATTCATTTGGATATTATTTGGTTAGAGAAATCCAGGACAATAACAATTCATGCTTATCCTTGAACATCCTGGGGAAGCATGAAACAAACATGTTATCTAAGAGGATTATGATAACCTTACTGGAGATGTAAATAACTTTTTTCTGCTCTTATTTCTTATGTGTATGGTTGTAATCCAGCCAGTTGAAAAATACGATTTTCCACACTTCCTACTGCTTTCTCCAGTAGACTTTCCATGCCACTTCTCTCCAATAACCATAAGATTTTAATAAAAGGAAATTAAGAACTTAGTTGACTATTTTCATTGTAATGAAATTATAATCTCATGTCATAATTTTGGAAAACATTAGCAGATCAGAAAGTCCGTGCCAATAACACAGATATTGAAGGGGAGATTCCAGCTGTCTGATATGCTTCTGAATGATGTAACATTTACAAAATTAATACCTCTCCATTTTTATTCCTCTTTGCTCTCTGTGTTAGTAAATGGAAATAAATTCATCTATATAACATGTTTAAAATATGTTTTGATGAACTTCACTAAGGTTTAAAGCTAAGGAAGTTCACATGCCCCAATTTGTCTGACACCTGATAAATGCCCTTTAGTAAGCTATAAGTTGACAGCATGTTGAATTTTAGATGTTAAGATGATGTCAAATATCATGAATTCAACTTTGAATGGATCTTAGTATAAGTCCCATTTTTCTACTGACTATTAATGTGAAATAAATCATCTTTTATACAATTTAGTTATTAAAATTGTAGAAAGATTCATGTTAGAAGAAATATTAATATGCACTATCAGTGTCCCTCTGTCTTTTTCTGTCGGTCTCTCTCCTTTGGTTAAACAATGAAACTGTATGCTGTGTTTATAACTACAAAGCCACCGGTATCAACTAGGGACCCTGATAATGCTGAGTTTATACGTAAATTAGCTCGTGCTTCCTCCCCTAGAACCTGATGTATGCATCAGTCTAAAATACTATAGTTTCCTAATTGCTTTACTGAATTTGATTTTTCATCTTCATAACTATGAATCCATCAGTTTTTGTATTTTCAATTGTCAATTCTGCTCCTGGCTGCTTCTGAAGTATCTAGTATTCACTTTTTATTTATACTATTTGATCCTCATTTGTTTTATTTGGTCAAAAATCTTCCTTTATGTCATTCCTGAAAAACTCACTCTTTTTTAAAGAATTTTATTGTTTTAGTTTTACTATTGTTCTTTTACACACCCAGAATAGAATTAAGAAAATTCAGAAAGCTCTGTTCTCTTCTTTAAAGACAAAATTAGTTACTCTATTTGCAGGAATATCTGGGCAAGTTTAGAAAATACAATTTAGTTGCTAAAATAAATAACCTGGTATAGCAATAATAAGAAGAATCAAAACACATTTGATTTCAAATCTCCTTTTCTCTATTCTAGTTACTAGCTGGTAACCTTGTCAAAGTAATTGATCTCTTATAAATAGGATATAACCTTTCATAAGTAAAATATGGATAATACCCCCTAGTCTATGACGATGTTTTGACTTTTAGGCAAAATTACATTTGATAGCATATAGTTAGTAATCAATAAATTATAGATGTATTTCAAGTTTTGGGGGGGAAATTTTTGAAGAACAATTCCTTCCTTATATTACTCATATTATGATTGAATTAGCAGGATACTAATATCGCACAATTTATCCTAAATTTATCCAATTTAGTCTGGGAATTCAGTATGTCCAACTTTTAAAGCACTACCTTTGGTAATGTTACAGATATCCTAATGTGTCCTAATGATTACAGACCTTTTTCATACAGCAAGAAGATAAAGTGGACTTACCCCTTCTCCTATTTACCTTCTGAACTACTCACTTCCTTCACAAGCCTTGAGGCTTAGGATATTAACCTTTCTCTTCCCAACAAGTTTCTGCCCTCAGCGAAGCACATGTGAATGACCAACTATAACCGACAGCATAGCTTCAATTTTCTCTGACCTTCACATATCTGCAAAGTTCTACTTCTGGTCCCCATCAGTGGTCCTTGTTCAGGGGTGCGTCTAGGATTTTGTTGTCCTTAAATGTCTTATATTCCAGTGCCCTTGATTATAAATCACTGTGCTTTCATTTCAATCATGTCATTATTTGAATAACTACCAGCTTAGACCACAGTGTGATCAGTACCTTTCTCATTTCTACTAACTTTTCAACTTAAATCTGCTTTCATTGGCTTCCCTTTTTAGTGACAGTTCTATATAAACTGAATGTTCATTTTGTTACGCAGGAATAAAATCCACTAGTCACATTATTTCAGTTACTAAAATAATTCAAAATACATTGATTTTTTTTTCCATTACTCTATACTTTTTTTAGTCCTGGCTTCAAAAAACAGGGACAAAAGTTTGTAAGTTTGTTGAATATTTTGTAATTCTCATTTTATACTCATTACCCTAGGACAACACCAAAGATTTTTTCTTTGCCACAGAAATTTTGATCCTAGCTGTCATTAAATATATAAACCTTGTAGAAGTCTATAGGTTCAAATATCTATTGACTACATCTATGCACATATTTTCTACAGCTTTTCAAATTTGAAAAGTTAACCCCAAATTAACTCAAAATATTTCAGATAAACTCATAATAAATCTCATACCACATTATAAGCTTATTTACTAACTTTCACATGTGAAATATTGTTAATCATGTATAGCAAATTAAAATACTTCTGAATATCATGGTTTCTGAAGCTATCTTTCTAATATTTTAAAGTAATAGTTATAGGAGAATATAGCAAGTAGAAATTCTTCTGGTTTTCTTTTGAAAAAATATATCAGGAATTGCATAACATTTTATGCCAATATTTTATGCTTTACTTAACTTTTAATTAGAAGTATTTTTCATATATTTAAGTACATATTATAAAAATGTTTGCCATAATGTTGTATCCTCATGCTGCATATATTTGTATCTTTTTCTTTCAATAAACAAAGAAAAACTATTTTTAGTGTGATACAAGTCTGTGTTTTTCCCACCACAGCTAACATTTCTGGCTTAACACTTTTAGTCACACAGTAGCAAAGATGGATGTAATCTCTGTACAGCCATTTGCCATCTGGTTAAGCAAATATACTTAAAGACACTTCTGCAATTGTGATCAAGCAACAGCAGATCTAAGAGCAGACAGAGCTCGGACTCTAAAATGATGATTGTACAGCTGTAGTTGGCATCATTAGAGACCAATAGAATCCTTATGTTCCATCTGAATGGCAAGGACCTTATCAAAGAGAAGCTCAAATTACTAAATAACAAAGAAATGACCCGTTTAGCAGTTGTTTTAAATTTAAGACAGATAATAGAACTTCTAAGTCATAATTAGCATATAGCACTGGAAAGATTGTTTTCAAGTTCTGTCTTCCATTCTAATATTTTAAACTTCTCATCTTATCATAATTCTTTGACTATGGTTTTGCTTCATTTTTCTAATGTCGCCATCAATGTTGGTTAAAGGCATCACATAATCCTCAACAGCTAAGCCACTGGATTATCAGAATGCTTTCATACTATTTCCAATTACATACACAATAGAAAAAAATCACTAAATGTCTTTTGCCTAGCAAAAAATAAGCAGACATACACTTTTGTTTTCTTATCAGGTAATTAGTAGCTGTTTCTAAACATTGGATATTTATTATGTATTCTGGTAACAGGGTAATTCCTAAATAGCTATATAAGGTCTATTAAAATAGAACACACGAGCATTGCACACTGCTGATTTGCAGTATCAGCAGTAATTCCTTAGAAATCATTCTTAAGAGTTTTCAGAACTCTCAACTGACATCAGCAATTTTTATTAATTGATTTTTTTTTTTTCTCTAGAGATTCAATCACCTTGGTGCCTAAATATTTTAATCATGTTCCAGACTAGAGGGGAAAACCTACTTTTTATTTCTGCAAACTTAAATATTAGTCAGACTTTCCTAGGCAATGCCTGAAAAGCTTAAATTCTATCCGTCATAGAAAAATATAGGTATGTTTTTAATCCTATATCTATAGGGTATATTATAAAATTATCCAAGTTAGGGGCTGACATGCAGTTCGCAGCATCAGAATTTTACATGAAGAGGATATTACCGTTCATCTAACTCAACATTATGTCCAGGGATAAGGAAATATAAGTCTGAGATGAGTGTTTGGATAAAGTCACACAGTAAGAGGTGGAACACAGGTTACTGTCAGGCCTTCCTGACTCGAGACCCACTTCCTCTCCATTACACTATGGAACTATTAGTCCTAGTTTAGAAAAATCAGGTCTCTTCTTACATGCTCACATAACTACAGGAGCCCTACCAATACCCATGTTAATGTAGTATTTGGTCAATTCAAACAAACAAACAACTGTTTGGGTCATTTTAATGTATCTGCCTGTGAACAAAGAAAAACGTGCTTCTTCCAAATATACTTACGCAGACACATACGCATACAGAGAAATTAATTTGTGTGGTGCATATTTATACTCTATCCCATGTTGGACATGAAGTTTCTATAAGGCAGACAATTATTTTCAAGAGTGTGCTCATTGTTTAGTTAAGCTCTCCTGGCTCTATCGGTACGGTGCTTGTCAAAAGTATATCAAAGCTTAGAGAAATCAATCATAACACTAGCTCACGTGTACAGGGCACTTGTTATGTGACAAGTGTGATCGAGAAGAACCTTTCTATTGTATTACAAGTTAATCACTAAAGGGATGTTGCCTATAAGCTTAAATTATACATAATGACCCATCTTTGGGAACCCTGCCTCCCATGTAATGAGCACTAAGCTAAAACACCTTCGTTTAGCTCTTAGAAAACATCCTGACCAGGCCACCTGTGAATGACTGCAGGAAGGAAGAAATTAACACATCCACTGCAGAGTCTGACCCGAACCGGGACTCCCCTTTTAACATAAAAGAATTCTGAGTTCTAACTTAGGGATGATGGTTCTTTGAGACACTGATCCACCACCTTCTTGGTCCACTGGCTTTCCAAAGAAAATTGCTATTCCTTGTCCCAACAACTTGTCTCTTGATTTATTGGCCAGTCATGAGCCAGCAGTACGACCTTGGTTTCAGAAAGACAGGCACTGTGCTTTGAGAGTTACAGTTCTGTTCTTTATAGTGTTCAATCAGTACAACAACCCTTTGGGGTAGGTATTGTTCTTACCTCCATTTTGCAGATAAGAAAATGCAGACATGAATATTTGGCTAACTTGCCCAAGGTCTCATAGCTAATAATAAGTATAATAAGTAGCAGAAGCACAACAAGCAGATGTAATCTGACTCCAGTGCCTGTTCTCCTAACCACTTGGTCACAGTGTTAAATTATTATATTTCAAAATTATATTAGAAATGCCCTTTCTTCTGCATGAATAAAAATAATCTATTGTTATAGTTCTTTCTACATTTCAAAGAAGCAATAATTTAAAGAAAAAGGTCATTATGCTTCATTTCCTTTTATTTGGAAGCAGCTTTAAATGAGGCTTATGATTCACAGCTAACTGAGGAGCTCAATTAAATAGGAGGACTTTCCACACTGTTAGTAAGTAGCAAAGACAGAAATTAAGCCCAATCTTCTGATTTTAAGTCCAGAGCTATTTCAATTAGAGAAATATGAAGGTGAATTTATATAGACATTTTGGATTTGCCTGAGCTACGATCCATAGCAGTTGTAACTGTGATATTATATATGATAGTTTAGAGCAGCAAGAAGCTGCAAATAAAATAATAAGGTTAATTATTTTAACTTACTTTAGAGTACACTTAACTTTGTGCCAGCCACTGTGATAAAGGTAGAAAGGTTTTTGTAAATCACGCTGTTTAATTCTCAGTTAAGATTATTAGAATTATTTTTTACAGGTCACAATCGTTTTTGCATGTCCTAGTCATTGACCAGAGGACCGTTGGCTTCTAGGTGGCAGTGGTGGGATTTAGAACAAGCATTCCGTACTCCAGAGGTTGCACTTTTTAGTAACCACAAACAAGAATACAGAGGGGCATTTCTACTGCTTTCCTTGCTATGTTATTTTCCCTCAGATATATGACAATAGTGGGTTTTATCAATGCCACCTGGGCCACAAGAGAGTAATAGTTTCCTCCTCCACCTATACATGGAAATATACAGTTGATACATAGGATCTGTACTTGTCTAGATAATTAATCTATCATGTATTAGTTTAGCCTTAATCTTTTTGATATGTTGTCATGACCTCTGAATTCCATAATGATGCTAAACTCTCAAAAATACTGCCAATAATAATTAAGCATTTTTTGTATCTTTGTTGTTTTGGTACCTGAACTGTTTCTTTCCTTAATTAATGGTAAAATTGATAGATTAAATGTCTTGTAATTATTGAATTACAAACAAATATATTTTGATTTTTCAATTATCGAAATACACAAAATTATTTTGTAGGTAAAAATGATCGCATATTAGCAATTTCTAATGCTTCAAACTGATAATATTTTCTTATTTCCTACAATGTTCATGCTAAACTTGGTTATTTGGTAATAATTTCTTTAATTTTCCTGCACCAATGTATTAATGCTTTGTGAAATTTTTAATTTAAATGCTGAAGACATGTTTACCACCTCCCTGCAACACACACATACAGATTAGACAGAATTAAAGCAGCTTAATGCAACTGGGAAAAGTTCATATCTTCCATTTTGTTTTATATAATATTAGGAATTATTTCTTATTTATCAATAGATATTAATGGTTATAATATATATAATGGAGTTTGTATCTAATAAAGCTGCAGCTGCGGAAGCTGATATATTTTAATATCTTAAACCTGAAAAACTATTACATTTTTCTAATTAAGTAATCAGGCATTTACATAATTTCGTGAGAAGAATTTTATAAAAATTGTGTTTTTATTCTCTAAGACCTTTTGGATTATAGACAATTGAATTTCGTATACTTACATTCTACATTTTTATTTTCAGTGTGGAAGCATCAATCAATCGATCAATCATACATTCCGTGAAATGTATTGATTTTTTTCATTAGGTGATTAAGGATTCTACTGACATATATATGTGTGTATATATATATATAACTATACATATATATACTCTTAAAAATAGTAAATATATATTAATATTTTGTATTTTTAAATTAAGACACCAAACATTTGAATCCACCTGGATCATGCTGTTTATGAATAAAAATATTATTAAAAGAATAAATTACACATTTCATTCTATTTAATTTATTTGTATTAGGCAATTAGAATATTATGTATTACATATTAAATATATAAGATAAATATAACACTATATTAAAATTTAATTTATAAATTATGTTCATATTTATATTGCATATACTCATGTATTTATTGAATGGATTTGCCACTCTTTATTTAACCATTCACCTATTGAAGGGCATCTTGTTTGCTTCCAGGTTGGGACAATTTTGAATAAAGCTGCTATAAACATTTGTGTGTAGGGTGTTTATTTTTGCACCTAAGTTTTCAACAACCTAGGAACATGTTTATTACTGGATCATATGGTAACACAATGTTTAGCTTTGTAAGAAACTGCCGAACTGTTAAATATTGGTTTCTGAGAAATTACTCAAATTTTGAAGCAGAGGAAATTATAACAGTTGGGGACACTTCTGACTATTCTTAATTAATGCTTTTAAAACCTGCATCTATCAACCCAAAGAACACTTTCTTACTTTCTCAAAATTAAGCATTAGTTCTCAGGAGACTTTCAACAACTATTAATACGTGTTTTAAGTTTTTAATATTTAGAGTGCTAATCTATGATTGAATATCATTACCAGCAATAAATCAGGTCTCTGGTATCTACACAGATACACCAAGTAAACAATTCAATCTCCTTATAGTGGAACGCAGGGAAGTATAATTCAGTCCTGAGATTATAATTACAACAAACTCTCAAATGAAAAGTGTCATTCTTATATTTTTAAACAGCCAGAACGTAAAAGTCACTAAGTGGCAGCAAGCAAACTGAAGAGTTCAATTTTATGTAGAATTCAAGTTTGCGTCAAGTCTTTTGGAAGAAACAAAACAAACCAAAAAACCCCAAAAGACCCCACACCATTTGGTATTGTCAGTTTGGGGATTTTTTTTAGCCTATCTAATAGTTACATAATAGTATCTAATTGCCGTTTATATTTACAATTCCCATATGAACACTGGTGTTGAGTCTCTTTCCACACACGTTTGCAGCTGTTTATCTCCTTTAGTGAGGGGTCCATCACTGCTCAGTCTCTGTTACCCTTTTTCAGGTAACAACCCCACAGTTTTCTTTCAGGAAGATACTTTCCCTCCATCCCTTATCCTCTTGGACGGAGTAATTCCATCTTCAATATTTGAAACAGGCCTGGCATAAGAGTCAGTTGGTGGGCAAAGAATTAGAGATGGGCAGGTGACACAACTGTCAGTCATGGGATTCTAATGGGAATTTGTGTGAGAGAGAGGCTGTCTTTCATTGGATGGGAAACTGGGGAAAGTAAGTCCCATGGTGCTGCAGACTCTCGAGAAAGTCTGCTTTCTGCCACTCAGGTCTGCAGAGCTGATGCAGAGGAGATCAGAGTCAGGCGCGGACAGAGGACACCTTCATGGGAATGCATCTGAGCCCTGGCACGCAACTTTACTCTACCCTTATAATTTTAATTGTACATACAACTAAATGTCCTACTTTTTGCTTAATCCAATTCATTGGATTTTTCTCTTGCTTAACAATTTCAAAGCTGCAAACATACATTCACACAGAGGTGTCACGAAAAGTCCTAAACTTCTGCAGAACTTCTAGGAAGCTTCTCTCTTCCTATTTATTCAGGATTTTAAGCTATTTCTTACTTACAGAACATCTACTAACTGTCGGATTCTGTTCTAGGATTTGAGGATACAGTGATGAAAAATCAAATAATGTCCCTGTCTTTAAGGAATGTCATTCCAGTGGGGAGGAAACAGAAAAGCAGACAGTATATACAGACAAGTAAATAAACCAAGGACAAGTAAACCCCTTCTCCAGAGCAGCCAGGTGTCTGTGAAGAGAACACAAAGGAGCCTGCATGGAAGAGGTTGCGTATTTAGAGAACATGTTACCAGCGCTACCAAGAAAGCTCTGACCCCAGGACAGCAAAGTGAGACTGTTTTTATATTTATATTTATATTCATATGTAAATATATATTTAAATATAACTACTTTTAACAGTGGTTCAAGGCAAGTGAGCATAATCAAGGAACCGTTTTATGAAGCAGATGGTCAAAATCAGCCTTCAAATAGAGGTTGAAGAACATTATTGGAACAGAAGGCATCTAATCGGATGAAGTAAACAGAAACTAAAAAGAGAAAACAATGAAGTGCAGAGAGCAGCAGGAACAACAAAACGAGCGAACAAGAAATGAAAGAACAGAAAACCCTTAATAATCACAGCAGTATGTGGACACTAAGCCACTGCGAAGGCGTCTGTGAGCACCTTGGACCCTGAGAAGATGCAGACACATCCCAGCAGCAGAGCTGTGGCCCTGGTCTGGTCCTACTCGGTCAGTAAGCACTGACCAGTTCTCATTTGTAAAGAGGTTATAGCAAAAGTTAAACATGTTTGAGATTGTCTGTACTGTCAAGCTCTTTAGAAACCTGTTAGTAATGTATTCTTACTCCGAAATTGTGTTTCTAAACCACTTTTATTGTTATCCTTCAAGATGTCTGAAGGGATATGTTTGAATATTCATTCTTTTATTTATTCCTTCACTTATTTACCGCATATTTACTGAGCTGTTACCTCAATTCTAGACTTGGCAAAGATGGTTTATAAGAAAGAAAATGTCCCTGCTCTCCCTGAGTTTACATTTTAATAAGAAAGCCTGCCAAAACCCAGAAGTCATAAATTGCTAGTATCATTTCTGTAATGTTACTAAGGTATACTTAATGTATTTTGTACTCAAAAATTAAGTATAGAACACTTAATGTATTTTGAAGAAAAATATCGAAAGATATTTTATAAAGGATGTCCTATGTGGAGGTGACACATGAGAGTTGGAGTGAAGGAATAAGCCATGTGCAGACCTGAGGAACAGCCTTCCCAGCCGTGCAAGGATGGGAACATAAAGGCCCTTGTGTGGGAGTGAGCTCCCCGTGTTTCAGTATCAGTGAAAAGGGACATGGGACCGAATGAGTGAGCAGTTAGGGAGAGTGATAAAAAGCATGCCTAAGGTATGGATCCTGTGAAACCTAGATTATGACTAAGACTGCATTCTGCTTGGGGTATTAAAGAGCATTTGGGGTGTTTTGAGAAGGAGAGCAACATAATCTTATTTGTCTTCTATAAATTTCATTCTAATCTTTGAAATAGATATATAGTTAGAAAACAAAAAAAAGCTAGCATAAGGCTGGGTTTACATCAATTAAACCCCAAATAAAGATGAGTATCTATGTGCAACATTTTCAATCTCTTTCTTCTTCTTAATTTCTTTATCTAAATATACTTTGTTATATGTACTCTGGTAAGTTTCATTGCTCAGTTCTTTAAAATACTTACCAACTTAATATTGTTACCAATTATATGTTATACACAGCAATATTTTGCCTAGTTTTAATAAGTTTAATGAAGATCGCAACTACATAAAAACGCTCTGTAGGGACTTTCCTGGCTGTCCAGTGGTTAAGACTCCGCGCTTCCACTGCAGGGGGCGCCAGTCCCATCCCTGGTTGGGGAACTAAGATCCTGCAGGCCTTGCGGTGTAGCCAAAAAATAAAATAAACACTCTGTAAAATCAACTTAATATGTAAAATCATATGATATTTAATCTGATAAGTAAACATTTATTCTTTTAATTTCACTAAATGAAGACAGATTCTCTTAGACCTGCTTTTATGTACTAATAATCCTTAGCCAAATTAAATTTCTTAGTATTAAGCCATTGAGATAGGTGTTTTATTTTTTTTAATACATAATATTTTAAATGATCAGGCAAGGGAACATACAGATATTTAAATAATAGACAAAGGCAATAGGGTTAAGTTTGAATATAGTAGTGTTTCTCTTTATTTTCTTCATCTTCTGTGAATCTGTGTCATTAAAGATGAAAGGAATTAAAATGTAAAGCTTTATAAAAATAACTTCCCAAAGAATATTTTTTGTGGATATATTTAATCCTTGCTACTCTCGTATCTGCTATCCTAACTTTTGCTAGCTTTCCCACCAATATTAAGACTTTGATAGTTGCTTTTAGATATTTGAAGGGTGATGTCTAATTAATCATCAAAGTCAGGCTACTCACCCTAGCAATAGTTGACAGAAGACTATATTAAACACCTTATCAGGATTTTTATTGTGGGATTTTTTAATAGGTGTTATTCCTACAGGATATCAAATCCCAAGCTCTAACACTTATTTTTTCATGAACTTCATTCATTTTGCTCGATCAGGTTATTAAGTCTTCTAAAAGTTTCTCTTATTTTATGTACCACCACTTTTAACAAAGTTTAAAGGATGCTATTGATGTGACTGGCCCCAAGGGTTCTATTCAAATATAATTTTCATTTCCTTTTGGCATAAAGGGATAATTTTTAAAAACCTTTCTTTCCTAGACCCCTCAAAAACTATTACACCTTGTCCCATAAAAATAAGAAAAATGAGGAACACTTTTTCATTCATTTCTTCAATTTTTATTACTTGAAACCATCCTTTCATTTTTTTCTCCACTGCTATTCCTAGGTGTAAATTATTAAAACATCCTTGTTATAACTATATTATAATTTTAGTAAAATGTATTTTTTAACAATTGCTGACATACAACATAAATCTTAGGTATCTCAAGACTTTTAAAAATAATTCTTATCAAAAGCCTGATAGCTCAATTATTGAAGTCACATTGGATTTTCCCTAAGATTAGACATCGATATTTCACTGAGGATACATGGAGCATTTTTAGTCCTTAGTTATAGACAATAAGATCCTCTTGGGGAAATAGTATGTGGATTTTCCAAAGTATATTTGGTCTTTTTTCTCCAAAAGCATACGATGCATAGATCCATCACTAATTAACAGAAATTCAGATACTTCATGTCCTCGGCCACTCAAATGCTTTCTGTGTTACTCTGGTCCCCTCCTTATTCTTCCAAGTCTCCAGTCCTTCCTTCAATCATGTAAAGATTGAAGGTAAATGGCAACATTATGACAAAGACAGACACAGTATTACTAGAAAAAATCAAGAGCCGAGCTCACGGGAGAAAATCAGGGAAAAGAAAAATGTCCTGTATATCGCAAAATGCATTAGAATAGTCCTATAAGGAAAAAAAAAAACACTCCTTTTTTCTATAATCTCAAATTCTAAAACTTTAAGAAATATGATTTTTTCAACAAGTAGGATTTCCAGATTTAACTTAGGTATTCACAAACAAACACAATTCTGATGAATTCTATCACTCCCAAACTTACAGACCTTGGCACATAAATACCAATCCCATTGTGATTTGCAGGTTCACAACATAAATGTGGTGATGCCTTGTCTTAAAATAATTAAAGAATCAAGAGGATTGTTTCTTAAGCTAGCTCACAATTTAGTTTATTCAAGTGCTTTAGGATTTGATAATTAGAAATAGGAAGTTTATTTTCTCAAAACTCAATTCATTACTGATTAATGATGAGAGCTAATTGTTTTAAACATCCTATTCACCTTTTTCTCATAAAATGAAACATACTGTTGAAGCTTTACTTTAGTCTAAATAATTTATGTTAAACAATACTGATAGTGTTCCATTTATATAAAATTCATTTTTCTTAAAGAGTAAGGGTATGTTTGGCATTCAGCAGAAACTAGACAGCAGAAGATGCTCTTTATGCTATCCTTAGAAAAACAAAAACACACACAGAACACACACATTTTCACATAATAAAGAAAAAATGTTAAAAGTAATAATGATTTGAGTGCCAATACCAACATTAATATACCTGTACATTTTATTCGTTATTTTATGTTAAAAATCACTGGATCCTCAGCCAGTTAATTATTGAGGCATATCTGTACACACTAACGCCAGTCTTTAAGAAAACTCATTATTTTATTGTTAAAATGTGTGAGAAAATAGAGATTAGCATTATTATTGTAAATATTAACATTTCAAATCAATGTGCATATGTATGTACATATATATTACTATTTTAAAATTCGTATTTGAATTACTTAATTCTTGCCTACTATTATGAATTTATCACAGGCCCTATCACGGTAACAGGCAGTTGGGTGATATGGTGCCTTAACAAACCCAATATATAAAAATTCACTTTTAATAAACTATGAAAAAATTATCTTTTTTGTCAAGTAATTTTCATTTTACAGGAGATATTCCTTCCCATTGTAGTTCCTTTAAATTTTTTTTAAATGATTAAAATTAGACATAATTTTCATAGAAATGTTGGTGGACAATAAAATTCACCTGCAATGCAATTTCTGTGCTCCCAGGGTGCTTGGTCAGGAATAACTGAATTTTGTATGTTTACCTAGAGATGCTACACCATGTCGCAGACGTTCGTTCCATGCCCAGGAAAGAGTCTGTTGAATGGCCTTTTTGTAGACTATGAATATAAAGCAAATGATCCACATTTACTTTTAGAGGAGATTATGATCAAAGTTCATGAATACGTATGGTTAAGGTAAAGCAAAAAACCAACAAGACGCTTTTTCTTGTGTTTAGGTGAAGGCTCTGGGGATGCACTGGTAGGTAATAATGAAAAATAGAATTTTGACCCTGATGTTCAAAATGAGGGAAACATGGTGCGGCAGGCTGGCAGAGTCCTGGCTGAGATTTACTGACCACAGAGAACCCTGAGCAAAGTACGACCAAGCAGAAAAGAAGGAGAATGGAGAAGTTTCAGAGTGAGGCTTTCTTCAGAGGCAGAAAGTAGCTGAGCCTGGAATCTTCTGGGGGACCCACCTTTGGACAATGTTTTAACCTATGATTTTGGCACATGAGCTCCAAAATTAGAGCCCAACTTGTGCAAACCTGTGATAGCTTCAAAGAGTCAAAACTTCCAGAATCCTGAGTCCATATAAGAGATTTTGCGATAGAAGAATGGAAAAGAAACTTGAGTTTCCTGAGGATGAGACATAACTAGGTGCCCCAAGAAATGGCAAGAAATCAACTAGAGTGAAATCCTATGAATGCTCACTGATATCTCGAATAACAACCAGAGTTCCTTCTGTATTACTAGTTGCTGGTGAAGAGACTGCCCAGCATTCAAGAGTAGGAAAAGACAGCAGCAGACAGAGACAAAGAGATTTGAGTCAAGTACTTTGGTGAAAAGAAGATAGGTTTTTGAAATAGCTAAAGGCTCTAGCTCAAATTGATCCATTCACTCTAATTTGATTGGAAATAAGGTTGGAATACAGCTTGCTTTTTATGCACTTAACACTTTGGTCTTCCTGGGCTTTTCTTAGGAAACAGGGTCAAGAGTTTGGATTGTAAATGGGGGCAGTGCCTTGGCCTCTTCCAAAAGCCACAGTGTAATGACATTTCTCTCGAGGTCACTGCTTTCCAGTGTCAGAGGGCAATGGAATGGTCCGTGTTGGGACAGGGCAGTGAGGGGGACTGCGAGAGGGGTGAGGTGAGAAGAGGCTTTGCCTCTGACTAACAAACCATTTTCTGAGTCTGCAAGTAAAATTTCCAAATATTTAGCATGACCTAGAGTCAAATACAGCAACCTGTTGCTCTCTACTGCTTGTAAGATAATGTCTCGATGTCTAAATATGATTTTTATTTATTAATTTATTTTGTGTACTATTCTGATGGTGAAATAATTAGAATTCCCTAGAAAGGACATGGCATCATCCTTCTCTCATCTATTTAAAGATATGTTTAAATGAAACTCCACACCTGCTACTTCCAGTAGATGTAGACACAGCAGTAACACATTTATACAGGAGTCGGTGTGCAGGTTTACTGTGGAATTAATGAACAAAGCTGTCGCTATGTTGTGTATGAGCTGTTTCTGAGCTGTGGAGATCGTGCCAACGTGTCATGTAAATGTTTCCACTTCCTAAGATTTTTAAAGGCCAAAACATGTGCTGTATTATTCAAGCATATTTTTCTTCAGGATCTGAAAGTAATTTTGACATAAATTTAATTAAACCCCAACCCCACTCTTATGTTTTGTAGAATGCCATCATAGCTAAATGCTACAGTTATTATTCCGAGTACTGGAAAACACACCCAATACCAACTGGCATGTTCTTTTCTATTTCACCAAAAGTGCAGTTGATGTGGGCCTATTAGTATCTTTCAAGTGAAAAATTAAACAACGCTCAGTTTTATTGTCTATATAATTAATTTAAACCCATGTATCTGTTTTGAAAATAAGTAAATCTGGGGATCCAAAAAATGAATTATGGGTTTTGATAAGGAATGGGAACTCCACTCAAAGCTAGAGCTCTAATGTCAATATTCTGTGCTTGTTTGGAAGTAGATGGACATCCAGTGACTAGATAGATACAATGCAAATGAACAGTTCCAAAAATCATTCTCCGCCTTATAATATTCCCTTAGTCAAAACAGGCCACGCACTACATACAGGACATCAGGCTGTCTGAGTTTTTACACATATGAATTAGCTTCAGCACACACTACATCACAACACTTTTACTGGTACTTATCTGAAATTCAAGTGAATGACCAGTATCTCCTAGGTTGACAGAGTGAACAGAATAGGTTAAAGATGTGAATTCTTACAAAGGAAGACTCCCTTCTTATTAAAAGAATGGGCAGTGACTTTCAAAGCCACGTGAGTTAACACGCGGGATAAGAAGGTGGAATTTGTTCTCAACACGTTCCTTCTGAGTTCGAACTTCCCTGTTGTTTTCTGAATGTGACTGTCTCATTTCTTCCTGAATATTGTTCTCAAGCATCCCTCCTTTCCTCTTTTAATTTGGACCTCATACTCAGTAATAATAAACTGCCAAGAGAACAAAAAGTATATGGCCATCAATAATGTTTGGATGTAATGTGACACATTTACACTGATAAAGAAATGTTTCACTTAAACAAAGGGTAGATAGGTTGTTTTGACACAGAATGATTTCAGCATATCTGACTATCAAGCACAGATGCTTATCTAACATAACATGAGATTTTCTGGCAATGGGGAAAAACATCGATGGGCATTTATCGAATGAACTAGCCACTCATTTCCACTAATTTGGCAAAAGTAAGAACTGTGTCATCTTCATCTTTGGATAGTGCCTTTAAAATGGGTCAGCCGCAGGATTAGGTGACAATAAACGATCACCAGCGAACAGTCAAAAAATCATATTTGCTCATGAATACCTGTCCATGATATGCATATGCATATATATTTTCTGTAGATACTTTTATTAATTATTACCTGAAACCTTTTGACAGGCATGTGACACTTTGAACACTTATAAATTTAATCAAGCATATGTAATATTGTTCCTTTCAATTAATTGCACTAATGCTTAATTAGATTCATCAAAAGCTCATGCATCTCTCTCAATTTTTATTAGCGCTTTCTTCCTTTTTAAGAAAAAAATGTTTCAAAAAGTGAATTAGGGCTTCCCTCGTGGCGCAGTGGTTGAGAGTCTGCCTGTCAGTGCAGGGGACACGGGTTCAAGCCCTGGTCCGGGAAGGTCCCACATGCCACGGAGCAACTAAGCCCATGCGCCACAACTTCTGAGCCTGTGCTCTGGAGCCCACAAGCCACAACTACTGAAGCCCGCGCACCTAGAGCCCATGCTCCACAACAGAAGCCACCGCAATGAGAGGCCTGCGCATCACAACAAAGAGTAGCCCCCGCTCTCTGCAACTAGAGAAAAGCCCGCGCGTAGTAACAGAGACCCAATGCAGCCAAAAATAAATAAATTTATATTAAAAAAAAGTGAATTAAATGTCAAAAACCCTAGCAACATCCACATTAAGTCAACCTATATTCCAACATGATTGGGAGCCAGATTGATTAAAACATATTGAATAAATTAAATGTTTAAATGAAGAAATATTTGATAGAAAATGTTTGAGCTGCCTCAAACTTTCAGATAATTTGCTTAATCAAATAAAGCAGTTTCATTTGTCAAAGTATATCCTCAGCACAATGACTGTTCTCAATAACATTGACTTATGGCTTGCTGATGGAATTAATAATAAAATGCTATTATCTTAGATATATGTCAAGATAACTGCTCATCCACTTTCTGTTTTTTGAGAGATATCTGTCAACAGTTCTTTTTTCCTAAATAAAAATAGTTTGTGTATGACACAAATAGTTACACATAATGGTGACTGCTAATTCATAAGAGAGATGGAAAGCCATTGAAATAAAATAGCTATTGTAGACTTACATGCTTTCCAAATACTTTGGAAAGGTGTGTCTTGGCTAACTAGTCTAAACAGATTTCATTATTGCAAGTTTTAATTAACAGGCACAAATGTAAACTGTATGTTAGCATTAGGAAGTTAACCCAAAATATGTAATAGAATTTCCAGGATTTAGAGATGGTTGGGAATCCACTTTGTTCTATACACAAGCTGAGGCAAAAGGTACTCACCAGGAGAGCTCTGGATACAGAGTAGATATGCGTAATAAAGCAAAGATAACATAATCGTTCTGCCCCTGAGAGAGGTGGAAAATATGGCTTTGGACTCTTTCTTCCTATGTAATTCTTTCCTGGAAAATTTAAAATCCTGGTTCAACTCCATTCCTTATCTTCTCAATGCCTTACTCTAAGCAGCTGACTATATTGTATCAGTAGAAGAATACACAGCCATGGAAGACTACTCTCACTTTAAATTCATGAGCAAAATATATCACATGGTTTGTCAGCACCACCCAACACCCTATTACACCCCTGGTCTTTTCTCTCTGTTTCCTTGTTTATTGTTTCACAAATTTTTTTCTTTGTTCTCAAATCCCCGAAACTTTCTTCTCTGCCACTTTTAACTCATGCTTCCTTTTTATTTCATTAAGAAATTATAAGCACCCAGATGAGAACCACATACATCTATAGTATTAAATATGTCCAGCTACCAGCACCAGAAAGGGCCTGTTTTTGCCCTTCCTTCTTGTTAATGGTTGAAGAATCCGTGCTCTCATCTAAAGCCAAATCTGGCCCTTGTGCACTGGGTCCCATTCTCTCTAGCTGGCCCAAAGGCTCTGCTCTGTCAAGGGCCCCTCTTTCTCTTGTCTCAGAAATTTTCCCTTCTCCGTTTCACTACCCCACTTACATGTCTCCCTTCTGATCACCATATATAGAGGTGAGAGACAGAGAGACAGGGAATCTCTACATGGATCTGCTCCTCTTTAGAGAAACACTCTTCCAGTGAGCTTTCTGTACTTTATCTCTCACCTTCTCAGCTCCTGTTTTCTCTCTTACCAAAGTGAAGCATGGACTTAATCTTTCCAAACCTGTGGTCATTTCCCGATCCTCATGAGACTTGATCTCAGCCACATTTATTTCAGCTCACCACTCTGGCCACCATGAAAAACTTTCTTCCTTAGCTTCTGTTTATCTACACTCTCTCTCTAAGTTTTCCTCCTGTATCGCTGTCAACTATGTGTCTGTCTTCTTTGTTTGCTTTTCTCCACTTTCTGACTGCTGAAGGTTGTTGAAGCACAGCAAGGTTCTGTCCTCAGCTCTCTTGCTTCCCGGTGTGCACTCATTCATTCTCCAGTTTATCTCAACCATAGAGTTCTTTGGTCTTGACACTTAATTCTTAAATGTATGTCTTGTGCTCCAAAATCTTCCTTGATTTGCAACATGATTCCCTCCAAATTTGTTTCTACATAACTCTCTGGGTGATAATCACATGTAAAACTTCTCACTTTTCCTATTTGGCTTTAATTTTTATTATTATCAGGTTTTCAAATGTTCTCTGAAATATCTATAGGAACTCCCTCAGAAAGGATTTTCAAAGTGAAACATAGATCAGACTAATGGAGAATAATTTCCAACTGCATTTTCTAGAACATTTTATCCCCAATTACATATGCTGAATGTAATCAATGGAAAGTTTTTCGTTACCTGTTTTTTGCAAAGAAATATCAGAGAGGAAAAATCAACTACCCTGGAAAGTAATAGTTGTAAAAAATGTTCTTCACTTTGTAAGTTGCAGAAATATCACATTTAACAGTTGAAAATCAGATAGTAAGAGAATGAACACCATAAGTGTAGGTGTCAGTGAGAGGTAATGACTGCTACAATATTTAAACAGCTTCAAGATAGAAGAAAAATTATTTGAAGTAATAAATTGTTCTCATTTTTTCTGTCATTGCTGAATACTGTGCTCTATTGATAAATATTCATAAATCCATAGAAAACATGAAATAAAATATTAAATAAAATATTCTTTTTACAACTTGACACCAAAAAAAGATAAAAATAAAAATGTACAAAAACAAGTTAAGACTATCCATGTATTTGAAAGTTACATTTAGCTCCTATATGTCACAAAAAGAGGAAAATTTGACAAAAATTAAATACAGTAAGAAGTCCACTTAGTCTCTAAATTTATATGGGGGGTAGGGGAGTAAAATCACATTGTTATACATCTAATAGGTATTCTATTTATAGTATACGGTAAGCAAAATAAGCCTATAAGTCAGTGAGAAAGGTGACTATGAGATAGATGTTCAATTACAATCAAGAAACTAATAATAAATATGTTTCTAAACTTGAGTTATTTTTTCTTTAAGTAGTCTTATTTACAATTGGAAAACTTATTACCTTCAATTTGTTTATTATGATCCGACAGATTTGGTTCTGTAATAATTTGACCAGAGTCTTTTACGCAAGACTGATGTAAACCTAAAAGAAATTATGTGTGGCTTCCCAGACTCAAGGGTGAAAATTTATTTCAATCAAGTGTTCACAGTTATTGAAGTTCCACTCTTTTTTTTTTTTTTTTTTTTTTTTTGCGGTACGCGGGCCTCTCACTGTTGTGGCCTCTCCCGTTGCGGAGCACAGGCTCCGGACACGCAGGCTCAGCAGCTATGGCTCACGGGTCCAGCCGCTCCACAGCACGTGGGATCTTCCCGGACCGGGGCACGAACCCGTGTCCCTTGCATCGACAGACGGACTCTCAACCACTGTGCCACCAGGGAAGCCCTAAGTTCCAATCTTTTAAACCCAGTAATTATCTCTTACTAACTTCTTTTGCCCAAGAACTGTGTTAAATGCATTATTTAACCCTTACAAATACCACAGTGAGAAACGTTGTTTCTAAATAACGTAAAATAGTCACATGGAAATTACTATAAAAAATAAATTTTTTAAAAATCAAAGGCAAGTAAGCTATTATGGCATTAGAGACTTAAGTGGAATGATTTGAAGCATACATGCACTAAAAGAGAGGCCAGAAGCCCTTGGTTCTTATCCAAGTAGCTTTAACTTATGTGTGAATGTTGGCAGCCATTTAAAAAATCTTAGGCTTATTGCCTTCTGGCTTGTTATTATAATGAATTAATAATATAATAGCTGTGAAAGTGTTTTGACGTAAATAATACCCAATATTTCTCATTTCTCTCTGACAATATTTTAATACATTTGTTGGGTGGTCCTAACATTTAAATCCTCCTCTTTTGGAGCTTTTCATATTATATGTAAAATCTATAACATATCTACTATCTATAAATGGAAGATAAACACATACACTATGTAATGTTTACAAAATCCTTTAGAGTTTTCAAAAATCAGGGGAGAAGTAAACATTTGGTATGATTTTAGTAGCAAATACTGCATTTACAAATGTACGCCTAACAACGATTCCTAAAGTATGTTATATAGTGGGTTATACGTAGGATTCTGCAGGTCACAGTTTGATTAGAGAGGAGAGTGACAACAAAACTATATTCTTAACACTGATTAAAATTTCAGTGCAAAATAAATATGAAAAATGAAACACAGCTCAGTTGATTTTGTCATCAAATCAGAAAAATTTAATGTACATCTAATGAAATTCAGGGGACTAATAAAATTGGTTTTGAGGTTGTGGGTACAGGATGCATTCAGAGGAACTGGAACTTCTGAGTGTCAGCATTTTGTCCAAGTTATTAATTTCACCACCAATCTGTACTTCCATTTGGCTAATACTGACTAAAAACAAAATAGAACAGAACAAACAAACCAACATCTGGGTACCATTTTCCAAAGTTGATATTATCAACATAATTATTTTTCATGAAATGGTAAACAAGCCTGTTTCAACATAAAATAGAAGCTTTACCAACATGCCCTTTCCCAAAAAAAGGCAATCTAAAAGCCCAGGGGGAATATCACAGGGCATTTTACTGATCTATTTTAAAATATCATTGGCAGCCCAGTTTTCTAGACTAAGTTCTAGAAATTCTGTCTTAAAAAATAATAATAATCAGGAAAGAGAATCAATTAAATATGAATGCCTCTCCAGATTATACCAAAGAAAAAGAAAACTATGTCAGATCTCATTCAAATAGCACACTCATAGCTGTAAAACACGTATTTCCCAAGTTGTTACTCTTTGTGATGCACATTTAGGTGCACAGAACATTTGCATTTATAGCAGTTTTATAATCAGTGCAGTAAATGGCCGAAGTGTTTCTGTTCAATTGACTTTCTCATAAAAGGCTTAATTCCCTACTCCTCTTGGCAGAGGTTATATCTTGAGCTTCTTACTCCAGCTTACATCTATACTCTGAGTGTGTAAATTCTGCTGGGTGACCCGGTGTCTGACAGACTGACCCAGCGTCAGGTGAGAGGACCTTTTATTTGTTATGTGTAACCACGTGTATTGCAGCAGTTAGAAAGCCATTTGCGGGTGAGGCATGGGAAATAAAAGCAAAACTCTCATCACAGTGAATAACAAGGCATTATATAAAATGGAAAGTTTGATTCTATGGTAAAGATCATCATAAAGTATTTGATGCCAATAAACAAATACTATAATATTCTATATCCTATTGTAGATAGTTTCTTCATAATCAAATAAATGTGAATAGAAATAATTAGAAAAATATTTGTGTTCACAGATGTATGTTTTCTCTATCGTTTCAGAAATCATAAATCACTAAAGAAAATTCTTAGTGAATTCATGTCTATGTTTATGAGTCAGTAGTAATAAATGCTGAGTATACTACAGAGGCATTTTAAATATTTAACACAAATAATAATAAGAAGATATATAGATATAGGTTAGATATAAGTATAGATATATGTATTGATATAGAGATAAATATAGACATAAATGGTTTTAATCTGGACTCTAATCTTAATTTTAAAATGATGAATAAATATACAGGCTTAATTATAAATACTAAACATAAATCTGATAAATTTATGATATGTGAAACAAACAGGACTTTGCTTAACGTTCAAGTCATTAATGAATAATGCAAATCTTCCTTTCTTTAACTTTTTAAAAAGTTTTTGTTATTTTTTCAGTACTTTTTAAATTAAACTCTTTTATTTTATGATAATTATATAATCATCTGCAATTGAAAAAGTAATACGGAGAGAGTCCATGCATCCTTTACTCATTTCTACCAATGGCAAGTAACGTTTTGCAAAACTATAGTACAATATCATAAACAGGATACCAACTTTGACCCTATCCACTGATCTTACTCAGATTTTCTGTTTCACTTCTATCCATTTGTGTGTGGGTATGTGTGTTGTGTTCCAGTCAATTTTACCACACACGTAGGTCCCTGTATTCACCACCCTAGCCAAAACGATAGGATAATAAAGATCTGCGAATATGTTTAAAATTGATTTTAAGGCATTAGTAATCTTTTAAATCAGAAGTTAACAAACCTTTACTGAAAAGATAAAGCATTTTTTAGGCTTTGCAGGCCATACTGTCTCTGTTGTAACAACTCAATTCTCTTTTTGTAGCTCAAAAGCACCCAACGACAATTCCTAAACTAATGGTGTGGCCGTATTCCGATTTGGCCTATAGATTCCTGTTTGTTGATTTCTATAAGGTTTTCTTAATCACCTTTTATTAGATCTAAAAGTAGAAAAAAAAATTTTAAGGAGGAAAAGATTCCTGTTATTTTGCTTGTTTTGATTTTTTCTATTTGAAAATATTTAATTAAACATAATTTTTTAGCAGTTCTTGAACATAATATTTTGACTTGCTTCTTCCTTTGGGCCATTATTTGAAACAATATAAATTGCTGAAGTTCCACAGAAAGAATAATCCACAAGCACAAGAATTAATTTTAGCCATCACACTATTAGGCCTTCGGCTCCATAGAATCTTCTTTTATGTCCAAAATTTGGCCAATTGCACACTAATAAGACAAGCAATTTATCATTTTATTATATATTATTTACTTCCTTTCTGCTGAAATAAAATTCTCTTATGAGATACATATATATTTATATTAGGCAAGACACCAAAACAAATAAACAAACAGAAGACCCACAAATTCTGAGACCTGGGAAATATGTTAACCCCTGGTAACTCACCCAGTTAATATAAATTAAATTGTAATACTATGTATGATGACAAAGTATTTTGGAAGCAATCATAGATCTAATAAGTATGCTTAGTATGTCTGAAGGACAAAAGATTTTTAAACCACTGTTTTATGAAGTAACTCATAAGGAAGGCAACATTACACGCTCTATCCACTTCATTTATTTCCACGCTGATTTGCATACTGCAATGCATTATGCCTAAGCCTCCAGCAATAGAGCAGAACATTAAATACTCCAGATTTTTTTCCTCACATGATAATTATCGTATATTTCCATATAATCAATCAGTTGGGCCAAACCTCAATATTAGAATATAATTCTAAGTTAATTGCATATTATTTACATAGTTCTATTATACTACATATCAATGGAATAGTAAAATTTTCGCTATACCATTTCAGGTCACAATGACAGAAAAATATTATTTTATGAGTATTAAAGCACAGTGTTAATCCAGTTAATTTTAGCTATTTATAAGACAGATTAGATAGAAGAGGATAAGAAACAGAACTTGAAACCAAAGCATCTGTTATTCTTTCAGTAAAAGAAAATAATCTAATGCCATCAATTTCTTCAATACATGTAATCAAGGTGCACAGATTCACTCTGGTAAAGAAACTATTCTTGTAATTTATCTCATTTATATCAAAGGGCTTCTAGTAGCCACAATGGCTACAGAGCCTTCCATCTTAATTCATTTGAAAAGCTGTGTGTCTTTTTTAAAATCGCCTTGAAAATAACACTTTCTTCTACCAAGTTTGAAAAAGAAAACTCAATCGGTGGGCAAATGAACAACATTGTATGTTACCATACATTTAAGCTAAGAATTAAAATATCACATGAGCTTTTAAGTGTAAAAATACTTCAGCAACATTCTGAGAGCTAGGGATGTAGAACCAATTGAAGATTAGAAACCAAGCTGACCACTGACCTGTTAGAATGATGGGAGTTCTATATACTTAACACTTTAGAATTTCAGTCTGTGTTACGACTATTAATAAAAAAATATTCTTTCCAGCATAAATAAATAAACAAGAAATAAGTTTATAAATAAATCAAAGGCATTAAAGATGTTTAATGATTTATTTATCCAGCATGTTAAAACAATTTGTCAAATTACTAATTCAGCAGTACTTTTCATATAAACAGTTACCACTGATTTTGAGCACCATGGTAGTAAATACTACTAACTTTTAAATTTTAAATTATTGTCATCTCAGATTTACTAATTGGGTTTAGCATGAGTTCATAGTTATTTCAGTGGGCATTTACAGGTTCCATATAATTTGAATTATGTGGTACTAGCTGAAGGCACCATTTTTAATCAGGAAGAAATGAGATGTTCTCACAGCATGGCTTGGCATTCATTCTTCTCTCAATTTCACTCCAGGTACATTTCAATGAGTGGAATTGGCTTGTTGACTGAATTGGCCACTCTGTGTCCCTAAGAAAACTGCCATGATTGGGAAGCCATATGGTGCAATGCTGTAAGCTATATTAAATTCTGAGTCATATTTTGGCCAGCTTTGTTCTCATGATTGAGATTCAGAATTGTATCCATGTAAATTTCTATCCACTTGCTGCTCACAGGTGTCATTAAGCTCACATTTTTTTTCTTTATTTTTTTAGACACTTGCTATAAAAAGTGGTGCTAGAGTTTACACTTAAAGGCACGAGTTGAGAAGACGGAAGAAATAGAGAAAGGTGACCCTTTAGGCTCACCCTGTATTTACCTTTGAAGAAGCAGTCTTCATTGTGGACAATGGTAATCTTGTGTTTTTTCAGGCAAGCAGCTCTGTGCACCTCACAGTGGTTTTCATAGAATTCTCCATCAGATCCACAAACAGGTTTGTAGTGCCGATTGCAAAGGTCCATGCAGGCACATTCCGCTTGCCCTGTCTCTCTGCTGAGAACACAGTGCCTTCCCAAACCACAGTATTTGTTTTCACAAGATCCCAAAGGGCCATCCTGAATCAGGAATCCTAAGGACAAAGAATAGAAAATCACTTGGATTCATATGTCCACATAAAATGGTGATGTCAAAGTTTAAAGGGAAAAGGAAAAACATAATCTAACAGAAATATAATATAATCAGAGTTCAGTTGTTCTCAGTGGAGAAGGGACTTGTATTAGAACCAGCAGGTGAACTTTTTCAAAATACCCTTAACATACTCCCCTTCTTTCCCATTTCTCCTTGAGCTCTCACCTCCCTACCCAATGAGTATTACAGTCCTTAAGGACAAGGGCTCTAAAGTTAAAATGCCTGAACTCAAATTCTCTACCAATTATTAGCTTTATGTCCTTGGATAAGTTGCTTCTCTGTGCTAAGTTGTCCTATCTGTAATACGAGGTTGATAGTATAGATCATCTCCTACAGTTGTAAGGAATAGTACATATACTGGTCCACAGAAAGAACAGCCTTGACACATAGCAAATGTTTAACAAATGTCAACCTTTACATTAGCAGAATTCTGGTAGGAGAAAAGAAATGTATGTATATAATGTAGGAAATAGGAGAGAATAGGAATAAGAAACAGTGTCTTGAAAACTTCTTTCTGGGTTCTAACATCTGATCCTCTCTTGTTTTGACATTTGCCACTTGGCAATTACTGGCGAATTTCATGACTAAATGAACAAATCATGAAGAATTTGTCTGTCTTGTTACTTGTTCAGTCTAACAATCTACATTTGCATCAGAAAAGTATAGGTGGATCTAGCAGTCTTGTACCAAAACCCAACTAAGCAACTTCAATACTCAGGCTTTTATAGGTAAATCTGGCTTTTTTTCTTTGAGAACATTATCTGACTGAAAAGTAAAAAATGTCAGTAAACACACACACACACACACACACACACACACACACACATATATATATATATATATATATAGAGAGAGAGAGAGAGAGAGAGAGAGAGAGAGAAATATATATACATGTATCTCAAGGAATAATATATATTTACACATTCATAAATGTGTGTGTATATATATTTACCATTGGTGACAATTATATACTGCAAAAAATAAAGGTTTGAGAGGTTATAAACTTAAATTACAGTAATTTTATTAGATACCTAGTGTACATTTCCAGCTGGTTGATTTAAAACCATCTCCCTACATGACTGCATCACAATGATTAAGAACACGGTTTCTGATCCAGAGTTTAAATCATAGCTCTACCAGTTACAAACTTCAGGACCTTGGGTGGGTATCTAACACATCTATAACTTAGTTTCCTCATCTGTAAAATAGGACTAATAGTATCCTCAAACGGTTATCAAGATTAAAGGGTTTATGAGGGAGAGATCAAGATGGCAGAGCAGAAGGAGGCTGGGCTCAACTCCCTTCACAAACACATCAAACTACAAATCCATGTAGAGTGACACTCACTGAAATTGACCTGGGACTAACACAACAGGTCTTCTACACCAAGGCTATAAATAAAGATCCACAGAGCATCTGATAGGAAGGGAGGAAAGTGATCAGGCATGGACCCACACCCTAGCAGGGGACACAGAAGACGAATGAATATCACAGGCTTGGAGATTCTCCCTGGGAGCAAGGGATTCAAGCTACATATTAGGTGCCCCAGCCTGGGGCGTCCAACACCAGGAAGGTGAGTCCTCTTAGCTGGTTTGAAAACCAGTGGGGCTTACCAGAGGGCTGTAAGAACCCAAGACTCCATTCTTAAAAGAGCACACACACAGACTTACTCCCAGTCACATCATGAAGGCAGAAGACTGAAATTCCCTGGGGCTCTAGCCAGCCTGCCAGGACATCCTCTGCACACATCCAGCCTGCATGGCCTCCTGCTCCAGCCCATCTTGCTCCGGCACTGCTCCCCACTAAGGCAGAGGCTGTCATTGCCAATGAGTCTGCACACATTTGGAGGGAATGGAGCAGGCTGAGACCCCAGCACAGCCTCTGTCCAGTATGGAGGTAGACACTGCCAGCTCATGAGTCCCTGTGCACACTTGAGAGTGGACAGGGTCAGTTCAGTGGTGTGACACTACCTCTGCAGCACCAAGCCAGCCTCTAAAGACAGTGTGCACACCAGGGGGGAAAGTGAAACCAGCACAGAAGTGCAGGCCCAAGCACTCAAGCCCTGGTTGCATCCCAAATCAAGGTGGAGACTACCAACACACCTGAGTGAAAGCCAAATACCTCAGGGCTCTTGCTCTAGCTCCTCAAGCCTCATCCCTGCCCCAGATAGGGAAGTAATGGTTATTGAGCATAGACAATGCCCTGACCTTCTGCACCTGGCTCTGGTTGTGGCCCAACTACACCAGTGCCACCACCCACCAAAGCAGGACACCCAAGGGAAGGACACAGCCTGTGCTCTCTTCAGATCCAGCTCTCCCACCAGAGCCACTGAATGAACATATGCAGAGTGTAGAGGGACACTCCCACACAAGGACACGCCATCAAGCCTGGGATAGGCAACTGTTTCACCTAGTTTCATAGAGAAAAAGAAAGTTAAACAGAATGAGAAGACAGAGGAATATATTTCAAATGAAAGAATAACAGCAAAAACAAACGAACAAAAAAAATCCCTGAAAAAAACCCTAGTGAAATAGAGGAAAATAATTTACCTGATAGAGTTCAAAGCAATAATAGTAAGAATGCTAACTGAACTGGGGGGGGGGGGGTGGGAAATAGATGAACACAGTCAAATTTTAACAAAGAACTAGAAAATATAAAAAAGAATCAGTGAGAGCTGAAGAAAACCATAACTAAAATTAAAAAACACACTAGAGAGAATTAACAGCAGACTAGGTATACAGAAAAACACATAAATGATCTGGACGATAGATAATGGAAATTGCCCAAACAGAGCAGCAAAAATAAAAATTTTGGTTTTTTAAATGAGTAGTTTAAAAGACCTCTGGGACAATATCAAGTGTATTAACATTGGCATTATAGGTGTTGAGAAGGAGAAGAGAGAGAGGAAAAGGTGGAAAGTGTATTTGATGTAATTATGGCTGAAAACATCCTGAACCTGAGGAAAGAAAGAAATATACAGATCAAGAAGCACAGAGGGTCCCAAACAAGATGAACCCAAAGAGACCCACACCAAGACATATCATAAATGGCATAGAGAAAAAGAAAGAGTCACACAGAAGGGAACCCCCAAAAAGCTATCAGCTCATTTCTCTGCAGAAACTTTTCAGGCCAGAATGGAATGGCCTGATATATGCAAAGTGGTGAAAGCAAAAACCTAGGATACTCTACCCAGCAAGGTTATCATTCAGAATTGAGGCAGATATAAAGAACTTCTCAGAGAAGCAAAAGCTAGAAGAATTGATCAATATTAAACTGATTTTACAAGAAGTGTTAAAGAGTCTTCTTTAAGTGAAAATAAAAGGCTACAACAAGAAATAAGAAATTATAGGGTGGAAAAATTCCCACCAGAAAAGGCAAGTACATAGTAAAGACTGTGGATCAATTTCTTTAATAATCTAGTATAAAGGTTAAAAGACAAAAATTATAAAATCAACTATAGGTACAATAAACAGTTAAGGGTTAGACATTAAGATGTAAAATATGAAATCAAAAATATAAAATGTGGTGGGGGAGTAAGAAATATACAGGTTTTAGAACGTGTTTGTACTTTTTGTACTTAAACGACTATCAGGTTAAATCAAGCAAGTGTACTTAGAGGTCAACATATATGAACTTTATGGTAACCGCAAAACAAAAACCTACAATAGATATACAAAACCTAGAGAGAAGGAAACACAAATATAACACTGAAGAAAATCATCAAAAAACAGAAAAGACTAAAAGGAAAGCAAAGAAAACAGAGAAAAACTAAAACAAAAACAAAAGCCAGTAAACAAATAACAAAATGGCAGTAAGTACATACCTATCAATAATCACTTTAAATGTCAAAGGACTAAATGCTCCAAGCAGAAGACATAGGGTAGTAGATTGGATTAAAACACACAAAACGAACAAACAAAAAACAGGACCCATCTATATGCTGCTTACAAGAGAATCACTTTAGAGCTAAAGACACACACAGACTGAAGGTGTGGGATGGAAAAAGATACTCCATGGAAATGGAAACAAAAGTAAGCTGGGTAGGCTTTTTATTTTAAAGTAGATTTTAAAACAAAGTCTATAATAAAAGACAAAGAAGGACATCATATTATGATAAAGAGATCAATACAATAAAAGGATATAGCATTTTTAAACATAAATGCACCTAATATAGGAGTGTTTAAATATATACAGCAAAAATTAACGGGCATAAATATGGGAGAAATTGACAATAATCCAGTAATAGTAGGGGATTTTAACACCATACTTTTATCCAGATAGAAAATTGATAAGGAAACAATGGCCTTAAATGACACATTATAACAGTTGGATTTTATATATATATATCTTACATTTAAAGGAATTAGAAAAAAGAACAAATAAAGCCTAAAGTCAGCACAAGGAAGGAAGTGATAAAGATCACATAGAAAAGTAGAGACAAAAAAATAGAAAAGATCAATGAAACCAAAGCTGTTTTTTTAAAAAGATAAACAAAACTGAGTTAGGTTCATTAAGAAAAAAAAAAAAAAAAGAGGACCCACATAAACAAAATAAAAAATGAAAGAGGAGAAATTACAACTGTTATGACAAAAATACAATAATAAGAGATTTTATGAACAATGATATGCCAACAAATTGGACAACCTAGAATTGGATACTTTCCTAGAAACATACGATTGTTCAAGACTGAATCAGAAGAAATAGATACTCTGAACAGACTGATTATTAGAATTGAAATTGAATCAGTAATCAAAACACTCCTGATAACTGTAAGTCCAGGACTGGATGGCTTCACAGGAGAATTCTACTGAACATGTAAAAAATAGTACCTATCTTTCTCAAACTATTCCAAAAAAGTGAAGAGGAGGGAACACTCCCAAATTCAGTCTGGGAGGCCACCATTACCCTGATCCCACAACAAAATGAAAATTACATGCCAATATTCCTGAAGAATATAGATTGAAAAATCCTCAACAAAATAAAAACAAACTCAATTCAACAATATATAAAAAGGATCATTCACTATGATCAAGTGGGATTTATTTCAAGGATGCAAGCTTCGTTCATAACTTCAAATCAATGTGATACATCACATTAAAAATACAAAGGATAAAAAGCACATAATCATCTTGATAGACACACAAAAAAATTTTATCAAATTCAACACACATTCGTCCTAAAAATTCTCAACGAAGTGGTATAGAATAAATATTTCTTAAGCATAATGAAGGCCATTATGACAAACCCACAGCTAGCATCATACTCAACTGTTAAAACCTGAAAGCTTTTCCTCTAAAATCAGGAACAAGAATCAAGACAAGGATAGCCACTCTCACCATTTCTATTTAACATATTATTTGAAGTCCTAGCCACCGAAATCAAACAAGAAAAAGAATGAAAAGGCATTCAAAGTGAAAGGGAAGACACAAAACTGTCACTATTTGCAGAGGATAGGATACTATAATAGAAAATCCTAAGGTCTCCACCAAAAAACTATTAGATCTAATAAATGAATACAGTAAAGCTGCAAGATACAAGATAAATATACAGAAATCTGTTGCTTTTTATCCACTAGTAATAAACTATCAAAAAGACAAAGCAAGAAAGTAGTCCAATTTACAATAGCATTAAAATGAATAAAATACATAGGAATAAACTTAAAGGAAGGAGGTGAAGACCTACACTCTGAAAACTATGAGACAATGATGAAGGAAACTGAAGATGATACAGTGAAATTGAAAGATATCCTGTGTTCATGTATTGGAAGAATTAATACTGTTGAAGTGTCCATAAAGCAATCAACAAATTTAGTGCAACCTTATCAATATACCCATGACTTTTTTCACAGAACTAGAAAAACAATCCTAAAATTTATGTGGAAGCACAAATGACCCCAAATAGCCAAAGCAATCTTGAGAAAAAAGAACAAGACTGAAGGTATCACACCACCTGACTTCAGACACTACAAAACTAAAGTGATCAGAACACTGTGGCACTGGCACAAAAACAGACACATAGGTCAATGGAACAGAACAGAGAGCCCAGAAACAAACTCATGCACATGTGGTCAATTAAACTATATCAAAGGAGGCAAAAATATATAATGGGGAAAATACAGTCTCTTCAATACCTGGTGATGGAAAATTGGAACTCTACATATAGAAGAATGGCATTAGAACATTTTCTCTCACCTTATACAGAAATAAACTCAAAATGGATTAAAGACCTAAATGTAAGATATGAAACCATAAAACTCCTAGGGCAAAAAAAGTCAGCACACTCTTTCACATACATATTAGCAATAGCTTTTTAGATCTCTCTCCTCATGCAAGGGAAACAAAAGCAAAAATAAACAAATGGCACCTAATTAAATGTCAAAGTTTTTTCACAGCGAAGAAAACCATCAACAAAATGAAACAACCACCAACTGAATGGAAGATATTTGCAAAGGATATGGCTAATAAGGGATTAATATCCAAAATATATAAATACTGCATGCAACTCAATATCAAAAAAATAAACAATCCAGTTAAAAAATGGGCAGAAGACCTGATAGACATTTTTCCAAAGACATACAGATGGCCAAGAGAACATGAAAAAATGTTCAACATCACTAATCATGAGGAAAATGAAAATCAAAACCAAAATGAGATATCACCTCACACCTGCCAGAATGGTTATTGTCAAGGACACAACAAATAATAAATGTGAGATATGGAGAAAAAGGAATAATAGTTTGCCCCAGCAATTCTACTCCTGGGTATATATCCAGGAAAAATGAAAAAAAACTAATCCAAAAAGACACATGCACCCCAGTGTTCAGAGCAACACTACAACAGCCAAGATATGGAAGCAACCTCAGTGTCCATCAACAGATGAATGGATAAAGAAGACGTGGTGTATATACACAATGGAATATTACTCAGCCATAAAAAGAATAACATTTTGCTATTTGCAGCAACATGGATAGACCTGAAGAGTATTATGCTTAGTGAAGTAAGTCAGACAGAAAAAAGAATGTTATATGCTTTCATTTATATGTAGAATCTAAAAAATAAAACAAACTCATGAATACAAAGAAACAGAAACAGACTCATAGACAAGTGAACAAACTAGTAGTTATCAGTGCGGAGAGGGGTGGAGAAGGAAGCAAGTTAGGAGAAGGAGAGTAAGAGGTACACACTACTAGGTAGAAAATAAGTAAGATACAGGATGCAATGTACAGCACACGGAATATAGCTAATATGCTATAATAACTTTAAATGTAGTATAACCTATAAAAATATCTAATCACAGTGCTGCACACCTGAGACTAATATAACATTGTAAATCACTTATACTTCATTTGAAAACAAAATTAAAAGTCTTGGCACATGAAAAACTCCATTTAAATGTTAGTTATTATCATTACTTTTTAAAGTAATTAATTTTCATAAGAACAGATATACAAATAAAAAAGTATTTAAATAATCAATTTGTTTTTATAAATAAAACCCATTAGGCATTTTGATTTTCATATAATGCATGTATTTCCATGTGGAATTTAGAAAAATTGAAATTATAAAAAGGACCAAGACTATCAACAGTATAATTTTTTTAATTATTTATTTATTAAAAAAAATTTTTTTTTTTTTGCAGTACGTGGGCCTCTCACTGCTGTGGCCTCTCCTGTTGCAGAGCACAGGCCCTGGACGCACAGGCTCAGCAGCCATGGCTCACGGGCCCAGCCACTCCGCGGCATGTGGGATCCTCCCAGACTGGGGCACGAACCCGTGTCCCCTGCATCAGCAGGCAGACTCTCAACCACTGCGCCACCAGGGAAGCCCCTAATTTATATTTTTGATAGAACTGTAAATTGGAACAACTGTTCTTCAAAGCAACTTAAAGTTACTTGCACTCTTTGATACCATATTATGATCTTTGTGAAACATTCTAAAACATGTAGAACAAAAAATAAGAAAAAAGACAATAAAATTTATTGAATCAAGCTTTGCAATGTAGTGTTACTTTAAATAATTGATAATTACTATGAAATATGTAGTAGATTTTGGAAAATATATTTAATGCAGTTTTTCTTGAAGTGTGGCACTTTAGAATGGCCTACAGAAGTTTTATAGCATAGATTCAGCCTTCACTTTACCCTAGAGTTTCTGACTCAGTAGATCTAGGATTGAACCCCAAATTTATATTTCTAATTTCCCAGGTGATGATGTTATTTTGGTTTCTGGTATCAAACTTTTGGGCCTTTGACTTAATGAAATCCTAATTGCTAATTAAAATAAATACGACAAAAACAAAAAGACTAGGTAAACAATTATGAAATATTCTTAAGTGGAAAAGTGAGAACTTTATGTCATGATTAAAACCAGATAAAATCAAGCAAGTATTTGAATGAAACTAAGAAAGGATATGGAAAAATGAACACAATTGATTAGCTAATTGATATGATATTGGGCAAATTTTTCTACTTTTACATAATTGCTTTTTTAGTGTTCAATATATTAATAAAAGAAATTCCATAATTGTGTCAATTACAACTGTAAAATAATGACTGGTTTCATTTTGGAAAATCTTTTTCTTCATTTTTCTACTTATGCCTATTGTTATCTTATGTTTATAGGGTCCAAAATGGGGCTGCCATTATAGCACAGGGATTTGACTCATATAGCTGTATTTTGTACAGTTTTATATCTTATATTTTCCTTATTTCCTTAATATCTTACTAACAACTAGTTTCTTGCTATAAATAGTTTAAAATTTATGAATGGAGTATTTTATTTTATTTTTTTATTATCTAAGAATGAGTTTAAGGTCAACTGGGTCAAGAGATTATTTTACGTTTTGGTCACAAACTGAGGTGGCTAACCAAATCAGTACAATTTCTGAAAAAGAAGGAATGCTTTGCTATAAAATGAGGTCATTTATGGTATATTTATGTCAATGAGTATCTTTCCTTGATTCTCTCTTCTTCAATTTTTCCTCGTTTTGCTTGTACTCCAGTTCAGAGATTTGTATTAGAATGGCCAATAAGCCATTTTCTAGAAGTTAAATGAACTATTTTACACTAGCTAGAAGCCGTGTGTTGCATATAGCTGCTACAATTAAAGGAAATTTAATTAATTCATATGCAATCCAAAAGAAAGCTCATATTATGTAAATGAATAACTAGAACATATCCTTTCTGACAGTAATTATCCATGACTAACACTGAACTTAAGTATCAGCTGAGATTAACTCAATTTAATCTGATCAACATGTCAAAGCTTTCTTTTAAGTATACTCAGATAACACACTAAATGAATTTTAATCAAGAACTTCTCTCTTGCTATCTCGCAACTTGATAAAATAACATGTGTTCCCACAAAAGTGCTATATATTTAACAAGCACATTATTTTATAACTTCTATGCCTTCAGGGCATTACAAAGATTCCTCGGATTTAAAATAAACAAAGAACTGAAACAAAAGATGAAAGACACCAAGTCATAAAGCAAAATCATTCTATATAATTCTAAAGATAGTCTTCTCAGATTCTCAATGATGATGCAATTCTCTTCAAGTGGTTTATGTATATATACTTTATCAAATAGGTACTTCATATAGAGTGGATCTAATTTAAAATAACCTTTAATAAAATGTATTATTTTTATGTGCAAGGTACTATACTAGATACTATAGAATAGATCAAAAGAGCAGTCACTGATACTTTTTCTAGTGGCTTAAAAAGGGCATGAGGCAGGCCTTGGGCCCAGGGAGAGAGTTAAAAATTTCGGGACATATTTAGGAGCACAAAGGAGCATGAGATGAGTAATATCAGGTAAGACCTCACAAGTATTATATCATGTCATGGTTGAGGTTTATGCTCCAGGAATGGGTTAGGAGTTCAGAAGGCTGATATATGGAATAGACAAGGTATGAATTAAAGATTGATGTTGGATATAAAACAGTAACATCAGAGGGAAGAAAGAACCAGATTTTGATGAGCTAACTACCTCTAATGATAACAGTGGAACATAAGCAAAATTAATTAGAGTGCCAAGTTATTTGAGGTGTTAATTTTCTCATAAAAATGTATAATGTTTTGATACAAAATGTAAGTATTATGTTAACTTTGATTTGTTAAAAAGAACAACAGATTTTGGGGAAGAGAATAGGATTACAGTCTTTGCATTTCCATTACCTACTGGACTGACCTCAGCTGGGCTGCAATCTCCTTGGGTCAGATGTTTAAATGGTAAGATAAAAGGAAACTGGTAAACCATCTTTAGATTCACTCTCATCTGAAAAAAATCCTTTCATTTAAGAGTGCTTGGCAAAACAGTTTCTAATAAAAGGTAATGCTTGAGAATATATTTAGGAATCTTTCTCTAGAGTGCCTAATAGGTAAACTTCACCTGCAGGAAACAATCATATACTCATAATTCTCTACTTTAAACAATATTTATGTACTCTAGAAATAGCATCAGAGACCTTCAAGATGGTGGAGGAGTGAGACGTGGAGATCACCTTCCTACCCACAAATACATCAAAACTACATCTACATGTGGAACAACTCCTACAGAACACCTACTGAACACTGGCAGAAGACCTCAGACCTCCCAAAAGGCAAGAAACTCCCCACGTACCTGGGTAGGGCAAAAGAAAAAAGAATAAACAGAGACAAAAGAGTAGGGACGGGACCTGCACCAGTGGCAGGGAGCCGTGAAGGAGGAAAGGTTTCCACACACTAGGAGCCCCTTCACTGGCAGAGACTGCGGGTGGTGGTGGGGAAGCTTCAGAGCCACAGAAGAAAGCGCAGCAACGGGGGTATGCAGGGCAAAGCAGAGACATTCCCGCACAGAGGATCGGTGCCGACCGGCACTCACCAGCCAAAAGGCTTGTCTGCTCACCCGCCGGGACGGATGGGGCTGGGAGGTGAGGCTCGGGCTTCGGAGGTTGGATCCCAGGGAGAGGACTGGGGTTGGCGGCGTGAATGCAGCCTGAAGGGGGCTAGTGCGCCAAGGCTAGCCAGGAGGGAGTCCGGGAAACGGTTTACCTGCTGGAGAGGCAAGAGACCATGGTTTCCGGGTGAGCGAGGAGAGAGGCTTCCTGCTCCATGTGCCAAAGATAGCAGAGTGCTGCCTAAGTGAGCTCCAGAGATGGGCGCAAGCTGCAGCTATCATGTCGGAGCCCAGAGATGGGCACAGACCACTACTGCTGCTGCTGCCGCCACCAATAATCCTGTGTGCAAGCCCAGGTTACTACCCACACCCCCCAGGGAGGCTGTGCAGCCCGCCACTGCCAGGGTCCCTTGATCCAGAGACAACTACTCTGGGAGAACGCATGGCATGCCTCAGGCTGGGGCAATGTCACGCTGGCCTCTGCCGCCTCAGGTTCTCCCCACAGTCCAAATGTGACTACCGTGCCCCTCCCTCCCCCCAGCCTGAGTGAGCAACAGAGCTCTAATCAGCCACTGCTTTAACCACCTCCTGTCTGAGCAGGGAACAGATGCATTAGGGCAGCCTACACACAGAGGCCGGGCCAAAACCAAAGCTGAACCCCAGGAGCTGTGCGAACAAAGAAGAGAAAGGAAAATGTCTCCCAGCAGCCTCAGGAGCAGCAGATTAAATCCCCACAAGTGGTTTGATTAACCCTGCATCTGTGAAATACCTGAATAGACAAGAAATATTCCCAAATTTGAGGTGATGGACTTTGGGAGCAACTGTAGACTTGGGGTTTGCTTTCTGTGTTTTATCTGTTTTTGGTTTTATGTCTATCTTAGTGTGGATTTTAGTTGTTGTTTTCATTGGTGGGTTTGTTTATTGGTTTGGTTGCTCTCTTCCTTTTTTTCTTTTTCTTTTTTCTCTTTTTGTGATTGTGTGTGTGTGTTTGTGAGATTTTGTCAGCTTAGCTTTGCATTTACCATTTGCCTTGGGGTTCTGTTTGTTCATTTTTTGTTTTTGCTTTTATGAGTGTGTGTATGTTTCTATGTGTGATTTTGTCTGTTTAATTTTGCTTTTACCATTTGTTTTGGAGTTCTGTTTGTTCAACTTTTTTTCTTTTTCTTCCTTTCTTCTGTGCCACGCGGCTGGCAGGGTCTTGGTGCTCTGGCTGGGTGTCGGGCCTGAGCCTTTGAAGTGGAAAAGTCAAGTCCAGGATATTGAAATACCAGAGACCTCTCAGCCCCATGTAATATTAATTGGAGAGAGCTCTCCCAGAGATCTCTGTCTCAACACTAAGACCCAGCCCCACCCAACGGCCAGCAAACCCCAGTGCGGGAAGCCCCATGACAAACAACTCGCAAGACAAGAACACAACCCCACCCATTAGAAGACAGCCTGCCTAAAGTCACACTAAGCTCACCGACACCCCAAAACACACCACCAGACATGGCCCAGCCCACCAGAGGACCAAATCCAGCTCCATCCACCAGAACACAGGCACCAATCCCGCCCACCAGGAAGTCTGTACAAGCCCTGAACCAACCTCATGCACTGGTGACAGACACCAAAAATAACAGGAAATACAAACCTGCAGCCTGCAAAAAGGAGACCCCAAACACTGTAGGTTAAACAAAATGAGAAGACAGAGAAATATGCAGCAGATGAAGGAGCAAAGTGAAAACCCACCAGACCAAACAAATAAACAGGAAGTAGGCAGTCTATCTGAAAAAGAATTCAGAGTAATGACAGTAAAGATGATCCAAAATCTCAGAAGTAGAATGGGGAAAATTCTAGAAATGTTTAACAAGGACCTAGAAGAACTAAAGAGCAAATAAGCAATGATGAACAACACATATAAATGAAATTAAAAATACTCTAGAAGGAATCAATAGCAGAATAACTGAAGCAGAAGAATGGATAAGTGACCTGGAAGATAGAATACTGAAAATAACTGCCACAGAACAGAATAAAGAAAAAAGAATGAAAAGAAATGAGGACAGTCTCAGAGACCACTGGGACAACATTAAATGAACCAACATTTGAATTATAGGAGTCACAGGAGAAGAAGAGAAAAAGAAAAGGTTTGAGAATATATTTGAAGAGACTATAGTTGAAAACTTCCCTAATATAGGGAAGGGAATAGTCAAGTCCAGGAAGTACAGTGAGTCCCATACAGGACAAATCCAAGGAGAAATATGCCAAGACACATATTAATAAAAGTAACAAAAATTAAATTTTGAGAAAAAAATAGTAAAAGCTGCAAGGGAAAAGCAAAAAATAACATACAAGGGAAACCCCATAAGGTTAACAGCTGAGATTTCAGCAGAAACTCTGCAAGAAAGAAGGGAGGGGCAGGACATATTCAAAGGGCTGAAAGGGGAAAACCTGCAACCAAGATTCCTCTACCCAGCAAGGATCTCATTCCAATCCAATGGAAAAATTAAAACATTTAAAGACAAGCAAAAGCTAAGAGAATTTAGCACCACTAAAGCAGCATACAACAAATGCTAAAGGAACCTCTCTAGGCAGGAAATACAAGAAAAGGAAAAGACCTACAATAACAAACCCAAAATAATTAACAAAATGGTTAACAAGAACATACACATCGATAATTACCTTAAATGTAAATGGATTAAATGCTCCAACCAAAAGATATAGACTAGCTGAATGGATACAACAACAAGACCTGTACACATGCTGTCTACAAGAGACACACTTCAGACCTAGGGACACATACAGACTGAAAATGAGGGGGTGGAAAAAGATATTCCATGTAAATGGAAATCAAAAGAAAGCTGGAGTATCAATAATCAGACAAAATACACTTTAAAATAAAGACTATTACAAGAGACAAAGAAGGACACTACATAATCATCAAGGAATCAATCAAAGAAGAATATATAACAATTGTAAATATTTATACACCCAACGTAGGAGGACTTCAATACATAAGGCAAATGCTATTAGCCGTAAAAGGGGAAATCAACAGTAACACAATCATAGTAGGGGATTTTAACACCCCACGTTCACCAATGGACAGATCATCTAAAGTGAAAATAAATAAGGAAACACAAGCTTAAAATGACACATCAGACCTGATGGACTTAATTGCTATTTACAGGACATTCCATCCAAAAACAACAGAATAAATTTTCTTCTCAAGTGCTCGTGAAACATTCTCCAGGACAGATCATATCTTGGGTCACAATGCAAGCTTTGGTAAATGTAAAAAAATTGAAATCATATCAAGTCTCTTTTCTAACTACAACACTATGAGACTAGCTATCAATTACAGGAAAAAAAACCTGTAAAAAATACAAACACATGGAGGCTAAAAAACACACTACTAAATAACCAAGTGATCACTGAAGAAACCAAATAGGAAATCAGTAAATCCCTAGAAACAAATGACAATGAAAACACGATGACCCCAAATCTATGGGTTGCAGCAAAACAGTTCTAAGAGGCAGGTTCATAGTAACACAATCCTACCTCAAGGAGCAAGACAAATCTCAAATAAAAAACCTAACCTAGGGCTTCCCTGGTGGCGCAGTGTGAGAGTCCACCTGCTGATGCAGGGGACACGGGTTCGTGCCTCGGTCCGGGAAGATCGCACATGCCGCAGGGTGGCTGGGCCCGTGAGTCATGGCCGCTGAGCCTGTGCGTCCGGAGCCTGTGCTCCACAACGGGAGAGGCCACAGCAGTGAGAGGCCCGTGTACCAAAAAAAAAAAAAAAAAAAAACCCTAACCTAAAACCTAAACAGTTAGAGAAAGGAGAACGAAAAAATCCCAAAGTTAGCAGAAGGAAAGAAATCATAAAGATCAGATCAGAAATAAATGAAAAAGAAATAAAGGAAACAGCAGCAAAGATCAATAAAACTAATAGCTGCTTCTTTGGGAAGATAAAAAGAAATTGATAAACAATTAGCCAGACTCATCAAGAAAAAGGGAGAAGACTCAAATCAACAAAATTAGAAATGAAAAGAAGTAACAACTGACACTGCAGAAATACATAGGATCATGAGAGACTACTGCAAGTAATTATATGCCAATAAAATGGACAACCTGGAAGAAATGAGCAAATTCTTAGAAAAGTACAAACTTCCAAGACTGAACCAGGAAAGAAGAGATAATATGAACAGACCAATCACAAGCACTGAAATTGAAACTGTGATTAAAAATCTTCCAACAAACAAAAGCCCAGGACCAGAGAAGTTCACAGGAGATATCTATCAAACATTTACATAAGAGCTAACAACAATCCTTCTCAATCTCTTCCAAAATATAGCAGAGGGAGGAACACTCCCAAACTCATTCTATGAGGCCACAATCACCCGATACCAAAATGAGACAAAGATGTCATAAAAAAAGAAAACTACAGGCCAATATCACTGATGAACATAGATGCAAAAATTCTCAACAAAATTCTAGCAGTCAGAATCCAACAGCACACTAAAAGGATCATACACCATGAGCAAGTGGGGTTTATCCCAGGAATGCAAGGACTCTTCAATATATGCAAATTCATCAAAGTGATAAACCATATTAACAAATTGATGGATGAAAACCATATAATAATCTCAATAGATTCAGAAAAAGCTTTCGACAAATTTCAACACTCATTTATGATAAAAACTCTCCAGAAAGTAGGCATAGAGGGAACCCACCTCAACAAAATTAAGACCTTACATGACAAACCCACAGCCAACATCATTCTCAACGGTGAAAAGCTGAACATATTTGCTCTAAGATGAGGAAAAAGATGAGGGTGCCCACTCTCACCACTATTATTCAACATAGCTTAGGAAGTTTTAGCCACGGCAATCAGAGAAGAAAAAGAAATAAAAGGAATCCAAATAAGAAAAGAAGAAGTAAAGCTGTCAGTGTTTGCAGATGACATGATACTATACATAGAGAATCCTAAAGATGCTACCAGAAAACTATTAGAGCTAATCAATGAATTTGGTAAGGTTGCAGGATACAAAATTAATGCACAGAAATCTCTTGCATTCTTATACACTAATGATGAAAAATCTGGAAGAGAAATTAAGGAAACACTCCCATTTACTACTGCAACGAAAAGAATAAAATACCTAGGAATAAACCTACCTAAGGAGATAAAAGACCTGTATGCAGAAAACTATAAGACACAAATGAAAGAAATCAAAGACGATACAAACAGATGGAGAGATATCCCATGTTCCTGGATTGGAAGAATCAAGATTGTGAAAATGACCATACTACTCAAAGCAATCTACAGATTCAATGCAATCCCTAACAAACTACCAATGGCATTTTTCACAGAACTAAAAAAAAAAATTTCACAATTTGTATGGAAACACAAGAACCCCGGACAACCAAAGCAATCTTGAGAAAGAAAAACAGAGCATGAGGAATCAAGCTCCCTGACTTCAGACTATACTATAAAGCTACAGTAATCAAGACAGTATGGTACTGGCACAAAAACAGAAATAGAGATCAATGGAACAGGATAGAAATCCCAGAGATAAATCCACACACCTATGGTCACCTTATCTTTCACGAAGGAGGCAAGAATATATAATGGAGAAAAGAAAGCCTCTTCAATAAGTGGTAATGTGAAAACTGAACAGCTAGATATAACAGGATGAAATTAGAACACTCCCTAACACCATACACAAAAATAAACTCAAAATGGATTAAAGACCTAAATGTAAGGCCAGACACTATAAAACTCTTAGAGGAGAACATAGGCAGAACACTCTATGGCATAAATCAAAGCAAGATCCTTCATTGACCTACCCCCTAGAGAAATGGAAATAAAAACAAAAATAAACAAATGGGACATAATGCAACTTAAAAGCTTTTGCACAGCAAAGGGACCATAAACAAGACAAAAAGACAACCCTCAGAATGGGAGAAAATATTTGCAAACAAAGCAACTGACAAAGGATTAATTTCCAATATATATAAGCACTCGTGCAGCTCAATATCAAAAAAACAAACAAACAATCCAAAACTGGGCAGAAGACCTAAATAGACATTTCTCCAAGGAAGATATATAGATTGCCAACAAACACATGAAAGGATGCTCAACATCACTAATCATTAGAGAAATGCAAATAAAAAACACAATGAGGTATCACCTTGCACCAGTCAGAATGGCCATCATCCAAAAATCTACAAACAATAAATGCTGCAGAGGGTGTGGAGAAAAGGGAACCCTCTTGCACTGTTGGTGGGGATGTAAATTGATACAGCCACTATGGAGAACAGTACGGAGGTTCCTTAAAAAACTAAAAGTAGAATTACCATACAACCCAGCAATCCTACTACTGGGCATATACCCTGAGAAAACCATAATTCAAAAAGAGTCATGTACCACAGTGTTCATTGCAGCTCTATTTACAATAGCCAGGACATGGAAGCAACCTAAGTGTTCATCGACAGATGAATGGATAAAGAAGAAATGGCACATATATGCAATGGAATATTACTCACCCATAAAAAGAAATGAAATTGAGTTATTTGTAGTGAGGTGGATGGAACTAGAGTCTGTCATATAGAGCGAAGTACGTCAGAAAGAGAAAAACAAATACCTTATGCTAACACATATATATGGAATCTAAAAAAAAAAAAGATTCTGAAGAACCTAGGGACAGGACAGGAATAAAGATGCAGAGGTAGAGAATGGAAATCAAATGGTTTTTAATGACTTGATTTTTTTTGTTGTTTTTTTGTTTTGTTTTGTTTTTGTTTTTGCAGTACACGGGCCTCTCACTGCTGTGGCCTCTCCCGCCGCAGAGCACAGGCTCCGGATGTGCAGGCCCAGCGGCCATGGCTCATGGGCCCAGCTGCTCCATGGCGTGTGAGATCCTCCCGGCCCGGGGCATGAACCCGTGTCCCCTGCATCAGCAGGCAGACTCTCAACCACTGCGCCACCAGGGAAGCCCAATGACTTGATTTTATGCTTTCAATTAAGGGACTTAATGGGGTTTTTTGGGAGAATTTTTAGGTTCACAGCAAAATTGAGTGGAAAGTACAGAAAGTTTCATAAACCAGGCACAGAAAAGACAAATACGGTATGATTCCACTTATATGGGCTACTTAGAATAATCAAAATCATACAAAATCATAAAGTAGAATGGTAGTTTGACAGGGACCGGGGAGAGGGGAATAGGGAATTATTGTTTAATAGGTATAGAGTTTCAGTTTTGTAAGATGAAAAGATTTCTGGAGATGGATGGTGGTGATGGTTGCACAACAGCTATGAATGTACTTAATGCCACTGAACTGTACACATAAAACAGTTAAGATAGATTTTATGTTATATGCATTTTTCCACAAAAAATTGGAAAACAAAAAAGTAAGGTGTAGAGTTCCTACATATCCCCTCCTTCCAAAAACATACAGCCTTCACCACCATCAACCAACTTAAGCATCTACTATTTGCAAAAAAGAGACCTTTATATATTTCCTAAGAATCAAATTATTACTGTATCTGAAACACCATACTTCTATAAATAAATTATAAAACTTCAATCTCAGTCATTTTTGAGGCTTTTTCTTTCACTTTTGAGGGTTTAGGCCTATGTTTCAGAGTGTAAACTGAAATAGCAAGGCATGGGAGATAAATATATTGACCTCAGGTTCAGATCACACAGTTCATTCTTGATAAAATTCTGGGTTTTTATTCTCATGGTCACTCAAGTTCTTTGAACATTAAAAAGAAAAATTAGGACAAAAAGCACTCTCTCTAGGCTCATCAACTCATTTCCTTCAAACTCCCATTTCTGTCCTCCACCATCTGTGGTTTAAAACTATTTCATGTCTAATTTATCCAAAAACTTTACTCATTCTCTGAATCCTCTCCATTCCCCCAGCTTAGGTGTCTGGAATAAAAGCAGGTTTTTTCAGCTTTTCATTGACTTACCTTCCCTGAAGTAACAGACACAAATTCAATCCATTGATTAAACTGGACAAAGGTTAAGTTTATTCATGCTCTTGTCTTCAAATGAACAAATCATATTAAGTTTCTGACTGACAAACTCCCAGTCAGTCAAATGTTATTTTTCAGAAATCTAATGGTTATGGAGTTACAGAGTATGTATGCATGCATGTATATGCTTAGAGACATTTAATAATTTAGGTTAGGCTACTGCTTTCTTGCGGACAGCTTTAAGACATCCACTTATCCTGTAACACAAGCACAAGTCTCCGTAGAAGATGTGATACTCACTTGCCAAGAAATGAACTAGGTGGATCATTGTAGGTGTGTCTTTTTACTTCTGCCCCTTTTCTTACTGAAACCAGAGCCCCACGCTGAAGTTAATTTCTTTTTAAAATTCTGTAAGCCAGCAAATACGGATAATAGAATGCTACCTGAAACGTATTATTTTACCACCATAACAAAAGACCACTTATCCCAGTCTAGTAAGGTTCTGGAAGGCATTCCAGAGGAGAACAAGCTGGCACTGTACAGGAATTAGTCATGTAGAGAAGAGAATCGTGAGAGGAGACTTGGGGCAAAAGTGTGAATTTACGCGCAAAGTGATTGAGTGCTGCCAAAGTGTTGTGATTATGGCTGAGATTGTTGGAAAATGTGGTTAACAAATTAGGGAAATGATAATAGACGTCCTGAAGGCTATACTAAGGTTATGTTACTGAGGTTGTGGAAGTTACTACGTTTAAGGAGTGTCTGTAGACTCTAGAAAACAAACAACAGGAGTTAGGAAGCTACCACTCTAGTCTAGGTAAAAATAACCTGTCAGAACAAGGAGAGAACTATAAGAAAATCAATTTTTGGAGCAACATGAAATGAATTAAAAAGGGAGGGGGCAAAAAGTGTAGCTTTGAACATGAAGGAGTCAAAGGTGGTTATAAATAAAGATAATTGTGTGAATAGCCTTGTCAGCAGTCAAAGGAATTCTTAACTAATATTCTTGAATAATAATAACAACAGTAAGCACAAGAACAATAAATAATTGGCTGTGGATTAAAGTGACACAACTGAGGGTGGAAACCAAATACCTTTAACTGGACTAATCTGCAAAGTCATGCTGTGTTTCATCAATACTCAGCCATCTCACAAGGAAGAGTGGAGCTATAAGATTATGGCACTATTCAGAGTAATGTTCCTCCATGTTCCATGTGGTGGAAGGATTTGAATGGATGAGAAGCAACTCAGAAGAAAGTACTGCTCGCAGGGTACAAGGAACAGGGTACAAATAGGGGAAACAAGGCAAAGTTTCCTAAACTCTTGCCTGGTAAATTGTTTTGTACTTTAACATCACTTATAGTCAAGGAGTTAAGTCCAACATAGTCTGTTCAGCTGAAATGACAATATCTTGACTTTTCTCTAATATTTATGAAAATAAGAAATTCTCTTTCCATCCACCCTAGTAACAGGAGACTTTTTAAATGTAAAATTGCCAAGATCTTAAATCTTTTTTTTTCAAAATACTGTTTATTATCTCCTTTATGTTCATAAGCTCTGATACTTGGCGCTGCTGTTTTCATGTGTCTGAAAATTAAGCTCTACATAGCAGAAATATGATTTAAATATCTTAAAAATAATTACCCTAATGATAAAAATACTTACAGTATTAAAATGGTTAATGTATTAGTATTTAAAATCCCATTTAGCATAAGTCCCACGGTGATATCTATGTCTTTGGTCTTACTGATTTATCTCTACTCTGTAAATATTTTGGTTTTGCCCCATATCACTCTGTTTATTATTTTTCATTTTTGAAAAATCAATTTGTTTTTTAAAACTTATTCCATACTTATGACTTCTACATATTTGGAATCTTCCCTTTTCCAAAAAAGGAAACCGATATTTTAAAATTCATCACTTAACCAAAGCAAAAGTTTTTCAGTCGTTTTTAAGGATTATTTTATTAATTTTGTTAGTTAATTGCATCATGTTCTTAGCCTCCTGAATATTTTGGTTTTGGTGTTCTTCTCATCACTGGCTTTGTCATTTCAAACCATTGATAAACTCTCTACAAGTTATACAACAAAACATAACATTACACTACAATACATACATGTTTCCTTTTATTTAATTTACATATGATAATCTTCTGCATACACATCTTTATATCACATATAATTTGATTAGATAGTAATACTGTTTTTCTGTTTCACATTGTTGGCAGACAGATATGTCAGGTTCTTTGTAAACTTAGAAGTTACTTTATGACCTGGATCCTCTCTCTCCCTACTGTGCAAGCAGATCTGGCACCGATGCTCTTTTCCCAGGGTTTCTCTCATTTGTTTCAGGTTCCAGGGCCACAGGATCCCACTGGACTGACATTTTATGGTGTTAATAACTTGGTGACTATCACTGCTTGTTCCCTCTGCCCATCTCCTCCTTCTTGGGTGTAGAGGCTGTATTATAGAACTCTCTACATGAAGGTAATGCCCTAAGTACTGAACAGTATACTAAGATGCTTAGACTTACAAGGGCCTTATATTTTAGTAGGGCTATGATATAACTAAAACATAAATCCTTTAAAAGGTAAAAAAAAAACCTTGTCACATGGGAGACAAAGTGATATGAAATTTTAGAGAAGAGAGATTGTTCTTTAGAGGGAAAGTAATACAAGCTTCCTAATAAACTCAGATTTTATCAGGGATTTTTAAAAATTGGTTAGGCTTTTGACAGGTGGAAATGGGTTGGAAAAGGAAAAGCATGGGAAGACAAAAAAGCAATATTCTATGTTCCAAAAAACTTGACCCTGCTCTCATTTTCCTTAGCTGTTATTTCAGAGTGATAATTTCCCTAAGCTGGTAAACCCATCATTATTACGGTCCCAACAAAGGACAACTAGCAAAACCTACTGTATCTCTTCTTAAACAGTTTTACTTTTAAACAATTAATTACCATGTATTTTCAAAAATTACATAAGAAGCAGTACAATATAGCTTTTTCTATATATTTAGTTCTTTGAGTGGTAGCTCTGAAGTAGAAAAGAAATAAGAAAACATCTCAAACCAAGTTTCCCTTCTAATAACGACCATTTATGTATACTGACTAAAACATTTTCCTAAGCATTTTTCCTCCTCTGTAACAATCCTAGGAAATAATTGCCATGTGCTTCCTGTTTTACGAACAGAGAAGAAACTAACTCAGAATGGTTACTTATCATGTCCTAGGTCACACAACTGTGAGTGAAAGCACCAAGCTTCAAGCTCATGTCTGTTTGAACTATTAAAAATTATGTGATTCTGCCTGGATGTCATTCCTATTGATTTGTACAATTCTGGTGGAATATATAGGAGATAAGTATTATAGGCAACTGGAAATGGAAACTTGATCTTAGTAGGAATCTGAATTTGACAACCATCTATATAAGATGATAGGTGAAGCTATGAGTGAATGTATTACAAAAAAAATAAAAGTATATGGAGAAGGGACAATTGGAAATATCTGGACTTGGACTTAAGCAGTTTTTCAAGAGGACTTGGGAACACCTTCACCCTCAGACATTAAAGAAGTGTCTATTTTAAAAAGGCTCATTTTTTTCACTAGTGGTTGGGAGCCTTGGACCTGGAGTCCTACTGCCTGGGTTTGAAACTTGGCTGCATCAGTAACTTGTTCTTGTAATCTTGGAAATTTTCTTGGTTTCTTTTTGCTTTGTTTTCTCATCAGTAAATGGAGGTGGTAATGGAAATGATCTAATTGAATTATTGTAAATTAATACCTATAAAGCCCATGAAATAGTCCCTATCAGATAAGTGCAACATTAATGTTATGTATTATTAACATTATTATTGCTGCTGTTATTGCGGTTACGTTATTTTACCCTAAAATTCAACCCAAAATGTAAGCAGTTGTCAAAGTTATATCCCCGAGTTTATGTGATATTTGATGCTTACTGAAACAACACTTACCATGATAGGCTGCCAAGTTAACCCATGAACTTTTACTTAACCATCAATGATTCAATAGTATAAGCCATATTGATGATATTACATAAAATAATCATTATGTGTAAAACATTCTTAAACCAAATATGGTCAGAAATTTATCTTTGGATCTCATGACCATATTTCTTCTCTTGTAGGAAATTTCCTGTCCACATTGTCAATGTATCGAGTAATAGAAGTAAGAACTCCTTCAGCTCCTACTTATTCTGTTTAGCAAAGGAGTTCCAGTTTTTACAAATGAAGGGCATTTGTAAAGGGTTATAAAGAGAAGAATGAGAACATTAAGACAGTAGGGAGAGAAAACTATGGAAACCTGTTATTTCTCTCAATTTTGATTCCCAGATAATCTTTGCTTCCAGTTCTTTCTCTGTTCTCAGGTATACAGCATCAATGGTGCAGAACCCTCTGCCTTTCCTCAACAAGGTCAACCATACCGTAATGTCTTCCTGCAAAGGCCATCCTATACTGCTTCATATCCATCATCTTACCAATGGCTGTCCTCATAGACCTAAGGAAGTTGGTGTTATTGAATGAATCTCTCTTATGAAAACTCTGATTGATATCTAGGGCTGCAGAGTCAGAGCCATTTCCTTAATCACCAGGAAGAGGTAATTAGAGTTTGGACATTTGGCAGGACTGTTCATGGAATTCTTCTGGAGAAGGTGAGGACTTTTTTCAAGCTTCTGTGTATCACATTCTACCTCTTCCTTTGCATGTGTCTCCATTGCCTTGATTCTCAGTCATTTTTGCCCTATGTCATTTTCCTTGTAGTCAGCTTTTATCCAGTCAGGTCCAATTAACAGATTTTCTTCCTAGGTTTCTCAATGGTCCTGATGGCAACCAATAGGATAAATCTGTACATCCTTCACAAGTAGTCTTACAAGAAAAGCATAGACTTAAAGACCTTCTCCTGAAACTTTTAGTAAATGAACAAACAAAAAATAGGAACTACTTTCACCCAGCACACAGCTTCCTTTAATGAAATACAGATCAAAGTTTCTTCATCGTTATTCTCTCGGGGAATTGTAGAAATTAAGAAGCAACGACAATTCCTTTATATTTTACATGCATACATGCAACTACATAATCTGAGTATATGTATGTGTACCTAGATATACAGTACCATACATATATTTTCTTCTTAAGTGCACTTCTGGTTTACTATGGCATATTGAACACAGAAATATCATTTTGCTTTCTTCTTAAATCCTTCAAAGCCACTAAAAATATGTTTTAAAAGATACACACAGGATGAGGAGAACTGGAGAAAAGGCCACAAGGAAATACTGGAAGTTTGAAAGCATGAGGTAAGTGGGACCTGACCTAGTTGCCCTAAGGAAGCTGAACCCCAACCTTGTGGTGGGTAAAACCTTATTTACTGCACAGATTCCTCAAAAAAGTACATAAACTAAAAAAAAAAAAAGTAGTAATACCAGAAAAACTTAGTAATACCAAAAACCTCTGGGAGTGAAAGTGCTGGTGATTTAAAAATATGATGACCTGCTGAAAACTGTTTAAGAAGTTGTTAAATTACTAGATCCCCTCCACCTCACATTCCTGAGAGAATTCATTCTGGACACAACTACATGGAGTGTGAAGACCAGTGAAGGCTTCCTCTGCCCCACTGCCCTCTCTTCCAGCACCTGCACAAATGCCAACATTTATGGACACAGCCTTCAGGCAGATGACTCAAAGACTTTTTCTGCAGAATCTGTAACCTCATATTGGGGGATCCCTATAAACGGTCCACCCAGGTCACCCCCAGTGAAGTTTACAGTTGAAAGCCTTACCCAGTGCTCAGAAATTCCAAGTTAGCTTTTTTTTTTTAATTTTATCCTTTTATTTTTCCAAGTCAGCTTTCTGATATCCCTGTCTTAATCAAAAGCAGAAAGCCAATATTAACTAGACGTCTGAGTAAACAGTGTAACATGGAAAATAAGGCCAAAATACACAAACAGATAAAACAATATGGAATGAGAATATGCAGAGACAAAAATACTACAAAAACAAAAGAAAACCTATAATTTATATCCTCAAAGAAATAAAAGATAATAGTGAATCCAGGAATTGAGAGTAAGAAGAAACTTTCTAAAACCAAAAGCGGTATTAGGATTTAAAAACCTGATTGTTAAATAAAAAACGTCAAGAGACAGTCTGGAAAATAAAGTTAAGAAAATCTTACAGACAATAGAAAAAATAACACATAGTAAAGAATATACAAAACAACATAGATATCACTTCCAGAATTCCGAAGTACAAATAATAGAATGTCCAGATGGAGGGGGAAGACGAACGCATGGTAGGAAATAGTTAATAAACTTATTAGACTATTTCCCAGGAGTGAAGCACAAGAATTACGAAATTGGGGGAGTTCACCCAGTGCCCAGTAAAATAAATTAGAATAGATTCATGCCATGACATATCGTGAAATTTATAAATATTGAAGACAAAGAAAATTTTCTGCAAGCTTCCAACAGAAAAATAAAATGTTCAGGCACACAAAATGGATGAAGAATCAGAATTTCTTTTGACTTCTCAACAGCAGTGGGGCAAGCGCGAAGGCCACAGAGCTGCACAGGATTCTGAAGGGAAAGGACCTTGTGCCGACGTGTTTGTGGCCCTGCTCCCCCCTTCACGCCCTGCTCCTCACGGCACTGAGTCCTCTCCAGAGAGGTCTTTCTGCTTGGGTGGACTCCCGAGAGTTGGAGATAGGGAATGTGAAATTTAGAGGTGAAAAAAATTCAGACCTGTCTCTCTGCCCATACATCTGCTGTACTTTAGTACCTGGTTTACGCTACAGCCCTGCCAGTTTGCCCTACCTGTTACAGGCTTCCAGGTCTTGAGGGCATCCTAATATAGCGACTGCTCCGAAATCATCTCACCTCCCCACCGACACACCTGTTCTCTTTGTCTAACTCCCATTCATCCTAGGTTTCCTGTGATGTGTCTTCCCATCTAAGAGGCTTCACTTACCAGCTTCCTTTCACTTACTCTCTTCCTTTCCACCCTCCTTACACTACTTTACTACTGAAGTGTCAATGCACTTTTGTAGAATTCCATGTTTCTCTCCATTACACCTAAACAAAAGTGTGATTATAGGAATACTTATTTGAGTATTTGCTTAATTTCTATGTCTCAATAAATATGGGTTCCAAGAGAGCAAAGATGTCTGTTAGTTCAACAACTGTCTCCTCAGGGGCTATCAGATTCTCTGATGAATCTTGATAAGTGAATAAGTGAATGCTTGATATACTAGTTGATATTGTATTGTATGCAAAAAATCAAAATGCATCATCAAATGGTATTATATTGTGAAATGTTTTTAAAAGATGCACACATGCGCGCGCACACACACACACACATATACCATTTAAAAAGCAATATTCAGCAAAAATGATTCTTTTAAAATTCCACAAATTGGGCACAGATTTTTAACCTATGAGAAATATTATATGAGAACATTTGGCATATGAAAGACTGTGCGCATCTTCATCTTTTATGTATCATGGGTCATTAAAATGTATGGTTGGTAGGTTAGAGTAGTAAAATATCCAATGCTGAAATATAATAAATTGATTAAATAAGGCTGACAAAAATGTGAAGTAATTAAAGAAATATCACAATGTATATTACATATCAAAATGTTCGTCCTTGATCTCCATTTAGCCTGAAAATTTTAGACGTAAGATCCTTTTAATAATTGTATTCTTATGAAAAAGCATTATATTTATTTAAAACTTTGATCTATAACAAATAGGCTATTTTTAAACTTAAAGTTTCCTTTTATTGGTGATGTAAGTCATAGAAAAGTTTTCCAATGATTAATTTTAACTTGAATCAATAACTTAAAGATTTATATTTGTTGTTCCAGTCCTCAACAAACAGAACAGTTAGTAACATAAGAATATATTAAGAAATTGTAGCCACAGGAAAAAGGAATGACAGTGAGCATAGTATAACACTTTCCTAGTGTTAACTGAGACCCTTAATTACATCATCTAAGAGATGCAAAAGACATTGATGAAATAATTTAATTTTTGTACTATACAAAGTGTTGCCATTTTATGCAGCAGAAAACTGCTGAAATATTTAATAATAAGAAAGGTGTATATGAAAAATAAATTGATTTTGTTTGCTTAGAATAAATATAAGAAAACTATGTTTCCATGTATTAAGTTTAATGAAGTCCTAAGATACATATTGTTGGTAACACTGGCATACCTATAACTTGAAATTATATGATAAACATCTGTAATATGAGAAGCTTTTTTTTACTGTAGGTATATTACTTTTTTATGATACCTTTTAATCCCAAATGATCAAGGTAAGATTTAATTCTATTTTAGGGCTATTCAGTTAATGGTTTTGGTAACTTTTCTTCTTTATTACCACTAGCTGATTCTCATCTACTTTGCACGCAGGATCATTAAACTGGTTGACACTCTTCATAACTCAGGCATGAAAATGACCATGTAATAAGAAGGACTGTAAGAGGAGTTGGTTTTTGTTACTTATGAAAGGGAAACGTAAAGCTATTCTTATTGCCAGTATGGAGAGTTTGGCTCCATTTGACAAGAAATAAGGTGGCATCCTCAATTATAGAAAAAGCTGTAACATGAGGAAAATAGCCAATCAGAAAGGTTAATTTTAAAGCTTTGTGCAAGATGACATCAGCAATAGCAGTGGAGCGGGAAATTCTAAGGGTACATCCCTCCACAGAAACACTAAAAAAAAAAAAAAAAAAAGAGAGCAACTAATTTTTTTCCTCCTTTCCAAAATTCCTCAGGCAGATGGTTGTCTTTCTTTTTTCTACTGTCTTGAGTTGATGGGTGGAAGTTTGGAGCTTTTTTGTTTTTTTTAACATGCAGAAAACCAACTTAAGTATATAGTCTGCCCGCAGGGTTACGGCTTCTAGTTTCCAATGTTCTGAGGTGTATATTAATCGCTTCTGTCCTTGCAATGCTGATGCTCAGCCTCTAACTTCTATCTTCATGTGGAACTCTGTTGGGTTCACTACCACCAGCTTGTATTTCATCTGAAATTTTATATATTTATATCTAGAGGTTGCTTGTTGATAACAACATAGTTTACCATTCTGCAAGAAGATCCTAGCATTTAATTATTTTTATCATTATACCAATACATCCTAATATCAACTGCCAATAATCTTCTGTGTTGGTTCCAGAACACATGTTGAAATATTTTTGCCAGTATAAAAGACAACTGCCTTTTTTACATTTATAATAAAAATTGAAAGGCAATTTAGAAAGCTAAAACTTTATTGTTTTATGTTATTTCAAAAAATGAGACATATTTGATGTCATGAAAATAATATAATGGTTAATTGATTAATTACTGTTGGCTAATTAGAAAAGAATAGAAACAGATATAGAGAATGTATTATGTATTTTACTGAAGCAAGGCCAAACGATGTCATAGCATGCTATAATAGTAAGCATTACACTGTCATATAAATAGAGAAACTGGATGAAAACTTTGCAATATAAAAAGTACATATACATATTTTAAACTCAGAGTCATCATTATAGTAGTATGTATCATCATACACTGAAAATTATTATTTAGTTTTAGAAAAATAATATCTGTTAAGTTAAATCAAAATATGACACTGGTTTTATAGTTTGGTAGTATTTAATTTATAATACTCTTTAGGTTTTATAAATGTAAAACAGCTATGAATATATAAAGTTTATAACTAGTTATGGATATATATTAAGATAAAATAATTAAGTGAACATTTGTAATTTGCAAAGTCCCCTCTTTAATTACTTTAAATATAAAGTAATATTCACATTTTGCTTTCAGTTTGAGAAAACCCACCTAGAACTTTTGGAATTGGATAATCTCAGGTATAATGTGAGAATAGAAGGATTCATACACTACATATGTTATAATCTCAGATAGCAGTAAATAGTAAATGGATTAAAAGTGAAAAATAAGAGTCTGCATCTACAATGTTATCTATTTAATTTTATTTGCACTGGCCATCAGCCTAATCAGGGGAAAACATTTTTCATATCCTGCCTACATCCTTCTTCCAGGGTCCAGACTACATACAGATTTTCCTAGGTTTTACAATGGCATTACATCCAAATAAACCCACTGTAAATTCAAAACATCATAAGTCAAAAATGCATTTAACACACCTAACATTGGAGATCAGAGGCTAGCCCAACCTACCTTAAACATGCTCAGAACACTTCCATTAGCCTATAGTTGGGTAAAATCATCTAACACAAATCCTATTTTATAATAAACTGTAGAACATCTCATGTTATTTATTGAATAAGGTACTGAAAGTGTAAAACAGAATTGCTGTCTGGGTCTAGGATGGTTTGTGAGAGTGTGGGTTGTTTACCCCCATGGCCACGTGGCTGATTGGGGGCCGCAGCTGCTGCCACTGCCCAGCATCAGGAGAGGATTGTATGTCACTAGTCCAGGAAAAGATCAAAATTCAACGTGTGGTTTCTACTCAATGCTTGTTGCTTTCACACCATCCTAAAGTCAAAAAAATCATAAGTCGAACCATTGTAAGTAGAGACCGTCTGTAATACTACAGTTTATACTGCATATCAGGTTAATTATTTGTGAATTAATCTCCACATGGGTTTATGGACAATTTCTAAAGTTGTTTCATGAAAACACGTGTTACATGTTTCATGTTAAATTTTAGAACACTGTTTGTATATAATTTAAGGACTGACTGCATGTAAATATTCCATATTATGGTAGATTCTCTCTAGATCCTTCTATCAGGGTGGCATGACAGAGAATGCATGCTTACCCTAAATGTGTCCATATATATACTGTTACCTACCATATGATCCAGCAATCCCACTCCTGGGCATATATTCAAAGAAAACCATCATTCGAAAAGATACATGCACCCCTACGTTCATAGCAGCACTATTCACAATAGCCAATACATGGGAGCAACTTAAATGTCCATCAACAGAAGAATGGTTAAAGAAGGTTGGTACATATATACAGTGGAATATTATTCAGCAATAAAAAAGAATGAAATAATTCCATCTGCAGCAACAATGGATGGACCTAGAGATTATCATACTAAGTGAAGTAAGTCAGACAAAGACAAATATCATATGATATCACTTATATGTGGAATCTTAAAAACTGATACAAACAAACTTATTTACAAACAGAAAAGGACGCACAGACATAGAAAGCAAACTTATGGTTACCAAAGGGGAAATGTCAAGGGGAGAGATAAATTAGGAGTTTGGAATTAACATATATACACTACAATATATAAATGGATAAACAACAAGGACCTACTGTATAGCACAGGGAACTATACTCAATGTTCTGTAATAATCTAAATGGGAAAAGCATCTGAAAAAGACACCTGAGAAACAGCAGATGCAGGAAGGGCTCTCTGACATACCCTTTTCTACCTAAAAGTAGGCCATAAAATTTCCCATGAGAAAGTCAGAGTCCCTATAACAAGGAAGAGAATATCCTTATCACCGGAGACTGGGAATCAACGCTGAAATGGGTCTGTACAAAGAAACTAAAATAGCCCTTATTTCCCGGTACTGTCCCCCTTACATCTCCTAGTCACTTCTCCATAATTTATTGCTCCTGGTCCAATCCTTTTGTCTTAAAATATTTCTTCACAAATATATTGTTCCTTTGTCTAAAATATGTAAAAGTCTTCTGCTTCTCGGGGTGCTTCCTCAAGACTTCATTTTCTATGAAAGCCCCCATGTGCAAATAAAATGTCAATAAAACTTGTATGCTTTTCTTCTGTCAATCGGTTTTATATAACTTTAATTCTTAGGCTCAGCCAGAGAACCTAAGAGGGTAGAGGAGAATGTTCCTCCCCTTATAGGGTGTTCATTCTCCATGATACATAATAATGAGTTGCCACAAAAGTTACATAGTATAGCTATTCCCCATATCAGAACACAAAATTCAGTGAAGGAGAATTAGAACAGAGAAAAATTATCTAGTTCAAAGTGAAAAAGAAAAGAATTTAATTTTGAAGTTTATTCCTCTGACAGAGAATAAAAAGTAAAAGCAAAAAGGACCCTGGTGTAAAGGCCATAGTCCAATGGAGCAACAAGATGAAAAAACACACGGGTAATACATTTCTAAGTGCCAACCTCTACATCTAGACTGTATCAGCCAAGTCAAAAATATTTTATATTCTATAATGTATGTTCTATAAATATATCTTACATGAATTTTACTTTATAGAATATTTTGTATATCCTAGGTTCATTGCCCAGCTCTTCCCCAAATTATTTTAATAAGATTATCTATGTTTATCACCTGTGCTAAATAGGATAGGTGAAAAAATAAAAGTTTATGTTTGCTTGTGAGAAGGATCAAAATATACCACCCCAAAATACGTCTCTTGGGCATACTGGGTACCTTGAGATAGTCATTTCTAATAAACTGCAAAGACAAGAGAAATTCTAAAAACTGAGTAGAAGTTATCCTTTGTAAGAGACACTTGCATTTTTAAGGTAAATCTCCATTTGTAGGGTGACTCCTCTGTACTAGGAAGACAAGGATGACTCTAAAGCTCTAGAAACACTTACCAGTGAAGATAAGGACTGCAAAACGATCTTAGTCTTGTTTACTGTGCTTTTCCTGGTCACCCCCCAAAACTGGTGCAGCATCTTTTTTTTTTTTTTCTGTCTTTATCTGGAGATGGTATTTAAGGTGGTAACTTGGGCCATTTCAGGGAGTTACTCAGTTTTCTGGGGTCTCCCCCATGTATACAGGAGGTGAACATGTTATTAAACTTCTGTTTGTTTTAATCTTTTATTAAAGGGGGTGGGGTCTCAGCTAGGTACCTAGAAGGAGAGATGGGAATTAATCTTTCCTCCCCTACACTTGCTTATTTACTTATTTTTTTTCTTAGTTTTACCATTTGGGGATCAAAGTAGATAGGGAAACAAGAGTGTCTGTGCAAGCTAGGTACCAGCAGCAGGGAAATAATGTAGAAGTTCCACAACACTCAGGGGTAGTGAAACCAAGTAGGACCCTGTGGGGCGCCTGGGCACAGAAGCCCTCCGTGCCCCTACCCCATTTCTTGTTTGTAGGTCAAGGGATACACCTAGGAATATCTTTGAGCTTTTCTGCAGAACTAAAATCCTTAAAAAATGGAAGGTGCTAACTACTTGTTGAAGCATTCTTCAGAGAAGATCAGGAGACCACCTGAGGATAGATTAAAGGAATGCAGGTCCTGCACACACCCTGATCCTTATTAATAATCCCACTTTGAACCATTGCTATAAAACTCCTCACCAAATTCCCCTGGGTGGGGACACACAGTTTTCAAGGGCAGGAGCCCATGATGACCCCCTTTGCCTGGCAAAGCAATAAAGCTATTCTTTTCTACTTCACCCAGAACTCTGTCTCTGAGATTCAACTGGGCACTGGTGCACAGAGGCCAAGTTTTTGACATCAGTCAAATTGTAGAATTGAGGGCAGTCCTATCTTTCCATGGTGTTTCTCTTGGGTGATGATTTCATTTGTACATCAGAAGAACTTTAATCTCTCTTTCATGAAGATATTTGTTGTTGCTGTTAAAATAATCTAGTAAAGACTGAAGGCTTCTGATTAATCAAAGGATGTCAACTGTTAACAGTGTTTTCCAAAGCCAAATATTACAGAGCTGGACTCTTTTTCTCCTAGAATCCACCCACAGTCAAACAACAAAATTGCTAGTTTTTAGATCCCCTTTATATGAGGAAGAATTCTATCCACATTTCTTTCCCCTTTCCTAATTCCATAAATTATTGATGAGGCATGAAGAAATCCTGGGGCAGGATGGAGCAACATTCTTAAGTTTGGAATCAGAGAAAACTAAGAACAAAAAAATAGAATTCTAAGAGGAGGCCTCAGGGAGGAGCAACAGAGAGACAGGCAGACAGAGACAGACACAGAGAGTTAAAGATATTTTAAAAATGCATAACACTTTCATATTATAATTCTAAATTAAAATTTTGCTAATGCTCTTTTCCTATTCCAATCAATGCTATCAAAATCACCTATTTATATGGATAAAATAATTTTACACATATTTACACATAAAGGACATAACCCAGGCTTATCAGTGTTTTTCTTATAGATTCATCATGTATTTCTTTCTGTACACTATAAGCCATATTTCAAATTCCTGTGTCAGAATTAGGCATAAACCAGTCTAATTTGTTCATTCATTACCTTATTTTTCAAATGATATTTCTAAATTTTATGGTCTCCATCTTTGCCTGGTCATTTTTGAACTATGAGTCATGTCATTAATTTTCTATCCATTAATCACTGCCCTTCTCTCACCTCCTCCTATTAAATGGCTTCAGAAGATATAAAACTTTAATAAAATTGTTAAATAACATAGAATTCTGGTGAGAACATTCACATAATGTATGTTGTTAAATTAATTAAACAAGGAGACCTTTAGACTGAGGTGGCATTAATGTCATGGCAGCTTACATAAAAAAAGAAAAATCTAAGCCTGAAAATTCCTTAAAGTTATGAAATCAGAATGCTGAGTGCAACCAATCACAAACAGCCAACCAGGCTTTAATCTAGAGCCAATCAAATAATTTACTTTTTTTGTTTCCACATTTTCTCTAGATAATTATTTCCCTTGGCTCACTGTGGCTGAGCATTCTGAGTGGATTTTTACTTAAATAAACCCTCACAATTTGTAATATGCCACTGTTTATCTTTTAAACAATGTGTCCCATTTGTTTCTGTGGTGACCTAGCTGGAAAACCCAGAGTTGGTATAAAGATTATTTTAAGCTGAAGACATTTGAAATTCAACAGAAACAGAAAGAAATCTTCTCTGAGCTTCCCTTGAATGACTAAAATCAGCAATTTCAGGGAAAGGAGGCTGCCATAAATTCTCTTTTCAAGGTGGGTCTACTTGCCCAAGGAAGAACAAGAGTAAACCTACCAGAAATCCGTCAAGAAAATCAGAAGACCACTCACACCTGTGTAGAGAAGCAGTATAAAGACTCTATCTCCCCTGCCTTCTAAAAATCCACGTGTCTTTTCTAAAGAAGCGTCTCTGTTCTTCCTATAAGAGCCTTTCCCCCCCTTCCCTTTTCCATACTACCCTAGGTATTTAGACTTCTAACTTGAATTATTTAACCAGCCAGCTACTTCTTTTGTTAGCTCCACGGCACATAACATGCACATATATAAACCTTTTTCTCCTGCTAACCTCTCTTTTGCCAATTTAATTTGCAGGCCCCAGGTACTGAAGAGGCAGAGGAAATGTTGTTTTCCTCTTCTCCACTTCAAAGCAGTACTACTATGATTTTATGCTACTCTCATAAAAGACGCTGTGTTTTTTAAAGGTGATTTTTCTATTACAGAATATTTGTTGGATTTCAGAAATTTCAATGAAATCAGATTGTTAGTTCAAATTAGTTGTATATGTTTTGGAATATTGTAATTATAACTGAATAGTATCATAATAATTTTGAAGAACACCTGAGAAGATCAAGTAATTCAAATAACTAGGATCTATCCTTTGATCTTTGATTCTTTTTTCATTCTAAACTTAAAATACTACTAATTGAAAATTCACAACAGTAAGTAAAAAAAAAAAAAATTATAGCTGACTATGAATCATGTTAGCATATCTTCTGTGGCATCCTCAAACAAAGACGACAGCCATGAGTCCTTTCACCTGTTTGCTGGTTAGTGTTTACTATGCACGTCTGCAAACGAGAGCAAGTATGTGGACTGTGCTATTTACATACAGTTGTAATCAATCTTTGAATTTTGAACTCTGCATTTGATGGAACCCTTAGTGTGGAACCAATATTCAGAACCTAGCAAAAACAAGGTTTTCAAATAAGAATGCTCACCCCCTGACTACAGCTAACTTAATGAAGGGAGAGGATAGCTAGCCCAAACTCTGTTATTTAGACTTTTCTCTGCTTCTAATTTGGAGTTGGAAGCAAGAGACTTCTGTAGTTGGGGAATTCTAACATGCAGAATTGGAGGGTGTGGAGTCATCAAGGCTTCCACACAGAACATGGACAGCTTCATCCTGAGAAAATAGACAGTTGGAAAGAAAATGCTACCTGGATATCTAATGACTGTGGATCCTGGTGCCTGTCCCTACTTACAGATTAAACACAGTTCTACAACATGACTTTGGTGGGTTTTATGAGACAAACTCAATTCTAAATTCTTTAGTTCTTATTATTACTTAAGATAATTTGAGTTGACTTCTGTTCTTGAAAATACAATTATAAATATACAAAAAGTATATCAATGAAGCTATGGAAAAAACAATTCTTGATGATACAATTTAGATATTTGTAACATTTCTTGAGTTCAGTGCACCAACTGGGATATGCAATATATGTGAAGAGAAAAGGTTCATTCCCTAATCCTTCACAGACATAACAGATTTGGAATTACAGAGCACACACAAGAATGCTCAGGACTCATGCATTAGCTTTAAGCTTTCCTGTCTAAGCAGTTGTGCTCGGGATGTATAATGGCCATACGTGTTAATTTTCTGTTGATATACCTATGTGGTTGCCTAGATTTGCCTTATGCTGTTTAAAAAAATTTACCTACAAAGCTCATAACAGACACTGTAGTAATTTAGGATCTACTGTAACATTAAAATGTGCATTTTTTTAATCCAGAGAAAAGCTCACTTTAATTTTTAAGCAGTATGTATATGACAACTGTGTTAATATGTCTTAAGCCTTAGATGTCATATTTTTATACTCATAAGACTGTGCATAAATATGCAGAAAATATATAAATAAATAGACATAAATGATTGTTCACACCAGTATTTTTCCATTTATTTTTCTCAAAATTAAATTTTAATATGCAATGTATGCTTTCCTTACTTCAACACTGAATTTATTACAAATAGCCTATGATAATTATGATAAAAAAATTATGATTGTGGAAATGCTCGTGGCCTTCTTGCTTTCCCCTTGCCATTTCCCATCTTTCTCTCTTCCTTAAGAACAGGGTTTGGGCTTGTTGACATGCATGAGGAGGGCTGTTCATGTTATCAATGATGAAAGGATAGAAAAGCATGGGAAAATGGAAGACGGAAAAGATCCATGGCCAAGACGTGTGTGAAACACTGGCACATAAAGGACCCCAGGGATGCAGGGTGTTGCCAGAAAATTCACGAATACATAGAATGGCTTTTGGAAAGTGTCCGTGTAGGTTATGAATAGAGCTGGGATTAGTCAGAATGCTTTTACTTGGTACTGACAGAAACCACACTCAAACTAGCTACACACAAAAGAGAATATCTGGACCTTGTAACTCAAAGCCCATATTTGATCCTGGTTTTAGATGTGGCTCTTTTCAGGTACTCATCAATGTCATCATGAATCATCCTTACTCTCAAACTGTTTTCTGTTTTCTTGGCCTCAACTTCTACAGTGGCCTTTCCACCCAGCAGCAATGATGATCCCAGGCTACTCTGGATTTACATGGATCTTACCTCAGAAGAGGAGATACCCTCCTCTGGGCTATCAGCTCATTCGAAGGGTTTCTAATTGGCCCTAATTGGATCATGTGCCCATTCCTGGATTAATCCATATGTCCCCCCAAGAAAGGTAATCTCACAGGTCAGGTGGGGTGAATACACTCCTCATTCTCTACAGTAAACCAAACCATGGGCAAGTTGTTAAGTAGCTTTACCAGATTAACAAAGGAAACTTCCAAAAATACATACTATAGGGCAGGAAAAAAAGAGTATTACACTTTTTCTTTTAATGGCGTTGAGAGACAGAAGAGAGGAATCCCTTTTAAATTACTTATTTCTGTTTACCTCTGCTAATTTACAGAGATTGAGGCATTGAGTGGTTTCTCACTTGAGAATAATTATGTCATATACATAATGTCATAGAGCAATGAGAATGAGGAATAAAATGGTCTTTTCGGAAGGCAAGAATTAATTTCTAACCTCACCCAGTATTTTATTTTTCTCTATACATATTTGGGGATATGATACATTTGTATATATTTAGCTTATTTTGAGACAGAATCTATATATTGTAAATGCATAGATCTCAAGTATTCAATTTTGACAATCTTACACACTCAATGTAAACATTACCCATATCAAGATGTATAATATTCCATCACCTCATCAAGTTCACTTCTGGACTTCCTGTCAGTTTCCAAGCTCAACTCCCCACCCTAAAAAGAAGTATCATTCTGATTTCTGTCTGGAGAGAGTACTTAGTGCCCATAACACCTTTAGGGGTCCATGAAAATGTTTTAATTTATTTTAAATCAGAAGGAAAAAGTAAACTCCAGGTTTTTTCAATATACCAGGAGAGTCATAAAGCATAATAATTTTTTTTTTGCATAAGGGAAGGAGCCCATCAAGGCAAATGTGCTTAGTGTCCACAGTGTCATAATGTAACACTGATTTCTAGCACCATAGAAAAGTTTTGTCTGCTTTGGACCTCATGTAAATGAAAGCAGTCATACAGAACGTACTCTTTTGTGTATGGCATCTTTCATTCTAAATCATTTTTCTGAGAATTATCGACGTTGCTATGCATAATATCTGCTATTTCATTTTTAATGCTGAGTAGTATTCCATTATATGAATATATGGACATCTGCTAACCTATTCACCTGTGCATGGTTACTTGAGTTGTTTCCTGTTTGGGGCCATTATGAATAAAACTGCAATGAAGGTCACAGACAAATACTTGTATGGGAACATGTCTTCATTTCTGAATAGTAGTGGAATTTGTTTGTCGTAATGTAGATTTATGTTTAATTTTATAAAATACTGCCAAGCTATTGTTCAAAGTGACTTAATATATTACATTCTCATGTGCTAGTTCCACATGCTACATCTTTGTCAAACATGTTCTTGTCATCGTTCTTGATTTTAGCCATTCTAGTGCATTTGGGATGGCATTTCATATTTTAACTTTCCTGATGAATAATTATGTTGAACATCTTTAAATGTACTTATTAGACATTTATATTCTTGTTTCCAAAGTTTCTGTTCAAGTCTTTTGTCTATATTTATTGGGTCATACTCCTTATATACCGATATTTAGAAATTCTGTATATACTCCTTTGGCAGTTATGTATGTTTTGTGTGTGTATGTGTGTGTGTCTTATTCTGTGACTTGCTGATGCCTATTAATTTCCTCGATGGAGACTTTTGATGAACATAAATTTTATTTTTTAAAAGTCCTACTTATTATTCTTATTTTATTTGGGGATTTTGCTTTTTGTGTGCTAAGTTATCTCTGCCTATACCAAAATTGTGAGGTAGTGTGAAGGCTACATAATTTCTTTTCTTTCTTTCCTTCTTTTTTCCTCTCAAATAGTTTTGCCCAGTCTAGGTGTGATGATTTTCCTTATATGTTTTAGAATCTTATTGAAATTTCTACAAAAACTTGTCTTCTGGCATTTTGATTGAGCTTTATTTAAATCTATAGATCAGTTTGGCAAGAATAAACATCATAACAACATTGTGTTTTCTAATTCATGAATTTGGTGTTCCTCTATTATTTAGGTTTTCCATAAAGAGGCTTTTGTTAGATTTGTTAGACTTATGCTTAGTTATTTGATGTGAAAATTATACTTTATTTCTACTTGAGAAAGAAATAAAAAGAGATCAATTAATCTTTTCAGATACTTTTATTTCGGAAAATATAGTCTTTAATCTAATACAATTATCCTTCAGCCTGTACAACTTTGTTGTTGTTGCTGTTTTAATAATTCCTATAGTACAGCTCTGCTGGGAAGGAATGTTTACAGTTTTTGTCCTTCTGGAAGTGTTTTTTATCACCTTCAATTTTTGAGGGATACTTTTTGCTAGAAATTGAATTCTAGGTGGCAGTTTAATTATTAAATTTTAATTAATTAATTAATTTATTTTTGTGGTACGTGGGCCTCTCATGCCTGTGGCCTCTCCCGTTGCAGAGCACAGGCTCCGGACGCTCAGGCTCAGTGGCCATGGCTCACGGGCCCAGCCGCTCTGCGGCATGTGGGATCTTCCCGGACCGGAGCACGAACCCGTGTCCCCTGCATCGGCAGGCGGACTCTCAACCACTGCACCACCAGGGAAGCCCCACATTTTAACATAGATGTAATAATTTAATTAACAGGATTTCATTTTTCCTTTTGTAGTACCAAAATAAAGCCTTTCAGCTAATGGTATTCTATATCCAGTGTAATTTGTTACCTCAGATAGTTATATACACTTTAGGTAAGTAGTTCTTTACTTAACACATATTAATTATATTTTCATGTTAAAAATATGTAAACTCATATAAGAGAAGTTCAACTAATGACTGAGATAATGGTAACAATGGAAGAAATTCTGTCAAGTTTAAATTAATGTATCTTAGTAGTAACAATTTCTAACTACATTAACAAAAGTAACATGTGTGTGAGAAATAGCATATATTTAAATTAGATATTTTCTTGGTATAGAAATGGTTTTGGAGATTTTTTTTCAGTAATGTTTCTACCCTTCAGAGTTGTGTGCCTCACAATTCTTTGGGTGATAATTAGCTGTCTGAGGGCATTCATTCAAAGGTTTGCTATTGAATTATCTTTTAACACAAACGGTAATTCATATAGTGGTGTTCTGGTTGCCTAGAAGAATGAACTACGCCTTAAATTTACATCTAGGGAACAGTTTACACAGAAGACCGATTCTGGCTTCTTATGTGCTCAGCATGACAAAGCTAATATTGCCAAGTAATCCCAGACCCCAAACTAAAGCAAACTGAAACACCATATCAAGAAAAATAAGGCAAATAAACATTCATTATCTGCAATGTAATTAAAGATATGTTTTGACATTTGAATGTTTGGTTAGCTTATTTGCTTTTTCAATATTTATTCCTATGCTAAAATAGAAGTGGACTGAGATATACAGAATTTTAACATATTCTAACAAATAAAATGTGTATATATATATATTTTTTTCACTACCTACAATTAGTGCTAAGATAGTTCTTGCTAATATGTTTGGTCATTATGTAGAAATATTTACATTATATAACTGGCTGAAATAACTAATTTATTTTAAATTACTTAAGTATAATGCTTTTCTTGTACATATCAATGCACGCTATTTATTTCAAGCCAGAAGTGAACCTCCTGCTAAACTATCTGTGTTCCACCACATGCAAGCCTGATATCACACTAAAGTATCATGAAGACCCTGAGAAGATGGTTCAAAGCAAAAGTAATTTTAGAAGGTTCAGATATGAATGGGAAAACTAAGGAAACTATTCAATATTAGAAAGAGTTGTGAGCCACAATGAAAGTAAATCACGGGATGAAGTGAGTTCACTTGTAAGTGAAAAAGCAAATTTTAATTTAAATTCTTGTTCTACATGTATATCTCATTAAATATAATCACTTGGTGATGTTTCCTGATGTGTACTCTTTTGATTATGAAGCTTTTAATTTATTCTACTGTGCTTTTTATTTTCAAAAGGAAAGCAGAGAGATCACTTTGGTTATAATAGAAATTCAAATAAAAATTAAATTGCATAGTTAATAACAACTGGAATACTTGTCCCCAAAACAGTAATGAGCAAATAAATAATACTATATACTTTACCTTGAGAGAAAGAATATATATAATTAGCATCCTTTCATACTAAATTGAAATTCTCTTAACCTAGGAAACTCTGTTTTCATCCCCAAACCAACTGTTAGCAATACATTTCTCCATTACAGAACAATTGTAATGTCTCCAAATTTCAAAATTTGGAGCTACACAGTTTTTGTTTTTGTAATTGTAAAACCCAGTTCGTACCTGAATATTAATTTTAAAAGATTTCCTTCTCCCAACCTCAATTAGCAATTGTATCATGGTCCTTATCTTTAGTACATGACCTAATTCCACCATAAAACTTCTTAAAATTCATAAAACAGACATAGCCTGTTATAAACTTTGATTGCTCAAATTAGGTGAACTTATGCAATTTTAAACAAATTCTCTACCAACTAGTTTGATATGTACTTTATTTATGCTATATATATAGTAATATGTGTTGACTATATTATTATAAATATGTCAGCATCACATAATGTTGTATATTTATTCCAATATAATCTTTGTTTTTTTGAAAATTGAGTCCCACTCACACAAAAGTCAAATATGAGTAAAATCTAATAAATTCTGAACTTAAGAATTTGTGTACCCAGCTCTCAAAAGTAAAACCTTTTTATAGTCTTATTGAAAATATTAATAAAATTACAGAATAAAATTTGATGATTTATATAAACATTCTCAAGTAGATTGTAAGCACCATGAGAGTAGAGTTCCACTTACTCTTTTAAATATTTTGCCTCAGAAATTAGCATCGTTCTCTATATGTTATTATTTTTATATAAATTAGAAAATATTTTCTGCTTTGCTATGCTAGCAAGCCTGCTCCTTGTTGAGATCTAATCAATCTCTTTCCCTCTACTGTAACATACTGGAACACTCTAATCTGTAGCTTCCTATGAGCTAAGAGGAATAATTGTCCATACTGCTCTTTGAAAATGGAATCACAGGTATTGTACAACAGCACTTTCTATTATTACCTTTGCTGTTGATTATCTGTCATTTAATTTTCATAAGTTGATGCCCTATCCTTTAAGTTCCTCTAGGGCAGGCACCATGAATTAAATTTAATTTTGTCACTGAGACAGCTTATTAACTGAGCCCTTAATACTCTTGAAACCACTACTGAGATAATCTCTAAGTGTAATTTCAGGCATGTTCATATAACTAAAGAACTTTTATTTCTCAAGGCACTTGGAGGGCTATCATTTAAACACATTTATTTCTCAGTTAAGGAAAATAAATTTAAAAATTGTATATGCTAGATTTGTGATTTTGTGATCAGAATCCATTTTCCTGTCTCCCAACTAGCCCCCTTTTTATTATAATTGTGGATAAAGTGGCTATTCCTCTGAAAACTGTCTTACCAGTAACAGTAATATGTATTTTCATGAGTATATACGTATAATTAGTAAGCATTGGTTTATTACGTATAATTAGTAAGCATTGGTTTATTACTATTTATAAATTATTTGAAATACTATTTGCATATATATAAATTTTGCTATCAAAAATGTTTAGAACCCAGTAAAGGCATATTTTAATTTACAAGGATATTTTAAGGGAGGAAATAAGTGTGTGTGTGTGTGTGTGTGTGTGTGTGTGTTGGTGTATACTGTATTTCAAGATGTGGGTGTTATTATGAAAGAGGTAGCACAGTCTTTAGGGTTAAAACTAAGCTTGAATTCCAGCCATGCAACTTGCTAGCTGCATTTCATTTAGTCCCAACTTACTACTATTAGAGAGGGAAAACAATAACTATTTTGCAGATCTGCTGTAAATTTGAATGAAATTATTTAAGTAAAATGTTATGCAGAACACCTGAATACAATACATGATAGTTTTATTTTTTTTTCTTTGAATTTCCTTGGAAATGCATTTTAAATAAGTATGAAATAGAAAATCTCCCTTTGTTCTACCAAGTTCATATAGAGTCACCCTCAATACACAAAAATGCTCTTTATTAAAATGATACATTTTGGGCTTCCCTGGTGGAGCAGTGGTTGAGAGTCCGCCCGCCGATGCAGGGGACGCGGGTTCATGCCCCGGTCCGGGAAGATCCCACATGCCGCGGAGCAGCTGGGCCCGTGAGCCATGGCCGCTGAGCCTGCGCGTCCGGAGCCTGTGCTCCGCAACGGGAGAGGCCACAACAGTGAGGGGCCCGCATACCGCAAAAAAAAAAAAAAAGATACATTTTAAATCCCCCATATATTGTATTTACTTGCAAGAAGAGTATTTTTAAGAAGATGGTTTTGAATTTTTAATAAATAAATCAAAACATTCACAGCTAGTTTCCTCATTTGCAGGGTTCTTTATTGTGCATAATGCTTGCAAAACTGAAATACTACAGTAGCCTGGTTCCTCCTTAGGTAATTTAATTCCCCTCTTATACATTTCCAATTTAAAAAGACTCAAACACTAGAAAGTAACAAATTAGGATAAATGCTTGAACACTCATATAAACAAAATCATAGCAAAATATGGGATTTATTTAAACCATATTCTTCTATGAACTGTCCATTTCTAATGTCTGACCTTTAAGTGAGAGGTTGATGTCATTTGGTAGAAAGAATTCCTTAGATTTACATTTTACAACTACTGTTGTTTTCAACATAATGTGCATACTTGTTATTAGCAATGAATGGCCTTGCCTAAGTATTAACCTGATACTATGCTATGTTGAACAAATTCCAAAAGCATTTTTCCTGCTCATGCCTGACACGTGTCCATTGGTAAAATATACTGAGCAGTGATTTAAATAATTTCTGAACCTACCAAAACACTCTGAAAATTGGTCGTCATAGAGATCTTATGAGAGTACTTGTATTTACAATATATCTCCATGAATTCTGAATTTTATACAGATTTGTATTACTGGGAAAAAGGATTTCAGAATAGATAATAAAGAATAACTGTAAGTAATATCCTTTTTTCTCTATTTTCATTTAAACTTTATGAATGTCAAATACTAAGTATTCACACTTGCAGTGATTTGGGCCCCTGTGGAATTCCAATGTGACCCTGGACTATGGTAGCTGTGAATAAAGACACCACATTGAAGGTGGTCTTCATTGTAATTTGAAGACTATCTCTGAGCATGTACTCTGGATTGGCAGTCATCTAACTGAGGTGGAAAATTTCAAGTCAGATTTCACCTCTAGAAGAAAATGACATCTTCACACTTCAGCTCACTGATACTGGTTTTTGATTATTTAGTTAACAACCAATTTATTAAATTCTCTGTTAGATTCTACAGAGCTTCACAGCAGCTCCTTAAACATGGTTGACAAATTACATGTAGATTGTTTTCTTCGCAAAACCACATAGGAGAGGTCAAGCTACATTATGAGGAATTACATGCAGAATACAAAGTTTTAGCTAAAATTCTAAGGAGTAGCTGTGTGTTATTTACCTCGGGAAATCTCAGGCTCTTGCATGTAGTAAAGCAGGTGATTTAATAACATCAAAGGTTAACTATTTTAAAGACCCTCTATGGTTTTTCTTTTTCTGCTTCTATAGGAAATCACCTGCCAGATTTTTGGTCCATTTATTGTGCTCTTCTATGAAAACAGGTAATATTTAATTTATAAGGTTTACATCATTCTTACTCTATAAATATTAATAGCTTCCTGTGTTTGCCTTCTAGGATGCAGCATGATAATATTAGAAATTTTCAAAACAGAATTTTTGACTTCTAGCTATAACTGTTACATTTTGGAATAAAATACTTCCTAAACAGATATGGTCACAATTCTTTAGAATTTTTTTTTACCTGAGCTCCAAGAAAAGCAATATAATTTCTTTGTAACAAATAAGACCCTCTTTAATTGTTGGTTCACCATTATTTTGCTTCATTTTATTCTAGAGCAGGATAATGTTTAATTAAGAAGAAAATATTGAGTTGATATAAAACTGTTAAAATGTCTTCTAAAAGAGTATTACAACTAAAGGAGAACTGATTATTAGTAAACATACATTAATTTTTTGAATATTTTTGTAAAACACGTTATTCATGAGAATTTTGAATTTTTCATTATACCTTAATCCTTCATATGTCTAGCGGGCCCATTACCCTTGTTACGTGACCATAACTTCCATGCAATATCCATGGTCTCTTTTAAAACTATGTTGTGAATCTCTGGTCCATGATGACACTCTAGACAGTTTTTTAAGTGCCCCAAATTTGTTGAACTAGAGGAAGGGTCTACTCTTATATATTTTAAGGAGTTAGATCTTCTAGCAATCTTATTTTGAGCCCAAGAAAGACTAAGTTTTGGTAACTTCACCTTGGAATAGTAAATGGAATTTTTGTCTGGACTAGAGACGGGGTGAATATTAATCGGTATCTCCTATCTTTTCTATTTGATGTACTTAATAAGTCATTTAATTATATTTTTGTGAGCAAATTATAACTCAGAATCTCTAGGAAGACCAGATCACATTTGTCTTAAGGCAGGGATTTGCTATGCCCAGTAGAAATAAATCTGGAAGGAATGCACCATACATATCTTTTTTAGAGGCCATTATTTTTTTTCTTCTTTTGCTTCCTACTTTCCATAGGAATGTTATTTAAAGGTATCAGAAAGTGATAAATCACAACTTGCTTAATATGGAATAAAGCACTTCTCAGGCCTTTGTTCAGACAGCATTGGGCTAAGGCATTTTAAGGGGAGAAAAAATGATGAGGATTGTCACTTTCTACTGGTAAGTATATTTAGAAATTCAACTCAGCTGCCTTAAAAATAATGTTTCTCTTTTCACCAATGATCAGTAGTAGGACGTGGTTTATAAAGTTCCCACATACTTAGCTTATTCATTCAAGGACTGTTGAACAACCAGATTAGATAGATGATGTGCAAAACACCTAGGACTTAATAAATTTTAGTATGTGTCATGTATGTGTAAATTTCTTATTTTATATGTAAGCATGTGGGTATACATGTGTATGTGTGATATTCTTATTGCCACAGAGGTGAGCTGCCATAAAATGTTGTGGTAGGAAATACGAAGCTATAACAAGAAAACGTATGTGTTTTCTTTGATTTATACTAAGCAGATGAATGAGGATGTGGAAACCTAAATTTCAGTTCATACAGATATTTGGCTTACAGCGCTACAGTTTGCAAACATCTATCCTGATGTTGTTGATCTCAACTTGTCCACTCTAGGTTTCACTAACTTGCTCATTTTGTGCACCTAAGTGTGAAAGAAACATTAAATAAATTATTCAGGTAATCTTCTTTAAAGATAATTTCATAAGCACTTAATATCTAATAGGTGGTTATTAGCTGAATTGTGTCTCTCCCCAAAATTAATGTGTTGAAGTCGAAGTCCTGACCCCTAAAATCCAGAATGTGATCTTATTAATATATAGGATCTTTCCAAAGGTGGCTGAGTGAAAATGAGATCATCAGGTGGACTCCAATCCAATATGACTGGTGTCCTTTTAAGAAAAGGAAATTTGGACACAATGATGTTTCCCTTTCACAAAGGGAAACCTATGTGAAAACACAAGGAGTGGCCATCTGTAAGTCAAGGAAAGATCCCTAGAACAAATCCTTCCCTCGTGGCCTTCAGCAGGAACCAACCTAACTAACACATTCATCTCAAACTTCCCCTCCAGAACTATGAAAAAATTAATTTCTGATGTTCAAGCCACCTAGCCTGTGGTACTTTGCTATGGCAACCCCAGCAAACAAAGAGAGAACCTCTTATTTTGCCATCATGATCCTACTTGGGTTCATATAGTCTATCTTTATAAAATAATGCTTTAGTTAATGTAAATGAATGACCAACTTGTGGCTTGACATGCAAAAAATCTAGATCTTACAGTGGAAAAAATTCTATACAAGATGGACTTAGTCACGACTACCTTAGCCATAATAAACCTCTACACATAAAAATAATGAACTAGAAATGGACTCATTTTCTATTTCCCCTCTAGATTTTTACTATGTAAACAGAATTCATGACGAGCTAAGCCTCATGAGTTCAAAATGTCATTGATGAAAAACTACAAACTGCTCTTTAAAAATCAAGAATTACGGCATTAAAACACAATAAAACAGAGTATGTTCTGGTATGCCCTCTTTTTATTTATATCTGAATGATCTGATAACAACTCAAATTAAATTCTTTAATGAATAAGAAAAATATTATTTTATACACATTCTTGTATTTTATTTCAAGTTTCAAAAAAAATTATTGACTTCTCAACAAGTGACACAGATACGCTATTTTAAAACTAAAGCTGTTGCTTAATCATTCCACAATTTTAAATTTTTATAACTAACATTTTCATAGAAAGTCAAGTATTTAATGACTGGAGATTTATATTTCACAAAAAAAAGTGTCTTATAGGTATACAATGTTATAGCATTACTCTAATATAAGATTTGAAGTAAACGTTTTAGTTTTTGTTTAGTCTAGCTGAGATAGTCAGTTTGTTACACCTGTCTTGAAATGTTCTGGGCGAGAGTCACAGCTGTTAAAGGACATTTGATGCATTCTTGTCATGTGCTGTTGAGAAGCTCCACTTTATAAAATTTCCTTTTGAATAATTTTGAGTTTTATTGAACTAGAAACAACACACATAGTCTGCTTCCAGATATCCTCAAATAATTAGCACTTTCCTCAATAAAAAACTAGCAACAAATAAACCCAAAAGAAAGAAAAAAGAAGGAAAAGAGAGAATGGAAGGAAAGAAAAGAAAAAGGACAAGGAAAGGAAAGAAATTAAAGGAAGGACAAAAAAGAAAAAGAGAACCCTTAAGGAGAGGAAGGTAAAAAGCAGGATGGTCCTACATCTAAGTAAAAGAAAAAGCAAAGGTTTGATTACAGAAAGTAACTTTGTAAGTTTTTGATTTGTTAAATGATGTGTAGATATGGGACAACCACAGCATGCAGATATAACAGACAAGACACAACAGATAAAAAACATGCTCACACTAATATTTGGGAATCATAGTTTGTGCTAAGTCAACATTTCTTTTTAAAAATCATTAATTATTGGAAGCAGTTGGTTTAAAAAGCCTCCCGATTTAAGTGTCTATTCTGAAAAACAATGTTAAAGAAATACCTTCTTCCAGACAAATCTTAATAAAGAGAATATTTTATGCTCAAAATAAGGAATTTTCCCAAGAAAGAGTATGCCTTTAAACATTTTCTATGCTTATGGACGTTTCAAGAAAAAAAAATGCTTCTTTCTTTGTTGTTTGTTTTAAATATACTGTAGTTGGTAAGAACAAGTGTTTGGTGTACTTCTGATTTTTAAAAATACCCTGATTTCTCTCTTATTAATTTTGCAACTATGATAATTAGTTTATTACCCTGAACATTTCTCATCTTTTTTTTTTTAAGTTGAATATATGATACAAACAATGTTTAGTGTCTGGGACAAATGTTACACAAAATAAGTTAAGGGAGAAATATACCCTAATTATTAGTTAAGTGGAGAAAATGAAATACAAGTGTAAAATATAAAAGCAACCTTTTTGAGAACGTGTCATCCTTACCCTTGAAATATGTTATATTGCCTCTAAAAGAGACATGAACACAAATAGTTGAAAAGCAGTGTATTTATAAATCAAATATTTACATTATTTCATATATGTAGCACCACACATTCCTTATATGGAGAAATATAAAAGAAAACATGTGATTTTTCTTATAGCAGGAATTTAGAGCAGAAATTTCCCACTGAATATGTGAACTAGCCATTTGGGAAAAAGGATATTAAAAAATAGGCAATCCGGGGTTTACAAGGGCCCTCTGAGACATTCTAAGACAACCATTCATTTGATATTTTAATCTCCTCAAAACCATCTTAGCCGAGAAGCCATTCCATCTATGTTTGAACACCTGTTGGGACAAGCATCACCACATACTGCCTGCCAAGACTGTCCCCAAATCCCCATTATTTAAAGCTAATATTTGGCTCATATGGAGCCAAATACATTTACTTTAGCCTCGACTTATTAATCCTTGTGGACATGAAAGAGAGGAAAAATGCCTCTTGTCATAACAGACTTTAAATAAGCAAAGATGATTATTATGCTTCCCACTAACACCCATAACAGTGTGTACACACACACACACACACACACACACACACACACACACGACTTGTTCTTCTTCCAGTGAAATACATAAGGACCAGAAACGTATGAGTTGACTGTGAAACTTTTTACCAAGGGCATCCTCTGTACCAGTTCCAAAGTGGGGCAGGGGTAGGGGACTTTATTGCTTGGAAGTGTAGACCCACTTATATATGAAAAAAGATACTCCATGTTGAGTTCTTGTAGAGTGCAGTTATCAATATGTCTATTCTGTCATATGACTTACTAATATGGATAAGTAAGTTTAATTCATACTTTTTTTCTGACACTTTAATGTTCTGTTTCTCTTCCCTCCTCTTCTCAAGTTGTTTTTTCTACGCATAGTTCCAATATGTTGGAACTAACATATTTTAACTGGTTTTACTAAAACTCTTTGCCAAGATGTTGAGAGGACTGAGATTGCAAAATATTTACCTAGTTTTCTATCCGAATTTTATGATATACACAAATTTGTCAAGCACTTCTTCTGTAAGCTAAAAAGATACAACAATACAGAGTCACAGACATCTAAATACAGTTTATTTTACTTTTATTTTGATAGGAATGCATTTATAAGAAATTATTTTAATGTATTTGGGTCATATTTATTATTGGGAGAGTTGGACCAAAGCCATAAATATAGAAGATGTGTAGTTGAATAACACAGTTAGTCCTCTCAAGATACTCAGCCCCTAGGAGACAAAAGAATAACATTTACACAGAAGACATACTTCAAAGTATCAAAATAGCACACGGTTGAAGACATAAAGAGGAACATCTGACACAGGACACTGTCGATAGAGACATTGGTAAAGTGGAATAAGCAGTGAAAGTTTGAGAAAATGACTGTTACATCTTATGAATATCTTCTCTCTAATAACAAAGGCTACCTTAGAGCAGTGGTGAGTCACCTAATTGGAATATAGAGTAAAATGACAACAATTAAGATTATGTTAATAGTCTATAGAGCAGTGTGTTCAAAAGGCAGAGAATAAGACCAAAACAATAGATTTCCATCCCCAAAGAAATTAACAATCAACAAAAGACTAACCAATGATATTTGTTTGTGATTTTCAGCATTTAGGGGCAGGTAAAAATTAAGGTCAAGACTATATAAGTGAAGGCAGAAATCTGTCTATAGAATCACATAAAATAATTAGGCTGTAGAAGGATAAACCACAGAATTTAAGGAGTACATAATGATCAAAATGTCAATTTAAGTATTTCATTTTAGAAGAAATCAAGTTATTGTACTTCCCACTCATTGGAAAGGAAAATACAGTGATACAAAGTATTCCTCAAAGTATAAAACGACCTCTTCCTCTATTTCACTGAATCTAAAATACACCCAAGTGTATGACAATGGCACACTTTTATTTCCAGCGCAAATAAGAAAAATAACACCTGCTATTATAGATGTAATGTAGGATGCCATAGGGAAATAGAAGAGGAGAACTTAGTCTCAGGATGAGTAAGGACTTCTTGTTGGGGGATTGATTCATGAGCCCAATCTCAAAAAACAAACACACAAACAAATAGGGGGAATGAATAAGGAATGGGAGGTGATGTTAATAAGTACAGAGGAAATGAGGGAGGATTAGAGGAAATGAAGGGGATGGTGTATGCTTGGAAAACTGCAAATAGTTTATTACTCATTCAGGATAGCTTTAATGTGGAGAGAGAGAGAGAGAGAGAGAGAGAGAGAGAGAGACTATTAGCTGAAGAGGTTGGTGGGGACCAGACTCCAGTGTTCCAGGCTAAGACATCTGAACTGGGTTTGATGGAAATTCAGGGAAAATATGTGATTAAAAAATAGGAAGAGTTGCATTAATGTGGAAGATGTTTTGAGTGGGGAAGAGTGAAATAAAAGACTGTTTTCCACTATGACAATAGTCCAGATGGAGATCACAAGGACCTCAGGCAAGATCACAGTAGTAGGAATAAAGAGGTTAAGAATAGATTTTAAAAACACTAAGAATTTACACTCACAGAGTCTATTCTACATTTAGCAAGTTTATCTTGAATATATCGATAATATTTTCGAGGACTGTAAGAGATCCTTTGCAGTTTGGAAATACCTTAATTGATTTTGAATAGCAATGAGTTTGGATTTAGGAAGAAAAGAGTAATGAGAATAATACAGATTTATGAACTATAATGTTTTGAAATACAATACTGCAGTTAAAACTGAAGTTTCACTGGGGTACATTACATATCCTTCAAGACAAAAATTTTTTTAAATACTTAATTCACATAAAATTACACTATTTAATTTTTCAGGAATCTGGTGTCCAGATTGAACTAAAGGAAAAAAGCAAAGCTTCATCTTATGGGGAAGGCATCTGTGCAGTGAGAAGCAGATTTTTCCACCCTGTACAAAAACTCTCTCAGGCTGGAATATTGAGCAGAAAGTTTTCTAAAAGGCACAAAATTTTAAACCTGGTTTAAGAAAGAGGCCATTAAAACAGAATATTAGAAATAAAACCCCCATGTTAAAGCATTCAAATAATCAAAAAATAGCCTCTGAAGTGCAAATAGAATAATATGATTGCAATAGATTATTGGAAATTAATTTATATTCTAAGCAACTCTGACTGTATCAGTTATATTTGAACAATGAAATTGAAGTGAATCATGTAGAAGTTACAGTTAATACCTGGTATAGATTCTATTTGTGTACTCTATGTAAGAAATGTAATTACATAAAAGGGAGCTGCTTCATTATTAAGAAATGACTTTTCCATCTGGGCCTGGGAATTATTTTACTAGGAAACAATAAAAATTTCCTACTAATGCACGTGTCAATTACTGCCATAATATCATAATAGAAATGGCAAATATTAACTGCTTATTTATTTTTTAGCTTCTTTGATATAAAATGACTCAGACTGGAGATTTCATGAGATAAATAGAGTGGTGTTCTCAAATCAGATAGCAGATTGTCAGTCACTTCTGATAATGTAGTGTCATACTGAACCATATGAATTGCTATTTTTAATAGGTCATAAACTATGAAATATCATACTTCATATAGTTCTTAATTTTACAAATCCCATATTAAAGTATTCCTAAACTACTTTTTAAGGGTTCTAGCATATTTCATATAGTATTGGATGACTTAAGTTGTACCTATTAATTATATTCACAACTCCCCTCTCTAACAAACCCAGAGAACCACCCTCATACATGAATAACTATTAGGTGGCAGTCAGGACACATGGAATAAGAATTGTGATTGCCTCAATATTCTTAGGGAAAACATTTAAATCAATAATATGGGTTTCCTCTTTGAAAACTATAAATTTCCTGAGTTTAAATAGGAGAACAAAAAAGGAATCATAGTCTATCAATTGACATGAATGATGCAAAAAACTCCAGTTATAAACTGCACGTCTCAGATTAAAAAAAAAAACCATAAACGGTAATATAAACACTGATTTATGTCTCAGAAATGCTAACATCTTTCCTTCAACTGTTTGTTATTCTTGAAGTCATTCTCTCACTGTTACCTTATCCAATCCATTATCTAGTTGATGATATTTTCTAATTATCTCAATCATCTTTCTATCTTCCATCACTAGTTGCTACATCAAGCCATAGTTACTATGGTGTACAGCCTCCAAGGTGGTCCTCAGTGATCCCTGCCTGCCAGTGTTCACTCACTCGTATAATTCCTCTTGTCTGCCCCCCAATCCCTGCCTGACTGGGGGAGGAAGCTGTGACTTGCTTCTTAAGGACAGAATGTGGGGAAGCAACCTGTGTCAATCAACAGGTGAATGGATAAAGAAGATGTGATACACACACACACACACACACACAAAAATGTACAATGGAATATTACTCAGCCATAAAAAAGAATGAAATGCCATCTGCAGCAACATGAGTAGACCTAGAGATGATCATACTAAGTGAAGTAAGTCAGACACAGAAAGACAAGTATATGATATCACTTATATGTGGAATCTAAAAAAATGATGCAAATGAACTTATTTACAAAGCAGAAGCAGACTCACAGATACAGAAAACAAACGTGTTACCAAAGGGTAGAAAGGGGCAGCGAGGGATAAATTAGGAGTGTGGGATTAACATATACACACTACTATATATAAAATAGATAATCAACAAGGACCTACTGTATAGCTCAGAGAACTATATTCAATATCTTGTACTTCAGTTTCTTCACTAGCAATGAGAAATTCTTCATTAGCAACGTAAATAATATTTTGTTATATTTATATATGACCCATAAGGTTATATTGAAGATTAAATGAGCTTATGCTTGGAAAGCACTTAGTTTTATGCTTATTACCGAGTAAATATTCAAAAACACTTTTAAAAGTGTTCAAAAATATAATTCAGTACAATGCAAAGTACTCCCACTTAGTCCCATAGTGTTAGGAGACTTAGAGCACTGAGGAGGGGCCTTCCCTTCAATTCTGATAAAAGAGTTGGGGGTAGAATTTGAACTGCGTGTGTTGTATTGAGACCCAAGTTCTACCACTGAATAATCAAGAGAAAGGCAGGGGCCAAACTGGAATCACTAAATGATCACTTCTGTGCACTTTATCTTCATGCACGTTCATCTCAAGTGGAAAATCGCAGACCATGAACGGATTCTCCTTTGGAATAAAGATGGGAAAATACATCTAATCATGAAGGACTCTCTTTGATGGTCTTTGTATAGAGTGATTAATTCAAAATAGGCATAAGGGCTGGTAAAGGAAGAATGGAGTAAAGTGGTTCTCCTATATAAACATCTAAATTTATTGGTATAGGACCTAGGTATGAATAGTACTTTAATGTTTACAAGGTGATTTAAAGGTGAAGTTAGTTTTCAAAAGTTTGCATGAGTCTAGTTAACCCCGAGGGACCTTTAGAACAGAAGAAAAGGGTCTTTGAGATATATGAGAATTACAAATTCATTCAACACTAAGTTTCCAAGATTCAAACTATCAAGATAGCCAATCTCCCTTGGAAATAGACACCATCTTCTTTTGTTTTCATTGGTGACTATTATGGCTATCTTCATTTTATTCACTCACAGAAGCACAATTATAAAGTCCTAAAGTTATAAAGTCTCAGTCATAAGTGAACCCATCATTCCTTTACAGTTGACCACAATTCACCAAAACAGAATTAGGCAGACCAGAAGTTTCCTTGGATAAAATATTCTTTATTAACCCGTATCTTAATTATGGATTGAGAATCCATAGTGCTTATACATCTGTTTACATTACCACAAAGAACTACCATAAAATTCTATAAGTTATTTTGAGGCTCTCATAAAAATGCAGAATCCATTAATCACTCATGTTATTGTGCTGACAGTATCGGAATGAAACTAATAGTGCTGGCCTTTCCACTTTTACTTAAATTGTAAACATCCAAAGGCAACCTACTGTGCCTGTTTAATGTAGTCTGTGTATAACAGCCATAGAAAATAATGGTTCATGAGTTTTTATTAACAATACACAAATCATGATAATTTGCTAGACATAAGTTATATTATTCATGTCTCATTTAAGTAAATTAGAATAGCAAATATTCAAATATCTATTTATATGCATATACTCTATCTTGTGAATCTATTGATTATAAAATGTTAATGTTCTCTAAAGTGTTAAAATAACCCTCAATAAGAAAAAGAAAAACCTTTTAGTGGACACTTATGGATATTCAGAGACACTTATTTGTTTTGTCTCAATCACAGGAAGCTGATTGATATGCTTTATTTTCATACAAAAAATGTGTCACTCTTATTTTACTTATTATTCACACTCTCAGAACAGTTTAAATTTTAACAATGCCCTATTCTATCTGTGTGTCTATTTATCTATCATCTATCCATCCATCTATTCTACCTATCTATGCATTTGAAGGTAAGCCACAGATGTTATGAACTTTACATCTAAATATTTCAGCATGCATCTCCTAAAAATGACAGACTTCTATAATACAGCATTATTGTAACACTATATAAAATTGTTATTAAATAATATCATGTAATTGTATAGTCCCTACTTGTTTTCCAATTTATCCATGATTTTTTTTTAACTAGAAACTAATCAACCTTTATACCTTGCATTTGTTTGTATGACTTCTTAGGTTTTTTATTTTTCTCCTGTAGAAGAGCATTACTGCCTTTTAGTATGTGTTTTGAAGAATAGAGTATATGTCACTTGTCTTCTAGAATATTTTACATACATATTTGCCTACTGTTTCTCATAATTAAATTTACTTTTTTAGATAATATTACTATGCAGGTGATATTGTGCATCATATTAGGAGATACATGATATCAGTTTGTAATGACTTATGATTTTGCTTTATCTCTTTTTTTAAAACTTTAGTAACAATGTAATAGTTTCAGGTGTACAGCAAAGTGATTCAGTTATACATGTATCTATTCTTCTTCAAATTATTTTCTCATTTAGGTTGTTACATAATATTAGGCAGAGTTCCCTGTGCTGTGCAGTAGGTCCTTGTTGGTTATCCATTTTAAATATAGCAGCACTGCAACTAAGAAGTCCGCATGCCACAACTAAGTGCTGGCACATCCAAAATAAATAAGTAAGTAGACTAAGTAAGTAAGTAAATAAATAAATATTTAAGAAAATATAGCAGTGTGTACATGTCAATCCCAAACTCCCTGACTATCCCTTCTCCCCATTCTTACCCCAGTAAACGTAAGTTCCTTTTCTAAGTCTATATGAGTCTGTTTCTGTTTTGTAAGTTCATTTGTATCATTTCTTTTTAGATTCTGCTTATAAGCATTATCATATGATATTTCTCTTTCTCTGACTTATTTCACTCTATGACAATCTCTAGGTCCACCCATGTTCCTTCAAATGGCATTATTTCACTGTTTTTAATGGCTGAGTAATATTCCATTGTATATCTGGTCCATTCGGACCATGTTATTCTCAGGATATATGCTCAGGAGTGGGATTGCTGGGTCATATGGTAGCTCTATTTTCAGTTTTATAAGGAACCTCCATAGTGTCTGTACCAATTTGCATTCCCATCAACAGTGTAGGAGGTTTCCCTTCTCTCCACACCCTCTCCAGCACTTATTATTTGTAGATTTTTTGATGATAGCCATTTTGACTGGTGTGAGGTGATATCTCACTGTAGTTTTGATTTGCATTTCTCTAATAATTAGAGATGTTGAACATCTTTTCATGTGCCTCTTGGCCACCTGTATGTCTTCTTTGGGGAAATGTCTATTTAGGTCTTCTGCCCATTTTTTGATTGGGTTGTTTATTTTGATGATATTAAGCTGCATGAGCTATTTGTAAATTTTGGTTGTTTTATCTCTTAATTTAAATGGTGACTGCAATAGCTCATCATTCAATAGGCATATTATTTTTATCTCTGAACCAAAAAAGTAATCTATATTGTAATATTTGAGTATGAATACCCTGATGTTCAACAAACTTTCAGACCATCGATTAGATAGATCTATCTAATCTGTGATAGATTAAATCATGGGACAAGTATTCATTGCTTCTTTTGGGGTCTGTAGTTGGTCATGTGGCTTACTTTGGCCACAGAGATGTCAATGGAGGTGATGAAATCACTCTCCAATATCCTTGCTCAGTTGGGCTTATTCTTTTATACTCTTGCCTTTCACCATGAGAAGAATGTGACTGGAATCATCCCTGGTCCAGGTGAAAGAGAAACACATGAGATTGATCTGAACCCAATACGCAGCCTGGAGTAACTACAGGAAGAAGAAATAAATGTTCTTTGTACCTACTACAACATAAGACTGTATACGAATGGAATATAGCATACATTGATGATTTTTACTTGACTTAGTAACTTTGGGTCTTGAAAAATAATGATTCTCTAATTTTTTTCCATCAATATTTATTAACTTGCCTTAAATAAATTTCTCTCTCTCTTTCTCTCTCCTTGTTCTTTTTTTAAATGAGTCATTATGGATACAATATTTTTATTCAATAGGTTATAATTTATTTCGAGCATTATTCTTTTTAAAATTTAAATTATATCAAACTGTACAAGGGAATACCCTTAACACTATTATGTTCTTTGGACATGACCCTGTTGTCTCTGGGCACTTCTTTGATTTCTGTAATAAGAGCATATTCAGTGCTGCCCAGATGTGGGATCACCCATTTCTCAAGGATCTCTTATCCAAGTTAGTGGGGAATGGTACTGAAAAATCAAGATATGGGCTCTATGTTATTTTCAGTCTTACTCTAAGTGATTGCTTCTAGTCCTATTGGAAAGCTAAGGGATATATATATATATATATATATTCAATTCATGATTTCATATAAAGACCTCAAATGCAAATCCGACATTATGCATTTTTTATATCTAAGGCCAAACTTTTTCTAGAGAAATATACTTCAGTTATTTCCAACCAAAAAAAGAAAGAAAGAAGAACATTTAAGGAGCTGAATACATTATCAAGAGGCAGATGGATTTAAAAACAAACATTGGGAAAGAAGAAGCAGCTGCTTAAGACCAAAGAACAAATGACAAGTTATATCCACAGGCACCTGTTCTCTTGTTTTCTTTATTCCTAAACATGGCAGTTTTTTTTCCCTCCCATTTGTCTCTTTCTTTGCTCATCATAACTCTCTCCCTACATTTTCATCTTCTCTATCTTCTCTTTTTTCTTATAGTCTTCAGTTTAATTTTTTGTCTCTCATTTGTCATCTGTATCATGTGGAAATTAGAGAAAAGTGAGTGGTATTTTTATACTCTAGCTTGTTCTCTAAATTTATCTATTCAAGACACCAATCCCTTCTCTTAAAAAAAGAAGCATAAAAGGAATTTAATAATAAGCACAACATGGTTGTACTTTCTTCAAGTAATTTTTGCAAAACTTAGCATGTATAAAATCTTTGCTCCTTTTTTCTGCCAAAAGCAAAAAAGAAAAGAAAAACACTTTATAGTTCTAAGACACATATTTTCTGAAACGTCAGTATAGGAAAAGATTTGATGAGAGAACCAACATGTGTTACCTCTTTACTAAAATACAGATATAAAATCCTAGCTTCCTCAATTGAAATTCGTTATCGTGCACAGCACACATTTTAAACCAGAAGTTAGATCCATTAAAAGATAATGAAAATGCTTTACTGTTATAATGATCATTTTGCATTTTATAGTGTTTCCAATAAGAAATCAGAGTAGTGTAAAGACTTCCAGAGATTACCTAGCAAAGCTCTTTGCCTTTTGATATACTACAACAAAAAAATGTAAAACTTTCATACTCTCGGGACATTGTTTAATTCAGAATTATTTATTTAATTCAGGAAGTGTAGGTAACTGTTACTAAATACCGCTTATAATATATATATATATATATATATATAATATTTTCCCCATATTTTCTTCCTTTACTCCAGTGATATGCCATTATACTTCTTGTTATTTCCATAATGACATGTAATTACAGTCTCACCTCAGAGCACGTGACTAGTTCACCCTGATAATACTTTGTAGCAAATATAGGTTTGGATTTCTCCCTTTCAGTTCTTTGGAATTGATCTTCAACTTGGTATTTTAGTGTTCAGATATATTCTTTACCTTGAAAAGGTATGGAAACTGAATTCTTGACGTTAAAATAATCTATTAATTAATATGTCCTTTAAATGCATACATTTAAATTGAACATTTATATAACAATGGTGAATGAAATTGATTTACATAAAAATCTATAGAGACCTAAAAGTTTTTATGATTTTTGCACACCTCTTCCTCTTAGAATATAAGGTGTTTGCAAGTAGGGAATGAAACCCATCACAGTTGTAACCTTAGTGTTTACCGAAGATCATGGTATTTGTAAAACTTAAAAAACATTTGTATAAAGAATAAATAGTGAAAGAAGCTAGAGGAATAAATGTATGCATTAAATGAGTTTTTAAAATTAATAATTGGGGGATTTCAGAATTGTTTCCAATGTGGAAGCATCTTTAAATCTTAGTTCCTAGAATGAGATGCCTGCATGGAGAGTGGAAGCCAGATTTTTCACCTCAAAAGCTTTCTGAAAAGTAAGCATGAGGTGATGGAGACACAGAACACAGGAAGAAGGGTGGCTGCAGGTACTGTGCATTCACGGCTTCAGTCTGCCTTTAGCTGTTCCCGTTTAAATAACTGCTGAAGACAAGAGTCAGATTTAATTAACACTAGGAATCTGGGGAACTTAACCACAGATCAGTCAATCATCTGTCAAAAATCATAAGTTTTGACAGATGACTCCTAAAACTATGATATTTGAAAACTACAAGTTATGAAATTGGCTTTAGATGCCAAGGGAAGGAAGAACCTAAACCTGCAGTGATTCCGGGGAAGACACACATCCCACCCCTAGTTTTTTCCTTATTAAATCTAATCCGTTAACTGTCATGTAGAGGAAACCTGATTTAAAAACAATCCCAATTCCTTTTTTATTATTTATATCTTTCTGTGTTATGGCTCACAGAGGTTTTGTTGTGGTAATGATTGTTTTTATTTGTGTTCACAAAAACTTCTTAATCCAAATGAATGTATCTCTTCTGGTGGGTTTTTGGAAACAGTAACAAAGCAGTGAGAAAGATATTTTGGGATGGTAGGGAAAGGAGAAAAACTTTCTAAATACAAGAGTAGGCTTATAATTCTTAAGGAACAGTTTAAATACTATATAAAATGAGAATTCAGTGAGTTTACCAAGCCTAATAGAGGAAGTCAGAGTTAGGAGGGTTATTCCTACTCAAGGGCTCCAACAGATTCTAATTGCAGGCTTACAGATCTCGTGAGGGACTTCATACCGGAGCACACATCAATTTCATGACCCCGGTGCAAGAGACTCGCAACGTTCAGCTGGGCTTTGAGAGATCAGTAAGGGTCAAACTACCAATCAAAATTAAATTTAGGGTTTTTCTAGTTCAACTTCATCATTTACAGACTCAAAAGTGAATCTCAGAGACGTAAAGAAACTTACTCTATTTCAGTTTGAAATTTTAAACTAAAGGTACAAAGAAGGTACTATAAGTTTTGTTGAGACTACTTGACTGAATTAAAAACCACTAAAAGAGCAACTTAGGAAACTCATGAGAGTTGAAAGATGCTTCCAGTATCAGATAAGCTGTAGCGTTTCTTGATTCACAAAATTGGAACGGTAAATAGAATTTAGAGAGAGTACAGAGGTTTGGTCTCATGAGGTAATTAGTAAGATTTCTCTATTTGCATAGCCTAGGAACCACAAAACATGGGGTTTAAAATAAGGAAATCACAGGTAGCCAAGCAGACAAAGGCAATCCCATTGTATTTCAGTTAACAGAATCACTGAAAACAGAAGATGGATCATTACAAAAGGTGATACAGAGCAAAACAACAACAAAAAATCCAGAATATGTGTAAATAAATTATAGTGACAGTCAATCCTTCTGAAAGACATGCTAAATCTCAAAAAGAAGAAAATTCTATAGAATATAAAGCTTGAAAATTATTTATCCATTAAAAACTGACATATTATAACTTTCAGTGGAAGCTAGTTGGCATTATTAAAATATGAGAAACACCCAGGAAGACAAACTCCTTCACTGCGTACACTTTTGAGATTAACAAAACCAGGACTATGATGAAAATATTGAAACTCTGTTTCCATATATACATCTGACATTTTATGACAAAGAGGTTATTTCTTAGACATTTTATTTTCTTCCCTTTTCTGGTGATTTATTTTAAATTAAATGATGTAAAATGCTAAGTCAGTTTAAAGTTGCAGCAGAACTAATTCAAATAATGAAATAACCCCTTACAGCAAGTCTTTGAATCATTAGAGGATTTTCAGATAATTTCTTGTGAATGCAAACAAGATAATCATACAAGTGCACATATCAAGTAGCCCTTTCTTCAAACACTAATGGTCATGCATATTCAACAGAATGCAAATATTGACTTTTCTGATAGATTGGATCAGATTGAAAAGTGTCTGATAGGAAAGTATAATCATTTTGTGGAATGTGGCAATGACCTTCATACTCTCAATGCCAAGGATGTATTCCACTTAAATCTCTGATTCTGCTAACCTTTAAACAGTTTCCACAACTTGAGAAATAAAATAGACATCTGGGAAAGGGCAGTCTTTGCCAGTACAATAAAGGCTTGGAAGAAATAAACAGGCCTCGTGTCTCATGATGTTTCTCAGGAGACCCAGACCAACAAAGCCTAAGGTTGCAACTGACTTCTCAAAAAGACAAACCAGCACATGAAAATCTTCCTCCCTCTGAAAAAACTGGGGAGAGAATAGAAAAGGTCAGCTGACTGTATACTAAATAATCAATATATTCTGGAAATATAATACTGAAATTAGCTTGAAGTATTTAATGCTTCAAGGAGAAAAATATCCTAGTACCTTTCAACCAAGATACTGTTAAAAATATTACAACAGGTTTTAAATTTATTGAACATAGACTGATGATGCTCCAAATACAAGTTAAAGCACAGCCATAGGATCAAAACTTAAAAAAATATGGCTAACTATATATTGACTTTTATACATGTACTCTAATAACTTAAAAACGAATGCTACCTTATTGAAATATTAAATGCATTAGATAGTGATGTCAGTCTAATGTCAAAAGGTTACAAACTACATGGTTTCATTCATATGTCACTCTGGAAAAGGTGAAAGTATATGGACAGAAATCAGATCAGCAGGGAAGGTTTGACTGTGGAGGAAAAGCATTAGGGAGTATTACTGGTTGATTGATGGATCTGTCTAGTATCCTGATTTTGGTAGTAATTACAAAATGCTAAACAGGTCTTAAAACTCATAGATCTGTGGGTTTTCTATTCTGTTCATTGATCTATATTTCTGTTTTGTGCCAGTACAATACTGTTTGATTACTGTAGCTTTGTAGTATAGTCTGAAGTCAGGGAGTCTGATTCCTCCAGCTTTGTTTTTCTTTCTCAAGATTGCTTTAGCTATTCAGTGTTTCATGTTTCCATACAAACTGGAAAATTTTTTGTTCTAGTTCTGTGAAAAACGCCATTGGTAATTTGATAGGAATTGCATTGAATGTGTAGATTGCGTTGGGTAGTATAGTAATTTTCACAATATTGATTCATCCAGTCAAAGAACATGGTATATCTCTCCAGCTGTTTGTGTCATCTTTGATTTCTTTCATCAGTATCTTACAGGTTTCTGCATACAGGTTTTTGCCTCCTTAGGTAGGTTTATTCCTAGGTATTTTATTTTCTTTGTTGCAGTGGTAAATGTGATTGTTTCCTTAACACCTATGTTCACCTAATCTATGATAAAGGAGGTAAGAATATACAAAGGAGAAAACACAGCCTCTTCAATAAGTGGTGCTGGGAAAACTGGACAGCTATATGTCAAAGAAAGAAATTAGAACACTCCCTAACACCATACGCAAAAATAAATCCAAAATGGATTAAGGACCTAAATGTAAGGCCAGAAACTATAAAACTCTTAGAGGAAAACATAGGCAGAACACCCTTTGATGTAAATTGCAGCAAGATCTATTTTGACCTTCCTCCTAGAGTAATGAGAATAAAACCAAAAAAAAACAAATGGGACCTACTTAAATTTAAAAGCTTTTGCAGAGCAAAGGAAACCATAAACAAGATGAAAAGACAACCCTCAGAATGGGAGAAAATATTTCCAAATGAAGGAACAGACAAAGGATTAATCTCCAAAATATAGAAACAACTCATGCAGCTCAATATCAAAAAAACAAATAACCCAATCCAAAAATGGGCAGAAAACCTAAATAGACATTTCTCCAAAGAAGACATACAGGTGGCCAAGAGGCTCATGAAAAGATGTTCAACATCACTAATTATTAGAGAAATGCAAATGAAAACTACAATGAAGTATCACCTCACACCGGTCAGAACAGCCATCATCAAAAATTCTACAAAAAATAAATGCTGGAAAGGGTGTGGAGAAAAGGTAACCCTCCTGCACTGTGGGTGGGAATGTAAATTGATAGAGCCACTATGGAGAACAGTATTGAGGTTCCTTAGAAAACTAAAAATAGAACTACCATATGACCCAGCAATCCCACGACTAGGCATTTACCCAGAGAAAACCATAATTCAAAAAGATACATGCACCCCAATGTTCATAGCAGCACAATTTACAATAACCAGAACACGGAAGCAACCTAAATGTCCATCAACAGAGGAATGGATAAAGAAGACATAGTACATATATACAATGGAATATTACTCAGCCATAAAAAGGAACCAAATTGGTCATTTGTAGAGAGATGTGGATGGACCTAGAGACTGTCATACAGAGTGAAGTAAGTCAGGAAGAGAAAAACAAATATCGCATATTAATGCATGTGTGTGGAATCTAGAAAAATGGTATAGATGATCTTATTTGCAAAGCAAAAACAGAGACACAAACTTAGAGAACCAAGTATTAATCCCTAGGGGGAAAGGGGTGGGGGGTGAGAGGAATTGGGAGATTGGGATTGACATATATACACTATTGATATTATGTATGAAATAGATAACTAATGAGAACCTACTGTATAGCACAAGGAACTCTACTCAATGCTCTGTGGTGACCTAAATGGAAAGGAAATCCAAAGAAAAAAGGGGATATAAGTATACACATAGTTGAGATACTTTGCTGTACAGTAGAAGCTAACACAACATTGTAAGGCAACTATACTCCAATAAAAATTAATTTAAAAAATAAAAGTTATAAACAACAACAAAAAACTCATAGATCTGTGCATGAAAATAAGAAATAAAAAATTTCATATATAAGTGTGTGGATAGAGATATAGAAATAGGTATAGGGATTGATATAAAAGTATATAGATATTTATTCATATATCTCTTGATTATGTGGATAATGGTTGTATGTGTCAATATGTTGTCAAGCTCACGGGACAAAACCTGCCCCCAGATGTTTACAGTAGCTTTATTCATAATTGCCAAAACTTGGAAGTAACCATTATGTCCTTCAGTAGGTGAATGGACAAATAAACGGTGGTCCATCCAGACAATGGAATATTATTCAGCGCTAAGAAGAAATAAAATATAAAGCCATGAAAATACATGGAGGAATTTAAATGTATGTAACTAAGTAAAAGAAGTCAATCTGAAAAGCCTAGGTACCGTGTGATTCTAACCATACAAACCTGGAAAAGGCAAAACTATGGAGACACTAAAAAGGTTAGTAGTGGTCAAGGGTTAGAGGCGAGGGAAGAATGAATAGGCAGGAATGAATGCAAAGGAATTTTAGGGCAGTGAAAATACTCTCTACGATACTATAAAGGTAGATACATATAATAATAATTTTTGAAATCTTATACAACCCCTATAATTGAATTATACCTCAATAAACAGTTAAAAGTCATGTTAAATAAATGTAGATATACAGGAAATAACTTTGGAGAAGCTATTCCCATAATTTTAAATTAAAGCCAAATTTAAATATTCAAAATAAAACAAGGTAAACTTCAGATGCTACACAGTCCAGTGGATTGTATTCAAAGTAGTGAGGTTGAGTCCATGTTTAGTCAAGTCTGTTTTAAGAATTTAGGCTATATGATCAATATTAAAGCAGTTTCTATGTGACTGTCATATCATGATAAGAATTTGATATGTTGGATTTTGGGCAAGAAAGATATATTGGATTATATACAAAATTGCCTTCTTTATCAAAACACTCTTAAAAGTACTTAATTTTGTTTATTTTATTTATTTATTTATTTTGCGGTACGCGGGCCTCTCACTGTTGTGGCCTCTCCCGTTGCGGAGCACAGGCTCCAGACACACAGGCTCAGCAGCCATGGCTCACGGGCCTAGCCGCTCCGCGGCATGTGGGATCTTCCCGGACCAGGGCACGAACCCGTGTCCCCTGCATCGGCAGGCGGACTCTCAACCACTGCACCACCAGGGAAGCCCAATTTTGTTTATTTTTTTTTAGGTTCTTTTGATGCATTTTCAAAGAAAATGATATTGTAAAATCATGATCAATAAAGTTACTTAAATTTTAAACACTTTTAAATATGAATAAATTATTAATACTACCTTGTTATGAAATATGTATAATAAAAATGTGTTAATATAGTATATAAAATGTAATAAAATGTACCAATACTTCTTCTTTTGTAATTTTAACATTAATTCACGTACATATAAATTATAGTATCATTATGTAAATTTCTTTCTTTTCCAACTCATTAATATAGGGAGAAATACAAATAGATATGAAAATTCATAGGATGATATGATAGGTACTACACTGAAAGGCTATTTAGTTTTTAGCTTAAAGTATAATCTTATTCTTTTCCTGAGTAAACATTTTAAACTTAATGCCCTATGAATCATCATAACCTTAGTCGAAAATGAATTGAATAATACACTCACTCCTGAACACTTTCCAGTGAATGAAATATGTGAGACACGACACACAAAGTTTTAAAATTGAATCATAGCTAACAAATAATTACTCTCTCTAGCTAGGTGTTAGATGTACATGCCCAAACTTGCTGTCTTCACTCACCTGGAGATCAGAATATAGCAGCTACTAGCAGGATGTTAGCAATGGAATCCCAGAAGTGAGTGAATAGAAATAGACTTGGTAAAAAAAAAAAAAAATTATCTAGATGTGGATCAAGTTGCCAACACTGATTTCCCAACAAAATTTATTACACTGTTACTGATTTGGAAATACCATCAAGGCACAAAAATAAAAGGGCTATTAATATATTCAAATTGGAAATACCATGTTTTGATTTCATATAATTTTATCTTAATGTAAATTCACATGATGTATTGTTTTCTCTCATATCTACTGAATAACCAACGCCAATTCATAATGTGCATCTAATTTTGTACCCAGGATACTTGAGCTTTGGGAAAGCAGAAAAACTGAGCTCCTGGAGAACTAGCAGTATCCAAGTTGTGAACCTATTTTGGTGGTTCCATCATGAACCATCCTCAACTCTGCATGTTCTTTCTCTTACCTAGTTCAATACTTCTGTTGGAAGATAATTATTTGTAGAAACTTTTTTCATGTATTCTATCAAATATTTTAAGATAGAAGTACAAGTCAAGCTCCTGCATTATTAACTCATTAAAAATATTTATCAAAGATCTACTACATACTAATATTCTATAGATAGGGCATACAGAAGCGACCCAAAAAGATGGAAACCCTGTCCTCACGTAACTCACATTTTAGTGAAGGAAGCGGACATGAACAGGATAAACAAATAAAAGACATAGTTTGCTAAAAGTTTATAAGGCCACAACAAAAGAGAAAGCAGGGTTAGAGGAGAGGAAGTACTAGAATGGCAAGTTTCAGTTTTTAATAGAAGGGTCAGAGTAGACCTCATGGAGAAGTTGGCCTTTAAGCATGGACAGACATCAATGATATAAAAGAATAAACCATGTGGACAAGTGAGGAAGTAAGGAAGAGTGTTTCAGAAAGAGGCAGAATGGAGTGCAAAGACCCCAGGAAGAGACTGTCTGATATGTTTTTGCTCAAGAAGCAGCAAGGGGGGTGAGGCAGGAGCAACATGAGTGAAAAGAAAGTGATACTGGCTGAGGTCAGAGATGCAGAGGCAGGAACACATTTCACAGGGCCATGTGAGTAATTTTAGGTCTTTGGCCTTTAGGCTGGTAGAGAGCCATAAGAGTGGTTTGAGCAGAGTGAGTCTATAGGAATCCTTCTGGCTGCTGGACTGAGAAGAGTTTGAAGGGAAGAAAATGCAGGCAGGTAGTGAGTAATTGGGATAAACTTCTAAGCAGAGATACAAAAGCAGTAGAAACAGAGGTGTGGGGCCTCTTAGAGCTTTGATATGGAGACAGTGACCTAGTGAAAGAGAGGATTCAAAGTTGATGCAAGATTTGACTGAGCACATGGAAGGAAGGAGAAGCAAATTGAGAAGATGAAGAGACCTAGAGAAGGAAGAAGTATTCTGGGTTGGATAGGATAAGTTTGAGATGTCTTAGGTATTCATGTATAGATATGTTTCAATATGTCTCACACTGTGTGTGTGTGTGTGTGTGTGTGTGTGTGTGTGTGTGTGTTTTGTTTTCTTTTGTTTTCTAGAAATAAGGCATTATGATGCTTTATGTGATATCAAGTGGTGTCTCCATGGCTTGAATGTCAAATGTAAACCAAGATTTCAAAAAAATTGTCAATAATTATTTTTTCAATAATTCAGTGATGTGGTTGATGTAAAACTTGAAAAAAAAAGTCATGACACTCTTATATAAATGAACTCATTTCCAAAGGCTCTTGGTAGATTATGCTTCAAAAAAAAGAAAATTGAATGGTTTATGAGTTAACTTTATTACTGAATACAACAATATCAACTAAAAAGGAACAAGAAAAATTATGTAAGTTGCATATGAGGCATTTGATAAATTGCGTGATTTCTTTGAAAAATTATAATATAATTTATACCTGGGAAACAGTGTCCTTTTCAAAAGTATGAAATGAATTTTACCTTTGCATATGTTTTAATCATAATGAAAATTACTCAAAAGTAAATGGAAAAACAGTATACATTTTTTTTTTTGCTCTTGGTGTATACAGAAATCAAAGACTTTAAAGCTGTGTGATTATAGGACTTTCTCACACCTTATTACAGGCTCACAAAAGAAGAACTCTTTTCAAGGAATCTGGCTTTTGAATTAAGAATACTCTACCAAGTGACCCAGCAATCCCACTACTGGGCATATACCCAGAGAAAACCATAATTCAAAAAGACACATGCACCCCAATGTTCACTGCAGCACTATTTAAGATAGTCAGGATATGGAAGCAACCTAAATGCCTATCAACAGAGGAATGGATAAAGAAGACATGGTAAATATATACAATGGAATATTACTCAGCCATAAACAGGAATGAAATTGGGTCAATTGTAGAGACACAGATGGACCTAGCAACTGTCATACAGAGTGAAGTAAGTCAGAAAGAGAAAAACAAATATTGTATATTAACGCATATATGTGGAATCTGAAAAACTGGTATAGACGATCTTATTTACAAAGCAGAAATAGAGACACAGATGTAGAGAACAAACATATGGATACCAAAGGGGAATGTGGGGTGGGATGAATTAGGAGATTGGGATTGACATATATACACTACTGATACTATGTATAAAAGAGACAACTAATGAGAACCTGCTGTATAGCACAGGGAAATCTACTCAGTGCTCTGTGGTGACCTAAATGAGAAGGAAATCCAAAAAAGAGGGGATATATGTATACATACAGCTGATTCACTTTGCTGTACAGTATAGACTAACACAATAGTGTAAAGCAACTATACTCCAATAAAAATTAAAAAAAAAAAGAAACTAGAGAAATAAACCAGAAAAAAAAAAGGTATGCTTACACTATACTGTAATGTATTAAATGTGCAATAGGAGAACTTCCCAGGTGATCCAGTGGTTAAGAATCTGCCTTCCAATGCAGGGGGTGAGGGTTCAATCCTTGGTTGGGGAACTAAGATCCCACAGGTCGTGGAGCAACTGAGCCTGCAAACTGCAACTACTGAGCCTGAGCCCTCTGGAGCCCGTGCGCCACAACTAGAGAGACTGTGTGCTGCAGCTATTGAGCCCACGTGCTCTGGAGCCCATGCACCACAACTAGAGAGAAGCCCACATGCCACAACTAGAGAAGCCTACATGCTGCAACAAAAGATCCTGCATGCTGCAACAAAGATCCTGTGTGCCACAACTAAGATTCAATGAAGACAAATAAATAAATATTTTAAAAAAAAAGAATACCTTAGTGGAATGCCTTTTTGTGACAAGGGGGGGAGGAGTAGTGAATAACACTAAATTTATTTTCACCTGATTTTTGGTTTCTGTGAACATGTATGTGTGTGTGTGTGCATGGTATGCACATGCCTATGTGTAAGACAGTTGTTTTACTTGGAATATATAATTGATTCAAATATTAACAATTTGTGTAATAAGATTACAGGTTATTAAACGTGGCCAAGATGGTAGAGTAGGAAGACCCTGAGTTCCCCTCTCCCATGGGCACACCAAAATTACAACAATTTACAGAGCAACTGTCTACGAAAATGACATGAAAGCCAGCAGAAAACACTTTCCACAACCAAAGGTATAAAGAAGGAATGACAAAGAGATGGGTGGGAGTGTCAGAGACTATATATAGACCACCCACAGGTAGACAGCCCACAAACAGATAGGAGGATAATCACAACTGCAGAGATCCTCCTCAAGGAGAAAGGGGTCCGAGCCCCACATCAGGCTCCACAGCTTAGGGAACCTGCAATCAGGAAGCATATCTGGCTTTGAAGACCAGTGTTGCTTGTGCGTGGGAGCTGGGGGGCTGTAGGAAACAGAGACATTGCTCTTAAAGGGTGCACTAAAAATCTCATATGCTCCAAGGCAGACTGCAGAGGCTGTAATTTGAAAGGAACCTGGGTCAGACACACTGGTTGATCTTGGAGAGCTTCCCAGAGAAGCAGGAGACAATTGGGATGCTACCTGAGAGCACAGACTCTGGAGGCAGCCGTTTTATGGAGCTCCTTCTTCCACGAGGACAGTGGTGCCGGCAAGCACCATTTTGGAGTCCTTCCTGTAGCCTATTAGTGTCTGGGGATCAGCAGCCCAACAGTGATCTATATCAGCCTAGGGACCTCAAGGACCCTGCTGCCAGCCATGCTAGGACCCAGCCATGCCCACCAGTGGCCAGCACCAGCTCTGGGACTCCCTACGCTACACAGCCAACCATGCCAGGACTAGGCCCCATCCACCAATGGGCTGGCAGCCACCAAAGACGGCAGGGCTGAAAGTCAACCAGACCAGTATGCTCACCTTCCTCAGCCCCACCACAACAGAATGGCCCACACAGTCCATGTGAAGTGCACCCCTAGAGCATATAGCTCTAAGGATCAGAGGGGAGAGTGTTGCTATGCCCCAAAGGATATATCCAAAACAAGGTTACTTCACTACGATTGATTGGGAAACATAACCAACCTATCTGATACATAGAAACAAACATAATGAGTTAGGAAAAATAAGAAGAAAGAGGAATATTCTCCAAATGAAGGAATAAGACAAGACTGCAGAAAAAATAAATAAACAAAGAAGAGATAAGCAACCTACCTGATAAAGAGTTCAAGCAAGTGACCATAAAGTTGCTTAACAAACTTGGCAGAAGAATGGATGAACACAGGAGAATTTTAATAAAGATTTTAAAAATATAATGAAAAACCAAATAGAGCTGAAGAAGAGAGTAACATAAATTTTAAAAATACACTAGAAGAAATCAACAGTAGACAAGATGGTACAGAGGAATGGATCAGTAAACTGGAAGACAAATTAGTAGATATCACCCAAACTGAACAGAAGGAGAAAAAATAACTTTAAAAAATGAGGATAGCTTAAGAGACCTCTGTGATGACATCAAACATGCTAACATTTGCATTATAGGGGTCCCAGAAGTAGAAGAGAAAAGAAGAAAACGGGAGAGAATTTATTTGAAAAAATAATAAATAAAAACTTCCTTAACCTGGGGAAGGAAATAGACATCAGTTTCAGGAAGGACAGAGAGTCCCAAAGAAGACGAACACAAAGAGGACCACAACAAGACACATTATAATTTAAATGGCAGAAATTATAAAGAATATTAAAAGTAGCAAGAGAAATTCAACTACATACTTAAAAGGGAACTCTCTGACTTTGCAGAAAATTTGCAGGCCATAAGGGATGTTAATAACATAGTCAAAATGATGAAAGAAAAAACCTTCAACCAGGAATACTGTATGTGGCAAGGCTATCATTCAGATTTGACAGAGAGATAAAGAGTTTTACAGACAAGCAGAAGCTAAGAGTTCAGTGCCACTCAACTGGACTTACAAGAAATGTTAAAGGGACCTTCCTAAGTGGAAGAAAAAGACCACAATTTTAATGCTCCAATCAAAATACATAGAGTGGCTGAAGGAATTAAAACAAAAACAAGACTCATATTTATGCTGCCTACAGGAGACTCCCTTCAGCTCTAAAGACACACAGACTGAAAGTGATAGGATGGAAAATGAGATTCTGTGCAAATGGAAATGAAAAGAAAGCTGGGGAAACAATATTTATATTAGACAAAACAGAATTTAAAACAAAGACTTTAATAAGGAAAAAAGATGGACATTACATAATGATAAAGGGACTAATCCAACAAGAGAATATAACATAAGTATAAATGCACCCAAAATAGGAACACCTAATTACATAAAGCAAAACTTAACAATCATATAATGAGAAATTGACAGTAACAGAATAATAATAAGGGACTTTTAACACTCTAATTACATCAATGGACAGATCAACTAGACCAAAAATCAATACGGAATAACTGGCCTTAAGCACACATTATACAAAATGTACTAAATAAATACATACAGGACATTATACCCCCCAACAGAAGAATACACATTCTTTTCAAGTGCACATGAAACACTGTCGAGGATAGATCACATCCTGGGCCACAATACACGTCTTGGTAAACTTAAAAAGACTGAAATCATATCAAGCATCTAATCTGACCACAATGGTATGAGACTAGAAATCAATTAAAGGAAAAAAAACTGCAGAAAAGGCAAACACAAAGAGGGTTAACCATATGCTAATAAACAACCAGTGGGTCAAGAAGAAATCAAAGGAAACATTTAAAAAATAACCAGAGACAAATGAAAATGGAAACATAATGATCCAAAATCTATGGGATGCAGCAAAAATAGTTCTAAGAGGGAAGTATATAGTGACACAAGCCTACCTCAGGAAACAACAAAAAAAATCTTAAGTAAAAAATCTAACCTTACAGCTAAAGGAACTATAAAAAGAACAAAGCCCAAAGGTAGTAGAAGGAAAAAGATAATAAATATCAGAGCAGAAATAAATGAAATAGAGAAAAAATAGTCTATCAATGAAACTAACAACTGTTACAAAAAAACAAAAACAAAATTCATAAGCCTTTAGCCAGACTTACCCAGAAAAAGACAGATGGTCCAAATCAATAAAATCAAATGAAAAGAAGTTAAACACACAGAAATCTAAAGGATTGTAAGTGATTTCTGTGAACAATTATACACCAAAAAGTAGACAGCCTAGAAGAAACAGATAAATTCCTAGAAAAATACAATGAAGAATGAATCAAGAAGAAATAGAAAACATGTACAGATTACCAGTAATAAAGTGAAATCAATAATAAAAAATATCCCAACAAACAAAAGCCTAGGATCTGATGGCTTTAAAGTTAATACTACAAAATACTTAAAGAAAAGTTAACATCTGTCTTTCCCAAAGTATTCCAAAAAGTTCAAGAGGAGGGAACACTTCCAAACTCATTTTATGAGGCGAACATCATAATGATACTAAAAAAAGACAAAGACACCATAAAAAAAAAAAATAGGCCAACATCACTGATAAACATAGATGCAAAAATCCTCAACAAAATATCAGCAAACTTAATTCAATACTACATTAAAAGGGTCATACAACATGAGCAAGTATGAGTTATCACAGGGATGTAAATATTTGCAAATCAAACAACATGATATACCATATTAGCAAATTTAAGAATAAAAATCGTATTATCATGTCAACAGTTGCAGAGAAAGCTTTTGACAAAATTTAACATACATTTATGATAAAAACTCTCAGCAAAGTGAGTATAGAGGAATTATACCTCAACTTAATAAAGGCCACATATGTCAAACCTACAGCTAATATCATACTCAATGATGAAAAGCTGATGGAATTTGCTCTAATATCAGAAACAAGACAAGGATGCCCACTCTCCTCACTTTTATTCAGCACAGGACAGGAAGTCTTAGCAACAGAAATCAGTCAAGGAAAAGAAATAAAAGGAACCCAATTTGAAAAGACAGATGTAAAACCATGTCTCTTTACAGATGACATGAAACTATGTATAGAAAATTCCTATGGCACCAGCAAAATACTATTAGAACTAATAAATAAATTCACTAAAGTTGCAGGATACAACATTAGTGTACAGAAATCTGTTCATTTCCATACACCAACAATGTTACCAAAAAGAAATTAAGAAAACAATTCCATTTACAATTGCATCAAAAAAGATAAATTACATAGGGATAAATCCAACCAAGGAGGTAAAACACTTGAATTCATAAAACTACTACCATATTGGTAAAATAAATTGAAGATGACACAAATAAATGGAAAGATATACTAAGTTCATGGATTGGAAGAATTAATATTGTTCAAATGATCTTAATCCCCAAGGCAATCTACACATTCAAAGCATGTCCTATCAAACTTCCAAAGGAAATTTTCACAGAACTAGAATGAAGAATTCTAAAATAGGTATGGGAACAAAAAGAGCCTGAGTAGCCAAAACAATATTGAGAAAGAAGACCAAAAACTTGAGGTGTCACGTTTTTCTAACTTCAGACTATACTACAGAGCAACAGTAGTCAAAACAGTATGATACTGGCACAAAAACAGACACACAGATCAATGGAACAGAATAGTGAGACCAGAAATGAACCACACTTAGACTGCAAACTAATTTATGACAAAGGAGGGAGGAATATACAATGAGGAAAAGGCAGTCTCTTTGATAAACTGTGTCGGAACACTGGACAGCTATATATAAAAGAATCAAACTGGACTATTTCCTCACACCATATACAACAGTAAATTCAAAATGGCTTAAACACTTAAATGTAAGACCTGAAATCATAAAACTTCTAGGAGAAAACATAGGCAGTACACTCTTTGACATTGGTCTTAGCAATATTATTTTGGATATGCCTCCTCAGGCAAGGAAAATAAAAGTAAAAATAAAAAATTGGGACCTGGGCTTCCCTGGTGGTGCAGTGGTTGAGAGTCCGCCTGCCGATGCAGGAGACACGGGTTCGTGCCCCGGTCCGGGAAGATGCCACATGCCACGGAGCGGCTAGGCCCGTGAGCCATGGCCGCTAAGCCTGTGCGTCCGGAGCCTGTGCTCCGCAACGGGAGAGGCCACAACAGTGAGAGGCCCGCGTACCGCAAAAAAAAAAAGATTGGCAGAAGAACTGAATAGACAGTTTTCCAAAGAGGAAATGTGGATGGTCAACAGGGACATGAAAAGATGCACAACATCATTAATCATCAGGGAAATGCAAATCAAAACCACAATGAGATATCACCCCACACTTGGCAGAATGGCCATCCTCAAAAAGAACACAAATAACAAATGTTGGCAAGGATGTGAAGAAAAAGGAACACTTGTACACTGTTAGTGGGAATGTAAATTGGTGTAGCCACTGTGGAAAACAGTATGGAGGCTTCTCAAAAAACTAAACATAGAACTACATATAACCCGGCAATTCCACTCCTGGGTATATATCCAAAACAACCAAAAACATCAATTTGAAAAGATACATGCACCTCGATGTTCATAGCAGCATTACTTACAATTGCCAAGATATGCAAGCACCCTAAATGTCCTCAACAGATGAATGGATAAAGAAGACTGATGTGTGTATGTATATATAGAAAGGGATAGATATAGATATAGATGTATAAATATCTCTCTCTCTCTCTCTCTCTCTCTCTCTCTCTCTATATATATATATATATATATATATATATATATATAAGAAGCCCCCACAAAACTGATCACAAAAATAACACTTAAAAAAATACATGTCATCGTTATTCTCACATGGATTCCAACCATGACCAATGACATGAAAAATCATCATTGTCATTCAACTATAAGAACATCAATGACCAACATCCGAAAAACTCACCCACTGATAAAAATCATCAACAATACATTTATCGACCTCCCAACCCCATCAAACATCTCATCGCGATAACTTTGGCTCTTTACTAGGCATCTGCCTGATCCTACAAATCCTAACAGGCCTAATACTAGCAATACACTACACACCAGACACAACAACTGCCTTCTCATTAGTAGCACACATCTGTCGAGACATCAACTACGGATGAATCGTTTGATACATGCATGCAAACGGAGCTTCCATGTTCTTTATCTGCCTTTACATTCACGTAGGACGTGGCCTACCTTATGGATCCTATGCCTTTCGAGAAACATGAAACTTTGGAATTATTCTACTGCTTACAGTTACAGCTACGGCATTTATAGGCTATGCACTACCATGAGGAAAAATATAATTCTGCAGAGCAACAGTTATTACAAACCTCCTCTCATCAATCCCATACATCGGAACCACTCTTGTTGAATGGATCTGAGGCGGCTTTTCCATAGACGAAGCAACACTCACACGATCCTTCGCTTTTCACTTCATTTTCCCTTTCATCAATACAGCACTAGCAGCTGTCTACCTACTATTCCTCCACGAAACAGGATCCAACAACCCCACAGGAATCCCATCTGACACAGACAAAATTCCATTCCATCCCTATTACACAATCAAAGATATCCTAGGTGCCCTACTACTAATCCTAGCCTCACTAATACTAGTCTTATTTTCACCCAACTTGCTAGGTGACTCCTACAGCTACACCCCGGCAAACCCACTTAACACACCACCACACATCAAACCAGAGTGACCTTTTCTATTCACATATGCAATTCTAAGATCAATCCCCAACAAACTAGAAGGAGTCTTAGCCCTATTACTCTCAATACTGATTCTAACATTCATCCCAATACTCCACACATCCAAAGAGCGAAGCATAATATTCCGACCTCTCAGCCAGTTCTTATTTTGAGGGCTAACGGCAGATCTATTAACACTAACATGGGTTGGAGGACAACCCGTAGAACACCCCTTCATCATTATCAGACAACTTGCATCTATTTTATACTTTCTTTTAATTTTAGTGCTAATGCCAGTAACTAGCATCATCGAAAACAATTTCCTGAAATGAAGAGTGTTTGTAGTATAACACATTTCCCTGGTCTTGTAAACCAGAAAAGGAGAACAACACACCTCCCTAAGACTCAAGGAAGAAGCCCTAAACTTCACTGCCAACACCCAAAGCTGAAATTCTACTTAAACTATCCCCTGAAATTATATTATAAAACATTTACAAAATTATTAAGTACTATGTCAGTATTAAAACAGTCCGTTTTGTCACATACTACTATGTACATCGTGCATATTTGCACCACCACATTAATGAGTACATACATCTTATACATACATATTACATTATATGTATAATCGTACATTACATTATTTACCCCATGCTTATAAGCATGTACATTATATTATTAGCATTGTATAGTACACACAGGTTATTAATCATACACAGTGCATTAAGTCAAATCAATTCCAGTCAACATGCAGATCCAGTCCATTAGATCACAAGCTTAATCACCAGGCCTTGTGAAACCATCAACCCGCTTGGCAGGTGCCCCTCTTCTCTCTCCAGGCCCATAACTTTTGGGGGTTTCTATTGATGAACTTTATCAGACATCTGGTTCTTACTTCAGGGCCATCTCACCTAAAATCGCCCACTCTTTCCCCTTAAATAAGACATCTCGATGGACTAATGACTAATCAGCCCATGCTCACACATAACTGTGATTTCATACATTTGGTATTTTTTAATTTTTAGGGAGGATGCTTGGACTCAGCTATGACCTTAAAGGGTCTTAACACAGTCAAGCAAATTGTAGCTGGACTTTAATTGAAGATTATTTAGCAGCATCAACAATCCATGGTGTGCAGTTCAGTCAGTGGTCACAGGATATAACGATGTTACACATGTACATACATGCAGTAGACATAGCATTCCACTCTCCCCCAACCCCAACTAAAACAACATACCATCAAAACAAATCAGCCTCACAACGCCCCCATCGTACCAATAATCTACTTAGACATGCACCACCCATACAGACAGACATCTCCCTAGATTCATCAGCCATTTTATCAAAAAGTTAATACTAAACCTGACACAAACCTCACAACACAGCCATACAAACACCACCTATGTATAACAAGTTGATATAGTTTAAACAACCTCTAAAGCAAGGCACTGAAAATGCCTAGATGAGCTTACTAGCCCCATAAACACACAGGTTTGGTCCCAGCCTTTCTATTAGTTTTTAATAGAATTACACATGCAAGTATCTGCCCTCCGGTGAGAATGCCCTCTAAATCACTAAGATTAAAAGGAGCAGGTATCAAGCACACTATACCAGTAGCTCACAACACCTTGCTCAACCACTCCCCCACGGGAGACAGCAGTAATGAGAATTAAGCCATAAACGAAAGTCCGACTAAACCATATTAATTAAGGTTGGTAACTTTTGTGCCAGCCACCACGGTCATACGAATGACCCAAATTAATAGAATTATGGCGTAAAGCGTGTTAAAGAATAATACAAAATAAAGTTAAATCTTGATTAAGCTGTAAAAAGCCATAATTAAAGTAAAAATAGACTACGAAAGAGACTTTAACATATCCTGACTACATGATAGCTAAGACCCAAACTGGGATTAGATACCCCACTATGCTTAGCCGTAAACCCAAACAATCATAGGAAGCAGATTATCTGCCAGAGTACTACTAGCAACAGCTTAAAACTCAAAGGACTTGGTGGTGCTTCACACCCCTCTAGAGGAGCCTGTTCTATAATCGATAAACCCAAATATTAGCAGCAGCCCTTGCTAATTCAGTCTATATACCGCCATCTTCAGCAAACCCTAGAAAGGAGCAAAAGTAAGCAAAGTATACTTACATTGAAAGTAAAGTATGCACAATAGAATACTACTCAGCCATTAAAAAGAACAAAACACTGCCATTTCAGCAACATGGATGGACTTGGAGGGCATTATGCTAAGTGAAATGTCAGACAGGAAATTCAAATACTGTGTGATATCACTTACATGTGAAATCTAAAAAACACAACAAATTATTGAATATAAGAAAAAAGAAGCCAACTCACAAATATAGGGAACAAACTGATGTTCACCACGGTGGAGGGGAGGAGGGGCAATATAGGGGTGGGAGAGTAGGGAGTAAAAACCATTGGGTGTAAGATAGGCTCAAGGGTGTAATGTACAACAGGGAGAATATAGCCAATATTTTGTATTAACTGTAAATGGAAAGTAACCCTTAAAAATGTACAAGAATAAAAAAAAGTTTAATGAAAATAAGTTAAATAAACAAATAAATAAATAATTATTTAGATAAGGTGGTGGATGATCTATGGCATTTTGAATGTTGATCCTGGCTTTACTCATAATTTGTGTTTTTTCTTAGGTCAAATATCTCCAATGTTTTCTGTGAATAACCCTATTTTTAAGTGCAGCATCCTGTAAGTGACAGGATTTTGTGACCTCTAGTCTGGTGTATAAGTTTATTACCACAATGTTATATAATTGGATGAAACTTCCAACAGGCTATATAATCCAAGATAGGCAATTAAAAAATCATTTACATGTAAAAAGTATTTTCAAATACTCTATTTCCTCTGGCCATCTTAATTTTAGGAAAAAAATTAACAACATAGCAATGAGAGTAAAATATAAGTGATAGTTTGGATGCAAAGCAGATGTGAAGTATTTGAAAAAAATCTTTAGAGAGCAATGTAAGAAAATAAATGAGGCTACAGTTATACTGAAAATATTGTCAAGCTCTTGGTTTTGAAGTTTTCCTGCTTAGTCTCTGAAATAACCCAAGTTACATGAGTTATAACCCTTCATGGAACTGGTAACCATAAGGGATGACACAGCCTGTGATGATTGTGTTACCATAAACTACCTTCATTAAAGGAATTAGACCTCCTCTCTAGCGAATTATTCAGATGTTGGAGGAAGAAACTAACATGGGCTGAAAATATTGTTTAAATGACAAACGATGATGCTTTCAGAAATGCCAGGAATAATGTCAAAGATGGCAAAGAGGCCATATCCTTGAGATAATTATGGTGCTTAAGAAAATGAATGAATATAAAATGTGTTGAAAGAGAACTTCAAAGAGCATATGTGTTTTTAATACTGTTTACAAAAAATAGGTGACATATATTGGTCAAAATGAACTATGAGAATTCTATAAAAATATGTCCAATACTTAAGTTATCAATAACAAATTTTTATTACATTTCAGGTTTTTAGAACTGTTCAAGTTTTAACAAAGATTGCTTATAAAGACATTAATTTGTTTTACTTCCACATTGAAAGAAATATGAAGTTAACTATTTAAGATAAAGACCACATGCTGTAATAAAGAATACATTATCTGACTATGCAGATAAATGCTATGCCACGTGGACCAAAGTTATAAAATATTTGTTCTATTTAAAGTAATGATAGAAAATAAACAACAAACAGTCCCCTGAAAGTAAAATGTTGAAAATGGAATATTAACTTTAATCTGGTAACATAAATTAATATTGATGAGAAAACAAAATTGCTTTGAAATTAACTCCTTTTTTATATAGTAAATATCTTTCTAATTAACTATGTATAGCAAATACTTCATGGTGTCACTTAGGTATTTATACTCATCAGCAAATAGATTGCCTAAAAGAAGTCTAATAAGAGAATAACCCTCTTCTGGGAAAATGACAATGCATTATGCATGCACAAATGATCATTTGGATATGACGTTTTAATGTGGCTGAATTACCACCATGAGAGCCAACAAATCTCACTTATGCCTCAAATATATCTTAATTTTAGAAATGAAAATTTCAAGTATAATCCATAAGTCTTAAAATTTTGATAGCCTACTTAAAATAATGATATAAAAATCACATTCCTTGTAATTCTTCCTTAGACAATTCACATGAAAACCATCAAAGTCATCGCTAAGTCTAGTCAAAAGTCAAAACAGTTTTCTGAGGTCAAATTCAGCTCTGATTTCACAGGTAAAACACAAGTCGATTTTTAAACACAAGTAATCCGTTTTTGCTGGATTCTTCAGGCACTATAAGGTCAGCCTGCACTAACTGATTGAAGACTGAAATTGATTCTGATGAGCTGATCTGAGATACTGTATTTGAAGTTCTTTTGCTTAGGGGCTATCAGGAGAACAGATGTCAAGAGGTTTGACTTCTAGCAGCATTAGCCAGTATCTCTGTGCTTACACTTCTGCCTGCCAGGCACAAAGACTCAAGTATCCATAGGGTGAATAATTCATGCTTTAAAATTGAAGGTTGAATATTTTCTTTTTTTAATGTACCACTTACAGACTTAAAAGAACAGAAAAGGCTATATTTCTTACACATTTTTTAAAAATTTAAACTACTGAGAAATAAAATAGTAAAGTTAAAGTAGTATTTTTGGATGATTGGGCAAAATCACCTCTGTACAATGACCTTTATAATCTAATAGGAGATTGAGAAATTGTGTTACTAAAATAAATGCTATTATTTTTTAGAGGTCATAATTATAAACTATCTTACAGGGGTTGTGGAAGTAGATGTAAAATAGGAATTGCAGGAATATCAGTCCTTGGTACAAAATAAGGAAACAAGAAAATAAAGGGAGAGAGAGAGAGAACATGCCTGGTAATGTTTGGCAAGGTATTAAAACTGTAAGTGTTGGAAACAGAATATTAAAAGTACCATATAATTATATATAAGCAATGAAATTTCATATCCTATGAATTTAGATTTGTTAGAAACTATAAGTGGATGAGCAAACACAATTTTAAATTTGAATTCCAAAAAATATCCAAACAATAACAAGAAGTCCTGAGATTTTGTGATTTTGATTTAGTTTCATAATAACAAACAAATAAGAATTATCAGTTACCAATTATAATCTACCTGCCATGGGCCAGGAGCCGAATACAGTACCTACCCCCTTCCATGGGGAATTTGTTCCGAGACCCCCAGGGATGCCTTAAACTGCACAAAGTACCGAATCCTTCACATACTATGTCTTTTCCCATACTAACTGGTGTGGAATGTGTATAGGGTGCATATGCTGGTCAAAGGGATGATTCATGACCCCAAAGGGACAGAACTGGTGGGTGTGAGATTTCATCACACTACTGAAAATTGCATGGAATTTAAAACTTATGAATTGTTTGTTTCTGGAAGTTTCTATTTAATATTTTCAGACCCTGGAATGCAAAACCTCAGATAAGGGGGGAGAGGCTGCTGTACCGTATTTATATCTTTATCTCATTCAGATTGTTAAAGAGGGAAACTCCTCAGCAAATTCTTCAGTGTACTGTATACAGTGCAAGATGGAAAACCAGATAAGATAGTGAAAATGTTGTATCCCCTTTAGGGAGAAAAAGTCAGTATTTTATAAGTGCGTGTGTCTGCGCATCACATTCATTTTTATGATATGCTTATAATGCAGTTGGTATCACTCTCTCTTGTATAGGTGAAGAACATCATATATGTGGAGTGAAAGTGAGGTGATATTTAGCAGCTAGTAAGGACTGTGAAAAGAAGGCATCATTGAATAGAAGTTAAGAGTCACATGGTCATGAGTTCAAATCACAACTAAGTCACTTGCTGGCCATTAGATCTTAGACACATTGCATTGTTTCTGTGAGTTTTAGTTTTCCTCGTTGTATATGAAGGGTCTGGTGGTAAATACATTTATATGTTGTGAGCTGTTAATTGGATAATGTACACAAGGCTCCTTCTGATAAGGATATATGCCTGTGTGTGTGCCTTGTACTGTGTTTACACACATGCATAACATTCAAATAGTGTGAGTGCACGTGTTTATTACTTCAAGAAATGATAGTGTTCTTACTGCTAGCACCAGGATTCAAGCCCAGGGTTATTTTTACACCAAAACCCACATTCTCTCGGCATTAGTGCCAAAACCACAAACTTCTCATTCTCTTGTTTCTTTAATGCAGATTAAGAAAAATGATTTATTCTCCTTTACTTTATTTTTATTTAAAATTCTATACCTGATTGGAGGTCTTGTTTCAGACACTGTGGCTAGGTAAAGAGAAACTGTAGGTAAAGAGAAACTGCCTATCCATTAGGGCAGCATTTTTAGATTACAAGGGCAATCATAATATTATAAGTTTGCAAGATAGAGTTGAAATTGCCTACTGTTTTCTTTAAAATTTATTATTTTGTTTGATCAAGTTAGAAATTTAGCATTTCATATAGGAATATTGTACCTAAACTGATGATATGCAAAATTTTTACATTTGGACCAATACTGCTATAAACTCAAAGAGATTGATATTTTATGTGCAGCTTTTATAACGTATATCTGCTTCACTGCACAGCTTTAACTAGCACACTAACACATAACTACTGTTTCAAAATAATTTCAGAGGAAAAGATCTACTTTAAAATCAGCAAAATCATTTCCCCCAATCCAGCCTGCCATCCCACGGTTAACTCGTGCTCCTATATCAGGTATCAGATTAGTGGTTGCTTTGTCTAGTAAACCCTCCATGAATCCAACCACAGCACAGGGCTCCATAAGGCAGAGACTGCAGCTAGGTGTGTCCATTTCATGTTGTCTTGTCCTGTCAGTTATTCAATTACAGTTGTTATTTTCAGTTTGTTAACTATGAGATTACACCTACTTTGTTGATGATCCTATTGACTAAACAAATGGCTACAAATGCAAAAATCCAGTGTATTGTGGTTTGCTTCAGGATATGGCAGTCACCAGATTCTAGTTCTATACACATAAGGAGACTTAATAGAATCAGATAAAACACTGGCAATCTACCACATAGACCCAAATACACTTATTTTATGTGAAGTCTTTCCTTATTACATAAGAGAGTTTTCTTCTATCTTACTGCAGTATTTTGCTACATTGGTAATCAAATACCACATTATTATTACAGTTATTTGTTTCATGTCTAACGCTGCTTTTCTTCTGTAGACCTTGGGTTATTAAAGGTTATTAGCAGGGGCCAACCATCATCTTGTTTTATCTATCACAATATCTGGCAAGGAGTAATATAACGCTACATTTACATTTACTGTGGGCCAGATGTTGGTCAGTCTATGTGCTTTAGTGAGTTCATTTTCCATCAACACTATAAGGTAGGAACTGCCATGTCTACTTTGGAGATGGGAAACTAAGGCATAGTGACCAAAGACATTCAGAATTTACATTCAGATGATTGGCTTTGAAATTTGAACTCTAAATTGTTATAGTATGTTATCTTAGCAGATTCGGTACTAAATAAATTAATGCTTAGAGAAGACAGGAAGGAAAAGAAAGGAAAAAAGAAAAGAAAAAAAGAAAAAAGATAGCAAGTCAATCAGGAAGAAAAGAAGGTAGGGAGGAAAGAATAGTATTTAACTTACAATGAATTAAATGATGAAGACAGAATGAATGGTATGCTATGATCCATAAGAATGACCTATTTAATATATATACATATATAACATAAATGTAACATGCAGAAATTAATAAAATATTATTTCATTAAATGATATATATGCAAATTATATATAATGTTCTATTCATTTAACACTTTATATGAATAAAGTTCCTTTTCACATATTGCTTCATTTTTTACTACCTTACTGTTTAGGCTAGGGCATCTTATTTCATATTCTCCTGCCCTTTCAGAGTGAATTACACCACTGGATTTCCAGGTTGCAGGCAGCATGTCATGGGACTTTACAGCCTCCATAATTGTGTGAGCCAGTTTCTCTTAATAAAGCTAGCTCTTCCTCTCTTTGTCATATCTATATATCTATATCTCTCTCTCTATCTCTGTATCTACTGTTTCTCTGGAGAACCCTAATACAAATTTTGGAAACAAGAGTGTTTCTAAAGAAATATTGACAGAATTTAACGATGAGAGAACGAATTTTCTGAATTGGTTCTCGGCTTTCTGGAACATCCTCCTCAGTCTTATTAGATTTAAAGACACTGAGGACTATACTTCCATTAATAAACAGGACACTGACTGTCCATGATATGAACTGTTTATAGAGATATGCAAAAAATATGCTTATTTTACACTATGCTTCTAATTACTTATAAGAAACAAGGAGCTAAGCGACTGTATATGATTCTTTTGAACATTTTTGGAAAACTGATGAATATAATGATTGGTTGCTCTTAATGTCACTGGATAAAGTGGTGAAAGAAAAGGATGAGTTCAGGGTTTAGAATTCCCAGATCAAGCAGTACATAAATAACCCAAGAGCTTCTGTGAGTGCACCACTGAAGGAAACCCTTGTCTCCTGTAGCTGCAGGGTTAAAATTGTTAAAAATCAAAAGCACCACTTTATCCTGTGAATGGCTGAATTAAAATGCAAGCGGAACTCTCAGCCTTGCAGGGTGTCTACTGCTACAGTGAGGGCATTGATCGGGAAGGAACAGGATCCCATAGGTTGAGATGGGGATATATGGTAAGACGCTTACGAAGGTGAGAATATCGAGTCCCTAAATTCTGATGAGTCTTCCTTGCTAGTGGAAGAGGTTTCTCCACCCACAGTGGCAGTAGCATCCCTACCCCTAGTGATACTGCCTTCTCCACTTCCTTCTGAGGAGATTAACCCTGCATTGCCTTAGAAAACTCTAATAGTCTTCCCTGAGGAAGCTGACATACAAGACAATCTTAATTCTCCTCAGTACCCATCCCAACACCCTCTTTGCTTCTAGACCTATAATTAGACTCATTTTCCAGCAGGCCCCTAAAGGTGAGGTACAAAGTGTGACCCATGAGGAGCTGTGCTACAGTCCAAAGTAACAACTTCAGTTTCCTTATTTTTACAGAAAAATAGCTGGGAAACTTCTGGGAATGGATATTACGGGTGTGGGGTAATGGTTGAAGGAACATAAAGTTGGATCGGCCTGCATTTATTGATATGAGCTCAACAAAAAGAGATTGGGCATTTAATGCTGCAGTGGTAACAGAACTGGAAAGAGCTTTAAATCTAAGTTTGTTTGGTTCGTTGACCGAAACAGAACCAAAAAGGGGCCCACTGTGAGTGAACTGGAATTGCTGGATGTGCCTTAGTTTAATTTAGAGGAAGGGGTTCAAAGGCTGAGAGAGATTGAAATGTTACAATGGAGAGGTTCCAGAAGGCGTATCTTTCATGGAAACTGGGAGGAACCGACTTGTGAGGGGAGCCCTGGCCTCCTTAGAGATCACTGTGATCATGCTTCTCTGTAGGACAGACCTTACAGTGGGGGCTGCAGTCACTGAACTGGGAAACCTAAACATGAGGGGAGTCATTCATCCCTGGGGTGCCAGGGGCCAAGTGGCAGCACTCAACTGCCAAAGGCAAGGTGGCCATGATTATCAAAATGGACAGCAGAGTCAAAGCAGCAATCAGAGTACTCTGACCTGTGCAGATCAGTGGTTAGTTGATGATGATATTCCTGGAAGTGAAATAGACAGAAAGCCTGTTAAACTCTTACTATACCTGTAAAGGCAGAAAAATTTCAGGTTCAGTGAACACAAGTCCAGCCTGAATATTGAAAAGCAGAGGGTCATGAGACATCAATCAAATCCTAGACTTGAGCCCATTTATAGCCCCAAAGCCCACTGAATAAAGGAGAGGTCAGGTCCCCTTGAGGAAGAACACTACTAAAATATTTTACTATTAATCTTCCTCCAACCCTTTCCCTAAGGAAGCTCTAGTCCTCTACTAGAATAACTATACTTTGGGGAAAAGGAAATACTCAGAACTTTTAGGGATAACTGGACTCTAGCTCTGTACTGACACTAATTCCAGGAGACCCAAAATGTCCAAGTGGCCCACCAGTCAGAGTATGGGCTTATGGAGGTCAGGTAATTGATGGATTATCTAAGATCAGATCTACCTCACAATGGGTTCAGTGGGCCCATGAATCCATCTTGTGGTTATTTTTGCAGTTCCAGAATGCATAATTTGAATATACATACATAGACACTGGCAGAATCCCCACACTGGTTCCCTGAGATGTGGAATAAAAACTATTATGGTAGGATAGGACAAGTGGAAGCCTTTAGAACTGCACTACCTAGGAAAATAGTAAACCAAAATCAGTACTACATCCCCTGAGGGATTGCAGAGATTAGGGCCACCACCAAGGACTTGACTAATGAAATGGTGGTGATTCCCACCACATCCTTCTTCAACTGTCCAATCTGGCCTGTACAGAAGACAGTGGATCTTGGAGAATAACAGTGAATTACAGAAAATTTAACCAGGTGATGATTCTAATTGCAGGTACTGTACTAAATGTGGCTTCATTGTTTCAGAAATTTAACACATCCTCTGCTACCTGGTATGCAGCTTTTGATCTGGCAAATACCTTTTCCTCTACACCTGCCCATAAGATTCACCAGAAATTCACCTGCATTGTTCTACCTCTGGGGTATATCAACTCTCCATGTCTATGTCATAGTTTAGTTCTCAGGGATCTTGATCACCTTGCCCTTCCACAAGACATCACATCGGTCTATTATATCAATGACATTATACTGATTGGACCTAGTATGCAAGGCGTAACAACTACTCTAGACCTATTGATAAGACATTTGTGTGTTAGAGGGTAGGAAATAAATCTAAATTTCATGAGTTTTCTACCTAGTGAAATTTTTGGAGGTCCAGTGGTGTGGTCCATATTAAGATATCCCTTCTAAGGTGACTTGGGCCATGTAATTGAGCAGATCCAATGTTGCTTGATGTGTCAATGGCAGATGGAGGTGCTGTTTGGAGTCTTTGGGAGGCCCCTATAGGTGAATCATAGTACAGGACTTTAAGATTTTAGTTCAAGTCCCTGCCATCATATGCAAATAACTACTCTCCTTTTGGGAAACAACTCTTGACTTCTACTGGGTCTTAGTAGAGACTGAACACTTAACCATGGGCCACCAAGTTACCATGACCTGAGCTGTCCATCATGAACTGGATGTTATCTGACCCACCAAGCCATAAAGTTGGGTGAGTACAGGAGGACTCTATCATTAAATGGAAGCGGTATACACTTGACTGGGCCCTAGCAGGCCCTGACGGCACAAGGAAGTTATATGAAGAAGTGGCTAAAATGCCCATTGTCCTCCTTCTGCTACTCTGGCTTCTCTCCCACGCAGCACCTATGACCTCACAGGGATCTTCCCATGATCAGCTGACACAGGAAGAGAAGACTTGGGTCTGATTTACAGATGGGGCTGCATGGTATGCAGGCACCACCTGAAAGCAGACAGCTGCAGTACTACAGCTCCTTTCTGGGGCATCTTTGAAGGATAGTAGTAAAATGAAATCTTCCCAGTGGACAGAACTTTGAGCGATGCACCTGGTTGTTCACTTTATTGGAAAGAAAAGTGGCCAGACATATGATTATATAGCAGCTCATGAACTGTGGTCAATGGTTTGGCTGGATGGTCAGAGACTTGAAAGGATTATGATTAAAAAACTGGTGACAAAAAATGGGGGGAGTGATATGTGGATGGACCTCTCTGAATGGGCAAAAAAATGAAGACATTTGTGTCCCATGTAATGCTCACTAAAGGGTGACCTTAGCAGACGAGTATTTTAATAATCAAGTGGATAAGACAACCCATTCTGTGGACACCAGTCAGTCTCTTTCCTCTGCCATCTCTGTCATTGCCCAATGGGCTCTGAACAAAATGGTCATGGTGGCAGGAATGGAGGTGATGCATGGGCTCAGCCACATGGACTTATGATCATCAAGGCTGACTTGTCTATGACCACAGCTGAGTGAATACCCAAACTGCCAACAGCAAAAACCAACACTGAGGCCCCACAGGGCACCATTCCCTGGGGTGATCAGCCAGCTATCTGGTGGCAGATTGATTACATTGGACCACCTCCATCATGGTAGGGACAGCATTTTCTTCTTAGTATTTAGAAGAGCCACTTACTCTGGATAAGAATTTCCCTTCTCTACATGCAATGCATCTGCCCAAACTACCATCAGTGGACTTATCCACCACCATGGTTTTCACCAAATCACTGTTTCTGATCAAGGAACCCATCTCACAGCAAAAAAGTGCAGCAATGGGCTCATGCTAATGGAGTTCACTGGTATTACCACAGTTCCCACCATCCTTATGCAGTTGCCTTGACAGAATGGTAGCATGGCCTTTTGAGGACTCAGAAACAGCATCATATAAGTAACACTGTCTTCCTGAGCTAGGGAAAGCTTCTCCAAAAAGCTGTTTCTGCTGTGTATGAGCTTCCAATATATGGTGTTGTTTCTCCCAGAACCACAATTTACGGGTCCAGGAGTCAAGGGAGTGGTACCACACACCACTATCCCTAATAAACCCTTAGTCAAATTTTTGCTTCCAGTTTCCATGACTTTGCACTCTGCAGGCCTAGAGGTCTTAGTTTCAGAAGGAGAAAGGCTTCCACCAGGAGAGACAAGAAAGATTCTATTGAACTGGAAGTAAAAACTGCCATCATGCCCCTTTAGGCTCCTCGTATCTCTGAATCAACAGGCAAAAGAGGGAGTCACGGTGTTGGCTGGGGTGACTGACCCTGATAGTGAAGGTGACTACGACTCCCCAGTGGCGAAAAGAAAGAATATGACTGGAATACAGGAGACCCCTTAGGGCATATCTTGGTATCCATACTCCGTTATTGAGGCCAATGGAAAACCACAACAACCCAACCCAGGCAGGACCATTAATGGACTAGACTTTGCAGGAATGAAGTTTTGGGTCACCCCATGAGGTAAAAGAACCACCACCAGCTGATGGGCTCACTGAAGGCAAAGGGGATACAGAATGGATAATGGAACATGGAAGTTATAAATACCAGCTACAGTCATGTGACCAGTCGGAGAAACAAGAATTGTAATTGTCATGAGTATTCCCTCCTTATTTTACTATGAACATGTTTATGTGTTTATCTATCTATCCATCTATCTATCTACCTATCTATCATCTACCTTTGCTTTCTTTCATCTCTTTTACATCATCCCACAGTATAAAATGTATTGATTTTATATCATAGTATTTAAGTTACAGGATATCAAGGAAAAGAGCAAAAGTCACGCAATGATTGCTACATGTCTTCTAGGGAAGAAGTTAGTGTGTGTTTTGGCTGAATGCAAGATAGTTGTCACATTAGGTGTAATTATAACCTTATTTTTGTCTTTATTTGTAGATTGAATATGGTTTGAGATGCATATTGGCTGCCGAGTTGACAAGGGGTAAACTTTAAGTGGCTAATTTTATGCATGAGCTTGTCTCGCTATATGATGTCCAGATTAAATATTATTTCCAGGTGTGTCTGTCAAGGTGTCTTCCAGATGAGATTAACATTGAATCAGTGGACTCAGTGAAGTTGATGCTATTACAGATGAGACTGTTTCCTTAATTCACCTTTCTGAAAGTTTATTGTTCGTCTATAGATTTCATAGTGTATAGTGCAACTGATTTTTATATATTGATTCTGTAATTTGCAACATTACCAAATTCATTTCTTCTACAGTTTTTTCTGTGTATATTATTCTATATATAATACCATGTATCTGCAAATAGAAACAATTTTACTTCTTCCTTTCTGACTTGGATGCCTTTAACTGTTTTCCTCTTTGTTGCCTAATTGCTCTGGCTAGAACTTCCAGTACTGTGTTGAATGAAAGTGGCAAGAATGGGCATCCTTGTCTTGTTCCTGATGCCATAGCGTTCAGTTTTTCATCATTGATATTAACTGTGGACTTGTCATATATGGCCTTTATTGTGTTGAGGTAGGTTCCTTATGCATCCTTATACAACTTTTAAGTATATATTTCCCACAGAGCATTCCATTTTCTGACGAAGACCCTTGTGTCTAGGTTTAGTGTTTCCATGACACCCTCTGTTTATATGTTTGTTTTCTGTCTTTATTTCCAAACCATAACTTACATGAGTCAAGTTCTATCTATTACTGTATCCTTGGTAGTCTCCCCCTCTCTTTATCATTGCATTATTTAATGCATCATTGAATAGATAAATTGTAGATAAAATCACGTGATTAAGATCGACAGAGAGTGAATTAAGTGAGAAGCCCATTGAGATGCCAGTGGGATCTCAAGACTTCAGAGCTTGAAAGGAATGTAAAGCCAGTGAAAGAGAAGGGGGAGAAATAGAGAAAACAGCAGAGCCGGGGAGGTGGGAGGGAATACTACAAACATCTGCTCTTTCTTGTTTCAGCTCCATCACCTCATCTACCGTGTGAAGGTGAGGCACGGATATGGGTAAGTTTCCAGCACAACTCTAACCCCTTTCTATACGTGAACACGTTTAACCCCTGTTATGGCACCGTGGGATAGGTCCTATTTACACCTCCACCAGGGCAGAGAGAGACTCAGTAACTATCCTGAGGAAACACGTTCCGTAAGTGGATTTAAACACGGAAACCCACTCTCTTACTCCTCTGCATACTGCTTCTTCTCTGACTGCATACAAAATGGTACTTCCCAAGTTGTGCTGTTTTCATATTTTGGTCCTCAGCTGTGTGTATGCACACACACATCCACCCCCCTCCCACCTTACACACAAAGTTAAATGGCAGCAGCTATATACACAGCTTCAGCATTACTAGTTTTCATTGCATAAATCAAGTTTAACACAGGCTTTTATTTTTGAATAATGTAAATGAAGACTGTAAAAGATAGTAAGGTACTGTAGTGCCCTAATATAAAGGCTAAAGTTATAGTTGCATATAATTTATAACTGGGTAGATTACTGCAGCTTTTACCACACTGAATTTTATTATTGGTAATATTTACATCCCCAATACGTGATTTTTTAAGTTTTCCCTCATTTAATCTAAACATAATTAATGACCTAGGTGCCCTGTAAATTCTGGAAAAAGAGGAAGAAATTAGGATAATAGTAGAATTTTTAAAATAATTTTCTGACCTTCATTTAGAAAGTTAAATTGGTAAATACCCAGGCATTGTTGTTCTTAAAAAATGAGAACCAAGTAAATAAATACATTATATAAAAAATTAGACAATACATGTTCTCTGTGTTTTCTGTGAAAAAAACTGTATATGTTGTTGTTATTATACAAGTAAAATATTTTGTGATTAATGTCAAGTTTTCTGTATTTCTACAGCAGAATGAATTTTCATGGATTAGAACTAGTATTCTTTTGCTAACAAGAATGAAATCATATTTCCTAAGTTCCAGTGTTATTTGTTGTTCTAAGTGGCTTAATCATAAGCCAAAACAACTTCTTTTGTTTTGCCACGCTCATGTTATTTTTCAAGTATATTTCCTACTTTGAAAATTATTCAATCCCCATGGATCCTATTCAACATTACAATATTCTATTTTTTATGGTAGATTTATTTCAAATAATGCAGTGGCAAAAACAGTGAAATAGTCTCATGGCTGTGGGAAGGGATTGCCCAAGTCTTAAAATTACTAGATCAGTAAATATTATTTTTAAACTAAAAAAATAGTAGATACATAAGCCATCTGGTAACATCCCAAGTCAGTTCTTGGGATATTTTGACTTTCTGATAGCCAATAAGAATTTTATTTTCATATGGTGAGGCATTAAGAGATTTAAGGATGAGTCCCCATTTATCTGTAACTTGTTGCCAGACGCACAATTAACCATCAAGAGGTTATCAGTGGTTGCCAATATATGAGTTATTATAAAGACAAAAGAAATAAGATAAATTTACCACTCAACATTCTGAAGTTATTAATATGGAGAGGCTATAAAGAACCATGGTATATGGAAGCATAACACATACTGAAATATTTTAAAATCAAGAAAGTACACTTTTCAAATATAAATTGTGATATAGAGTAGGTTCTTATTAGTTGTCTATTTTATAGTGTATATATGTCACACTATTACGTATAAAATAGACAGCTAATAAGAACCTACTGTGTAGCACAGGGAACTCTACTCAATACTCTGTAATGATCTATATGGGAAAAGTATCTAAAAAAGAGTGGATATATGTATATGTAAAACTGATTAAGTTTGCTGTATAGCAGAAACTAACACAGCATTTTAAATCAACTATGCTCCAATAAAAATTAATTTAAAAATTGTGATATAGAGACAAGTACAATAAAAATGTGTAAGAACACACTCACCTTTTGAATGCTTAGATTTCTAGGAAAAATATAAGAACTGAAACATTTTATATGGTTGGGTAAATTTTGTATTGTTTTTATGTATATATCTCCATGTGTTAACTTTGCAAAGCCTGGAATACAATCTTTCACCATATTCCAGTTATTTTGAAAAATAAATAAAAGTGTAGTAGAAATAGTACAGGCTCAAAAGACAGGCAAAGTTGGGATTGACCCCCTGCCTTGTAATTAGTCAAACACTGGTCTGCAGCACAAGGGGTAACTGCATTGTGGTATATTCTTACAGTGGAATAGTATATAACGATAAAAATGAACAAACCACAGCTTCAAGCAACCTGTTATAAAGGACTTAAAGCGTTGAACACAAAATATTTAAATTATTTCATTTATGTATCATTAGAGCAGGTAAATTAAACTGATTTTCACAAGTCGCCTTCATGGCTAAATTTTGAAGTTGCAAGTGACTGGGCAGTGGGTGGCAGGAGAGGGAGAAACTTCAGAGGGCTTGGTAACATTCAGTTTAGTGATATGGTATATATCAAATCTTATACTTGCAATTTGTTTAATTTCTTATGTGAACTATACTATCATAAAGCATTACTTATAAAACATATTATAGAAATGTTATAAGTAGTGTATTGTTAACATTCTGAAACTTAAACTCTGATCACCTGGATTTATATAATGACCATGAATGAGATAACAATTTTGCCAACTAGTCTTCACTGTGATTTTTACAAAACTAAACATTTTACAAAACTAAAATATTTAGTACAAAATAAAGCAAATACAGGTGGTCTATGTGGTGATGGTGATCAAATAATCAAAGAACAGTAGTGCCAGGACAGGGCTGAAGCACAGCTGAAGGAGTTAGGAACATAACCTTAAGATGCATGAGTTATTTTCCAACAGCATCTTTTAAGACTTTAGAGTATTTAAGTTGACCTAATTTTGGTAAAGAGAGTGCTATTGGAGAAACCATGGTTGTTTGATTAAGGATGGCTCTGTAGGAAAGTCATCTTTTTACATTTTTTAAAATCTAGAGATGGTTTATAATTCATGCACTATTCTCCTGATAGGGACAGAAAGATCTTATTTGATGTTCCAGTTCTGTAGAAACAATGGCATAATCACTGTGATGTTTGCTCATATTACACAGGAATAAACAATGAGTTATTAAATGCAATTTTCATCTGTGTTCCAGGAGACAGACACCATTACCCCAAAGACAATGAAATAGATAGAAAAAATGCTGGGCTCTGATCTCTTTTAACATGAATGACTTTAGGATATTCCTTTTTTTAAAATATTTAATATGGAGGATGAATTGCTTAAACTTGGGCTTGATTCACACATTCCTCTAGGATAGTAATTAGCATTGCAGTATTTTAAATTAAACAGGCTTAGTTACTCAAGAAGCTATTAAAATGCAAGAATTTTTCTCTTCTATTAAGCTTACATAAAGGGGTTTGATTTTGTAGAGAAATTAACCTAAAAGAAAAAATAAATAGAAGGGGGAACATTAAAAAAAATTGACCTTTGATTGACAGAAACTTCTAACATCCTACAAAAAGTAGCCAATAATTACATACATTTAAACCACTAGTTAACAATAGATGTATCTCTTTTGGCAAAGCCTTCTTTGAAATGCCACTGCTTTAACAGTAATCAGAACTGACAGCCTGATCCACCTTTTATGATAATGCGGAATGCAGCCTTGTTAATCTGACCCGCTGATATGAATGAAAAATGTACTCATGCCCCAGTGTAATTGTCGGCAGCAGAATTTTAGCAGGCTTTGATTTGCACTTCCCTGTAATATCTCCTCTTAAGTCTGATGGAAACATTAACCAGAGCTGGCACTGTTCATCGCAAGCTTGGATCTGGGGTAGGAGCAAACCAAAGCTCGTGGAGTGAACCAGAACATGACCTTAATTGTCAAGGAAATGCAGCAGTTCTTTGGAAAGGTAAAAGCACAAAATGATACAATAATTGTTTCGTTAAGAACCTGCATAATGCAAAAGGCTACCATTATAAAGTATGCCACATAAATAAGCACTCTTTGGATTCATATTTCAAGGTTATATGAGCTCTAACTGTCCTTTAAATTACCAGTAGACAAGAGAAAATAATACATCTTAATATATAATTAATAATATTTAAAAGCATTAACTCACAGACTTGAAGGTAATAGGTGGCATAAAAATAAAAATAATAAAACTGCTATACACAGAAAATAAGGATTATTATTTTTATTCCTCCATTATTCTGTGCATGATAAAAATTTCCATATCATTTAGTTTTTTGTGTTTTTTCCTATGTACATAAGTAATCTTTCAACAACATATTTCTGACCATTTTCTACGAATCAGGTGTAGTAGTAACAAACTATAAAGATGAAAAGTAGCATGCTATTTTTGTGTTTGGTTTTTGATGTGAAACTTTACACAAATTTTTGATATTTTTTGTTTATTTTTGTTTTTGTTTTAAGAAATTGAACCTATTGCACCTTTCAACTATTTTACTATCTTTTTACTAGTACAGAATATAAGCATCAGTGGTGAGATTCTGAACCATTTCTTGATGCTTTGTTCCTACTTGTAGGTTAATTTGCTTTTTATAGAGTTCAGCACACTGAGCTTAGGAGTTTAGCAGACAACACTATTTCAAAATAACAAGGTTGTATTATGCAATATATCTCAAAACTTTTTTTCCATTTTCTAATACACTTGTATGCCAATAAAATTATAAATCTGTCATAGCACTGTGGGGTGGCAATGCATTATTGCTAAAGATCATAGGCAAGTTAAATAGGATGTAGAGTCCTGAATAATAATATGCTTTTCATCCTAAGGAAGAAAAATGAAAGAGGAACATGTGGGAAACAATTCACATACCGTACATTCACCCATTTAAAGTGTACAATTTAATGACTTTTAGTGTATTCACAGGGTTGTACAACAATCACTGCAATCTAATTTAGGAACATTTCCATCACCCCCAAAAGAAGCCACACATCCAGTTAACAGTCAGTCTTCTGACTTTCCCCTTACCCCTCCTGCCCTCATCAACCACTAACACACTTTCTGTATTTATAGATTTGCGAAGCTGGACATTTCATATAAATGCAACCATATAAACTCTTTGTGTCTTGCTTCTTTCATTAGTATAATGTTGTTAAGATTCATCTATCCGTGTTATAGTATGTATTGGTACTTCATTCCTTTTTGATTACTGAATACTATTCCACTGCCTTATACCAGATTTGTTCATCTATTCATCAATTGATGGGGAATTATTTCTCTTGGGTATATACCTAGAAGTTGCATTGCTGGGCCATATGGTAACTCAGTGTTTAAGCTAATTAGATTTTGAGGAATTCTATATAGTACAGTAAAAGACAGGAACACCAGAACAGTTTATGGATCTCCCCAGAAAGAAAGAACACATCTGTTTCACTGCCTTCTTTCTTGGCTATCATGTTATAGAAAATACGCGTGACACTGAGAAGCAGGGGGCAATGCTGCCTGGAGATTGGGCTCAGAGTTAGGGGAACTCTCAAGCCAGATATTCAGTGCTCCTCTTGTGCTGGACCATTGTTCTTTTTTATCATCAAACCTTACGATTTAAGATTTCCAACCCCAGGCTGACATACCCGGGTTACATGCCGAAGATCTGACTTGAATTCTTCTGGAATAATGTCCCCACCAACTGGCTCCTAGTCCAGAGACCAGAATTCCAAAGTAAAACCAGAACATATGGTTGACATATGGGCTAACAGCAGGACAGAATATTTAAAATCATAGTTTCCCCAAAATTTGGAGATATAATTCCTCCTGTGTTTCCAGCCTTCCCTCTGTCCAGCCCTGTCAGTGAAGCTGTGCTTGTCATTTTACTCTCTTAACTTAGATTTACTTTAAGTTGTGTTGTTTGCTTGGAACATGGGTCCCTTTTATGAATACTTTTCAAGCCTTGTGCATTTTTCAAGAACTGTATCAAATCTCACTCTTCCAAAAGCCTTTCTAAAATCTGTTATTTGTTACTTTCCTCTAGAGTCTGTTTATTCTGTTTCGATATTTCTCCCCCTGTGTGTTTTTGACTTATCTAGTGGAGCACAAGCATCTAGAAGACAGGCAAAAATAGTTTATGAGTTTGCATCTTTGGTGTGTGTCTAGGGTAATACTTTGCACACACTCAGATGTTTAATAAACATGCAGATTCTAAAGCCCTGTGTGATGCCAGGATTGCATTGCCTAGGACACAACAAATGTTGATATACAACTTACAGGAACCCTCTGTGGAGGTATCTCAGGAAGGCAGCAGACTGAAATGAGACATAAACTCCAATATCACCTTTCAAGTTAGAATAAGGGAAAAATATATTATCCTCAAGGACACGATACCCACAGAAATCTTGATGATATTCCAGGGGTAAAAGTACCGAATTGTAATAAGCATTATCCCAACACTTCAGAATATCAGCACAAGATTCTCTTGCCTTGATGCAATCTGAGACACCTGAATAGAATTACAATTCTTCGAGTAACCATGGATTATTAGTAAAACAGAAAATCAGTTAAAAATTAAATGATGTAACCCAAATTTTATTTCAACCATAACTCAAAACATTCCAATTATTTCTTCAATCAATGAAATCTGTGGACAAATATCAATTAAAAGAAAATTAAAAGAAAACAGTTCTAAGCATATAAATTTTAATCTCTACCCTGCTGATGAATTTTGGTAGAAAAAATATATCATAGAAAGCTTCATTTTATCTTTTAGGTAATCATATAGGGAAATTTTAAATATATCAAATGCATTTTAAGTTAATATCAAATATCTGAGTAGTTAATTATATTAAATTGGGGATTTATAATAGATTTATTTTTCCGGAATGGTTGGAGAATCATGTTTTTCACCCCCTTTCCCTGTATGATATTATATTTCATTAGAATTCTTTAATCTTATAGTATTATGAATTGTATTCACTAAAATGTAACCTCTTAGAATAGTTTCACACGAGTGTATTATAGAGCTTCCCTGGTGGCGCAGTGGTTGAGAGTCCGCCTGCCGATGCAGGGGACACGGGTTCGTGCCCCGGTCCGGGAAGATCCCACATGCCGCGGAGCGGCTGGGCCCGTGAGCCATGGCCGCTGAGCCTGAGCGTCCGGAGCCTGTGCTCCGCAGCGGGAGAGGCCACAACAATGAGAGGCCCGCGTACCGCAAAAAAACCAAAAACCAAACAAACAAACAAAAAGAGTGTATTATAGTCTAAACATTCCCTGCAACCACTTCAACATTCAGTCTGTTCCCCTGGGATCTGGGGAAGGACAGTGCTGAGGATCAGGGCATAGAGATGAGAAGGAAGAAGGGCCTTCCCAGGGAGGAACTATATTAATATAACACATGCAGCTCCTGGTTTCTTTCTGTTTTCTTACATCGGTCCTTTGGGAGAAGGTCAGACTTATGGAAGAGGTGAATTTGGGAGCAAACTGGACTTGTTCTCTTTAGTTCCTGTTTTTGTTTTTTTTTTGGAAGTTTATTCCCTACTCTCCACAATTTAGGCTTTGCAGGTTGGGCTCATGGCACATGGCTCTATTTCAGGCATTAGTAAACAAGAGTCTTATGTTTCTTATGCTTGTTTTTGTAGAGGCTTAGATTAGGTTATGTAAATGAATTTTAAGTTGTCAACAGCTTTAAATCAAACATTTGTGATTTTTCTGTTGGGACTGGTCACCGCAGCTTATGAAGGACGTCCACAGGCAACTTTTAAAAGAGATGTAAAGACTTACCTGTAGGGTGTGGGAGGGATCAATTAGTAGTTTGGGATTGACATATATACACTACTGTATATAAAATAGATAACCAACAAGGACCTACTCTAAAGCACAGGGAATTCTACTCAATGCCTTGTAATAATGGAAAAGAATCTGAAAAGCAATATCTATCTCTATCTGCCTCTCTATACACACACATGCACGTATACAACTGAATCACTTTGCTGTACACCTGGAGCAAACACAACATTGTAACTCAATTATACGTCAATAAAAATTAAAAAAAAAAAAGACATACCTGCAAACATCAGGCCTTAAGCAAAGGTGCACTGACCTTTATAAAGACACTGGGCATCCCGGATTCAAGCAAACTAGAAGCCACATGGATCTCAGAAACTGTATGTGAGCAGAAAATTCCGCAGCACACTCAAAGCCTCACAGGCCTTGGGAAAGGGGTAATCCCAGTGAGTCCTGGCTCTGAGTGTCTGTGGCAGCTTGATTGCACTGCCCTCCATACATGTGTGAAGGCAGCAGTGCCTCGGTAGTTGCCGTGGGCTATAGAGGCACAAGTAATCGGATTTAACTGAAGCAAGAGCTCAATTGTATGGAAAAGGCAATCTTTCCATACACCTACCATTTAGTCTTTACAGAGCAGAGCAGTTATTTCCATTTGTGCCATGCTTTTCAGCCTGTCTGCAGGGAATGACTTTTATAGTACAAGGCAGCTGGATTCCAAGCATACTACATAACACTAAAGAGGTTCAGTTTTTAAATTATTATTGTCAGCCTGAGGTTTCATGCTTCAAATGTCATCTTACATTCAGGGCTAAAGAGGAAACTGTGGAAGAACTAAGCTTGAAGTCATGGAGTTAGCCCACAAGCCTGAGATTTGAAAAGTAATAAACAATGTTAGGTAATGAAGTTACATTTAATTAACTATCCAGGAATTTGCTGGGCTTTGAGAGAACATGTTTGATAAATTTGTGGAATTGAGACCATAAAAGAAAGCATAGCAAAAAATAGGCACATGACAGGAAGGCAGAGGGGATGAAGATAAATTCAGTCCATGCTGTGGTTCAATGGCAATACCTCCCGGGTGGGACTGTCCAAGCCAAGGAAATGAAGGTATATAAGATTTGTTTGAACATCAGATGCATCTGGCAGACTCAGAACAAGCAAGCTAAAATCTTAATACTCTGGATGGAAACACAAGGATGGTAAAAGGAGCAAGGCATCTGGATCCAGGAAATTATTATCTCTTTACACTGTGCAAAAGGGAAGGGACCAACTTTAAAAACAGGTCACAATAGCTTTTCTAAAGAGAGAAGAGAAAGAGTACGAAAATAAAACAACAGAAGTTGTCTTCCATTATTGCATGAAAGATGTCTACTAGAAATACCACTCAAGATCTGTAAAGAAGATGTGGTAGATATACACAATAGACTATTACTCAGCCATAAAAAAGAATGGAATTTTGTCATTTGCAGCAACATGGATGGACCTGGAGGGTATTATGCTAAGTGAAATAAGTCAGAGAAAGACAAATACTGTATGTTTTCACTTATAAGTGGAATCTAAAAAATACAACAAACAAATGAATATAACAAAAGAGAAACAGACTCACAGAGAACAAACTAGAGGTTACCAATGGAGAGAAGGAAGGGGGAGGGGCAAAGTAGGAGTAAGGGATTAAAAGGTATAAACTACTGTGTATAAAATTCATAAGCTGCTAGGGTACAATGTGAAGCACAGGGGATAGGGCCAACTAATATTTTATAATAACTGTAAATGGAGTATAATGCATAAAAATTTTGAGTCACTATGGTGTACACCTGGAATTAATATAATATTGTCAATCAACAATACTTTAATAATAAAAAGGTCTAAAACATTCAAAATATGAGGAGCAATAGTGACTTGAAAAATTCTTGGCTGTATTCTCACTGTCCTTAGTGCAAACTTTTTGAAGCACTGATGGGAGGTTAAAGTCAGGAATATTTCGAGAGGGATGTTAGAAAAAAAGAGGGAGTAAAACCTTCCCCAGGATGCAGGATGCATAGGTCAGTTCCAGAGGAGCAAGCAGAACAATGAGCCTCTCATGGCCAGACACTGTAAATGAAAGAAAGAATGGAGGCTTGGCTACTGAAAAGAGCCACCTTCACTGTGGCACTGGTGGGCCACAAACACAGGGCTCACGGAAAAGGGAAAAGTCCTGGATTCAGTTTTATTCATTGCTCCGGATCTGCCTACTTGACTTACTTCCTGAACAAATGCCTCAAACAACAATTTAGCTGTTATCCTGAGTCAAGGAGCCAGTTGCCACTGCCCTCAGTATAGACTTGGTGACTCTCTCATCTCCCATGTTCACAGACTTGCTTCACGCACTGCACACAGAGACCCAGGGGCAGCTCAGCACACGTGCCTGCATGACCCTTAGTGCTTGTTTGGAAAGCTCTGACATGTGGGTATGGAGGTGATCAATGAACTCAGGTAAGTTCTTCTGCCTTCTTTCCCACGGATGGACTGTTTGTGGATGGAGAAGCTTCGTACGGTTTCACTAAAAACGTCCAGTGAGACTAAGTAACCTGTTTGTCATGAAGGACAGTTTTTAAGAGCACTGCATCCGGTCTCCAATATTCTCTTTTTTCCTACATTATTCTTTCCCTCTCAATCCCTAGGGATATGCTCACCATAAAATGGCAGCACATAAGTCTTTCTAAAGACTCTGGTTTTAGGAGAAATTCAGTTAAGACAGGAAATTAGAAGATTTTAATATGCTGGATGAGAAAGAAAACTACATAATTTAACACTTGCCAAAGCCATTTTATTGTATATTTCCAGACTCCATAAGAAGCTGGTCTTGTCTCAACAGCCATTATCTGAGAAAGCAGAGTGTTCATAAGAGATTACTTTCTTCTCAGTTGCAGTAAACTCTGCACTGTAATTAACCTCTTGATAAGAGTCTTCTTCTGGTTGAAATTACCTTCAAAGATCATGGACTGGTGGAGATGAACTGGTGTCCTGGAGTGGCTGAAACAAAGCCCATTTTTACTGTATGACCTGCTTTCCTTGGATAGCACTGAGTTTCTGTTTTGGTCTTTGCCAAACCCAAATCCTGGGTTCTGAAAACATCATTCTGAGTGGGATAACTTTGGGTTCTAGAAATGAGCTTCTTTACGAAATTTCTTGGATGAGAATACAAACTTCGATCATCTTCGGACTCTCTAAAAGAGTGGCACACCAGACTTGATCTAATGGATTCTGAGCTTGTGGGAGAGCCACCGCAAAGCTGTGGCACACGGACCCTCAGGCTGCTGCTGCTGCAAGAGGCCGTGTCCCAGCCGGGCTCATGCTGATCAGGAAAAGCAACGGGGGTAATTCTATTTTCTTTAGATTCGAAGGAGCTGGATAATTGATTTTTTTGAGTTTTAATCCCTTTGGCTTCTAGCGTCTTTGGATTTTTACTGACATGGGGACTTATTCTCCTGATTAAATTTCTTTAATGGCTTCCCCAGGCTTCAAATAAGAATGAGATTCATAAGTGTATTTGAGGTATTTCTATCTTCTTGGCACTTCTGGAGTATCTTTCAAAAGTTATATAATCTCAATATGGAACTTTGGATGAAATATAGTTCACAACATGGCTGTGCTTAATTTGGGAAGGAAAAGAGAATAGGAATGGATTTTCAGATTTGGAGGGAGTAGTCTTAGAGCTAAAGCTATTTTTTCTGATCCATTTCAGCATCTTTCGGGGACAAAATCCACAGTAGCTGTCAGAACATTAGTGGCTCTGGCAGATACTGAGTTTGTGACTTCATGGAGTCTTATAACTGTCTCAATAAATTCCAGGGACGATGCTCACGTTGCCAGCTGAACACAGACTTAGTAATTTAGCTCAGTGGTTTAAAAGTCAGTTTTAAAAAATCTGGATGGAGGGGTTGGAAGTTCTCTGTTCTTATTCTCTAGTAAATTTCACTTTGAGTCAGTCTTTGGGAGTGCCTGTGTGGTTACCACGTGCATGTTCCTCCCGCTGTGATTTTTATCTTAGGGCCTGTGGCGCACAGACCACATGCCAGATGGGCTGTACGCTACCATCCTCTAGATTATCTGCCAGCATGTTCTTTCAAGAATGACCAGACAATAGCCAAACTCTTTGCAACTTCTCTCATCTCTCTGACCTCGTTCTTGTTTTTTTCAGATCAATTCACTAAAGGCTCAGAGCCCTAAAACAAAAGTGAAAGCACTTTTCTCTAATAAAGTGTCTTCTGATATTTCCAAATTCTATTACATCACACTAAAACCCTTATAAAAGATATCTGTTACCAAAGACATGACCATGTAAAGGGGAAGTTGTGTTGGACGGGCAGGGGAGGCACTGAGATACGACGTATGATTTCCATGGCCATTTTTGAAGAGCAGTTTGAAGCAGGCTAATCTTAGAATACCTACAGCAGCCGTCTGCTGGAAGGCACATGGTTTTCTGCACTTTTTGGGTATTAGTTTATTTTCATACTTCCAGCAGGCCACTTAACTAAGTCAGCATCATTGGATCAACAGAGAGGATGTGGTCAAGAAGAACGGTAAAATATGTTAGAGAAGGAGACAATGGTGGATAGCACTTTTTCCTAATATACAAAGATTTGATAACAAGTTCATGAATCTCAAGTTTTTCAAAACAGCGTAGTATCTCATGTAAACCATTGCTCTTCCAAATATAGTCCCCTTTTTTTAGCTTCCCTGATGCATATCTCCCTACTCATTGGACCTTCCTTAAGTGGTATTTTCCAGCTCATTACAGCTTCTAAACAGTATTGAATGGGTTAGGCAGCTGGGTTCCCGCCTTGAGCCCCTGGTTTTGGAGGATGACCTGGAGCCCTCCTTTGACTGTTCCCCTCTTGGCAAGGCAAGAAGTTCAAGCAAGGGACTAAGTCAAAGTCTGTGCCTTGCTACCCTCTGGGCCTTCTTCAGGGGGAATGGACCCTCGAATTCCCTAACCCTGACCCTGAGCCTACTTCCTGGACCTGCACAGGGAAGACTGTTTTGTTTTCTTTTTTGTTTTTAATTTTCAGAAGAGGTAAAGGGGAGGAATGGTCATGCTGGTAGGTGTGAGAGAAGAGGGAAGACCAAGGTGTATGGGGAATGGGTGAAGTGTTCTATTTGTACTCTTGGTCCAGGACCCAAAAATGTTAGAATTGGGCCTGTTTAAAACAGGTGTTTATATCCAGAAAAGACCAAAACTCTAATCTGAAAAGATATATGCACCCCAATGTTCATAGCAGCACTATTTACAATAGCTAAGACAAGGAAACAACATAAATGTCCATTGACAGATGAGTGGATAAAGAAAATGTTGTACATATAAACAATGGAATGTTACTCAGACATAAAAAGAATGAAATAATGCCATTTTCAGCAACATGAACAGACCTAGAGATTATCATACTAAGTGAGGTCAGAGAAAGAAAAGTATCGTAAAATCACTTATATGTGGAATCTAAAAAAATGATACAAATTAACTTATTTACAAAATGAATATAGACTCACAGACATAGAAAAAAACTTACGGTTATAAAATGAGAAAGGGAGGAGAGGGATAAATTAGGAATTTGGGATTAACAGATATATACTACTACACATAAAATAGATAAACAATAAGGACCTACTGTATAGCACAGGGAACGATATTCAATATTTTATAATAACCTGTGATGGGAAAGAATCTGAAAAAGAATATATGTATATATACATATATATATATATCTGAATCACTTTGCTGTACACCTGAAACATTGTAAATCAATTATACTTCAATAAAAAATGTTATACAAAACAAAAACATACGTTAAATAAGACCTCGCAAGTGAATAAAAGTTGAGCCAAACTTCATAGATTTTACATTGTTACAATATTGCTTTCCACTTACTTTCTCAACATCCTATTGGCATTTAACATTGTAGTTGATTGGTGATAGTAATTTGATAACTGTTTTATATGTGCAAGATTTTTATTTAGCAGTATATTGGGTAGAGCTAACTCTTTTATATTTATGAGATGTTCTTGCTTAGTGCATATACTTAGTGCATTGTGGAAACCACAGTGCAGCTTAGATTATTTCTCCCTTCATGATTCTTGACCCTGAAAGCCTACTTACTTTAATTTCTTTTTTGTAGACCTGTATAATATTTCTGTTTTACGCTTCTTTAATTTAAAAATAAAAAAGATCAGTGCCATCTGCCCGCTCAGTGTTCCTTCTCAACTTCCAGAAAACTCGACAAAACCTTCTCAGTGAGCTCAGACACAGTTCCTGGGACCCACAGCTAACACATACTGAGGGAGCTACACAGCCCCCTTCCTTATACTTCAATCTGTACAGATCTGTCTTCTTCACTTACTGTCCCCATCCATTCCATGATGAATAACATGTTTACTAATAAAGCATGGAAAAAAGTAAACAATCTGTTAAAAGTCTAAATGGCCCACATAGTATTTATTGTGTGGGTGCAGTAATTGATCCACTGACATCTAAACCTATTCAGAGACTAAACTTTCTGTTGTTGGCTCTGTGGCTCTTAGATGACATTACTCAAATTATTTTGGCTTGTACATTTGATTTTGCCAGTCAGCCATGAAGAATGCTTTTTCTCTCTGCATCTGAAATTTGGTACTTTTTATGATATGACACATATTTTTCCCCATTTGAGGAAAATGGAATTTTGGTGATCCATGTATAACCCCTAAAGTGTCTTATAAAATAAAAACAATTTGAACAGATCACAAATTTATGTATCTTACTCATTAAAAATTTAGCAAAGCATAACATATGATCCAAATATCAATTCGTTTTTTAACTCCTAATGAAAATACATGATTCGCCATTTGCAAACTTCAACTCTTGAAATTAAACGAAAATTTTATGTATGTCAGTAAATGTAAAAAGTTAATAACAGACTACACTACATTGTTTTTCTAGATTATACATGTTAACAGATGACTGAAAAGGGAATATATTTGCTATTGTTTAAATATAGAACACTGGTAATCGTACTTAACTTTGAGGAAAAAAATAATATCACATTTCTACTTAGAAAGAGTCTAAATAATTCATCGTGGATTGCATTAAGTGATTTTCTGTGAAAGTATACTGACATTTGTAACTGAATATGTCTTCTAATTCATTCGTAATGTATTCACAAATATTTTCGGTATAGCTTTTATGAAGAACCCACCTGCCAGGGTTATAAGAGATACAAATCTGGGTAAGTCCTGATTTTAACCATAAAGAATCTGGCTGTGTGTGTGTATGTGTGTGTGTGTGTGTGTGTGTGTGTGTGTGTGTGTGTGTAATAACACATAGTATCTTTTCAAAAGGTGGAAAGTAATTTAATTTTATATCTTTATGTATCTAAGTATATATGTATATTTATAAAGTTATTTCAAATATATTTCATTTATATATGAGCTTATGGAAATTATTATGAATTATATATGATATTTAATACTATTTATAATATGGACATATATATGTGTACATGCCTACATATATTCATAAACTGTAACTTGATTTAGTTTTAATAAACATTAATTGAATACCTATGAGTTTCCAGGTAATGTGTTAAGTACTTCTCATGTATATTATTAGATTCACCATCTTATTTGGTCCTAAAAAGAAAAACTTTTTAAAAATCCTAAATTATAATTGAGAAATGTAAAGAGAAATGAAAAAATTATACAATTTAAACTTTTTTTTTCAATTTGAATAAATAACACTGCACTTTGATGTCTTGATTAACCAGGATCATGGGACACAAGTCCTGTGGATAAACTCACACTGTGAATAATACTAACGACGTAAGTTATTGAAAATACAGATTTAAAACAAATCTGTTTAGTGAAAATTAATCCAGTATTTCGAAAAATGATGATTAAGCTCAGTGCTGTGAAAGATACTGATGTTGAATGGTTTCCTTTTCCTTACAACAGATATTTTCTGCTCCCACCCAAGACAACTCATGGTATAGTTATTAGACCATTCTCCAAAGCTTAGTTCATATGTCAAATCACTCAGTAAATTATAATAATAGTATTTAAGCCAGCCATTTTTGAGTATTAACTATGTGCTGAAACTATTCCAAACACTTCTATTTGCAACCACAGTTAACGTTCACAACAGAACAAGCAGGTGGATGCTATTAGTTGTCTGTCATTTAGGGCAGAGAAAGTCAAGGCTCAGGCTAATGAGGGGCTTGTCTGCAGTCTCATGGCCAGTGAATGCCCAAGCCAGGATCCCACCCACGCATTTGACCCTTGATCTCACTGCACTATGATTTGATTCTGCCTAACCGGGCATAAGAGGATTAAGTCACTTCACACTCAATTAAAACAACAACAAAGAACAAATAAACAAAAAAGCATTTCAAATAAATTTATGTTTTTTCAGCACATATATCATGTGCTCTTTGCTGATTGAACCAAATGATTATTGCCTTATCAGACTCCTCATAAGAGGTAATTTAATGTTTTAATTTTATTTGTTTATTTTATAATTGAAATTTAAGTAAATCAAATTAATCTTTCACTTGTTTAAATCACAGATGATTTTTTTTTTATTTTAAGGCAAAGTTTAAAGTTTTTCTCCCATTTAACCTGTTCACATTTGTATTGGTTAGGAAGCATTAATTTTTCACATGGATTCTGACATTTCAATAATTAAACTATTCAAGTTTTGAAGGGATAGGACTTTTCTATCTTACAATGGACGCAATGTAATTTTTATTGGTTACTAGGCAGCTTCAAACAATGAACACATTCTCACACTTAGACTTACACAAAATAGAAAGATTTCACTGTATTACACATGCAGTAGGATGTTTGAGGATACTTTTTAGAATGGCAATCCAAGTAAAAGCAGTAAGTTTATTTTAAATTAAGTTTCAAGCATTTATTAGCTGTATAATTTTGCATGAGCTATTTAATATTCAAGATTCATCTTCCTTACATATGAAAGTTCTGTCTACTTCTCAGGGTTTTTTGATAGTTATAATAAGCTAAAGAAATAAATATATGAATAGATATGTGGTACATGGTAAGAGACTGATATATATTAGTTCTCCTTTTAAGTCTTTACAACAAACACAAAACAAATGCAGAAAATAAATCACATCTATAATAACCTAAAGTTGTGACTGTATTAATTTTATTATTTATACTAAGATTTTTTAAGGAGAAACTTTAAACACTTTTTTATTAAAAATTATAATGGGATAATAATATTCAATCAATGCCTTTGATAGGAGAGATATTTGCATAATAGAGCAGAAGGATTACCACATAGAAAACCAAGAAACGTGGTGATACTTCTAGAGGTGAACTATAAGCCTGTGTGTTCTAAGTCATCTTATCAAAGCACTGCTGCTTCATTACCCTGAGAAAATAAATTGATGAAGACCAAACAGGATGAAGAAATGATGTAGAGTCCTTTCCTTTTATGGATTCATGGGAATTACATCCTGAAAATTACCATTTAATTCCCATGATTCAGAACCACTAGGAAGAGATCTGAAGGCAAGATTAAGAGACATATGTTTTGCAGAATCAGAAACTATTTCTACTGTAAGGTTTGAAGGTTTGGTGGGGGGGATATTTCGAGGTATCGGTAGTGTAAACTCTCAGGGATGGAGTTTATCCTTTCATTGTATGCCTGTGCTTTTCATGGGATTTTAGAAGGTTTTTTTGTTTTTTTGTTCTTTAGAAAATAGCAATTATCCTTCCTGTGGCAGGGGCAGATTTACTAGGAGCTGCAGTCCAAAATCCAGGAAGACAAGATATTTGTCCTGTTTTGTCCACTACAGTATCTCCATGGTCAGGTCTGTGATTGGTACAGAGTTGATACTCAACACAAAAGTTTGAATAAGTGACTGTATGAGCCATCATTATATCTGGCTTAAAAATGTCCTACTGTTATGCTTGCCAGCTAGATAGGACCAGCTGGTTTCACATTTGCCTGAACAAGGTATGTGTTTGCTCTGCAATTTGATTTTAACAACTTGTGCTGTCATTAACAACTCCTGGCTGTCATTGCCTGCATCAGCTTTGCAGATAGGTTTGCTCCTGGAGTCTTTCTTGAAGATCTGGTAAATAGATCTCTGATAAACCCTTGGCTATTTACTTTTTCCATACCAGATACCCTAGTTGTAGTCCTAGAGTAGACTTGTCAATGAAAAATTGTTGCCTGCCATATCAGTAAACAAAGGTTGTTGCAGCTATTAAGCCATCTCATTACAGCTGCCCTGACAGTGAGCCCTGAGGGAACTCAGGATAGAAACAGGGTACCCACCATCCGTCAGTCAGCCACTGAGGCCACCACCCCCACCATGGTGTTTCCTGAGGAGACTCAGGATGAGAAAACACAGGATACTGACCCCAGAGAGCTGAGGTGCATCTCAAAGGAATGATTTCCTGTGAGCCCAGATTCTCCCATTTTCCCATACCTAGAAAAGCACTAAATTCCGTAACTTGAGATGTCCGGTTTTCTTTAATTAATAGAAGTCTTTTGATGTTCCTACCACCTTGTCTTTGTTGCAAAAACTCCTGTATACCCTGGTTCCTCCCTGACCTCTTCTGAGCAGTCCCTCAGAGCTACTGAGATGTTGTGTCCCAGGCTTTAGTCCGCAGAATGTCTGACGAGAAAAACATACTCTCAAATTTAAGTTGTGTATTTTTTTTTAAGTCGACAGACTTGGCATTGATCAAGGCTCTTTGTTACAGACAATAGAATCTGCACTAATTTAATTTAGGTTAGAGATATTTGTGAAAGAATATAGAAAGTTGTTCACAGGACTGAAGAGAAGGGATGTATACTAAGCTGTTAGAAATAACTTCTAGAACTCACCACAGAACTGGAATATCAAAGGGTTACTGCCTTTACTATAGTCAGGACCAACCACATAAGGAAGCTATCACCCTAGTTCCTGGGTTCAGAACTACAATGTCTTTGCCATTACATGTGAAAGGAAAATGTCTTTCCCCCAAACTGTGCTTATTTCTCCAACAAGAATTTCATAAAAGGTCATGCTTGCATGAATCTGACTGGAGAAACCTAAAACACATCCAGAAGGCTAACTGCAAGGGAATCCGGGAAATGTATCTTTTCATTTACTAGACGCTATAAAAAAATCTATAAGAAGCAAGCTAACTGGTATTTGAAATGGTTGTTGAGTGAACCAATTTACAGTATCTACTGCAAATCCTTTGCAACTTTTGAGAAAAAAGGATATACACGAACACTTCCAAAAGGAGAATACTGAAAGTTATTTTGCAGAAATAGATGCATGTGTAAGAAATTTCTGAATCCACATATACCAAAATGTTAATGGTCATTTATAGATAGATACATTGCCAATAAAATTTACTCTCTTGTTAGTATATAATATTCTTCTGAGGGTTATATAAGATAATACATGGAAAGCACTTAGCAGAAGACTTGGCAGTAAAGAAGTAATGTTAACTATTCATATTTATAGATATAACTATATATATTCATAACAATATATAGTTACCTGCACAGTAACATTCCAACACTGATCTATATAATATATAGTTATATATGTATAACTATATATATTTAAATATACGTGTATATATACATATATACACATATATACATATATACTTTATATATACATATATATATATATATATATATATATATATACACACACACACACACACACACATAAATCAAGATAAAGCAACTGAAGCACGTTACATAGAGACATAGGGCCTGGCACTTACTAAATACACAGAAACTGTGAATTACTGTAATTATTCTTTTTAAGTTTCTGAATTTGTTTGACTTTTAAAATAACCACACATTAACACTGTGGACAGAAACAATATGATATATGTATTTCTCTATGCACTCAAGAGGATAATCAAGAAAAACAAAAACAAAAAAAAACTACTGTCTGAATGATGATGTTCGTGGTGGTGATGGCATTTATGAAGGTTTATTGAGTAGGTATTTTGTGCTGCTACTACTCTAAATGCTCTGAGAGACAATTCCCTACGGTCTCTTGCATTTCTGTGTGTCTTGAGAGAAGAGATACTGACTATATTTTATTCCAGACTTTTCTTCTCAGGAATTTTCTATAGTGAACACCTTTAGAAAATAGAAAGAGCACCTCCCTCTGGAGCCAGGGGTAAGTATGTTTCCCTGCCAAGTGTAACAGTCAAATGTCAGGTGTGCTTCCTGTCCATTATAAAATATGGTTTTCCTAAGCGGGGCAGTCAGAGGGAGTGGTCCTCTCCTATAATAAAAACCGCTGCACATGCATGCATCCTGAGGGCCTCTTCCCATCTCCCTGGGGGATCAGCACAGGTACTGGTACACTGGCAACTGCTATGGCTGTGAGAAAGAAACTCTGCCTCTGACACAGGAGCCTCCTGTCTTCTGCCATAAGCCAGAAAACTGGGAGGCTCCCACATTGGTTTGTGAAGAGGGTAAAATCTCAGACTGTTTTAGATAAGTTCTCTGTATTTAATGACTTGTTTAATCATCAAAAACAAACCTGTCAAGAAGGAACCATCATTACCCACTTTTTACACATGGGGACATTAGTCCACCAAGTTCAGGTCATTTTCCATTGTCACACAGATATTTAGTGGTAGACTCAGGACTGAAAGTTACTCTGGTTCTGAAGCCTGAGTGTTAAACCACCAAGCAAAACTGATTTTATGATCATCACGCAGTTCTCAGGTTTTTGTTCTGTTTGTTGAAAGGAAAAAAAATGGAATAATAATTTCAGAAGAACTTGCAGCTTATCAAACTGGAAAACTGCTGAGCTTGTTCCCAATATTTCTCAATGCTATACCTATTAATCAATATCAGCCTTCTGTCTAGCCTGGACAATCTCATCACACTAGCATTATTCCTGCTATCCAATTTGCTACTGATACTTTCCTAGTTTTAAATTCCTCTATGAATCCATTCCACTCTGTACTGATTTCTCCTTTGCTTCTCATCAACCTCACATTAATATGTAAATGTGTATTTCACTAATGCCACACGAACTGGAATAATCTCCCTTATTCTTCACCTCTCTGATTCCTCCCTGTTCTTCTAGACAAGACCTTGTCTCCCCATAAAAAGAAAAGGTGAACCTTTTCCAAAAGTCCATTCCCAGACCCCCTTCCTACCCCTCGCCTTACCCCCATGCTTGCACAGCATTCTGGCCTTTCTCTCTTAAAGAATCTACAACGCTTTTTTGGCAGCTGTATTTATCAGTCCTAGGTCCCATCTCCCAAACTCACAGCCAGTATCACCTGACTCACAACTTTGTCCTTAATTTCTCTGGCATCTAAGTTTGCTTCTAATATTGAAATTAATAAATGTTGGTTGAACTAGGTTTTATTATAGAATACAGTTGAACTGATATCTTCTTTTCTGAATTATTTGGACAGGCTAACGTTACCACAAAATTTCTGACATAGCAGCACTTTCTAAATGAAACAGTAGCTAACTTATAAGTCAGTGGGTTAAATTAGCTTTCTCATCCCGCATGCCGCCGCAAAGATCCTGCATGCCGCCACAAGGACCCCGCGTGCTGCAACTAAGAGCCGGCACAACCAACACAAATAAATAATTTTTTTTTTTTTTTTTTTTTTTAGCGGTACACGGGCCTCTCACTGTTGTGGCCTCTCCCGTTGCGGAGCACAGGCTCCGGACACGCAAGCTCAGCAGCCATGGCTCACGGGCCCAGCCGCTCCGCGGCATGTGGGATCTTCGCGGACCGGGGCACGAACCCGTGTCCCCTGCATTGGCAGGCGGACTCTCAACCACTGTGCCACCAGGGAAGCCCCAATCAGATGCTTTTGAAACCTCTTCTGGTTGATGAGAATAGCATCATTAGGTAGAGGTGGATGTCTGTCTTCCTGCTGCTGGGGCAGGAAGACATGCATCAAGATCATCTAAAATTGGACCAAGCTGTTTAAATGAATCTTTTTAAGAATGGAGGATGAATATTACCTTAATTCACAGAAAAAAGTTATCACTGACATTGAAATCTTTACTACTAAAAAGTTATGTAGGCAATCATTTGGGGGCATTATTTAGATTATTTGCAGTGAATATATTTCCATTAATTAATTTTTATTTTATGGAGTTATACATTAGAACTTAACTTGTTATATGTTTGAAAGTTTGTCAAAGTAACAATTATTATCTTATGTATACAATGGCTTCCAGAATTTGCATCTATGTGTTATCATTTCTGTTTCCATACCTCATTCACTTTAAAACAAAAACTCACATCACTCACATAAAGAGATATGATCACTTTGTTTAATAGTGAAAGATCAGAAATAGAACAATTTTCAGCTAATGAAATCAGAGAAGACTGCCAATGTGTTTATAATAATTGAAAATTACAGTTTTAATTGATTTATCACTGAACAATCAGTTTATATTGTTAAGTATAAAATGAAATGGATTGAAATATTTGAGGTTCTCATATAAGCAGTTAAAGAGTTACTAGTCAATCATACACTATTAAGTTGTGCATATGGGACACTGATACTTTGCTGTAAGGTAATCAATAATTACTTACTAGAATACATTTTGCCTCCATTTAATTTCAAAAGTCCATTTTAAGTAAACAGAGTGCAAAAAGAATTATTCTGCTATAATGCAATTGCTATGGCATAAAATGTATAGAAAACAAAGATCGTTCCTTCACACTCTTTTACAACATTTATTTTTTAAGATTATTATCACAAGTCTGCCATAAGTACACTTGTCTGGTGTTTATCCAGCATTGCTCTTTGCCAAAAACAAAAATATAAACAAACCTATGGATCATTCAGTTGACATATTCTAGAGGTGAGTTTTCTTGTCTTTTAGTGCTTGGACTTTCTAAGGATTATAACTATTGACTATGATAGAAAGAACCCACAGTTTTCATAAATCCTACAAATGATTATTTCTCTCAGCAATAGCTTTCTAAACTGAATACCAAAGAACCTAACACTCATAATGTATGACATTGTAATCCATTAAAAATATAGTGACTCTAGGGGCTTCCCTCTTCCCTGGTGGCGCAGTGGTTGAGAGTCCGCCTGCCGATGCAGGGGACGCGGGTTCGTGCCCCGGTCCGGAAAGATCCCACATGCCGCAGAGCGGCTGGGCCCGTGAGCCATGGCCACTGAGCCTGCACGTCCGGAGCCTGTGCTCCTCAACGGGAGAGGCCACAACAGCAAGAGGCCCGCGTACCGCAAAAAAAAAAAAAAAAAAAAATAGTGACTCTGATATTGAGCTCCATGAGCTATTTGTATATTTGGGAGATTAATCCTTTGTCTGTTGTTTCATTTGAAAATATTTTCTCCCATTTTAAGTGTTGTCTTTTTTGTCTTGTTTATGGTTTCCTTTCCAGTTAAAAAATGGGCGGAAGACCTAAATAGACATTTCACCAAGGAAAACATACAGATGGCCAAGAGGCACATGAAAAGATGCTCAACATCACTAATCATTAGAGAAATGCAAATCAAAACCACAATGGGGTATCACCTCACGCCGGTCAGAATGGCCACTTATCAAAAAATCTGGAAACAATAAATGCTGGAAAGGGTGTGATGAAAAGGGAACCCTCTTGCACTGTTGGTGGGAATGTAAATTGATAAAACCGGTGTGGAAAACAGTGTGGAGGTTCCTTCAAAAACTAAAAATAGAACTACCATACGACCCAGCAATCCCACTGCTGGGCATATACCCTGAGAAAACCATAATTCAAAAAGAGTCATGTACCACAATGTTCATTGCAGCTCTCTTTACAATAGCCAGGACATGGAAGCAACCTAAGTGTCCATCGACAGATGAATGGATAAAGAAGATGTGGAGCATATATACAATGGAATATTACCCAGACATAAAAAGAAACGAAATTGAGTTTGTAGTGAGGTGGATGGACCTAGAGTCTGTCATACAGAATGAAGTAAGTCAGAAAGAGAAAAACAAATACCGTATGCTAACATATATATATGGAATCTAAAAAAAAAAAAAAAAAAATTGTACCGATGAACCTAGTTGCAGGGCAGGAATAAAGAAGTAGACATAGAGAATGGACTTGAGAACATGGGGTGGGAGGGCGAAGCTGGGGTGAAATGAGAGTAGCATCGACATACATACACTACGGAATTTAAAACAGTTGGCTGGTGGGAAGCAGCAGCATAGCACAGGGTATGGGCTTGTTGCTTTGGGATGACCTAGAGGGGTGGGATAGGGAGGGTGGGAGGGAGGCTCAAGAGGGAGGGGATATGGGGACGTGTGTGTGCATATGGCTGATTCGCTTTGTTGTGCAACAGAAATTAACACAGCATTGTGAAGCAACTATTAATAAAGCTCTATTTTTAAAAAATATAGTGACTGTATTTCAGTTAATGGTAAGAGTCTCCATTTTAGGTATTACTAATTGTGCTGGCGATATTTTGTTTCCTAAACATAAAGAAATGCAACAATTAGACAAAACAGTCTCATAAAGGGCTCATATACATGAATGACTGTCTTTCAGTTTTATATGATATTTTCATTTGTTAATGTAATATATCCAATGGCCCTTATGAATAAGAATTTGAAGGTCACTTTCTATCCACTCACTGTTCCTGACTAGCTACCTGAGCTTGAAGAAGTGAGCTGACCTCAGGAACTCTGTGAAATTATTCTAATGAAGGAGCTCTGAATATTCAGGCAGCCCAAATGAGGAGTTTAGCATTCCAATCTCATAGCAATGCCCCTTCAGCCTGACTGAGATATAATTCCCGTATATATCAGATTACTTTTAGTGTTCTCAGTTACCAGTTTTGTGATGTAGGAAATAAAGGAGAATCTGAACCCATGAGTGTTTAAAAATAAATAGAAGGTAGCTTGTATGTGCATTTGTGTGTATAAAGACTGCAGGCTTCATAGTTCTTTAACAGCATTTACTGTCCCAAACACACTCTTTTAATTCAACCAAGTATGGTCTTGACATAATGTTTTCTGTTATTGCTCAATGTATGTAAGAAGTTATGTACCATAGGAAGAGCAATTGTGCAGCTTACTTTTTTCATATACACAAATGTGTATGACATAATATTTGCCATTTAGAACCCATTGAGTCATAGACTTTTGCATCATAAGTGCTTGTAATAATAGCATTGTCCAATGTCCTTATAGAAGTATAAGCCTTAGAGTTTCAGACACGTAAAGGACTTTTGATATCACAAGGTATGTTTCACTAATATTTACCATAAAAGAGAAACTAATTCCGGAGGGGTTAAGTCATTTGTAAAAGATCATAAGTACCTAGTGAACAAGCTTGCGTAATTCTTACATGTGTCCGTTAGAATATTACTATGTTGCATTTACCACTACCTATTTTTTTCTTAAAGTTACAAAGCACTGAGCAGATTTTATATAAATTAGCAGGAAAATATTTGTGACCATGATGTTACAGAAAAATAAGGCATAAATAATAAAATTCATATGTATCAAATCCATGAAAATGTAAAAAACATTACTAATAACAGTATGCTGAATTTACCTAACATAAGTTGGTGATTGGGTAAATAAACTATGATCCCTTTTAAAATAGAACGAGAATGATAATATTGATCTGAATTATTTACTTTGGATGTGATTTCTCAAAATGCGGGCATATTTGCATTCTAAATCTTAATAATGCATGTTTGACTATTAAAATGAGATAATATATGTAAAAAGCACAGTGTCTGACATCAATTAGATATTTAACAAAACAGAGAAGATAATAATATAGCATGTAAACGATTATCAGGGAACGGACTTTAGTCCTCCGTCTCCCCCAAATGTAGAGTCTTAACAAAAATATAACTAGTAATGAAAGGGGAACATACTTTATTTTTAACCCTTCTGAATGGGAAGAGCTAAGAATATCCACTTGAGAAGAGAGGAGGGGGGAAACTGTGCGTTAAAAGCAATCGGATCTCTTTGGTGAATGGACATTCTTTTACTGACAGAAGAGGGTGAAGCCAATACTGAGAAGCACGCCACAGCGTAAGCACGTGCAAGCTCTCCACAGTGATTTCAGCCTTCTGATTACAGTAAAACTTCACACTATTTTGGAGTAGTAAAAACTTGATAGAATTTTTAAGCTATTTGTCAAGCATGGCTTATTTAAATTTTCCTCAAAAACTGTTACTGTTTTATCACTAAGAACTCTAGAGAGATGCTCTAAAATAGACACAAATAAACCAGTCACAAATAAAAATACTTACCCGAGAAATACTGGCAGATGATAATTGATTTGTTATGATCCTTATAGTAGAAATTATTTCTTGATAATATTTACAAAATTCTCAATGGGTTTTAAACACATAATGTGCTCTGTTTAATTTAGCTGTAATGTCACTGGAGAACAGTGTGAAAGATGGTTTCCTGAATCGTTGATCTTTCTTTCAAACCTGTGTAACTGTCTTTATTTCTCTGCTATAATCTTTAATGTAACTTTAAGGAAGGACATCTTAATTGTAAACCTCAAAACTGTGTACTAAATAGAGGTTAGTCTTTGTCTCATTTAACAACAGGCAATAAAATGATGAAAATTAGTTGAGAATCCATACTAACTATTGAACCAAAATTCATCTTGTCAGTCGAATTCCATATAGATATAATTTTAGAATATGTAAAATATGGATTTGTATGACATTCCAAAATAATATTAGAATAAGAGCATGTGAGTGTCAAATAATCAATGAGAGACAGAATTGCAAGTTTCCAAACACTTCAATGTATGTCTCTATGTACACAGAAAAATGAGAGATTGGTTCTCATGGTAGTGCCCTGTGAACTAATGTAATTTCAGGTCACTGATATCATGAGGTTGGGATTGTTGTTTCAAACAGAAACAGGAACCGAATGCAAGAAATTAGAAGACGAAAGACTGTGTATATATTCTTGACAATGTAATAAACAGGTTCTGGCAAATAAGGTTACCAATTAGTCAGGAAGTCAGAGAATTACTAGCTGAGAATTGTTTGGTAAGATCAAATGAGGCCATAGCTCACACTTCAACTATTAGTGACCAAGAAATGTATTTACTATTCAGAATTTTTGTTATTTAATAATGAGTAAGTTATTGCTTCTATGATAATTTTTTTCTTCTTAATATAGATTTTAAAATATTTAAGTGACCATAAGTTCCAGTAAGATAATATTGTAAGATGATTCCCATAAGTATTCAAGAAAAAATGTAGAGTTCCTCTAAGCAGAGCTAGGCAACAAGTCCTGATGTAACCATATATCTACTTAAAATTCAGTAGTCTAGCAGACATTATGTCAAGGTTCTGAACCATGTGTCAGCCAATAACAATGAAAGAAGTGGCAAGCATCATCTTGAAAATTTTATTACATTATAAAAAGAAAACATGTTCCCAGTCAATAGTTGGAAAAAAAACTAATTTCTACTATTTCAGATGTTATAATTTATGTACTACAAGGCAGTAAAGCATCAAAAAGAAAGCTATACTAAACTTATTTCAACTATAACAGAATTATAAGTATGATTTAAGATTATTCTGAAACACTAGGCCCCTCCATAAGAAGGAAGATGTGCACTCAGTATGCTTAAAATGCAAATATCATTTAAATGAACATCACACATCACCTCTTAGAATATAAATTCCCTTTTGCAACACAAAAGTACAAAACTTTGAGTTAATATGAGTATTCTGAGGAAAAATAAATGTAATAATTTCATATATAAAATAACAAGACATACTTTAGTTTGCTGAAAAAGAACATAGTTTGGAAATCCCTCAAAGGGCAGTTTTACTTAATTCATTTGAATAAAATATACCAAGCAATATTTTTAAAAGTATGTCTTTTCATATTCTGCAGTAATACAGACGCTTACAGATGACCAAACAAGGAAAAAATTGTGTCAGTCAGTTGTGCGAAAATGTGAAGATTATATTTGGACTTAAGTAAGCAAAATTGCTATCGTCAATCTAGCCACCCTCAAAAGTGTAACAATCCTTTCATCATTTCAGAAATACATGTAATCTTTGTAGCTTTCTCCACAGTTATATTTTAAAATTTATTTGTGTATAACTCAAAAAAACTCTAAAAAAAATTTTCCTGTGCCAAAAGAATGGAATCAAACGGGACAATTGTCAACAGGCACAAGAAAAATGCTCAACATCGCTAATCATTAGAGAAATGCAAATCAAAACTACAATGAGATACCACCAAACACAGGTCAGAATGGAAATCATTAAAAAGACTACAAACAACAAATGCTGGAGAGGGTGTGTAGAAAAGGGAATCCTGCTATACTGTTGGTGGGAATGTAAACTGGTGCAGCCACTATGAAGAATAGTATGGAGGTTCCTCAAAAAACTAAAAATAGAGCTGCCGTATTATCCGGCAATCCCATGGTTGGGCATATATCCAGACAAAGCTGTAATTCAAAGCAATACATGCACTCCTATGTTAATAGAAGCACCATTACGAGGGCCAAGACATGAAAACCACCTAAATACCCATCGGCAGATGAATGGATAAAGAACATGTGAGATATATATATAATGGAATATTACTCAGCCATAAAAAGAATAATGCAATTTGCAGCAACATGGATGGACCTGGAGATCATCATACTAAGTGAAATTAGTCAGATAGAGAAAGACAAATATCATATGATATCACTTATGTGTGGAATCTAAAATATGACACAAATAAACTTATCCACAAAACAGAAACAGGCTCACAGAGAACAGACCTGTGGTTGCCAAGGGGGAGAGGGGAGGGCAAAGGGATAAGTTAGGAATTTAGGATTAGCAGACAGAAACTACTACATACAAAATAGATAAACAACAAGGTCCTAAAGTGTAGCGCAGGCAAATATACTCAATATCCTGTGATAAACTATATGGAAAAGAAAATGAAAAAGAATGTGTATGTATATATATATATATATATATATATATATATATGTATGTATACAAAACTGAATCACTTTGCTGTACAGCAGAAATTAACACAACATAGTCGATCAACTATACTTCAATAAAATAAATTAAAACAAAACAAAACAAGGCAATTGTGCTTTGCTCCATTGTCGGGCTTGGACTACTACACCTTGAGGAAGGGATAGGTGGGCAAGGATGCCCAAAACACAGAATAAGAATGGAGAGACCAGAAGGCCTAACCCTGACAAAACCTGTGAAGTTCTATCATTATGATTGGCAGGAGCACACACTCATGGAAACACCTGGTTGAAGGGTTACAATCTACTCAGGGTAATTTATTACCTCAGTGAGTACATTTCAAAACTGAAGATGGTCTTTATGGTGTAAAGAGCCTTCCTATGTCTAACTAGGATTGACTATGCCATACAAAAAGCTATCACCAACTTTTAATATATAAATACATATTTTCTTGCTTTTTCAGAGAACATAAAGTGAGATAGCAGGGACTAACTAGTTCAGTCTCTACAAAACATATTTTGAAAAGGTTCATATGCTAAATCATAGATGTGACAGAACACCATCTCTTTTTTTTTTTTAATTTTCTTCCTTCTAGTTTATTTTTAAACATCTTTGTTGGAGTATAATTGCTTTACAATCGTGTGTTAGTTTCTGCTTTATAACAAAGTGAATCAGCTATACATACACATATATGCCCATATCTCCTCCCTCTTGAATCTCCCTCCCACCCTCCCTATCCCACCCCTCTAGGTGGTCACAAAGCACTGAGCTATGCGGCTGCTTCCCACTAGCTATTTTACACTTGGTAGTATATACAAGTCCATGTCACTCTCTCATTTCTCCCCAGCTCACCCTTCCCCTTCCCTGAGTCCTCAAGTCCATGGACAATGGTTGGTGGAGGAATTCAATGAGAACAACTCAGGGAATAAACAGAAAATTGTGTCCAAAAGCACTACTGAAGAAAGGAAATCTTGATGGAGAATCTTCAATGGCCTTGGGGAATTCCCAAAGGGTTCACAATGGTTTTAAAATCATGTTGAAGATTTTGAAGTCCCATTGTTTTCTCACTTTTAACTATAATTTCAAAGTACCATCGTCTTTTTTTTTCCTTCTCCTATACTTACACATATGTATAAAACTATGATCGTAAAATAGTCACTCCTTACCTTTGATTCTTGAACGTTCTTGACTTTTTTCCTGCTGGAAATAAAACAAAAATAGTTCAAAATTTGCAAGTATTTTACCAACAGGCTGATATAAAGTATCACTATAACTAAAGAATTGTCAAAATATTTTCTTGTACATATACCCAGGAGTTACCGTAACACAATTCTCAACTTAAAAAATACTTATGTTAAATCTTTTATCAAAGCAGTAATCATTCTTAGTGGACATAAATTTTTCTAAGAAACCAATACATTGTAAGAATATGGATTTATAAAGAAATGCCTAATGAATAATAAATAAATCATTATGCCCTAAAAAGGTCTCGGTTCATTCCATTTAATTCCAATGACATCTTCAGAATTTGCTTTCAATGTCTCTATGTTAATCATAAAATTTTAGTGAGAAAAAAGGTTTAAAGGCAAACAGTGGATAATTCACTAAAAATAAAAAAAACACAAGAGATGTTTCAACAGTCTTTCCTTCAGTTTAGCTTAGAATTCACCCCTGTCTCGCTTCTCTGAGGCTAAAGTTGACAACAATTCTATTATTTATTCAAGGCTGCTTCAGTCAGACCTGTCTTTCAATTTGACATACTCCTTATTAGTTACCAGGCAACCCCAGAAGAATTAGCTTGCTTTCAAGTTTTTAAGTAGAAATTGTGCACTCTATAACTTCTCGATTCATATTCAAGCACAGTTTACTCTGTCTAAAAGTTTCAGGGTATCATACTAAAAATAATTTTGAAATATGTTCCTAACAAAATGTCTCACACATACACAGAGAACTGCAGAATTGCATGAATGCCAATAAATTTTGGTAAAATTTATAAACACATTAAAAAATATAAAGAACTTATTTTGCAGCAAGCACTCGTCCCAGAGTCAGATTATGATAATAAAAATGCATATTGGCAAATGTATATTTACTGAAACAGCCAACCCTATGTATAATTCTATTAGACTAAAACTTTGTACTCTGTCTCTTATTCTAACACATCCAGGCTTTGTGACTAAATTATGTACTGTCCTTTGTTAATTAATTGATTTTTTCCAGTTCTGATATATTTTTAATTCAGAGTATTTATTGTTCATTTAAACTAAAATTTAAATATGAAGTACAAATTCATGTATATTATATACATAAATATAAATTCCTTGCTTTAAAAGTACATTATTTTTTCATAATTTTAGGTCAAGCTGGTTTAAATTTTCCAAGTGGGTATTGAGGAAGAGAAAAATCTGTGTCTCTCTCATCTTTTGCCATTTTCTCATTCATTTACTCATTCATTCTTTCAACAAATTTGCATAGATCACTTCTATGTGCCAGACACTGCTCCAAGTGATAAGACTATGAAGGATGAAAAAACCGACCAAAAACTATGTCCTTTTGGAACCTAATTATTACATAAATGGTAATAAATTATATTTAGAAAAAGATATACCCTAAAAGGAGTTATTTTGTAGTGAATGACTGCAATTTTACACAGGTGTATAATGTTAAATAATTTTTGAATAAAATTCTGAGTGAGATGAGATGATATAACTGGGGAAAACATGTTTTAGGAGAGAAAAACAACTGCAAACTTCCTGAGATACAGGAGGTCTTGGCATTGTCAAAAATACCAAGGAGACCTGTGTAACAGGACAGGCTGAGTGAGGGGAGTTTTGTAGGAAGTTCAATCAAGGAGGCAACAGGGGCAGAAAGACTAGCACTGAGGTCCCTGGTTATTTCTTTGGTTTTTGCACTGAGAGAGCTGAAAAAGACATTGAGAGTTTCTTCTCCGATGACTAACATTATCTGAGTTACATTTCAGTAGAATCATTCTGGCTATTGAGAATAGTTTGAACAAGGGAAGGACAAAATTAGAGGGACCAGTAGAGAAGGTATTGCAGGAATCCTGGTGGGAGGTGATAATGGCTCAGAAAGGTGTGGTGTCAGTGGAGTTGGAATATCAGTTAGAGGTGGAAAGGTTTGTTGATAGAATAAGTGTTGGGTGTGAGATACAGTGCATAAAAAGGTGATCTCAAGTGTCTAAGCCAGTAGAAGAATGGCATTACCTCTAGATAAGGAAGATGGCCAAATAAGAAACACTTTTATCCCTTCTTGCCTTGCCTTCTGGTAGTGTCCCGCTTTGTTCATTTTTCTCTTGTCTGGCTACCCCTGTTCTATCTCCTGTACTGATTCCTTCTTGTTTCTTCAATTTCTAACTACTAGTTTCCTAGACACTGAGCCCTTAACTTTCTTTTATAAATCTCATTCCTTTGGTGATCTTTTCTACTCTTCTGGCCTTAAGTGCCATACTTTTCCTATGGACTCTCAAATTTATATCACTAGCTAATCCTCAACATTGTACTACAGATTCAAAGATTCAGCTTTACTTATTTTTTTAACATCTTTATTGGAGTGTAACTGCTTTACAATGGTGTGCCAGCTTCTGCTTTATAACAAGGTGAATCAGCTATACATATATCCCCATATCTCCTCCCTCTTGCGTCTCCCTCCCACACCCCCTATCCCACCGCTCTAGGTGGTCACAAAGCACTGAGCTGATCTCCCTGTTCTATGCAGCTGCTTCCCACTAGCTATCTATTTTGCATTTCGTAGTATATATAAGTCCATGCAACTCTCTCACTTCATCCCAGCTTACCCTTCCCCCTCCCTGTGGAATCTAAAAAGAAAAAAAAATGTTTATGAAGAACCTATGGGCAGGACAGGAATAAAGACGCAGAGGTAGAGAATGGACTTGAGGACTCAGCTTTATTTTTGACATCTCTGCTTGATTATCTAATAACAGCTTACCTATCATGTCTAAAACTAAACTTCTGATCTTCCCTGACTTCTTCCATCATCTTTCTCATCTTCTTCATCTCTCCATCTTCCTTGTTGTTTAGACACTTAAAATAATCCTTCCCTGTCTCTTAAGAGTAAAGAGCCTGACATTTTCATGGGTTTGATATTTGACTGTGATTTTACTTTGAATATCACTCTGAGGATGCAAAGTAGGGTGATGGTTAAAATACCTGGAACTTATGGAAGATATTTTAACAAGTTTCATAAATTTAGAAATCACCAGCCTATGTATAAATCATCAGTACTGCATCTGGAGAACATATAATAGAGTTGAATGATCTAGAACTGAATATTGTAAACAATATAAGAAAAATATAAAGTCGAATTAGCCAACAAAAGAGAATGCAAGGATAGACAAATTATAGGAGAACAAACAGGAGAGCATGGAATCATGGAATACCAGGGAATATATTATGTAAGTGTGAGATTTTCAATAGTATAGAATTATTATGACTGCTCTAGTAAAATTAGATCTAAGGCAATGCCCTTCAGATGAACTGACATATATGGAATCACTGATTTAAAAGAAAGCACATTTTTGATGGTGCTTGGACTTGGAAGTAAAACTGAAGTCATTCATTGAAGGAGAGGGTAATTGAGAAATATATGAAGTGGTAAAAATGGAATGAGAGAAACACAGCTGGGAAAGAATGGTCTAGGATGGTGTGTAGCTGAAGAGTGAAGGGAGGTCCACAGAGGTATAGTGTTTGTTTTGCTCACTTGTCTTTTTGTTTTATTTTGTATAAATTTATAATATATTATTTACATAAGTGAGAATTGAGAAAGTCTAAATGATAGGAGATAAATAGTAGAAATGGAGACGATTAAGATAAAAGGGAGAGATGATTAGACTAACTTTATAAGGTATTGAAAAAGTAGATGTGATAAAGAACAAAAGTGGGGAAAAAATTTAGTTAGAAAGACCACCAGTTCCTCTAATGTAACCGGTGGGCATAGGAAGGCATGGTTATAAATGCAGGAGTTTTGTAGGTTTGATATGATGAATTAAACATGTTCAATCTGTGATGATTTATTTTCTTTATGTAATAGAAGGAAAGTCTGCTGAGTGGTGAAGTAGGATGGCTTGTCAAAAATTTGTGGAGATAGCGCAGATTTTAAATGCACTGGTTTTTGTGAGGTCAATTGAGTAAAACAGCTTGGTGTTTTTGAAATCCTAACTGAGTTTTGCCATCATAAATATACAGTGACTTATTTTAACTATAGTCAAATAGGCTTAGCACTCACTGATATTTATTTTATTTTATTATTTTCTTAACACTCAATTCTCTATTTGTACAATTGTATGTAATTATAAATTACCAATGAAATATCCTTAAAAATTTTACAAATGGTAAATGTTTAAGAAGCCTGCATTTACAGAAGATAAATTAATTATTAATTTAATTTATGGACTGAGAAGAGTAGGAACAGACTTGTAATGTAGGAAGGTAAAAGATAAACTACCTCATTTATTCCTAAACTTGTATTAGAACCCTGTCAGTGTGTTTGTGTGTGTGTGTGTGTGTGTGTGTGTGTGTGTGTTTATACACATATATGTATAATTTAGGATTTTCAAAGTAATAACCGTTCCAATTTGTTTCTATCACTAAAATATCACATTGTTCACTAAGCAATATGTATTATCCACAATTTTATTTTACAAACTATCACTTTATATTTTAAATGTTAATTTTTAAATGAGGAAACGTTAAGAAGAAAACTATAATTATTTAATTATGTGATAAGTCTTAAGAGGTCAGAAAAATTTTTTACCCTGTCTGCATGATACTTTTGAGAACCATTCTTACGTTATGAAAACTTAGGTCTTGTCCATAATAGAAGAAGTGCCAATCTCTTGGTATATCTCAATTTTAATATTCTTCCAAAACGTTTTCTGACAAAGTGGTCTTGTCTTAAAATAAGAAATATATATTTGGCTATGTATCAAAGCTAAATCAAAGCAGACGATTCACGTTTTACTTCATACCACACCATTTCTTGGAAGAATCCCAAAGTGCTATCTTTATTACATAAATAGACTACAAGAAATCCAGCTCAATAGTAGAAATGGGCAAACAGATCCTTTCAGACAGTATGTTAAAGATTAGCAAAGACAATCTGGACAGAAGTATGGATTCAGAAGAAATACATGATTGTAAGATATGAATTTCTTAAATATTAAACAAAATACAACATAATGAGTGGAGCATAGCTAAGCCAGTGTAAAATTAAGTCAAGTTGGAAGCAGTAATTTTTAAAATGAGATGTGGTGGTCCTAAAATATCTAAGCAAACTAAAATATAGGCAAATAACATCAATGCACAGCAACCTGTGCAGAATTTTTTTTTTTTTTTGCGGTACGCCGCCCTCTCATTGTTGTGGCCTCTCCCACTGCAGAGCACAGGCTCTGGACGCGCAGGCTCAGCAGCCATGGCTCACGGGCCCAGCCGCTCTGCAGCACGTGGGATCTTCCCGGACCAGGGCACGAACCCGTGTTCCCTGCATCGGCAGGCGGACTCTCAACCACTGCTCCACCAGGGAAGCCCATGTGCAGAATTTAAATGGGCAGAATGTTATCACTCTAGAAGATATTATTAAGAATGTTTCTTATCTAGTATTTGGATTTTGGTATGATATTTATTAACATCTGATGATGGCTATATTATAAAAATGTATGTCTTATGATCAAACACTAAAACTAATTACCTGGCTATGACAACTTCAAGCATAATTTATCTTGTTTCTTCCTTCTGGCTGTGAATCACATGCTCTCTGGGAAGAGAAGAAACCACCTGAACCCTGAGTGCATCATGTCCATCATAACAGCACTGAGTTATAATCATCAGACTATCAGTGAATTGTCCTCCCATTCCATGTTATAAAGCTTAAATCACTTTAAGGAAAAGGCATGAAGTCTATACAGGTAATACCCACGGATACATTTTTTTTAATTGCATATGTATGATATTAGAATAATGAGGCTCCTTATATGCCCTTTGGTCAATACTAGGAATCCCACCAGCTTCCCTTTACACAGAGGGGTGTAGAATGAAACAGGTGCAGCTAGAATTAAATTGGTTCCTTAGAAAAGTAAACAGATTGTCTCTCTGTCTCACTTAATCTTTCACTGGAATATACATGATAATAACCAGTCTATACTAGCAATACATGAAGGAAGTAGGGCTCATCAAGGGTGTAAAATGCAAGAGTCTTCCCTCCTTTAATACAAGAGTAATGAAGAAAAGATTTCTGGGTTGCTATGGTTTTTCCTCAGCCCCATGTGACTCAGTTTGCATTTGGCCATTAATTAAAAGCTATGGTAAGCCCATGATAATTACTACCTAGATAATTAACATGATAATATCAGAAAGTTGTTGTCTTCTTAAGGAGACCCCTTTGTTTCAAACATAATGTTTCCTTCGGTTGAATTGGTGGCATAGGCTAAGAGAATATAGACTTCACCTCTTTACAGTTAAGAGGGAGAAAAGGTATTTTTATTTATTTATTTTTCTTTGCCAATAGTTTGTAATGAAGCACACTCAAACTGTGTTTAGGTTGGTCGTGTGCTGCAAAAAGTAACTTCTGTCATGGAATGTAAGACAAATCAAATTTATGGAAGAGTTTTCCAGGCATATTGAATAAAGCCCACAATGAATCAATTAACTTAAAATTTAAAAATTAACAAATGATACAACGAAGTCTGTAGTAACCAGAAGTGATGTGTCCTAGATGAGGTAATCTTCCTCCCAATTCATATGATCCCCACTTGTTCTTGAAGTAAATCGATGCCATCAGTCACCAAAGGTGGCTTTATGTATATACACAGTAGTGCTCTACAAGCTCAGGTCAATGTATGCAATTTTAAACTCATGACTAAAGGTCAATAGATTCTAACAGTGAAAACAGTCAATGGATGGAAAGGAAGCATATATAAATATAAATTTTGGAGACAAACATAAAGATTATTAATTTTAGAAGGCCGCCTAGTTTAAATTCCTTCTCAGAGTTCTTCCCTTCTCTTCGATGTAAATAATAGTTTCCCAGACAAATACCAACAAACAAAATTTGTGAGTTGCTAATTTGCAGTGGAGTACTCATGTTCAATATGTATTTGTTTAACATTTCCATGTGCTAGGTGGTAAAAATATAAAACATTAAATGTTTTTATGATATTTATTAGAGCTATTCAGTAATATAGATTGTAAATTCATGGAAATTGGGAATAGAAGACTTTCAGTGGAGCTGATCCACCACAACCTTGTAACAAATCTCTTCTACGCCATTCTGATGCATGCATACCCATGAACACATGAGCTCTCTCCCCCAGGCCTTCAATGCACACACTCACGCACACACACATATGTACATACATTTCCTCAAACATATTTTGTTGCTGGCAATTTAGTTATAAAATGTCTGGAAAATAAGAGATATCACAATCATAATGCAGTGTATCTAGCCTCCTAAATCTTGGGTTTATCAATGTATTTTTAATAAACTGTAATGGTGAATTTTCAGTCTTACTACGTTTAATCACAATCCTCTTATCTTTTAAGATCCTTCCCTTTGGAATTTAAGCCATGTTTCTGATTTACTTTTTTAAGTTTTTTAAAATTAATTTTTATTGGATATAGTTGCTTTACAGTGTTGGATTAGTTTCTACTGTACAGCAAAGTGAATCAGCTATACGTATACATATATCCCTCTTTTTTGGATTTCCTTCCCATTTAGGTAACTGCAGAGCATTGAGTAGAGTTCCCTGTGCTATACAGTAGGTTCTTATTAGTTATCTGTTTTATGCATAGTATCAATAGTGTATATATGTCAATCCCAATCTCCCAATTCATCCCAACCCCCGTTTACCCCCTTGGTGTCCATATGTTTTTTCTCTCTGTCTGTAACTCTATTTCTGCTTTGCGAATAAGATCATCTACAATTTTTCAAGATTCCACATGTTTCTGATTTAATATCACCTTTGCAACAAGCCCCAATCCCTATCCATTCTTTCTAAAACAACACCCCCATTATTATTTGATTTTCTTAACTTTTTGTTCATTTTTCACATAAGTGACCACTTCCTGGGATAATATGTATTTATTTGCACATGATATGTTCCCGTTACTGGGGTATATTTCCCACACATCTTAACTGGTATATCCACAGTGTCTAGAAAAGCATCTACAAGAGAGTGAGCACCATTCCTAATACAGTGTCTGAACTCTAGAATTTAACAGCCTAGTGAAGAAGAAACAGGTAAAACACAACGTGTGAAATAAAACGTGACATTCAATAGTGTAATTGTGTATAAAATCTACAGGGAAAGGTCAAGGGAGCAATGCATTTTGTCTTAGTTAACTGAGGCAGGTGAAGGGAAGCTTTGTGAGTGTGGAGAACTAGGGATACACAGAGAGATGAAGAGGTTGTAAGAATAATTACAGAATTATTAATTAAGAATAATTGCTGTAGCTGATCTCTACAGCAAAGGGAAGGAGAAGATTCTGTGCAGAAGACAGCACGAAAGAAGTTAAGGATCCATGAGGTTGCACGGTAAGACTGCAGAACTGCAGACAGTGTTCATGGTAGTGCAGAGCTGGTATGGTAAACATTAAATACAGTTGGGCAACTAGTAATTTTCAGCTTTTTATGACATGAAAGTAATTTTCTTAATTTTTTAAAGAAATGTCATCAGCTATATTAATAGTCTAACAAACATAACATATGTTAAACATATGTTAAATTTGATGTTAATAGTCTAACATATAACATATGTTTAACATATGTTAAAATTTGATAAAATATTTGCTATGATATATATATATATATATGAGAGAGAGAGAGATCTAGCTCTATATAGACATTCAAAGTACAAGCTATAAAAGCTATAGACTGTCAATCTACAGCTGTTTCTCTTTTGGCTTAATTTGTTGGTGTGATGTCATTAATTCTGAAGTCAAAGAATAGATATATATAACTGAATCACTTTGCTGTACACCTGAAACTAACACAACATTGTAAATCAACTATACTCCAATATAAAATAAAAAGTTAAAAAAATTGTAGTTGCTTCTTATTGTAGGTTCATATTATATTTGATATTTTTACGGGATTTTAAGGAGAAAAGAGAACTTGTTATTGGATTGATGGATAGCAATATAAAACTTAGAAAGACTGCCAATTAATAACTATCATTTATTATTGAGAATATACTTTGTCAATAAACTATATCCTGCAATGAAGAAACTATAAATACTTATAGCCAGGTATCCCAGGTAACCCCAAATTGATATGAGATATTCTTGGCACAGGTAACCATGGGGCGTTTTGAGGAAGATAAGAACAGTGGTCAGTAGCATGGAGTCTAAGCATCAACACACCAGTTGACTCCCAATAGGCAGAGAGACCATTTGCAAGTGTCAATGAAAAGAAAACTGAGGCTTAAGGAATACAAGGAGAAGAAGGAGAATTAGTAGGCGGAGAAGAAGGAGATGGAGAGGAAGAGAAGGAATAGGAGGAGGAGAAGCTGGGAGATTAAAACACTCATATCAGTTTTACTAGGTGGCAAGCAATTTTTAAGTTGTTTACATATATTATCTCATCTGAGGTGACCAAAAGTCACAGCCTAGCTTCCCCTACTTGCATTTTCAAACTGTAAGTTCATGAAGTTCTCTAGGGGGTGATGACCATGACATGTACAGAAGTATTTTCAAGCAAATATGATTACATGAGACCTGAGCCCAAACTTGAGTTAAACTGCCCTTATAAAGAGGTGAGCTGCCCAACTGAGATCTTCCTAGAAAAGGTAGAAGAATATTTGATAGAATTTTCATTGATGCTTAGCCAGGTAGGTGGCAAGAGCTATTGTAATATCAGCTTAATTTTCACCAAAAGGTAAGTGAGACCTTTGGCATGGTTTACAATTGTTTACTTTTTTCAACTTTATTGAGGAATAATTGACAAAAATACTTGTATATATTTAAGGTATACAACCTGATGGTATTATAAATATTTTCAAAAACACACAGTGTGGAATGATTACCAAAATCAAGACAATTAACACATTGATCATATTACATGGTTAATTCTTTTTGGGTGTGGTGAGAATGTTTAAGATCTCTCAGCAACTTTCATGTACAGTCATTAGTTGGTATCTGCAGGGATTGGGTTCAGGACCTCCAAGGATACCAGAATCCATGGGTGCTCAAGTTCCTTATATAAAATGGCATAGTAGAGGTGGCCCTCCATATCCATGGGCTCCACATCTGCAGATATGGAGAGACCACTGTATACAATATGGGGTTGTTATTATTAAATATAGTCAATGTACTGTACGCTTAGACCCTCAGACTTATTCTTCCTGTAACTTCTTATGATTTCTTTTAAATTTGTACCCTTTGACCTGCATCACCCCATTTCCCTTCCCCTCAACACTTGCAACCACCATTCTATTCTTTGTCTCTATGAAATTGACTTTTTAAAAATATTCCACATATTGGTGATACTATACAGCATGTGTCTTTCTCCATCTGGCTTATTTCACTTAGCATAATGATCTCCAGTTTCATTAGTGTTGCCCCAAACGGCAGTATTTCCATGTTTTAATGGCTGAATACTACTGCATTTTCAGTATCTATTCTTCTGTCCATTGACACTTAGGTTGCTTCCATGTGCTGGCTATTGTCTAATGCTAAAGGAACATAAGGGTGCAGATATCTCTTCCAGATAGTAATTTCTTTTCCTTCAGATATATACCCAGAAGTGGGAATTCTGGATCATACTGTAGGTTTATCTTAATTGTTTTGAAGAAAAACTCTACCATTTTCTATAATATCTGTAGCAATTTACATTCCCATCGACAGTGCACTAGGGTTCCCTTTTCCCCACTTCTTCTTAAACACTTGTTATCTTTTGTCTTTTTGATAATAGCCATTATAACAGGTGGTGAGATGATACCTCATTGCACTTTTGATTTGCGCTTCCCTGATGATTAGTGATGTTGAGCACATTTTTATGTATTAGTTAGCCATTTGGATATATTCTTTGGAAAAATGTCTATTTAGCTATTTTTCCTATTTTTAATTGGATTATTTGCTTGTTTGTTATTGAGCTGTATAAGTTATTTATATTTTAAACTAACCGTTTATCAGATACATGATTTGTAAATATTTTCTCTCATTCTGTAGGCTGCTTTCTAATTTATTGATTGTTTCCTTTGCTCTGCTGAAGGTTTTTTGTTTGATTTAGTCCCACTTATTTTTGCTTTTGTTGCTTATGATTTGGAGTCATTTCCAAAAAATAAATAATTTTTTCCTGTTTTCTTCCACTAGTTTTACCATTTCAGATCTTACAAGTAGGTCTTAATCCATTTTAAGTTAATTTTTATGAGTGTTGTAAGACAGAGTTCCAGTTTTAATCTTCTGCATGTGGATACCCAGTTTTCCTAGCACCATTTACTGAAGAGGCTATCCTTTTCCCATTGCATGTTCTGGGTGCCCTTGTCAAAAATTAGCTGACCTTGTATGTGTGGCTGATGTATGGGCTCTTGATTCTGTTCCACTGGTCTACGCACTTCCTTTTATTCCAGTACCATATTATTTTGATTACCTAAGTTTGAAATATAATTTGAAATCAGGTGTGAAGCCTCCTACTTTGTTCTTTCTTCTCCAGATTGTTATGGCTCTTTGGGATCTTTTGTCGTTTCATTCAAACGTCAGGATAGATTTTTTTTCCATTGGTGAAAAATGTCATTGGAATTACAGGCACTGAATCTGTTATCTCATTGGGTAATATGGACATTTTCACAATATTAATTCTTCTAATTCAAGAACGTGGGATATCTTTCCATTTATTTGTATCTTCTTCAATTTCTTTCATCTGTATCTCATAGTTTTCAGTGTATAGGTGTTTCACTTCCTTGGTTAAGTTTATCGTTTTTGATGCTATTGTAAATGGGACTGCAAGGTTTCTGCTGAGGAATCTGATGATAGCCTTTCTCTTTAGGGTTCCCTTGTATTTGGTGAGTCTTTTTTTCTCTTACTGCATTCAAAATTCTTTCTCTGTGTTTGATTTTTGAGGGTTTGATTATAACGTGTCTTGGTGAAGATCTCTGAGTTGAATCTATTTGGGGATGTTTGAGCTTCATGTACCTGGATGGCTATATCTCTTCCCAGATCTGGAAAGCTTTCAGCCATATTTCTTTAAATAAGTTTTCTGTCCTTTTCGCCTTCTCCCTTTTCCTTCTGGGACTTCTATAATGCAAATATTGTTTTTCTTAATGGTGTGCCATAATTCACCTAAGCTTTCTTACTCTTTTTCATTCTTATTCTTTTTTCTCATCTGATTCAATAATATCAAGAGATGTCTTCAAATTCACATTTTCTTTCTAATGCTTGATAGAGCCTGGTATTTAAGCTCCCTGTTTCCTTTTTCATTTTTAGTCACTGTTTTTTTTTTCAGCTCTAGATGTCTGGTCAGTTCTTTTTTTTTATGATTTCTATCTCTGTGTTGAAAGTCTCGTTTTGTTCATGCATTCTTTTACTAGTTCATTGACTCTTTTGTCTGTGCTCCCTTAAATCTCACTGAGCTTTCCTTAAAATAATTATTTTGAATTATTTTTTAGGTATCTTGCAGATCTCCATTTCTCTGAGGTCAGTTACTGGAAAATTATTGTGTGCCTTTGGTGGTGTCATGTTTCCTTGCTTTTTCACGTTTCTGTTGCTTTACACTGATGTCTGCTTATTTGATTGAGCAGTCCTCTCTTCTAGACTTTTCAGACTGGATTTAATGTGGAAATATTTTCACCTGAAGGTATCTACAAGAGTGCTGGCTGGGTGGGGTGCAGTGTCTTTGGTTCCAAGGAGGTCACATGAAACTCCATCAGTCTAGGTTAATGTTGGCAAAGAGAGTGGGTGGTCTTCTGTGGCTGAGACTACAGAGGTTCTGTGAGTGGCTGTGGCAGCTAGAGCTATTGCAGTCCGCGGAGGTGAAGGCTCTTAGAGTCCTTCTATTCTTTTTTGCCCATGGGAGGATATTCTCTCCAAGAGATCCCTCCTGGTGCCAGGGCTGACACTCTACTCTCAGAATAGCAGTGGAGCCAGGACCCTCGGATCAGGTGCACATTGACCTTCCACAGTGCCTGGATCTTGGGGGCACAGATGCACTTGCAGCAGTGGTGGTGTCAGTGTCTAAGGTGCAGGAGTGTGAAAATCTCCTATGGAACTGGGGTCTGGGTCTCTGGGGCTCACTGCGTTGACTCAGGCTGCAGAGGATGGGAGAGGATACAGCAGTAGCAAGGCCCTGGGTTGACAGAGTACAGTGGTGGCTTGTGCCTAGGGAACAGAGGGCAGTAGCTGCATGCTCTGAGGGTGGAGGATCAAAGTCCTGACTCTAGTCCCAGGAGGGATTGCAGAACAGCAGCAACTCAGCACCAGTGATAGCAAGCAAGTCAAAGTCACAACTTAGAACTCTGGGCACAGAGCCATAGCAGTGCAGCCTGGTGATGGTGGGTCAAAGCTGAAACATGATCTGGGTTAGTCACAGAACAGCAGCAGCTTGGACCCAGTGATGGTGGGACAAAGTTGCAACTTAGAAGCCCAGTGGCCACACAGAGCTACAGCAGTGCAGTCACAGTGATGGTGGATCAAAGCCTTGACTTAGAACTTGGGCAGGGGGTGGGGGCAGAGCAGCAGCAGCTCTGGTCCTACAGATAGTGAGGCACTGTGGTGTTCCAATCCTGGAGAGCAGGCCAAAGCAGTGAGGCAGTGAGTGGGGCCCCTGTGTGTAGGTCTCACTACAGACATCTCTAGCTCCAGACGAGATGAACAGGCAGGAACTCTGGGCAGCTCCATCAGCTGGGTTTAGTATTCGTGAAGACTGTGGGGGTCTTCAGTAGCAAAGGCTGCAAACATCCATGGCAGTGAGGCTTGCATGGGATAAAATACCTCCAAGGGATAACTCTTGGTGCTGAGCTGCTCTGGATTGGGGTAAAGGGTGATGCAGGTAAAATGTTCCCTATGTTTTTCTGTGCAGTGATCCTGAGACTTTTAGCTTCACAGGATTTCTACTGCCCTTTATTATGATACAGAATTTTCCGAGAGCTACTTTCATCAGTTTGCAGTTGTTGTTTATCGGTTTTGTTGTGTTTCTGGGGGAGACTACATCTAGCCCTCCATCTTGCTGACAGAACCTCCTGTTTACAATCGTTGTCAAAGTCTCTTCCCTCAAAAAATTTACAATATACACTAAGGACTGAAACATATGCAAGATATAAAAAAAGTAAAATCCCAGGATAGTTTACAGATGACATTCAATAACATATTACAGACAAGATACAATTTTGTGGTCAGTAATTCATCTGGTCTACCCACTGCTGTTAATATTGTTTTCACCCCCTTTAGGAAATGCATTTAGTAGTACACACATGCATATTTAAATCTGACAATTAAAACCTTATTGACTCTATAAGCATGTTATTTTCTTTCTTTCTTTTTTACTCGATCTTTATTGGAGTATAATTGCTTCACAATACTGTGTTAGTATCTGTTGTACAACAAAGTGATTCAGCCATATGCATACATATATCCCCATATCCCCTCCCTCATGAACTTCCCTCCCACCTTCCCTATCCCACCTCTCTAGCTCATCGCAAAGCACTGAGCTGATCTCCCTGTGCTCTGCTGCTGCTTCCCACTACCTCCCTAACGTGGGAAGGGAAACTGTCACCTAAGTCCAGGAAGCAAAGAGAGTCCTATACAGGATAAACCCTAGGAGAAACACACCAAAACACATATTAATCAAACTAACAAAAATTAAATTCAAAAAAAATATTAAAAGTGGAAAGGGAAAAACAAAAAAAAATATACAAAGGAATACCCATAAGGTTGTCAGCTGATTTTTCAGCAGAAACTCTGCAGATCAGAAGGGACTGGCAGGATATACTTAAAGTTATGAAAGAGAAAAACCTACAACCAAGATTACTCTACCCAGCAAGGGTCTCATTCAGATTTCCCAGAGAAATCAAAAGCTTTTCAGATAAGCAAAAGCTAAGAGAATTCAGTAGCACCAAACCAGCTTCACAACAAATGCTAAAGAAACTTCTCTAGGCAGGAAACACAAGAGAAGGAAAAGACACACAAAAACAAGCCCAAAACAATTAAGAAAATGGTAATAGAAGCATATATATCAATAGTAACCTTGAATGTAAATGGATTAATTGCCCCAACCAAAAGACACATACTGGCTGAATGGATACAAAAACAAGACCCATATATATTCTGTCTACAAGACACCCACTTCAGACCTAGGGACACATACAGACTGAAAGTGAGGGAGTGGAAAAAGTTATTCCATGCAAATGGAAATCAAAAGAAAGCTGGAGTATCAATACTCATATCAGATAAAATAGACTTTAAAATAAAGACTGTTAAAAGAGATAAGGAAGGACACCACATAATGATCAAGGGATCAATCCAAGAAGATATAACAATTATAAATGTTTATGCACTCAACATAGGAGCACCTCAACACATAAGGCAAATGCTAACAACCATGAAATGGGAAACCAACAGTAATGCAATAATAGTAGGGGACTTCAACAACCCACTTACTCCAATGGACAGATCATCCAAACAAAATAAATAAGGAAACACAAGCTTTAAAAGACACAATAGACCAAATAGATTTAATTGATATTTATAGAACATTCCACCCGAAAGTGGCAGAATACACTTTCTTTTCAAGGGTACACGGAACAGTCTCCAGGGTAGATCACACCTTGGGTCACAAATCGCCTCAGAAAATTTAAGAAAATTGAAATTATGTCAAGCATCTTTTCTGACCAGAGTGTTATGAGATTGGAAATCAATTACAGAAAAAAGAACCCTGTAAAAACCACAAATATGTGGAGGCTAAACAGTGTGCTACTAAATAACCAAGACATCACTGAAAAAATCAAAGAAGAAATAAAAAAGTACATAGAAACAAATGACAATGAAAACACAACGACCCAAAACCTACGGGATGCAGCAAAAGCAGCTCTAAGATGGAAGTTTATAGCAATTCAATCTCCCCTCAACAAACAAGAAAAATCTCAAATACACAATCTAACCCCACACCTAAATCAACTAGAGAAAGAAGAACAAAGAAAATCCAAAGTTAATAGAAGGAAAGAAATCATAAAGATCAGAGCAGAAATAAATGAAATAGAAACAAGAAAACAATAACAAAGATCAATAAAACTAAAAGCTGGTTCTTAGAGAAGATAAACAAAATTGATAAACCCTAAGCCAGACTCATCAAGAAAAAAAGGGAGAGGATGCAAATCAATAAAATTAGAAATGAAAAAGGAGAAATCACAACTGACGCCACAGAAATACAAAGGATTGGGCTTCCCTGGTGGCGCAGTGGTTGAGAGTCTGCCTGCCAATGCAGGGGACACGGATTTGTGCCCCAGTCTGGGAAGATCCCACATGCCATGGACCAGCTAGGCCCATGAGCCATGGCCGTTGAGCCTGTGCGTCCAGAGCCTGTGCTCTGCAAGGGGAGAGGCCACAACAGTGAGAGGCCCACATACTGCAAAAAAAATAAAAAAGTAAAAAAAAAGAAATACAAAAGATTATAAGAGACTACTACAAACAGCTATAGGCCAATAAAATGGACAGCGATGAAGAAATGGGCAGATTCTTGGTGAGGTGTAATTGTCCAAGACTGAACCAGGAAGAACTAGAAAATATAAACAGACCTATCACAAGTAATGAAATTGAAACTGTAATTAAAAATCTTCCAACAAACAAAAGTCCAGGACCAGATGGCTTCACAGGTGAAATTTATCACACATGTCGCGAAGAGCTAAAACCAATTCTTCTCAAACTCTTCCAAAAAATTGCAAGGGAGGAACACTCCCAAACTCATTCTACGAAGCCACCATCACCCTGATACCAAAACCAGAAAAAGATATCACAAAAAAAGAAAATTATAGACCAATAACACTGATGAACATAGACACAATAATCCTGAACAAATACTAGCAAGCAGAATCCAACAACATATTAAAAGGATCATACACCATGATTGAGTGAGATTTATCCAAGGGATGCAAGGATTCTTCGATATATGCAAATCAATCAATGTGATGGACCACATTAATAAGTTAAGGAATAAAAACCATATGATCATCTCAGTAGATGCAGAAAAAGCTTTTGACAAAATTCAACACCCATTTATGATAAAAAAACTCTCCAGAAATGGGCATAGAGGGAACCTACCGCAACGTAATAAAGGCCATATATGACAAACCCACAGAAAAAATCATACTTAATGGTCCAAAACTGAAAGCATTTACACTAATGCTTGTCAGGAAAAAGACAAGGGTGTCCACTCTCAATACTCTTATTCAACGTAGTTTTGGAAGTCCTACCCACAGCAATCAGAGAAAAAAGAAATAAAAGGAATACAAATTGGAAAAGAAGAAGTAAAACAGTCACTGTGTGCAGATGACTTGACACTATATATAGAATATCCTAAAAATGCCACCAGAAAACTACTAGAACTAATCAATGAATTTGGTAAGGTTGCAGGATACAAAATTAACACACAGAACTCTGGTATTTCTATACATTAACAATGAAAAATCAGAAGGAGAAATAATCCTATTTACCATCATAACAAAAAGAATAAAATACCCAGGAATAAAGTTACCTAAGGAGGCAAAAGACTTGTACTGAGAAAACTATAAAACACTCATGAAAGAAGTCAAAGATGACATAAACAGATGGAAATATATACCATGTTCTTGGATTGGAAGTATCAATATTGTGAAAATGACTATACTACCCAAAGCAATCTACAGATCCAATGCAATCCCTATCATACTACCAATGGCATTCTTCACAGAATTAGAACAAAAAATTTTACAATTTGTATGGAAACAAAAAAGACCCTGAATAGTCAAAGCAATCTTTTTTTTTTAACATCTTTATTGGAGTATAATTGCGTTACAATGGTGTGTTCGTTTCTGCTTTACAACAAAGTGAATCAGCTAAACATATACATATATCCCCATATCTCTTCCTGCCAAAGCAATCTTGAGAAAGAAAAATGGAGCTGGAGGATCAGGCTCCCTGACTTCAAACTATACTACAAAGCTACAGTAAGCGAGACAATATGGTACTGGTACAAAAACAGAACTATAGATCAATGGTACAGGATAGAAAGCCCAGAGATAAACCCATGCACATATGTCGCCTAAATTACAACAAAGCAGGCAAGAACAAACAATGGAGAAAAGACAGCCTCTTCAATAAGTGGTGCTGGGAAAACTGGACAGTTACATGTAAAAGAATGAAATTAGAACACTACCTAACACCATACACAAAAATAAACTCCAAATGGATTAAAGACCTAAATGCAAGACCAGAAATTATAAAACTCTTAGAGGAAAACAATAGGAAAAACACTCTATGTCATAAACCACAGCAAGATATTTTTAGGCATATTATTTTCTTTCCACACCTTTTATGGGTTTCAAGTCACCAAGAGTTTAAAATCATTAAGCAAATGAAGACACAAGTAGAAATAAGAAAACTATAGTAATGGGTAGTGCAAAAATGTTGGGACTGTTGAGATTGAGTAATATTATAAACTAGATGTGCTGAAAAATATACTCTCAGAGATATAGGTCCACAATCAGAGGGGCTAGCTGGAAATTTACACTGTTGGCTAATGCTGAAAGAGTGAGCATTTATCCCACTCAGTATACCCTATGTGGGGAGGGCAGACAAAAGATCTTGGGACAGTGCAAATTGCAGTGTTAGAACTAAGATGCTGGCAAGATGCTAAGACGCTTGATGTGAACTGGGAACATTTTTTTCAACTTCTATTGTCTGCTAATTCTTTGGAAAAATATATAAAGCAAATTAAAACATGCAAGTAAGAGCCTATAAAAGATATGATAAACTACTGGGAAGTTCAGAGGTTGTCATGACTGGTGTAGGTGGCCAGTGAGAAGTGGTTGGAGAAGAGATAGAAATCTTTGGAGATTTGCTCTTCCCTCCACTTCTATCTAGCTACAAAAGCCTTATAAGTGCCCTTTCCACTGGTACTGTAACACATATGTCTGCTGCAAAAACCCCAAAGCCCACTGTCAGCAGAATACTTTCAGTGCAGCTCAAGCCCCCAGCTGGAGTGAGCTGGCTGATTATATATTCTTGCTCATGTATTTCTCTACCTACTGTATTTCAAGATCACAAGGATTTATGGATTACAATCTAAGGGCACTACAGCTTCACAACATTGTTCCTTTCAAAGAGTTGAAAGGTAAACTTCTCAGTACAGGAGTTCATGGAACATTTGTAGTACCGGGAAGATCAGAAATGGTTCTTTGGTGCCTAAGGATCTTAACACTGCAGTCTCTTACTCTCTTTTGAATCAAATTAGAATCAGGATTAACAGGGAGCAGTGCCTAAACATGATTTTGCAGATCAAAACATCTAGGCATCTTAATACAATTACTAGAAGATAAAGACAAATAGACAACATAAACCATAGGAGATAATTATAATTTTAAAATAAACATGATGGGTATATTTAAGAAAATGTTTTAGTAAATGAAATGAGAACAAGTAATCATAGAGAAAAACTAAGTAGAAATATTAATCTTGAACAGTATAATAGTTGAAATAGTAAAATGAGAAATGAAATAAATTGCAGGAAGAATGAAACAGAATGATTAGCAAAGTATAAGTGAGATAAGACAAAGAATCCTGGAAAGAGTGTTAGAAAAGATGTCAGTGAAGTTATGTGATACAAGGCTTCTAATTAGTAGTGCCTTCAACTGTTAATAGGGATTCCAGCAAAATAGAAACCTAAAAATGGAAGTAAGAAAGAGTAGAAGAAATAGTGGAAATATATTATCCACACTATGTAATTAATCTAGAATCAAAAGAGTTTGTAACATATCAATTAAGATATAAGAAAATGAATTATAAATACTTGCATAGAGTGAAATATAAAGAGATCAGTGACATATGTATATGTATATATTACATATACTGTACATATATATTTAAATTCCAGAAAGAAAGAGTAAATTATAGTAAAAAAAAAAAAAAGAATTATATTGACATCAGACTTCTCAATAGCAACATACTTATAAGAAGACAATGAAATGTTTAAATTACTAAAATTAATTTTTTAACATTTATATGTGAGTTTATAATAAAATATCTTTAGGTATAAATATGGTTTCAATATTTTGGGCTGTCAATAATTCAGCAGAGTTCTTGTTGTTCTATCTTGTTGTTCTATCTTGTTGTTCTTGTTGTTCTATTTGCAAGACTGAACTGTTGTTGTTCACAACAGTTCACTGTTGTGGTGTGACTTTTTCCTCTTTCACTTTGAGAGTCACTCTTTGAGAAAACAGACTCCAGAAGAATTTGACAAGGAAATAACTTCATGACAACAAGTATATAGTTGCCTAAATAACAAGAACAACAAAAGAAAAGAAAAGCTAGTTGCCTATTAGGTAAAGGCACAGATGTAGACTATCAACTTGTGTTTTGGGAGGACAGACAGTAGAATACAAAGGGATTGAAGTCTAATCTAAGTGAAATATGTGTTGTTCTATGGGTAGATATAAATGTTAAGGAAGTTAATAAATCGATAAATAGAATATAAACCTGAGTTTTAAGTAGAGATTTTATATGATAATGAGAAAACCAAACTAGAACATTTAAACCAATTAAAGGAAATTATACCTATACAATGAAAGGAAGAAACAAGAAAAATAGAACATAAAAGTACAGTAAAACACATGAAATATAAATGGAAGATGTTGAAAACAAAACCAAATGTAAGAGTAATAATAGTAATTAAAAACAGTTAAATTCACCATTTAAAACTCTGATGGGTCAAAAAATAAGATCTAGCAACATGTTGTCTTCAAGAAGCACTTAAAAGAACAGAAATGTATATCTATATCAATCAATCTATCTAATCCAAATAAGAACAAAGATATTTGGCATAGCAATACTAGAATCTGAGATAAAATGCACGTAAAAAATATGGAAGCATGGTGAAGGAATTAGAGAGAAAATATAGTCTTAATAAGAAGCATAAAATAAGAAGATATAACCATCACCAACATATATTCATCTAATAGACTTAACACTGAATATATAAATTAATTATATTAAGTAATGATTCAACAGAGATATAAGTAGATACATCTACAAATAAACCTACAAGTGGTGGTGTGGTTTTTAACAACCTCTCAGAAACTGAAAAATCAAGCAAAGAAATTTAATCTGAGCTATGAATTCTAAAGAGAATCAGCTCAAGCTATTAGGTAAAGAATCCTATACTGAATGAAGAAAAAAATGTATTGTTTTAAAGCACATATGTAATATTTATAATAATTGAATGTATATTAGCCCATAAAGGAAACTTCATAAAAACCAATGGGAAAATTATACATATAATTTTATCAGATAATATTCAGGAATGTTAGAATAGTAACAAAATGATGCTGAAATTAGCACCCTATATCCAGAATCTAAATAATGAATTACTAAATAATCCTTTGATTAAAAAGGAAACCATAAAGTAATTCTGACATATTTAGATTGAAGCAAAGGGAAGCACTGCATGACAAAATTCATGGAGCTCTACAAAAACAACTTTCATGGGAAATTTATAGCTTTAATTATCAGGGAACAAGAAAGTTTATAAAATTCAAACTATGCATTCAACTTAAGAGATTAAAAGATAGTAACAGCATAAAAATAAACAAAAAGGATAGGTATCAAGGAAATAGAGAACAAAAAGAAATGAAGAATATAAACAAAGGTTAAACTGGGACTTTCATTTTGTTAAGATTAATAAGACAAATCTTTTGCAAGACTGATTTAAAAAGTACAGATAGAATGTAAAGAAGATGTGGTATGAAAAAAGTTGGACATACAGACAATAGGCATTTAATGTAAAGGATATTTAAGCACTATATTCTAAAAGTCTTATCTAATAATCTTGTAAATGTAAATGATGTAAATGATATATTTCTGAAAAGGTACAAAATATCAAAATGGCATAAGAAGAAAAAAGAAAACATGCATAGGTAAGTAAAATCTTAAAAGACAACACAAAAACAAAACAAAACAATAGAATGCCTGAAATTGCCATGAAAAATCTATCTTTCCAAATACCAAGACCCAAATACTTTAGCAGATAAATTCTATTGTATAGTTAGCGAATAAATGTTTTGTATATTAGAAAAAAAAATTCAAGAAAAAATAAAATTACAAAAGACACACTACTGTTTGCGTGAGACCAGAGCAATAAAGTAAGAATAATCCCCTGCCAACCACACATTATAAATGCTTAGAAATTCTCATAAGTTCCATAAAGGAATAGGGTGGGAAGATGACCACCACAGCATTGTTTGTGGCACAAGGTATTGGTGGCAATTGATGTGGTGATCACTAGAAGAACTGATTTGTAAAGACTGGGGATTCAACAGATAGAAGCAATAATCAAATGGCATGGAAAGATCTTAAAAATAGAGTACTGAGTGAAAAATTAATCAATAGAATGAGAACAAAAGCAGTCCTGTTGATGTGAATTCAAACCACAAAAACACAAGAAAATACAGTTTTATAAGTATACATACACATAAAACTTAGTCATCATGAGGTAGGAGATAGATGGGCCTCTGGGCTGGACAGCTGGTGTTTGTCAAGTGGAGTAACACTGAAGATTTGTTCTCACGCAGACACGCCAAGGACAAAGCCAGTGGCAGAAGCTGAGCTCTGCTGAAGTAAAGAGATAAGGTGCCCACCCTAAGGTCAAGGAAAATGTCCCTAACTGCACATGCACAGGAAGGCTCCTTGGGGGTCAAAAAGGGAGGGGGTGCCACCCCATAATATGTATGGACATGCACACACAGCCCTCCGCAGTGGGATCCATCTTAGAAAATTGTTGCACACGCATTTTGGGGAGGGTCCTAAGATGAGTCAGGTGTGAAAAAAGAAACAATTGGCCAAATGTGAACAAAGACCCGGAAGAACTGTCCTATATAAGTGATTTAAATCACCTCTTCACGGTGCGCCTCATTCAGGCGCCCACCCTCCTCCCTGGGTGTGTATTTCTGCTTTAAATAAATAAACTGTTTCTCTGTGTGCTCTCCCATAAGTTGTGCTGAGTCTCTAATAATAAACTTTGTACCTGTTTTGGAGCTTTTCCTCCTTGAAACATTTTTACTTTCACACAGGATAAGAATCAGGGAACTTGGCTTCTAGCCCCTGGCCCCTGGTGGACTGGCAGCTAGGGTCAATCCCTGGACAGGGGTTAAAAGCCTTACTCACAACTACTGTCCCTCTGCGAACAATCAAACAAATTAAAACGGCTGAAATAATGGAAAGAGTTAGAGGATGAGGATAAAAAGAATTGATGGAATGGTGGATAAATGATTGGTAGATGCATAGATGACAGATACATACATACATACATACACTCACAGATACATACACATATACACACATAGACATAGATAAAAATTAAACAGATAATTCATGTCACCAGTTGATGATAACAGGTACTTAACATGCGTTAATTAACTGTCTTGCATGGAAATCAAACAGGAGATAGATATATATATATATATATATATATATATATATATATAAATTTTCTAAAATAAGACTTTTGTCAAATAGAAGCAACAAGGGAATGTGCCGTTTCTAGGCTGAGCTCTAGCTGGGGAGAAGATAATTCCCTTCGTATCTGTAACATCAGGCATGTCCTCATAAGGATTTGGATTGCAGGTTTATACTACTGATATGACCATAAAAAGTCAAGAAGTAAACTTAAAATGTCTGTACTTTGGTAGTGTTTTAAGGTCATTTACAGCCAAGAGGTTTTCATATCTGGAGACCTGTGTTCTTGACTCATGATTTCCAAGGTTCTCAGGGACAGGAATGAAAAGAACACAGCCTCAGAAGCCGAAAGGACAATTACAGCACATGCGAATTGTCAAGGGAGGCGGCAGTGGGCCAGCTATGCTGCCCTACGTTTCAAACACCGAGATTACTGCATGTGGAATATGAAGAGATTAGAATGTTCACAGATTCAGAGAATTAGGCACATCTAAGTAAGCTGTGAGACCCTTTTAAACACACAACTAAGATAGTTCAAAATAACCTAACTAGTTAACACGTTGAATAGCACCAAGCTGAACAACTGGACTGGAAGACAAATCTGAACAGGTCAACCAAAGAACCTGGAATCAACACAGGTGACTGTCACCAGACCATCAGAAATACTATTGTTTGAGGACATTTCTAGAGTCATTTGTGAACATCAACTACACTTGGATATGCAGATATCCTATGAGATGGAAACCCACTTTTGATAATGTATCCTAGAGTAATTTCTGCATTAGTGTTCTTGGAAAAATGTATAAGAATGCTCCCAAGCAGCACAGTTTGTAATAAAAATTTCAAACACTTCACATGGCGAGTATGGGGTATTTATGAGTGAGGATTAATTATAGAGGAAATAAATAAATTGAAGCTATTGGAATCATAATGAATAAATAAGATATTGTAATTTATAACATTTTATAATATGTAAATCACTATTTATTGTTTGTCATCATATCCATATGTATTAAACTTACAAAGAATATAATGGGAGTGATTAACACAAAATTCAAGAATAACGTTTTCTTTTAAAGAGGTGGTCAAGTAAGAAATATGGCTGGGAAGAGATACACAGGGGCTTAAAGAATATTTTCAATATCTTATTTTTTACTTTGGTATTAGATTCATAGGGGTTTATTAAATTATTTTATATGTTATTGTATATCAGAAATATTTTCTAATAAATTGTGGGAAAATAGTTTATCTAAGTGCCAAATTCCAAAAAACTAAACTAGAATAAAAAGACAACTTAAAACATCTGTTATTTTCATTATCATACAGAAAAATATGTTGATACATGGAGACATTTGACATCGTGTGTCTGAAGAGGCGTATGATTTAAACTGCTGCTTAATATAAAAAGACGTGCACAGCAGGTTGCAAATAGGTCCTGAGGGGATGGAACAACCCAGCTGGAATGTGTGGCCCACCTGCCTGATTAGCACCACGGTTGAAAGGGGCTGACAAGCAGCTTCTATTTTTATCTAATCTTTAAATTCCAGGAACCTCATTTCACTAAATCATAGCTTTCTATAGGACTGTAAAAGCTTTCCCTCTGCTTATTCCTTTTTAATCTGGATTTCCCTCAAGAGCACTACTCATAGATGGTTACTATCCTGATAAACTCTCCATATCCTCTGCCATTACGTTATTGGGGAAAAACCAAACCAAAACCAAAACAAACAAACAAAAAACTCCCCTGAGCTGAGATTAAAGCAAAAAAAAAAATCTAGAAATAATTTAGAAATTATTCATACTATTAAAACTAATTTTAAGAAGATTTAAGAATTAATAAAATTCTAGTATTTTTAGTGTTTTTGCCTTATGCATAACATAGACCAGTATGCAAAGTTAAATATATTTACAACTACTTGGACCATTTTGCTTAAAGAAACAATAAAAATGCACCCATGAATTTATTAAACTTTCCTACAATTGCTCTTTAAGTGTTAGTTTTAATTTTACTTTATATTCAATACATTTTTATATTTGGAAGATACAATACTGGGGTATTGGCTATGACAGGGTAGTATGCCACAAACATATTCTGAAATTGTGTGATATGAGAAAATTTAGTATTTAGTCTATTACACATGTTTATGCATTCTTAATTGAGTCCATTCATAGTTATAAAATAGGTAAGGTATATATATTCTGATTGTGAGGATTGGTATAGATAATGAGATACATGAGGATGAGGATGGTGACAGATGAGGAACCCATATGTTTTGTTCTTTGACGTCAGTGATGAGGAAGTTTTTCCAAGAGTTCAGGACAAGGCTGGATTGGAAATATGAAGGGTTCATCCAAATAACTGGCCTTAAAATAAAGAAAGGGTATGAAATGACAGAGAAATAGATCAGATTTTTATGCCAGTTTTCCAAAAGTGAGAATAATTCATCAACTTTAGATTTTCAGCTTCTTATCTATTACTCAATTAGAATAATTTTTATGTTGACATACATTTTAAACGGAGTTAGATTTCCAAATTAATACAAAGAGGACATACTACATGCTTTGTGTCAAAGAGTAAAGTCAAAAGAAGATGTGGTATATTCACACTATTCACTCAATTAAGAGAGAAAAAAAATCAATTAGCCTACAGGCTTTCAAGGATGGAATTCATCATTACATCCAAAACAATGGCATAATTGTATTGGAAAGCAAGTTCACCAATTTTTGCCCTTTGAACAGGTGTGGTTCTATCAATTTCAAATTTAAGAAATAACATTTCAAAATAATTGAGGAAATCTTTTAAAAATAAGGTAGAATTCCTGTAACATTTAAACTTATTAAATAGTTGGAGGGCTATATGCATACCTTTTAAATAATAGTCAAAATTTAAGAGAAAGTACCAGAAGAAGTCTGAGACAATTTTCAACTATTTGATATTTAAACCCCAACAGGTGCTGAGCAGCTAATACTTGTGATACAACAAAAGGGAGAGAGGAAACAGAAAACCCATGAATCATGTGTTAATTTCTCATACTTATCGAAAGTCAAAATTTTTAAATTTTTCAGAACTGAAATATTAGCCACAGAACATCACGCATAGTAGAAATCATACATTCTTACATATTAGTGCTATGGTTGGGTTAAAGCATTCAAATTGCAAACTTTTTGAAAGTCAAATAAATATTAAGTTGCAATAGAATGATACTGTTAGATTTGACAATTTGCATTTTTGCCTCATATTGGAAATTGAGAATAAAATGGAAAAAGACATAATATCCTATACTGTTTATTTATTATTAGGTCCATGTAACATCATCAGTATTTTCAGCACAATGTAAGAACCACATTCTGTTTCAGATCACCATTAATATCATATTAGTCTGTCAAGTCAGTGCATGATCACGAAGGTCGGGAAAAGTCAAGAGTCACAGTGGAATGGGAAAGCTAATAATAGTCTGTAAATAGCATAATCTATAACTCAGACAAATGAGAAACGGTTATGTCTATAAACATGAGGAAAACAGGGCAGGATCATGCTCAAAATTTAAGCGGACTGTGGGGAAAGATGGGCTGCAAAGAAGATCAAGGTTAAGAGATCAGAAACACATACACAGATGTCTGAATTCTGGATAAAGGTCACAGGTCTGGAAAAGTTTCATATTTCTCAGATTATAGTGTGCATCAGAATCACCGGGGAACTTGTTAAACTGAAGGCTTCTTTGGATTCCACTTTAAGAAGAGTGAATTGATTCAATATGTTTTGTCTAAAATATCTTTAAAATAAATTCCTCATAGGAGCCTTTTCTTATAATTTCTCTCAAAATGATATTGGAAATGTGGAATAAAAACACATCAGAATTGAAGGTTATACTCAGTTGGCTTGTGTTTATTGGGGCATTCAATTAATTCCTTATATTCAGTTCTATTATTTGTTTCTTGCCCCTAAATATTTTTCATTCCAAACTTTCTTAAAAATTGTATTTGAAAAATTTTGTTGTAAAATTTTTGAACAGTGGTCTCATACTAGATTGATACTTGAATCGGCGGATCAATGGCTGAAACTGAAAACATCATATTGCAGCAGACTCTCTGGACTCAGTATCTTCTTTGAGTTTTAGAACGGTGACTGGATTTTTCTAATATAATTTCAGAAGCAGCTAGCTTTATTATGTACATGTCTTCTAAAATCATTATTAAACCCTTTTTTAGATAACCCCTTTTTTTAGATAACCCCCTTCAGTTTTTATACTGTGATATTTGTCTTTTTCATATTTGAGTTATATCTGACGTCATGTCAGGTTTCAATAGCATTGTTCTTCCGAGCTGTCCTCCCGTCATAAAGACAGGATAGTATGGGCTATTTAGCAGAGCTACCTAACACTGTGACTTCCTATGTCAAAAAATGACTAAAAGAAATTCTACAGATGTCATAGGGAGTCTTCAAGCATAAAACACGTTTCCAACTGGCTAGGATCCCATATTCGGCCACATTGAGACACTAAACTCGAAAAATTCCTACAATGGAATGGAAATACCCCTCTGGCTACTTTTTCTAAAATATGCAGGATTGAAATACTCCTTTTACAGCATCAATATTGGAAAATGTGATAATTAGTTATGATTTTTCTTCCTGCTTGATACGAAATGACTTCATTTTTAATCAATAGCTATAAAGTAATTGTTTTAAGCCACTGATTTTCAATGTCCCAAACAAAAACAAAAATAAAACCTGTGGCCATATGCTATACAAGTTTTCCATTCTACCCTATCCCGTCTTGACTAATTTCGCTTTTGACAAGAATTTCTTCCTGATCTTGGAGTTTCTCAGCTGACACTCTAATGCTCTTATTTTATTTCTTAAACCAGTTTCCGGCCCTAGCTTTTCTTCTCAGGCTATGAGAACTCTGGGTGCTACTTTTGTTTTTGTACGGTCTACAGACCTTCCTCCTATTTCATTGTTGAAATCCTCTGGATTGGGATTGGATTTTTATCAGTTTTCCTTTTTTAAAATGTATTATTGCCTGTTTTCTCCATTTATAAGATGCTTCATCAAGAGATATGTCATGTATCTTGTTTAAAACCTTTGACATATTTTGAAAAGATTTATTTAAGAACATTTTTCAACATATCTGACCACACTTTAACATTATGAAAGATAAGTGCTTTTATTGATAAAATTAAAATTATCTAAATGTAATAAATTTCTGAAAGAGATAGTCTTGCCTCAAGAAAGCCATAACAAATTTCTCAGAATCTCTCTACTCAGTACTCTGTAATGGCCTATATGTTAAAATAATCTAAAAAAGAGTGGATATATGTATATGTATAACTGATTCACTTTGCTGTATACTTGAAACTAACACAACATTGTAAATCAACTAAAAGTAAATAAATAACTTTTGCATCAGATGCTAGAAAGAATAAAATATTTCACTTCATATCTGTAAACCTATGATTTTTTCTATTGGTGATCTATTTTAAAATAAGGACAAGTTCACATCATAATAAAAAGTCTTTTCCACTTTTTTCTTCCTGTGTTCCTTTCTCTCCTCTCTATTTATGTTGGCATGTGTAATAGATTGGAGTGTGTCCCCCAAAAACGATATATGTTGAAGTCTCAACCCCCAGTACCTCAGAATGTGACCTTTAATTGGAAATAGAGTCTTGACAGAGGTAATGAAGTTAAAATGGGGTCATTATGGGCCCTAATGCAATATGACTGGTGTCCTTGTAAAAAGGGGAAATTTGGATACAGACAGACATGTACAGAGGAAATATGATATGAAGGTACAGAGAGAATGCCACCTACAAGGAATGCAAAAGATTGCCAGCAAACCTCCGGAGAAAGGAGAAAGGCCTGGAACAGATCTTCCTTCACGGCTCTCAGAAGAAACCAACCCTGCAGACACCTTGATCTTAGAACTCTAGCCTGCAGAACTGCTAGATTATACATTACTGTTGTTCTAAGCCACCCAGTTTGTGGTATTTTGTTATGGTGGTCCTAGTGTACTCACATAGCATATGGTCATTTTTATCAAGTGGAACATGTGTTTATTTGAGTCATATCTATTGTGCAGTACCAATATATTGTCACAGAAAAAAAAACTAACAATTTCTGGCATAAATATTACTGAGAGTTGACACATTCCCCCTTTAATTACTCATAAGCTAACTACTGGTTTATATTTATCTAGGGAAACATTTAAAATTCAATGTATGGCTCTGTAACAAAATAACTTTTCAGTGACTGAATTGGGTCTTGAGTATTTTTGAAGATTGGCACAATGTTCCTCCACTTCTGAATATGTATTGCACCTGAGTTTATATGCTTTGGTGGGTTTGAGTTGTTATTTTGTTTGCTTTTTTATTTGCAAGAAGTAAAATGAAGGGTTCTGGTTCAAGATAAAAGGCAAGTTCTAATATCAATAGTTTTTTGAGAAACCTCCGTACTATTTTCCACAGTGGTTGCACCAATTTACATTCCCACTAACAGTGCACAAGGGTTCCCTTTTCTCCACACCCTCGCCAACATTTGCTATTTGTAGACATTTTGATGATGGCCATTCTGACAGGGGTGAGGTAATATCTCACTCTGGTTTTGATTTGCATTTCTCTGCTGACCCAGCAATTCCATTCCTGGGTATATATCCGACAAAAAAACAAAAAACACTAATTTGAAAAGATACATATAACATAATGTTCATAGTGGCACTATTTACAATAGCCAAGATATGGAAGCAACCTAAGTCTCCATCAACAACTGACTGGATAAAGATGATGTAATATATATATATACATATATACGTATATGCATGTATATATATAATGGAGTATTAGTCATTAAAAAGAATGGAATTTTGCCATTTGCAGCAACATGGATGGACTTGGAGAACACTATGCTAAGTGAAATAAATCTGACTGAAAATGATAAATACTGTATGATATCGCTTATATGTGGAAGGTAAAAAATACAACAAACTAATGAATATAACATAGAAGAAGCAGACTCACAGATATTGAGAAAAAACTAGTGGTTACCATTGGGGGTAAGGGCAACAGAGCGGTGGGGGAGTGGGAGGTACAAACTATTGGGTGTAAGATGGGCTCACGGATGTATTATGAAACACAGGGACTATAGCTAATATTTTGTAACCACCGTAAATGGAAAGTAACCTTTAAAAATAGTATAAAAATGAAAATAATAAAAGATAAGAAAAATGCTGACAAAAAACAAGGAAAAAAAAATAAAGAAACACACGAAGAGGACAATAAAAGAATAAAGTAGTGGCTGAGGTGATGAAGGAAATGTGACCGAGGCCTGGTGGCTGCCCAGCTCCCAGGGAGAAACAAAAGAAATGATGAACCCAAAGGCGCCGCTTTGAGGAGTGATTTTCTGAGGCTCTGCTTTGGAGCACAGATGACCGGTGCAAGGAGTCATTCTCTCCCTTCCAGGTCAATGGGCAAGAATCCTCAAGGCACCCAGAGTGCTACAAAGTCATGTGGGGAGGAGCTTCAATTATATCCTTCTTCCTGCCACATGTGCGCTCTGGGAAAGGCAAAAGCTGCAGAGAATGCACACCAGAGGCTCTGCCACCCTAGGACTCCCTGAAATAAATGAAGGAAATATCTGTGGCCCTGAGATAGGATCAGCTTCGGAATTTGCAGGGCTTAGTTCAACATGAAAATACAAGGCCCCTTATTCAAAAATTATGAAGAATTTCAAGATAGTGGCAGCGTAAACGCAAACATGCAGCCCTACTAAGCATGGGGTCTCGCTCAATTGCCTAGGTCACATGCCAATAAAACCTGCCCTACCTGGGTATGATTCATGCAGAGGCAGATAGGGTAGCAACTGATACGAGACAGTATTATTAACATAATGGGATATGGTTAAGCACGTATACCAATTTCCTACAATTCCTCCATTTACTAAGTATGATAGCTATTTGAAATCTTAAAATTTTAATTTTCTGCTTTTTAACTGCTTTAAAAATTAAAACGGTGAATATGCTAAGAGTATCTGACTCAGCAATATATTTCGAAGTACTAAACAAACAAATGGCTTACTAGTTTGAGAGTTTACTTTCTACATTTTTTTAATTAAAATGATCAAGAAGTGTTTTCTAAATTCTCTTAGAATTAGCTGCATGAAGTCAAAATATCTTCCTCATTTATACATGGCACATACTATTTCTGATTAGCAACATTAATACAAAGTTTGTGATATTTTCATTATAGATCAAGCATATAGTCTAAATTTTATCTCATCATGAATTTACTATTCTCCTTGACATGGATTTCTAAATAACAGTTGAGTAGTCTAATTTGAAGTGTGAATATATACTAGCCAGGTAGTCTTACAAATAAAATGAAGAATTCTTAACACTCCTGCTTGTTCACAGATTCAGGATATTTATGTTGCTTTCTGTTTAGTTCAATTCCTATTACAATTTCCTAAAATAAATTGATAACTTCTCTTCTCAGCACCTGCTTTACCTTCCTGAGACAGTGCAGATAATACATATACTACATTTTTTTCTCTTCTATGTTTCTTCTTGGAACAATTTATACACATTCATACACTTGACATTTCCTATCCTCATTTCATATGGATACAACTTCTAAATAAGAAATCAATTTGGGATTGATTATTTATGGTTATAATTAAATATTAAATAATATTTTGTCTTCCTCATGTTCCCCTTTGCAATTAGAAGGTAGGTTACAATAAAGTTTACTTCAAGAATGTTTAAAAAATATATTTTTACTCACACAGCTTAGTTGGATATCTGAGCTTTTCTGCCTACACTGAACTACATTTTCAAATTTTTCATGTTTTCCAAAACAAGAACAATAACAGTGATAATATAAGTCATACAATTCTCTTCTTATAAATTTGCAAATGGTCCACAAACCAAATTCTCCCTAAACAAAATATTGCCCTATTGAACTCTCTCCCGTTTTTTATACATGATAATGATAATATCCTGTCTTAAATTTGCATATCTATTTATTATGTGTACTATATGCTATTTTAAACTGTGTTTTTTCCTTTTTCTATTCAAATATACCCGGCATGCCCTCTCTCGTGATCCTATTGAGTCCTCCAATTGCATTGTTACATCTCAACATTATTTTATCTCCCATGTGTCCTTAACTCTTCTGAGATTATTCTTTTAACTACTCTGTGATTATTATGATTATTTGCTTTTGTTATTTTGCTCCATTATTTTACCTCCATTCTCCTTTTTCTCATCTGTAAATTATGAACTATTTTTGAAGTACTGGTTTTCTGTACTTATCCTTAAATATACTTAGTTTTAAATAACATAGCCTCTTTCCAATGCAGTTGTTATAAACTTCTTTTATATAAGAGAATTTTCATATTCCTGCTTTCCACATACAAAACGATTGCATTTAAATTTCAAAAATCCTGCTTTAATGGTTTCCTGAGTTTTACTGATACCCTGTATTGATCAATGTGCTGTATCAACTAAAACTCTGTAATGAAATGAAAGAACACAGTAAAATCACCCTTCTGAATCTTATACTGCACAGTAAAAATGCTGAACTTAGATGCTAATTTCTAAAAGAAAAACAATATGTATCATTATATATGAGAATTAGCTACCTAAATTTGGCCTGGACAGTTGCCATTGAATTTCTTTTCTTTTTTTTCTAAAATCTTGTTGATTTGTTATTGTTTGATCAAACCAACTGCCATCTCTTAAAAAAAAATCAGTTTCTGTCCTATTCTAAAATGATAAATGCCTTACTTTGAAAGATTTGAATTTGGACAACTGTGCTTCAATTCATCTCTCTGGAATTAACCAAGGTTCACATTTCATGGGACTTTTCTAGGAAGTTATTCCTATTACTTATTCACTTACTTATGAAGTGAATTCTTAAAAATTGAGCTTAAACTTTAAAGTGATTTTTCTGCCCTGTGTTCTTCTTCCCAGAAACTTGTATAAACTTTGTAAAGCCACCTTTCATTCTGTAGATTCAATGAAAAATAGACTAAGAAATACATTTTCTTCCCTTTCTCTTGCCCAGTATTTACCAAAATTACGTTTTCTATGTTTTCTTTGTCTTAAGAGTTCAGCTATTTCCCCATAGGATAGGATGGTATAATCATCCACAAAAAATTAGGTGAGTATTGGCCTCAGTTATGATGAATTGGCATGGATACTTAGATATTATATATGCTGTTGGTATAACATCAATATCTATAACAAGTAATCAAGGAATTTTTGATGCAAAGAATCTTAATAGATGGAGGGAATATGCGGTAGTCTTAAGTAAAATAGCTTGTATTTGTAATTATTTTTCTCAATAATGTTAGTTTAGTTGACATTAGTTCAACAGATTAAACAAGGCATAGTTAATAAAGGACATCTAATCAGAGCTCACAATATTACTTCACATCTAAAAAGTCAAAGAGTAAGTGCTTATTTATTAAAGTATATCCTTTTTTCCCCACCACCGACATACAGGGTATAAGGATAAAATCTTACCAAGATAATTCCAATTATTGTTAGTCTTCCAAAATATAGAGATAAAGTATATTTAAAATGTTGACATAAAATATATAATTAATTTAAAAAGAGGATAACCTTGTTCTGAAATCTGTAAGGAATCAAAAAGGGATAAGCTCTTACATTAACAAATGAATTCAAAAGTAATTTTTCACCTATTTACTACTAATTCAATGAATAAATACAATACATGACTTTGTTTCTAGGTATGAAATTAGTTCTTAAAACAGAGTCAAGTTTAATAGTTGTAGGACAAATATAGTGAAAACAATTTTAACAGTGTAATTGCATTCTGATACAACAGCAAACACTTGCTGTGTGTAATGTAATACAGCTGAAGTCTAAGATATATTCAATTACAACATAGTTGACATTTTTAAATTTAGTATGTGGGATGGTTAAATTTATGTGTCAATTTGACTGGGCCAAGGTGTGTCCAGATATTTGGTCCAACATTATTATGGGTGTTTCTGTGAAGATGCTTTTTGGGGATAACAAACACTTCAATAGGTAGAGCCAGTAAAGTAGATTGCCCTCTCTAATGTAGGTGGGCCTCATCCAATCAGCTGAAGTACTGAATAGAACAAAATGTTGACTCTCTTCAAGGAAGAAAGAATTCCTCCTGCTTGAGTCCCTTGGATCTGGGACATTCGTTTTTTCCTGCCTTTGGATTTGAACTGAAACTTCGGCTCTTCCTGGTTCTCAAGACAGCCCACCTCCATGCCAGAACCACACCATCAGTTCTCCTGAGTCTCCTGTTTGCTGACCCACCCTGCAGAGCTCCGTTATTATCTGTCCCCATAAGCATGTACATCAATTCCTTGTAAGAAATCTCTTTCAAAATACATGTACATAGATTGGGAGTTTGGAATTGACATGTACACACTGCTACATGTAAAATGGATAACCAAAAAGGGCGTACAGTATAGCACAGGGAACTCTGCTCAGTACTCTGTAATAACCTAAATGTGAAAAGAATTTGAAAAATAGATACATGTATATGTATAATTGAATTACTGTGCTGTACACTTGAAACCAACAAAACATTGTTAATCAACCATACTCTAATATAAAATAGAAATTTAAAAAACAATACAATAAACATATACAATGAAGAAAAAACAAAACAATATATATGTACATCCTATTGCTTCTATTTCTCTGGAGAGGCCTAATACAGAATGTACAAGTGTTTGTCATTAATGAATTGCTGTTAATCACTATACCACTATGTGTCTGTGTGTGTGTTTTATGACATAAACTCAATATAATGATATATTTTTGATTATAAAAAGGGTAACTTATTTTACATTGACCATTTGCAGAAACATTTGTCTTTCTTTTTTGTTTCTTTTAGTAAACTAATCTGATTGATTAAATTGCAAATGTCACAGTAAAACTGTTTATATGAAGGCAAATTGATATATTTATTTATGCTATGCCTTTAACCTTTGCAAAAATAGAAAATTTCTACATCGAGAAATATCTCAAGAAGCAGCAAAACAAACAGCTATACTTTGAAAATATGCTTCTGATTAAGAAGTATTTAGATGATATTTGACTGCAATAGCAAATGTAAAACATTAATATTTGTTGTATTATAGTTTGCTTTGATGAATTAATTTTTGTTGGGAAAATATATAGTGGGCAAAATTATAGGGAAATTAATGGTTATAAATAAAAACTATACTTATTCTAGTACCCTTTTATGTAAAATTGAATATTCCTGCTGTACTCCTCTTTTATAGAAATAAGTTAGGATAGATCAGGCAATGTTTTCAGGGTTTGCAACTTTTGCCAAAGCAATACAGACACTATTTTTAGAGAATTTTGAGATTCTTGAGCCAATGAATTTTAAAAATAAATTGAACAATGTATGTTATATTTGTTACCTTGTAAATGGTGAGTCTTATAAGCTAAAATATACCTTTTTCACTTGCATTTCTACATTTGTCAGGTAGTTCCATACTTATGAAAACCCTTATTCTACCAAAAAAGGAAAGTAGTTCAGCACAATTAGCCCTTCACAAAGTCAGATGGATTATGCACAGCTACTTTCCAATTTTAGGTGATTCTAAATTGTTGCCTTTGGTGACTTTAAGTGGTGAGTATTTGCTCACCACTTAGTAATTTACAGATTTATTATTTCCCTCTTCCTAAGGAGATTTACAAATCTTTTTTCCTGCCAACTACATTTATTATTTTTAAATTCATGATTGCGCAGTTTCCTTTGAATATTTATTACTGTTTAACAGATGGTATTCTTAATGCTTGCTAAGTTTTCTTTACTTTTAATTTGAATGTTTTGTTACTTTCTAAATTTACCCATATGGATATTATAACTGTGACCAAAGGATTTTTTTCTGTAAGACTGAAAATTTCAGTATGGAATACCAAGGGCAATATGTACTATGGGTTTAATGAATATCTGTTGAATTGATATTTAATACATATATTACCTTAATTGTTAATATACATAAAATATGACAGACTGAATTGGTCTTCCTACTATGCACCCCTTTGTATAATCTTTGGAATTAGTATCTATCTTACCATTATATGAATTTCATATAAACAAGTCCCATATATTTTTCCTTTTATTTTTTACTCATGGAAAAAAAGACCAGCATCAAAGACAAACATTCACATTAATTTAATCAAAAGAAGTGATTATTTTCATCTTTAGGTATATGGGAAATTATCTCAATGGAACATTTCCAAGGAATTCATGTTCCAAGTAAGATTTTTAGAGCTTAATCACTGCCTTCCCTTGATTTGGCCCACATCTATGTGAAAATGGTCTAAAGCTGATCAAGAGACTTTTTTCCCTAGAGAGTGACATCCAAAAATAGTAATAAAACTTTTTAAAGGAGAGAGCTAGGGGGAAAACTACCAATTTCTCATTAGACAAAAAAAAGAGTGTCTATAAATAAATAAGAAAAAAGAAATATATCAATGTTTAATGGTGTAAAATGATTACAGTATAGGTAATTTGGCTACTAGCTTCAGAAATCTGTTAGAAACACACACACACATACACACACTCCCTCCAAGAGCACCTAGAAATTCTGGAAAAAGTATAACATATTTTCAGTTAAATGCATACCTGAGCTTTCAAGAAAGAAGGAGACAAAGGTACTAGAAACAAATAGGAAAGTGAAAAATCAAGTTGCAAGAGTCAAAAGGAATACTGCACATTCCATAAAGTGCTGAAACAGTAATTCTGAGGCTTGAAATATATTGCCCACATGAAATATGAACATTTTTTTTGATGTTTCCATTTTTAATTGGAAAAACAAAAATCTTGAAACACGTACATACATTTAGGAGCAAAAGGGGGATGGTTTGTCAATATCCGTCAGCAAGTGTTAGTGATTGGTTCTATAATTCAGACTTTTTCTTGTTAAATCTCAAATTTCCAAGTTTATTCTATTTTTTTCCTATATATTTACCCGTTTGAACAACATCAATAATAAATGACTAAAACAAGATGGTCTACAAAATTCTTTGCACAGATTCTTGGCTGAAATATTTGTCTCATTTCTAAAGATTGTACTCCAATGCTTGTTTTACCCATGGTTTTCCATATACGGAAATGTTCTCTCTGCACTCTATTAAACTATGTTCCATCTTTTCATTATTATTCTTATATTTCTGACATAAAGCATTAAAACAAAACTACCACTTCATGTACCAAAATCCATGTTCACATGAAAATATAAGCACTGCCCTCCAGAGATGAAAAAACTGTAGTAATTATCATGCTTAAAAGGTATGTTCTTATTACTCTTTTATGTATTTTGGACAAAAATATTGATCAGCTAATTATGCTCTTCCACACATCATGTTCACTGAGTTTACTACCACTGTTTTTAGTGCAACAAATACCTTTGAAAAGCCACTCTATAGTAATTATGGCAAGGCTCATTAAAACACAGAGGTAAAGATTCCATTTGTATTGAAACATAGAAAATAATGTTTGAAAAGAAAAGGTGTTTCATCAGGTTGAATTTTTTGTATACTAAAAATATACATAAACATTTCTTCAATTAGTTTTATAGTCACTTTTTTTTAACATCTTTATTGGAGTATAATCGCTTTACAATGGTGTGTTAGTTTCTGCTTTATAACAAAGTGAATCAGTTATACATATACATATGTTCCCATATCTCTTCCCTCTTGCGTCTCCCTCCCTCCCACCCTCCCTAACCCACCCCTCTAGGTGGTCACAAACCATCTAGCTGATCTCCCTGTGCTATGCAGCTGCTTCCCACTAGCTATCTATTTTACATTTGGTAGTGTATATATAGTCACTTTTGATGCAGTATCATTTAGTGGTGACAAATTTTGAGAAGTATATGTATAACAAACATTATACTTGAGATTATAGCCCTAGCTAAACATTTAATACACAATACCAAGGTAGTTTCCTTGAACATGAAGGAGATGAAGACTCGGTCTTCTAAAAATTGGCCTGTTATCTGTGATGACTGCAAAAAATCTGCACCTTCTGTGGGCCGTACCCTTAATGAAAGTTTGAATTCGGTAAAAAGTAAAAATATATACCCACTGGAGAAAGAAAAGAAAGCAACTACCTTTGATTTATTTCTGGGGAATTGGGGAAATCTCTGAGAACACATAATAATAACCACGAGCCCACCAGGGTAGGTTTTCCTATAGCAGAGCAATGTCTGTGCTATAGGAAAACGTCGGGAAAGTTATTAACATGAAATTTGACCCTGGCTGGATATATTGCTAAGTAGAATCAAAAGAAAAAGCTTTCCAGAGAGACACAAACTAGGATATACCCCACAGGATTTATCTCTCAACCTCTCGATCTTTCAATCTTGTGTCCATACTGTTGGTTGGATAGACAGAAAATGTAAAATTTATATTTCCCAAATATCCTTTTCCCTGAGGGTTTGGATGTAAGTTGGGTCTTCCTAGTTAGATGCACCTGCATGAGATTTGGCACACAATTCTTGAGGCAGAGGTCATCTTCCTGACGCTGTTGCTGCTAGAAAGCAATGAGGTGACACTGAGTGTTAGACACAGCTGAGGTGGCTAGTATCCAGTTGTCATCTCCATGGGGATCTGAGTCAGGGGCAACAGACAGATGCCACATTCCAGCATCTGGTCAGCAGGTTCATGGGCATGAGAGTCAGCTGTAGCGGCAGCACCAATAGCTTCTTAATGTCAAGAACTATGAAGGATCTGAGAATTCACACGGCTTTCAAGTAACAAGTCCATCCGCCCCAGTTTTATAGATGCAGCCAGAAGACACCAGCGCGTCATAAGCAAATGACTTTATTACTAATGGCACAGCAGAAAGCATGAGCTACTTCATGCTGAATCTTCTTCCTGTTCAGATCCAACTAGGGCAATGAGGAGACACCCATGTGCCTGCTGCACACCCTCCTTAGGTGCAACCCCATGTGGAGACTGGTTAATAACAGGGTTACAAAGGCAGCCCCCCTTGTCTCAAATTGGGCCATCCCTGAAAGACCACCCCAGCTCCTGAGCTCCCTGTGGGATTGGCTGGGGTCTCTTTTGCAACATCATAGTAGTTTAATTTATTCCTCTGTCCAATCCTTCATTACTTAAAGGTGGTTTCCTCAGAGTATTCCACAACAGTACATCTGCACCCAAATCTCTATCCCAGCTTCTGTTTCCAGGAAATGAACTTAAGACATATACTGTAGCAGGAAGGAAGCAGAAACTATTCTTGGTATTTATAGCACAAATATCGAATATAGGTATTAGATGCTTACACAATAATTGGGAGGTCTGGAGGAGTAAGAGTCTGAAGCTACAAGTGGATGATTAAGTGCAGGAACAGGCTGCTGTAGCTAAAATCTCAATGTCCTGGGACGGAGTTCTCCCTTGGTCTCTGATGTTTCTGCACATCTTGTTAGCAAGGCGACGTCTATCTTCTTTTTCCAAACTGTATTGTCAAGAATGTTTGGATAGTGCATAGTTTTGGAATTCAGAGATACCATTTCCATCCAGCATAAACGGCAGAATTATTTTCTTTCCACTATAACAACAATAGTGTTTGTTATCTTTAGGCTAAGCTTTAATAGGTTTGCTGCAGCCCATTATAAAACATGCAGAAGCTCTGGGTTCCTCAGCTTTGAGACAAACTCACAAGATTTCAGTGACAAAGGATTACTTAAATAATCCCCTGAGATCGTATGGAATAAGGTGCCAGTTGAAAGCAAATCTTCTGTGAATGAACTGGTTGTTGGAACATTGTGATGGGAAAGAGAAAAACAAAGGTGGCGTTGGAGCACTGGCTGCTTCTGGCTGGCCTGGAATAAACAGTGAAACTTATAAGCTAAGCACTTCCTATGCTCGGATGAGAGGACCAAAGGGTTTTATAACTGTCCTAAAATCATATCTTGTTTTGTAGACAGAGGATTGATGTGCTACAGAATCGAATCTTATGGATTGTTGAGTTACAACATAAATTGAATTTTTAACCCCTCCATGTCTCATATAAGCATTAATGTACCAATTGGGAGAACACAAGACTCTGATAAATAGAATGGACTGTTTCTGATATACCCTACAGAACCTCCACTGCTGGCACAATGAACTCTAAGTCTAATCAAACTACTTCTGTCATTATAATATAAAGACATTATAATAACCTCACTTGAAATAGTTACCTTACAATGACATGCCAATATTTTTCTGCCCCTTTCTATCCCTGACTGTCAGATCCAGGTGTCCCAGGGGAAACAAGAATAAAATCTGACTGAGGAGGAAGTAACTAACAAATAAAAATAATTGCAAGATGTTGATAATTTATACAGGCAAAAATGTGGATAATACGTGTGGAGGTGAACTCTAAGAGTAATGAACTATATAGGAAATAAAATAACTATTAGGCCATATTTATCAATATGGGTGCAATTACGAGTATTCTGCATTTACTAGGATGGAATCAGAATATGACACTTGATTCTTTTGCTTGATTTATTGACCAAAGCTAGTGTACTCATCAGTGACCTATATTAAATACTGCTGAGAGTCCTAAACTTTTTTGCTACAGTTCAAAAGATTAAATAAAACACTCAAGGTGATAGTAAAGTTAAAGTACACATCTTAAACTACATATTCAGGCTCTTTAATATCCCCTAAAATATCATAGTGTGAAATCTTTATAGAGGCAGAGGTGAGTTGATCACCACCACACCTGAAGAGTACTATGGTTATGCCACAGCAGAAGTCACCTCTAAATCCTTGATGCAGCACCTGTACAATGTTCCATATCGCACTGAGGGACCAGCCATTTACCTAAGCAGGTTGATTACCTTGGTCACATTGCATCATGGCGTAGATATTTTCCATATTAGAATAGGCAGTCTTCTGGATATGGATTTACCTTTTTTAGCACCAATATTTCTGAAGCGGTCACCTTCTTTAGACTCATTAAATGCCTTATTTACTTCTATATACTCCACACAATATTGCTTCTGGACCAAATAGCTATTTTCATGTAAGAGAAGCAATCAACAGAATTACTTCCAACAGTGGATTATGAAATCCACTGATCTTACCATGAATCCCAATACCCAGAAGCAGCTGGCTTTACAGATAAGTGTAATGGTTTATTTTATTGGGTACTTAGTTATGTTCCCAGCTACGAGGAAACAATTGCTTGTAAATTAGTGGTACAAGATGAGATGGATAGTATAAATGGGTAATCATAATGTTCTTCCATATCCTAGGAGACCAAGGAACAAAGGGATACCATTAGGAGTATTTCTTACTATTACACTTAATAGCTTATACTCAATATTTTGTTCACACATTCTCCAACTTCAAGTTCTGCTACTTTAGTATTCCAGAGAGGGATGTTCCCACTAAAGCACAAAAAATTCTTCCACTGAACTGGCTGTCTAAAATGCCACCTGACAACTGCATATTTTCATGCAGTTGAAATAAGAAAACAGGGATCCTGATTATGATTATCAAGGGAACAGGGTTGCAGGTTCAAAGCACGAGTTTGGAACTCAGAAGATCCTCTGGACTAATGCATAATATTTTCACATGCATTGGTAAATAATGGTAAGAGGTTACAGCAACCTAATACAGAAAAACAAAATCCTAAAATCTCAGGACCTTCAGGAAAGAACTTTGAGCCCACCCTATCAGGGAAAGAACTAATGGTTGAGATATTGTCTAGGGATCGAGAAAACATGAAACAGTTGGTGGAGGATGTTATAAACACCAACTATAATTTTTGATCAGTTAAGAATCACAGACTATAGAAAACACCAGTGTTTTCTGCCTTTATCTATTCTCTATTAACCTACCTTTCTCCTGTGGATTTACATATGGTATGTAGGTGGTTGTTAAATTTCTAATTTAGCTTTCAGGGTAGAGCATATCAAGTTGAGATTATGATTGAATTAGTGCAAAGAATATCATCCCAATTTGTATTCCACGACAAATGGAACTCAGTATGTCTTCTTCTGGGCATATGGATTGGGGTTTGAGACAGGTGGTTCCAGTACACTACAGGGAAAATGACTTCTGGAGATGGAAACAAGAAGTGGGGAGGAATGGAGAGAAGGTCTTTAGGTATATCTGAGTTGGGTTTTTTTTTTTCTATTTTTTTACATAAAAAAATAGGAAACCAACCTGGAAGAATATTAATATCTCTTTATATGGTCATAAGATGTGAGTTTCCCTTGTCCTATTTTTCTGAAATATTTTATGTGTTTAAAAGCTTTAAAAATTAAATAAAAATATAATAATATTGCATTTATGTTTATTTGTCCCTTAACTTGCATGTGTAAATATTTGGATATGGTGACAATTACCCTTTAATTAGAAAATTCTTCAGGACAGGAGCAGGGCAACTTCAAAGCATTATAATGTTCAAACAGACAATTATACAAATGAGAATTGGAACAGGAATTAGGAAGGTTTGATTCATTTAAAGGAAATATAAGAATAGAAGAAAAAATTACCGAAGAAGAACATGCAAACAATCAAATTGAGAATAAATTTTTAGATAGTAAATTGTACTTTGCATTCGATGTGATGCTAGTGTGTGGTGTGAAGATCAAGAAACTACTGTCAGTTTTAGGAGAACATTAGATTTGTTGAAGAGATAAATAGTACAGTACACACTTCAGGAAAATAATTAAGGGATTGTAGCCGAACCAAGACGATATTAGTTAATGGAAAAGAGAATGCGTATCTTTCTGAAGGTACCACAATTTTTCCAAAAGTAAAATGACAGAAATTGCGGTCAGGAAAACTATACCCTTCTCCCTAGAATGATGCATTTTGTGCTGCTTCACATGAACCTTTAAATATTCTGTCTTGTTTATCACTAGCTGAGAAACATCTCTTGAAACAATGTAGTATTGAGATTATTTGTGTTGAGTTCCCCATGTCACTTCAGATAGGATTTATTTCAATCATCTTGAAGGGTAATTTTACTCACATTTTTATTATATTTATTTTTCTATGACAAACTTTGTAAGCATTTTTTCTGAGTTAATGTATTTAACGTGTGTCTTAAAACTGACATGAATAATTTAATCTCATGCTGCAGGGCATAAACTGATTGCTAGAGGGTTTTAAGGAAGAATTTTCCCTCTGTGCAGAATACTGTAAAGACAAATTAGAAGAGAGAGGGGCGTGGGGGAGAGTCTCCTTTTCATTACTGCATCCCTGGTACTGAAGTAAGGCACTAATCTGGAAAATTCTACAGGAGACCTTCATTCTAGACATTTTTGTAAAGTGTTGCAAAGTATACTCTTTTTAAATGTACCACAGCTTAGCATTTTCCTTTAAATTAATCATAAAACAATCCATTTTCAAAGTTTTACTAATTTTCTTGTATGATACGGTTCATTGCATTATCTTGTCTCCAAATCATTACTTTTTAATTTGAGTATCAATAATTTGAAATTGATTCTGAACAAAATTCCCCATGCTTCTAAATTTGCGAATTTTTTTGTTATGAAAGTTTACAATGTAAATTTGACAAACTCTGTGCAGTAGATTAAATATAAGGACTTCTAAACACAATTTAACTCTCAAGTCCTAAATAAATTGACTAAAAGCACCCTAGGGTTTTAAATTGCCTAAATTTAAAAGCATTGCTGTGAACTAAGCATAAATAAGCCTCACTGTTTTAGACAATTTAATTCTGTACAGATTATGTCCATGGGATTTTTTTTCCAAAATAAAAATTGAAATTCCAAGATTGAAATATATTATTAGATTGATTAAGCTAGGAAGGTAATCTTAGCAGATATTTTTGTGCCTGCCCTCTAAATAATCCTCACTGTAGGAAGCAGTTTAATTTTTAAAAACTGAATGTGTAATCGCTCATCAGGTAATGCCAGCATCTCAAGGTCTAGCAGTGCTGGAGTTTATAGAAAATGAGAGTTTTCCTGGGTCAGTGGCAAAAAAATACACTGAAAAGGCAAGTCTGCATCACCATAGGTCACAAGGGACAGGATATAATGGATCACAGTGAAGCCAGGGTTCAAAGGGACCCTGGGGGAGAGCCCTCTGTAATGAAGCAGATCAGAGGCAGATGTCCAGTCAAAACGATTTAACTCATTTATTGCTGACCTGGCATTGGTTTAGACAAAGGCCAATTTGTAAAGTGATTCTCTTCATGGGCGAAAAGAATGCAGATAAATCAAACAAGATATGGAAAATGAAACCCAATCTTTTCTCTTGCCTGTCTAAAGGCAAAACACATACAGGTGGGAAGCAAAGCTCAGGCTTGTCTTAGGGGAGTTAGATTCTTCTTTTATTTCTAAGGAGGCCACTGAAGACATACCCCATTTATTACTTAACAACACCAGAGGGTCAATAGAACAATTTGGTAAACAAGGGTTCATTTATAGTATGGCATCCTGTCCATAGCTACCTTCAACTAGAAAAAAGGTAAATGATATGAAAACAGAAACAGGAATAAAATCACTCGTCTCTCTCCTCTCCCTCTCTTTTCTCTCTCTCTCTCTCTCTCTCTCTCACACACACACACACACACACACACACACACACACACATTTTCTTAGGCAGACAAACATACAAGAAAATACACTTCAAAGATTTCTAAACTGAGTTCAGTAACGAATAAGCAGCCCTCAGTCCTAGTGACAGGACATTTCAAACAATGTAATAGTATATTCTGGAAAGTTATCTTGATTTCAGAATATTTTATAAAATTTGAATGAATTTCAACATGTAAATATTGAGTTATTTCTCAAGAAAAAGAGTGGAATTATTTTAGTACCACTGGAATTATCTGGTTTCTTAAAGTTAGATAGTTTAGAAGTTGGACAGTGACTTGCAGAGATGGCTCAGCTGTGGAGCCTCTGGCTCTAGTGCTTCATCAATGTTGACCTCTAATTTCTTTTCCAATCTCTTATAGTAGTTGGAGAATGTTTTCCACTTTCACGTAAGCTGATTTTGAAAATTTTCATTTTTCTACAAAATCATTAATTTTGTCTAAATTTCAAATTTCTGCAATTGAATTGCTGTAAGAACTGCTGTAAGACGGTTTTTTCACCTTTCCTGGCATTTCCTATTACTGTTCATGTATTTAATCAGTCAGGTTTAAGAGAGGATTATATATTTTTTTAGTAAATGAAAGAAACAGCTTTCAGATATATTTACCTGTTCCACTAAGTTTTATTGTCTAGCGTATTAATTTCTGCTTTTACTTCATAAATTCCGTACTCCTGATTTTACTTCATTTATTCTTGGTCCAATTTTAGGATGAAAAATTAAGTTCTTTACTTTTTCAAAATCTGTACTAAAGAAGGTATTTAACGCTATATCTTTTCCTCTAGTTTCTTACAGTTTCCACCAAGCCCAGTCTGTTCACTTATGTCACTTATTTAGTTCCCAGAATCATTTGAATTCACAACCCTTGAACATCAACACGTCAACTTATGGCAACTCAGCATAATAAATATATAAATTTATATCTTCTGTTGTCAAAATCACATTAAACTTAATCTATATCTACTCAAACCTGGGTCACAAAACATTTTTTCTCTTTTTTTTTTTTTGAGACAAGAGGAAATACAGTCCCATCTGTTTAACTTCATGTGGCTTCCAAACACACTCAGAAACTAACCACTGAAGAAATGCTTCAGTACATACTACAAGTAAATCGGTATCAAATACAAAAATAATGGTAATGTCGAAGGTACCTCATAGTGATAGTTTTATAAGCTTAATAAATGGGTGATATCAGTAAAAGCTGCTGCCCGTATTTAGTGCTTACTCAATGGCAAGCATTTTGTGAGCTGTTTGTTTGGAAAAGAGCTTATCATAAGAATATGCATGTCAGAGATAATTAACTATTTTATCACTTTTTACACTTTGGAAAAAATGGGTGGAAAGGAGCTTTTACAATATTGATTTCACATAGTTCTACTGGAAACATGTACAGAACATATGGCTATTAACATTTACTTGATGACTGTCTTGTATTTAATGGCTAAGCAAGTGTAATGAAAGTCTTCAAAATGTTGAATTCACAGTGAGCAATAATTACCACATGGTGTGCTCTAATATCCACAGTGATGAATGTTACATACACCACTTCACTCAAAGTACGATAAAAACTGAGATAGTTCAGCTTTATATTATAAAGTATTGCCTCCCTTTAAGAGTACGGTTTGATGTCAAATAAACATGTTTTCATTCAAATAGCTTGTGCAAGATAACAAAGCTTTATTGAAAGGAATTAACGAGTTAATGAAGAAAAATGGCATCTTTTTAAAAAAGATTTTCTTTCTGAAGAACAAAAGATCTTCAACACAAAATATGTGAGAACCAATAGAGTTATCCAAAAACAAAATTAATTACAAAAATCTAGATCATTTTTATACAGTTGCAAGGAATAATTTTAAGTCATATCACTTGAATATTTAAAATATTACCAAAACAGACCAGTTTACAATAGCAAAACATGTAAAACTCTTATAAATCAATTTAAAACGTATAGCACCATTATCAGGAGAACTAGGAAACATTAGAAAAAGATGTCAAGGGAAAGTTAGTTGAGAGACATTTGTTTCTTAACGGAAAAAGTTAAATTCATTACTATAATATGATGGTTCTTCTCAAGGTAAAATTCAGTGACATGACTGTCAACAAATACAGTATTTGATATAGGAACAAGTTAATTAATAATTTTAATGCAATACATTAATAAATAAGTCTGTAACTTAACTACCATTACTCCAAAGTGTTCATAGAAGAAAGTGCCAGTAAATAGAAAAAATTCTGAAAAATGAATTATAACAAGGATGATGCATGCCCACTCAGGATTAAAGAATATCATAAAGCTATACTAAAATAAAACTGTTGCACTTATGTGAGAGTGAACAGATACATTAATGGCATAAATTATAAATTATAGACACAGAGTTTTGCAGGACAGATTGTTAGCTGATAAATACATACAACAGTCTTTCTGATGGGTCAATGCCCATAACCATGCTTACTGTTAAATATTTCGAATATCATCTTCTGGATTTGTGTTTATTTAGCAATTTAATTTATGACTAAATAGCATTTACAGAGGTTAGAAAATACTAATCACAAGAATTATATGTGAAAAGCTAGTTAACAATTTGGAGGAAAAAATTAAAGATTTCGGAACCCAAAGTCAACATAAAAACAATAACAAAATATATTTTTAAGGGCTTCCCTGGTGGCGCAGTGGTTGACACTCCGCCTGCCAATGCAGGGGACACGGGTTCGTGCCCCGGTCCGGGAAGATCCCACATGCCGCAGAGCGGCTAGGCCCGTGAGCCATGGCCGCTGAGCCTGCGCGTCCGGAGCCTGTGCTCCGCAATGGGAAAGGCCACGACAGAGAGAGGCCTGCGTACCGCCAAAAAAAAAAAAAAAAAAAAAAAAAAAATATATATATATATATATATATATATATTAAACACTTTGGAATGTATACTTACACTTTTAAATATAAATTTAAAACATGTAATTATATTCATTCTAGGATAACTATTTTAGATTAATGGTTTGTCTGTAGTACAATTCCAGCATAGAAAAAAATAACTCGATGAATAACTTGGCTTGATGACTACAATATTGGGCGTTATTCCTATATAAAATAGAACAAAACATTGGTTAAGAATCCGCCTGCCAATGCAGGGGACACAGGTTCGAGCCCTTGTCCAGGAAGATCCCACATGCCGTGGAGCAACCAAGCTCGTGCGCCACAACTACTGAGCCTGTGCTCTAGAGCCCGTGAGCCACATCTACTATAAAATAGAACAAAACATTGCCATAACTTCTGAAGCCTGTATGCCTAGAGTCCACGCTCTGCAACAAGAGAAGCCAAGGCAATGAGAAGCCCGCGCACCACAACGAAGAGTAGCCCCCGCTCGCCTCAATTAGAAAAAGCCCGTGTGCAGCAACAAAGACCCAACACAGCCAAAAATAAATTAATGAATACCTAAAACTTTTTAAAAATTGAAAAGCATAAAGAAATTCAGTGTGACCAATAAGTATTTAAAATTTTCATCACTGAAAATACTATTCACTAAAAACCTTTGAAGCTACTTAAAACTGGGAAAAAATCTGTAGTAAGTAGGACCAAAGTGTTAATGTCTTTAACATATCAAGTATTTTAATATACTAATAAAAGTTAAAATACCTATAGTGAAAATGAGCAAAGTCACGTATCCAATGAACATAACACTTCTAATATTACTTAAAATAAATAATAGTACTAATAACAAGGAGATTATTTTCTGCTTCAATATAAGGAAATTTGAAAAACATACTGATTTTAATGATTTTGGAGAAAAGTCAAATCAACATATTTCTTAGTTTTTTACAATTATATCAGCCAGATACAATATACTCTATATATCCAGAATCCAGTATGCATCCAACAAATCCACAAATAATCACTAGCCAGGCACTAAAGCAACAGGTTCATGAACAGGAAACGTTATCGGGGTTGGTGTAGAAAAGACAGATAAAGTGCTTGTGTAGTGTAGAGGGACGCACCCAGTATTCCTGCCTGGTCATGGTGGCCTACCATTGAACAGTTCTTTCACTTGGGTGATGGTTCGTTCACTCTACCTCCAAATATTCAGTCTCCTGAACACTAAAATACAGGGCTTTGGATTTGATACCTTCGAGATACCCAACTCATATGTTAACGTGATTTTTGTTCTACAACATTTCGCAAAGTTAATTTACATCACAAACTGTCATAGTTAAATTAAGTGGGGCTCCTGACGCAAGGTAAAAAAAAGAAAAATAAGAAAAATAGTGTAATCAGCATTTAAACAAAAATACAGCATTTAGAAGGTGGTCTCTGAAATTGAATCTGTTATTAGCCTCAGGGTGTTTTCAGTGTAGGCACCAGATGCAATATTTAATATTCTTTTTGCTCTCTCCTTTAATATTTAATGGATTTAAAGTGTTCTTAACTCAACCATTATCAAAATACATGCTTTAGGTACCTAATTTCATAATGCACCATGCTGACTCCCAAACTTCTGTAACATAGATTAGGGAAAATATACTCATTTCTTTTTCTTTCCTTTCCATCATTTCCACTGCACATATTATTATAGCCTCTTTCTCCTTACTCCCCTCCCTCTTGTTGACCTGGCCCCCCCACCTTATTTTTGCTATTCTTTCTCAAACTTCAATTTGGATAATGTATGTTGTTTACTCAATTATGTCCTGACCTGGTATTCCACTGTTAACATTAACAATATCTGGGTATTTATAAAACTTTCAGTTCTGGCATAATGAATATGTGGCTTGCTATTATTACTATTTTTAAGACATTATGGCTTGTATCTCTGTAGGATGCTTTTGAAAATTGACACCATCTAAAATTTAATTCCCTTTTTATTACTCTTTTAATGGTGAATTGTGGCAATTTTTGTGGTTTATTCCAAATGTATTTTGCCTGGGAGGGGTTATTTTTCCCCTTTTGGTTTCCCTATGTATTTCAAAATTGTTATTGATCTGAGAGCTATAGATTTCATCTTTTTTCAAAGAGTTCAAAACTCAATTCCTATGTTCTCAGTGGACACTTCCATTTAAGAAAATAGTAACATAATTTTAGAGCTTGAAAGATGAAGTTAACATTTCAACAATGTTCTATAAGTTTTAAAAATAGAATAAAGTATATCTGAGTATTTGGTTAGATACAAGTGTGTAATAATGCATTCATGTTACAGATTATCCTGTCTCTCAAGATAACTATTATTTGGATATTTTAAAGTGATAACTTGTTTCTGATAGAAAATTCATTTTATTTGTATCTATAAAGACAATTTACTGATGCACCAAATCTGAGGAAATCTATGAGGATATGCAGTACTGTGAGTGTATATAAAACACAGCAATTCAGAGGTCTGAGAACTCTCTCCAGATTTCCTGTGTTCTTCATCATCATAACTAACTTATCTCTGCTCAGAGGAAATAAACCAAACTTTTATTCTCTTTGAATAAGAGAATGAGAAAAAGTAACAAATGAATTCCAAATTAACATTGTAATGATAATTTCTTACAGAGTAGCTTATATAAAACTACTCCAATTAATGAAAGTTAAATTGAACAAAAATCTGTGTGGCTATTTATTGGTTTATAATTTTACTTGTATTTAAGGAAAATCAAGCAAATAACAGGTCTGTTGTTTTGTTACGATTGCCATGCACGAAGGAAAAATCTTCAATTTGCTTCTGCTTCATTTTGAGTTCAATCAAGAGAATAAAACCTTAGAAAAACATTGGTAAAAGGTAAAAGCCCAGGAAAACTAAAGGGATTATAAATACTAAATATTCCTGTTTCAATCAAATTCAAATTTCATGGTCTAAATGAATCCCATTCTCTTCACTCCCCTCCAATTAAAAAAGAAACAAAATATCAAAAACAGATTCATCAAATCACAGACAGAAGAATTTTAATTTCAAACAATTTTCCAGAAGCATTTACTGAACAACATGCTTTGTACACCAAGAAGCTGTGAGTCTGATGATTAAGTAAAAGTCATCAAATACTAAATTTTTTATTTTCCCTTTTGAAGGTTATCACAAGTGGAGATAGAGTAGATCTTCACTTCAGCAAAGTATTGAATACATTTTGTAGTATCATTATGGGATGCTGAATTACATAGGTTGATTCTGGGAAAACCAACCTTGCATCTATTTGAATAATTGTTCACATTTTCTATGCCAATAGCTATATCAACATTGTCTAAGTTGCAAGCATTGTCTTAGATAGATATATACAAAATAACATATTGATTTGGGAATAACATGAATGTAAGTGGAAAAAATAAAACAGGGATTTTTGATCTTTAACAAAAATAAAGATAAGATACTGGTTTAATTCTCAATACAGAGAGTTCCCCCAATTCACAATAAAATAGCCTGACTTAGCAGCATGATAGAAAAAAACATCTCTCCCACAAAAAAAAAAAAGCACAAAATTAGATTCCAGATTGTAGATTTTAGAGTAACTAATGTGCATCATCTTTAATAAGATGGGGGAAGAAAAGGAAAAGAAACAACTAATTCATTATTAATAACTTAAGTACTTTGATACAAATGTCATATCCAGAAGGAAGTTTGAGTTTAGTTGGGGGAAAACCACACCTAGAGAACTGGGTTTTATTCCAAGCACCTCACTTCACAGGGAAGGGATAAAATGGAGTGCATTCAGCAAAGTAAGAAGACAAGTCATACGAATAATAGTTAATAAAATGAAAAAATTTTAGCTTGAGAAATATTTCCAGGGCTGCTCTGTGGAAAGAATATTAGATATTTTATGAAAAAAAGTGACAGAGCTGAATTAGCACTAATAATTGAAAGCTACAAGGAGACAGATTTTAGTTCAAAATAAATTAGCATGTTTTCAAGTAACAGGAGTTTCATCCATTTACAAGCGGCTGCATGTTATTTAAAGTAACTGACTATAAGCTGAATGACTATTTAACAGGCATTTTTGAGATTATTCAATCAAAAAAGAATAATCATTGATAAATGATGATTTTTAACACATCCAAAATATGTAGCATACAGTAAATGAACTGTCTTATGTTAGAAAAGGAATACTTATGATTTAAATTCTTATACACTTATTAGAAATTTTTATTTGATTTTGGGGGACAAGGGGAGTTATTTTCTTATGTTAAGAAAACTGGAACAATATTATTAAAAATAAAAAAATTAAAAAGTCATAAAAGAAAGAAAGAAGAGAGCAACCAAACCAATAAACAGATCCACCAATGATAACAAGTGCTAAAATCTATACTAGAAAAACTAAAGAAAAAAAGAAAACTGGAACATTTTGCCTTCCATTTTTCCCAGTCGTTCTCAAATTTTATACTGAGTCAGAATTACCAGGAAAGTTGATTTGGTAGATCTGGGTGGTATCTGAGAATTTACATTTCTAACGAGTTCCTGATGATGCTGGTAGAGTTGATTCTGGGACCACACTTTCTAATTCCATGCCTTAAGGAAGTGGGTTTGTTGTGTTATTGCTGACTTTCAAGCAGGCAAATGGCACCTAGGCAACAGTGCAATCTGATCTCCAGGTTATTATGCAGAAAGGCCAACCTTTTTAAAATATGATTAAATGAAGCATGATAAAAATTAGCTCCTACACAAAATTATGTTAGATTAAAAATTAGCAAAATATTTTTTTTAACTTTTAAGGTATATAAAGTTACTAACTTTATATTATTTTTTCATCTTATATCTTTTCCATTGGCCTCTTGTCAATACCAGATGAAGGTCCAAAAGTTTTACTCTTATTTATGGTATCCTCCACTACCTGTCTGCTCCTTAGCTTTTTAAACTGAGTTACTGCCCCTATTTCCCTGTAGGGTGAATACTTTCAATCCTTGAAAATACTGAAATAATTCTCAGGGTTTCTGAATAGTTATGTCTTTCCTCCTGCTTAGAACATTTTACCCCTTCTTTTTGCTACCTAACACCAACGTTCTTTTTCAAGTATCAGCTCTGTTGTTTCTTCACTTACCCAACCACCCAAAAAAACAGCTTGAACGTCTATCTTATGCATATCAACTGTGCCCTGCAGTTAACTCAAGTTTTTGCTTGATAAATTATCTCCCTGAATGTATAAGTACTAAATACTGTTAAAATCTCTGCACTAATACATACTTAAATAAAAGTATGTTAATATTGGAAGATTTTAAATATCTAAGCTTTACATACGCATCTTGCTTCATAATTTTCAACTGCTGTCAGTTGTGGCTTAAACCAAAGACATTTTCTTCATTATGAACAGAATCACCCTGGCCTGAACAAAGGTGTTGGCTCCTTTTGGGATTTCTTTCACCGTGAATTGTCATTAAAGGTTTCCAAGCATCTTTCCCCAGCCAACTCAGAAATTAAAGGATTCTAATTAAAGAGATGATCCAAACAGACCCTCTGGAAGTTCTGTTTTTGTTATTTGTTTGGAGTTCACTCTCCCAGGCCTTGATTGTGGCTTGAAAGATTAAAGGTTAGATTTTCCTGTTCTGATATCATTTACATACGATAGTCAGCCACCCACTCCAGGCATCACACATTCATATCCTCTCTGCTTAATGTCATTTCATCATTATTTTCTTTGTTCTTACAACTGCAGCAGCAAATACAATTTCTCCCACCTGTACAAAGTTTGCACCAATGTGGGTTTCTTTTTATATGGAAACATTTTTCTTTATTAGTTTTATTCAAATTGTATATATATATATATATATATATATACACACACACATATATATATTTATACATGAAAGTATATATTTTTAATTTAGAAATATTGAAAATTCCTTCTAGAATATATATCTTTTCTATAATATATTTTTTCTAGAATATATATTTTTTCTAATTATATATTATAGACTATATTATATATATTTTGAATTTATTCTGTGTATTCTCCATATATTCTTATATGATATGTATAATTTCTAAATTTAAAAATGCTTAATATTGCTTTTTAAATAAAAATCAATATTCTTATGGCTTTTTATATTCAACTCTTTGATATGGAATTCTAGCCATTAGTAGAACAGTTGTCTATGCTGACTGCACTTTGGAATCATCCAGGAACTTTTGTAAATATCCATGTCTAGCACCCAATCCCAGAAGCTCTGATTCAATCTTCTAAAGGAATGGACCAGACATCTGTATTTTTATATGATCACAGATGATCCTAATATGCAGTCAAGATTTATACCCACTGCTTTAGAGACCCTAGCGTCAGTTTACACCTGTAAATCTCAAAATATTCTTAAATTGTTCAAAAGGAACAAACTTGACAGAAATATAAAACGTTTTGCTGCAGCTTTATGTAATGTTTCACCATGATGATGCTATAAAAGTTTTCTGTTGAGAGTCAGTAATATTTGTTACCATTTATAACTGGTAACAGGTAAAACTCCCAGCAGATGATCATTATGTTGCCAGAAATCAATTCACTTTTCTTACATTCCTGATAACAGCACTAATACACAAATGGAAGTAAATAATTTTGAGATCACTGCTATGGGCTGAATGTTTACATTTCCCCCAGATTAATATTTTGGTGCCTAATCTCCAATGTGATGGTATTGGGAGATACAGACTATGGGACGTGATAAGGTCATGAAGATGGAACCCTCATAAGTGGGATTAGTGCCCTTACAAGAAGAAATGTGAGAGAGCTGGTTTTCTCCCTCTCTCTCACTCTCTCTCTGCCATGTGATGACATAATCAGAAGACTGCTATCTCTGAATCATTAAGAGAGCTCTCACCAGGCAACAGATCTGCTGTCACCTTGATGTTTCACTTTCAAGTCTGCAGAATTGTGATAAATAAATGTCTTTTAAGCCACCCAGTCTATGGTATTTTTAATATAGCAGCCTGAACTGATTAAGACAATCATTTTTTTACAATTCAATCAGTAAAAAAGAAATAAGCCACAGTAGCTTCATTTACAAGCTCAGTAATTCTACCAGTTGGCACATAATTCAAAAAATAGCTGAGTTTATGTCTTCTACTGGTGTAACATCTTAAATCCTATAAACTTAGGTAACTTCAGTAAGATCCTAGTCTCAGCAAATCTCTATTATTAATAGTAATAAGACTATTAGAAAAATAAGATAGTCACAAAATGAATACAAAAATTATGCTTTTCAGTAGTAAGCACTCTTTCAGAAGAATACAGTTTTCTACCGTAAAATCTGTTTTTGTAATTATCAGCAAATATTAAAAAAATAAAATGTTGTGGTCAACCACAGTAAGGATTGAGGAGAGGTGGAAGCTGCTTCAAATGCCTTATTTTAAAGAATGTAAATATGAAATTCCATACCTGGAGAGTATTTTATATGAAATAATTAAATAATATCAAAAACTTTTATGTTTATGTTATGTACAAAAGCTCTAAGAAGTTTAAGTTGTTAATCATTAAGTTTCCTAACATATCAAAAGAGATAAATACCTTTAAGAAAAATTTACAAAGTTCTGTGATTTGTCGTTAAGGTAAATTCATAATCGAAGAATGACTTTTTCTGAGTCAGATATTGCATACTAATTCACATCATACTAAGCTTTCAAAAAGGGACTTAGCAAGAAATTTTGGAGCTTCAGTTTTAGTATTTTTTTTCTCTTGGAGGATGACTATTCAGTCACTTAATCATCCTGTTTTATTCAACATTTATCAGCAGCAGCAATAACATTACATCTGCTCACATCTCATTTTTTCCAACTAGGTAGACAAACGAAAGATCTAGAATTAAAATAATTCCTAAGAGTCATGCTAAAATATTTTACAAAAATAAATACGCTGGTACAAACACTTTGAAAACTCTTTGGAATTGTCTATTAAAGCTAAGTATATGCCCACCTTACAATTACACTCCAAGAGAAATAAGTGCATACGCCCAACAAAAGCCATACATGAGAACTTCTTAATAGCCTCAAACTGGGAACAATTCAAATATCCTTCATTAGCAGAATACATAAAAACTGTGAATTCTGTGTGACAAAACTTTAGAGTAATAAGAACAATATGCTTCCTCTACATTCAAAAATGCGGATAAATATCACAGACATAGTGTTTAGCAAAAAAGAAAAAAATCCATATATAAAAGACTTCTTACAGTAGAATTCCATTTATATGAAGTTCAAAAGCAAAACAGATTAATGGTGAAAAACATGGAATAGTAATTACCTACAGAAGATAGTATGAATTTGAAGAGTTTTTATATAGGAACTGAAAATCTAGTAGAATTGGTAAAAATATTGTTGTGATGGAAATATTTTTACACACAATACACACATAGTCTGCATGCATGTAAGTACTTTGACGGAGCATTTTAAACAAATTTATCAAAAAAGATGTTACTAATGTGTAGAGTCCCTATCTACTCTTAGAAGATCAGAATTTTATTTGCAAATCTATCACTAATTGATTTTAGCAACTTGGGCATTTAGCAATTAGGACCTGAATTTTTCATTAGCCAAATGAAGGTATTAGACTTGTAGACAGATCAGATACACTTCAAGTTTTAGTGAAGTTTTTGTAACTTATGTATAAATAAATGCAATTAGGTGTCAAAATTTTAATTTTTTTCTCTTGGAAAAAAGCTTTTAGAATTGTCCTCAATATATATTATATATATAAATTATAAAATTTATTCACATATCTTAAATATCTATATTGTTAAAATAAACTTAAATGATAAACACAAAAAGTGAAAGTGAACAGTATTCAATTGATGAAATGGAATTGATACAACGAGTGACGTAATATTGAAGCTGTATTAACACTTGGCCACATGCCTATGGTACTGACAGGAACGTAAACACAGTAAGGTTAAGTATCTTTTACTTTCATATTCTTCAAAGATAAAATAGTAGTTCATTTTTAAGACTTGTTAAAAATCTAGTATGATGTGATAAAGCAAGAGATATTTTCTCGTCACAATAGTTACATGTTCTCTTACTCTTTATTTCCCTAAGTGGAGTTTTAATTCCTTCTTTTAAATGCTATTTCTGGTTTGCGTATCATTCATCTTCTCAGAGAAGTGAGTTATAGAGATAATATACTAGGGAAATACTATTTTAGATCTTAAATTGGGTGTGACCGATTAATTTTAGTGGCTCACAAACTAACTGCAATGGATGAATTCCTAAATTTTTTAACAATGAACAATCTATGTTTTAGAATTACATGAATGTTTATATTCATAATAAATATGTAATTATATATTATAAAATATATTACTATATAATTATAAATATACAAACATATAATTACACATGCATACATAAATATATACAGATATATCTTTAGGTTCACAGTAATAAAATATAGCATTATTTTAGTCATATCTAATTTGTGCTAATAGTTATAGCTTTCAATTATTGTTTACTTAAACATTTAAAACTTCTGCCCAAATGGAGACCCTTTTTATTGTCTTCACATTGTTTTCTATGAAATCACACTGACGAAGTTAACAGTTGCTTTACTGACCTTGAAATTTTACAGTAATATAAATACTTCCATAAAATAATTTATATACTTTGAAGTACTTATGAAATGTACAGAACTTTAAAAACCAAATATTAAAAATATATACAAACAACGGGCAAAGAGATTTGAACAGATTTCACAAAATAAAATTCTTGAATGGCCAGTACACAAATGAAAAGATGCTCAATGTCACTAGTCATCAAGAAAACTCAAAACTATAATGAATAAGACTCCTCAGAATAGCTAAAATTAAAAACACAGAAAACAGCAAATATTGCCAAAATGTGCAGTAACTGAAATTGTATGCATTAATCTTGAGAATGTAAAATTGTACATCTACTTTAGGAAAAGTTTTGGTAGTTTCTTATTCAAGAAAAACTACCTACCTTACAAAAAAGCAATTCACTGCTATCTATTGACCCAAGGGAAATGAAAATATACAACCACGAAGGATTTGTACAGGAATGTTCTTAGAAGCTTTATTTATAAGAATTCCAACCAGGTTTTCATCAATAGGAAATGGATTTAAAAAAAAGCACTGTGGTATATTCATATTCTGGAATATTATTCAGCAATAAAATTAAATATATTATGGAGAAGCTCAATAACATAGATGAATCTCAATAACATTATAATGAGTAAGATAAGTATTACACAAATCTGCACATGTGGCATGATCCCTTTTACACGAAATTTCAGGATGGACAAACTATATTATGGTAAAAAATATCAGAACTTTGATTGCCTCAGAGGGAATGAGGTCAGAGACTGCTTGGGAAGCAGTGTGAGGGAATTTCCTTGGGGAATGATGACATTCCAATCTTGATACACCTGTACCTAGATGCCTGTTTCACAAATGTATACATTTGTCAAAACTCAGAGAATGAAGGCATAAGTTTTGGGTTTTCCACTGTATGGATAAAGTATTTTAAAATAATAAAACAAATTCTAAATAAATATTAACTCGTTAATGATATAGTTAAATCTAGTTAAGAAAGAAGAGATTACTGTCTATAATTTGAAAGTAATACAACAGTAAGATAAATTAATAAATGGAAAGAGGGATGGAGAGGCACACAAACACACACATAAATATGTGAAAACCAAACATAGCAAAATATTCATTAATGTCTTGGTTACATGGGCGCACACTGTAAAATTCTTTCAAATTTGCCTGAATGCTTAAAATTTCATTCTAAAATTTGGGAAAAATAAAATATAAGGGATACATAATTCCCTTCAATAATTTCCTAAATCTTCATACAATTAAGACATATGTTTATATTACTTCAAAGCATATATTTTTAAAATATAAATTGTTGTATTTTTATTCATTTGTTTGTTTTGGTAATGTCAGAACACTTGTTTTTGTTAGGTCTCTATAGAAACTTAGTTGGCAAAATTTCCTGAGGACGTATAAACCGGCAAATAATAGAAATATATTCTTTTGAAATACTGTATCATGTGGACATTTCAATGACTGACCTTCATTACCACAGGAATTTTTCAGTAGATGAGGTAAATATTCACAAAATAACTTGCTGAGAGTTTTATTTAGATTGTGTTGAATCTATAGATCAAGTTGGGAAGAAATGTTATCTTGACAATATTGAGTCTTCTTATCTATAGACATAGGATATCTCCCAATTTATTTAGTTATTTTTTGATTTTGTTTATTTTGTAGTTTTCATCATATAGATCTTGTACATATTTTGTTAGATTTATACCGAGTATTTCATTTTTGCGAGTGCTAATGTAAATGGTATTGTGTTTTAAATTTCAAATTCCATTTATTCATTGCTGGTAAAAAGGGAAGTGATTGACTTTTGTATATTAACCTTGTATCCTATGAAATTTCTACAATCACTTATTAGTTCCAGGAGGTATTTTGTCAGATTTTGACTGGCAAGTCCAGACCAGACCCACATATATCCAGTCAACTGATCTTTGACAAAAGAACAACGGCAGTACAATGGAAAAAAATCACTACTCAAACTTTAGAAATAGTGAATCATTTTCCTACATACTAACAATGAACATGTGGAATTTGAAATTGAAAAGACAATACCACTTTCATTAGCACCCAGAAATATTAAATACTTAGATATAAACCTAACACAACATGTACAAGATCTATATAAAGACAACTACAGCACTCCGATGCACAAAATCAAAGAACTAAATAAATGGAGAGATATTCCATGTTCATGGATATAAAGCCTCAATATTGTCATGATTACAATTCCTCCCAAGTTGATCTACATGTTCAATGCAACCCCAGTCAAAATCTCAACCACTTATTTTATGGATAATGACAACTGATCCTAAAGTTTGAGAGGAAAAAGACCCAGAAAAGGCTATACAATATTGAGAAAGAAGGAGGTGGGGGGACTGACACGAATGCACTTAGGACCTATTATAAAGCTACAGTAATCAAGAGAGTGTGGCATTGGTGGAAGAATTGACAAAGAGCTCAATGGAACAGAGTAGAGTCCAGATCAGACCCACAGTAATATAATCAACTGATCTTTGATGAAAGAGCAATGGCAGTACAATGGAGCAAAGACAGCTTTTTCAACAAATGATGCTGGAACAACTGGACACCTACATGTAAAAAAAGAAAAAATGAATCTAGACACAGACTTGAAACCCTTCACAAGAATCACCCAAAATGAATCTTAGGCCTAAATGTGAAATGGAAAACTATAAACCCCCCAGACGGTAATAACATATGAGAAAATGTACATGATCTTGAGTAGGGCAATGACTTTTAAAATACTACAACAAAGACATGATTCAGGAAAGAAATAATTATTAAGCTGAACTTCATTAAAGTTAAAAAATGTCTTCTCTGCAAAAGACAATGTCAAGAAATGAGAAGACAAGCCACAGTCAGGAAGAAAATATCTGACAATAGCACATCTGATAAAGGACTATTATTCAAAATATACAATGGACTCAAACTCAATGATGAGAAAACTAATAACCCAATTTAAAAAATGGGCAAAAGACCTGAGTAGACACCTCTACCAAGAGAATATACAGATGGCAAATAAACATATAGAAATATGTTAAATGTCATATGTCTTTAGTGAATGGCAAATTAAAACCACAGTGAGATACCACTATATGTATATGTATTCTAACGGATATTAGAATGGCTAAAATCCAAAAAGTTGGCAACACCAAATGCTGACAAGAATGTGGAACCACTCGCATTCATTGCTGGTGAGAATGCAAAATGATGCAGCTACTTTGGAAGACAGTGTAACACTTTCTTATAAAACTAATCATACCCTTCCATACGATTCAATAATCACACTCGTTGGAATTTCCCCAGATGAGTCGAAAACTTATGTCCACACAAAAACCTGCACACAGATGTTTATAACAATTTTATCTTTAATTATCAAAATCAAGCAACCAACATGTCCTTCAGTAAGTAGATAAATTGTGGTACATCCAGACAATGAACTATTATTCAGTACTAAAAAGAAATGAGCTATCAAGACATGAAAAGATATGGAGAAATCTTTAGTGCATACTATTAAGTGAAGGAAGACAATCTGTAAGGGCTATATTTTGACATTTTGGAAGAGGCAAAACTACGGAGACAATAAAATGATTAGAGTTTATAGGGAGTTATGGGAGAAAGAGAGATAAATAGGCAGAGCACAGAGTATTTTTAGGAGGACGAAATTATCCTGTATGCTACTACAATGGTGGATACAGGTTATTATGCATGTGTCGAAATCCATAAAGTGTAGAACACCAAGAGTGAATGCTAAGGCATACCACGGACTTCAGGTAATAATGATTTGTCACTGTAGGTTCATGAATTGTAACAAAAGTACCATGTGGTGCAGGATGATGATAGTGGAGGAAGTTTACAGATGTGGTTCCAGGAAGTATATGGGCACTCTCTAGACTCTCTACTCGATTGTGCTGTGAACCTAAAAGTGCTATAAGAAAATAGTCTATTTAAAAATTGGGAAAGAGAAAATAAGCCCCTTAGGAGAAAATAAAACCACACTGCCACCATTGCTGATAGCATATGTAAGTATCCTTCTGACAGGATGTTGGAAATAGACATTTTTTGTTGGATGGTTCTGCCAATTGGTAGTATAATCACTGACAGCCCAATCTTTGAATGGGCCATTTGTTTAACACACACAACTGATAAACTCCCAATGACTTTCAGACAGCCTGGTGGCTAGTTCAAACTGTGTGATCTTCAGTAAAGACCTTTGCCTCTCAGGCACTCACTTTTCCCATCTATATTATATGCTTTTAAAGATGGACTGAATATTTTCTACTATTTTATAGCTCTAAAACCACTATCTCTCAGCTCATATACAGGGAACCTGATGCCAGAAATAAGCAGTAAGCAATATTAGTTAAAACTAATCCTATTCTTTTCAACTGTGATCTGTACACCATAGGGTTTTTATGCCTTAAACATGTTGAATGTCAAGCTCATAAATCAGGATATTTCTTTTCATTTATAATACAGAGCTTTGCTAATTGAATTCACAATAGAATTTTAATAATGGAAGATGAACAAAACAACTTATAATTAGTTTACACGTTGAAGCAGTGAATACAAATATTAGGTTGTGGTGCATATATATATATATATATATATTTTTTTTTTTTTTTTTTTTTTTTGGTACGCGGGCCTCTCACTTCTGCGGCCTCTCCCACTGCGGAGCACAGGCTCCGGACGCGCAGGCTCAGCAGCCATGGCTCACGGGCCCAGCCGCTCCGTGGCATGTGGGATCTTCCCAGACCGGGGCACGAACCCGTGTCCCCTGCATCAGCAGGCGGACTCTCAACCACTGCGCCACCAGGGAAGCCCAGGTTGTGGTATATTAATGTTAATTTACGTCATTTGCCTGTTCTCAACTCATAAGCCTTTTTTCTACATGTACATGTTTAGAGTAACCACACTGAACCCTGTTATAAACTATGACACCTATATATATTTTTTTGAACAGGAGGTAGTATAATGTGCTTAATTAGTGGTAGATCTGGGTATATGAGTAGTTTGTTTTCTTTAGCAAACTGATGTGTACTAGGCACATTCTTTCCACAGAAATGAGGAGAAAAATACAACTATATCTAAAGAGAAGGCGGCTTTGGAAGTCAATCAAAATGAACAGTAATGACAAACCTGTTTAACCACATCTAGATCCTAATATTCTGGTGCTTCTTGATCAGTAAAAGAATCAATAACTGTTCAGGGAAACAGGGATAAAGCCACTGTTTTTCAGCTATCTATCTATCTATCTATATAAATTTTTTAAATTATTGAGTTGGGTATAGAGAAAGCATTGTGGTTCAGGTCACTTGAAATTCATCCCAGAGTGGTAAAAAACATCATAAGTGCCCAAGACTAATGCATAAACAGAGTTTTCTGGAATCCTGACAAGCTTGGTTCTAATACACTATATGAATTTGATTTATTTGATTACTTTGTTATATTTTATTGAATAGATGTAAGTAGAATGCTACTGCATCCAATTTTTAACATTTCAAAACTTCAAATCTTCAAACGAAAGCAGTTATAACTACTACTTTTAAATTTTTACAAAAAATATTTTAATGTAGGGTCATAGAGGTATAAAGGAACAGACTTTATGCATATCACCCTACACATCTGTAATAATAGTACTGCTTTGAGAATTCGTTCTCAAAAGGATCAAATGACAAGTAGGTTCGTATCTTGAAGATTTTAAAAGTTAGATATATCCCTTTATTGACTTATTTTTGGTAAGGGAAGTGATTTAGTCAACCACATGCCAATTTTCCCCAGATTAGCAAATATGTCCTGGTGTAAAGGAATAAACATGAAAGCAACACATTCGAAGGTCGTCAAAACATTTTTTTCCTTAAAGTTCTAAAAAGGACAAAATTAAGCAGTAAAAGGTAGGATGAAGTTACACCTATGCACTTGGTTTGCAAATCAACTTTGAAATACACATCATTAGCTTAGGCCTTAGATACACTTGATGGTGACTCTGACCTCCTGATACAGGTGGTACTCCCCTTGTGTCTTGGGAGACAATCCCCCTCATGTTTTTTCACATCTCCTGAGCAGAGACACTGACTGTCATTTGCTCTGGAATCTATTCAAGGATATTTGTACAGCAAGCAGCTTGGAAACACAGAGATAATGTCCCCTTCCGGAGCAAAGGCAAGTGTATATACAGCCTTAGAAGACAGAGATTGTATCTCTAATTGCAAAGGACAAGACTACCTACTGTCCAGTATCCTAAAGATATGTCTTCTTCTGGTGCAAAGAACAGTCCACATGGTGTCCTTCAATGCACAGATCTTCTATATCCTATGGTGTATGCTGCTGTAACCTAGCCCTCTTTGCATAGCTCTGTGGAAACTAGGTTCCAGGCACTAGCTCAATTAATAGCAGAACTTCATTTATCAGAAAAAAATAAATGTCCTCCTTTTTCAAACATAATTTTTAGATTAAAAAATCTGATTTGCATTTCTCTAATAACTAGCAATGCTGAGCATCTTTTTATGAGCTTTTTGGCCATCTGTATGTCTTTTTTTTTTTTTTTTTTTTTTTTTTAAACATCTTTATTGGGGTATAATTGCTTTACAATGGTGTGTTAGTTTCTGCTTTATAACAAAGTGAATCAGCTATACATATACATATGTTCCCATATGTCTTCCCTCTTGCGTCTCCCTCCCTCCCACTCTCCCCATCCCACCCTTCCAGGCTGTCACAAAGCACCGAGCTAATATCCCTGTGCCTTGCGGCTGCTTCCCCCCAGCTATCTACCTTACTACGTTTGTTAGTGTGTATATGTCCATGACTCTCTCTCGCCCTATCAAAACTCACCCCTCCCCCTCCCCATACCCTCAAGTCCGTTCTCCAGTAGGTCTGCGTCTTTATTCCTATCTTACCCCTAGGTTCTTCATGACATTTTTTTCCCTTAAATTCCATATATATGTGTTAGCATACGGTATTTGTCTTTTTCTTTCTGACTTACTTCACTCTGTATGACAGACTCTAGGTCTATCCATCTCATTACAAATAGCTCAATTTCATTTCTTTTTAAGGCTGAGTAATATTCCATTGTGTATATGTGCCACATCTTCTTTATCCACTCATCCGATGATGGGCGCTTAGGTTGTTTCCATGTCCTGGCTATTGTAAATAGAGCTGCAATGAACATTTTGGTACATGACTCTTTTTGAATTTTGGTTTTCTCAGGGTATATGCCAAGTAGTGGGATTGCTGGGTCATATGGTAATTCTATCTGTAGTTTTTTAAGGAACCTCCATACTGTTCTCCACAGTGGCTGAACCAATTCACATTCCCACCAGCAGTGCAAGAGTGTCCCCTTTTCTCCACACCCTCTCCAGCATTTATTGTTTCTAGATTTTTTGATGATGGCCATTCTGACTGGTGTGAGATGATATCTCATTGTAGTTTTGATTTGCATTTCTCTAATGATTAATGATGTTGAGCATTCTTTCATGTGTTTGTTGGCATTCTGTATATCTTCTTTGGAGAAATGTCTATTTAGGTCTTCTGCCCATTTTTGGATGGGGTTGTTTGTTTTTTTGTTATTGAGCTGCATGAGCTGCTTGTAAATTTTGGAGATTAATCCTTTGTCAGTTGCTTCATTTGCAAATGTTTTCTCCCATTCTGAGGGTTGTCTTTTGGTCTTGGTTATGGTTTCCTTTGCTGTGCAAAAGCTTTGAAGTTTCATTAGGTCCCATTTGTTTATTTTTGTTTTTATTTCCATTACTCTAGGAGGTGGGTCAGAAAGGATCTTCCTGTGATTTATGTCATAGAGTGTTCTTCCTATGTTTTCCTCTAAGAGTTTGATAGTTTCTGGCCTTACATTTAGGTCTTTAATCCATTTTGAGCTTATTTTTGTGTATGGTGTTAGGGAGTGATCTAATCTCATACTTTTACATGTACCTGTCCAGTTTTCCCAGCACCATTTATTGAAGAGGCTGTCCTTTCTCCACTGTACATTCCTGCCTCCTTTATCAAAGATAAGGTGTCCATATGTGCGTGGGTTTATCTCTGGGCTTTCTATCCTGTTCCACTGATCTATCTTTCTGTTTTTGTGCCAGTACCATACTGTCTTGATTACTGTTGCTTTGTAATATAGTCTAAAGTCAGGGAGCCTTATTCCTCCAGCTCCTTTTTTCGTTCTCAAGATTGCTTTGGCTATTCGGGGTCTTTTGTGTTTCCATACAAATTGCGAAATTTTTTGTTCTAGTTCTGTGAAAAATGCCAGTGGTAGTTTGATAGGGATTGCATTGAATCTGTAGATTGCTTTGGGTAGTAGAGTCATTTTCACAATGTTGATTCTTCCCATCCAAGAACATGGTATATCTCTCCATCTATTTGTATCATCTTTAATTTCTTTCATCAGTGTCTTATAATTTTCTGCATACAGGTCTTTCGTATCCTTAGGTAGGTTTATTCCTAGATATTTTATTCTTTTTGTTGCAATGGTAAATGGGAGTGTTTTCTTGATTTCACTTTCAGATTTTTCATCATTAGTATATAGGAATGCCAGAGATTTCTGTGCATTAATTTTGTATCCTGCTACTTTACCAAATTCATTGATTAGCTCTAGTAGTTTTCTGGTAGCATCTTTAGGATTCTCTATGTATAGTATCATGTCATCTGCAAACAGTGACAGCTTTACTTCTTCTTTTCCGATTTGGATTCCTTTTATTTCCTTTTCTTCTCTGATTGCTGTGGCTAAAACTTCCAAAACTATGTTGAATAAGAGTGGTGAGAGTGGGCAACCTTGTCTTGTTCCTGATCTTAGTGGAAATGCTTTCAGTTTTTCACCATTGAGGATGATGTTTGCTGTGGGCTTGTCATATATGGCATTTATTATGTTTAGGAAAGTTCCCTCTATGCCTACTTTCTGGAGGGTTTTTATCATAAATGGGTGTTGAATTTTGTCGAAAGCTTTCTCTGCATCTATTGAGATGATCATATGGTTTTTCTCCTTCAATTTGTTAATATGGTTTATCACATTGATAGATTTGCGTATATTGAAGAATCCTTGCATTCCTGGAATAAACCCCACTTGATCATGGTGTATGATCCTTTTAATGTGCTGTTGGATTCTGTTTGCTAGTATTTTGTTGAGGATTTTTGCATCTATGTTCATCAGTGATATTGGCCTGTAGTTTTCTTTCTTTGTGACATCCTTGTCTGGTTTTGGTATCAAGGTGATGGTGGCTTCGTAGAAGGAATTTGGGAGTGTTCCTCCCTCTGCTATATTTTGGAAGAGTTTGAGAAGGATAGGTGTTAGCTCTTCTCTAAACGTTTGATAGAATTCACCTGTGAAGCCATCTGGTCCTGGGCTTTTGTTTGTTGGAAGGTTTTTAATCACAGTTTCAATTTCAGTGCTTGTGATTGATCTGTTCATATTTTCTATTTCTTCCTGATTCAGTCTTGGCAGGTTGTGCATTTCTAAGAATTTGTCCATTTCTTCCAGATTGTCCATTTTATTGGCATAGAGTTGCTTGTAGTAATCTCTCATGATTTTTTTTATTTCTGCAGTGTCAGTTGTTACTTCTCCTTTTTCATTTCTAATTCTATTGATTTGAGTCTTCTCCCTTTTTTTCTTGATGAGTCTGGCTAGTGGTTTATCTATTTTGTTTATCTTCTCAAAGAACCAGCTTTTAGTTTTATTGATCTTTGCTATTGTTTCCTTCATTTCTTTTTCATTTATTTCTGATCTGATTTTTATGATTTCTTTCCTTCTGCTAGCTTTGGGGTTTTTTTGTTCTTCTTTCTCTAATTGCTTGAGGTGCAAGGTTAGGTTGTTTATTCGAGATGTTTCCTGCTTCTTAAGGTGGGTTTGTATTGTTATAAACTTCCCCCTTAGAACTGCTTTTGCTGCATCCCATAGGTTTTGGGTCGTTGTGTCTCCATTGTCATTTGTTTCTAGGTATTTTTTTATTTCCTCTTTGATTTCTTCAGTGATCACTTCATTATTAAGTAGTGTATTGTTTAGCCTCCATGTGTTTGTATTTTTTACAGATCTTTTCCTGTAATTGATATCTAGTCTCATGGCGTTGTGGTCGGAAAAGATACTTGATACAATTTCAGTTTTCTTAAATTTACCAAGGCTTGATTTGTGACCCAAGATATGATCTATCCTGGAGAATGTTCCATGAGCACTTGAGAAAAATGTGTATTCTGTTGTTTTTGGATGGAGTGTCCTATAAATATCAATTAAGTCCATCTTGTTTAATGTATCATTTAAAGCTTGTGTTTCCTTATTTATTTTCATTTTGGATGATCTGTCCATGGGTGAAAGTGGGGTGTTAAAGTCCCCTACTATGAATGTGTTACTGTTGATCTCCCCTTTTATGGTTGTTAGTATTTGCCTTATGTATTGAGGTGCTCCTATGTTGGGTGCATAAATATTTACAATTGTTATATCTTCTTCTTGGATCGATCCCTTGATCATTATGTAGTGTCCTTCTTTGTCCCTTTTAATAGTCCTTATTTTAAAGTCTATTTTGTCTGATATGAGAATTGCTACTCCAGCTTTCTTTTGGTTTCCATTTGCATGGAATATCTTTTTCCATCCCCTTACTTTCAGTCTGTATGTGTCTCTAGTTCTGAAGTGGGTCTCTTGTAGACAGCATATATAAGGGTCTTGTTTTTGTATCCATTCAGCCAATCTGTGTCTTTTGGTGGGAGCATTTAGTCCATTTACATTTAAGGTAATTATCGATATGTATGTTCCTATTTCCATTTTATATATTGTTTTGGGTTCGCTACTATAGGTCTTTTCCTTCTCTTGTGTTTCGTGTCTAGAGAAGTTCCTTTAGCATTTGTTGTAAAGCTGGTTTGGTGGTGCTGAACTCTCTCAGCTTTTGCTTGTCTGTAAAGGTTTTAATTTCTCCATCAAATGTGAATGAGATCCTTGCTGGGTAGAGTAGTCTTGGTTGCAGGCTATTCTCCTTCAGCACTTTCAGTATGTCCTGCCACTCCCTTCTGGCTTGTAGGGTTTCTGCTGAGAGATCAGCTGTTAACCTTATGGGGATTCCCTTGTGTGTTATTTGTTGTTTTTCCCTTGCTGCTTTTAATATGCTTTCTTTGTATTTAATTTTTGACAGTTTGATTAATATGTGTCTTGGCGTGTTTCTCCTTGTATTTATCCTGTATGGGACCCTCTGTGCTTCCTGGACTTGATTAACTATTTCCTTTCCCATATTAGGGAAGTTTTCAACTATAATCTCTTCAAATATTTTCTCAGTCCCTTTCTTTCTTTCTTCTTCTTCTGGAACCCCTATAATTCGAATGTTGGTGCGTTTCATGTTGTCCCAGAGGTCTCTGAGACTGTCCTCAGTTCTTTTCATTCTTTTTTCTTTATTCTGCTCTGCAGTAGTTATTTCCACTACTTTATCTTCCAGGTCACTTATCCGTTCTTCTGCCTCAGTTATTCTGCTATTGATCCTATCTAGAGTGATTTTAATTTCATTTATTGCATTGTTCATCGTTGCTTGTTTCATCTTTAGTTCTTGTAGGTCCTTGTTAACTGTTTCTTGCATTTTGTCCATTCTACTTCCAAGATTTCGGATCATCCTTACTATCATTATTCTGAATTCTTTTTCAGGTAGATTGCCTATTTCCTCTTCATTTGTTAGGTCTGGTGGGTTTTTATCTTGCTCCTTCATCTGCTGTGTGTTTTTCTGTCTTCTCATTTTGCTTATCTTACTGTGTTTGGGGTCTCCTTTTTGCAGGCTGCACTTTCGTAGTTCCCGTTGTTTTTGATGTCTGTCTCCAGTGGCTAAGGTTGTTTCAGTGGGTTGTGTAGGCTTCCTGGTGGAGGGGACTAGTGCCTGTGTTGTGCTGGATGAGGCTGGATCTTGTCTCTCTAGTGGGCAGGTTCACGTCTGGTGGTGTGTTTTGGGGTGTCTGTGGCCTTATTATGATTTTAGGCAGCCTCTCTGCTAATGGGTGGGGTTGTGTTCCTGTTTTGCTAGTTGTTTGGCATAGGTTGTCCAGCACTGTGGCTTGCTGGTCGTTGAGTGAAGCTGGGTGCTGGTGTTAAGATGGAGGTCTCTGGGAGATTTCCACCGTTTAATATTATGTGGAGCTGGGAGGTCTCTTGTTGACCAGTGTCCTGAAGTTGGCTCTCCTACCTCAGAGGCAGAGCCCTGACTCCTGGCTGGAGCACCAAGAGCCTTTCATCCACACAGCTCAGAATAAAAGGGAGAAAAAGTAGGGAGAATTAGTAGAAGTATGAGTAAAGAAAGAAGGAAAGGAGGAAAGGAAGGAAGGAAGAAAGAAGCAAAGAAGGAAAGAAAGGAGGGAGGGAGGGAGGGAGGGAGGAAGGAGGGAAAGAAGGAAAAAAGACAGAAAGAAAGATGATACAGTAAAAATAAAATAAAGTATAATATAGTTATTGAATTAAAAAATATTTAGAAAAAAAAAAAAAGGGACGGATAGAACCTTAGGACAAATGTTGGAAGCAAAGCTATACAGAGAAAATCTTACACAGAAGCATACACATACACCTTCACAAAAAGAGGTAAAGGGGGATAAATCATAAATCCTGCTCCCTGAGACCACCTCCTCAATTTGGGGTGATTCGTTGTCTAAAGGAGGGAAGGAAGGAAGGAAAGAAAGAAAGAACGAAGGTAAAGTATAATAAAGTTATTACAATTAAACTTAATTATTAAGAAAAAGAATTTTTAACAAAAAGTCATGGACGGATAGAGCCCTAGGACAAATGGTGGAAGCAAGAGTATACAGACAGGATCTCACACAGAAGCATACACGTACACATTCACAAAAAGAGGAAAAGGGAAAAAAATCATAGATCTCGCTCCTAAATTCCACCTCTTCAATTTGGGATCATTCCTTGTCTATTCAGGTATTCCACAGATGCAGGGTATATCAAGTTGATTGTGGAGCTTTAATCCGCTGCTTCTGTGGCTGCTGGGAGAGATTTCCCTTTCTCTTCTTTGTTCTCACAGCTCACAGGAGCTCAGCTTTGGATTTGGCCCTGCCTCTGCGTGTAGGTCGCTGGAGGGCGTCTGTTTTTTCGCTCAGACAGGACGGGGTTAAAGGAGCCGCTGATTCGGGGCCTCCGGCTCACTCAGGCCGGGGGTTGGGGGATGGGGGAAGGAGGGGCACTGCGTGCGGGGCGGGCCTGCGGCTGCAGAGGCAGCGTGACGTTGCGGCAGAGGCCGGCGTGATGTTGCACCAGCCTGAGACCCGCCGTGCGTACTCCCGGGGAAGTTGTCCCTGGATCCCGGGAACCTGGCAGTGGCGGGCTGCACAGGCTCCGCGGAAGAGGGGTGTGGAGAGTGACCTGTGCTCGCACACAGGCCCCTTGGTGGCGGCAGCAGCAGCCTTAGCGTCTCCCGCCCGTCTCTGGGGTCCGCGGTTTTAGCTGCGGCTCGCGCCCGTCTCTGGGGTTTGCGCTTTCAGCCGCGGCTCGCGCCCGTCTCGGGGGCTCGCGCCTTCAGCCGCGGCTCGCGCCCGTCTCTGGGGTTCGCGCTTTTAGCCGCGGCTCGCGCCCGTCTCTGGAGTTCCTTTAAGCAGCGCTCTTAAACCCCTCTCCTCGCGCACCAGGAAACAAAGAGGGAAGAAAAAGTCTCTTGCCTCTTCGGCAGGTGCAGGCTTTTCCCCGAACTCCCTCCCGGCTAGTCGTGGTGCACTAACCCCTTCAGGCTATGTTCAAGCCGCCAACCCCAGTCCTCTCCCTGAGCTCCGTCCAAAACCAAAACCCGAGCCTCAGCTCGCAGCCCCGCCCGCCCCGGCGGGTGAGCAGACAAGCCACTCGGGCTGGTGAGTGCCGGTCAGCATCGATCGTCTGTGCAGGAATCTCCCCGCTTTGCCCTCCGCACCCGTCGCTGTGCACTACTCCGCGGTCCCGAAACTACCCCCTCTGCCTCCCGCAGTCTCCGCCCGCGGAGGGGCTTCCTAGTGTGTGGGAACTTTTCCTCCTTCACAGCTCCCTCCCACTGGTGCAGGTGCCGTCCTTATTCTTTTGTCTCTGTTTTTTCTTTTGCCCTACCCAGTTACGTGGGGAGTTTCTTGCCTTTTGGGAGGTCTGAGGTCTTCTGCCAGCCTTCAGTAGGAGTTCTGTAGGAGTTGTTCCACGTGTGGATGTATTTCTGGTGTATCCGTGGGGAGGAAGGCGATCTCCGCGTCTTACTCTTCCGCCATCTTCAAGGTCCCCCCCCATCTGTATGTCTTCTTTGGAGAAAAGTCTATTTAGATTTTCTGCCCATTTGGATTGGATTGTTTATATATATATATATATATATATATATGTAAATATATATGTGTAAATATATATATATAGAGAGAGAGAGAGAGAGAGAGAGCTGTATGAGCAGTTTCTATATTTTGGATATTAATCACTTGTCAGTTGCATCATTTGCAAATATTTTCTCCCATTTTATAGGGTGCCTTTTCATTTTGTTTCTGGTTTCTTTTGCTGTGCAAAAGCTTTTAAGTTTAATTAGGTCCCATTTGTTCATTTTTGTTTTTATTTCCATTACTCTAGGAGACGAATCCAAAAAGATATTGCTGCAATGGATGTCAAAGAGTGTTCTGCCTACATTTTTCTAGAGGAGTTTTATAGCATCTGGTCTTACATTTAGGTCTTTAATCCATTTTCAGTTTATCATTGTGTATGGTGTTACAGAATGTTCTAATTTCATTCTTTTACATATAGCTGTCCAGTTTTCCCAGCACCACTTATTGAAGAGAGTGTCTTTTCTCCACTATATATTCTTGCCTCCTTTTTTGTAGATTAATTGATCATAGGTGCATGGGTTTATTTCTGGGCTTTCTATCCTGTTCCATTGATCTATATGTCTGTTTTTGTGCTGGCACCATACTGTTTTGACTACTGTAGCTTTGCAGTATACTCTGAAGTCAGGGATAGTGATTCCTCCCGCTCCATTCTTCTTTCTCAAGATTGCTTTGCCTATTAGGGGTCTTTTGTGTTTCCATACAAATTAAAAAAAATTTTGTTCTAGTTATGTGAAGAAAGCCAAGAAATGCAAATCAAAACTACAATGAGGTATCACCTCACACCTGTCAGAATGTCCATCATCAAAAAGTCTACAACTTGTAATAACTAATAAGTGCTAGGGAGGGTGTGGAGAAAAAGGAACCCTCCTACACTGTTGGTGGGAATGTAAATTTGTACAGCCAGTATGGAGAACAGTATGAAAGTTCCTTAAAAAACTAAAAATAGAGCTACCATATGATCCTGCAATTCCACTCCCGGCCATATATCTGGAGAAAAATATACATGCACTCCAATGTTCACAGCAGCACTATTTATAACAGCCAAGACATGGAACAACCTAAATGTACATTGCCAGATGAATGGATAAAGAAGATGTGGTATACTTATACAATGAAATATTACTCAGCCATAAAAAGAATGAAATAATGCCATATGCAGCAACATGGATGGGCCTACAGATTATCATACTAAGTGAAGTAAGCCAGACAGAGAAGGACGAATATCATATGATATCTTTTATATGTGGAATCTAAAAAGAAATGATACAAACAAACTTATATACAAAATAGAAATAGACTCACAGACATAGTAAACACTTATGGTCACTAATGCGGAAAAGTGGGGAAAGATAAATGTGGAGTTTGGGATTAACAGATATACACTATTATATATAAACCAGATAAACAAGGACCTACTGTATAGTGCAGGGAACTATACTCAATATTTTGTAATAACCTATAAGGGAAAACAATCTGAAAAAAATAGATATATATGTATATGTATAACTGAATCACTTTGCTGTGTACCTGAAACTAACATAAAATTATAAATCAACTATACTTCAATAAAAAAACATAAAAAGTCATAGATTTATTAATAATAATAAACCACTAAGATATATATGGAATAAATATATATATTAATTAATTCCTTAACATTTACTTAATTAATCATTCCACCATGATGTCTTTACTTCCCTCATCACGACCATTTTTGCTCTTACATAATGGTCCAAATTGATTCTTGACCTCTGCAAAATAGATTCACATTTTAAAGGGCCTTCCCTTGAACATGCTGGAAGCAGTAAGATATTTCAGATGGAATAGCACAATTTTTAGTCAGTCAGGAAATAATGCTCCTGGGTTTGCCCAAAGGTTTCTATCCTCTGAGCAGTCACGGTTTTGATGTGTTGTTTAATGTTTTTCTCCTTCCCTAGAGTTCTCTCCTGCCACTCTTCACCAATCCACATCTATCAATCTTTTAATACCAAAAGTAAAAGATCACCTCCCACAAACAACTTCTTAGAATTATAGTGCACTGCCATGCATAGCAACACTCTCTGGACTTATTAAATTATGCAAACTCTTTGCTCCATTTGCACGGTAACTACTTTCATAGACTAACATTTTGATTTAGGAAGTAAAGGGATAGTAATGCAATTTTGGTTTGCTCTGCACTATAAAGCTGGGCATCACATTCTCTGGCCACATAAACATGTAAGCTATTTAAGATATTTCAGTGGTCCCACTAGGTATACTCAAAGAGAACTCCTTACTGTCCTCATAAGATCTTCCCTCTAGCTTGGCTTTGATTACCAGTATCAGCAAACAATGCAGCAGGTGTGATCAGTGCTGTAGGTAAGAAAAAGGATTTAAGATAAGGCACCGACCCTGACAGGATTTACAGTGAACTGACTAGGGTAATATGCTGAAATATTAGTACATGCATATTACAGGTTTGTGACTACAACAGGAGTTTTAATTGTGATAGGAAATTATGACTCAGCAGGAAACAGAGAGAAGAAAGAAATATTGGATGAAAGAGAGGAAGAAAAGTATAGGAATGGAAATGAAAAAAAAATACCAAGACAGTAGAGGAAAAGGAGCCCAGAATTTGTGGTTAGATGATAGGAGTTTACATTCTAGTTCTCTCTTTATTGGTGAGAACAGACTGGTTATGCTGAGATAGCAAACAACTCCCAAGTCTCAGTGGTTTAAAACAGAAGATTTTCCCCTAATTTCACATTTCAATTTTAATAATATCATTTGGATAAACAGAAATAATACTCCATGCATCGCAGGATTATCGCAGAATTAAATTACAACAATGTATATGAAAGTACGTAGTGCAATATAAGTATGCAATGTTCACTAACTGCCAGTGTGTTTCACTCATCCTAGTTGATTCAGACACTTAGGATGATTTAAGCAGACACCACCTTGATCAGATGCTGTTTGTCATGCTAGAAGAAAAAGGGAATTCAGGAAGATTTTACAATTGGGATCAAATGTTCAGCCCAGATGCATTTCATGTCACTTCTTACAATTCATTAGCCAGAAGCAGACACATAGTCACATCAACCACAAAGGGACCAAGACATAATATCGTGCCTCACTACTATGTGATCGGAATGCAGAGAGAACAGGAAATACACAGCACACAGATCAAATTACTACAAAAATTACTCACTGCGGAATGGGCATTAATATATATAGACTCTGCATTAAATCCTAAATCCTGCTTCCTAACATTATAAGGGTGTTGAATTAAACAATTACTAAACATTTTTAAGCCCAATTTTCTTATTTATCAAATGGTAATAAAACCACTTATGACGTGAAAATCTTCATATAATTAAACCAATGTATAGAATAAAGCTAACAGAGTACCTGGTATACAGTCAATGCCCTGTGAGACTATGTTCTGTATGGGCTGCTCTGAGTATACAAATTCTGGAGATGGCTTAAAATTTGGGAGACTACAGGGAATTTTCTCACGAATGCACATGGCAGCCGATAGTTACTACTATGCTCAACACCCAGACTCCTAGCAACAGACCAGCAGTTAGGGTGGTGACTATTGCTTCCTAGTGAGACTTCATTGGGAGACTGGCTAAACCAGAGCTACAGCAACCTTCAGAAGAAGGCATTCAATCTGGCCAAGAAAATGGAGGTGGGAACACTGTGGTTGTGCTTATGGAAGGGCAGGAGGAACAACCTGAACGAACAAGAGATGTTTCTCGTTGAAGTTAACGTCACATTGCTTTACTACCATCATCAGCTTTATGCTTTTCTCGCCCTTCTTCCCCATCTGTGGTCTACCTATGCTTTTATCTACCTCTTACTAATTTCATTCATTCTGTCTGTTCCCCTCTCCTCTCCTTGGGAAAGTAACTTTTCCTCTCTGATTTTAATAATATCATTTGGATAAACAGGAATAATATTCCCTGCATCCCAGGATTACTGTAGAATTAAATTACAACCATTAATGTATATGAAAGTACACAGTGCAATATAAGTATGCAATGGTTATTTTAAAATAATAATGAAGAGCCACTATTTGGATTTGCATTTTGTAACTGTATTTTTCAATTTTACACTGCTAATGAATTCCTACTCTTAAGTTCAACAAATACTTGTTGGGTAAACACATTGGGTGAAACACAGGATCAGCTCCCTTAGATATATATTATGGACTATAATTAAGATTCTATAATTAGCATGATGGATTTATGTTACTCATTTTTATCTTGAGACAGACAAATATATTTGTAATCACATTTGTGTGTATATAGAGTTGTAAATGATATAACTATGTACATATGTTTATAATTATATCTACACTATTTCTATCTAATATGACAAATAATTCTCACATTTCAGTTTTTGCTCCCAAAAGGGGATTCATTATACAGTTAACACACAAATATTTGATAAAAATGAATTCTGTACATACATTTGTCCAGATTCAAGGTACAGACACCTCTCTGGGGAAAATGTGGATTGGTTAATCAGAACTCAGTATCTATCATATCTATTATTTTATAGTTTTGTAGTTAATAACTAATATTTAATACTAGTGACACCTATCCAAAGGTTTAGAGAGGTTACTATTCTTTGCAATTCAAATAAAACTATATAGGTTAAAAAATAACAAATAAGAGAAAATCAATTTATGTAATGCTATTAAAATAACGTATTTAAAAAATTTATTAAGTATAGCTCTATTGATTTTACTCTGGTAAAATGGTAGAAAAAGAAATTATTTCTGATTTATTAATTATAATAATATAATTATATATGTATATCATCTTGATTTAAGCCTTATTCTAGCCAACAGATGGAATCATTCATTCTACATGTATTTGTTTCTTGTTTACCATGTGCCACATACTGTTCTAGGTGCTGTGTTATAGCAACATGAATAGTAGCTTATATCATAATGGAAAGAAACATCCAACAAACTAATAAATAATTAAAATAGATATCTTGCAAATAGTGATGTATTCTATGAGTGGAAATAAGAAATGGAGACACAGACGTAGAGAACAAACGTATGGATACCAAGGGGGGAAGGGGAGGTGGGATGAACTAGGAGTTAGGGATTGACATATATACACTACTGATACTATGTATAAAATAGATAACTGATGAGAACCTACTGTATAGCACAGGGAACACTACTCAATGTACTGTGATGACCTAAATGGGAAGCAAATCCAAAAAAGAGGAGATATGTGTGTATGTATAGCTGATTCACTTTGTTGTAGTGTAGAAACTAACACATTATAAACTATACTCCAATAAAAATTTTAAAATAAACAAATAAATAAATATGAGAGAAGAGTACAGAAGAAAACGTTTTACAAAACTATTTAGAATATCAGTAAGAAGACTAGAAAAGGTCCTTCCTATTTAAGACCAAAAAAAAAAAAATGGACATAAAAAGTTTAGAACCTCTGGGACTAATTAATAAAAGCTTATTTCCCAGCAAAAAGAAATAAAAGAAAAAAGAAAGAAAAGAAATCAAACAGGGGATCTAGGGAATGTCTATGTTTGTCCCATTTTCAATTATGGTTTGGGAAAGCCTAACAAAGTAGCATGTGAACCTAACTGGAATGAAAGCAGTGGAAAAAGGATGACCAGGTATCCCTGGGATTCAAACAGTGACTGATATAAACAAAAATAAATAGTATAATGTGATTAGTCTTCAAGGTCTTGGGGAAGGAAAAGTAGATCCCAGTGGCTGGGTCAGGGGTTGATAGTGTGTGGAAAGTATCTTGTGGGGCTTTGCAGGAACTTGCACAGCTCAGGGTGCTTTTTTATTCCTGTCAAATACACAGGTTTACACACACACACACACACACAAAGTCACAGAATGCCTCTATAGCTTCATGTCACCTCTGTCTCACATCATTTGAAAGTTAGGTATTACATAGCATTCTCTGCTCTCCGCTTCTACATACTAGCAATCATGTATTGTCTCTAATTATTTTGGGCTAAAGACACAGAGATGGAAAAGATTGGGAGGTGACTGATCATTTTGGGTGGGTATCAGTCTCTCTAAAACAGGTTTAACTCATTGTGTTGTTTCATTTCCTTAAAGGTTTCTTAAGTCACACAGCAGTGCAGGATAAGAAATTTATCTTCAACGTCCAAATTTAATTCAAAATTATTTATAAATAATACATAAAAATCTGTGGTTTATATTTAGCAGGGGAACAGTCAAAACTCCTAGTCATGCATTCTACCTGTCATTTTTCTGCCATCGATTCAATTAAACAGTATCTACTATATTCATGGCACCAGGAATGAAAAGATTAGAAAGGCACAGTTTCTGACCTAAAGACACATAACATAGGGCAGACACAAAGCATGGAATAAATATTCACTGGGTCTGTAACAGTATGAGTCAAACGTTGAATTAATAATGTGTTTTGAGAGCATTCATAAAGGAGTTATTATTTCTAAGTTTGGGGCAGTGATAAAACTTATTGTTAGTCCATGAAGTAGGGGAAACAAATGATATTTGAAAGATAGTGGAACGAGGCCAATTCTCCAATTGTATTTATCCAGACTGAACACTTTAATAACTTATTTACTTTTACATGAGACTAAATTTCTACAATGATTTTTGACATTGAAGTATATTTTATATTTTACTTATTTTCTCTTTTATTCCTATCAAATCTATCCTGCATGTTATACCCTAGCCTACTGATATATTTAATAAATATATGCATTCAGAAAAATCCTTTAACATTCTAAGAATTTTTATTTCTCATCTATAGAATGAAAATAGATATGTCTTTATCAGTTTGTTTTGAAGATTAAATAAAATAATAAATTTAACAGCTTAGCCTAGTGTCTGGCACATTAAAATCCCAGTAAAGTTTAGCAATTTTATCAAAATACAATAATGTGATGAAAGAATTTCAGCAAAAATAAATGCCACTAGCATGTATTGAATGTAACGGAGGAAATTAATATAGTTATGTTTATTTCAAATGTTTTTTTAAAAGACAAGTAGTGTAAGAAATTTAAAATTACATATGTTCTTTTCAAAATCAGCATTTTTGTCTTTTTTCAGTTCTCTAGGAAAACCAAAATGTATTGTAAACTTATTTGATTGAATAAAATGTTGCTTTAGTATCTTATTTGCAGTATCATGATCTGTTATTAAAATAAAAGCACTAGCTTAATTTACTATAAGTATATAACCTATATAATTTATAGAATTCCTAAATGTCAACTTATTTTTTTCTTGAAAATATTTAACATAAATAAATGAAGTATTTTCTCAACATTAGACAACACAAAATTATGATTTTTGATGAACTTAAAATGTCTAATGATTTTTATAAAAACAAAAACTTTGCCAAACTATATATCTCTAGATGGCAGACATCCTTTTCTCTTTATCTTTATGAGAAATTCAAGAACATAACAGTATTGTTTTATTTTGAAAAGTTCTAAACTTAAAATTAATATCAAAATAATAGAAAGCATCTGGGTGATTAGGTCTTAACATATTTACTGATCTTTATAAATCCTTTACTATTACTTCACATGAACTTTTAATGACATATTTTTAAACTAGCCCATCTCTATAATTTGTGAAAAAGTATTTAATTCCCAAAGTTGTAAGCTTCCAAAAGTACTACCACTTCATGTTTTAAAATGTGATTTTTATGTAAATTATATTCTGAAAGCATATTCTGAAATAAGTGCTCCTAAGTGAGTAGTAAACCAGACAACCAATAGTTTAGTTCATAACCGCTAGACACTAGGAGCAAGTCCAGATGGGTACTGTACCTTGTGTCGCAACCTTATTAGAGGCTGATAAGATTTAAGGCCATATCCTGCTTCTTTGGTTGGCCTTCCTTCTGACTCCAGAAAAATGAATCCAAGAATCAAAACAGCTGACCAGCATTTAAACATCCTTATTGCTTTTCACCTGTGAAAATTAACATTGCAAATAATCAGAAAATACATTCTATATTGAATAAATGTATCAAGAAATATTCAATAGCAAATAGAAATCTTAATAGATCTAGTCAAAACCTGGCAGCAGTCGCCAACTGAATCCATAATAGGTAAGCATCTCTGAATAAAGATTATTATCTTCTTGATCATAACAAATATTGTTTGTTTTACTCATACAGCTTTACACAACATTGAATAAGTAGAAATTTAGGGGCCAATAAAAATGTACTGAGGAACAATTAATAAACACATGTTGAAAGAAAAATTTTTAAAAAGAGAGTAAACATTAAACAATGATAAATTTTCTAAGCATCCATACAGAATACAATTATCAACATATTTTTAAATTTCAAACTCCTCTTGGAGTGTATTTGATGAATAATGCTTAATAAAACTATAGCTATTATAATTTACTGGTAAATATTGGTGAGAGGTTGGTAAGATAGTCTTCTATGGTAAGTACTTAATAAACTGAGGTACAACAGAAATTATACAGATAGGTTATATCGAGTTATGAATGCATTTTACCAGTAGCACCTAAGAGGATGTTTCCTAGAAAATTGCTTTTTAAGTGCTTTAAACTAAAAGTCCTATGGCTCTTTCCACAGCTCTATATTCTTGGCTATAGCAGAGAAATTGTAAAATTGCATAAATTTATCACCATATAAACTCTCTAAGCCCTATTCCAAACAAGCAAATCTATGCTTTGACCTCAACTATATTCCACTTTACCACTTTCACATTTTTGTCACTATTGTGACTATAGGAGGAGCTTTTTCTCCTCCTGTCTAATCCAATCTGGTCATCTGGCTTGAGAAATTTAGCCAACTGATTAACCCTGCTATTTAGTGTATTTAAACTCTGTCTCTAAATGATTTTCTTCCATCTTTAAATGTGTTCAAATCACCCTTATTTTAAGATAATTTCTCTTCTCCTCTACTTCTGAATTTTTGGAAGGAATTGTATATCTCATTCTATCCATTTTCTGACCAATCATGATTCTATCCTCATCACTCTATCAAAATAACATTTCTTTTTTTCAAAAAATGGTCACTTTACTTGATGTCTATAACATCCATCTCTTCTGTGTCTACAGAGTTTGTAAAATCGTCTTCTCAGTCCTCTTGCAAGTCATTCTACTCCTCTATTTTGCCATTATATATGACTTAATCCCATTAGCCATGTATGCTACTCCATTCACTCAGCCAGACATTCAACATAGTCTATGGTTTTAATTATATGTAGTCGCATTCAATCTCCAGATTGGTATGATTAGCCTGCTTAACAGCTCTGCCTTCATGTTTCTAAAGTAACTCCTCATAGTATACACATCCCTACATAAAGCCATGCTTTTGCAGACTCATTCATCCCTTTACTCAAGCCAGAAACAAAGGAGACATTTTTTGACATCTTAGTCTCCCTTACTCTCCATATTAAACCCATCTCTAAGTTCTATTAGTTCTACCTTCATATATATATATATCTCAAACATCAGTTCCTTTCCAAATCTACAGCCACAACCCTAGTTCAAGCTGTAGGTACCACCTCTCCCTTCAAATGCTCCAATCCCATCCTTCCTCGCCTTCCACACTTATGCACCTTCAATCCCTTCTCCACACAACAGCCTGATCAATCACGTTGAATCTAAACATCATGATGTTATTGCCTTTGCTAGTAACTTTGGGATATATACATTTATCCTTAAGATAAAAAACAAAACCACTGGTTCTTACAAGTTCCTACAGCATCTAGGCTCTGCATGTCTTACTCTTCTTTAAATAACTGTTCTCCAGCCTGACTAATTTCGTGCTGTTATTTGAACTTGTTTTGTCCATTCCTACTATGAGGCTTTTGTGTACTATTTTCTCCAATTGAAATACAATTATTTTCCCATTTATCACCCAAAGACCATCACACATCAAAAATGTCCCTTAGAATCCTTCCCCATAATACGAAGCCTGAGTTACATTTCTTAGTTACTCTGCTCATAGATCAGTATTCTTTCATTTCAGAGCATCTCTTTGTAATTATACAACATTAATATGATTACTTTAAAATGTATTCACAAGACTATATATCTGTCTCCTTCAAACTTCGTGGTTGCTGGAATCTGTTTTGTTTTGTTTTGTTTCCCCACCATTATATCATCTGGACCTACCAAATTGCCTTTCACCTACTGGACATACAGTGAATGAATGCATAAATGAATGTCATCTTGCATGCAAGGGAAACAAGAAAGAGCATGTTTTCCTGCATTCTGACAATTCTGAATGCAATTCCCATTTCCACTACTGTCACAAAACATCTGAAAACTAACCTGAGAAAACTAAATATTTTCATTTTCAATCCTTCCTTCTGTTGTCATTTTGACATATAATCTAATCCTTCTTCCAGAGGTAAATATTTGTTTATAAGACAACTGGATGGAATATTTCAAATTCAAGATAGAGACCGAGAATAAAGCGAACAGTTCAGGTGAAGGCATATTTTTTCAGAGCTCTGAATACTATGTTCCTTCTGTTGTGAAGCAGGAGAAGGAGGAAAGAGGCATGGCAACAATCCTGTAGCATTATGATTCTGGGTGAAGGTGAGGTCATAAATTTCCTAAAAGTGCTCACTTAAGGGTTTGTCTTTCTCTACCCTCCTTCTTTTCCCTGCCTAACCTCCCTCTAATTCTCTTTTGTGTGTGTGTGTGTATATATATATATATACACACACACACACACATATACAAAAAAAGATACATATATATATCCCACACGGAAAAGAGTTCATCTACTATAAAATACAGAACAAATGAACAGTTAATTAGGTGAATAAAAATCTCATAAATTTTGGGTGAGTGAACTTCTACACATTGATAATTAGATCAACAATCTGCTGAAATATATTTTCTGCCAAAAGGCAACAGGATAGGAATATCTACTTTAAGAAATTTCATTAGTTGAGAAAAATAAGTCAGTGTGTAAACCTTTGATGTAGTATTGATATATGCAACCTATTTATACTATTTTAATCTACTTTTCTGATACTCTAAACTGTGATTCATTTTTTTCTTCAGTGGTAGTCTTATGATTTTCAAGTCTAAAATTTCTTAAAAATACCAAGTTATACAAAAATAAGAATGTTTTATCTTATCAAAAGCTGTCATACATCTGGAGTGGTTTACTTGGTATTACGGATAAAGTAAAAAAGATTTAATATTAAAAGTCAGATAACATTTTTTTAGGAGATCTCTGATTTCTATTGCAGATAGACATTTGAGCTCAGCAGTAGAGAGTTAGACAAAGACTAGTTTCCGTGTTTATCTTCTGTGAATGGTACCTCATAAAATTTTCTCCATTGAAATATCACTAAGGAAAATACTTGAATTCAATTATATAGTAATCAAATGGCAACCTAAACATAAAGAAAGAAGGCTCTTCTCAAAGGATACTTAGAAAATAATTATTAGCTTCTTACTTCTCTTCATCTATAGAATCCAAAGGCGTTATTATTGCATTTTTTAAAGTTCACTTGTCCACAGAAGCTGTTCTGGAAATTTTAAATCAGCAATAATTGATCCCCTGATATACTGACTCATGAGCTCACTTTCTCGGTATAGTAACCTCTGACAACCTGTTAGGTTTTCATAATTAATTGGCAGTTTGTTGACAGCTCGGTAAGAACACTGAAAAGCATGTGACAAAAACAAACCAGCTGGAGCAGATGGTGTGATAATGATCCTATGACATTTCCTTCTAACCTCAACATTTATATGGAAGCATCAGAAAACAACCTATTAACTTAGAGAAAACAAAATGCATGTTACCTAAAAGGTATCTGCCTAGTATCATAGGTAACAAAGTTGGGACTTAAAAATGGTAACGGGGAAAGCTTGTTTTGGGAGGAGCTTCAAGATGGCGGAAGAATGAGACGCGGAGATCACCTTCCTCCCCACAGATACACCAGAAATACATCTACACGTGGAACAACTCCTACAGAACACCTACTGAACGCTGGCAGAAGACCTCAGACCTCCCAAAAGGCAAGAAACTCCCCACGTACCTGAGTAGGGCAAAAGAAAAAACAGAGACAAAGAATAGGGACGGGGCCTGCACCAGTGGGAGGGAGCCGTGAAGGAGGAAAGATTTCCACACACTAGGAGCCCCTTCGCGGGCGGAGACGCGGGAGGGAGGGGGGAAGCTTCGGAGCCGCGGAAGAGAGCACAACAACGGGTGCGGAGGACAAAGCACAGAGATTCCCACACAGACGATCGGGCCGACCGGCACTCACCAGCCTGAGAGGCTTGTCTGCTCCCCCGCCGGGGCGGGCGGGGCTGGGAGCTGAGGCTTGGGCTTCGGTCGGAGCGCCTGGAGAGGACTGGGGTTGGCGGCGTGAACACAGCCTGAAGGGGGCTAGTGCGCCACAGCTAGCCGGGAGGGAGTCCAGGGAAAACTCTGGACCTGCCGAAGAGGCAAGACTTTTTCTTGCCTCTTTGTTTCCTGGTGCGCGAGGAGAGGGGATTCAGAGAGCTGCTTAAAGGAGCTCCAGAGACGGGCGCGAGCCGCGGCTAAAAGCGCGGACTCCAGAGACGGGCTTGAGACGCTGCTGCTGCTGCTGCTGCTGCCGCCACCAAGAAGCCTGTGTGCGAGCACAGGTCACTCTCCACAACCCCCTTCCGAGAGCCTGTGCAGCCCGCCACTGCCACGGCCCGTGATCCAAGAACAACTTCCCCGGGAGAACGCACGGCGCGCATCAGGCTGCGGCAACGTCACGCCGCCTCTGACGCCGTAGGCTCGCCCCGCCTCTGTGCCTCTCACTCCGCCCCACCCCCACCCGGCCTGAGGGAGCCGAGCGGGCGCAGCAGCTGCTCCTTTAACCCCGTCCTGTCTGAGCGAAGAACAGACGCCCTCCGGCGACCTACCCACAGAGGCGGGTCCAAATCCAAAGCTGAGCCCCGGGAGCTTTACGAACAAAGAAGAGAAAGGGAAATCTCTCCCAGAAGACTCAGGAGCAGCAGATTAAATCTCCACAATCAAAGTGATGTACCGTGCATCTATGGAATACCTGAATAGACAATGAATCATCCCAAATTGAGGAGGTGGACTTTGGGAGCAAAGATATATATTTTTTGTCCCCTTGTTCTCTTTTTGTGAGTGTGTATGTATATGCTTCTGTGTGTAATTTTATCTGTATAGCTTTGCTTTCACCATTTGTCCTAGGGTTCTGTCTGTCCGTTTTTTTTTTTTTTTCAATTACTTAAAATTTTTGTTCTTAATAATTATTTTTTATTTTAATAACTATTTTATTCTACTTATTTTATTTTATTTTATCTTCTTCTTTCTTTCTTTCTTTTTTTCTCCCTTTTATTCTGAGCTGTGTGGATGAAAGGCTCTTGGTGCTCCAACCAGGCTTCAGGGCTGTGCCTCTGAGGTGGGAGAGCCAAGTTCAGGACACTGGTCCACAAGAGACCTCTGAGCTCCACGTAATATCAAACGGCGAAAATCTCCCAGAGATCTCCATCTCAACGCCAAGACCCAGCTTCACTCAATGACCAGCAAGCTACAGTGCTGGACACCCTATGCCAAACAACTAGCAAGACAAGAACACAACCCCACCCATTAGCAGAGAGGTTGCCTAAAATCATAATAAGGCCACCGACACCCCAAAACACACCACCGGACGTGGACCTGCCCACCAGAAAAACAAGATCCAGCCTCATCCACCAGAACACAGGCACTAGTTCCCTCCACCAGGAAGCCTACACAACCCACTGAACCAACTTTAGCCACTGGGGACAGACACAAAAAACAACGGGAGCTACGATCCTGCAGCCTGTGAAAAGGAGACCCCAAACACAGTAAGTTAAGCAAAATGAGAAGACAGAGAAACACACAGCAGATGAAGGAGCAAGGCAAAAACCCACCAGACCTAACAAATGAAGAGGAAATAGGCAGTCAACCTGAAAAAGAATTCAGAATAATGACAGTAAAGATGATCCAAAATCTTGGAAATAGAATGGAGAAAATACAAGAAATGTTTAACAAGGACCTAGAAGAACTACAGAGCAAACAAACAGAGATGAACAACACAATAAATGAAATTAAAAATTCTCTAGAAGGGATCAATAGCAGAATAACTGAGGCAGAAGAACGGATAAGTGACCTGGAAGATAAAATGGTGGAAATAAATACTGCAGAGCAGAATAAAGAAAAAAGAATGAAAAGAATTGAGGACAGTCTCAGAGACCTCTGGGACAACATTAAATGCACCAACATTCGAATTGTAGGGGTCCCAGAAGAAGAAGAGAAAAAGCAAGGGACTGAGAAAATATTTGAAGAGATTACAGTTGAAAACTTCCCTAATATGGGAAAGGAAATAGTTAATCAAGTCCAGGAAGCACAAAAAGTCCCATACAGGATAAATCCAAGGAGAAACATGCCAAGACACATATTAATCACACTATCAAAAATTAAATACAAAGAAGAAATATTAAAAGCAGCAAGGGAAAAACAACAAGTAACACATAAGGGAATCCCCATAAGGTTAACAGCTGATCTTTCAGCAGAAACTCTGCAAGCCAGAAGGGAGTGGCAGGACATATTTAAAGTGATGAAAGAGAAAAATCTACAACCAAGATTACTCTACCCAGCAAGGGTCTCATTCAGATTTGACAGAGAAAATAAAAGCTTTATAGACAAGCAAAAGCTAAGAGAATTCAGCACCACCAAACCAGCTTTACAACAAATGCTAAAGGAACTTCTCTAGGCAGGAAACACAAGAAAAGGAAAAGACCTACATAATAAACCAAAAACAATTAAGAAAATGGTAATAGGAACATACAAACCAATAATTACCTTAAATGTAAATGGATTAAATGCTCCAACCAAAAGACATTCACTGGCTGAACGGATACAAAAACAAGACCCCCATATATGCTGTCTACAAGAGACCCACTTCAGACCTAGGGACACATACAGACTGAAAGTGAGGGGATGGAAAAAGATATTCCATACAAATGGAAATCAAAAGAAAGCTGGAGTAGCAATTCTCATATCAGACAAAATAGACTTTAAAACAAAGACTACTACAAGAGACAAAGAAGGATACTACATAATGATCAAGGGATCGATCCAAGAAGAAGATATAACAATTGTAAATATTTATGCATCCAACATAGGAGCACCTCAATACATAAGGCAAATACTAACAGCCATAAATGGGGAAATCGACAGTATCACAATCATAGTAGGGGACTTTAACACCCCACTTTCACCAATGGACAGATCATCCAGAATGAAAATAAATAAGGAAACACAAGCTTTAAATGATACATTAAACAAGATGGACTTAATTGATATTTATAGGACATTCCAGCCAAAAACAAGAGAATACACATTCTTCTCAAGTGCTCATGGAACATTCTCCAGGATAGATCATATCTTGGGTCACAAATCAAGCCTTGGTAAATTTAAGAAAATTGAAATCGTATCAAGTATCTCTTCTGACCACAACGCTATGAGACTAGATGTCAATTACAGGAAAAAAATCTGTAAGAAATCCCAACACATGGAGGCTAAACAACACACTACTTAATAACCAAAAGATCACTGAAGTAATCAAAGAGGAAATCAAAAAATACCTAGAAACAAATGACAATGAAAACACAGTGACCCAAAACCTATGGGATACAGCAAAAGCAGTCCTAAGAGGGAAGTTTATAGCTGTACAAGCCTATCTTAGGAAACAAGAAACATCTCAAATAAACAACCTAACCTTACACCTAAAGGAATTAGAGAAACAAGAACAAGAAAACCCCAAAGTTAGCAGAAGGAAAGAAATCATAAAGAACAGATCAGAAATAAATGAAAAAGAAATGAAGGAAATGATAGCAAAGATCAATAAAACTAAAAGCTGGTTCTTTGAGAAGATAAACAAAATTGATAAACCAGTAGCCAGACTTATCAAGAAAAAAAGGCAGAAGACTCAAATCAATAGAATTAGAAATGAAAAACAAGTAACAACTGACACTGCCGAAATACAAAGGATCATGAGAGATTACTACAAGCAACTATATGCCAATAAAATGGACAATCTGGAAGAAACGGACAAAAATTCTTAGAAATGCACAGCCTTCCGAGACTGAACCAGGAAGAAATAGAAAATATGAACAGACCAATCACAAGCTCTGAAATTGAAACTCTGATTAAAAATCTTCCAACAAACAAAAGCCCAGGACCAGATGGCTTCACAGGCGAATTCTATCAAACATTAATGGAAGAATCAACATTGTGAAAATGACTCTACTACCCAAAGCAATCTACTGATTCAATGCAACACCTATCAAACTAACACTGGCATTTTTCACAGAACTAGAACATAAAATTTCACAGTTTGTATGGAAACACAAAGGACCCTGAATAGCCAAAGCAATCTTGAGAACGAAAAATGGAGCTGGAGGAATCAGGCTCCCTGACTTCAGGCTATACTACAAATCTACAGTAATCAAGACAGTATGGTACTGGCACAAAAACAGAAATATAGATCCAAGGAACAGGATAGAAAGCCCAGAGGTAAACCCACACACATATGGTCACCTTATCTTTGATAAAGGACGCAAGAATATACAGTGGAGAAAAGACAGCCTCTTCAATAAGTGGTGCTGGGAAAACTGGACAGCCACATGTAAAAGAATAAAATTAGAACTCTCCATAACACCATACACAAAAATAAACTCAAAATGGATTAAAGACCTAAATATAAGGCCAGACACCATCAAACTCTTAGAGGAAAACATACGCAGAACACTCTGTGACATAAATCACAGCAAGATCCTTTTTGACCCACCTCGTAGAGAAATGGAAATAAAAACAAAAATAAATGGGACCTAATGAAACTTAATAGCTTTTGCACAGCAAAGGAAACCATAAACAAGACGAAAAGGGAACCCTCAGAATGGAGGAAAAATTTGCAAATGAAGCAACTGACAAAGGATTAATCTCCAAAACATACAAGCAATTCATGCAGCTCAATATCAAAAAAACAAATAACCCAATCCAAAAATGGGCAGAAGACCTAAATAGACATTTCTCCAAAGAAGATATACAGATTGCCAACAAACACATGAAAGAATGCTCGACATCATTAATCGTTAGAGAAATGCAAATCAAAACTACAATGAGATATCATCTCATACCAGTCAGAATGGCCACCATCAAAATATCTACAAACAATAAATGCTTGAGAGGGTGTGGAGAAAAGGGAATTCTCTTGCACTGTTGGTGGGAATGTAAATTGATACAGCCACTATGGAGAACAGTATGGGGGTTCCTTAAAAAACTAAAAATAGAACTACCATACGACCCAGCAATCCCACTGCTGGGCATATACCCTGAGAAAACCATAATTCAAAAAAAGTCATGTACCACAATGTTCTTTGCAGCACTGTTTACAATAGCCAGGACATGGCAGCAACCTAAATGTCCATCAACAGATTAATGGATAAAGATGTGGCACATATATACAATGGAATATTACTCAACCATAAAAAGGAACGAAACTGAGTTATTTGTAGTGAGGTGGGTGGACCTAGAGACTGTCATACAGAGTGAAGTAAGTCAGAAAGGGAAAAACAAATACCGTATGCTGACACATATATATGGAATAAATAAAAAAAAAAAAGGTCAGAAGAACCGAGGGGCAAGACAGAAATAAAGATGCAGACCTAATGGAGAATGGACTTGAGGATACGGGGAGGGGGAAGGGTAAACTGGAACAAAATGAGAGAGTGGCATGGATATATATATACACTACCAAACGTAAAATAGATAGCTAGTGGGAAGCAGCTGCATAGCACAGGGAGATCAGCTCGGTGCTTTATGACCACCTAGATGGGTGGGATAGGGAGGGTGGAGGGAGGGAGATGCAAGAGGGAAGAGATATGGGGACATATGTATATGTATAACTGATTCACTTTGTTATTATAAAGCAGAAACTGACACAGCATTGTAAAGCAATTATACTCTAGTAAAGGTGTTGAAAAAATAAATTAATAAAATACAATAAAAAAAGTGGTAAGGGGGATGGACAGAGGTTTTTTCTCTTTTTCAAAAAATTAGTACTTTTCTCTGAATCAAACTATTTTTTTTTCACCATATGAAAGAACTGCTTTTGGCAGCAGGATTTAGAGTACTTACATTATTCAGTAGATTCAAATTTGAGGGATTTTAATTTGTTTCTGCATTCTCTGTAATCTAATGTCTAATCGTTTGGGGAAAAATAATAAGAGTGTTAAAGTATTGCCTTAGGAACAAAATGCAGAATTTGATATGGGGAAGGAAACTTTGGTATCATGCCTATGAATGAAACAAATGTTAAGGTAAAGCAAATCCCCAACATTGACAAATGTTTCAAAGGAGTCAATTATCCTAAGAGTTTCACCTGGAGTATCCCCACTGCATCTCACTCCACCCTAGAAAACTACCATAGGTCTTTCAAGAAATAGCCCCAGTCACCTCCTTTGTGAAAACTTCCCTGCCAATCTCACATGAACTTGACTGCTTTCTGCTGCAATTTTTTTGTATCTCCCTTAGAAGACATTTTACCTTGCACTGTGGTTATCAGTTTAGGAAAGGCTATCATCCTCATATAGATATAGAAGGAAGTACACTGAACTGGTTCTGTCACAATTTAACACATTTCTTAACTTTCACAGATCTCTCTTTGCTCTGTTCTGGGTGAGGGAGGTGCCTATACGATCACTAGTGCCTTTTTTCCTTTCTGGTATCCTGCCACTCAATGAGATGGAGAAACGGACTTCCAGACTACCTTGTGTCATGCTGTAAAACCTAAGCGAAACCAATTGCCTTACTTGGACCCCATATGTAAAAAGAAATGTATGAGCTTAGCACCTGTGCCAGATTATTCCTACTGAGTAGATGGGTTGATCAGGAGAAGATACAGAGAAGAGCAGGTTTGCAAGAGAAAATTATGATTTTGTGTGATGCCTTTTGTAGTCCTATTGGAGGTGTTAAATAGGCACTGGGATATTGAACCTGGAGCTTGGCAAAGAGGTATAGGCTGGACATACCTGTTTGGGGTTGTGAAAATTTATATGTCTTTTACTCTAGGTAGGAAATGGGAAGAAGTTAGAGAGGAGAAAAAGTCCAAAGACTAAGCCCTCAGGCAAGTTTAGTTGAAACAGAAGATTAAGTGCTGCTAGGAGGTGGAGGAAATGAAAAGAGTAAACTGGCAATTTTAGAAAAATGATTGATGGGCATTTTCATTGGAATGGAAGGACTAGAACCCACAGCTCTTATTATCTGACAGCCTGTGTTTTCACCGGTTTGCTTCTGTGTACTCTGTATCCAACCAGAAGTTGTCTCATAAAGACAGGACTTTGTTAACCATTTGTGTGAATCAGAGCAGTACATGGCACACAGCATAAACTTAATAAATAATTTTGATTGATTAATTAATAATTAATGGTGATAAGTAATTATTTGAAATTATAGCTGTACATAAAATGATTCTTAATATTCTTCATGTGGTCAAAAATAGTCATTAAAACTGACTATGAAATTAATCTAGAAGTCAAATTGCATGTATCACAAAAAGCTTTTCTTTTCCCCCTGGATCAAAACCTTTGAGCTTGGCTTTCAATGGGAAGTTCCTCTGAAAAAGCCGCTCTTGTCAAAGACAGACAACCTTTTCATTCTTTGGCTCAAATGAAATTGGAGCAGCCAGCCAGATTCTCCTACATTCCTCAGTCTTGTCTGTTGCAGCAACTGTTTTCATCTCTTGACCCACTTTACCATGACATCCACCACTGTGAACTCTGAGGTTGAGTTTTAATTTGAGATTTCTCTTAGAAGGAAATATTATCCAAAGAACCCAGTTTTTTGGGTTTTTTTTTTTTTTGTGGTACGCGGGCCTCTCACTGTTGTGGCCTCTCGTGTTGAGGAGCACAGGCTCCAGACCCGCAGGCTCAGCGGCCATGGCTCACGGGGCCCAGCCGCTCCGCGGCACGTGGGATCTTCCCGGACCGGGGCACGAACCCATGTCCCCTACATCGGCAGGCGGACTCTCAACCACCGTGCCACCAGGGAAGCCCCTGATAGGTATTATTGCTCATATTGAATTAGTATATAAATAAAGGGAAACTTCTCAAGATAAAGTGTCCAAGAATGACTCTGATCAAATTTGACCCGTGGTTCTGTTATATAATTCTACTTTTAAGACACACATAATGTTACAGATGTAACGGGGTAGCCTATACGAGAAGTAGCCATAGAGAAAAAAAAAACAAACGAATTATTCAGACTTCATACTACTGGAAGAGGGAATCCTTCACTTCCATTTGCTTTAGATCAATGTAAATGAAGACTTAAGATAAACAAATGTAGCTATAATGTGAGAGCAGTAGCAATGTGACTTCTGTGTCCAGACTGCATGGGTAAGGGTGGTTCAAATCTATATGGAAACACTAGCAAACATGGAACTTTATTCTTAATCCTATGGTTTATATTGTGAAAGTGTCTAAAACTTTTAAGTGTAATACTCTATGTTGAAAAATTCTAACATGGGCAATACACTTTCTTTAAACATCTGGGATAAGAATAGAATTATAAGTGTTAAATAATGAGAATTCTGACCATTAATTTAATTTCACTCTTTCAAGGAAGGTGGAACTTGTAATGACATCTGAGTCATTAATTCAGATGAACAAAAACTGTAGAGATTCTAATCAATTATACCTTTCAATAGCCAACTTAATTTGAAGCTGAAAGAAGCTAAATATAGATAAAATATATTCTTTGCCATTTTAGGACTGCAGTCTAAAATGTACAATAATTTAAGCTTGCACTAGGAGAAAATATTCACACTGAATTCCGTTTAATTAAAGAATGTGTGTTACTCTGCTTTAAGCAAATGAAAGTCTCATTATGAAAAGCATGCTAGGTGGTAAATATTGTTTTCCCAAACCATCTTTGCTTTACAAAACTATTTATACTCAGTTATATTAACTATTCTGTGCATTAAAAAGAAAACATTTTTTAAATAAGATATTCAAGTACAACATACAACAGATGAATATGAGAACCAGTGAATATGAGAACCATATGTGATGAATATGAGAACCATAGGCAAACCTTAGAATAAGGTTTGCCTATGAGGAAAGTAGAAGTGGGCGGGAATACATCTGTCCTGATTCCAGGTACACAGGTATTATTTTTTTCTAATACTAAAACACACCCGGTAGAATCCATTCACTACGGAAGAAAAGGACACACAGGTATCAATGAGGTTTTGTTTAGAAACGGCATCTCTGTGAACCCCAGCATCCTTGTATTTGCTACTTGCTAGAGTTTCTGGAAGCCAGCTGGTAGGCCACCAGAGTCACCATCTCAAGAGAATCGTGTTGTTTGAATAGAATGTTTGGAAAACCCTTCTCTTGTTCCTTTGTTCTGCACAATAATCTTCATAGTTGTGGTTAAAGTTATACATAGATGGTTACAGCTGTCCTCATATAACTGCAATTACACAGTAGTTTCATATACACAACATATACCATATATATATATATATATATATACACACACACACACACACACATATATATATATATATATATATATATATATATATATACACATACGTTGTGGTTTATGTAGTTATATAACTATTTGGATGTCCATAGGTATACATAGGTGGCTATATATAATACAGGATACATATATTTATAAAGAATGAACTTTGCATCTAGCTGACTTAACCCAGGAAATGTTGTAAATTGTATAACATTACAGTAGGTTAGACTTCCAACTGCATATACCAGCACTTCAAATTGAGGCAGAAAAAAAAAATACAACCTTCAGTGACTCATTTTCAGTCTCCCAAAAGAAGTCCCTAGACTTTATAATACATTTATGATTCACTAGTCAAAAAGTGTATTATGCGTAGCCTGAAGTTAAATTAATTCCCTATGTCCATTTTTATGATGACCTCGGTAGACAATACTTAAAAAAATAAACTTTATTCACTTCTTTGTGTTCAGCTTATTAAATCATGGACTGTCAGTTTCCTCTTCACAATGAATAATCTCAGTTACTTAGAGAAAATTTGGTCATAATATTCTGGATTAAGTATCTTAGTATGTGCACATAATGGACCACCAGTATCACCTTGCTGACAGCTGTGGTCCATAACATGGTGAAACATAACAGGTCACAATCCTGTTCTAACACGGCCAAGGTGATGCGACACAGCTCATCTGCTCTTAGCTTTTCTCTACTCTATGCCCACCCGTCTTATGTGTGACTAGTTCAAAAATAAGAAGCCACTACAATATCATTCCTCTATTTTTCATATAATTTATTACACGTTAAATTTCTGAATTTTAGTTCATTTTCCCAGAAGTCTGACATCAAACAGGCGCTTTTTCTTCTGGTGGATGATAAACTGAAGGTATTTATTTCTACAAACCTTACAAAAGTCCTTTCAATACTGAGCAGCAGCACACTATAGTGGAAATAACAGGAGGCTAAAAGTCGAAAGAGATGGATTCTATTTGTGGCTGTGTTTATAAACATTTTTTAACACTGCTTTAGAGTTCTCAACCCAGGGTGTCTCCCCAATAGTCCACTGAAACTGCCTCCAGAAGTGAGATCTTTATTGACACTTTCACTTCCATCACACAATATTGTCATGATTTCATTTCACATTTCTAGCCATCCTTCTGCAGTCTCTTTCCCCACTTTTCTTTATTCACCTGATCTACTCACCTGATTCATAAAAGAAAAATTTAATCAGAATAATAAAGTTCACTTTGCCTTTTTATTTTTATTTTCAATAATATATCCAAAACATTAAGGAACAACATCTGTATGTCATGGACATATAAACTGAAAGTTATAAAAAATACTTTCATTCTTTTCAAAGCAAGTACCAGCTGGAAGGGATCATGCAAATTAAAACTAACCAACCGGGCTTCCCTGGTGGCGCAGTGGTTGAGGGTCCGCCTGCCGATGCGGGGGACACGGGTTCGTGCCCCGGTCTGGGAGGATCCCACGTGCCGCGGAGCGGCTGGGCCCGTGAGCCATGGCCGCTGAGCCTGCGCGTCCGGAGCCTGTCCTCCGCAACGGGAGAGGCCACAACAGTGAGAGGCCCGCGTAACGCATAAAAAAAAAAAAAAAAAAAAAAAAAACTAACCAACCACAATGATCTTGGTTTTTCTCTTTTTTCTCTGAAACACAATGGATGTAACTTATTGCACATTGCAAAATGTTACCTAAAGATTAGCAATTGCCTATATGTTTGGTGTGAAAGACCTATTCTCCTACTTTGTATCTAAGCAGTAATAAGTTTGACTGATATATGAAAAAATTATGCTTTAAAAGTTTAAAAATAATAATATATTATATGACCTTGAAGATATTGCCCTGGTTCAAGAGAAGAGAACATCATTATAGGCTCTGTCTTCTGAATTCATTGCCTTCTACCTTGATAGGCACTTAAAATGTAAATTAAGGAAGAATACAACTCTTAGCATTGACTATGCCTAAAACCCCAAAGGTACTATGTTACAGATTTTATTTGCTATTAAAAGAAATCATTGCAATTTTGTCAATGTCAGACATTTTAAATTCAACCTATTCCATACCAAGCTTTCTAGCGGCCTATGTTCCTTAAATCTGGGACTACACTTAGTATACACGGAAAAATTCCGTCAGTTCAGCAATGAAGTGCTGCACAGGGAACAACTTAGTTTCCTCTGTATTTAAAGCTAAAATGCCATGGGGAAAACTTGCCCATTCATTCAGGTCAGCTGAGATTCAGAGGTATCCCAGTTCATATTCAGGGAAGTATGGGGAGAGTCCAAGGATAGAGCCCCGAATCAGTTGTAGAATTCACTGGAACCCAGGGTATTTGCCAGGATGACCTCATGCCTCTCCAGAAGGAGAGATCTGAGCATTTTCTCAGAATCAAAACATCCATGTTTTCATGAGAGATATGAAAAGCAGAGAGCAAGCTGGGCATATAGACCAACTGCAACTGAGTCAACTGAAGATGGGCACATTCCTAGTGATCTGAACCCAAGCAGACAAGGGGAGTGGAAACGTTCCAAGAAACTGTTAACAGGAATTAACAAGAGCTGTAGTAGCTAGTTATGTGGTCAGTGGTGACCAGTGATCAAAACAAAAGTCATTAGCAAAAAAACAGCGAAAGTCAAGTTGGTTTTCAACAACTGATATAAGAGAGCTTGCATTTTATTTTATACCAGTATTTTTCAAAATTCAAAAATAAACATCTGTAAAAGCTTGGATTTTTTTACATATGTACACATTATTTTTTAATATTCTTTTCACTATGTTTTATCACGTTTTTATCATGTTTTTAACCATACTGACTATGGTTCCCTGTGCTATACAGTAGGACCTTGTTGTTTATCCATTCTATATGTAATAGTTTGCATCTGCTGACCCCAAACTCCCAGTCCATCTCTCTCCTACCGCCCTCCCCTTTGGCAACCACGAGTCTGTTCTCTATGTCTGTGAGTAGCTTGAATTTTTTGAAAACACATTTTATCAGATTGGGAAAGAAAGAAGCCTGAAAAAAGATGAAAAACAAAATCAGTAATTTAATCCTTTATAATATAATAATAAAAAGTACTTTTTGGATATTTCGTCCAGGCACAAGTATACCATGTGCTTTCACATTTTTGATAACAATCTATCAACACAAAATCCACTAATTTAGATAGACCAGATATGTGAGTCCAGTCAATATATCCATAACAATTTACTAGATTATACAATCTAAAAGCAAATGCTTCTAGGAGAAAATAAAGACAAGGCACAGGTACCAGTATGCTCTCTGAGAATCTCACATTTGAAGTATTTTGGGATGAGTCCTTCTCATTAGATTTAAGAGCAAATACTACATGGTATTGAACTACATGGAATTGGAACTAAATTGCAACTCCATCAGGATGCTGCCTTAATCTGAAGGCAGGTAACAAAAATTTAGTAGCATCATACAACCCACAGATGGCCTGCTTCAGGAACCTCGTAATTCTGCAAAATCCGCAATAACCCTGACAACCATTTTTAATTACATTCTATTTTTATTTAATTTTTAATTATAATGTATATATTTTTATTTAATTCACTGAATTCTTTAATGGACTGTGAGAATGTTTTTTAAAAAAAACCTTCCCTTAATAAAAATATTTGCACCTAATTTTTTCTCTTTAGTTTTTTATTTGTTCTGGAAATAATTTGGGGCATGGTATGGTTACAAGATTTTATTTTATTTTACTTTCATTTTAATGTTATTTTTAGTCTACTTTTATTCTATTTAACTACAGTTTTTTAGAAAATTTACTGGATTTGTTTTTTCTTTTTTTTTTGGCCTCACCGTGGGGCATGTGGGATCTTAGTTCCCTGAACTGAGACAACTCATGCCCCTTACAGTGGAAGGGGACACTCCTAAGCACTGGGGAAGTCCCTATTGGATTTATAATTCTATCTTGGTTAAATGTTGGGATTCCCTGTACATGTGGTTATGTTTTTTAATTCGCTATTTGCTTCCATTCACTTATCTATACCTAGGCAGTTATCACAGATTGTAATTACTAGAGTTTGATAATAATTCTTGATATTCAGTAAGGAAAACCCTTGGTCTTTTTCTCTTCCATATCCTTTTTAGAATGAGCACATAAAGTTCTTTATCAGAGCTTGTGGTGGTGCATATTTAAATTGCATTTCTTTTTAATCCTTCAGTGCAATTTACTTTAGGTGTTTAATAAATAAGCAGCATATGAAATATTTAAGCCATTATGAAAATCTGTCTTTTATAGGTTAATATAACTTTTTTACATTTATTAAGATTGCAGATATATTTTAACATATTTCTGCATTAGTTTTATTTTTTCTCGTGTGTATTGTCTTTTAACCATTTACTACCTTTGATTCTTTTGTTTCCTTTCTTACATTCTATTGGATTGATGTATTTTCAATACATTCTCTTTTTTCTCACGTAGAAGCTGAAAATATGTTTTACTGTCTAGTACATTGAATAGATGATCTTTCTTCTGAACAAGAAACAATTATGAGGGCTTCCCTGGTGGCACAGTGGTTGAGAGTCCGCCTGCTGATGCAGGGGACATGGGTTCGTGCCCCAGATCAGTAAGATCCCACATGCCGTGGAGCGGCTGGGCCCATGATCCATGGCTGCTAAGCCTGCACGTCCGGAGCCTGTGCTCCGCAACGGGAGAGGCCACAACAGTGAGAGGCCCACATACCGCAAAAGAAAAAAGGAAACAATTTTGAAATTTAAACATGTTTTGAAAACATAAGATCTTATGTGAAATTAACAAGAATAATAGTTTTACCTTTAAAAGACAATTATTATATTTAAAGTAAAAAGTTATATTTAAATTCTGTTTTGTCATTTTTTCTTACACATCATACATTTCTAATGGTTTACTTTTATGTTGAAGTAAACATTTCTATAGTTTTTCAGTGTGAGTCAATAGGAAGCAAATTCTGTTGTTTTTTGTGTCTTAAATTGTCTTTGTCTTGCTTTTACTGTTAAATCATATTTTAGAGAAGTTAATAATTCTAGGTTGCTAGTTTCTTCTCCAACACTTTCAAATGTCTGTGGCATGTACTGTTTTGATGAGAAGCCATCTGTTAATCTATTTGTTACACCTTTGTAGGTAATGTGTTCTTCCTTGGTAGCTTTTAATACTCTCCTTGTTATTTTTTTCTTTTCTCTTCTAGCACTTTCTTCTTGGTGAATTTCTCAGTAATATTTTAATATTCGTCATTTCTTTCTTTTTGTGTATAATCTAATGTGTGATATGTCCACTTAATTTTTTTTAATTGAAGTGTAGTTGATTTCCAATTTTGTGTTAGTTTCTGGTGTACAGCAAAATGATTCAGTTATACATAAATATATGCATATATATATATATTCTTTTTCATATTCTTTTCCATTATGGTTTATTATAGGATATTGAATATAGTTCCATGTGCTATACAATAGGACCTTGTAGTTTATCCATTTAACTTTTATTTAAATGTCTATAGGTATTTTGTCAAGATTTCAAATTGTTTAGTCTTTAAAAAATATCCAATTATTTTTATTTAATTTATTCTGACTTCATTTCATAAGGTCTTATTTTTGGACATTATACCTTCTTTTACTTATTTGATGATCCTAAATACATTAATTAAAATTTTTTTCAATTTCTTCTGGAACATATCTTCAATTATGTATTTGCTTATTTATTTGTAGCATCAGTGGCTGTGTGTGGGGATTGCTTAAGGCAGGGTGGGTGTTTGTCTGTGTTTCACCTTACCTCCCTGGTCTTATACTGGCAGCTTTGGACTTCTGCCATGTTACTCTGCTGAAAGCAATGCAGAGTCAAGCTTGAGGCTAGCTTGCTTGATCACAAGAATTTTCTTTTTTTTTTTTAAAGTAACCATCTCTCTCTACATAATACTTTATTTAAGTTGCAGCAATGACCAGCCTTTTTTCTCCATCTCAGATCAATACTATTCCAGTCCCTGGATTCAGTTTTGTTCTGGTACCTCCCATGAATTTTACAGAAATTTCTCTTTCCCATTAACCCCAAGTAACTAATTCTCCAAGCAGCCTTCCCTGCTTTTCTGTGTATCCTTGGCTCTTTCCACCAACTCCTCCTGCTTTCCTGCAAAGTCATGCCTCTTAGATTTCCCCTTTTATGTTTTATGTATTATTATTATATGTTTTATGTTTAGGAATATTCTCAAAGGATAAATAGGGAAATAAGTTTTATTTGGCTTTGCTTTGGGATTGTACTGTCAGGGCTGTGCTCACACTATAGCCCATCCAATTTATTGGACCAAATATTAACTATCAGGTAGATCAAAAAACATAAACCTGTGTTAAGAATTCAAAAAAAAGTGGACCTCACGGAAATGCCATTTGCTGGTCATTTAGTGAGTATATAATTGCTTTTTGAGTTTAGTTAGATAAATTAATAGAATTTTCATGAACTTTTTTAATGATAAAAGTTAAGTGGACAATTTTTTGCATTTATAAGCTCCTTAAAGTACAACTGTGGATACAAAATGCTAAAATCTATACTATTAAGATATAAGTTGGCTTTCATTGTAAAAATCTGGAGAAAAGTAGAAAATGTCAACCTGAACATGGGGTCTTTTATTAATATTACTCAAAAGTAGACATATTATTATTCAGTTCATAAACTAACTTTCTCTTAGGTGGAGAAAATTGATAATATTTGAAAGTCATTAATTTATTGGATCTACAACCATGGAAATATTTCAAATGATGTACTGAGAATATTTTTTTACATTAAAAAATATACATCCATCTTTTCATAGTGATTTTCAGAAACTACAGAGCAAGTAATTAATATGTTAAATTTAATTTAATGTCAACATAAATTCAATGAAACATGAATTTTATAAAATTTGGTAAAACAAAAATTTTATATTTGAAAGACCTCTTAGAATTTATGTAGTCCAAAGTCATTTCTCCACAGACGAGGAACAAAAATAAGTATAATGAGTTGAAATCTGAGGGTACTTAGCTAATAGCTTCTAGCAATACATCTAGAATATTTCTAGACATATATGTAGGAATATGTCTAGACACAAAATTTCCTAATACCTAGAGTTCTTTCTAAGTTTTTATTGAAGTTTTTAATTGAATACATCCATATGATTATCCTAATATTATAAAATATGTAGGAAAATGATGTCTAGAGTAAGGTAACAGGATAAAACTACCGGTATTTTCTTGGTCCTGTTCTAACAATGTGTTTGGTTATTTAGCATGCATACTTCTGTAACAGTGTTTGTAAATGACAACTTTTCTCATTGTGAAAATGACTTTATGTACAAGAGATCTGTCACATTGTGGTAGTGTGTTATCCACAGGTTAAATTTAACTTTGATACCACATTGCTTGACACTTTATTTATTTTTGCGGTACGTGGACCTCTCACTGTTGTGGCTTCTCCCGTTGTGGAGCACAGGCTCCGGATGCACAGGCTCAGCAGCCATGGCTCACGGGCCCAGCCGCTCCACGGCATGTGGGATCTTCCGGGACCGGGGAACGAACCCGCGTCCCCTGCATCGGCAGGCGGACGCTCAACCACTGCGCCACCAGGGAAGCCCGACACTTTATTTTTATGTTTAATTAATTGATTTGTTTTGTGAAAATCCACATCTTATATGAAGTAGAATGCTTTGAATATTGTAGTGTAAATTATTATCTTTTGTATTTTAAGTTTTAAGAAAATTTCTTTCAAGGAACACAGCTGGAATTTAATATTTCCAGATAAAATCTGCAAGTTTTCATATTCTTTACAAAAATAACAAGTGAAAAAATAACCACTTTGATGGTAAAGTTGATGTTATATAGTGAATTCTTAATTAAAACTAATAATCAAAAATCACTTAATAATCAAAAATATCAAGATAACATTATAATTCTTAATTAAAACCTAATAATCAAAAATATCAAGATAACATTATTTACATTCTTCCCCTGAGAAGAACAAAATGCTCTATAATTGTGAAAACTTTCAAAATTGGCACTGAGCTGTATCATGGAAGTACTATATTAATAAAGAAGGTGTATCTCAGCTCCATGTTGAAAACAAAATAAAATGAAAACAAAACAAAACAAAAACCCTGTTATATTTGACTCAATTATTAATGTAATGCAAAGTAAATAATCCATTTTTATATGAAAGCTTAGGCAAATTCTAAATTTAAATAAATAATAAAACACATTTTTCCAAATTTTATACCTTTAGAGATAGTACTCAGAAATACATCTGCGATGAAGGGAAGAGAGGAAGAACCTATTCTAACAAAACCATCAAATTCTTTTAGACTTACTCATCACAAGATTTAAAATGTGTCATTTTTTAAGCGGCAACATGGTAGTACTATAAATATATTTTACAAAGACAATACAGTGGGATTACCAATATGAAGCAATAGCGTTCTAAGGACCTAGAGGCATAAAATCCACAAAGGTATCGAACATTTTTCATTTTCTGAAATCACCCTGCCATTTTAAGCAACAAACTGAAGGTCTTGGAAAAATGGCTTTATTCTGCTATCCCTGAACACCTGACAAAGAGTTTAGGGAAAATCGTCTGTGTCTGGTCTTTGAAAAACTCTCACTTTGTTTTCTGTTTTCACTGCCTATATGAGTTCACTCTTAGGAAGGAAGAGTATTCCGAGATTCATGAGTTCAGAACTACCTGTATAAAATGTTCCATCTCAACTATAAATTCACCCCTCATCAAGTGCACAATAAATAGGTTCATGGATTTGAAAATTATAGTCTTTTAAAATGAGCTCAATCAAGGCTGAACACTGTAAGCACTTTCTATGCAACTGATTAAGAAAGGGTATGAGCAAAATATCTAAGGCCTATGTAAACAGAAGCTTATTATCCTTACAATCATACCTTTTCAAATGACTGATAACTACGTTAAATAAGAAAATTTCCAAGTGAATGTGATTTTCTTTCTTCCTAGGTTTTTGTACTTATACAAGCTGCATTAGTGCAAAGAGAACTATAGATAAAGCCCTTCTAGATATGTCAAGGCCTACAGAGTCAAAACAATATAATAACAACAGCAAACAATAGCAAAATATTAGTTCACCTTATCAACATTTCCATAATGTGGATGTGGTATGAAGTATTAAATATGGTCAATGATTATGACTTGAACATATTTCTATGCTTATTTACATGATGTATCCGCTTAGGCATATATATTATTCCTTGTGAATATGTAAATGTCAATCCTAATGGCGGTACCTTTAAGCCACATTGCTCATTAGGTATATGAATAATATTAAATGGAAAAGAAAAGTACTTTGAAACCTCTATTATTTTAGACCCACATAGTCTAGCCCAAAGACTTATAGTCCATGTAAACATATCATTTGATTTAGAATACAACTTGCATTATACTCGTTGCAAACGTGGTGGTCCAGTGGGTTTACATATCTTTGTCTGCTGAGTTAATCAAAATACAACCCCATTAGAAGACTTAAGAATATACTTAAACTAGCAGGACCACATTACTCCACAGTCACCCCTTAAATTAGATAGAATTAGAATCTCAGATATCATTTGGGTGATTTGAGTGATCATAGGCCATGATTTCTCATTGGAAAGATTTTATATTATTCATTATTTGTGGGTTAATAAAGCTCTATTAACATTTTATACTAAACAAACAAATCCACTACACTATCTGTTAGCATTTACACAGTGAAAAAAAATATGGATTGTGGTTATAACAAGGTCACAACTGTTTAATATCAAAAACAACTAAATTTTACAATGTGGGGACCCTTTGGCCACTTAGGGACAAGTTCATTGATCTCTCAAAAAGGCCATCTGTTGGTCTCATTTCAAATGGAAGTCATGTTCCAAATGATGCACTCTGATCTCTGGAGGACATGGCTAAGCCATTCAACTCTCTTTACGGAGATTATAGTAATCAAATGTCACAATGATATAAAATTATTCCGTGGAACTGGAGAGTTTCTGCTATAGCAGTGGCTTCTCGCTGAGAGAAGATTCCCTGGGCTGGATGGACACGAGCTGCATCAGAATGAAAGTCAAAAGCTTCCGCAGAAGGAGAGAGCCCAGTGGTAACCCTGCTCTGTGCCCTTATCGCCTCACTGACTTTTCCTTCTTCTCTGCCTTTGCTTGCTCTGCACTGAGACCAGCAGACCTGACACTGTTCCCATGGCTATCAGATTTTAGTGAGCAAGAGAACATTGAATAGAGAGCGTTGGTTAAAACTTCCTAGGCCCAACCAAAGAGATTCCGATTTCAGGGTTTTCGGATGAGATCCAAGAATCTGCGCGTTAAGCAGGCATCCTCTGAGACAGGAGACAGACAGGCCCCAGGCTGAGCAGTTGGGGTCTGTCCCCTGTGGACAGGTACTCCAAGATGAAGACAAGAGCAGGAAGATAATAGGAGGAGCTGAGTCCTGCCCAGATAAAAGGCAAAGAGACCACGTTTCTCGTTCTCACGGTCGAGGAGACCTTCCTGAGTACACATGCGCAGAAAGGCTCCTCAGAGGTAAAAAGGGAGGGGCGCCACCCCGTAGTAGGTGATGTCAACCTACTCACAGGCCTCTTCGCGAGAATCCATCTTGACTAAGAGATATGCCGGCACACCGGAAAGGACGCTGAGTTAAATCAAATACGGACTCAGCACCAGGCAAAGCAAGATGATTGGCCAGAGGAAACCCACAAGAACTGCCCCATATAAGTGAACTGAACTACAATGAGGGCACGACTCTCTCTCTGAGCCTGCCCGTGGGAGTCTATTCACACGTCCTCTTTTTCCTCCTAAGAAACACTTTACTTGTTTCACTACTTTCCGTCTCTCTGTGGAAATTCATTTCTACAAAGCTGGCGCCGGGGCCTTATCACTGGTCACTGGCCCTGGGGTATAGTGGTTAGGATTCGGCGCTCTCACCGCCGTGGCCTGACTTCACTCTCCGGCCAGGAACAGAAATCCTGCTTCAAGCCGCTGCAGGCCGAGGCCACCTGAGATCATCTCCAGTACTGGGACAGTAAGCCCCATACTTGGGAGACACTGCTCTACACTACATACCATACTCACCTAGGAAACAGATTCACCTCAAAGCACATGAATTCAACTCGCATACCAAGGTCTAGCAAAATATTTGCAGACAATTATTTGCTTCTTTGATGAAACTGAGTGTGGGATTTCAGTTGCTGAATGCCGGTTTTGCTCTTTCTAATAGAGGCAGAACTGCACCTATGTAAGTACCCCCATTTACAAGATTAGGGCCAGAAAATATATGGTGCTCCATCAGAGGCAATATATTGCACTTTAGAATTTTAAAAATTTAATCTTTCCACCCTGAAATGAACTTGTCAGAGGCATTAAAAATACCTACCCTGCAAGTTGTTCCTCAGAGCCTGACAATAGGGCATCTTGGTGTGAGATATGAAATCAACTTCGGAAGCCTGGAAAAATTGCAATCAAGAAAATTGCAGGCATTTATATTTCTCTTGAGGATTTTGCTATCTGCTCTCTCCAGGAGGAACTAATTCCATCTTATCTTCTAGGGGAGGAACTTGTTTGATCCCCAGAGATTGTCAACCTGTGAACTCTTGTATGCTGTTAAGTTATAGCAACTAATTATTTGAAAATCTGACTTTTGTATAATTACGAGAAATAGATCAAAACTGTTTTAGTACATAGCAATGAAGTTGTAGTAATATAATTCCAATAGTCGTTCAGAAGCATAGAGAGTTGAGGTTGATCTAAGTATTCTCACATGCATTTGAACTTTTAACAATATTTGTGGTTCTCAAAAACCCTGCAACAAAGGAAGGAATGAAAGTCTGGTCTGCAGTACACAATTAAGCAACTGAGGCAGAGCAGGTAAGTACCTTTCCAAAGGTCACACAGAGAGTAAGTTAGAAGATCGCCCTGAATCTAGCTCTATGGTTCCAACTCATGGTTTCTTCAGCACACAAAGCACAAGAGGGAGACTACAGTGCTGTTCACTGATGAAACGTTTTGTCTTCAAGTCCCTGTGCTTTTATTTTCCTTCTTATTCTTCCTTCTTCTCACCCTCATCTTTTCCTTTTTTTGGCCATCCATGTAACATCTTATTTTAATATAAATACTGACCGCATTCAGATACTTTAAAATGAAGCCCTTCTCTCAGGTCAGATCAGTGTTTCAGCTGGTGCCGGGTATATGGTGGACTTAACAAATATTTGAAAAGTGAAGACGTCAAGATCTATCAGAAGTAGTTCTCTTGACATTATGAATCTTCCTAAATTTGTGGTAATTAGCACCATAATGAGATGCTTCATTTCTTGTGTTTCAGCCTTTAAGGAACATTAAGTAAGCAGCTCTAAAATACAAAGGGCAGGGATCCTGTGATATGCATGTACCCACTTCTTGTCGGTCAGGACTCATTTTTACCTAGTGCCAGCACTGCCATCCCAGGTTCTCTGAGGCTCTCTGACTTTTGCCTCTCTCTAAATGAACTGGACTCATGGTGCCTGCATTGGAAGCACACCTAATACTAAAAGGCAGAGAACTTATCATCTGGACCCAACTTTGTCTCATGTTGGGTAAATCACTAAATATATATATATATATATATATATATATATATATATATATTTTTTTTTTTTTTTTGTCAATCATGGGGGCTTGAATGAATGATCTTCAAGGTTTCTTAAACCTCAGAATTCTGATTTCTAATCCATAACTTCCATTATTCTCCCTCTTTCTGCATACAGTTTATTTTATCTGACATTTACCTCTAGGCCATTGCATTGTAAACTGTTGATAAATAAGAATAATTTTAAGCACGGTGGTATCTCAGGCCATGGAGGCTTCATGGAAGTGTGCTGAGGGAGAATAATTTTAGTCAGGTGACCTAGAAGTGTGTTCAGTAATGCAAAATAATCAATTTTAAAATATGTGATTACACTGCCCCTGAAGTTTCCCATCTTGCAAGGTGTATTTTAATCCGTAATTGGTTGATGGGCTTCAGGCTAGCAGTTACACACTCTTTTCTGTTAAATAGCATGGGAGACCACCTGAGAATACTTCAGAAATGTTTTAATTTGTTTGGAAAGGTATCTGAGAGGGGAAAAGAAAAAAAAAAGGATTTAGAAGCTCATTGGTTTCCAAGGTGTATTTTTTTTTTTTTTTTAGAGGTACGCAGGCCTCTCACTGTTGTGGCCTCCCCTGTTGCAGAGCACAGGCTCCAGACGCGCAGGCTCAGCGACCATGGTTCACGGGCCCAGCCACTCGGCGGGACGTGGGATCTTCCCACACGGGGGCACAACCCACGTCCCCTGCATCGGCAGACGGACTCTTAACCACTGCGCCACCAGGGACGCCCATCGAAGGTGTCTTTTTAAACAATGCAATAATGTTGGAAGAAACTAACAATTTAACCCCTTCTGATTTTGCTCCTAGAGACTGTGATCTCACATGCTGGAGGGAAGGCAGAACAACAAAGGTATTAGCTTACAAAGGCCTCAGGGGAGTTGTTTTAATAGAATGGAATCATGGCTGTTGATCTCATTTTCCCATACATGTTCACAGCTCAATCTGGTGGAATGGCTGTGTTTACCACCACTGATACTTATAATCAGTGTTAACATAGGGAATTTAGACAGCCAGCCAGGCAGTCCTTTTCTTCTCTTGTTAACTGGGCTTGTTATTACTGTTTCCTCAATTTCCTAGAGGATTCATGTGCCTAATCATGTCAGCTGCTAAACTGGTGGGAATTGAAGCCATTCTACATTTTGAAAGCTTTAGCACGTGCCGACTTAGTAGCTACATAAATTAATGCTCTGCTTTCCACTTTTTAAAAACTTCTAGCAGCTCAAGCAGCTTTTGGTTTTGATGGATTTTGGTGGATGTGTGTTGTCAGCATAGAAAAAGTTGAGTTTGGGCAATTATCTGCATAATTATATCATTTTGGGGCCAATCAAAATAATGAATCTTCAAAATAGATGTACTCAGGTTTTGCTCTCGTTAGTATTTGTTTGAATCATTTTACTAAACTCTTCATGTTTATCATATTATTCAGATAAACGTTATGCCTCCGTTTCATTTATATTTAAAATGTAATTAATAATAATTCATTAGAACAGAGTAGCTCATTTTTTTCTTTTTTAATAATATATTTTTTGTTATAAAAAAGGATGTGTCTTATTGTAGGCATTTATAAAATACATATGAGAAAAATACAATACAAATTACTTGTAACTCTACTGTCCAGAGTCAATACATTGGTGCATTTCAGTATTTTCCTTATGAATATAATCTAAAGTAAATGTTACAGTATAGTTCAACCCATTTCAATATGGCTTTTTCCCCCACTACTCCAGAAAATTTATCTCACTGAGCCTTTTGTATCTTCGTTGTTGTTAAATTTAATAAAAACCTCTAAATACATTTTTATCTGCCTTGGCTTTCCCTAAATAATTATCATTATATATTTCAGTATCTCTGAGATCTTATTTATCTTTGCAGTACTAGCACAGTAACTGGCACATGGTATGGCTCCTTTGATATTTTGTTGAATAAATGATGATGTCCTTAACCTTCAAACAATCTCTCCATTTTATATTATTGTCTACTTTCCACTATTTGTGTGAAAGAGTGCTCAAAATCCCTTTTATTTTTCTCTTGTTCTTTGCTACATTCAATGCTAGTGACTTTCTTCTCTATACCTTCATCTTTCACAATCTACCTGACTCTCCACACACTCTTTTATTTCAATTGTCATCTGGATAGCTATCTTTCCTAAATCAAAATCCATTATAGATCTTCTCTTTCCAGATTCATAAATGTGACTGTCTACTGTCATTTTCCACTTTGACACACACATCTCAGAAACATCTTAAGCCAAAAAAAAAATACTCTCACCTCCCCCAAAATAACTTCATCTCTCTGTGAGGTCTTTAGGAATAATCTGACAAAAATGGGCTTGACTGTGGGGAATGATGAGACCCCAGTTGTAGGTGAAAAAAGAGAGGAATTGAAGACAATCTGGAGGAATAAGTGCCCATGATGGTTACTTTTAAGATAAATGCATCAGCAAACTAAACTGTTTATTAAGAGTGTGTCAATTTAGGTTTTACATTTCAAGATTTGGGGAAGTGTGGACATAAAGGTTCCTGTGAAATGGGTTGGGATTCAGAGAGAGACTTGGTTAGGGTATTAACCAAGAAACCTAGATAGAACTCCATAGCTGTAGACTGGATTAATAAACCAAACTAGTTAGAAAATAGCTATAACTCTGTTCCAGAAAGTCCAACCTGTGAATATAGCCACTTATACACCAAAAGAAAGTCTTATTGCAAAATTATGTATTTCTTAACTAAAACTGTATTTTCCAAAATGCATCCTGCAGAACACTAGTGATTCACTAGCTGGATTTATACAGAAAGGGAACGGACTTAGATAGTCAAATTAATTTAGGAAAGCTGGGATAAAAAATAATTTTATGAAAGAATTGTCAGAGACTTCAGTATGATAATGTGTATTGGAAACTCCAAGAGGAAGCTGTAGTGTGCAGGGTTTCCTGAATACATTTAACAGCCATAGTTCATTCTCTGAGTCCACTTCTGTATTGTAAATAAATTTGTTTGTATCATTTATTTTTAGAATCCTCATATAAACAATATCATATGATATTTGTCTTTGTCTGACTTACTTCACTCAGTATGATAATCTCCAGGTCCATCCATGTTGCTACAAATGGCATTACTTTTTTCTTTTTTATGGCTGAGCAATTTTCCATTGTATATATGTACCACATCTTCTTTACCTATTCACCTGTCGATGGACATTTAGGTTGTTTCCATGTCTTAGCTATTGTAAACAGCACCAAACAGATTCACAGACATAGAGAATGAGCTTATGGTTACCAGGGGGGAAGGGTGTGGAAGGGATAGTAAGGGAGTTTGGGATTGACTCTACACTACTATATTTAAAATGGATAACCAACAAGGATCTACTGTATAGCACAGGGAACTCTGCTCAATATTCTGTAATCACCTAAATAGGAAAAGAATTTAAAAAAGAATAGATACATGTATATGTATAACTGAATCACTTTGTTGTACACCTGAAACTAACACAACATTGTTAACTATACTCCAATAAAAAATAAAAATTAAAAAATATATATATTTAAGAGCAATTCCTATTTTTTAAAAGAAGAATATACTAAGGAATAAAGAGACTTGTGAATTAACTTTGAAACATACTGCTGAAAATAGTTTCAGGAAATCCAACTGCATATCCACGGTACTAAGTAAAACAAGATTTTAAAAAATGCAGTACACTGAGCGCCTGGTGGCGCAGTGGTTGAGAATCTGTCACCAATGCAGGGGACACGGGTTCGAGCCCTGCTCTGGGAAGATCCCACATGCCACGGAGCAACTAAGCCCGTGTGCCACAACTACTGAGCCTGCGCGTCTGGAGCCTGTGCTCTGCAATAAGAAAGGCCGCGATAGTGAGAGGCCCGCGCACGGCGGTGAAGAGTGGCCCCTGCTCGCCACAACTAGAGAAAACCCTCGCACAGAAATGAAGACCCAACACAGCCCAAAATAAATAAATTTATTTTTTAAAAAAATGCAGTATACTAAACAATGAAAAATAAACTCTGTAAAGTATATTCTAACTTTTTCTCAGCTATTTTTCTATGTTGGCAATAAATCAATAGTTATCATCATAGTTGCCCCAGCAAAAATAAATAAAAGCTGATGGTTATTTTCTACATAATGAAAAATTATAATATGTGCTTCAGATTTCGATATGCATATTTAATTGTTCACAAATACCGAATCTATATACACACACGGAGTAGATATACATATAAATAAAGTATAAACCTCTCTCTTAAATATGCTAAGAGATTGTAGTTCAACAACCAGCTCTAATCCAAATATGAAACAGTTTTTTTGAGAAAGCAGTGAGATGGAAAGAACACTTCAGAATTACAGAAACTTTAGTTAAGTAATTAACTGAAGTAATTAATTTGATTAGTATTTAATGTAACTTACCCAATTTACAGATTAAAGGACAGGGATACTAATACGGAATTCATCTTAGTATATGCAGATATAATTCCCTTAATTACATTTAAGATAATGTACGATTAAAAACTCTTAGCAAACAAAAAACAGAAGGGACTTAACCTAAAAAAAGGGCATTTATTTTAAAAAATTAAAAGAAAAACTATTAAGACCAACATACTTATTAAAATAATCCTTAATAAGACCAGAAATTTTTTAAAAGTTTGCTATTTTCAATTCTATTAGGATTGTAGTGGAGTCCTAGTCAGTGTAGTTGAAAAAATAAAAAAATAAAATCTATGATTGGAAAGGTGAGCAAAACTCTTTGTTTTTAATGGCGTGATTGTCTATATAGAAAGTTCCACGTGCAATTTTGTTATTAGAATAAATAAGGGTGACTCAACCAAAAGAAGGAGTTGACATATGACACACAACCGTAATTCTTTAGGCCAAAATGTTTGGTTAGAAAATGTATATTTTTTAATTAACATTTAGGACGTCAATAAAAAATATATTAAAGCCCTTTATAGAATAAATTATTTTACTGAAAACATTAAACAATTTAAAATAAATGGTGACCTTGACTGTATTTTGGAGAGAATTCTCTATCATAAATATATCAGTGTTCCCCAAACTAGGCAATCAAATCAGTGCAATTCCAATCCAAATCCCAACGGGGTTCTTTATAGAACCTGATAAGTTGATTTTAAATTGCATATGAAAGAAAAAAGAACCAAGATGTATGAGAGATCCCAGAGGAAGAACTAGGTGGGGAAATTGGCGAATGAAGAAAATGTTTGCCGTGATAGAATCTAGCAAATCATCTAACAGTTCAAGCAAACTGAGACTAAAAGTTGAGCAATGTTATACAGTAAACGCAGAACGTCACTGACATCACCATAGATCTCAGGGACTGGTGAGGCCCGTGCAGGTGAGGATGTATTTCAAGAGAGGAATTTGGGAGAGTGCATAGAGATTACTTTTTGAGGAATTTTGAACCATACAAAGGAGAGAAATGGCTGAAGGATTATTGCAGTCAAAAGAGTTGTGCTTGTTTCTTGGGTTTAAAGATAGGAAAACAACAGCATTCTTTTCTGCTGATGAAAATAAACCAGCAAAGCAAAACCAATTGATGGAAGAGGGGAGAAAACCCTTGGACCAATGCCCTTGAGTAGCTAAAAGAATATATGATATAGTAGTTGATATATTCCAAAGTTTTTGTTTGTTTCTTGGTTTATTTTTAAGTAGAAAATGACAGAACAAGCATGCTCTGTCATATGCATGTATACCTGCAGGAACTTTATTGTGATTTTTGTCAATTATTAGCAAAATAACTTTAGACAATTTATTTACACTTGAATTCAGCGTTCACCTGTGCAATCATTCCTTCTTGTGAGGCTGTTGAGTGAATTAAGCATGATAATATATGTATAACACCTAACAATTTATTTTCAAGTAAAACATTTAGGCTCTCAAATAATGACATCTGATTTTTAAATGATAAAATCAATTCCTTCATCCTTGAAATATTTTTAATTGTTATCATCATTTAAAGTCTCAAATGTAATGTCTATAGCTGTTTAGCGGTCTCTTAAAATAGAATATATTCTGCTAAGAAAGATCCTCACTGATATCCAATGATAGATAACATTAGAAATGTTATCTCAAACAACAGCTTCACTTCTTTTAATACGCAACCATCCGCAGTTTATACTTAGTTGGGTCATTTTGTTTCTAGTACAGGTATTAAACTCTAATGTCCGAAAAATCACTTTTAAAAGTTATTAACTATAGCTTGATCTGTATTAAGGCATTTGCATATACTTGCTAAATTTAAGTTAAATCATATTTAATTTTTTTTTTACTTTAAAGTTGTAATTATGAATTCCCATTTTCACTTACAAGTGTCCTTAGAATTAAATCTGAGAGCAGATGATCATCTCTCAAGATCAGAATTTGTACCAAAGACAATCTTGCCTGTGTTTAGTGGTCAGCATAATAGTCAATGCTCCTTACTAATTGGATATATAATTGCCATCATTACTAATTTAAGTGTCTAAAGCGTATTATTTTCTTTCCATTTTTCTCTTTTTAGTGCAAATGCTCCTTGGCCTCCACAATTATTATAAGTTGCACATTATTGAGTATCTGGATCATCACACACACTTTAAAATTCCAACAGCTAAAGTGACATTATATCTGAATTTTAACACACACACACACACACACAAGGAGACGCATGCTTTTACAGTTTCTAAGCAGAATTTTCAAAAGCTTTTTGTTTTCTTTCAAAATTACACAACTGGAGTGTGAACATTACTGTTCTCAAGATATTGCATATTTTAGAGTCAAAATGATTTACTGAGAAAATTCAAGACATTGACATTCCCATGGTGGTGCCCCAATTACAGAGCTTCCATAATTATGTCTGAAACAAAACCTGCCAGCAGAGTTGAAAGCTTTAGTGATAGTATTTGAATGCATTGAAGAGCAGTGAAGAGCCTTCATCGGCCTCAGTGGGGAAAAACTTGTCTAGTGACTGGTCTGTGGGAGATAAACAAAACGTATTCTAATGTGATCCAAAGTTAATGAACTTTCAAGCATCCACAGAAAGAACAAAATTCAAATGCACACATCAGTGATTTATATAGCTATAACTTAATTATTTGGGGGGAATTTCCATTTGTGTTATATATTCTATTATCGATGTAACTCAATTGGATTGCCTTCTTATATTTGCATTTTAATGCACTAAGAGGATTTAATTTGAACTTTTCTCCCACAAGGCTATTCCAAATGGAAATTTATTTCTAGGTTGCTATTTGATCTGTATTCCATTCGTTATAATCAAACATGTCAGAGTATGCTATATTGCATACAATCACTCAGAGTATATGATTAGTATGGAATCAAACTCAACTTAAATTTTTAAGTAACTTTGTCAGCTCTGGAGAATGACACCAAATCCAAAGTTGTGTTTCTTCATGATGAGGTTGTAAATATAAAGGACATCATGGTCATTTTGAAAATTTATATTATCATCATATTATCATTATACAAATATAATGATCAGTGAGAAAAAAGTGAATTTATATTACATCAAGGAGGCAGTACAGAAAAGCAAAAAGAATTAAGAAATATCCAATATACACATATTATTGTGATCTGGTATGTTAAATGGACATTTTTAAAAACCTATTTTCTGTTTTGAAATTTCCTTATACAATGCTTATAAAGGTGTATATTTTGGAATGTGAACCTTGTTCTATACAGTAGATATTCACATAAAATTATTGTTATAGGTTGTAAATTAAGAAGTGAGAATCCTCAAAAATGAAACAAACATAAGTTTCTATATAATACAATAGCATTTTAAATAAACGTGTATCCAATACCATTATGCACACACACACACAAATGCAAATTCATACAAGCATGCACACTTACATGTAGAGAGAATTATAAACTTATAAAATATGAAATTTTTTTTTTTACAATTAACAGAAATCTTATAATCATCTCAACTTCTTTAATGGAATTTAAGATATAAAAATAAAACACATATTTAGAAACATATAGGGCAAAATGCCTATGCAATATTACAAGTAGGTATGATAAAAATAAAACTTTCTTTTCAAAATATCTATAAAAATACGTTTATAAAGGGTTTGTACAGTTTAGAGTCAAGATTGTCTAGGTTACATAACAAACAATTCGAAAATCTCAGGAACCTATTTTTTTATTGCATGTTTTTACCTGTGGTATGCACTCACTGATGGTTGGCAGGAAAAAAGTCTTTTCCTGGAGTCACTAGAAAAAGGAACTGATGGAGAGTCCCCAGTCTTATGACATTGTTATCTCATAGGCATCAGGACGTGCCATAGAGGGGAACAAAACAGAAAGAATGGGGCACCTGCTCTTCAATGCTTCCAGAGAGGAGTGACCCTGGTGTATCTACTCACAAATCACGTGACCACAGCTCACTTTAAGGGGATAAGACCGTGTAATCTCTGTGTGCTCAGACGGTGAAGAGAATAAAGAATTGGTGAGAAGTAATAATTTCTACCACACTACAGGACCTTTCATATTGTAAAGCTTATACTATCCTGAATGTGTATTATGACTCTCCAAAGCTGTATTGAAGTTCCTTAAACTTTTTGAACAAGCGACTTATTTTTTTAAGTGGGATATTTTTGCACTAAATTTCTATGAACATACCTTTAAATAGTAGTTAATGCTGTATTTCAACTCTGTGACAGATAAATAGACAAAAATTTTTTCACAATTGCACTTTAGCAATTAAAATCTTGATGTTCTTTTATTACTAAAATATAACTAATCATAATAATTTCTTACTCATATAGCTTGACAGGGAAGGAAATAATAATGAAGTTCTGGAACCCAGACCTTAACCCATTAAGCACCCAATGTTATTTTCATTCTAACCCTTGGATGGGGATGTCTACATACTTAATAACACCTATATATCTTTACCTGTATATATCTATGTATCAATCGATTTATGTATTAATCTATCATCTATCTCTCTAGATAAAGAATACTTCTTCTTTAATTGAAATACCTGTGAAGCTTTGAGGTGAATCTATTTTAATGAAGGGTCAAATATAGAATTTTCTTTCTAGAATAAATTCCTTAATAATGACTTTCTGTCATAATTTCTGCACTCCTTATACAAGGGAGTATTAAAATATGTTCAAATCTATGATTTTCTTTATAGCAAAAAAATACTGATTATCCAAAAATAAATCACTTATTAATAAATAAGTTATCTATAAATTAACTAAGTTTCTTATCACATTTTCTTTGTTTCCAGCTCATTTTTAAAGATTTTTATAGTTTTTTTTAAGTTTTAGATTCACAGAAAAGTTTCTGTGAAAAGGTAGTATATATACTGTGCTAGGTCATAACTATATACCTAACACCTAGTATCTCCACTGTAAACATCTTATTACTATGATACGTTACCAACACCAAAATATTATTATTAACTAAAATCTGTACTATATTTTTAGTTTTAGTTCTACCGAATGTCCCTTTTCTTCCCCAAGATCTCTTTGAAGACATCACATTACATTTGGTGATGTTGTTTCTGTATGCTCCTCTTAACTATGCTCTTGCTAGTCTTCTAGTCTTTTATTTTTTTCAAAATTTTGTAAATATATATATATTTATTTTGCGGTACGCGGGCCTCTCACTGCTGTGGCCTCTCCCGTTGCGGAGCACAGGCTCTGGACGCGCAGGCTCAGCGGCCATGGCTCACGGGCCCAGCCGCTTCGCGGCATGTGGGATCTTTCCGGACCGGGGCACGATCCCGTGTCCCCTGCATCGGCAGGCGGACTCTCAACCACTGCGCCACCAGGGAAGCTCTGTAAATGTTTCTATCTGGGAATTAGTTTCTAAACTTATCTATTTCTTTTTAGGTCACTCTCCCTAGCTTAACACAGAAATGTTGCTTTTCAAATAATGCCAATCAAGTCCAAATTCGAGAAGCATTTCACAAGTAGCTGTTTTCACAACAGGCAAAAACTGGATTTTAAATCTACAACAATTCTTTGATGCTTGGCATTTCCAAGTGTGTCTTATAAAAAAGCTGTAAGATTTCTTTGTTCTACAGAATTATACATTCACTTTATTATCATGAGAAAATATTGGGTTGGTCAATATTTTCATTCAGGTTTTTCTGTAAGATCTTATGGAAAAACCTAAATGAAATTTCTGGCCAACCCAATACAAAATAGAGTGATAAATCCAAACTGGATTCACATTTCTATACACCATTTAAGTTAAAATTCTACTGGAGATCAATTCACTATTCTTTCTCTGAAGAAGCTTTCTAGAAGCATTTTTTTAATTGCTTGTGTGTCATTTCTTTAGTTTGCCTATTTGCTTAGGTAAATGACAGGCATAAATGACTGATCCATCTTCATTGCCTACATCACAGTCTGAGTTACCTAGAATCTGGCAGGTTGTTGGTTAATATTCAGTGAAGTTTGATATCTAAAACCAATAAATAAATACTTAAACAGTGAAGCTGTCTGAACCTTCACATATTAGATGAGTTTATGAACAAATTATACTGTTCCCTACTGGGTGATCGGTTCTTCCCTCTGATACCCACAACTAGTTTATCATTAAAAAAATCCTCAAGTGTAATTCAAATTAAGGTGAGATCAAAGGCACTATTGATATTTTTTAGTGTGTTAATTATTGTGTCACCCTAAATTCTGTTCTGTCTTGAATTTGGTATTTTACTGCATTTTCAACCATTATATCTAGTATATACATGATTCTAATAGGACTTCAACTTTTAATATGTCAACATAATACTCTATCGAAAATGTAGTTATCTACATATTAATAATCATAAAAATTCCAACTGATATGAGAGTTTTAGAGGCTATATATATATATCAGATGGTATAAAAATAAAACATTATGTATTTCAAGTTAAACATGATTAGAGTATTCATTGTCAATAATAAATTATCATATGTGTAGTTCACTCTCAAAAAGATAATTGTGTTCATCTTAAACATGTAAAAAGTATTATACAATGTAGCTCAAAAAATGATATAAACTTCTTGAAGTCCGTGTGATTTATTACCATACTTTTATTTTCTGAGTCAGGCATTATTAAATTGCATTACAAAAGGAATGATCCCACAAACTATTTTATAACTGAATACACCTTATATAATTTGAAATGAATTTTAAGTGCTATAATGCTTACAACGGGGTAAACTCTTGAGAAGTAACATATTTAGTACTCAGCCTGAAAATATACGTAAAAATGGAAAACAATCAAACAAAGCAATGTTTGACATTACTTTTTCCAAGTTTGTAAGGAAAAATATTGCAAAGTCCAAATCAAATCCTTTTGTTTGTATCCTTCACCATTTATATGATCATAGCTATGAGGCTCATAAATGGAACTCTAGTATTCAAACCTTATTACAATAACAATCCCCTCCAATTAAGAGGCTGAATATCTCTCAATGGATATAAGGATTATACACAAAAGTATGGAAGTGTGGAGTGATGAAATGAGGCCCGTAAGTAGTTGAGTTCAATTACAATTAAAATAAAATGGCTTAATCTTATTTTTCTTATTATTGAATCTGATGAAAATAAAGATTCCATCACTGAAAACTCAATGTGGATTCAGTCAAATAGTCTATATATTTAAATCTACATTTATATATGTATATGTATGCACATATTTAATTTTATTGGAAAAATAAGATGATTTTAAAAATATTTTTGTTCCTGGTGAAAATGATACCTTGTGATTTTACTTAATGTGTAAGTCAGTTTCAATATTATGTTCAATTTGTCATTTGTTGTTTTGTTTGCTTTTTGGCCACACCTTGCAGCATGCATGTGGAACTTCCTTGACCAAGGATTGAACCTGTGGCCCCTGGCATGGAGTCTTGTCCACTGGAACACTAGGGAAGTCCTGTTATCTGTTTTTAAGATACAATATTTGGAGTGTGCCAGAAATAGAAAATTGGATATTCCACCATTTACTGATACGACTTGAATGAAAAACAGAGATAAAATTGTATTAACAAAATTAATTTTATTTTCCCTGTAATTTAGGGAAAGTTTTAATTCATAGTGCTTTTGCCTTTTGTAAAATTGAGAAATTTAGAATTTCTCAATTCAAAAATAATGGATAGGGCTTCCCTGGTGGCGCAGTGGTTGAGAGTCCGCCTGCCGATGCGGGGGACACGGGTTTGTGGCCCGGTCCGAGAAGATCCCACATGCCGCGGAGCGTGAGCCGTGAGCCTGTGAGCCATGGCCGCTGAGCCTGCGCGTCCGGAGCCTGTGCTCCGCAACAGGAGAGGTCACAACAGTGAGAGGCCCGCGTACCGCAAAAAAAAAAAAGATAATCAGGATTGCATTGGAATAAAATATCTTTGTTAAGAATTTTAGACATGCAAGAGATGAGTTGCTCTGTAGAAATACTTACTTGAGAAATCCAAGCGCTCTCTAGAAAAAATGCTGAACATGGTGGTGCATTTTTATTGAAAACTTTAGACATTGAAAAAAATCAGCTTGCCTGGAAAATATGAACTAAAACTTCAGTGTTCTTCATATACAGACATTGGGCCTTTAACCTCCGAAGAAGCCTTGGGCTCAGCCTCAGTTCTACCTTAAAAGCTCTTTACAGCTTTAGTAAAATAATTTATATGGTATCTAAAATTGTGCTTGAAACCCAATACTTGCTCAATAAACTATTATTATTATTTCATAGAATCCAATTTTCACTGATTCTGTAAAATCAAGTTTCTCTTAGATTAACAGTCAAAGAACATACAGGAAGATTTACAACAAAAGAATTATTTCTAAGAGGTTTATTAAAACACCACATTCACTAATAAGGAATTGTAAATAAAAGCTCACACTTAAGGAGGAAGATGAAAGAAATGAACAGAAGTAAGACAACAATAAATATATCTTGAATTTTAAAAGATCTAGAAATTTTAATTTTCATTATTAGTTTAAGAAAATCACAACACTATGGTCAAATATCTCAAACCTTACTAGCATAAATACATTGATGTTATCATTTTAGAAAATAATATGACATAGGTATCTCTAATCTTAAGAATGACAAGTGATTTTACTAAGTAATTTAACCTCTGGGAAATTTTATAACAATAAAAGCTTTGGATGGATTTCAAATACACATTTCAAGAGTTTGTAGATCGCTTAATGTTCATATAAAAACTGCATGACATTTAGGTCTTTAATCCATTTTGAGTTTATTTTTGTGTATGTTGTTAGGAAGTGTTCTAATTTCATTCTTTTACATGTAGTTGTCCAGTTTTCCCAGCACCACTTATTGAAGAGGCTGCTTTTCTCCATTGTATATTCTTGTATATATTTGTCATAGATTAGGTGACCATAGGTGCATAGGATTATCTCTGGGCTTTCTATCCTGTTCCATTGATCTATATTTCTGTTTTTGTGCCATACCCTACTGTTTGGATTACTGTAACTTTGTAGAGTCTGAAGTCAGGAAGTCTGATTCCTCCAGCTCCATTTTTCTTTCTGAAGATTGCTTTGGCTATTTGGGGTCTTTTGTGCTTCCATACAAATTGTAAAATTTTTTGTTCTAATTCTGTGAAAAATGCCATTGGTAATTTGATATGGATTAAAGACCTAAGTGTAAGGCTGGATACTATAAAACTCTTAGAGGAAAACATAGGCAGAACACACTTTGACATAAATCGCAGCAAGGTCTTTTTTGATCCATCTCCTAGAGTAATGAAAATAAAAACAAAAATAAACAAATGGGATCTAATTAAACTTAAAACCTTTTAAGCAAAGGAAACCATAAACAAAACAAAAAGATAACCCTCGGGCTTCCCTAGTGGCGCAGTGGTTGAGAGTCCGCCTGCCGATGCAGGGGACATGGGTTCATGCCCCGGTCCGGGAGGATCCCATATGCCGCGGAGCGGCTGGGCCCGTGAGCCATGGCTGCTGGGCCTGCACGTTCGGAGCCTGCGCTCCGCAACGGGAGAGGCCACAACAGTGAGAGGCCCACATACCGCTAAAAAAAAAAAAAAAAAAGATAACCCTCAAAATGAGAGAAAATATTTGCAAATGAAGCAACAGACAAGAGAGTAATCTCCAAAGTATACAAACAGTGCATGCAGCTCAATATCAAAAAAACAAATAACCCAATCAAAAAATGGGTGGAAGACCTAAATAGACATTTCTCCAAAGAATACATACAGATGTCCAAAAAGCACATGAAAAGCTGTTCAACATCACCAATTATTAGAGAAATGCAAATCAAAACAACACTGAGACATCACCTCACACCGGTCAGAATGGCCATCATCAAAAAATCTACAAACAATAAATGCTGGAGAGGGTGTGGAGAGAAGGGATCCCTCCTACACTTTTGGTGGAAATGTAAATTGGTACAGCCACTATGGAGAACAGTATGGAGTTTCCTTATAAAACTAAAAATAGAACTATCATATGACCCAGCAATACCACTCCTGGGCATATACCCAGAGAAAACCATAATTCAAAAAGACACATGCACCACCAACGTTCATTGCAGCACTATTTACAATAGCCAGGACATGGAAGCAACCTAAGCGTCCATCAACAGAAGAATGGATAAAGAAGATCTGGTACACATATACAATGGAATATGACTCAGCCATAAAAAAGAACAAAATAATGTAATTTACAGCAACATGGATGGACCTAGATATTTTCATACTGAGTGAAGTAAGACAGACACAGGAAGACAAATATCATATGATATTGCTTGTATATGAAATCTTAAAAAAAAGGGGTACAAATGAACTTATTTACAAAACAGAAGTAGTCACAGATGTAGAAAACAAACTTATGGTTACCAGGGGTTAAGGAGTGGGGGGAGCGATAAATTGGGAGATTGGGACTGACATATACACACTACTATATATAAAATAGATAACTAATAAGAACCTGCTATATAGCACAAGGAACTCTACTCAATACTCTGTAATGGCTTATATGGGAAAAGAATCTTAAAAAAAAAAAGGTGGATATATGTATATGTATAACTGATTCACTTTGCTGTACACCTGAAACTAACACAACATTGTAAATCAACTGTACTCCAATAAAAATTTTAAAGAAGAATAAAAAATAAGTAAAAAATTAACTGCATGACAAACAATAGTCAATAGTAAATTTACAAATAGTAAATAAATATAAATTTTACTAAAATGAAAGTTTACTATTTCAAATATGCTACTACTAAATTTAAATGTCCTATAGAAAAAAGCAATTAATTATTAAAATGTCATCAGGCAAGGAAAGAATCTATTAATTTAGTATTAAATCAGGACTAATAATACGATCACTGTGAAACCATGTTAAGAAATTATTAGTAATAATATTTATTTCCTTTACAAGGATGCTGTTATGTCATAGCTCATTCTTACATCTTGGTTAGGTTTTCAATTTAAATATTCAGATATATTTAATACTCTCTGATCCATAGAAAAATATAAAATTTTAATTTTGAAAAAATTTAATTAGAAAATTTTATATTTGCAGCAGAACTTTGAAAAATCATGTGAGGAAGTCCCTCTCAAAAATAACCCCAAATAGTTGCTGCTTCCAAATTTATAAACTTTATAAATATGGGACATGGCTCTTCGTATGAAGTTGCTAATTAAAAACAGTCTGTTTGGGCTTCCCTGGTGGTGCAGTGGTTGAGAGTCCGCCTGCAGATGCAAGGGACACGCGCTCGTGCCCCGGTCCGGGAAGATCCCACATGCCGCGGAGCGGCTGGGCCCGTGAGCCATGGCCGCTGAGCCTGCGCGTCCGGAGCCTGTGCTCCGCAACGGGAGAGAAAACAGTCTGTTTAAGGTTTTCACATTTGGGAGGATGATGCTACAAGCGCTGGGTTAGAACAAAATTCCAGTGTATTTAGGCAAACCAGTACAATTTTAGGATATGGCCTGCCATATTCTTAGGACTATCACAGATTTTATTTAAGACTACTGATGTTTCATAAAAGTCCCTTGAAAATTAGGCCTCTAGTGTTCATGTTCTCTTTTCTGTGTCAAGAGCCCTGTACGAAGATCTAAAACCTAGTGCAGCAAAAGCCTGGAGATCAGATCAGGGTCCTTATTGTTTTCCAATACTTTACAAATCAATCCCATTTACTTTCCGTAATAAATAGCACAAAGAAACTTAAAGAGAAATAGTGCAGCTTCGTTAATTATTTAAATAATTGTGAATTTCCCAACTTCAAAAAGATTACTTTGCACTTAAGAAATCTTTATTTCCCGTAATACGTGAAGAAGATGGTTTTTGAGGAAAAGCATAATGACATTAGGAAGCTAGTATCAAAATATCCTCACTGCCTTCTTGAGCTCCTTCTCCTGACTTTCAGACAGTTGTTAACCTAACTGAAATGTTCAACAAAACATACATAATTAACAAGACGTCCAGCTGAGTGCTAGCATCCGGAACCGTTTTCATAGGTGGACACACACTTCTACTCCAGACATTACCAGTTAAGCTGTACTTTTTGTGCACAGACAGGGAAACAAACTCGGAATGTTATTTCCCTTCCTCAGGCCTCAGGAAACTTGGGAAATAGGACACTTGCCAAAAGAAAATAAACAGTTGTAGAAGACAATTATTTGAATTATTTGTTATCATGAATTGTAAACACATAGACTTAAAATGCAAAGAATTTTCTAGAAATTTTTCTCTTCACTTTTTTGTTTTTTTAGCTCAATTAATTATGGCTTCATGAGAAAGCTCACCAAAGGAAATAAGTCAGGCAAAGCACTGGCACAATTTGTGCAAGTTCTTTCAAGGCTTACTTTTTTGTAAACATGTTATTTTTTGAGCCTCTGCCAAAGATTTGAGCTATTGTGCATCTAATTGTTACGTTTATTTTGTTAAATTGTGTGTGCATTTTTATCACATTTATTTTCTTTTGCTTTTTCCTTACATAGTTCCATGCTGTCACACTTTTTGGTAAAAAGAACATAATTAATAAACACTGTGGTTTTTCAAGCATGTGCACAAACACAAAAGACATTCTAAGCATTTCTCTTTCCCTAATAATGCCATAGTGTCTGGGATAATGGATCATTTGATAGAAGTACTAGCCCACTGGATCATTGATTCAAAGGAACACCGATTTTAGAGCACTTAAGTTTTCTATGAAAAAATATGAAGTTCTGAACAAATAAACTGTACAATGCACAAAGAGTACAAACTAATTTTCAGATTCACTTTAAGTCCCAGGATTTAGATGCAACACGCTCTGTATAGTGTGTTTAAAAGTGGAAAGAAAAATTGATCTAAATAAGAGTTTAAATATATTGTAGAACCAAACAAAGAAGGAAGCTAATTTTCATTAATGAGAAAATCACAAATAAAAAGAAGAAATTTTTTTTTTATGGTGACAGCCTTTGAGTTTTTACCTATGATTGGATATTAAGAATGAGAGGGAGAAACCCTCCTACACTGTTGGTGGGAATGTAAATGGTGCAGCCACTATCAAGAACCATATGGTGGTTCTTTAAAAAACTAACAGAGTTACCATATAATCCCGCAATCCCACACTTGGGCCTATATCCAGAAAAAGATTATAATTTGAAGATACGTGCATCCATTCCAATGTTCATTGCAGCACTGTTTACAGATAGCCAGGACATGGTAGCAACCTAAATGTCCATTGACAGATGAATGGAAAGAAGATGTGGTACATATATACAATGGAATATTACTCAGCCATAAAAAAAGAATGAAATCATTCCATTTGTAGCAACATAGATGGACCTAGAGATTGTCATACTAAGTGAAGTAAGCCAGACGAGAAAGACAAATATCATATGATATCGCTCATATATGGAATCTAAAAAAAAAAAAGATACAAAAGAACTTATTTACAAAACAGAAATAGACCCACAGACATAGAAAACACAAAGGTGAAAGGAGGAGGAGGGATAAATTAGGAGTTAGGGTTTAACATATGCATATTACTATACATAAAATAAATAAACAACAGGTCCTACTGTATAGCACAGGGAACATTATTCAATACTTTGTATTGAAACTATAAGGAAAAGAATCTGAGAAAGAATATATATGTATTATATATATATATATATATATATATATATATATATCTGAATCACTTTGCTGTATACCTGAAACCAACACAACATTGTAAATCAACTATACTTCAATTTAAAAAAAAGAAAAAAGAACAAGAGAGATATTCCAAAGAAGACATTTAATGGATCAAAAGGTACACAAATAAATGAGATGCTTAACATCATTAATCATCAGGAAGATGCAAAGAGATCACCTCACACCTTCTGGATGGTTAGTATCAGAAAGACAACAAATTACGAGTTCTGGGGAAGATGTGGAGAAAAGGTTAATCCTTGTGCACTGTTAAAAGAAATGGAAACTGGTGCAACCACTTTAAAAAACAGTATGGAGGCTCCTTAAAAAATGTAAAATAAAACTGCCGTATAATCTGTCACTCCTACTTCGGGGTATTTATCCAAAAGAATTGAAAAAGATATGTGCACACCCATGCTCATTGCAGAATTATTCACAATAGCCTTAAGTGATGTTAACTTATCAGAAACTACCTAATGACTATTTTAGAACAGCAGAGTTGGCTCCTATGCTGACCCTTATCTTAGGCGGCACTCAGCCCTTAGTAATCTTTTCCCTGTTGTCCTTTTTATCATAACACTGGTCAATGCCTGATATTATCCTTTGTCTTTACTGGTTTGCTTGTCATCTATCTTTCCACAGAAAGAGTAGAGCAGGAACTTTGTCTCTCATTCCTGCTCAACCCCCAGAAACTGAAAGGGCATCTGAAACATGGTAGGTATATAATTAATATTACTGAATTAATAGTTTATTTTATAATAAATATGATCTTACTGTTTTAAGAAAATTATTGTTTATTAAAATTAAAAATTGAATTTATACACTAATTTCCTTTAGCTTTTGTCAAAATAAAATTACCTTAATGATATACAAACTATAAAAGGTATAAGTCCAATGAAATTTTTCTGTTAATTAATGTTTGTAAATTGTGTGATTATTTACCAATCTTCAGACCAAATAAGCAAGAACAAAATTATTGGTACCATATGTGTGACATTCTTTTAAATTGTGAAATTTTTCTTTCAAAGTAAATATAAAATAAATTTCTTGCATTTTTCCTAAATAGCAAATGGAAACATTTTCACCTTTTATGTAAGTTCTATATCATCTGTAAAGCATAATATTAAGTATAAATTCCTGAATTTTCATGGAAAGATCCCGTGTTGCATGAAATAAGATAATAATAAAAAACGCTTTGTGTGGTTTTTCAATTAGCCAGAGATCAAGGACAAACACATGAAAACAGAGCAGAATACCTAAATCTAAAATCTAGAAATATTAACAGACTGTAAATCTGTTACAGTCTCAGGTGTGCAAAACACAGTACAAATTTATTATAATCTTCCATGTATAAAAACACTACATAATAGAAGCAAATGTAAAAAGAATTAACTTCAGTGAAGATTAAATAATAATGTGTATTTGAAATAATTGTAAACCACAAAGTTTTATACACATGGTAGGAACTCCTAAGCTTCTTCCTTTAAAAATAGATTAAGATTACTTGGATAGAGCAGCCTAAGACAGATTTTAACATCCCCAAACAATGCCAAACTGTCCACTGCATATAATCCGGGTCATACATGCCAGGGAGGAGAAAGAAGGACTCAGAGGCCCCACAATAATGAGGAAAGACTCGAAAGTTCAATAGAACTTGAACTAAGCCCAGTAGACAGAATTCGAGCGTGAATCCCAATGACCCACATTCTTGTATAACCACCTCATCTTATGTATAAGCAGAACCTTTAACATGCTTTTGACCAACGGAATACGGCAAGGGTGATGTGATATTGCTCTTTTGGTTATGTTCTATGGCAAAGAGGATAGATCTTAAGAAGCAATTAAGGTTTCAAATCAGTTCATTTTATGTATGTCAAAAAGGAGATTTTTCTCTCTTGACCTGATCCAATGAGGTTTCTTTTAAAGAAAAGCAATTCTAGAGGTCAGACCAAAGAAGTCATTGAGATGCTTTCAGGCCTCAAAGAAGCAACCTCCCGTGAGTTCTGAGCTGCAAAGAAATAAATCCTACCAACAGCCTGGAGGAGGAATCAGAACCTCAAATAAGAGCCCAGCCCTGGATGAAACCTGGATGTGAGATCCTGAGCAAAGGATCCAGCTAGCTTGTACCCAGACTTGTGACCCATGAAAACTGTGAGATAATAACAGTTTAAGCCAATAAGATTATGGTAATTTTTATGCAACAATCTAAAATAAATACATACAGAAAAATTTGACATCTTGGTGATATCCAGGGTGACAGTGACATGTCATTTGTTGCAACAAAAACTACAGAGACTGAAAAGCACACATGAGCACAATATGCTCTTATACTGTGAGAAAACTTGTCTGGAAACAAGAGTGGGTTATAGGTTGGGATTATTGAAAATACAGCAGTCCAGAAAAGACATCGTGCTTATATACTGGGAAGGAATCATACTTTATATTTTGACCTATCCCTGTTTTACAAATGTGCATTGCACATATGAGAAAACTGAAAATCAGATTGATTTCTTGCAGAGTGTAGAGTCAATTAGAAGGATCTTAAAAACAAGCAGAGAATTTCAACTTAATACAGTAAAAATTAGATCCACTGATGATTTCAGAACACAGTGACATTTGAAAGCTTACTTTAATCAGGAGGAATCTAGGAGAGGTAAGAGTTCTGTATCCACAGAGCATAATGATTATGATCACGCAGCTGTTTCAGACAGTTTGGTCTGAGTCCCAGCTCCGTGGGCAACATTAACTATTGAAGCTTTGGTCTCTCAGTGTCTACCTCACAGGGTGTTGTGCGTATAAAATGAAATAATGTTTATAAATACTTAACACCTTTCATGGCATGTTATGAATTATCAAAAAATTTACTTACCATTATAATCATTAATTATTATAACTGCAGGAAGAACCAAGAATTAGAAAGATCAATGTAGAAAATGTCAAAATAATTCTGGTTGACATGGGATAGTCTGGGTTACCTTATCAAGGTAAAATTGATAAGAGGAGAGAACAGAAAATAGAGAATTAGGTAAAGTTACAATACAAAGGGAAGAATGTCAAAACTTGGAGACTCACTGCATATAATGGGATAGGATAGAATAGAATAGAATTGAATATGAATGATGTAAGTTTAAAATGTGTATGAATTTTCAGGCCTAGGTAAATGGAAAAAAATATGTCATTAACTGACAGGCAGAAAAATTAGGATGGGGGACCATGTTAGGGATGAGATGATGAGTTCATGGAGTTTGTCCTGTCACCATGAAATCAGAGTTAAAAAGTCTAGCAGACCTTTGTAAATATTGACATTCATGGAGCTCAAATGTGGGCCAGAGCTATGTGTTTGGAAGATATTTGTGAAGAGAGAATAATTGTAGCTTTTGGAGTGACTAGTCTTCCTGCAGGGCTCCCGAGAGAATGAGGAACAGTGAATAGTATACAGAATGGTGTATTAATTTCAAGATTAAAACCTTTTATGCCAGGTTTCATTTCAGAAGTAAAACACTGGGTATTACTAATCAGCATGTAAAATATTTAATAAAATCCCTATGAATCTTTCCACTTTTAAGTTAAACTTTTTCCACAAATCAAACTTTTCTATCTCCTTTGGGATCCACTTAATAAGGACAACCCAAACTCAGATAACGAGGATTCACTAGGGGATCTGATGCAACTGTGTGGCCCTCCTGGGAGGGCCACCAGCACTTACCTCTTCTACTCAGTCATCCTAAAAGCCATGTGAAAGCAAAGAGCTTCAGTTACTGGCCAGCACTTCCCTTTGTATACCTCAAATAGAAGAAACAATAGAACGAAGTACTGAATGTTTCCTGAGGGTTCAAGAGCCCACTTTAGACCACCTCTCTTTGTATTGTGCTTCAAAACTACTAATTTTATTTTGATTATTTTATTTCATCTCATAGACTATTTGAAATATTAGCAGCTAACTGGTCTGAAAGTTTAAATGTGAGTAGCACTTTATAACACAAGTGGTGATTGCTTGAAGTAGGTGATTGAACTTCAGTTCAAGATGTATTTGGAATTGAATTTTGTATCCAGGAGGACTTTTTAGAGAATGAAACAAACAAAAAACGTGAGCTCTTAGGGAAGAGCTCTATTATATTGCTTTTTATTGTCTTTGACATATAAAGGGAAATATTGTGTTGCTAGTATTATAGTCTATGAGATTGAATGATGTAACACCTCTAACATTAAATACAGAGGAAAAACTCCTTAAGACCTTTGGTATTGTACATTCTAAAGTTTGTATACTAGAGAATATATGACATAAAATCATTTCAACATAACTTAATAATTAAGGGAAAGACTAGGGGCAAGAGGGGGAAATGGCATTCACATTAAATAAAGAAAGTATCATAAAAAAAAAATCCTAGCTTTAAATAAGACACACCCACTTGGATATTTGACCTAAACAGAGGTGCTAAAACTGGAGAGTAGATGCAAGATGGATGAGCTAAGCTCGACTGCCTAATCCACCTATTCCTAGAGGTGGGACCACGGGCTGGAGAGGTAGAAAGCTTTCACCTGTCTGCTTTCTCATATCTAAAACGAAGATAACAGAAACTTCTACACGGTTATGTAAATGAAAAATGTCTTAATATGGATAAAGTGATAATATGAATAAAATGTATATGTACACATATGAATACTTTAAAATAGCATTTCTTCCTAGATTCTCCCTCTTCCTGTATAGGCAAATCTAGGTTCACAGACCATATGCTCAGATGTCAATAGGTAATCTATCATGAGACAGAAAAAGTGTTTACTACTAGTAGCTCACTGGCCCTCTTTCTTTGGAAAGATGAATGAGACCACTTCCTTACTCCTAAATGAGGTAGTCCAGAGTCTGGTTGACATCAGGGCCACAACAACACTTGTGTCTTTGAGAAAAAGGTGCACATAACCACAGAGGGCATGGGGATATTTGTCATTTCATATGTGTAAGAACCTTACTTTGAAGGCTTTAGAAATTAGAAAAAATAAGACCTTGGTGGTCATTAAAACACTATCTAATATGTTTGGTGGAAGTGGAAGGGAAGATTATCTTCGTTTCATCATCATCTTTGGGGAACATAGTTCAGACTTGTATGGTTTAATTGCTACTGTATGTATGTTTTAATTGGTACATTGGTGCTACCTTTGAGGGGAAGATATATGACTAAAGTAAGTTTCCCTTAACTGTCAATTATAATGAATATATTTAAATAAAACTCAATGAAAAGAGGATTTTCAAATCTTCTGCATTGGGCTTTAGAGTTGCTAGCAGTGCTATGAACCAGTTATGAGTTGGAATAATAGTCTCTGCATTGACATGCAAATGAATTCACTAAGCAACTACTTTGCTTTAGAGAGTTACATAATTTGATACCAAAATCACATTAAATTAATATTAATAATTTGGTTTTAAAGCAAGAAAGTTCAGAGTTGAGCTGCTCTTCTTCCCACATTTCACCACATCTATGTATGAAAACATCGATATACAAACAGCAGAAGCATTTTAGGTGTAGGGCTATCCAGGCTCTGTTCCTTAGAAGTAAATGCTTATTACCTGAAGGTGTATAAGAAGTAAACCTCATGTGCCTCTTTTAGAGACAATAACTTTCAAATTATTTATCACTTCCCATACTTTTTGCAGAACTAGTGTAGTGCTGTAATCTCTTCATTATTCACACATTCATTCTGTTTCTTATTCCTGCCAGTTTTTGTTTCCAATTTTTCCTTCCCTTGCCAATCAACATGAGAGCTTCTGAGTGACATTTTCATGTCAAGAAGAAACAAAAACAAACCTTATGTGTGCAGAAGCATACTAGCCTAAATAAAAACTAACAATAATTAGAAAACACTTTTGCCACTACAAATTATATATTGTATTATAGATTAATATGTAAATTATTTTTATATTAAGTAGCATTTCTTGAACTTGCATGTTCCAGATGATTCCCATCCCATTGCATGTTTATGGTAGAGTAGAATTTACCAAAAAATATATATATATATTTAATTAGATAGGTAGATAGCATATATATATATATATACATATTTATGTATAGTACATTCATACATACACATTCACACACTCAGAGTAAGCATTATACTATTGTTTAATTCTTATTCTTTTAGAAAATCCATATTAAGACTCAGAATTCTGAACTTATCAAAAGCACTATCTCATCTCTTAATACATCTCATAACATAAAATATTAACTTCTTCAATACCAAGATGATTAAGGAACAAAGGGACCAGTTGTTTTCTTGTGTGTTGACCAATTTAATGAGGAAATTGGGATTTTCCACAAGGGAATCTACAGCTCACCTTAAGTAGACTAAGCCCAAAGGACATTGGAAGTGTTGAAGCAGAAGGTGATTAAGTTTGTTCTGAAGAAAATAATTGGTCGCATGGCTGTTACAATGATGTTAACAACAGGAAGTATTTTTCTAGCTTATTAGTTCACAAACATCTTCTGAACTTATTATAAAGTATATTACATATTCTATTAAGTATATTTTATAAAGTATATCATATTATATAGTAAGTAATAAAAATTATATTAGTAAGTAATTATATTATATAGTATATTATATAGTATATATACTATATATTATATAGTAAGAATATTATATAGTAAGTAATAAAAATACTAGAGATTGTATGTCATTTTGGGGCAAATATAAAGGATTCATAGGAACATATTATTCAAAGTCCTTTGGTTTCATGGATAAATGAGTATTAAACATGAGAACCGGCCATCATTCAAAGAAAATTCTCAATAAACTATTAGATATAATTTAAAAGTTAACTTTAAAAAAGTCAATTAGAGTAAACTTTTCAGCATATTTCAGATTTTATCATTACTTTCTTGATTTCTTTACTGTACATGTTAATTAATTTTTAAAAAGATAGCAATATATAGTCTTGATAAGATAAAATCCAAATTGTTCATCTTTATCTTAAACTCCTCCAGTCATACATAGTCATTATTATTTGTAAGGGAAAAAAAGACATCTATCAAGAAATATCATCTTTTAAATTATTATCTAGATCAGTGTGCTTTAAGAATTTGAGAAACAAGAAAGAAAACAATTTGAACATATGTGACATTAAATTATTTCAATAATTTGTCTATATACTTTCTAAAAGTTCATTATCTTGAAATAAAAAGTACTTTATACAATTTCAGTGCCTATGAAATGAAATGAATTAATGGCTGAGCAGGTTATCTGTTGCTATGGTATTGACTAGTCCCTTGAATTTCACATGAACAAGTTATAACTTCTAAATATGGTCATTTCTTTGTGGAGCAAAGAATTAATGAAATACCAGCACGTGTGAATATCCTTACTAGAAGTCTTCAAAGTTGGCAGTTTTATTTGTTTACAGTTAGAATTGCATTCTGATCAAATAGTATCTCCTATGTGCTAATTTTGGGCTTATTATGGTCACCTAATTTTACCTTACTTCAGAACTAATATATAAAAGCTTAATATGTAAAAAAAAAATCAGGGGAAAATGCTTTTAGTGTTTTAAGTTTGCAATCTCATTGAACTTACCTTACTGGTTTCATTACTACCAATAACACATTTTGATTTTAGTGTTTCACCATTTCATTGTGACAACTCTAAACTTCATCTAAAAGAATTCTGGATGCTGGTAGTTCAAGCTTTACTGTTTCTACCCAAACAAAGACATACACCTTGGAAAACTTTATGGAAAAAAAAAAGTCAATGGGACACTCATTTGGGTGAATATAGTGTTTATATAGGTTACCACTTTTACAGTAAGTTATAAAATTAAAATATATGTTTATGTTTCCATATAATAAATAAAACTAAAATTTTAAAGCCATAAATCTGCTTAAAATTCCACAGTCTGAATATTTATACCAATATGATTAAAGAGAACGTTTCAAAATATACAGAAGAAAAGAATGATTCTCCTCTATACAATTAAAAGAGGCTGGTATAAGCCTCATGGCCCAGTGTTCCATAGACTGTAGTTTGCTTTTCTACCTGCTTAGTTCTTAAAAATTTGTATCACTATTTAAGGTAAGATAGCATGACTTACAAGAATCCTGCAAAGAACACCTGCTTAGGGTAAAACATGAGAACAGCTAAAGAGGCTTACATTTGACCTCTACTGTTTGCAATAATATCCATTTCTTTTAACAATCACTCTCATGCAGGATTGTGCTGTTAATAAAATGCAAAATCTTTACCCAGAGGGATTATTTTAAACAATAAACTCTAAACCTAAAGTTCATCTTTGTATGTATAATGCAACTATAGTATACATTTTTATGATAATTAAAAATATACAAATATTTAAACTTAGTGTACTTTTTAGTTGCTGAAAAACATAGCCCTAGTCAGTTGAATGGTATTTATTGTCTGAAATAGCTCATATTTCACCCATTCCTGTTAATAAAGGACATCTAGTTGCAACCTGAACTCTCTTCCTGGAATGTAAAGAACCTCCTCCCCATGTTTCCCCGGCCGTCGTTTATACTTAATCTAATGTCACTAAATGACAAAAATGAAAGAACATAATATCCTTTATCAGACAAACTATCATGCCTATCTAAAAAAGTCATGAATAGTAATAGAAATACATAGAGCACCAGCTAACTTCTATCATTTCATAATTCTTCATTATGAGAAGTACTGTTCAGTGGTTTTCTGCACTGAATTCTTTATACATACACACTCAAAACACATTGCCAATTGACAAAAGGAATGTAGCTTCAAAGGAAAATCTCCCAAGTAGAGAAAAGCTCTCTGTTAAGCATACAAGAGGTTAAACATTGCTGAAATAAGGAGACATTTTCCCAGCCCATGCTTCCCAGTTCCATTCAATTACCAACGGCAGTAGCAACTATAATACAAGCTAATACTGTATTATTAAATCAGAGCTTCCTATTTACATCCACCTCTGACCTGAGGGGGCAGGGAGGGGATGACATTCACTAGTCAAGCAGAACAAACAGCTCCCAACTTGGAAATACACATGACCTTGGGGTGCAGAATTCTGAGAGACCGAGTTTCACAAGTTTTATTTGGATCTACTGTATAACACATCTAAATGAACCCAGCATGGTATAAATGCTCCTATCCCTACCACCTCCCCTCCAGAATAATGTGAAGAGAGCTCTGCACTTTGCAGTCTAAGCTTTAGATACCATAGGCAATATTGATTAATCAGATATTAGTCCATTCACATATTTTTAAGGT